>NC_137438.1:35413000-38111750 GCF_964374335.1 Astatotilapia calliptera
CTTGTACAAAAAAAAATATTAAGCTGCAAGTGGAATTGGCTTGATATTAAAAAATGCTCTCTTGTTTTGAAGTAAATAAGAAAAAAAAACTAATGAAAACAGAACTAACCAACTTTTGGGTTTAGGCCTGACTGCAAAGTAATATTCTTTTGACTTGTCCACGGCTGCCCTCAAGGCCTGTTTAGCCCTCGGTAATGTTTGGCAGGGAGGTGGCGGCTTTACTGGAATACAGGTCTTGTGTAACTATTGGCCTTTCCTCTGTTGACGTGTTCTGGGATAAGGCAGTATTTTCCTCACCAGGCAAACATGTGGGCTAAAGGTGGGAGGTCAACAGCACGGAAGTGATAAGAAAAGTGAGGCAGAATTTAAAAATGTGCAGTATGTTGAAAGTTTGGGACTTTGATCAGATAATCCACCTGTTTGGGTTTTGTTTGTTTGTGTGTGTGTGTGTTTTAATCATAGAACAAAAAGATTAGTATTTAATCATACATTTGATTTTTGATTATGAGTTTTGAAAAACCCATTCACATTTTACGTGCTGAATACATTGCAAAACTAAACACACAGGCTTCTGCATCTGGTGCTGGCTAGCATTGATCCAATCACTGGTTCAGACACAGAGAAAGTCCCACGGGGTCGCTATAGCAACTGGAGCCAAAATAAAGCAGCCGTCGAGACAGCAGCGGCAGCTTCAGCTGGCACACACACGCCCCGACGCACAACCCCCCTCTGGCCTGGCACCTAGAAACAGACACAAAATGAGCTCTATATTAGACTGCGGAGGGAGAGAGCCGAGAGAGAAACGTCGAGACGGAGCAGCAGAGGAGGGGAAGAGTGTGTCCTCGAATAACCCCTGTTAGCTCAGCTTGCTGTTCCAAAGAGGACACATTTAGCAGCATCTCTGTCTCTTTTTCTTACACATGCACAGATACACAGCTCAGGTATGGCTCGCACTTACAGGTTTGGCTAGCTTTTCTTAATATAGTTCCACTGACTCATTTGCTCACTACATAGCGTGCATGTGTTGTCCATGCCAAGGGGCACACAGGCCAGCTGTTCATACTGATGCACTGTGAAGACTGAAAGCCCCCCCCACGTCTTCCCCCTCCTCCTCTGGGCCTCTGCTACAGTGTTCCAGGAGCTCACAGAGAGGCTCAGCATTACCAAGCTGGCACCCCAAACACCTGCAGAGATGACCAGTCCTTTGGTGAGCAGAAGCCACAAAGGGATAGTACTGGCAGGCCAGTGTGATTACATTTGTGGGTCTAAAAGCAGAAGCCAAAGTACTTTCTTATTTTCTTATGTCATTTACATTACGAGTTGCCACAGTTATGCCGCTAACATATATATTTAGCTAGACTAATACTACTACTTACCTTTGTGTATCATAAAGACTAAAAGCAGGTAAACAGGAGGTTCAGGTTGATATAATACGTGACTAATTGTGCCAGCAATATGGCTCAGAGGAATTTCTAATATTTTTCCTATGACAGGAGAAATTTATGCCACAGAGAAATTAGCTGAACTAATTTTGAATAACCATACAGATATTAGTATTCAGTTTGGCAGTTGTAGGGCATTTTCAGATCTAAAGTTTGCTTACTGTGGTCCGAATCAGTTGATGACTTTTCTCCATGATTTGGTTTCGTTTTACACAGAGGGAAATCCAAGTGAACTTTGAGTGAACCAAAAGACACCACTACAAACCACGTGAGTATATTCAGTCCGCTTACTGGCCAGATGTGTCTGCTGCGGGAGCAACAAAAGTAAATACAGGAAGAAGGTGCTGTGTTCTGGACTATTTGGGAACATGGAGAATTTACGTTAACTGCATTGCTAGGTGCTGACCGGTACAGGCCTTTGCGCATCTATGGTACCTTACCACTTCCCAGAATACAAAGCATTGATATGGGAATTTATTTGCTCAAAATTGCAACGTAGACTTTGTAGTTGGTTTGGATCGAGGTCAGATCTTGTTCATACCATAAACGAAATACACTGGACAGCCAGACCAATACCACCTCCTTCAAATGGGTTTTTGTGCAGTTTTTTTGGTCCACATCCGAGAACCATTACTATGTTCACATCTGCACAAATGAACTGCACCAAGAAAGAAATGAGTTTGATTCAAATGGACTAAACGCTGCGGGTGTGAAAACACCATTACTGAATTTGGTGACAAGCTCCTCAGTTTTTAGTTCTGTTCTTTAGTTCTGTGTTCTTTTTCTTTGATCTTCACAAGCTCTATTACAACGACCAAATCACCAAAATAGCGATATTCTACGTTATTACAGCACCAGTGTTGCATATTTTGTTATATTATCAATATTTATTGTAACCCACCAGTTTCTCTGATAATGTCTGCAATTGAAGTAGGTGGCACTCAATGAATGCATTTGACAAAAGTATCAAATTCCGTGTCAAACACCCTTTCTTACATGACCACGCACAAACCCTGAAGCAGCTTAACAAAGAAAGTTGATAACCACCATTGTGATATTGCTAATGTGTATCATGTGTAACCTTTAAACCTAGATTGTACGGACACTGTGGCCCAGTTGCCATTCCTATTATACTTGTTTGATATCAGCTTGAAATTCTCCACCTGGGTAGCTTGGGTAGTTGGTAAATTGTAATGTGAATCATCCTTGAACGACTCAGCACAATCACAAAAAACTGGCAGTCGCCAATGCGTTAACGAGCTAACCGCGCTAACATGTTGACGCCGTGCAGCCCCATGCACGGGGTGATCCGCGGTCACTCGCTAATGGAGATTTGCCGCGTTAATGCAGTTATGGCGTTAACGTCATTTTAACGAGATTAACGCTGACAGCACTAATGTTTTGTGCTTAGCTAATTAGCTGCTAGCTGGCTCTGTAGTATAACGATAAAATGGTATTAAACTTTACATCTAGCTGTTAGAATTTGAATTTAGTATACTTCACATAAATGTAAAGTTATTTCTTTAAGTGACAATTCAGGAACTACATTTAAAAAGTTTTATTTTTCTGTTTTATTTTCTGCACAGTCTGCACTGAAATCTTCCAGGTATCAGCAGGCCTTGATCAAAAGTACGGCTGCACTGACTCACGGTTGAGTCTGACTCAGTCTCACTGAATCATTTGCCAGTTAAAATAATTGTAAAGAAATGTTTTGCCTGGCTAAAATATCTATTGTGGAAGAAAATGAAAACAGCAACAGAGTGAGGTCACAGTCAGCGCAGAAGTCTGCGAGACATTTAATAGAAGTAGACTATACATATCGCCCCACACGTATACACAGTGCAGTCGCCTTTGTATATTCATTCATCATAATCTAAACATGATGGTCACAGCGGTGGAAAGACAGTGTTGCGAGTCCAGCAGGGCTCTGGAACAGTGTAGCAGGGGCAGTCATGTTGAATTTACATTTCAAGCTGATGCTGTGATTCAGAGTGGCCTGGCTAAAGGAGTGTATAAGATTCATGAGCTCGTACCTGTGCCAGCATCAGATGTTTCACACGTCAGTCACGCCTCACACTATAAATACCCCCACTCCCTCACCACCACCAACACCACCCCGGATCCCCACATGACAAGCCATGGCAGCTGCCTGTGGGATGTTATAAATCGAGCACGTGACTTTGTAATCTTAGACGGATTAGCTGGAACACCACGTGTTGTATGTTTACACGTTTAATCATTCTAAGATGTTACGTAGCCGCTAAGAAAACAATGGCATGTCTGTTTTTGTGTTAGTTAAGCGTTAAAATGCATCGAAACCTACCATAATAGCAGCCATTCAAACACCCAGTTTATATTCAGTCACTCTTCGGTGAGGATACTGCAGACTACTTAAAGTGACTAATGAACTCATAAACCTTACAAGACAGCATAAAGACTTAAACAATGGGAGAGTAACAAGCATGAGAATAAACATATAACAATAAAACACATTAAGGGAGACAGATCACATTTTTTGGACTGCTTCCTGGAACGCAGATGACATCAAAATGTTAAAAAATTGATGCTCACACATGGGCTATTTGCCTCTTAGGCAGTGGAGCTTTCTAAAGGTTCATACAGCATTTGAAGGTGAGAAACTGTGTCAGCATATCCAAATCACAAGACTGGTGGAAGGAGACTGATAATTTAGTCTTGAACCAAAACTCAAGATTTTAATATTGAGGCAATGTATGGAAAACTGTGTTAAATTGTGCTAAAGAAAGAACTTGAGCAGCTGTAATTTTGAATGAAATGGAGACATCATACTTGTTTTTTAGACAATACTGCAAATAATTTGGATACAAGACACTAACCTACCTGTACCTGAGAGAAGGTTGGCTCATTAGCAAGAATACAGCAAGTTTTATTTAATAAAAGAAAAAACATGTAGAAGATGGAGAAAGTTACTTTTAGATTACAAAGATTTTAAGATATGCAGTGTTTTAATATTATTCTTTTATCCCAAGAGTTTTACACCTAGAGTTTGTTTACTGTGGTTTGAATCAGTTGGTGAGTTTCTACACTTTTAGTTTTTTTTCCTGTGGTTTGAATTTTCCTAACCCTAAGAAGGAAGGAAGGATAAAACACCCAGGAGGCTGTGTTGGAGGTGGCTGAGCTGAAGCTACGACCAGTGTTGGTCAAGTTACTTGAAAAAAGTAATCGGTAACTAATTACTGATTACTTCCCCAAAAAAGTAATCCCGTTACTTTACTGATTACTTATTTTCAAAAGTAATTAATTACTTAGTTACTTAGTTACTTTTTAAAAACACGATTTACAACCTGAAGAGGTGATAAAGCGATAGATCTTTCAGCCCAATTCTACTTTTTCTACATAATCCATCATACAAAATGTAATCAAATGGAAAAGTCTCTTTTTTTAACTTGTTTTATCAGTTTTAATCTTCTAACTTTATGCATCAAGCAAAAATGTAATTATATGCAACATTCTCTGACTTGAATAAATTAGTTTAACATTTAAACCTATTTTCTACACATTCCAGCACATAAAATAAATTTTTTTTTGTGTTTACACTCACTCTTTCAAATAGATGCAAGTAAAACACAGCAGAAAATAAATAAAGTCAAAGACTCAGCGGTCCTGTTGCTCTATTTTCACCTGTAAAGCAGGACTACGGTAGGCGGAGGTTTACCCTGGTGCAGGTGTGCCGTGGTCAGTTGAAGAATCCGCGAGTTTCTCTGTGAGTTTCCCATTACATCGTTGCGCACTCGGTGCTTGCTTGGAAGTTTAGGGGGGTTTTTTTCGCTTTAAAAAGAAGTTTGGAGTCTTCTCTCACCCCCGTTCTCTGCGACCTGCTGGAGCGGGGGGGCTAGGAGGAGGAGTTGGCCATCCGACTGCGGTCTGGAGTGTGGGGTCTCCCTGCTGCTGCGGAGTCGGGGCGGTCTGCCTCCCCCCACCGCAGGGAAAAGGGTAACACCACCTGGGTCTGGGTGCAGTTCCCCCTCCAGGGGCAAGGGTACCTAGACCCGGTTTGTAGAGTACGCTTGGGGAGTGTGATCGTGTGTACAGCGTCTCTTTATGTCTGTCTCCACGTTGGTTGAGTGTGGAGTAAGTGCATATGAGAGCATGAGGGTGGGAATGGATGTTTGTATATGTGTGTGCCTGTATTTCTGTGTCTATATGTCAGGTTGGGTGTCAGGCGCCACCTCTCTGGGGACATCTCAGGCCCTCCAAGGTTTGGAGGCCTATCTCCCCCTACCACCACTTCCCCTGCCAGTGGCGGACTCCCTCAGACATCGTTGCGTTGGTGGTTCTTTGTGTCCGGGGATGGGCGTCCAGGTACACACCGGCTCACTCCTTGGCGGCCGCTTATCAGGGCCTGGAGCCTGGGGCTCGCTCGGGCCACTTCGGAGGTGGGGTGCCCCCGGCCTCTCGGCCTGGGGCTCGGTCACTCAGGCACGGCTGGCTGCCGGCGGAGCTCACGGGCGCGTCACTGCAACTCCCCCTGGCTTCTGCTCCGCGGCTGCTGAGTGAGCCCTCATCTGGGACTCTCCTCTGCTCTTTCTGGGACAGTGGCGCGGCTGCCCCTCTGTTGGTCTTCCATGGTCTCTTGTGTTCTGGGGGCCTCTGGATGTCTGGAGTTTTGATCTCCTCCATACCTGCTTCATGCCCTGGAGGACGGGGCTGTGGCCCCCCCACACCCTCCAGCAGATCATTACATGAAGGAACCTTTTAAAAAAACAAAAAACAAGCGCGTCCATGCTCACAGGTGTACACACGGGTGATCACACCCACAAACTACACCCTTTTTGGCTCCTACCTCAAAGCACACTGTGTTCTGTTGATCTTATGTGCTGCACAATAATGTTTAATATTTAGTATTTACTGTCATATTCCCATATATCATTGTGATGCTGTTTATTCTATTACTCTTGTTCTCTTCTGCTTGTTTTCTTTTTTCTTTCTCAGCAGGTGATCCAGGTGATTGATATATGCATTTTTTATTTCTTTTTTTTTCTGCTCATTCTGTTGGTTTTTGTTTTTTGCCCTTCTCCCCCGTCCCTCTTCTCAGCTGTTTCTCTTTCCCTCTTTCTTTCTCCCCTTCTTTCCCCCAGTCAAGTCTGTCCCGTATTCAGTAAGTGAAAATAAAATAAACAATAAAAGGTGAATCAAATGGACCATTACGGCAAGGCTGGGATGGTCAATTTGGTAAAGTAAATCCGTTGGGCAAATTTCTTTGCCTTTAGACAACAATTCTGATGGCAAAAGAGCCAAACGGGACAGGCAAAAAAAAAAAAAAAGAAAAGAAAAAAAAAAAAAGTTTTCTTCCCACGCACGATGGGCGCTAATGTTTTTGTCACTTTTTATGGAATCAAACCCAAAGTAAGGTCAGTACTTCCACGCTTTAAACGCTGTACACTCTCTCCCACAATCGATATGTGATCCATTGTTGATCTGCACACAGCTGTTGTCACTAACGGCGCACTCGCTTACGTCACTGTCATGAGACATTCTCACAAAAAATCACGGTTTTAGTAACGCAGTAACGCAGCGTTCCTACGGGAAAGTAACGGTAATCTAATTACCGTTTTTGCAATAGTAATCCCTTACTTTACTCGTTACTTGAAAAAAGTAATCAGATTACAGTAACGCGTTACTTGTAACGCGTTACTGCCCATCTCTGGCTACAACAGCTCATGTTGAGTCGTTTGGACATGTGCAGAGTAGGGATAGTGGATATACTGGGCAAAAGGTTTTGAAGAAGGAGCTGCCAGGCAGGAGGAGAAGAGGAAGATCTCAAAGATGTGGCGAAGGAGTACATGCGAAGAGATGGTATAAAGGAGATGATAGCAACAAGGTCAGAAGGAGGCAGATGATCTGCTGTGGCGAGATGAAAGAAGCTATTCTGAGAGTACCGTATTTTACACATTATAAGACGCACTTAAAATGCTTGAATTTTCTCAAAAATCGACAGTGCGCCTTTTAATCCGGTGTGCCTTATGTATGAATTCTAGTTGTGCTTACTGACCTCGAGTACAAGGCGCTCAAAAATCTGTCAAAAGATGTTTTAGTACGACTTTGGTAAGCAATGAAGCCGCACCGCTTGATGGATTATCGGAGATGTTACGGCTACCGCAGTCAGGAACCTCGCGTAATCTGGGTCCAAAACTCCGTTCGTTTCAGGTCCCAAAGTCAAACGAACACTGCGGCATCACTGAGAGTTAGAAACTGTCTAAATTCTTTCATCTTTAATAAAATGATCAGCGTTGCTGCTTTGCCAGGTGTAACAATTAAGATTAAAATGAAAACAGAATTTATTAAATATAACGGAGTTAGAAGTTAGCAGGAAGTTAGCTCGCTAGTTTCCACCTAAACATAATATAGCATGTTCTGACTGAGAGATTTCTGAAAAAATTAAAACGTACAGCTCTGCTAGCACTTCACTTCACAACATAAATAATAATTAAAGACAGAAAACTAAGCAGCATTGACTTTTGTAGGGTTACTGAAGTTGGACTAGCTGGTTTAAAATGATTTGCTACGTGATTGCTAGGGAAACAGTTATGTTAGCATAACATAAACACAGTGAAGCTGGAGGATGAACGCTAACTTTTTTCCACTTGATAAAATTTAATGGGAGGGTTCCCAATGGTTAGGGACAAATGCAATCGCATGGGAGGATGCTGTAAACGGACCAAACTTCAGTCAGGAGAACAACTGAGATAATCCATCCACAATATGAGGTTAGTCATTAATATACTACAACAACACGGGAATAGTGCAGCTGTGAGAGAATTCAACATTAATGCATAAATGGTACAGAAGTGGAGGAAGCAAGAAGAATGAGTTGAGTAAAGTTTGACTCATTTGACTGTTAGGTATCGCTTAATGCGCCTTATAATCTGGTGCGCCTTATGTATGAAAACAGACCTGCTCATCGAAAGAAAATTCACATCCTGAGTTTACTATCATTACAATACTGGCATGTTTGCATAATTTCAAGTTAAATGTAACCAGTGTAGCAGTAATATGCATTTGCACAATGTTGCATCTTGGAAAATCCTAACATCACTCTGAAACCGCAAATCACATCACACTCACTTAGCTTTACAAAACCAGGAGAGACAGAGAGTTTGAAACAGATTCATTTGCACACATACACTAACACACACACACATACAGAGGCGAGAAAAACAAGTAGCAAGTCTGTCAAGGACAAGCCCCCAGAGAGGTCTCCGTTCCTGCCAGTTCGGTACCTGATCTGCGAGCCCTGACAACCACACACACACACACACAGACATGCACATGCTTTCTAGGCAAAATTTGTAGCATCTACAGCGAGTTATTCCGACACAGCACTGTGTGCATGTGCAAGAGAGAAAGCGGAAGAGCATAAATGTGTGTGTAAATAAGCATGTGCCTTTTAACCCAGCATTGTCTTGCATCGCTGCCATCTCCCTCTTATCAAAAAGGGGCGTAATTTCCAGGGGGGCTATGACCCCCCCCAAATAATCAGACCCAACCAATATAACCCCCCCAATAAAATTATGAATGATCTTGCATTAATAGGCTGTTGATTTTCTTTACTCATTTCCGGTATTACCAGAAAAATAGTTGCATGTTTAATAATCTGGGAATTTACCCAGATTTAGTTATTTATTTAGACAGAGATCTTGACCCCCCAAAGTTACACCGATGCTATCAAAACAATAAAACGATCTTTGTGTGACACATTCACGTGTCTGCAGGGCTCGTGCAGTGCTCCCTCCCATCCTCTTTCTCTTTCACACATCCATAAACACACACACAACTATCCCTCAAGGGTTGGGCAACTCAATGACTCCAGTAAACAATCCTTTCAACCGTCCCCGTTAACAGTAAACACACACAGAGCAGCCAAGAAGAACAGAGCAAAACACACCAGTGTAACAAACTAATAATAATATTGACGTAATAACTAATAGTGTTCAGATTTAGGCAGATTAGGCATGCAAGCACTTTTTTTATAGCTTGCATTATGTAAACACTACCCACAGATCTACTGCGCACACACACATTTTATTGACAGTGCTAATTGCTCTTGTTCATACTGTTGAGTGATACAGACCATGGTTTACATATAAATGAATCCTCAGTGATGGACTCAAGGAAGCAGTGATCCAGCCTTCTGCCCACGCTCGAAGCACTTAAAGCTGGTGGTCACTGCACGCCACTCTCTGACTCACTCACTCTCCATATCTTCTGTCAACTCCCGGAATTAATGGTGACTGTTAAACGGGAGCAATCAATTTTTTAATTTTAATGGTTTCTGCTCTGTCCCCATGCCATTCTGCTCTCCTTTTAAATCCCAAGTGACCTGTACTTAAAGCCCCGCCTCCTTGGATAATTTTGCGATCCTTTTTAGACTTACTGTTCTCCCTTTGACACAAGGACATTTTGAAAAACGAGGCCTTTATTTTGACAAAAGCATCTTCTCATTTTATGAATCATTTTGTAAGCAAAAATGTGATCGTCCGATGCAGTTTTCATCAGCTATCATCTATAAGCTGAAAGTACACTCATCTTCAGCTGGCAGTTTAATGTACCCTGCTCTCACTTTTAAACACAATTTTTGAAAACAAGGTCTTAATCATAGACTGTATATAAAGGATGCACACAGCTTCTGTGCTGCTGGACTTAGCATTTTTTCACCTCAACTTTTGCCAAGCGTTTTTGGAACCAGACCTCACCATACTTACAATAGAAGGTGGAGTGCTATGTTATTAGCTCATGCTAGCAAACTTGATTAGCAAGCTGTGTACAGAGAGATATACCGCTAATCAGTAAAATCATGAAAAAATTGCCTCAGTGGCATGTGAATGCCTACAGCTTATCTTCTCTCTTCTGCCTTTGGTGTACTACATCCAATCTCTAGCCAGATAAATAAAACCTGACTAGGCGGAAAGGCGAAGGGCACATAGTGACATCCACAAACCAACATTTGCTTCTATATATTTTTTATAGATCTTTATTAAAGTTTAAGCAGATACATTCATTTTATTAAACATTAATAATATGTAATGTGTAAAAAAAACCCAACTGCATATAATCTGGTGCATTTGATCTATTTGTATACTTGTTTGCATTTCCTATCAATACCAGTCCAGCACTGTCACCTCACAGTAAGAAGCTCCTGATTTTGGATCCTTTTTGTGTGGAGTCGGTATGCTTCTTCCTGTGGCTGTGTAGGTTCTTTCCTGGTACTATCTAGAGATGGCACGATACCACTTTTTTATGTCCGATACCGATATCATAAATTTGGATATCTGCCGATACCGATATGAATCCGATATAGTGTTTTTTAATCAACAAAACTGTTTTTTTAAATATCTTGCTGCATTTTGTATAAGTTCATACTCAAGTTTAAAACAACAACTACACTAAAGCTATTCTGTTATACCTATATGCAAAAAAAAAATTTCATAGTTCAGCAATACTGATCAATCTAATAAACTTAAACCTACACCATCCTCCCTATTCTGGTATTTTAAAGAGTACTTAGCGTAAATATTAAGCAACCTAACTAATAGGGTTCCAACTCCCAGCAACAACAAAAATAAATAAATAAAAAATAGGGAACCACCCCTCACACTCCACCTCATGATGCTTAATCAACGTAATCAACCTTAATTTGATGCAGTGTGAAAAAAAAATGCACAGAAATCAATTATTTTTCAAGAAATATTAAACAGATTCAACATCTTTCTTCAACAAAATTGCAGACTGCACAGATGGTACCTTCCCAAAGTAAAAAGTACTATAGCTTACTAGGGTATATATATTAGACTTAATAGTCACTATATACAGTAATTGACTTCTATTCATTTTACATCAAATTAAAACTTTGGGTGTAAGATTCGGATAATTATTTATTAAAAGCTAGACATTTTAAATGAGAATAAGAAAGAAAAGTATGTCTTTGTGCCCCCTTTTCCCTGTTAATGCCCTATCGGCCCCCCTGGCTAAACTTTGCTAGATCCACCCCTGCACAGTTACCAGCCGTCAGCTACGTAGAAAAAGATCCTCGAGTAGAAAGTAATAATAAATAAATTCTAACAACAGCTGATCAAGCTTAAACGTGCTGCTGTTGTTCAGCCGCTGGTTTCCTCTTTCTGGTGCAAAGTGGGCCAAAAACTTTGGCAAAGACTTTGGTTTTGCACAACACTGGTCACTATATTCTTCATTTCCGGTTAATACTTGTACAGCTGCTGTTATTGTGTATATATTTATTTATATTTAGATTTCTTCATACATTCTTATATAGTTCTATATTGTGTATTGTGTATTTTGTTGTACAGTTATTTTATTTTCAACTTTAATTTATATATTTTATCTTATTCTTCCCAATTAAATTTACCCTTCATTCTAATTTGTGTTGTACAGTTATTTCATTTTTAACCTTAATTTATATTTTATTCCTTCCTAGTTAAATTTACCCTTTTTAATTTTTCATATTTATTTCCTTTCTTATTCATAGCCTTTTCCTTTTTTGTTTTCTTTAGGTCACGAGCAGTTGTCCAAGCATTTCACTACATATCGTACTGTGTATGACTGTGTACGTGACAAATAAAATTTGAATTTGAATTTGAAACAAACCAGAGAGACGGACTCGCGACAGAAAAGCCGATCAGCTGATCATTAAGCAATTTCATGATTGAAGTAGCAGCCAGAAGAGGCAGTCGCTCCATATATCGTTTGGTAAGCTTAACGCAGGAATGCTTTACAAACATTCAGAGATGGACTTACACACTTGCTTTACTTCTCTCGGGGATAACTTTGTCGGAGATGAAATGCCGGGTTGCTAGCGAAGCTCCACATGCTATCCAGACCACCGACAGGTCCCGCATGCCACAGCCGCTCTATCACGTGATGCATACTGCTCCGACGTGCTAACGTTCTGAGGTGAGTTACGGCGTGTAGCAAGTTTTGTGAGGTGCTTTCGTGATATTTAATGGATCGGATTACATTTTTTATTTTTCTCCGATATCCGATCCAGTAATTTAGGTCAGTATCGGACCGATACCGATACGTAATATCGGATCGGTCCATCTCTAGTACTGTCGCTTCTTAACTGGTTAACTGGTGGTATTAAATCAGGCGTAGGTGTGAATGTGAGCATGAACCATTGTCTTTTTGTATAAGCCCTTTCCAGAGATCTCTCCAGGGTGGACCCTGTCTCTTAGCCTATCACAGTTGGGACAGGGGTTCATCTACCCACAAAGCCATATGAGGGTTAAACATCTACAAAGAGGCAAACATTTTATCCTAACGTTAACAATTACACAAGATAACTTATATATTTGACAGTGCTATCTCAGCAATGCTGTATAATGTTACATTAACAACGTTTCTAAATACAAGAGGATGACACAGCTGCTAATGTTCGCCTGGCACGGAATGCTACAAATGTATCCAGAACTGGATTCTAAACATAGGGTTAATATGTAACAGATTATTAGTCTAAATTAGTTTTTTTTTTTTAAGATTTCAGTAAAAATCTATACAATTCCTGTGTTTAATTTTCATCACACATCCCAAAAAACATGGCATTACAGCATAATGTCCAGATATGAGAAATGAGCCCATTTGCCACCAACGACATCAATGATCAACATTTAGCTGTCTTTGTCTCTTACGTTCCAGCATGTAATGCACTTGACTGTACACAAGCGTCTTTGTACACAGTTCCCAAGGGACAAGTGGAGCTCTGATAAATATTTTACACTGAGACAGTCCCCTTCCAAATGTAATGGGCGGCCATCCTTGTCACACCGGGGGGGATGGACTAGCTTGATGAGGCTGTAGCCTGCTGAGACCAGCAGGGAGCTGGGTCAATTTCTCTCTAATGGCTTCTCATCCAGTGGCTCTAATGATAAAAGATGATGCACGGAGACAGCGAGATGATAAACTTCAGGAAGAAAATGGGAGATAAAAGAGAGTGGTAGATTTTTTTTTTTAAAGGAAAAAATCTGATTTTGTCATTTATTTATTGATAGTGCTTGCTTTAAAAATATATATATATCAAATTTACTCTGACATGTGTCGGGCCTCAATCAACAGGCAAAAAGTAACATTAAAAGCACATTTGAAATCCACTTTATGACTTCCTGCTTCCACTTGAGCTCTGCGTACACGCCAGCGGGCACGCCGCGCTCCTAGTTTCAGCCACATGTCTTAATATTCCCCTGTCTTTCCCCGTTTCTGGTCTTCTGTCATAACAAATCAGAAACAAAGCAGTTCTGTTAAAGCCAAATTGCCACAAAGTGAGCATCGCATGTTATCGCGTCAAGCCAGGCAGAAGCACTTGAATGATTTCAGTGCAGGTAGAAGTGAGCTGTTCTGGAGACTCACATGGTATAAGAAAACCATTATTGGGATTGCACTAAAAAAAGGATTAAATTGTGTGTGCATGAATCACCCTGGCGTACATGTATACATTTTGTATTTAATAGTATTTAATGCATTCTTACCAGTTATCCCACATATGTAGTGTGTGTTTAAGAAGTGTGTACGTGTGTGTGTAAGTGATTTGAAAACGATGTACGGGCAAAGTGACAAATGGCACTCTTAGGAAGGCAGTTAAATGATTGGATCTATCCTTTGCATCCTTGACTAGTTGGCTATGTGTCAGTTAATATTGAGCTTTTTGTTTTTGGGACAGTGAATGTTGTAAAAGCTGCTGCAGAGATCCAACTAGCAATATGTCTCCTTAAGTGTTTTTTGCTGCTGCCCATCTGTCCCATACATGCACACAAAACCCATTCTAAATGATGGAAGGTATAAAATCTCTGGTATTGCTGCAGGGCAAACACGCTTTGCAAAAACCTCGCACGGAGGCTGCGGCAGCATCAAAAATGTTAGAAAAATTATGCAAAGCTGCAAGAGAAACAAAGGTCAAAAGAATGAAAAAGTCAATCCTTGCCTCTATTCAAATGCCCTCGAGCAACACAATTTCCTTTCATGTCTGCAACCCGTTCTCTCTCCGGGGCATCAAACAACCCAAGCTCTTACTGTAAATATGAATTTGCTCTTAGTCATCTCAGGCTGTTAAATAAGGCTTTTTTAGGTCTTAGCCATAACATAGTAAATTACCATTATCATGTTGCAAAACATTATCATTACTGCCACAGCTACGGTATGCATGCACTTTGGTAATTATGCCATCAACGTAATGTTCACTGTCTCACCAGATATACGATTAAAAATGTTTGAGTCAGCCGACTAAAAGAAAATAAAAGAGACAAATGATTCTGCTCACTCGAGCCGCAGGATTGATTGTATCTTCATACTTGTCCTTTTTTTTCGCTTCCATAAACTGGTTGAGCTGCCGGCGCTTTTCAGCTGATGGTAAATTTACCGTGAAAGGAAAGCAGTCATAAAGGGAAGAAAGCGAGAGGGAAAACGTTCATTCATTTTGCTGGTGGAGGAGAGACAGAGTTTACTGTATGCTAATGGCTAATGACACTCTGTGTTTGGGATAAGAGCAGCTTGTTGTCGCAGGAATAACTGAGTCATTAGGGCATCTTGCACTGGCGCAAACTACACCCACCACCCACCCTTGCAGACTTTTTTCGAAGGCTTGAAAACAAACACAGAGCCAGCCACAAGCTTATTGACTGGAAATGTTTCCATTTAAGCCTCGAAGATAAAAACAAGTTGGGAAAACTTGGTTGTAAATGCAGTGACAGCAAGTGGTATCACGGAGCAGTTATCTGGAACATCGGAAGAGAAAATGCAAAAATATTCAAATTCTGTATAATACCTGCGATAATGCATACAATATGTACATTTTCTGAAAGGATAGTTATTCAAATGCTAAGCTGGATACTTTAAAAATGACTTTTGTACGGTGACTGCTACTCTTGACTCTGAATTGTTTCAAAATATTACTACTTAGGGTGGCACGGTGGTGTAGTGGTTAGCCTCAAAGCAAGAAGATAAGTTTCTATATGGAGTTGCATGTTATTCCTGTTCTGGCTCCTTTAGCTTCCTCCCACACTGTAAACACATGTGTGTGGCTAGGTTAATTGGTTAGGTTAATTGGTGTGAATGTGAGCATGAATAATAGTCTGTCTCCTTGTGTTAGCCCTGCAACAGACTGATGAACAGTCTATGGTGTACCCTGCCTCTTGCCCTAAGACAGCTGGGATAGGCTCCAGCAAACCTGAATTGGATAAGTGGAAGAAAATTGATGAATTTAAATTAATACTGGTCACTAATGTTACACAATATATTATAGTTCAGTCAAACTAGGAAAAGTAGCATTGAATTTTTTTCACATTCAGGCACCAATTGCAAGTAGTTTTCTGGTCAACTGGTCAGCTGGAGGTTGAGCGTGCAACACTACCAGCATGCGTGAATAACCACGCTCAGTCGCAAGGAAATTGCACAGGTCACCAGGTGGGAAGCAACCTGTCTCCAAAAAAGTCTCACTGAATACAGTCACTATCTTGACGTCCACTTATATCCCGTGTTGAAGGTTTCTTCCTGTTAAAAGCGGGTTTATCGGGGTGCTTGTTTAGCTCACTGGGATGAACAGGGCCGCTGAGAGTGGCCCAGGTTTGAAACCAACCTGTGGCCCTTTGTCGCATCTCTTCCCCTCAATCTCCTTCTGCTTTCCTATCACTCTTCACTGCAGCTACCTAATAAAGCCAGAAAAAGAAAAAAAGGCCATGTAATTTATGAATGCAGGCAGATTGCCAACATTTTGATGTTAAGGTGAGTTAGTCTGGACCAATGAACACAGCCAATCTGCAAACTGGTCTATGTCATTTTGCAGTTAAAGTATGTAGTTAAATTGCTGTCCTGCAGCAACTATTTATGGAGAAATTCCTGTTTCATAAGGTTTTGTCTAGACTGTGAATGTGAATAGTTCATGTGAATTTCCTTGGACGTGGACAGATCTGCAACAGATGGCAAGTAGATGGTAGATTGCATGTAAATGCCAACCTGACCACCTTCAATCGCAAATGTATTGGAGACTGGTTTTGCATTCTACTTCCAACTTGATGCGGCAAAGTTCAAACTTTGAACATTGCAAGTGACTGCAGGCGGTTGGAGACCTGGTTCCTATCTTTGAAGCAACCATTTGAAAGACAAAAGTTTCACAAGTTTCACAAGTTCATTGCACACAGAAATCATTTTTCCCCTAGTGTGACTGTAGCATTATCTTCTTAATTCAAGTCAAGTCAAGTCAATTCATCCGTCCGTTTTTTTCCGCTTATCCTTGTCAGGGTCGAGGGGGGGCTACCATAGGGTGAGAGGTAGGGTACACCCTGGACAGGTCACCAGTCTGTCGCAGAGCTAACACACAGAGACAGGCTATTCACACTCACATTCACACCAACATTCATACCTATGGGCAAGTTAGAATTACCAAACAACCGAACCCCATGAACTGATTCAGTTCAGTTCAATCTCTATAGCGTCAAATCACAACAGTTGTCTCAAGGAGATTTTAATAATAATCATCAAACAGTCTGCCTATAAGCAAGCACCTGGTGACAGTAGGAAGAAAAAACTTTAACAGGAAGAAGCCTCCACAGAACCAGATCTGGGCAGGGGCAGCTATCTGTCATGAAAGGTTAGGAGTGGAGCGAGGGCAACAGCACACAAGACAGACTGTGGAAGCGAGCCAGAGATTAATAATGAATTATTAATAACATTCTGCTACTGCAATTTGGTACAAAAAAACAGTTTTGTAATAAAATAAATGGGGGATTCTGCAGCCCCAAACATTTCTCCAAACTGCCCGATGATTGAAAGTGAAAGTCCTGTGACACACAGTTGTGAGAATGTGTCGAATGGAGGCAGTCTCTTGTTGTGCGCTACACGTGAGAAAGGGCAGTCTCGGAAAATACCCTGATATGAATCTTCCACCATTTCCTGGAGTTCATGTGCATGAATGCTTTCTGTAACACTGCAACCAGATTCAAACTACGAAACCTAAAAAAGCAGAATGCCAAATCTTTCTAAAGGCATTTCATGGAGTTGCTCTGGAGCCCTCAGCATTGTGCTTGTGATAAGTTGGAGTCATAAAAGGGGTCATTCACGTGATACATCACTGACCTCTTTGTGCATTCAATTTAGTCTTTTTTTCCCTTTTTTATGTGTAACTTTGTAACCTCAAACAACATCTCAGCTGAGTATCAGCATATAATCAGCTTTACTGTTCCCCAGAGAAGAGTAAATCCCTATTTAAGGTAGTCTTAAAGTCATAGTGACGTATTGGACCAGTTGACCCTGAACTCGGTGTTACATAAGTTAATGACCCTTTCTTGTTTTTGACTTCCATTTGAAAGGGTAAATAACAACTACCACAACATTCATTGCATAATTTCAAATACCTAGAGCAAAGCCACTGGTAAATCTGATTATGCACAAATGAGAATCATTCGATGCTTATCTTAAGTGTCTCTTGAGTAAAGCACTATAAAGCTACAGGTATCAGTGGAGCCGGATTGTGTTTCCAAAGACATGTCACTCATTTCAAGGGTAATCTTTATCCTTGGCACACAAAGACTGATAAGAGCCGCTTGTCCTCTACTGCTCCTCCAAAAAAAAGAAAGCATATGTTTATAAACAGTTAAGCTGCAGATTCTAACTTTTACTCATTTTATAGGGTTGCTACACAGCAAAATTAAAACATTCTTCAGTCAGTCGGCCAGTCTCACTGTCTGTGTTTTGACAACTGGACAGTGAGACCTTTAGAAAGGTCAGTGGTTGAAGTGAGGTGGCTAAAGATAAAACACACACACACACACACACACACACACACACACACACACACACACACACACACACACACACACACCGGAGAGCTTAAGGGAGCAGCAGAAATGCTGAGTCACAGAGCAAAGGTACGAAAATGTGGTTGGTGTTATGGTCACATGCTTCACACACACATTTTATTTTCCCCTTTTCCTGTCTGTTATCCAGACACACACACACACACACACACACACACACACACACACACACACACACACACACACACACACACACAGTGTTAGGGATAACTGTTCTCTGTTCTCACTGATATGGATTAAGCTGCTGTGTTATTGTAGCGCCAAACCTGAAGTGACCTCTCAACAGTGTCTCTTAAGATGGTACAACATGTACACCTCCAAATACTATCAGACACACACCACTAATCGCTTCTTGGCTTACACACAGTGGCCTTAAAGTTACAGAAGCTTGTGACTGGGAGGCCAAAGTAGCAGCTGTTCATGATCATGGTGAGCTGGGTTTCCAGATCCGTTTTCGCTTCCAGGGATACCTAAAGGTTGAAATAAAGATTCCTCCTGGTCTCGTGATAGCGGGTGATTGCATGTGGGGGGAGGAGCCCGTCCTCATTCCCAGGGCGTCAAATTCTGGCCAACTGGCATCTGAGAGATTTAGAGACTGTGTCCTTTGAGCTTGAGCCTCATCCTAATGGCATCAGAGATAAATGACTCCATTATTTTTCTCAAGTGATTTTGGTTGATGACATTGACTTACTCCCAAAGAAAGCTTTGCCTGGTTTTTGTTGGAGTGTTTAGTCTCTTCCATTTTCATAAACACATATGCATCTTAGAGTTGCTGGGCGGGCTTGAGCCAGTCCGAGGGGCGAAAGGCTACAAGGCAGGTTATAGCTTGGACAGGCTGGCAGTACGGGAGGCCTTTAGTCCTCAGGGAGCAAAAGACCTATCCTTATTTTGAGCACTGGCACAGGGTCCACCTCTGCTTTATTGCAAGGTAAGCAACAGAAGCAATTTATTTAGCATAGCATTAGTTATACAGAGATAAGGAAAAGTAGAACCCCCTTTTTTTTAAAAAATCAACAGAAAACAAGGAAACTGTGCATTTCCACCTTAAACAAACTGCAAATTCCACCTTAAAATTGCAGAAGATTAACATTACTCTCAAAATCATCAAGAATGGAGCTAGAGCCAGGATTCACCAAGCATAACATAAACACTGCAACAGGTCTACTTTACGTATGTTAAACTGAATGTGATTACAACTCTACTCCACTCTTCCCATCTTCAAATAAAGGAATTTCATGCAGTGCATTATGGGATGTGGCTTTGTTACTCACCTGTGTCGACTTCAAATAGGTAGGATATTTACATTCTTAAGGTGCTTAGGCGTGTATCGTCTTATCTGGGTTGAGTTGCTTTGCTTAACAGTGGCTAATCCCATTCTCTGTGTTAGCCATGTTCACGTGCACACGGGAGCGTGCATGTGTGTCTCTGGGTATGTGTTTGTGAGCTCGTGTGTGGTAAGCTCACTCATATGACACAGTTGTGCTAATGCATGCCCATGCGCGCTCACATTCCTGTCATAGTTAGCATTTAACCAGATGATTATCAAAGAATGCTTGGTTTTTTTGTTGTTGTCAGGAAAAGCATGTGACCTGGAAGTAAGTGTGTGTGTGTGTTTGTCTATTTGTGCTTCAAGGACAATTAAGCTCAAATGGCTGCATGGCACAGATGTAAATGAATGGCATTCATTCATGGTGTTTTAAAACAGAAGTCCTTGCATCCAGTATCCTGTATTTACAGACTACAGGCAGTGCTAGAGGGAGCACTCACAGCATTAGGTTTTGTATAACATCACGAGGCCTGCAAACCACTTCCCAAAGTTTTATTTAGAATATAAAACTGCTGTGCACTATCTAAACTGTAATAAAAAGCTATTCCACTTGATTGGTGTGTGTTCTGTGACCGGTTGTGAATTGGTTGCTGGAAGTTGTTGGTAGTTGCTAGGTGACACTGGTTGCAAAGATATATATGGCACTTCACCAAAAAGTTTGGATGCTAGAAGGTTGCCACTGTCACCCCCAGCTTGCATCAAAGATGCTGACTTGTCTGGAAACCCTCACCAACTATTGAATGAGTGCAAATGAGGAGAAGGAGGAATGAGGAAAAACTGGAAACAGATAGCATTTGCCTTCCAAGTAAAAGTTTTGACCGTTTTGAAATGCATTTATTGCAGAGGCAAGTTTTACTTTGAAGGCGTGCATTCTCAAGTTTCACCACCTCTCAATGAGTAGGTAGTGAGATTTTGCAAAAAAAAATGCAAACTACAGGCGACATCAGCAACATGCGAGGAACTAAAGCAATCACAAGGGGTTTTTTGACACAACGCCCTCTTTGTTACTGATTTATTCTAGTTACCTCCAGTAACCACACTTTTGGTTGCAAGAGGGCCACCAACTGGTCTCCAAGCCTGTGTGACTGAGGCCTAATTTTCCTATCTATTCACTATTTTTGAATCTTCTTGAACACTCTTTTTATATCTTTCAGAAATAAAGACACTTTCAGAACTAGGGCTGTTTGATATAACGATATATATCGGATGTTGATATGAAAATGTCTATTGTTTCATATTACACTATCATTTGTTTCGTGGTGTCGCAAAATAAAATGTTTTCCGTTTTTCAACGTTTTGATGGTCACTGTAGTATTAATTTCTGAAAGTTCTCTCTTCCCCTTTTTTTAAAATAACCACACTACGGACGGACAAGCGACTGTTTTTATGCGTTGTCATTAGCAACAATGAAGGTATAACCATCACATGGCTCCACCGTCCGCTTGTTTATTTTCCACATAAACCTTTAACAATAAAGCTGAAGATCCTGTTGAGATTTTTCAAAATAAACTGAATCACGTGAAAGAGTACGCAGAGTGTTTACGGATGAGAAGCAAAAAAGAGCCGTCAGGTGCAAAAAAATAAACCTTAAATTTCCCTCCAGCACGCCATGTAATAAATACTCACAAAGAAAATGTCTAAAAATGTATAATTTAATGCATCGGTCAAACACTTGATTCCAGGTACATGACCAGCTAAAGAAAAAAAAAACTTCACACAAATCGAGTTGCCCGAGATTCAGAGAATTTACAGAAAATGTAACATTTTTGTGATATATATCTTTGCCGCGACGATAAATGTCTTATATCTGGATATGAGATTTTGGTCATATCGCACAGCCCTATTCAGAACTATACTAACATTGTTTTTTCTGAACCACCACTGATCCTCCTTTTAACCTCAAGTGCCATTTCATGGCACAAACAAACAACGTGAACTGTAAAATATTTGCGCTATTTGTGAAGGCCAGCAAAAAAATTGTTACATTTGCCCACCTAATTATTAGAAGGCAATCAAGATCCAAAAAGCAATTTAACCTTTGAGTTTGAAGAATCATGTGGCTACTGAGGTTTGCTGAATTTGGCTGGCAAACACTGTAGAACTGAACTTTTCTAGACTGCAAATAAAGTCTAGAAACATTTAATGGTCTTTAACCCGACAACTCCCTTGCACAAAGTCCATGTGATAGCCAGTTACACTGAGTAGGTGGTTAGTGAGTGGGTGTCTCACGTGTTTCCTCAGGAAACACCCCCATCTAAAAGAATGTGTATTTCCAGAAATGGGAATGCATCTGAAGCAGACTTTGTTATAGTGGTGCATAGAATTAATATTATATGCCATCAGGGCCCCTATTGAGAACTGTTCACTCACTCAGTCACCATGTCTTCAATTTGACCCATCCAGAAATATGACCGTTGTCCTCGCAAGCATTTATTGCATGGACATTTTTCATTCTCTAAAGGTATATAAATGGCTTCGCAGCAGAAACTCGACATCACTATAAACAAATGCTTTACTGGCTTGACACAGTAGTTATTCCATGAAGGGTATGGCAAGCCCGTGTGCAAGAGTGCTTTGCATTTGTCTCTGTCCTTTGCTTTGATATTCACGTGCCTCGTCCAGCATGACCTGCATTTATTAGCCTGATGAGTGTGCGTGTGTGTGTGTGTTTGGTTTCTGGCTTGGGGGTGGTGTTGAATAATCCTCGTGACGCACAGCATCATAAGACAAAAGTGCAATGGCAGGAATGGTTTAGGTGACAGAGGAGAGGGTGTGTGTGGGTGTGTGTTTATGGGGAAGGGGATCTGACAGGAGGAGAAGCGAGACCACAGGTGGTCAAGTGGAGGAGATGAAGCATAGAAAAGGGGGTTTGGGGGGTGGGGATTCTTTTTGGAATAAAAATGGAGGAGGGAATGGTAGGGAGTCCAGTGAAATTTTATTCACTTTCAGAAAAATAACACTTCAATTTCAGTTTTAACAAACCGACCCATTATCCATGATGTATGTGGCTGCTTCTCTTGAAAAGCAGCTTGGTCTCATGAAAGTAGGGTACATATGAGTTTAGAATGAAGGCTGCAAAGTAATGTGGCAGGCGAAATGAAGGAGAGGGAAACAAAACAAAAAAAAAACCCATAAAAACAAATATCCCTCTGAAATATTTCACTATGATGTCACACTGTAAGAATCTGGGGTTTGCCTGTCTTAAATTTGGTCAGGATCCATGATGTTAGAGGGAGTGTGTGCAGGGTTTCTACTTTCAGAGCCGTCACCTTATACTGTATGTGTTGTTAGCAGGATGATTTATGTGCAGTGGAGACTCACCAAGCTGGGCTTTGATGTCTGACACAGCTGCCTGACTCTGTCAGTATATGTCTCTGTTTTTGTATCCTTTATGATTCTGTCAATGCCTCACTGACTTCTAACTAGGCATCATATCTGAGGGGGGGTTGATAAAAAAAGGACATTTTAATATAACATGTGTGTAGTGATTACGGCTTTGAGTGCAAAGTAAGGTAAAGTAGTTAACAAGCTAGCAGATTCAGTAAATCTAAACAGATAAAAATGATAAAATAGTTAAAAGCAGCGGATAGGGAATTGAAATAATTAGCATTACGCAGGCGATAAAGTGGGCAGGAAGGATCCAAAGCGACGTTCTGGAACCTTCAGGTAATGAGCAATTAAATCTGATAGGCAGGTTAATGCATGATACTGTTGAGTGAATTAATTTTTCTTGTGCTGCACTCTGGTGTTGCTTACACCTGACTCCATGTAGAGACTTGCTCACTAATAAGACAATAATCACATCCCACAGGTCAGTTGATCAGGAGCTGCACACAAAGAAAAATCTATTTATTGTAATTTATCTTTAAGTGGTTCTTTTAGTGTGTCATGTTGAACCCAAAAGGAACCCACCAATAATTTTGCAGAGTCACTTTCAGTTTGATGTTTCGCGCTCCAGTCTGGCGATTTGAGGCTGGAGCAAGTCATGTTTAAATTTCCAATAGCAGAAATAAACATGTTTTACAGCCTGGTACAAAAATGCTTTTTTGTCTTTAGAGCAAGCGTGTCGCATTCCTGAAATTACAGATAAGATTCTTGCTGGGAGCAGTGTTGGTCAATTTACTTGAAAAAAGTAATTAGTAACCAATTACTTCTCCAAAAAAGTAATCCTGTTACGTTACTAATTACTTACTTTCAAAAGTAATTAGTTACTCAGTTACTTTTTAAAAACATGACACACAACCTGAATACGTAAAAAAAGCAATAGACCTTTCAGCCCAATTCTATTTTTTATGCATAATCCATCATATAAAATTGAATCAAATGGAAAGCCTCTTTTTAAAAATTGTTTTATTATTTTTAATCTTTTAATTTTATGCACATTGCATCAAACAAAAATGTAATTATATGCAAGTCTTTGACTTGAAGAAATTCTTTAACATTTAAACCTTTTTTTTCCTGCATATTCCAGCATATAAAATAAAAATAATGTTTGTGTTTACACTCACTCTTTCAAATAGATGCAAGTAGAACACAGCAAAAATAAATCAAAGATTCAGCGGCACTAAGTCCTGTCGCTCTTATTGACACCTGTTTAGCAGGAGTGGGGCGGGTGGAGGTTCTCCCAGTGCTGCAGTGGCCATGTCAGTGGGAGGATCCAGAGTTTCTCTGTGATTTTCACATTCCCGTGGCAGTGTGCTCGGTGCTTGCTGAGATATGAAGTTTAATTTTTCGCTTTTGATAGACGTTTTCTTCCCACGCAGAGCGTACAGCAGACGCTAATGTTTTTGTCACTTTTTACGAACTAAAACTTAAAGTAATGTAAGTACATCCACCCTCTAAACGCTGCATGGCCGTACTCTCTCCCGCACTCCATATTATCCACTGTAGCTGCCCACTTGGAATTACCACTCGTGACGCAGAGAGCTTCGACTGATGCAACTTTATTCTCTCCTCTTTAAACCACCGACAATATGGCACCGTGAAAACTATAAAGATGCACAAACAAATACCATTAAACATTTACGTAAAAAGTGCAGAAATGTTCACATTTTACCATAGAAAATTATTTTGATTAACTCAAATAGTGACATTGACATAAATCAATAGTTTTTAAACTACTTATGTTACAGCATTTAATAAAATGAATTAACAACAACCATTCTGTCTCTTAAATACATAAACAATCATTTGCAATCATTAACCAACCTCTTTCTGCTTCCAAGGGTGCTAATCATGCTGAATCAGCTAGCCAACCTCCTCCATGCACATCTCTTAGCCAGTCTTTCCACACCACAAACAAATGACATGCATACACAATAAAAAACGAATTCAACCACATTGAGTAAACTTTCAAAGTTATAGCATGTGACAGATAAATAAAACACATAGTTTTGCATGAGTACCCTCAAAAACAAACGCTTTTACTCACTCTGAAGCAACGTGTTTGCGTCGCCTCACCGAGAACAGAACAGGAAGTCTGACACAATAAAAGAGGAAGTGCTACGGTACTCTTCAAAATAAAAGCGCAAAGTAAAGTGGCTTTGCCGGCATTTACACTCCCACCAAATCCTGATACAATGAACGAACAAATTCACAAAGCAAGTGAATTGTACAGGATTTCTTACACTAATAAATGGATGACTGAATTGAACTATCAGAGTTATACAGGTAGGTATACTTAATGGATTAAGGTAGTGTATAAACATAACTATTATTGTCTTAACATATTTTGTTTTATTTAATTCTCAAGGAGTAGTACTAGTTTTTGGATTGGTCTCTCAATAATTGAAGGTTTAGAAGGGGCATCTTGCTTTCTTTGAGGCTTTCTCTCTCCAACTCGCACTTTAACTCGACGGACTAAGCCATCATGGTCTTGAAAGGTCTCCACAACTCGACCTAGTTGCCAATGGTTTCGTGGGAGATTGTCGTCCTTGATAACAACGATATCATTGACTTTGAGGTTACGCCGAGGTAAGTGCCATTTTTGCCTTGTTGATATGTTGAGCAGATACTCCCTTTTCCAGCGGCCCCAGAACTGTTCAATAAGGTATTGGACTCTTCTCCATCTTTTTGTAGCATACAAATCTTCTTTCATGAACACTCCGGGGGGTGGAAGAGCAACCTTTGTTTTCATCGTGATGAGATGATTCGGCGTTAAAGGTTCCAGTGCATGAGGATCGTTGATTCCGTCAACTGATAATGGGCGACTGTTGACAATAGCCATGGCTTCATATAGCAGCGTTCTGAGGGAGGCATCATCAAGCCGACCTGGGCACTTTGCGAAGGCTGCATTCAACACATTCCTAACCGTTCTTATTTGCCTTTCCCAGACACCTCCTGCATGGCTGGCAGAAGGGGCGTTGAAGACAAATTCGCACTGTTTTTCAGATAAGAAGGTCTCCAATTGCTTGGCGTCGCATTGCTTAAGTGCTTCCTTGAATTCGTTCCTGGCACCAACAAAGTTAGAACCTTGGTCACAGTGTAATTGTTGGACAGCTCCTCTAAGACTGATGAAGCATCTCAATGCATTGATGAAAGAGTCTGTTGACAAATCTTCAAGCATCTCAATATGGACAGCTCTTGAATACAGACACGTGAAAATCAGACCATATCTTTTATGTTCTTTGCGTGCTGTCTTCACAATGAACGGGCCAAAGCAGTCCATGCCGCTAAATGTGAAGGGTGCTGAGGCTTCAAGACGTTCTTTAGGGAGTTCAGCCATTCGCTGGCTCTCTGTAGGTCGTCGAAGTTTCCTGCAAAGCACACAGGTGTGTATCATTTTGGCCACCAGCTTGCTCCCACCAATGACCCAGAATCCATTTGCTCTAAGCTCCATTTGTGTCTGGCTTCAACCTTGATGGCATGTCTTAGCATGGTAGTGGGACACAATGAGCTTGGTTATATGACTGTTGCTTGGTACGATGAGTGGATGCTTCACTTTGTGGCAAAGAGACGACCACTTTAATCTCCCACCAACGCGCAAGAGTCCATCAGACCAGATGGGGTCAAGACTGAAGAGAGAGCTTGAGTTTGGAAGGTCACCTTTGGCTTGAAACGTTTTTATTTCATGAGGGAAGGCGTGCTGCTGTACGATCTTTATCACTGCTTCAGCAGCCTTCTCACGCTCCTCGATCGTCACATGTTCAGTATGCTTTTGTTGAGATCTCAGTCTTTTGATTCTTGCAACCACCTTTATGAGTTTTGTCCAAGATGAAAACTGATTCAGACGATCGAGAATATCATTGAAGGTACTGACGTCAGTTGCGAGCACCTGAATTGTCTTGACTTCGGGATCACCAACAAGTAACTCAGCTGGAGTGCTAGGTGTTAGACGTAACTCACGTTCCCAGAGAAACTTTGGTCCTTGCAGCCAGTTTGTAGAGTGGATGTCTGAAACATGAAGCCCTCTGGATGCATGATCCGCTGGGTTTTCTGAGGTGTCCACATAATACCATTGATTGGGATTGCTGTTGTCTCTAATGAGTTGAACACGGTTTGCGACAAATATGTGGAACCTGCGAGCGTCATTGTTGATGTAACCAAGTACCACTTGGGAATCGGTCCAGAAGAACTCATCATCAATTTTCATGTCAAGCTCAGCCTTTAACAGGACGCTTACTTTTGCAGAAACCACCGCTGCTGCGAGTTCAAGCCTCGGGATACTTGTGACCTTTGAGGGTGCCACCCTTGCCTTTCCCATCACAAGGCTGCAATGAACCTCGTCTTTGTCATTTTTATATCTCAGGTAAGAACATGCACCATATCCTACACAGCTGGCGTCCGAAAAATGGTGTAGCTCTACTCTGACAATGTTTTGGAAGTCGTGTGGGTGGTAACATCTTGGAATTGAGACCTCCTTCAACTTGAAAAGACCATTTATCCATTTCTCCCACCGTGGCTTCACATCTTCTGGGAGTGGGTCGTCCCATCCAATGCCTCTGTGACAAAGCTCTTGTAGGATAAGTTTTCCACTTAGGCTGAATGGAGCGATAAATCCAAGTGGATCGTAGAGTGAGGCAATGACGGACAAACAACCACGGCGAGTCGAAGACTGATCTTTCAGGCTGATGTTAAAACTGAAGGTGTCGTCCTCTATCGACCACTGAATGCCAAGAGCGCGTTCTGAAGGGGATGGGTCAAACCCACGAGGTTCAATGGTTGCTGCTCTTTCAGAAGGGTCTAAGTTGGAGAGAGCAGCTTCTTCATTTGAGTTGAATTTGTGAAGGCGCAGGCCTCCTTTTCTGCACAACTCTTGTGACTGAATGATCAGTTCTTTGGCTTCCTCAACTGATGAAACGCTGGCTAATCCATCATCAACGTAGAAGTTTTTCTCCACAAAGGCTGATGCTAGAGGATAGTCGGTTTGATGTTGTCGTGCAAGATGCTTTAAACCGAAATTGGCGCATCCTGGAGATGATGCAGCTCCAAACAGATGAACTGCCATTCTGTACTCCTGAGGTTCTTTCTCCAAATCACCTTCTTTCCACCAGAGGAATTTCAGATAGTTTCTGGATTCAGGGGTGACAGCGAATTGATAGAACATTCTTTCAATGTCACAGATTACGGCCACGGCTTCTTTCCGAAATCTGCAAAGCACTCCAACCAGAGGGTTGATAAGATCAGGTCCAGTTAATAGGGTATCATTCAGAGAGACACCATGGGATTTGGCCGAACAATCAAAAACAACTCTTAGTTTGTCCGGCTTCCTGGGGTGATAGATTCCATGATGTGGTAGGTACCACTCGGTCTGCCCCTGAGATGCTGTTGGAGCAGGCTCTGCATCACCCCTGTTGATGGTTTCTTCCATGAATGTTCGGTACTGATCGTAGTATTGTTTGTTGGCCTTTAGTTTTTTCTTGAGACACTGTAGACGTACCGTGGCTAACCTCTTGTTGTTTGGCAGGTTGGGTGGGCTGTTCCCTTTGAAAGGGAGAGGCATTTCGTAATGTCCGTCTTTCCTTTGTGTGATGTGATTACTGAGGAACTGTATGAAATGGACATCTTCTTGGGACACATATTTGTTCTCATAGGTTCTCTCAGCAAAATCTGATTCCAGGGCTTTTAGAACATCTGTCGCTGATGGAACAGGCAACTCTTTTACTGTGAGCCGATGCACAAAGCTTTGGTTTCCTTGTCTGTCTAGGTGGGGGTTTGATGAGCCAATTATACTCCATCCTAGTTCTGACCTTTGTGCGAAGGGTTCATGCTTGTCACCTATGATGACTTCAAGAGGAGCCAGCGCAGATGGACAGTCATATCCAATCAGGAGCCCTACATCACAATCTTGGAGAGGCGGCAACTTTTCCGCCAAGCTTCTGAGATGAGGCCACAGTAATGCTGTTTCCTTTGTTGGGATGTACGACTTGTCCACTGGGATAAAGTCGCGGCTATAAGCCTGTTGTAGTTGGATACAACTCTCAGAGTGGAGTCCTCTAACTTGTAAACCATGAACACTCTTACTCGAAATGACTGTGTCAATAGCCGTCATGGTACTGAGTTTCAGTTTTACTGGTTGGACATCCACATTCAGCTTATCAAGTATGTCCTCCAAGACAAATGTTGAGTCACTTTGTGTGTCTAGCAATGCATAGGTGAGTATTTCTCTCTGTGGTTCTTGTACAGAAGACACAAAGACTGGGACAATACTTGAGGTAGCCGAAACGCGTTGTGTTGATGTATGAGACATGACCTTGTGTGTTTCCTGGTTTACAGGTTCTTCCTTGGAAGTGGAGCTATTTGTTACTGCTTCTGCAGGGTTTCGCTTTCTGTTTTCGTGCAAGCAGGTTGGATGACGACGTTCACAAATGTTGCACGTGTGTCGCCTTTTGCAATCTTTGGTGATATGACCTTTTCTTAAACATCCAAAGCAGAGCCGGTTTTCATGGATGAATGCCCTTTTATCTTCAACACTCTTAGCTGTAAAGATGGGACACTTTGAGATTCCATGAGTTTCACTTTTACAAACAGAACAAGGTGATTTTGGTTTACTAATGTTTGTGTCTTGTTTCTCCTGAGCGGAACTCTTTGGTTGCATGTTTGTGTTGAAGACTTTGGCTCTCTTTGGGATTCGATCATCTACAGGTTTGAAATTCATCAACAGTGGAGAAGCTATCGGGTTGCAAGCTATCCGTGCTTCTCTACTCAGGAAGTCTGTGAAGCATGCAAGATTTGGATAGGTGCCACATTCGTCAAGTTCATCTACAACAATTCGACTCCACTTGCGCACGATCCATTCTGGCAGTTTTTTGAGCAATTTGTGATTTTCTTCACAATCGTTTAGGATAGCTAGTCCTTTGACGTGTGGGATTGCTTCAGAGCATCCTTTGAGGAAATCAGCAAACTCTCGTAGCGCTAGTGGGTCATTTGCACTGATTTTCGGCCATCTCATGAGTTTATCACGAAATGCTTTCTGTATAATGAATGGGTTCCCATATCTGTCCTCTAAGACCTTCCATGCTCCCTTGTATGCATTTTCTGAATCTTGGTAAAAGAAACCTTCTACCGCTTTGCGTGCTTCTCCTGCGAGATAATTTTTCAGATAAAACATCTTCTCGCTTGCTGGAAGGGGTTTTCGGTCAATCAGATTAATGAATGACATTTTCCAATCGGTGAACTGCAAAGGGTCCCCACTGAATGTGGCAGGCTCAGGAACTGGCAAGCGATTCATACTTAATGAGCTAGCGATTGCTTGTGCTAAGCTGACAGACTCCTGGGTCGTTGTCATTTCTGGAATTGCTTGGTGGGGTTGGAATGATGCGGCATTTGGATTCAGCTGAGGTTCAATTTGCCTTCTGTAGCAAGCAGAGCTAATTTTACTATCAATTTCCCCGTTGTGGTTCTCAAACCCTTCAAGGCTGTTGTACGCCTTCACGCGAGCTATTGCTATAGCAACTTCTTTGTCTGCTTGTAACTGCTGTAGTTTTGCTCTTTCTTGTTCCAACTGTTGTTGCATTTCCACCTCTTTTAGTTTAATTTCTGACAACATTTTTGCCTCTTTGAGTTTCCATTCACTTTCTAACTTGTGAAGATGTGCTTGCTGTGCTTGAATTTCTTCCATAGCCTTTGATTGCTCCAGCTTGGCAGCAAGCTCTGCTTCTGCATCTACTCTACTGTTGCGGGTACAGGATGAGCCAGAGTGACGGCTCAATTGCTCTGACAACTCTATAGAGCTTGCAGTTTCTGTCATGCTGTTGCCAAAAACAGACCCATATTCGTTCTTGCTTAACACTTCTCTTACTCTTTCTTTCTCAAGATGGTTATTATATTCCTCATGAACGGTCTTTAGACGGTCACTTATGAGGTTACATACCTCCTTTGTTAGCGTAACACAGGCGTCCATTTTGTTGACAATGTCAGGTGTGGTGTTACTGTTACGCAGGATAGGTTCATACTGTGAACTTACAGCGTCGTGCTTTGCTTCAATGTCTTGCTGCAGTTTATTGAGGTCTTCTGCTGAGCAGAGGGATTTTAGTTTTATTCTAGTTTCCCTTGCTACGAGCTTCCAAGAGTCATAAGTCTTGTTGAATGATTTTTCACGCTTTCTGATATCGTGCTTTTGCATCTCTAGGCCTTTCTCTGTTAATTTTCTCTCACGTGAGCTAGATTTGCATGGTGCGTTCATAGGGTTGCCTGTTTCTTCTTCTGATGAGCTGGATTCGCATGGTGCGCTTGTGGGGTTGTCTGTTTGCTCTTCTGGTAGTGACATTTTGTTTCCGTAGCTGCCTTAAGTTGATTGTAGCTTTGATTGCCTTACTGCCTGACTATACTTTAAAGCTGTAGTTAATCTTTACCACAGAGTAACGCTGTGTCAAACATTTACTGATTATGGACATTCAAAGGTATGTTTAGCGTAAGACAGCAACAACAAATGTTCATAAATTAGCTAATGAGCTTCACCTTTTAAACCTTTTCATAAACAGACATCCTGTGAATTATTATTCCACAAAAAACACATTTCGCTCACCAAGAAACATTAACCAGATTCAGGAATATTATGTGTTGGCAGTCCATGAATTAATTTGGCCTCGTAACATTATTTAAAGAGTTTCTAGTTATGCATTAAGCTTGTGCATGTGTGTAAGCAGTCCCGTGTTTCTTCTTGGTAGTCAATGTCTCTTTCAGTATCTGGAGTCTTGAGTTTTAGTATGCTGTTCTTTCTAACCTTGCGAGTGCAGTTTGTGGATGCGAGTGGAATCAGCTGGCTGGTAACAGGTTGGTAGCTGGATCTCTGATGAAATGGTGTCAGGTTCTCTGCAGGGATGGCAGGTCTCTTGCAGTCAGAGAGTTTTCACTGTAGCTGCCCACTTGGAATTACCACTCGTGACGCAGAGAGCTTCGACTGATGCAACTTTATTCTCTCCTCTTTAAACCACCGACAATATGGCACCGTGAAAACTATAAAGATGCACAAACAAATACCATTAAACATTTACGTAAAAAGTGCAGAAATGTTCACATTTTACCATAGAAAATTATTTTGATTAACTCAAATAGTGACATTGACATAAATCAATAGTTTTTAAACTACTTATGTTACAGCATTTAATAAAATGAATTAACAACAACCATTCTGTCTCTTAAATACATAAACAATCATTTGCAATCATTAACCAACCTCTTTCTGCTTCCAAGGGTGCTAATCATGCTGAATCAGCTAGCCAACCTCCTCCATGCACATCTCTTAGCCAGTCTTTCCACACCACAAACAAATGACATGCATACACAATAAAAAACGAATTCAACCACATTGAGTAAACTTTCAAAGTTATAGCATGTGACAGATAAATAAAACACATAGTTTTGCATGAGTACCCTCAAAAACAAACGCTTTTACTCACTCTGAAGCAACGTGTTTGCGTCGCCTCACCGAGAACAGAACAGGAAGTCTGACACAATAAAAGAGGAAGTGCTACGGTACTCTTCAAAATAAAAGCGCAAAGTAAAGTGGCTTTGCCGGCATTTACATCCACTGTTGATCCACAAACGTCTGTTGCTGCCACGGACATAGCACGCTTGTATGTCATTGTCGTGAGAAACTCTCACAAACAAAATCATGATGGTTTAATAATGCAGCATGCTTACGGGACAGTAACAGTAATCTAATTACGTCTTTTGCAATAGTAATCCCTTACGTTTATCGTTACTTGAAAAAAGTAATTGGATTACAGTAACGCGTTACTGCCCATCTCTGATTGGGAGTGACCAGGAGGGACAGGATTAGAAATGAGTACACTGTCAGAAGGACAGGTTCAGGCAGACAAAGTCAGAGAGGCAAGGCTGAGATGTTTTGGACACGTGCAGAGGACAGATAGAGGATATGTTAGACAAAGGTTGTTGAAGATGGAGGCAGGAAGGAGGAAAAGCGGCACCCAGGTCATGCAGAGGGTAATGAATAGGATGAGATGAAGGCAGATGATCCACAGTGGCAATCCCAAAAGGGAACAGTCGAAAGAAGAAGATACATAAGGTATGATTTTATATAACTCACTCCCATCATCTCGAGTGTTTGCCAAATTTAATTTCCAGTTAATATCACAGCAACGTAAGGATGCACCATCTTCAGCTTCTGACCTCTAACCTCAAAAAGTGGTCACATCTGGAAAAGAAGCAAATGTGACTCTACAGAACAGTAACCCACAAACCAAAGGGAGTCATCACAGTGACACACACTACATTAGTGGTAGTCTGCGATGAGTCCATCGCGGCTCCTCTGCACTCATTCACCCAAACAGAGGTTACCAAGACAATCTGGGGTACTTTGAGTTTATCAATCAAAATGGAAGATTACGCACCTCCTGGCCTTCTAGTGAGAGGGCCTGTACTAGCTACATCCACTGGAGGGATTATAATTGATAACAGTCATATAATGGGTAGTTAAGGGGCTGGCAGAGTCCAAAAATGGAGGTAAAAAAAAAAATATTGGAAACATTACTCACAATAAATGCTCATACGCATTCATGGGATAAAAAGATTGGGAAGCACTGCCTGTTCACCATCTTCCTTTGAGTACCATTAGGGGTAGATGGAGATCCGGGTGAAGAAAGAGAGGAGCGATTGTAAGAGACAGTGATAAGAAAGGGAAGAGAGTGCAACTAAATTTAAAAAATGCAGGGAAGTGAACAGATTGGAGTGTCTCTATGTAATTTTCTCTCTTCCTGTGGCATGTGGGTGACCATGTGAAGCAGTTTGTACTTTATCCATTAATATATTCACTGCGTAAAATGTCGAATAGTGTGTGCCGCGGCGCTCGCAGCGCTACTGATTCTTAGCCTCGCAGGGGAGGGGAGGGTGATGCAGGAGAGCACAGGAGAGGGGGAGAAGAGGGAAAGGGGACATGATAAGATGTGAAAAGCAGGGGAGGGAGAAAACTCTCGATGTCAATGATGAAGTGAGAGGAAGGAGAAAGGGAGAGAGAGAGAGAGAGAGAGAGAGAGAGAGAGAGAGAGAGAGAGAGACAGTGGGTGGCAAGTAGGGATGGAGTCAGAGCCGACAGGGTAGCGTGACATTTTCCTGTGAGGACAAATTGTTCCCAAAAAAAAAAAAAATCAACAAAGAGGCAAAAGAGAGGCAGGGTGACACTGCGGCACCAAACTGCAGGAATTCAGCTTTTCTGAATCCGCATCATTTCCTGTCAGTCCCGCCTTTTGATTGGCTCGCATCTGTTCTCTGCACACAAACTGAACCTAATCAAGGATTTTCTAATTGGCTCATGAGCTCGTGATCATATGTTGGAGCAAAAACGGCACAATTCATGTGCGCCTCTTCCACGTCGCACTAAAGCCATCATATGCGCTGGATTTGCACACACGCACACGAGATTAAATCATCGCCATCTGTCCCCAGACATATCTCGGTTAATCTCCTATTTTCATTCACTGAGCTCTCGATATGTGAAACTGTGGATATGTAGGGAGACTGTTATCCAATTTCAACTGGTTTACTAACCTCTTTCTCAGCCACGCCGCACTGCTCATCCTCTCCTTTTACCCACTCACTCTCTCTCTCTGTCTTCACTTCCTCTGAGGCTTTTTAAGGACACGGTGTACCCAGTGCCCTCCTGTCTCTGCTCGCCACTCATCCTCCCTCCCTCTCTCCTTCCTCTTCCTCCACTTTCTTCACTTTCTCTTCTCCTCTTCTCACCTGCCTTATTGTTTCAGCTCTTCTGCTCAACTAACCCTTGTTTTCCTTTCCTTTTCTTTAGCAGTATAGCATAGTAATGCCAAGCTACTCTGCATAGCTGGCATACTGTGGCCAAACATCTGGGTCCCAGACAAAAAAAAGAAAAGAAAAAAGGAGACGAGAGAGAGCTGTTCTTCTTTCTTGTGAATATTACACCCACAGAAAGGGGCGAGGTGGTAAGTGGCAGAAAATAGACCCTTGCATAAATGTGTGAAAAGAGTCGGTCATGTGGAAGTGGCCGTGCACATGCATATTCGAGTGCTCGAGGATTCACGCACACGCCTCACACACGTATGGAATCCTTACTGTGTGTACAATCGCGCATGTACAGCTGCTGGGATAAACCTGCTCTCACACAGGTGTATATTTAGAAAGAAGTGCTGGAACTGACTGGTATTTGGCACCTTCCTGACAGAAAATCCAAGACGAGTCAGCTGACACGCACAGAAGAGACGGGGGTAACGGGGAGAATCGAACAGACAGCCAGAGTGTCACATGGAAGAAAACCCAAAAATGTATCGCTACTAAATCTGATGGAGTTTTGGGGGATTTATTTTGTTTTACAAAGGACAACCATTTATGACTAAACAAGTAAATAAATCAATAAAAAATTCTGGACAGCTGGAATGTCTTTTCTTCTGCTGAGTGTAAAATGATGTAGAGACAAGCTGTAAAAGTCTGAACCATGAAACAGTTGGCAGAAAATGAAAGTTTTTTGAAAATGGAGCATTTATTGAACCATCTGATAAATTTGTTTAAAAAACGAACTTAATTTTAATTTCCATTTGTGACCTAATTTCTATTGTATTTGCTACATTTGGTATTAAAACAAATTGATTTTTTTTTTTTTTGGGGGGGGGGGTCACACTGATGATGTAGAAGTGTCAAGAACCCTACAAAAACTGTATGTATGAAATGTTATACAAGAGGCATTAATTGACTAAAACAGTTAAAAGTGGGGAATTGAGTTCTTCATTTAGGAAGTGAGGGGAAGACACATTTGACGGCCTCTGGGTGGACGCTTTTATTGTCTTTGACATGAGTGACCTGTTTTCCAGAAGGGAGGGGGTAAAAAGGGAGTGTTCAGGGGTGGGAGGGGTCATTGACTATACCCCTGTTGGAGTCTGTCAGCACACATGTCCCTGATGGGGGTTAGCGAGTTCCTGCTCTCACCACCCACTGCAGGTTTGTTCTGTAAATTTTGTAAATTTGTTGTTGCTCTACTCAAAACAGACACAGGTGGGCATAACTTGAGCCAGACCAACTCAGGGATTGAGATTTAAATGGTCTTTTACAAGCATACGGGCAACTTTTGTGTTGGTGTCATTTTAGTAAGATGATAATGAGACACCACAAGGTATCATAAGGTGTTGATTCCAGTGTAGTTGGCAGATATCTGGACCAATAATTCCTCTTCTGGGTGCCAACCTTTCTTATAGTATGCAGATTAAAGAAAAAAAAGCCTAATAAAAACTGTGATTGCCTTCATGATATTGCCACGTGATAGCCAGCGCTTTGAGAAATATAACTTTCGCATTCCACATGCATTATTTATGGAGCCAAAGCCTGCTCAGATGAGACTGAGCACTAATACTTGGTCTGCAAAAGAGCTTCTGGCACCAAAAGGTGTGGGCCTTTTAATTACATTTTTTTATTAATCAGTTATTAATAACCTAAATTCAACCTGATGCAAAATGAACTGACTTCACTTATTGAATGTTTAGTCAGTTTCTATATAGTGCCAACGATAGCTTTTACTCACAGTTAGCAGCACACACAGCTAAATTGTAGCTTTCTCTTTACAGAAACCAAACATAGCAATCACTGTTTGATATTAAAATGGAACCCACCCCCAATGTGACGGGTGGGTTCCCGACGGTAGCACAGTGTCTGGCAGATGGCTAAATCCACTCAGATTAAAATGGGCATAGCATTCTTTGATTTATTTCTTGTGGATTTATTTGGCTGGAGCTTATGAGCACGGTGTACCCATATTCTGATGGCTGATAGCAAGGTGTACCTAATGAAGTGATGGGTGAGTATATGTGATCTGTTTTCAACAGCACTGGTCTCTACTGACTTGTTAAAAGCTGGTATTGACCCCTCTACCTTAGATTTACCATTAGTAAATAGTAAAACTACCCTTTCAGGTTTTGCTAATCTCACTTTGACCTGGAGACAAAAATAGCCAGAGGTTTAAGAGGTTGCTGAAAGGATGTTTCTTAACAAACTGCACCTCAAGCATTGGAGTTGACTCCTTTCCCTAAACTCACATGTACACAAGCTTTGTTCATTCAGCTTGTTAAATAACCAGCTATTTACCAGTACACCTACTAATCGCATATGCTGGAAGGATTTGATGTTCATTTACCGTCAGAATTTCTCCAGCCTGTTGACGCGTGACCTACCTTTCAAATCTTTTAACAAGGTCTAAAGAATGTGTATGGAGAAAAGAAAGCTCGAATGACACAGAGAACAACAGGGGGATAACAAAACAATACGTGACTATCTAAACGTCTCATGGGGATGAACTCTCTATCAAGTTGCATGGAATGCAAACATTTTAAGTAGAACTGCCTAAGTGATTGCTGGAGCATGTATAAAGCGGAGGTAGTATCACATTATGAAGCCCTTTGGCTATCTGTATTTGATTGTGATTTGGATGTGGAAGCACTGAGAGCAAAAAGAGAGAAAATGAGTGGAAGGTAAGGGAGTCGCAGAGAGGGAGACAGGTAAAAAGACAAATGGAAAGAAGGAGATGCACTGTGCTGAACAACCTGCAGGGTGTAATGTATTCCTTGGAGAGCCATTTATGTAACACAATCATGCAGACACACATGGAGCATGTTATCAATATTGTGTTTCGCAGTGGTAGCTATCATAGCGGTGGGAACCAATTACTCAGCCCGGAGCAGCAAATGTGTGGTCGCAAAAGCAGAGAAAAGCTGCACGGCTCATGAGACTATTGATCAAAACCTGTCGCCCTCACCTTTGTATGTATAGCTTCGGTGTGTTTTCTGTGTGTGCATGTTTTTGCCATTTGCGCTCATGTGTTCATTCGGTGAATGTGTTTGTTCGGGCGAATACGGCACTAGCGAGAGCAGGCGAAGGCGCTGTTTAAAAAATTGGTATCATTTATCTTGGATGTGGTGGAGGGTGTAGGGCGCTGCTGGCGAAGTCTACAAAGCTTCCAGCTGATGGTAGAGTGGGCTGGATTTTTAGGATGCATATCCTCTATGCTTCAGTAGCATAACAACAACCAAGCCTAGAATACATTTTAATAATTCATTAAATTACCTTTTTTTAAAGGAAAATGTTAGAATTGAACAAATTTTAAAGACTCTTATTTCCAAATGAAGCTAAACTAAAGTTAAAAAGAAAATTGCCGGTGTTGGGCTTGCAAGCTAGTTAGCTATCTAACAGGAAATAGCTATAAAATCGAACTTTTCCCTCTTAGCTAGTTGTTAGCCTCTGTTAGATGTTTTTAGTCACTGTTAGTTGCTGTTAAGCTGTGTTAGTGAAACTATCCGTGAAGTGGCTGTAACATTGTTGAACTCGGAGGCTTAGCAAATTAACTCTTATGTAATCAAACTGTTTATCAAAAGGAAGTGTGATTTTTACAACACTCTAGCTTAAAGTTATCTGGCATAATGTTTATATGCTTATACCCAGCTGTTGTTGTTGTTTAGCCAGCTGGCTGTAAGCTGCCATGCTGTCGCATGTCTAGTCAGCTGACCATAAGTAACTGTAACAATATCAGAAATAAATCAGTACATTTATGAAATTTTCCATGTTTTAGACTTAAGTTCAGGAACTGATAACATTTTATCCAGGTGCTAGCGGCGTTCTTGCTCTTCTCTACGTTTTTGCATCTTTGGTGACACAAGAAAACATACGTATAAGACTTTATATCATGAGTCTGAAAGAGCAGACACCAATTAAAATTCAGGCCACTCAAAGTCTCCTCCACCTCCACTGCATATGTGGCTGGTCTCTAGCATTAAAAATGGCAGAGGTGCCCAGTCCTACATATTTTCAATGGATTAATTCTACGTTTATGAGACATTGTTTTGTTGTAAGAAGTTATTACACACTAATCAATGTGTATTCATGAGAACAACATTTTTCTATTAAAAAAAACTTTAAAAAAAAAACCAACTGTACCTTTAATAGTCCATTACTTGAATTGAAAAAAGTCTTGTCACATGTTACAATGAAAAAGTACTCTGAATGTGTGCTACATCCAACACTTTGTGACAGCCTCTGACAGCAGTGAACGGGGTCAAAAACATATTTATAGAACTGTCAGTATCCCCAGATCTTCATGGGTCCAATATTAAACAGGCCAAAAATGTTTTTGTTTGGCTAAGCATCCCTCGGTTACTCGTTTAGCCTTTAAGTATTATTCAAGGAAGAAACATCTGGTCTGTCTGCTCACTAAAATACATTTTGGATAAGAACATCAACAAACTGGCAAGCAAATGAGGATCTCTGGGTGAATTTCATATTGTTGCTGGCAAAACTCTGCTTAAATGCTAACATCAAGCACAAAATGTATTCGTTCAAAGACAGCAACTTGAGGTTTATTTTAAGCAACACTGACAACTTGGGCTGTTTTCATTTAAACAAAATGAAAAATAATTTGAAAATGCTTTTCCCCTTAGTGCACCAGGGGATTTCGGAACAGAATTTCTACAAAGGATAAAGCAGATTATAAAGAGGACTTAATTGAATGTATAGAAGAGTATACGCTTTAGCCGGAGCACTGGAAACCAAATTCAGTTTCCAACGGGAAACAGATCCGGACCCAGATCGTCCTTTCATTCGTGTTGATGTATGCAATCGGTCATTCACTCCCCAGACCGCATGTAATTTGATAGGTAGTGATCTCGGATGAACGTCGCCTCTGCCTCTAACAATGATTAAAGTGGAGAGCGCCGTTGTAGTTGCAGCACACTCAGATGATTGACAGAACAATGTCATTCAGACAGTGTGTGTTTGTGTGCATTTTGCTGTGTGTGCGCGCATGAAAAACGACCGCATGCATGCACGAACATTTGCATGGACACGTTTGCTCTGCAAAGTCGCCGTGTGTAGGAGATTTGTGCATGCGTTTGTGCTGGCGTGTTTTTGAAAAGTGTGGGGCATTAATGAGTTCAGATGGCTGTGGTCTTGCGTACTCTTTACCATAAGTCTTGCTCTCTTGCTGTCTCTCTGTTGGTCTGCACCAAGCTCTGTCTGACAGCTTTGACAGCTCGTCAGGTCTACTCCACACACACGCCAATCAAGCCCCATCCAAGCAAATAAGCAATTAATCATTAGCATCCACAAGCAGCCGACGCAGAGGGAAGTGAGGAGGAGGAGGAGGAGGAGGAGGAGGAGGAGAAGAAGGGCGAGGCCACGGAGAAGAAAGGGGGTATCAGGGTTCATTTGGGTTCAACTGTGACCACACCCTCTTCACACACACACACAGACACACATCAGTGCACACAGTTACAATGTGAATTCTGCGGTGGTGACTGTATAACAAGGGGATTATCTTCTTAAAAAGTCAAAGGACAAATTATGGAAATGAACATAGGACGGGGAAAAAAACAACTGGGCAGCATCTGTTGACTTACAAAACAAACTATTGTCCCTATTAGGTTTTCCCTTCCACTCACAGTAATGGCGTTTAGATGATTAGTCTGCGGTTGGAACGATTAAAAGGGGCGTACGGGACAGGGTGTGCGTAATTCTGGTGGAAGACAAACTGGCTGTTATTTACTTTGACAAATGAGCCTTTTAACCTCGAAATTAAAATAATGTTAATGTAAAAAAAAGTGTTGCAGTTACATTTTTAAACTTGTGATCTTAGTGCTGTTTCTAGTATTATTATTTTACAACCTTTTCTTCTGGGTATCAAATTAGTATATTCCAGTCCCATTCCATTACCTTCTCACAAAATTTTGCCAATTATGGCAAATGGTTGCAATTTAAAGTAGATAGACCTTGACTGGACAATTGACTTGTTACAGCAAAGTCAGCAGCAAGCGGCACTCTGTAAAGTCACTCCCGGCCCCAGTCGAACACATAACGCCTCTGTTTTTATTTTTTTCAACAGCAGTGTCAGTTGGTATCGATCAGTTAATTGAGAGCTTTAAGTTACTGAGCTTTGGAAGTGCTTTGGTAGTTTGCTTATGAAAGCAGCTGAAGTCCTGCTATTAGTAGACATCTGCCTTGGGTGTGTCTGGGTTTTACTACCCTCAGCAATTCTGCAGTGTGTTTTATAGCCTGTGTCATTTCCTCTGTCAGTTTACTTACTGCTAGATCGAGATGAGATATTTTAGCGATACTGACTACCCTTTCTGTTTCGTCAAGCCGTCCTGAAGAGCTGATTACCCTACTTGCTTACTGCAGATCTTTGTCAGGTAAACCTCCAAGCCCCCTGCAGATAAGGTCACATATCAAATTACATCCAGGATGCCTCCATATAATCCTACCGGGGATTAGATTATGACAGAAGAGGGAAATGATTTTTGCTGTTGTGGCTGGTGGTGGTGGTTAAGTTAATATTGTAGCTTGGAGATGAGGGCTTGTAGCTGTATTACATCCTAGAAGGCTATAGCTGGAAAGTGTTCATCTGCCTTTATGTGAAAATATTAAGGTTTAAATAATTGAGCATGGGCCCAGCCTCGAATCAGACACAATAAAGGCTAAAAAAATACACACACACATGAGATATGTAAGAAACCTGCCCCTACAGATAAATAACCACTCGGCATGAAATATGCACTATTACTTTGTTATGTGCACATACACACACACACACACTCACATATATGTATATATAAGCGACCCTATATGACTCTCTACCATCCTGCAGCTCATGAATAAATAAGTGAGCCTGGTGATTGCACCAATGCACCCTTCAATGTGACAAGTTGTGATAGCTAGGCTGTAACAATGACTCTGTGCTTCCCCCTAACCGCCTAACCACGACCACTTCTTGAGCAATGCCCTTCAGCTAATTCAGCTACCGAGGCTGTATGATAGACACGGAGTGAGATAGAGGGAACAAAACTGAGAGTCTAAAAAAAATGTTAGGAAAACGTAGCAAAGAGAAAGAAGATGCAGTGGACTGAGTGATTTCCTCTTCTCTCCCAGGGGTCCACTTGGGATTTCACAGCTGGAGGGTTAAACGGTTGCACCGACTCCTCTTCGCGCCATCCACTCTGCACGGATCAGTAGCATCGCCGCATGTCTGCACGTGTGCACGCAGTCTGTGTTTGCAGCCAAGCAGCAACTGATATACACTGATTGCGTTTCATTTGTGTTACTTTTCCTCAAACTTAACATCCAGTCTCACCTCAGCCCAATGGCGGGGTGTCTCCCAAAGGTGCAGACAGATGATAGCGGGCTCTGCCTTCACTGAACTGTAACAGCTCCAAATTGTTTATATAGGTATATCTACTCCATCACCTGGCTGGTGGAGACACACACACATGCATGAAAAGACAGTGGCATGCAAAGAATGAAGCTATGACAGACAGGGAGGTGGTCTGGTGTTGATACTGGATGCACCACGATGAAGGTGGCAGATAAGGTTTGACATTTCTGATCTGACATGCAGTATAGCCACATTCCTATCAGACAGCAGTGGTCTATTAGGAACTTTACACAATAAAGATAAGATGATGTGTGTAAATGATTGACGTGTATTCTAGCCTGTTTTTCAAATTGAACCACATGTCAGACTTCAACAGGAACCCAATTAGTTACTCAAAATAGATATTGTTTTGTAACTTTATACTTACTTTGTTAATTACTGAGATCTGCGAGCAGTCAGATATCAAGTTTGCTGTTACAACTCGTGTTAATACTGGTGCATGCTGGTAGCAAAGCATTTTATTTAACAGGTGTTCTTTGTAATGGCCAACAGGGGGCACCTCCTCTGGTTGCGATAAGAAGTCTGATTGTATAAAAGTCTAAGGGAAAATGACCCTTTGATCCTATTAAAAATTGTGGTAGCCAAAAATTTCATCAGTGGTTGACATCACAGCAGCTGTGTGGATCTTTTATATACAGACTATCATTCTACATGATCTCAAAGTCATTAAAAAAAAAAAAACTCAACATAAAGAGACAAGTTTACTTTTTGAAACCTTTTCATTCATTGTGTTGGAACCATTTGTGGTGCTGAACTTGGCTGTGTAAACTGCAACTGACAGAAGTGAGAAGAAAATTGGAGCTCGGTTCACACTCTAGTTATTTTCACACCTCTGCATGACCAGTCACCACAGAAGTGGCCCTGCTTGTCAAACTGTTGGCTTTGAAAATGTAGGAAAAATATTGCATGCCTGAGACACTTTGGTAGGTACTCATGGTAGGAACTTGGATAAGGCAGTGCAGTGGCTCAAAGGTATTTTGGAAATAAGTCAGACGCTGATTTTTGATATTATTTTGAGGAGAATTACCAAAACACTAAATCGTGATAAACTGGTTTAGATGGTTTAATACCACTGCAATTCAGACCAGCAAAATAAATAAAATAGGCACATAATTATAATTTTTAAACAAAACCATTTTCTTGTAAATTATTATATTAATAATCAGTAACTTGATACAGTCCACTGTATCAAAGCCTGTGTTGATGTCTGATGTTGAAATACACCACAAAGAGCATAGAGGTTTAGCCATTAGATGTAACGTGTTGTAGTTCATCACAGAAAAAGTTTGTTTGCATATATAACTGAAACATGTAATGTTGGACTCAAGTTAGATAGTAATACAGACGCAGTCTTATTGTTCAATAGGTATTAACATAATGCAGACTTTTACTCGTATTTTTTGAGTTATTTTGTTTTTAGGAGTTCTCTGGGTTGACTTTGACATGGAAAAATGGTCCAGTTTACCCTCCTCAGGAAAGGGTCACTGGGATTCAACCCTTAAGTCAGGTCAGGGACAGAGACTCTTAGGGTGAGTGTCTAATGACCATGCCTAGCCTGAAGAAGCTACATGGGTCCACCCTCTTGTGGGTCTACCACATAGTAGGGGCCATAGGGGTACGGTGTCTTGTGGACCAGGTGGTGATCAGGAGCAAACATCTTGTCACTCCAATCCCTGACTTCCAAAACTTGCTTGTGGTACTTCTGTTGGGTTCATCAGGTAGTAGCACGCAAGTAGCACTGGAGCAGTTCACGGCTAAGTCTGGAGCGCCCTAAGTTGAAGAGTTCACGTATGTTGTTCATGAATGAAGGAAGAGCGGAGCGTGAGATTGACAGATGAATTAGGGGTACTGATCTGCTTTGGTGGAGAGCTGAGCATAAAAACGAAGCTGTCAGTTTGTCAGTCAGTCTGTATTCACAACCTTGACCCATAGTCATGAGCTCTGGGTAGTGACAGATACAAGCAGAAATGAGTTTGATTTAAAGTTTTCTTTCCAAGGGTGGCTGGGCTCTCCCTCAAGATAGGGTAAAGAGCCATTAAATAGGGGGTTGGAGTAGAATTGGTTCTAGCATCTGACTAGTCTGCCTCCTGGATGAAGTGTTTTAGGCATGACCTTTCTAGGAAGAGGCCTCCCACCCAGGGTTTGCTGGAGAGATTACATCTTTCAGCTGGCTTGCGAATGACTCAGCATCCCTGGACTCTTTGCTTAGACTACTTGGCTTCATGACCAGAAACCAAGATCAACGGTAGAAAATTGATAAACGATTTGTGTTTTAATTTTGGATTTTGTGGGCTTGATTGAGATGATCTGCTGGCATTTCTCTGAGCTGCTGTCTCTGAGCGCAGGAGCATCTTTACTGACTTTACCTGTAAAAGTGGATGTAAATGATGACAAAGAAAATAGGAAGAAAATTTTTATGCACCAAAATAATCCTATAACAGGCACTGGTGAGGTTATCTCAACGGAAATGTGAATTTCAATGTAATATCAAAGGTCAGTTAATCTGTTATCAGAACAAGATAAAATCTCAATTATGTGTTGAGTCAACCTACTCTATGAGGAAACTAGTAATTTGACTAGTAATTACATATATATACATATATATATATATATATCCATCCATCCATTCACTTCCGCTTATCCTTGTCAGTTGTCACACACACACACACATATATATATGTATGTGTATATATATATATATATATATATATATATATATATATATATATATATATATATATATATATATATATATATGTATGTGTATATATATATATATATATATATATATATATATATATATATATATATATATATATATATATATGTGTGTGTGTGTGTGTGTGTGTGTGTGTGTGTGTGTGTGTGTGTGTGTGTGTGTGTCACCTCACGCGTACAAAGTTTATATTTGCCTGGGTGGCTCCACGTTCCAAAGGCTCAGTGACAACGAAGTTGTCAAATGAAGGTTACGACACCATATCTGAGTTATGCTTGTGTTTTCACTCAGTACTCCAGCTATGACGCATCTACGTTACCTTTAGCCTTCAACTTCCTATCTGCAACTCAGCCATTCAGGAGACGCACCGTCATGATGTGACGCCACAGTAAGTGCAAAGATCAGCTCAAAACCCACGTGATAACAAGGGACAAAACAAGAAATACAATGTTTTGGTAAAATTCGGTATGATCATCCACCTAAAATTTTACAAAATTGTGGCCACCTTCTCGGTCTGCATTTTGTCCCCTTCTCTCCTTACTACAATAATCCTTCCATTTGTTTTTTCTTCTGCCTCCACTCTATCTGCTTTTTCCTTCAACTCCCCCGAGCAAAGGGGACAGCTGCTTATCCCTGATAAACGCCTGGCATTTGGCACGGCAAGACAAGGGAGAGAGGGATTGAGGAGGAACGGGGGCAGGGCTGGGTTGGGTTGTCAGGGGGTGGGGGTGATGGGGGTGGCCACATCGATGGAGACGGCAAGGAGTGAAAAAGGCAGTGAGGATTAAAGAGCAGGGTTTTTTGGCAGCGGCCACTGTAGAAGTGTAGAGGAGGGGAGAAGATGAGGTCTAATCGTGACCTAGATTCCAAGACGCCCAGACATAATAGGCAAGGCCTAATTCAACGTGAACCCCCTCACCCCTTCCGCCCCCTCCTACCCTCCACCTCAGTCAAAACAATAACAGACAGGAGAGGAGCTGCAGGAGGAGAGGGGCCCAGTGTGGGGACGGTTCCAGCCCACTACCCTCACCTCCCAAACCGTGGACAACATGTAGCCTCCTCTATATCTAACACTAGGCAGCTGCACGCAATGTTGGCCCCCAAACCGCTGGAAATTCTTGGAAAGAGAACCTAAGGAATGCCAGGGTAATGTTTGGATAAACTTCTGCTGGGGTCTTTTGAACAGACTCCTTTATTAGCTTGTGGATTGTTTCCTTTTGCCAGAAGAAAGACAAAAGCCTGCAGTTGCAAAGTGGTTTTTCTGTGAGTGTGGGAAGTGTGTGCCTATGTGTGTTTTCAATCAAAATGTGATGAATATGAAATTACTTCACACAAAGAGTTTGACCTTTGGGGAGATATTCTCACACTATGAGCGATCATTATGAAACATCAACCATTTAGGTATGTCTGAGACGGTTTCTTGTCCAGGACTAGAACTCAGTTACCTTGAGTCTCTGCAGGTTTCCCAATGGTCAAGGCAGAAGGCCCTCCTCCTCCTCGAATGTGGTTTTTCCAGAGGTTTCTTCCCCTTAAAATAGGACCGTTGCCCGGTGTTTGCTCAGCAGAGACTGTTATGATTGTCAGGTTTTTCTCTACAGTGCTTAGAGATGACTATTGTTGCAAATGAAACTGATATTCAACAGCTTTTCCTTATTTTCTGTCATACAAAAAACAATATTTGCCGCTACGTCTTATTAAACATGGCTAAAAGTTCAAAAAATAATGTGATAGTAATCCCTATGATCCACAAACAAGCTTTACACTGCTCTAAATCTACAGGTTTTTTTTTTTTACTGCTATATGAGATCAAAAACAGAGGATCTTCTTCTTCTGGCTAGTTCTGTTAGTGATTGTCAAAGTGGATCATCTGCCTCCATCTTACCCTGTGCATGTCATCCTCTTCTCTGCATGTCTTGCTTCACTACATCCCCAACCCTCCTCTGTAGTCTTCCTCTAGTTCTCCTGCCTGGCAGCTCCATCTTCAACATCATTTATCCAAAATATCCACTATCCCTCCTCTGCGCATGTTCAAACAATCTCTAACTTTGTCTTTAATGCAGCCCTGCACTTCTGTCTCCTGTCTTTTTTGGAGCCATAGTCTCCAAACCATCCATCATATCTTCATGGCTTCTGTCAGAAATCACCCCTGATTTCTAATCATCTAATCCCTGCACTCTTGTTTTTAATTTCTCTGCATTGTTCATTGCTTTGGATGGGTCACCCAAGGTATTTAAACTTCATTTTCACTGCCTTGCCTGTCTCACTATCATTCATGCAGGTTCCTTAGCTCCTCATCTCTCCATACCACAGGTATGTCATCGGGACCAGCTGTTGTTCCACTCTTCATTTTTCCCATTTATGAATGTCAAGGTTTTTGTCTCTACATCAGGTTTATAGTCTAGTTTTGTCTGTATCTGTCTCACTCTGTTTTTCCTCTCTGCCATTATTATCCTCAGTCATTGCATCTCATCTTGTACCTGTTACCTTGGTTGCAGAATCAGACCGAGACAGACGTTGCAATGTGAGATGTCTCAGTGGGCCATGTCATGTGACCCTAGAGTGTTTTCCTTGTTAACTCTTTATTCATGCAGTTAGATTTAGAGCCTGTGGTGCATGTTAAACTCTAAATAGATTAATTGAAGAAGACCATCTTGTTTTTGATTTTCTGAATTATGAAAAAACAAATTAAACTAATTACCTTTTTTTGTTTTTATGAAGCAGGTTGTTTACTGATTGCAGGGATGGCACTTTCAAGTGTCCATGGCTGAAACATCAAACCCGAAGTTGTAAACACATTGCATGGTATCTTTGCCATACAATGTGTTACACAAAGGAAGACTTTGTTTAGATATGTTGGGGATTTATAGCCTTTATTGAGATAGGACAGCAGAGAAAAAAAGAGGAAAGCTGTGAGCAAGGGAAGACACACAAGAAGCAACCTTGGCAGAAATTCAAACTCAGGTCTTGCCAATAGCGTTATGGGATATGGGTTACCTGCTCAGCTGAGTGAGCTATACCAGTGCCCAATAAATCCAGATGTCCCTGCTGAAGGCCACAGGCCAAAACACGTTGGTCAAATAAGAAAGAGATAATTTAGTAGCATGTTACAGTAAAAGAGATAAGATAAGATATGATAAACCTTTATTAGTCCCACATGTGGGAAATTTGTTGTGACACAACAGAAAGTGGACAGTGGAAAGTTGCAGCAGCAAAAATTAAGAAAAACAATTGAATAGGATAATATAAAAAGAATAACATACTATTTACAATAGAATAAAATACTACGTTGCCAGAAAAAAAAAATTACACTGAGTGTTATTGCGCATATGTGGATGTGTGTGTTTGGTCAGCTGAGAAAGTCTTTGTTGTGGAATTTGACAGCAGTAGGAAGGAAAGACCTCCGTCCCACATCGTGGGTGCCACCATTCTCCTGTCACTCACCACCTCCACTGGGTCCAGAGGGCATCCTAGAACAGAGCTCGCCCTCCGGATCAGCCTGTTCGGTCTCTTCCTGTTCCCAGCAGAGATGCTGCTGGCCCAGCGTGGGCCCCTCACTCCAAAAGACCTGAGCATCCGCAGCAGGTACAGCCTGCTCTGTCCTTTTCTGTAGAGAGCATCTGAGTTGTCAGTCCAGTCCAGTTTATTGTTCAGATGAACACCAAGGTACCTGTAGCTATCCACAGCCTCAGTGTCCATACCTTGGATGTTTATTGGTTGCAGTGGAGGATGTTTGTGCCTGCGGAAGTCTACCACCAGCTCCTTGGTTTTTTACAATGTTGATCTGGAGGTAGTTCTGCTGGCACCAGTCCACAAAGTCATGGGTCAGTTCTCTGTACTCCTTGTCATCCCCATTTGTGATGAAGCCGACTGTTGCAGAGTCATCAGAGAACTTCTGCAGGAAGCACCGTGTGGAGTTGTGGGAAAGGTCTGCAGTGTAGATGGTGAAGAGGAACAGAGCCAGAACCGTTCCCTGTAGGACCCCCGTACTGCAGACGACCCTGTTCGACACACAGCCATGAGTTCTCACGTACTGTGGTCGGTTGGTGAGGTAGTCCAGCATCCATGTGGTGAGGTGATGGTGCACTCCTGGGTTCCCCAGCTTGTTTTTCAGGACTGTGGGAAGAATGATGTTAAAGGCACTGGAAAAATCAAAAAGCATGATTCTCACAGTGCTCCCAGCGATCTTCAGGTGAGAGAGGGAACGATGTAGGAGGTGAACGACGGCATTATCCACTCCAGTGCCAGGCTGGTAGCTCACCAGGGACCAAAGCTGAGCCAGGACCAGCCGCTCCAGGGTCTTGATCAGGTGGGATGTCAGAGCCAATGACCTGTAGCTGTTGAGGTCCTTGGGGCGTGGAGTCTGATCACTTGTACCACATAAACGGTTTTCCAGAGCTGCAAAACTCTCCCCAGCTTTAGTCTCAGGTTGAAGATGTCCTCCATCACCTCACACAGTTGATCTGCGCTGGACCTGACAGCCCTTGAGCTGATGCCATCTGGATCTGCTGCCTACTTGGCTTTAATCCTCCTCAGTTTCCTCCTTTCCAAAACAACTGCTGTACAATGCCGTCCGTTGTCTTAGTTGAATTGGTCACATGACTGCATTGTATGATTAAAATGCATCATCGTTTTCGAAACGCTCCGTTTTTGCAGTCCACACTGCGACGTGAAAAATGTGTTTTCAAATTTATACACTTTGGAGAGCGGTTTCAAAAAGCTCAGTTTTCCTTGACCAAAATCACAATCGCAGTTTGGATGGAAGGCCCAAACGGAGAAAAAAAGATGCGTTTTCAAACAAAAACGTATTAGTGTGGACATGGCCAGAGACAGGCTGTTTGGATGTGTGCTGGATGCTGTGGTTAGGGGTGGGGAGTCGTGAACAGGGTGAATAGAGGAGGTGTTAAGTGGCTGAGGTGTCAGAGGCAGTGGGTTAACATTTTTAACATGTCAGTTATGTCAGTAATCTTGATTTTACTGTTTCCACTCTGACTACACAAGAAATCTTTCAAAACCCAGCCTTCATGGTGATCTGCTGGATAAGCTATGTGATCTTGGCTTTCTGCAAGGACCAAGCCTCTGCTCAAGGTACAGCAGATTAGCATGCTAACTTCAGTAGATAGCTCTGCAAACAGATACACAGAGATCTTTGCCATAGCTGTAAATTCTGCTCATTATACTGAAAATGGTATTTGTTTATTTATTCTAACTTACTTCCCTAAAAAACCTAATTTTAAGGCAGTGGTAGGCAATTTGCCTAATCTCCACAACCCACTGACATTTCACTCTTATGACTGTGCTTGATTACCTTATTTGGTCAGATGCTGCTCATGGCATCCTGAACCAAAATGTTGGTTATTGGCTAAAAACAGGCGGATCACAAGAATATTTGAAAAAACCAAGGTCAGTGGGTTGGTTTGGGTAAAGCAGAATTTGGTTGTGAGTCAGGGATGGGGAGTTAGTGAGTGCAAGAGTGGGAGGATTGTGGGTTGGCTGCGCAGAGAGAAAGCAGTAGAGAGAGAATGATGGAGGCTCATCCCATGGCCACCAGCGACAGTGACCAGTCGCTGGATTGCAATCTGCAATCATTCCAAATAGATGCTGTGCATCCATAATAAGCATTTTGCGCTCATGCAAAGTTACAATTTGCACCTAAATACCACCTCTGGACCATGTGGTGGTGTATTTTTGACTTTTGGCTTCATACGGGCTAAATGGTAAAAAAAAAAAATCTATGTCTATATAAAAGGGAAGAGATGAAGTTCTTTTCAGTGAGTTTTGACAGACACATTTCTGAAATACTGATTTAAAAACAGCAAACCAGTAAAATAAACCAGTGCCTGTTGATTCCCAAACATTCCCAGCAGCAATCGGCAGTTGTACATTGGTTGCCACAGAGCGCAATAGAGCCATTATGCAACAGGGAGTAAGGCTCTATTGAAAAATATAGGAGAGTAAAAATAAAAAAAGGCAGAAAGGTCCCATGAGGAGAGCTAAGAGAATCTGCCAAGCTGGCTGGTACAAAGAAAACATACAATTACCCGAGCTACTTATGTGTTCACTAAGAGCCAAGTGATTGTAGGTGTTCTCTCAAACAGCAAAATCTTTGACAGTCATCCACTCTAACAGCCTGTGGCTTCAGCTCTAAATCTAGCTGAACGGCAACTGATTTATACCAAAGTGCTAAATATAACACAACTCAGCCAGGATATAAATAATCATAGCGACTAATGTCAGGGGCACTTCCTCCCTTTGTTCCACGTAGTGAGAGGCCTGTGTGTAAAAATAAAAGAGAGAGTGGGAGAGGGAAAGGAAAAGGGAGGGTGGGATTGCATTAAATAAAGAGGTGAGTGAGAGACAGAGACAGTGTGGGTTGTGATAAAGAAAGAGTGTGAGGTGCACTGTTGATGAGGATTTGGTCCTGCTATGGACATGAGGAATGTGCCAACTTTTCCCTGAGATAAAGAGACAAGGAGCTTAGGGCTAACGAGGACAGGAGGATGCTTTAATTACACAAGACCAACAAAAGCCAAGGAAGCTTGGATGGTGGGTTGTGGTGGCGCGTGTTTCCATTGGCAGAGGGAGTAAGAGGAGTCTGCACCTGCACTGTTGGGCTAAAACTGACAATCCGACCCATCATGTTGAGCATGTATTTACTCAGCTGGAAACGAGCATTTGTGAAGCTAAATACCAAATATAATGGAGAATATATCCAGTACACGGCTAATCCAGCCAAGTTTTATGTCACCGATGGCCAGTCAAAACTGGCAATAACCTGAAGGAATTCAGCTGACAACTTAATCAGATCTGATTTGAAACTGCGCAGCTTTGGTGACAAATATAGCATCACAAAATACCAACCATGTCTAAAAATAGGACTCCACTGACTGCTCAAAATCAAAAGTGCAATCTTTGAAATGACACTTGATAGCGATTTTTTTAAACTAAACTGGGCCATCATTTGCAGCTAATTAAAGCTCACTCTGTGTGGGAATAAAAAATGATTTCATTTCTGCAAATGGCGCGTTGGTTTTTTTTTTTTTTTTCCAAAGAGTCGACTTTGATCTATTTGGGACACTTGGAAGCGTCTCAGGTCTGTGACATGGCTTGACATGGGGTTAGAGTGGACTCTCTTATTACAGGGCTTGCAGAGGTTGTTATTGGCTAAACATTGGTTGGTGGTGGTACGTTGAATAATGGATGACTGGCCCCATGTTCTTTTTTCGAGGTAAAATGGGCACCTAGCAAATGAGGGGCTGGTCAGCGCTTGTGGCCTCGCTGACATATGATACAACACTGCAGACGTCACTAGCACACACGCACACATTAAAAGGGGGACTGTATTAGAAGCCCACATGCACACACACACGCACAGACAGCCACAGTATAAAGAGATATCCACACAGGCCTAATTGACGATCACTGGTTGACATACAGCAACAGGTGCAGCTGTTCCAGAGCAAAAACGTGCGCCTGTGTGCGTGTTCATCTGTAATGGAAACCGAGGCTGCTCTTTAACCATAACTACTGCATGCATGAGCCCTTTCCCCCCACCCGTGGATTAGCTTTAAAACGGGAGAGCAGGGGGACTGCTCGGTTAGCGTAGAGGATAAACCTCCACCACATGAAGGGAAGAGAAAATATCCAGTTTCCTCAAAGAGCACAAAGACCAAAATTAACATCTGGCTTCATGAGTGCTTTAAATATTCCATACAGGCATTTGGGGGCATATACACACAGGCTATGATTGTATTTGTCATTTTAGGCATTGTACTAACAAATATTCACAAAGCAGTTCATACTCAGAGGCCCTCTGCAAGACGGTTTATTGCTAAAGAACACGTCTGCTGCTGAGATCAAACTGTCGACCTTCTGGGCCTGGGCCAATCTCGGTAACTCTTCTCTAGCCTTGTTTCATCAGCGTTTTGTCAGGTGATAATGACAGGCGGGATCTTGCGTAAGCTGAGAAGCCAGGTTACGGCCAGGCACTTGTGCTGATGTACGTCTTGAAACACAGCCAGTATAACCTGAAACTTTGGGTATGTGAAAGCTCTGCAATCCCGCCAGGACACCCTGTCCCCCAGTTTTACAAACCATGGACTCGGAGTGAAGGTTACACTTGGCATGGTGCATTAAAATCAATCTAGGAGCAGCTTACGATTTTGGTGAATGCAAAATATAAAATGAGAACATCAATATCAGTCTTTTCATTTAATAAGCGTAACTAAAACTAGCGTTTTCAGTCGTTTTCACAGAGTTGTGTGTCCACATTGAAACGTCCGAAAACGCTTACGTTCCAGTACTGGAAGACGATTTGACCTGCCTCATTTCTGTCTGCCGATTATTTACTTTTTGGCTCTTTGAAATGTTGCGACAAAATGTTGAGGAAAAGCACCAAGTTTTTTAGATGGACTAACAATGAGGTGGAGTTGTTCCTGCGAGTACAAAGTACAAAGTTGCAAAAGCGAGTGAGAATTAATGAATTTGAAAAGCTATCTGGAGCATGTACAAACTGATATTAATCTTTAATAGGGCTGTCAAAATTGAGCGCAAACAAAACAACTCCTGTATAATGCCCTCCGCTATCTTAGTTTAATTGGTCACATGACTGCATCACGTGACTAAAATGTGTCATAGTTTTCGAAAAGGCTCCGGGTTCGCTGTCCACACTGCGAGGCGAAAACGGCGTTTTCAAATGTATCCGCTTTGGAGAACGTTTTCAAAACGCTGGGTTTTCCTTGAACAAAAACACCGTCTCAGTGTGGATGGAAGACCAAAACGGAGAGAAAAACATGCGTTTTCAAACAAAAACGTATTAGTGTGGCCTAAGGGGATGCCACCAGTTTTACATATCAAAGTCAGGGGTGCTGAAAAGTGTTAAATCCAAATCAGCGGGGCCATAGCTGGACTGGCCATCGGGCATACCGGACATTTGCCCGGTGGGCCGCTGGCAATTTTTTGTTTTTATGGGCCGATCGATTTTTTTTTTTTTGGAAGGGTATAAATAATGAAAGGTGTTGGATTGGCCAATTGGTCATGATCGACTCTGGGCTGGACCAATTACAGCTGAGGAGGTCGGATGCACCCTCCCCCTTGTTTAGCAATCTTATAGACGAACTAAAGAAAATGGAGAACAAAAAAAAAAAAAGGAGGTGCAGAAAAAATTAGGGCCAAAAAGAAACAAGCCCTTCAGGCAGACGCTGCCAAATGTGTAAAAATAACTGAATTGTTTGGCGGTAGCTATGGCATAGCTTCCACAGATTTAGCAACATCAGCAAGTGGTGGAGGCCAGCAGGTGGATAAGGGAAAGGGGAGGGAAGAGGAGGAGAGACCCGAGGCGGCCGCCGGTCATAGTGGCAGAGGAACTGAACTTCAGGTAAGAAGTTATGACCTGCTGTCTATCTGTGTCAGATATAAACCAAGTTTAGTTGTAGTTTGTTTTCGTTGTGCTGACTTTTTACAGTCGCTTAGAATAACTGGTACTGCGTACTAGCTAGCATGACGGAGTTTATATACTGCTGGGCAGGTGCTATGAAGTTACTCATAGTAAATTTTATTTTATGCTTAAGGTTAGTTTCTCAAACTCCTCAAAATCTTAACAAATTGTGCCAATCCTTACATGTTGCACCAGGCTGATTTATCATCAAAAGTGGAGAAGTCTGTGACAGAGGAGACAGAAGAGCAGCAGAGAGAGATGGAGCAAGAGAGAGAAATAAAAGAGCAGGAGAGAGAGATGGAGAGATGACTTTATGTCATCCATGAGGGATGCATTTGACATATGTTTCACATATTATAGCCCAACAAGTTACTTATAGCAATTTAAATACGAGCAATCACTTTTTAGCACAACACCGGCTAGTGCAGTTAATAATACAACAGCTTCTTGCCATTTTTTGTGTTTCTTTTTATCGCTGTGTAACTGAGTTCAATTGAAAGCCTGCATGCGCTAGTACCCCTTGCCACAAGTTCCCAGAATCCTTTGCGGTTTTACCCCTGAATGACGTCACATTTTTGGTGGGCCGGTCTCTAGTCAAAATGCCCGGGTCGATTTTTTTGTCCCAGTCCAGCCCAGAGCGGGGCAGTGTACAAGAGAAGTGAAGAAGAGAGTAGGGTTTCCAACTGTGCCGTTTTAGCTGGGACATCCCATATAAGCAAAATTGGTTTTTCCCTTATTCTACCTTAAATGTCACGTTTATTGACTCTTACCCGCAATTTTACAAACAGTACATGTTTACACTATGCTCAGCTGGTTGTTCTCCACATATATTGACAAACAATTTAGATAATTTGGTTAAATTGGATTCATCACTCACTCTTGTAACTAATTTTCAGTCCACGTCTACCTGAGCCTTTCCTTCCTGCATCCCTACCATAAGAATGAGGGTAGGGTCTTTGCTTTATTTTTTCTTGTTTCTTAAGAACATGACTTTCAGATACTTTTCATATGCTGTAGATGTTTTTTTTAAGGTCTACCACATCTTTTGTCCACTACGTGTCCAGTTGCCTCAGATTTTTTAAGGACACACTGCACACCATGCCAAGATATGCAAATGCAAATAATCTTGTTGGTACAAAAGTATTTTATGTCTGTCAAACGGTGGTATTTTTGTATATTTAACTGAAGATCTGGAATATATTATATTTTTTTGCAATAAACAATTGTTAGAAAACGTTACTTCAAAAAAACAACAAAAAAACAAAGAAAGTCTTACTCTTTGGAAGCAGGGGTGACTCAAAACTTTTGTACAGTACTGTATCTTTTTGCAAATGTTACTCACTTGGTTAAAACAAATTTTCAACCCTATAAATAAATCTTTCATCATCCCCTTTAGTTGTCCACTGCAGCGGTCCCCAGCCTTTTTTGTGCCACGGACCGGTTTATGTCCGACAATATTTTCACGGACCGGCCTTTCAAGTGTTGCGGATAAGTAGAACAAAATAAAACCAGTACCGGCACTAAAAAAAATGTATTTATTCATAACACACGGGAAAAGACCCAGGTAAACTGAGTGAATGATAAAAACAGATAAAAAACCTGAAAACCATAAATTTCACACCCGAGCCTCAACTCTCGCGGCCTAGTAACAAACGACTCACCGACCGGTACTGCTCCATGGCCCGGGGGTCGGGGACCGCTGGTCTACTGTGGTCCTCCGGGTCTTTCAGTGTTGCTGTGCTGGTCAGTTTATTCCTTCTTTATAAGACTGCAGCAGACTGTCGATTTAGTCACTGTTTAAAATGTTCCTTTTTCTCTGATAAGTGTCTTGGTTTTTGATCCTAATGCTTCATCAATATCTCATTGGACCTCATGTAAACAGTGCCAGTGAACAGCTACCAAACACAAATTCAACACTCCACGTATTTTGAAAAACATATAAACCTAACTGTGACAGAAAAAAAGAAAAAAAAAACTATTTCGATCACCTTAAAGCAGCTGTTATTGTAAGAAATATTGTCTTTAACAACATTACATGAAGTTATAATAGAGGGAAAACCTCTCAATCAAAACATCTCCTATGAGCAAGCACTCGGTGTCAGTGGTGAGGATAAAAAAAACTATCTCTTAGGAGGAAGAAACTTCTGGAAGGAGCGCTTTCAGTAAGCAGGGCTTCTGCCTTGACTGATTGGGGTGAGAGAAAAAATGAAAGAGAAGCAAGAGCATAGACAAAACTACAAACAACAAACATAACAAATCCGGAACGCACTGCTCCAGAGCCGGAGATACCTGCAGAAAGATGCAGTTTTGCCATCACGGTGACGATCAGTCATGAGTTTTTATCAGGCGTTCTGAAAGGGTCAAACGTATCAAATAACAACATTTCCTCCAGCTGACCTGTACTATGTGTTTACACCTAAACAGCGGCACCCTGCCTATTTGCACCTAGACGAACAATGGTTTATGCTCCAAGTCTGTTTTACATTGAAATCAGTAATGGTTCAGGGAAAAGTTCATAAACAGAGCAACAGTGGAAGGAGCAGGAACACTCATTAGAGCAAACTGCAGGTATGAAATTGGCTACACATTTATGGTCATGTGTTGTTCCACTGACCTTGAAATGCCGATGCCATTAACAATTCCCTCAGTAAAGGTTTGCTTATTACTCTGAGCCACTGTTACCAAAAAGTCTGAATGGCATAATCAGGAGGGCATAATCAGCTGTCCCCTACCTGGGCTAGATGGAAGCAGCCATGCATCTCATGGGTGAGCGATTGATGTTGATTGAAGGTCATTACTTAGCACAGCACTGAACTCCTGACCCCACCCCGAGGGGCGTTAAAGCCCCCTCGACACAAGGTCGAACAGCGACCGGTATATCATCAGACAAATGAATTGTCCCAATGCAGGCGCATATAAACACATATACTAAGGGAGTTTGACACACAAAAAAGTGACACACACACACACAATGGCTACATCCCAAAGAGGATTCAATATCATATGCCATAATCGGCCTTTAAGCCTGAACAGAGGGGGTCCCTGCAATAGATGAGCTTAGAGTGCTTCAATCCTATTTTATCTGCTTATATTCCCTGTGCTCATAACTTTTGGGACTTTAAACAACCCTGGGTCAAAGTAAGGTTAACCCCGAGGTGACCCTTGAATGGTGTATATTAAGTCTGTTGTGGCTAATTTAGGAGATAACACTTTGAAAATCTAAACTTTAATTCAGCATCAACTTTCTCCAGAAGACGACTCAGGTCTTTGAAATTTTCATTCATCGGCGTAGAAAATGGAATGATGTGGATGCAAAAGTCCCCACGTTAACACATACTCACTCAAACATGCTCAGAGATCCAATTACAAAACCTGCGCTACATCATCTCCAGGGAACCCGTTAAAACACGCACAAAACAAAACGCAGGTGAGATGAAAAAGCTGAAAATTGGATCACAAGGTCTCCCTCGCTTCCTCTTTTTGCCCCCCAGTTTGTCTCTGAGCTTGCTTCACATGTGGCAGCAATTTTTTCCTGTCTTCTGAGAATTTGGCTAACCCAACCAGGGACCACCACGAGGAGTGGGGTAGTTTGTTTTTTTATGGTCTCTGAGTATCCTTCAGGAATACCTACAATGTATTTAGTGATTCTTCATCCTGCTCAATTTCTTACCAAAAGTAGCAGCAGGCAACTTCTATCCCTCTAAACAGACAAGCCGACTCCCTCCCTCACAAGCAGGCCTCTGCCACTCCTAGTGGCTGCCGGTCAGATACAGTAACAACAGCTCTCCTGAGACCTTTCTGCTGCCTTTTATGGAGGTGTGAGCAATGCTTTTTGTTCTACATCAACTCAAACAAATTGCTCCCAATACATATTTCCCTACTGCACGAGCTACAAACGAGGCGTGAAGTGCACATAAATAAATCAGAGGTACAACAGCATGAATACCAAAGGACAAGGTTGTTATGAAAAATGTAATCCCGGCCTATGAGGTTTGAGAAGAATCCTCTCCTCTCCTCCCAACGGCACTCTATCACTGTCTCTCTTTAACTGATGAACAAGAAAGTCCCTAATCCTGACCCAGAAGAACATATGCTGAGAGGTGGGGGTTGGGGTGGAGGAGGAAGAACAGATAGACTGAAAAAAAAAAGAAAATGGCAGCTTGGGGTGAAGCTGTGAGACATAGGATAGCAAAAGAAACAAAGAAACTACGAAGAAGAAGGAGAAAAAAAAGATGAAATAAAGAACAAAAATATGACCTGTAAGCAAAAGCCTAAGCTGAAATGAAAACGCCTGGAGAGAGGGAGAGAAAAGAGAGAGAAGAAGGCGGTGAACTCATTAAAGGCTTATCCCGCCGGGATAAGGCCGCCCAGCAACCTGGGTGAGACAGGGTTAACTAATCCGAGCCACAGCTCCTCCCTTGGGATCTGGGGCACACACTCTGATCCACACACAGGCTCAAGCTACTGAACCTAACAAGATCACAGGTGATTTCTCTCCACTCCACTGTTTCCCCCAATACATACAAGACAGATCTGATGTTGATGTTCGTAGGGTCAGGCTGAAGGTTTGGTCCACCAGACTTTTGTAGGTTAAAGTGAACATATGCCTCTTATTTACCGTCCCGTAAATAGTTCATTTTAAACTATGTTACATTAGTTTTGTGTACACATCCATGTCAGTGGGTGCACGCTATAAACATAAAGACTGTGAACGGGCGCAAAAAGTACTGATAGAAGGCCGGGGTGTCCATCTGTCATGGAGAAATATGTTTGGTACTCATTGTAAAGAGGACAACTGTCCTGGAGATATGGTTCACTTCTTGTTGGTATTTTTAAGTCAAGGCTGTGTGGTGTCGATAGCTGGGTCCTTTTGTGCATGCTACCGTTTCACTTTCACTTTTGTATGGGTGCTCTTGGGATCAAAGGACTTCCTATAACTTATTATGTAGGAAGATTCAGTTACTTACCAAGCAGCAAGTGGCCAGAGAACTGGACTGTTCAGGTACGTAACACTCAGTGTGTATTCACTGACATGATATGATTAAAGAAAACAATACTGTTTGCCTCAGCTCCAGCTGTTTGTAGGCATCACATATTTTGGAAAGCTCCTGAACGCTTGTGTTCCTTAATGCAAGTCAGCTTGTAATCTTAATAACAAACAATAAAATGCTACCATAACAAAATGAATGAACAAAAAACATAACAATAAAAGGTCATCTTTTCAGTTGGCTTGGGTTGAATTATTCTCAGAGTTTAGAGAGGTGGCAACAGTCAACAGTTATCTTGAAAACTGTAATCAATATGTCCAAGTAAAGTAATGTTGTTTGCGGATGACACAGCTATTGTGCTGTGAAATAACTCGGAACAACTTCTGCATGGAGTAGAATTGTACAGATTTTGCCACTAGGAAACTAACATATAATTTAAAAATATAGAATTGGAAATAGTATCGGAAATTATTATTGTCATTATTATTATTGTATCTTTATTTCAGACATATCCAACCCACCAATATATACATGTACACATACTTGCATTTACATGTACAAATACGAATATATATGTACATACACACACACGTATGTGCTCAGACAAAAACAGAAAAATAAAATAAAATAAACAGAGTCTAAATGACATTATATGACAATTATTATGTCTGAAATGGAGTAGGAAGAAGTATGTACATACTTATTAATCCCTACCCCCTGCTCAGCATTCTATTGAATCACAATATTCATTGTAAATCAATTCTCTTGGGATGGTAATACATCAGAAACCATCCTGGATATCTCACATATCAGCATCCAGCTAATGTATACCATATATAGAATGAAATAAACTCAAAAATAAATTCTTACTGGAAAAAAAAGGCAAAATGTGACTTTACTTTCCAAGAATTTTTCAATGACCCCTTTGTGAATATGTGTGACTGTTGGGTACAAAGAACAATGACGGTGTCGCCACGTCCTTTCGAAGAAATCCTCGAGGCAAAGGAAGCAGAGAAATGTTTCTCCTTCTGTTTAGTCATGTGTTATTTAATGTTGGTTCTTTTTGTACTTTGTCTTCATCATGTGCCTTTTGCAACAGCCCAAATGTCTATTTTGGTATTTTTTTATAGGTCCTCTTCCATTTGTCAATCTCTGTCTGTCTCTTTTTATATCCCAGCTCCTAATTTTTTCATCTTTCACTGTCTCTTTCTCTCAGCGCTTCCAGACAGTGGGCTGTATGCGCTTTTACTACATGTTGACACTCCTGGTCCGCCTTGCTCTAGCCATAATTGGCTGCTTGGCTTCATCCTTGTATATTACATACACACACAAACACACACTCACATACACATACACACAAGAGAGGGAGAGAAAGAAAAGGCAGAGCAAAAAAGCGAGACAGGGAGAAAGGAAGGGGAGTGGTAGCTGCCGGCGCCTGGGCCTGGTCAGTGTCTACTGTTGATCTTGGTTGTGGTAATATTTAGTTTAAACACTAATAGCCAACCACATGTAAATGTCACACAGCATCAGGCAAGTGCCCTGCAGCACGAGGGCAAGGACTGAAAGTCGCCATATGAAAGACAGATGCAGGGACAGCGACATGGAAACACAAACCCACAGATTCACTTGTACTGTACACACTGAAGGAGCCTAAAATATTACCATCTTACATTAAAAATAATACGTTAAAAATAATGCCCACCCCCTGTGTTTGCTTGTCATAAAGAAAACACTGGCCAAATAGCATTACAGACAAGCTTGTAATTGCAGAGGAAATTCAACATGACAGATGACTACCCCTTTTACCATCTACGCTAAGAAATTCAATTGCACCATAAATGCTTTGTATTGGTACTAAATAGACATCTAGAGCTTCACAACATGCGTTTTCTGCAGTATAATATAGATCCAGCATCAGAGAAATGGCTTCTAAATAGCAATTTTACTCATCTTATTCAAATAAATAACCTAAAACCATTCAACCATTACACTTAAACTCCCCCTTGTTTAGCATTATAATGCTTCGTAATTCTCTCAATCTGATTTTTTTTTTATCTCCCTCCTGAGTTCCCCTCGTCTATTCAGTGAAGTAGGAGGATTGCTTGGCCTAGATTTATCTGCCCCGGATACTCTAGGGGTGCCTTTAATGGGAAAATAATGATATCAGTGCAGATTTACCTGGGCAGAGTCCTGCAGATAAATGGGTCAAAAGGATGAAAAGGATGATGGAGCTACTCAGCACGAACAGGATCTGACAGGTCAGATGCTGAGGGTGTGTGGTTAAGGAGTAGGTCGTGTTAAGGATTTGAAAGAGAAATTTTAGCAGTTGTTTCCACTATATTCCCATTGGTCTGTTTCCATCCATTTGATCTCTGATCCATCCATCTACCCATTTTCTTCTGCTTCTAACTCAGGGCCATGGGAGAACTTGTTAAATTAAATATCTGGTTAAGCAGGAACATTACTCCAAACACTCCCCGAAAAGTCATTTCATCTTAAGAATTTCAAGAGATTACAAAAATGATATACTAACCAAGCAAAGTCAATCAATATTAACTGCAGGAGTGATCAATGGCCAACCTTCTTCCTGTACTGTCAAAAAATGCTTAAAAAACTCATTGGTGTGTTCTTATGTGGAAACAAATTTGACAAATGATTTCTGGTGTTGCTAATCGCAGTGACAAATACAGTGCCAAATAATAATAATAATGGATTGCATTTATATAGCGCTTTTCGAGACGCTCAAATCGCTTTACAATTCCACAAATGACTTATCAAAGCTATCCAACATTAAACCTATGAATGACCACGGCAGACCCGATGGCATGAACATGCTTTGCAGCATACTCTCCCGCTGCCAGCTCAACATACCAACAACATTCACCAAAACTCCCAAACTTTTAAACCTGCGAGGCGTGATTGCAGATGTCGCGCAGGTGGGTCAATCGCACCTGCAGCAGCATCGCAAACCACGCCCCGCCACAAAACCATAAACAATGAGACTGATATTGATGAGACACAAAATTTCAATATTCTCGACAAGGAATGGATTACAGGAAATGTAAGAACATGCAGCTAACGATGAAAATGATGAAAAATCAGATGATCTCAGTGCCAACCCATGTAAGCCGGTGGCTCAGGTGACTTTCTTCAGGTGTGGTATTTAATACCTCAGTATATCTGGCCTAGAAACTAGTTGAGTCTCTGGCAACCTTAATGAAAATGGGCGTTCTCCAAACAGCTGGCCAGTGGTTGCTGAGGTTGCCGTTAGTCGGTGGGTGAGAATGGTCTTAAAAAGGTATATTGCGCTGTACCAAAAATCTCCTTGGAACAGCTGTTATCGACAGCAGATTACGTTGCCTATAGTTTACATCGAAGACACAGATTTGGCAACAAGAACTCTCCAACTTCTCTCTCAGTGGTAGTGAAACTGTGAAAGGTGTCGCAGATGCAAACCAAAAATCGTTCTTTTTCAAAGTAAAAGTTGCACCTCTTCAGACGTCTTGGTCGTAACACAACTTTTACTTTGAAGGCAGAAATTCTCTGTTTTGCATCGCACTTTACCAAGTTTCACAACTGGTTGGTGAGTATTTGCAGACTAGTCATGTTCAAAGTACACGTGACCACAGAAAGCTGCTAGCAACCAAAGCAGGACCTTTTCTAGGTACGTGAGACCTAACCTGTTTAAATGTGGATCTGCAAGCAGCTTTGCAACCCACCTCCACTCCAGCTTCTTGTTCCATGATGTATCTCATTATTTGTGGTATTTGTTGTCACTGATGCTGCTCTCTTCTGTGCTGCTTGTCTTCCTTTGACTATAATGGTTCTGACTGAAATGCTATATGACAGCCCCAAAAATCATTCATTTAAGAGACATTTATGAAAAAGGAAGACCATGAATACTGCAACCAATCAATATAAATTTGATTTGATCCGATTTACTACATGTTACGCCAAATGTTCACATCAGCATCAGTCACTCCAGTTTTTTCTCTTGAAAACTGTAGTCCTGTTTGGTTTGATCTGATTCGATTCAGTTCAGCTCAAATCAATGCCCGCCTTTTATGCCGGGGTACGACAGCACTGTTTACATTGTGAACTCAAGCTGCGGCATACAGGGGTCCTTTATGCAGCACAATCACAGCCTTGGACATGTCCACACGCCTGTGAAGCAGTCGGTCCATCTGTGCTTGGCCTAGTTTTGGTTTTATGTGGTGGCATTCCAAACCTCATTCTCAAAGGGGACAGACAGAGACACACTGTGTGTCTCGCACTGGATAAATATAGCCATGACATTCAAACAGCCTGTAGTTTGGCTAGTCAATTCATTTTGGCAGGCGCAAGATCATCAGACGCCCCAGCAGTGTGTAAACTCACAAAACCAAGCCTAAACAGACAAGGAATTTATTTCAGCTTCATGGGTTGCACAATAGATATAGACTGACTCAGCCAGGTCAAATGCATGCGTAACGTATGCATATATATTACTCACAAACTCTTACAGGTACGGGCGTGTTTGAAGTCGAGGGAAAACGCACCAGTTGTCGTTCTCACCATAAAAACTCTAGCATCCCAAAACCGCAAAGCAGGTTTCACCCATTGCTCCAAGGTGTCAGCTTATACAAGGGCGGTTGTGTATTTTACCAGAGATCAACATTCTTGGCACAAGAAAGGAGGAAACCTTTACATGTGAATTCACTACAAAAGGAGTGGGAACATTGATGACCTACGTGTGCACGGGAGTTTTCGTACAAATATAAGAGACGTGACAAGAACAGTTTGTGAAAGTTACCTGGAGGCTGAAAAGCCACTGACCATTTAGACCACACAAATCTCTGTATTACAGATTATAAAAGGAAAAAAAAAGACTGAGCACTCTTAAATAATGACACTACTTTCATAATCAGCAAATCTGGCACTATTTGACATAAGGCTGGCGACAATCCAGGTTGCCTTCACTTGTTAAACCATTGGCTACACCTTGGGGATTGATAAAACAGCTTATAAAGCTGAACAGTCATCCCACCTGTCAGTTTTCTCATAAATCTTTGTAATTTTTTTGCATCTTTATATGTTTGGTAACAGTGACAAAGCACTGAAAAAGAATTCAGGTATGTGTGTTCACCCAGGGGCAGGACATCCTCTGTGTGCCTGACACATGTGCTCGAGTAAGCTCTACTGTGAATGAATGCGTAGCATGTAAGGTGAGTGGTTTGGGCTGGATTGAAGCGGCTGAGAGGGCCATGAATAATGGAAACAGAAGGAGTTGAGCTGTGGCTCTAAAATCTACTGTTGTGAGCGCAGGCTGCTTTTAAGGATGGCCTGGCATTTCAAATTGCTTCAAAGCCTTGAAATGTGTGAATTTTTATCTTCTTTCAACTGTTCCTTTTGAATTCAACCAGAAAAGGGATTTTATCCTTTTAAATGGCAGCCAAACATCCCATTGACATTTAGACATATCAGTGGTTTGACCTATTCGGTTTATGAATCACTGATCATTTGCATTAGCTCTGCAAAGTATACAGTGGTGTGTCAATGTTGGTAAAGAAACCATAGTTACACTGTATGAGTCACAGTGTAGCTGCTGCGTGTTTACCTAGTCTCGTCACAGGGATGTCCCTGGGAAAGAGGACACTCCTTGAGCCAACTTCTACTATGGCTTTAGTATCTTTACTTCATCCTTATTTATCCAAGGAAGATTAACGGAGTGCACCCTGAACACCCACTGTTATCTCACATTTACACCTGGGAGCAGCTAAAGCCTGCCAAGGGTCTATCGGGAGTGAAGGACTTCATTAGAAAAGGCTACGCATTACAGAAAAAGCTGAAGGGATATATATAAAGGCAGTTGGGTAATAATTTTTCATGGGGCTAATAATGACCTAGGATTATCCGCTGAAGCTTAAACATGGATGGTGGAGAACACGAGTCTTCATAGTTTTGACCTTTGGAAAAATGTGACCTGGGGAAAGATTTCTGTTGGTTTAATGGAGTGGAAGACAGTAACACTGCACCTGTAAGGGTGGTCTTGGACCACCTACAGTTTTAAAACAAAAGGGAGGCAAAAATGTGCTTAATTCTGTTGTACTGGTCTACACAACGAGGTTCATTTTTATGAAGCATTGGAAATCTTACACTATAAAAAATACTGAATGAAAAAAGAAAATGTCATTTTTTGGGGGTGGGGGTGGTTCTTTGTTTTTACGGAGGTCTCCATAAATGGTAAAATTTGTGGTGAAATATTGGAACAATTCTGTAAATTCCAAAAATTTACAGTTCAAAAATGGTTTAGAAATGGTTTATTGTACTTTTTTCTGTTTTACTGTGTAGATTTCAAAAGAAAAACACAACAAAAACATAACATAGTCAAATTAGTTGCAGTGTTTGAATGAAATTTAGCACCTGAGTGCAATTCACAGGGAATTCACTGTGGCTTATTTCACCCAGGACTAGTTCAGCTGAAATATTGATAAATTTCTTAGGTTACATAGGTACTATCTGTTTTATGACCACATTTCTTAACTGGCTGACTTAAACATTCTCAGCAAATTCTTAGCAAATTTTGATGTCACTACACAGACTGCAGTTTCTCCCATGAAATATCCGTGCAAATGATCCAGTCAAGGCAAAAATAAACTATGTGGAATCCGTTGATAGCACTGTCTTAAATATTTGGATTTAAATTGGTCACTGAACATGCAGCTAGACAGAAACCAACCAATCAAAGGCTCTCTGAGCCACACTTTCTCCAACATGCAGCATTATCAGTTTAAAACATTCACAAGTTGCTAAAATTACCATTATATTATAATATTACCATAGCTATGGTGTAATGTCAAACATGTCTATGTTGTCATGTCCAATGACCATAGCATGCTAAACTGCCACCTTTTGGTCTCACCATTGTGTGGGATAATGTATCATTGTAGAGTCCATTCTATCCTCAGTCAAATGTGAAAGCATGGAGAAATAACACACACACACAGCACACACACACACACACACACACACACACAGCACAGAAATAACAGCTTTAAAAAAAAATACAGCCTATGATTCTGACCTCTTACCAATCAGACTGTGAGCCGGACAGTTAGTGAGGGAATCTGTTTTAGAGAAAGCAACTGTTTGAGAGTGAGATTAACCAGTAAGTGGTACTCCTGTTCTTCCACACTGCCTATGATCTCCCCTAAAGACTGAAGGCGTGGTTTCTGCAGCAAGCTGAGTTTGTGCAGTTTTCGTAGCTCTGTGCCAGTAACTGCTGATGGCAAAGAAGAACATCAGTTGTCCCAATTTTAAACCATATGAGAGAAACTGAGATATAGAAACTAGTACAAGCAGTGCTGTTTAGCCTTTGGTTCTGGGAAGTCATTGCTCAGAATGTCCCTTAATTACAAATTTAGAATATGAATCTCATTATTTCACATAAAATGTCTTTGTACTTTGGTGTATTATTGATGAATATGTGGGGTGAGGGTCTTTATCAATAGAAAAAGCTGTAAATTCTATGAAAATATAATTAAAAACCTTTGCACTCCTTCACATTTTCTAAACTTTTCAGGTGGGTCAAATTTGAGTCATTTGACTGGCCAATTCTGGCCCCCAAGCCTTATGTTTGACACCCTGATGTAAACCCTATACCAGCTAACAAACCTGTCAAGTTATCGTGCGTTTATTAGTATACCACTGTTGTCATTAAAAACAAATGCAAATGGAATAGCGCCTCACAGAGCTGCCACCATGCCTCTGTTTTTTTAGTCTAGTTTTTTCCACAAAAAGATGCTGCTGTTATCTGATGTTAGCTTTCAAACTGGAAGAAGTGAAAAAGATAAAAGCCCTCACTTAGTTGACTTGATTTCCTCCACATTCACCCTTTAAATAAGCTGTTAGCATTAAGAGCAGCTGCTGGTGGAGGTGAAGTGCTTCTCTTTCACTTCCCCGCTGTGCGTGGTTGCAGCTTGTCCACAGTTTGTTTTGGCACGCGTCCAATCCTGCTTGATCTTTAACCTCTCAGCTGTCTGACCGTGACACTGAAGGCAGTCGCTTGATCTTAGGATTGATCGGTAATAACTACTCTGATGTGCTGCTGATTAGCTGAGGAGAACTCCTTCCAAGCGATTATAAAGCAAAAACATTACACTGAAATATTTTTTCTTCTTTTCTGTGCGTAATGTTGTCAACAATAACTATTATGGGTCCACTCAGCAGCTCACACGTGACTCTTTTGTCTGCATCAGTTAATGTAACCTACACATACTCCCTGCTGTGTTTGTTGCCATATCAGAGTGGATTGTGTCATATTGACATTCAACAGAGCTTGTTTTTGACATTTGTCAACAGTGGAAGATTCTTGGGAAGGCAAAGACAAGAACTGGCGTAATAAAATGAGACAGTATGGCATAAAACTTGCTGTCTGACCAAAAAGGTGACAGAGTCGAGGTACATTCACCAGCAAACATGTGCCCTGTTCTTGAGGAAGCCCTTTGTGTAATACAGTCTTTCCTCAAAGCTCTCTTGCTATTTTCCTTCTCATCACTTCTCCCGCACTGTAAATCATGTGTATTTTTTCTGGTTTTCTCCCCTTTCACTTCATTCACACCTCTCTCCTTGTGTCTGTCTCTTCTGGGACATTTTGTGCTTCCGCATTTGTTTGAGGGCTCACGAGATAGCACAAGCATGCCACAGCAGCGTACTGTCTTCCCTATAGCACAGTTTTACATATTTGGCATTGTTTCATATTAGTTCAAAGCTGAGAGACAGTTTGTACTCAGTCACTCATTATGCTATCTCTGCAGATAGAGACTTCAGGAGGCCAGAGCTGCTGCTTCTTCTTTAATTAGCACTTCTGTGACCACAAAATAAACATTAAAGCTTATGTAGTAGTGGTTTGGTGAAATTAACACTGCTTTAAAAAAAATAAATCATTTTATCAATGGATGAAATAACTATGTAAAAAGTGTTATCCTGCCCACAGGATAATCATCCCCCACTCTTTCATTCTTAACGGCTATGCTATGATTTTGCAGCCGACATCTTTCAATATGCTATTCCAGTAGAACCATTCTTATCAACATCCAGGTTATTTATTTATTTATTTTTTGGGTCAAAAACCTTTTTTAAACTCACAAACATCACACATGCAAAGCTGGAACTGTTAGCTTCTTAAGAGTTACGTGGCTTACTGAAGACCTAGTAGAGATCAAAAGCAGGGCTAAAAGACAAAGATCAGCTGGACAGAAATAGGACCAAATAGTTGCTATTGTTTCTTTATGTCTGCTAGATGTATAAAAGGTCTTCATTTCCCAATGCTACAGTCACGCCAGGCAAAAACAGTGGTTAGAGTGCGAAACACAAGCAGAATTATTGAGACTGTGGGCAATGTTTGTGGTGCATCAAGATGATAAGACAATAGCAATTAGACACTCAGTCTGCTATAAATTTGTGATTAAATGAGGCTAAGTTGACAATCTGTTTTAGCTAGTGCTGCGAAAAACACAAATCTGTAGCCATATCGACAACTTGGGTTCAGAATCCGGTCAGAAGCTCAAAGATTTAAAACAGAAATTCAGAAATTCCTCCACAAAGAGTGATTTAGCTTAAGGGTTTGCACACTCAACCTCTGGGCAAGCAACTGGTCACCATAACAACTCGCAATTGCTCTCCGATTTAGTTTGAAATTCATTGCAATCACTGGGAAACCACTGACTTTTCCTAGCTGCAAGTGGGTTGTTGTCCTATTTTTACTCTAGTGTGACTAAATTATAACACGTTCTTGTATGAATCTACAGTTTTTAGCGGCAAACGTTGATATTCTGTACTTAAAAGAAACGTAATCCCTGTTTTCTAGGTTTTTCTTCCAATTTCCTTTTTTTTTTACATCACAGCCGCTTCCCTTGGATTAAGTGTGGGAAGGGTTCATGTTTAACAGTTTGACAAGGAAATGTTTTCCGTTTTCCAAGGAAAAGTTGCACATCTATTGTGCAAGTTTCAGTGGAAAACTGAAACCTTGCCAATCATCTGTTGTGCAACATTGTCACAAAAAGGTAATTCTGGAGCACTGCCAGGCTACAAAGAGCAAAGTGCAGCTCGTATGGCTCTAACAGGTTTCTTTTCTTAGCAAGTCATCTCTTATTAATCTGTTTAATTCGTTTCAGACAAAATAATAACCAGTAAAATTGTGAGGAATTCAACATTTATCATGCTCTGTTAAGATCAGTTAGAAATGCAGGCAGCCTGCAGTGGGAAGATAACCTTTACCTAACTTCACAGACACACAGACAATCACATGCAACTCTTTTTGTTTTAAGCATTACATTTTAGATTTGTTTCTATAACTGATAAGCAAAAACAATTAGTGATACTTAGTAACTGGCACTCCTTGTAACCCATGTGATCGGCATCACATGCAGAAAGGGAGTCCAGGACAATAAAGGCCATCTGATAATGGCTGCAACGCTTGTACACATGTTTATAATGCACATGTATGCCAGAGGTCACATGTATACACACACTCTGATAAATAAATGTATTAAGAAACTGTCATCCAGTCACGTGCTGGAGTGCTGCACTCGGCGATACGCAGAGCCTCTTGGGATTTTCACACCTTCCAACATGAACTCGCTGTCAACCCAGCCATGACAGCTCCTAAGGACTGACTAGGGACACACTGAGAGACTTCCAGAGATAGACATGATAGGAGTGTGTTTATTGTGTGTGTGAAAGAAGGACAGACAGAGAGAACAGGAGAGGCGGAAAAAGGCTTTCTGTCACACGTGTTTGCACCAAGGACAGCAGAAAACGATATGGGTGCAGCAGTGTCAGATTAAAACCTACTGTTCTTGTTGAATAACCGATGTTTATATCATACTCATGTCTCTCTGGCATTGAATCAAGAAATTATTCGACGTCAAAAATACAGAAATTACATTTATTGCAGAGATGACTCTTCATATCCCTGCGACGCATGAAATATTTGATATATTCAGTCAGTAATTTCATTGAGCAATAACTGAATTGTGGTAATGAATGAAGGTATGGCAGAACATACAAATAATATTTCAAGAGCTAATTAGGTTTACGGGGAACTATCTAACTCAGGGGTAGGAAACTCCAGGCCTCGAGTGCTGGTGTCCTGCAGGTTTTAGATCGCACCCTGGGTTAACACACCTGAATCAAATGATTAGTTCATTAACAGGCTTCTGGAGAACTTCAAGAAATGCTGAGGAGTCATTTAGCCCTTTAAATCAGCTGTGATGGATCAAGGATACATCTAAAACCTCCAGGACACCGGCACTCGAGGCCTGGAGTTGTCTACCCCTGATCTAACTGGACTTTTCAGTTGCCATTCAACCAAGTCTAATGGTTTCTCCATGCAAATTTGCTTCATTCATAAATGATCAAGTTTATTAGGATTTTTGAGAGCAAAAGAAAAAATATATAGTTCTTGTTGATGAAATAAGGGTTCATTTTAAGCCACTTATGCTGGGCATACACTGTGCGATTTTTGGCCCATTTTGAGCCGATTTTTCAGTCGTGTGACCATTTTCGGGATTGGCCCGAGTTTCGCCTTAATCGTGTGTCGTGCATCGTGCCGTATACATGGGGTAATGAGAAGAAACACCTCATGACCAGCTCCCGATCATCAATCATTTGGTTGTAAGAAAATCAAACCTGTTTGAAATCCTGTCGGCCGTCGTGAGGGTGTCACTGCAACCTCTTACACTGCGCACACGCAAACACAGAAATGAAAGTGAAAAGACGGAGCAGCACGGCAGTGCAACGTGTGATCTGGACACAAGCGATGGAGGCACAACTTGGAGAACTTTGGCAAGCTCATCCGAGCCTTTTCGATGTGGCCTCACAAAATTATCACGACTGCAACAACCCTGAAAATAGTTGGATGGACATTGCTGCTCAATCACAGCTGCCTGATCAATGTTTTTCATTAGCAATTTAGCAAAGTTGATGGTGGTGGTGTGCGTGTCTGTGTGAGTGAAAGACAGAGAGGGAGAGCGAGAGACAGATTTTGTGTTATAAGCTTCATGTTATGAACGCACAATGTGAGCACTGAGGTCGCATCAGAGCATCGGGCGGTATAGTGTGAGACCCTGCATCGTGACCTACGAACTTCTAACCCCTGCGAGTCAATCATACAGTTTGAGCAGGAGTTGAATGACGCAACTGAAAAAATCGCACAGTGTCTGCCCAGCTTTAGATCCTCTCATGTGTAGGGTTACAGGAGTCCAGGGTTCTCATAGATTTCCAGTCACTGGAAGAAGTTTCAGCTTCTTTTTTTTTGTTGTTGTTGTTGTCCCGTTTGGATCTTTAGCCATCAGAATTTTTGTCTTAAGGCCAAGAAAGATGCCAAGTGTATTTATTTTACCAAGTGGATCATCATGGCCTTGCCATATTGGTCCATTTGATTGACCTTTATTATAATTATGTATTTATTTTATTTTGGGTTGCTACAAACGGGACAGACATGACTGGGGGATAGAACAGGGAGAAAGAATGAAAGAAAGAGAGGGAGAGAAAGAAAACCAGAGGGGAGAAGAGATGGTGAGAAAGGGGGGAAGAAACAGAAGAGAAAACAAACAACAAAAGAGCAACATAATAAAAAAAATAGCACCATCACAATAAACTAGTTAGCAGTAGATAACAGTAGATACTAAATATTAAACGCTATTGTGCAGCACGCAAGATAGACAGCGCACAATGTGCTTTGAGGCAGCAGCCAAGAAAGGTGTAGAAGAAAGTTTCAGCTTCTTACTCTACTGAACAGCCAATCAGTGGCATGCAGACTGATTTTTTGTATCTCCTCAGATCGCTTGGAACCCGGCCCAGTAGGTACTATTTTAGTATTTGGTACCGGGTACTATAACCTAATGGAAAACCCTGAAAACCTTGGCAAACCATGGTGAGTTGGTATGGCGAGTAGGTACTAATGGAAAAGGGGCTTAAGTATGCATGCACAAGGACATTGCTGTGCAATATTTTACCGAGTACTAGGTCAAACATGAACACTATGTGCAATGTGTTGTTGTGTTTGTTAAAGTTGGATTCAATATAAAAAAAAGAATGTAATGAAGTATTTTGATGGCACTACAACTAGCAGTTAGTTTTAACAGTTATGTATGTACTAAACAAAAATCCCTTAACGTCAAGCTCCACCTTCCTACCTCCATCGTGATTGCTACAACCGTCTATACGAATGAAGCCCAGAAGTCATCAGCTGGTACCGCCAATAAGTTTGACATCTTTCAGCAGACGAACCTACGCAGAATTCTCTGCGTTGTTGTAATGTTGGGTTATATTTCGAGTATAGGTAGACCTCTTTTCCAGACTTCATGCACTTCAAGGTAAATTTCAGCCTAACAGCAAGTGCTAAGACTGTATAGAAGATGTCATTACTTCTAATAATGTTTACTATGCAGTTTGACAGGGCTAGCTAGGCTTAGCAGGACTGAAGGCAGGAGTCTTCCAGGCCCTTGCCAGGTTCTCACCCTCCCCATTCCCCCAGTGAAGGGAGGGCTGGCCTGGCCTTTATAGAACTGAATGGATGAAGAACTCAAAACCTCAACAGGCCCCATTGTGCCACAGCATCAAAAGAAGCAGCGGCAGGGCAGGGGCTTTGATCAGGAGGCAAACACAGCAGGGGAAAGGGGCTGGTTTTTGGAGGAAGGGTGGAGGGGACACCCGTGCTCTGGAGCTCATAAAATGACAGTAACACACAGGTGCAAAGACAACGCAGCACAAGTGTGTCGACTTACTGTGCGTGCACAGTTACAGACTCTCATGTACACATTGTCACATAAAGAAAATGCAGTGCTCTTCCCTTTGATGCCCACCTGTGTTTGTACCTGAGGCAAAGTCACACACTTTCTATGTATGCTGGTCCCAGTGTAATATTTCACCGTGAATGCCTCTGATGACTTCATGGGATTTATTAATCCTGAACTTTGGTGGAGTTTGCCTTTGCCTTTGTCTTTACCAAACCGAGCACCACACCCAGCGGCGCACCTGAGCCGTTTGGATTGTCCTACCACACGTCCTTGTAGATTTGGTGTTTAACCATTAAGGGTTCAACTTTGTTTTTATTGAAATGCCTGTAAGTCATGATCAGTAAGACATTAATTGCTTTAAAACAAGCAAAAAGACATTTGAATAAGGTAGTATGCTGTAGTATTATTGAGGTCAAGTTTTGCAAAGACTCAAAAAACCCACAAAATATCAAACACAAAGCATAAAGAGCAGATATTTCAAAGCATGTGGTAAAAGTAAACAGTACTTGTTTGGGATATGATGGTGAGAAAGTGGTTTGTTGTACAATCACCTTAATCCTGCATTCGTTTAATGGTCAGTGTGGGCGAATCCCATGATAGCAAAAAGCATTTGCCTTGTGTAGAGTGTAACAACAAAGGCATACTGTTAGTGGGGCTAAAAATACAACAAATAAGAAAACTATCATATTTGCTATCTTATTGGGTTTTGAATTAGTGACCTAATCTTTTAAAAGGTTAGTCTGAGAATTTGTAATGGTTCAAGCCAGGAGAATCCAACTGCTGCTTGTGTCAGGTCACATAATCAGAGCTGATTGTGATTATTTTCTCCAGCATGAAACCTTGTTAGATTTTAATTAAAAAACAAAAAAAAGCGTTGCCTGAAAGAGTCAGTCCAGCTCTTGCTGACCTTTTATCCTCACTGACGTGTTAATCTGAGCCCAGATATATGCTGTTTATCTAACCCTGCACCATATTACCAGACTAATGCGTCTAACCAGCATAGCAATGTGCATTTCTAGCAGGTTTTATTTATGGCTGTGAGCAAATACTTTGAGCAGATCAAGGTGGGCAGAGCTTTTTTAAGATGGCAACAGTGTTTTCCGCTGTAGTTTTCCACGGGCTCGGAGAAAAACGGCTTCTCAAAAGATGGAGAGAGTAAAGAAAGTCGACAGCTTCCTGAAACTGACTCGGTTAGACAGGATCAAAGGAAATGTCTGTTAATGATTTCACGTCTGAAACAAAGGGCAAAAAACACCCATGAGGCCCATGAAACATTCTACACAGGGGTGGGAGTGTGACCTTGCTCAATTTTTTTGCTTCAGTGCTGTCTCTTGAAAATGAAGCTCCCGTACATCAAAGCTATATTCTTAAGAGTATTTCAACATTGTTGGAGATGCATTTAATGCACTTAAATTCAGCATGTTTGTAGCAACCACAGCTGGGGATAGGCTTCAGCTCCAACTGTGAAGTGGAAAAGTGGTTAAGAAAAATAGATGGCAACTACTTAGCAGCTGTTTTCTTTCGTTCCTACTATTTCAGTCAACAAATCATATATGAGAAGTGCTCGGAAGACTGAAAAAGTTTGGGATTGAAACCACTCCTAAACCTAGCCTAGTATTTTTGGTGCTTAAATCTTGCCAAACAGAGACCGGAAACAAGAAAATTTAAAATTAGATCCCCACACAAGATTCGAAATGTCCTGCACTTGACTTACACTGCTGTCCTCCTTCAAACGTGGAATTTTTCTATCTTTGTACTACTACCTTTCTGAGAAAAGAAAAAAAAAGGGTCACGCGGCTGCTACCTTTCTGGAGAAAAGAAACACATTTCCCTTGAAATGCAGTTAAGTTACTCTGCTGCTTCTCTGCTGTTGTTTTACCTTTCCCAAGTCACATGTGGCAAGGTTCCCAGTGGAAAAAGATCAGAGTGGCGAGCTGGATGCTGGTGGTCACATGCAGCAGCGTGGTCAAACAGAGGAAAGTCACAGCCTATCTTAATTTAACCAGGGGTTAATTCTGAGTGCTGATAAGAGATGAAAGAGAGTAGACCTGCAGCACGAGTGCTTTTCAAAACACACTGTATCCCTACCACTTTGTCCAGTAAGGCTAGAACTGATCAAATAAACTTCCATCTCACCCAGACTCAGTCTTTAATTAGAGGCTGAATGAAAGTCGTTGAGCTGGAAAGGGAAGAGAACCTGAAAGACACAATTTACCTATAACCTTACCTACTGGGAGACGTCAGAAAATGCACATGCTGTCTTTTTAAGTTAAATTTATTTACATAGACCATACAAAACCTGCTATTCTCAGACTCTTGTTCTGAAGTGACACCATTCAACTGCAGACATAGTCGTTTCTTATACATCAAAGCTTGGGACCAGACTTGCTGTCTGTGTTCCACTTCTTGGCAGCATCTGGTCAGAAAGATGCAAGCTAGGGCGCTGTTTGCACGCCGTTCACGAAAGACAAACACAGCTCGTGAAAGTCAAGGTGTTCAACCCTTTGTGGAAAGTTACGATAGCCTTAATCACGGTTTCCTTATCAACTAAGGGAGATAAAAGCCTCAGAAAATAGTTGACCCCGGTCAGCGTGGTCACACATCCCTATTGATTGTTTGTTTGTGTGTGTTTGACTTGAGTTTGTGTGTGTTTGTGCTTGCGTTTGCATGTGAATGCGTGCAGGCATGTGTGTGTGCTCTCGGGTCGTGGGCAAACAAAGGCAGGGGTCCCGCTGACGAACCAATTAAAAAGAAGGAAGAACGGGGGAGGACGCGCCGGCCCAGCAGGCTTTACCCATCATTTAAATTAGAGATGGCAAGCCGAGCGAAAACAGTCCGGATCTCGTGGAGCTATTTCGTGTTATTCGGTACAGTTAACAAATAGTTCAGGAAATCATATTCAAATTATCAGCAATTTATTCATGCATGGAAATCTTTTTTTTTTATCGAGTATTTATTCACACCCATTCATTCAAGACCTAGTTCCAGAGAACCAAGGATTTAACTTGCAAAACCATTTCCTTTCAATGTGGTTTTGCACCCTGACAAGTTATTTTTATTGACTGCAACTTAGTAACTATCTCACACAAAAGACAACTGTACAGCATCATCAGAAAGCACCAGTTGTCTGATTTTAAATTACCTGTAAAACTGATGGATGGATGCAAACATTTTAAAAGAAATATGAAGATTGAATCGCCATGTGTGACTTTGTTATAGCAAATTGTAGACATGCTGTAGACTGCTTCGTGCAGTCTGGGAACCCAGCTGGTGTCCTCGCTTAGCCTTTGAAAAGTCTTTCCACTGTATTTCTCCAAATATCCCTTTTGCATTCTTATTTGCCTGACTGTTTGCCTATATGCAACATTCATCGATAGCAATATCAATCTGGAGTATTTGGTACCGGAACCCAACCTTTGTACTTTCAATCAAACATTTAAAAAAAAAAAATTCATTTCAAGGATATAAGTAAAAAGTGTTTTTAAAAACAAACAAACATAAAAACACATAAACATGCAGTCACTGACAGCCATCATTTTCATGTGGGAAAAACCAAACCGAAATGTTGACCATTTCCCGTTTGAAAAGGATAATGATTATTAATTGAGATAGATAGCTACCTTATATATCTGTTTCAAATATACAATCTAAAATATACATATGTGCTATTAATAAATATGCCTCTCTAATACACAGACCCATGTCATATTAAGATAAAAATCTTTATACATTGATATGTAATTATTTAATACACTTATCCGAAAGTACTGTTTTTTTATAATATGTCTTTATATACAATTATTGATTTTTAAATTACAGTAAAACCTCATCAGTATTTATTATCCTACCTCATTCCTATAGTGCTTTATAAGTGTTTTTTATATAACTAACTGCCATGCACATGCATTTTCCTCACTTTATTTATTGATTTATTTTTATTTTATTCACCCTCACCTTAGCCCATAACACTCCTCCCCCATCTGTGAATATTTGTTTTCCTTAATTTCCTGGTAACAGAATATTTCTTGGTATTTATGTTATTTGAATTGAGCTTAAAAAAACATAAAAAAACAAAACAAATTTTACATTTTTCACTCCACGTCAGGTGCGTTTGTTGTTGTCAGACAATGTGGACATCACTGTCAGTGTTTGCGTACTATATTGTTATTAGTAAACCTATTGGTAATGGCTACATACTGAGGTTTTGTACATATTAGCTCATTTGTTTGCAGTAAATAGCATGCTGAGAAAACGTGCAGTAAAAGTTAAAATGTCAACAACACAGTTACCAAACTCTGTCAGGAAGAAGACGTCGTTGAATCTGCCGCTCACTCAACACAGGTTTTGTCGTCATCATCATCATCATCCACGGGTTCAACTTCTTGTGTGTTGGCAACTGACGTGCTATGGTTAGCTGCAGGTGCTTTGGTGAATTTAGCTTTTCATACTATAAAATACAATACAGTGTGTCGGTCACATGGTCTCACTCTCTTGTTGTTATCTAACCCATATGCATTCTTATATAGAAATTTTGCACTAATTGATTTAGTGTGAATCGGAACTTAGTAGCTCCAAAATAATTTGGCCATTACCCTAAAAAGTACCAAGTTTATTACACAAGAGTACTAAAAACTGAAACCAAAAAGCTTTTGGGATTAATTTTCTTGAACAGAGTTGGAATGGACCGTTAAACGTGCTTGGTTTGTTTTCTGTCTGTAGTCGATGCTGTTCATGGGGGAATTTCCATGTTCATCTCAGGTGATTGCGGATAGGAAATGAAGGGTACTTCCAAAAGAGCAAATGTAAAAGCAGGACTCTTTGGTTTACATCTATACAAACACGCACACACATACACGCACATGCAAATGCCATGGTGTTGTTTTTGTAATACAAATATCTTGATCAGAAATGCATCATTACCGCTGCAGGAAAGTTCCCAGGAACCCTAGAGCTTTTTTTTAAGCAGGACAGAAACCTTACCTACATTTCAGAAGCAAGAATGAGGGTCTAGATTTAGTGTCTGGTCTGCTGACCAGTCAAGCACATGCCTTAGTTTTGCAAGACTTGTGTAATAGCGAATCAAAGCAATAGCAATAACTCAATTAGTTAATTAGCAATCACTGATTTAGATTGATACTACAGTAATATTATAGAGAAAAAATATTTGGAATGTGACTGATGTCATGATTTAATATAATTAAATGATGTAATTACTAATGTAATCATTCAACACTGGACTCATGTGGTACTTGTTTCCTCATTTTACTTCTTATAAAAGTAGACCCAATATACAAAGATCAAAAAGAAAAGATAAGACACAGAAAGAAAGATTAGGAGAAGGGCTCAGAGGTGAAGAAAGAGGAAGCTCGCTGAAAGGAAGAACCGTTTGTGTGAAACGCAGTATGTAGTAGGAGAAGAAGTACAAGCAAAAGAAAATGAAATGGGGGCGGGGGGTGTCTTACAGGTGTTTCTTTTCTTTGTAGAGGGGTTTCCTCTTTTGCCTTTAAGGATGAAAATAATCAACACATTTGCGGTTGCTATGCCAACATAAAATTTCTTCCTATGGGCTCAGCTGGGAAGCATTCCTGGCCATAATTACCCATAATCCCTCTGCATTTCCATCTGAGAAAAAGACTGAGGAGCAAGAAGCGGAAAGGCATTTATTTGCATATTCTGTCTCAGAAGGTGCACAGCTTTGAAAAGTCACGCACAGTCAGCCAGGGGTGTGGCAGATAGTTCCTGGGAGCGCTAGCAGGACATTTCCTAGGACATTTTCCAGATTCCCGCTTACTACTTTTTTTTTTCCAGTCAAACCAACTATTTGCTTCTTTTGCTGCTAGACCACATTTTTGTCTTTTCTTAATACTTGCTGAAAATAATGGGGACTCTTGATATTGATGGGTCAATATCACCAATGCATTCAGTCCTTTTGGGATCAAAAGCAATCCCATACTCAATTTTTTTTCTGGCAATGTTAGCTAACTATGCAAAAAATAAATATAGTGCCTGAGATCTGGTTTTGAAACCTTAAGAAGTGTTTTCATGCCAGTGACGTGTCACAAGTCAAGAAGTTAATAATTCCCCTTTTCTGAAACCTAGAAAAAACAAACAAGACACTGACATTATCTACAGCTACTCTTAGTACTATTGATACTTTAGAGTCTTTTTCTCCAATTGATCTTTCGGAGTTAACTTCAGTAATTACTTCCTCCAAACCATCAACGTGTCTTTTAGACCCCATTCCTACAAAACTGCTCAAAGAAGTCCTGCCATTAATTAATTCTTCGATCTTAAATATGATCAACCTATCTCTAATGATTGGCTATGTACCACAGGCCTTCAAGCTGGCTGTAGTTAAACCTTTACTCAAAAAGCCATCTCTAGACCCAGCTGTCTTAGCTAATTACAGGCCAATCTCCAACCTTCCTTTCATATCAAAAATCCTTGAAAGAGTAGTTGTCAAACAGCTAACAGATCATCTGCAGAGGAATGGTTTATTTGAAGAGTTTCAGTCAGGTTTCAGAGCTCATCACAGCACAGAAACAGCTTTAGTGAAGGTTACAAATGATCTTCTTATGGCCTCTGACAGTGGACTCATCTCTGTGCTTGTCCTGCTAGACCTCAGTGCAGCGTTCGATACTGTCGACCATAATATCCTATTAGAGCAATTAGAACATGTTGTAGGTATTACAGGTACTGTGCTGCATCGCCTTCACACACTAAGGTTAATTATGGCGTTCCACAGGGTTCAGTGCTAGGACCAATTCTGTTTACATTATACATGCTAGGCAGCATCATTAGAAGACATAGCATACATTTTCACTGCTATGCAGATGACACACAACTTTTTCTGTCCATGAAGCCAGATAACACACACCAATTAGTTAAACTGCTGGAATGTCTTACAGACATAAAGACCTGGATGGCTGCTAATTTTGTGCTTTTAAATTCAGATCAAACTGAGGTTATTGTACTCGGCCCTGAAAATCTTAGAAATATGGTTCTTACTCTGGATGGCATTACCTTGGCCTCCAGTAACACTGTGAGGAACCTTGGAGTCATTTTTGACCAGGATATGTCCTTCAACGCACATATTAAACAAGTATGTAGGACTGCTTTCTTCCATTTGCGCAACATCTCTAAAATTAGAAATATCCTGTCTCAGAGTGACGCTGAAAAACTAGTTCATGCATTTATTACTTCTAGGCTGGACGACTGTAATTCATTATTATCAGGATGTCCTAAAAACTCCCTGAAAAGCCTCCAGTTAATCCAAAATGCTGCAGCAAGAGTCCTGACAGGGACTAGAAAGAGAGAGCATATTTCTCCTGTTTTGGCTTCCCTTCATTGGCTTCCTGTTAAATCCAGAATTGAATTCAAAATCCTGCTCCTCACATACAAGGTCTTAAATAATCAGGCACCATTATCTTAATGACCTTGTAGTACCATATCACCCTATTAGAGCACTTCGCTCTCACACTGCAGGCTTACTTGTTGTTCCTAGAGTATTTAAAAGTAGAATGGGAGGCAGAGCCTTCAGTTTTCAGGCCCCTCTTCTGTGGAACCAGCTTCCAGTTTGGATTCAGGAGACAGACACGATCTCTACTTTGAAGATTAGGCTTAAAACTTTCCTTTTTGCTAAAGCATATAGTTAGGGCTGGACCAGGTGACCCTGAATCCTCCCTTAGTTATGCTGCAATAGGTGTAGGCTGCTGGGGATTCCCATGATGCATTGAGTTTTTCTTCTTCAGTCACCTTTCTCACTCACTATGTGTTAATAGATTGTTGGGCTTTTCTGTGTATGTGTTATTGTAAGGTCTACCTTACAATATAAAGCGCCTTGAGACGACTGTTGGGGTGATTTGGCGCTGTATAAATAATATTGAATTGAATGAAATTGAATTGAATTGACTTTTATTTTATTCAGTTTGACCCAAAATAAGTGGCTGAGGAAATGAATGACAGAGTTAGAATCTGCTATAGAGTCCAGCAGCATGGTTTGAGAAATAAAATCCCATTCATATTGTCCACAAGGATTTGGGGATTTTGATTATGAGTCATAATACTGTAACTATCCAAAGTAGACTTAGTACAAACTAAGGCATTATGAAAGAAAGGCACAGGGTCTTTTAGAGACTAATGTGTGTGTGGGTGTATTATCATCCCCATTTAATTTAGAATATCATTAATCATGAAAAACTACGACCCTACATAATACAAAACCTCAACAAGAAAGTGTTTTTAGAGGCTGAGACAGAAAGTCGTTTTCCAGACTTCCTGCCTTGACATCCATAGGACCAAAAATCATTTTGCAAGTACAGCTATTGGTCAGATATAAGGCATGATACAACTGTAAAAAGCTACAATATACAGCTTCAGTCAGAGGTTTACATACAGCCATGACAATTAATGAATTTCTTTTTACAGGGTGATTCTACAGCAGACCTCTTTAATAACTTTTTAAAATTTATTTTTAGTTAATTTATTTTAGTTAATTTCGTTTATTTATTGTCTCTCATCCACGCAGGGTCAAAAGTATACATACAGGCCCATTCAGGTTTTTCTAGGGGTTTACAGTAATGTATCTAATGCCTTTTTGGAGTCAGCAAAAAGGTGTATGCTGAAACAGCCATTAGATGAGCTGCCAATTAATCCATTTGCATGTATAATTATCACTCAACAAATATACAGTACATTTAGTAATTATTCTTTAATCGTCAAACAGAGACGCAATAATGTTCTCACCAGTCATCCAGTACAGCAAATATTTGAACACCTACCAGCAGCAGCATCATCGTCATTGCGATCATCATCAGCCTTGCATGGTGATGATATTACACATGCCAAGAGTAACAAGTGAAGCGAAAAGCAGGAAATAACTGGACATGTTTCATATAATTATTTAATAACCGCTCTGTGTTATCTGCGACACGCACAGCTTCGGTTGGGGAAGTTGTGATTACAGTGCAAAAAACTAGCCAATTACAGCCCTGTATTTCAAACTGCTGAGCGTGCAAAGCCTGTTGACATGCAATTAGTCAGACCATCATTAGGAGGCATTTCATCGCTGACTCTTCTCGATTAATTCTCATTACCTCCCAATGTGTGTGTGTGTGTGTGTGTGTGTGTGTGTGTGTGTGTGTGTGTGTGTGTGTGTGTGTGTGTGTGTGTGTGTGTGTGTGTGTGTGTGTGTGTTTACGTGTGGTTTGGCAAGGATAAAACAAAGTGGAGTGTGACTTTTTAATGCAGAAGGTCATTATGCTAATCAGTATCATTACAGAAGGCCACAGGCCCAAAATTGAGTCTAACCAAAGGCCTCCTTCTGTTCTTTGTGGGATTTCAGGTGTGTTTGTTCAGGGACTCCTCACCTGTTTTTCACCTTATTTGTTTAGTAGCACTATTCTGTCAGTCTCCTGTTGTTTGATTGAACTTTGCAAAGTTGTTGTACTGCAGGAAAATAAGGAAATACAGGATCAGGTGATCTTAGCCCATCAAACAGTAGCCTATAAGAGCTCAAACATTTGACCATTCTATTTTAAATGTATTTTAAAACCTTTAGCGGGCCTCTTCTGTTTAGTGTCATTGTTGCGTTACACATGAAGAATTCCTGAAGACTATTCAGTTATCTTTTTGTTCCCTTAAATAGCACTACTTTTCCTTGTACATTAGTTTTCTTACACCATTGGAGGCTAAATTGCTATCTGTGCCTTAGGACGTATTGAAGGTGATGAACTGCCAGTCATAATCCCACTTTATACCATTTCATCATCCTCATCATGTAAACCTAAATAGAGCCAATTTGAGCTTGAAGAACTCACGTCTCAATTCTCCATTCAACGTTCATTTCAGTGCGAGCACTCAGGTGTGAAGGATTTAAGCATCAGGGGCCAGCTTTTTATTGTGCCGGTGTCATAGGTGTCACAGAGAGGGGGTTTGCAGCTGCTTTGGCTGCTATTGTCATTGCGTTGTAACGTCGGGACCTATGGATTAGAGCTTCTGAGTGTTTAGTTTCTCCACAATGTGACAGAGCTCCGCTGTGACATGTGGCCATTAGCCATGCTTGTGAATAAGTAATGATGTGCCCACAGCAAAGATAAACACACCCTGAGATGTATAGGTGCATATAGCTTGTGTATATGGATGAGTAGCTCAATTGTGTGTGTGGGTCTTGCTTATTGGCAGAATTTCTTCTAACTGATATGTGTTTTTGTAAAATGTGTGCTCGTCTGTGTGTGCTTGTGCCTGTGTGTGTGTGGGCAGAGACTGCTGACCAGGCAGCATATGCCAGGGCTCGGGCACTCAAAGACACACAGTCAGCACAATGCCTGTCACAGCAGCCAGCCAATCAGATCCCTTAAAGCATGGGCCAAAGGGCAGGCAGGAACCAATTGTCGTGACAGGGTCTTCTGTGCACCGGTGTAACTGATGGCTCAGTTTGGCTCAGTTTGACTCTGGCATTCAACGCCTTGTATTTATGCTAACGGATGTTGCTTCGGTTTCTGAATGACAGTTAATGTGTTGTTATTTATTAGATCACAATCATTACTTTGTGCAAATGTGGGCATTTCATACAGCGATGCATACACAATTACTTAAAAGTATCTTCCGTGACTTGTAATATAACCATGTTGCACAATATTTAATTATAGTTCCAAATGCAGAGATTGGAAAGCCTTATTACAAAGTACACAATGCTCACTATTCATTTGCTGTGGCAGATCATAGTAATACTACATTCTTCTTTTGCATTGTGGTTCTGCATTGGGCCTGAGTCTGTCAGTGTCAGACATTCATTTTTAGGCTATGTCAAGATATTCTAAACTGCATGTACAAAAGCACCAAACGGAACTACTCTGCTTTGTTTGTTTCTCAAACCATAAAAAGCTCGTCTGTTCATCTTTTTGTTCACTTCCTTTTTTGGGGGACCGGTACATTGTAATACAAGGATAGATAAAAGGATAGCTCGATTCTTCTCACTGGACTGAATAACTAGACATGGAGGATACAATCAGAGCTCTGCGGACAAGCTTTTCTGCCTGTTCCTCCTGCGATCATAGGGTTAGGGGATTTAAGGCTTTGGTTTCAGTATCCTCTTAAGATAGCAATGGGCAGTTAGATGGATCAAGTCACTGGAAGGAAGAAGGCGAGGGCGGGGGGTACATATCTAAAGATTTTCATACGTGTACAGCGAGAGGATGGTGCTGTATATGCGTCAGCTCATGTTTCAGAGAATTAACTACCAGCTGCTTGTGGAAAGAATTTCTGAAACAGTTTAAGCAACAGGCTACGAATGTGATTACTGACCAGTAAATAACAATTGCTTAATAAGGATAAGAGGTGAAAACTCCATTTGGAATGTAAACCATTCATGTCGGCTGTTAAGTAAAACTTGAATGTTGCTTTGATAACCATAATGGTATCCATATGGTCGCCTAAGGAGCCCATTAGAGGGAAAACAGTGAAAACAAGACACCTGTTTTGAATTTTGCCATTAAAATTGTGCTAATCTTTCCTACTGCAAAATGTTTTACTGCCTTTTCTCAGAGTTGGGCAGTGTGCCAGTCTTTTTACATGATGTACTCAAAGGCCAACGCAGACGCAAAACCTGAACTAACGCAATAAAAATGTGTTCCTATCTAAAATGATCAAATGGGATTTGTTTTTATGAAATCTCCTACACAAACCCTGCGGCTGTTCTGTCCCCTCCTGCAGTGTTTATTCAAATGCTCAAACGTGCGCACATTCACACTGACCATGTGCGCACACAGATAAAAAGCCCAGATATGACTGTGGGCTTGCTTTTATGATGAAAGGTGTCAAAATAAAATAAGTCTGAGAGTAGAAGAGAGTCCTTGAACTGTTTTGCATTACTTTCGTGCACTGTGTGACGGCGACTGCGGAGCAAGCTGAAGTTCAGCAGCTCATTCACAAGTCATTGTTGCATTGAGCTGGCACACGTGCCACGTAGAAAAAGAAATCTCAGGTCAGGTATGTTTGATTTCCTTCAGGCAAAAAGTATAATTATTGTAAATGCTAAAATACTGAGTGATTCCGACATGTAAAGGAAGAGATGCCATCTAATGCGTAAAGGATTTTCACTCCTTGCTTTGTCCTATACTTGCACCCAAACCTGCATGCAAGTAGAGCTTAGGCTGGCAGTGGAGTCTGTTTGGTAAATCCTGACTTGAACATTAACAGATGTGGTTAATTTTGTATCAATTAAAAGGAAAACCCCGGGCGTTCTTACTTTCATGGTGTCAAATACTGCGGTTGTATCAAAGTCACTCTCCAAACTGCACACAATCGACCAGATTTACTGAAAGGGCAAAATAATGTGTGAGAACAACCCCCTAAATAGTGCTTATATACACGTGTGGTTAGTTTTATAGGTGATTTACAAAAGTTGTGTTGTTTTTTAAACACATGTGCAGTCAGTTCATTTAAATATCAAGCATAAAAAATAAGACACGCGGGGGAGGGTGGGGTTAAATACTGGTGCAAATGGCAGTAAATTGCATGTCCTAAATGTTAGTAAATCTGGCCCAAGGTGTCCTTTGGAGTCTGCCCTTGATGTAGCAAGTTAAGGTACTCCCAGCTCATCTTATACGGATGCTTGTAAAGAATCCCTGGGCACTGCATTTGAAGGAATAAGCATGTGGTTGCATTCTACCGGTTTAATGATGTGAAGTGCATATCTGAATGCAAAATTTGATATTTAGGTAAACCTAAAGTTGTTTTCAGTGGTAAAAAACGAAAAAAAAACAAAAAACAATCTATGAGTAAAAGTAAAAAGTGAGTGAAATTTGAATAAATCAGCAAACATAAAGTAAGCGAAAAAAGTGCAAACATTATTATGTTGCTCTTTGTTGTTTGCTTTCTCTTCTGTTTTTTTTCTCCATACAGGTGACCCAGGTGTTTTGGTTTTTTTTGTTTGTTTGTTTTTTTCTTTCTTCCCCCCCTTCTCACCGTCTCTTCTCCCCTTTGGTTTTCTTTCTCTCCCTCTCTTTCTTTCATTCTTTCTCCCTGTCCTATCCCCCAGTCATGTCTGTCCCGTTTGTAGGAACTGAAAATAAAATAAATTCATAATTATAATAAAGGTCAATCAAATGGACCAATATGGCAAGGCCATGATGATCCACTTGGTAAAATAAATCCGCTTGGCATCTATCTTGGACTTAAGACAACAATTCTGATGGCTAAAGATCCAAACGGGACAAAAAAAAGGAGAAAAAAAAAGAAAAAAAAAAAAAGAAAAAAGTGCAAACAGCTTTCAAAAATAGCATGCAAATACTGCTTTGTCCTAAATGACAAACTTTTGACTTACTCTGTCATAACCCCTTCAATTTCCAAATGTTGTCTTTGTACGTCATTAAAACTGCAGAAAATAGTTTGTTTGCTGCAGTAATAAACATACATTACTTCTGCAGCTGGTGTGCCAATGCTCTGCCAAAGAACAGTTTTGCATAATTCTGAGACATCAGTAGTATCTGACATAGTATCTGATGTATTGTAAATGATGCTCTGGGATGAAAATGCATAGGGAAAAGGAGCATACTGTATCCAAAGCACAGAAGTGAAGGTGTAAGGGAATGTGTAGAAAGAGCTAATAACAGTTATGCAATGTGGCTGTCGGATTACCAGGCAGACTAGGGACCTGACATTGTTACATAACACAGAGTCCAGACTTTAATCCATATAGCGACCTGACTGGCATGCTCCACGCATGACTAGAAGCCTTAACCTGGCTTAGACAAGGAGAGCTGTCTCTCAGAGGAATATTAGAGAAATGCTAGCATTTTGATATTAAGGCATGCTCTCTATGTATATTTACTACTTTACCCATACTAATAAATAACATTGCTAAATCACAGTGAAGTCCTAAGTTCTTTCAACTTCGTCTCACTGCGGAGGTTCGCAGTAGAACATGAATGAAATAATGAGAATAAAAATGAGTCTGAGGTTTTTAATGGGAAAAATGTGGAGTGCCCACTCTGTTGCCCCAAATGGAGGAGTTTAAGTATCTTGAAGTCTTGTTTATGAGTGATGGGAGATTGGAGTGGAAGATTGACGGACAGACTGTTGCACTACTGTCAGCACCAATGGTGACATTGTACAGGTGCACTGTGGTGAAGAGAGAGGTGAGTGTAAAAACAAAGCTGTCAATTTTCTGTGTTCCTGCCCTCGTCTCAACGAGAACTCTCAGTAGAAACCATAAGAGTTTCGACATCTCACTAGGAATCCTCCTGGACGCCTTGTAGGTTAGGTGGCAGGTCCCACCAGGAGCAGACCCAGAGCTCACTGGAGAGATTGCACCTCTTATCTGCATTGGGAATGACTTGGTGACTGGAAAGCTGGAGGAGGATGTTAGGGAGAGGATGTCTGGGCTTGTCAGCTTAGGTTGGTAAGTGGCAGAGGATGGATGGATGGATGGATGGATGGATGGATGGATGGATGGATGGATGGATGGATGGATGGATGGATGGATGGATCCACCCCAACCGTTCACAGCAGATGGCCGCCCCTCCCTGAGCCTGGTTCTGCCGGAGGTTTCTTCCTGTTAAAAGGGAGTTTTTCCTTCCCACTGTCGCCAAAGTGCTTGCTCATAGGGGGTCATATGATTGTTGGGTTTTTCTCTGTATCTATGAAGCGCCTTGAGGCGACTTTTGTTGTGATTTGGCGCTATATAAATAAAATTGGATGGATGGATGGATGGATGGATGCAAGCAAGTACCCATCAGAACACTAAAAAAATGAATGATTATAAGTTAAGCATTGGATTGGACAGTAGATCAGATGTTAATATTTTCCTCAAATGAAAGGGAATTCCTCATATTTCCTTTCCGCATTGGCATTTACAGTATTCCTCTTTATTCACAAACACTATTACATTATAATCTACAGGGTGGGCCATTTATATGGATACACCGTAATAAAATGGGAATGGATGGTGATATTAAAGTCCTGTTTGCGGCACATTAGTATATGTGAGGGATTTGTACAACTATATTCACAAAATATTACATGCATTGTGCAGTATTAATGTAAATTACAGCAATTTATTAGAGTAGTCCTCTCTACCACTGTGAGTCGATGGCTTTATGGCTTTCTCTGACTGCGCGGTAAATACCTGGGTTATTCAAAATATTTGTATTCACTCTCATCTGATATCTACATGCAAATCGTTCATTTTTAGTACAGCGGCTTATATTGCTCTGGAGGAGGGTTAACTGGAAGATTACATGAGGACACTGCTGAAGTCGACATGCTTACAGAGAACATAATACAAGTAGCTTCTATGCACACATGCAGACATGTTGGGGAATTTAACCCCAGCAGGAGGCTTGACAAATTCAGTCTCTAAGATTTCCCTGGCACGGAGAACCAGCTCAACCAAGCCAGATCGATTTCAATCGGCGGCTTACCAAAATGATGTGGCTGCCAGCGGGCCAGCGTGATGGGCCTAAAAATAGTTTCGACCAACCCCGAGGCTGTGATGTGGCCACGTAAGCTCTGGTGGCGTCTGGGTTTATGTGTCCCTACTGAAACCCATCAAATTACAGATGCAAATGCTTATCAAAACTATTTCCACTTGCTGACACAGTTTACTAAGGCAGCAATTAGAGAAAAGGAAAATGGGAGACATCCCAGGAATGTGGGAAAAAAGGGAGAGATGGGAAAAATGAAGAAATAGGAGAGATGAATAGGGAATGGGTGGACAGTGTCAGCCTTCAGTAGGCCACAAACCAGTCTCTGCTCCCTCCCTCCCTTCTTTTTTTTTTCTCTTTTATATCCAACATCCACAGATCAAACGACTGGTGAACATAAATAAAAGCCTTGATGATGATTTCCCATGAGAGCTGTGAACAACTGCATAGCATGCATTCGCATCAAGCTACGGCAAAACAGCTGTCCGCGCTTCTGCTGTCAGCACGCCTGGTTGGCCCGCTGCCTGACTGCCTCACTTGCTCCTCAAATGGTTCACATCACCGAGACAGAGGGAGAGAGAAAAGATTATGGTTATGAATACTTCATAACCTAATTGGCCCTTGTTAAGGGATTTATCAATACATAATACTGTGGATAATAAGATAAGGAGATCCATCCTGTGCGTTAAACACATTAGGTTATGTTCCATGGGGGGACTTGTGAGGCGGAAAAGCCTTTTTACATCCAAGGGCTTCACACTTTGCCACACTGCTTCAAACCATCAACCAGTACAATTGTGCTCTAATTAGTCATAGTAGCAGCAGCACAGCAGGTGTTTTGTGTAGTGGCACCTCATTAAGGGACATACAGAGAAAAGGGGGTGGAGGGGGTTTCCCTTTTTATCCAACTGTAATATCTATTTCATGTCCAGGATCATGTGATTTCTGGAGCCTGGCCCAGCAGGCACTAGGTGATAGGCAGTAAACACCCTGGGCACTACATGGATCTATCACCTAATATCATTTCAGCTGCTGTGCATATTTGCCCAATTTCCATTGGCTATGAGAGTGGATGAGAGTATTATTGTGGTCCGCATGTTGCACTTGATTATCTTGGAAAAAATGGCAAGTACGTGCTAATTCTTGTACTGAGCCTTGAGTGTAAATTTAGGTGGATTGACACTATAGTAGTAAAAATGAAAAGAGACCACGCTGGAAAGAATCATAGTGAGTTAAAAACTCAGCAGTAGCTGGAGGTAATTCAGCCATTCCAGTTCATCTGCGCCGATTTGTTTGGACTGTGGGAGGAGCTTTGTATGAGAGAAACTGCGGGGCAAAAGGACTGCCGAAAAGAAGCTTTAATTCGAAGATCTACAGCATCGTGAGCAATTACTAATAATAACTGCATGGGTCAGAGCCGTAATACTTCTCAAAATACATATGTGACCACAGAATGATCCTGCAGGAGAGGCGGAGGGTGCTGCTGCAGGGAACAAATTTCCTTTTGAAGCATTATCCATTAAACAATTGAACTCTTTTATGCAAATGTTTTACAAGATAAAAGCATAGGAACCCTTGAGGTTCACCCATATATCTCCACACAATTTCCATGTACATAGTAGCTTATCCTTGAAAAAAATAAAATGCAAGTGCCTGAAGCCTTTGTGTGACCTCTTGACACGTTTTCTTGAGGGGATCAATACTTTGGTTCTCTTGTCACCATCTTGTACATATAAAGTTATGCTACAAAATGCACAAATGCGCTGATAGCATCAACTCCTTAGTCAAATTGTTCATCACATGAAGCAGCGTGTGACATCATTGGTTGAAAAGGTAAAAACACAGCAGGTTAGCCTACAGGCTGTTACTCTGTTCTTAAATGCAACCCGTGTCTGTGTGTGTGCACACATTTACATAACTTTGCAGCCAGCAGGTCTATAGTGAGATAACATTCCCTGGAACTCCGATGGTTCTATTTAGTTAGTAGTCACACACACGAACGCATAGCCTAAACACACACATACACATACAGAGGATCACAGGTAACATAATATAAAAAGTGGAAACTTCACTGAGAGCCAAGGGGACATTTGATGTGCAAAAGTGGAAAGTCTACATTCAGAAATGGGGCAGCTGGCTCGACTAACTTTGACCAACTGATTATGTTTTTGTGGTCTATTATCTTTATACTAAGCTTGGATTTCACACAAGCTTGCCTGTGTGCAACATTGTATTGACCTAATTTATTATTAGGCATAGAAAGCAGCCTGTGATATCTGTAGAAACTCCATGCAACACAGTGCAGCGTGATCTGTTCGGGGTGTTCCAGTCTTATCATATTAGTTTAGATCATGTATATATGTGGGCAGTATAGTGACTAGTACCATGCATGGATCATCCTGTTACATAAACCTGGGAAAAGTCCTGGCCAGCTTTCTTCTTCCTTCACTAGCAACAGAATAGTTCTCATCACACCTATTTGTCACTGAAAATAAAAAGTAACCACCACAGTGCAACTTCAGCCTTAAAACATCTAATATTAAATGAAAAATTAATCTGTTGGAAGTTTTTTATTTTTTGATGGACATAGTGCTAATTTGATAGACTTGAGCAGGTAGGCACTCCTAGAAAAAAGGTAGCATGTTCACTGTTTGCCTGTGTGGGTTCTCTCTGGTTTACTCCAGCTTCCTCCCACAGTCCAATGGCATGCATGCTGGGTTAATTAGTGATTCGAAATTGGCTGTAAATGGGATTTTGAGACTATGTGTCTGTCTCTCTGTGCTAGTGCTGTGATGGACCGGTTGACCTGTGCAGGATGTCTTCCTCTGGCCCTTTTTTTTACTTTTTAAAAAATGATGACATTCAGTGCTTTTTATCATCTTAGGCTTCTAACTCATTCCAGTGCCCCCCCCCCCCCCCCCCCCGCAACACACACACACACACACATATAACCAAACTCTATTGAAAATGTTTTTGCAGCATTAATAACACTTTATTTTTTAAACAGAAATAATAATTTTCTTATCTTGGATATATGACCATGCTCATTTAAAAAACAAAACAAAAAAACATTAAATTATAGGTCTCACAAATAAAAAAAACTGCTCATTTTTAAGTGATGGGAATTCTCCTGGGTTGTAAAAACAAAACAAATAACATGAGTGAGTACACACTGCTGCATAACAACGTGTAATCAGCAGGCGGTGAATAACACTTAAGGCTGAACTTTCCCCTCCAGCCATACAAAATATGCGTTTCTGCAGAGGGACGGCAGAGGACCTATCAGAATTACCGCCACGTGAGCTCAAATGCCTGCTTTATTAGAATAACTTTTCCAGGATTGGTCCAAATGCGAAACATGGTATTTATAGATGATATCTAATTGGTCGTTGCCTTTCAACTTCATAGCGAACACAGCGCAAAGCTTCCAGACGATGTTCATGGGCGTCTCGTACTACGAGAAAGTAGTGCGCCGCGAAAATTAATATTGCAAGGATATTTTCGAATAAAAGTATGATACAATTGTGGCGCGTGTTAAGTAGCTACATGGGAATGCATACGTGGCAAAAGGTCCCGAAAGTACGCGCGAATTAAACGATAGTGTCTACTTGTGTTGGTGGCGGAGGGATATCGTTTTCCTAGTGCGCGTCAAAATATTGGCTTGGGAAGACCGCGCCAAAGCTCAGACAGCGGCCACTGTTTAGTACAACAGTCCGCCGCAGAGGCCCTTTAAACGCACTCTTCTGTCGGCACGACTACTATACACATCGGAGTGGTCGGCTTCCCTTTCTTCTTCTTTTTTAATTCTTAAGAGGACTGTTTTTATCGGAGATACCTGAGTCGAGACACAGGAGTCATATTTGATGCTGGTTTTTGGGGAACGGTGTGCGACTTCGCGGTCGTGACACGACTTTGACGGGCGCGGTGCGGCGGAGTTGGCGCACTGCTGGACTGGATTTAACAGTTGCTCGCAGCCAAGACGGTTCGCGCCACCATTTACACTGCGTCTGAACCCACTTCTTTTATTACTTATATTGTTTCTTCGGACTCACAGCGATTGAATAGAGGTCGTCTACACGGTCGTTTCAGCTCGAATATGTTGCTGTCAAAGTTTGGTTCATTTTCGCATATTTGCAATCACTCGAGTATGGACCATCTACCAGTGAAAATACAGCTTCAGCCGGGTAGGTTACCGTTACACTTGAGGCGTCTTTTAACTTCATTTATATTGGATTTGTAATGTAATGGCTAATAAATCGGAAGCATATTCTTAATTGAACAAAGTGTGCTACTACGGTTGCAGCTGACCAGTTCGTACAGCTAACAAGTTTAACCTCGCAATGCTGCATTCACCTTTTTTTAAATAACATTCCCCGTTTTATTTTGTTTTTCCCCCCTTGCAGTTAAAGTGGAGAAGGAGCCTTTCGAGAAGGTTTACCAAGTGGGATCCGTACTGGGAAGTGGCGGATTCGGAACTGTGTACGCCGGCAACCGTCTTTCTGACGGCACACCGGTAAGTACGGGATCGAGGGGGGGGGGGGGGTCTATGTTTTGGTCTTGCATGTGGCGCCATGAAAGTGGGGTATTTCTCAGCTCCCTAGTTCTCTCTGTCAGGAAACACGATGTGTGTCCCCTATAATTAACGCTCACATTGTATTCTTTTCTGTGTGATTTCAGGTTGCCGTGAAGCATGTCGCCAAGGAGCGGGTGACGGAGTGGGGCACAATTGTAAGTAGTCATCCGCCGACGATTTTGTTTGTTTTGCAAACACCCCCACCCCCCTCCCCGGCTGTTGCTGGGTGGTTTTATATAACTATATTGTATTTTTTCCCCCATTCAAGTAAAAAATAATTTTTTCCATGGTTAATAAATGCCTCAATTTGCCCCCTTACAGAACGGTACTATGGTGCCTTTGGAGATCCTGCTGCTAAAGAAGGTCAGCTCGTCTTTTCGCGGAGTTATCAAATTGCTGGACTATTACGAGCGCGCGGACGGCTGGCTCATCGTCATGGAGAGGCCGGAGCTCGTGAAGGATCTGTTCGACTTCATTACTGAGAAGGGTGCCCTGGACGAGGACACGGCTCGAGGCTTTTTTCGACAGGTTTTGGAGGCGGTCAGACACTGCTACAGCTGCGGCGTGGTACACAGAGACATCAAAGATGAAAACCTGCTGGTTGATCTACGCACCGGGGAGCTCAAGCTTATCGATTTCGGCTCAGGGGCGATTCTCAAGGACACAGTCTACACCGATTTCGATGGTAAGTAAGCGCTCCTTTTTTGTGTGTGTGTTAACAAAATTGTCTAATTTAATTCATCGCTTATGCGAGAGGCTTCAGTGCTGGACGTGTGTATTGTTTTGATGAATACGCATCCGTGTGGGCTGCGTTGTGTTTGCCCTTGGTGCCCCGCTGTGCTATATTCAGATATGGAGGCGTTCACGAGGCGCTGACGCAGTCGTCTGTTTTTGGTCGAGGGTTTTCTTCTCCCAGAGTCTCTCTGCGTTTTCCTTATCGATGATCTATTAAAGGATGTTGCTAATTTAAAAGTAAATAAAAGATCTCTCATATCGCAGATATGACTCACAGCATAATGATCATATTGGTGGCCATTTTTTAATCTGTGAATCATCCTCGTCTTGTGATAGGGAGACTACTTTTAATGTTTTTTCCCTTTCAGTAAAGGTTGAGTCACTGTTGTGTTTTGTGGATGCTTGGTCAGTGCCACGTAACATCTGTTTGTTGTGAAACCGGAGACTGTAGTTCACGTGATGGGCTCACGTTGCTTTTTTTTTTTTTTTTTTTTTTTCCCTTCATGTTTGGTAACCAAGTTCCTCCTTCCAGGAGGGAAGGGAGGAGGGGAGATGGAGGCAGGTCACTCAGTTTGTGTTTTGTGGCGTAGGAAAAGATGGAAAGCTTTACTACCATGACTCAGCTATTTCAGACACATTATTCTCAATTTTCTTTTTCTCTCCCGCCTGCTGTTTCGTAACTCACCTCCCTCTTTTCCCCTCTTTGTTCTCTCACAGGTACAAGAGTCTACAGCCCACCAGAGTGGATCCGCTTTCACAGATACCACGGACGCTCTGCGACGGTTTGGTCATTAGGCGTGCTGCTCTACGACATGGTGTGCGGAGACATCCCCTTTGAGCAGGACGAGGAGATCCTAAGAGGGAGACTGTATTTCAGGAGGAGGATCTCAGCTGGTGAGTGTTAACACATGAGTTCACTCTGTTGCCCTCTAGCCATGGTTACTGGTATAGCTCATGAGGTCTATATTTATAAATCAATTCACATTAGAGTAAGACCTTGTAATCATAATGGATGACCTGATCAAATGGCTGGTAAACAGATTTATCTGTCATAAATAAAATTGAGGTTTTTTATTTTTGGGATTTTTTTTTTTTTGTCTGTTTTTGATTTCCCTTGGTGCACTCTGTACCAGTCCCACTCACCCTAGAGAGCTAACCTTAATAAAAGGGGATGTGTGTTCTGGTGCTGTGATTGTATACATAAGCTGTAGAGATGAATCCAAAATATCAGGTTCTCTCTTTCAGTTTGTTGGCCCTTTTTTTCTTTTTTTTTCTTACTAAATTTTTTTTCTTGTTTTCTCCTCCAGAGTGCCAGCAGCTGATCAAATGGTGTCTGGCCCTGCGGCCCTCAGACCGGCCCACTCTGGAGCAGATCTGCGACCACCCCTGGATGAGGGCAGTGGCAGAATCACCCAAGTCACCGGAGGAGCCTGTGGGCAGCGACATCCGCCTCAGGACCATCGACACAGATTCTTCATCAAGCACAAGCTCGAGCAAGGAGAGCCTCTGAGGGAGGCTCTGATAGACTTTTTTTTGTGGGGGGGGGGGGCAAAAAAACAAATAAGACTTTGTGGGAAAAGAAGGGGTGGGGATAGGACTGATCTGCAACCGGACCCTCTGACCCAGCAGGCCCGGCAAGAAAAATGTACTTTAATTTTCCTCTTTTGTAGGGAATTTCTAATTTATTACTTATGTGTTCTTTTTATCTTATAGTTCCATCCCCTCTTTTCCTTTCAGTTGATTTTTACTTGTTTCCTAATGGGAAACATTTTGCTGTTTGGGCGGTCTTACCAGCACTATTTATTCCCCCCCTCCCCACTTTTAAATTTTAATTTTACTTGTTTTGTTACTAGGCTGGTATACACAGCTGGCAAGGCCCTCCTATTCAGACATGGCTGCTCTCATAGAGCATGGACATAACCCTTTTATTTAAATGTTTTAATTTTGATTTTGGAGTGCCTTTTTTTGGAAAGCTGCTTTTCAGGGGCGGGGGGACTTTTGTCAGAAACTGTTCTCTTTTCCTTTTTTTTTTTTTTTTTTTTTTTTCTCCTTCTTCTTGGAATAGCCCTCAGCGTGACAGTTAAGTTGTCTCTGCTGTGATGGAAGGGGTGTTTAGGCTTTTTTTTTGTTTTGTTTGTTTTTGTTTTGTTCCCCTTCCTTCTTCTGTCCTCCCTCTCTCCATCACTGTAAGCCAACCAGCACCTAGCTGAGAGGCTAAAGTAGAAATAGTCAGGAGAGAAGGAGGTTGGGGGCATGGGGGCTCTTCCTGGCAATGGAATACTTGAAACACACTCAACTTGACTCTGTGTCGCTCTCTTTAACGCTGCTCACTCACTCTATAGCCTGAACAGGTGTTTGGAAACTGGATCCTGTCTTTTCTGAATGTCTACAAAATGTCAACACACAGCCCACCCTTTTCTCCCGCTCTGGCCTCAAATGCCTGTTCCAGGGTTCATAGCCCTCCTGACTTGTCTGTTCTATATATACGCATACATTTTTTATATTTTTTTTTGCCTCCCATCATCTCACTGCTTGACACTACATAGCCCCCACCCCTGGCCTTCCTCAGGGTTTGGGGTGTGAAATGCACAATCAATGCAATATTCATGGACTCAAATGTTTTTTGTTTTTTTTGTTTTGTTTTTTTTTCTTCAAACAAATATTGTATAGTGTGTAGTTTGTTTGTTTTTTCCTCTTATTTGTGTGTACATTTTCTTCCCTCCCCCCATTTGGATTTAATTTATTCGTAAACATGTAGACATTCCCACACTCTGTGGTTATTTATTTATTTATTGTCTATGCTTAAAAAATCCCCCAGTTTTTTTTTTTTTGTTTTTTTTTGTTTTGTTTTTTTTTTCTGTTTTTGTTTTTGCATATCCTACTTGGCCTTTGGTTTGCATTCCTTTTATAACTTATTTTTACATTTCAATTTTTTTTTTTTTTTTTTTTTTAGATGTGGAAGATGCACTGAAAGCAGTTGTCATTGTAAAAGCAGAATAAAACGTTTACTTAAATTTGAAAAAGAGGATTTTTGAATGTTATTTAAATACTTAAGAAGTCTGTTAATGTCGAATGACTAAGTTTCAGAGAAATCCACCTGGTTTTCTGTGCTGTCGAGATTCATTTGAGTTCTATGGGGAGCTCGTACTCGTCACATAGCCTCATATTCGGAGACCCTTTCAGTTTAGCTGTGTGACTTGTGGCTGTGAAGGATGGATGTCGCTATTTTTTTATACAAAAGTTTCAATAAAAGCTCATTTTTATGTACAGAAAATAACTCTGGTGTCCTGATCTTTTTGAGCAAAACCATTGCATACAGGCAGCTTTCTTACTGGTTGCCCCTCACAAACAAAGTTTAAACAGCAGGTGGGTGGGGCTTCTGTGCCGTCAGCCAGAGCTGTGTTTTCCCACTCTGACATCTGCAAAGTCAACAATGCATATGATCACTTTTAGGTACACTGGCCTTATTATTTTAATATTTGGCTATAGTTAATATGAGCGTGCACCAACGTAATAGCTGATTACTCACAGAAAATATTAATAAAAATTCTAATAGGTTTCCTTTAGATTACCACCATTTGCAGAAGATGGTGAGATTCAGACCCAGTGTTGTTCATCTGCTTGACAGCAATCTCCCCCCCCCCCCCCCCCAAGGAGGCGGGGTGAAGCTAATATACATGTCCAGTATACAGCACGCTTCATTTACACCGCCTATAGTGATAATAACAGCGCTGCAGCACGCGGTGGCAGCGGCTGCTGTCTGAGTGGCTGAAGACAAATCTAACAGGAGCCATTAACTGGGTGACAACCTGCAGCAACCAGTGGGGCTAATAAGGGATAGATGTGCCTCTGGAGCTTAGGGGAGGAGACAGTGATGGCGGCATGACAGAACAATGCTATGCATCATCACGCACACACAACACATGCATCCTCTTAAATTTAAGTGATTGCTTTTTCATTTTTATTCCCCCTGCTTGCCTGTCTGCTCTGCAAAAACACAACTCATTCCATTACAGGACTCGGAAAGCCCACGGCAGGCTGATGGTGTACAGGGACTAGGAGTGAGAAGCATAAGGTGTGTAGGGTATGCTTTTTTTTTTAGGGAGGTGCTGCCCCCGCTGGCCAATCAGTGTTCTTTCTGTCATTATACACAACAAATGCATGTCAACAGTGTAAATGCAATTTTGCAAATCTTGTATCAGGATTGTTTGAAGTATATAATGTTGATTTTTCAATTTGAGATATAATTTTATCTCTACGTGGAAATCAGCCAATCACAGGGCCTCACACCAAGAAAGCCATTATCCCTGCAAACGAGAGTCATCTCAAACACTCACCCACACATGTCCAATTTTTACTTGACTGGCTGCTTCCAATTTCACTTGAGTGGAGACATATGGGTACTTCAAGACTGTGCGATACAGCTGGTCCCTAAATTTTCTCAAGGATCTAAGTCATCAAGAAAGACTGATGCTGGGGAAAGAAGGAGAAGGCATTCCTTAAAAAAATCCACTTGAAATATACATGTTGATATGTAGATTTGAAGCAGCCACTCAAGAGTCGTCTGACTATATTCGTTCTTTGCGTCAGTGGGTTTCTAAATGATAACACTACATGTCAAAGCCCTACAGTCTACAGAATAAATCTCATTTAAATAGATGAAATGACCATGATATGACAGCCCAGCTACCGTATTTCCCCAAGTTCCAGCTTTCTTCTCAGCTGGGCTGGCTAAAGCAACATGTTAACCTTTGGCAAAAAAAGAAGCAAATAACATTAAACTGTCCCTTTAATATTATTATTTATAAACCAGGATAACATCCAGACACACCGCAACTGGAGACGCCTCTATTAAATCAGTCTAACAAGCACATCTAAACCACGGTGCGATGCAACACAGAGCCAGAAACAGTGGCTGGTGTCAGACTCCATACATTGACATCTGTTTCTATAAGACTCCGAGCTAATCCCTCTATTGTCTTTGTGTCTCTGGGCTTTTTGACATGCAAATGCCCTCCAACTTGTCTTCATCAGAATCCCCTCTCTCCTCGGAATGAGGCTCATCCACTCTCACTGTAAAATCCTCATTAAATGTAGCAGGGGCATATGCCACACTATTGTCTCCTTGAGTTGAAGTCTGATCCCACAGGCTGATTAATATCATCCATCACTGCCACTTAGCTGTGGCAGCGAGGGAGTATTCAAATGTCCAAAATGTATGATTTTTCTTTCTTTTCTTTTTTTTTTTTTTGATACTTGATGTGTGTGGGTCTGGTGTGTCAAACTATTAAAAGAGGTCATATCAGTCATTCCCACTTGACACTTTTTGATTTTTGAGTGCATAAAACTGTAAGTCTATGAGGGCTTAGGATTGATTACATTTTTCTTTGTTTTCAATTCAATTTAATTGTGTTTATACAATTTATATAGTGCTGAAAGGTGCTTTATATTGTAAGACCCTAGAATAATACAGGTAAAAACCCAAAAGTCAGATGGACCCCTATGAGAAAGCACTTGGTGACAGTGGGAAGGAAGAACTCCATTCTAACAAGAAGAAACCTCCAGATGAACCGTGCTCAGCAAGGGGCCACGACTGGTTGAGGGTGATGGGAGGAAGATAATCTTATTCATCTTTATCTAAGTTGTATCTACAAAATCACTTGCTTAAAGCACCTGTAATTAGCTCTGTATGCTAAATATGACATTAAGCTAGGATATAGGCAGTGGAAAAGATAGGCGTAACCACTGTGATGTATCCCACTGCTCAGTGAACTCAAGCCGTTTTCCCAGTTTCAATTTTGGTGTTTCGAAGCCACGTTGGTGTTTTTGACCTACAAATACTAATCAAGTCCATAAAGCCATCATGAAAGGATTTACTGAGGTCACAGTGCAAAGGAGGTTTCTTTTATTCATTTCACCATAAATCTTTTTCTAATTTCCTGAGAAACTTTTTAGCCTCTTGTTTGCATGAAATCATATCACCAGCAACTAATCTGACGGAGGTGCGAATCTCTCATTTAAGGCATTTTCATACACTAACTTTAGAATTGGAACCATGTCAGTGTATTTACCAGTTTTCCTTTTTTTCTTTGTTCAACTGCTTGTTAATGCACATATCTAGTCAACAAACCACATGGCATCAACTCATTTAGGTATGTAGCCATGGTCATGGTCGCTTGTTTGCGTTCAAACGCTACATCAGAATGGGGAAGGAAGGTGATTTAAGTGACTTTGAACATGGCACTGTTGTTTGTGCCATCACAACAATCATCTCAAACTGGTTTCTTGATCATAACAGTGACTTCATTGTACTCAAATGGCCTCCACAGTCACCACATCTGTGGTGGAATGGGAAATTCTTATCATGTGTGTTCAACCGACAAATGTGGAGCGTCTACCATGTCAACATGGACCAAAATCTCAGAGGAATGTCTTCCAGCCCATAGCTGAAACTGTGTTCGAGAAAAATTCAGTGCTGCTGTCCTTCAGTCATGACTCAGATACATTTCCCTTGAGTCTTACATGTACTCTCTCAAGAACTGATCAACCATGTCCACACTAATATGTTTTTGTTTGAAAACGCACCTTTTTTTGGCCTTCCGCCCACACTGAGATGGCGTTTTCGGACAAGGAAAACGGAGCGTTTTGACAACGCTCTCCAAAGTGGATACATTTGAAAATGCAGTTTTTTCATGGCAGTGTGGACAGAGAACCCAGAGCCTTTTCGAAAACGATGACACATTTTAGTCATGTGACCGATTAAACTAAGATGGCAGAGGGCATTGCATTGTTTTGTTTGCTCTCAATTTTGACAGCCCTATTTAAGATTAATATCAGTCTGTACATGCTCCAGATAGCTTTTCTTCAAATCCTTTAATTCTCAATCGCTTTTGCAACTTTGTACTTTTGTGTTACTCACAGCAACAACTCCACCTCATTGTTAGTCCATTTAAAAAACTCAGTGCTTTTCCTCAACATTTTGCCGCGACGTTTCAAGAAAATAAACGGCAGACAGAAATGAGGCAGGTCGACTCGTCTTGCATTTCGCGCATGCGCAGTACTGGAACGTAAGCGTTTTCGGCCGTTTCAATGTGGATGAACAACTCTGTGAAAAAGAATGACAACAATAGTGTGGATGCGGAGCGTTTTCGGACGTATACGCCGATGTCAAATTTATCCGAGCTAGTGTGGACGTAGCCTCAGGCACTCCTTCAGCTGTGGAATGTCTCATAAAACTCTTGTAGTATTTTAGATGTATAACTTGAGTCCCAGTAAGTTTCCATTCAGTCCACTTAACAGCACGGCCTTGCCCTACATGCTCTATTCTTCACAGGTGACAAGGGATGCAGCTTTCAGCTTTTGACAAGTAGAAGAGCAAAAACAGTAGATCTTTGCTGAGATAGAAGGTGGCTTGAGAATAAAGTTGTCACAAAAAACACATTTATCACAGCACAAGGTCTGTCCAAAGGTACACACATCTGCCTTTCTGTGGCTTGCTACTTAAAACATTATATATGTTTTGATATGTATGACTGCATACACAGGTTTCCATGAACCTTGCTTCACCTGTGAGAACAATGTCACAGTAATACACGTGGACAGTCAGGCAAGCTGTTTCTCTCTAATTCCAATGTTTATGCAGAGCTCAATATGGGAACTTATCGGCTTACATATATGCAGATATATGTTTACAGAGATTATGCAAAGCTAAGCTAATCGCCTGCTGGTTTAGTCTACATATTTGGCGTGTAGAGATCAGAGCGATATAAAACCTCCCGTGCTACCAAGAAGCAGTTGAGCTATTCCTTTAACAGCCTGTTGTGCTGCAATTATGCAACCGCTTTTGTCTTCGAAACAGGCATCAGTGGTGCTAGACAGTTATGGCGAGTTGATAAGTTGGCCAGGAAAAATAAAATTCTGCTGAACACATTTCTTAGCTTGTAACTTTTTCTTTTTACCTCTTTAATGCTTTTAAAGAGATTTTGAGGCATTCAAATTGGCAGTTTATCTCTTTTATGAGCCTGAAAATTAATTTAACAATCTATGAATTAAATGGTTGTGTATTTTTGTGAATGTACACAAAGCCTTGAGTTGAAGCTGAGGTCACTGAATTCATAGGCGTTTTGTGTGTGTGTGTGTGTGTGTGTACTCTCAGAATAAACTTGCCGGCGCATTAAGGCTGTCGGTGGTGGCCGTCGTAGGTGACAACTCGACAGACACAGAGGAAGATGCCAGATGGACTCTGGGCCTGAGGGCCCTGATGGGCACAGATGGGTGGGTGGGTGGCGCCCACACAGGAAGGACATGCGGCAGCACCAAGACATGAAAAAAAAAAAGGGACAGAGAGAGAGGGAAAGTGATAAAGATCACACCAAAGCCAGTGATACTACACTTCTCACTCTTTCTCTGTGTATCCATGCCTGAGCATCTGACCTTTTGAATAAGGACGTGGTCATTTGTATGCACGAGTTTACATAAGTGCATGCTGTTGACTGCAGTGTCCATGCGTGTATGTGTGCACGCTGTACTTTTTGGATGCCTGCCTGCCCGAGTCTGTTGTGCGCTCACACACCTCTCCCACATAAATATTCTGAAGGGAAACAAATATATCCTGTGATTCATCTTTGTGACAAGTGCAGGTTCTTTAGAGCTGCATTTCAGCTCGTCTGAGCTTGTACCGGTCGGTCAGTTAGACCTCGGAAGATGCTAAAACACATCTGCAGCACATTAACTTATAAATGAATGTGCAAGCTATAACAGGATATGCACTTACAAATATAGCCAGATCTTTCAGATCTTACCTAATGATGGGGTTATGATGCTTCTGAGGCATGCTTCTTTTCTCACCAGTGTTCCTTCCTGGCATTAAATAGACTTTATTTATATCGCACGTTTCCAGTCTTACTGACCACACTGCCAACAGCATTCACACATCTACACACTCTTTGTATCTCACATACTTGCTGCAGTGGATAAGTTGCTTTAGAGTAGCTTGTGTGATTAGGTTAAGCTCTTCTTGCTTTTCTAATATTTGTCATTATGTTGAGTTTGTCGAGTCATTTCCTGTTTTATTTTCTTATTGTTGGTCTTTGTGTATTCTTGTCAGTGTTCTATCCCTGATAATTGACTACCAATTCTGAAACCAGTTTTGACAGATGTTTAACATCATTGTCCTAATGGAACACCCAGCTGTGTCCAAGACTGAACCATCTATTCATTCATTCTCTTTCGCTTATCCTTATCAGAGTTGGGGTGGTGGTGAGGCTGGAGTCTATCCCAGCTACGATAGGGCAGGGTACACCCTGGACAGATCACCAGTCTGTCACAGAGAGACAGACAATCATTCACACTCACACCTATGGGCAATAACCAATTAACCTAACCCCACTGATTGCATGTCTTTAGACTGTGGGAGGAAGCTGGAGTACCCAGAGAGAACCAACACAAACAGGGAAAGCATGCAAACCACAGAGAAAGGCCTCAGCCAGGTTGATTTAGGTCCTTGTGGGTTGATGTGAGGCAGCTGTCCTAACCACCGCACCACCATGCTACCCTTCATATATCCTCAAAAACCATTAAACACCATAGAAGCTCCTGCTGAAATAATACAAACTAAAACCCTCTTATGCACATCATGAACACTAATTCAACAGCATAATACCTGCAATCAATCAAATTGTTAATGACAGAGCAATGCATTTTTGCAAATTTCCTTCTTGGCTTCAAATATGCTAAGCTTTAGTAATATAGTAGGTCTATTGTAGGCTCTACCGTCAGCAGTGCTTTTCCTGTTGCACTCATACTGCTGCTTTATCTGCAGCAGCTGTGTGGCTTTCAGTCTCTATGGAGTGTTTAACCTCTCTGAATTTTCTAATATCACAATTTTATCTGTTTTTTTGTAAAATCAATAGCTCTTCCACCAGTAGACCTGTATATGTGTGTGATGTTTCAGATGCTGCCAGTGCCAATACCACATGACTGTGCTTGTAGCTATATTGTTACTGAATCACTAGGATTTTTATTTTCCACAACAATTTGTTAATACAATAAAACACAATAAAAAGACACATCTTTCAGCTTTTCAGATATTTTGAAACTGGGTTTTTTGGAAACTTCTGTTTTCCTAAGGAAGCTATAAATTAAACAGATGTGATCAGTCAACACAAAAAGGTTCAGACAATTTTCATAGTGCATGTTTGAGGTATATGTTTTTACTTTCAAAAATGTATTTGACAAAATTTACTGGGCTACATACTGAACTTAGATGATAGAAAAACAAGTATCGATCTTACCGCACTAGTATTGATCCCATACAAGTACCAGTGTTGGCATTGATACTGTCGATTAGAGCTGGGCGATATGAGATTTTTTCATATCACGATATGTTTTTTTCATTTCAGGCGATAACGATATCTATAACGATATAAGCCAAATAACTATATTTGTAAGATTTAAATGTGCCGTTGCTCACAAGTAAAATGCGAAATAATCAGCAGCTTGTTTTTATTTAAATATTTATTTCCCATAATAAGTTCAACAGGGTAGATGTACTTAAGGAATATGAGACTTTTTCAGATAAATAAAGGCAAATATTGCAAACTACACAAAAGGCAGCCGCTAAAGCGTTTAAGTTTCAAAATAGAACAAACGAAACAGACTAAATTGTCAATTCCACTTAGAAACAAAATATTAATTCTAAAAATAAATCTTAGTTTGTTTTACAGAAGAACAGACAAAACTGACTAACTTTTGTCAATATCAAATAAACTGAGAACTAAAAGGAAATTCTCAATCTCTCCTTGTTGTATAGCTTAGCTTTTCAAACAGTTTTAACAGTTACTTTAGTCTGACAAAAGCCGAATGACGAATTAGCGCTTCCAGTCAGAGACTGAGGCTACGTCCACACGTACACGGGTATTTTTGAAAACGGAGATTTTCCGTTTTCGTTTTAAAAAATAATCCCGTCCACACATAAAGGCAGAAATGAAGGAAAACGCTGCTATGAACATGCCAAAGCAGCAGGTGGCGCTAGATTCCTAACCGTGCAGAAATGTTGGCCAATCAGAAGTCTAGAAGCCTCGGTGGGAAAAAGTAAACAAAGCTGGGGCATAGAAGCAGAACTGAGTCGTATGTGTGGACGGACAGTAACTGTGTGTATATGTAAGCATTTAAACACTGCAGAGAGTAGAATTAACAGTAACAGTATTGTAGAAATTCATTTCACCGAAACAATAACGTGGCGCACAGTGTGACGCATGCACCAGTTTACTGTATTTCCAGACTTGCTTTCGGCATAATTTACAGTGCACGCTACTCTGTTTTTTGTCAGACTTGAAATAGCCGAAATACCTTCACACTACGGAACTTCTATGGCTCTTCCGTTTGACAATCTCTCCGGCATTGGAACCATCATCTGTTTTCTCTTCGGTCACGCTCGGTTGATTTTTCTAGTCGGCACACTCATTTCCTCCATTACCCGCTGGCTGCTTCCCAAACAAACACACGTGCGGCTTGGCACTTGTGCTGTACGTAACAAGCCACGCGACGTGACGCTGCGGCTGTGATTGGTTCGGCTCTGCGCTACTTAATTTGGATTGGCTGACCTTTTTATTTTTCTTCTTTGAGGACAAGAGCGGCGAGGTCTATCGCGATAGCTTAATTTCTCTATCGAGTAAAAGTTATATCGCGATACATATCGTTATCGTTCTATCGCCCAGCTCTACTGTCGATATTTGGATGGATCCACCCACCAGATTATACTAGTATTAATAATTTAATAATATGTTAATTTTGATAAGTTTAAAAACAATACCAGCAGTTGTTGCTGTTTTGAACTCTTAAACACAGTAAGTAAATATTATTTAGTAGCGTATGTGTCCTTTGCCTTGAAACATCTTCAAGCACTTGTGTTGTGTGTACGGCTTTGTTTTTAGCTGTCAAGGTTGCTGGATGCCTGGCTGCCTACTCTAGAGGCCTCCTGCTCTGTTACCCAGAGCAGAGCCTCCACGGGGACTTTCCAGTGGTCTGGCTCAGCATTCATTAGAAACTGTGCCGCTGCCAGAGAGGAGAACCTGGCTGCTTGTATGGTGGGAACCTGCTGCCGTCACCGCACACCGTGAAGGAACTCATTGTTCTGGGTCAAGAAGACATGCTGTAAACATAAAGGGTAGAGTGTGTTTTAAGAGACACTGAGAGAACAGGGAGACTCATGCAGAGACTTTAATACAGGCAGGCAAAACACATGCGCAATTGTACCAAGACATGAGACACACACACTCAAGCCCACCAACAGATTCTTGAGATGAAACAGAAACAAGGCTACAATGCTCCAACCATTTCTGTGCACCCTGTTTGTGTTGCCTAGCTTCCAAACAACACCAACAACTGCAGGTGAACTGAGGTGACTGTAGCAACTTAATGTGTGTGTTTGCAGAGAGAAAGGGTTGATCGGGAAGGCAAGAATGGAGAGGAAAACAAAGGAAAAGCAGAAGGTGAGAGAAAAGGAGGGATGAAAAGGGATGAAAGAAAGAATGCATGTGTGTGCAGAGAGGGAAAGAGAGAAAAAAAAAGATCTTAATCGTTAAAGTTTTTTTTACAAGCTTGTAATATGATCAAAGGAATCATTGACCTGGTGCTCATTTAGCCCTGGGGCTGTTATCTGTTTCTCCGGCATGAGAACAGTCTTTCTGTTGATGAAACAGGACACTATCTTTGGAAATATTAACCAAAAAAACAACATAGAAAGTTGTTTCAGGATGTACTCTTGCAGAAATGTTCAGTACTTTGTTTATGTGCAAACGCCTCCCAAATCAATGGCATTCAGCCTCACCTGCACTTTGTGTTAAGTGCTTTTTGGCAAGTGGTTGTATTTTAAAATGCCAAACATGGCGAGGGACTAACATTATGTCTGATAATGTTTCACTCAGTTCTATTTGTCATTCAGAGTACTCTAGGAGGTTTTCAGTGATTCGAGCATGTGTGACTTTGAGCTTGATTATCTAAAATTGAAATAACTCCCCCCACAAAACTCATCCCAGTTAGAAGCATAAACTGTAAATAAAAGACGAAAGTAGTCATGATGACATCAGTCATTGGTTTCTGAAAATTGTAAAATTGAACATTTTGAAATAAATAAGCCTCACCATATTTGGACAAGAGGGTTGAGCATATCAGCTAAGGGCAGTGCTATTATGTCCATGTTATTAACTGAAATGCTAGGTCTGTCTAGATCAGGAGTGGGGAACTCCAGGCCTCAACGGCCTGTGTCCTGCAGGTTTTAGATATCACCCTGGGTTAGCACACCTGAATCAAATGATTAGTTCATTACCAGGCCTCTGGAGGACGTCAAGACATGTTGAGGAGGTAATTTAGCCATTTAAATCAGCTGTGTTGGATCATGGACACATCTAGGACCTGCAGGCTCTTGAGGCCTGGAGTTCCCCTACCCCTGGTCTAGATAAAATAGGCTTAAAAGAAAGTGTATGCAGCAACCAGCTAACTCAACAGCTGATTAGCTCAAGTATTCCCTGCTCAAAATTATTATTTATTTCAATCTAAGTGGGATCATAATTTATGAAATGCACATCGTGCTATGGGCATTGATGGAGCAGTTATCAAAGTTCTGGGTTCAGAACTCTCCAGAGCTCTTCTTGCACACATGCATATTAGGTTATCTGGTGATTATAGATTGTCTGCAGGAACAATAGTCTATCTCTTTTTTTCTAGGCCTGTGAAAGACTGGTGAATTCTTCTTGGTATGCTCCACTTTTGTTCTGTGTTAGCTAGGATAAGCTCAAGCTATGCTAGTTAGAGAAGCAGTTAAAAATGGTTGGAAATCATAGCGTGTTGACGAAGACCACAAGTAACAAACCCTAAAAATATAATATTGAAGAACTTTCTAGTCTATTACATTAAGACCTTTGTTTGACAATAGATTGAACGCATTAAGGACTTTGATGTAACTGTTGTTGTGATTTGGCACTGTATAAATTAAACTGAATTGAACTGAATTTTAACAATGTACCTACAACGTCTTCCATCTTTTATACACAGTCTTTGATCAGTGGCTTAGTGACTCTGTGACTAATGCCTTGGCTCTGACCATTCAACTTCTCACTCGATGCTCAGATTTCTGTCAAACCAATTCCAGACAATCAGGTCAGTACAACAGAACTGAGCCCTGTGGTGCATGGCACCCAGGCGTGAGGTCTTCCTTTTTTCCACAATGTATGGGAGGATGACAATGAACAACTCTGCTGGTCAAGAGTGCCGCAGGCCTGCATTTAAGTCAGGTTTAGTTTCAAAATAACAGTTTGCAATTGTTTCCTTAAATTCAAGACAAACATGGCCCCTGCAGCTATCAAAAATTCATTGTGAGAGTACAGATCCTGGATACAGTGTCAGTAGAAGTATAAAGTTGAAATAAATATCTGCTCCTCTGTGACTCTCTGGTGTGAGCTACACTCACTTCCTCAATGCCTTTTTAACTTATCGTACATAGTTTTAAAGATATTTTTTTACTTATTATTGTATTGTTAAGGCAGAGCCTTTTATTTGGTCATTTCACTGCTTTCATCTGTCATTTTTATCAGATGCCATCTGTCTTCAGCTTAAAAACTGGTGAACTCAATTCTGCCAGTCTAACTGTCACAGTCGTATTAATTTCTTCCCGTTTCCGCATTCACTAACTCTCCTGTCATTTCAGATCCTACCACTCCCACTTGCCCTGCAGTAACACCAACTTTTCCCACCATTTAGAGTTACCTGATTCCCTAAACCTGGGTGTTCACTGGACTTTAACTTTGGCCTGTCAATTTTTGGTCCTTTGGCTTTTGATTTCTTCCAGTTAATACCTTCCCTGAACTCAGCTCTTCTCCGTTTTCCTTGTTTGTTTCTTTGTTCGTCTTCAGTAAAGATGAACCTGTCTGAACTCCATGACTATGAGTTGCCTATTTACTTAACCATGAAAAAGCGCCAGTTGTCTTCAGTTATACGCATGCCGGTGAAGGGTCCACTATAGTCTACTCGACAATGAAACACAAAACAAATTAACATTAACTAGTCATTTGTCTTTGTCATTTTAGTTGTAAGCCTAAGCAAAGGTCACATCTTAGTTGACACATCCACTGCAAATTTCAAATGTTTGGTTGCTGAAAGAATTAGCTAAAAAAGTTCCACTGTGAATAATAAATAGGTTTATGAGATTTACATATCGTTGCCATCTGTTTCTATTTACGGCTCGATGTTTCTGTCTTTGTCTTCATGTTTTGTTTTGGCAAACGCTTTTCTGTGTATCTTTTGCTTTTACTTCTTTACCGCTTTCACCTCCCTCCTTTCTGATAGCCTTAACTGACTCAAAATGAAAATGAAAGCAGTGTTTGATAGACATGCGCAAATACATCCAATATTTTGGAAAAACGGGATTAGAGTCATACCAAAGACGTGACAGTGAAACTTAGAGAGCGAGGTTTGGACCAGAGTGTCTCTTCTTCTCTGGTTAGCAGAAAAAGAAGCAAAGAAGTTCAGCGAATGGACACCTGTATTTAAGAAATTCATTTTTGTTATGACTCATAACTCCTGTATACAACAATCAAGCTAAATGTATCATTTTGCATGATCACTAACCTTCAAGCCCTTTTGTTCTTGTTTGTTTTTCCTTCACTGGAGAAAGACCCTTAATTTTATATTTTAGATTCTTTAGGATAATTTAAAGACTTATAAAACTTATAAAAACGGGGCTCCGATAACAAACTATGGGAATGACAGGGCATTCATCCTCCCATTCAGGACGGTCACAAAAGCTTGCACTTCTCCTTGATGACTATGATTAAAGGGCACATGTTTGCCACAGGTATGTAACAACCACTTCAAGATGAACTTGGCTCCCCTCACGCTACCAAGAATGTATGGGAGCTGCTTAGAAAGGGGAGAAAACTACCACTGTGTAGAGAAACTACTCCTTCATTTGTGTCCCTCCTACAGGCTTCTCGCTCAACCGCATGCAGCAGGTCCACGATCAGGCTGCATTTTCACCGCTCGTTCAGCCTGAGAATATATGAGCTTGGGAGGACCCTGGGATTGAGAGGGAAGAGGAAAGGGCGCTATTTTGTCTTCTAAGAACTGAATGTGCTGAGAAGTTAAAGAGAGAGCTTTTGATGATATCTGTAATGACTAGGTACAGACTTTTTGTAATAGTTTCAAAGAAACATTTAACAATTTTTTAAAACTGTATTGTCACAGCTTCTGCCAGGTGTATTATCCTTAACACCTGGTGATGATAGTGACCCACACCATATTTCACACCAGGAGTCAAATCATATAATGACTCCTGTGATGATCAGAAAAACATCTGTATGACCCCCTCCAAAGGAAACCCCCAACATTAAAAACCCACGACTCCCCACCATTTTTTTTTAAACTGAAGAAGTTTTATGGTCTTTGCAAACCTAAAGATGTCCAGTTGCCTTCTTTTGTCAATTTCTCAAAACTTTGGACAGGTAATTGTTTACGGTATTTACTTTAAAACAAAAGACAACATGGAGATGACAAATTCACTCATCTAACCCAGTGTCAGTGAAACACATACCCAGCTATGAGAAAGTGGGGAACCAGTCCTTGACAACATCCTGAAAAGGATCTTGTTGTGGTTGTTTTGGTCCATACCTGAGTGAGACTGGGCTGATTACATCTGCACAAACAAGGAAAGCATTTAATTGGACTAAACAATAATTCAAGGTAGCTCAGAGTAGAGCTGATGGATGGATGGATGGATTTATGCGTGGGTGTGTTCCCGTGATTGCATGTGGCTCATACTGCGTGAATGTGTGAATGGTGTGGTGAGGAACATTAATGAAATGGAGCTGCTAAGCAGAAGGAAAAGATGGAGGGTGGGATGGAGGCAGGTGTTGTGACCCAAGTATGACATAAAGTCATCATTCTATCAGACCTATGAAACTGGCAATGTTACCTGTCCCATGACTGAAAGGAGCTCAAGGGTAACAATCTTCAACATTCAGATCGGAAAGCAAGTATCTGATACAATCTTTTCCTAGAATTCTGAAAAAATAGTGGTGTGAATATCATATGTTTGCCTTTGTTGGTGTCAGAAATTGCAGATGCATATCTCTGTTGCCACAATAGGCCGTTCTTCCTGCTCTGCTCAAGGTGACTCTGTTCACCTGAGCATCAGCGCCTCAGCGCTCAAACAGTGACTCAGCATCATTGTGTGTAAACATCAGCTCGGCTCCCTCTTATGAAAGAAGAAGTGTGTGGGGTGGGTGGGAGCAGTCCGTCATAGAACTCTAGAACAGTGTGACCCCGATGCAGTGCCAGTGCGTCACAGGTAAAAACCCCCAAGGAGTTGGATTAGTGACGCAAGCTGCCACGTTCTCTGGCCTCTGTTTCTCTCCCTCTGTCTTTTACTAGGGTCCATTCATTCATAAAAATAGCGTCAAAACTCTAAGAAACACCTGACAGTGAGTGCTCACTGCAGGAAAATAGCTTGAGACATTTTCAATTCTACTTAAAAGAGGAGCATGTGCGCACTAGCGTATGCTCTCACCCTTGGGTTATTTCGTCAACGCGATCAGTGGTTTTCTTTTTCCTCAGAAGTTTCTCACTCATGCCAGCAGTGGTTTACACAAGAAACTCGCACTAACCTGAGAACATTTCCATTGTAAACAAAATAGGAGTCACCCAACAGGTTCTGGGAGTAGTACTGCATAAACAAAGGTGGTTTTCTTCTTTCCCACAGGGTTTTTTAAAAAAAATATTTTTGTTTGTTTGTGTGTGTGTGTGTGTGTGTGTGTGTGTGTGTGTGTGTGTGTGTGTGTGTGTGTGTGTGTGTGTGCGTGTGTGTGGTGGGGTGGGATGGGGGTCAATTTCATTAATCACAAGGGTAAGGTAACCTGTGCTGCTTCCTCTTTTCTGCCCACTTTCACGGTCCCTCGTCTCGTCTCGTGTTTATCGCTCCATCCTCCTCTTCTGCTCCCTCTTTTTTTTCCTTTTTCCTTACCTCTACCTGCTTTTCCTCAACTCCCCATCACTCCTCACCCCCCTTCTCCTTGTTTACCGGTAACTCGTAGCTATGGCGATAGCTGCGGTTGTCACGGTGATTGTGTTACAACTAGGACAGCTAGTTCTGAGAAACAGGAAACAAGGGATTCCCAATAATAAGCTGCTATTGTTCCCAAAAGGCTCTCTCAGTGCCACTCTATTCCCACAGTGTGCTCACACACACAAGACCACACACATGCACCAGGAAAGAGACACCAGATACACACCTGCACAAGAAAGGTGCAAATATGTACACACAAGCACATGCACAAACAAACCAGTCATATCACGTCACGCAATCACAGTTTCACACCTGGCATGCACCGTTAAGAGGTAAAAGGAACAGAATTCCAAGGATCCCTTCAGGCAACCTTAACTTCAAACTGTGTCCCATTTTCATACCTAACGCTAACAGTGCATTCACTTGTTCCATGTATGGGCTGGTTTGGGAAGTTTTTAAGAAGGCTTGGATGCTTCCAATGAAATGTTTTTATTTTCCAGAGCATGCAAACAACAGATTTATAGCTATACAAAATACAAGGTAAGAGTGTTTATTAGTCCCACAGTTGGGAAATTGTGTATATATGACACAAAAGATACAGTTTGATAAGTGAATGATCGTTATTAGCAAGAGGGAGTGAAAAACATTGTACAATCTGATTGAAAGATATTGCACATTGAGATATATACTGTACCAGTCAAAAGTTTGGACACACCTTCTCATTTAATGGTTTTTCTTTATTTAAATGACTATTTACATTGTAGGTTCTCATTGAAGTCATCAAAACTATAAATGAACACATATGGAATTATGTAGTAAACAAATAAGTGTCAAATAACTCAAAACATGTTTTATATTTTAGATTCTTCAAAATAGAATTGAAATGGTTCTCCAACAATTTTGAAGGGGTTCCCAGAGATGCTGAGCGCTTGTCGGCCTTTTTGCCTTCAGTCCAATCTCATCCCAAACCATCCTAAACCATCTCCATTGGGTTTAGGTCAGGTGACTGTGGAGGCCAGGCCATCAGGCGCAGCACTCTATCACTCTCCTTCTTGGTCAAATAGCCCTTATACAGCCTGGAAGTGTGTTTGGGGTCATTTTCCTGTTGAAAATAAAATGATGGTTCAATTAAACACAAGCGGATGGGATGGTGCAGGATGCTGTGGTATCCATGCTGGTTCAGTGTGCCTTCAATTTTGAATAAATCTCCTACAGTGTCGCCAGAAAAGCACCCCACACCATCACACCTCCTCCTCCATGCTTCACAGTGGGAACCATACATGCTGAGACCATCCATTCACCTTTTCTCTGTTACACAAAGACACGGCAGGTGAAACCAAAGATCTCAAATTTGGAATCATCAGACCAAAGCACAGCTTTCCACTGGTCTAATGTCCATTCTTTGTGTTTCTTGGCCCAAACAAATGTCTTCTGTTTGTTGCTTTTCCTTAGTCGTGGTTCATTAGCAGCTATTTGACCATAAAAGGCTGATTTGCTGAGTCTCTTCTGAACAGCTGATGTAAAGGTGTGTCTGCTACTTGAAATCTGTTGTGGCATTTATCTGGGCTCTAATCTGAGGTGCTGTTAACTTGCAATTTCTGAGGATGGTGACTTGGATGAATGTATCCTCAGCAGCAGAGGTGACTCTTTGTTTTCTTTCCTGGTACGGTCCTCATGTGAGCCAGCGTCATCGTAGCCCTTGATGATTTTTGCGACTACACTTTTGAATACATCTAAAGTTTTAGCAATTTTCCGGACTGACTGACCTTCAGTTTTTAAAGTAATGATGGACTAATGATCACCCTGTTCATTGGAGATACTGTTATAACAGTAGACCACACATTAAAAGATGGCTGATGCCATTGCATTGGCACAAGATTTTTTGGGAACGTGAAAGTCCACCAGCAACTGCTTGATTTTCCCAGTGTTGATTTGGAGACGGTTCAACTGGTACCAGTTGACAAAGTCCTTGGTCAGTTCTCTGTACTCCCTGCTGTCCCTGTCAGCGATGAAGCCAACAATTGCTGAGTCATTTAAGAACTGTTGCAGGAAGCAGGAGAGATTTCACCACACAGATGTCTGTGGTGTATATGGTGAATAGAAATGGAGCCATGGAACTGTTCCCTGTGGGGCACTTGCGTATTGCATATGATCCTATCAGACACAGTTCTGGATTCTTACACATATACATTGACAGCTAGCACAGGGTGTTTGTGCTAATATGCTGTGTTTAGTTTTCAACAAACGTGGCACTGTATTTTATAGCCAAACTTTGCAAACCCTTGGCTGCTGCCATGTCCGTTTTTTTCTTTAAGATGTAGCGCTTGGCTTTCTTGCACTTCTTCTGAACATTGCACAGTCCGACCTCAGGGTGAATGTAGCATATCCACTCCTGGGAAGATTGGCAACCACCTTAAATGTTTTGCATTTGTGAATCTTTCTCACTGCCGGTTGATGGACACCGTTTCCATTTGGAAAACTCACACTTGATAAAGATCAGTTGCAAGTCTAGTGCTATCAACTTCATTTGATTAGCATGTGTCTTGCTTTATTTTACTATGTAATATTCATGATTTGTAGGTCTTAGTTTGTTGTACTTTGCCTTGTCTTAGTTTCTTTTAAGACCTGTTAAGATCCAAATTATTTTTATGTCTTGATACCTCAAACCTGAGAATTTAAAGAGGGCATACTTTTTTTCGACCATGACTGCATGCTACCATTGAACAAAACTCAAAACAGTCATTGCATAGACATGTATAGTCTCATTTTATTATTGAATTTTGCTTCTTAGAGCAGGTCAAGATTGCACATTGCTATCACCATGTTTAACTATTTTTGTACTTTCTTCTTGTCATTCTTGGAGACAAGACCTTCAAAACCTTGTAAAAACCGTGTTTGTTTTAAAAGCTCTAATAACCTTCATTTGCTTTGTTCAGGTCTTCATTTTCCTGAATTTGTAAAAAGTTAGTACAGCCCACAGAGCCACAGCAGCCACATTTAGTGCATGGGAAAAATGCTGAGCTGAAATAAACATATGAAGCAAATACAAGGCTACAGAGCTGAGGGTGCTGCTGAGCGGTAGATTTTCACTCACGCTGCTGCGTAAAAGATGCAGCTGCTCCTCGGGCTTCACTGCAGCCTGGCACAAAGTCCCACAGGCTTTTCTCTATAACCCATCCTACCACAGGAAGCTGAGCTGGATCGCAAAGGCTTTTGTTTAATATGAAGTGAGTGAGTGCAATGCAGTATAACCTGCACCAGGGAGCTCAGATGCTGGCCAAGCAGAAGTAGGTCACATCCAGCGTCACAACGGCGAAGTGGAAATATGGTTGAGCAGTGAGGCGACTGATTACGGCCTACTTTCTGTCTCTTTCTGCAATCTTGCTGTTTTCAAAAGTTATATGGCTCACAGAAGAGGTTTGACACAGAATATATAACCCTCATTTAGAGCAGCCTGCTTTTATGCACAAACAATGGCATTCCAGCTTAGAGACAGCCACTTAAGGACTATAGACCTATATTCCAAGGATGGCATGTACATTTGATTCACTAGATGGCTATTTAAGAAGGGTTCTCTTTTTATATCCAGAGGTAAACAACCAAAAGCACAGAGGGGTCAGCGGATCAATGCAGCCTACTTAAAGATGAGGATAGTTTTCTTTTTCATGGGTTTTTTTGTATTCTGTTTGGAGGTCGAGTGAGAGCACATAAACTCAAAATAAATCACCTTGCACTCCTGCTTTCTGCCAAGTATTTGCTAAAAAATAAATAAAAAACACAGAGGAACACAAAGTGTCAGAGTAATACAGGAAAACTCTGTAAGACAGCCAAAGACAAATACTAATGTGGGCGTTTCCGTGTTCAGGTGGATGGCAAAGGTCCCAGGTGACCTTGTTACCTAACAGGCAATGATGCTGCCAGGGCTGTGGACACTTCCAGATCTTTTCTAAGATATTGTTTAGAAAGAGTAGAAAGCTTAAAGGGGATCAGATTAAAAAGAAGAAGAAGAAGATTTAAGTAAGTAAGAGGGGGAAACCAGAATTACAACAGGATCACTGTTTGGAGGGAAATAGTTCAGGTATTGTAGGCTATTCGCTGAAGCATAATTATAATAATTCCAAAGTGAATTTGATTCAGTGATTTTCTATGACTCTGCACTTTGATGTTTCTTTACCCCTTCAGTAATGCATGTGTTTGAATTCTCTGTTTGCTCATCCTGATCTCTGCTGGCTATTTATTGCTGCTTTCTTAACTTGACAGCAGAAAAACTGATGTAACTTCTGCGAACATGAGAGTACCTTAAATCTCTTTTCGTTTAATGGTCAAAAAGGTCACAGAAAAAATGGTGACTTTTCTGTTTGCAAGAAGACTTCCTGTTATAAACGCTTTTTGGAAAATGGCTTCTGGCTCCCTTTCTGACCTCAGTAATACTTTCCTGATGATTTTATGGGCCCAGTTGCAATTGAGGTAAGCTCATTAGCTAACCACTTGTCACAAGTGGTTGGAAGCCACTAACCAATGGGTGATATCATGGTGGCCATGCCCATCTGTCGTATGGTCCAGTTCAGCTACTTTTCAAGGCTTCTACAGTAAGCTACTTGCAAGTAGGCCTACCCTGCTGCTGCTCATTGACTGTCTAGAGTTAATTACATTGGTTTACAGAGTGCTGCTTTGAAGCCTCTGGTGAAATTGGATGCCTGGAGTAGAGTTGATGAGCTGCCATCTGATGGTAGTGGTGGTCTATTAGCTTACTAGCTATGCACACACAGTGCTGAGAAATTTGATGTTTTTTCTTCAAAGCTTTTTAAAAATATTTAGTTGCATGTTAATTATATTTGTATTAGTTGTATGTTACTTTGCACTAACTATTATCTGTATGCAGCTTGAAAGTGTTAGGCAATAACTTGGTACTTCACCCTTTCATATTTTCCAAATATGGTCATTTCTGGCTCTAATTAACCAATTAAAATTGTGGTAGCTAAAATGCAAATGTTGAGGCTTCACAATTTAATAGATGTTGTTATGGTAGCTTTTGTCATCTTTTATTTACAGCCTATGGATTTTTCCATGTTTAATTTAAACCTACTCTATATATATTGAACTCCTTGTTGACTTATCTGCCTCAATGGCTTACCAACAAAGTGTGTCAGTATAAACGGTTGTGAGGATCGGGTGTTCTACCTGTTTTGTTTTGGATCTATTTTTGGAGGTTTCCATTGTGAATAAACAATGTATTTAACCTGGACTTACGTAAATCTCTGTTGAGAGAGATATGTGGTACATGCAACATTTACATAAAGTACAATGCTATTTCTGTGACATTTAGGCTGCAGGCAGAAGAGCCAGACCTCATTCCGTGGTGTCGTTACAACATGCATTGACTGCAACTGCCTGGGTTTTTCTTTATGGCTGATAGCACTGCAATAAACTTGGAAAAAGACTTGAAGACAGTATTTAATGCAACGTAAATACATTACTCATAACATTAAGTTCCACTTCTGGGTCTACTTATGGACCCATATTTCATTCTTAGGTCAATATTTATATTCTTACATAAGTACACCTGTAGTCTTACACCATGCAGACAGTATATGCCTCTGCAAGAAACCAGTGCCATTCAAATGTTGCAGCTCTTTCTAGAAGGAAAGTGCATCTTGTAGCCAAAAGTTAGACTTAATAAACACGCTGGGGCTTAAAACATCCGGATGACATGCTGTCAAAAACTGTGTCATGAGGATTAACATGATGATAAGTTATCATCTCCAACCACTGCTCAGTCCTTTTATTTGCTTAGCAGTGAGTGAGTGAGTGAGTGACATCACTGCAGGTCAACCGTTGGTGACTTTGGTATGCAAAGACCCACCTGTCAGCACCTGAGTCACGGAGCATACTGATGACATCATGGGGAGGCAAATTTTGCGTGCGTGTATTTCTAAGACACTGGAGTGTGTCAACATCGCCCATTACATTTTCCTACATTCCCTTGTCGCCCTGAAGCACACACCCACCCTTTTCACCACCCGTGCTATATGCTTGAATGTTATATGCACGCATGTATAAGAACACATACATGCTTTGATATTCCACACAAACTCTTGGAAAAAACATTCTTTGCAGGAATATGATAAGACATGATATGACAGATGGATCGTGCTGGTTACTGAAGCGCAGAGGACAAATATGAGGCATGCTTGAATGGGGAGGGGGGGGGGATACCCACAGGTCAGCAACTTTCAAACTGAGCTTCTACTTGTTAAGAGGCCTATATATGTAAAAAGCTTATTCTGAAATACTCAGCAGGCTTTTGGGGTTCATTCGTGGGCCAGAGTACAAACGCAAGTCACAAGACGCTTGAAGGGAAAAGAATATCTACTGTGACCATACATGAAAAGTCCTACATGCATGGATATTATCATTGTGACAGTCATTTTTAGCCTGTTACGGTTTAATTTATTTCTCTGAACATATAACATGAAGCGTGAATAAAACCCTGTAACACAGGGCAATATTCGTTTGTGGATAGGAGGGGATAAGAAGCTGCAAAAAACATGGGAAGTGCTGTAGTTTTCAGTTGGATGAAATTACTATTGTTTACAGGAGCATGAGGGCAAGAGTTCAGGCAGCATGCTCTCTTATATTAAAAATGAATTATTTATTCTGTGTTTTATTGTATTGCGTAAATGGACTGCTATTTATGTATCACACTCCCTGCTTTGGACTACAGGACTACTTTTACACTACAAGCCTTTTCTTTATAAAATCGCTTGCAGAAAGTAACAAGTCATGGTTAATACTGGGGCTTGGGTGTTATAGTAATGCAAATATTACTGCAAATTATACTAAAAAAAGGTATTGTTATTTGTAGCTGTGCAATTCTGCAGTTAAAATCCCTCAGTTCATTCCCAGTGCCCTGTGATGGGGACTTGAACATCAGAAATAGATTAGCCCACTTACAATGAAAATTTTAAAAAAAATCTTGTTCATGATGTAGTATGTTAACACTACTGGAAGTAAAAATAACTTGAACTCCAATTTTGAAAACAAAACTTTCTTTTTCTTTTCTTTTTTTATAAAGCTGTGACTTGTATTATGAGTCTGTGGTCTGGGAGAGATTCCTGTAACTCTCTGTCTGCAAAATACAGCATATAATGACCAATGTTGGACAATTAATTATATAGTTACTTCTTCAAAAAAGTAACTGAGATATGCAAACAACAGTTTTTTGCAGCTATTTACCTAAAAATGCAGCCAAGGCGGGTTTTTTTAAATAAATATTTCAAACTATTTACAGAACAATCAGCTGTTCTGCATCAAATCTGATGCCACACAAATTATTTGTGCCACTCCAAAAAATAATTTCTGTCCACTATGAGATAAAGGAGAACAACAGCCTGATACCTGCAGGCCTGACAACAGGAGATGTATCACTGCTGTAACACCTGTAACATTCAGCAGTCGCCTCATTGTTCTGACACACACAAAACTATTGGCTACACTACACACTAACTACACAAGATTTGCGCTAAACGTTGCAAATCTCTCACGTCTCAAAACACCGCCATCACTCCTAAAACTTCCCCCCTTCCTAAACAACTAAATGCCATGTTGCTTTATCATTTTTTGATTGGTCGACATGGTACATTTTTCGACCAATAGGAAAGGGTAGGGTGGGTTTTTTGGTGTTGTTTTTGCTCACAGGCGGAGAGTGATTTCGAGCGTTTTCCTTACAAAACACAGTTTTTACCGTTTCTTCCCGCAGTAAATATAAACAACGATAGTATTCAGGAAGAAAACCAAACATTCCATATATTTTTATCATAACTCCGGTTTTACGTGGCCTATCAACACAATTTAAAAACTGGTAGAAACTCCACACTCAGTTGTTCCGTCTGTCCTGCTCACATCTCCAATGGTTGTTCACATTGTCATTAACGTGGCTTCGCTCCACATCAGCCACGCCGCTTTGCTCGCTAAAACACTGGTGTCTGCACATAAGGACGACGTTGATTAGCTGCGTATATACGAATGTGAATCGCATCATTGGCTGGACTATGGGATAAGGTGGCATCGTTCTAATCCCATACGGGAGCAGCCAGTCACTTACTGACTCACACTGACTCACTTAATTTCAATTCAGGTTAGATTTTTTTTGGTGCGCAACGCAGATTTTCTGTGTGCAGAGACCTTGTCAGCAGTGCGCGATTGCTTAGAGGGAACATTGCCCATGAGGTTGCTACTTGGCTTTGAAACACATAGGGAAGTAAATTCACACGTACCACCTGCCTAAACATTGTAGAACTCCCAATGGTACTCCCTTTAATCGGGTTAATGCATGACACTGACAACACTGTTCAGTATAAAAACAAGGAGATCAAGATGGTAAAATCACCTCCTAATTCATCAGATCGCAAGCAGATTGAACATTTGTGGAATATGGAACATCCACCTGGCTGCTGCTACAGTAACAGAGGCATGCATATATACAAACTGAGAACAAGCTTAGCTTTCCAGGTAGATACTGTATATGCTTGTGCGCTTACTTGCGTGCTTGCATGAGCTGTTGTCATGAACAGTCAGCGTTGCTCAGGATGACTAAAAATAGAATTGTAGTTGTCTGCTCAGTGAACTGCTCAGCATTGCTTAATTATTCACGATGTGGAAAAGGCTGAGGACTGCCATTTTCTGCCTCTCTTTCGCTTCCTTCCTCCTGCTGGCTGTGTTTTGTTTCCAGTTACATGAAGTGTTAGACGGATGAAAGCCCCTGCGTCACCACTGAGTGCGTGTCACTGTGTCATTCACTCGCTGCTGGAAGATAATAATATCTTCTAGGCTTTTCCCCTTATCACGCTCTGCGTGCGTATCCGCGTTCACGCTGCTCATGAATAACATCCAACGTCAGAGGAGTAGGCAGTGTGCACTCACATGCTTGTTCCCATTTGGCTTCACTGATGCCGAAAACTGACTATAATATGCACTATTAAATGCCTGAATCTTCACAAAGCATTCATTAAATCATAGTTCTGATTTTATCCAGGCCTTAGTTACAAAATGAGACCCAAAAGATCTCTTGCTGAGATTGGCAGGATATCTTGTCTCACTTAAAATGGAAATGGGCTGCAATTCCCTTGGTTTTAGTAGTGATGGTGATCTCGCTTCTGGGCACAGATTTATATAAGAGTGTGCCTGACATCCCAGTAAAATCAAGCTAGCATTATCAATAAGTGGAAAGGCGAGAATTTGAGTTAGTCCTTAAAGTACTTCTTACGCAACCAACCAGTATTGCATATTGTACCAGCATTATTCTCTAAAAACAGTTAAGCCTCACACTTTTTGTGATTTCAATTTGTGATTTAATTTTTTTCATTACATTATTCCCTCTGACTCAGTCCAACAGTCTGCCTTCAAAGTTTGACCCGATCCAGTTAAAATCTTCAAGAAAACTGAGAAAGGAGAAAAGGAGTCTCGCAGAAAGAGCAATCATACATAACTACTAATGATTGTAAGCCACAGAGAGTATAAGTAAGATGGATACAGCTATCGTGAAGTTATCCACTGGTTTGTGAAGTCCCATTTTAAAGCCTTGAAATCCGCATTACAGCTGTTTGCCTCTTGATTTCATAAAAACAGATGCAATGTGTAAGGGTGCATCTGACTGCAAATAATGCTTCATGGTGTTGGAGCCAATGAGCATTCCACAGATAATTCTCATTTTTATACATAGTATGGCCAAAAAAAGTAGAAAACAGACATTTATTCTTTTACATTTTTAATTTATTGAGAACATAATATGAACAGGAAAGTAGTTAATGAGGTCAAGAAATCTGTTTCCTCATTCACTTTCTTAGCACTGGAAGTCTTTTCGCTACCATGCTATGGTGGCCTTCAGACAGAATGCAGATTTAAAACACTAACACAGTGGCTTCAACATATGTCCATATCCATTGAGTGGATATTTACACCAGAGTGTATAAAAAATATATAAGTCTTCACTTTCTGGAGCTAAAAGCGACATTTAGACAAGGGGGAGCGCAAAGTTAGCAAGGAACCTAGCAATCTTTGCTAGCTAGCCTAGCTGCATCTTTAAACTGTATGGATGTTATTTCCAGATGCCTTTTGATTAAGTTCTGCACTATTGTAGTATAGTAAAATGTACTATTAGTACGTGATTAGTTTGTTACAAACTGCTGGATAATTAGTAAACAGTAGCTAGCTTGGTTAGCATCAAAACCTGTTAACACACTAATTAAATAGTTGAATTTTACTCATCAAGACTGGACCACAAACGTCTTGGGTGCACTCTGGCAAGCCATATTATTTATTAGAGAAAAGGCTAGCAAACAGTTATCGGCTACATCTACCTGTGTCTGCACAGATCAGTCAAAATTACCACAAATCTGACTAAACCCCAACAAAATACAGTTACCTTGGTATGAAAAGGTCACCTACAGAGACCAAAAACCCTTGCACTGGGTTAAAAAGATTTTAACATCAGAGTATAGAAATTAACTTGCTTTGGGAGACAACTTCAAGTGGCTGCTTGAAGAACCAGAACTTTCACTCGCGCGTTATCTTTCAGAGATTAATGCTTCATGTTTACTGAGGGGTTTGTCAGAGCATCTCAGACTGACAGCTCATTGGATGTTTAGGTCTTGTCATTTTGTTGATAAAATATACTGAATAACATTAGTCAGATTCTTTGGTATTATTGTCAACTATTTATGTTTTTTTATGCTATGTCTTCTAAATGTTGCTTCCACAGAGCTAATCATTTTGTTAAACAGCTGATGTTTAATGATAATAAATGGATTCTGATTCTGAGCTCCAGTGTATCAGAATAATAAAGTTGTTGAAGGAAATTGTGTAACAAGCTCCACACAGTCACACAACCTGAATACTAAAGGACCCTTGAATGACATTGTTTGATGTCACTCGCCCTGTGTGAATAAACCTCCTCGTCATCCATGGAAGCCATCAACGAGAGAAGTCACTGCCTGGCGAACAGATTTTATGCGTGCACACCGTTGCATTATGTCCACCCCCACCATATCACATTTTGTTCTTTAGCTGTCACCTCTTGTAAGGTTAACACGTCTCACCTCTCCATGACTGTTTACTTTCACTTTCTTAGCCTTTTTTTTCCGGATCTCTCCCTTCTGTTGGGTAACGCCCGGTTTCACGTCAGTCTTTGTCATATTAGCTACGGTTATGAATGAGGAAGAGAATGGGAGTTGCAGAAAAATATATTTCTTTCATTCAAGAAGCATTAGCATATGAGAAACAGGTCTAATAAATGCATATTCCCCCATAATTTATGCTGACAGCCTCTGTCTTCCAGCTGCGCAAATTCATTCACATCACAAGCGTCACGTTTTCTTTGTTTATCAGTTCATATACTCAATTAGTACACGTCTTTGTAGTGCACTCGTACTTTGTTGAGTGCTTGCATTTTAGTGCTGTCAGTTCAAACACAGTGAGTTTTTCACTAAGTGGTAATGATGTACTCAATGATCTAAAAATAACAGCGGCAATGGAAGTGATCAAAAGGTGCGTATTCCCCAAGCAGAGAATCTATACTGTAAACATGAAAACGTGGCGTTTCCAGATAACTTTAAACTGAAACTCTGAACATATGATGCTCCTTGTTCTTTGACCTAATTTTAGCATTAGCTCCAGAATACTCTAACATACAGCAGTGTTCGTGGTCAACTTAATGGCTGCAAGGTGAGCAAAATCTCACCTTTTGCTACTCAGATTCTAGTTTTTTTCTGCAATTTTAGGTCAGTTGTGTGAATACAGTATGTCAAAATGACAAATAATGACCGTAAATTCAGACACACGAGGTTGTGCTGAAAAGAATGATACCAAACAAGGCCAGGTTAAGAGTTTTTCAAATGGTGAAGTATAAAGGTAAACTCAAAAGTAGTCAAAAAAGGGCTAATTAGACCCCAGACTCCAGAGGGTTAAATAAATAATCACATGGTCTAATATGTCGTGTTTTGTAGGTCATCTGAGGTTGTATTTATCTAATTTTAAGTCCTGATAAGGTCCAGATTATTTTTATTTTTGCTTTAGAATTTAAAGAGCATTCACTTTTATTATTTATTTATTTTTTACAATGACTCCATATTGATTCATGCTGATTGTGAGTATCCACACAGCTATCATTACCATCAGTAGAAGATGCTCTCTTCAATCTGTTCCCTGTGGCACAAATACAATAGTTACAACAGGAGGTCAAGAGAAAAGCAGAATTCAGCCAGAGAGTTCACTCGGGCCGTTCACTGGCAGCATCCATCCAGCACGTTTGCCCTCAGTCACACAGACACGCACACAAATGAATGAACCCCCCTGAACCTCTGCCACATAAACAGGCAGGCATGTCTGGAATGCCCACGTGCATTTACAGACATGTTTTTTGTGCCACCGGGAGCATTTGTTTGGTTAATCGGTTAGAGCAGGCAGCAGAGTCTTTTGTTATTAGCTGGGGCACTGGGTGGGGCCTGATGGCTGAAAGAACCTATGAGCATCAGCAACATCCTGCTTTTTTCATCAGGGAGTGCAGGATGCATTCTTGTAGCATGGAAGCGCCTGTCACCTGATGTAATACCAGAGAGAGCGGGGAGCAGAAGATGGCCCTCATTTTTTTTTAGCTGTCATGGCTTCTCTTTTCCGTCCAGGCCTCTGTAGTCCATCAGCAAAGGAAATAAAATCAGTGAAAAATCCTTTTTCTTGCCCTGATGGAAGTTTAAATTCAGGAGAAAAAAATCTGCCTTACAGAGTCATCAGCCATATAAAAACCAAATACTACAGATTCAATAACTCCAGCTCATCTAGGCATCTAGCCCTGAGTGGACCCTGTGATGTTGCTAGAAGGGAATCCTTTGGGTCCTGTGGGTTGCAGGGTGGGGCCTTCATGTACCTGTCTTCTTCAGGTTCATCCCATAGGTGCTCAATTGGATTGCCACCTGGGGATTTTGAGGCAAAGCCTCTAGATCTTTGTTGTGTTCTCGAGATGCTGGAAACTGCTCCCTCCGGGAAGTGTTGTTGCTATAAGGAAGGTTTTCTTGGTCGGTAATAATGTTTAGGTGCATGTCAAAGTAACAGCTTAATGAGTGTCAGGACCCAAAGGTTTCCAAACAAAACAATCCATTATAACAAGATATTCAAAGTGTGTCTATGAGTATCCGTCAGTGTGCATCTTTACGATTTCAGCATCAGCTGTGAAATACCATTGCATTCACAGGCTAGTTAGTTGGGGAAAAGTAATACAAAAATCTTTGTTAAGAAGTATTTTTAGCTGCTGTAAGTAGTTGGTGTCTCGCCTGTTAAATCTTCACTGTGAACATCCTAGCAAAAAATGTTTTCAAAATTGTCCCTGGTGACAAACAAAGCATTAGCAGCGGACTGAAGCTGTCATCAGAATCAGAAAGACTTTATTTATCCCCAAGGTGCAATTAACAAACAACAGAGCAGCATAACGTTGAAGATAAGGACAATAAGAACAGGCAATAAGAGTGAAATAATAAATACACAGAATATACAGTTTTAAAATTACACAGTTTTGAAGGTTTGTGCATGTGTTAGCTGATTAGCATCAGCTGTTTCATTCACAGTTCACAATGACTGGCTCATTCACAGCTGTCAGTCGAAGTCACATTCGTGCAGGCGTACAGCAAAGTGACTCTTCTCACTTTTACTCCTTTTGCTGATAAACACTAACCAGTCTGCTGCCTCAGTATCTGCACCAATCAAACGTGAATACACGTACAAGCAACTGGGCACCTGTTACTTCTAGGCAATGCTGGCAATAGCAATATATAGATATAGAGATATGTACAATAGAACAAAACAGTAGATACAGTACACTTTACAGTATTGTCATATACAGCATACTAGAGTCTTTAGTGTTCATCAGAGTGATGGGCTGTAGAAAGAAGCTATACATATGTTGCTTGTTTTCATGTCCTTTCTTTCATGTTTTTACCAACTTCTTTTTTGTCCTCTGCTTGTCCAGTTTCCTCAAAAAAGTTTCTTGTGTCTGTTCAGAGAGACCTTACCGTTGTAACGGGCTGGCGCCCGCAACTACACATCCCCGCACATGTATGCACGGACGGAGTAGAGCCGTGGAGACCTGGCTTGTATGGTCTGATGTTGCTAACGTCAAATAAAAGTCTGTTGTTCGATTTAACTGACTGGCTTCGAGTTATCCGGCTAACCTCCGCACCACATGCCCGCTGTACCTGCTAGCCGCTCCTTACTCGCCAGACTGCTGTTACACACTGCACGCTGTGCTGATATGTTACACTTTCATCTAGCAGCTCTTTGGGAATCACTTTGTTGGTGCAAAAATACTAATACTAATGTAATGAATATTAAACTGTCTTATGTTGAAATTTATTAATTGTTAAGTTGTTTTTAAATGTAGACACAACACTGGTTCATCCCTTGGTTAAGGTGCTGTTTTTTATGCTTAAATGAGTCATAGGTCAGTGTTAAGTGACTTATCAAAAAAATGAAATAAAGATTTTCTGAAAATATTCAGCTGTAAGCTGTGGACTGTAACTACATGAAGCACCAGCTGATGTCCAAAGAAAACCTTTGATAGACCTACAGAAAGCCTTGAGAACTATTGCTTAAGATGACGTTAAGAAAATGACAAGAAAGCCTGGCTCTTTGGAAGCAAGATATAAAGAAAATGAGGGTTGGCTCAAGACTTTGACACAGTCCTGCATGATATGGAGAAATTGAGTCTTTTTAATTGACAATACTATTACAAAACAGAGAAATTAGTCAACAAAACCTTTTACTGCTGCAACTTCTGCACAAATTAAATGACTTAATCACTTAATGATACAAATCCCCTTTTAACCTTACTTCACTTCATTTGATGTCTTCACTTAGGATTAGCATACATTTAATTGAAATCAATGAGGAGTATCTGCAGGTCCAGCACAACTAGACTTGAAGCATGGCTCTTATTTTTCACTTATCTGAGAGGTTTCCTCTGCTGACTGTAACACAATCTCAGGCATTTTAACCTCTATGCTCTGCCAAAGCTTTGATGTCACATGAGAGCAACTGAGGTCAGATGGCACTCATGTGAGATTCATCAGAGTGGCAAAATGTCTTTAAGGCCAAACCAACATTTCAAAAGCACAAGCAGGATGCATTTCATTTAGTACCAAAAGACCAAATATGATCCCCATGATCTGCATACAGCTGTAGTAAATTACAGGTTTCATAAAAGAACAACTGTTCAGATTATAGTTTGCATTAGGCTTGAATAACAGCCAGAAACCTTGCATTTCCCTCCAGAGTGAGTTAACAACAAGGTTATTGTCTTACTCTTTATGTAACATATCCCAGGAAAGAGAAGGAAGAGACAGGGAGGGAAAATTCCCCTTCAAACAACCCCTTCCAGTGTTACGCCCTTGACAGCATGGACATTGTTCAACAGGTGCTTGAGTGAAGGTGTGTTACAGTGGAGATGCCAAAAAAGGATAAAGCAGAAATATCATCTAAATTTCGCCTGCACCTCCCAAGATTTATTCTTTGGTTCTCTTTCACATAAATTCAGCTGTATGTCCAGTGGAGGAGGAAGGTGAAACTTGATGTTACCAGGAAAGAAATGTGGGAAGGTTCAGAATTTAAAAAACAAACAAAAATGGAAACAGATGCAGATGATATTGATATAATGCTGTGAGGAAACGTGAGCGAGAGTGAGCAGGATTCAAAGGCCTGAGCATTCTTGTATGTGTGTGTGTGTGTTTGTGTGAGGCTTAAGCTACCTCTGTTCTCAGTCACCCTTTTCCTCAATATCTTAAATTGCACTGTGTGGGACAAGGGCCTTGCTGCTTGGGGTGAGATGTGGCAAGATGCGTCCAATTTGGAGGGAAATCTTGATTTCTAACAACTGCTAGTTATGCAACCAAATCGTAGCTATGGGTGATAGCTCGAAAGTCGTGCAAATGCTTTGCTATTACCAGTTTCTGTTTGTTATGCAGCATCCTTACAACCGTACATATATTATTTGAATGCTAAAAAATAATTATGCAGGGAGTTTTGGGTCAGCAGTGTAGGAAGCATCTTTTTTGATACATGATCTATAAGTGGGTTTATGTATATTTTGGTAGTTGACATCACAGAGACTTATAGCCAAAGAACAAGGGACAAGCTGTATGTGCTGTATGTGTACGTGATGTGATTAAAAAGGTTCTACTAACAGGCCTATAAAAATCCAAAAACATACCTAAATTAAAATTGGTCTTCTTCAACGTCACCATTTTGGTCATGTCCAGATAAGATGTCAAATTCAAACATTAAGTTCTCAGAGAGCTGGGCCCACAGCTATTACCCACTGCCACCTGCAAGTGCCTAATGTGCTGAAAGGCTATGTCAGGGGGCTGGGTTAAATTCCATCCTAGGACTCTAACACTGTATGGGTTTTTTCCCATTTGCTTTCAAAAAAGGCTAAAAGCCCAAAATTAGAAATCCAGGCATGCATATCGTTTCTTATGATGTTTTGCACAGGCATTGTGTACCTGTGTATAACTTTTATTTGGTGAATACTGCAAACTGCAACACTGTTGACTGTGTACTTCTTTGCTACTGCTCCTGGCAGAATGTAGGTAACCCTTTTGGATGCACAAATCACCTTAATTCAATGAAAAGTAGGCCAAACTAGCCAGATAAATTGTTTCCACTCAGTTTGAGAGCCAGACGGATTATCTGTAGTTATACGCCTCTGCCAACCACTCAACTTGCAGGTTTCGCCACTGATTGTCTAGACTCATATAATATCCAGTATGTAGTAGAAGACTTAGAGGGAGTTAGCTGAGATTAATGAAACAAAACAAATATGGTCACAATGTTCCCTTCTGTTCCCGAGTTCAATAACGGCCAGAGAAATGTTTTCGAACATCGAGATGTCACATGGAAATTGACTGCATGGTTACACAACTTCATGATGTTATCTGTTTATTGTTTAGTGTGTTAGTATTTTAATTGGTGAACTTTTGTTTTCTAGTGTATGATTTGGTATGTTACAGCCAAACCCTTGTTTTGTGAGACTGCAAATTTAAATCAATTCATCTTTGTAGCTGGGCAGACCGTGCAAAGGCATTTCCCCTCCAACCATCATCATCATCATCATCATCACCATCATTAAATGCAATTGCATTTTGCCTATTGCATTTCCATATGGACTGTTTACCTCCATCCAATCAAAGTTGGCTAAAAATAAATAAGTCACTACTCCTTGAACTACAAATAGAGTACATTTCTCAGGTGCTCAGTGTCAGCTGTTAATGATAAATGTTTCTTCACGTGGAAGAAAATGTTCTTACTGCTTCTCGCTGTTTAAGTTTAAAGTTTGCCGTTTGAAACAGGCTCATGTTATGTAATCCCTGCTCTGGTAGTAGTCCATCTGGGACTATTGTATTGGCACGTACAAACATGTGCAAGAGTGTGTCAGTGTGTGGGCGACAGCAAGATGGAAAGAGTCAAGTGAGTGAATGTGTGTGTTTTTAGAGTGCTTCTGTGTATGTGTGTGCGCACCAGCTCCCTTCTGCTTTGAGTCCAATCGATTAAATCAAATTCACTTCAGAATCGAATTTAGTTAATTCTAATTTTCCACCTGACGATTTGAATGGCCGAGCATCAGCGTCATCCTTGTTGCCAGCATGCAAATACTCCATCGTGCGCGTGTATGTATTTTTTATGTTTGTGTGTGCGCTTCTGTGTGCGGGGGCAGCAGCAGGCTGGTGAGTGGGCTGTTCACTGCCTTCCATTCTCTTCACAATCACTTCCACTGCGTTTTCTACCAAAGCCATTCACAGCTATCACTAAAGAGCCTCAGAAACAGGATGTAGGCCAAACAGGAGCTGCTATTGGCCGCAGGAGCCAGCCTAGATTCAAGCATTACGTAAACCTGCCAGCTAAAGCTTTGTAGTCACACACCTAATTTAATCGTTTTTTCTTTGTTTATTTTTTTAATCAGTGAATTTCCTTCTAGAAGTACTTCCTCTAGGCAGTACCACACTCCATCTTGGCAATGTATCTGGGCAGGTATTTAGAAGCTCCCATCTAAAATTTTCTAAACTTTAGCTGTCAAAAGTGCACATATAGTATCACCAATCAAACCTAATGAAAAAAAGCTTTATTTTTCCACAAGGTATAATTCAATTGCACATGCTCAGTTCATCTTACAGCTTCATTAACAGCTCAATCCAGTGGTGACAAACTCATCTCACAAGAGACCAGTTGAACGCTCCTTGAAACCACCAGTTGCCAGGAACAAACTGTGTATTCCCTGAAGTGGTTGCTGGCATTCGCTGTGAAATTGACTGTTAAGACCCTAATCGTGTTGGTCTAGAGACCAGTTATTGCCACCAAACACAGGTTGCTAGGGAAAAATGTGTATTCTCCAGCTAAATGGCAAGTGGTTGTCGGAAGTTGCTTGCCCATTGTTGGCTGAAATTGCTTGCAAAGAGGTATACAGTGCAGCTTTGAACCGCTCTGGTGACCATTGCTTTGGTAGCCAGGAGGTTTTTATGGAAGATGCTGACTTCTCTGCAAACATTTGCCAACTCCTTGCTAAGAATCACACAAAAAACAGAAGCAGATATCGTTCCCCTTCAAAGTAAAAGCCACACTTTTTGCAACATGCTGGTAAAGTGGAGCTTTGACTTTGAAAATAAACATTCTCTATTTCCAGTTTCATTATTGATCAGTCGTTATAAGGCAAGTGTTTGCAGAAATGGTTTGCAGCAATCTTCTAGTGACCTTGGAAATCACAAGGAGTGTTTTGATGCAGCACCCACTTTCTGACTGATGTCATCTACCAACAGCCAGCAACCACTAACCAACTGGTTGCAGAATACACATTTTTCCTCTGTTACCAGATAACACTGAAGACCTTTCACCCAAAGCGGCACCTCGTATGCACAGCGTTTTATGCAAGGATCCAGTCATTGCTTCAGTTAGGCCACATCAGACTCCTTACGTGTGCCTCTTTAAACGAGCACAAACTCAAGGCTTATCCAACTCAAGATCATTACCCCAAGGGCATGTTCTAACACAAGAGAACATAACAGGAAGTCATGGTGTTCTTGGTGTCCTTTACCAGCGTGTTGTAAACTAAAAAATTCAGGTCCTCAGGCAAAGAAGCTCGTGCAGGCAGCAACACAGAGCAGTAAAGCTGGATGATTTCTGTCTACAGCTGTGTCCAGCCTTTGAATTGCACGTGTGTCCAGATGTTCCCAGCTATTAACTCTGGGCCACAGTGGGACAGCGGACAGTCTGCGTCTTCCAAAAAGGTTGCCCCCTAGTGGTCAGCTCTACAAAGACAGGGGTATTCGGAAAGCACCCTGAGGAAAATCTGCCATTCTCCATTAAAGCAGCGCTCCCCTGATTTTGCACATAAAATTAATTTCGCTCAGTGTACACTCAAATCATGTGTTTTGTGATTCTGATCTATAAGATCATTACACTTGGAACATTTAAAGCTGCTGTGGCTTAGGTGGAAGAGCAGCTTTCCCAGAAATCATCAGGGGTTTGGTCCAAATGTACAATATCAGCAATCAAGAGATAAAAATGAGGCAGTTAACATACCTACCATGGGAATTGGACACACTTTGTTAGATTTTATAAGTAATTGCATAATTTCAATATTTTTTCTGTAATATTTTTTTAAAAGAAATAACAAAAAAGAAACAAATAATTCATTTAAGTGAAGTAGGTGCTTCAGCTGATTTAAAGTTAAGGTGTCTTATCTTCTTCTCCAGTCAGTACCCAATTAGCATCATTATGTCCAATAAGTAACATTGCCCTCCATAATAAAGAAAAACTGTAGAGATAGCAGAGTTATCATCAGAGCGATGCGGGAAGTAAGAGGCTTTAGCAGAGCAGGCCTAAGTGGGGAATGAGTGGCATGTCGCTGAACCTGCGGCTCTATGTGGCAGATATACGTCTAAAAGTGCTGAGCTGACAGAGAGGTGACAGCCAGCGCTTAGCTGACCCAGCAGTGCTGCCCTGTCTCCGCCTCACTCTGTCTGACTGCAGACTCATCAAGCATAGCCCTCAATACAAAATGCACAAAAGTTAGGTTTCCTGCAAACTGTCTGAGCCACACTTCATAATAAAAAAAAAGACTGAGTGTGATTGGTATTAATAAACCATCAAACCTTCAGCCTAAAGCAGGCACCGTTTCCTTCACAAGAGCTGTAGTCACAAAGCGAGGATTTTTGCTTTTACCCTGAGGTTGTTGACCTGAACGTGAATCACCCATTGCGCTGACCGAAAGTAGCCCTGCCGGTTGCATAACTGCCATCAGTGGGGTGGTCAGCGTGGCTAAGCTGCCTAGCCCTCCTGTGATCGCTGCTCTCTCTTTTCTAGGGTTCCCATCCAGAAAAAACAAAACCATATGAACCGATAACAGCCAGGAAATGAGTTTCATACAGAACGACACAGAAGCCGGGCCTGTTTCATATCCAGGCGATTATAATAAGGGGAAAATGGAATTGATGGCTGTTGCAAAAGACTGCTGCTTGCTTTCATGTGGCCACGTGGCTTTGAAGATTCATAAGAGACTCTTGTCCTCTCTTATTATGTCGCAATGAGACAAATCCACTAAACTGACCAATAAAACATGGATCAACTTGAGTCACGTTTAGGAAGCTGGATGAAGATGTGACAGTGATTTGGGGACCGACCAGAAGCAGAAGGCCATATTTTGACTCTGCAGCTGTCTGGGGAATTGAGTCCATTTCTGACATTTAAAAAAACTCCACTAATTAGACTTATAAGTGAAGTTATATATACATATGGTCATTCAGCAACCTATTCATCAGCCAAAAAGCCTGCCTCCAGATCAACATGCAAGTCCATCACAGTTTGCAACAAGGAGCCAAGGGTGTTTTCTCACCCTTATATGATTTCTTTAAATCAGCAGTCTCCAACCTTTTTTGCGCCACGGACCGGTTTATGCCCGACAATATTTTCACGGACCGGCCTTTAAGGTGTCGCGGATAAATACAACAAAATAAAACTAGTACCGGTACCGAAAAAAAGAAGATTTATTCATAACACACATGAAAAGACCCAAGGAAACTGAGTTAACGATAAAAACGATAACAAAATGATGCTGAAAACCGATAAAAACCCTGAAAACCATACATTTCACACCTCAACTCTCGCGGCCCGGTACCAAACGACTCACGGACCGGTACCGGTCCGAGGCCCGGGGGTTGGGGACCGCTGCTTTAAATGACACAAATGTCAAAGCTGCATGAATCTAAATATTTTTGAGTAAATCGATCAAACAGCTGCATATGCTATGAGAAGGGTTGCTCATTGGTGGAGGTTCTGGGTCAGTCGCACTGGTCCCATCCTCCTTGTTCCCAGCTTCCTGCCAACTGTCTCTTCACTTCCCTTGTTCTTCCTCCTTGAGTCATGCTGGCCTGGCAGTGCGTGCCTAAGGTCCTACTGCCTGGCCCCTGTAGGTTGAGTGTGTCCTTTCTGCTTCATCGGGGGCTGGGTGGATGCCCTGTGGTGCCACCAGGGCTGTGCCAGCTGGTGTCCTTCCTGGGTTCTGGTGCTGTGGGATCTGTTTCCTGGTTGTCTGTGCTGCCAGTATGGGTCCAGGATGAGCTGTCTCGCCTCTGCTAGATCTTGGTAGGTGTGTGTTTGGCTCTTGGGGAGGCTTTTCTGCATGATATCTGGTTCTAGATGATGATCTCCATTGCAACTAGATCTTGATCTTCACTGTACGTTAAAGCTGCTTGGGATCTTTGGGTTCATGTGATGTTTGTTTGTTTTCATTTTTTAGATGTCATTGTGGTATATTTTTCCTTTGTAGATAATAGATGGTTGCAGATGTATTTGGTGATGTTGGGATTGGAATAATGGTGAAGCACACTCTTCCACGTCCAAATGAGACATGTTAATGTCACCTTTTCAGTCACGTGTTTCCAAAACCTCAACAACTATCTCCTTAGTATTGTAGTATAATGGGGCGTGCCCACTGGATTTATGACCTTAGTTATGGTCTCAAACTCATTTAGCAAAACATGATGTTCAAGCAAAAAATAGTTGATAAAGCTGTTAGTTGTTATCATATGTTATCTATAGTCAGACTCACAACTTGATTGTGATACACAGTCAATACACACAAGTGAATGGTTCAAAAAGTAAAGCATTTAGCTTAAAATGCAACATAACTCTCTATGGAAATGGTGGAGATAACAACATGATCAAAAGCACAGTGTATGTTAGTTGTTTTATCGAGCCACGTTTTTACCCAAAAGTACCAAGAAATCTTTGTAAAAGGGACTTTTTGCAAGGATCTAAAAGACCCACGAAACTGTCATCATGCAACTATACAACAGATTGCTCCAGTTTAATAAGTCCACATGGCGGAGATTCAAGCCATGCTGTTGCTGATCCTGATTTAATGATCCACAAATGTGGACATTTAAGTCAATGCTGGAAAAGGAACCAGCAGAAATGGCCCAGTTGAGTAATTTTATGAGCTGAATATTGTGTTTAATGCTTGGTGTACTAAATAAAAGCTGGAACTGGTGACTAAGATGATTCGTCTATAAACTCATCAGCAAAATGTTTACAGAGGTCATAACTCATTTTTGAAACCAGAGGTGTTGCTCTCTGTTGGTCATCAGAAAGAAAATAAGGTATTTCAATGATGGCCATCTTTTGTATACATGCTCACCGATTATCAAAGTACAGAAGTATTCACTGTGCATGCTGTTAGAGTTTAACCATAAATCAGTTACATAAGAAAAAAAATGCTTGAAGCTAAACACAGAATCAAACCTGTGACCTTCCAGCCTCGCCCCTCCACCTTAGCGCCCAGACTGTATCGTCTTTTTGACGCCTCCTTACACACCACCACCTTGTTCCTTCTCCTCCCTGTTTACACCCTCCAGTGTCAACACCGGCTCAGCACCATGGCAACACACACCAGTGTGAGGAGAAAGGAACACCAGCCTCCGCCGGTTAAAAAAAAAAGAAACAACTTTGAAGTCGGGTCCAACAGCAAGAGAGAAAAATGCCTTTGATGTGGCTTGCTAGCTCATGTTTTATGTTACTGCAGGTGTTAAAATGGTTAACAGTGCAAAATTCTGCCTACTCATAGCAAAAAGTTTTACAGCCTCAGTGTGAAGCAGGTCGTGCTATCACAGGTGAGTGACATGCCTATTGTCAGGCTTAGGTTTTACCTTTAAACTGATCATTTTGATCAACTAACGGGGAAAGAGCATTCAAATGGTATGCAGCTCCCAGCAATAAGCACATGCCTCACTGTGGAGTCCTGCGTTTATCTAACCAACCAGGTGCTGAACATCTGCTTGGAACTGTCAGCTGGGTTTACTTATGCGAGCTTCTTGTTAGGCTCTGGAGATATCCAAGCACGAGTCATCTTTTCAGCATCAAAATCTGTTCGATTAGTTATGAAGTGATATGGTGGACTTCAACAGAGGGGCCATATGGCTCAGCAAATGCACGATGTCGTTACATTTTAATTTGCTATATTTGCATGCTATGTATTTCATTTTTAAAATAATAGATCTAAACACAGCATTATAACATTAGATTCTTCACCGCGGTCTCCTGGATGATAAACTACAATCCTGATAGGAAATCTAAAATGGATGCAGCGAGACCCGTGGTTATCACTGTGATAACCAATGAATGCTTCAAACAGGACATGTTTATCTTTTAGCCATTCGTCTTTAATGAAGTGAAAGTACATATTTGAACCAAAACTGTGAGTTCCCTCTTAAACCTAGCCATCACATAACCTAATCCCATGCACATCTTTGAAGTGTGGAAGACAACAATGGTCACACCTGGATTTGAACCCAGACTATTCTGGGCATGAGGTTATCGTGCTAACTACTGCACCACTGTGTTTCTATTGTTATAGCCTACATGTATAGTTGAATGTCCCTAGTGCCCATACCTAACCAAACGGGGGGTGGGGGGGGGGGGGAGAGAATGAGTGACAAGTGGAAGTGCAAAGAAAACATTGGTACATGATAGGAATTGAGTGTTTTAAGGCTAATATTAAGTGACACTTTAGAATGAAACAAAGCAGCCGTTTCAGACCAAGCATCAGAATGTGGCAAGGTGGGAGCGAGAATGTGTCGCACGTGCACATCTGGCCAGCCACTAATCTGAATGTTTGATTTGAGTCAGTGTGAAAAACGAGACAACACACTGCAGGGAGGAGATTCATTCAAGTGCTCGTTCTCTCTTGACTTCTCCGTCTCAGCGATCTCTTTAAAACGAGATCAAAGTCGCCCTTCTGTCTCCTCTCATTCCTGACGGGCGCGAGAGATCAGAGGCCAGACGACCGAGTCGCACGGTGGTGCTGCGCACATACGCACGCAAGCCAAATCTCATCATACTGCTATATGCAGGCGCAGAATACACACAGATACCTGCATGCGCACAAAGACACAAACAGACATGGGCGCTGGCTTCAAGATCAAACAAAGGTGGGTAGTGTCAGTCTGTTCAACCTGTCTGTGAAATCTCTGCACGGCACAGAGTGTTCCTGCTACTGCAGCTCCACTCCCTGTCTTCTCCCACCCTCCCCTCCTCCTCATCCTCCTTCTGCTCGGCTGATAAACGCAGCTCTGAGATGTAGTGAGAAAATGATGAGTCCTAAACTCGTGCTATCATTGTGCTTTTAATAAAAGAAAACAGCAAAACACCTAGTGTCACTTTTACTACTCATACTCTATATCAGCAGGTAAAAAAGAAGCTGGGGTTACATTTAAAAAAAGAAAAATACAAAAGTGACCATTTTCTCATTGACTTCCTGTTCCCAGCCCGATGAACCAACACAGCCAAATAACATGTTGAATAATTAAAAATGTTTGGATTTCTCTTATTGAACCAAGCAGTCCCAGGTAGAGTATCGTTTTTACACATGAAAGGAAAAGTGCAGTGTTATTGAATGCTTGGCTAATGCATCAGATACCGGCACATGTTGTGGGGGAAAGGGGAAAAAAAGTCATCAACCTAAATAATTCAGATTTACATCTTGTTTCCCTGTTTGTTTTCATCAGAAGTGAACTGAATCTGCTAAAGAAAAACATGTTTATCAGTCCAAAAACACAGAAGTCAGCAGACTGTGCAGCTGTGCTTGATTCCAGATGTCTTACATATTAACTTTTAGCATCAGCAGCTGAATATTCTAAGCAAAACTAACCTTTGATCACTTAGATTTTCATTTGATTCATATAAAAAACTGAAATACTAACAGTATTTCTAACGGTCCTCATTTTAGTTTTGACAGGATTATAGTCAGGGGTGCACATAAGTGGTCTGCAGGTGCGCATTCGCTGTCAAAATAAAAGACATATAAAAGGCACTGTTTTTGTCAGCTAGAGTGGGATTTTCACGGCACATTCTGCACCACATCTCTGTGCGTTCATCATTTGTTTGAAGCCAGCTCACCACCTGCAACCACTTTTCTGAGAATACGCGCTTCTTTTGCGGTTCGGACTCCTTCTGACATTTCTGTGGAGGTGGAGGAACACCAAAGTAATTGCTTAAAGGAGCGTCTTCGACATCTTTAAGAGTTCTAAACAAATGTCTGTCCTCCTCCAGAAAATCTTATGTACGCAAACGCGCGTTGCAACTTCTTATCTGGTGCGCGTCTTTTATTTTGACAGCGCACCTGCGGACCACTTATGTGCAGCCCTGATTATAGTAGATAAAGGTGAATGGCTTGGACATGAATTGAGCTGCGGTTTGGGGAAGGCCTCGAAGGGGACTGGCGCCAGCGCTTGGGCCTGGCAGATCCCCACGTACTAAACAGAAGAATTGAAAAGGGGAGGGACGGTGGGGCACGTAAATGAAAGTGAACAGCTTGTAGAACTGGGGGAACATATATAGATGAGAACCGGAAGGAGCTTGTTTGGAGGCGTGGTCCCACTCCTGAAATTCAGATACTTCATCTCCAATTACTTTGTCATTCTTTGTTTGCTTAGGTTTAAGAAATAAAACTACATGGCTTGGGTTAGAAAAAGACAGCGTTTTAGATTAAAAATGAGAGTTGCCACTTATTTCGTGTTTTCTTGGTTGCCAGGACAGCAAGGCCCCAGTAATGCTGAAGTCCCATTGGTTGACCGCTCACCGTCAGTTACTGTCTTCAGACCAACTTTTGTTGGTCTTTTTGGCATTTTATTGCAAAAAACAGAGAAAGAATGGACTCAGTCTCGTGTGCATGGGGTCAAAATGACAGTTATATGTAATCTGTGATAATAATGTCACGGCTGGCGGAGGGAGCCGTGTGGTGTGGAGGAAAAGGAGGACCCAAGATGCAGCGAACTGATGACAGAGTGATGTTTATTTACAAGGTGGTGGCAAAAACAGGCAACTCAACATGAGCAATTACAAACCTAAACTGGGAGAAACTAAAGACAAACCTGAGACCATACAAAAGGGGTGCGGGGCAGAGAGACGCAGAGACAGGAACGAAAAACCATAGAATGCAGAGCTACATAAATAAATATAAATACACACACCAGGTAATGAGGAAATGGCACACAGGAGGGGACACAGCTGGAACTTAATGGGCATAACGAGACACAGACCTACAAAGTAAAACAGGAAATCTAGAACCCGAACCGGACACAAGGGGGGAGGACACAGAATAACTAGAACAGAGGGAAATAGTCACAAAACACAAAACGCTGGGTCAACGACCCAGGACCATGACAGTACCCCCCCTCCAAGGGCTGGCTCCAGACAGCCCAAAACAAAAACAGACGACCAACCCAGGGCGGGCGGCGGGGGCCCAGGACGGAGGGACCAACACCGAACAAAACAAGCTCCAGCGGACCGAGGGAATTGTCCAAAACAAAAACACACATGCTGGAGTACCAGGACAAAACACAGTTCAGGAGGCCGGCCCAGAGGCTCACAGCTCAGAAGTCCAGGACAGTTTATCTTCTGAGGCCGGCCACGTCGGCGACACAGCTCCGAAAGCCGACCGAGTGGAAGGCAGCGGTGGCGGAGCAGAGGCAGTTCAGAGGGCCGACCGTGCACACGGCAGCGGCGGCGACGAGGAAACCGTTCAGGCGGCCGACCGTGCGGACAGCAACGGCGGTGACGAGGAAACAGTTCAGGCGGCCGACCGTGCGGACAGCAACGGCGGCGTCTAGGAGGTCATCCATAGTGACGATGACGCTCCACCAGCGGCCTGGCAGATGACCACTGATGTCGAGGCGGCAGTTTGGGACCCGAAGGTGGCGTGGCCGTCGCAGCACCAGACGAGACCGAAGCAGAGGCTGGACCAGACGAGGCAGCTGATGAGGATGCTGAAGCAGAGGCCGGACCAGGCGAAGCTGAAGCAGAAGCCAGACCAGGCGATGCTGACGAGGATGCTGGAGCCGGGCCAGGCGATGCTGAAGACACGAAGGCTGAAGCCGGGCCAGGCGTGGGTGAAGCAGAGGCTGAAGCCGGGCCAGGCGTGGGTGAAGCAGAGGCTGGACCAGGCGACGGCGTGGGTGAAGACACAGAGGCTGCAGCTGGTGGAGATGATGGGTCTTGGGGCTGGACGGGCTCCTCGGGCCCCCCAGCAGGCGAAGCAGGAGGCTGGATGGGCTCCTCGGGCCCCCCAGCGAAAACAGTCTCTGGACCAGTGGGCACCGGGGCCCCTGGAACACACAGGTCAGAACCAGCAGGCACACGGGCCTCTGGCAGGCACAGGTCAGAACCAGCAGGCACACAGGCCTCTGGCAGGCACAGGTCAGAACCAGCAGGCACACGGGCCTCTGGCAAACACAAGGCAGACTGCAGCTGCACAGAGCATTGACCCAGCTCGGGCAGCGACAGCCGGATACAGTCCTCAGCTGGCTTCTTAATCTCCAGGGGTCCAGAGTCGGCCGGGGGCTGGGACCCAGCCTCTGGGGAGGCCCTGGAGTGCGTCACAGTCTCTGGGCTGGCCAGCTGTTGCGGACTGAAAACTGCGTTATGTAGTGTGTCTCTCTGCTTGACATGAACAGGTGAAATACAGTGCTTTTCCGGTTGGATGGACTCGACTTGTAATACAGGCGGAGCTGGTGAAGATGGTGGCTGAATAGGTGGCTGAGCTGATAATAAAGCTGATGAGTCTCTTGCCAACAGAGCTATTGACTGAGCTATGGATTGTAACCAAGTGTCTAATAGGTCTGGCTGTGACTGTAATGGAGGTGGCGATTGAGTGGCTAACAGAGCTAGTGGCTGCTGGGCGGCTAACTGAGCTACCTGCTGGGCAGCTGGCTCAACAAACACAGCCCCGGAATAAACAGTCATTCGAGCTGGCGAAACAGACGGAGTGTCTTTTCCACTCACCACAGCCGGCAGTTCCGAAGTCCTACTCTCCGGCTGTGGGGCGACGCGCCGACGGCGCGATCGTCGCTTCCTCCCGGGCAAAACCTCCGGCGGGCCGGGCAAAACCTCCGGCGGGCCGGGCAAAACCTCCGGCGGGCCGGGCAAAACCTCCGGCGGGCCGGGCAAAATCTTCACCGCCGGGCTGGGTTGGGAAGCGGTAGCGGCTGGAGGGCGAAGGTGCAGCTCATGAAGGAGGAAGTCCCGTGCCAGCGGGTGAAGCGAGTCTAGCAGCCAGGAGTGTGCAGAGAGTAGCTGCTGTAGCCTGGCTTCTACAGCGCGGTGGAACTCTTCTTCCTCCTGCTCGAGCCACAGGTTTACCAACCTTGCGACCGTGTCGGTTACCTCCTCCCGAAACTCCTGGGTAGGTGCGAATGCTGCTGGGTCCATGTTGGTCGGCTCGTACTGTCACGGCTGGCGGAGGGAGCCGTGTGGTGTGGAGGAAAAGGAGGACCCAAGATGCAGCGAACTGATGACAGAGTGATGTTTATTTACAAGGTGGTGGTGGTGGCAAAAACAGGCAACTCAACATGAGCAATTACAAACCTAAACTGGGAGAAACTAAAGACAAACCTGAGACCATACAAAAGGGGTGCGGGGCAGAGAGACGCAGAGACAGGAACGAAACACCATAGACTGCAGAGCTACACGGAGGAACGCAGTGATACATAGATGAACGCAGACGAGCCGACGAGGAGCACAGGCAGACACCAACTATAAATACACACACCAGGTAATGAGGAAATGGCACACAGGAGGGGACACAGCTGGAACTTAATGGGCATAACGAGACACAGACCTACAAAGTAAAACAGGAAATCTAGAACCCGAACCGGACACAAGGGGGGAGGACACAGAATAACTAGAACAGAGGGAAATAGTCACAAAACACAAAACGCTGGGTCAACGACCCAGGACCATGACAAATAAAGCAATTAACTGTGATAAATCAGTGAAAATCGCAAATCTGTTGCCATCTGCTGCAAATCTGCTGTCAGCTACATTCGAAAAAATTCATTTTAACTACTTACAATTGGAGACCAGACAGAACCTGATAGATTTGAAAGAGAAATTCTGAAATTCCTTCACAAATATTGACTTGGTTGATATTCAACTGCAGAAAGATTCACACGCTCTTCAACCTTGGTTTTATACTATTTTAACTAGAAGAAACCTGGGTGGCAATCAACTGAGTTGCAAGGAGGTACGCACTCATCGGTCCAGACTGACTCATATTGATTGTAACATGTTGGAAATCTGTCTGCGTTTATAAATTAGGTTTCTAAATATGAAAAATTGCAATGCATTCAAAGTCAAACACTAATTTTTCCTCATTACAGGGCATTTTCATACTAGTGTGACAGCGCTATAAGGAGTCTCAAGAACATCCATCACCACACGAACATGAAACATCCTGCCAACTGAAACATTCACTTCAAAGCTGAGCTGTCTGTTAAAATAAAAACAAAAAACAAAAACTGATGATTCGTGATGGTAGGGATGATTCATTCATGGCCGTGCCCTGCAGCAGATTGGCGATCTGTCCAGAGGGTACCAAGCCTCTCGCTGTACGACAGCTGGGATAGACTCCAGCCCCAGAATTGGATAAGTGGGAAAAAAATGGATGTACAGATGGATGGATGGGATGATTCATGTCCATGCACATGTATAAACCCTACAAGAAACAGATAACCTGTCCAGGGTTGACCCCTTTTTCCCTATGGCAGCTGGGACACGCCCCAGCAACCCCGAAATCCTGAATTGGAAAAGCAGGAAATGAAAGGATGGCTTTTTGGTACACAAACAAAAGTATTTTGGGGGTGACATTTCAACATTCATCTTTAGACTGGGCTGCAAACGTACCACTAAAATAAATTTAGTGGTAATTTCCCACTTTTTCTCCCTGATATAAACAGATTTTACATTTTTATCATCAGCATTTTAGCGTCTTCCAGTTTAGTGTTTTTGTGTAACGATACAACTTTACACTTCCACACAGGCTCCTCTTAACAGGCAGTTGTAGTAGATGCTATGGATGGCATAGGATGTGCAGTTACAAAGCCCACTGAGCATTTGCACTGGTGCATCTAAGATGAATCTCATTGGAACTCATCCATTCTCAAAATGGTGGGTGTTTTAATTGCATTTTGAGGATTAAGACAAGGTTGTTTCTTACCTGATGCACCACATTCATGTTTGGATGCTTTGAATTCTTTACCAAAATTGCTCCCATGAGCAGTGCGATTAGTGTGACACAGAAGCTGAGGCTAGAGTCTAACTGATTTATCGGCACACTCATGTTATGGACAGACGTCAACTATTTACTGATGTACTGATATCAGCATTTCTAACAGTTGATAAATGAAAATTTTAAAGAGTAAAGAAGAAACACGCTTCAGCCATGTTACAAGTGTTGATGTTGTCTAGTTCGTCCCTGATGACAACACATATTTGGAACAACACAAACACACCAAGCAGCTGATCAGAGCACAGTCACGCAGTGTACATGAGTCAAAAAACAAAGGTTAGGTAAATATTTTTACAGTTCATATGTCTAGAAATAAAAATTGGCCAATGTATTGGAACATTGGAAAGGAACAAATATCGGGTGTTGGTCTTACAAACCATATATTCATCAGGCTCTAGTTTAGGCACACAGTGAAAATCCAATCATCAAGGTGAACAAAAAAGGCAAACTTGAAGGGGAGATTAACCAAAGTATATGAAACAAATAAACATATTCAAATGGGAGCTGTTTAAACTGACTGCTAAATATCACTGTGTGCTGGATTGGTATTGTTGTGTAATATGATAGTCTGCTCCCTACAAATAAGTACATACGAGTGAAAACTAAGTTAATTTCAGATTTATATATTTCATATCAGATGAGCTATCCCAGGAGTCTTTCATGTTGCAGTCTAGATCACCAATATACTTTAAACCATTAAACCTTCTCATCTGAAGCCTTTATTTGGTTACAAAAGTGCACACACTTCCCTGTTTGGAGCCTCGGATACAGACTTTATAATAAACTGCCAAACTGGATTTTTGGTCATTTGTGTTTCAAGGGTCATACAGACTGCAAGTCAGTGCGTTATTTCTCTGTTTCACACAGACCAAATTTCTAATTTCCCCCTCCTTCACCTGAAGCAAACAGCTATAGCTAGGCCCCAGCTGCTTCTCTGTAATCTATCCCATGCTTTCACTTCTCTCCAAAGCCTACATTTTATGAAGCATACTAAAGCAGGAGTGCTGGTTTCTTTCACTCAGGCTCATTGCACATCTTTTGAAGGGTCCTCAAAGTGACCAACCAAGCGGCACCTTGAGGAGTCCTGCATCCAGTTTGGGTCAGCCCTGCAGAGTTTCCACTTTGTCAGGCTTAATTGTTGGCGGCTGAGCATCCAGCTGGGTAAAAGGAAGGCAAACCCAACCGCATCAGAGAGGGAACCAAGTTTAAGGAGTGCCTCACATCAGAGGCGGCGCAGACCACTAACAGACAACAAAAACACATGGTGCCACATCTGGCTTCTAGTTAAGCATGCAGTTTCCCTCAGTGTACCTCAGGACTGTGATTATCGCTGTCCCACTGCCTTACAATGGAACAATGAAGATTGTTGTCTAAGGATAGCTTTTAGAAACAGCAGCCCTGCGATCTAACCGCTGATGAATGAGCAGGAGGAGGAGAATCAGAGATGCCAGGAAATAGAGGGCACAGTGTCCTGGCAGGCTAAAACAAAAAAAGAAAAAGAAAAGGCATTTCTGAGTGTAGAAGATCCTGGTGCCATCAGCTTACTGTCAGTGTATTTTCCTGCTCTGCTTGATGCTAGGCTTTCTCGGTAACCCCGTCAGCGTCCTCGCAGTCACCCCGCTACAGCCGGACCATGTGTTTCACAGCTGAGTTTACTGGCAGGAGAAAAAACCACCACAAAGTCGAGAGAAAATTGAGCAGGGTGCCCCTCCAACCACAGAGGATTGGTCCACATGCATGAGTAGACACATAAACACATCTTGATGCACGTTTTAGTTCTTTTTTTTTCTTGCGTGTGTGTGTGTGGAGACTGACCAGGGATTCACTACACTGCACGAAAATGAAGGCCAGCATCAGGAATAAACAATACCCTCATTTAAACAGCAGACAAGTGGGCGAGTCCTGTGATCAGAAGGCCTGTATCTGAAAGATCACAAGTGCAAAACACTGAAATGTTGCTCCAATCAAAAAAGTGTTTGGAACAGGTGCTCCTGCCACCAGGTACCAGGTAAAAGTTGAGTGTGAGATTCTGCACACTCCTTAATGTCCGGCTTAGTCAGCTGAGACTGAAGAAGTCACTTGGATGAGTGACGAAACGTTTCTCCCACTGAAAAAGATATGGATTTACTTACCTGGATGATTGAGCATGCATCAAGACCTGAAGTGTTATGTATTATCAGAGGCAGGATCACCTTTATTCTTCAACACAGTCTGAACTCTCTTTTTGCATTTCTTTAAGTAGTTGTGAGCAGGCTTCTTGAAGGACATTCTGAGTTCTTTTTGATGTTGTCTGACTTTTGTTCTGTTCTCCATCAAGATGATCACACACTGATTCAATAATGTTGACTTCAGGGCTCTGGGGAGGCCAATCCATGACTGATAGTGGTTCATTTTATGGTTTTCTATGGTTTTACCACATTGGCAGTGTGTTTGACAGCATTGTCACTCTGAAAAATGAAGCCACTGCCAATCAGGTGTTTTCCAGGTATTATTTTTCTGTGTTTAGAATTCCATCAATTTTGACAAATCCCAACACCACAGGCTGAACTGCAGTACCAAACCATCACAAGCCTTCACTGTGCTTTACAGATGGCCATAGACACTGTTCTACATCACTCTGGACCTCCTACATACATACTGGTGACAATTTGGCAGTGACAACAGGTCTTCACTGAGGCAGTGTTCCTCAGTGTTTTCTTCCCTTTCACCGAAACTATTTCTGATGAGGCTTCGGTGAACAGTAGATTTATCAACTGAACTAATGTTCTATTACTGTACTAGTGTACAAACCTTTTCATAGATTCAACTAAAGAAGTGACAAGAAAACAATGATTTTTTGTAACAGGTTGCTAGTAATAAAGTGCCTAGAGACACTTCTTTTAGCTGCTCCCTTTAGGGGTCACCATAGCGATATATCTGCCTCACCTTATCCCCAATATCTTCCTGTATCATGCCAATCCCGCCTCACTACATCGCACGACCTGATATCATCGTGTTGGTGTTGTTCCCAGATCATCATACTAAATGGTGTTCCAGGATCAACATTGCAAGTGACCAATCAGAATGTTGTGACGTCAGACTTTTGCAACTTCGAGAAAAACCACCGTAAAACAAAAAAAATGTTCCTAAAATTGCGAGAAACCGCCTCTGTTCGCCAATCAACGGACCCTGACCCTAACCCTTTAATAAACGGTAAGCAGAATTGATATTGTCCTTGCAACATTGGAATTTCATAAATGCACGAATAGCTTGGTGCGCAAAAGAATAACGTCACAACAATGTGATTGGTCACTTGCAATGTTGAACCTGGAACAACATTTTCATGATGATCTGGGAACAACACCAACACGATGATATCAGATCATCCCACTACATCCATTAACCTTCTCTGTGGTCTTCCCTTTGCTTGGCATCTCCACCTTCAGCATCCTTTGTCCAACATATCCACTATCTCTCCTCTCATTCCAAACCATCTCATCCTTGTCTCTGCAACTTTGTCTCCAAATTGCTCGACCTGAGCTGACCCTCTGATGTACTCATTTCTCATCCTGTCTGTCATGCCCACTCCTAACTAAAACCATAACATCTTCAATTCTGCCACCTCAGTCTTTCAATCTGACCAACATCTCAAAACCATGCATCATAGCAGCTCTCACTACCGTCTTTGTAAATCTGCTATCCTTCAAGCAGTCACCACCCTCCTGGCACTCTCTTACAAAGCCGATCCCTGATATAGTCCCACCCCCAACTCGAATCCATCCATCACTCCTACTGCACACCTTACCACTGTCCTCAAAAATGCCCTGCACTACAGTACTACAGATCCAGAAAGACACAGTGCAACTCATCACCTCTTCTTAACCTGGAAAACTCTTTCCCATGTCTTCATGGTACAGCTCATCAAAACCTTCTGTAGTCACTACAGCTTTTCAAATCACTCTTGTTCCTGAGACAAGAATGATGCTCACACACCAGTACACTTCTTCTCCATTCCTCAGGTGTCCTCAGACCCTCAACCTAACGTCACTCACTTCGATTTCCAAAGCCCTAAAAACGCAAAGTTCCTGACCATAAGTGAAAAACTAACCAATGGACAAAGAAAACTTTGAAAGACCTTCAGACACCTTTGGAGAGCTATTGCTCAAAGCCACTTTTAAAGTGAGAAGAAGGTCTGGCTCTTTGGAAACAAAATATTTTAAGAAATGATAGGCGGGTTGAGACTTTTGCACAGTATTTAACATGACGTGTAAAACCTACTACAGGAAAGGGTACTAAGAATCTGAAATGAGTCTACAGATGTAATACAAGATAGCCTCAGACCTGTGAAACTTGCTTCTCTGACTTTGTTGAGACACTGATGATTAACTTCCAGGGGAAGTAAAGTGAGCATGAACCACAGAAAATTATCTCACATTTTGGCATTCAGCTTCAAGAAATACCCCCGACTCCAGAAAGTCAGCAGTCCAAACAGAGTGACTGTGCATCTTAGATAAGTGAAATGAATCCCACTTTGTGCCACAGCCTGATAAGACGGGCGCTGTGAGTGAATCACAAAATCTCTGCTGCGCCACTGCCTCGGAGTGCAATAAATAAGAAAAGCCCTGTGCGTCAGAGAAAAAAAAAAAAAACAGGTGAATTTACAGTGATTACTCATGGTGCCTGGTCACTCTGCATCAGCTCGCCGCGACATGATGATCCCCGCTTGAGCTGGTCTGCGGCTGAGGCGGCGGTGGAAGCATCATAACAAATACAGTGTACATCTCATAACAGCTAAACTCACCTAGATGGGTGTTGTAGCATCAATAATAGGTACACTGACTCATGTATTAGTCAGTACGCTGACTCATACTGGTGCTCTCCTAAAGAAAAAACAGTCTTGCTAGAGCTATAAGTCATGAATTTTAAAGAAGGACAAGTTTGCTCATTTTTTTCCTTCTACTAATTTTCTGCTTTGGCAATTATCTATCTATCTATCTATCTATATATATCTATATGTTTGGTGAACCCCATATTCCTATGCCTCCAGAAAACCCCTTTCCATATGGTGGAGTTAACAGTAGGCAGAGAGGTGGGCTCTCTGCTGCCTCACTGCTAGATTAGACAGGCCTTTACTTGCCCTTTCTTATGTCTTAGAGGGCCTTGCAGTCAAAACAGCTGACATCATCACAGAGGAAGCTGGGAAGATTTACCGCAAGGTGAGACTTAGGTTAGAAAAATGTGTTTTGATCCCCACAGGGCCAGAGGAAGGGCCTTTCCAAAAAGCATGCCAATCAAGGGTAGGTGATGGTTCGGGTTTGCAAGACCAAGCAGACGTCATGTAGAACCGGGCCGTGTGGTATAAGTGAGGGTTAATGTTGGTGGAAATAAGAATGATGTTGATATTGAATATAATGGACAATACACAGCTGTGATCTGGCCTAGCTTCAAAATATTTATGCGATATCAGGGCAAGAGAAGCACCGTCTAGTCCTGTCCAGATGGTTTAAAGCTGGAGCGTCTTTATTTCATAAGACTATACTGCCATCCTGTGGTAATGCATGATTGCTGCAACATACACAAAAACTCCCAAAGCTGAAAGCGTCCGCATTCCGATGACGTCGGTCAGTTTTTGATAAACTTCACATAATGAATCTTTATTGAAACATCGTTGCTTTTTAAAACCATATAAGACAAAGACAACGAGTCTGAGCACACTGGAGAAAAGCAACACCCAGCATGGTGAGAGCGTAAAAGGTGTGTGTTTTTTTTTCTCTGTTAATCATCCTCTGCTGGAAATCGACGTCCTCTCGGCTCTCGTTGTTTCGTTAAGTGCATGTGGTTGACAGTTTTATGAAGGAGGGGCTTCGAATGTGCAGCAATGTCAACAGTTTGTTCTTCCTGGTCCCCGTTTGTGACATCAAAGCTCTCCGTGTGGACTCGCGGTTGCCTCAGATGCTTCCGACTCCTCGGCTGTATCTAACATAGGAAAACTTATAGAATTAATCACACTGCAGTCAGTGAAGCACACAAAGTAAACATGTTGCTTAAATAACATCCTCACATCCTACATTACTACTGAAAACTTGTTAGAATGGGTATTGTGCTACCTCATGCCAACACTCATCCTCACCTGGCTGTTGTGTTTGCACACACTCCCCATCTTGCTCCTCGTAGCCTTCAAAGCAGATGCACGTGTAGCTGCCTTGATTGTTGACACACTCCTGGTGCTCTTTTGTGCACACTGGCTCTGACTGCGAACACTCATCCACATCTGGCAAAGATTTAAATAAATACATTAAAAAAAATAAAATAAAAATCGAATATATAGATAAAATGTATAGAGAAGTTTTTCATGGGTGCAACCCAAAAATGCATTATCCTTACAAATGTGACATCAGTTAAGGGGAACTAAAACAGACTTTCCAAGGGTAGAATTAAGAGGTTCTGTCCATCCACAGCAGTCTGGAGCTCACAATATCTTTTTTTATTACAACAATTAAAGACACATAAAGGGAAGATGTAAATATGCAAATATAAAGTGATCTAAAGTTAAGCCTGCATCCTACTGTGATGAGAGACTCATGCTTACAGTATGCACATCAATGACATGTCATAGGGCGAGAGGCAGGGTCCACCCTAGACAGGTCGCCAGCATGGAAGCACTAAGAATTTACTTCCAAGGACTGCGTCTTTTGGCTTCATTTGTATTAAACTCAAAGTGGAGACTGATACTTTAACGTAGTGTCAGAAATCTTTCAAATAGTGAATAATACCTGTGCAGGTTCCCTCTGTGTCTTGGTACCCGCTGGCACAAGCCTGGCAGTTATCGGGACCGGCTCCAGTGCAGCCGGAGCAAACTTTATCACAGGCTTTGAGGAACAAACATACCGAATAAAGTTAGATAGGTCTCACAAAACTGTCAGTAAATGGATAACAATCAGACATTGTAATATGAAACACCTAACAGCGATAAGTTCACTGGAAGCAAATTTCCACACTGCTCCAAAAGCTACTGTTTGGCATATGACCTCTTACCCTTGCAAGAGTAGGAACCTTCTGTGTTGAGGCAGTACTGATCTTCTTTGCATGGAACAGGGTCTTTGGAACACTCATTTACATCTGCAACACATCAGACAGAGAGCCATCAAACAGGCTGGCAACCACACAGCGCCATCTGCTGATCATTCTTTGTGTGCTTTACCACAGAGTGAAAACACAAAAAAATGTGAGTGTCTGCAGATTAGATCTCAGGGGCAAAACTGGATGTTAATGGTGGAGGTCAGAGGGGAATGGTTTGACAAAATTAAAACCTTGGCTGGACATAATAAGTATTACCTCTGTGGTTATCAACTTTCCCTGTTAAGCCAGGCGTTTTGATTCAGGCTCTGTGTGTACATATGCTATACTGTATTCCCAAAAAGATAGGAAATTAATTTTGATTGAGTGAATGCAAAATGAATCATACTATATAACTATTTAAAAATGGCAGTTTATAAAACTGTCACGTAGGTTTTCATTTTGACCGACCTGAGTTTTGTTTATAGGAAATGCTTCCTATATAACACTTAGAGGGACTGAACTAGCATTAAATCCACCTATTAATAATGATGAACTGATGATCATCACAGTCAATAGGTAATGCTAAGTCTTCACATGGGTGTGTTTGGGGCAGCCCATCAGTGCCAATATGAAATTGCGATCATATTCAGTATCAGTATTTTCCAAGGTTTTCTGAACATTGTGGATACTGAGGACTTATCATTTTACGACACCAAGTTATGACCCCAACATCTGAATGTTGCCGCAGAAATTGAGACTCGTCAGACCAGGAAACATCTTTCCAAACTCCTAGTTTCCAACTTCTGGTGAGCCGGTGAGAACTCAGATTCCTGTTCTTAGGTCACAGGGGTAGCACACGGTGTGGTTTTCTGCTGCTGTAGCCCACCTGCTTCAAACTTCAATGTGTTGTGCGTTCAGAAATGCTCTTATGCATATCTTGGTTATAACAAGCGGGTATTTGAGTTACTGTTGCCTTTCCACTCGCTCAAAGCAGTCTGGCCATTCTCTTCTGAACTTTGGCATTTTCATCAAGAGAACTGCAGCTCACTGGACATTTTCTATGTTTCAGACCGTTCTCTGTAAACCTCAAAGAGTTCTTATATGCATCATATATATGATATAGATCATTATATTTTAATTGTGTTCAAAAACATTTTTCTTCTGGCTTTATCTATTGTGGGTGCAGAATGAGGGTGAAAGCAAAAATGTTTGACTATTACACTGCCTCAAGATTCACCTGTGACCATTCAAAGAGCAGTTGGTGCCCGTCTCCAGGGGAACCTGATCAAATGGACATCAGTCACTCTCCTGACAGTGTCAAGGTCCCGTTTTGGTGGAGGCTTTGCTTACAGAAGGCAACTTTGTTTTGTAACCAAATGCCACAACACAATGTGTGACTATCAAATACAGCAAGAATCACCATGAAACTTTTGCAAACAGGTAAAATGTGACATTTCCATCCTGGAGAAGTTGAAACGCTTGGATCCAGACACTTCCAATGTTGTAAAGTGAGACGGCTTTTTCCTTTGACATTGAGCAATGTATATTCTTAAATTATGAACTCCGGGAATAAAACCCGTTTGACCTATCCCACTTGAGTTCTATGAGAATCATACGTGCTGCCTGCAAACCTGATAACATAATGGTTGTGGACCACTATCAGTGTCCCATCAAAGTCAAAGTTATGGACTTTGGCCTATCATGTCATGTGTCTGCAGTAGTTCCTCGTGTCTGTGCACAGGCTCTTTGGTACAGGCCACCAGAGGATATGCTTCAGATTCCATTTAATTATTGAAACGTGGTCTCTGGGCTAAATAGCTTTGGAGCGTGCTACGAGGCTGCTGCTTTACCCGGGTAATCCGGTTCATCATACACACTCAGGGCCAGCCACCAGGCTATCCTTGAGACTGTCCTTGAGAAAAAGAAGAAAGCTGCAGTGTTCACTGCTGAATATATTTAAAACAAAAGAATAATTTGAATATCAGACAGGACTCACCCACAAGAAACCCGACACTTAAAGCTTAAGTGTCTTGTTGACCTGATTGAAAATGAGAACAGGATGCCACAGTGATCAGCATTTGTTGGTAAGCCTGATTAAACTAATGCTGGACTTGGATGCTAACCGGCGGATCGAACCCTTGGATGTTCTTGGGCATGCCTTCTTTGACCCCAGCCAAAAGGTCAACATTCATTTTCACACCACACATAGCAGCGGTAAATTTCACACCCTGACCTCTTGCAACCCACTACAGGTCCCCAACAGGTGGGTTGGGGACCGCTGACGTATAGGATCTGGTTAAGGCAACTTAACACACACCTCATTTGATTGTAATTACACTAGTGTAGCATTTTAACGAAGTATTGATTATGAAATTGTTCAAATATGATTTTGGTGTTTTTTTCCCCTTTCATTCCATTTCTGTGGTATTTATTCACTTCTGTCATCCTGTATTTAATGTATATAAGATTTAGATGATTCTGATCATAATTAAACCAATCAATCAAGGCTTTATTCGACACGTGCAGGTTGCCCTGCAGTGAAATGGGACACCCCCCCCCGACCTTACACACACACAACACAGACATCACATGGGGATACAGGTCGGAGATCGGTAGCATTACAGAAAAAAAAAAACAAAAAAAAACACTGAAATATACACTACAATGGGAAAGTACAAGAGGAAAAAAAAAAAAAAAAAAAAGAGAGAGACCTCTACTCATGCTGGGCTCCTGGGAGGACAGCATAAGAACAGGAAACTAAAAAACTCCTCTGCACAAAAAGCACATACATGTCCACAGCACAACATTATGGAACACGTGACAAGCCACAGGGTCGGGTGGGGGGTGAGGAGTAATCCGAAGCAAACACAGCAGCCATCCTGCCCAGCGCTACCATTCCAGCGCGGGCTCAGACCCGCCGTGTTCCCAGGAGGGAACAAGCATCGAAGGCGTTTGCAAAGGGAGGGGCGATGAGTGTGTGCATATCAGTGTATATGTATGTGTGTGCGAGACAGTGTCCTTCGCCCTGCTAGGCTAAGCAAACAGTCTTCCAGCCAACCCAGGTGGCCTTGCATGGAATGGGAAGGAACAGTCTAAACACAGTCGTTATCAGGGTGTTTTTGTTCGGCTCCAGCCTTGCGACCGCAGCTGGCGCTGAAAGGGTATCCACATGAAGTGATGGTGCTTTTTACTTTAGTGCGAACAGCTCATATGAATTTCAAAGCAATTCTAACAGTCCAACACTGGTCTCTAAATCTCCCGTTGGAGAGCCGTTAGCTTCTCCATGATGTTATCAAACTTGCGCCCTGTAATGTTGTCATTCTTGTGCTCAACCAAACCTACTTATTATGGCGTACGCCCCCATAATTTGTGTACACAGCCAAAAGAGTGTGTGTGAGACACTGGAAAATGTACATAAAGGAACGAATCAAGCAGGGGTTGGCAGAGGTACGGGTGAAGGCGCGTCACCCTGCTTTAAAGTAGACATGAAACACCACGTTTTAGTTTTAGTCTCATTTTTCCACTGAGTTATGATTTTAAACTCTTAATTCTTAAATCCAGGCTAATAGACAATGTTAAACCTATGACAGTTCTTTAAAGTAGGACTCCATGGTGTATAAATTGGCCTTTATACATGTAGCCTTTTAGTCCACTTTTAGCTTGACATGGCCATTAATCTCACTTCATAATATACCCCTCAGACTGCTTCAAGCCTTCAAGAAGGCAAGATTAACTCAAACAAACAACCAAGGTATGCAGAAGAGCATCTCTAAAACAGCAGATCAAACCTCGGAGAAGCAGAAGACCACACCGGGTATTAGCCAAGAACAGAAAACTGAGGCTAAATTGGACGAACCTGTGCTAGCATTCTGACTTGTGCTACTAGCATCAAGTTTTAAAATGAACATAAATGTACTTAAAAATAACATTTTCAAGAATTTACGAGGTCTGGTACTGTTCTGAGTTTAAAATATAACTAACCCGTCCATTGTTGGTTGATTTCGCAACAATTTGTGTAGTCAATAAATTGTTATGAAACAGCAAAAAGATCGGAGATTTGCAGGTTTATCCAACCAGTGGTATAATAATCAAAGTTGGAACAATGATGGAACCCAAACAGCAAGAACAATAGCTCAGATGACCTCTTTATCTGAGTACTTTTGTTAAGAGAATGTCATGTAGCATGGAGAGCCAGAACACGTTGTCTTACCTACACAAGTTTCCTGGTCGTCTTCCTCCCAGCCTTCCTTGCACTCATCACAGTCCTGATTGTTTGCTCCAGTGCAGGTCTTGCAAGAGAAGTGACATTCTGCAGAAGTGAAGACCAAATTTCCATCAGTACGTTCATGTTGGTGATGAGTTTCTGGTGCAACAGCAGGTAACTTATTTAGTAGGGGTGGGGGAAAAAAATCGATACTGTGTAGTATCGTGATATTTTGTTTGCTAATAATGTATCGTTACAGGGACAGCAGAAATCAATATTTTGTTACAAAAAAAGTTTTTGTGGACTGATCAGCTCCTTTTTCTGAGCAAGAATCCTGACATTCCTTCACTGTCCAAATATGTTTAACTTTTTTTTGGCACCAACATGACAGTTTACTTATTTTAATTTAAGACATGTTTTATTTTAATTAAGTTTAAAACTTTTTTATTTAACGTAAAATTATATTTTGTTTTAATTTACTTTCAAATTCTTCAGTTGCTGAATGGGCTGCATAGTTTTCATAAATTGCATAGTTCAGAATAGCTATAATTGTACCAGATGGTTGCATTCAGTTAAGTTGGACTAGACTGTAATACAAACCGTTCAGTTTGTCAACAATAAAACTGACTGAAATGAGAGAAAGACTGAGAGTGAGACTTTGATATTAGATAAAATGAATATTGATAAAGTTTACCTTTATGTACAGAATCTGAATATCACAAAATATTTTAAAAAAATTTTTTTTTATATCGTATCATCCGTTAAGTATTGTGATAATATCGTATCGTGGGATGTATGGTGATCCCCACCTCTATTATTTAGGTAAACTGAGTCTTTTATTATTATTTTTTTTTACCTGTGCACAGAGAAAAGCTGTCGTTCCTCACTTCGTTGAAGTAGCCGTCGATGCAGTCTAGGCAGAACTCGCCCGTATAACCGTGGTGGCAGCTGCACTTCCCGTTTCCCCCACGGGTCCCGTCTCCATCGCACGCACCATTCCCGTGACAGGGTCGCTCAGAACCCCCCACACAGGCTTAAAAATGAAGACAGACAAATTATTTTTGTGCTTTTAAACCAAATTTTACAACTCGCTCTTGGGATCTCTCTTTTTCTGTGCACGGTAGCTTCTGCAGCTTTTTTGGTAGATTTTTTTCTTTTTAAAAAAACAAAAAAAACCAAAAACACTCAATGCCACTGTTTTTCTATACATAGTAATACAGAGACCACTGATGTTTGAACACTATAGTTCAGTAATGGTAATGTTTATGTCAAAAACTCTCACTAAATATAAAAGCATCTTTCTTTAAAGGTCCTGTGGCACAACAAATAGAAGATCGGTAATGTGTGAAATCATAAATTTGTATTACATCCTTTTTCCTCATGTGTTGCACTTCTGTAGGTGGTTGCCAAGTAGTCGTTGTCCATGTTAATTTGGTTTGAAAGGAGGCTCAAATACGGCTGATAAGTTGCAAATATGGCCCCCCACTCTATACTGTCCCTGACTCCTCATCTCACATCTTAGTGAGCCTCATTTTAAAGTGATGTCAGTATAATAAGATGTGTGCCACAGATGCATCGTAAACTGTTTTGTTAAACTGCCTTTAAGATGTCAGGTGTAACATTGCTCATGACATAGCTCATGTTTAGGGCCACTTGCACACACACCGACATTTATTCCTGAGTGACAGTTGGGTGAAGACAGGAGGCGCAAATTAGAAATGGACTGTTTGCAAGTAGATGTTTTACAGATCTGACGACTTGGGACAGCATTGGAAAAATGCAAAAGTTGTATGACACAAGCAACCTGTTTTCATAATAACATTGGAAGCCCTAAAATTAAGATGAAACACGGGGGGGGGGGAAGAATAACTGGAGCACTGGGGGGTGTATCTGTAAATTCTCACCATTGCAGTCGGGTCCAAATGTTCCCTTTGGACAGCACACTTTGATGGTCTCTATGCAGAACCACTTGTGCAGATCGGGATGTTTCGTTTTCCTGTGTTGCAACAGGAAAACAAGGCAGGAAGAGACGAGGTTTAACAGCAGGTTAACAACGCAAACAACCCTGATCAGCATCTGCCAGCCTGCCTGACCATGTGTCCATCACTCATTAGGTCCCCTTTAAAATCCAACCACGTCATTTGCATCAACCCACCTCTTGAACCACCAAGTCTCGAAATGCTCCTCGTGCTCCTCAACCATGTGGTTGCACTCAAAGCTGCTGCTGTCGCACAGCCCCTCCACGATCTCCATCAGCCGAATCTCGCTGGGGTGGAAGGAAAGCAGCAGACGAGACAAGTGCACAAGTTAGTTTGAGATTGTAAACATACATCTCAAAATGTACAAGAAGATTTATATTTGCATGAAAAGAAAAGAAAACAACTTCATTTGATGGAAAGCAGGTCTGGTGAAAAGTAAACAAGTAAACAGCTCAGATCACAGGACCTGTGGCAGGGTGACCTGTAGGCTGGGCTCTTGGCTGTCTCACCTCGTCTCATATTTAGACAATTTCCTCTCCTCCCAGGCTGTGTTTCCTCCTCCAAAGTTCTGGTTTGCTGTTCTCTCGAAGCCCTGACATACAACGCAGACATTTTAATTTTTGAGCCCAGAAATAAGAAGGACCCTGCACTGAGTAAAGGACACCCAGGCATCTTACATTAGACTGACGTATGTTCATGAAATGAAAAACAACACAAAGGAAGAAGGTCTGCAAACGCTCACTGACCTTGTTGAAGTTCTCGGTGATTTGCCGGCAGGTGTTGCAGGCGCTTTTTAAATCCTTCTTGGCGTCAGTAACTTGACAAAGTAAGACAAGAGTTAAGCAAGACAAAAGGCGCAGCAGCCGCAGCTCTGGACCGGTGGACAGCATCTCAGCAGATCAATTCACACAATTTCATATCAGGAGACGAGCGCTCCAGCCACTAGCATGCAAGCTTTTCACTGATGTTAAAGTGCTGCAGCGGTCGGACACATCTATGCGAGGTGTTCCTAACATTAGATGAAAAATAGCGTTATCTATGCAAAGCGTGACAAAATGGTATTTACATGCCGGTTACATGGGAAAAAAACAACAACCCTGAAGCGGTTCTAGTTTTCCGCGTCAGCGTCTTAATCGAATTGTGGCTTGTGGTGATTGGCTGTAACCGCCTGTCAATAAAATGGAAAACCAATCGTGAGTCGCCACGCGCGGGACAATAGAAAAAAAAACCCATCCCCACGCGGAAAATTCAGGAAGCTCGCAGGTAAATTCAAAATAATTTTTTTTCATTTTTTTAAAATTAGGTTTCAATAATATTTCTCAAAAGCCCTACTAATAAAAACCCCTCAACGTCTTAGCCAAAGTAAAAGTTGCATCGTTCACTTCCTGTGACTGCCGGAAGTGAAAACTAGCCTTTTCTCTTTTTTTTCAGCTGTCATGGCTGAAAAGAGGACTGTTTTGGGGCTACCACTGTTGTTTTTATTAGCTTCCGTGGCTCTCTTGCATTTATTTATTTGCCCGTTCACTAAGGTTGAGGAGAGCTTCAACTTACAGGCGGCACACGACCTTCTGTATCACAGACTTGACTTTGACAAGGTAAGCATGCAGCCATTTGATGTGTTAATAAGCTAAGTGGACACAGAAAGCACCCGTGGATGTAAATAAAACATTCGTAATATTCAATTTCCCTTTTTGTCATTTTAAAAAATAGAATACCATTCTTACGGCCCTAAAGATGTTAAATATAAGGTACATTACGAAAAAAAAATGTGACAGCTGCGGGTACAGTTTAAATCCTACTTTTGATGTAATGCTACGTCCCAAACATTCTGCTTGCTATTGATGCTTGCTATAAAAATCATACACACCAGTAGTTTGACAGCTATACTGCGGTGTGGACTGTTCCATCGTAAACCTATAGCTACAAGAAAAAAATAAATGTGGTCTTATCCTCACCCATTCACGTCACAATATTAGAAAAATACATTCATTCACAATAAAACAAGAGAACATAACAGGAGCTCTGTTGAAACATGGGGAAAAATATGACCAAAACTGAGGGACAGGGTGGCTGAACATAGGTATACTGTTCCTATTTAACCTGATTTATTGTAAGGCAAAACGCACTACACATAAGCACATCATGGGAGTAACTCGACCCTACTGGGAACTACGAGCTTTGATGCCAGGGTTGGGGATAAAATCAAAGCCTCAAACAAAGAGAGACCTATTGGATTTATGCCATGGAGGCCACCAATAACTGTGGTCCTAATGAGGACTAATATTAGGGTCACTAAATTTTGTAACTGACTTGACTTGACCTACAGTGTTGGCTTTCAGCATTAACATTGCTTTGCAGTTCTTTTCTGCCTTCATTGTAGTGCTCTGATATATCACTATCAAGATTTATAAGAAATTTAAAATTTAAAAAATCCAAAGAAGAGACTGGAGAATCACCTTTCGGAGTATTGATGTTGCATTGCATGTACACCAGAGGGCACTCTGAAGCTAGCCTGGCAAAACCTGTTTGAAATGCCACAAACTCAACAACCAGCTGATCTTGTTATGACAATAAAACATTTTTAAACAGAAATGTCTTATAACCTTCGTAAAGACTCATAAACAACTACACATAAACAGATTTCCCTGACATTTATTATGTTTTGTGTGCCTGAAAGAAAAACAATAAGTTGATATATCAGAATTTTTAAATTACTCAATATCAGTATCTATTGGGCTTTATTCTGTTCTGTTGTGGCATCAATGCTTTTGTTCTATTTTATTGTTTATTACAATGTTGCTTATCACAATATATTACAACTTGATAACATGCAGGACTGTTGTGTTCCCTGTGATGAGGGTGTCCTGAAAAATAATAAGTCAAGAGCACAGTAAGCAGTCCTGAAACTTAGGACTGGACTAGGGCTTAGGAAACTTGGACCCCCCAAAAAGGAAAAACAAAAACGAACCCAATAGACAGCAAAAATATTTGCAGCAGTCTTTACAGCTTGTGATATTTTTAATTAGGTGTTCACTACAAGATGAACTACACTACATGGTACAGAGCTGTCAGTAGTATCCTTCCACAGATGACAGAGTAACTGTGAGAATGACTTAAAAATACATTGCAACACATCTCAAATTTGCATGAGAATGCCTGAATGTTGCTCAATTTTACTAGATAAATCTTCTCTGGGAAGATTAGACAAAGGTTTACCTTTATAAGAAGCATGCACTGTACAGTGTAGGGGGTGAAACAATGCTGTGAAGACATTGTAAAGCACGGTGGAGGGAGGATCATGGTTTGGCTTTTTATTTTTGTTTTTTTATGGTCTGGATATCTGGACATGCAGAGAGTAATAAATTCAAAATTCAGTCAAAAGCATACATACAGTAAAATACTGGGGCATCACTCCATGATTTGAAGCTTAGAAGAGTCAAGACAATGAAAAACCAACTATAGGATGATTAGAGAGAAGAAATCCATGTTTTAGAACAGCCAAGAGAGTCCTGACTTTAACATAACAGAGATGCTTTAGACAGTTTACTTGTTTGTTCTGATAAAAAGGGAGAAAAAAATCCATGACATCTGGGTAAATTCCAGGTCTTGCTTAGGGTCATGTGATTTGATTGAAAGCGAGAGATTAGATTGTTTTATCTACTCTTGTTTTTGAGCTCCTTTAAATCACTTATACGGTGATTTAAAGGATTTTAAATCACTTATAAATCACATTTATAAATTTTAAATCACTTTAAATCACAGTGATTTGTGGCTGTATAAGTCTTAGAAAGTACCTTTTTTTTTCTTTTCAGTATGACCATCATGAGTTCCCCGGTGTGGTGCCGCGGACTTTCCTTGGCCCCCTCTTCCTCTCCACGCTCTCCTCCCCTGTTGTTTTTCTTTCTTCCCTGCTGGATGCACCAAAATTCTACACACAGCTTATAGGTAGCGTACCATCTCACTTTTTGTTGTTTAGTATCCAAACCACTGAGATGTAAAGGTAATTAAAAGCTCTAAAGAGATGTTTAATGTGCTGTTCTTTCTGCACAGTCCGAGCTTCCCTGGGAGTGTGCGTCATCGGTGCACTGTGGCACATGCAGAGAGAAGCAAGGAGGCAGTTTGGCTCCACAGTTGCAGACCTTTTCTGCCTTATATGTGCATCTCAGTTTCATTTAATGTTCTACAGCACAAGGACACTGCCCAATGTATTCGCCCTGCCATTAGGTAACCCATCAGCTCTCATTTGAGTTCTAGTTTCTTTCTTTGTTATTTTTGGAACTTAAATAATCGAGCATTATAATGATGAGTAAAATTCTCGGCCCAGTTCTTATAGCATTCACATCATGGATGGCTCAGAGATATGGCCGGTTCATCTCCCTGTCTGCTTTGGTCATCATTGTGTTCCGGTCAGAGTTGTGCATCTTTATGGGCCTCATGTTACTGATGTCGCTCCTGAGCAGGAAGCTGGGGCTGCTGCAGCTGCTGAAATATACTGTTCCTGCTGGGATATTGTCATTAGGTTAGTGGTTCATCTATAATAAATACAGTGTATGTCTAACAATATTAAAAACGTGCTGATCACTGTTTGTGTTTGCTTTCCTTTGTCTCCTGCAGCTCTGACAGTGGCTGTTGATACCTTCTTCTGGAGGAAGCTCCTGTGGCCTGAAGGCCAGGTTTTGTGGTACAACACCATTCTCAACAAAAGTTCCAACTGGGGAATATCCTTTGATTTATTCCAGCACATCCTGTTTGCTTAGCTGTTTGATAGTTGGGAAACTATGGGGGGGAAATGACAACCACAAGAAAAACACAATCTATTAGAAAATGTGACATTTCACTTTATGGAAATAGTAGGAGAGGATAACTGTTAGAGTTAGGACTTTGTTGACTGTGGAAAAATTACTTTCCTTGTTGGACTGAATATTTCAGTCATTTTATTTGTATTGCACAATTTCACAGCAACAGATTTCTTAGTTTATAACTGTTAATTTAATAAATGTTTTAGTTTCATGGTATCTTAAAAGCGTGTTGATGAACAGCATGTTGATGCCCTTTGTTAAAATATTCCTGTATGAGTCCAGTCTCCTTTAGCATTCTAGCTCAGTTAAAATTCAGGTAATTTTATGACATTGTTGTTGGTTTATTGTTGGTTGGTTATAGCAGTCCTTGACTATTCTCCCCAGTAAACCTCTCCATTTCTCTGGTACTTCTACTCTGCTGTACCTCGCGCCCTGGGCTGCACGCTGTTCTTTGTCCCCCTTGGCCTCCTTGACAGGCGAATGAGAGCACTGCTGCTGCCCACAGTGGGCTTCATTCTGCTCTACTCACTGTTGCCCCACAAAGAGCTGCGTTTCATCATATACACTTTTCCCGTGCTCAGTTTGGTGGCTGCGCGTGGTTGCTCTTTCATGTAAGCTGAAACGTACGGCACCTGTCCTTATATTGAAAGAAGAGTGAATGATCCTAAAAAGTTTCCTTTCTCTTAAAATTGACATTGAAATTTGGAGAGCTGAAGCTGTTTGTCATGCTTTTTACTGTTTTGTTTGTTTTTTCCTCCTTCTATGTGATTTAGTTTGTGCAACTACCAGAAATCCTGGATATACAAACTGGGTTCTGCATTTGTGGTTGGCCAGCTGTTGGCAAACACGGCATACTCTGGTATTTGCCTCTATGTTTCTCACCACAACTACCCTGGAGGCAGAGGAATGCAGGAACTACACCGGCTGTTGCCAGCCTCAGCAGGTTAGAATCACATCAAGCTTTTTTTTTTCTTTCTGAAGGGAGCGCTCACACAGTTACATATTTAAAAGTCTGTCAGAAATGCAGGAGATAAAGAATCGTGGTTTTCTAGTGAACTCTCATTGTTGCTGTCTTTCCTCAGATGTATTTGTTCACATTGACACCTACACTGCTGAGACTGGAGTTTCACGCTTCCTACAACTAAACAAAAACTGGAGGTTGGTGTTTTATTTTGATCTGAAATCTGTCCACCAATCTTCTTTTTTTTTTATATATACAGTTTTAAATTTTCTATTTTTTTGTGTGTGTTTTGAGTTAAGCTTAGAATTCAGAAAAAAATTTGGCCTCACTTCAGTTTTCAGTATCTGTATTGTCAGTTTTAGCTTTTTTCAAATATTATAACATGGGTAACATTTGGAAATGGGGAAATTGTTACAATCTCAGAATAGGTACTGCAGTACAAATACTTTGGAAAGGCAGGTCAGACATGCTGGACCTCAATAAACATGTCTGTGAAAGCCTTATGAAGCAGGTTACATCATCAAAGTGACAAAAATAAATACAGCTTTATTTTTTTATCTTAGCTTTTTAAGTAAACTTAAAATATTATTTTAAACATTTTTAACACTTTACTTCCCATTTTCAACAGATATGACAAACGTGAGGACTTGAGCCCCACGAGCCCAGCTATGCAGATGTACTCGCACCTATTGATGGAGGCTAATGCGACCAAGATAGAATTACTCCAGGACACCCATCAGCCTCTGACCTTCATAGAAGGTTACCGCAACATTGCCTTCAGTGTGTTTCACTTCCCTCCTGTCAGAGTGCACTTGGAGAGAAAAACTGTGCTGATGGAGAGAAAGGCCATCAAAACAGTGACTTAAACAAGTGTTGGATTTTTTTCTTTAAATTTGCTGACCACTACTGTGAAACCAGTGCTTTTACAGAATAATAAAAAGTATCTCTCCAGGTATCACATTTCCACTACAAAAGATTATCAGTGTTGCATTAACATAGTCATGAATCTAAATCTTATCTGCTCTCATGCAAGGAAACGAGCTACCACACGTTCTCCGTGAAATTATTTTGTCTTCTGAATAAATCTTTGTATTATTATTTTTTAGCTCAGAGGATAACAAAAAAATAAAGTTCACTGAACACTGGAGATGCTTAAAATGAAGTGAAAACATTGAATTCTTGTACTCGTGTGCCTTAAGGCTCCACACTAAACACCAGCTTTTCGGTCTCATTGATAAGAACAAGACTACGATATTGTGTAAGGAAAACCTTTATTTACAAATGACTAAAATTTGCATGTTTCCAGTCTCAATGCTAAAACATTTATGAAATTAGGTTCAGAAGTCATTTAATATAAAAATGTACAGTACATTGTTTTACTCAATAATAAACCCATAATTTAAACCCCTGGACATAAACTTAAATTGTGCTTGAGAGACAAATTGTATATTCCAAACAAACCCCATTATTCAGAAAATACAGCAATATTATACATGATCTCAAAAACATATCAGCAAGTTAAAAAAAAAAAAAACTAATTCTAAATGACAGTACCGTGAGCCACAAATTCACAATGGAAATTAAATAATATAAACTTAAAATATCTTTCAGTCACAGCATTTATTTATTTTTTGGGGGCCATGTTTTCATTCAGAAAACAACTCTTATCTTTAATCATAATATTTAAAAAAAAGCATCCTGACGTGATCTGCGCAATTTCAACAATATTTACAGCGTTTTTGACCTGAAGTAGTTTTGGATAAGGCACAAGGAGAGAGTAGACAAAGGAAAAACATTGATTTAGAAGCAAACACATTATCACCAACCCCTACAGCTAGAAAAACCCTCCCTCCCTGATACACTTCTGAGACTTTTCATCACAACAGCTCCAAAGTGTTTTAACAGTAGTACAGAGAATACAATAAAGCCTCGATCTGGCCTTTGCATTGAAAATCAGTGTATTCAATGATATTTTACATTTTGCCCGACAGAACCCCACCCCCCATTTCACAGCTATGCAACTTGGTCCTTAAATAAAGGGTTTTCAAGTTAATGCTCAACAAAATAATTATGATCAGTACTGAAAATAAATCAAGGGGAGGTTGACCTTGAGGAACAGCAGACCCTCCATGTTTTCTAGCAAAGGCCTGGGCTGATTCAGGGCACAGTTGACACTAGCTGTGCTGAACAGTGTCTCTGCTGGGACAATGCTCGGAGGGCAACCCACGTAGCGGGCGGCTACTTTGGCAAGATCAGGCCATAGGAACTTTTTCAGGTTCCAGTAGTCAAGGGGGTCACAGCTTTGATCAAGTATGTCTTCCTCAAGATACTCCAGCACTGCCAGCTCTGAGGACTTTGGCTTCTCCTCGTTTTTTATCTTTTGCCTGATGTCAGCCATCAAGGACCAGAGGTTGTCCTTGTTTGAATTTGCGGTGCTGGATGAAACGTTGGCCTCATTGCAGCCGTTGTGCAGCAGAGGCTTGACTGCAACTGAGGTAGAACAGGACATGTCCAGCTCCCGGATCAGGTCTTGTTTACATCTTTCAGCTTCTTCCTCTGTGAACAATGACGTTTTGTATCGTGGGTCCAGCATGGTTGCCCATATGTACTGAGGGTCGTGAAGAGTTGCAGACATCCTGCTCACCATCGCTTCCTTTAGAGACTTGAGCATGTTGTCTATTCCCACGGTCTCGTCAAACAGCAAGTCTATTTTTCTGTTGAGAATATGAATGAGTGGTATCACTTGTCCCAGAGTGGCAGTGCGGTTGCTCATCTCCCTGCAGGCAACTTCAAAAGGTTTCAGTGCATTGCAGACTGACAACATTACTTCCCACTGATCGCAGCTGATCATTTCCCTGAAATTGCACTCGATCGACATCTCGTCGATGGCTTTCTTTTGCTCAACCAGTCGCTCCAGCATGAAAAAGGAGGTCATCCATTTGGAAGGGACGTCCTGAATGAGCTGGTTCTCTGGCAGCTGATGGACCCTCTGGAGCTCAGCCAGCTTCTCCTTGGCCTTTGCTGAGCGGTGCACACGCTCACAGATCTTTCGTGCAATACTCAGAAGGTTCTGAACCATTCGCTGGCTTTTTATGGCTTCACTAACAATGAGGTCGATGGTGTGTCCAAAACACTGCATGGTGAAGTGACCGTGGTCCTCCAAAGTGTTTTTGATGGTGGTGTTGTCTGTTACAGTGAACCCCTTTTTCAGCCCTGATGAGTTGATCCAAGAATCCCACAGATACTCGAGCTGCTTTGGGATGTCATGCATATCGTGATCAGAGTCTATTTGTGAGACACTTAGGAGAGCAGAACAGTGAAAGTCTTGACCTTGGGGTCTGACACTTGACTCGTACGTCGCCCAGTGGGCGGTAAGGGTTAGGTATTCCCTTGTCTGGCTACTGACCCAAATACTAGTTGTGAAGTGGACAACACCACCTTCAGCTTCTTTCAGGTGGGTCAACACAACCTCCTTCACCCTTTCGTACATATCTGGTATGGCAGTGCTGGTAAAGTAAGAAGAGGGTGGTAGAGAATACTGAGGCTGGAGGTACTCTAGCAGTCGATTCAGTCCAGCATTCTCCACCATAGCTGATGGCTGAAGATCCAGTGCGAGCATTTCTGCAATAAGTTTGGTGATTTTTTTGGCAACCGGGTGGTGTTCATCAAATCTCTCACGATTCTGTTCCGTTTCATAAACAGAAGTGTCCATGAGCTCTTGTTTAACATGAATTTCAGCAGACGGCACATCACCTGAGATAGTATTGTTACTTTCAAGAACATGTCCGTGAAACCTCTGCATGTGCCTGAAAAGGCAGCTTGTGCCGAGGTTTGTAGTCTTTTTGCCTCTGCTAATTGTGCGGCTACAGTGCAAACAAACCACCTTTGTAGGGTCAGCAGGCGAAATGGAAAAATGATTCCACAGTTTTGACGTCTTTTTACTGAAAACAGGCATGGTTTGTGTTTTTTTCTCACCAAGGGGATTCTCAGTTTCTTTGGCTGAAACTGGATCTGTTGCAGTGAGATTGGTGTAGGGATGAGGGGAAGATTCCTTATCATCTGTGCTTTTTTGGTTTTTGAGGACATCTGGGTGACGTCTCATTAGATGTCTCATTAAGCAGCTTGTACCAAAATCGCCCCGTTTCCCCCGACTGATGACACACGGACAGTAACGGCACAGTGCTTTTAACTGGTCAACAGGTGACACTATGAAATGGTGCCACACTTCTGATTTAACCCGTTTCATGATCTTTTTGTTTTGCTGAAAAACTGAATGATCCTGATTGAGGCTGGGGCCTTCAGAGAGGTCACATGGTGATGAAGTCAGGGGTGTGTCCTCCCCATGAGTTTTGAAGGAGAGGTTGAGTGTGGTCTCCTGCCCTGAGAGATGCATCACCTCATCAGATTCTTCCTTTATATCCATGCTTTCCTCCATGCTTTGGGGTAGTTCATCTGATATGGTTTCTGGTGATGATGGAAGAAGGGGTGATTCTTTTTTGAGTTCCAGTGGATCCTGTAGTTGAGTGCGGGACAGCAGCGAGGGCGGGTTAGTATAGGGTGGCGGAATGTGATTTCCCTGTCCATTCTCCTCAATTACAACCTCTTTGTGGGCTCTCCACATATGCCGGATAAGACAGCTTGTCCCCAGATCCTTTCCATTTTTACCCCTACTGAATTCATTCATGCAATGAATGCATACTGCTTTGGAATTATCAGCAGGCGACAGGTAGAAATGTTTCCATACAGCTGACCTGCGACGGGAGCTAGAGCTTTTTGGGGTCCCTGGAAGGCGCTCAGGCCCTCCGTCTGACATGTCTTCGGCATTGTTTTCATTGGAATGTGAGGATGGGAGGGTGCTGCAAACAGCGTCGGCATTGGCATACGGTTCTAGTTTTGGTTCGACTTTGGGTAACACTTCTTTGGATGACAGGTCTGAATTTTCAGCTGAGGAGGTGGACGGTGAAGTGTTTTTTGAGGCAGAGCTAACAATGCTATTTGTCAAGTCTCCGTTTTTTGGTGAGTTTGGGGAGGGAGGTATCAAAGATGAGGCAAGAGGGCTAGTCAGATTATTTGAGGATGCGTCGGCTCCGTCTTGCAAAAGCACAGTGGGGTGAGCCCTTCGTACGTGCCTCATTAAACAACTCGTGCTGAGGTCTTTTTCGTTCTTACCCCGACTGAACTCTTTCATGCAGTATAAACAGATTGCTTTGGTACTGTCTCGTGGTGATATGCAGAAATGATTCCATGCTGGAGATTTTTTCCGTGGGTTGGTCTGACTCCTCATAGATGACAAAAGACTCTGAGTGACAGCGTCCATGGCGACATCATAAAGGGTGCTTGTGTATCCACTTAGTAAATTGCTATAGTCATCGCCATCTTTAGTTACAAAAGGGCCAACTGAGCTGCCAAAGGGTAGTCTGTCATCATCCTGGGTTTCTTCCTCCATTCCATTAGCATCCTGGATCTCCCCTTTGCCATGTTCACTCAATTCGCTGCCATTTTCATACTTTTCACTCTCTCCATTTCCCTCGGTGTCAATGTTTAGGCATTTGTCTGAAAGAGTGGGAGAAGCTGCAGCACTCTTATTTGCCATGTCTGTCTCAAACAGTCCGTCACCCTGAGAAGAAAAGTTGAAACAAGGAAGAGAGTCTTTATCCAGTGTTATTGAGGAGCAAGCAGGTGACTTTGCATCAGCAGTTTCACGGGGGCTAATGCTGTAGGATTTGAACACATAGCCATCCTGCCCTTCAATTTTCAGGCAGGTCCCCTTTGCCTCTCTTTTTCTGCGTTCTATGGAGCCATTAGGTTCACTGACCATTTCCTCGCCCATATGTGAGACCTCTTCCTCCCCATCCATGGCAGCAGCCCAAGTGTTTCTGTAGAATAGTCAGGTCTGCGGTGTCAAATGCAATCGCTTTTTTCAACTGTGGTCATCGATACAGCAGCTCTCAAGCAGGTGTTGGGATGTGGGTGTTGCCGTCCAGGACACAGAGCGTGTGCTCGTCCCTCTCCATTTATGACTGGAGTAGCTCCACTCCTCCCTACAAGACCTAGAGAAAGATAGGAAGCGAGAGAAAAATAGATCAGATAAGGGTATTCTAAAAATAAACACGACTCCAAAAACCAGTAACACAACATGTTGTGCCATAAACAGCAGATTGTACTTTCATTTAGCCACACACAGCCACAAGAAAGTACAGAGATTGAAAAACAAAAGCACTTAAGTAAAATCAGGTTTCATTAAACGTACAATTTACAAGAAGGACTGCTAATTGATTTGACTCTGCAAGCACAGTTTTAGTAAACATAGAAATTTTGATTTTGTAAGGGGTAAACCATTCTGTCGGAATAGACAGACGGGTTGAGGCTTAGTCTTGCAGTATTCAGGTGCAGCTTGCACTTTTAAGGATCATTGTGATGCTCAAGTATTGCGTCATAGCTTTTAAATGCACTTGGCTACCTAGGAAATTCATGAGCAGAGCACTGCTCAAAGTGTATTCCGTTGAATTGCTGCTTCACGCGATCATTGTTCCAAGTTGCAAAATCCCATACTTCCACAGCGCAAGACTTGATAAAAAAATCTTTTGACACATGTAATGATTTGAACAGTTTCCTCATCGTCGCCCCGTATCTGGCTTATACGGGGCGGTCGTGGCTCAAGAGTTGGCAGTTCGTCTTGTAATCGGAAGGTTGCCGGTTTGAGCCCCAGCTCGGACGGTCTCAGTCGATGTGTCCTTGAACAAGACACTTCACCCGTTGCCCACTGGTGGTGGTCAGAGGGCCCGGTGGCGCCAGTGTCTGGCAGCCTCACCTCTGTCAGTGGCTACAATGTAGCTTGCCATCACCAGTGTGTAAATGTGTGTGTGAATGGGTGAATGAATGTAGTGTAAAGCGCTTTGGGGTCCTTAGGGACTAAGTAAAGCGCTATACAAATATAGGCCATTTACCATTTGTCTGATTGTATTAAGTAACACATCACATTTATGTACCACTAAAAATATGCTGCACAACAGCCAAGCTGTTTAAAACTTTACTCAAGTACATTCTTGAGTATGTAGATTGAATTGTATTGAAATCCTTGAGCAGTTTATGAGCAAAAACAAACCTGTACAACTGCAAGCAAAACACTTTTGAGAGTACTAACCAACAATGTAATAACCTTTTTTGGTATAAAAGTATGATAATCTGATATAATACAATTTTATATACCCAGGTGCAACAAGCAAGTGAAAAATTAAAGGAAAAACACAGAAAAATTCTTATTATTGTCTTGTCCAATATGTGCTGCCATTTGGTGTTTTCATAACAGTAGCTTTCTATCACATCAGCACAAAATCTCCCTCGAGTGTTATATTCTGTTACTAGGAAAGCCATAGCATAGGATTCATTCATACTTTCAATATTCAAATCATTCCTGTGAGCCTCTTGAGCCTTATTGGTGGAGGCATTTTCATTCTGAAAGGTGTTAAAAAAAATATAATTCAACCTAACTGCAGACACATAATAGGCCATGGGGTCAGGTCTAATGTGGTCCATTAAGAATGACAAATTAATGTTATGCCTCTGTTCCATAATTTGGCAGTAATATTTACTGCCAAATTTACAATAACATATAATAACATAGTGCCTCTATGTGCCAGCTAACTGAGAGAATGCTGTGTAAACCAAATAAAAGAAACTAGGGTCAGTGTTGAAGCAATTTTTCCTTAACTACAAAACTCACTCAGTGTTAACACCCAAATGTGTGCAACTAAAAAAAATACATCAGCTCTGAGAACATTAGCTTAAGTACTCGCTCAAATGTAAATCTGGTTATTTTAAATATGAGCTTTCTAATACAAAGTAAAACAAACAAAAAAAAGAGAAAAATATATCTAAAATTCAAATTTAGATTAGACATAAATCACACATTAAAATGTGTCCAAAAACAACCAACTTTAAAACGAAATACTAGTACGAGATGGGGCTTTTAAATGTAACCAAGTAATTTTCTACGTGAGCAGTGGCAAACCAGTTTTCCGGGTTTGGCTAAAGCGCTAGTCAGGAAGATGCGAGAGGACAGCAGAAATAGCCAACGCTAACTAGCCTGCATCTTCTCTTAGCAGAGAACTTGTGAATAGGTATTTACACACCGGCGTTCGACTCGACCCCTAACGAACAAAAAGTCACACTTACCATTAAACTTGCACCACCAATATATGCCAATACGTTCTATAATAAACATTACTGGCAGTTACGCTACATCATCAGCAAACACCACGGTGGCTATCCTGGTGCTAACTGTCTTAGCCGCAAGGCTAATAACAGACAAAAAACCACGCAGACACAACACTTGTGTGGCGTGGATTTGTATCACAAAAAATAACAGCATTTACAACTATCTTATTAGCCTTGCATTACCCCGAGGAACACGTTCAGCACATTTCGGACCACACCATGACTGCTAGCTGGTTAGCTGCCAGCTAGGCCACACACAGGACACACTAGCTAACCTGGCGAGGCAGAACCCAGCCGTGGCGACACACGAACCACACGGGATCCGAATCAGACCTAGACTCACCGCGACGTCCTCACCACATTCAGCCCCTTTCACACACACATACGAGTTCAGTATACTTACTGTTGAGTACGACGACTTGTTCACTGGGTTTCGGTTCCTAAACGGTTAAATATGACACATTTGATTGATCCGGAGGGGGGTTCACTTTTGTTGCTTTTGTCTCCTGGTTTGCTAGCAGTTCGCGTTCGGCCGAAGCAGCTCCACACAGCGACGGACGGAAGGAACAGGTTTTAATGATGTCACCGGGCACTGGGTCTCCAGTATGGCGAAGGGGGTAATAAATTTTAGTATTAAGTTGCATAAAACGGTGTTTTACTTTGACGTTTCACTAATTATAAACAGAAATGTTTAACTAGTCCGTTCTAATGATAGATTCAATTACTTCATTTGCATATTCAGTTAACTTGTCGACCCGTTTACACGACCTAATAACCTATTTTCACAGAAATTAAAATAATTAGATTTTTTTTAGAAATTTACGCATGCTGCCGGTGTAACAGGACCAAAAACTAACACATCCATTTGTTATTGCGAAATAATACATCAGTTAATAAATAACTTTTCGCGTGTGTTGCGTTCACGGTCTGGAGTGCCACGTTGGGGTCCAAAAAAAGTAAATGCAAAATATTTTAATCAATGCAAATTATAACTGCGCTAAACCGAGGGGGGTTCTTGCCCTTAAAAAAGACGTCTGGGCCCAGCGGACCGGTCACTGGGGTGTGGCATGTTCTGCTTGTGTCCTCCAACCTGTCCTCTATTACTACAAGAGCAAATAATAACGCCAGAGCATGACACTCTGAAAGTCGTCTTATCCGCTGCTCTTATGACTTGATAGCCACGGCCCCCAGAGTCAAAACAGACATGTCTCAGCGTTCCTTACATAGCGCTACTGTCCGTATTCGCGCTTTGTTAGGTTTGCAGCTTTGTCTTTGCAATGCTAGTATGGTTATTACAAAAGGCAACGCACTGATTGTGTGACAGATGGGCTTTTGTGTGAAATCTACGACTCACCACAGACATGACCTCCAGCGTCACACGTAGACCGGTGCGTACGGGTGGGAGTTGTCTGCTGAAACGCATTGTTGTGTTGGGGGATGATCCGTTCGTGCGGCTGCTGCTCTTACTGCTATTTGCCTCTGCTCGACTGTGGCTAACGAGTGACTCTAGCCAGTAAATGGCCCACACAGCAAATACTTGTGTGCTTTGTGTAGAGTTTAATATCGAAACTTCAAGGTACAAAGCGGCCTCTTCCTCTTTTATTAGCAACTGAAAAGAGCCCCGTATCGCCCGTTGGATGAGAACATTGTGCCCGGAATTAGCGCCACTTAGTAGGCCGTATTGCCATTGCTTTGTAGGACTGCTGGCTAGCAAAACTGCTCGTGAATTTGAGGTATGTGCTGGGTTTTATTTGCTATGCTGTGGTCGGTGCGTTGGCGAAAAGGGGACATGCTGTGCAAATGCAAAAAGAAAAAAATATGTATAGGCTTAACTAGCTATAGTGCGGCCTTTTAAGGGCTACTGTTTTTTATTGTTTTTGTTTTTTACGCGATTCGCTCCGTTTTAGCAGACGGTTAGCTCCGTCTGCTAGTTAGCTGGCTAGCTAATGTTATTGTTAGCACCTTGGTCACTTTGGCTGCGAGTCCTTGCTGAAAAGGCGTTATACCTCTGCAGCAAATGGGCAAGTGCTAACTCCTGCGCTCCCATATTGCCCCGTGTAACCGCCTCCCTCCCCCATTTAAATGCATGGGCTCATTGACAAAATTGTAACGTAAAAACTGGCTGCTATGTTCTAATTTACAACAGCTAATCTGTGTTTTTTTTTTTTTTGGGGTGGGGGGGGGCAGGGGGCATCGGTGAAAACTGTAAGTTTCTTTTGCCCTCTTAGTCACCAAAACTCTGTTACTTTCTAATACATTTAACCCGCAGAGTGTTTAACTCCCCCCTCCCGTTCTCATTTAAAAGACATCAGTTGGAATAAGAAGATGTTGCTTGTTAGTTAAACAGGTACACTGATTTTTACCAGACGTCTTATTTGCGTATTAACACTTTATTTTCGTCGCAATGTTGAGCATAAAAGAAGCTGTATCAGAGAATTAAGTCTGTCTTTAAGTTTGCAGTGAAATTATTGTATTTTACTGTGATTAGGTAAATAACCTAATTTTCTAATGTAACTGTTATTACCTTTATTTGAAAATTCAACTGGGATGCTTCCAGGCATCCCATACACATGTCTAACCGCTATCCCTGTCGTGTATCTCCACAGCAACACGGAGCGTCAAGATGAAGAAGAAGGCTCGGCAGCACCGGGTTGCGGTGCAGAGGCCGCCATCTCCTATCAAGCCCTCGCCCAACAAGCAGATCTTGACCTATGCCCAGGCGCAGCGCATGGTAGAGTTCGAACTCGATGGCCGCATCCACCGGCTCAGCATATATGACAAGCTGGACGTGATCTCGGATGATGACCCCATGGTGCAAGAGATAATGGAATGCACCAGCAATAAGGAGAATGCGGAAAAATCGAAACAGCAGGTCCTCCTGAGGTCAGTGAGACTGAAAAACAAGGAGAAGAAGAATGCCGCACTTGCCATCGCAGGCCATGTAGAGGGAGGAGGACACCACGCTGGTAGCCACGCTAGCCCAAAACTTCCAGAGCCTAAATTCCGAACTGTAGAATATAATCTTCCAGCTGTTCCTAAACGCCCATCTGCCTTTTATAAATATATAGATAAGACGGAGGAAGAACTAGATGAGGAAACAGAGTATGACATGGATGAAGAAGATTACGCCTGGCTGGATTTGGTCAATGAAAAACGACGAAGCGAAGGGGTTAGTCAGGTGTCTCACAATGTTTTTGAGTTCCTTATTGATCGCTTTGAGAAAGAATTGTACCTGGAGAGTCTGGACAAAGGGAGCGAAAGGCAAGCTCCTATCGATGATGATGCTGTCTGCTGCATCTGCATGGACGGAGAGTGTCACAACAGCAACGCGATCCTGTTTTGTGACATGTGCAACGTGGCCGTACACCAAGAGTGTTACGGAGTGCCCTACATTCCCGAGGGTCAGTGGCACTGCAGACACTGCCTTCAGTTGCCGACTCAGCCAGCAGAGTGCATCCTTTGCCCTAATAAGGGCGGAGCAGTAAAAAAGACTGATGATGACCGCTGGGGCCATGTAGTCTGTGCCCTCTGGGTCCCAGAGGTGGGCTTCTCCAATACCACCTTCATTGAGCCCATCGACGGCATCAGCCACATTCCTCCAGCACGCTGGAAGCTCACGTGCTACCTCTGCAAGGAGAAAGGGGTCGGCGCTTGCATCCAGTGCCACAAAGCCAACTGTTACACTGCCTTCCATGTCAGCTGTGCCCAAAAGGCTGGTCTATTCATGAGGATGGAGCCAATCAAAGAGGTGACAGAAACAGGAGAGCCCACCTTCTCTGTGAAAAAGACGGCCTATTGTGGCGCCCACACACCTAACGGGTGTGTGAGGAGACCTCTTGCCATGTATGATGAAGCCAAACTCAGAAATGGACTTTGTAAGAAAGGGGACAAGGGCAAAGGACAGTCCAAAGGAAAACAGAAACGGAAGAGTAAGAGCAAGAAGCCCGAGCCTGATGTGGAAAGTGAAGCTGTACCGCCTGCTACTGTGCCTACTTTTCCTGCTCACAGGTATATTTTTCTACAACCTTCTACTTAAGTGGGAAATGGCTTTGGTTTTCTAAAATCCCTCATTTTCATCCCTCTAGGTTACAAACCATTCTGAATCAAGTATCAATACAGAAGAAGAAAGTCTTTGTAGAGCTGGTCCTCAGTTACTGGAGACTGAAACGGCAGTCCAGGAATGGGTTGCCCCTCATCAGACGCCTTCAGACAAGACTGCAGTCACAGAAGAATGTGCAACCGGTTTGTTCCTCTGTCAGTTAAGCGCACAAGACTTGTAGCCTTCATTTATCTCTTTCCCAAGGTTTTCAAATATGTTGTCTCATTATTTGCACAGTCATAAATTATGCTTTTGTTACAATTTAATGTTTTTGTTCAACACTTTATTGCTTGTGTTAATGAGATTTTTGACCATGCTGTGTGAATCAATAGCAGTTTGCTGTGAAATGGGCATCTTATGTGCCAAATGAAAGAAGTTGCTGTTGCATTTGTTTGTTGAGAATTTGTGCAAGTTGATAATTTTCTGGTGTTCAGTTCTTTTATGTGCCTTTATATTTTTTTTATTTCCATGCGTTCCCCAGAGGCAGAGTGAAGAGGAAAGCAGGGCACTTAAGGAACAGCTGAAGGAATGGCACCGCCTCCGACATGACCTAGAGAGAGCCAGACTGCTGCTGGAACTAATTCGCAAGAGGGAGAAGCTCAAGCGGGAAGAGGTAAGGACAGGGGAGTGATGCATGGTTGGACAGAGTTGTGCTTGTCTTAATATCTTAAGAAAAAGTTCAAACAAAACAAAAATGTGATGATGCTCACTGTTATCTTTTGTTTGTTTGTTTGTTTGTAGATTAAACTGCAGGAGACTCTTCTAGAGATGCAGTTAACACCCTTTAGCATTTTGCTCAGAGCCCTCTTGGACCAGCTCCAGGCAAAAGATCAGGCCAGGATCTTCACCCAGCCTGTCGATGTCACTGAGGTGATGCAGCAAATATTCAAACACTTTCCATCTATTCTATCCATGATTGTACTTTGATTCACTCTGTAGTACTGTCAATTATTCTGTGCAGAAGTTTAAAACTGTAAGCTTCTTTCTGGCTCTGCCTTGTTTCTGCCAAGTCCCTTGCTGTGTTTTCACTAATGACACATACAATTCAAACACTGATTAACACATGGGATGTGCCATGTATCATTATGCCAGCTCCTCGAAGAAGAATAGTGGATAAGAAAAAGTGCTGACATGCTTGTAGGAACAACTGTAATATCTGGCAACAGATGGATAGTTAAGGTGTGTGCTGGTTGGGATTTATATAGCACGAAATCACAAAAACTGCTGCCTCAAGGCATTTTGTATTGTAGGATGAAGATCCTACAATGTCAGAGGGAAACCACAACAATCTGACAACTCCTTATGAGCAAGCACTTGGTGACAGTGGGAAGGAAAAACTCCTTTTTAAAAGGAAGAAACCTCTGACAGAACCAGGCTCAGGGAGGGGCAGCCATCTGCTGCAACTTGTTGAAGCTGAAGGGGAAAAAAAGAGAACAGAGGGAGTTAAGATGCCAGAAGACTATTGGTCAAAAGAACTGTAAAATTTGGCTATAAAGAGGGCTTATTGGTTCAGATTTCTACACTTTCCCTTGTGTTTTGCCTTTAGTTCTTTTTCCTGACTGTCAGATGAGTGTACCAGAAATGGTACATTGACATAAATTATTTGTGGAAGTCAATTTGATCACTTTTGTACTCTGGGAAAGTACATTTTATGTCTGTGAACATCTTGACTATAAATCGTCGGCACACAAAATAAGACTTTTTAAAATTACTAAAGAATTTTCTATTCTGCATTTTCTCAAACATTTGTTAGAAGCTTCACGCAAGCAACCAGCGCTCAACTGCTTGCTCCAGTCACATGTTCTGATCTCTGTGACTCATGTTAGACATTACTCCACCCCACCCCCCATTCTGCAAAAGTGTTAAGCAATGTGACTTCCTGTTAGGGTGAATGTGTAACAAGAGCTCATGGTCTGCTGCATGGTCGGGAGGCCTTAGAGGTGAAGGGTGCTCTTCCTCATAAGCCCGGCTAGCTCAGTCGGTAGAGCATGAGACTCTTAATCTCAGGGTCGTGGGTTCGAGCCCCACGTTGGGCGCAGCTTTTGATCTTGAATCTGTTTGAGTAGGTTCCTGATTCTTGGAATAGACTCTGTTATTGGGTGGGTGGAATTTCTATATGGTTGAATTGCTGTCAAGAATCTTTAATTTAAAAAGCCAAGTTCAAACATTGCTTACTTTTTTTTTTTAAACATTATTAAAAGTAATTTACAAAATATTCATATTTCTGATGCTTTCTCGTAGGTGCCTGATTATCTCGACCACATCAAACACCCGATGGACTTTTCCACCATGCGGAAACGCATCGATGCCCAAGGCTACAACAACTTTGATCAATTTGAGGATGACTTTAACCTCATTATTGAAAATTGTATGAAATATAACTCAAAGGACACCTACTTCTATCGGGCTGCTGTGCGACTCCGAGACCAGGGTGGGGCCTTGCTCAGAAAGGCCCGTCGAGATGCAGAGAAAATTGGCTTTGACACGGAGAGCGGCATGCATTTTGCAGATGCTCCGGAAGTCAAAGCACCACCATCGTTTTCTTGGGAGGATGGTAAGGGAAGAGCACGCCTCTCTGAATAACTAGTTATAAAGTAGTTATGGTCAATCTATCTTCTAATGATTCCTTGTTTGTTTTTTGTTTTAATTATCTTCTTAGTGGACCGTTTACTAGTACCAGCTAATCGGGAGCAGCTGCCTCTGGACAAGCAGCTGCAGCAGCTACTTGAGAAGTTTGATCTCACCTGTGCCATGAAGTCCAGCCCCTCCCGCAGCAAGCGGCTCAAGTTGCTGAAAAAGACCATCAATGATGTGCGCAACGAAATGAGCCTGAAGAGAGTTCTACCCTCTCACCACCACTGTTCTTCCTCGTCATCTCCAACAACTTCAGCATCGTCTTCAACAGCTCTCTCCCTCCCAGAGCTGGTTACAGCTAAGGAAGAAAGACTGAAGCCCAATGGGCATTTCTCTGAGGATGACGGTATGTGTGAATGCTTTATTTTGAAGTTGGTTTTCTGCTTGACCCACTGGTCGTCACAGTCTCTGCGATTGTAAAGAGAATCACGAGTATAGGTCAAAGGTCAGACCTAAGTCTTAACCTAGCCTAACCACAACCAGAAAGTCCCATGATGTTCTCTCTATAAAGCATGTCGGGAGGACGGGAAAATCACAATATCACAGTTTAGTTTTAAGAATGATTATGAAACCTGCTCTGTTTATACGGAAGTGAGCATTACTTTCAGATATGGTGATGTTTGTAAATTGTATACTATGTTGATGAGGTGAAAACTCTTAGAGCATTTTGATTATTATATTATTTTCTAACAAGTAGCTACTTTATATTAATGTTTAACACAAGTTTAGAGTAAAATTTGGTAATTTTTCCACCCAGGAAGCTTTTTCAAATTCATAAATGGACAGATAAATAGATATACTTCTAGTAGAGAGGTTACAATACAGGTGTAGTAATCAGTATCAAAATAAGTAGTAATTACTCGTGTTAAATCACTGACATGTTGGTGACAGACTATTTAATTAATATTGGATGTGATGCAACCACAAAGGTAAAACGTGCATTCCCTGACTGGTTGGTGGGTTCCTGGAAGATGCTGTCTGCTGCTGGGTAGAATTGGAGAATGTTTACACATCCCCAAACATACAATCATCCTCCATGTGGTTGCTTTGTTCCAGTCACCTGTAGGAAGATGAGCCTTTGTCTGCAAACATTCTCTAACTACTAGCTGAGAGATACTAAAAAATGTCACACAAAACAGAAAGGAAGAAAACTCAGTTACAAAGTAAAAGTTGCACGTGTTGGCTGCAGCCCCGAGACACAGCTTTTACTTTGAAGTCAAACTTTTTTCTTTTTTTTTTTTTTACAGCTTCACTGTCACTCAGAGTGTGTGACAAGCGTTCTCAGACAAGTCTGCATATTTCCTGCTAGTGGCAGGTAAATGCAGATATCTGTAAGTGAGCAAAACAATCCCAGGGAGGCTTTCTCCCATTTGGTCAGAGAGTACATGTTTTTCCTAGCGACCAGTAGCTGCCAGATGGTCATGCACCAGACTACTCTGTGTAACAGACACTTTATTCTCTGTCACTACACTGTCACACTCATCGAAATGGCAGACAATTGAACATCACATGGCTCACGGTCACTTGGCTGCAAAGAACCCAACAAAAACTATTGTTAGGCATTGCAAACATTCTAGCCTATGGAACAAAGCAGATTTCACAATAACAAACAAAATGGACAACAAGAAAAATATTTTCATACTGTCTTTGTTATCAGCAAATTGGAGTGGAGCTATTGTGGTATCTACACTATTTGTGGTGTCCCCCTCCCTCTTAATTTTGTGAGGCTAGATTAGACTCCTTAAAGGTGTAGGTGGCCCCTGTCATTTCCTAGGAGAACTGCAGGCTCAATACATACGCTGCTACCTATAATACTAAAACACGTGTTGTTGCATTTATCTGAATTTTGATCCCAAAAACAGTCTGTCATCCAGCAAGATGATGGCTAACTATGTATGTTTACAGCCACAGGAGACCGATATTCCCTACTCATTTAATAATAACATTTGTATGTGCTTTGTATAATCATAGGTATCCATAATAAAACATTCAAATTAGAGCTGGGCGATATGAGATTTTTTCATATCACGATATGTTTTTTTCATTTCAGGCGATAACGATATCTATCACGATATAAGCCAAATAACTATATTTGTAAGATTTAAATGTGCCGTTGCTCACAAGTAAAATGTGAAATAATCAGCAGCTTGTTTTTATTTAAATATTTATTTCCCATAATAAGTTCAACAGGGTAGATGTACTTAAGGAACATGAGACTTTTTCAGATAAATAAAGGCAAATATTGCAAACTACACAAAAGGCAGCCGCTGAAGCGTTTAAGTTTCAAAATAGAACAAATGAAACAGACTAAATTGTCAATTCCACTTAGAAACAAAATATTAATTCTAAAAATAAATCTTAGTTTGTTTTACAGAATAACAGACAAAACTGACTAACTTTTGTCAGTATCAAATAAACTGAGAACTAAAAGGAAATTCTCAATCTCTCCTTATTGTATAGCTTAGCTTTTCAAACAGTTACTTTAGTCTGACAAAAGCCGAATGACGAATTAGCGCTTCCAGTCAGAGACTGAGGCTACGTCCACACGTACACGGGTATTTTTGAAAACTGAGATTTTCCGTTTTCGTTTTAAAAAATAATCCCGTCCACACATAAAGGCAGAAATGAAGGAAAACGCTGCTATGAACATGCCAAAGCAGCAGGTGGCGCTAGATTCCTAACCGTGCAGAAATGTTGGCCAATCAGAAGTCTAGAAGCCTCGGTGGGAAAAAGTAAACAAAGCTGGGGCATAGAAGCAGAACCGAGTCGTATGTGTGGACGGACAGTAACTGTGTGTATATGTAAGCATTTAAACACTGCAGAGAGTAGAAGTAACAGTAACAGTATTGTAGAAATTCATTTCACCGAAACAATAACGTGGCGCACAGTGTGACGCATGCACCAGTTTATTGTATTTCCAGACTTGCTTTCGGCACAATTTACAGTGCACGCTACTCTGTTTTTTGTCAGACTTGAAATAGCCAAAATACCTTCACACTACGGAACTTCTATGGCTCTTCCGTTCGACAATCTCTCCGGCGTTGGAACCATCATCTGTTTTCTCTTCGGTCATGCTCATTTCCTCCATTATGCGCTGGCTCCATTACCCGCTGGCTGCTTCCCAAACAAACACGTGCGGCTTGGCACTTGCGCTGTACGTAACAAGTCACGCGACGTGACGCTGCGGCTGTGATTGGTTCGGCTCTGCGGTACTGAATTTGGATCGGCTGACCCTTTTTTTTTTTTTTTTATAAGAGGACAAGAGCGGCGAGGTCTATCGCGATAGCTTAATTTCTCTATCGAGTAAAAGTTATATCGCGATACATATCGTTATCGTTCTATCGCCCAGCTCTAATTCAAATACAACAAAGCTATCTATTAGGTGATATTTTTCAAACTTGGATTGGTTCCTTCCTTATTTGCTCATTAATTGTAAAATAATAGTTTGACTAACATATCTGAAACATGTGATTAGGATTTTGTTACTATGCTAAACGTCTTTGAACATGAGCAGCAATCTCGAAGAAACCAATACAAGCTATTAAAGTCCAGGGTTTTGGAACATGTGACCAAAAAGACTGCAGCAGAAAAGCCACAAATTGGTGCATAAAAATTGACCTGAATGTAAGGGGAGAAAAAAGATGCTCAGACCTTTGCACCCTCTCCCCTCTAATTTCAGTCACAGAAATGTTCCTTGCTTTAAGGACACCATGAGTGTATATTTTGATAAATAAATAATATGAAATAAAACACTAAATAGTTACTGCAGACTCCCACGAGTCTGACTGTAGAAACAAAATGTATAAAAATACAGTATTGTTTCATTTTTATTCAGGAAGAGTTTCACAGGTGGTTAAAAAAAACTGTAGATGTGTGAAAAACAAAACTCACTAGCTTTGATCTATACTCTGTAAAGGATGGCTAAACTTTAAAACTAGAATTGTTCAAAGTGCTTTCTGATACACAAAGCGATTTGCGAAGTCTTTATTCCGACTCGCTGAACCAAATCGGAACAACTCGAGGTTTACTTGTCAGTGGTGGTTGTGCTTTAGCATCAGATAAATGGTGTTATTGCTAAATCCCGAAAACAAGCATGTTCCCTCTTGGAACTCAAACCCCTAATGGGTCTGAGGAAGTGGCATTGTCCACATCTATGGAAAAATAACCTTCCAGCATTTTGACATGATCACTCTCTCTCTCACACACTCTCTCTCACACACACACACACACACACACACACACACACACACACACACACACACACACAGAGTGTGACTGCAGTGGCTTTCTCAAGCTTAAAGCCACTTATTGAAATTAAGAGTTTGCAATTCAAAGATGGCATTACATCCTTTGCTAGTGCAAAGGAAAAATTCATTGTTCATTTTTTTTATAAAGATCACCCTGTTTATGCTAAACACTGCTTGTTTTACTTGTATGATAAACAAAAGGTCATATAATAATGTGCAACATCAGCATTTGTGCAAACACAAGGAGAAAGTGTGGGCACTGCAGCAAATTATTGTTAGTGAAAGGTCTCCGTCATGGACACTTTAGGATGTAAGTTGAACTCATTGTGTCAGTGGTTAGTAATTTAACATTCCTTTACATTAAATACAATGTATAAAACTTAGATGTTTAAAATCATTTTTCCACAAGGAATACTGTTAGACCCGTCTGCTGCTGCAGCACTGGGAAGCGCTAGTGGTTCATATATAGTTTAATTTTGTATTTGACTCATGTGCAGCCCTCCATCACTGTAATGCTAATTGGTAATTGTGCAGTGCCTCAACCAGAACAGTCCTGCACCCAGGAGGAGAGACACAGAGAGACCTATACAATAGCTAACTAAATAGTAGTTGCTTTGGTCTTTAAAAAATATCCACTGTGCTTAGTGGTTCACTTAAGCCTGGCAGGCGACTGAGCTACCACTACACTGTTAGAACCCTGTGTGATGATAAAGCTCACCACTGTTTATTGTTTCATTGTTCTCTGCCCCACAGGAGATAAGTCTCTTCCTCCAAAACTGGAGCCATCGGATACCATTCCTCCCCTCATCCACTCAGACACAGATCCCGAACCCCCAACCCTAAAACCAATAGATGCCGCCCCTGACTGTGAAGACAAGGTTCATGGCAAGCGAGCCAAGCTGGATGGGGAAATACCAGACCTGCTCTCCTCTCCCGCATGTCTCAATGGCCACGCACACAACAGCCTCCAGGACCCTTTGTTAGAAGGTGATGTGAGCGTGGTGGCAACGTCGACCCTCGCAGAGCCCACAGGCGCAGTTAACCGCAGAACCGCCGTTCTCTTCCGCAAGTCGAAGGCAGCCAGCCCGCAGAAGCTACCCAGGAGCGGAGACGAAGAGTCCGACAGGACTGACGGAAAAGAGGGCGAGGAGGAGCAAGATGAAGATGACGCACAGCTAGGTTCCAAGTCCTTCCTGTCAGTGGTCATACCCAGGCTGGAGACTCTGCTTCATGGCAAGAAGAGGAAGCACAGCGGCAGCAGGGATGCAGAGGAGGAGGGTGGAGAGGAAGAGCGTGAAGAGTCAGGCGAGTCTCCAGTTAAACGACTCGACACTGGTGAGAAGTTTACTGAGGAAGTCCTCTGAAAACACAAGATTTTAAATAAACATTGATTGATTCTGCATATGGTCTCTTGTTTTAACGTTCTTACATGGGGTAAATTCTGCTTTTGTGTTCTGGTATTTAACAAATAGAAAGGTTCTGATTAAATCACTACATTAATATTGAGCTATACCTCCAACCTCTTAATCTATCATCACAAACAATGCAGAGAGTTGTCATAAAAGTCATCTCAGTCAGTCCTAATTAACTTCCCTTGTTTACTCCTTTTTATCTGTTGGCTTTAATCAGAGAATGGCTTAACAATCTGTAGCTTGATCATCGTCATTTGATTGTGGCCTTTAGATCTCAGTCTAATATTTTTGGAATTCGCTGCTCTGCTTCTTTTAGGCCTGCCAAGTGGTGCTCTTCAGGTTGAGGAGCAGAAAAAAGTAGAAGAAACCAGCAGAACTAGTAGACCTGCGGAGCCTCGAAGACGCTGCGCCTCTGAGTCATCCATATCCTCATGTAGCAGTCTGCAAGGAAACACCAGGTAAAAATTTTTGTTCCCCTCCCCATTGATAATCTGCAGCTGAATACAAATGAAGAAGGAGCAGATAATGTAACACAGGCCTGCTGCAGGCAGTTTGCCTGTTTAGGCAGCTGTGTATCTGATCTATATTATCAAAGCATGCGTGCCACCAGATATTTTTGAAAGTTGACTTTGTGTTGTGTTTTTCTTGTGTTTTTCCTTTAGCACCATTCTCAGTCTTCCAAAATGTGGGAAGGGAAAACCCGCCTTAGTCCGGAGAAACACTGTGGATGACAAGAGCGAATTAATCGCCTGCATCGAAACTGGGAATTTTGCAAAAGCTGCACGAATCGCTGCTGGTAACGTGACCAGATTGTCAAAATAATTTTTATGCATGTGTGGGGAGTGGGTAGACATCTTTCACAGAAATACAAATATTAACTATTTTAAATTGTAATATACTTTATTAACTTACTCAGTCCTGCAAACAAAATCTATTAAAACCATAGTGAAACTGGGTTTTTGAGGTAAATGCAAGGTTAACAACAGAGAGGAAACTTTTTTTTTAAACAACTTTAGGGTGTAAACAGATTTTACGAGTAGTCTTTAAACTTGGTTATTATCAGTCTTTTCAGTTCTGTTCACTTTTATTTATATATCCAAAATCACAGCAATAGTCACCTCAAGGTGATTTATTGTAAGATAAATATCCTCTAAGTCAGGGGTCATCAGGGGCCAGTGTAGATAGCACCCTGGGTCAACACACCTGAATCAAATGATTAGGTCATTACCAGGCCTCTGGAGAACTTCAAGACATGTTGAGGAGGTAATGTAGGCATTTAAATCGGCTGTGTTGGATCAAGGACACATCTTAAACCTGCAGGACACCGGCCCTTGAAGCCTGGATTTCCCCAACCTCTGCTCTAAGTTATACAAAGAAAACTCCAAGAATCAGACTGCCCCCTGTGAGCAAAGCACTTGGTGACAGTGGGAAGAAAAAAAACTTTAACAGGAAGAAGCCTCTGGCAGGTCCAGGCTGCTGTGAACGGTTGGTGGTGAGGGGAGGGAGACGGGGAAAAAGACGCACTGTAGAATAGAGCCAAAGATTAATATTGCTGAAAACAATGCCGAGCAGGTCATTTACCTTAAAAGCAGAAAATAAGATCCCTTTAGAGAAGTTTATTTTTGACGAAGCTGGTGTTTGGGGATCCTAGTATTCATTTCAAATATTAAAGACAGCTTTTATTGTTAAACTGCAACCAGATGGGATTAAAGCAAACAAACTAATCGGATGAGAATCAACATGGTTTTGAAAAAGTGGCGATAAAATTCCTGTTTTTATTGGATTAAAACGTTACCCTTAACTAAACAGGCGACCGTGGCTCAGGGGGTTGGGAAGCGTATCTGTACCCGGAAGGTCGCCGGTTCGATCCCCGGGCTCTCTGTCCTGGTCGTTGTGTCCTTGGGCAAGACACTTTACCCTACCGCCTACTGGTGTTGGCCAGAGGGGCCGATGGCACGATATGGCAGCCTCGCTTCTGTCAGTCTGCCCCAGGGCAGCTGTGGCTACAACCGTAGCTTGCCTCCACCAGTGTGTGAATGAATAGTGGAATTGTAAAGCGCTTTGGGTGCCTTGAAAAGCGCTATATAAATCCAATCCATTATTATTATTATTATTATTATTATTATTATTATAATAAACATATGACAGACAATGGCAGGTTAACTGTCCACGTTATTTTGACAGCCTACATTTAGGGAATTTCTTATATTTGCTCTTGTCGGCCATGCCTCCTGGCTATTAACCGTTTCTTAATAAGGCAGGTGCAAAAAAAATACTGAATAACAATGGATTTTTTTTTCTTTTTCAAAAGGCATTCAAAATGAGTCGTTGACATGGTTGATTATATGTGAACGTGTGAATTTGCAGCCTTCTCAGGAAAAATAATTACCCTGATGATATAGATGTCCCAAAGTTTCACAAAAAAACTGCATAAAATATGATTAACTTAGTATTAAAGGGTTAAAAGGCTCCAATTTCTTCTTGACCAAAATATACAGTGTGTATCGTGACAATCCAGTGTAAATATGTGAAAATGGGATTATATTAACAACATTAACAAAATATGTATTGTAGTCTGTTTGAATTGGTACGACTAATAAGTAACATCGTTATGTATACTCCCAGTTGTCTGCTGGTCCCGTACGTTTCAAAACGTCTCTGAAATTAAATAATGTGGCTGAACTGTGTTTTTGTGCAACTGTGTGTCAAAGCACTCTCAGAGGTTTAACTTGATTTAACCAGCAGACACCTGGTATTCATACATACATATAAAATCAGGGTTGGAAATTAACTGCAGCTACCAGCCAAGTTCTTGTGAATTTTGGCACTGACTGGCTAGTCTTTATACGCTGCTGCCACCGTGGCATCTAACCAGTCAGCATCTGGAGACTCGGCCCTCATCTGAAATTCCCTTTTGGTTAATTAACAGCTGAGGGTGGCTGGTAAATTTTAATATCTGTCTCTCACCGTGGCTCCCAAAGTTAATTTCCCACCCTGATTTGGTGCCCCTGCACTTGCAGCATGGCTTTATTTTTTTTGAAATGTGTTTCTGTGTGCATTTAAACTCTCACACATAACTTGTCTGGTGTTGTTCCCACTTCCATAGAGGTTGGCAACAGCAATATTTGGATGCCTGCTAGTGCTGCAACTGTTGCATTGGAACCCCTAAAGCTAGTTTGGGCCAAATGTAGTGGATACCCTTCCTACCCTGCCTTGGTGAGTGCTTGTGGGAGAGAAAGCATGACAGTCGCTGACTGTAATCTTTTTATTCTGACGTTTTCTTGCCTCCTTCCCAGTCTGAGGACACACTGATAGCAAATTTATGACACTTTTATCCACAGGACGAAGCAATCCTTTCACTACAGCTGTTGTTTTCAGCAGCAACGTGGCTAGATTGCTGCTTGTAAAAATATTCAGTTTTTGCTCTAGGTGGCACCATTTCTCTGTAAACCAGCAATTTGAGCTTTGCATGAAGGGACAAATGAGGAAGCAAAATTTTAGTGGCACAAGCTGGTAGTGGAGGTGCATGTGTGTGTAAATTGCAAACGTCTCTCTGCTATATCTTTGCATGTTTTATAAGTGTGTGTGTTTGTAACGTCCCTTTTTACCTCCCCTACTGCAAATAGATCATCGACCCCCACATGCCACGTGTGGGCTGCCAGCACAATGGGGTCTCCATCCCCATGCCTCCCCTGGACGTGCTGCGCATTGGAGAACAGATGCAGTACAAAGCAGAAGAGAAACTCTACCTCGTCCTCTTCTTCGACAACAAGCGCAGTTGGTGAGTGCCAGTGTCTGTATTTATCAGTCAGTAAAGTGGGTAGTTGGATCATTTAAATAGTGTACAAAAAACCCTCCAAAACCTCACACCTTCCTAAACACACACATTTATTTTGGCATGACTCCCGTCACCGTGCAGAAAACCTTTTAGCTTTCCTGTATGTACACTTGGGATGCACTGATTGCAAAATGTATTTTTTTGTGCTTTCTTACAAGAACATTTTCTATATTAGACAGAACTGACCTGTGTTAGTCTTTCAGCTGTTCATCACATCTTTTTCTTTCTTTTTTTTTTTTTTTAAACCAAGCACAAAGTTGATATGACACAACAGCTTAGTCTCCACTGATGCTGGTAAATACCAAGATATTTGCTGATACGTCGCAGGGCCAGTGTAGACATTAACATTTCTAATAATGATAAAACGGTCATAATTAAAGCTGTTTGTGAAGGGAAAAATAATTATAGATGCTTATTGCATTCCATAAATATTAAACTTTTTTTTTTAAAGAGTTTTTTGTGGTCAGTTACTTTAAAATAAATAAACAAAACCCAGAATATATATGGTTGTTGTCATGTTAAGGTTGTGTTTTTAGCTTTTCTTCTGCTTTTTCCTGTGAGCAGGGTGCTATTTTCCTGTCAAGAATCATAGGAAATATTGACCTCTAGCTGCTTTTCCAATGATGTGACACTAGTGTTGCTTTCCCCTTCAGGCAATGGCTTCCTAGATCCAAGATGGTTCCTCTGGGGATAGACAAGACCATAGACAAGATTAAAATGATGGAAGGACGCACATCCAGCATCCGTAAGGCTGTCCAGATCGCCTTCAGCCGTGCCATGAACCACCTGAGCATAGTGCAGGACGAGCCAGTCAGCGACCTCAGCGACGTAGACTGACTCTGACTCTCTGCCACACACACAGATTTGTACCTCTCCTGTACCAAATAGCTTGTGACTACCCTCACACCCATCCCGGACTCCCTCTGTCTCTGCAGGAGACTGAAATGTTTACTGGGCACCTGCTGTAACAGGTGGTGTCTCTTCCTTATCCATTCCTGTCTGTACACGCTCCTACCACGTTCCGACGGGATACGGCTGCTGCTGAAATGAATGTGTCGATCTCTCCTCACCACCTCCATGCTTAGAGACTGCTAGTCACTCTAGTCACCCATGACTGTCGTTTTATCATTTCAAGGCAAAAAAAAAAAGTGTCAGTGATTAATTTCATACGTTTTTGGTAGCCTTTTACCAAATCAGTCTGTGGTGTCAAGACTCGGAGTAAAACGAAAACTGTCACACTGACTTAAACTTTAAACCGTTAATTTGGCATCCAGCCACAGTCGTCCTCATGCTAAAAGTGGGCCGCAAAACTTCTCAAGCGGTCGAGATCGTACATTTCATGCTTTCACAGAGGCTTTTTACTGGCATCAAATTTGTGGCCAAAGCCTGTGTTGATGTTATGCTTATCTTTACATTCTCAAGTCAGCTCCATTTGTATTGTAAATGTAAATACTGTGTACAGTTGGCTGACATTAACTTATTTTGTAGGTTTGACAGGAATCAGTACTGTACAGGTGTTTTCTTAGTATTTATACTTGACGCATTCTTGGCACTAGGGGGAGTGCTGTTTTGCCAGTGCTGTGTGAACAAGAATTTAAAAAGTAAAACAAACGCAAAAGCCTTTGTAATAAGGAGATTAGGGCTAAATTGTCATGTTTCTGAAAAGTATCAACCTATTCATTTTTTTTAAGTTATTGAAGTTTCTATCGTAAGCTTCCATTTGGCATTAAATCATTTTGTATTACAAATAGTTTTAGTATATTTTTGTTCATATATATATATACACACACATATATATATATCTATATATATATATTATATTATATATTTATATGATTTGAATACATAGTATACAGTTTGTAAGCCTCTGAAACTCATACAGGCAGTGTGTGATGTTGTGGACACAACATATGTTCTCAAGAAACCAAAAGAAGAAAAGAAAAACAAGAAAATAACATAAAACAAAAACATTGCTACCCAGAAGTCTTAGATTGATTTCTCTGTGTGATGTGTTGAAACTGTTGCCAAAAACAAAACAAAAAAGGAGAAAAAAAAAGTGTATTTCCATGTGATACATTAGACTGTTTTGCTGTAGTCATAGGGAGATGCGCCTGCGTTAACTTATTGTAAAGTATTTGCATTACTTTATATTCGAGGAAAGATGTGCAAGCTGATTGTGGTAAAGTGGCACATTTTGTGGTGGATACTTGCCTTCTTTTTAAGTAATGTTTTTCTAACTTTGTAGTTGTAGACTTCCAGATATTTTATTTTATACTCTTGCCTGTTTTTGTTTCTTTCTTTCTGGGTAGCATTGGGTAGTTTTGGTATATTTCATTTTGTATTTAACTGTAGTAGTTTTTTGTTTGTTTTGTTTTTTTTAATCAGATGATGCAAAAAATATTGCTGGGACTGTTTTTTGTTTTTGTTTTTTGTAGTAAAGCAAAAAATAAAACATACAAATAAGAACTCATTTAGCCTTTTTTTTTTCTTTTTTTAGGTATACTGTCAAGCTAGTGCACATTTATTTTATTTTTTTAAAGCCTCATTCAGTTTTTTCTAATTGATCTGCAACTGAAAAAAAATCCGTTGCTGTACAAAATTGCATTCAAGAAGTTTTATCAATTTAATTTTTATGCAGCTTCTGGATGTATATTAGTACATACTGTACAGTCATATAGGTAATAAACCTGTTTAATAATCTAAAGCTACTTGAACAAGCCTTTTATTATGCTCTCTCTAGTAAAATTAATTATTTGTTACACTTAAAGTGCTTGTGAAAAATGTTGCCCATCGTGGATATGGTTATTAGATTGTTGCTAATACATCAGTGTGTAAGTGGTGTTTTACTGCTGGTCCACATGAAGCTCTCAGCTCTCTTGGAGTGCATTTATACTGTTAGATCCATAATTTGCTGAATAAAGACACAATCTTTGTAGTTTTGCCTCTGTGAATCACCGTAGTAGATTTTAAATCAAAGATTGATGTGCAGACTTTAAAGACTTGAATTCAAGGGATTAAGAATAATTTGTATTGACTGTCAACTAATTACAACCTTTTAATACATCAGAGGCTTAGACTAGCATAATTTCATAATGGCTGTTTTCAATTGTTGAATGAAATCCTTTTGCATTTTCTGATCTTGAACCTCACCAAATGTTGCGTTTCTTCCTTTGAATTCTTTAAGGCCTTTACTGCGTCAGGTGGATTGAAATTGTGGCTTAACTTGGGCATTGAAAAATATCCCATTTCTTTGCCATGAGAAACTGGGACTACTTCTGCTTCCACCAGCAGTCAAATCATTAATAAACACTAGTGACCTGATTTCACTGGCAGACATACATGCCCATGGCATAATAATGCCCCGCACAATGTTAGCTGTTGTGTTTTTCTTAACCATAGAAATAATTTCCACATCAATAATTGCCGTGTGTAAGTGGGGTGGACTGGAAGCTGCCTCTTCTGCCAGTGCAAAGAATTTTAACTAATGTATTATCCCTGAGATGTCTTAATATAAGAAACAGAAGATTGTGCAGACTGTCCTGTATTTATAAAGCAAAAGATTTTCATTAATCCACAACAAAGGTCCTTTTTTGGAAGCTTTCTGTCATTTAATTGTTTACTTTGGTGTACTACAAACGACCACAAATGAAACCTACAAAAATACAGATGAAATTTCAAAATCCATTTTCCACATGCCGTCAGATTTGGCAAACCTGTCCAGTAGGCCAGCTTGGAATCGATTCGGGGGCCAGGGGCCAATTGGGCCTTATGTTTGATATACCTGTCCTAAGCAGTTAATTTAAATATACAAATTAAAGCTTAAAGTCTGCACTTCACTCACGCCTTAACTGATTTAAAATACATTGTGGTGATATACAAAGGAAAAAACGACAAAAACTGCTTCGCCTTCTAACAAATTATGGCCCCAACAGTTAAAAATCAAGCGCACTTATGTACTCGTCCTTAATGTGTCACAATTCTCTATCCTAAGCTACCTGTTTTAGCTTCTGTCTCTTTTAAAGTCCCACACTGTATCTCCTCTCCTTGGTGGAGTTAAACATGGGACTTAAAAATAACATAAAAGTAACGCTCAAGATAAACAAATGTAATAAAAGTTATATAATTACCTATGAAACGTACTAAAGTACTATTTACAAAAAGTTAAATTACAGTCGGAGTCCCTAGCAGTTAAGCTAACTAGTGGATACAAGTTTTGCATCTGTTCTGATTAAGGCAGCCACTTTCCACAGGGAGGCGCTGTTGCTCCACACACACACACATCCGAACACCCTCCGCCGTGACAACACCCGGCGTAGCCGAGTGTCCACCTGCTTTGCTCAGCTCCGGTCGTTTCTCCTCTCGGGTAGGCATCTGTATTCAGCATACAAACAGTTTTTTATTACTGTGTTCAAATGGTGAATGCGGCCGATTAGAAGACTGTCAATTAACGCTAAATCACTTCGAAGACATGGGTTTGGCGCTTCTCTCCAACAGCTCAGATAAAAAGTCTGCTAATGCCAATCCTTGTCCATCTCTACCATTAACTCCATTCTCCTTTTTTTTCCACAGCGAGTGGGCAGACAATTTCTATCTTAAGTGTTTTATTTGTTCATATGCTAATAGTGCGATGAAGTTAGCTCACAGAGAGGGGGGCATGTAAACTGCTTTGTGTGGGCTGGAGTTGAACCTGCACCGTCACGCTTGTGGAGTTTTGCTCTGTGGGTTCTTTTTTCCTAAGTGCATCTTAAAAGGCCAAAGCGAGGCACGTCTTCGATGCAAATTTAGCAGAAAAACTGTTGAAATATGCATTTTACTTAAGCCAATACAGTTTCTGATATTTCAGGCTCCTGACATTCAGAGAGGTAAAGCAGTTTTATGGGGATTAAATGAGCTAGTAATGGCCCTGTGATATAGAAGGCCACCTTCAAGCCGCTGTTGAAAGACATCTCCCATCTTCATAAACAATTGGAGCTAATGCAGTCGCACAGCAGAGTCTGACTCCATCCCTCGCTCCTCTCTTTTGTCTGTCTGTCTTCACCAGATACTAATTGCGCGGGGAGGTAAACACAGCAGTCAAGTGGAGAGGACGGCGAGTCAAGCGTGAATATCAATCTCCCCACATCAGTGTCATCAGATGACTTTGACTGAGTTGAAGGCAGGCCTCATTAGAGATGTGGTTCAGGCAGGGGTGCTGCAGGTGGCAATAACATCCAGGCGTAGGGCTCTGATGTTCTGGAAGTCTGCAGAGCTCACCAGGTAACAGGCCTGCGGATGTATAATCCAAGCTCCACTCCCCAAACCCAGCCCTCACAGAAGTGTCAACAGGGTTCAGGGAGGAAATGTCACATTCCCCACATAGGCGTGCTCCTCTGCATGAAGGCGTGAGGAACAGCACAAGTTCGTAGGTGTAAATGTGCATCCCGTAGTCATGCAGCCGATTGTTATGAGCTTGTGCCACCAGCTTTATTTATTTTTTTCTTTTGCCCTTTTTTCCTGGCTCCATGTCAGCAAGTGACAGCAAGAATTGCCTGCGTTGCACACAGGTGTCAGACCTGGCAACTAACTTTTCCCACCCTGCCGCCAAGATTTTCTTGGGGAGGGGGGGTAGAATATTGCGCCTGGCATTTTTGACTTCTTTCACCAGATCAAGAAGGAAGAATGTCAAGCAGATGCATCTTGTATCTGAGCTGGTGTCGCACGTTCTCTGTCAGCAAACCCACAGCAGAGATGTTGTTATTTGGCATTTGCCTTTTTATGGCTTTGAAGATATTTTTATTGTTTTTTGTTCATGAAGTTAAGGTAAAGCAAGCAGAGGAAAAAGAAAAAAACAACGGCTAATTGATAATTGGCTAATCATATCAGATTTTACCCCTTGGCTGTAAAGCTTTAAGTCTGCACTTCACTCACACTTTAATTGTTTTAAAAAAAGCCGATGAGGCATTGTGATCACCCAGGTGTGCGGCGCGGATACAAAGAGCAGTGAACACGGTAACTGGAGAAAGAGGCAACGTAGGATTTTCAAATTCATACCGTAGGCCCATCTGCAAAAATTTTTGGATGACTTAAAATCCCGGTGACCATGATCTCAAGGTTAAGGTCAAAGGTCAAGCTTTCTGAAAATCCCCACCTCTACTAAAAACCTCTGACAAGTTCAAACCTCAGTGACCTTGACCTCAAAGTCCTAGGTGATTTTCAGAAAACTTGACCTGTGACCTTGATTGTGACCTCAAGAAGGAAGTCAACGAGGACTTACAAATTAGCTGCATCTGCTAGAATGCTGAGGGGTATCACTGGCAGCCATGAGTATTTTTATAACAGTAAAGAACATAACACAGAGGCCCCTGATCAACTTGATCTGTGAGGAGTTGTTGTTTGTTTGTTGTTTATATTTTATATTCTAAACGATGGGAGAAATGGTGAATGTTTGCCTATAAAGTAAAAGCTGCTGAAACCAACATAGTTCATTTGGCACCACTGGCACAAGCACAATGGAATGATCTAGTTTAGCAAAGGTGAGGCACGGCAGACACATAGAAGCTACAGCTGCTAATGTTAGGACACCGGTCAATCAGTGCAGCCATGCCTTCCATGCCAGAATCCAGGTGTTGAGGTATTAAAAAAGAATTCAACTTACTCAGAGTTGTTATGAAAACGTAAACTATCTATAGATGCCCATACTGTTTTTGCCCCAGGATGCTAACATACTTTTCAGTTCTGTGAATTCAAGACATGGGGGTACATAACATGGGAGTCTATGGAGATTGAGTCTGTACTTTATCATTAATTCTTCTCCAAAGAAAGTTCACTATAATGAAAACAAAAACAATCCTGCATTATCATGAGCTCTGTGGGGAATTTGAACCACGGGGACAGTGCTGCATTACTCACTGCTAACTACCAGATGTGGCGTGTTAAAGCATGTGTGATGAGGTTAGATGCTACTTAGTAAAAGGAGAAGCACAGCCATGACTACTGTGACTCCTCTAAAAACTAAGCAAAGATGAAGTCCAGTGTAAATTCTACTAGTTAAGCTTTTTTGAAATTGATATTTGGTGACTTAAAAATCCTTTTTCCTTTCATACAAATGAAACAAAAAACCTCTAATATTTGTTATGTGTAGCTAACATTTGTTATGTGTATGTACAGTCAGCTGGTTGTTGTTTGGGACGTTTCAAACGTGTTGCAGTCGCAGATGTTCCCCCTAGTGAATAAAGTGCAATGTCAACACTCTTAACATTGTGTAGGGTGTTTTGCCCATTTCTTATTTGCTTTTCAGGTTTTCATTTAACAGCAGTTATGAATGCTGATAAAAATGGCTAATATCAGGCAATACCATCAGTCTGCCAAGAAATTGGTTAGGTTCCAGCCAGCATGCCACATGTCACACAGTTCTTTGAGTGCAGTTTTTGAAGAGTAGCTGATTAATTTTCAGCAAAAGTAGTAATAATTGTATTTTTGCATGAAATTTTAATTTCGAGTTTAATAGCTTTTGTTCATTTTCATCACATTTGTGTAGCTGTGAAACTAAGCAGGAGTGACTTTCTTTTGAGATGTTTTCATGTCACTCTGACCGCTTCCTAAAATGTTATAGCGTTTATGCACTGCCCAACATAGTGCTCCCATCACAAGCTGATTTCCAATCCTCTGCTGGGATTTTAGTTTCCAAATCTTCATTCCATGCGTATTTACCCTTTAAAGGAATCTTTGATAATATTCCTTTTCTTAAACGGCGCTTTGTGATTGTTCTTTAAACAGAAGATGTTTAATAAGTGCTCTGGTCTGCTCTTAAATACCTGGCAAAATGGATATGTCAGCACGGGCATGCTTCAGTGTTGGCTCAAAATGACATTCGATTCAAAAGTCACGCTTTAAAGTTCTTTTGAATCACATTGCCAGACATGCCGGAGAGGTTAAAAATCTTGGGTTTTACTGTGAATTTGTGGCAAAAATATTTCTCCAACCAGCACAAAAGCCTCAAAAATGCAGATGAGAATCATCTTGTTTGTGACTGAAAGTTCAGAGGTGTGTGAGGTGACTCGTAAAGGAAACACTATGAACTGTGCCCCGATCCTCCTGCATTAAACATTGCGCAAACTATCCACTTTCCATTTTGGAACACACACAAATATTATCCTCCACCGCTCCCTCCCTGCTTCTTTCCTTCTCTCTCTCTCGGTCTCTCTCAGCAGGTCCCTGATAGGCCCAGTCTCCAGTGGCTATGTTCAAAACACTGGGCCAGAATAGCACGGGCCCTAGGTAGATAAATATTTATGGGGTGCGTTTACTTCTTACCACAGAGGAGAAGTAGAAATAGTGTTTCCAAGGTGAGCAAAACAAACAACTTCAAAGGAATTTAAATGCAGTTCATGTAAATTTTCTCCCACAGTCACATGTTTCTGCAAAGATTATCGTTATATTGTTAATGAAGGATTTTGCGCCTGATGCCAGATGACCTGATTATTGTCTGTTTGCTGGAGCTGGAGCCCAGAGGCACTGGCGAAGATGAAGCTAATGAAAGCATGCACACACAAACATGCGCCGTACATTCCTAGCCATAAGGTTATGTCATTAAGTCATGGCTTCTGGGCAGCAGTCAAACCAGCAGCTGCATTATTCATTGATCAGAGTGGACTGTGATCAGAAACAGCAGTGCTAATGGATGAGATGAAAGAGATGCTCAGCACGGAATAAACCAAAGAGAGTAAAAAAAAAGAAAAGAAGAAAAAAATCAACGATCCTCTGGGATGTCATTTATTTACTGCTAATCTGTAAAATGCTATGCAGGCTTTTCACTGAGGCTGCAGCTTAACACCTGAGATCTAATAGCTACGGTTAAATCTGGGGGATAATATCTCTCTGGAATCCCGTTCAATAATTCAGCTCGCAGACGGCTGCTCGTCACATGTGCCCCCATCAAACGCAGTCAGGCGATCGTCTAATTATCTGCTAATGTCATGATTCAGCTGGCTCCGGAAACGTGCCGATGATGGCGCGCGTCTGGGGCGGGCTGGCTGGTTGGTGAGTTGCGGGGGAGGGAAGGTGGGAGGTGGGGGATCAGCAGGCCTCGGAGCACAGCCCTTTGATGTGAAAGATAATTACTTGTGTAGTTAAGATAATTAGCACAAGTCCAGAATAAAAGTAAATAGGCTAACTGTCGCTTCCACTCTAGCCTGAATGAACTCAAGCTGCGAGGCAAACAGCGTGTGATTTTCCTCACAGCTGAAAGTGAAATAAGATTCGGAACGAGCACTCGGACTTGTGTATTGTGTGCATTTGCATTTTGGATGCGTGCTTTGAAACTGCATAAAAGTTGTAGAAGGTGATGTTATTTAGAGTCACCTCAGCTGGGGCAGAATCTGTAAATTCAACAAATTGATTGTTGGCCATTATTGGCACATCTGATGGTTATATGGGGAATAGGGTTGCAGGGTGGGTCATGCATTATCCGTGTTTTAACATTTGAGGGATAAACAACAAAAAAAGAAGACGCCATGTCAGGATTAGGATCGAGAACAGTTTTCAGATCATCCAATCCATTGAAATTCTATGCCCTCCAGGCTCCTGAGCTACTTTATCAATGCTGTTACTCCTTTATGACACTTGCTCATCGCAAAGCAGCTTTTCCCTAATCTATCAGTGGAGCCTTTGCACCCAGGATTTATGTGCATATGTTTTTTCAACCATATTCCTACCCTGTGTGCGAACTTTGAGATGATTAAAAAAAAAGTTGCCTTTTTTTCTCCTCTGCTCCCAAACAGAAAAATTGATTGGGAATCAACAAGGGAATCGACTATGAATCTGACCTTTAAGTCGACTCGATAATCTCACTGGTATCAATACACGAGCTGCATCACAGGCTCTGCTCTTTTTGGGTGTTGTTCCTTAGCTTTCCATCCTATGCAAAGTATGGACAGCAACGCTGAGTTTTTGTCTGTGAAATTTTCATCCATTTTTAGGGAGTAAAACAAAAGCGGTATTGATTTATGGGCCAATATTCACACGACCTTCTCGGCTGCGATTTTGTGCCTGCTGCATATGAAGCAGTACGTGCTGAAGGTATTGTAAAATTCAGAGTCGAAGCCCGCTGCTGGACGAGCTACGTGCTGTAGCCATTTGTAAATTACCAGCAGGCAGGATTACAGTGTTAGTGTCACTGCTCGTGCTGTGGATGAGGTAAAGCCTGTTATACTTTCCTGCTGTCAAAACATTACTTTCTGCTAAAATTAGGCTGCTACCTACTCAGCTCTATTGATGCTTTTAAAGGAGCCAGTTGACTATTGTCGCCACTGTATTAAGAGTCTAAATAGAGCATTTGGTTTTCTTTATCCATCAGAAGAAATGTTAAGGTCACAAACTTTGTTTCACAGAGTGTTACAAACCCTTTAGAAACAAGAACCCTTACAAGGTGATGCAGGATCTTGGATGTGCCTGCACACATTTAAGCAGGTTCATCCTGGCTCTTATGGAAAACAGAGCCCCCCACTGCTGGGATCACCATCCTGCCACATTCCAAGGACACTGTTGTGATAGACAGGGCTTAATGTGTATCTTGCCAGAATTGGATTTGATCCTGGGGACTCTGCCACGAGGCCCCCCTATGTTAGATTTACTCCCCACCCTCACCCCCAACACACTTCTATCTCCCCCCTCTCTTTTTCCGTGTCAAACAAACAGAAGCAGAATTGCCTCTTCTGGAGCTCCCGCCTGTTCGATTGCTGCATTGTGACAAGATCATGTACGGATCTGTGTCGCCGAGTGCTTTGTGTGTTTTTCCCAACAATGGAGGAGAAGGGGAGGATTTGTGTGTGGAAACAGGCAAGCAAGAAAACAAAGAGCAGGTGTGACTCTGTGAGCTTGTTTTGACGCCTGCGTATATATTTTATGTACAGGTGTGTGTTGTAGAATATGTGCCTCCCTGTACTCGTTTGCATGCCTGTTTACACTTGGGGACAAGAGTGGGGGGAATCGTAGATGCACCTGCTGCCACAAAGCTGTAATTTCCCTCGCAGAATTTAGCCGAATAATCGTGCTTTCCCTGCTGGCGCATCGTGCTTCAAAGCACCGATGAAATGGAAAAAAGCGTCGATTTGGGGCGTGATTGTCGGAAACGCCACACCTTCCCACTCTGTCTAGGGTGAGTTGGCATGGCAACTGGTTGCATAACCAGCCAAAAACTTTTCCCTACTCTTTATACCTAAAGGCCTAATCATATCCATAAAAGGCAGCACGTATGTGAAATAAAGCCATGCTTGAGTCTGAGGCATCTGAACTGTCTCCACATTCACATTAGCTGTCAGCATATGTGTAAATAATCTACATTTTATACCAAGCTATCATTAATCCAGAAGACGGCGAGAATAAAGATACCTCGGGCTTGTTGTCACTGTGATACCGCTTAGATACACAATAGTAGCATCAGTTCATGAGTCTCCATGTTGTGAAGCTGTGAGCAAACCAGCGGGGCCCCATTCTCCCCGGCTTTTAGATAGCTGACTCTTGTCTCCCGCAGATCTGTGGTGGTAACATCCTTATCTGCAGCAAAAAGCCTGCCATCCAGGTTTATCCATTTGGCTGAAGACTGACATTACTGCAATAGTGTCCCTTCTTATCTGTTTCTGAGGCTGAGGAAGAAAATGCAGAACAAGACAGACTACTATTTCATCTGGGGGAAAAAAAGAAAAGAAACAATGGTTTCATGTGTAGGCACTGCTGAAGCGCCATCTTTTATCCATTCTCATGTATGAAGGCACAGTGTGATGAGCTGTTTTTAATCTGTGTTTGCGTCCTAGCATAGCAAACACACACACACATACATACATACATTGATTGGTCTTTTGGAATTTCCATGTAAACAATGTAACTAGAAAGTTCTAGGAGCCTGGATGTTTTTTAAATACCTGCAATTTGGCACAAAAAAAGGTCAAACTAGGTATAGCCCCACATTTCTCTGCATTAGCCTAAAGCTCATATTAAGGGAGGCAAAATCCAATCACCACCTCCTCGCGGTGCCTCCTGGATAACCAACCAATGGTGATGGTCTTCGATGTCAGGCGGTGTGACAAGTTGATCAAAGCTTCAAATTGTCGCATCAAATGGCAATGGAATGTCAAAATTCGGGAAATGCTAGGGCGTCCCCCACAGGCGTCGCCCAAACGACATGGGAAATCAGCGAGGGCTACCCACTCATTGACGGAGTGGGCTAAAGAGACGAGTCCATCTTCGTTTTGGAACAATCAATATCGGAACCATGACTGGAAGAAGTCGTGAATTGACTGCTGCCCTGAAGACCCGCTGCATCGACATTGCCTGTGTCCAAGAGACAAAATGGAGCAGAGCAAAAGCCAAGGAAACTGGTGAAGGGTACAAGCTTTATTACAATGGAGAAACAAAAATCCAAAATGGTGTGGGTATCGCGATTGCTGCAAAACTCAAAGGCAGCGTCGTGACCGTCAACCGATTGTGTGATCGTCTCATGTCTCATTGAAATAGACTCTGGAAAGACAACTCTGCGAGTGGTCTGCTGCTACGCCCCACAAGTGCGGTGCTCAGATGAGTCCAAAGATGAATTTTGGGTACAACTTAAAGATCATCTTTGCTCAGTCCGGCCAGAAGAATGCTTGGTCATAGGCGGTGACCTGAATGGTCATGTGGGACCAGAAGAGATGGTTATGAACAACACCATGGTGGACAAGGACACGGTATGCGAAACGAAGAAGGCTGCAGAATCCTGGATTTTGCCAAAGCCCACAACCTCATCGTAGCGAACACCTACTTCAAAAAGCGGCTATCTCACCTGATAACTTACGCCAGTGGAGGACGGTTCACACAGATTGATTATTGAAAATCTACAAAACGGTGGTCTACCCAGTAGCCCTATATGGCTCCGCATGTTTTCCCGCATTGACCACACACGAACAGGCCCTAAACACCATGGAGATGCACATGCTCAGATGGAGCCTGGGAATTACAAGACGGGACCGTGTTACAATCAAAGACATACAGAAGCGACTAGGTGTAGCTCCAATTAAGGAAAATATACTCGAGTCCCGTCTGAGGTGGTATGGACACGTAATTCGAAGCTATGAGAACTCTGTAGCAAAAACGGCTATGGTGATCGACCCAGAAGGATGCCAGCCTCGAGGCAGACCACAGAAACGGTGGATGGACAAAATTAAGGAAGACATTAAGACTGTCAACGCATCACCTGAGGACGCCTTGGACAGAACCAAATGGAGAAACCTTTGCGGAAGAGCGGACCCTGTATCAGCGAGAACAACGGCAGGATGAAGAAGAAGCCTAAAGCTCATATTAAAACTGAACCTGGCATTCTTTGAAGAATTTGGTTGGACTTTGTTTTTTATTACTCACCAAGATCTTGTTTTCTTTTTTCTATGTTATTACATTAAATCTGCTGCTACTGTGTATATTAGCTTTTAAGATATTATTATTTTGAATTATTTAACTAAGAAAATAATTGGATTGTTCATAACACTACACAGTGTGGTCTAAGGACCAAGGTTGACTTAGACCACAGCCACGCAGGCCTAGAGCCTGGTCAACAACTATCTAGCAACTAGCTGTGAGAGAAAAAATGTCTGATTGGTGAGTCTTACTGGCATTTGCTACATGCAAACAGCAATTTGCTAACAACCAAAGCAATCAAAAGGAGGTTCTTGGTGCAGCATCCCCCTTGTGACTGATTTCACCAAACAACCTCCAGCAACCACTTACCAACTAGTTTGAGAATACAAACCTTTCCCTAGAAACCAACGGTTGTTAGCGGTTGCTGAGTGTTCTCTAGGTTTGTGTGATGCAAATACACCTGTTGGAACATGCTAATAGTAAGTTGTGTTTCTTCCTTTAGCTGGAACAGTTTTTTTGCACTTTTTACTGAATCATCATCAGAGACTTGTTTGTACAATTGAGGAAACGCAATGATATAAAATTTTTGAACAATATTATCACTTTTCGTATTATGATTTGTAATGCAACGGGCCTAGTTAATGGCTACTAAGAACTTTGACCCAAAAGTATTATTGAGACAATCTAACAGTAGACAAAAAAAAATTGGTTTTCTTTTTTAATAAAAGCTACTGCAGGACTTGGGCCATGAAAATCAGAAAACAACTCTGCATTCTACATGGAAGGCATTTAGAGAGGGCTACGCTGTGAGGTTTTATACTTTGGATAGGCTATAAGTTGAATGTCCACTGGTTTTCAATCCTCAGGGTGCCGCTTCAGGGGAATGCAGTGCTCAGGTCAGAGATTGTTAAAAAATAAAGGATGGTCTGTCGGACACGTTAGAGAAGGACCAGCGATGTGCTTTCTTTCATGCTCTGCTTGTTGTTTTTTTATCACTGGATCTGGCACCGTTCTCCTGTCAAATAAGCGCACTAAGTTATCTTGCTAGATGGTAACAATAAAGCCACTGCGGTTTCTTTTCCCACAGATTGCTGGATTAAGTCAAAGTGATTCATTCTCTTTTTGTAGCCCTCTTCAGCTCTTTTATTGTACCCCTCCTCCAGCCAATCCTTTTGCAGAGTGTACTACCTGTTTTTCCTGTAGGGACCTGTTAACGCCACTAGATATTTCCCCGTTGCACCTGACTCCTTAAGTGTTTGTGTACTACTGTGTTTTAACACTCCCAGCAGCCCACACTCATACTGTTAAATGATTAATACTTAATATAAGGACCTACCAACTTTCTCACTCAACACGTTCCCCACCTCTTCCTCCCTGTCCACGTTCCTTGCTTGCCACCCTCCTTCGTGGCTATTGATTGTAGAACAAAGGGGAGGGACTTGGGCTGACCCCCACATTACAAGTGTGCAGAGTATAATTACCTGCAGTGCTTTGTCCTCACTCTTTACTCACATCCTTTCACCAGCCCTCTCTCCACAAGCCAAACAGATGATGCGGGGGGGCTGGGTTAAATGAAACATGCCAGGTTTTTAATGGAGTTTATTTACTTTGTTGTGTTTACATATTAATGTCAGTTATGATTCCATCTGCATACTGGGCCGCTGTGTCTATACATCTGTGGTGGAGGCTTAATCCTACTCTATATAATGCATTAGGAGCTGAAAGTGAAGCCCTTGTCACTAGAACCCACATGTGAAACAGGTTGTACTCTCCAGCAAGGAAGTTGTTTGGGCGTAAGATTTTGTCTTTAAAAAACCCCAAAAATAATAAAGGCTCATTAAACTGTTGCAAGTAATTTACACAGAAAGGAATAAAAGAACTTTTGGCTTAGAGGTATCTTTGCCTGAGCATTTAAAGCATTTTGTGTTGTATGAATTGGCTTGGAAGGTTTTTAAGGTAGCGTGGAGGAGGATGCTATTGGGCTTAACATCAATGTCCAGTTGCTTAGCTGAAGGAAGGCCATCTCACTGAGGTAATAAGAATATATGATCACAGCCTGCAATTTCAGATTGATTTACCAAAGCGTCAAAATGGATTTTGTGTACTTTCAGACATTTGTGAGGTATTTGCACTACACTATTTTTCTTTTTCATGGAGCACATAATTGCAATTTGTCCGCTCTGATGTCTGATTCAGATTCTCCGAAGGGAAACTTTTGATTTGATATTACAGTCATTCGCAGCAACTCGCTCTACAGGGGGTGGCTCTTTAGTTGTTAGAGGGTGCTTGGAAACATTGCAGAACTGCCCTGCAATAGAGGATTTAGAATTTCATTCAGCAAATCCAAATATTTTTAGGAGAAAACTAAACTCAAATAGAACATTCCAAATATATGTGCTGTAGACAGTGCTGAGAGTACTGATAACAAAAGACAAACTCTGTAACGGCACTGTTTTAGGTTTTTAAGAAAAGATATTGACATGACAAAGCTTCATCCTGGACTCCTCCACTGTGCCCCTTCCTAAAAAAAATGTAACTGATGATTCCCCAATTAAGTGGAATGTTTGCTACCACCTACTTGGTGAGGAGGCTGTTGGAGAGGGAATAGGCGGGCATTTGCATCCACACTGATCATTAGTTTATGGAAATGTTAAAATACAGGCTTAGCAAATGACTTGAGCTTAATTATTACTCTTGGTGTTTGTTTCGCTCAATTACTCTGTGCTGCGTGTTAAATGTATTTCAGAAATGGAACTATCCGAATCACGGCGGTGGTATCACACATACAGACCAGGAAGCACTGACAGTATGAAAAGGTCTGTCAGCAGATCCCAGATGTTCATTTCTGCTACACACTGTTCCTCTACTAACACGGACGCTACCGCAGATTTTACACTGGAAAAGCCAAAGTCTGAACATTTTGTTCTATGCCAGCTCTCAGGGCAGAGGTCATTTGGGTGATGTGTACTATGACAAGCCACTGTTCGTGCAGGTCAAACATTCCAGGCTCAGAGGCTGTACAGATATTTAATAATGAAAATACAAGACCGTATTTGGAGATACATTCAGATTTGCCCTGTATACAAAAAAAAAAGAGTTTAAGTCAATAGAAGCAGTACATGTTTAACGAGACACTGAACCGGAGAGTTAAAGGCACATGATTGGACCTGCATGTACGTCATTGCTTACAAGACTACACAAAGGACTTCAGTGTTTCACAGTAAGTTTGCTGTTCATCACTCTATCTATTAACTTATATCTTATGTACATTAGTGTACTGCTTAGGCAAGCTTGATTAATTAGGTAAGTGATGAACAGCTATTGCAAGGGCACAAAACTGAATTTTTAGCTGCATCAGTAGTTGGTAGATTCATTAATTCGCCAGACACTTTAATTAGTCTACCAGCTAAATTGCATTTTAAGAGAGTCTGGTTGTTTACCTGCCAAAGTGTGAAAATAGAGTATATAAACAGCCCTGGAGAAGCTTAACAGCGTATGTCTGGTAATGGCTCCCACACTATAGCTATCGAAAGCTGCAATTCTTGTTTCCTTATAACATAAGTTGATCGTGTTGCTTTATGTGTGTGATGGCATTTATTTAAGTCTAACATTAATTTGAGGTAGAATGTCAGAGCTGAGATGTGTTGACTGTATGACTAATGTCTGAATCTTTTTTTAATACCAGGAATGTCTGCAGTTACTTGACCTGAGAAATATGAGTTTAGTCTCAAAAGACAGACCCAGTGTTAGCTGGAAGTTTTTGAGTTGCTCCAGCAGGAACATGCAGAGGCGTTCGGAGGTGCTCAGCTGTATGTGTGTGCTCGAGAGCTGTGGGCTGCATGTGCTCCACATAGCTGGAGAAAGTGCTCAAAGCATTGCGTGCAATCTTCCTTAATACCCCTGCTAGTGGACAAGATTTTGTGCACTTTGTTCAAGAAATTTTTTATTCTTCAACAGCTTTTTGAGAATAACTGAATAGAAAACGTGGCCCTTATCAGCAAGGAAGTAGATCATGCTTTTGCCTGCCATGTCGATGTACAGTGCAAGAGTCTTGACCACTTTTATCTTTCAGCAAAGCCTAAAGTCTCTTGCGCAAGTTTTCTTATCATTTCTTTAAATATTGTTCTCAAAGGTTGTTCAAAGCTTCTCTTTGGATTTTGGCTTTCTTTTATTTTTTTCTCTGATCCCACACTGCTTTAGTGATGTTCAGGTCCAAGCTCTAGGGAGGTCAATCCCAGACTGTTAGTGTTCCACTGTGTGTTTTTAATGATTTGGCAGTGTGCTTAGGGTCATTGTCATGCTGAAAATAGCGCAGAGAACTATTGCACAACTTAAAAAAAGTACAAGAAAGTCTTGCACCTTGGAAGCAAAATATTTAGCAGCAAACGAGGGTTGGCTGAAGACTTTTACAGAGTGCTGTACAAATCCTAGAACATATTGCTTGAAGAGGCATGAGTTGGCCCTCTTCTTTATGGCATCTCCAGGACAGATGAGCCTGTAATGATATTCATCAGTAAAGACCTGTCTCTGCTCAAGAAGGTAATGAATAACTCACCATGGATATAAAGTACATTTCCATTTCAATAACTGTCAACGGTGATTTCGGGGGAAATATCCAACTGCAGTTTTTTTCAGACAGGTAATGCAAAGTCACAGTTCGGTAATCACAGCGAAGTTGATTTAAAATGTGATGAAACATTGCAACATGAGAAACCATTATAATATTAATAGATTTACATTCAAATGTAGATGATCAAGCTGGACAAAAACGAGTAAAAGCCAAATGTTCACCTGAAATATTTAAAATCCTTAAAGGGATTGTGGAGAAAGATCACACAATTGCTTGTGTACAGAAAATCCAAGCTTTTTTTCTTGTGTTTGAGTTTAGAAGAGACTGTGTGGACTGTTTCGCTAACATCGTCCAGAAAATGCAAGACAAGCACCATGAGCACACCATTGTCAGGCAGATGGCATGTTTGGACCCAGCAAACATGTCCTCAGACCCAGACTTGTGCCAGGAAAGAATGAAATGACTTGTGGAGCTCTCTGCAATCTGTCAGGAGGTGTCTCTGCTGGTTCTCATGTTTTCAGAAGTCTCGCCGAGAATGTACATTGCACTTACCTGAAGGTTATTCATTGTCACACACAATACAGCAGTGACAGGATTCTCATCCTAGTAAATGCTTTCATTACATTTGATGGATTGTCTCAGTAGAAAAAAGCTGAATCATTTTCTTTTTCCCCCCATTGATTTGGAAAGCATGGGCTTTCTGCAGGAATCTTCTGCTCCCGTCGGGCAACCAAACAAAGGTTTGCGAACGGACACGTGGAGATTTATGCATATGCATCGGGACACAGCTGTAGCTCCGTGTTTGATGTGTCTGTGGAAGAGCTCTCAAAGTAACTTGACAAAGGAGCCTATAGCAGCTCCATCTTCAGAAAGTCCTCCGTCTGTTCTACAACTGCGTCAGGAAAAAAAGACAGAGCAATGCACAGAAAAAAAGAAATTGCTTTGAGCCATCTTGAGATTCTCAGAAATGGGCCTGGGGGGTGACCTGAAAACACAAAACCGGAAGAGGTGGCTGAATGTAAATCACACCCTTATGGCCCTGCTAATCAACAGGCCCAGCAGATGGGAGATGTTACAGTCATATCCAGGGGTGGCTTTGTTAGCCTTTTGTTAGCTTCAGTGTTCAACTCTTTCTGGCTTTATCTGACGATCTACTGTCGGTTGGCTCTTCTAAAATATCTGTCTAAAAAGTTTGGACCTCATCTTCCAAACAAACTTTGATTTGTGATACAAGCCATCAGGCCCAGAGTCTGGTGGTTAGTATCATATGACTGTTTATGTAAATATGTGAGTTAAATTTAGTGGGAACTATGTGTAGTAAATCTTTTTACTGGGATTGTTTTCAGAGGTTGAAGCTCCAGCCACAATTACAGTATATAGAACAGTTTTATCATAAGACCAGCATGTCTCGGTCTTCATCAGGTTCATTGAGAATTAAATTGCATTATATACAGGACTTTCATTAACATAAAGGGGGAAAAAATCCTAATAGGAAAGATTTGAATAAACCCATCATGTGTGTGCAGTTTACCTGTCCACCAATCCACCCAGTCTAATTCCACAGTTGTCTACATCCAGTAAATTTACCAATGGACCAGTGTAACACCAGCATGGATTGGCTGGGCATGTCGTCATCTGATACAAGGCCTACTAGGGAGTGTCTAGTGGTAACCCTAAGTAAGTTAGGCACCTAAACAAGAAGAGTATACAATTTATTTTTTTCTCCTCCCATTATACAGACATCCACTATAAAGGACAACGAACTGCTTAATGAAGAATTTGTCAAACAAATAAATTTGTCGTAAATTATTGAAAATTGGTTTAAAGCCATAAAAAGAGGAAACAGGCAAAATATATACTATAAAAAGTAGCGATGTTTCTGTTCCTGGCTAGTCTAAAAGTAAGAAAGACTCAGATATTAAGTTACATTTGAGAACCGTTTAGTGGAAAATGTCAACAACTAATAACAAAGGCTTTTTAAACCATTTATCACATTCTTCAGTAAATCATAGTAAACCGTGGCACTTCACTCTGTGGCACCTCACATCTTGTGTATTAAAATTCCTCGTTATGCTCTAGACAGACAAAGACGAAAAACACTTCAAAAAATATATGATGTTACGTATGATAGGAAAACCCGCTACTACAAAGATGTTCAGGTATTACTTCACAAATTACCATCAGAAAAACTTGCGACTGAAAAGTGTGGTGCTGTTCGCAATTTCACAACAACCACTTCAGTAGAAGTTAAAACCTAAAATAACAAAACAATAAATTATCCATCCATTTTCTTCCGCTTAACTGAAGTTGGGCAGCAGCAGCAGGGAAACCTAGACCTGCCGCTCGTCACAGCTTCAGCTTATCTGGGGAATCATCGAGCCTTTTCCTGTCCACCCAACAGATGTAATCTGTCCCAGTCTACACCGGGGCCTGCTCCCGGTAAGACATACATGGCCGGAAAACCTTGCCCAGGAGATGAAAGCCTGAACCATCTCCTTTCGGAGGAGTGGCGGCTCTAGTCTGAGCCCCTCCCGAAGGACTGAACTCCTCACCCTGTGGCTAAGAGAGAACCCATCCGCTTTTTGGAGAAAGTTCATTTGAGCCTGCAGTGTCTGTGATCTCATCTAATAATGTTAACAAAAAGATGGGGCCTACATTAAAGGCGTTTCTCAACAATGATGCACCACCCACCACCTGGTGGCATAACATGTAGGACACAATAATGTGCTAACATTGGGCTTAATTTAAAATTTTAACAGTGACAACAGCGACGAATTGTTGGCTAGTGGGCTAGTCGCACATATCCCTAATAAAAATGCATGGATTTAGAACTGTTTTCCAGCAGTTTTTTTTTGTTTTTGTTTGTTTGTTTTAGCTTTGGTTAATCCCGAAGTCGATGTGATATCCAAGTCCATGTATGGATACATTTTCCTGCTTTATTAATTTGGATGATTCAGTTGGAAATACCACTATGACAATGCGATGAAGAAATATGTAAATAAACCTGACAAACCTACACCTGCCTACAGTATATTTCCATTAAACCTTGTCTTTGCAGTGAAATTAACAGAAAGTGGCTCAAGACAGAGTTCAGGAGTTCAGGAGCAGAGCAGCTATGGAAACATCATCCGGCTCAAAAGGTAAGATTGAGGCCTTTACAGTAAAATAACACAATTAAACTTTTACTTCCATCATATGATGCTTGTTTTTTTAGTTTCAAGATTCAAAACTTGTTGCAAACTGTTGGCAGTCGGCTTTGATATCCAGTCCAACAAACACGTCTGCCGTGTCACACACTTTTGAAAAGCCACCGCTCGCCATGTTTTGAAACTCTGCAAACCCGTGAAACTCATCACAGCCAGGGACAGCTTTATTGTTCAGTGTGCAATTCTATAAATGCCACTTACAAAAAAAATGAGGAAAAACACCAACAATTCATTTAGCGGGCTCTCCAAAGCAATCACAATTACAGAATTGTTTTCCTTCCCTTATCAGCGCTTCTCACAAACAACAGCATGGGATTTAGCACAGTGGTTAGCACTACATAATGCCATACACGTCACCGGTGATGAAATATATTTGGAAATATAATTAGAGCCGTGTGATATTAAGACCACAGTCCTGTTATTGAGCCGCGTCACCCAATTTCGACAAATTATGTCTCGGTTGTCTCGGAGCCTGAAACCTTTGTTCCTTCTCCCTCCTGCTTCATACTTCATGTTAGTGTGTGTATTTAGTGGAAACACCAGGAGGCTCCAACAGTTTCTACTCTTTTTTCCACATTGATTATTGTTTTGCAATCATGAAAGCAACAATATGAATGCTCATGAGCATCTCAAGATTGCAGCCTGAAATTACTTCTTTTTCAATTCATTAACACCTATTCATGGCTTATTAATTAATATAGGGCACTAAGTATTCCCCACCACAGCAGAGGGGCACATTTTTCCCTTGGAGTGATTTTAATCTTATGATATTAGCATCTCACTTTACTCATGGGCCTGTTTGCCCCACTTAGCCTCGCTGCTGCTCCCAAATAGGCCAGTCCAGTCTAGACCAGGGCAGGAACCCTGTGTGTGTGTGCAGGTGCAGCTGGTGAATCCATCCAGCTGCTATTTGTCACGCACTGGCTCACTCCCAACCCTTTTAGCACCAACCACCAACACGATGCCGCATATATGCCTTGTCGAGATGCCGTTGCATGTCTGTGTGTGGCGAGGGCGCAGGCCCAAGTGTAATGGGTTGATAAATCACCCACTAGCTGCAAATTAATGAACAGCATATGAGAGCGAGTGCAAATACACCGCCAAAACGAAACAGTCGCACCAGATTGCTTTATCTATGGAATAACCCCCACCTCCAACCAAGGAAAATGAAAAAAATCAATTAAAGCACCGATATACACCTCATGCTGCTACAGTGCTCGTGTTGCTAAGGAGAACTGAGCAAAGCATGTATTTTTTGTTTATTTGCATTAGAAGAAGGGGAGGGTCTGCTGAAGGTCAGCGTAAATGGAGAAAAGGATGGGGGGAAAAAACTTTGTGTTTGCCTAGAAAACAACTTAAATCAACAAGCTGGAGTGGATAGAAATTGGATAAAACCTTCAGGGCTGCCCCTCAAGAGTATGAATTCCATATTCATTATGCTTGAATGTTGTAATTTCAAGCCCTTACCACCTTTAAAAACAGAAAAAAAAGGAGAGAAGTTAGAGTGGTGCTGTTTCTCATTTTTCAGCAGAGGACACCTTCAGTGTGACAGCAGTGCGTATGTGTTGAGATGGGAAGGGACAGGCGAGCGGAGGAGGGACGGCCAAGAATAAAGCGAAAAGAGTTAGGTGGTCAAGTCGCCACCTGTGATCCGCAGTAAAACTAAACCCTCTCATTCCCCATCCTCTCCTCCTTCGCCTCATCCCTTTGTTTTTTCTGTTTTTTTTTAAAGGTCCTCAGAGGATATTGCCGCCATATTCTTTCAGTGGTAAAACGTCCCCAGGCACAAAGCTATTTCAGATGCTTTACCGGCGGGCCTGCGGTGATAGAAAAGGCGTAATTTGTTTTGACTTTGCCTCTCACACAAACCAATCTCCCAGTGTTATTTAAGTCCCAGCTCTTCTCTCGCTCTCAGCAGCATGTGACGGCAAACAACAAATCTCAGGTTGCCATGGATCTCTGCTATTTATAGATTGTTTGCGTGTCTTTGTGTGGGTTTGTTTCTTGTAAGCGTGTGTGCGTGTGTTTAATTGTTGGAAGTTGTGTACGTGTTTGCATACACGCCTTTTTTTTGTTCCCCCCTCTCTTGTTTGTTTCCGTCGCGCAGTCGAAATACTGTCAAAGCCAAACTATTGCAGTGCGGATTCAGTCACAATGCATTGTCGCCAGACAGGAAAAAAAAATCTCTAACTTTGAATTAGAGTTTAAAAAAAAAAAGAGTATTCATGCTGTATTCCCAGTGCAGTCATATCTGGGCTGGTGTTATCTGAGGATACAGAGAAGAGGAAAGTGAGCCTAGATGTAGCGACAAGAAGCCTAAAAAAGAAAAAAAAAGAAAAACACCTGATATTCCTGAAATAGAGCGCTTCATTATGCCGGAGCAGAGAAGGATCCAGCCCCTGCCTGTTGATAATCAATTCCCTCTGGTGACTTCTGAACTGCAGTCTAAAGCCACGATGCAGGAAAACAGAGGATAAAAGAACATCCTCCAACTTTCCGGAGTGAGCTGCAGTCACAGCTCGCTTTGCATAAACAGATGTCAGATTTTTAGTTTGGTTGTTTTTCGTTGCCTCCCTTCTTCTCCTTTAACTGTACTTGACGGCCTCGACTAGAAGAGCCTTTTCTTGTCGAGAAGTAATTCCGTATCCACCCTAAAACAAACAGCCAAAAAAGACATTTGATTTGATACCACTTCCCACATTACCGCATCCCTGTCACACTCGCTTTTTTCCCTGCCACCAAGAACAACTTTCATCAGTTTCCCCTGTATCATGTAAAACAGTGGTTCCTATTTTTTGTATTTAACATATCCCTATAGCGGTATCAGATGCACTTGGGTGCCCACACATCCATCACCTACCACACTTCAAGTATGTTAAAAATAAATTTTCAAAAATGTTAAAACAATTGTAATCTTTTATCAAGAACTTTTAGAACACACTCCATATTAGGCATGTCACCAGAACCGATACTTACATTTTCTTAAACTACCGCAGGTGTTGCAAGCAATGCATGGAAACTTTATGAAACTTAAAGCATGCAGCCAGGACAGCACATCAAGGCACAGAAGCCAGGAGGGGATCAGTCAACATGACTTTGACAGGGACTTCTCCACTATATCAGCAGATGACTGCCCCTCCCTATACCTGCTTCTGTCAGAGGTTTCTTCCTGTTAAAAGTGAGTTTGTTCTCTGTGTTACTGTGGAGTCTTTAGCTTCCAATGTAAAGTGCCTTCAGGTGACTGCTGTTGTGAAAAATTGAATTGATTTATATGTTTAAGTCTTGGTTCTATTTTCTGAACCAAAACCTAGTTTTTTATACAGTATATATATATTTTACTTGGTCATTTTCGACTCCATTGATTAAAATAGGCACCTTTTCTGAAAAGTTTTGATGATGTAGGGGCATGCTGGGAAATATATTACTTATACTTTCTGACCTGGCTCCTTCTTTCTTGCAAGGTTCAATCTGTTCTGGGCTTGTGGGGCCTAGCTTAAGAAGATAACATGAATTTGTAGCATAGGCTTATTCAAATGTGTCCATGCTCCCAGTCTCAGACTGCAGTTGCTGTCCATGGTGCTGATCAAAAGCTGGATACTTTCGATATTACTGATTTCTGCTGTGTGCTATTTTTGCATTTACAGTGTTTGTTTGTGTGTGTGTGTGTGTGTGTGTGTGTGTGTGTGTGTGTGTGTGTGTGTGTGTGTGTGTGTGTGTGTGTGTGTGTGTGTGTGTGTGTGAGAGAGAGATGCTGCTGGTACACCGTGGCAATAACGGCCCAAAGAGTTGTCTGCCCCGGAGCCTATCACAGAGTTGTTGCGCCTGTGCTTCCTAATGAGGCTTCTTCAAAACAGATCATCGCAGCGAGCGCGTCATCACACTGATGCCAAAGAACACCTTTTGTGTGATGCCTGCAGCTTCTGTCAACATGCCAGTATTTGATGTCCTAATCAGAGAGTGCACTGAAAAAAACATGAAGTAAAACAAATTCATCAGTTTGCGATTGTAGCTTTGGTTTGAAATCGCACGCATTTGCAAATTTGTGATTTGCCGCCCCATCTCAGCGTGTATTCTGGGATATGAGGTGCCACAGAGAAAAAAGGGAGGTGATGATGTACATAGAACCCATCATATATCCAGGGCTCTAATTACGTCCATGCCCCTCCCCCTCTGTCTTAGATGGAGGAAGTGGAGGATCAGCACTTTCCATCCCTCCTACCTGCTCTATGTTCTTTTTCTCCTTTGCCACAGCAGGGCTCGTGTTATTAACCTTCTGTCTGCTCAAGCACATAGGACGCTATGGTCCTTTCTCTCTTGCTGGAAGTTAATTTTAGACAGTTGAGCTTCCTTTTGAAAATTTCCATGTCTCTCCTGCAGCATTCCCTGCCAGGATCCAGATCAGGAGATGAGGCAAATGGAAGAGGAACACATCAAAAGAGACAGATTGACTGGACAGTGTGAAACGGTTCTTGTTACATTCAAGTTGATAGTAAAGAAGAAATATGAAGAGAAGAGGAAGATGGAGTGTTGAGAGGACAGATTGAGGAAAAATTAAATGGCCTTCTTGATGAAGAGCAAGTTTGACATTGAGTGCTTGCACGTCCATGCATGTATGCATGTTTGACTGAAAGCGTGCTGCACAACACCAAGGGGCTGGGGGTCTACTTAGATTTGATGGCTAGAGTCCTTCACTCCCACGGCCTGCTCTCTGTCCTCTTATTGCGGCACTCTGTCAGCCTCGTCGTTAGAGCCGCTAAGCACCTCTCAAGGTGGTTATTGTACCTCTCATTAGCGCAGTGTGCCGACTACGCAGCGACTGTGGACGAGAGCCAGGCAGAGACGGGAATACTCATTAGATGTGAATCATGCGTGAACACAGAGGACCCTCCCTGCTGATAAACTGACAGTTTCCCCTATACGACAGGCTCAGATACCACCCCTGTGATGACCAGCAACTGGAACTCATGGTGTAGCACATATAAAAGCTGAATTCATGCTCTATTCTTTAAGGGGATGTGAAAATGATTGCTGCGTTTTAAAGTGTTGCTGTGTAGCTTTTAATTGCAGCCACAACGAGATACACAGTAGTTAAATACTTCTAATCTGGCAGTTATGAGAATAGGAATGCCACATAAGTGGATTGTGAATGTGTCTGCTGATTCTCTGACCAAATGTCAATTTTTCTGTCTGCAAACCTTCTCTGCATTTCCTGTCAATAGTTTGGTATTTCAGTCTGTTAGCAGTGCGGCCTCTCTGTTGGTCACTGTATTGGCCTTCTGCTTGTAATCTTTGGAATACTTCTAAACTTAAATGACCACACTGGTGCGTTTGCATGTTTTATCCAGATTTGAAACATGCAGTAAACAGTGTTTTCTTTACAGTCGCAGTATTAAATGTGAATACGTTTGTTCTGCTGTTGGTTCTGTGATTTTCATGCTGAGGACTGGGCTTTGTGCTCCATGTGGTTCCAGTATTTTTCTGTTTCCACATTAACCCACAGAGTGGTACGGTGGTTAGCACCTCAAAACAAGAAAGACCTGGGTTTGAATCCAAGATGGGGCTTATCTGAGCGGGCTCTCTCCAGGTACTCTGGCTTGCTGCATACAGATGATAAAATTATTAGCACTAAACATGGCAGCTTACTTTAGAAAATTTTTCTAAATACTAGTTTTGTGTGGTCATTTTGTCTCCGTGTGCAAAGTAAATAACGCAAACATCCAAAATAAAATTAGGATGTTTAGAAAACCTTTTTTTTTTTTTTTTTTCAAATTCCTCATTCTGTTTAACAGCGATTTAATAAATGCTTAAATGAAATGTTCATGGGGGGCTAATAATTTTACTTTCATCTGTATATGTTATATTATAAATTGATTGGAAGTTCTTTGTCTCTATGTGTGCCGTAGCTCCCACTTCATGACAGCTGTGATAGGCTCCTGCTTCTCTTGCTGGAATGGGCAAAATTAATAAATATGATAATAATAATATTTATTATTATTCATAAATACGAATTGATGGGTATTAACACCTTATTACAAAGCTTCACATTCTGTTCCCACTTGGGGTCTGAAGCCGACCCAATCATTCCTGCTGAAAACAGAGTACTTTGTTTATGCGTGTTTGGTTTAGCGCGAGGTAAATGGAAGTCACGGTTGTACTTGTGTAGTTAGAACATTGTGCATTGTGAGAACGCAGCAAAGAAAATGAAAGTGGCAACATGACACAGCTGTAATAAGATGTTTTCTTCAAAACTTTCCGCCATTGTTGCGTCGATTCAAAACTGCTCTCTCTCTCTGTTCACCTCATCGATATGTTAATTGCTTGTTTTGGGGACATGACAATGATTTCATGCGATCCTGGGCTCCCAGGGAACATTGCAACATTGTTAAAAGTGTATTAGAAGCCTTAAACCGATTACCTCTTGGTTTGGACTATTTTAAGTTGAGAAATTGCAAGACATCGCTTTAGTCTTTGATGCTTCTAAATGACAGCGATCTGTTAAAAGAAAAAAGGAATTTCTCAGTTCAAACATTAAAAAATGATCCACATGCACATATTGCATGTCTGTGGGGATGTGACTTCCTCATCCACAGGACACTTTTGGCTGGTTTGATGAAGATGTAAACAAAACACATTCAGTGCAGCGGTTATCTTTCTCACCAGACCTCCACTCATTTGAAAACGAGTTGCTTTATTAGTGTTTTTGTATGATCAACAAAGCAAAATCCTTTCTTCCTTTCATACACACTCCTTCTCCAAATATCTCTCTCTCTCTCACTCTCTCTCTCTCTCTCTCTCTCTCTCTCTCTCTCTCTCACTCACACACACACACACACACACACACACACACACACACACACACAGTGAGTTTAGCCATTTTTACAGGAAACAACAGAATCCATCACATGTTCCATGAAATTGCCCTTGACTAAGACGCTTACATCTCACTTCCTCCTGCACTCTTATCAGTCTGGATGGGAATGTTGGTGAAAAACAAGATGCTAAAGAGTTGATTTTTAGAGAGTGCTACAGTATCATAGCCTTTCAAATGCAAGTTGACACATCTGTTTCTGTACTAAGCAATGCTGAAATAGCTGTTGTGATCCGGTACTCGATTAGGGAAATCTGCCCTGTTAATTTACAGTCTTGCCTTTTTCAGTGAGCTGATTAAGCCCAGATACTTATGTCAGACCTAAAAGACTTAAATTAGTGTTTCATATTTGTGAAAATTAGAAATTTTCTGTGTCAAACTTGATGTGCTTTTTTTTCATAATTCTGTGGTGAAAAATATAGAAGATTTGAACATTGGTAATTGTGCGTTGAATTTTGGGATGATATTGGAGAATGAGCTGCTTGCCCTCAAACTGCTGATTAAAAAAACCCATCTTGGACACAAAGGCGGTCAGTCAAAAAAGGTGGAACGGAAAGGTCTAGTCGTGAGGACTCGGGAGATATTTGTTTCATAACCCAGTTCAAAAGAGTTCAACAAAAATTTCAACTGTGTACCTACTTGAAAACGATACAAAAAGAGAACCTCAAATTCTGAAACTGAGAAATAATACAGTTTCCCAACAGAAGGATTAAAGTATCCATTGCAGTTTCTCTGGACATCCCAGAAAATTTATCTTACAGGGAGTGCAGAATTATTAGGCAAGTTGTATTTTTGAGGAATAATTTTATTATTGAACAACAACCATGTTCTCAATGAACCCAAAAAAACTCATTAATATCAAAGCTGAATGTTCTTGGAAGTAGTTTTTAGTTTGTTTTTAGTTTTAGCTATTTTAGGGGGATATCTGTGTGTGCAGGTGACTATTACTGTGCATAATTATTAGGCAACTTAACAAAAAACAAATATATACCCATTTCAATTATTTATTTTTACCAGTGAAACCAATATAACATCTCCACATTCACAAATATACATTTCTGACATTCAAAAACAAAACAAAAACAAATCAGCGACCAATATAGCCACCTTTCTTTGCAAGGACACTCAAAAGCCTGCCATCCATGGATTCTGTCAGTGTTTTGATCTGTTCACCATCAACATTGCGTGCAGCAGCAACCACAGCCTCCCAGACACTGTTCAGAGAGGTGTACTGTTTTCCCTCCTTGTAAATCTCACATTTGATGATGGACCACAGGTTCTCAATGGGGTTCAGATCAGGTGAACAAGGAGGCCATGTCATTAGTTTTTCTTCGTTTATACCCTTTCTTGCCAGCCACGCTGTGGAGTACTTGGACGTGTGTGATGGAGCATTGTCCTGCATGAAAATCATGTTTTTCTTGAAGGATGCAGACTTCTTCCTGTACCACTGCTTGAAGGTGTCTTCCAGAAACTGGCAGTAGGACTGGGAGTTGAGCTTGACTCCATCCTCAACCCGAAAAGGCCCCACAAGCTCATCTTTGATGATACCAGCCCAAACCAGTACTCCACCTCCACCTTGCTGGCGTCTGAGTCGGACTGGAGCTCTCTGCCCTTTACCAATCCAGCCACGGGCCCATCCATCTGGCCCATCAAGACTCACTCTCATTTCATCAGTCCATAAAACCTTAGAAAAATCAGTCTTGAGATATTTCTTGGCCCAGTCTTGACGTTTCAGCTTGCGTGTCTTGTTCAGTGGTGGTCGTCTTTCAGCCTTTCTTACCTTGGCCATGTCTCTGAGTATTGCACACCTTGTGCTTTTGGGCACTCCAGTGATGTTGCAGCTCTGAAATATGGCCAAACTGGTGGCAAGTGGCATCTTGGCAGCTGCATGCTTGACTTTTCTCAGTTCATGGGCAGTTATTTTGCACCTTGGTTTTTCCACACGCTTCTTGCGACCCTGTTGACTATTTTGAATGAAACGCTTGATTGTTCGATGATCACGCTTCAGAAGCTTTGCAATTTTGAGACTGCTGCATCCCTCTGCAAGATATCTCACTATTTTTGACTTTTCTGAGCCTGTCAAGTCCTTCTTTTGACCCATTTTGCCAAAGGAAAGGAAGTTGCCTAATAATTATGCACACCTGATATAGGGTGTTGATGTCATTAGACCACACTCCTTCTCATTACAGAGATTCACATCACCTAATATGCTTAATTGGTAGTAGGCTTTCGAGCCTATACAGCTTGGAGTAAGACAACATGCATGAAGAGGATGATGTGGACAAAATACTCATTTGCCTAATAATTCTGCACTCCCTGTATAGTGGATTTTCTGGGATTTCAACTCCTGGGAGAGTTTGGCATTGTGTTAACACACTCCTAGTTTAAAGAAGTTTAAAAAAAACACCATCTGCGCAGATGGACAGCTTGGACACATCATCAGTGAAGATCCCAGGGTTATCAGGTGTTTTAGGTCTTTGATCTTCAGACACCCTCACCTGGGTGACCCAACCAGAGTCGATCAGGTCCCGGCTTGAGTCCAAGTAGCGTTCTACACCATGGTTCCCCTCTCTTTTGATCCACAGCTACCTGGAAGCTCTCTCTGCAGCTTTGATGTTTTTGGCTTTCATGCAACCCTCTGGTACCAAGTGTGCAGCGTAGAAACTGCCCGGGAACACCCTGCAGCCTAACTCAGTGGGTTCACAGTGGGCCGTCCACTCATTCCCCCTGCAGATCTCAACAAGCTCCTGGTATTTTGCCTTCTTTCTCATTCATGGGCTTCCTGAAACCAGTCTTCCAAGAGCATTGTGAGTCCCAAGAGCAACACTTGCTTGGGAGAGACAGATGATAAAAACAAGACTGATCTAAGTGTTGCTGTGGTGATATACTCCAAAAACTTTTGTTGGTTCCCCAGGTCCACTTGTAGCTTCCAATCACCAGCCAAGGCTAGTAAGCCTGTTCAGCACTTGAGCTGATATGGAGGTTTGGACCCTGCCTCGATAAAGGCATCACCCAGCTGTGATCTCATCTGGTGCTTGGCCTGTTGGATCCCTGTGCAGATGACGTTAGCTACTGCATTCAAGACCAGGTTGTAGGGACGTGTAGCCGTGTGTACTGTGGTAGATTAGGGCTGCTGCTCCAAGGAACTTCTTGGCTGTAATAATGGACATGCTAGGGTTTCTGCAAGACCTACAAACTGCAGATACCTCTCCTTTTATAGAGGTGCTCACACTTCCTGTTGATCAGTTAATCAAGTGCATTTGATTAGCAATATATTTCTGCTACCTCTTAATTCCTATGGCAACAGTAAGGGTGAACTTCCTGTAGAAACTTTCTTTTTCACGTATGGCATGGCTTCATCTGTTTTAGGTAAGAAAAACATGACTTTTGTGACCACATGACATGTTAAGGTGAATAAGTGTAGTTTGTTTTTTATCTTCACTTCAAAGTAGAAGTTATGTGCCGGATGGCTTTCAAGATCTGTTTTTGTTTTGCACCACAGAAACCTGGACAGCCTGAAGCTACCCAAACATGAAATACAAAATGAAATTGAACTCCTTTTGTGTGCTGTTTCTTTCTTTCCTTTTTTAAGCTCTGACTTAGCAGTCCTGTAATCACACTTTTATTGTTTACCCTGTTTCTTTTGTTTTGTTTTTTACCCCCCCTCCGGAAAACACCACTTAGAGGCATTTCTCTGCACATGTACAGGGAGACAGCAGAGTTTCGGTAGGTTTGAACATTTTCATGCAGATAATAAGTGTGGTTTTGTTTCCCTTGTTGCTTAAGCATTGTTGCTATGGTTTCAGCCCTGACTTGTGTTTTAAAATATATGGCAGCGAGCAATGCAGCAAAGCTTGCGATTAGCCAACAGATCTTGCTTGTAGCTGGCAGTAGTTCGCACAAAGTGGATGTTCTTTTTCCTCATTGTTTGATGCTTATTTTCTTATTATGTGTACTTGTTTTGGGGAAAATAATCAAAATCAGGACACTGCAAATGTGAGTGCACATCCAGAGGCGAGCGGGCATGTGGGCAGCAGACACACATAGTGGATTATAGCTGTCCCCAGGGGCTGAGTAAGGAGATGAATACACACAACTGGAGCAAAGGATACTGAGCTCTCCCTTTGTCCCATACCAGTGAAGAGTACAGTAGACAAAGGTTCACTATAGAATCTTATACACCCCGAGGTGCTGTCAGCTCCCGATGGGCAGATTGATGGGTTGTCATAGGAACATACTCTGTTGAATGTATGTGTGTGTAAATTGCTATGGGAGAAAAAGAGAGGCAGAAAGAGAGAATGTTAACCACTCGATAGAGTAAGTGAGCCCTTCATGGTTAAATACAACTTTTTTTTTCTTCTCGCCTTTCAAAGCGATCAATATCCCATTTGTGGGTTTTAGGGCCTGTGTGTTCCCCAGGCTTTGGGCTCCTCGGCCCCACACTGCATCAATAAATTACATTTGGTTTCTGTGTCCAATTGCTCTCATAGCTTTAGCAACCATAACAGAGGATTTCTCTATTTCTTGTACTCCAAAGGCATTGATGCCAACTCAATAGCATCCTCTTGTTGAGATTTAATTCAAACAACGCGTTATTTCATCAGCTGTAAAAGTACGGTAAAGAAAATATCTCCATGTATAGTGATGCATCAGTATACCAGAAACCACTGTAAGGCAAAAGAAACCAATGTATGAATCCAGAATTATGACAGATTGATAATTCAACAAAAAATTTAACATTGTTAGTACACTTTGCTATCAGACAGGGCAGCTGGATGTTTTACTAAAACTGAAGCATTTCAGACCAGAAACAAGCTAGCATACCAGTCAAACCAACTCATATTCAGATATTTTGGCGATGGTGCAGGAGCAGAAGTTCTTGAGCACCTTCAGTGGCAGATGGAAGTCTCTAAGTCTTCTGAGGAAGAAGAGACGCTGACGGGCTTTCTTAACCAGGGTGTTGATGTGGCAGGACCATGACAGGTCCTGAGTGATGTGGACACCCAGGTATCGGAAACTGTCCACTCTCTCCACTGGCGGGCCACTGATGATGAGGGGTTTGTAATTCCTCGCCTGCTTTGTAGTGAAGTCCACGATTAGCTCCTCAGTCTTGCTGATGTTTAGGAGGAGGTTATTCTCCTGGCACCAGGTCTTTTAGTGCTCTTACTGGGTTGCTTTCACCTTTTGTCCACTTCATCTGTGTGCATCTTTTATCTCCATGATACATTCATTGCAGAGCAGTAGAGAGGTGTGGTGCAATAGGGAGCAGAGGCAAATAGGCAAAAACTTTCAAATTGAACTGAAATGAACCAAAAGCAGATAAAATTAGTTTAAAAAAATTCTTATATTTTTAACACTTTAGATTTTATGGGCAACTGGTTAAAAAAACTGTATAGGTCTTCTTTTCACTACATAAATGCAGGGAGTGATACAGTGATACCTGAATTATGCTTCAGTGGTAAACCGACATCATAACTTACGACGTAAGAATTAACTCCTTTTAACACTACGCGTAACCTTTCACGTAACCTGACGTGCATCTTAAGAGAAATGTAACTACACGTCAGGTCAATGCAGCCCACGATTTGAAGAAAAAGAGCGAACATGTGTAGATTGAGTCCAGGCGGTTCTCATATGTCGTCATTTTCCCGAGGTCGTCATTTAGGAACGTGGTGGGTAGCCGAAAACGTAATATGTTGACAATTTGTCACCTAGCGTAAAATGTTACGCTTTGGGAGTGAGAACGTGTTGTGTGTAACTGATGGCACCACTAAAGCTGCAGCAGTGAATAGACCTGCTTTTACAGTTTGCATGCTGATGCTGGTGCATGACTTTCCAAGGGGTAAATAATATCCCTCTTCGAAGTACATAAAAGCACATGTAAGCAGATGATAACTGGTGTTGAGTGAACCAAAGAAGAATAATTGCCATATCATGCAGCAAATGTGAGGGTGGCTCACCCAGCGGTAAACTGAGTGGGCAAGAAATAAACAGTTTTCCCTGTTCATGGGGAAGTGCGTGTGATTGGTGGTTTATAGTAGTCATGATGCAGAGGGGCTAATGGACTGCAGCCAGCTAGTTTCCGTCTTGAACTTTCACGGATCATCACAGATGTGTACAACTATGTTATGATTACCAGTGGCAGTGACATTACCAGCAGTGCTACACAGACTTCTTACTCTGCATCACTTGATTCATCAGTAAGAAGCTTTAGCAAGTAAGGCAGATGTGTTCTATAAACATTTTCAGTGTCTTAAAGATTATATATCTGAAAAGAAATATATGTTCTTGTGCACTTGTTCTTCTCTGACCTTACACAGGCACACATGTTGTTATTCTGTAACACTCTCAGCTTCAGCAGCAGCAGTCAAGATGTATCAGATATCATTTGGATCAGACGGTGCATCCATTTCTACCATGGCCATTGAGAACAAACAGCTCGTCTCCTTGACAAACACTGGTCCTCCCTGCCACATGCACCCCTACTCTTGATTACCAGAAAGATGCAGCGTAGAGCCAGGCCTATTATTTCCAATTTCTCCTGGAGAAAGTTAATCTAATGAGCATTATCGGCAGCTAATGGGAATTATAATTAGTCAGATGCAGCAGATTATCTGCGCATAATTAGCTGTGTCTGTCAGCTCCAATTAGCATGACAGGAATTAGGAGACTTTGGAGTTCGTAGCAGGAAGGGAGGAGAGGGGGAGAGTGAAGGAGGAGGGCAAGGAGACGGAGAGATAGTAGAGGTGGGGAAGGAGAGAGGGAGACGAGAACAGCAGGGCGAGGGGAGGTGGGGGTCTTTTTGGGAGAGGCAGGTTTTTGGCTCTGAACTCAGCCATGTGTTAACTAGAGGAAATCTGTACAGAAAGTAGGATGAAAAAATAATAATTTTTGCGTGCATAAAGGAATGGTGTTGATGGGTTTCAGACAGAGAGGGGACTGCGGCAAAGACAAGGAAGACATGGACATGCGGAAGGGCGTTGTGGTAGTTAAAAACTATCCTGTTACGCAGTACGTATCCATCAGCAGCCATGGATGTTGTCAGATTGCCCTTGAGCAACACATTGAACCTCAATCAATAAAAATCTTTCAGGATGACTATGACAGTTAATGAAAATTAAAAATAGTGCAAACTAAACGAATCACTACATGTATAGAGGTTACTTTAGAAAACTGCTCTACAGAACCACTACCACTTAGGGTTAAAGCCGTATCATCACGATCAAATGTTTATTGAATAAAAACACCAAATCCATAACAGCTATGAGCAATATGTTAAAAACAGAATAGCTTTTCATTGACTTTAGCTGATTAAATCACACTCTGTTGTTAATGAAAATATCACAAGGCATGAGGCAGCTTTATTATGCATTAGTCCAGCAGTATTCATATGCCATATGGGACTAAACAGTGATCTTTTTCTAATTTAGGTCCAGCGTAAGAGATGACGGACAGGCCTAATATCCCAAGTCAGTTGTATGTATTTAAAAATTCTTTTTAAATCCAGAGTTCCTCTTCATTTTTCATTTGGAAGAGAGAAAACACTACTAACAGGCCTATATGCTATTTCTGTGAAAAGGATACCTAAGGTAGTCTTTCTATGTTACATATTAACCAATTATAATCTTTACTATATCCTCCATTGTACCTGACAAGGGTTCCTTCATGGCCAGCACTGAAAACAGGGACAGCTACTATGTCTTTCAACCTGCACATTGCATGTAAGAGTGAAATACAAATTTGTCCTCTTCAAAATGCATCTGTTGATTTGTGGAGACCCATGAGCAATTAAACAAGCTGTAAAGCTGCTCTATAGCACTGAACACCTTTTAAAGCGGTGCTTTTACAGCTAATGTGTTACCAGACAGCCATCTACTGAAGTGCATGGGCATTTTATCATTTATTTGTCATTGTGGTCCAGGTGGTTTGATAAATATGTCTAAAGCCATTACTCTTTTTACTCTGTTTTGGTCTCACGTAATCCATAGGAAAATGATCTGGCACTTTAGGAGCTAAATGCTTCAATGTGTTCATCGTCTACTTGCTGACTTACTTATTGGGATTATTAGACCTGCTTACACTTGGAAGTAAAAAACCAAAATCAAGCTCAGAGCCCGTCTGTAACACTGTGTAACTTTAAGACCAGTTTGAATGCCTGCTTTCAAAGCTGCTGGAAACATTCCTCAGAATTCCCCAAAGGTTCAAGACACCAGTTTGAGATGATTCGAGTTTTGTGACATCCTCCTGTGTTCATAAAAGGATGGGCATCGTCAGCAACAATACTCAGGTAGGCTGTGGTGTTTCAACATTGCTCAGTTGGTACTAAAAGGCCTAAAATGTGGCTAGAAATTACACCACGTGCAACAACCTAAACCAAGAAAGCAGTCTGGATTCATGCTTTTTATTTTGTTTATGCCAAATGATGAATATGAAATCTACCATGTGAATGTCCCCAGCAGAAATTAAACTCCAGATCAGACGCTGTTTTTCCGGTCTTCTATTGTCCAATTTTAGCGAGGCAATGTGAACTATAGCCTCAGCTTCCTGCTCATAGGTGATAGGGGTGGCACCAGTGTGGTCTTCTGCTGCTGTAGCCCATCTGCTACAAGGTTTGATGTGTTCATCATTCAGAAATTCTCTTACTGTGTGCATACCTTAGTTGTAACGAGTGGTTTACTATTAGGTTCTTAAAAGCAGGAAGCTCATCTGATCTCTGAACACCAGCAACGCATTTTCACCCAGAGAGATGGTTGTGTGGGGAAATCCCTTAAGATCAGCAGTTTCTGAAGTACTTTTTTACACATTCAGTTTTAACTTCAGCAGGTTGGCTGATTAAATATTTGCGTTAATGAGAAACAAACATAATAAGGTGGCTGATAAGTGTTTTCGACAGTTTTTTTTTTTGTTTTTTTTTTGCCTGTCCCGTTTGGCTCTTTTGCCATCAGAATTGTTGTCTAAAGGCAAAGAAAGATGCCCAACGGATTTACTTTACCAAATTGACCATCCCAGCCTTGCCATAATGGTCCATTTGATTCACCTTTTATTGTTTATTTTATTTTCACTTACTGAATACGGGACAGACTTGACTGGGGGAAAGAAGGGGAGAAAGAAAGAGGGAAAGAGAAACAGCTGAGAAGAGGGACGGGGGAGAAGGGCAAAAGACAAAAACCAACAGAATGAGCAGAAAAAAAAAAAAGAAATAAAAAATGCATATATCAATCACCTGGATCACCTGCTGAGGAAAAAAGAAAACAAGCAGAAGAGAACAAGAGTAATAGAATAAACAACATCACAATGATATATGGGAATATGACAGTAAATACTAAATATTAAACATTATTGTGCAGCACATAAGATCAACAGAACACAGTGTGCTTTGAGGTAGGAGCCAAAAAGGGTGTAGTTTGTGGGTGTGATCACCCGTGTGTACACCTGTGAGCATGGACGCGCTTGTTTTTTGTTTTTTTAAAAGGTTCCTTCATGTAATGATCTGCTAGAGGGTGTGGGGGGGCCACAGCCCCGTCCTCCAGGGCATGAAGCAGGTATGGAGGAGATCAAAACTCCAGATATCCAGAGGCCCCCAGAACACAGGAGACCAAGGAAGACCAACAGAGGGGCAGCCGCGCCACTGTCCCAGAAAGAGCTGAGGAGAGTCCCAGATGAGGGCTCACTCAGCAGCCGCGGAGCAGAAGCCAGGGGGAGTTGCAGTGACGCGCCCGTGAGCTCCGCCGGCAGCCAGCCGTGCCTGAGTGACCGAGCCCCAGGCCGAGAGGCCGCGGGCACCCCACCTCCGAAGTGGCCCGAGCGAGCCCCAGGCTCCAGGCCCCGATAAGCGGCCGCCAAGGAGTGAGCCGGTGTGTACCTGGACGCCCATCCCCGGACACAAAGAACCACCAACGCACCGATGTCTGAGGGAGTCCGCCACTGGCAGGGGAAGTGGTGGTAGGGGGAGATAGGCCTCCAAACCTTGGAGGGCCTAAGATGTCCCCAGAGAGGTGGCGCCTGACACCCAACCTGACATATAGACACAGACATACAGGCACACACAGATACAAACATCCATTCCCACCCTCATGCTCTCATATGCACTTACTCCATACTCAACCAACGTGGAGACAGACATAAAGAGACGCTGTACACACGATCACACTCCCCAATCGTACTCTACAAACCGGGTCTAGGTACCCTTGCCCCTGGAGGGGGAACTGCACCCAGACCCAGGTGGTGTTACCCTTTTCCCTGCGGTGGGGGGAGGCAGACCGCCCCGACTCCGCAGCAGCAGGGAGACCCCACACTCCTGACCGCAGTCGGACGGCCAACTCCTCCTCTGTCGAAAGTGTTTTCGACAGTTAACAAGGTGTTTCTATAAAAGAGCAGGTATGCAAAGCAAGCCTGCTGGTTAAAATGGGCTGCAAAGCTGTCGAATTATCTATGGATTTGTCACTTTAAGCAACACTTTTTGCCTTACACAAAGTCCCCCATACAGAACTGTTGACTACAGCATCTATTTGACTGTTTTACTCTGCCTACCTGGGATCCTTTTTGCTTTTGCAGGTACACATTCTGTGACTCACAACAACAACATGAAAAAAAAACAGCTTGTGACATTAAAAGAACACCAATTTGTCTGGCGTTCCTGCAACTAAACAAACCAATTTGTAATGTTTTTAATCAGCCTCATATTACCAAACCAGCTTCACTAGAAGCCCTCTGGGAACTGTTCTCAATGAACACGTACAGGAAGATACACAGGCAGCTAAATAGCTTTTGATTGAGAAAAGACTGTGTTACATTTGCATAGATTATCTCCATCTATTTGACCAGGCTGTATGTGTCAGTAAAGTGCAGTCTGTAAATAGCTGTATTCAACAGCAGGGAGCGGGCGAAAGCCTGAAACGCACACAGCCTCACTCAATGCGTGTTAAACAACGTAAACAACGGCGCACACAAACACAGTTAAGCTAACACGCCTTGCCTGTAAGCAAACACGCCTGCACACATCCTCACACAGACATGTTTGCGGACATAAAATATGCGAGCAGGCACACTGGAACACAAGGGAGGCACAGGATTTCAACTGGGCAAAGTTAATAAAGTAAAGCCTTAAGCTTTTCTTCGGTTGAGGTTATTGATCAGACACGGCTCATATTTACTGATGGATACACAACACTGTGAACTGTAGGTGATATATGTGCTCGCACAGATAAATACCCCCTACAGCCAGTCCGGCACAACTGAAACCACATCAATGCTTGCACACGAGCTCCTTTAATACACAAACACACACGCTTCTCCAATCGTCGCTCAAGGCTACTTCCCTCCCCATTGACTCATACTGTGTAAGTGTGTTTCCTGTCGTCCCCGTCTGGCTGTGTTGATGTCTTGCTTCTTTGACAGGCGCACTGAAACTGACAGCATGATTTGTACTCCAGCACAAACATGCCTGGCAACATCAATTCCCGTGATATGACTGGGAAGCGCCTGGGATTGCCCGTGACTGTGTGTTTTACATTTTTAGGTTAAACTGTAGCACAATGCGCAGCTGGTGAGCCGCTGCGAGTTCAACGCCTCACTCAAGTGCACTTTGTTTAGTGCTGATTATGACTGTCATCCATTCCCCTGTGGATTATATAAGTTCCTGGTACTTTAATGTGGTTTGTGTTTGCCTAGGTAACCACAAATCAAAGTCTTTGCAAAAGTTTTCTCTAATTTTCAGTCCAGAGGTTCTATCTGACCATTTTCAATAAAATGTTTGTGTTGTTTTTCTAAGCGAATTAGCAATAACCTTTGTATCATTAAAGCATTAAAAAGGAATCTAAGTCACGGGATGAATCAGTGTTGTATCTAACATAACAGAGAACTTAGCAAAAAAGCTGTTTAAAGTTGTATCTTAAGGGATTGAGAGTAAAAATGAATCGCTTAATTTGTTCCCATTCTTTAAAAAAATGCCAACTACCACACAGTTTGGCATAAAATTGTATTTTTACAACTGAAAAGGGATTTCCAGAGAGCTATCTCGGAACGGTGTGCAGTGTGTACTTAAAAAAATTTGAGGAAACTGGACAAGTGGAAGACCAAAGAAGTGACAGGTCTAAAAAACTATCTATAGCAGATAAATGATATTTTTAAGTAATATGCTTAAGAAATAGGAAAGAAATCAGCAAAGGCATGGCACAGGAACTAAGAGATGAATCTGACCCTCCAGCTGATCCATCTACTGTTCACTGACGCCTAATCAGAAATGGACTCATTGGTCGCTGTCAAGAAGCCATTCTTAAGGAAGGGAAACTGTATCGTTTCTGGGATGCTTAGGACTCAAATTGCACTGCTGGAAATAGTTTATTTTGATGCATATGCTGTTTTTTTTGCAAATTTGCATTATAATATTTATTTTCGTTTTTCCTGCAGTATATAAAAATTGGTGTATTTGTAAAATAAAAATATGAAGACATTCAAAATTAATTTCCTGTGGTGGGAAACTATTTTGTGCAACTTTTTTGTATTTACAGTTTTGAGGGATAAGCCTCTTAAATTTCTCTAATTAGAAATGTATGTTAAAAAAACAAAAACGATTTTCAATTTTTTGGTAGTTTATTGCACTTTTTTGCAATTTATGTAATTACTATACACTTAATGCATACATATTATTACAATTTGGGCTATAATGGTTGTATTGATGTATATCAACTTGAAATGCTCCCAAAAATGGCTCCACAACATGTAAAAATATAATATAATCTCTGGCGGACTTGGTTCTATGGTAGGTCTTAAAGGGTTAATACCACTTCTAAAAGTGTCTGATTGAAACATCAATTTTTTAGCATGACAATGATCACACATATCTTCCCAGTGCTTGCTGAAAAATACACAGTGGAACACTATCAGTCTATCAGAGCCTGGAACTTATCATTATTGAAGCAGTGTGGGATCATCTCGACAGAAAATGCAACAAAAGGCAGCCAACATCCAAATAAGAGTTTTCAATGTCTTTGCAGAAGCCTGGAGAACTACTGCTGAAGACAAATTAAAGAAATGAAAAGAAAGCTTGTCTTGGAATGTTGAAGAATAAAGGTGGTGGTTCAAAAAATGTACATTTACCCTTGTTAGAACTGAACAAACTCTGTTTTGACTTATACACTGTATTTCCATGTTTCAATAAATTGCTGCATCTGTCTCCCATTTTTTCAGCAAAGTAAGTAAAGAAATGACTCGAGATTTTTGGGCAGTACTGTATTCTTGTTTAAATTGGTTTTGCGCATCATTGTTGTACAGTAAGCAGTACTCTACTACTGGTTTTGTCTGGCACGCCTGTGTAAGCAGAGATTAGCTCTAGCACTGGACATCAGTACAATGTAATTTCAGTTGATTTTTAACATGCGTTGCATTTAACCTCACAAAGATGGATATTTGTACAAAGAATTATGTTGTGTGATTGAGATTGGAGGTAGAAAAAACTGGAAAAACATTTGATAAAACTGAATGAAAAGAGCATAACAAAGGCTGTGTGCAGGCAGTAAATTCTAAAGAAAAATTAAAGCCCCAATTTTAGTGGCCCAAACAGGGAAAGTAAACTTGGGGAATTCAAAGGGGCAAGCAGGGAGTGGTGAAAGACAGTGTGACAGACAACAAGGAGAAAGACTAAATGTATGCAATGAATTAATCAAACACAGCAAGGAGAGGTAGGAGGTAAATCAAGCTAAATGATAAATGAAATAGGAAACAACACAAGAGATAACTGAAAGTTAACTTAAAAGTATTTACTGAAAATATTTGAGGATGCTCATTTTGTATTAATTAACATTAAAAGATGTATGTGTGCGGTTTTTGCACAGTCTGCAATAATATATTTGAATGTTACATAAGGACTTCAAAGTCTTTTAGCCTTTGTAACAGATTTTCTAAATGAGCCTCCAGACACGATAAGGGGGGAATTTACATCTCCAGTCACAATGTTTGGTCATTTTGATTGGAAGGCAGGAGAAGCCTCGCCGCAAATCGATTCGTGCCTGCGAGGGTGGGCATGGTTCAAGCTGCACTGAGCCTCCCAGAGTTGAGTGTGTGTCTTCTGGGCAAAATCTGTGGATTAAGGGAGGCCTGAACTTGAAACAGGAAAGGACAGAGCAGTCAATAACACACTGATTAATGATAATGGCATTCAAGCCAGGGGGATAATCTTTCTAAGCTCTTTTTATCTAAAGACCGATTGACTGAAAACATGGAGGACAGAAAGAAAATGCACCAATTCCCAAGCAAACCAGGGGCTTCCAAAGAGGGTAAATGTTTGTTTGTGTCTTCAGTTTTTATAAGAGGGATTAAAAATGCATCAGCTGTCATTGCAAGCCACAATTATGAGTTGGCTAAAAACGATGTGGATTTTGTGCTCAAGTTATTTGCGTGCCTTAGATTTTTTTTAGCTTGGATATTTTTTTTCTCTTTGGGGAATATTTAAACGAAAACAATCATTGTATTGCCTTTTTTTGCCAGCAGAAATTCTTGGAACTTTCCGGATGTGAATATATGCTTGATGCCTTCACACAGCGCTTCGGGATACCATTTATTTTGATAAGCGCCAATATTTTCTTCCACCGAGTGTCCGTATTACCCCACAAATGCATCATCTATCTGTGCATCCATCAGTGCAATCTTCTGTCACCTTGCTACAAGATATGATCATAAAAGCCTCACTCATTATAATAACAAATACCCTCCTCCTGTTTTACCCCCTTTATCAAATGCTTATTGACAGGGATGAAATGGAAATGATTGCTTATCCTGGTATTTAGTGTCAATCTGGCATATCTGAGCCTTGAAGGCTCAGAAATTTGTGGTCCTCGTGGTCAGGCCTTTTCCACTCACCTATGGTGGTGCCTAATTTATGCAGCATCATGAATGCAATTATTCTGTATGTCCACAGCTCTGAAGAGCCTCGGGGACGCTGACAGTCTCAAGAAGGATTGGTTGCCACTCGTAGTGTTTATCTGAGGAGCTTGTCATCAGTGTGTGGATTGGAGATGGATGTTCTGCTTTCAATTTGGTGGAAGAGGACTGCTGAGCTTTCTGAACTTAGGGGCCCTGTGGGTTGGGATGCTGCCTTCCATCCCTTTATCCGTTATCCTATACTTCTTCAATTTCCACCCTTTTTTGTGCCATTTCTCTGATCTCAGAAGGGAGGCAGTTCATCCCTTCATCCTTGTCTCTTCACCTCTCCTGCCCTCCGCTTCATCTCTCTATCCCCACCTTCATTTCTTCCTCTCACCTTCCTCTCAGTCTCTCATTCAAGGGGCCAAGCACCGACTCTCTTGGCCCCTTGCTTCCCGTTCGATTGGCCCAATAGTTTATTCACTTCACCCAGACACAAAAGACATCAAGCTGACTGATCAGCGGGCAGGAGCCAGGGCACGACTGATCAATGAGGCCTTGGGCAGAGAGGAGGAGGAGGAGTTAGGAGGATGGATGGAGGAGAGAGGCCAGCGGGGGAGAAGGTGGGAGGGAGGAGTGGACAGGTAGGCTGACAGACGCACAATCAGCGGGCCAATCGATGGGAACTTTTGCTGAGCTCAGATAAGAGTGTGCTGCTCGTTCAGGACATACAAACAGATCCTCACTGACAGGAGCTTTTGTTTCCTCATTCTCATGAGCTTTATGCTTCTCTAGGTGACACAAGTACAAAACCCCCACAAAACTGAAGGAAAAATTTGGTGCAGTACATAAAACAGAAAGATAGCATCTGATAGATTTGTTTATTTAAGCCCTGTCTCTTCCAAATCCTGTACTCTGCTCTACAGATGTACAAAAAAACATAACAGAAAATGTGCTAATGTGGTGTGATGAATGCCCTCTCCATAATCAAGTTGTGTGTGTGTGTGTGTGTGTGTGTGTGTGTGTGTGTGTGTGTGTGTGTGTGTATTTGGGAGGGAGCATTGATTGGACTCCATTCATGCCTTTGTTTGTCTGTCCATCACAGTAATAGTGCAGGCATTGGTTTAATATATAGGAAAACAGTGCAAACACCTGAGTGTTTGCTATTGTCTTTTTTTTACTACTTTCAAATGCAAATGCATTTGTTAGGAGAGTTTTTCAAGTAACTGTGCCTTGAAATAAACCTTGTAATTTCATTTGCATTACAGATGGGTATTGCAGCGAGTCACCTTTTGCTGCTGGAATGAAATCAAAGACAAAGCAGTGGTTGTCATGATCCTGGGTCCTTTTGACCCAGCGTTTTGTGTTTTCTCTTCGCGATTTTGGTTCTGTTCTCTAATTGGTGTTTACCCTGTTCCCCCCGTGTGTTCCTGTTTTATTGTGAAGGTCTGCGTCTTATGTGAGTGTTTTCAGTTTGCCTCCCTGGTCTCGTCATGTTAATCACTCCCAGCTGTGTCTCCCACCTGTGTGTAATCTCCCTGTGTTCTGAGTGTATTTAAGTTGTATTTTCTGTCTTAGTAATCGCTGGTTCGTCTGTGTTGTTTCCCCTCGGTCTCCCTGCGTCTCTTCTTGTGTATTTCCCCGGACCTCCCTGCATCCTCGTTTCTGGTTTGTGTTATTAGCTTATCCAGTTTAGGTTTCCGGTTTCTTGTTTTTCCACCAGTGCTGTTTTGTGCCCACCATTGTAAATAAATATTCACCTGCACCAGAGCTGCCGCCTTTGGTGTCCTTTTCTACAACTCCACACGGCTTGCCTGCAAACCGTGACAGTGGTAGTAAAAACCTAAGCACTGAAAATCAACAGTGAAACTGTACCTTATAGTATCACTAAAATCAAATAAAGTTAAACCTTTTGATATTAGCAGTGACATAAAGTGATTGTGTAACGTGAGGAGAGCTGCTAGAATTTCACTGAATTGTTAAACACCTAATTACAATCTGGTGACTCAAATTCTGTGTCCTAAACCCATTTATTGTGTCAGTGAACCAAAGTCTTACATTAGTTTATTTAGTAGGAAAAACTAATGTTGTGTCATGAAAAGTTTTCCTTATTCCTCGTTGTCAGCATATTAGACATGTTACCCTCCGATCATGAGTTGGCTAAATAGCAACAAAAGCCGTTTGCCAGCTAAGTCTCCAAAAATCCCACTGATAAACCGCTTGATTATATTCTCACATCATGTGAGAGTTTATCTACTACGTGATGTTTGATCCGCTTAAAGAAAGTTTCACTAACAGCAGCTAACAGAGACTAACAGCAGCTAAGAGCGACAAAAACAGCAACGCTTATCAACAGAAAAGTTCAGCACATACTCAACAGCTCTCCTGACTGTGCTGTCTACCAACAGAAGACGTGGCTGCCAGCTGAGGTAGGCAGTGGACTGACAGTCTACACTCACAACAGACGAACGGCAGCCAGTGTTTCAAGGATTACGCACTTGATTTGGGATGGGTAAGAAACAGTCAGTACAGTTGACTGTAATCTGCCATCCAATGAGTGATACGATTTTACACACTTTACCTTTAAGCAAGCATTGCCTCATTTTCAGAATGTTTTAAAATTATAATCAAATATGAGTGCAGAACGAAAACTTTTAAGCAACTGTGACCATTACAGCCTGGCCTATTTAGAAATCAAATATTGAAAAAATCTGAATTTAATAAATGTTTACATTTTATTTAGAAGGCTTAAAAAAACCTTTATATCTCATGAACTGTTTTTTGTTGGCTTTTACTTATATAACATGCGTGTTTAATTTCTAGTTAATTATTTATACCTCTTTTGCTTGAGAAAATGAAAATAGAGTCTCATGAGACTTGCACCTACCACATAACAACTTACAACAATTTCTTTTTCAACCATCACGGATCTCCAAACTTTAGTGTTAGAGCTTCATTTGGCTCTTTTGACCAACTCTTTGCCCATTAAGACTTATTTTTATTTTTTTTTTTATCAATGCTTTAAGTAATTCCTGGATTTCTTCACTTATAAAAGTGAAATTTTTCGAAGTGCACTGCCTGTACCTCCAAGTCCTCACCTTGTTGATGTAAAAAGCCTCCATCAATGCTCCAGTTCCACAGCCCAAAAACAGGACACCTAAATGTGAAGTTGCTGAGGAAATGTAGAATTTAACTGTATGCAGGCAGATTTGTTTGCCTCAAACACTAATACCTCATTCGTGTGCTCGACCTGCAGCTGGTCCTTAGCCAAAATTACAGCAAATGCTTTTTTCTTCTACTATTTTTAAAGCTGTTAGATGTTACCTGGAAAATAGATTCATTTATGCAAACTGACCTGTTGACAGCAGATTCATTTGCAAAAAAAAAAAGCTATTCAGTTTTGAAGTAGTCCTACACATGCGAATATTTTTTGGTAAATGTTGCCTTTTTAGTGTATATAAACTAATTTAAAAATTAAAGTATAATCATACAATATAATCTTACCAAAAACATGTATCACTGTAATAAAAATTGCATAATCATATACGGGACACTGCAGGGATTTGCTTGTTAAAAGATTCAATATAGGGTCAAGTATGTTTTGTTGCTTCCATAGTGATACGAAATGCCTTTTTGACAGTAAAGGCTGCTGGGAATGAGGTACATGGGACACACAACAATGTGAGCATGCCTCAGACGAGCTGGGTTACAAATGTTGCAGTAAATCACTTTGGCCATATACAGACGCCAGGCTGTGAAAAATAACTTCTATCAGTCACTGTTTTTAATTTTGTAGATTTACAAGTTGACTGTTTTCTTTTTGATGCAGTGTGTGTAATGAATTCCCAGCAGTGTTGTCACTTGTACCACTGAAAATGTTGTTTGGTTTTGATAAAGCTGGTTTGATGTGATTGTTTGATTTTGCCAGGAGCGACTGAGGGTGTGTGAATGCAGTTTGGAAAGTGGTTTATGGTTTTGAGAAATTAAAACAAAAAAGCAAAAATAAACCCAGATGAACCACAGAGAATTATCACCAGACTCTGCTGCCCGAGCTTTATAATCATCATAATTTCATATTGTCTTTCATTTGTTTTGGTTTTACTGTTTTGGTTCACGCGGCTCTCTCATCAGCCCCGTTTTCATTCAGTGCAAAGATGCTGATAAACTCATTTTTCACTTTTTACCCAGTGCTAAATGTCAGATAGACAGAATTAGTGGCTGGCTGGTGAGGAAAGATTTGTGTTTTTTTGAGGCTGGCGTGTCAGGTATTTCTGCCAGATTTGGTGGAGATTGAAGCCTGAAGTAGATTGAAAACTGAACTAGAGTTTGTCAGCTGTCCAGAAACACTTGAAACTCCAAATTATTGCTCATGTTGCTGTGTGTGATCAGTAAATGCTGCTGGCTAACATAGTTCCTGTTTATAACACCACGCTATGCACTTTCTGAGGGGTTCACAGCTTGTGCCAATGCAACAAGATGGCCAGAAATGTAACTGATGCTGAGTTCTATATAAAGTTGTTTATCAACAGTGAACAATCTCTCTGCTGCTGGGTAATGGACTGTGCAGATAGAGAAAGGCAGCAGATTAAAGAGAGATATCTCCCGCACTGTCATATTTTTGTTTTTGATCACTAGGACTTTAACCCTCCCTTCCTCTTATACATCACTCATGGGCTCTGAGTCACATATACACAGTCATTTTGGGAGCTGATCAGTAATTGTGCTGAACAGTTATGATGAAATACTCAGTTATTTTAACTATGAGAAATGGCTCCTCAGATGCAAATAATAAAAAGCACGTGCTGCCCTACATATGTGAATACTTTATATAAAGAAGCATCCTCACATCATGCAGCGTGTTCAACCTTGAGTAACCTTGTTATTATTCCAGGAAAAGTACATCTGGGATTATTTTTAAAGAGCTGCTTTTTTTTATTGGTAAAATGATTGCTTGCTCTGCCCAACTTTCATTATAAAGGCAGGTAGAAATGGATAAAAGCAACGTCAGAGCTTCTCCATGTTATACTGGCATAACCTGGACAGTTTGTCGGGCGAGCTTGCCTGTTCACCTTCACTGTGTGGTGAAATCCACCCACAAGTTGGATAGAAAGTGGCTTCGAGCCCAGTCAGTGAAAGGCACAGTGCGTCAAGGGGCTTGCGAGCTGATCGATACCGAGCTAATTGGAAAATAGCGGCAGGAAATGTGATAATGTGGCTGTTCACTCTGCTCTTACTCTAACTGCACTCGTCATCCTCTCTCGCCATCTTTTCCCGCTCTCCAGGGTCAGGTCTGGGTTCTTCAATCTAGTGGGCTTCTAATAAGGCTGGAGCCACTGGTCGGCCGAACCGTGATGTCTGTGGATGTAGGAGGGCCGCCGCATGCTTACGAGTATTTTCACGTCCATGCACGAGATGAGAACGCAGCAAGAGAACTGAGTAAATTCATGAATTCATGCTCAATGTGTCAGCGCCTGCTGTTTAACGTATCACTGACTATATTTATTTTCTTTTAACCTAACTGGAACTGCCTTGTTTATTTTATAGTTAACTTTCTTTTTTCGATGTGAAGATAATGATAAAATGGTGCAATGATAAGCACAGTTTAATGCAAGCTGTCAAAAATGCATAAAAGTTTATTAGTCCCACTGATCTGCACAATCTGCATGTTTTTCTCCCTTACAACACAGATGAGTCCTCCTCTTCCTTTGCGTGTCACAGTTCTTTGCATTTTTTGGTTCCTGCTAGTCCGTCACTTTATTGTCTCCCCAAGAAAGGTTGTTGTGTGATTTTGTTTTTCCTACTTTCATTGTGCTTTATTAACTTCTGTTTTTTCTGCTTTTGGAGCCTTTTTCAATGATATTGTTTTCTTAAGTTTGACCTCTCCCGGCCACCGTACAATAACCACTGAGTTGAGAGCTCATCTTGTTTCAGAAACCATTACGTAGTTACAATACAAAAAACAGTCAGGTTTTACTTTAGACTGTTAAATGTAATTGTAATTTCATCATATACTCCTTGTTATATAATAAGAACTTTTGTTGTATTGAGTTTTTTGATTCCTGGTAGATCAACTGACAACAGTTGAACCCAGTACCAGCCCATATTACCATCTGCATCCAGTTAGGAAATCTCATACAGCCATACTGTTTAAGGAGTTTGCACCTGCAAGCTACCTTGCAACCCACCTCTACCCCGGGTCCTCCCGGTTGAGTCATTGTCTGACTCAATCGATGCCATATCTATTGCCACTGATGCCTGTGCTATTCAGTAGTGGGGGCCTTGCTGTGGCTCTTCCTGCTTCAGGCTTTCCAGGACATCCTAGACATGCTGCCAAATGAAGCCTATACGTAAGCTCAATAAAAAAGATCTGTAATCACTCATCCGCCTGCTTCCTGGGTGTTCAGGTGCTAGTCTGTTCTTCACATCACTTACATTTTCTGATGCTGTCAAACTCAGTCCTGACATAATTTCTCTTGTCTAGTCATTTTCTTGCCAGACTTCATTTGATCTTTCACACTTTCAATCGTGCAACCCTCATCCTCCCCATCTCCTCCTCACCCTGGTCACTCAGAGCCTCATCCAAGCCTCTGTCTTCATCTTCATTAACACTAGCATCGAGACTTCAGGGCGTCCTGTCCTAATCCTGTTGAAATTCTGTTCTGCTATGTTGGGTCATTGAAATCTAATCACCGAGCAGCTTGAAATGAATTCTGTATATCCATAAATCATGTGCAGTTTTTCCAAATGATCTCTCCCTATTGAAATATAAGGTGCAGCTCCAGATGGAAATAATAATCTTCTTTTGACTAAAGTGGTCCTGACTAAAACTAAACTTTGAACAGAAATTCCCAATCTGTAGTAAGTGCACCTAAGAACTTTTAGTGCACCTAAGAACTAAAGCTGAGTCAAAGATGTTCTGCCTATCGGTGCTGATATTGTAAGTGTTGAAGTGAGCAGGTGCATAAGAAAAAGGGGTTAAATCAAGTTGAAAATACGTAGGAGAGGAATGGGAGATGGAGGACTTAGAAAAGGATGAGGGTGACTGGAAGTATTGTGAAGGAAGGGGAAGAAAAGAAAGGGTCTCTTGTCCATTTCAGACTCAGGGGAACTGTGTATGTCACCAGAATGCGTTGTACTGCCAGACATGAGTGACAGTGATGGGCACGGTGGGCCTGGTATCCCGCGTCTACCACTCCTCCCAATTCCCCCAGCCAGGCCTTTCTATCCCCGTGACAAGATGAGGAGACGTCGTGTCAGCTCATGTGCGACAGTCTTACTCTCACTCATTCACTCACTCGTTCTTTGCCTCTTAAGCCAACCTTTTTGCTCAAGTTTTATGTATCTTTCTTCCCATTTTTACACCTTATTTCCCTCTCCTCTCTCTCTTTCCCCCCATCGCTCTTGTCTTTTTGCTTACTGATTTGCTCTTTGTCGCCTCTCCTCTGTTTCATCCCCCCCCCCTTCCTGTCCTTCCTTTCATACGGTGCTCTTTCTTCAGTCCTTGGAATGGCAGCTCTGAAGTGGCTGGCACAAAAATAGAGCAGGTGGTCAACACCTGCCTGGTTTCCCAGATTATGGACCATCTCTTTGATAAGCCACCATTTGTCTGCATCAAAGACACCGTTTTAGGACATGCTTCAGAAAGGCAGAGGACACCCCGCAGAGTACTGCTGTCACCTTTCCTTTTCACTGTCTACACCTTTTTTCAGCATTAACTCTGGGTCATGACAGCTCTAGAGGTTCTCAGGTGGCACCTTTTTGTTGAATCTATGTGTAAAGGTAAAATGAAGGGGTTTTAGGCTTGGTGGTGAGTAGGTTGGGTGATATGATGAATAATACCAACAACTGGTCACTTAATAAGATATTTACAACAAGGAAAACACAGATAAAGAAACTAAGTAACATTTTTTTCTTGTTCCTGGGTAATATTTGCCTATTCCTGACAGCCAAGTCTTCAAAGGTAGAGATAATTCATATTATTATTTTCAAACTTTGCTTTTGTGACTGTTAAGTTAATTTTTTCCGATAATCTTATTTCCAAACATTCATCTTAAGTGATATATTAATTGGAAAAAAAAAAACTGTCTCTACCTTTGTTATTAAAAAAATAAAGTTAGAAGCATTCTGTAACAAATTAATAGGCATTTTATTAGGGGAAATATCTATTTGATCCCTTTGATTTGGTGTTATGTGGAGTAGCTGTTGTCAGATGTTCTCTACAGTCGATCGCCAGGTTTTGACATATCTAAGAAGGGAATTTCAACCTGCCATTTTTGCAAGTCATCTCCAAATTAAAGGTTCCACGAATGTTACTTGGATACACAACATTTCAGCTATTTTTACTAGTTTTCTGTTGGATTAGGGCTAGCTCAATCCCTGATCTCAATGCGCTTTTTTTGAGCCCCTCCTTTGCACTTGGTCATTGTTTTCATTGCCAGGAGACTCGCCCACAGTACACTTTCAATGCTATGGTTGTATGAAGGAGGCTCTCATCCAAGATTTTTCTATCTGTATCTTTCCTCATTGCAGTCAAACCAGAAAAAAACATCCATCCATCTGGTGGTAAAGGGTGACATGTCGACTCTAAGTCTGGAACAATTGCTGCCCTAAGTGGAGGAGTTTAAGTATCTCAGGGTCTTGTTCACAAATAAGGGGAGAGTGGAGTGTGAGATTGACAAACAGATTGGGGTCGTGTCCGTAGTGATGTGGACGCTGTACTGGCCTGACCTGTTCTGGCAAAGAGAGAGCATAAAACCGCTGATTTATCTACATTCCTACCGTAACCTATGGATATGATCTCTGCGTAGTGACCGGAAGAATGAGGCAGAGGATACAAGCAAAGGAAATTTTTTTCCTCCAAAGTGTGACTGGGCTCTACCTCAGAGATGAGTGAGTACCTTTGTTATTCGAGAGGGACTCAGAGTAGAGCTGTTGTTGGTCTGCACTGAAAACAGCCACTTGAGGTGGTTTAGGCATCTGACTAGGATACTTACCGGACGGCTCCTGGGCAGAGTGTTTTGGGCATGTTGTACTAGGAGGAGGCTCCAGGGCAGACCCAGGACTTGCTGGAGAGTATTAATTGATTTGGGAATGACTCAGTGTTCCCCCTGATGAGCTTAAAGAGGTGGCCGTGTGAGTCTGTCATCTCTGCTTAGACTCACACCCCTCTGACCCAAAAGACCCACCCAGCAAACATAATTCTTCCACCAGCATTCTTTCACACTCCACATACGAAGAGCGGCCTGAGTTCAGTTTCAGTTTCAGGTTCATGTAATCACATTAAATACTCTCATCCGAATCGTGCAGATGTTCTCTGCCAAACTTCAGAAAGGCCTGAACAAGGACCTTCCTGAAGCATTGCAAGCACTAGAAGATTTCAAACCTTTATGATGTAACATATAGCCCATGGCTTTCTTGGTGACTGTATTCCCGGCTGCTTTGAGGTCATTAGAAAGCTCCTCCCATTTATTTTATTATGTAGCTTTTACTCTCACTAATGTTGCACAAAACAACAAAAACTATTTTGCACGTCATCCCAGACTGAGTATGACTGGCAGTGATTTTTGTCTTTCTTCCAGTAATCACACCAACACTGATTATTTTCTCAACATTTTCTCACCAAGCTGCTTACTGATGTTCTCTTTCCAGTCATGTGCAGGGCAGCTTTCTTGTCCCTGATGTCCTGAGACAAATATTTGGTCTTTCAAATGGTGGTGAGGTTGGAGATACAGACAGCTTAGGTGATCAGGCATACCATTCGTTAAAGTGGTATGCCTTTCTGAAGCATGTCCTAAAAAGATGTCTTTGTGGTTGCTAGCTTTTTTACATGTTAATCTTTAAGTTGCTGCCAATTAAACTATTGTTGCATAGTATAACTGATGCAAATTCTTGCTGGTCTGTAGGGACTTAATTAGTTATTACACTCATTAAAAAGACTGTTATTTTGTGACTTTTACAGAATGCTTTTTAAGCTCAAATTGCCATTGAATGGGTTTTTGTCATTTTTGTGGTTCACCAGAGGAAGCTAATAATATTTCAGTGGGGGCGGTACCACCCTATGCCCTACCGTCAGGATAAGCCCCTCGTCTAGTCAATACATTGCTCACATTCTTTTGCAAAGGCTCGCCAAAGTATATCTTTAATCACCTGGAACAATTGTAAAAAAAAGAAAAAAGAAAAAGATGTTAGATGCTTGTCTAAAACAAAGCTCTGTGTCGGTCATCTTTACTGTTGCAGTATTAGAAAGCGGGGCAAAAAGCGTGCTGCTGTAAGCCCTGTCTTCACAGCACATAAGCAGAGCAGCAGCAGCAGCTCTGATACTCTGCGTGTGTCCACAGAGAAGGATTTCAGACAGAGCTGCAGGTCATCCATGACTTGGAAGTACAAATAAATTGCTTTATGTGTTGACAGGCCATAATCCTTTTCCTGCCTAAAACACCTTGCCTACCTGGTCTTTCTTCAGGAGTCCGCTGCGTTTTGCTTACCTCGTAGATCATACCATGCATTGCAGTCAAACCAGTGGGGTGGGGGGATCTTTTGTGAAAGATCTGCTCTTGGTCCAAAACTGATGGAAATAGTTGAGCAAGTTTCAAAATCTGTTTTACACTTTGGCTTTCTATTTGGGGGATTTAAAGAATTGGGAACCAGCCTCTTTTACCAGGACAGTAATGGCAAGGAGAGGTTTTTTGGACCTATAGTTCAAGTCACAAGCACTTTGTTTTAAGTACAGACATTAAAGCAGGAGAAGATTGCAGAATAGTCTAGTGGCAGGGCATCAGAAAAATAACTGGGTGATTAATAAAATGAAGAAACTCATATAAACTCATATCCTGTGTCTAGTAGTGAAGAAGGGGCATTTGCGGTTAACAGATGGCTTATTTTTCTTTTTCTGTACAACACACCTTCTGCATCTGGGTATCAACGTTTGTTGACATGTTTAATTACCAAGAATACACACTTAAGAAAGTTCTTGACAGTTTTCCATCAGGGAGAACTGCATTGAGCTTCACGTTTCCCTTTTTTAATCACGGCGGAGCTCTTATCAAGTGGGCCGCACTTTAAAGCAGTCTCTCGTTTTCTCCTTTAACTATCTTAGCTTCAGCAACACCATTTATTTTGCCGTGAAGACAAGCCAATCTTGTTTTGTGTGTGTGTTCTCTTCCTCAAAAGCTGCCTGGCTTACCTGTATCTCCAGCTTCATCTACCTCCTGATGAAACCCATACTGGCCCTTCTGCTGATAAGGTAAGCCAGGCAACGAGATATATCCATCATTCACCTACTTAACACGCGCACACACAGGTGCACACATGCTTACCTATGAGGGTGTGTGTGTGTGTGTGTGTGTGTGTGTGTGTGTGGGGGGGGGGGTTATAACAAGATTAGGATTAGAAATGTGAGTGAAATCACACCCTCTGCTGCCACACAAGTAATCAAATGGCCTCAAACAAAAGAGCAGTTCATTTACTGCCACTTATTCTTGCTTGGTGGCTTCACAGAATAGCAGTCTCATTATTCTATTAACCACCCAACCTCCCCCCACCACACCCACACACATACACAAACACACACAGAAATGCACAAAAGCTCATAAATTGTGTTGTGGGACTGCTGCCAAAGCGGAGCCCGGGTTCAGCTTGGTAGTTAATCATCTCCTATAGCATGTAATTCGTGTAAACAATGTTTGTTTGTGCACCAAGAGAGCCCCCCCTCCCCCCTAGGCTCTAGTTAGCTATGATGTGGCGCTGTACCTGGGAATAGTACTTTGTGTGCAAAAGGGTCAAAGGTCACAAGGTGTTGGTAATTGAGTCCCTGTGCCAAACAGAAATGAGCATGGAAACTAACTCGCTGGCCTGGAAGCGGTTGCGATCACGGCGCTCCTTGGGGGTGAAGTGATGCCGAGAGTGAATGTTAACAGGAATTAGAAGGGGAGGGCTGAGTACTGTGTTGGCAAGTGTTTATGTAGTCTGTTGCTCATTTGTATGTGGGCAGCATTGGTCCGTCTCGGCTAACAAAATGTGTAAAGAAGCAGACCTTTTGACCGATGGACTTCTTGTCAACACTGCCACGATAAACCTTCCGAGACCTCTGAATGATGCGTTTCCCTTCTGCGTCCCCTGCTTGGTTACCACGGTCACTGTGTACACAAGGTCATTCAGTTTGTGATCAATAGTTTGTATTGAGCCTACGCTCACCACAACAACCCCCCCTCCCGTTTCTGAAATGGCCGTTAAATCGATGGGAACAAATGAAATTAAGCTCCTGGGCGGCCCGGAGGAGCAAATGATCTTCCTGTGATTAATAACACACTGTAAACGCATCTGTGCCGGGCATATTACATCAGAGAGTGTTTCGTTGCCTCGGCCCGTTTCCTCAGGGTAAGACTAAGAGAATAAAGCTGTGGTAATGGTGTTTACCTGGAGGAAGCACCGTTGAATAGAACACTGAAACAAGAACAAATGGTTTTTGTTTGTACAGATGTACCCATGCTACTTCTAGAAATTGTGATTCTGAAGTTTAGTTTAGAAGTACCAGAAATCCTGTGATATCACAAAAAGTTGGGGTGTTGGCTACTTTGTTTATTTATTTTTGTTTGTTAATGCTTTTAAAAATAACTTTTTGTCATCTTAATTAACTGAAGACATTAAGTGAAGACACCACAAGAGTACTTTGAGGTTTGTCCAGTTGCGTTTTAGCTTCATACAAGGTAGGATTAGAAAATGAAGTTACAAATAAAGTTTAAAAAAGAGTTGCCCTATGTACTGATCCTGATCTATGAAACAAGTATACCTACTCTAGTTTGATATAACAGATATAAAGGTACAATACAGTGTAAATTGAAGTACAGCAGGAAATATCCCAACCAACATACAATCTCTCGCACTTTAATGGCTCGCATTTCTCTTACACTGTACATTCTACAATTTTAGCAAAAACACTTCCTTAGAATCAATGATGAACTGATTAGATTTTGGCGGTGAAAGGTCACTACTGCCTGACATTTGTCTCATTCTTGAGAACAATATATAAGAGAAAAGCCTTTGAGGAACTTTCATACATCTAACTTAAATGTCAAGCATGGCTATGCTATATCACACCAACCACAATGGTACCGGAATAATTTTTTTTAATAATATTGATTTTATGTCGTTTCACAATACCGTGATATATAGTGATGCCATGCATTTATGTTCCCTAGAGTGCATAACAATGAAACAAGCCCAAATATGTCTGAGAGTGAGAGCAGTGTGTCGGGCCAGACCTCCAACAAAGCATTATACTGTGTAAAATGTGGAAGAACACTGTTCCTGCTGATGGCTCAGTCAAATAGAATAAAAGTCGGTTACCAGCATTCTTGTGACTAGGAAAAAATGGTGGTTGTCTGGAAGTTGCATTTAATTTTTTTGGTGAAGGACATGCCAAATGTGAAAATCAGTAAAAACTTTATATTACCCAGATTTGTTATGGCCTAGTATATTGTCTTCACAACAGTATGCTAGGTCTTAGAGGGACACGAGTACCTGTGCTGGCTAAGCATTTCGCCTTGACCTTCATTGTTAGCGCCATAAGTCAAAGTTGACCTTGAAATTTTTTTTAAGAAACTTTATTGAATAATATATCATATGAAAAGGCATGGAGAGAGCTGTACAACACATGTTTCATTTTTTCAACATGGCAATCTACAACTTTACTATGACGCCAAAACATTTTATAAAATCACACACTGCACGAATACATCTTAAAATCTCAAGTTTTTACAGCTTATCCATGCCAGAGACAGCCGATTTTGCTCCAGTCAAATGGGTGTAGAAAATAGCATACACCAGTTTACCATGTAATGCTTCAAGTTCATAGGTCAAAAGTCAGACATCAGCATGTTGTAATAAAAACATCATAAAAAATTAAAGTTTTTAGTATAGCCCCTACCCTTAAGTACTCTTGTTGGTAATTTATTACAGTTCATCATCGCATTATGGCAAAAAATGTATGTAATTGAGAAGCTGACCCCGTTTAATCACAAACTGATAGCAGACTGACTCCATCCTGACGCACCAAAGTCGCTTTGAAGACAGCCAGTGACTTATGAGTTGTCACTGACTTTGAAGCAACCACTGCAACAAACCTGTTTCACCAGTTAATCCCCCCCCCCACCGAACTGGGCATCGCTGGAGCACTTGCAAGCTTCGCTCCATATGACAAGGGAGACCAAACAGTGGACAGACGGAAACAGACGGATTTACGCTATAGTTTTATTATATAACAATATTGTGCAGACTCCTAAATGTTAAGTGACTTTAGTTCTTGTTATTGAAATGAACACTGTAAGTTTGGCTGAGCATCATCAATGACAGTAGCACACTGGAAAAGAATGATAGGAAATGCCCTTTATTGTGTTTGCAGCTTACAGGCAGCAGTATTTATTAGAGCAATCAGCTCCAATAAAAGGTTCTTTTATTACTGCATATTTTTAAGTCACTGTCTTGATTTACCCACTTCTTAATGTCAACGTGGACTGAACAATTAAAAAATTCAGGAACATTTCATACTTATGCTTAACAGGATAAAACTGATCATGTGTTTACATTCCATATCCAAGTCCGGATTGTCATGGATCTAAATTGCAATGAGCAAAGTAGCATTTACATCTAATATTTTAGATATAACTAAAATACTCATTGAATCTGTTTGAACGCAGCAAAAAACAAATTAAGGATTACCAGCCTTATCATTAGGCTAACTCTAGTGTACAACTCTGCTGCTACTGATAATACTTTCATCAGTCTCGCTTGTTATTCTTCACACAACTTCCCCAGGTCCAGCACTTGCTGTGTCCTCAGCAGTTGGCGTGCAATGATAATATATCTTTGATGCTGAGGCATATTTGTGCCAACCGTGAGAATTTCCTGCCAAGGCTGAATCAGGCAAAGTCTAGTCGAGCTTAATTTTTAGAGCTTTTTGGGAAATATGCCTGGTGTGAGATTTGTGGCTTTAAGTTTTCCATCATAAATCTTGCTTTTCTATGCTTTTTAAAAAAAAAAAAAATAGTGCTTACAAAACAAGAACTGGACAGAGTATTAGCTGTCCTGTCTTTGGAGAAGGACTTGAGGTATTCGAACATGAAGCCAACTCATGTTCCTACAGCGAAGATTTCAAAGATACTGGTTTCAAGAAATATGTGAGGCGCAAGCAAAGTTTGATGTGGAGGACAGCAGCAAACCTAATACAGCATGTGAATATCGACTGATGAATGCATACTTTTCTGTGACTTGTCATTACAGGATATAACATGAAGATCATTGCACTACCATCTTGAAACCCATGTGCTACAGGTGTTACAGTAGATTGCGGTGCTTATAGAAGACACATATACAGTAAGGCCATTTAGGGTACCCGCGTGGGAAAAACCCCCTGAAAATCCTCCTAAAAATATGCAACAAATACTATACATAAAACATAAAAGTCAGTTTCTTTTCTATATAGTTAAATGGAGATGCCTTGTCTCTGATTCTGCCTTCAGTGAACCATAAAACTTCACTAATCAATCTGCTCGGCTCATCCACTGAATGTCCAGTTTTTAAATAGCACCATTATTATCTTCATTAAATCAGGAAGATGTTTTTCATGTATTTTCACAATCAAATCGATTCTGGCACCGGCTGCAGAGAGATAGAGTGAGAGAGAGAAAAGGCAGGTTCTCAGGGTTTGGTCATCCCATATGGACGCGGGGCCACAGCAGTGCATTGGCTGTACCCGCTACCCCATGTGTAGTTTGTTTTGCTTTTCTTTCAGACACACTGTTGAACCTCTCTCTTTCTGCAGCTTGCACAGATGGGGTGTGCTCTTTTATTCATAAGGGCTACACTAACTTTGATCTGGCTTTGCATTTGCAGCATGTGTCAGAACGAGGTGGCGGGAGGGGAAAAGAGCGGAGCGGCTGAAGAGCAGAGGTAGCTTGTCCTACTGGCCACACATCCTAACTGCTCCCTGTGCCTCTTTTCTATGCTCCTCAGTTCCTCTGGGCCAGTGTGCGTTCTATTATGCATGCGTGTCAAAACCAGTACATCTATGTGCTGGCAACAGATACAGAGTGGACACAACCCTCACCAAAGCAGTGTGTGTCTGTATGTGTTTGAGGGGGTTGTTCATGAATGAAAAGCAAACACATAGGATTGATTGGGCTTACTTTAACAGTAGGGACAAAAGCCAACTTGAAGCAACAGGATTTTGAATTCCTAAATGTTCATAATTACCACACTAAACCTTGCCCCCCTTTGTTACAGTTGTTGTGGTCATTTGGCATTGTGGTGCGCCTTTCAAGCTGACAGTGGCAGTTACATCAAAGAAATCCATGGTGACTTTTTGTATTTCTTTCATTTAAGACAACAGGCAGAGCGGTGCTTCTCATTTCCAGTCAGCTTCCTTTGCTTTTACAGATTCAAATAACAGCCTTGAGAGAGAACTGTGAGCTTATTGACATCTACATTTTCAGCTTACTTCTATTTTACTTTTTATTTCATGTCGTCATCTGATTCATGAAAGACGAGATATCTTAAAGTGATTTGATAACTACTCAAAGCATAGCCAGGGTTGCGCATTTCTGAAATATAAAATGGTAAATGGCCTGCATTTGTATAGTGCTTTTCTAGTCCATAGGACCCCAAAGCGCTTTACACTACATTCAGTCATTCACACACAGGCGATAGCAAGCTACATTGTAGCCACAGCTGCCCTGGGGCGCACTGACAGAGGCGAGGCTGCCGGACACAGACACCACCGGGCCCTCTGACCACCACCAGTAGGAAAACACGGGGTTAGTATCTTGCCCAAGAATATTTGGCATGCAGCCAGGATGCAGCCTGGGATCGAACCACCGATCTTCTGATTAGTGGCTGACCTGCTCTGCCACCTGAGCTACAGCCACATAACTGCTGCTTGGTGTCATATAGCTTTAAGTGCTGAAGGAAAACTGGAATAACACAGACTGTATGTCACAGGTGGACATCAGGGCTGGACTGGGACAAAAAATCAGCCTGGGCATTTTCACTAGAGACCAGCCCACCAGGTATTATAGGAAAAACCATAAAGCCTTTGAATGAAAACAAACGCTGTTGTCACAGTGATGTACAGTCTAATAAACTTGTATGTATCAGTCTAATAAACTTAAACCTACACCATCCTCCCTATTCTGGTATTCTAAACAGTACCCGAAAGTAGACTGCTTGGTCGAGTTAACCTCCTGAACTATCTACAACACATGGTGAAAACCTGAAATTAAGACAGAGGAGACTAGAGGTGAGACATGATCATTACTGATTACTGATGACAGATTTAGATATATTTTCATAAACCATTCATTTGCCACATCAATAAACAGCATGGCAGGGCAAAATATTTTTTCTAACATGGCAACCTTTAAAAAGTGAAAGGAGATAGAAAGACAGGTGAGAAAGAATAAAAATTGACTTTTTGATGGCATTTTACACACAGTACTGGTACAGTATCTAGAAAATGTGGGAAAATACTGGCATCATATACAGTACATAGCTACTTCTGAAGAAATTATGATGGGGCCCTAAAAAAATTAGTATGTAATGGATTTCTATACATTTTACATCAGATGAAAACGTTTGTTGTAAGATTCAGATAATTATTTGTTAAAAGCGAGACATTTTAAATGAGAATAAGAAAGAAAAGTATTTCCTTGTGCCCCCCTTTCCCTGTTAATGCTCTACCTGGCCCCCTGGCAAAACTTTGCTAGACCCGCCCCTGCACAGTTACCGGCTGTCAGCTACCTAAAAAAGGATCCTGGGGTTATTTGTCTCTCAGAAACAGTTCATAACTTCCCTTCAACTCATTCATGTCACCTAAAAGGTAAACCTGTTTCTCCATCACCTGTTCAGCTCTGATGATTCAGTAAGGACATCTCCTGGTTTCATCTTCATGTTTCCCTCTCACCAGATAACCAAACCGATATCATGACCAGCAGCTTTACAGCTGTGGCTCCAGCAAACATCAGCTGATACTAGAAATTAATATTAAATACATTCTAACAACAGCTGATCAAGCTTAAATGTGCTGCTGTTGTTTAGCGCGACATCCGCTGGTTTCCTCTTTCTGGCGCAAAGTGGGCGATAAACAAACAAGAGAGAAAAACCGATCAGCTGTTTCATGATTGAAGTAGAAACAGGAGAGGAGAGAATGAGAGAAGAAGAGGCAGCTGTGCAGCGTAAACACAGAATAACTCCAGCTTTGTGTCTTTTTCATTGTAGCTGAAGTCCGGGACAAACTGTGTTCCTTTTCAGCTCAATACGAAACGCGAAATATTTTCTCTGAACACGAGACGATTCCGTTTTTTACGGGATGGTTGGAAACGCTACTAACTAACCTTATAAATAAAATAAGATAAAACAAGTTCAACATCGATAACATCATAGCACCCGCCCAGCAGTATATAAACTCCGTCATGCTAGCTAGTATGCAGTACGAGTTATTGTAACTGACTGTAAAAAGTGAGCATAACGAAAATAAACTCCACCTAAACTTGGTTTATATCTGACCCAGATAGACTGCAGGTCATAACTTCTTACCTGAAGTTCAGTTCACCGCCTCGGGTCTCTGCTCCTCCTGCCTTTCCGTCATCCACCTGCCAGCGTGTTGCATCTGCTGGCCTCCACCACTTGCTAATGTTACTGAATCTGTGGAAGCTCCGCAATAGCCACCACCAAACAATTGAGTTATTTTTACACACCTCCCAGCATCTGGCCAATCCACCACCTTTCAGTGTTTATACCATTACGGAAAAAAACGGAAAAAAACCCCCCATCGGCCCATAAAAACGAAAAATCACCATCGGGCATGATGGCCAGTCCAGCTATGGTGGACATAATGTTGAGCTCTGGAAGGTGAGATGAATCTCTTTTAATGGCCAGCAGGTGGCATCACTTCTGGTTACAATGACACTTCTGATTAAAAAAAAAGAAACCAACTGCTCCATACTTCAGAAAACATTCTCAGAGTAATTTTATGATCCCAATTGCTAATTCACATCTACTTCAATAGAGCATGATGCTCAATAAGGTAAATGATTGTCCCTTTTCTAATAAAATAACTAATAAATCAAAGTATGCTTCAGGGTCTGGATACATTGTGATGGGCAAGTCCTTAGTTTTTCAGTCAGATTCACCCCTCATCTGGTTATGAAATAAAATGGCGATGGGCAACTAATGCCAAACTGGAGGCGTTAAAACAAATCAGTGCATGACATCACAGGATAGTGGATAGATAGTGGGTAGTGAACACAGGCTACATGGATTATCTCTGTTTCAGGACAGAGACAGTTATTCCTAATATTAGAATATCATTCTAAGATATTCTACATTTATGCTCTGTTGTTTGTACATTGAATCCATATGTATCCACGTTACTTGAGAAATGATGTGAATCTCATGTTTCAGCAAAATCCCAAAGTTGCTCTATTGGCTTGAGCTCTGGGGACTGTGGAAGCCATTTAAGTAGAGTGAACTCATGCCATGTCCGAAGAACCAGATTGAGATTATCTGACATTTGTGATATTGTGTGTTATCCTGCCTGAAGCAGCCATCAGAAGATGGGTACTCTGTGGTCATAAAGGGATGGACATACAATAACATGGTCAGCAACGATAACTAGGTAGTCTGTGGTGTATAAACAATACTCCAGATTCTGACCCTACGTTCTGAAGGATGATTCAGAAAGATTTATCTGAGCAGGCAATGTTTTTCGAATCTTTTGTTGTCCAATTCTAGTGCGGTTTTGTGAATTGTAGCCTCGGGGTCCTGTTCCTAGATCACAGAAATAGGACATGGTTTGGTCTTTTGCTGCTGTATCCAGTCTGCTTCAGCGTTCAATGTGTTGTGCATTGAAAAATGCTCTTCTGCATATGTTGGTTAAAACAACTGGTTATTTGAGTCATTGTTGCCTTTCTGTCATCTGAAAGCAGTCTGGCTATTCTCCTCTTAAATTTGGCATTAACGAGGCATTTTCACCCAGTGAACTGCTGCTCAAGGGCTAGTTTCTATTTTTTTTTTTACCATTCTTTGTGAACTCTAGAGATGGCTATATGGGAAAATCCCAGTAGATCAGCAGATTCTGAAATACTCAGACCAACTCATCTGCAACCAATAAACATGCCATATTTAGAATCACTTAGGATCGCCTTCCTAATTCTAATTCCCAGTTTGAACCTACATGCTTAAGTGCATTAAGTTGTTGCCATGGGCGATGGGCTGATAGATATTTGTGTCAATAACCAATTAAATAAGTGTACCTAATGAAGCTGTCATTGAGTGTAATATAGCATACAGGACCAAAGCTAAGGTAATCAAATTCTAATGCAGTGGATTTTTCAATACTAAATATTTTTTTCTTATAACTTGTAGGCAGCTCACATTTGTGGCTTATGGTAAAGCAGAGAAACCATTTCTTGCTCCTTTGCTCACAAAGTTTTTGGTTTTTGGAAAGGTGAACACTGTCGTGGTCTTCTGTCATTTGACCCAGGGTTTAGAGTTTTCTTGTGTTTTTCTCATTTTGTATTATGATTTATGTTTAAGTCCACTTTGTTAGTCTTGAGTTTATTCTATAGTGCCAATATTGTTCTGTTTAGCTTTTGTTTATTAGATTCCCTCTCGTGTGTTTGCCCTCTGTGTCTCTTTCTGTGTGTCTGTGTTTGTATTTGTGAGTTTTGTGTCTTGCTTCCCTCTTCATGTTTCATTCTGTTCCCCCCTGCCTGTCATGTTTATCCATGTTTCCCCAGTCATGTCTCGGCGTGTCTGTCTGCATTTCTGTGTTCCGGTTACTTCCTGTTTTACTTTGGTGGTCTCCTGTCTGTGTGCTCCAGGTTTTGTTTTCCTTCTCTTACTTTGAAGGTACCTCGTCTCATGTGTTATGTTTAGCTTTCCGTCCTCTATCTCGTTGAGTGTAATTTGCCCCAGCTGTGTTCCCCATGTGTTTCCTGTTCCCTCGTCAATCCCTGTGTATTTAAGCCCTTTGTTTTCTTCTGTCCAGTGCTGCGATCTCCCTCATACCTGGCTGTGTGTTCTGGTCCTAGTTTAGTTTCTGTATTGACTTGTGCCAGCAATAAAGCAGAGTTTTTTTGAGTTCACATGTTGCCTCTGAAAGTCTGCATTTGGTCCTATCTGCCTGCTCCACACACAGTTACATGACAAACACTCCAGATTCTTTGGGCGATGAGTGGTAGAACACCTTCGGATGCTATTTTTTGAGTTGACTGAAAGGAAAGGCATGACCTGAAAGAGAGGAACTCCACCACCAGTTCTGGCTTTCTCAGCAAAATCACCCAGCAACCCAGGTACACCATGCACCTGCATATGTTGGCAACAGTGTTAGCTGCTCTTGTTGTAGACGCCACATAGATTTAACGCAGAGGGCTAAATTAAGCTTTGTTCACTTTATTTTCAGTTCTATTTCAGGTGAATAGGCATGGCAGTGTTATGTGAATATGCCCTCAAAGTGTGAAAATTGGATTATGTGTTTAAAAGTACCAATTATTTCTGCAATTATTTACAATACCCTCTGTGTGTCTGCCTACCTGTGGTAGGGCCTTGAGAGAAAAATGGTTTTCTTCTCTGCTCTGAGCACAAGCCCATTTATTAAGGTGTGTTTATCATTCATTGTGACCCGGGTTAAGTGTCCTGAGAATTATATTTAAGGCTGTGGGTCCCAGTTGGCAATTAAGTACAATTCATTACAGCAGACACACAGCCCTACAGGGGAAAAGGTAAGAGCCGTGGCAAAACACTACGGCATGCACAGGAGAGAGAAATAGACGAGAAAGGAGGGGGGGCGTCAGGTTGATTTTGGGTTTTTTTTTAAAGCAAAGAAAAACAGGAGGGGCATGTGTCGGAGGGAGTGAATGTGAGAAAAAAGTGAAGATTGTTTGTGTGGAAGAGGTGTGTATCCTGGAGAGGGAACAGAATTAAAATAACCAAGAACAAGATTCTTGGCAGAAAGACTGGGATCGCCAGGAGAAGCAGAGTTGTATTTACCAGACAGCTTGACTGCACCCTCACCTGATGGTGTGGTCTGTGAGGGTTGGGGCTCCTCACAGAGAGAATTTCATGCCTTTCATTTGTTGCATTTTGATGTGGAGGGTGTAAGATGTTCTGGTATTTTCTTGCCCTGCAGAGTGGCGCCCCAGTGCTGGCACTCTTTTGAAGATAAGGCTCCCAGCTGTGAAGGGTGGACTCTTCAAAAAGTTTTTTTTTGTTTATATATCAAGTGCACCGAAAGCTCTTGAACTAACTCAATTACTCATTTATGCTGTCACTTATGGCAAAACAAATACAGAGGAAGTTGGCTCTAGTCTGGGCGCTTGCATTGTTTGCCATTTGGTACTATAGATTCATTCATTCAACAGTTTTTAATTTTGGCCTTTATCTTCAAGGTAACCCTCTGATCTGCCCCTGTCATTGATTTATAACGCTGCTGTTAAAAATCTACAATTGCTTGACGTAAGCTCACAGAGGCAGATTTACTGAGCATTTAGAATATAATGTGACAGGCTTTCTGACTCTGGCACTGTGCACGTTATTTGTTATGGCTGCCTGGAAGCACACTTCCTGTCATTTAAGATGCGCTTTGCACATTTAGTAGATTATCCAGTGTGCCGTGCTGATTGCAGGAAGTGCACTGATAGTTATTGTGTTAGAAGTGATCAGTTCATTTGAATTGAGCCAACATTGTACAAACTCTGCATAGGTAACAAATATTTACATCCATATATACTCTTATTCATATAGTATACAGTACTGTGCAAAAGTCTTGAGCCACCCATGTTTCTTTATATTTGGTTAGATAGGAAACGGGTGCAAAGATTTATTGAAATGTACAATCATACATAAAACCACAGTATAAAAGGCAAAGACAGAGTTTGTACAGTCTTAACAAGCTTGAAAGCAAAGACCTGGGGTGACCAACTTTATTCTTTAATAAGCCGTGAACTCTTTTAGCCAACCTTTATTGTCATTTCTTTAAGTAGTCTTCAGGAATAGTCCTCCAGGCTTCTTGAAACACATTCAAAGGTCTTCTTTAAATATTGGCTGCCTTTTGTTCCACTTGCTCTCTGCTTGAATAATGTTGAAATTTGGGCTCCTGGGAGAACGATCCATGACTGAAAGTGTTCCATTGTGTGTGTTTTTTCTATTCAGGTATGCCTTTACTGTTTGGGATCATTGTCATGAAAAATGAAGATGCTGCCAATCAGACGCTTCACATGTCGTATTGCTTGGTGGGTAAAAATCTGAAGGTACTTTTCTGTGTTCATAATTCTATCAACTTTGACAAGATCTCCACTGCCACTGGCTGAAAGTCTCCACCCTATTTTACAGATGGCTGTAGATGTAGACACTCGCTGTGTCACTGCATCATTTCATGTTTGGCACTGATCACCACCTGCACTCATGTATATATCTTTCTACGTAGCACTCATAATTCTTATTCTCATGTATATATCTCATGTATATCTCATGCACATATCTTTCTTTCTACATAGCACTTTAATTCTTATTGTCTGCACTGAAGCACCGCAGCAATTTCCTAATGTTGTAAACCTCAACATCTGGCAATAAACCCATTCTGATTCTGATTCTGATTCTGATTCTGTTGCGCCTCTCTCTCTACCTCATCTGTACATATTGATTTCAACCAAATTTCAAATTTAGATTCATGAGACATGTTGCCACTCATTTTATGAGTGTGTTTTGCATTCAGGTGGCATCCCTCAGCCTTTTCTCTCAGTTTACCTTCTTTAAAATACGCTTCTTAACAGCCACTGAGACCATTTATGCTGCAGATCATGCCTTTTTTTTTTTAAACTAATAGCACTTTGAGAATCTTGCTGGAGTAACAATATTAATGTATTTATGCAAACTGTGTCTTACTTGGATTAAACTGAAGAACAAAATGATATGCTTTTGCTAACTTGTGTGTTACATGTAGACACAATACTGATTTATCCCTGGAGTTAAGTGTCTTTTATATGCCTGCGTGATTCATAGGTCAGTGTTAAGAGACTTAACAAAGACTGGACTGCAACTGAGTGAACAAACAGCCAAGAAACACTTTGAAAGCCTAGACAACACATCAAGTCTGGCCTAGTTGGAAGCATAATATTAAGAAATAAGGGGTGGCTTAGAGTTTTGCACATGACTGTATATTTTTCACAAGCTGGTAATTACAGAGCCAAGTCTGAACATTTCCTGTTGGAATGTGCACTCACTGTTTTTCACCTGTTGAAATAACTTTGATTGACAGCTCAGCTCTGAAGTTTTCATAAGGGAGATCATTTTATGGTCGGGGAAAAAAGCTAATTTTATAAAATCAGTGAAAACATCTGATCAAAATGAAAAAAGTAATAAAGTCTGCAAAACAAGGTGTAGAAGTTATATACCAAATTCTTGCTTCTCATGACTTGTATGCAATGGCAGCTGAATTGGATAGTCACAGCTGCTGCTGCTGAAGGGGAGTTATTATGCTCTTTCCCAGCTCATTATTTTTATTCTTAGACTCTAGTCGAGTGGCTCTTTGCAGTTCAAAACAATCTTGTACAGAGCCTTTGTGCAACCCTTCAGTTCATCCATTATCTGAGACAAGCCACTTTAATGTCCTTCCCCCTCCTGTTAAGCCAACTTTCTTCTAATTGGCTGGTCCCAGTAAACAGAAGGTTTAAAAAGCAGGTGGGCGGGGCTAGCCATGTTTAATGTCAGCACTGACCACTGTCACAGTACACATATGACAGAAAAAAAAAGCTCTTATGTACTATTCCCACATTCGCTTTTGGAATACACATAACATGAATGCCACCATGTGTTTGGGGTACTCTTCATTTTGCTCACAGTAAAATCAATATAATTGAGCTCCCTGTGGAATCTGAATTGCACTGTAACTCGAGGATTTCACTGCAGCATTTCTGCCCAAAAGTAAACAAAGCATTAAAATGAAGAAAAATCTTAATTCAATATGAGCCTTGTTCATCTGTTTATTTCACAAACTTTTAGTCAATTATTTGAACGCTCCATTGATCTCACTGTAAACTGACTTCAGCGTGTTCATTCTTTGTCATAAAGAGAGGGTTGTTTTTTTTTTTTTCACTCACAACTGCTGTTCTTGTAAAACTTATTTACTGAGCTTCCCTCTTCAGATTTTTCAAAGGCTCTTTTGAGTAAATATGAAAGGGAAATGTTTCGATAGCTGCATGCATCACCGAGACAAACTCATATCTTACCATACAGTTCACAAATGCTCTGTTGTTTGCACTTTAAATACCAATTTTGCAGTCCTACCACCCCTTCAACCTCACCCTTTCTCCCTCCATTATTCTCTTCACCTTCCTTCAGGCCCTCTTTGCCATAATTATTCATTCATTCAGCTTTCTCATTGCATGTACGTTGGCTAAGAGGTGCAGTAATCTTTTTTTTTTTTTTTTTTCCTAGGATTTTTCTGTAATCCAAAAGAGCACATACCAGGTCTGACTGTGGGTCTTTTCATATTGAGGCTAAAGAGGCTGTGCTTCTGGAGGCTTAGTAGTCTTATTGTGAATGGCTTTTTGCATTTGCTCATTTTCTGCTGTTGCCATAAATGCTGCACACATGCTTAACAAAAAGCTGACAGTGTTCAAACAGCATTCCTGTTTTTTATTTTATTTTATTTTGTTACAGGTTAATGGTGAAAAGAGGTTTTCGGCTTAAAGTGTGCTCCTGATATTACAGCGTAATAATTGATTTTTACTTTTGTTGTTTAGCTGGTAAGTATTCAGTTAATAAGATTAGGAACAACAGCGCTAACAGCTCTGTGAGCACTTAAAAACAGAGGCGCTCTGAGCTAAAGGCTAGGTACTGTATACTGTTTATCACATCCCGCGCTGTATTTTAGTGGGATTGCATGCCAGCATTGATAATTAGCATTAAACACAAAGTACAAGTGAGGACAAGCTCCCACCCCGCGTACAAGATCTATGTCAGTGATGCTGGAGATCTCCTGCCTTCCCGACTTTTATGCTTGCAGGTTGTTTATCTGCTGCTGCTCTGACTCTGGGGCAAACACTTTTTTCTGCCTCCTTCTGCTTCTCTCTGACACAGCTAGCCTCTCCAGCACAGCCCCATAAAGGCTGGCTCTTTCCCTTTTTGTCTCCTCTTTTAGAAACAGCTAGTTCAATGCCTCTTCTTGCTTTCCTTACCTCCCCTCTCTCGAGGTGGGTAAGGTGAGTAAGTAGAGAGTAAAATTGTTTTCACTATATAAAGAGAAAGAGAACAGAAAGCTGTATATTTAAAAAGTGTTTACAGGACTATATTTTTAATAGCAATATGATTTATTTTTAAAAAATAATTCCAACAAAGATTTTAAGGAATGAGCAATCTTACCCACGGAACTGGATGATTATTTAAATTTTAATTTCAATAGCACAGAAATGTTCCATTTTTTTTATAAACATAGTAATAATTTCAAAGTGCGTGTCTGTCAGTCACATACTGTAAAACAGACAGAAAATAAGTAGGCTATATATGTGTGTGTGTGTGTGTATATATATATATATATATATATATATATATATATATATATATATATATACACTTTTTTTTTTTTTTAAACTAATAACATTAGGTTTGTTAGTGCTATTATATAATGTATGTAATGCAATGCATATTGCATTATTTCACTTAAAACTGTGCAGGCCAAATGGATTTACATGTCATGAACTTATAATGAAAAACTGGAACCTCCTACAAGAAATGCAAGTAGATTTTGAACTGTAAAATATTTCATGGATTCAATTCAACTTTTGCTTGCTTTTGTTTCCTGAAGATCCTCATGGAAACGCACTGCTAAAAGAAAAAAGCTGCTGCATACCATAGTCAGTCTATTGCTGAGTGTCACTGATGGCATTAATGTTTGGGCAGAAACTGTCAAATCACTGTTGTACTCACTGTCTTCCCAGTCATGTACTTGCCTGCAAAAGGCTCACGTGGCAGAGAAAACTTGGATAACCTGTGTGGTTTTTCTGCCTTTTAAATAGAAACAGAGTAGTTAGTGCACCTTTAACAGTGTTTCCAGTTGTCAGATATGTCTTAAGTTTGTTGTTTACCTCTGTGCAAAGTGAGGATGGCTATTATTAGTCAGTGTTGTTGATTCTGCAGTTCTGTATTCACCTCTCCAGGCTCCGCTTGCTGCTCCCGCAGCTGCCACACATCACTTCAGGAATCTGATGAACTGTACCAACCTCAGATTAACCTCCAGCCCTGTCTTTCTTTTTCTGCAATCCCAGACCGTCACTGGAGGTGAGTCATTCACTCACACGCTTGGCACATGGGAACTAATGCGCACACACCACCTATGCCTACACAACCTCACACACACATGCACATGCGCACACACAAGGAAAGTGAAGTTCCTTCATTGACAGGGTTATAGAGAGGTTTTAAATCCACCTGCCCTCCACTGTCAGACAGGCCCTGCTAAGTCTGGAGTTTAATAGACTCAGGCAGACAGCTCTTGGAATGGAAGAGAATATCTTTTAAGATATTCAAGTGCAAGTTTTGGTAATTCTCTCAAATATAAATAGAATTTGAAGACTCTTATTGTGGAAGAAATTTAACAGTAAAGAAAACACCAGACAAATAAAAAAAAAATACAAGTGTAGATTTGGGTAAAACAAAAGATCTTTTGAATAGGTGATGGCAGATGGTCAACAAAGTCAGTTTGAGGACAGCAACTGACAGCGAGTGGCTGCAGACCTGGTTTCTGTCTTCAAAGCAATTATGTCAAAAACAAAGCATAATTGTGGCAACATCTCATGTGCAATGCCACTCCCATTCAAACCACTAACCATCCAGCTTTTGTTAATGCTAGGCTGGTTTACATTTCTTTGTCTGCTCAGGTTGCGTGTTTTTGGTGTTTTTAAGATTTATTTATTTATTTAATTTTTTTTCTAATGTCCAAATGTGTCCTGATGCATTTTATTATAAGTGTTTTCAAATTAAAACTGAACTGTAGGCTTTACACTGAATGCATTTGTTTAGCAATGCAAGACATTGTGTATATATTGCTGCACAAACGTGAATGACAATATTGTTGTTAAAGTTTTCAGTCCCATCATTTGTTTCTAATCACGATCTCCTGCGAGCGTGACGATGAGAAGTTTCCTTTCTAATGCAATCTTATAGCCTTAGTTTAAGATATCTGTAGCTTATGTGTCTCTTCAACTGTGTTGAAATATAAGAGGCATGGCTTCTACAGAGGCTCAAGCAGCTTTAGTGTTAAACTTTAAGCTTTTGAACAATAAGTTATCTTCAGATATCCCATTATAAAGACACATATCCATTTTTGAGATATAGAAAAATAGTGAAAGTTGTTTCATGCCAAGTCTGATGCAATTTGCTGAATGAGATTTGATTATCAACTCAAGACTTTTACTTGTCTTCTTAATCCCAAAATGTGCACTCTACTCTTTGCAGCTGGCAGATACTTACTTCAAACAGGCAATTGTGGGTAACACTGGAGGAGTCTGATACTGCTTGTGAACTGCAGGCATTACTATTACTTTTCTGGTGCATTTATAGTATCACAGCACCCAGCATTTAACCTTTTATGGGGCAATCGTGGCTCAAGAGTTGGGAGTTCGCCTTGTAATTGGAAGGTTGCCGGTTCGAGCCCCGGCTTGGACAGTCTCGGTCGTTGTGTCCTTGGGCAAGACACTTCACCCGTTGCCTACTGGTGGTGGTCAGAGGGCCCGGTGGCGCCAGTGTCCGGCAGCCTCGCCTCTGTCAGTGCGCCCCAGGGTGGCTGTGGCTACAATGTAGCTTGCCATCACCAGTGTGTGAATGTGTGTGTGAATGGGTGGATGACTGGATATGTAAAGCGCTTTGGGGTCCTTAGGGACTAGTAAAGCGCTATATAAATACAGGCCATTTACCATTTACCATTTTATGAATGTAAAGAAATAGCATGGTACTTTAGAAAATCTGCTTTTCCATAAAATCATAAAATATTAAACATGAAGCTGCAGGTGGTATGTGGTTAGAATTGCTTGGATAGCTCTAGAGATGGGAAAAGCAGAAAATACCCTGGCTATACCCAGTGGTAAAAACAAAATCCACTTGTTAAACAGCACAAACGACCACATTATAGCTGGTTTGTTTGAGCCATACATAATCGAAATGTAGCAACAGCAATTAGTCTTAAAGCTGGGTGTCCTATGCCAGGCACTGTAATGTCTTTGTGTTAACCTGGCTGCTGGCTGAAGCTTCAGATTTAACCTAGAAGCAGGAGAATTTACTCTTTTAAACAACAGCCAGTATTAAAACTTTAAACTCCAAAAATAAAAGCGACTAAAACTAAATTATCAATATTAAAAAGCCACATTTATGCTGAAACACTATTTACAAAAAAAAAGCAATGCACCTCAATGCCCCTTTTCAAAAGTTTCATTAACTCCCTGTAAACGGTGTACCAAACACGATAGTGAAACTACATGATTGGTATTGCAGCTGACAGTGCCTCATATGATGTTAAGTCTTTGTGTTAAATCTAATGGAAAAACTATTGAGCCACAACCAAATGTTTATAGAACTTCGTGGCTTCTCACTGTAACTCTTTTAAACGTCACAAATGAACTGTAAGAAGGCAACTCTTTGATAGCTTTGCATGAAATATTCTCTTTATGCACTTTAGTTTTCAAAGTTCACCTTTGCTGTTTTTTATCTGAACCTTAAATCTGCTTCTTTGTAGCAGTTCAGCAGTTACAAGCCAACACCTCTGCTAAATGCATAATAGGACAGGACGTTTTGTTTGTTTTTTTTCGTGCAGGAAAAAAACCCCTACTCTACGCTTTGAGATTGAGTAGATAACCTTCACTCAATGAAGGTGATTTGGAATTGTCTAAGCTTCAAAGGTGTGTGCTGAATATTTGGTTTCAAACATGTATCAGGTGTTTTTTGGGTCAAGAGGAAAGCATGTGACTTTATTTTGTCAATACTGGGGTTTTAGTTTCTGGAGAATTCCTGAAGTAGATGCTCAAAACCTTCCTCAAGGACGCCTAGCATTTGCTAAATCTAACAGTCATGCATCTAGGCAAGACACAAAATGGGATTAGATCAACATCATAATTGTCCCCCACAATGAAATCAGGAGAGACGCTACGGATCGACCCTGGTCTTTTCACCCAAATGTCACCCACAATAACCTGGATGCCAGTGATTAGATTTTAATAAAATTTGTGTAGCTTAGAGGGGCTGATGGCTGTCATTGCTTTGTTGTGGCATTTTACAAATTACGCTGGCTAACAGGAGAGGAGCAGAACAAAAATGACATGATGTTCATCTCATACTCAGAATCTTCAGTGGCAGTGAATTACATTGTCTTTTACTGACAATTACATTACCATTACATCATTTCTTTATAACCATTACCTTTATAACCATTATAATAGTTTATATATCAAATAATATAGCCGATTATTAATAAGAAACAGACTGTATCTGCAATATGTTAAATATTAACAGTGTATGCAAACAATGCATACATTGTGCAAATACTCTCAAGGGCCACTTTATTAGGTATACTTGTTTAACTGCTACAGTGGGGCAAAAAAGTATTTAGTCAGCCACCGATTGTGCAAGTTCCCCCACTTAAAATGATGACAGAGGTCAGTAATTTGCACCAGAGGTACACTTCAACTGTGAGAGACAGAATGTGAAAAAAAAATCCATGAATTCACATGGTAGAATTTGTAAAGAATTTATTCGTAAATTAGGGTGGAAAATAAGTATTTGGTCACCTCAAACAAGGAAAATCTCTGGCTCTCACAGACCTGTAACGTCTTCTGTAAGAAGCTTTTCTGTCCCCCACTCGTTACCTGTATGAATGGCACCTGTTTGAACTCATCATCTGTATAAAAGACACCTGTCCACAGCCTCAAACAGTCAGACTCCAAACTCCGCCATGGCCAAGACCAAAGAGCTTTCGAAGGACACCAGGAAAAGTATTGTAGACCTGCACCAGACTGGGAAGAGTGAATCTACAATAGGCAAGCAGCTTGGTGTGAAGAAATCAACTGTGGGAGCAATCATCAGAAAATGGAAGACATACAAGACCACTGATAATCTCCCTCGATCTGGGGCTCCACACAAGATCTCATCCCGTGGGGTCAAAATGATCATGAGAACGGTGAGCAAAGATCCCAGAACCACACGGGGGGACCTGGTGAATGACCTGCAGAGAGCTGGGACCAAAGTAACAAAGGTCACCATCAGTAACACACTACAACGGCAGGGAATCAAATCCCGCAGTGCCAGACGTGTTCCGCTGCTGAAGCCAGTGCATGTCCAGGCCCGTCTGAAGTTTGCCAGAGAGCACATGGATGATACAGCAGAGGATTGGGAGAATGTCATGTGGTCAGATGAAACCAAAGTAGAACTTTTTGGTATAAACTCAACTCGTCGTGTTTGGAGGAAGAAGAATACTGAGTTGCATCCCAAGAACACCATACCTACTGTGAAGCATGGGGGTGGAAACATCATGCTATGGGGCTGTTTTTCTGCCAAGGGGACAGGACGACTGATCCGTGTTAAGGACAGAATGAATGGGGCCATGTATCGTGAGATTTTGAGCCAAAACCTCCTTCCATCAGTGAGAACTTTGAAGATGAAACGAGGCTGGGTCTTCCAACATGACAATGATCCAAAACACACCATCCGGGCAACAAAGGAGTGGCTCCGTAAGAAGCATTTGAAAGTCCTGGAGTGGCCTAGCCAGTCTCCAGACCTCAACCCCATAGAAAATCTGTGGCGGGAGTTGAAAGTCCGTGTTGCTCGGCGACAGCCCCAAAACATCACTGCTCTCGAGAAGATCTGCATGGAGGAATGGGCCAAAATACCAGCTACTGTGTGTGCAAACCTGGTAAAGACCTATAGTAAACGTTTGACCTCTGTTATTGCCAACAAAGGTTATGTTACAAAGTATTGAGTTGTATTTTTATTATTGACCAAATACTTATTTTCCACCCTGATTTACGAATAAATTCTTTACAAATCCTACCATGTGGATTCATGGATTTATTTTTCACATTCTGTCTCTCACAGTTGAAGTGTACCTCTGGTGCAAATTACTGACCTCTGTCATCATTTTAGGTGGGGGAACTTGCACAATCGGTGGCTGACTAAATACTTTTTTGCCCCACTGTATGTTCACTCAATGTGTTAAGGCCATGTTGAGATGTCAAGATCATGTGCTGAAGTTCCACAAACTGGTGATCTAGTATGATTCTCCCACACAGATATTTCTAGGGTTCACAGAGAATGATCAAAAATGAGGAAATATCAAGTGAGAATGGTACAAGCTCATGGGAAAACAACAATAACTGAAATAATCACTTTGTTATAACTGAGGTATGCAGAAGGGCTTCTCAGAATGCACAACATGTCAAACCTTGAAGCAGATGGGCTACAGCTGCAGAAGACCACACTGAGTACCACTCATGTCAGTTAAGAACTGGAAACTGAGGCTACAATTCACATGGCCTCAACAAAATTGGACAAGAGAAGGCAGGAAAACTGTAGCCTGGTCTGATGAGTCTCACTATCAACTTTCGCATGATAGTGAGAGAGAGATTTCATTGGCACACTTTAATCTCCTCAGTACAAAACAAGCACAAGTTAAACTCCACAGCCTACCTGAGTATTGCTGCTAACCATATCACTTCATGGCCACAGTGTACCCATCCAACGATGGCAGCTCAAATCATCCTTAACTGGCTTCTTCAACATGACAAAAAGTTTGCAGTACTCAAATGGCCTCAACAGACACCAGATCTCACTCCATTAGAGCATACCTGGGACAGCTGAAAAACTAACTATGAGATATTATCATGTTAATATGGATCACAATCTCTGAGAAATTCTGCCAATCTCCCATTCTGCCACATGAACTGAAATCTGCTTCATTGTCATGAAACCCTTTGAGATGTGTGACACGGTGTGTTGTCAAACTGGAAGTAGCCATCTGGAGATAACAATTTGTGAAACCCAAATGGTGCCAAGAAACCATTCCCAACACCTTCACACCATCACCACCACCACCGTCTGAGTTCCTGTAGTCTTTCTGACCTCTTATCAGCAAGGTGGCTTCTGACTGTGGTGCTTGAAAATTCCAGCAGTTTCAGAAATACTCACATAGGCCCATCTGGCACCAACACAATACACGTTCTGGTGCTTGACGTGAACGTTAACTCAACTGAACCCAAGTTCGGCTCCCCATTGAGCTCAAAGATTCTGCCAGCAGAACTGAAGCTCCTTCGGGATGTGGTTCTGAGCGAGAGATGACCAAGCTAATTGTTTTCAACTGGCCTTTTGAGCAGCGATGACCAGCTCACAGGAAGGGGTTGTGACCTCTCGCCGGTGTCCAGGCATGTGTTAAAAGCCTTCCCACAGTGCAACATGCCCTGGACTAATTTCACACCCTTTCTATTGTGAAGGAGCCCAGCTGTGCTTGTGTACATTTAAGTTTGGGATATTTCTGTGTGATTGAGTTTGTAGACGCTCACTCTTTTTTCTTTTTTTTCTCTCTCCCCGTATCTGTTTGCCTTTTTCCTTGCGTGGGGAGGCCACATGTCCCCATGTATTCCTTTTTGTATATGAATTTGTGTCTGGGTTTAGTTTTGTCATCCTCGCATGGTGGCCCACAATAAAAGCAGCTATGCCTTTCAGCATGATTTGTGTCGCACAGACGATTCGTCTTAGTGAGGAGCGTTTTCCACATGCCTGCTTCTCTCTCCACACTCGGTGGGAGAACGTCTCACTAATCCAATTTAGAACTAGGAAAACAGATTTCTGTCATGCAGTGCCACTGAAGAAACACGGTCTTTCTATAGTGTGTCTTTTATAATCATAAAGTGGGCTTTGCAGCTCAGAGGGTAGTTTTGTATCATTAAGGGAATACATCCACATACATAAGCACAGTGTCTCAGTTACGCTGTTCAATGTTATCACTAGTCCAAAAAAAAGAGAATCTGATGGTGTCACATATCTCTGATACATAATCTATCATTTATCTCAAAGCGAAACAGGATGTTTTTGCTGCGGTTTGGTTCATTTACTGGCTTTTTTCATGTTTGAAGATACTTACACTATTTTTTGTTCCCAGTCATTTACTCCACATTCAGTAGTATGGGCCAGTCCAAAGGGCAGAGGATGGCTAACCCTGAAAAATGATTGGCTCCAGTGGTGCCCCATGACCAATAGCATTGGACAGTAATACTGTTAAGCTTACAATGTTCAACAACACTGAATGAGGGCATGGATTTGTTGCCTTCCAGCAGGAAAGCAACTTAGTATATTTACTAGAGCTGTGCAACATTAGAAATTTGGGTATAGATTCAACACGAAGTAAATACAGGGCCAGTATTGCTAATATCAATGCAGATATCAATATTTTAACTGGTAAAGGCAGTATATGTAGCAGAGGGCAGTGTGTTGTGATTTGTAGGAATCATCAATTTGCCAAATTTCGAATAACACGAAATCACTGAGCATTTCACTTTCCATAATAATTAGTTAATACATCAATTCACATCTGGAATGTAAATGTGCCTGCCTCTAAAGCACTGTGGAGCAAATTGTTTAAATCTGACCTACGGTTATAAAAATATGAGATAGTCTTCAATTTAATTTGTCACATATACAGTACAACGTGTAGTGAAATGCTTGTGTCTGAACTGCAGATGTAGCCACGCCATTCCAGGGCTTGGGTTTTAGCATGGGGTGTCTCCAGGTCCAGAGGTGTGTAGTCTTACCACTACACTATCCAGCTACACAAAAAGGTTTAGTCATTTTTTTTATATTTCATGTTATAAGTATATTTTAAAAATTATTTCTGTATAACATAATTTAATGAGCTACATACAGAACCAGTGTTAGTTAATAGTATCAATACTTTAATCAGTTTGCCCACCTCTAACATTTATCCAAGTACTTTACTGAAGTACAGACTAATATATCAAAAATAGGTATTTTAGATTTATAAATGCATATAAATATATATATTTATATGTATCTAAGTTGCTTTGTGTTAGATTACTTTCAGCTTATACTCTATTATATTATTATTTGAATGTAAATTTTGACATTTTGCTCTATATCATTTATTTTAAATTTTAGTTACTCATCGTTCTATTGGTAAATTGCAGTATTCTAGCTCAAGCTACCCCTAAATCATTAACATTAATATTACACTATGTCTGTGAAGGTTCTCAGTCATCCAGGTCATCGTAGTCAAAGGAGCTTGCAAAGAAAAGCGTCTGGACTTCTTTAAGTTACTTGAAGACGTTTCACCTCTCATCCGAGAAGCTTCTTCAGTTCTAAGGTCAAATGGTGGAGAGTCCCAGATATAAACCTAGTGGGAGTATCCCCCCACAGAGGGACAAAAGGACCCCCTGATGATCCTCTAATCGCCTGAGCCAAGGTGTGAAACTGGGTGTGGGTCCCAATCAGCCAGAGTTTTGGGTGCGCTCTTTGTGAAACCTGACTGATTGGGACCCACACCCAGTTTCACACCTTGGCTCAGGCGATTAGAGGATCATCAGGGGGTCCTTTTGTCCCTCTGTGGGGGGATACTCCCACTAGGTTTAAATCTGGGACTCCCCACCATTTGACCTTAGAACTGAAGAAGCTTCTCGGATGAGAGGTGAAACGTCTTCAAGTAACTTAAAGAAGTCCAGACGCTTTTCTTTGCAAGTGTGACCTCTGTGTAGTGTCTTCTCTGGTCTGCATTCACAACAAAAAGGCAATGGTTAGAATGCTCTCTTTTTAATGTCGTGGGCAATCAGCACAAAATCTCGCAGGAATCCTCCATTATTCTGAGGATTACATTTCCACTTGCAGTGTGATCGTATAGTGGTAAATTTATACAACCAAAATAGAAAAACTTCAACACCATTAACATTGCATGTTAAATTTCCCAAATGAAAGGAATATAGAAATATATTTTAAAGCTGTACATGAAACAATGTAAATTCTCTAAACAGTGTGGCACAGTCACATACCTGCATTCACAACAAAAAGGCAATGGTTAGAATGCTCTCTTTTTAATGTCGTGGGCAATCAGCACAAAATCTAAACGGGAAAGCAACAACAGAGTTAGCTAACTATGCTCCCATTTTGTTTCCTCTCCTCCCAATAAAGAAATCTCACATAAACGTGCACTGAGTTCAACATAAAGACTGGAGAAATGACCCGCAACAAATGATGTATAAACAACAAAAATAATCGGGTCAGACTGTATTACTTTAACAGCCTGCGATATGATTTTTCCTCCCCACGACATTTGCGCATTCCTTACCTCGCAGGAATCCTCCATTATTCTGAGGATTACCCAGAATCCCTTGCCCTTTGTGAATATTGCAGGGTCACTTTTTCGACAGTAGGTGGCGCCAATGTCCCATTTAGCGGGATTTAACTTCAACTCTATTTAACTATGTTACACAAGCTCCTTTGAATATTACACTATATTATGCTATGCAGCAATGCCTGTTTGAAAATTGTGCCCACATATTTTCTACTCCAATTTTCTGCACTCATTTTATTTCTGATGAAATATTGTGATTCCCTCTCTGTGCCACCTATTTAAAAAAATCGTGGAAACACCACTGGTTGCCAGCAAAGCCGTGAATGCAGCACCAGTGTCCCAGAGGTGTGTTGTCCTTTGGATGCTCTTGTTGTATTTTTGCCTATGCTTTTCCCTGTCTGTGTACTCAAGTTACAATGAATAACAAATTAACAAATTGGTGACTTGCACCATGATGATCCGTGGGGTAATCCTCCACTGTGTTTTACTGCTGATTATCCAGGTATTCTGTCTCACACATGCAAACAAACCATTGTGTGTGGACTGGTAGGCCAGTGATGAGCTGGCAGATATCCACAGATGTAGATCCCAAATGCAGACAAAAAGCTGTTCCAGTTGGTTAATTTGTGTTTGCTGTCGATCAGGCTAGAAAACCAGCTCTTAAAATAATTCATATAAAGAGGTGATTCTTTTTAGAAAGATTTGGGAAGCCTGTGCCTGTAAAGTTTTATGGTAGTTCTTCAATTCCTCAGTTTGAGCCGTTAAAGGTAACATGATGCATGAGGCTGTTGCTGCGTGAAACTGGTTGCAAAAAGGTTGCTGCATCACAAACCTGCTTGTGATCGCTTCGGTTGCTATCAGGTTGGCATGATCACCTGTAGTTTGCATGAAAGATCCAGATTTGTGTCTAAACACCATCAAACTAACCACCGAGAGGCAGTGACACTTGTAAAAAAAAAAGAAAAAAGTGAGATGCCAAATGGAAACAGAAAACGATCAACTTTGAAGTAAAAGTCGTGCTTTTTCTAGCATGTCTGTTTCAGTGGTGATGTACAGTTTTTACTTTAAAGTTGAACAATCTCTAGTTCAGATTTGTGTCATGCTTTTTGCAGTTTTGCTACTGCTTGGTGAGCAGTTTGCTAATGTTTGCAGACAAGTTGGCATCTTCCATGCAAACTATGGGAGACTGCTGCAACTTGCTAACGACCAAAGAGCTTTTTTTGTTTTTTGTTTTTTGCACCACCATATACCTCCTTTTGACCCATTGCATGTCCTGCAACAACCAACAGCCACTCACCAACAATACATAATTTTTACCTAACAACAACTGGATACTTCATACTGGTACTCGGGTTGTTGCACAATATTTATTGTATTATTTTATTACTTGTCATTCTATTTTTTAAACTATTTATTTATTACTTTTTAAAATTCTGTTTCTTTATTCTTTTTCTTTTCGCTCTGGGACCATGTGTATGTAACTTCATTCCACCTCATGTAAACATGTGATGTGAATGACAATAAATCCTTGAATCCTTATCAGGGGGCGACTGACTGGTCTTTAACTTCACAGTGACTTCCAGCAACAACTTCCCCAATAATAACCTGTGGGGAAAAACAAATATTCCCTAGTGGCCAGCGGTAGCCATGACTGGGGCCTAAGAAAGCTCCTTAGACCACATTAATTTTGATGATTTAAATAAACCTCTTTGGGTGAATTCTGCTTTTAAAGTTACCTTGGGAAGTTTTCAACCACTTGCGGTACTATGGAGCAAAGTTTTTGACATTCATTCCTTTTTTACTTTCAAACAAACATGATGAAGTGATTTGTCCAAAACAAATTAATTACAGCGGGCGGGTGAGATTACATATGCTTTTTAGAATTTCATGCACATGCTGAATAAATGGTTCAGATATTTACAAATCAATAAAAACATGCACGTGCGCGAGACATTAAGTGCTGCCGTGTACACAAAGTAATGGATGTGCATTCAGTTTGTCAAATTACACTCATTTTTCTTCTGCGTCAAGTTTGTATTATTTGACATTTAATAAAAGTGACTTGAAAAAGACCATGCCCTGTTATTCATGTATTGTTGTTTCTATTTGAATTTGGCTAAAGGATTGTGTAACCCAGACACTTTTGTCTGGGTTACAGTTTTGTAACATAATCACAGTCATTTAGAAGGAAGTAAATCTAAAATAGTAGAAGGTTGTCCTTGAGTCATTTTGTGAGATAACATGAATTTACACAATGATAAAATTCTCAGTGGTATAAGATAGCAGTGATAACATAATGGCATGATAGCTTTACTTTTATACCAGCATTGCTGATTTTGAAGTCCCATAGTCTTCCTTTAATAGTACATATCAGAAGAAACTGACTTGTGATTTCTGAGTCTGAGACACTTATCTGCTGATCATTTAAGCTCATTAGAAATAGTGCAATAGTGAAACATTTTAAAAAGCCAATCTTTATTCATTCAAATAGAGGTCACCCACATATTGTCTTTCTTTTGTAGATTATAAATTGCACCTTTCTTTCTCAGCCTCTTCTCCACCCGCCATCTCTCAGCGTTTGAGAAAGTCGACTGAATTTAAATGGGATAAATCATAAATCTGATTAGGTGAATATTCTCTGTGATCTGCAGGGCAATATGGAAGAAAGGTGATGAATTGAAAATGATGAGGAGACTTCTTTCATTTTCATTTTTTTCCCCCCCTCTGTCTGTCTTCCGATCCACCCCCCGTTAGGAGTTTAGTTGAATAATTTACTAGCAGGGCCATAATGTGAGGTACTTCATTAGATTGAAAAGCTCTCTGGTGTCAACTGAGACGTCTCCTAATTGAGAAGCCTTTGATGAATCTCGATCAGAACTATGACAATTTCAACAGTCTTGAGACATATTACAGTAACCTATAATTTAAAAAAAAAGTTGCCACAGAGGTTTTAATATGTCTCTGCAAATGGTCATTAATTAACTATAGCTCAGAATGGACCGAAGCACACTTCCCCAGCCTAAATCAAAAACTTGATCTTAGCTTAAAAACCAAATAGCAGGCTGATGAGTAGGGATGGGTATCGAAAACCGGTTCTTGTTGAGAACCGGTTCCCACTGTTTCAATTCCTTGGAATTGTTTGCCATTTTTGCAAACGATTCCCTTATCGATTCCAGTCGCCCCGAATGACGTCATCACGTTGTGGAGCGTCATTTACCTTGCAGGAAACACGGCGCGTAAGCAGCTCAAACGCTCAAAAGTTTGGTTATACTTTACGAGAACGGATGACAACAGGGCAACTTGCAATACTTGCAAAGTAGATATTTAATTTAAGGGAGGAAACACTACGAATATGCAAAAGCATGTGCTCACAAAACACGCGATGACCTTAAATGAATGTCGTGTTTTTAATTCCGCTCCGGACTCGTGAATCTCAACCCAGCAGCAGCGGTAACGTTTGCACGTCCTCTCCCGTTAATGCGGCAGGTAAATAATCAACTAACAGTGCATATTATGTTAGCGCGATCTGCCTTATTACAAAACCTGCCATTACTGTGCATTTAGGTGACCGTGATGAGAGAGACAGAGTCTGGCTCAGATGCTGGCAGTTCTCGCTGCAGTCTACCGGTAGCGTCTCCTTTCAGGCCAGGATAGACGAATGTCACCGAGCAGTGACTAAGTTTGTGGTCAAAGGCTTGCACCCATTTGCCACAGCAGATGCCCTCGATTTTCAGTAAGTGAATGTCCTTAATTGTAGGCAGGGACATTACTGGATATTCTTGTGTAATTGCTACAGAATAATTTATGTTATACTTTTTTATTGCTACAGAAGAATATTTATTTTATTATTTTACATTTACAATTTTTTTTCCTGGGGCCCCTTTGACACCCCATTGAAGAGCCGTAGGCTGTGGATCTCTTAAGATCTCACTGTTGGGTTTGTAAGGCCATGTTACTCCTAAATTTCTATCTTGTTCAAAGAGAAGATATAAAACAAAGTTCTAAGCTAATCGACCTTAGTGTTCTTCTTTTTTAAAGAGAATCGATAAGAGAATCGATAAAGAATCGAATCGTTAAACAGAATCGAAAATAGAATCGGAATCGTGAAAATCTTATCAATACCCATCCCTACTGATGAGTGGTGCTTCTCTTTGAGGACTTGGAATTTAACATCTTTTTCTTTTTGTGGCTGTTTTTTTTTTTTTTAAGTTTGTTTATCAAATGGAGATTCTTAAAATTAAAAGGAAAAAAGTGTGCATTTTTTGTGCTCAGCTAACACTGAAACATTAATGTACTGATAAAAGTAATAGACAACATGTCTTTGTGTCATTTCAATTTCACTTACATAGCATCAAATTAGGGCTGTGCGATATGACCAAAATCTCATATCCCGATATAAGAATTCTATCGTCCGATAACGATATAAATCACAAAAATGTAACATTTTCTTTTTTTTTTTGGCCTGTCCCGTTTGGCTCTTTTGCCATCAGAATTGTTGTCTAAAGGCAAAGAAAGATGCCCAACGGATTTACTTTACCAAACTGACCATCCCAGCCTTGCCGTAATGGTCCATTTGATTCACCTTTTATTGTTTATTTTATTTTCACTTACTGAATACGGGACAGACTTGACTGGGGGAAAGAAGGGGAGAAAAAAAGAGGGAAAGAGAAACAGCTGAGAAGAGGGACGGGGGAGAAGGGCAAAAGACAAAAACCAACAGAACGGGCAGAGAAAAAAAATGCATATATCAATCACCTGGATCACCTGCTGAGAAAGAAAAAAGAAAGCAAGCAGAAGAGAACAAGAGTAATAGAATAAACAACATCACAATGATATATGGGAATATGACAGTAAATACTAAATGTTAAACATTATTGTGCAGCACATAAGATCAACAGAACACAGTGTGCTTTGAGGTAGGAGCCAAAAAGGGTGTAGTTTGTGGGTGTGATCACCCGTGTGTACACCTGTGAGCATGGACGCGCTTGTTTTTTGTTTTTTTAAAAGGTTCCTTCATGTAATAATCTGCTAGAGGGTGTGGGGGGGCCACAGCCCCATCCTCCAGGGCGTGAAGCAGGTGTGGAGGAGATCAAAACTCCAGACATCCAGAGGCCCCCAGAACACAAGAGACCAAGGAAGACCAACAGAGGGGCAGCCGCGCCACTGTCCCGGAAAGAGCTGAGGAGAGTCTCAGATGAGGGCTCACTCAGCAGCCGCGGAGCAGAAGCCAGGGGGAGTTGCAGTGACGCGCCTGTGAGCTCCGCCGGCAGCCAGCTGTGCCTGAGTGACCGAGCCCCAGGCCGAGAGGCCGGGGGCACCCCACCTCCGACGTGGCCCGAGCGAGCCCCAGGCTCCAGGCCCCGATAAGCGGCCGCCAAGGAGTGAGCCGGTGTGTACCTGGACGCCCATCCCCGGACACAAAGAACCACCAACGCACCGATGTCTGAGGGGGTCCGCCACTGGCAGGGGAAGTGGTGGTAGGGGGAGATAGGCCTCCAAACCTTGGAGGGCCTGAGATGTCCCCAGAGAGGTGGCGCCTGACACCCAACCTGACATATAGACACAGACATACAGGCACACACAGACACAAACATCCATTCCCACCCTCATGCTCTCATATGCACTTACTCCACACTCAACCAACGTGGAGACAGACATAAAGAGACGTTGTACACACGATCACACTCCCCAAGCGTACTCTACAAACCGGGTCTAGGTGCCCCCGCCCCTGGAGGGGGGAACTGCACCCAGACCCAGGTGGTGTTTCCCTTTTCCCTGCGGTGGGGGGAGGCAGACCGCCCCGACTCCGCAGCAGCAGGAAGGCTCCACACTCCAGACCGCAGTCGGACGGCCAACTCCTCCTCCTAGTCCTAGCCCCCCTGCTCCAGCAGGTCGCAGAGAACGGGGGTGAGAGAAGACTCCGAACCTCCCTCCACCCGTTCATTGTAATGTTGATGCATGTGTGTTCTAAGGTGCATTTAAAACCCAGGAGGGCTTGGAGCTACCTGCCAGAGAGCAGCAGGTAAGCGCATGGTCCCTCCTGCTAGCCCTCAATGTCTACGTGTATTTAAAATTGAGAGGTGGGCAACGATGCCAGGGGTGGGGTGTACACCCTGATGGTACTTTGGACTCCGTGTATCGTGCCCACCCCCAAGATCCTATATGTATGTGTAATGAGAGTGTGAGTAATGTGAATGTCTAAGTTGTGGGATAAAATTGAGGCAGAGGCAGCCAGAAGGGGACAGAGGGGGGGGGGGGGGGGGGTAGCCTCCTCTGCACCCTGGTGACATACCCCTACTCCAAGGCCCTGCATGTGTGGGTGGTTGTGGTGGAGCGGGAAGAGGGAGGCAGCTGGAGATGGGGAGGGAAGGAAGGGAGGGGCAAGTGACCCCTCCCTGGGGCCAGCTCCCCCGCTGACCCCAGTAGGCACCCCCATACTCCGCGCCCCGCCAGGGAAAGGGGGCCCAGGCCCATCCAGACCGGGCCCAGTGCAGCAGCGCCGCCCGGCCCCACAGAGCCCGGGACAGTCCACCCAACCCCACCACAGAGAAAACTGCACCCACCCCACCATCCACTCATCTTCCAGACTACATAAGACAATAAACACCCAGGCTGAGATCTTCCTCCACCTCTCCTGTATCTCCCCCTCCTGCAGAGGCAGCTCCTGAGGAGAGGAAAGCTCCTGCAAGATGTGACAATCTCCCCCACCAGTTGAAGAGCCCCCCAGGTGGCTCGACGCACCGGCGGCACCCTGCTCCAGGGCTGGGCCCCCATGCACCCACCCGCCCACAACCCCGGCAACACACCAACCAGGACCCAAGCCCCCGAGGCCCGGTCCGGGTCCCAGCCCAGAGACGGAGCGCCCCCAGAACCTCACGCCCATCCCGGACCCACCCAGGGGCAGCCAGGCTACCAGGTCAGTAACCCACGTCCGTCAGCACAGACCCTCCCCTAGCCCCGCTGCACGCAGCCGTGAGGAAACAGTCACCGGAGAGCCAACAGAGCCCCTAACCGGACATGACCGCTACCCCGGGTTGAGCCCCCAAGGAAAATGCCTCCGGGGAACCCCCCGACGCCCTAAGCCTGTCCCTACCCCCACACCAATCACAACAGTGAAGGCAGGACCAAACTAACATTTTCTGTAAATTATGTGAATCTCGGGCAGCTCGACTTGTGGGAAGTGTTTCCAGCTGCGCGTCATGTAGCTGGAGTCGAGTGTTTTAACCGATGCATGAAACGATACATTTTTAGACATAAGTTGTAACGGCCGCCGTTTTCTTTGTGAGTATTTATTACACGGCGTGCTGCCGGGAAAAGCCTGTTCTGACGTTTGAGTCTAAGGTTTATTTTTTAGCACCTGGCGGCTCTTTTTTACTTCTCATCCGTAAATAATCTGCTCTTTCACGTGATTCAGTTTATTTTGAAAAGTCTCAACAGGATCTTGAGCTTTATTGTGAAAGGTTTACGTGGTACATAAACAAGCGGACACGTGATGGTGTTACCATCATTGTTGCTAACGACAACGAAAAACAGGCGCGTGTTTGTCCGTAGTGTGGTTACCGTAAATGTCGGGCTATAAGCCGCTACTTTTTGCACAAGCTTTGAACCCTGCGGCTTTTAGTCAGGTGCGGCTTTTCTATGGATTGTCCATGATTTTTGTGATATCGTAAGACGATTTGTTTTGTTTGTTCCGCTGTTGTACGGCACTACGTTGCCTGGCGGAAGGATCGGGGTTCAAGAGTGGTATGTTAGTCACATGTCCGTCCGCCAGGCAACGTAGTGCCGTACGAAGTAGCGCGAAAAACAAACTTCAAAGTAGCGGTACGCGTTCAGCGGGAGTCGTGGATGATGAGCGGCGATAAACTTGCAAGTTATGCCCAAAAAGCAAGTTATGCCCAACTCCACCGGTGGATTCTGACAGCGTGGAAAAGTGTGAAAACATCCACGATCACCAACGGATTTTGAAGGGCTGGACTGCTGCATGATGGAGAGGAGGACACCGCCACGGCCCTTCTGAGGGTGTTCGACTCTGACACTGACAATGAGGATTTCTTTGGTTTTGAAAGTGACAACGAAGGAGAGAAGCTGAGAGTGGATGACGAAGCCATCCTGAGCCTGTTTGTATCCGACACTGGAGAAGAGGACTTTGGTGGTTTTAGTGCGCAGGAAGAAGAGAAAGATGGTGGTGAATGACTGACTTTTCTTCTTGTTAAAGCTGTGTCACTGCACCTGAGCCTAAAAGGTAGTCCGAATCTATTTTTCTGGTGTGCTGTAGGCTACTGTTATGTACTACATGTGCAAATATGTACCCATAACTTGTTTTTCAAAATATTAATAAAAGTGATGTCTCCAAACAGCCATCTCTTTCCTGACAATTCCCTTTGTGCATATTCTCTTACATATGATAAGTCAACATTGAAACACCTGCGGCTTTTGGTCAGGTGCGGCTAATGTATGTACAAAACAGGATTTTCCCCTGATTTTAGCTTGTGCGGCTAATATTTAGGTGCGCTTTGTAGTCCGGGAAATACGGTATATTAAATATATAAGAAAGAGAGAACTTTAAGAAATTAATATAGCCACTACAGTGACCATCAAAACCATGAAAAAATATGGCCGTAAACAGTTTATTTTGCGACACCACGAAACAAACGATAGAGGAAAATGAAACATAGATGTTTTTATATCGTCATGCGATATATATCGTTATATTGAACAGCCATACATCAAATCACAACAAAAATGACCTCAAGGCAAAAACTAAATACACACAAGTCCAGCCTAACTGCTTCCACATGAATAAGATGGTAAGTAGCAGCCAGGTGCTGCTAATTAAGTGCACATAATTAAGTGATCAACAGCATGTCTGAGCACCTCTATAAAAGCAGAGGCTTTGGCAGTTGGTCTGGAAGATTCAGGTGTATGTTAAGATAATGCTACAGTCAGAAAGGTCGGATTGTGCAATTCTAAGAGAAACTGTAAAAAACCTAAGAGCTACGCCTGAGACTCTACAGACCTCAGTTAGCATGTTAAATGTTAAAGTTCATCGCAGTGCAATTCCAAAAAGACTGAACAAGTATGGCTTGTTCAAAGGAGTTACCAGGAGAAAGCCTCTTCTAAAAAGAACATGACAGCATGGCTTAGGTTTGCAATGTCGCATCTCAACAAACACCAAGGCTTCTTAACAATGAACCTGTTTTACTAATATGCGCTCGGAAATGTTTTCCTCCTGAACAAAAAATGAGTTTGCCCACAAAATCATGTCAGATTTACAATTTTGTTCTTATTGGCGAGCATATGTTAGTCAATCTGACTCAGTGTAAATCAAGGGGTTTGTGTCTGCTGTCTGCAAACTACATACTATCTGCATATAGAAATACCATTTTTTTTTCTTTATAAGGAAATACTTTTGCCTGGAGTTGAAGTGCAGAGACTGTGACAACGTCGTAAGAGAGAAGCCTGTAATGTAAGCCTGTAAGGCAAAAAAGCAGAGTCCAAATGGAGATTAAGAGTCTCTGAGGTCCAAGGAGGAAGCCAGAACATGGTGACAATTGGGGCTAAAATAACAGGGATGCTGAATATTTTGAAATGTAAATCAAAGTTGATATGAAGAAAGACTTGAAAGAAAAATAAAATCAGATTGGCCAGCTGGCCAACTCAGTGAAGAGTCCTGGTGGTTCCAAACTTTTTCCATTTACTGATGAGACTACTGTGCTAATTGGGACCTTCCACGGATCTCTGCCTTGATACACTCTTGTCTCAGAGGTCTACAATTCCTTGGATTTAGAGGCTTTGTTTGTGCTCTGACATGCACTATGGGATCTTTTATAGACGGGTTTGTGCCTTTCCAAATCATGTCTAACCAACTTCACCACAGGTGGGGTCCAATCAAGTTGTAAAACATCTCTCAGATGTTTGGTGGAAACAGGATGTACCCGAGTCATGAAAAAGGCTGCGAATATTTACTTACATTTTATGTTGTTTTTCATTTTTAATAATATTGCAATAAGTTTAAGCAAACGTTTTTCACTTTGTCATTATGGGGTAGTGTGTGTCGAATTTTCAGGTGAAAATGAACCTTTATTATATACTTTCATATTAGAATAAGGCTGTAACATGGTTTATAAGAGATCTCTTCCTGTAAAAGGGTTTTCCCCTCCCCACTGAAGCCAAGTACATGTCCATATTGTAAAGTCTTTTATCTCACAATATACACACTATTGTAAATACTCTGAACTGCACCGTGTCCTGAAGTATTAGCGCCATCAAAAGCTTATCTCCACGATCTGAGAAATGGTGTTGGACCATCTTAAACATTAATTCACATTTTCTTAGAGATTTTCTATAAATGTTGTTTTCAAACTGACAAGTTAGACACTTTGGGGAAATAAACAACACATCAAAAACAGACACAACACCGTCTCATGTTGATAAACTAAAGAGTCCTAGATATGTCTGACATGTCTGGCAGCACCTGTGGCCCAATAGGACCATTACCTTTTCTTTCCTTTCTCCCCAATAATAAAGAATACATCGCAGGTGAACTTCCCAATGCAGTTTTATGAAAATAAAACTACATTGGGTAGTAATCCTTTTCACATTAGGATGAAGATGCATTTCATTACAGGTTCTAAGGTCAGGAAGCAGCATCGACTTCTCAGCCAGAGGACTTCACATTATTCAGTCCAAGATCATTAGCTGCAAACATTATCAGCTCAAAGTTTTAGAGCTTTATCAGAGTTTGAGGTTAATGAAAAGGAATTACATGAAGTTATTACATAAAATAGGTTCTTTGCCTGCTCTGCAGTTCAAGATATTCTAGAAAACACCTTTTAGGATTGCGAAGAAACACGAAAAGGTTAGACAAAGTGATAAATGAGCATGTTCCTGTATAAAATAAAGACTATTGTTTTCTGGTCAGGTACATTTGTTCTTACAAACTATATATAGCCTCTGAAAATAAGGGACATGGATAGAAATGGCTGCAATTAATAAAAGGTTTATGTCAAAACTTTAAAAAAACAAAAAAAACAACCCTTTAATACGAGCTGAAAGTCTGCATATACTTTCTCATTTAAAATATAAATGGTGTACAGAGGAAAAAACCATATATACATACATATGTGTACATATACCTATGTACCCCCTCAGACTGTATAAGTAATGATAAGAGGGAGGGTGAGGATTAGTGCGTCTCAGAGCCATGATCCAGGATGAAACAAGGAGCATCCACAAATACATTAGGAAGATGGTCCCCTGAGATGAACTGCTGCAATAGTGCCTCAGGCAGCAGAAGACAGACTGTGATGAGGAAGAGGAAGGGGAAAAAAAGTTGTGGAAGACCATGCCCCTACATGGAATGTATGACCAACAGATACAAGAAGTAGATGTCATCAAGAAATCTGACCACTGGCTAAAGAAGACCTGCCTGAGGGACAGCACAGAGGCGCAAGAACAGGCCCTAAGCATCAGATTCACAGAGGCAGCAAAAAATACCCAAGTTGCGGTAAAAATGCTCCGGAGAAAATTCAGCAAATTGTAACAGGATGTAAAATGCAAGCTGGGACAGTATTCACTGAAAGCCATAGCCAAGGTATGGATTAAAACTCCCCAAGTCCTCATGTGAGACACCTCCATAAGGGGTTGGCAAAAGTACAGCTAGGCTCCTGTGGGACTTTAAGTTCCAGACAGATAAGCAGCTGCTGGCCAACCAACCATTCATGGTGGTGGTTGACAAGGAGCAGAAGGCAGCAGTTATGATAGGTGTGACAATCCCAGCTGACAGTCACATCAGAAAGAAGGAGTATGAGAAAACTGTGAAGTACCAGGGGCTGAGGGAACAACTGGAGCAGATGAGGAAAGTGAAGTCCAAAGTGGTCCCAGGAGGGATCAGGTAAGATACTGTGCAGAGCCTGTAAAACTCCCAGGCCCCCAGCTGAGGATCTAAGGTTGAGGAGAAAAAATACACCTACCCCATTTTCCCCTCTTCATAAATACATGAATTAGATGTCAGTCCTCTATATCACTCTTGCATTTGTACGTTCTTGAACCCTGAATTTATTGATTGAGAATTTAAAAAACAACAACAAATGGAAACACATTTTTTGTTTGTTATTTAAACTTGGTGACCTTCTTAGCCAGGCACATTAGATGTAGCTCAGACTCGGAGCGCATACAGAGAGAGGGCTGTTTTATCATGCTGGAGACACTGGCAAAGGAAAAGCCATTGATCTGTGAAACCACAATGTGAAACTTCTGCTCTGCCTTTTGAGCAGTTGACTGCAAGTCTGAAAGGAAATTGAAACTTTTTCATCCTAAAGGTTTGAATAACTTATACACGTATAACTTGCACTTTCTTTCTATATGCTCTGCTATGAACAAAAAGGACTGGGCAAACCCTCCTGTTTGCATGCACCCAGTGTGGTTTTTTGATTTTTTTTCACCCTGTCAGCCTTGTGCCAGCACGTGGAGCTTGATGAAATGTAAAAAAGGCCCATAGTGTTAGTTCTCAGTCCCTATTAATCTGTGTTTCTAAAATAACCATGGTTTTCACCGGCTTTTCCACTCTCTCCGGGCCTGTTTCTGATTTTTGTGGGAATGACCTGGAGAATATTTGGCTTGGGGATAGCTTCTGTATTTACTACTCATGTTTTCTGACCAGCCTGTAGCTTTCAAAGTACACTTAAAAGCCACAGTTGCAAATGTATTTCTACAAATATAAAGGAAAGTTAGAGTTATGTGAGGGAAAGGTTTGTTCTATCTAGCCGTCAAATGAGGAAAGGCTGGGAGGGAAAGAGACTGAAAGCAGTAGCAACAGGGCCTAACAAAAATGAGTGAGCGTCTTTTCAGTTGTTATCAATTGCATTGCCGGTAGGTCACCTTCTGCACTTACCAGCAAGCCCAAAAGACCATTATCATTCATTGTACTTTGTGATACAACAGCATTAATCCAGATTATGTAGGAGATTGCTGGTGGCCATGTGAAAAATCTCCAGTGGCAAATGTCCTAAGTTGGCAAACAGAGCTTTCCAAGTATTTTATGATGTGAAAGCATGACCAAGAGCTTTTGGTGCATAATCTTAACAATGTAGCATGTGAAAACGAGAGTAAACAGTGAGTAAAAGCAGTAGAGACTAAAGTCCAGAAGATGGGTTTCAAACTCATGGGTCACAGTTGAAAATAGGATGGCCTGTGTCTCTGCAAGCCATCCAATCTCCTAATGCGGACTTTTGTGGCTGTTCTAAACTCTGTAATCTTGTGTTCAGCAGGGCAGAACGACCACGGCTAAATGAGGTGATCACTGCCCTCTGCAGTGTTTCTGAAAATGTGGGATGCTGAACAACTGAAGGTGGGGTGTGGATATCAAGGTGACAAAATATAAAGTGAAACTACTCTACTGATGTTCATTTACACACAATTCCTCCTGGATTTTTCTAACTGATTAAAATAAATTTAAACATTGTCTAAGGAAGTGCAAGCTGTTTTTGACTTCTGAAGTGAATCATGTCACAAAAAGGTTTGAGAACCACTGAGATATTGGTATGTAGTGGAAATGCCACTTAACACCCTTTCAGTGGGCTGGTAACATAAGAGCACAGTTTAAGTTCCCTGCAACGACAAGAGATCTGTTTGTTGTAGCTGTCCGTTGTCACCTTTGAGCAGTCTCAAGAATTTATAACATGGACTTCCCTTGTTCCCATTGGTGCTGTTGTTGTCCTTTAGTTTAGTCCCAGCAGTGGAGGAGACAGAAGTAATCAAACACAGAGACTTTGTATAGAGTTGAAAGAGACTGGTAAAAACAAAGCTGTCCACTGTATGCATTGTCTGTGCCCTTTTCTTGAACTGCTTCCTCTTTGTTGTGAACTCTAATCTCGATGCTCTATCCCTGTTCTTGACAAACTTTAAGCCAATCTGCATTCAATGCATGCATAGTGTCACTATCTCTGGCCATGACTGTTGAGCTTTGGCAAACCATGACTCTGGCTGCAGTCCACAGAGATATTAGGAGAAAAAGCAACATTGCCATCAAATTTTGCTGCCATGAAAAAGCACTAAAAATGCAATGCTTCTCATGGTGATCTTCCTGCTGTGTGCCAAGTGGGACTTAAACTTATTGTACAACACTGAATACAGAGCTGTCCCACTACAGGACACAACTGAGTGGAGTCTTAGCAGTGAGGATGCTTTTTGCTCGCCTCACAGTTTGGACCAAAAAAGGGATAAATTAAAACAGTAATATGTTCTTATTTCTTGGTATTTTGATAGGAAAATGGGAAGTACATGTAGTGATTTATTAACTCTGCCACGGAAGTTGTTTTTAGAGTCTAGACTCTGGAGTCTAGAGTGAGTCATGTTGACAGTTCATTAAACTTTGGTTTACATCCATAAAGGTCTTAAAGGTCAACTTAATGATTTATTGGTTGAAAAAGCCTAAAAAAGATTCTAATTTATTGTCAACTTATAGAAAGTACCATAAGAATTTGAAATATCATGTCACAGTTGATCTCTGATCTCACCTTCAATATCAACAGATTCAGCTGAAAGGCCAAGGTGACAATAATTATGTTCTTGTTAGTATGCTATTCCTTCTAGTATTGACAACATATGGGCATGCGGGGAATAATATTTAGGAATTCTAAATAGCACAGTATTTTATTATGACATTGTTATTGACATTGTATTACAATGTTGATTAAGTATACTTAATCCCGATTAAGTATAATTTTTAACCAAAATAAACTTGTTATCAAAAACTTTTTTCACTTCATATTTATCTCTAAATGTTCAAATGAATTTACTAAACAAATCTTTGTAGTCGAATTTGTGTTAAGTATATTACAAGTGGTTTCAACAGGGCGAACAACAAAAGCCTACAATTTGCACCCATATTTACTGCATCACAAAGTCAAAATCAATAGTTCTCAATCAGCAGCTTTTGTATGACAATCTTTATTCTTTATTCGATCTTTGCTCTTCAACACAGCCTGAACTCTCATAGTCAATGCCACAATTAGTCTTCAGGAATAGTTCTTCTGGCTTTGTGAAGGACAAGCAAAGCTCTTCTTTGGATACTGGCTGCCTTTTGTTCTGGTTTCTGTTAAGATGATCCCATCCTTTTTCAATAATGTTGATGTCTGGGCTCTGGGGAGGCCAGTCCATAACTTATAGAGTCCGTGTGTGTGTGTTTTAAATGCAGGTATGTTTTGTTTGCATTGGTAGTATAATTTTCTGCATTCATAATTCCATCAATTTTGTGACGACCCCCAATACCAGAGGTTGAAAGGCAGACACAAACCATGACAGCCTCCACCGTGTATTACAGATAGCTCTGGAAACCCACTGTTGTACCTTCTGCCTGACCTCACCCATTTATATTGACATTAAGATTCCTCAGCCTTTTCTCCCTGTTTCCCTTTCTTAAGAATAGCTTCTTGCTAGCAACGCTACCACTGAGGCCATTTCTGGTGCAGCTTCAAAAACACAAGATGGAATAAAGGGCAGCAGGTTTTGTGTCAGGGTATGCTGGCTTACTTCTTATAGGACATGGCTTTCAGCTGCTATAGACATTTTCAGACCTGTTACTTATTCTTTAGCCTTCCACTTGCCCAGTTTTCTCAATTTCTTTTAAGGACACACTCTGCCAGGATGTTCAAAGTTTGGGTTTTTTTTTGTTTTTTTTTTTCGCCTGTCCCGTTTGGTTCTTTTGCCATCAGAATTATTGTCTAAAGGCAAAGAAAGATACCCAACGGATTTACTTTACCAAATGGACCATCCCAGCCTTGCCGTATTGGTCTATTTGATTCACCTTTGCTTTTATTGTTTATTTTATTTTATTTTCACTTGCTAAACACGGGACAGACATGACTGGGGGAAAGAAAAGGGAGAAAGAAAGAGGGAAAGAAAAACAGCGGGGAAGAGGAACGGTGATAAAGGGCAAAAAGAAAACAACAACAAAACAAACAGACAAAAAATACATATATCAATCACCTGTTGAGAAAGAAAAAAGAGAAAACAAGCAAAAAAAAGAGAGCAATATAATAAACAACATCATCGCGATGATCTATGTGAATATAATAGTAAATACTAAATATCGAATATTATTGTGCAGCACGTAAGATCAACAGCGCACAGTGTGCTTTGAGGTAGGAGCCAAAAAGGGTGTCGTTTGTGTGTGTGAGCACCCGTGTGTACACCTGTGAGCATAAGCGCGCTTGTATTTAAGTTCAAAGTTTTTCACTAATAGTGATGAGAAAGTTTGGATCCTTGGAACCAAAAGGGGGGTTTCTTTAGGGGGAGTACCTGGGTTGTGTGGTGGTGGTGGGTGAACACAGTTGGTGGAAGTTGCCCTGCATAGACTGAATAGTACCAGCAGCCAGCAAATTGCGGTGTAAAAACATTGACCCTTTCCCATCCATTTCTCCCATATGTTATCCATAATGTCTACAAGCTAGCAGCACATGAGCAGCACACATTCCCCAATCCAAACCCCTCCAGCAGACACACGCAGCCTCCGAATCTGTGACAGATATAGTATCATGTAGACTGTTACATCTGAGCTGCAAACACCTCCATTTTTCCATCGCTCGCTCTGGTATCCCTCCATCACAAGCTGAGCGAGCCATCAGAATGCTATCACACCTCAGGCAATCAGAGATACAGTCATATGTCACAAATCGGTGTCAGCTCTTATTATAGTGGGGAGGGGGCTGAAGGCAAGTGAAAACTCACTTATCAGAAAGGACATAGCTGTGACCCCCCACCCCGACCCCCATCCATTTCTCCATTTGCCCGACCCATACTGGATATCACCTTTTTCCTTCACAGGCCAGCAATATTTGACCAATAATACAAATGTAATACCTCTCCCCTCTGCTGTCCGCCACAATCTCAGCTGATTTAATGGACCTGTAAGCTGCCAGTATAGTTTATTCAAAGCTTTTTAAAGGATGCGAAGTGAACCTGCAGGTGTGGGAAGGACATGCAGGGCTTCATCGCCTCTTTCATACAGTAACATTGACTATTATCAAATTATTTGTTGGCAATTGCTGTGATTTATTGCTTGGTGTTAGTTTTGGCCCAGTTTAGCAAAGGAGGTATGGGAAAAGTTTTCATAACTCTCATCACATTTTTGTATTTATTGCATTTACTGTCGCCTTGGGGTGTTTTCTGTTCAGAGTGTTTCTAAAACAAAATTTTTTAGGGTCACGTTTACACAAGTCGTTGTAAAATTGAAACTAATATAGAGTTTGGTAACAGGAGGTTGTTTGTTTTCACTGAACGTATCAAATGCAGAAATACCATAATGATATTTACAATACTGATCTGTGTTTTAACAATGAAGTATCAGCCTAATTTGAAAACAGTTGGGACACTGTGTAGTTGGGGCATTTGATTCCCAACAGAACATTTAAAAACTCAAAGCAAAAGAGGCAACAAAAGACTGGAAAAGTAACAAACTACAAAGAAACAGCTGAAGGAACATCTAATTAGGTTCACTGGCAACAGGTCAGCAGCACAACTGAGTATAAAAAGAGCTTCTTAGAGAGGCAGTTTCTCAGAAATAAAGATGCACAGAGGTCAGTGATATAAAAAAACAAAACTCCATTTAGTGTATAATTTGTGGAACAATTCCAGAATTATGTTAGTCAGTGTAATATTGTGAAGACTTTGAATTTCTCATTGTCTCCAGTACATAACACCTTCAAAAGAGTCAAAAGATTACAGTAATCAGGGCTGAATGTGAACACAGTTTGCTGTGCCATTTAAAACTGCAGGTTAAGAAGAAGCCATATGTGAACATGATGCTGCCTTCCCTGGGCAAAAGCTCATTTAAAATGAACCGAGGCAAAATGGTTCATTTTAAATCAAAATGTGAAATTCTTTATGGAAAACATGCATGTTGCATCCTCTGGACTAAACAGCAGAGGGGCCATGCAGCTTAATTGCAAATCATTGCATTTTACTGTTATTCACATTTCATCATAACTTTTTTTTTTCTAAAAGGGCACTTTGTGCTTTATCTTTTTTATTAATTAATGTTTTCTAAACTAATGAAATGAATTGACAGATTCACTCAAGTGGCAAAATCACTGAACTCACTACAAAACTCAAATGACCTGACATTACTGGAGAGAGTGGGATCTATATCTAGTGCTTGTGCTAGAGATGCATTTTATTTAAAAAGTATTTAAAAAATATTTAAAAGTACACACTTGCTTAAAGAAAAAATAAATTAAAGAACTTTCATAATGCATCTTAGATGGTTTATGATCCGTTGACTTTGCTGATCCACACTGTAGCCTTGTAGCCTGAGGTTATGGTAATGTTTGATGATAAACATATTGCACTGCATTTGAAGCTCTCACAAGAGATTCTGCCTAGAGCTATCCATATTTAAATACTGACTTTATGTAGCATTATGCACCATGGGCATTTTTCATTGCAGAAACAATTACATTAAAGTTCTTATATCCAGATATCCACTGAAGTACTGAGGAAGTCTCTCGGATGAGAGGTGAAATGTCTTCACAAACTTAAATAAGTAAAGTTGCCTTTGTTTTTCATGGTCTTAAGACTATTCCTTAAAATCCCACAACCTGTGTGTAAGCTTTGTTGCTGACCATGGACACCTCTTTATTATCACAGTGCACCCATTGACTTCCTGCAGGGTAACGCATCATGTCACAAAGCTCAGATCATCTCAAACTGGTTTCTTGAACGTGACAAGGAGTTCACAGTCACCAGATTTGAATCCAGTAGAGCTCCTTTGAGATGGAGTACAGTAGATCTTCTTGTTTTGGTTAAAACTTCTCTGAAAATAACATCTGTATGTAATTTAACAACACTTACTAACATTTTGGAGGTATAGAAGACACTTATGGACACAGACAGACAGTGGTAAACACATTAATCCAGTCAAATTTGCCCCTTGTTTTCCTTAAATGTTAAAAATGTTCAAACTATCAGTGTTACAAAACATATTTTGTAATGAAGAAAAAAAAGAGGAAGAACCTTCTTATATGCAGCTGTTTAGAGCACAGCATTATTACGTACACCGGTCAGCAGCACACCACAAAATTGCATTTCCTGACAATGATCAAACTTATTTTCATCCTTTAGTTTTCTTGTTTTGAATCTATGATTCAATTCATAGATTAGTGAAAGTCTACAATGAATGTGTTTAAAACATTTAAGCACAAATGATCTTTTATACTGATTTCCAAATCCATATTTTTATTCTTGGACCACCAGTATCGTAGCATGATTCCTGTTTCAGAATAACACTGCAATTCCTCAAGTCCAGCTGAAAGAAGCTGGTTTATTTTCTTTAGGACCATCCTCTCTTTGATCCAACTTCTTTTTCCTGATTGGTTTATTTGTTCCTGAAGTTTTGAAGAGCAGCTGGGTGGAAGCTGCAGTGTTTAGAGCCAGAACTGTGAGCCAGAGAGGACCACAAGGATATCCACTCTCTTTCTTTTATCTTTTTTTTTGTACTCAGTCATAAAATGCATGACACATTGGTGACCTGTGGTAGCTGGGATAGGCTCCAATCTGTCACAGGGCTCATACACTTTAAAGTACACTTTATGTTATGACAGACAACCATTCTCACTCACATTCAAACCTATGGGCAATTTAGATTCACCAATTAACCTAACCCTACTAATTGCATGTCTTTGGATTATGGGAAAACTTAAACTTTACTGTACCTAACTGTAACAGTTACATTGTTCCCTTTTAAGATTCTATTAACACAAAATGTTGTGTTACCTTGCAGTGCATTCTTAACCAATTAGCTCGCTTCAAACATCAATCACTCTGCTGTAGACCAGCACCTCCCATGTTCAGTGAGGTACTGTAAGAGTCACATATCTGACATACAGTCTGATTGCTTTGTGACCAGATTGTGACAACCATGGCCAAATATGGAATTGTAACATAGTATACATAAACATGGGGCTAAAGTATACTTTCAAAATACTGCTGGAGTATTGATGCGTTTGTGTGTCTGCATGTTGCAGGAGAGTCAGCTGACTTGGAGCTACTGTAGAGGGAGAGTTTCTCTCATCACTCCACCCTCTCACAAAGGATAGTGTAGTGAGAGAAAATCAAAAACTGGCACAGCAATTACAGAATAAATAATGTGTCTTTACTATTTAATGTGACATTAACCTATATCAGTACAAACAGTAATGCCTCATCCCATATCTCATTTCTTGGAAACAACAGAGTGTCCAGTTTTACTAGTGTGAGTTCAAGTGAGAGTTTGAATATTGAAACACCCTCGAGGACCCTGGGAGTGCCCAAAAGTCAAAAAGGTATAAACTCATAAAATGTATCCACACAAAAGTTGGCCACAATTTTAGGACCATCCATTTTCTTCATGAAATAGTCCAGGGTGAACCAAGATGAAAGCAATATTCTTGTATTAAGGTAGACATATCATAGGGAAGAGGACTTAGATTTTCTCATAACTCAGAAGTACTCAGCAAATGTGGCTGAAACACCAAAGTCTAGAATAGAGGTCACTTTAGTCTCTTATAAAGTCAGAAATAAAGATCAAATTATTGCCAAAAAAGGAATTAAATGCATTTGTCTTTGCTTTTACAGAACAGCATCCGCTATTGGCGTGTAGTTGTAAACAGATGATCACAGAGCTTCTCCATGTTTACAGAGGAGTATGACCCAACTTAAAAAAAGAAATAAACTATGTATGGTTTTGTACATTTCAATTCTATTGCATTTATGGCATGGCTAAAGTAAAGCATCTATTACAATTTTACCCCTTTGCTGTACACACATGGCTCAGGAATGGACTTTTTTTTCACATCTAGCTCAGTATGATGAGTGCGAATTTTCAAAGGAAAAGGTCGAAAAGCCAAGAAACCTGAGGTCTATACATGTGATCTATACTCATTCAGGTTTATACTTTTATGCCACTGGCATGTAGAACCCTAACTATTGTAGATATGTAGAACTATGCTAACTATTGCTTTTCCAGCTTTTTTGTTTTTGCTGGTGTTTTCTTAAATTACAATTGACCTTTCAGGGCCGCCGTAGCTAACACTTTGCCTATGCCTATTTGCACTGATGCCATACACGTAGTTGGCAAATCACTTTTATTGTGAAACAGTCCCAGGAAATGCAATGTGCAGCATTTGCCACTGCAGTTAGTGCTAGTTTATCAAAACAATAAAAAGAAAACCAACAACATTTGCATTATTTAGTGGATTAATTTATGACTAATGAAAGAAGGAGAAGCAGACACTGAGAAGTTTCTGATGGGAGAGCTGCTTCACACCAAGGGAATTCTTTGTGTGGTAAACTCCACAATCTGCATATAACATGGCATGCTCGACTAACCAAAGAGAATTTGACTGGCTGTGCTGTAAACACGGTCCGGTGGCTCATCTGTTGTGGAAACAAAGGTAATGACTGTATCCGCAGGCGCTTATTTTTAGGAGTGAAATCTTAACATTTCTCCTCAAAGACTTTGGCTTTGACTGCATTTTTTCAAGTTTTGAATGTGTGAGAAAAATACACCCAAGCAGGACAGAAGAGCAGCAGAGCCGCGGAGGTATTAAGGCTCTATCATCTAAATATTATTCCATGGGGAGTCTTTTATGGATGCTTTAAATTGGGTGATTTTATGACTGCAGCAGTCCATGTAATATAATCACATTAAACCTCCTAACAGAACCTCCTAAATTTCCCTTATGCTCACCTGATTACCACAGATCTGAAGTGGGAATGAAACTGTGATGACCAAACTAACTGTAATTAAAAGAACTCGATGCAGACTACCCCACGTCCTACTAAACAACGGTTATCTAGTGACCCCTCTTTTGTCACCGCAGCCTTTTGTGATGCTGCCTGTCCTCTAGCAACATGTACACTGTAGCTTTATATCCTGCCAGCCTATCTGGCTGCCTGAGGGCACTTAAGGTGTCTACTACTAATTCCACCTGAGCCCTTAATTACCTCATTAATTTAGACTGACAGGGTAGGTTAAAACCCCTCTGTGATCCCCAGGCTCTATACATGGACATTAGCCACTGAATGGGAGGCCATAACCTCAGTCTCCCTCCTTCAGACCCCTAAGTATTTAACAAGGTTTATATCTAATCCACAATTTTATCTTTATGGATCTTGAATCGGTTTCTGTCGAACGAGTTGAAAAGCAGCATAATTATTGATTGGCTTACAGTTAAACCAACATCATCTGGGCTACAGTGAAAGTCTTGTCTGAAAAATGGGTTTAGGGACATTAGGCATGAAGTGGCAGCTAAGCTAGGATAGCCTTTCTCTCCCTTATGAAACCATCAGTTGAGGATTTCTACTGTGGCTTTAGCTAAGCCACCTCCTATCCGGATCCTTTTTATAAAGACGGTCATCGAAGGACAGAGAGCGAGAGACGTACAATGGCTTGAAGCCTCCTGGAGATCATATCTAGACAGAAGAGTAATAAGGAGAGGGCTAAGAGGAGGGTTATTGGTCTGGCTGGATGACACCCAGGAGGAAGAAGGGCCATCACACATGTCCAGCCTTGACTGCTTGGTATTAAAGGGAGGAGGGGGGAGATGGACAGACAAAGATAGAGAGCAGACACTGAGGAGGTGATAGTGAAGAAATGGCAGAGAGGAAGATTGATGGTTGACTTGCCTCAGCAAAGTGATTTTTTTTTTTTACCCCCACACGGACAGCATGCAGGAACCTCCATCCCTCAACAGATGGTGATGGAGGAGAAGATGAGGACAAAATAAAGATGGAATAAGAAATGGTGAAATGATTTGAGATAATGGTGATTGTGGGAGGGGAAGGAAATTGTTGAACAGACGAGGGGAAAAGAGATTTTTATTAATGAGAACTAAAAGTTAGAAAAATATTGGTTTGAATTTGGAGGCCCAAGTTTGGGTGTGTTTATAGAAGAGCGGAGGGTGGGCTTTGTTTCATGTGGATAATGGGTCATCAAACAAATTATAAATGGCATAATTCCAAATATAATCATGTGGAGTTAAGCAATTAGCTAATAGACATATGTTTTATTTTGTAATACTGGTGTCTAAGTATAAATCAATTAAATGCACTCAAGCTTCAAGAACCAAACAATTAATCTGACAGTTTTATTGGTACCATTATAGTTAGTGAGGGTTTTAACAAAGGTTGGGCAATGGACGCTGTGATCTACTCTATTCTGCAGTCACTTTAAATATAAGTGTAGCTGATCTTTACAGAACTGCTGCTGTTTTTAACACATTTTGACTCAATTGTCAGCAAACATGAAAACGAGAACAACTAGATTGCATTAAATCTCAATTTTTGTGAGGACAGTGTGCAAGGGCATTTGTATTAACACACAAATCACATGTTGGTGTGTTTGTATTGAAGATATGTAACATTGGAAAGTAACTGACAATAATTAAAAGGTGTCATAGACACATACATTGATCAATAACACTCACCTACACATACACGCTCACACACTGGCTCGTATCACGCAGCATCACTGGATCCCGTCCAGCTTGGGTGGCTAAATCGGAATGTGATGGACATTGGTGTGCATCGGTACGGACGCGATTTTGCCAAATTGCCACAGCACACTTGTCAAGCTTTGGTGGTAAAGGCATTACAAACATGCTGCTTGAAATGAATTGCATCTTAATTATTTCGTTTCAAATCTAATGACACGCCGTGCAGAGCCAAAACTATGAAAAGTGTGTCACTGTCAGAATATTTCCAGGCCTAAGTATAAAATATCTCCCATTAATTTAACATGATCATTGCACACAACACTGAACTGAACATGTCACACCAGCTTATATTGCATATTGCGTAAAAATATGGAGACATGAATTTGGTTTATAATGCCAAGCCCAGGAATGGATTGAAACGATGAAAATTAATAATTAGATTAACCCATGTATGTTTTTTTTATGTATTTAGCTTTTTCTTAAACCTTTAACTTACTGATGGGGGCAGGGGAGGATGGACACATGGTGCCAGTCCCAATTATCACATAAGTAATACATTTTTAAATATCACAACTCTCATCTGTACCATACAAAGATTATTTATGACCGGAACTCATAAATACCGAGTTTTCAATATATAGCCTAAAATATTTGTTGGTCTTCAAGCAAAACCTCACTAATATTAACATTAATCTTGGCATGTAGTGTAATATTGAGATGTTCTAAGCATGTGCTGGCAACTCATAGAACAGTAATCTTGTGGAAAGGACCTTCAGAGTTCATGATTATTACCATCTTGTCCCATTGTTTGATATTAGAGAGAAGAGCTCTTCTATACAAGCCATACTTGTTTTGTGAGTAAAAAAGCCAAAACGCTGGATGATACTGAGCAACACAACTGATGATGTGTCCTGAATATCTGCTGGTGACTCACAGAACAGTGGGATGGAGACCATGGCATCACCAAAATGACTGCAACCGTCTGCAATCATCATGGGATCTTGTTGCCTTTCAAATGGTTGCCTCAAAGACGAGTCAGTCAGTCAGCAGCCACTCACAGTCTGTTGCCATCTTCAAAAGCGACTTTGGTGCATCAAGACACCAATTAAATGGCAGTAAAATAGAGTCAGTCTGTTATCAGTTGCAAGTGTATGGAGTCATGTTGGCATTTACGTGCAATTTGTTTGTGATGGCCGTTAACTGAAAACTGCCAATCGATGATGCCATGTTATGTGCACACAAATTTGCATTAAGCAGAAATTCACTTTAAGTACTTACATTCACGGATTATTGACTAGCAATTTCTCCAGAAATAGCGACATAGATGCAATTTAACTAAAAAATGACAAAGGGCTCAGCAACCTTGCTTTTATATAGTAGCAGAAGCAGAATACAACCAGCTAGCAAGTCCCCTACTGCAAAGAGATACATCGCAGACAAATTGCAGTCATCAGCACAGACTGACTCCTATTGATTGCAACATATTGGCAATCTGTCTGCTTTTATAAATTAGACGGCAATTATTTGCAAACCTTTGTCAATTTAGCAGAGTGATTGCAGTTAGACAGTAATTGCAACCTCAGGTAAACTTGTGCAATTGCCTTGTGATGTGAGGTGGTCACCCAGAGTTTTTAGGGTGTTGCATCCCCAACCTTTAGACAACTAGCTGGCCGCTGCAACTACTTGCAATTAGCCTCTGACAGCCAAAAAATAACAAAATGAAAAATAAAAAACTAAAGCAGTTATTAGGTAATCGCCCATCCAAGTTGCAAGGAAGTTGCTGTCCTACCCTAGTGTTACTAAGCTATTAAGAAAATACATTTAAAAAAAAAAAACCCTCACACAATCACTTTCACTGAAAATGAGAATAAGCAAAACACTGTTTTTACCGGTGTTTTTGACTTTTGACCATATTTGGATCTTCCTCTTTTCTTCTGTCATTTTAAGTGTTAGTGGTGGAGTAGTGGGCAGACGTTTCATGCTTTGTGGTGTTTGCACAAGTATGATCAGCATGGTGGTGAGAGCAGGAGACTCATGCTTATTAAGGGCTCTAGCAACTCAACCCTGCTTGTCATTACCATATCATCTTTATTCAAGGTGATTGTTCATAGTGTCCAAGCTTCTGAGAAACAGATCATCAATCCGCCACCAACCCAGTCCTAGTCAATAATAGTTGTTATATGGGTTTATTAGAATGCCAATGATCACTGCTCAAGTAGACGAGAAGTTGGGGGAAAAAAAGTTTAAGGGGACAAAACTTCATCAAAGCAAACCAGTGTTGTGGCGGGTCCAGGCCCGTGACCGATACAAACAATTTTACAGATAGCAACAGAGCAAAGTTGAGAAGTGCACTGACTCCACATTAGTGTCTGAGTTTAAGACACAGGTGGGTTTTTAACCTGTCGTTTTTCTAATTCGAAACGCGACAGGGAGTCCCAAGTCGTTTTCTCAGGCAAACAGCCTTATTACATTCACAGTGATCATTTTCTGTCCATCGGGCAGAGGTAATTAGGTTCCCTACTCACACTGTCTCGTTCAGTGTCGATGATATCTCATCAAAGAGACTGCACTATATAGACAGTAAAATGAGGGATTATTATAGAAAATATAGCCTGTGGGTGTTCCTGCCAATGACAGCCACCAGCCATGCATTCATGTGTGTTCATGAATGTGTCCTCGCAGACGCACTGAATTGCACTTGGAAACAGATATACAGAAAAATGACATTATTACTTCACGTTCAAACCATATACAATTTAACTCTCTTGTGATGTAGATCAAATTCAAGGATTTGGCGAAATAACTTGTTTCTAAAAGGAAGGTTAGGAGGTCACACAATAAAATGTGTTTTGTCTTCAGAGCATCTTAAAAAGACAAAATTGCACTTGTGAGTGCAGAAATCGTGGGGTACAAAAACAGTGTGAGGCACTGTACTTGCATATGATATAGACGAGCCCTGTTGTTTAGGTCGCGCTTGCGTTGTTGTGATTGTCCTTACAGTGTGTCCTCTGATGTCAGTCAATAGTTTGGTACCTGCGGATGTGACTCCTCTCCTCTAACACACGACGAGGGACCTGCCGTGTACTCTGTAGGACCGACTCCATTCCCTTCTTCGCTCGCCTCCCTCTCTGCACCCTTTTCTTGTCCGGGGTTTATCCGCATATGACACCTGCCAGGGCGGCACCGTAATAGGAATCTGGCATTTCATTCTCACCTGCAGATGCGACCTCTTCTCCTTTCTCACCTTCATACTTTAACCTTGAGTGTTTACACTCATTTGGGACCTCTGAGTACCTGCAGTGTACCCCTGAAAACACAATTCAAATGTCAAAGTGAGCCATGAAACTAGGCGAGAGCGAGAGAGACCACCTAGCAGAGGCTCATTTTTTTATTGGTTTACTGTGAGATACTGACAACAAGCTTAAAAGCACTTTTTGTCATCCTGACTTGCCCGCGTTCCAGAAATGTCCGGGATCGGGCCACAGGGCATAGGTGATTCTGTTGTAACTGACATTTTCTGCAGTAGCCTTCTTCTTCTTCTCGTTCCTCCTCTTCTTTTTTTTTTCAGGCTCAGTGAACTGAGAGAAAATGACATTTAATTACAGGAGAGCAGTCACGCAGTTCAGCTAATTACGATCCCGGGAGTTCAGTCATCATATCTAATTAACTTTCACTTTCATGAAAGCTTAATGCAGCACCATAGCTAGGCGCCACATGTGCCACACTTCAGGAGTATTGACAACTCTTTGGAAATTAATTTTAAAGAATTTTCTTCTCCTCATTTTCCCATTTTTTTTAAATACAAGAAAACAGTGGAGGCATTTTTAAAAAGTAGTTTGCTTGCTTGTTTTACCTCTGAAGTCCTAGAAGAAATTCAAAATTGACCTAACCTTGCATTATGCTTAAATAGAAATGAATATAATCAATCACTTGGATGGTGGTGGCAATTCATACTGATATTGATTGTTAAATGCACTCTGCATAGTCTGATTCACATTCATTATGACACTCTCAGAGGACAATCAATTCATTATTATGCTTGCCCTTGACCATGTTGTTCATGTGCTTACTGGGGCATAATCCTCAAAGTGCATGTTTGAATTTTCTGTATTGTCATTTTTCTCTAAGATCAACTTGGAGACTTACTTCTTGTTGGCTTCGTGCAGCTCTTTGTTACTAGCTTTACACCATAGTGAAGCATATTTTTTTCCCAGTCATGTTAAAAAGAAACTTTTTGGGCAGCCCTGTGAAGAAAACTAACTGCACTTTTACCGTTTCCAAAGGAGTTAAGATGGTAGGTAAAAAATGATTATTTTTTAATCAAAAAACATCCAAAGCTACATCTCAGAGTGTACTGTTTCAGCTAGTGTTTTAAACATTTACCTCCAGGTTAGGAAAGCAAGAGAGAAACAAAAATCATAGCTCTAGCTCTTGCTCTAACTGACTTTCGGAATATCGTTTCCTCTGAGACACTCAAGGAAAAAAAAAGTTTGGACATCAAAGTTGGGATGAAAAAGACAAACAGACTCTGAGAAAAAGAAGAAAACAGGTGAAGGATGAGGAGCAGCTGAACTATCAGCCTGAGATGAGAAACTCAGTATAATAAAAAAAAAAAAATCCAGATTCTCCAGCATCTGTGGGATGAGATTACACCATAAGTAATGACCGCCAGACCCGATAGAAATCACATTTAATGAAAGATAAGGAATACTGGCATATATTTAAAATAAAAGGTTGAAGCCTACACCTTTACAATTAGTATTTTTTTTCTTTACATGCATTTTATTTGAACATTTTTGTTCATTTAATTGTAATTCTGAAGATGCTGGACAGAGAAATTATTGACCAAATTATTAATAAATTATAAAGGTGTAGGCTTCAACCTTTTATTTTAAACATATGCCAGTTTATGTATTTACAGTATACATGTTACATACAATGTGTTATGCTGGACTAATTTTGATGACAAAAAATAAATAAATAATTACAATTTTAAAAGAAATTAAAATAAACTCCTTTAAATTGCTATTTAGATAAATTTGTTTTCTTCATATAAGCTCCAAGTTTGGAAAACTCTGCCTGACCACCTGGTTTGTTTCAAGTCCTTACACTGAACAATAGCGCTGTGAGCCAAAGGTGTTGGATGCGGCATGAACTAAAATACCTGCTGACAAGATGACTCCCATTTTCCAGAAGCCAGGCAGAAGAGAAATATTCCAACGTGATTGTGAACCAAAGCATACTGTCAAAATTACACAAGAGCTACTAAAGAAAAAAAAAGGGGGGGGGACTTGACCTGGATATGGACAACAAGCCTGGTGTGACTCGTGTCAGGGAGGATTTAGTCTGTCATCAAACATATTAGGTGGAAAGAGGAAAGATTAAAACAAAAGACTCTCAATAATGAATTGTGTACTGGCTTTTGCTACATGGAGTCGCTCTTGTATTTTCAAATTACTTAAACTATAAGTTTTTTATTTTATATACATACTAATACCCTACTGTCCAACTTAGATATAATGCAATTATTGGAAGCTGGTACTGTTGAATGACATTGAAGTGATATTGCACAAGGGTACACTCGCTTATGTTGTCTACTGTATGTATTGGTACATTGCCACACAGTTTAATGCAATGTGACATCTACCTGAATATCCCCTTTTGTATCCATTTGTTTTTGCCCGAGTCGAAAGTGTACGCGTCCTCCGCTTTATATGCTGATGCTGTTGATGGAATGTGTGTCTCTCTCTGAGACCCGAGATCGCACTAGAGCAGAAACGAGAGTGCTAATTGGTGGCTTGAAATCCCCTCAGTGTAGCCTGAGCTCTCTAAAGGTCATCTCCACTCTTAAAATGGAGTGCTCACTTGTTTTTTTATTAACCGGCCTGACAGACTTGGCCCAGAAAATCAAATAAAAAAACTGTACAAAGGTATTGTTGCCTGTGGCGCTATTTAAGTCACAAAGGTTAGCTTTTAGTTACTGTCCTTTTCTCTCGCTGCTTTAATAACAGTCAACAGTGCCTGTTTGTTTCCCTAAGTGGATAAAAATAACTCTTTTAAGAAAAGGAATATGTCAGCAGCATTTTAGGAAATAAACTTACTCTTATTTTAAAAAAGCAATAAAAAATTATAGAAAACATCATTAATGAATGATAAATTGATAATTAATTCAAAAACTGCAGAACAATTAGATGATCATGTTTCCTTCTCATTTGTAAGGCGATAATATATCACTTTTCATTAGTTTGTGAAGTAAAAATATGAATTATGCATTGTATTATGTAAAGTATCAGCTAATGCACAGTGATAGCTGTGCATTACATAGTGGAACAATGTTTTATACTGTCATTGTTGATGATATCAGGCAATATATTGTAATGTCAGATATTAGTATCGGTCTTAATGCATTCTGTACTGTACAGGAGACATGGCACGAGATTGATTGACAATGGTGTACAGCCAATCAGGATGCAGAACACAATGCGCTGTTTAAAAAAAAAACAAAAAACAAAGCATGCAAAATTGCACCAAAAAAATCTGCGAAGCAGCTGGGCCGCAAAAGGTGAACCGTGTTATAGCGAGGGACCACTGTATATTTATGAAATGTTTTTACAGCATGTTTTTACACAAACAAATTTTATATACAGCTCATGGCTGTAGAAATTTGTCTGGTTGTATAGAAATCTATAGGAAAATGACCGCCAGCTTCCCTTGACCTAAGTAAACAGTAAGTTTAGAAATGACAACAAAGCTGGACAGTCTTACAGTTGTTCTTAAAATCGCTATCTTATCAGTTTTCCTCACTTACTCATTCATTATGTCCAGTCATAATAAGAAGAGTGGCTACAGCTATCTTTTATAAACAGTCTATGGTTCTAAGGATTGAATTTTACTTGTATATGTATAATTTTCACCAAGCAGAAGAGAAAAAGTATGTTAATTGCTAACGTTTAGCGGTCCTAGCAAGCTCATGTTTTCCACATCAGAAGTGCTAGTCAGTATAGCATTATCCTCAATTCCAGTCATTTTGGTAACCTAACCTCACAGTCTCCTGCATATAGCTTCACGTGTATCAGGTTCGAACACACACCCACTACCTAAGAGCTACAGTATAATAATGATGATGACACAACATGCCAGGCACATAGTGATTTAGCATTACACTTACTTGTGGCCCTTTAATTTAAGTCCCCCTCCCACCCACCCCATACACACACATTGTGGAGATGTGAAAAATGTTAGTGGCCTGCCATAATGCTGCAAACATCAGCGAACCCCACAAGGAGGATTAATGCCTCGTCTGGCTTTTATTATGCTGTCCTGCCGTCCTTCGCGTGCTGCCCATTCATCCTTGTAAGGTGTCCATATCTGCTCACAGTCAGGGCACGGATACATGCGGTCATGTGTGCGCGTTTGCTGGAGTGTGTCGCTGTGTGCGTTTGCCTGTGCTGTGTATGCATAAAAAAAGTGCTCGACTGATGCGTGTGTCTGATCTCAAAAGCTTATCCCAGAGGGGGTTAAATCACTTGTCCAGTCACGGGCTTCCCAGGGCCGTGTCTAGCTTGTCTTATCAATCTATCGACGTGGCACCTACGCTGCCAGTTGCGCTAGGAGGCCGATGCTGTGGACGGCCGTGGCCCCACCACGGAGGAATACTAATGGGGATGCAGATAGCTTTTGGTTTGGCCACCTCAGCAGACATTGATCCCCCTGCAGACTTCTATGGTGGTGACAGATGGACTGTCACCTCTGAATGAGAGAAGACTGGGACACCTCCTCTCACATCTCCCCCAGTGGGATTCAGTCAGTGCCTCTGTTCTGTTCGGCTTTGTGCGCGTTGCTTCGTTTGTCCTTTCTTACTGCTTTTATGTCCTCACCTTATTTCATCTCTTCTTTTCTCATTTCTACAGGCGTAACAACCAAAAGGTTGCAGGTTAAAGCTCTACAGCTGCCAGCTGTCATTAAAAAAACCTAAATCCTCCAAGCTTATTCCAGATTCCTATAAAGATCACATTTTCAAAAGTAATTTCCAGGGAACATTTTCAGATAAAGATAACTCGTCTGGTTCTCCTCATTTAGTTAAAGAAGTAAAGGAGGCCAGCTTCATTTGTACTGTTGACACACTAAGTCCTCCCTCTGTCACCTGAGAAACAAAGAGAGTGACAAAGAGGTTCAGAGTGTGAGGTAGTTCATGATGAAGGCATTTATAATGCAGTTTTCAGTGTGACTGAATGCAACCCAGTTTCACAGCAAAGAGAAAAATATTTTGGGTTCTCCTTATTTTCATGCTTATTTTCTCCATCACACGAATGTCTAGTTCCTTTCTACTTGTGTATTTTCGACAAAGACAGAAAGTTTTGCCCCATGGCTCCGGCATACGAGTGAAAATACAACAGCAAGCTCTTTGTGACTAGAAAAGTTGGTAGTTGCCCGTTGACCGTGTTGAATTTTTTCCAATTCCAAGCAGTTGGTCAGCCAGAGTTTGAGTGTGCAACACCCCCAATCACTTTTGATCGCAGGGCAAGTGCACAGGTTGCCTCCCAAGGTAACTTGTACTGACTGCAGGCACTCTCAGACTGGCAAAGATTTGCAAATAAATGCTGTCTAATGTGTAAACGCAGACAGATTGCCAACATGTTAATTAGTCTGCACTCATCTGTGACTCCACTTTCCTTGCTGCCAGCACATTTAATTTTTTTTATATTATAAAAGCAAGGTTACAGAGCGCCTATGTTGCAGTTAAATTGGTGTTCTGCAGCAAACACATCACTATGTATGTCTGCTTCAGATCTGAGGTTCAGTTAAATTAATTTCTGTTTAATGTGACTTTCTGTGTATGTAGACTGCAACAAATTTGTCAGTTTTGCTGATTTATCTCAGTTGATCGCCATATTATCACCTGTAGTCTCTGACCACTGTTTTGCTTAGCTTGACAGTAGCATTAAGCGGTGGCATTAGTGAAATGCTGGAATTTCATCTAGTAGATTGCGGTTTATCTCCCATGTGATACCACAGTGCAGTTTGATTGCATATTGTGAAGTATGGTGGCATTATTGAAAGGATCTTCAAAAGCCCACAGCTTTTATCTCGCACAGGATTAATATTTGAAGGTGGTCTTTTTATTACTTTTACCTGTAAGTTTGATTTTCACTGTTTACTTTCATTTTCAGGACATTTTTAGACTTATTTAAAATCCAAGTTTCTTGGCTGACTTGTCTTTTTGGATGGCAGTCCGTAAAAATGCATGGTGCAGGTACAAAACATACTTCATATTTTAACATAATAGCTGACTATCATAAAAAAAAACTGACAGAGTAATTGAAATTTTGAGCATGGAATAAATTGTTTTGGAGGTTAGGGGTTTACATGGTCCATGGACCTTTCTCACTTTATGGTCCACAGTATACAGCTATAACTGGTGTAGTCGTAGAAATTATTGGCCTCACAAATAGGAAAGTAAATAAGTAATAAAAATTGTTTAGGTCTTATTTGAACTTTTAAGGTTGGGGAAACATACAAGGTCTCAACACAAAGTCTTATTATATTGGTAAATAATTAAACAGATGAATAAATAGATTCACTTGAAAATCCTGTGACTGTGTAGAGCATCATTTGTCTCCAGCTATGACTTTACTGCACACTGTTATATGTAGTGGAAACCATAAAGCCCGGCTCAGTAATAAAAATAAAAAGGATCTTAAGCATTTTTCAATCACCTGTTGAACACTTTTGGCTCTAACCCTAGCAACTCTCTTCGTCTCTCACTGCCAAATCCCACTTATCAGCCAGTGCCGCCTGAGCTGTATTGAGAGGAGCTATGCAAATGACTGGGAGGGAAAGGGCAGATCTAATCTTAAGGTTTATTCTAATTAAAAGTGATTTACTTTCCCCACCGTTCCCTAAGAGGGAAGCTTAATGTCCTGTTCTCAAAAGAGATGGCACCCTCTAACTCAATTATGTAGAAAAAGATGCACTTTGGAGAAGTTTTACTGTGGATAGGAATGCTTCACATGCAACCTTTTGGATTTTTACCTGGGAAGGAGAGAGAAAGGTCAAGGTTAAGGACAACCCAGTCTGTTCCACCTGGTGTTTGTACAAGATCCTTCATAACATTCTGAAAGTTGAACTTAAAGAGTTCCTGCTCACGGGAAAATATAACATCAGACTTTAGTTTAAATTGCCACATTAAGTCTTTCTAAATCATTGCAATCCCCCAAGTTTTCATCCAATTTTCAGTAATATTTCTATTTTTTCTAAAAGAGATTTGGCGGCAGAAAAGTTGTCTCACTCAACTTTTTTTATTTTCATAATAAGAAGTAAAAGTTTAAAACTTGCAAGGTATTTATGCTCGCAAAGTACTGTGGCAGTTGGAAAACAAAGTCTTGCAACTGCCACCATAATAGGGATAAGAAGAAGAGGATGGATGGATGGATTGATTTGTTCCATGGTCATTACATTTGGCTTAGATTTTTATTTTTAATTAAAACAGCATGGTTTAGGATAGGAGCCAAGTGAGTTTAACTGTCTTAAATATTTAGATTACATTAACAGATCTAATCTAAATGCAGTATTAAAACAGTAAATAATGAAATGCATTACATTTTAAGTATTAAGACAGATTTCCTTTGGTGTTATTTGTCTGTACATGGTGCTGTTTTTGTGGATGTTGACTTTGTGAACTACTGGTAACATATTCTTATAGAGTTTCTTAATCCCCACAAACTGTGGAATCTGTAGCATTTTTGATAGATTTAGCTAAACAAATGGGAAAAAAATTATGTGTTTAATGACAGCCAAAATTCCAGAAGAAACTGTTGGTCCAACCCTCGAGTTAGATGCCTTTTTTATGCTTGAGTGATTCATACGTCAGTGTTAGGTGGCAAAGGAAACAAAAAAAGCAGTCAATATCCAAAGAAAAACTTTGAAAGACCTTCAGAAAAGCCTGGGAAACTATTCCTCAAGATCACTTTAAATTGCAAAATATAAAGAAATGAAACTCAAGACATTTGCATAGTCATGTATACTTCAGTACCACACTGCTTATATAATTCTTAGATTTTATTGTCTTGAAGAAACCATCCAAATAATTATGTAGTCTAACACCTCAGTGTTCCTCCATCAAACACCTCCACTGCAGCTGTCCATCTTCTACCAAGCAAGAACACAGAGATGATTTTTTCAGTTCTGTTTTTGTATTAAATAAATCCACAAGCCACAACAGAAATGATCTTTCTTACAGTCTGAAGAGAAGCTAATCCAGGTCAAGAGCTCCTGTTAGACAGAAAAATAATCCAGCAATGCCTGAAACCAAATGTTCAGTTTTATATCTTTCCAAGTCAAATACCAAAAATGTCTCCAAATCAACTTCTGAAATGTCAAACTGCACTGAATTAAGTCAAACCAACAGGAACCAAAAATGCATGAACACACTATTGATCTATGTTTGAGCGTGTGTGTCTGTGGCACATGTTATGATAGCTTACGTTACACTCAGCAGCAAGTAAACAGTCATGTCAGTCATGGTCATGAGATGGTAAAATGACATCACATCATGTCGGATGAGTGAGCACGCTCAGTGTAATGGCAATCAAAACTGGCATATACTTGGAATTTGAGTGATGGGGGATTGTTATTGTCAACTGCCGCGGTTAATAAATACCTGATATTTTGATGGTAATAAATATACATGGTGTACAAACTAAATGTTCTAAAGTGCAATTATATTACTATTTTTAAGTTCCTGCAGTCATACTGGTCCTGATAATTGGTTCCACATCAGGTTAGTCATTTCTTTTTGACACTTCTTGATTGCTGAGACTTCTGAGGGCAAATTTCAAAAGTCAAAAACCTTTGAATGAAGTTCTTTGAGATTGTGCTTCTTGTGAATGTGGCATCACTGCAGCCAGGATCCAATCTGTGAAAAACACATGGGGGGTGTTTTATTTCGCCCCTGCACTAGAGTGGCCCTCTATACTACGGTATTATTAATCTTGTCAATGTAAACTTTATAGAATAATTATGAACTTCAACAAGTACAGAACTTATGCAACAGTGCAAAATGTTGTCAAAAAAACAAACAGTCTCTACACATCGCGCTTAGAAAATCTGCTGCCCGTCACCCCCTTTGACCCACATCTGTAAAGCTCCAGAGAGTGAGTCCGGGAGCAACAGCAGACTTTCAGAGTTTAAGAGTTAATAAAAATATGAAAATGACTCTGCTCTGTCACGTGCTCTACAGCACATTGGACCACAGGTTCTAACTTATGAATGATGCAGTGAATGATGGTCAGATTAGGACTGATCTGTTCATCCAGGACTCTGGCTGCTCCTCTCTATCAGCCCATCACAGCAGCTGCACCATTACTTCCAAAGCCAACAAACCATGCGTGTAATTTCTTCAGAGACCCCTTCGTAACCGCAGGATGTGGCAGACAGCTGCCCCAGTGCATAGCTGCAATTTAATAAGTTAAAAGAAGAGCCAGCGTAACTCACCTTTGTATGGAACTATTATGCCAGTGAACAGGCAAATGGTTGACAAACAACAGGAATAGTTAAATAGTGATTGCACTCTCCAAATCTAGGTTATTTATTTAATACCACTAAATCTCCATTTGCACTATTTGCCTATTTGCACTACTATGCCTCCTTACTTGAATATTGTATATTGTATATTGCATAGCTTTTTTTTTTTTTTTTTTGTTATACGTAAAATTGTATTGTATTTATTTAAATTTTTACTTTTTAATTATTTTATTTGCATTTTTTAATCACTAGGGTTTGAGAGTAACGCAATTTCTATTCTCTGTATGTCCTGTACATGTGGCAGAATTGACAAATAAAGTTGACTTGACTTGACTAATCGTTTAGTAGGTCTTACACTGAAACAGAGTGCATTTTGGCTTAATGAAGAGTTAGATTAGAACGAGCCTGGGTCATTTCCATATGCAGTGGCATCTCTGCTGTCATGAAAACAAGTGCCGAAAGTGAAAGTTCTAATTTGAGTTTTGTTTATGCTCTAGACTGTTTCAAAATGTAGTGCTAAAAGGCAGAAGGGGGTGGGGACAAAAATACTTGAGCAAAGGCAGGGATAGAAATATATATAAATATACAACATGTCTGCTGATTAACACATCTATGTAGAGTTATAGAAACTATACTTTATTTACACATTTAAATGTCATTCTAGTGTCATTTTCCCTCATTGCATTAAAATGTATTAAACCACAATTTAACAGCATTATCTGTTACATAAAGACTACATATATGTGTGAAATTAGTTTTAAAATCAGAGCCGTTTTGAATTTTCTTTTTTTGTAGAAAAAATGTCTTTTTTAAAATTTCAGGTTTATTCTTTGTTACAGGATTTTCATTTTACTTTACACGAGAGGTTAATTTAGATTCATATTTCATGTATTTAAAAATGACCTGAAAATATGATAATTAACAGAAATAAAAAATGTAAAATTACAGATTTCTATTTTCACCTGGTAATGCCAATCCTGACTGCTGCATACATATTTTGCTAGCCCAGTTTGTCAGTTAAACAGCCCTTGAAGATCAAACCAAACATACAAAGAGCAAGTTATGCATACAGTTATAGAGCTGTTGTTAATGGTAAAATAAACTGAAATGACCCGATATTATTATTATTACACAAAGAGTGGTGACTTTTCAGGTTGAAAAAAGAATTTTGTGCAATAATATCCCCTGGCTTCCTTGGAATAAACTATCAAAACACTCAGCTCAAGGCTTCACAACCAGTTGGTGATGTCTCACTACATCTTTTATATACTGTATATTCTTAGGGTTATAAAAGACAAGGCAAACTCATTGCTTCGTTCTTTGTTCCCAAATTAGGTAAATATTAGATTTTGTTTCCCATGATGTTACAAATTCTTCATGCCTAGAGCACTTTTTATGTGGCAAGCATTACTGATACCATTAAATTCTGATCTTCAAAATGGAGCTTGCTTTAAAACAGAGCCAAAATTTGCTCACAATACAAAGTTTTCAGAATAGTTCTTAAAACACAAATTGCTCTGTAGCAGTCAGAGAAATCCAGGCTCTGGGTATTATTCATCACATCAGCAAAACTCAAGCTGATAACGAGCTGTTGTGATTAAAGATTTTGGGACGGTAGCCGATATTTTGCCAACACATCATTTTCAGCTTCCCTTCTCCTGATGTGATTTTGAAGAAATGGCTTCACACATGGTTTTATACTAATTTATAACTAATTTGACTTTTGACATCTTCTTTTATCTTTTCCATAAAATGTCATAAACACACGACAATACAAGACAGAGAAATAATTACAAAATTCTTAAAGACACTTTAAATGTTATCTTGCATGTGGTTCTTGATTATATTTCCATCATTGTGAAGGCTTATAGACAGAGTGAAATGTGCATTTCCTGTTAAGGTTCCTCATTGACATAGGCACCATTTACTGCTGTCAGGCTCCCCCCCCCCCCCCCCCCCCACGCACCTCACCACCACCACTACTTAGTGAATAAAGGTCAGGCAATCAGGCATCTGGAAGGACAGCTAATTTGTCATCCCTTGACAAACGTGTCAGCGTCCGATCTTGTCCGCAGGGCTTGATACTGCAACAAGCCGTAAAGGTTAAGAGATTCAAAGAACACTCCCCCCCCTTCCCTTCCCTGCTCGCCCTGTCTCCATCTCAACAAGCAACATGCGACAGAGCAGAAAATTCAATTTTGGATTTGATACTGTGAGGGTTATGTGGTTTCATGGCTGTAACTCTTCAGAGTCTTTAGGCATGTCGTCTGCCTTACTCTGTTAAACTCTGGAGAAGCCCTGTAAATCGAGACGTTCTCTTCTACATCCTCTTTGGTTGTGCAGTATCTCACTAAACTGACCTAAACTGCCTTTTTCCCCCTAAACAATCAAATAACAGATGTTTGTGATCAGTTGGAAGTAAGAAGCATCTCACTTTTAGTTAGAGTTGAATGTGATTTATGCAGACAGTAAATGTGAAAAATGTCCTCTATCAGGCTAGCTGTTGTTGGAGGTTTATCTTTAAATCAACATTTATTTATTACATTTTTAATTTAAAAATTACATCAGAGTTTTTATTTGGGTTCAAATGCAATGCAGAGGTAGTCGCAATCTGTCCATCTAAGCACGGCCTTTGTGATTATAGAGGCATTACAAGTCGTTTCTGTCATCCCTGAATGCATCCTAATAGCCTGTTTAGTGAGGACATCTACTGCTGCAGGTGTGTGTCCCCTTTGGATTCCCAGGAGTGTAAGTGACAGAGGGTAGGAGAGAGTGAGTGAGACATGAATGAGTGACTTTGATCAGGTGGGTTCACCAGACTGTGTGTGTGTGTAATGTTCAGTGTAGGATAATGGAGAGCCAGGCAGACAGCAGCACGCCAGATGCACCTAATGTACATCACTGCCAAGGCTAGTTTTAGACCTAACTGCCCATTAAGTAGTGTATCAAACTTTTTGGGGGCCTTTGCTTGCACTGCTGTAGCTACTCTTTTCAGATTCTTACAAGACCTTTCACTTCTGTTTGATGACAGAAGAAGTAAAAGGCTTGCTAGGCTAGACTATGAAATTATATCATCTTTAAGACTGAGGTTTTGCAGACATGTGACCACTATCTATGTGACATTAACTTGCTCGCCATTTTGGACATGTGACAATCAGGGTAACAATGTAAGCTCAAATGCACAATGCCCCAGTTATGCATGATTAAAAGATGGGTCCGTGACCATCTGGCAACCTCTGGTCATGAGGGAAAAATGAGTATTGCCTGACTGGTTGTGAGTGGCTGATGGCAGTCACAGGTAAAATGATTGCTTCCAACTTTGTTACAAGCAATCAAGTTGCAACCAATTTCATGCAGCCAGAGCCAGAAACCTCCAGGAACTATTGCAAACCATTTGAGGAGCATACATTTCCCATTTAGCTTGTTTAGCAGGGTGCATCCAATGGGAATACATACAAACTTGCTAATAAGCAGGAAATGGCAGATTAATAAAATATTATAACTTCCCTCACCAAAACTGAAGGACAAACCTTTAGAGCGAGCTGACCTCACAGCAAACCACATCATTTATCAGCTCATTTCATTACAAAATCTCCAAAAAGCACTAACACCAGGCCTAGCAGTCAGATACTGGCTACAGCTGCCTGTTTTGGTAAACCTGACAATCACAGCAACCTTAATGAAATCCAAATGGATTTAAAAAAATATGAAAATTCAGTCACCGTAGCAACTTACAATAGTCACGAAGAAGGAAAATATCTATAGAGACCAAGCTGTTCTTGTATGCGGTTGTGAACATGCTTTCTAACGCTTTTATTTTGGGGGATTTTAACAGGTGAATCTATGGGGATAGCCTCGAAGGACCTCTCCAAAAACTGCACTTGCACACTGGTTTCATTTTATAGGAAGTCATCAAACTGAAATGAAGCTGATGGTGCTTTTTAATGCTCACTTTATACTATGGTTTGAAGTTGGGAGTTACTTTGAGGGGAATCATCTGGTACACTGGAGATCTTAGGGTTCCTCCACCTGTGACTTCCCACTTGTTATATGCAAATGACATCTTAACGCATTAGCCTCTCACACCCTCTCAAGCATCTTAAAAGCATAGTGTAATTAAAAACTACCATTCTTACTCATTGTAATTTGTTCCCTGCTATCAGTAGATGGAGGTTTATTGGATTCAACCATATTACAACGCCAGACTGGTATAATATGTAGTGCCATTCATCAGTGTTGACTGGAAACATTTACACCTTGCTTTCATCAGTGTGTGCATCTTCATTTCGCCACTAAATGCTTTTTTTTTCAGTTTCTCTTTAACTGCTCAAGTATAACTTATCCCATAACCGCCTCATACTCTGCTTCTGCTTTATCGCTTTCTTGCACTTCTCTCTCAGTCTTTCCCAATTTGTAGCCCGTTAACTATAAAAACTTGCATCAAGGCATCCAAAAAAAGTCACGCTATGATTTGCCCAACTGTTGTTATGCACACATGTCAAATGTTTATTTAGCAAGGGGATGTGCAAAAAATACACCCATGCCTCCGTCTAAGAAGCTGAGACAAACAGATGGAGCTTGTGTATCTGCTAAAATCTATACATGGCTGATGTACCACAGGGGTATCTCTGTTGCAAGTCATTGCTATGCGCTAATGTGACGCCCGGCTTTCCTGTGCACCAAAGGAGGCAGGGAGAGGCGAGTCGGATGGAGTGCGAAAAGATGGAAAAAGAGAGTGGGAGAGTTGAGAAAGCAAGTGAAGGTGGATGTCATGCTGAGAAAGCATCACACTCATGTGTGAAGCCTAATCAGGCACAATCTGCTTCACTATGACGCAATGTACCGACTGACTGTGTATTTTCTATTTATCTAAAATTAAAGCTGTTGCATGCTCATTGCTGCATTCCATTAAGCAGCACATTGAAGGCATCCAGTGGAGTTGATGAAAAGCTCATACAAGTGGCTCCTGGAAAGTTATGAGTCACGTGTGCTTCAAATGTGCACACAAGCACAAACTTCAGCACAAACTGCTGCAAAGGAATGACTGCAATGCTCATATATATGCCTGCTTTTATTTTATGTTGACCGGGATTTAAAGTTAAATATACAGAACATATTGTCAGAATGATGCAACTGAGTAATCTACGGACACAGAAAAGGAATATTGCGAACATTTTGCCTGGCATAAAAATTCCCTTTAGTGGACATGCACAACCTTTTTTGTCTTTGAGAATATGGATATAATACAAGTTATGTGCCCACATAACAAAAGATTGAATGTTTGGCTAACACTAACCTGCAACTAAAGCCTTGTCCATATAATTGTCCAAGGATTTGTTTGTGTAGGTAATCTTTTAATAAATTAACACAGGCTGTATGAAACATGGACACAGCTACATAGCTAGCCTATGAAGTCCTGATTTGAAGACTTGAAATGAGTCTTTTTACCATTGCCCTCTTGGTCTTTTGAAAGCAGATGTGACAAGAGAGGGGGACTAAAACCACATGCTTATTGGCTAATGACTTGCCAATCATTATTCCTAAGCCAGTAAACAGACCCTGGATGATTCTACCTTCATATTGTCCTCATAATTTACAAAACAGACTTTTGTATTAACCCCTGGTGGCTACTATATATAGAATCCAGGTTTGATGGACTTCATTTTCCCATCCTTTATTATCTACAACAGGTAATAGCTTTAGTCACTTACATAAAGGTTTAGGTTTAAGAATAACTCATGGCTTCCTGGGCTTCTACTGTTACAATTATGCTTGTTTTAAGTGTTCAGCCTGCATATAAGTTATGTTTCTCTACAATGTGTTTAAAAAAAAAAAAAAAAGGAAATCCAAAAATAAATGCTGAAAAGGTTGCCAACATTGTTCTATAAAACACAGAATCTCTGTGTGTTTGTTTATTTGTCCGCAAACACTTCATAGACCATCAGTAGCTAAACAACCAAACTTAGCACACAGTATATCATGGGCCCCTGTAGGTTCTCATATATAAAAGACTGTCTAGCAGCCACCTAGCAATGCGCTAAAGTGACCAATTTTTAGCATTTTTCTAGGTTTTGTGTTCGAAACATCTAATTTATACCTGGCAAAAACGGCCCATTTTGGCATGAAAACATCATCTTGTGTTTTTTTTATTGGTCTCAATGTGATTAAGTATATCAGCACGAACAGGCCAAACAATACCACAGGATGTGCATTTACTAGCAGGTAAAAACAACACTCATAAATGATAAAAGCAACTTGTTGGAATGTAAAAGTTTAAAGTAAAAGCCAACCAGTGAGTTATACCTGAAAGCTTTCAATCTTTAGCAACACAGGCAACACAATTACTGTGCGTTACGTGGGCTATTAGCAGGTCCCTGACCACAAGCGGAGGTATATTTGTATGTGGGTCTCTCTACTAAAAGCAGTTTCAACTTTTGGTTTGCAAAGAAACACAAAGAGGCTTTCATGAAAATTACTTCACTAACAGTCATTGCAGTTTTTGTAATCTCATCCCAACTGTCTTTGCTTGCCTACTGATATCTAACTCCAGCACAATGATATAATCAACAGCATGTATTTTAATTCCAGTGCCAATAACGGACAAAATGTTCAGCAATCATTTTCTCCAAGTCAGAAAAACAAGTAACTTTCAATCAGCTTCTCTGTTTCTTGGCAGTTTGGACTTAATTAGTTTTAGGCTGTCGTCCCAAAACAGGGATCTCCCCTCTGCGTGACCAACCTTTCAGAAAACAGCCTTGTTTAGGAGCTGAGCAAGTCAGTAGAGTTGTTGGAAGGGAGCTTTAGTGACTGTGAAATGGTGACTAATTTGGGGTAAAGAAGCATGGCCTTTGATCTTTGCTTTGAATAAAGCTGACTGTGCCTGCCTCAGCGCCCCTTAGGCCTCATTGTCATCCTGCCAGAACGTCATCTTTCTCCCATCACTGAATATAAAGCTGTGGAATACATCATGCAAATAATCAGGCTGGAAACAAACACAAGCAGTGCTTTCCCCCAAAGGAAGAGGCAGCCGTCTCTAATGAGCAGGGTAAAATCGGAATATTCATACCTCTTTCTCTCCGCAGAAACGACTGAGTGATTCCCTCCTCTCCCTGTCGCTGTACCCGACTTCTTTCTACTTCTTTGAGGCTTCTCCCTCTCTCCTCTCATTCACCGTTCTGTCTGTCCTTCCCTCTCACCTCCATCTGTGTTCCCACTACTTCTTCTTCTCCTTTGCTCTCTGTCTTCCTGGAACATAGCGATAAACAGTAACATGAATAGGCAGCCAGTGATGTTGACAAAGCCGTTCACAGATTACGCCCCTGGATCACAGACACAAATCTGCCAGAGAGGAGACATTTGTTTGTGGGAGAATCAGTAATGAATGCAAAGGGGGAAAAGATTATTAGGAAGGAGTAAGAAATACCCCCCCCCCCCCCCCTACCAAATTACTTAGAAAAACAAGCTTGAAATATCTCCAAATTTAGACTGAAGATGTACAGGCCTTCCCCCACATATTGGATTTAGTTGTCAGAAGTGTTGACGGAGGCTTGTCACATGGCTCTGGGTCTCATCCCACTCAGACAATAGGAGGTCTAGCGACTGATATTCCAAAAGGGCCCACTCACAAGTAGTTCTAGTTTATTTAGCATTAGCATCACAAAAGAGACGAGCTAGAAAATGAGGAAGAAAACAAAGCAAACAGCAGAACGTATTTCTCATTTACTGCCAAAACTTATCAAAGAGGTAATGAAAACATTTCTGGGTCTGTTACTGCCCACAGATTGAACGTTTGCACTGCAGACAGGTGAACGCCTGTAGATGAAATGAAGAAAAATGTGAGGTAGTGGAGGAAGATGAACAGCACACTGTACCTAAGGCCAGGGATGGATGATGTAGGAGGAGAGGGATTTTATTTCTCTCCTGACTACCTTTGGAGAATGACCTAGAATAAGAGAAAAATTATATCCCATAGTAAGAATGTTCTACTTCTCCATGCTAAAACAGCTTTTTCCTCGCATTACAAAAATATATCTGAATGTCTGGAGCTAAAATAGTTGTTTGATTGGCAGAAAGGAAAGGGAAAAGAAAGTATTTGAATGCTTTGTGGTTTCCTCCTCCTTGTCTCCTACACACATATATACACATCTGTACACATCTGTATCATATATATATTCTCATGCATATGGGTATGGGTTGGCTAAAAATTGCAAAAAGGTTTTTCAGTATTTACTTCAATTTTAAAGAAAATAGTGAGCGCATATATCAATAATAAAAGTAGTCATTAGTTACTGTCCTGGAGCAGAAAAAAGAGAAAACTGAAGTGAAAATTACAAGATGTGGTAGTAACAGAAATCAACCTCAATTGGAATATCGTTCTTCCCTTAATCTTCCCCAATGACTCAAGTAACAAAACAAAACATCAAACAGCGCTATTTTTTTAGCCTATTTTATGTTATTCAATAATTATAATAATACCTGGAAACTACTATGAAATTAAAGTATCAGCTAAAACTGCAGGTGGAGCTTTGATGAGTCCATCTACAAGAATATCAGAGCAAATACAGGTGCTCATCATGCCAGAATTATCTGCCTATGCTGCAAACAGTGAGTGCTTTTAAGTAAATGAACCTTGTCTTGTGAAAGCAATCACTTAGACTTACTGATAGTTATGATCAATTTTTGCCTACTTACACCAGAAGGAACCCTAAAAAATACACACTGAAACACAGTAACCTTATTAGGGGTTGTATTGTAATTTGATACAAACTATATACATTTTAACTAAGCCCTCATATGTGCTACAATGAAGGAAGAACTCCCGTAAGCTGGAAAAAAAACCCAAAAAACTTTTCTATGTGAATATAGCAGGTAACGCTAGAATTTTTTGGTAAATAAAACTTGTGTTTACATTCTTTCTTAACACTTAACTCTGTCTCTCACTCTCTCTAACACACACACACACACACACACACACACACACACACACACACACACACACACACACACACACACACACAAACTGTAAATTAATATAGCAATGATCTATAATATCAACAGCATTATTCCAGCTTTTGATCAGCATCATAGACAGCAACTGCAGTCAGGGGAATGGACACATTAATCTAAGCCTGCACTACACATTCTTCAAATAGGCTACCACCAACCCAAAGCAGATTTAGCCTTGCTACAGTAACATAAAGACAATTTATAATATCTGTAATCATGGAGCAAATGAGAGAAGCTTATTAAACACAGGTCCTCACAGACTGACTGGACAAGCATGCTCATTACCAGAATTTCTCACTCAACAATCATTTGTAATGGACCAGCTTCTAGATGTCACATATGCGCATATTGCAGTATGAGTGCATATTTTCAACATATGAGTGGTAACAATGAACAGTGAACCAAAGGAGCTTCTGGATGAGAGGTGAAATGTCTTCACGAAACCTAAAGTCCAGGTCTAGCATTGTGTCACAGTGTCTTAGTAAGGTTCAAGTGAAATGACTAACATGACTGAGAAGGGATGTGTGTTAACATGTGAAATACTGCATTCTTCTCAGAATCTGAAATAAAAGGTTTTTGAACACAAAGGTGGGCTAAAAGTGTTACTTGGTACAAAGTTGTGTTTGTGTGAAGCACTTTTCTATGATGGTTTAGAAAGGGATTCTTAATATAAGAAGGTTATTTTCTCTATTAAAATCATCAAAGTGAAGTAAAGGGTGTAGCGTAATTCAGTTAGCATTAGTTATGTCCTCATTTTGACCGCTGCTGCACTGCTAGCCAATATTATGCTCATTAATTAGTTTGACTTTTATCACACCTGTTGTAAGTGTTCCATTAATAAAGGAAAGGGGTAAACCAAACCGATTCCTCAACAGGATAAGAAGACGTATGTGTGAATAATAAGCTGCATTCATTTTTTCAATTCCAGCCTTGGTGATGTTGTCATATTTGCTGGGTGTAAGGAGGCATGGTTAGAACTGTATCAGCAGTCAAACTATTATAAAGCCTAGTGAAAGTGCAATTTTCGGAACTCTCCAGGTGTTTTTCTCCAAAGTCCGTTTCTTTTCCTCAGAGTTTTTTTTTAAACTCATGTTTTCCATCAATCCATCCATAACTCTAACCCAAACCTAACTGTCATAGGGCTATTGTCAGGGTATTCTAGCAGAAAACCACACCAAATGCCATTGCTGTCAGCTAAGAAATGGAAACTGAAACTACAATTCACACAGGCTCACCAAAATTGGACAGCAGAAGATTGCAAAACATGCTGCCTGGTCTGGTTTCTGCCCCAGCAGTTGGATTGCAGTGCCAAAATTGGTGGAAACAACGTGAAAGCATGGATCAGTGCCACAGACTGGTGGTGGTAGAATAATGGTGTGGGGGATAACTTCTTGCCATACTGTGGACTCTTTAGTACCAAACGAGCATAATTTCAATACCACAGCCTACCTGAGTACTGTCGATGAATATAACTGATAGGTTTGTAGCTTGAACCCATCCGCTGGAACGTTGAAGACAATATAATTACACTGCAAAGCAAGACACAAGTAGGCAAGCTTCTTCATGTTTCTCGTGCACGGGAGAGAACCGGACAGACGCCGTTCCTTCGCTTGACCCCAGTTGCTCTCGTCCGTTCTCCCGTACCACTGTTCTTTTATTGAGGTTACATGAATATGCATAAGTTCATTAACATATGACGTCTACATACACACAAAGAGTACCTTGCCTGTGTGTGTGTGTGTGTGTGTGTGTGTGTGTGTGTGTGTGTGTGTGTGTGTGTGTGTGTGTGTGTGTGTGTGTGTGTGTGTGTGGACTGCTGATCAAAGGGTCAAACATCCTTGGTCAGGAAGAGGGTAGCCTCCCCCTCACCCTAGATGGTTCATCCTAGATAACACGGTGAGGAAGTCCTGCAGTTCATCTAAACAAAGAGCACTTAGACTAGAACAGACGCAACTACGTTAATCCTACCATAAAACAATAAGACACGGTATGACCTCTCATGCTCCCAAAGTGCTGTCTAATACACACAAAGTTTGCAGACTATCAAGGATCAAAACCTCTACCAATCTACAACTAATTACAAAACTCTAAGCATATATAAGTAAATATCTCTAAGCATAAATGACAATCAACAATACAAATCTAACAATAACCATTCCTTTGTGATCACAGTGTACCCATCTTCTTATGGCTGCTTCTAGCAGAGCAGTGCATGCAAACTCTACACATATATGTCACAGAAGGTCAGCAGGTTCAAAATCAGGAACCTGTGCTAACCACCAGACCATCAGTTCACCCTCTATCAAGACGCATTCACTTTTAACTTGTTTAAAATGAATCATAAAATCAAATTACAGTACAAAATATTCTAAAAAATGTTCTTTTTTAAAAATGTAACTTCCAGATTGATCAATATCCCTTCTACTTCATTTACTCCAATAGTGTCCTTCTTCATTCACACCCTTTGGACATCTGCTTATATTACCTAAAAGACCCTTTAGAACGACCAATTTGTGGTCACATGAATTTTGTAGGTCCCAACCCACACACGCGTCACAACTGATCGGTTGCTATTTCAGCGATTTAAACGTCCTATTTTATATATTACTGTTCATAAATCAGTCTGGGCAAAAGAATAAGTTAAGTTACTTATGAGAATGAACCTGTAGAGTTGAAGTGCTGTTGCAATGTTATGCAAGGTGGATATTTGAAGACAGGTACTGTTAGAATAAAAAAGAAGAGGAAATGAAATGGAGAGAAGCCATTTGGAAAAGGCAAGCTGGCTGTGATAATAAGGGAACAGCAAGAAACAAGACTGGTGTTTGATGCAGGTCAAGTACTCTGCAGGCTGGGGATTAAGGAATTTGTAATCCTCAGCCTTTTAATCAACATATGTGCAAAGTAAATGACATCCAAGGTTTTATTTTTTTAAGATATCATTATTTTGTATCTTTTGAGGGGCATTTCCATATATCAGGTGCAGGTTCGAGTATCTGAAGCTATCGGTTGACTCATTCTATAAAATTTGTCTTTGACCAAAACAATTAAAAACTAGAAACTATTAAACACATTTACTATAAATAAATTCATATATATATATATATATTTATATATGGTTTGTGTTTTTTTTATGCACCTTACAGCTCCATATTGACCACTGCCATATTTTTGAGCTATGGTTTCGGAGGAGTATTCATCTCAGTAATAGCTAGCTTAACAGTGGCCACAGTAATTAGCAGCAAACAGCTAACCTTAACTTTGCCTAGGTGTACCTACTAGCTTGTTAATTCAGTCGTCATTTCTGGGTTCGAACACTTCTTCACTTCCCAAAATCAAACAATCTCCAAGCATTACTGATAGCAAAAAATTATCCAATTTTTTTCAGCACCACATTTAACATCCAGACATCCACAAAAATAAATAAATAAATAAATCTATAAGTGAATAGTTTGCAGAAAGTTAGAAAGCTAGGTTCCATCTAATCATGATATATCATGCTCTGACTAAAGTATTTTTCAAAAACAAAAACCAACAAATTGCTATAATTTTGGACTTACACAAAAAATAAAAACAAAGTAGCAATGATGTTTTGAAGGTTTATGAATCTGGCCTAGCTGATGTATATGTGGTACCTGGTGGCTAGCTACAGAGCTATGGTTGGCCTAATATAAACACATTAGGACAAGGAAGGTGTAGAATGAGAGTTGTTCTCAATAACAGTTCATAATATTATAGGAAGAAGATGCAGAAAATGGGCTAATCATTAATATCATTGTTTATGGTTGGAATTACGCGCAATATAAAAGAAGATACAAAGCATTGCAGCTCGTTAATTACAGCAAAAGATACTTGGACCTGAAAACAGAGTGGATGCATCGTCACTTAACAAGTAGGTTACACTGCAAGTCCAGTCCTAAAAGTGAAAGCTACAGATTTTAGATAACTTCTAAATTTAAAAACCTCTGTGCAGTTTCTGAATGTAGTCTTACAGTTACCGTGTATTTCTCATCTTTTGGTGGAAGCAAACCACACGTTGACATTAACAGTCTCCAAGGCAAGCAAACATTCAGAGAACAGTTAAATGTCAACTGATAGCAAACAGCAAACCGAATCAACCTCTTTAAACCATCACTGGTAATGAATCAAATATAATAACATCGCCACAAATGCTCCCACTACTGTCACTGTCTAACATGTTATATTACTATGATACTAATATAACACATACTTGATGCTAATAATACCTAGCAATTAAATGCATTTTTTAATTCCACCTATCCAGCCATTTTCTTCCATGTTAAATTCCCCTTAGCCTTTTTACAGGATACCCTTTCCTGTTGATTGAAATATGATTCCAGCTTTTTAAAAATCTCTTATCTTGACTGAATTATTAAAATGAAATCATCCATCCATTCGCTTCCGCTTATCCTTTTTCAGGGTCGCGGGGGGCGCTGGAGCCTATCCCAGCTGTCATAGGGCGAGAGGCGGGGTACACCCTGGACAGGTCGCCAGTCTGTCGCAGGGCCAACATACAGGGACAGACAACCATTCGCACTCACTTTCATTCGCACATTCACACCTAGTGACAATTTGGGTTATCCAATTAACCTATCCCCACTAAGTGCATGTCTTTGGACGGTGGGAGGAAGCCGGAGTACCCGGAGGGAACCCACGCAAACACGGGGAGAACATGCAAACTCCACACAGAAAGACCCCGGCCTGATGTTGGAATTGAACTCAGGACCTTCTTGCTGTGCGGCAACAGTGCTAACCACCGTGCCACCGTGCTGCCATAAAATGAAATCATTTGAAACATATTTTAATTAGATATTTACTGAGAGAATCTGACCAAACTGGATTGTTAGAAAATGTTAGAAAAGCAGGGTCACCCTGACCCATCTTGACTCGAAACACACGACAGGAAATAAGCATAATCTTTTCAAGTGATATAATAGGAAGGGAAATGTGACAGCAGCCGCTCATTATAACCTTAAAGTCTTTGAGTTGTAGGGGCTGTGCCTCAGGACTCATCTTTGGATTGGCAAGTAATATATTTAATAACATCCATGGGGGATGTTATTATCTCTCTGGGGTTCTAGATTGTAGATTTGAATTGCAAAAGGTAATTTAAATAACAATTCCACTGTAAAACGTAATGAGGCATGTTAAGTTGTGTGATTTAGCCAGATCTAGGGTAAATGACACACCTTGGTGGTTTAAAAAAACATGATAGAAGACTGCCATTCAACTTAAAGATGATGGATTCTTCAGATTTTTTTACTCTTCATTGGTTCCCCATTTTCCAACTAAGATAACTTTTGAAGGCTACCTTCTGTTTAATGTGTTTTCACCATGAATGCTGAACAATATAATGATGCTTTATCAGTCCAACTGTAATGACGGTTAAATCATTTTTCTTGCCTTCCGTTCTGCAATGAGCATGACATCTGCAATCTTTTTCAGTTAGAACGATAGATTTTAAGGATGGACATTGTTAGCACACTGCAAAGTTGGGTGTGGATGAAAAGAATGACACACAGACAGTCTTCTTAAGTGTGATCAAATATTTGCTTGCTTCCTCTTGCAACACAGTTTCTTTTGTATCATTGCCCGGAGGTTACTTGTGATCAGATTTGTTTTGCATAAATGTGTAACAACAACGTTGCATCCTTGATTTCTCAGTATGAATGCTGCCTCCGTCTCCACTAATAGCGGTGTGCCTCTTATAAACACTGACTAATATTTTAAATATGTAAAACAGTTCCTGTCTTATTTATTGGCTGTCTCTGTAAAGCATGTTTTCATCTCATATCACGGGTGATATTAATGTGCAAAATAGCATCGATTTACATTGATTTTGATTAAAGTCAGTTGGCACACATGCACACACACACACACACACACACACACACACACATTCAAGTATGATTAGGACCTGATTACAAATAAGAAAAAATCCCAACTTATAAAGCCATGCACGTCATAAAGTTAGAAGTGGATGCAAATGTTAATACCCTTAGATTGAAGAGGGCGAATTTAAGGCTCCATAAACCTGTATGGTCCTTTTGTGGCTGCTGTGGTTTATTGGATAATACTACATGTCAAAGCAACACCTCTGTGATGGGCTCTAGAAAAAAATTGCATTTAATATGTAGCATTTAGCTACAGTACTAAGACTCAGTAAGACATGTCTGGGCCTTTGTTAATAATTTACATATGAAATCTAACATCCACTGTTAGTCTTTGGTCCGAATTATTTATTTATTTTTTACCATCACCCCCCTTTTTTTATACTTATTTAGGTGTGAAAGAGCTGATAAAAAATAGAGCTGATAAACTACTCCAAGTCTTTTTAGCCACACTGGGTTGCGAGCTGGATGTATTTTTCCCTCTGTTATCAGTTAGGATGTTAATTTTGGCTAATGCATAACAGACCCAAACAAAAAATATTTATACCTGGATACTAAGGAAGCAGGGGTACATCCAATGTTCGGTGTAACATGTGACAAAGTAACGCATTACTGTAATCACATTGTATTATTCAGTAACACAGTACTGTAAAATGTAATTGTACTAAAATTACTAATTACATTAAAGTTACAACTCACATTCATTGAACACCAGGGCTTTGAATATGATACTCAAATATATTATTGTTTATTAAACAAATAAAACAACATTTTTTTTTCATTGGTGATCATTATTTCTGAATGGTCCGATTGATCATGAGACATCTAATGCAAAAATTTGACCTAAAAGAATTTTCTTTAATGATGATTTGGCATTTTGGGAACGCACTTGCTTTTTTTTTATAACATTATTAGATTTTTATGTTAATTTTTTTTTTTACCTTCATTGATGCAGATCTATTCTCCTCTGATTATTAACCACAATATGGAAGCTGTAAAAAATAAAAAACAAATAAACACAGGTAAAGACTTTTTTTCTCCAACCTTAGACATGTTTTTGTCATAATATGAAGCTATTAGGAAATTATAAAGGGATTCATTTTATCTTTAGACAGCTAAATCAACAGGTTCACCGCCGGCTTGAATCAAGGAGAAGTTATTAATCATTTTACAAGTTTTATAATAATAACCATGGTTATTATTATAAAACTCATTAGTGTAAGGCAAAGATCAAAACCTCTTATGGTGTAAACAGCAATAACAGAAAAGTGGTTTAAAACAAAAAAACCTAAACTTACCAACTGGAGAAACAAACCTGAACCTATTTATGAATCTTTCCTGGTGGGTCATTCACATGATCAAAAAAAAAGTTTGTGCATATTTATTTTTATATTAAATATTTATAGCTTTTACATATTCAAACTAACTATGGTGCTTTAAATGCATCGCAGTAAATCACGGTAACTGTACCCCTATCAAGGAAATATGTTTTCATAGAAGAGGCAGATGTTATCATGTTTCTGTGTTTTCAAAAAGCAGTAGGCTTCAGTAGGTGTGCGATATAAAAAGCTTATGCCAGCTCTCTCAAAGTCGGACTTGGTCTCGGTGTTGAAAGTCAGAAATCCCACCCACAATGTATGTTGCTGCATGCATGCAGGCAGGCACTTTAGCAGCAGACTGACTCCAAGGGCAGGACAAGATGGAAAACATTTCTCAGATTATTAAAGCGATGCTGTTTCATATTTTCCTTAAACACTGTTGGCTTCTGTAAAGCCAACATATATTTAAACAGCTATGTTGAAATATAAATAAAAACCAAATTAATAGCTGAGTTGTGTGGGAAAAATATATATTCTGTTATTGGAAAGTCTTTTATTTTCAGGCCTCTATTTTACGGAATGTTGGCTCAAAGTACCAAAGCTTCCTTTTCTTATAGACAGGTCAGACTTTATCAAAGATAGGAAAACATTTTTCTTTACTCAAAGTATTTTATTCAAGGCTCATACGGCCTTATTTAGTTGTATTTTTTCTGGCATGCTCGAAATAAATTGTGCAGTAAAGGTTGTAAATTGTTGCCAGGCATAACGTGGAGATAATATATCAGCTACTAATTTCAATTCTTGTAATTTATTAATGATCGTTGATAACTTTTTAAAAATAATTTCTATTATCGTTGTTTATTCCCCTGTACTCTAAGTTTTTAATATTCATATTTTTTATTTTATTTTTGGCTTTCTGACTCTATTGCATAAATAGTTTTCTGCCATCCCATGCAATTGGATCAAAGAGCAATGAAGTAACAAAAGCAAAAACAACGTGGAATGAAAAGCAACCAACAAACAAAACCTTCTCCATTATAAAAAAAAATGTTACGTTTAGTTTCACAAAAATGACGAAAAATGTGCAAAGAGATTAAAATTGTACAATGTTAAGAAGTTATTATTTTCTACCACACCTAAATTTCAGATTGCATTAAAAGAAATGGTGTGAAATACCACATTAGAAGACATTTTTGAGTGTAAGTGCATAAAGAAATTTCATGTACGGAAACTCAAAATATAAGGTGTGACTCCTTTTTCTATGTAAGGTGTATGTTGGAGAAAAAAAAAGGCTAAAGTGGGCGCAGTAACTCTCTTGTATGCATGTGGGTGTACAAGCCATATCATTGCAGTAAGTGTCTTATTAAACACCTTTAAGCTTCTCCAAAATAAGTCTGTGCAGGAAAGTAAATTACTGTTACTAATTACTTTTTACGGTAACTTTCCCCAGCGGTGGTAAGCATGCAGTTCCAGCAGTAATTATTTCATCTGCATATGTCAGGGTTCAGCTGATGTACCGTACCTGGTAAGGATTCCATGGTGGTTATTATTGCCGGATTAATTTCGTGTCCTTTGGTGTAAAGCAGATCCATTAACACTGATTTAGAAAAGGGCTATCACGCATGTACTCACCAGTGCTCTTGGCAACTATAAGACAGTCACTACTAACTTAAAGGCACATGTAAGAGGGGCGGTGAGTGCAAGGCTGTATGTGAGGAAGGCGAAAAAGGTCAAGACACTGCGATGCTGTAACTCTTATAAGATGTGGGGGTCAGCGGCAAAGATCAGCTGGGTCAAACGTGTAATGGGAGACATTTTTCATAAGTCGCATTTCTCATCCTGATCTCAGAGGAAACAGGGAGGGTGTGAATTGCGGAAAATGACATTTCCATGTGTGTAACCTCTTGCCTTGCCACGTCCCCTCTTGGCAGGGAATGGCAGACCCTTCTCATCTCTCTTAGGCTGTCTCGTATATCACTCACAGCTCACCGTCCCAAGAGGTGGAAGAAAGAGTGAGAGGAAGTGTGCAGGTGATGCTGGTGGACTGCTCTTCAATCTAGAAGCTACTCAACAATCAAAAACACATCTATCACGAGCCTTAAAAGTCATTTTGAGCCACCTGACACACATACACTTGTATCCCTGGTTTGTAATGTGGATGTACTGTAGATGTCTGCCACTGAGCTGTCTTGAACATTTTGTTTTAGAAAAAAATGATATTTTTACCCTTTATGGTGAATCAGTCCAGGACATAGACCAAGCCGACCGAGGAGAAAAGGACAGAGAGGAGACTGCAGAATTGTTATCGTCCTGAAGCCCTGACAATCGGACCACTTGGTGGCACTAGCAGCCAAAATCACAGAGAAAAACAGGAGGCAGTGTGTCTGGGTATAACAGATAGACTTGTATAAATGTTCTTTTTCCATAACATAGATTCAGCCGTGAATATGAATATTCTTAACAGCAGGCCTAAGACTATCAAAATAAATCAGCTGCTGTAAACATCTCATTAAAGATGAATATTTCAGTTTTTGGAGCTGCTGTGAGAGCAGTAAAGTCTGCCAGAAACACTGTGGGCAGCTTCATGTGAGGTGGGTAGTGTGGATGGGGAGCATGTGCACAACAGCATGCGCATAAACATGCAGCAAACACACTCTTGGCATCTGATAAAGTGCCCTCGGTGCACCAGTGCTCCTTTCGCTCTCAGGCTCCTGTTCATGCTTAGGTGGCAATTACAAGTAAAAACACTTCTGAGGGCAGAGGGGGAGGCTAGTTTCGATTCAGGTCGCGCGTGAGCCTAAATGTCATTGGCCGGAGAGCAGCAGGTTAATTGAAGCCATTTTGTCATTATGACCTGCTTAACTGAGTCCTGAAATCTGATTCGACTGACCAGTGCACACCGACTCACCCACCCACCCACAACTTCTGTATCCGTTTTCACCTTCCCGTTGTGCTGTTTAGTAATGATAAAAGCGTGTGCATTCACTCTTATCAAGCATTATATAGGCGTTGTTGTTTATGATGCAATGTTTTTACTTTACATGCAGATTAGTAGCTGAATGAATAAAGCAAGCGGCCTAAAATTAATGAGTTAATCATTCAAAGCCCCCACACACTTAACATGTCTCTTTATCTTTTGTTCTTTTACTTCACTTGACCTTCACTGTGCAGAATGATGCATGTAAACTAACCGCACTGCACTTATAAAATGACTCCATTTGTATAGTGTGGTTCTAGAAACAGAAAAAAACTTATGCTAAATATTTATAAGTGTTGTATGTCTTATACCACCTATAGTCCTCCGACCATGATTAACTTATGAAAGTGGTTGCAATTTTTCTCATAAAACATGTATGTCATAAAATATGTAGAGTTTGTATCTGTTTAATTTTATACCGTATGAAAAAGATATGGTACCTATGGCACAGGGGCGCCAGGGGTTGGAAAGACTATGCTATTTTCACAAAAACTCTGATAAACGTGAGCACAAAAGAGAGAAAGAGAGACCCTACAATGAGTTGAAATATTAAGTTGTTATTTCTTCGTCCTTAAAACAGACTATTATGTATTTCAAAATCTTATTTGTTTTCCATATGTACATATTTTCAGTGATATCAACTTTAATAGCAGGAAATTAACTTGGCACATAATTCTTTTCCTTCTCTCTTTTTATCATGTTTTTCAAGTAACCCAGATTTGACAACAACAACCTGGTGTGCCATCCCAATATTTTTAGTGGCCTCCATATGGCCACCCCATGAAAAAATTCTGGAGGCGCCCCTGCTATGGTATAAGACAGCGGTCCCCAACCCTCGGGCCACCGACCAGTACCGGTCCGTGAGTTGTTTGGTACCGGGCCACGAAACTTGAGGCTCGGATGTGAAATTTATAGTTTTCAGGATTTTTATTGTTTTTAGCGTTAACTCATTTTCCCTGGGTCTTTTCCTGTGTATCATGGATAATTTATTTATTTTTAACCGGTACTGGTTTTATTTTGTTGTGTTTATCCGCGACACCTTAAAGGCTGAAAACATTGTCGGACATAAACCAGTCCGAGGCGCAAAAAAGGTTGGGGACCACTGGTATAAGACACATGTAAGGCTTATAAAAATTCCAAATACCTATTCTGAGTTTATTTTTTAAATTATTCTATTCCTCTTCTATATGAGTATTGATCCTTAAAAGCACTTCCCACTTCAGGCGACACTGTCTAATTCATACAGTGCTTTTATTACATGCACACAGAAGAACTGGGAACCAACCACCTTCTGATTAGTCTACAGTATAACCTGCTCTATGTAAATCACAGCTGCTTCAATCTGAAGACGTTTATCTGTCATCAGAAATGGCTCAGTAGCAGCTGTAGACATGATGTGGAAACATGATGGACTTCAGAAGTAAAAGGGTCCATAGACTGAACATAAAGGATGGATGTAGGTACTGGGACATCAGACTCCACATCATGAATTAGCAGTAATGAGCTATTGTTAAGGATGTCATATGCCTTTTTTTATGGAGACAAGGTATTTGCAGAAATGATTGAAACTTAAGTTAAAAGCTAAAGCTAGCTTTTAATTTTTTGGCACGCTGCATTGATAAACTGTATCTCATAGACAAACAGGTACATCCTAATTATGGTAAATGGCCTGTATTTGTATAGCGCTTTCCAGTCATCCACCCATTCACACACACATTCACACACTGGTGATGGCAAGCTACATTGTAGCCACAGCCACCCTGGGGCGCACTGACAGAGGCGAGGCAGCCGGACACTGGCGCCACCGGGCCCTCTAATTAGTGCCAAGAAAAAAGAAATCACAAAATACTAGACTTTCCCACCTTGTATAGTTCCATTAAAAATGCATCAAAAGGTACCAACACCACAAACACATTCAGGACACACTGTTTAGTGACTACAATTAGTGAGGTCCAGCAGATTTTATACCCAAAGTTGGGCTTCTTAACACAGGCTTTGCATTTGGAAGCATGCACCAGTGGCCCCTTGAAGAAATGCAGATTGCTTTGCACATAGCTTCTTTTTTCAGTTAACAAAGTTGGCAGGTAATTATTATTGTTATTGTTATTATTATTATTATATTTTTGACATGAGGAGCAGGTTTGCAACTGTCTGCAATCAATTGCAACTTTGGTGCGTCAAGATGGTGATAAAATGGCAATGAGACAGAGTCAGCCTGCTATCAGTTTGTGACTGATTGTGAAGTTGGCAATCACATGGAAAGTGTTTGTGACAATACAACAATTTGGTGTGATAAATCAGTAAAAACTGCATATCTGCTGCTTTCTGTTCCAAAATCTGTTGCAGTCTACTCTGAATACTTTAGAAATTCATAATAGGCAGAAAGTCCCATTAACTACTTTGACGTGTTGGCAAACTGTCTGCCTTCCTCAATTTGTCTAATTTATAGGAAGGCAATCACTTTCTCAAAGTACCTAAAGTCAATCTGAGCCTGCGTAGCTGAGGGTGTTGCATCCTCAAATTCTGGGCAGTTTCAGCAAATAGGTTATCAGCAGCAACAAAACCCGAATGCAATCACCAGGAAACCACTGGTTGTTAGTCACAGGAAGGTTGTTGTATTTTACTCTATTGTGGCTATGCCATTAGTTAATCACTATTTGCATTTGCTGAAGCTGTTTGTGTTTTACTCCAGCTGCAAAACCTGACAACATTGTGACCATGCCTGCTTTGAGAAATTAAACATCATTTGATGATGTAGATGGGCTCTTTTCTTTTTTATATTAGCTTTGTAAAATACTTTTTATGCCCTCCAAGTTATTATAAGATGTAGCTCACTTTGTTCTGGTGATTAGTCTAAAGCTGTTCCTCTTTATAAATATTAATTTTTTCATCTTTCTTTGCCAAAGCCTGAGGCACCAAGCACAGGTGTTTTGTGAATAACACGGAGGACAAGCAGCTAACTGCAGCTGAAACAGGAAGTTACGGTAATAACTGCTGTCCCTAGTGCACCCTGGGTAATAATCAGCCCTCGTTTGTCATAATAGCAGGTAAATACTCAAGCACAGTCGCAGTAGTCCTCTCAGTAGGACGCTAGCAGCAGCGGTGGTCCACAACAATATTTCACTTATTTTTATTAAGTGAACAGGCATTCGGGTCGTTCTCTGAGGCCTGTTAGTGTTTACAGACACAACAGCAGAAATGAAAAGGGCAAGTCGTGGCAGCATAGCAAAACCCAGATTCAAACTCAGGTCGAAGTACAAAGGCAGCTACTCGAGTGTAGTCAAGCAGCAGGGGTCTGCATTAATTATTCAAAGGAATTTTACAGTACTGTTTATGACCTTCCTTTTGCCGATTGCATGTTGATGAAAATAAAAATCAATGTGGACATATTTAGTGCATCATAATTTAATAACAGAGGAAGATATTACTATAAAGAGAATTTTTTCCGCCTGTTCTCTTGTTGGCTGGTTATGAAATGTACAAAGCCAAAGCCTGAGGCAAAGTTTCTCTGTTGTGCTTTCCATCTCAGTGAAGAAACTCTGAGATAAGACAAATGGTTCAAATGACCTTTGAAAAGATCACCATCTCTCGGTTCGCCTGAAAGAGAAGGGAAAGCAAAAGGGAGAGAGGTAAGCAAGGGGGCCTATTTCCACACGGCCAGAAATAAAAGTGGATTCCCAAACCGTGTGAGTGTGTGCCCTATTCGTCTACCCGTCTCAATGCTTTCTGCTCCATTTATAGAAGTAAGTTTATTTGTCTCGGCCGAGGGCTTAACTGAAGCAGCAAAAGCAGGAGGGAAGGTGGGCTAAAGCTCACGTTTGTTACTCATTAACTAACAACTATCATGATTTATTTTTTCCCCTTTCTCCATTTTAATGAAATGCTCATAAATTGCCATGTGTTGCAGAGGGTCTCTACCCTGCACAGCTAGCTGCTAGCTCTGCTGTCCACAATGGCCTTTCATGGTGCTCATTACGATCCTGTCCTGGGAGACTGTGCATAGCTAGCTAGCTCCCACTTGTACGCCTACTCCCAGCAGTCTTTCATCTGTGTTTGACATTTCTGCATCTCAGCAGAGTTATTTTCTTACAAAAGTATCATGATGCCCTGATGTATGTTGAAAGTCTTGAAAGGATAAAATATCAAATAAAAACAAACGTAAAGTTGAAGTATCTTTTTGATTATATGACTCATTTATATTTGAGCAATTTTGGCTTGTTCCTTTATTTAGTTCGTGTCATCATTGTTTCAATTGCATCTTTACAAAACAGCCTTCTTTAGGTAATGCCAAAGCATTTCAGTTGGGTTGAGGTCATGTCATGAATTTTGCTCTGTTTTAGTAATTCTGTTGTTGATTTACGTGTAAACTTTGGGTCATTGTCTCCCCTGAGCTTAGGCAATGAGTTGCTGCCCTAAATGTCATCTATAAGAGTTCTCTGTACAATTTTGAATTTATTATTCCTCCAGTTAACAGCCTGAAACCATGATGCTCCCTCCACCATGCTTCACGGGAGCTTCAAGTCTTTTCCCCCCCACCAAAGCACTGTGCACTTTTCGACTTGGTTTTATTTGTAAAAAGAACAGTGTGTTGTCAAATACACAAGTGGTCTTTTGTAACAATTAAATAGAGATTTCTACAAGTGTTTTGTTATCTTGGTGGGATCTTTGCAAGGAGCACAGCAGTAAAAGTTTCCTCAGTTTCAATTTCAGCAGTTTGCTTTATTATGAATTGCTGATGCGTATGTCTCCGGAAATGCTTGGAAATGCCCTTTACCAGAATTTACGCATGTTCATAATGTTTCTGCTAAGGTTCTAGTAGTGGTGAAGGTAGTCATGGTTGGGAAGAATAGACATTGCTGTAAAGGTTTTGTTACTTTGTACCTCCAAGGTTATTATAGCCAACTGAAGCTTAACTAAAAACTGAAACTAGATAGGGAAAAAAACATTTGAGTTAAAATAAAACTATTAATGAGACTTTATAAAAAGGTAAAAAATTAAAAACAAAAGTATAGAAGAGAATAGAATAGCCCTTTATTGTCATTGTACATGTACAACGGAATTGTGGAATTGCTTATGAAGCCTGATTGGTAGATAAGCTCAAATGTATTGTAATGTTTTTTTTTTAAATTTACCACTTAAAATGTACCACATTGTAATAATAATTCATTCGGCTAATGTTGAAATTAACATCAAAATTAAAACCAAACATTTTCAAATACTAAAAACTAACTAATTAGCCTACATTAATTTGTTTCTCAAAACAACATAGTAAAAAAATTGCTTGACATTTTTGGTAACAACAGTTATTCACTTAGATTAGAAGATCAATAACAATCTAGAAAATATGAAGCTACAGCCAGCGTTTATCTGAGCGTAGCATCGGAGCAGGGTGAGACCTGATAATCACAGCGACTGTCAAACTGACAGAAGGTAACAAAATCTACCAGCACCTTTAAAGCGTACTAATTAACATGTAGTATCTTGTTTGTAGGGGGCATGGTTTAGGGTCCAAGAATATTTCCAGCAGTTGCTTGGCAACACAACTCGAGGAAGTTTTGGCTGCTGGTTTCTCCAAATGTCAAAACTGTCCTATAATGAGTGGCAGTAAGTGCTTCAATAACGGCTTGCCGATCATTTTACGCCCTGGGTTGTGCCTTCTAGGCTAAACACAGTCAGTCCTTCATTATTATGGTCCAACATGATCTAACATAACAAATCAGAGTTTAAGTATTATTAATGCACAGATTAGCCACACATTTTTGTCACTGTTAATTAAATATATATTTGAAACTTGAAAAGAAGAAGAAATAGTTGCTTAAAATAGTGATTAACTGTAAAAATGATTCTACTGATGCTCACACTGCTGGGCAACTGCATTAGCTAAATGCTTATTTCCACTAAATGTGGTGCCACAACAGGGTGTTTCTTGGCTCACAAAATTAAGATGTAAAATGGCTTGTGCCTTCACATGATGTAACCTATTAAATTAGTTGCCGTGCTTGTGTGTGTGAATGTGTGTGCAGGGAATACAAGGAGGAGACGTAGCCTGGACAGCAGCATCACTTGTGTCCCAATTAGCAATGCAGGGCTTTGAATGGGTCTTTAACCTTAGCAGAGCTTAATCATGTAATTAACGAGAACGGTGAAACCGACTGCCTAATGCTACCCTCCTGCTCGAAATTTTCTCTGCAAAACATCGTCTAGACTCCGTGTTTTCAGAGACAAAGACATCATTTGTGACCTTTAAGACAAGGAGAGGGTTCGCTTCCTTGGGCATTTGTCTTTTATTTACTTGGGCGCTGTTCTAAAATAACATCTGATTGTCATTCAGTGCATGTGAGCGTACGTGTGCATGCATACGCGGCCGTGTGTGTATTTGTGCATCCGTTAACTTCCACGATGTGTGTCAGGGTGTGTATTTGCATATCATCCGCTGTCACAATTGCCCATCTAGGGTCTGTCCTAATGGCTGATTACCTACTGCTGGCATTTAAGCAGTGGCTGGAGGTGCATCTTCCCTCCTGCTTGGACACGCAGCACATCAAACTGGATGAGTAGTTGTTTACAACAGCCTCGCTTTAATTGCTCATCATATTATTGACTTAACGATAAGACATGGGAGATTGAAAGGGACATATGGATTCGGACAGTGGCCATCAAATGCTGCTCACCACGTTGTGATTTTGTATCCACGGTGACTATTAGCCAAACAAGCTGAGGCCTATTTAGCGGTAATCAGCAGAAGCACTGAGGAAGATAAAAATCAACCATGGGCATTATTTTCACTCCAGCCTTCAAGAGTGACAGGTCTATTATACAGTGCATGGAATTTATGAGATGATCATCTTTGATGGCCTGGATGTCCGCCGTTCGCTGTAATGTTTTCTATGGTAATGATGCTTCCCCTCTGCCTTGGACCACAAAACCGCCATCCGCCTTGTGACTCCATCTCTCTGCTGAAAGTGATTGTTGACGGCTCCATTAAGAGGGGGAAAAATATTTTCTTCTCCCTCCACTCCACCTCCCACCCACTCAGAAGCTTTATATTCGCTCGTCAGGCGAGCTTATTTATGTCGTCTTCTTCAGCGCGGGGATGCATCAGGTTTGAACTTGTCGCTTTGATGGGGATGGGGGTGATTTGAAACGACCTTGATACAACTTCTGCACACGGGGAATGTAATGCCGCTGTGGGATCGTACAGGGAATCAAAAGCTGTGGCCTGGAACAGCGCACATTGAGTGTTGGTCATTACAGCCGCCTGATTTCAAAGCCACAAATCTCACATCCGTCAGGGCTCTAAAGCTGTCTCGTCTGTCTTACATAAAACTGTCATGTTGTGCATTCAATGTGTAGTCTTGCAGCAGCTGTATATAATGCATATTCAAATGGATTTGTTTAAAGTTGTATACAAACGGCAATCATCAATTACAACACTGAAAGTGATGGAAAATCCTGCATGATTGAAGCTCAATATTAGCAGCAAGAAGATTTCCTGAACTTATGATGGAATTAATCTCCTCGCCACATTACAGCTGATTTGATATTACATGTAGCCCTGACACCAACTAGTGCTCCATGTAACTGAGGTATATGATCATTTTTGTCTGAAGAAGAAACTGCAAAGCTGATTTGCGGGTTACTTTGGGGAGAGGCATGGCAAATGAAACCATTAGACTCTGCCGTGGATCTGGATCACTTACCTAAAAGTGGAGTTGGCTTTGGTTGAAATGGCTTTTCTGAAGTGCTTCTATATTAATAACTCTAATAAGCATGAAAAACAAACGTACAGATGTTTACAAGTTTATGTCAAATTAATAAAAAGTTCAGAATGATCATATTTATCCAGTGGTAATGGTGTGGTCTATTCCAGGCCATCTGTATGGCACAGAGGGTCTCTGAATTGTTTGATGAGTATAAGAACGATGTGACTCATATTTCATGGCCTTCACAGTCACCAGATACCGAGTCATAACTCTGTGAGATTTTGGACCAGCAGCACTCTCTCCCGCCATCATCAAAGTAAATGAGGTAATTGTCAGAACCAATAAAGGGAACTTTTTCAAATGACTCTGAAGCAGGAGCCAGACCGCAGTGCTCAGTTTTTAAAAAGGTTTATTTTGCAGGCGTTCAGAGAGAGTCAGGAGCTGGGAGAATCTCAGGTGAGTGTCAATTCATTGAACAGGAACGGTCTTTTGAGTCTTTTTCCTGAACAGGCGGAGGAGTGAGCTACAGCCAACTCCGAGAATTACTGAGGGGTAAAGAGCAAAATGACGTTAGCAACAAGGCTTCACTAGGATTTGAAACTAGCATCAGAGAGCATGTTTACCAGAACCAGTGCAAGGAAAATCTGGTGAGGAGTGTAGGCTTGAGCTCATCTTTAAAAGTACAGGAAGGAAATGAGCTGGTGGCAAACAGGTGTGTTGCCAGAAGATTGGGAAAACCAGCAGGTGGAGTCTAAACTAAACTCCACATGAAAGCTGACGAAAGGAAAGAGGCAAGACAGAGAGAGAAAGAGTAGAAAAACCCTGAGCAGCCCTGGACCGTGTCAGTAATAGTTTCTGCCCTATGAGTTTCAGACACTTGACTCTAGTTAGCCAGTGCCAAAGCACACCAGAGCTGTTCTAGAAGGGCACGCGAGCCCTTAAAAGTACACTTCATGCTGTTTTTAGCTCATCCAGTCCAAGGAAGTGTCTGTCCATCCATCCATCTATCCCAATTTACAAAATCGGTCAGAATTTAATCAAACTTTAACACAATCACCACCAAATAGGTCTTCACCCAAATTATCCTCAAGGTTGAAGTAATCTTTTTGGTCATTTTAATGAGCTGGAAGCCATGAAATGCGATAGACTGCGAGCCAGATGAACTAGTGCAGGGGTGCCCAATCCCGGTCCTCGAGAGCTACCGTCCTGCAGCTTTTAGATGCATCCTTGTTCCAACACACCCGAATCAAATTAATGGCTTGTTATCAGGCCTTTGCCAAACACGATGGCATGCTGAAGAGGTAATCAAACCATTTGATTCAGCTGTGTTGGAGTAGGGATGCATCTAAAAGCTGCAGGATAGTAGCTCTCGAGGACTGGGATTGGGCAGCCCTGAACTAGTGCGTCAAAGACATTTTGGTTTCAACGATGAAACGCAATATACGATGAATAAAAGACACATGTATGTTATCTATTCATGGTACGTTTTTAGGTAAACTGAAGCATTACGTGATGATTTAAGGGTTTACATTAAAGGAGCATGTATTTGTTTCTTTTTAAAAGCACAAATTTTGTTGTGGGAAATCCATATTTTCGATGAGGAGGTGAACTGGCTAAACCAAACCCGAAAACCATCTTCCTCATCAAGAACATATACTTATTTAAAACCTGCTTCATTTCGAAATCAAGCAACAGAATAGTAAATCTGACCTCTGAAGCTTGGATCTTTTGACACCTGTTTTTCATTGTGGGAATCAGAGCAGTAATTGCTTTTGAGGGGTCCCTGATCCATTTACACTGCACTCTGCTTTCCAAAGCCGGGAACATGATTTGTATTTGACACATGTCCTCGTTTCATCTCCTTTCATGTCTGCACAGTCTTTGTGATGCTGTTTATTTGGGGTAGATGTTGCTTTTCAGTTTGGATCCTAAGGGAGGGGCGGTGGGTGTTAGTGGGTGGGGGTGATTTAAAAGACAGCATTATTTTTCATTTGATGCTTTCATCCGTGATCTACACTCTTAAACAAATACATTTTTTAAAAGTTTGTCTTCTAATAATTTCAAAAATGTATGAAACAAAAATTAAGTCAGTAAAGTAAACTTTCAAAGACACTCCACCTTAAGAGAATAATAACAGTACAAATCAATTCTGTTTCTTCCTTTGGAGGTATGGCACCCTGTTGTTTTCCAGGGTATACAAACCCTTTGTAATCATACCAAACAGTGAACCATACAGACTCACAAGAACCAGACACTATAAACACTTGAATTGCAATCCAATATCCTCTCTGTTTTTCTCCCCTTTGGATCTTGAATATGGAGGTGTGCATTCCAATTATCCTCCGCTGAAACATGAATGCAAAAGACCGAAAACAACATTTAGGAAAAAAAAAAGAAAGAGAATTTGTCTTTAGCTGCAGGGCATTCATTTAAACTACATTTGAGGGAAGAATTGGATAGCAGGAAGGAGACTCATCAAACGTGCCTGCTGTCATGCGGTGAAGGCAGGAGGGTGGCTGTCTGTGTGGCACCAGGTCACTTGCATTCACACAAGAGCTGGGCCCTGAAATTTAGCAAACATCTTATTTTCTCATTTATTTGTGTTTGAGGTTTTTAATAAAGCCAGGAATCAGCGCTATATCTACCCTCTTCCTTTCCCAGTTTTTCAGTACTTTTCCCTGCCTCACGCTCCAGCATGATGCTGAAAATGATGCCAAACCCATGATTGTGTCCTCGGGTAAAGTGCTTTTATTTCATTTCTGAAAAGAACAAACTCCAGAACATGAATACAGAGATCATGTGTTTACAGGTTGAAAAACATCTAACACGTGTTTGTCATTTTAAATCGTTATTCCATGCTCCTCGTGCATTCTGTTATTTTTCCATAAAGGACGCACAAACACACCACTATCACCCTCTTTAATACAGGTTGATTTATCCTTTCAGAGCACAAGGACGATAGCCTCCTCAGGCTGGGAATCATTTTTCCAGCTGACGCTAATCACCAGCTAATTAATAGTTGATGTGCCAGCTTAAAAAAACACTGCTGCTATTAACCTGTATATGCTATTGATTTAGCCTTGCTTTAGGTGCTGTAGGTACTTCTGGGAAAGAGAACACTAGACCAAGCAGATGTTCTGATACTCCGGGAGATCAAACGTATGAGCATTTGGTAACAGTGAGATGAAGATGAGCACACCAGCACCATGAAGCAAGTTCACCACATGATTATACTCAGTTTACCATCTGTAATCCTGCTAATGGCTCAGTCACACTACAATAAAAAAAATAGGACAGCAACCTCCTTGCAACTAGGAACAATTGGGTGACCAATTGACCGTGGATGCTACCTGTCTCCAAACAGTTGTGGTATGACTCACACTAACTGCAATCACTCTCAGACAGGTTGGTGAAGCTCTGCAAATAATTTATGTGTAATTTATAAACACAGATTGCCAACATGCTGCAATCAATAATAGTAAGTCTGCACAACCTCTTATGTTTACAATCGTGGACTTGATTCAGCTGGTTGTTTTCTGGTTGTAATCTTATATAAAAGCAAGATAGCATAGTGCCCATATCATTTTTGTAGTTCAATCACCATCCTGCAGCAAATGAGTTGCTATTTGTGGAGTTTGAGTTTCTGAATTTCTGCTCCAGATCTATGAGTTTCTGGTTGTACTCTGAATGGAAGTAGTTAATGTGACTTCCTGTTTATGTAGATGGCAACAGAATTGCAGATTTTACCAGTTTACCGGGGATTTTAACAATGTATGGATAGCTGCCAAAGTGATCCCATTCAATCACAAACTGATGGCAGACTGATTCTGTGTAGTCATGGTTTTATCGCAGTCTTTGCAAGTTGATCCCTCAAGATTTTATTAATTTTCGCCAGGTCCAATCTCTTGACTGTGGCGATCACATGGAAAACAATGGAAACAATGTCATGTTGGCAGCATATAATGTGTTACATGGACAGGGCGGGATTATAGGAAGGAAAACATGTTTTAAAAAGGAAACGATAACTGTGGGATGGGCAGTATGCTGATGCGGGGGTTAGTACTGTTGCCTCACAGTAAGAAAACCCAAATCCAGGTTTGGATCGGTCTATGTGGAGTTGAATGTTTTCTGAGTACTACAGCTTCCTCCCACAGTTAAAAAACATGAATATGCAGTAGGAAAATTGATGATTCTAAGAAGTGGTTGTAGGTGTGAATGTGAGTCTTATTCTCTTGTAAGCCCTATAACAGAATGATGACCTGCCTGGGATGAACTCTGCTTCTGGCCCATGGATACCTCTACCCTCACCTTGAAGTTAAGCTGGAGAGATGAAGGAAAATGGATGGAAGAAAACTGTAATAGTAGAAAAACATAAAGAGGCCAACCATATAATAAAGGGTAAACTCAACACAGCTGCAGCCTACACAGGTGTGTGAGTTTGATAGAAAAATGCTGCACAATATGTAAGGTATATCATGACATTAAAAACCACTGTATGTGTCTATTTAAGGCCTGGAAAGAAAACTGACCAAAATACCAAGAGTGTAATTTAACAGACTTATCATTATTACTGCTCTGTTATTAAGACATGGGAAGATCTGGCTCTAATTACAGTTTTGTATGCTATCAAATTATATTGTTGTATCGTGGTTTTCTTATGCTGTGCAAGACATGCGATCTGTTTTCCTTCAGCTTCAGTCTCCTAGCAAGTAAAGAACAGCAACAACAACAAAAAAGAATAATCATACAAGATAAACAAGTACAATACAGAAGTCTCAGGTGTCCTATTTTAATATTATATGGCTATATTAGGATTGTAACAATGAAACTGCTTCCAGATAGAAGTAAAAAGCACAAGAAATAAAGTTGCACCTGAAGTTGTATATATCTTTTTGATGCTCGAGGAGTCAAAGACTTTAGGCTTTGAATTAAAACCATCCTATTTGCATACTGAGAACGGTGACCCTAATTTTCAGAGAATTGATTGGTCAAAAGATTTATACTTGCTGAACAAAATGTGCTCCACAACAGCTTTTACAGCTGAACGCATCTTTAGAGGGCTATTACGAAGTGACATTCCTTGTCACGTCTCTTTTAAAAAGGCTAGGTAACTATGGTAACTTATGCCGAACAGAAAATTTATTCTGTTTTGTTCAGAGTTTAGGTTTGAAATTGGCAGCAAGTGGCGCTTGCGCCAATTAAATTTACAGACAATATGGTTTAGGAGCAAAATATATTTTCGGCCAAGGAGATACATTTTATAATTCCAAACCTGCTAAACCAAATGTTAATGTGACTAAACGAAGCAGTGCAGTCAAGTTGCAGTAAATGTATGTGTCTGTTGCCAGAAGGATTCAGTGGGTGAATGTCCATAATTCTGTTTAAATTCTTGATCGTGAATTGCAGCCAAGTCCATTTTGTACTGCTAATAAACTACAGAAAATGGTTACTCTACTGAAGACTAATGAGTGGAATTACAATTTTTTTTAAAGAAGGAGCTCTTGCTGGAAAACATTTGCACTTTAGGTGCTCTTTGTTAGGGGTACGTACAATCTAAAATATCAAAAAAGTTGAAGGTACTCTCTTTTCATATAAAAATGGTAAATGGCCTGTATTTATATAGCGCTTTACTAGTCCCTAAGGACCCCAAAGCGCTTTACATATCCAGTCATCCACCCATTCACGCACACATTCACACACTGGTGATGGCAGCTACATTGTAGCCACAGCCACCCTGGGGCGCACTGACAGAGGCGAGGCTGCCGGACACTGGCGCCACCAGGCCCTCTGACCACCACCAGTAGGCAATGGGTGAAGTGTCTTGCCCAAGGACACAACGACCAAGACTGTCGAAGCCGGGGCTCGAACTGGCAACCTTCCGATTACAAGGCGAACTCCCAACTCTTGAGCCACGATCGCCCCATATAAAATTTAAATGCCTTTATTTTCATAACACAGTTATATTTAACATTTACAGGCCTTGGTTTTCTCCTTGATGAAGGCAGAAATATATTGGAATTATAGCTATAAAGAACAGAGAATAATTGTATATGAAAAGAGAGTGCCCGGAGGTTTTAACTAACGTTTGACCTCTTTGTGGGACAGTGCTGTCCGCTGTTTCTGACTCTGGTGTTTCTCAAACCAGCCAATGCTACAGTCACACTAAGACAAACAGCAACTTTAGAGCAAAACTATGGTGACTATTTTTAATAAGCTACTGAGTTTGTTTCCTTTAAGACGGTTGCTTTGAAGACAGGGACCAGGTCTGCAATGACTCACAGTCAGTTGCTGCCTTCAAAGCAACTTTGGTGTGTAAAGATGGTGAGCGAACAGCAATAACAGTTGATCAGTTTCCCACTGAAAGAGGTCAAATTTGTTATCTACATATGCAGACACTCATATCTGAAAAGATCTTCATATTATATACATACACTCAGAGTGTGGCCAAAACCTCTCTACAAATAATTTCTCTACAAATAGTAACGTAGTTTAATTAAAAAAGGACACTGGTGTTCAACAAATCTCTTGTTTGTAGAGATATGACTGGAATGCAGCTAGGAGGCCAGTTGAGTCAAGCACCCTATTGCAAAGAGACACGTCACTGATGAATTGAGCTGACATGGGCAGACTGAATCCGACTAATTGCAATCTATTTGGAGACAGTTGCCTCCCATTAGGTGACCTGTGTCTTACGATCAAAAGTGGTCACTCAGACGTTGAGGGTGTTGCACACGCAACTACTGTACTCGTAATCGGTCTCCAGCCAAAAAAGAAATTCTGTGCAACAACTGATTTTTCACAGTTGCAAGGCATTTTCTGTTCTATTTTTACTTTAGTCTGACAACCATAATACAAATAAAGCCCGGCCAAGCCAAACTAGTTTCGACACCCCTCAGATGAATGTTTCATATACAGATTCCCTTCATTCTGTATTGACCAATGAATGCACTGTTGAGCACTTCCTGTACCACCATGCATCACACAGTTAAGTATTAAAGTAAGATGAATTTATTTTCTGGTGTGGAGTAAGTTTGGATGAATTTTTATACCAAGGCCAACTTTGGTTAATGTGGATAAGAATGTGCTCTGTTGTCATGAATTGTTGAACTTTTAGCTCTGTCACGAGACAGGAAATGATTGGTAATTGTCACATAGCAACCAAAAAGAAAAACAAAAAAACCCACTAGTCATCTTAAAGTTAGACCAGTATAAAGTTGGGGTTCAATTTGAAAATGTACTGAAATCATTAATTTTCTGATGCACACTCATAGAATTGAGTTTAAATGATAAAATAATATGCTGTGTACAAAACTAAGATTACTATAAATACTTGTTTTCAAATGTCTTTGTACTGTTCTCTCTATGTGTTAAACTCCCTGAGTGTGAACATAGATAAACAGCCAGCCAAACTCCTTTTCAAGAGCCAGGAAGGTGAGCATACTTGCTCCTTTAATGACTCCAAACATAGCAATCATCTTGCACTGACATCATTGAACTGGAGTGAAACTAGAAAAACACATAATACAAAACTATTAATCGATTGACATATAATCAGCAGGTAAATATATTCAGGCACTTACACAGGAGACCATGAAATAAGTATACTGTAGATATCCAAACTGATATTACTACAAAGAAAACAAGCAGGTAGTAGGTGAGCGTACACTTGTATCATTAGCTCAGAAACTACACCCTATAACTGCACTTCAAAGAAGGTACAAAATAATGTCTCAAAACACCCTATTTTTTATTGCTTAATATACAAAGAACTGACAGAACTTACGACTATTGCTTTCTGAAGGACTCCTTTGAAGGATTGCTTTGGATTCCACATGAATGATTACAAAGTTGTAGCCATGCTTTTCCCACTGTTCTCTGCATTTCCTGCTTCCTGTCTATGCACATGTCAAAATAAAAGCCTTCCTGTCTATCCAGATGTCAAAATAAAAGATTCACAATTTTCCGATGTATAACAATAGAAATACACTTTACACTTATTTGTGTCATTAGCATATGAACATATTGAAAACAGAACACTCCCCGTCTGGCATTCCCAAATATGCCACTTCATGCTTAACTGTCTGTGGTTGAGGTCTGACTCTCTATTGATAAGAGCAAAATAACATCACTTATAGGCCTTGAGAAAGTCTTTACTTTGCCTTGTGATGCTGTTCTGACTTCCACTTTGCGCACCTTCCCATCACTACTTGGAAAGGTGGTAGTGACCAACCCCATCGGCCACTCGTTACGAGATGACTGCTTCTGTTTGAGCAACACTACATCACCCACTTGTAAGTTGCGACATGCTACTTGCCACTTGCGTCTTGGCTGCAGAGTGTGTAGATATTCATTTCTCCATCGGGTCCAGAATTCATCAGCAAGTACCTGTACTCGTCTCCACTGGCACTTCAAAAGTTCCTTTCCAACAAACTCGCCAGCTGGAGGTGGTACACCAGGTTTCTGCGTTACTATCATAGCGGGAGTCAGCAGCAGTGGTGAAGAAGGATCGGAGGAGACTGGGATCAATGGCCTTCCATTGATTATAGCAGACACCTCTGCCATCAATGTACAGAGCACTTCATGAGTCAGGGAACTGTGTTTACCGTGAGACAACATGGAGTCCAGTATCCTCCTGGTTACACCAATCATGCGCTCCCACACACCTCCCATATGCGAGGCATGTGGAGGGTTGAACTCCCATGTACAGCCGTGTCCGTAGAGGTAACTCAGGATCTTGTCTTGACTCTGATCATCTTGTCTTATTCCTAATTCAGAACATGCTCCAACAAAGTTTGTACCACAGTCTGACCTCAGCTGCTTCACAGGCCCTCTTAAGGCAAAAAGTCTGCGTAGTGCATTGATGCAGCTGCTTGAGTCCATGGACTCAATGACTTCTATATGCACAGCCCTGGTACTCATGCACGTGAAAAGGATCGCCCATCGCTTACTCTGAGCTGCTCCACCTCAAGTTCTTCGGGTGATTACCTCCCACGGACCAAAAACATCCAACCCTACATATGTAAAGGGAGGAGACATGCTCAGACGTTCTGGGGGAAGGTCGGCCATTTTCTGGACTTCCAGTTTTCCTCTCAGCTTTCGGCAGACAATACAGGAATGGATTACAGAGCTAATCAACCTTTTGCCGGCAACAATCCACAGGCCTTCCGCTCTGATTGCCCCTTCTGTAAACTGTCGTCCTTGATGTTTTATCTATTCATGGTAATGGGTCACTACCAATTTGGTCACATGATTCTGTTTTGGGAGAATGATTGGATTTTTCATCCCAAGACTAACAGTGGAGTGTTTCAGACGTCCACCAACCCGTAAAAGACCGTTGCACATGAAAGGGTCTAGCTTGAGGATTGTGCTTGTCTTTGAAATTGCTCTATTCTCTTGCAGTGCAACATACTCTTCTGGATAAGCGTCCCTTTGGACCAACCTAAGTATGGTCAGCTTTGCTGCCTCCAGTTCTTCTGGAGTATGAAGTTTGTTGCACATATGCCATCCTCTACATGTATTTGGGGGGTTGGTACTGAATGATTGAGTCTGGTGGCTCAAGAAGGCAACTGCTCTCAGTAAAGACCTCCAGGTGGAGAAGCGTTGGAACCTATTTGAAGTCGACTTACCCTCGGTTATATGGGTAGCACAGGATGTCAGCTGTGGTCTTACCTCCACATCTGCATCTGGTTCCACCAGCTCAAAGGGCTCATGTGTTTCAGCCACAGGAGGCTTGTGAAGAAAATCTGGACCTGTAAACCACATAGTCTCTCCAAGCCGAGATGCTGGGACCGATCTGGTGGCTAGGTCAGCTGGATTCTGATCTGTTGGCACGTAGTGCCACTGCTGAGGAGAAGTTGTCTGTCGAATTCGGTGAACACGATTGTGCACATACACATAGAATCGTTTAGAATCATTGTGGATGTATCCAAGAACCACCTTGCTGTCACAGAAAAACTTCACAGTATCAGGTTTAAGATCGAGTTCCCTGAGGATTAGTTCTGCCACTTCGACGGCCAGCACTGCCCCACAGAGTTCCAGGCGAGGGATTGTGGGCTCTGGTTTAGGAGCTAGCTTGGCTTTCCCAAGTACAAAGCCGACTCGACACTGTCCATCTGTAGTGATGACTTTCAGGTAAGCTACTGCTCCTATGGCCCAGTTTGAGGCATCAGAAAATACACACAGCTCAGTAGACATGGCAGTGGAGAGCGACTGTTGTATGTAGGCACGAGGAAGCTGAAGATTACTTAAATCCTGTAGTGATCTTCTCCATGTTTCCCATTCATTTAACTTGTTTGTGGGAAGTTCTGTATCCCAGTCGCATATGTCAGCTGAAAGTTCCCTTAATAGTGCTCGTCCTCGGATGGTCACTGGAGCAGCCAAGCCCAGTGGGTCGAAGAGGCTGTTAACTGTCGATAGCACTCCTCGGCGAGTGAAGGGTTTGTCGTCAGCTGCAACCTTGAATGTGAAGGTGTCAGAATCTATCCTCCAGCACAGACCAAGGCTTCTTTGTGCTGGGAGAACTTCCTCATTTAGCGCCAAGTCTTTTAAACCTGTAGCCAGATCTTCAGGGGTGAAAGCCTGCATCACTTTGATACTGTTGGAGGCAATCTTATGCAGTTTAAGATTAGATTCTGCCAGTGATGCTTGAGTGCGCTTGAGAAGGTCAATAGCCTCTGCTTCTGTCGAGAGAGAGATCAGTCCGTCGTCCACATAAAAGTGTCTCTCCACAAACTGGCGTGTGTCAGGTCCGTATTTGTGCTCACCCTCTTGGGAAGCTCTTCGAAGTCCATATATAGCGACTGCAGGTGACGGGCTATTCCCAAACACATGCACGCGCATGCGGTATTCCCCTACTTCCTTTGTCAGGTCATGATCTTTGTGCCAAAGAAATCTTAGATAATTTCTGTGGTCCTCTCTCACCATGAAACCATAGAACATCTGTTGGATGTCGGCTGTCACAGCAACAATGTCCTTTCTGAACCTGAGCAGCACTCCTAACAGGGAGTTATTTAGGTCAGGGCCTGAGAGCAGGACGCCATTAAGAGAAATGCCACTTTCTTGTGCGCTTGAGTCAAATACCACACGTATTTGATCGGGTTTTTGGGGGTGGTAGACCCCAAAAATGGGTAAATACCAACATTCTTCATGTTCTTGGAGAGAAGGTGCCTTCTCAGCGTGCCCATTTTCGAAGAGCTTCTTCATGAACGCAATGAACTGCTCTTTCATTTTAGGATTTTTGCCCAATGTGCGATCCAGAGAGTGGAGACGAGACAAGGCTTGAGCACGGTTGTTTGGTAGGCATGGTCTGGGCGACCTGAATGGTAGAGGAGCAACCCAGCTGTTTTGTTCATTCTGACAGAACTCCTTCTGCATGATGTTCAGAAAGCTCTCATCTTCAAACGACAAAGCCGGTTCGTTATCACATGTCTGTCTTGTGAATACGCTTACCCCAAGTTTTTCCTCAGCAGGCATGTTGGTGGAGCCATAACTGGACAGGCAGGGGTAAATATCGGGTCTTTGCTCCCCGCCATACGCCAACTTTTCTTTCACAGATATTTCATTCTGACATGGCACCATGAAAGATGGACGTCCATTCGGCAGGACACTAGTCTTATAGACAGCTACAGTAGGCTTGTGTGTCCTGTTGATGCAAACTTCCCCAACTATCACCCATCCCAAATCCAACTGCTGGGCAAAGGGAGCATTGTGGGGGCCGTTAATTTGTTGCCTTACTTTGTGCACACGTATGAGATCTCTTCCCAGTAACATCAAAATCTGTGCTTCGGGATCTATCTCAGGAATGTAAGGCGCTATGGGCATCAAGTGGGCATGGGAACGTGCTACCTCTGGTGAGGGGATTTCAGACCTGTTGGTCATGATGTCATTACATTCAATGAGTGGAGGTAAGTCTAAGCACACTTCACCGTCTAAAGCCTCAATCTGGAAACCGACTGCCTTTCTCCCTGTCATCTCAGTAGTACCAGCGCATGTCTTCAGCAAGTACGGGGAAAGGTTGCTACTGATCCCAAAGAGTTGGAAAAACTCAGATTTGGCCAGCGAGCGATTGCTCTGGTCATCCAGGATGACATACATCTTGACTGAGCGCTCTCGTTGTCCCTTTGGAAAAACTCGCACCAGGCAGATCTTAGCGCAAGATCGTTCAAGGAGACCATCTCCACAGACTTCAGTGCACTTTGAGGTTACCTCTGTTGTGGAGTTGTTTCGCTGGTCTATATCTGACACTGATGCAGGAGGCGACGCTTCTGGAAGAGTAGTCTCCGGATGAAGAGCAGTGCAGTGCTTATCACTCTGACATTCGTTGCACTGTAGGTTCATGTGACATTCCCTCGCAACATGAGTAACTGAGCAGCACCTAAAGCACCGTCTGTGGTCCTTTAATAACTTCTTCCGTTCCATGAGTGATTTCGCTTTAAAGACCCTACATTTTTCCAGAGGGTGGGGTTTGTTGTGAAGTGGACAGTACTTAGCAGGATCATTTGCGCCTCTCCCATCTGTTTCTTCTCTATGTCTGGAGCTTGGATTAGCTACTGTAGACACATTTGTCTTTCGAACGGCTATGGCAGTTCTCCCACCATCATGATTTGCCATGGGTTTTTCATTTCGATTATAATAACGGCTGCTGTTTGTCAAAACAAAACTGGGATCGTTTCTAGCCTTGGCTTCACTGTTGACAAAATCCACAAAAAAGGCAAATGGTGGAAAGCACACTCTATGCTGTTCTTTATACCTTGAACCACTGGAGAGCCATTTCTCTTGCAGGTTCACTGGCAGCTTTTCGACAATGGGGTTAATGCCTCTTGGAGTATCCAAGTAACTAAGACCTGGTAGATAACCATCTTCCTTGGCTGCCAAAAGCTCCATCAGTAGGTCACTCAATTCCCTTAGTTTTAAGTTTTCTCTCAACGTGAGGCGAGGGAAGCAGTCCAGTCGCTTAAAGAGAGCACACTCTATCACTTCTGGGGTTGCATAACATTCTTGAAGTCTCAACCATGACAAATTAAGCGCAGCTTCAGGGTTAGTGATATGAGCAGCACGGATCCTTTTTACATGTTCTGATGATTCCTTGCCGAGCCATTTTACTAGTAGATCTAACTCTTCACTGGCTGTCAGCTCCAAATCCTGAATGGTGCTGAGGAAGGATGACCGCCAAGCTCTGTAGCCTTCTGGCTGATCATCAAATTTAGTGAGACCTGTGGTTACTAATTCCCTGCGTGCCAGATACTTTGCAAAGTCTAACATGCCTGTAGATGGAGTCTGAGAGTTTTGCTGTATGCTGTTCCTTTGAGAAGTATCTGAATGCCTGATGTGTGGACTGCGTTCTAAAGATGCCTTACAAAAATAGCGAGGGCTCAATGGAGTGGGCTGAGGCGAGAATGGCTGCTGTCCTGTAGTTGGCTGATGCTCACTTAGCTGTGAGTAACCAGGGTTTGTAGATAAAGTGTTATATTCTACGTTGGATTCTGGGAGTTCTTGTTTTGTTGACAACGATGCTTTCTTAACATAGATGGGACTCAGTGTGGCTTGAGAATCTATGGCAGGTTTAAAACTGATTCGAGCTTGGTCTGCGAGGTATGCCTCGGTTTGCTGTTTTATGGACAAAGGTGAGATGCCACTCCTGTTGCCGTGTATATCATCACAGTCTATGGCTGCTGCTGCTTCTAAAACCTCAGCCTCAGCAACAGCAACGTCAGCTGCTTTTTCAAGTTCCAATGCTTCTAGATCTGCCTCAAGAGTAGCCTTTTCTAAATCCAACTTGGCCTTTTGTTTTTTTTATTTCAAGCTCCCTCTGTGCAAATGTGGCCCTGGTGCGTGCAGCTTCAGCGATAGCTCTGGCTTTTGCAGCGGCGCTGGCTACTGAATGTTTTGAAGAAGAGGTGCGCTTGGAGCTGGAGACCGATGACACTTTGTCGTCCATTTTGGTATCCATAACTATGCTGGAGAATCCCTCTGACGAATATAGTCTTTCACTGTACTGTTCTCTCTATGTGTTAAACTCCCTGAGTGTGAACATAGATAAACAGCCAGCCAAACTCCTTTTCAAGAGCCAGGAAGGTGAGCGTACTTGCTCCTTTAATGACTCCAAACATAGCAATCATCTTGCACTGACATCATTGAACTGGAGTGAAACTAGAAAAACACATAATACAAAACTATTAATCGATTGACATATAATCAGCAGGTAAATATATTCAGGCACTTACACAGGAGACCATGAAATAAGTATACTGTAGATATCCAAACTGATATTACTACAAAGAAAACAAGCAGGTAGTAGGTGAGCGTACACTTGTATCATTAGTTCAGAAGCTACACCCTATAACTGCACTTCAAAGAAGGTACAAAATAATGTCTCAAAACACCCTATTATTAATTGCTTAATATACAAAGAACTGACAGAACTTACGACTATTGCTTTCTGAAGGACTCCTTTGAAGGATTGCTTTGGATTCCACATGAATGATTACAAAGTTGTAGCCATGCTTTTCCCACTGTTCTCTGCATTTCCTGCTTCCTGTCTATGCACATGTCAAAATAAAAGCCTTCCTGTCTATCCAGATGTCAAAATAAAAGATTCACAATTTTCCGATGTATAACAATAGAAATACACTTTACACTTATTTGTGTCATTAGCATATGAACATATTGAAAACAGAACAGTCTTCATATGTAACGCAATAATAACACCTCCCACCCACTCCATGACATGTTGGTCAGTCACAGGAGCTCGTTCAGTGAGAGACTGAGATTACCGAAAAGCACCACTGAACGACACAGGAAATCATTCCTGCCTGTGGCCATCTCCCTGTACAACGCATCCACTTAACACACTGTTTGCTGCTACAACTACACATGTTTCTTTTCCAAATATTTATTTATAAGTGACTTATGTATGTATGTATGTATATATATGTATATATTGTACTATTCTTAGTTAGTGTATTGTCTGTCTTGTCTTAATGTTGGTTTAAAATGGAGCACTGTAACAAAAAATAATTTCCCCCAGGGATCAATAAAGTATTCTGATTCTGATTCTGATAATGTAGAAACAAGGTTTTTAATTGGGAGGTTTTTCACACTGCATTGGGTCTGTAATTGGTAATCTGGCTGCTAATCTAGTTTTGTTTTAACACCTACGTAAATGTTTTTAAATGCCTCGTCCTTATCCAGTTTATTTAACAGCAATTCTAAAGACAGTTGTTAATTCTCTAAGGGATAAATACGGCGTTTAGCTTGAACAACCATAATATCACATAAATCAGCGTTGGAGGTTTTTGACAACCTAATCTACAGCTTTTTACCAAGAGGCCTGGGTTTTTTTGTTTTGTTTCTTGGTCGCTACTTTTTTATTCCGCCTTCATCTGCTCAGTTACATTAAAAAATGAGATTTCAGAGACAGCACATCTGCGGTTAAAGTGCAAAAAAAAGAAAAAAAATACAGGAAAAAACAAAAAAGTCTAAATAAAACCATCTCCCTGACGACGCATGTTTTACAGCTCATGGAGAGGCCGCTGAATTAAGCTTGATGCAAACACGGCAAATTGAATCAATTTGCCTCCTCTAAATAGATGTGATGCGTGAAGCCCGAGCGCTCAAATGAATAAGAACGATTTTCTGCGTTTAATGATGTTGTTTTTTTGTTTGTGCATTTCTTTTGCCTCTGCTTGATGAAGGTTCTAGATGATCGGGTGCATAAAGGAAGAAAGATATCAGATAACAAGGCAGTGTGGAGGCGCGGTGCATGGTGTCTCCTCGCTATGTGATGCAGCCACCGAGAACGAAATGACAGGCCGTGGTGGAGCACGGGGACAGAATCAAGGGGTGAGCGGAGCATATTAAACTGATAAGCGGCCATGCGGAAAATAGTGAGGGCTACAATGGGCACAAAAAACCAAAAGGAAACATGACAGGAGGTGGATGTGTCTACACACGTTAAAGTAGACACACGCACATGTGACCAGTAGTGGTGTGCAATACCTCAAGTTTTCATTTCGATCGGATCCCAAGTAAATATTGCCGATACTGATACATCAATAAAATAGACCTTTCAGCTTTTCAGGTATTTAAAAACTGGAATTTTTTGAGACCTGGATGTAAATGTGTCTGTCTCTAAAGCACTTTGGGTCAATTTCTTCTATTGTTTAACTTTTAATTTAAATTAAATTTAAATTGTCTATAAATAAAACTGATGGTCGACACAAAAAAGTTCAAAAGGTTTGCATGTATGAGGTTTTTTTTTTCATTTCCCCCCAAAATATTTAACACAGTTAAGTAGGCTACATACTAGACTTAGAGGATAGAAACTATTGATCATATCATGCTATCAATCTGATACAAATGGTATTATGATACTATTGTTATTTGGATCAATCGATCCACCTCTAGTGACCAGTGGTGGATTTAGAGCTTTTGAATGATGGGCCTACCTCTGCCTGTTGCTCAAAAATGGGCAAATACAGAAGTGAAAAGAATGCATAAAGTTGAATGTCTCACATGCGTAGATGGAGCTAAACATCGGGGACATTTTTCATTGACAAGCCTGTCATCGCCGTTGACATATTGATCAAGAGTAGCCTTGCTTTTGTGCACACAGTCTGCAACACTTAACGATCAACATGGAGCACAAAGCTTCCGGAGGTGCGGACACATTGACAGCTTCTGATTAAATCAGTAACAGTGGCAGCATTGTTGACGACAATGATGATAACACTGAGGGCACTTATCAACGGGAAGGGTTGTTGTAGCTTTAACACCGCCGCACACGATCTCCAGCAGACGTTCATAGATGCTGATGGAGGAAAATAATTTGAGCTTAAAAAAACAAAACAAAAAAAGAAACATTTCTCATCAAACTGAGTGGTCACCTAATACAGAGCACCATAGAACTCATGAATAATTGCTTCCAAGCGTTATGGTTTGCCTGTCAGTCAGAAGTCCGTTACGTTGGCTGTAATACATCTGAATTAGGTGCCTGGTGGCACTCTGTCACGTACGCCCCGTCGTAAGCCGTTAAATACATAAATCGGGTTTAAATGAACACACACACCACTTGTCTTGCCTGGTTTGCAGGGTAATTCATCTTCCAACTCAATGATTCTGTTATGCAGTCAAATTGACAAGTAATCCATTGCTGGTGTCCTTGTTGTCAACATTAAGGTCATTTCTGATTGTTGCATTGAATGAGCAGACTTGCAGTTTTGCAACACTTTGCTGAGGGTGAAATATGCCAGGTGAACGCATCAGTGTACAGTATGCTGTATGAGTGTTCTGGAGCTGTAACATGATGGTGCAAATACACACCTGGAAACACTGGCCTGCAAATACAGGCTGTCATGTGATCTGAAAAGTATGAGAAAGCGAGAAATTTAAGAGGTTTTAATCTAGAAATGAGAACCAAATGCATTACACATAATGGTGTAGTAGCAATCATCAAAATCTCTTTTCATTTAATTGTCCCAGGGTGAACTTCTAACTGTGTTAAAAGGGCAGTATGAGTGATTTGCATGTGTAAACACACACACACTTTGTATAGGACTAGCACAAAGAGTAGTGAGATAATTTTGTTAATCTGCAATAAGCTTAGTTATTACAGATTTTGATAAGTTTGCAATGAAATGCATTGTGTTCATTTACATTCTGGAAAACAACAAACTAAAATAACAATTAAAAAATGCAGTCCTTTTTCGATCCTTGCATCTTCAGTTTTTTTCATCTTTTTCCCCATGTCACATTCTAGTTTTTAGCATCTTAAATCACTTTTCTATAGTGATTGAAAGTCACAAGCCTGCGTAATACCTGTCGGGGGACTACGCGGGTAGCGTTGTACATATTTTCGAGCAAGTGTGCTCAGGCTTTAAATGGATTACAGCTCATTATCCCAAATTACTTTTCAGAATAAGCCAGGAAATAGAGAGAAAAGCCTCACATGGTGGTTTGTAAGACTTGCTTTCAGGAAACCTTCTTCAGAGGTGCTTGATAGAGTTATAAAAAGATTAATTCATTTATTTTGGGGTCTTAATTAATACACTTGAGAGGGCTTTTCTTTGAGGAAGCTGTTCATATTCCAAGGTCAGGCTAAATTATTGAGGTTACTTTGTAAATAAACACTAGAATAACATTAACAGAAATCAGCAACTAATAACAGTTCTTGCTGTTATTATAGTAGTTTAAGATATATAGCAGGACGTGTTTGTCTATTTTCTGTTTTTTTTTCAGTACCTTTATATGTTTCACATCAAATCTTAATATTTGTTTTAATAACTTGTACTGCAAATGAAGGGATTTTTATCTCAGTGACAGCAAAGAATTTGCATTCAGATCCAAACTGCAAACCTGCCACAGAGCACGGAGCCAAATCTGTTACGTTCTACACAAAAAGTCTGTGAGTATACAAGTTTGTATTCTCAAATGCACACCAGCAGTAACATCTTGTGTTAGGTATTGCTGGTGAACCTAAAAATATTGCTTCTGTTTTGCTTGGTTGTCAAAAAGATAAGATGCTATGACAGCTTAGCTGGTTTAGAAACCCAGCAGCAAATGTAATGTTTTGTCCACACTGCTGGAAAAAATCAGCGGCACCATCCCGAGAGCTGTGTTTTCAGGATGTATTTGAACTCACCAGCTGTTAAACAACAAAAGGCCATGAAACTCACAGCAACCCTACACTAACACAGGGCATGTACCAAGTAATCTATGTATTTAAATGTTCTTTTTCCATATTCTACAGATAAGATCAAGATGGCAAGTCAGTGCAAAAAAAAGACAAACAGAAGTTCAGCATCCTTAAATTATCTATAGATAGCAGAAAGGCAAGTGTCAGAGGGTAGGTAAGGCAAGTGTCAGAGGGTAGGTCCATTCAGTGTGCTGCAAAGCACCACAGGATAGACAGAATGAGGCTGAAGAGGTTTATAAAACAGAAGCTGTAAAGGAGAAATCCAAAGAACAGGTTAAGCCAGACTTGTCCAAACAGCAAAAGCTCTCCAGGTTCTAGGTTCTAGGTTCTTTATTATTTGTCACATGCATAGTTATACAAGTATAACACACAGTGAAATGTAGCCTGACACGCTCCTCGACATGTGCAAAAATTGGGGGGGGGGGGGGGGGGGGGTGTAGAGGAAGAACATTATATATATATATATATATATATGTATATATATACACATATAGTATATACACTGGGTGAATGTGCAGTAGTAGCAGCAAGCAGGTGAATTCTGTACATTAATATGAATAGACATCTGACTATTTTACAGGATAGACAATATAAACATATTTAAAATTTAAGGAATTGAAATGTACATTGTGCCTTGGTTTAGTGTCTGTAAGAGTCCTGTCTCAGTCAATTATAGATGATGTGAGAGGGCGGGTGTGTGTGTTTAGGGCACGGATGGCTTGGGGATAGAAGCTCCTCTTGAGTCTCTCTGTCCTTGCCCGGAAGATGCGGAACCTTCTACCAGATTGCAGAAGTTGGAACAGTTTGTTGCCAGGATGGGACAGGTCCTTCAGTATCTGCGCTGCTCTAGTCCGGCATCTCCTGGTGTAGGTGTCCTGAAGCGGGGGGAGAGCAATCCTGCAGCAGCGTTCTGCTGTATGGATCACTCTCTGGAGAGCTTTTTGGTCCTTCACACAGCTGTTCCCGAACCACGATGTCATGTTCTGTGTGAGGATGCTCTCCACAGCGCCTGTATAGAAAATCCTGAGGATCTTTGGAGAGACCCTGAACTTCCTCAGTTGTCGTAGGTGATACAGGCGCTGCCTAGCCTTTTTGGTCTGGACCTGAATGTGGGCAGCCCATGTCAGGTCTGAGGAGATGTGGACACCAAGATACTTGAAGGACTGCACCCTCTCCACTGGAGCTCCATTGATGATAATGGGCTTGTAGTCTCTGTGCTGACCCCTTCTGAAGTCCACCACCAGCTCCTTGGTCTTGCTGACGTTCAGCTGGAGGTGGTTGTCCTGGCACCACGATGCCAGATTCTTCACTTCATCCATGTAGGCCGCCTCATCGTTGTTGGAGATGGCACCCAACACCACTGTGTCATCAGCAAACTTCACAATGGTGTTGGAGCCATGGGTGGCCACACAGTCTGAAGTGTAGAGGGAGTAGAGCAGTGGCGAGAGGACACATCCCTGAGGTGCTCCTGTGTTGATGGTGATGCTGTTGGAGAAGCACCTGCCCACCCTCACCACCTGAGTTCTGCCAGTGAGGAAGTCCAACACCCATGCACACAGACGGCTGTTAAGTCCCAGATCCCTCAGCTTTGTGAACAGTCTGCAGGGCACTATTGTGTTAAACGCTGAACTGTAATCAACAAACAGCATTCGCACATAGTTACCCTGTTTCTTGTCCACGTGGCTGAGAGTGGTGTGTAGGACGTGGGCGATGGCATCCTCTGTGGATCTGTTGGATCTGTAGGCGAACTGCAGCGGATCTGTGGTGTCTGGGATGGAGGAGGAGATGATGTTCTTCAGCAGCCTCTCAAACACCTTCATTACTACCGAGGTCAGTGCAACTGGCCGGTAATCGTTCAGGGATGAGGGTTTGCTGTTCTTGGGCACAGGGATGATGGTGGATCTTTTGAAGCATGTGGGGACCACAGACTTCGCCAGGGACTCGTTGAAGATGTAAGTGAACACACCTGCCAGCTGGTCAGCACAGCAGCGCAGCAGACGTCCGGTGATGCCGTCTGGCCCCGCCGCTTTCCTTGTGTTCACTCTCCTCAGTGCCGCTCGGACGTCATGCTCCGCGATGCTGGTCACCGGTCTCTCGCTGATGACGTCACTGTCCTCGGTAGTCAGGCGGTAGATAGCATTAGCCGCCTGGCTAACCTCGAAACGGGCGTAGAACCGATTCAGCTCGTTGGTGAATGCAGAGTCGGCGTTGATCGGCGCAGTGTCCCTGGCTTTGTAGTCCGTAATGGTGCGTAGTCCGTGCCACATACTCCGTGTGTCGCCCTGGTGGAAGCGGGACTCCACACGTTCCCGGTACCTGCGTTTGGCATCTCTCACCGCGCGCCGCACGCAGTATGAGGCCGCTTTGTAGGCGCTCATATCGCCAGTGGCGAGACCCGCGTTGTAGGAGGCGGTCCTGGCGTTTACTGCAGTGCGGATCGATCTGTCCATCCACAGTTTATGGTTTGGGAATGTGGTGACTCTCGCAGTGGGGATAATCTCCTCCGCTAGCATATTGACGAAGCATACTGCTACTTCCGTAAACTCGTTGATGTCGACTGCGCATGCTCTGAACATGTCCCAGTCTACGTCGTTGAGTGCGTCCTGTAGCGTAGCTTCTGATTGGGCAGTCCACCGTTTTACTTCCTTCGTGGTCACGTCTTCCCTCCGTATGCTTTGTTTATACTGGGGAATGAGGAAGATGGCGTTGTGGTCAGACTTCCCAAAAGCCGGGTGTGAGACAGCTTTGTAGCCCTGCTTGTATGGCGTGTAGCAGTGATCCAAAATCCGATCCCCTCTCGTTGGACACGAGACATGCTGGTAAAAGTTTGGCATGACTTGTCTGAGGTTCGCTTTGTTAAAGTCTCCTGCTACAATGAGGGCTGCGCCCGGGTCCTTGTTTTGAAGCGAGCTCAGCACATCATGTAATTCGGACAAAGCCATACCTGTGTCCGCTTGGGGTGGGATGTAGACTGCCGTGGCGATGACCGAGGTGAACTCACGGGGCAGATAGAAATGGCGGCACTTAATGCTCAGGAACTCCAGATGTGGCGAGCAGCCGCTGGAGAGAGTAGAAATGCTCCTGGCATCACACCACTTTCTGTTTACCATGAAACACACTCCTCCACCTTTGGTTTTGTTCGACTCTGCCATTCTGTCCGCGCGGAGCACAAAGAATGAATCCGACGGAGTTACGGCCTGGTCCGGCACGGTGGGGGACAGCCATGTCTCCGTGAAGCACAGAATGTTGCAGTCCCTCATGTCACGTTGGAAGGTGACCCTTGCTCTTAGGTCATCGAGCTGTTGATCACCAGATAGTTGATGAAAACCTAGAGCCTAGTCTTAAGACCTTGAAAAAAGAGAAGGAAACTGGACTTCTTTAAGTTTGTGAAGATGTTTTATCTCTCGCAGAAGAGGCGTCTTCAGTTATATATGCAAGAGGGGAGAAGGCCCAGGTATTTAACCCCTGAGGGTTGTCCCCTTTGGAGATGATCATTGGCCCACTACTGATCATGAGCCACGGTGTGAAAAAAGGTGTGGGTCATTACCGTGACCAGGGGTTAAAGGTGTAACCACTTTAAGATGTTGCCCCACACTATCATGTGACCAAATGAGGTCACTTGAGGGAATGTGTGAGTGGTTGAAGCGCTTGGAAAAGGATGTCGGGACTGCATTTTAGGTGCCAATAACCTCTTTTTAATGATGATCTTTCACCATGGACAGAATGTAAACATTAGCAACTTTAAATCTGAGCTGAGATGACAAATGATTTGAAAGTGGAATATGGGAGGTCGTGTATGTCCACAGAGAACTACTAGCAACCTCCTCCAAAAGGAACAAACCTCTATTAGGGGTTAAAAACTTTGCACACTCCACATTTTGTTTTTAGAGCTGAAGAAAGCTCATGGGTGAGAGGCGAAATGTTTTCAAAAGCTCAGAAAGTTCAGAAACTGCTTGTCTACTGGGATTTTCCTGCACAACCACATCTAGAGATACAAATATAATATCCAGTGAGCGGCAGTTCTCTGGACAAAAAAGCCTTGTTAAAGCAGACGTCAGAATAGCCTGACTGCTTTGAGCTAATAGGAAGGTAGCAGTAACTCAATAGTCACTTGTTACAATGAAGGTGTGCAGAAGAGCTGATAATACATCAAGTCTTGAAGCAGAAAGGCTATGGCAGCAGAAGAGCACACTGGGTGTTACTGCTGACAGATGACAACAGAAAAAGAGCTACGGTTTGCATAGGGTCAGCAGAATTGGACAATGGAAGATTGAAAAAACATAGCTTGGTCTGAAAAGTCTTGATTTCTGTTGTGATATTCAGATGGTAGGACAAACATAAGGTAATAGATGCATCCTATCATGTGTCAGTGATTCGGGCTGGTGGTGTTGTAATGGTATGAGGGATGTTTTCTAGACACACATTGAGTCTTTCGATACCAACGTTCACAGTGTTTGCCACAAATGCTACAGTCTACCTCAAATCATCCATGTCCCAGAGTAGTCCGTTTTTGACCACAAATTTCACTTTAAACTCTTCCTAATTGTCTTTCACATGTCCTAAGTATATTGTGAAACATTTAATTGAGGACAGAGTGGGGACACACCTGACAGCCCTCAGCTTGATTGCAGCACCACAGCTGCAGCCAATTGAGAGTTAATTATCAAATAAAAAGAATGCCAAGGTTGGTGCTACTTTCTTGCCAACTTGTCTCTAAGTGGAAAAAAAAGCCAAGTCTTCACATCTTTAAGCTGTTTGACAGTGCATGGCCAGCAAAGGATTATTCTGATAAAATCTCTTAGGGCTGCATATCAAACTCAAGCTATTAGACATATTGCACTTACAGATACACATGCTAGGCAACGCATTCTGACCGGCTGCGAAAAGAGGCCGGTTATGAGAAAAACCTAGACAGCCACAATACCCAACGGCAACCCCTTGAGACAGTCTCCATCCCCCTCTCAGCCTACAGGCTGGCTCTGCACTGTCGAAACCCCGTCTGACTAAAACGTATCCAGTGATTCACCCAAACATAGTTATTTTCACTGCCTTTGAATTTGCGTCTTCCCTGCTCTGCATTAGGTAAAAGCAAAACATCCATTTCAAGCAGAAATGCTCAAATGCATATTGTCACAGCAAATCACTGCACGGTTCGTTTTTATACACTGAAGTGTTTCCTCTTGGTTTTCTGTCGCCGTACCATCTTTACTGATTTGTATTACAAACAGATGAAAAGCAGCATGGGACGGACAGAAATGTTTTAATTCTCTTACTGAGAAGATAACAGAAATTGCACCTTTTTCTTTTTAATTAAAAAATCTGCTAAAAATTTGGAAAAGGTTTATTATTCATCCTTTAAAAAAAGAAAGAAAAAAACCCACATCTGCTCTACTGTTATCATCCATCTGCCTTTGCCACTTCTCCCTGCTTGCTTTTAAGGATTTCTCCTCTTAACCCGCTGCATGTAATAACTGTCATCTGCCACGCCAATGAGCCATGTAGTAAAAGTGCCGTTCTTTATATTTATCTAGGCTAATCTCAAGCCGTCACGGCAGTCATTGCGAAGGGAGACGGTGCTTTATTTGCCGTGGAGGAGGGACGCGAGAACTAGTGGGAGGGCACTCATAAGGATGTCATTTGGAAAACCTCTCACCTTTGTGATATACAGTCATTGAAGCGTGCATGGTGGCTGGTTGCTGGTGACACAGTGTAATAAATAAGGATAAGGCTCTAGATATTAGCGTTAAACCCCTGTTCTGCTCTAAAGATGGCAAGACTCTCGCTTACATGTCATGCTAAATTCCAGTTGAAAAGGCCTCGAGCTATTTTGATCATTCTGAGTTTACTGTAGCACTTTCCTGCTCTGCTTGTCTTGTTGCGGTCTGGCTGTCAGGCTGCCCGGCTGACAGCTGATGGCTATGGCACGAGCCGGGGAAACCCATGGGAGATGAGGAGATGTCCTATAAAATATGATGTGCTGCTTAGCCACGGAGTCACTCTCATATCCTGCTGTGCTGCTTCAGAGGCTTCACTGAGCTGTTTCCAGTGGATCCGGCATGTTCTACAACCTCCGTGTGAAATGTTCAGTGAGCTTGCATACATTTACACCGTTTCTTTGTTGTAATGCCATGATGGGAATAATGAGCAATCGGCGTATGCATATGTCCACCACAGCCTCTGCACAGTAACAATATGCATTGGCTAACATTTTCACTGATTAATCTCAAGGGTTCTGAGTGAGTGTTTCTATAAAGACTTAAAACTTACAAAGTTTTTTTTTTTTAAGTTGTAAAAGTCAGGAAGTATCTGTATTTGTTATCTCATTAAAACAAAGAGACAGTCCAATAGTACAAAGCTATTGATGAGAACAATTGATTACACTGCGAGAAGTGACTTAAGAGTGAAATTCAACATCCCTTAGATGATCTTAGTGCTGTCTACTCAGAGTTAACACCACACGCCTCATCCCTAGCTGTGAGTCCCCCTCTCCAAACACTAATATTTACCCCTCTAATAAAAATCATTGTTGTGCGGCTCGCACTAAATCAGAGGCCCGTTTCTGTCTGCAGTGACAGAGTAAAATATAAAGCATCTCTCACCGTGATGGAGAGCTCCTGAGGCTTTTATTACCTCGACGGAAAAGACAGCTCTCGTCAGGTTGGGGTGTGTGAATCCAACTATGCGTGAAGATATACAGCAATCTGTTTCTGCCACTCTTTACTGTTGAGCCAATTAACTTTAGCAAGCAATTATTAACACTGATTGCTATTTTAGATGAATGATGATTCCATTTGCTGTTTTGCAGGTTTTAAAAGTGGCAGTGGCTTTTAATGTTACGCTCCAGTCGAACAGAATATGTAGAAAATCTGTCACCTAAGACCTCAGTCACACTGGCCTACTGATACATGACAAATACCTGGAAACCATTGGTTTGAAAAATGCACATTTCCCAACCGGTTGACAAGTGGTTGCCAACCAGTTGACACTCGATGTCAACCGGTGTCAGCATGGAAGAGATGCAGACGTGTCTGTACACTCACCAAACCCTCACCAAATAGTCATTACAACTATGACACAAACAGTTTGTCTTCAAAGTAAAAACTGCATCTTTCTAAATGTGTTAGTTTGTAGAAGTGTGAAAAACCTTTACTTTGAAGGCAAATGTCTTCTGTTTTGCATCACATTTAAATTTCACTGCCTCAGAGAGTAAATGGCAAGTTTTTACAGACAGGTTGGCATCTTCCATGCAAACTACAGGCAACCACTGCAATCAGCTAGTACCCAAAAGAGGCTTTGGGTGCGGCACCCTCTTTGAAACTAATTTCACCTGAAGACAGCCAGCAACCAGGAAAAAATGTGGGTTTCACACTGGAAGGTTGCTAGTTTGTAGCTGACTGGTCTCTAAGCCCGTGTGGTAGTTATCAAAGTAGAGGTCTTGTTCTATGTTCCTGGTGACCTTATGTCTCACTTGCTAGTTTGACATCTAACTAAACAGAACATGACATTAATTGTGTAGATTCTTTATGGCTGCTGCTCCAGTCAAAATGGGGTTTCTCAGGTAGGTTTGTGGGTTTCTTAGTCAGATCCACCGTCTGCTTGTCACATCCACCAGGATGGCAGGAGTCAAAAACGATCAACTCGAAGCTCGAAGATGGGACTTCGTGGTGACATCATAGTGGTCACAGTACTCTTATGTACAGTGTATGATTATAGTCTAAGGACAAAGTTCTGCTGGGAACACCTTCAATTTCAGTCATCTGTGAATAAACTTAATTCTTTGTTAAATCATGCTTTATTCTAAAAGACATTCCTGCCTCCACTTAACTACTAATCAGAATTGTTTGAGTAGGTTCTTCCATAAAAGGTTAACTGGAATTACAGATCCATAAAGTGTGAAATTTAAGTGTGCATATTTAGGCTTTTGCATGTGTGATATTTTACAGGAAGAGATTTCAGTTCACATATGCACATCTGTGTGTGTGTGTGAAATGAAATTTTCAACATGTATAAATGACGTAATGAAAGATGAACATTTAACCCAGCGAGAGAGGAACTGGTGGAAACAGGAATTCATATTTCATTTCTTACTCTTTAAAAATTAAAGGCTGCACGCAAGTAACAACACTTTCATGTTAAACCATCACCATTTTACAGTTTCTCGGCTTAAGCTTGCATAGCTTGACATGTTGTTGGTTGCAAATGCACGTGCATGTAAACTCTCAGGTTGATTTGCAAAGTGTCTGAAAAGACCCCGGATGCAGTGTGCCATACTGTACATCTGCATGCAAAAGAAGACTGAGATGGAGGTCAGGGGGTTAAACAGTGAAAATCGTGTGGAGTGCGAAAATGCGGAGTAATCTTTTACGCCCTGTGCTAATATGGTAGAGTGAGAGAGAAGACAGAGAGAGATGTACAGTAGCCAGCAGTGAAGAGTATCTGCTGCCAAATGCACCGAGGGCTAGATGAAGACGAGCTCCTGCCATCTGGGCAGCTTGAGGCAAGGTTGAAAACAACTCCCCCTCCATCACTGGCTCTCCGCCTCACATTGAAACATCGTATATATATATATATATATATATATATATATATATATATATATATATATATATAGGTTTATATATATATATATATATATATATATATATAAACCTATATATATATATATCCTTCCGCTTAGCGTACAGCTAAGCGGAAGGAAGGGGGCCGGGGACTGGTGAGTGTCAGCACCACAGTCCAGGATGAGACAAGGAACATCCAAGAATACATTGGGAAGATGGCCCCAACTGACCGAGTGCTCAGTGAATACCTCAGGCAGCAGAAACCCAAGAAAGAGGAGGGAGACGAGGAACCATCATGGAAGGACAGGCCCCTGCATGGTATGTACCACCGGCAGATAGAGGAGGTGGCTGATATCCAGAAATCCTACCAGTGGCTGGACAAAGCTGGACTGAAAGACAGCACAGAGGCACTAATCATGGCAGCACAAGAACAAGCTCTGAGTACAAGATCCATAGAGGCTGGGGTCTATCACACCAGGCAAGACCCCAGGTGCAGGCTGTGTAAAGATGCCCCAGAGACAATCCAGCACATAACAGCAGGGTGCAAGATGCTAGCAGGCAAGGCATACATGGAACGCCATAACCAAGTAGCCGGCATAGTGTACAGGAACATCTGTGCCGAGTATAACCTGGAAGCCCCGAGGTCAAAATGGGAGATGCCCCCAAGGGTGGTGGAGAATGACCGAGCTAAGATCCTGTGGGACTTCCAGATACAGACGGACAAAATGGTGGTGGCTAACCAACCGGACATAGTGGTGGTAGACAAACAGAAGAAGACAGCCGTAGTGATCGATGTAGCGGTTCCGAATGACAGCAATATCAGGAAGAAGGAACACGAGAAGCTGGAGAAATACCAAGGGCTCAGAGAAGAGCTCGAGAGGATGTGGAGGGTGAAGGTAACGGTGGTCCCCGTGGTAATCGGAGCACTAGGTGCGGTGACTCCCAAGCTAGGCGAGTGGCTCCAGCAGATCCCGGGAATAACATCGGAGATCTCTGTCCAGAAGAGCGCAGTCCTGGGAACAGCTAAGATACTGCGCAGGACCCTCAAGCTCCCAGGCCTCTGGTAGAGGACCCGAGCTTGAAGGATAAACCGCCCGCAGGGGCGTGCTGGGTGTGTCATACATATATATATATATATTTTTTTTTAACCCTGCACTTTTAGCCTCTCATCCCATTAAACCGTCCCATCTTCACCTCACCGTGTCGTTCTCAAGCTGTCTTTGCTTTTCTCACTCAGATTTCCTGTGTTTAGATTCTGCCCTCCCTTCTCTCTTTCTCCTCTCAAGGATTTATCAGTCTTAATTATCTTAACTATCCCGCTTCATACTCAGCTTGTATCTAGCATATTTAATCTAGGATTCAGCAGGGCTATTAGTTACACTCAACATGCAGGGGCTAATTGATTTAAGGAAGCAGGATTTGCTCGTTGGTGCCGACGGCTTTAACCGAAAGCTAATATAAGAGGCCGGAAAGAGACGCTCGCGTAACTGTTCATGCTGCAAAGGAGAGTTTCTTCCTTTCTTCCTTTGTAAACTTTAAATTTCTCTCACATCCCTTTGATGCCCAAATCAGTTTGTTTCGACTCCGAGCTCAGAGAGATGCAGCACGCGGCTTGGAAATAGGGATTCAGGACTTTTTTTTAAAATGACTTGCAGTCTTTTCTCGTAGTTCTCAAGTGGGAATTTGTTCCGTTCCCTGATTTACATGGGATAACTGGGGTAAGGATAAATATTTTTGGTTGGTGGGGAAGCAGAACAGCGAAACAGATGTCTGTTTAAATGTCATGTTTGTCACCGAGGCTGTGCTGACATTTTAGACCCAGACTTTCACCTCTCGGATTCGTTTGCTGCGAGTCGTTACCAGAATCAGGTTGAGTCAGAGCTGCTGTTGTGAATAAATATGATCTAACTGATAGCTGACCTCTCGCATTAACGAGCAAATGGGACTAAAACCACCGCACGCCAGTAAGACTTAACTATGTTTGTGCATCCGAGTTACTGCGTCCCGTCTTTTTTCGCTTCCTTTCTGCACAGGCCCGTGTGACTCCTACTACATATGCAGTTAGGGTGGCTGGTGGCCACGGATATTGATAATGGCACTGGGGACACTCAGCTTGTCTTATTAATCAAACTAGGCTGAGCGGTGACCTTTCTCGGAGCCTGGTGCTTTGGACTGAGCCAGATCCCCTGCCTCTGCTGCCCCCCCGGGAGCCGCAGCCTGACATCATTCACCCTGTGTCCGCTAATGTCAGCCCCAGGTCTGGCCACAGCCGCTCACCGGCCATGCCTGGCGCCCCGGACACAGCCTTGGATGACAGAGACATTGATCACTCAGGAAGCTAGGGTTTTTCTTGGGGGCGAGGGCAGGGGCTGGTGCTTGTGGTGTCGGCGGATTTGCGTGTATGTGTGTGTTTTGATACTGCACCAATTGAAACTGGTGAGCCTAATTAGACTTCACATCTGGGCCTAATGAGCAAATCAAGACCCATCATTGATCAAGCATCAACTGGCCTTGAGCTGTTCTCTGATTGGTTAAGAGTTGCACAAGAGCCGAAAATGGCTGGGTTAAGTATTTGCGACACAACTAATTGTTTTTGCAGAAGACCTGGCATCAATCTTTCCCTTATTATTATCTACAGCAGAGTAAAATCAATATGATTTTCCATCCAAAAAGAAAAAGACTATAGCAGACATGTAGACAAGTAGTGTAACATAAAAACACAGGGACATTATCAGCCTATCCCCGTCTTTACCCTTTCTTCCAGACATAGTGTGGGCTCAGTCACGTGTGTGATCAGACCAAAATAACCTGGTCTAAGTCACTGCTGTTACGGTCCACCATCAGCAGTGGCTGTCACACAAAAGCTCATAGCAGCAAATTAAGGTACTTCAAAGCCCTTAATGGCCAATTACTGCACTTTGTGTTAAATTCATGCTCTTCACAGACAGATCTGAACACATGGGAAATGATACACATCCTGTTTTTTAGAATGAAGTGTAACTATCTGAGCAAATCATCATCTCTGACTATTTTATTAAGGATATTTATAAATGTTCTTTAAAACAAATGCTTTTTGAAAGTCCTATCAGAGTTTTATAATGTTGTATACATTTGCAAGTTTACTCAGAGTTGTTGCAATCCAGCCATTGTTGGCCGTGCATTAGTTTAAAACAGGAAAAAATAACTAATTCAGCAGACTTACTAATAGTTTGCCAAAATTGTGTTGGATCGGAATAAGGATAAGAACTTAAGAAGTGCTAATGGTTTTTTTTCTTTGAGCCTTGTCATTTTAACTGTTGCTTAGTTTAGGAGTCAAAAATAATAAATGACAGCCAGCCTGGAAGGTTGTCATTTATTATTACCTCCGCCAAGGAGGTTCTATTTATAGTAGAGCTTGTATGCATGTCTGCATGTTCGTCATCCTGTCTGTAAACACGACAGCTTGAAAAGTTTTGAATGAATTCTGATAAAACTTTTTTTTTACTTAAAAAAAAAAATAGAAAAAAACTAATATATAGAAAATACAATGCTATTCCCTTAAAAGTAAATACTACCTAGAGGCAGAATACGGCACTTTTCATAATCATCAACAGAATTTCTGCTATCTTAAAATAATAATAATTAACGACTGTCTGTGTGTTGGCTGTCCAAGTTGAATTCATGTTGCATTAATTTCTAACAGATTTATTGATTTTACAAGATATTTACAGGGTCTCAAATCAACCTTAGCATAAATACAGACATCATCCTATCTGTTTACAGACTCCACCTAAATTCCTTGGCATTGTTGTCTTTTTTAATTTATTTTTATAGACAAACACAACAGAATCTTGTGTGTTGCTGTCTGGTCAATATATTCTTTGTAAGACTGCTTGTTGGCAGCTGTACCAGGCACCAGGAGAGCGATGCCTAAGGGATTCCCAGATCATCCAGGAACATCCTTTCTGGCTGATGCAGCACCTGTTGTCAAAATGGCAAAGGGATATGCGCAAGCACGAGCCACAGTGAATGGGGTCGGATGTTGACTGCAGGATCTACTATATGAATTGCGATGGGCTTCCATGAGACTCAGCACATTTCAAGTGATGTCTTGGCACCCTGTGTACCAGTGCACTCTGTTCCCACTGTCTGATTTGAAGAGCTCTTAGAAACTGTAAAAGCCATGTCATGTTCAGATACATTTAGCTTGTGAAATCACACTTAATTGTATGTGATGCTGAATTTGTGGCATACATATACAGACATTAAAAAAATAAATCCTGGGATTTCCACTCATTTTGCAGTGTGCCTGAAAAAATGCACATGAGGATAAATTCATAGATTTGTTTTTACTTTTATTTTACGCAAGCATATGCCAGAGTCAAGAGTGAAATGGGCAGAACAGAAACAAGTCAGAGAACCTCCACACAACATTAAAGGCGACATCAAAGTGTACGTAGATGAGGATGCTGTAGCGCAGGGGCACCGGCATTAGGCAAAATAAACTTCATTCAAATTATTCAAGGATAAAAAGGGTAAGAAGATTGCAAATCAGCACTTATATTTGTGGAGCTTGCTGTACTTTGGGGTTTCTTTGCACAACTTTCAATAAACATATTTCATAACAGCCACGGTTGGCACCTTATTCTGGTCCGTTAATGAGGACGATCTTTTATTGTTGATTCGGTCTCAGGAGAAGAAATGAATTCTACTTTGTAATACTGATTACCGAGGTTTCACCCTGATGACTTTGCCTTGTTTTGCTAATAAACTTTTCCACTGCAAATTTATGGCCAACGTCAGCAAACAGTAAGCCGCGGACAAAGCTTGTCATCGGAGAGTGGCTTGTAATCAGCTGATAAAGGATTCATTACTAAAACAAACGCTTCTTTAAAGCGATAATGGACGCGGCCCATCACGTATGTGCTAAGATCTAAAAATGGGTATTAAATGGTATTATTCAATTTTTTTGACCTTTTTACTGTTTCCTTCCAGCCACGAAATGTCTTTAAACCTTCATAATACATTTTTTATTTATTCTGCTTGTTTGATCGTGCGCTACTGAAAGCTCTTGTCCACACACACACAAAAAAGGACAAACACCCCAACTGGGGCATGTGCGCGTCCATGTCTGTGTTCATTATGTGGCCTGTTGTCTACTGGTGAATGTTTAGAGAACAGATTTCTTTGACGTTGACGGCACCAAAGCAATACAGATTTGGCAATTAACCTTGATGTCACTGTAATTACCAAGTCACTTTAGTAAAATGAATTAATTTCCCAAAAGGACTCAGAAACAAAATTACCTTCTCTCTTCCTGAAGAGAGCCAATATGGCGTCTGATAATTAGGGAAGAAAAAGTGAGCCGCTGCCATATTCCTGTCTCTCATTGTGTGTATTCTGTGTAATCTGCCACAGGGGGAAAGCTGCTGATCTGCCTGCCGCTCCCATAACTTCCTCTGGGTTCACGCTGTTGTGACTCTGGCTTGTTCATTTTTCAGCTCGCCACGTGTTCAACCATTCGCTTTTTCTCCCCCTCCGACCTCTTATATTTCTGTCCTCGTCGGCTGGTTTTACAGACGACAGCCATGTCGCCCTGTGTGTTCCAAGAGTTTTCTTTCATTTGTTGCTGATATGACAGTAGGTGGTAACCACTCTTGCTGTTCATGTTGAATGATGCTGTGCACACATGGGAGTGAAGAAGAGCACAATTTCCACAGCTCACTTGATGTGGTTCCTAACATCCAAGCCACCTATATTGGCTGAGGTGTCTGTCAATCCGTTTATGCTGCTTTAATTAATATGTAAATTTATTAATTGCGTGTTTTTAGCTTGGTGGGATCTCTCAGGTGGGGCCAAATAAGCAACGGTTGCCTTTGCCCGTCTCCACACATGCAGGCAGTGGATCGAGATATAAATAAAGTAATTGAAAACACTCGGCTTCGAGTCCCTCAAGTGAGTGTCGTCATGCCACATCTCTACAGACCATAATCATAATAGACCATAATCATGCCAATCATAATAGACAGTAATTATACGTATATCCTCATTAGGCTTTATAATTGTGTAATGTTTTAGATAATTAATGAATTATTACTTACTCATTATTAATTCTTTTTTTTAGCCCCATGATGCTGGCTGAGGAAGAGTTTGCTGAAGGTTGAATAGATAAAACTCAATCACTTGCCCTCATGAACTAGTAGAATAATATTATATTAAATAATATTAAAAGATATTTTGTATTTAAAAGTGTATCTAATAAACATAACAACCAATGTGCCTTATTTCAGATACACTGTTTCTACATTTACTTCTAGTTGCTGCATTATAACTTGTTTAGTGTTATTTTAAATCAAACACTGTGATTTGTGGAGGGTAAAAACTCGCTTTAACAGCAAGAAACTTCCAGCAAAACCAAGCACATGGAGGGGAAGCCATGTGTGGCCACCGGCTGGGGGTGAGGAAGAAAAAAGGAATCGTTACATCTTATTCCATATATCATTTTTTTAATGCTTATAATTTTTTTGCAGTTATTCATCATTTCTATTCCTGTTGTCCTGTTGTTGAGCTGTATTTCATGCTTACAAGAGATGCCATTATCCCCTTTATTCATGTATCATGTGACTGAATAGTCACAGCTGTTTGGCTACCAGCTTTCTTGAAATGTCCAGTCATATACACAGGTACAGTTCATTCCATGATTGGTTATACTAGGATACAGTTTTGTGGTTTTACTTCTGTACACATCCACAGTGGATTTTATATCAAACATTTCATATGTACGGTGGCCCTGAGAGGCCAAACAGACTGCAACTTAAGAAAACACAGCAATAATAAAAACACTGCAAAAGCACACAAAACAGAACAGAAAAAGGAAAAATGACAACGGAAATAGGAAAAAACACAAGGGAAGTGTTTCTGGGGAGACAAAGTCAAGTCAAAGTCAAAAAAACTTTATTTTTCCCCAAGATAGATGATACCTCGCCGACCATACATAAAATACACAAACATCACATTGGGGGAGACAGGTCAGGCTAGGTAGCACTGGCCGGGTGACCACACGAGCAGCAACCCGAACCAAAACCACAGAAAATGCACAACATGAGGAAAGACGAGGAGAAAAAAAGAACTTCCCCCAGACTGAGCTCCAACAGGAAGATCAATTTGAGAACAGAGAAAAAAACACCTCAGCACATAGCACATGAATCATCACATCTCACAACACAGAAGACATAAGCTTCGAAGGCGTTTCGAGGGGGTGGGGGGGGGTGAGTGTAGGTCAATAACCCGACGGACCAGTTGCAGGAACCCAAAACATGGTAGGTGTGTTTTATCATGATTCATATAATACTGATGACGGATTTTTAGGCTAATAGTTAGGCTAACACACTTACCTTATCTTTTCTTTCCTCACAAAACCGATAGATCCTCCACTTCTCCCAGCGCAATTCTTAGCATATTTTGGTTCCTGCAACTGGTCCGTCGGGTCATTATCTCCCCAGAAACACTTCCCTTGTGCTTTTGGAAATCAGTTTTTTCCTATTTCTGTTTTCCTACTTCTGTTGTCATTTTTCCTATTTTTGTTGTGTTTTGTGTGCTTTTGTAGCATTTTTCTTATTGCTGGTGCTGGTTGCAGTCCATTTGGCCTCCCAGGGCCACCATACATACAGTGTTGCCAACTCCTCAGTAAGGAAAATCGCTATTGGTTGTCCTAAAAGTCACTAGAAGTCGCTAAATGACGTCATCGCCTAATTTGCATAATTGGTCATGCTAATCTAATTGTAACCTATGTTGTTGGAGAGAGAAATAACATCGTGGAAGAGACATAAAGTGAGTAAAAAAACGTCCTAAATGCATTAAGAGTTTATTTAGAACTACAAATTAAATTTCTTTTAGCAATATTTTTTTTTAGTGTCACAATTCCAACCCTGCTCCTTTACCCGGGCTTGGACCGGCAAGTGACCCGAAATAGGCACTCTGGTGGAGTTACTTTGTGTGTGTGTGTTTATAAGTAGCAGAGGTGTGGACTCAAGTCACATGACTTGGACTCGAGTCAGACTCGAGTCATTAATTTTATGACTTTAGACTTGACTTGAAAAAATGTTCTAAGACTTGTGACTTGACTTGGACTTTTACACCAATGACTTGGGACTTGAATTGGACAGGCACTATTAGCATCACTATTTGATGAACACATTCCAGCGACTCCAAAGTGACACAGTGTGACGGTTGCCAGGAGAACGGTACTTGTCTGACCACATTGTGCCAAGTGTAAAGTTTAGTGGACGGGTGGATTATGGTGTGTGGGGTTGTTTTTCAGGAGTTGAGCTTCCCATGAAAGGATCTCTTGATGCTTTGGCATAACAATACATTCTTATACAGAAGCTTTTAGGACATTCTCATTAATATGGCGTCGGCTCACCCTTTCCAGCTATAACAGCTTCCATTCTTCTGGGAAAACCTTCTGCAAAATTTTGGACGGTCTCTGGGACTTTTCATCCAGTCATCAAGAAAACCATTTTTTAAGGTCAGACAGTGATATTGATGAAAGGGTCTGGCTCACAATGTCCTTTGTGGTTCATTTCAAAGGTGTTCAGTGTGGGTCAGATCGGTGCTGAAGTTCTTCTATGCTAGACTCATCCAACCGTCACTTTACGGATCTTGCTTTGTGTGTTGGGGCAAAGTCCTGCTGGAACAGAAAAGGGCCTTCCCCATCCTGTTACTGTGACGTTAGACGCATAGAACAGTCCAAAGTGTCTTGGTAAGCTAAAGCATTGAGATTTACCTTCACTGAAAGGTGCCAAGGTCAACCCCAGAAGAACAACCCAACAGCATCATAACTTCCTTACCAAACTTTACGGATGGAGCAGTACAGTTAGGCAGGTAATGTTCCTCTGGCATTCAAGCCCAGACTCTTCCATCAGACTGCCAGAGAGAAAGGAATAATTCATCATTTCACAGAACTCATTTCCACCACTCTAACGTCCAGCTGGGGTTTTCTAAACCAAGCCATGAAAAGCTTGGGCTTGGTTATGTAAGGCTAGCATGCGGCTCCTTGACCATGGAAACCCAGGCCATGAGGCTCCTGGTAACCAGATGCTATGCTGATGTTTATCCTGGAGAATTGTTGTGGTTACTAAATGCTAATAATACCACATACAGCTGATTGTGGAATATCTAGCAGGGGAGAAATTTCATTGTTTTATTTCCTTGTGTTACAGTGCCACGCTCAAATTCAGTAAGCTCTTTTGAGTGACGCATTCTTTAAATGTTTGTAAAGACCAGAGGTGTGGACTCGAGTCACATGACTTGGACTCGAGTCAGACTCGAGTCATTAATTTTATGACTTTAGACTTGACTTGAAAAAATGTTCTAAGACTTGTGACTTGACTTGGACTTTTACACCAATGACTTGGGACTTGAACTGGACTTGAACCGGTTTACTTGAAAAGACTTGATATTTTACCCCAAATATAAAATTTAACACGCATATTATATAGAGATTGAAAATGTGACGTCATTCACGGGTAGAACCGCAAAGGATTCTGGGAACTCGTGGCAAGCGGTACTAGCGCACGCAGGCTTTCAATTAAAATCAGTTACACAGCGATAAAAAGAAACACAAAAATGTCAAGAAGCCGTTGTATTATTAACTGCAATAGCCGGTCGCATGACAGCCACGGGAAGCCGACGGGTAAAGAGATCGGTTGTTATCGGATTACGTCGTTGAAGAGAAATTGTTCAAGCCATGTTTCCGAAGTAACAAAGACGCGACGGATGGCCTGGATTGCAGCCATTCAAAGATCAAATATAACATCCCAGAACACTCCAGCTCACAGGTTAGTCTGCTCCAAGCATTTACACGAAGGTCAGTGTTTTTTAGTAGTTAATACGTCATTTTCATAACATAATTGGTGATATAGGTTACAAGCAAGTCTGGTGCTGAACAGAAATTGTCGCGCTATGCTCCTTTGTTTATTGTGCATAAATAGTGAATTGTCCTGACACAATATTGTGTTTCGCTTCTGTTATTATGGTACATTGACAAAAACATATACTTTTATTCACAGGATAAAACAGGTTTTTTGTATCACTAATTGCCCAGTACGATTACAGCATACAATATTATTGTCACTGCTACATTTCTGTGATGGGTACCAGAAATTATTTCCACTACTAATTAATTACCGTTGAGCTCAAAGGTCCTATTAATAAACGGTTAAGGAATGTGTATTTATGACGACAATTTGTGAGACTGGTAAACTTATGATAGGTACGATGGTCTTTCGTTCTACACGGTGCATTTCAAGGTCCTGTACCCATCCGTCGGTAAACTGTACCTGGGCTTGTTGCAGTGACCTGAAGTTACTAAACTTCACGAGTGTATGCACTCACTCCAAGAACCGTATGATTATAAATATGCATATAAATATGCTACGATGAGATAGCTGACTTCATCTAACTAGCAAATGTTGTCCAGGCTACGTTGGTGATACAGTTTTTTTTAATGTGTATGATATTTTTGTCATGCGATTTTAAAGCTGGTCCTACAACCGCATCCAAGAATAACATGCAGCTTATCTCAGAACTGTCGGTGAAAATTATTCTTGGAGCTAGGTTTAATTGAGCTGCATTTTATAGAGGTGCAATTTCACAATTTGTGTATATTTTCTAAGTTCACTATTTTGTCATGTGTTGAGAAAAACACAGATTTTAAAATTACATGGTCTAATATTTACATTTAGCATAACTGCAACATTCTTTTTTCGTTGTTTTTTTTTAAAGACTCGAAAGGACTTGAAATTCAAAGTTTCAGACTTGTGACTTTACTTGGACTTTTACACCAGTGACTTGAGACTCGACTCTGACTTGCCTGACATTACTTGAGACTTGACTTGAGACTTGAGGATAAAGACTTGAGACTTACTTGAGACTTGCAAAACAATGACTTGGTCCCACCTCTGATAAGTAGTTTTAAACCTTTTGATCCACAAAACAGCATAAGAGTAAAAGAGTAAAAGAAGAACTAACTGCGTTACAGCACCCGCTGCTTGTTGAGAGTAAAAGAGATACGCGCTTTCACGTCTTTTTTTAGCGACTTTTTTTCTGAAAAAAAGTGGTCAATGGTAGGTGTGTTTTATCATGATTCATATAATACTGATGACGGATTGTCAATGTAAATACAAATCCTTTAATTCGTAAACATTTAATCCAAAGTATCTGTAAAACTCTGTGAATTAAAACAGAAAGTCAGTACTTCAATTGCATATTAATTGTTGGATTTAAAATCTATTGTGGTGGTAGGAAAAACTACCCAAATTATGGACCTAACTGCCCATAATGAACACATTGTGTTTCTTAATGCTAATGCTATTTGCTTCTGTAGGTCTTTCTAATACACTGATCTCCAGGTTAAATAGAACTTTCAATAGTTTTCCTAAAATTTAAAGCTTACATGTGAAGTCCATTTTCATATGTTCTATCAGAGCTGCTTCATTAAAGCACAGCCTTTTCAGCCAAATATAACTATGTAACTAGTCACTATAAATGGCTGCTTCCTTGGCATCAATGTCATTGACTGAGCAGGTGAAACAGTGCCGCACTCCTACATCTTGCTGCAGGCTTTAAGTACATGTCATTAAGTTAATTAGAACCAGAACTTAGTCTTCTTAGTTACATTTTAAACGAATTCTCCAGAAATGTGGTGGAGGGTTTACTGTCACATGTCTGCGATGCTGTAATGATGTACCGGCCCTCTGTCTGCTGGTGTCGACATTGACTACCAACTGTTAAAGTTAATAGGGAAATCAAGGTATTTCAAACAGATTCCATTAATAACTATAGGTTTCACTGAAACTACATTTTCTTTTTGTTCTCTTAGGCCTGGGTTTATGCATATATGGAAGATTTTTCTATTTTGCAAACTGGTTATTTACACTTTAATGAGCAAAGGCCTGATCGAATGCTAAGGGTAAAACAAAATGTTTGATTTTGCTCTATGTATGTTATGCATAATATGACAGTAGACAGAACATAGCCAGAAGGAACAGTTGAGTCAATTAGGCGTGAATACAAACCTTCAGCCTGTGTTTAAATGAAAGGAAAGAGAGAGTGTGTTAAGTTAGTTGGACCAAAGTCATGAGCAATCGTTCCCCCAGCTCTACATCATTAGGTGACAGCCTTTCTCCTCTGGTTCTGAGCCACACTCTGATACGCTTCCTAACCCTAGTGACATGGACAAAGTAATTGCTCTTGAAATTGTCTGGAGAAGATGAATAGTATGTATGTGCATACATGAGATATGCGTTATAGCAGTGCATGTGGCTGTGCAGTAGTTCCTCACGACTGTAGGAAGCTATTCCTGAATGTCCAGTCATTTCTAATAAGTTCAGTTTGCAGCTAGCTAAATGGTTTGTGTGTGTCTATGTGTGCACATGGCCACAGAGTTCAGAGCGTGGGGAGAGGTCAAAACAGAGACAGATGTGGGAACAGGCTCTATGACAAGAACCCCCATCATAGCCCTCTGATGTCAGCGCTGCCGTCCCTGTGTGACTCGGGTCACTTCACAGCGTGGGAGTTTGTTCGTGTACCTTAAGGTCCGTGTCGTCTGTGTGCAGTGTCAGTCAGAGGCTACGGAGAGTTCAGGGGACGTCAGGTCTTGTACTGAACAGAAAAAAGAGAGGGATGATGAAACAGTAGAATCAGCAGCTGTGTGGGAGTGTTTGAGTGCTTGTTTCCACATGTATCTGTGGGCACGGAAGGATGAGGAGTTTTTGTTGTCCAAGAAAAGTCAGCTAAATCTGAAAGATGATCTGAAATTAAGAGCACAATGAAAACAGTTGGCAGGCTGATGCTGGTGAGGCCGGTGGTCATTACAAACATGGATTTACTATCTGACTCAAAACAACTGGAACAATGACTACAGTAGCTTGTGTTTGCAGTAAGCACAATGATACAGGCCTATATCTAGACCCATATGCTGCAGCTAGAAGGTCCAGAACTGACCTCTAGTCCGTTATAAATCAGATATCTTTGGCTAGAGTTGCCATAATTTCCGTAGTTACCAACTACACTATTGATTTATTTTGCTGATTAAAATAATGAGTACATTTAACAGTAATGTAGCTTTTATTACACAGTCTGACATACTGTAAATTGTTCTCGTTTTCTAGGCGAATTATTGGATTCTTTATGTTAACTTTAAAAATATATATTACATAATATTCTGCGGCACAGCCTGTGGAACAAAAATAGGCAATGTCTCTGTTTGAATATTTCCTCTAATTATCCTTTTTTCCCCCTTAGTCCTACTACTTTATCTTGTTGCAACGCTACTGTACATATTGAATGTACAGTTTCACAGTTCAGCAGTGACCTCCTGGTAAAGGACTAATGGGCCTATTTAGTCCCCCCAACCACCACCTCACTCCTCATCCCAGACAATCCTGGCTCAAACCCAACACCTCTTAGATGAAGATAGTTTCAGTCATGTGAAAATTGCTATCGAGACGGCTCGTGAGCGAGATGCCATCAAAACCCATTTCCCTGCTCATCACGATGTTCATTATTAATGAAACTCGATGTTAATGAATGTAATTTTTTTCTTGATTGTGCTCCCTCTATTGAAGAACAAAAGCAGAATCAGTTACACAGAGCACATTATCTTCATCACGAGCGGCGGTAGAGCGTGTGCAATCACCCAGTCATTACAGTCATTAGAAGTGTCTCTCAGTTTTGTTTTGTTTTTCATCTTGTCACTTAAAGAACACACAGCACATACTGTGTACAATTACTTACATCACTTACCTTTACATGCTGTGTTTAAAACAAAGTCAGTTTCAACTGCAGTTGAACAATGGCACGTTTAATTCCCCCGTGATACAGATACAAAGTGCAAAATGCAAAGAATCCCAGCAGCAGTCATTAGAATGAAGAATCGCATGCATTGTGCTGTGAAATACTGGCCGAGTCTGCAGTGTATTTTACAGCGTTTTATGAACAAAAGGGCTGAGCTGTTGACACAGAAGTCCAATTAAAGTGATACATGTAATATTCTCTGAAAACTGAGCCATGAAAACATGAAAATTAGGTACTGCCTAACTGAAGTATGCCTTTACTGTTTTACTGCTCTGTTTGCTGTGCTAGTATTTGTGGTTCATATGCAAGAAATCAGTAGGTGGACTTTTGCTTCACTTTAAGAATTAACTAAATGCTCCTTTTTTCCTCCTTCTGTTGATTGACTTGGATTTTTTTTGCACAAACTGTATACATACTGTGTATGGGTACAGTGTGGACACAAAGGGCTGGACATTAGTAACTATACTCAGCTAGTCTGTGGTGTTTAAAAAAATGCTCAATTTGTTACTAAGAGGCCAAAGTGTGTCAAGAAAATTTCCCCCCACACCATTATACCAGCAGCATCGGCCTGAACTGTTGTAAGGAAGGATGGATTCATGTTTGCAGTGTGGTCTTCTGCTGCAAGGTTTGACATGTTGTGGATTAAGAGATGCTCTTCTGTATACCTCAGTAATAACAATGGATATTTTAGTTACTGTTGCCTTACACTATTTTTTTGAAAATTGTTTCACCAGCTTGACAATCAATCTGAAAACAGAAAAATAGTCCTGCAAATTGTATCTAATACACATGATAGCCCCCCTCACACACAAAGCACAGTGCTGCTGTCATGATTAGAGGTATTTTTTAAAATCAGTACCCTGTGGGTTTGGTTTGATTAGATGAGAGTGAAGATGACCAAACAAGCCCAACAGATGCCATCAGAGTTTGATTCAAATAAATATTGTTTATTGTGTGATGCAAAACAGAATTTCACATCATCTTTTTCTGACTGAGCCATACTTCCAGAAATCAGACAGAAAACCAAAAAGAATCATGACTGGATTTGGATTCTTTGTTTTTTTCCCACATGAACAGAGATAACACAGCTCCACCTCGATTCTGAAACACAGTTTGTCTGACAACGTTAACGCTCACTAAAAAAGCAAATGATCCACAGTTTTCTGCAGCTCTGTCACTACCCACAGAACACCATCAACAGCAAAATTGCAAAATTTAAAGTAGATCTAACCTGTTATCAAGATTTATTTTTGATATAGGTCTGCATATTTACTGTAACACCAGTTAAAGAGGCTGGACAAAACACCACTGATTTTCTCAGACGTTAAAAAGCAACAACGACAAAGAGACTGTGTGCATTCCCTCACACTATGCCAGTTAAAAAGAACAGCAAGCCTGCAAAGACTCGCATCACTCTGATTAACAAGGACAAATAGCGGATTTAAACAGTTCCCATGTGAACAAACATGGACAGAATGCATTGTTTCAAAGAGAAAGGGCCCATACATAATTAATTACTGTAAATAAAGGCTGTGACTTCAATTATATTTACTAAGAGATAGATCAAATAGAAAATTAATTTTGTCAACCTGTCACATTTTGGTTTAAAAATAGAAAAAGCAAGTGTAATAGATGAATACAGGTATATGAAACAAAGCTTCTCATCAAATAAAGGGCTGACTGCGTGTGTGTGTGTGTGTGTGTGTGTGTGTGTGTGTGTGTGTGTGATGCTCTTGTGGGAGGCAGATGGGACAGACCTCCACCAACCCACTCTACTTTCTCTCTGCATGACTTGTCACCACATTCGGTGGGTTGTTTTATTTCCAGAGCAACACACACACACGGAGAGAGAGAGACACACACTTGCACACACTCATGTGACAACTACTGTTTCATTAATCATCTGTATGTGTAAATTAGGCATGAAAAAAGAGTATTTGGAGCATAAAACCTTGGACATACTGTCCTTTTCTGTGTTCTGTGGTGATAAATTGGATGATAGAGTGTATCCTTTTGATCACACCAATATCACAGAAATTTGAATAGCCATACACACACACATATATATGTGTATATGCATATATATTTGTGTATATGCATATGTATATATGTATATGCATATGTATATATATATATATATATATATATATATATATATATATATATATATATATATATATATATGCCTTGTTTGTTCTCAAGAGCAATTAAACCTTTTTTTCCTCTTAGTTTTGAATTACACTCATGGACTGATTGTTCACCTTCATGTTTAGCTGGTACTAACCAGTAAGTGTAACTCACACTTATTCTTTCTGCTTTCTAGTTCCATAAGTTGCTTTCAGATGTAATTCTCACAATTATTTATCCATGTTGGCAGTATTAAAAGACGTTTTGAATGCCGTGTCTTGCCCCAAAGATTAACAATTCACCAAGCGGCTTATTAGAGTAATTCATCAAATCAGCGGGCAGTGCTGATTAAATCAACTTGGTAATAAATGGAATGATCTAAAGCCTTCTGATGCCCAGAGTCCTCACAGCCCACCTGCCCGATTAGGAGGCAATTTATCCCATAGCTTTCCACAGAGTCTCTCCCTTTAATTGGGGAAAAATGTGAATGTCCTTCTGTTTTGCCTGATGGCAAAAACTGCAGGTTCTTGATGAAGGATCTCATAGTGACACTTTGGCCCCATGATGAGAAAACACCTTCTTGTAGCCCACTGGCATTGTTGGGCCTATTTCAGGTCGCTTAATGCTACAAGAATTTACGGTACATCCCTAAATAATTGATTTTCACTCTTCTTGCAGATTTATAATTTAAGGGTATGATATAGACTCCAAATTCCATTCCTGAAATGTGAGAGATGCATGTGTTGAGAAGCAGCGGGTACAGCCATGTAGGAGTATTTCTATGCACACCAAAGGAACGTGGGAGTAGCTAGGTTTTCTCTTTTTTGTTCACCATGTGTATGGTGCTGGATTGTGCCTGATAAAGAAGATAATCAAAAACATCTCAGGACTGAGAAATGACAGCTTTTTAACCAATATGCCTGTTGTATCAGCTGTACCCACACAAAATAGTTTGAAATCAATTATGCCATGTCATGTTACAGTAGAAAAAATACCAAGTACCGTATTTTCCGCACTATAACGCACACTTAAAATCCTTTAATTTTCTCAAAAATCGACAGAGCACCTTATAATCCGGCGTGCCTTATGTATGTATGAATTCTGTTGTGCTTACTGACCTCAAACCGATTTTATATGGAACACGGTGCTCAGAAATCTGTCAAAAAATGTTTTATTACGACTTTGGTAAGCTACGAAGCCGCACCGCTTGATGGATTGTCGGAGCATTACGGCTACTGTAGTGAGGAGCCTCACGGAGTAATCTGGGTCCAAAACTCCATATGTTTCAGGTCCCAAAGTCAAACGAACACTGCGACATCACTGAGAGTTAAAAACTGTCTAAATTCTATCATCTTTAATAAAATGATCAGTGTTGCTGCTTTACCAGGTGTAACAATTAAGTTTAACATCCAGGTATCCATGAAAACAGAATTTATTAAGTTTAACTGAGTTAGAAATTAGCAGGAATTTAGCTCGCTAGTTTCCACCTAAACATGTTCTGACTGAGAGATTTCTGAGAAAATTTAAACGTACAGCTCTGCTATCACTTCCAACATAAATGAAGACAGAAAATTAAACAGCAGTGACGTTTGTAGGGTTACTGAAGTTGGGCTAGCTCGTATATGCTATGTGATTGCTAGCAGCACAGCTATGTTAGCATAATATAAACAGTGAAGCTGGTAGATGAACGCTAAAAAGCAAAGCAAAAAAAGAAAAGTTTCTTTTTGCTTATAATATTAAGTTAATCATACATATGCAAAACTTCACAAACAGTGGGAAAAATATACAAGAAAATTCTTCTCTTAGAATTGGTATCAGTACCTGAACAATGCAACTGGCCTGTATGAATTTTCATAAGGCCATTGCCAGTATATTGCTAATTACACAGTATTTGCAGTGAGTTCATTGTTCTTGGTCATTTTAGGGTTATAATTAACTAATTTTCTTCAGTGCAAAATGCACAAATCTTTACAGAAGCATTACCTTCGACTTCTGCAAGTTTTGTGAGCGTACTTTGAGTATTTGAAGGTCACAAAATCTGTGCTTTGTATGTTTGCCATACACATGTGCTGGATTTAATTTCACCTCATCACAGATCTAAACAGGCTGAATCAGTAGCTAGCTTCAGTATGAATGTAGATGAGCTGCCCTATAGGGGAATGCTCATTCTAATACAGCTCGACGTGTCTGTTTCTGTGTTTCTACTTGTGTGTACAATCATGCATTTGTGCATACTCCCCGTGAATGTGCTTGCTTTGTGTGCCTGGGTATCTGTATTCAGGGAGGTAAAAGTGGAGAATGTTGGCGAAAGCAACTCTCGGCAAGCATCAGATGGCTTGTGATGAATAGTCAATTAACTATAAACTTGTTCCAGGATGACCAGTGAACGAGGGAGGAGAGGATAGCTGAAAAAAAGGCATCCATTATCTAGCAGCTAATTATCTAGCCACTGCCATTTCCATCCTCGAGATAGCTATGTGATTAAAGGGTTTGGTCAATCAAATAGATAACAGGGATTAGAACTGGGAGGACGGGAGAAAAGGAGAATGAGGGAAAGCAACGAAATGAGCCAGAGAGAAGGCTGCCGGAGGCTCATTTTATCTTGTGCGCTATAAAAGCAAAGCAAGGACCTTCGCAATTATAAAAAAAAAAAAAAATCCCATCACTGTACTATTACTTCTTGGATCAGGCTATCTATATTGATTGCATCATCAAGTATGTGGCTGCTCAGTGAGTGGACACGAACAGATTCTTATTGAAGTCAACTGTTGACATGCTCTGTAGTAGTCGTGGTGTCAATATTAAGCCGAAGATGCGCTAATGATTATTTAATGGAAATAACGGGGGGGGAAAGGTTATTTTTTCAGTGCTTTTTTTTTCTTTCTTGTGTCGCCTACATATTTTTATTTTTGGAGTATTTACAATTATATTTGCTGACTGTTCACAACAACATCAAGGCACTGACATAAAAGGGCCCTCCTTTTTCTTGTGTTCAGAGCACTAAAAACTAAAACTCTTCTGAAAAATTACTTCACTCCATTAGAAATTGCTGCCCTGGTAAATAAAATGTTTAATACAGTCTCAATTTACTGTATAAATGTTTGCTGATATAGATTAGGGGACATCTGCTGAAATCAGCTTCTATATAATCTAGCTACCATCTAATATAACACATTTCAACAAAAATTTTAACCAACTAATGTGAGTTGAATCAACAAATTAAAAGAAGTAAATGGGTGGCATTAGGACAGATTAAAACAGTGACTGTCTCTCCAAACGACTGTCAAATTATGATGGTAATATGGAATAATATGGAATTTAAGTTTTATGGGTTTTAAACCTCAGATTATAAACACATGCAAAAGTATTATTTATACTCCCGTCTTGTTTTTGACTGATTTACACATTTCCAGAATTTGTCATTTATATAAAATCCAGATTGCAGTGAAAATCTGACACTTATTATCTACAAAATCTTTTGAATGGGAAACCCTGCAACCCTGGCAGAGGTAAGAAAGGAACTATTGTGGTACAAACACCATGAGTTATCACCACCAAAAATAGTAAGAGGCAGTTCATGAATGATACATATTAATATCAGTCTGTGTGTTAACTGAAAGATGAGCACAATAACAAGAAATGCCAGCTCTGTGAAAAGTTCAATTCTTCTTTGCCTTATTTTTCAGATCCACATAACTGCATAAGGCTTGATTTACTGTAAAATAAATGTATGCATGGGCTGAAGCATGCCTGAGGTTAGCACATTCTCACTCCACTTTTATTCTTTATTAATACTAGATTACACGTGGGAAGAGGCATGTTCACAAAAACCATGTGAACAATGTTTATACATCTAGCCCCTGATGGTTTCTCCTGCCACAATTACACTGCTGCTACACTGCTACTATAATGCAATATAATGTATAATGCATAATGTAATCCTTTCACTGTAAAACATTACTGTATAGTCACTACAAGTGGGCAATTACAATGAAATGAAGGCCTAAAATGTAAAGAGAATGAACACAAGCTTTGGTCGTTTCTTGTAACCAATCGTTGCTAAAACAATATCAAAAGCTGAGTTTTTAACAGTTGAAAATATCACAACGGCAGCACATCTATTGGAGTCATAAATGACTTCACTCAAGCACTTTATTGCTTTATTTGAAATATAATGTTTGTTCCTTGTTTGAGCATTCAGACGTTGTGGTTGTTACTCAAAAAAAGTAAAGTGTAACACATTACCCATTCCTTTTTTAAAAAATATTGCAGTATGATATGTAGTTACTCATCTGAGAAATTACCTCATTACACTACTTTCACATTAACATGACCCAAAAATGCACTGTCACATAGATCAGTTAACTATTTAAACCTGAGGCTATCCTAATATGGACGCAAAGTCTTTTTATTTGTTGTGCACGAACACAAAACCAACAACAAAATCCAAACTTAAAACCCAACAAATAGAGACTTTGAAGCGTTTGCCACTTTAAGTTTACTTTAGAAGCATGTGCAGGTAGAAATTGAGGTTACAATGCTACAAGCATGCTTGCTCATCACTGCTTTTCAGTTCAAATTTCAGGCTCTGGCTAGGCTGAGATCAGCATATGCTCAGCTATAATCACACTTGGTTCTTCACTAGCTCTATGTTAGCATGCTGTCTGTGCAGATGCTTGCAAAAAGCCAATGTAGCAGAATAATGCATTGTTTCTGTCCTGGATTCACTTTGCATTTTACCATCACAAAGAACCTTAATAATACAACTAATGACATATTTATAACTATAGTGCAATTATTATACTATACTATACTGTACTATACTTAGTTACTTGTAATGTGTTACACCTGACACTCATGTGAACACAATGCGTCAATCTTTCCAAGAGTGGACGTCTCAGAAAATTCACCTTAAGGTCAGATCTTGCAGTGCTCGGAGAAACTTCCAAAACCCCAAAAGCTGCATCCTTGACTCTACAGGCTTCCTCTCCTGGGTCCCCACAGCACGTAACTCCATGTTTGATTCGGTAGATTTTTAAGCCTTCCTGACACAACTCCAACAGATTTGTGTCTCCTCTCAGGATTGAAGCAGGGACCTTTTGATTGATAGTCAAATGTATAAACCACTACACTATAACAGTAAAGTTAGAAAAAGACTGAACAAAACTACAAGACAATGATCCCAAACACACCAGCAAAGCTACATCAAAATCATTCTTTTTTATTTGAGCAGTGATCCAGTCAAAAGTTCAGACCTCACCCTGATAGACATACTGAGGCAGAGCCGTAAGAGAGTTGTGCATGAACAAGCACTTGCAAACCTGAATGAACTGAAGCCAAAAATCCTCTGCAATTTTTTCACAGTGCTGCAGTGAGTCCTGTGGAAATGTTCTTTTTCGCATAAGTGTAAATATATTTTCATTTTGAGGCCATTGCCTAATGTCATGAATCCAATGTTGCTGTTCTTCTCAGTCTAAAGATACAATTGTAAAATCATCTAAAATAAGGGTGCAATTCACACTCCAATGCTGAAAGTGCGAAAATTCAGGGTTTTTGCCTTATTAATTGTGTTTTAAAATTTGTTGATGCTGTAAATATTAACACACAATCTATGCTCCTCAACGAGAGAATGTTCTTGTTGTTGTCATTATTGTTAATTTAGAGTCTAAATTGAACTGTTTTACCTCTATGGAACTGAACTGTCGGACACACTTATACCCCTACTAAAAGCAGTAAATCATAAAAATTAAAGTGCTACTCAAAGTGAAACACATTAAAAGAGGCAGATTTTAGGTTTCACCAAAGGTAAATCTATTTTCTTGTTTTGTATCTTTAACCAGTTAGAAAAGCATTCCTCCCTATATGTTACTTGTTATCTAGGGTTTAAAAATTAAGCCATATACATGACCAATGTGTGTGTTTATCCTGTGGATCTAATGCTAACATTTCCATCAGGTTTCATTTTTCTGGCCATGATATAGATGTAAATCAGATAAACATAATTGGCCCTTCAGGCCCACAGCGAAGTTGAATGTCTCTATTAGTGTCCTATGGGGAAAGGAGTGTGTTTATGTGCAGGGGGTGTTTCCCCCCTGTGGATTATTCACATTCTTCTCGATGCATTTTTCCCCTTGACACACCACTGTACTCCAGCAAAGATCATTTTATTGTTTTGTATGTGTATAAAGAGCGATATTGGTCATTAATATTTCATGCTCACTGTCAGCGTGGTTCCCCGCAGAGGGAAGGCTTTGCGTATGCTTTTGAGTTAGGCCCATGCTCGTAGTGTGAAACCGATGCCTTGGTTGGTTGTCACACTATCAAATGTGACAACCAAGTACTTTTATGTTTCAACCTGACCTTTTATGTCTCCATTGGACAAAGCTCCCCAGGGACGAACCAATCAGGAAACCCCCGTGGTGCACAGATTAAATCAGTCTCCCTGAGCTGCCAAGTTCTCAGAGAGGATCCATCTTTCACAGGAACGTATAAACACACACTGTAGTCAAGTTCTTTAGAGCTATTTTATGTGTGAATGTGTGAACAAAAACAAACCCCAAGGCAATTAAAGTAAAACTGGAGGTGATTTGGTCATTAAATATATCTAAATACAATTAAACAGCAAAAGCCCTGTGACAGGCTGCTGACCTGTCCAGGGCATACCCTGCCTCTCGTTCTATGATAGCTGGGATAGGCTCCAGTCCCCCCGTGACCCTGATAAGGATGAGTGGATGGATGCTTTATAATACCTCTCTTTGCCTTTGAAACACCACCAGATTACCTACTTGCCCAGCTTTTCAGGCTACTGCAAATGTAAAAGCATAGGCAGTGGCAGGACTTCTTCTGGTTGCTGTTAGGTCTACACTACTCTGGCTGCATGGATGCTGTTGTCATGGTGCAGAATCATTTGATTGTGACCTGCCGCCTTGCTAATTGTACTGCATGATGAATAAAAATCTCTTAAAAGCATTTACGCATGATTGCACATATTCAGTCTTCCTACAATCATAAAGTCTGTTTCCATCCATCAGTTTTAATTTTTTAATGCGATTTGTGTTGTATTTTTAATGAAGACACTTAGACTTAAAAATGAAAAGCCGATTAAAGGACAATTAAAACCTTATTAATGGATCTTGATGTGCCCAAGGAGTGTGATGTGATGCAGTGAACCTTGTAATGTTTTGCAATGAACCTTTGCTAACAGACCTAAAACATTCACTGGTATCTCAAAGAACATGCAGCTTGATAACAGAGCACTGCTGAAAGGCAGTCCGTGGTCAAATACTGTCCAGGGTGATTCAGATGTGATGTCGTTAAAGCTCCAGACAGGTGGAGAGAAGCAGTCTCCATGCACCTGCAGCTCATCACCAGCAATCAGCATGGCGGTCTTCAGGACCTTCCCTCACCGCCAGAACGTCAGCTAAACCACAGCGACCATAAGACCATAAATGGGCCTTTGTGCCTAACTAGTTCAATTATTTCCTCGTGCTCTCATTTCTCCAGTTGCCCACACCTCTGGTTTATTCTCCATTTACCGCCGTGCCTTCCTGGACACCATCTGTCTCTGGTCCTTTGCTCCTGTTTCCTGCCAGCCTGCATCTCTCTCCCAGCCACCGCTGCACCACCTGCAGTAATCGGAAAACTAACCTGTCTGCCCTCCTGCTCACCACAATCATCCACTTCTCCTGGAAATTGTATCTGGACATTCCCGTTTTGCCCGCTGCTCACTTCGCCGTGTTTCCCCAGAGAATCACCCCTCCCTCGATAGCTTCTCCTTTCAATCTGCCTCATCATACAACTCACCTGTAGCCATCGGAGTAGGCAATAATACCTCTCTCTTCCCGTTGCAGTCCCTTTCCCTGTGAAGTTTCCTCAGTGCCTTGCTCTGCCATCGATAATTGCTGTGTTTAATAAAATCAGTTTTAGTTGGAAATCCTCGAGTCTGCTTTTGGGTCCTTTCTCACACTGGCCTACTGGCCACTTCTTACAAATCCAGTAATTCAAGACAAATTTTGGATGGTACTTTTAGCCCATTTACCCAGACATTATAAAGTATATAGTGTCTGGGCATATACAATATATAGGTATAATATATATAGCATGATGGAACTGTGTTGCCAAAACTCCTTTTTTGGCAACACAGCGATAATTAAGAACATTGTAACATTGTATAATATAAGAGAGTCTGTAAGACAAACAGACAAAATCCTGCAAAAAATATAATTGGTAAGTTATACTTCATGAATTACCTCACCTGATTATTTCACATCTTAAAATAACTTGGTCGCTTGAGGATTATTCTGCTGAGCATCTCATTCCACTAACATCAGCTATAGCAGATAAACAGTATTACCTTAGCCAACTTTGTCTTTTGACCATTTTAAGCTAGGCAGCTACATTCTTGTTACTGTGAGATTGAACACTGCTGCCAAAACCTTGTGTGCTTTTCAGAGTAAATCCTTTCTAGTAATATTGTTGATCCAAGCAGCTAAGAACAGCACAACTTGATTTTTGAAATATTACGATCAATATTACCTCCTAGGACCTGGCGTCCACATATGTGCACATCACATTTTGGGTTATTTAGACCAAAATACTTAATTTTGCTCTACATGGGCCTGATATCGAGTTATGAGGACATTATACTGCTACTGTTCTATCAAAATTTTTAACAAATATCCTCATATGTGGCTCTTATTTTTCTTAAAAACAAAAATAAGGTTAAAAAAAATCTGGTAATTCTTTGTTTTTACATTCATCGGGCCCCAATATGCCCAAATATCAAAGACAAATTAAAAATGCATGTTGTAGAAGAGTTGAGGTCTTAGGAGGTTAAAATAGAAGTGAAAAACAGAAACTATAAACTTTTATTAGGACAATATAGTGGTTTACATATTAATCTAACAAGCAAGAGATTCACAGTTCAATTCCAGGAAGACACACAAATCGCTTGGGGGTTGCATCAGGAAGGGCATCCAGCATAAAAAATCTGCCAAATCAAATATGCAGAGCTACATGCTGTGGTGACCTCCTGGGAATGAGGGAGCAGCTGAAAGTAGCTTAGGACAGCTTGCGTTCAGATGCACACATATTGTAGGGAGTTGCCACTCCAGTAGTGGCAGCTGGTATACTTATGGTACTTCCTGTGATTTTTGCACGTGTGAGTAGACCAGCAGTATCTACCTTCTCTTGTTTTGTTTTGTTTTTTTTAATTTTTCACAGCTTTTCCCCCAAGTCGAACCTAAAATTCTGTAACCCTAACCACATAGTTTAAGTAGCTTCCCGTCTGTCTTAAACCTACAACAACAAAGTTTTTGGCCACATGGGGGCATCCAAACCAACAAATACACAAAACGCACATTTTATCAATTTGTAAAGTTGTTGCTGGTAAACAGTTTCTATTCACAGAGCAAGTAAACAGGGAGTGGAAGTAGTTTCTATTGTATTATTTGAACACAAAAAACATATTTCCGTCTCTTGAGCTGGACTTGAGGAAAATATTGAGCTGGAAAATATTTTCACCAGAAGTTTTTCCTACCTTCTGTTTAGTGCAGCAGAGGTCATATGCAGTTTGTAGTGTTGAAAGCTGTTATTCAAGAGGACCAACCTGCTGTGGCTTCAAGTGCAGCTGATAAGAGCCGTTCTGAATACATCAGTAAAGATGAAGCTTTAAAATAAAAGTAAAAAAAGAAAAACTAAAGAGATGAAACAAAATTATTTATAGAGCTGAAAGGGAATGAAAATCTTGGACATAATTACCTTATATGTTCATCACAACGGAAATCCTATTTGATATAACATGTTGTTATTAAGGATAGGAAGTTGAGAATTACTAACGAATACTACATTCGTTATAACTGTGTACATCCTAAGTTTTCGGTTGCATACCTACGTCAGATACAGCTGATTCTCCAGACTTGTGTAGATTTCTTCCTACTTCTTCCTCTTTGAACAACACAAATTGAGGACGAATCAACAAAGAATATGACCTTTAGACACAATAGTGACACTGATAATTAGGATATTTCAAGAATAAATTACAGTGTAGCTGAATACTTCTGCATAAAATAGCCTGAGAAAATTATAATAAAATTTATAATACTTGCCTCTGATACAAAATAAGTCAAATAAGTGCTTTAAAATAAGAGTTCCCCTGAGCGTGTCACTCTACAAATGAGTGAGTCTTAACAGCAAATGCTGCCTGCAAGTGTCTGCTTGAGGTCTTCAGGCGGAACGCTGGTTTGGTATGTGAACAGGCCATTAAGGAGCCTGTTTAAATAGTCTTTACTAGTATTACTATGCTGCTTTTGAATGATCTACTACCTATTATTTGTTATGTTTTCTAAATTATACCTGTTAAAAGACCATATTAGTGTTCTGGTTTGGCAATATGAGCTCACTGCACATACGTACACGTTACATGCGGGGACGTTTGGGTCGAGCCTCCACGAAGTAATGCACAGCGATCAGTACGAGCTGGGCACTGAGATGTGAAGGACAACAGTTGACCACCCAGCTGCTGCTGCTTCTGTTTTTCATTACACAGAAAAACGAGCGAGAGAGAGAGAATGAGCAGTGGAATATTTTTCCTCGACTGCTCAGGCGCACATTTTAACACCATCACAAAACGACAATAGATCGCATGAAAAATAACAAAAATCAAGATCTGCCCATTCAGAGGAGCGAGTCATTCATTTTATTGTTTTAATGGTCACTCCCTGCGTCACGGCTGCAGTCAGCGAGCGCACCACAGAGCTCAGAACAGCCATTACTTTTTTACATTTACACTCGAAATGCAAATATCAGCGGGACATTAAAAGCTCAGTCCCTTTGCGCTCTGGTTGGAGTCAACTGTGTCAGTTTGTTTTTGCACCAGTGTCACCAGTTTAAACTCCTGCAGTTACTGGAGTCTCATTTTAGCCGCTGACTGACATCTCCGATTAAGTCAGGCCAGAAAATGAGAAAATACAGAAGATTTTTCCACCTCATTAGGGAATTAGAATCTTTTTTAACCTTTTTTCCAGAGTTATGAATATCTCAGTAAATGAGTTTAGGCAATGTGAGGCTGATGTCAGTTAGCGTGAAAATTAAAACAAAAATAAGGAAAAAGTCAGGGAGAGGAAAAATAGAAAAGGTAAAGGAAAGGGATGGCTGGGTGGGATAAATTTACAGACTGTACAACCGGAATGGACACTCTCTAATTGAGACAAATGAACAACAGGAGAGAGGTGTGTGCGAGAGGCGACAGTGGATTTATCTAGTCCATCTTTTGCCCTTTTACCTCGCTTTTTTTTTGTCCGCTCTTTTTACATAAATCCACATCCTTTTTTTACTCTAAATAAAAAGAGGAGTGCAGCACACTCCATCTGCCCATTCTCATACATTTAGAATCTATAAATCATTTATGGCAAACCTCATCGGTAAATGAGGTTATACAATAGGAGTTATTGTAAAATTCTCGCTTCTTCCATTTATTCTGCGTGTCACACTCTAATGCTGCAGGGGATTCTTTCTTAACTATTACACAGTGCAAACAGAATTAGTTTATTTTAGCACAAAACTGGGTGTTTCTTATCCAAGTAGTTACCAAGCCATTCCTTGTAATTTCTGACAGTTTGATAAAGTACAGATATTGATTCCCCTCCTCCCCCGAAACACTGACTCTTGAGGATGAAGCCAAAGTGCACCAACAGCAGCTCAGCGAGCACACTTTTTGTTCCAAAATGTGATATCCACCTACTCGAGCACTATGAAAAATGGCGGGTTTGTGCATATAAACCGTAAATTATTTCATGCATTGAATCCTTTAGCACAACCTGAGGTACTTGATATCCCAGAGGATATGTCTGCATTTGCCACGGGATTCTTGAAAAGACTTTGGATAAACTTTAGAAATTGCAAGTAAAAAAACCCAACACATATATTAGTGCACTGTAACACCTGATTACTACATTTTGTAATTCGTGCAAGAAAACTGGCTGGCAATTGAACAGGGCAAATCTTTAAGTAAATGAAAACCGATCCAACTATTGGATAAAATCATTGGACAAGTTTAGACACGGAATGAAAGACACGTATAATAACAAGGAATTGTTCAAAGTAATATATTAAAGGTGGGCATAAGTTGCATAACTGCTGCTAAACTATTGGAAATATTAGATTACGTATCAGATAAATGGTTGGGTGAGAAGCGACTTAGACACTGTTAAATTATAACAGCTTGAGAATCCAACTTTTACTTTACCTTTAAGTCTAAAAAATGTTATATAAAGCCAAAGTCTAATATTGTAGGAGCATATTATGTTATTACATTGTGATATATTTTAATACATTTTTTAAAAATATATGTTGCACCAATATTGTATTTCTGCTTTAGCAAAAATATTGATTAATTCATTAAAGAATTTTTTTTTTTGATATTTAAGTATTTAATTTTGACATATAAAAACTGTAACAGATATAATGGTATGAGTCATATTAATTCATAACTTTGAACAAAGTTGGCAAATGAATTTAAACTCAAAATACCATACCATACAACAAAGTAGAAAAAGAAAATTTATTTAATTATCTGCAATATTGTCAAATGTGTTCCACCAATACTACATCTGTGTTTCATTTTTACATATCAGGGATATTTTGACGCTGGTAATTTAACTGACAGTTTAAATGTCTTTGTAAGTTTATGATGTGTACAGGTAACGTGACGATAACCCCTATAAACAAGTAATACGTACTCTCACTGGTCAGCCATGGAAATCTGTGTGACTAATCGCACAGTTTTTGTGATGATTTCAGTCCCAGAGGTTTGAAGTTAGCTGAGCTTTAGCCACTTTTACCCTCTTTGTGCCTCACTTCTAGTAACTTCACGTGATCTGCCTCTTCATTGCTGAGTTGCTGCGGTTCCTAAATGTTTCTGCTTTGCAATATTACCATTTACAGTTGATCCTGGATGATCTAGAAGGGAAGAAATTACACAAATTACACATTCTGTATTCCAAAGTATAATACAGTAGCTATCCGGTAGGATGTGATGACAGTTCCTTCCAGTTGATCTGACATTAGATTTCCACATTTTCCCATCTATACTTGCAACATCCATCATGACAAAGGTCTGATTTTAAGTATTCCTCTTATCTTCTTTGCCTTTAATACTAAAATGTTCTTCATGTACACCGTGTCCAACATTGAGGTACCGTGTAATGATTTCAGACTTTTAGATCCTCTAAAAATAAATAGGTGACCTTGTCAGCAGTGCAGCATATTTTGGTAAAACACCCTGTAGCTTTGTGAGTGTGATAGACTACAGTGAGCTACTGATTTGGGGTCAAAAGCTGCTGGAAGGAGCTTTAAATGACTTTGGTGTCACAGTACTCTATATCCCTGGACAGTGAAAGAAGCAGCTAATGGGACATTGTTTTACAAACGATCTTACTATTAAATTTCACTTCAAGCAATGACTGGAGCACCACATTTTGGAATCTGCCATTTGTAAGAAAGCTGTGTTTGTTATTTGCTCTATGAGAATGTGGCGTTGATTTTCAGCATTGCAATATTTGGTTATTTGAAAAGAAGGGCTGCTGGCAAAGGCAGAAACTCACAAATGGTGGTTTTTATCTGTGCTCGCTTTAGGAAAACAAACGAGCTAAATGTCTGATCTTAGACTTCTTTGTCTTTACTCGGTGTTATGGTGGAGGAGCATTTGTTTTAGACGAGAACTGGGTTGCCTTGGCTGACAGTGAGGCCTCAGCTCTCACAAGGATTGCAGTCTTTAAGGCAGTTGCCAAAACTTTCTGTCAGTGCTGATTCTCTCTTATTGAACTAGCTTTAGAGTGGAGGTGAACTTTGAGTTCATTTGCTCTTTTAACCCTTGTGTGGTGTTCGTATTTTTGTTACTCAGCCAGTGTTCATGGGTCTGGTGGACCCGCTAGAGTTTTGGCTTTCCAAATTAACACTATCAAACAATTTTATATTAAATTACTCAACAGATGTTTACTTCATCCCAATTACAAGACATATGAACAGCAAACATGGTTAATTTTTTCCCTTTACCTTTGTTAGATCACATTTATGAATTAATGTGCTTCTCGTTTTTCTTTTATATAAAATGTTATAAATAAATCAGTTATAATCAAGTGGAGTGAGTGGAAAGACACAACACATTTACACGTGAAAAAATAATTAATTGTTTAATTTTTCTTTTGAAAAAAACTGAACACGGGTCTCACAGACCCGAACACCATACAAGGGTTAAATCCGCCACAAAATTTGTTGTGCGTATTGTTAAATAGTCCACATGATTCAAAAATACCACCAGTTTAATGAGCACTTTTCAGCATGCTCTGATTTGTGGGGTTTGGACATCCACACTTGTGCCCCTGGCTTTTGCTGAAGCTAGTCTTGGTTTATTGCGTGATTTGATTTTTGATTTGCATTGACAGACAATTATTCTGCACTCTCAGATGAGTGCTGAACTGTTTTGAAGAAGCGTTGTAATTGGTTAATGAGTCGGAAAGGGAAAGCTTCTTGATCTCATTTCCAGTGCTTAATTAACCTTGGAGTTGGAGATTTCCCCCGGTGCTGGGGACAACGCAGGGTTACCTCACTCTTTCTCTGTCTTTGTCTCCGTCTTGCCTCCGTCGCTCTCTCGGATGTATGACTCTCCTTCGCAATGACAAAAAGATGCTTAGCTCTCGGTGTGCGTCTTTCTAGAGGCAACAACCCTTTTATCGACTGATCTGAGAGTGCAAATATGCATACGCGGAACTTCCGCATGCACAGATGTTCAACCGTGTGCACAAACGTCTTTTGCTCGCATACTGTGTCTCTTTTCTCTTCTCTGAAACATTTAAGTTCAGACTAAAATGATAAAAATAGCACAGCTGCACCTCCCCCAGCTCTCTCCTCCTCTGACTTTCTCCCTGGGCCAGCCCAGTTCTTTGGCCCCGGGGGTATGAACCCAGTTCTGACAGAATTGATCTCTGTTTCCTCGTCCCCCCCCCCCCCCCTCCCTCTGTCCGTCTGCACCCCTGGGCCTGCCGAGACTAGCTCGACACCCTGCCTCCGCAGCCGGCCCAGCACCGGGCCAGTATGTCTTGTCTCCCGCCCTCTTCCCTGTCCTCACCTACATTATTCCCTCTCTTCTTCCCTCCCTCCATCTGGCCCTCCATACTCGATGTATCCTTTCCTCTCTAGTATTGTCTACCTATTCATCTTGCAGGATTTTTTTTGTCTTGTCCTCTCAAAAATTGCTTTTACTCCTTTTTTTCCCCTCTCGGCCTCATGTCCGTTCACTGCTCCATCCATCCATCTTCCCTTCCCCATTTACTGGAACCAGTGCCATTGTTCTTTTTTTTTTTTGCACACTTCCATGGAGTTTCAGCATTCCTTACTTTGATTGTGCGTTTGTTGTGCAGGACAAAACTATAGGATTTAAAGTCCAAATTGACTATTGTACTACTGCAATGTAATGCAGTGTAATGTAATCTATGCAAAGACCAAATGTTCCAAATTTGCTGCTGACCAGCATCACTGAGTGATGACAGTGCACATAGTGTTACATGCAAAAATCCTGACTCTTCTTAAGGTCCACTCTCAGCAACCTGAACCTCAAAGTGTTGTTAATATTTACGCCACATCCTGCAAACCTGGTCAAGCTGTTCACCTTGACACGAAAAGCAATGACAGGTGTAACCACACACTTTGGTTTCAGTGCTTTATTAACTACTACCAAGCACAGGATCACTTCTTTCTATACCGTCTTTTAAAGCTAGCGCTTAAAGCCTCAGCTATTGTGTTATTTCCTAAAAAGAAATTCTGTAAACTTTTGTTTGTGTTGCACATTTAAACAATTTTAATAATGAGGGGAGTAAAAGCTTGCTTACTTACACAAATAAAGGCTTAATGAACAAATGTGGAACAAGCTGATTATTCATTATGTTCATTACTATTCTCAGGGCTTCTTCCCACATCCCCATGGTGCAGTGATTGACACATTTACCATATATGCAAAAGATGCATGGGTCAAGGCCAGGGGGGAGGTAAAAGAAAAGAGAAAACAGGCTCAGGTCACAGGTTAGTGTACTTATAGCACTGGTCCCAAGCCCGGATAAATGGCATCCAGTGCAAACTCTATGCCAAATGAAAGATGTGGATTCATCCGCCGTGCCTGCTTCCCTTTGAACTCCTTATCAGTTTTTATATAGTGGATGATGGCATTTCACTAAGGAACCAGCTGGGAGAAACTATAGTCATATATCATTAGGCAATAATTAGTTCATAATTACCCATAATTCAATCTAATGATTCACTTTCTTCATGAGTCACTCCTGATTCATTCCAGTCTAAACACCAAACTGCACAAAAACAAAAAACTAACTTATTCATTACTGATTACCCGTGAACTACTAAAGAGCTAGAAGACACTTTAATAACATGCAGCTGTTCGGCAATGAGGAACTACAGCGCAGCCTCTTAGTACGACTGTCTGAAGTGTGTGAGTTGAAGTCAGCAGGACTTCTTTTAGGCTTTTGAAGATGTTTCACTTCTCATCCAAAAGCCACTTTCGACTACCACGACCTGAACGACTGCGAAGCTACACAGACTTACCTACGCCTGGAGTTACCACCAGGAATAAACGAGTAGCTACAAATATAAACAGGAATGTCTTGAGGAAGAAAGGGACTGATTTATTGATAAATATGGATAAATATCATCATAAATGGCATAACTTGATGTTAATCATGACTTTACTTTTTTCTTGTTAAGCTTCAGAGAACGTTAAACATCCTCCTGCCTCCTCTAAATTAAAGCAAGATGCTGTTCAAGTTCTTTTTTTCCATTATCTCATTATGTCCCACGATTTTTTTACCCATCTGAGTTGAGATTGATGCCTCTCTCTATCCTCTTTCTACTCTTTCCCACCCTCCACCCGGCTCTTTGAAGAACCGCTGCTCTGCCAGGTGAGTCGGTGCCTCGTGAGCACCTGCAACCACCTGCAACCACCCCGCCCTCCCTCCTCAGGCTTCCGTCCCGCTCACTGATACCTCCAGATTAATGCCAGGTAATTTGCTCCTGACCGCGCACCACCTTGTTCCTCCTCCTACCCCCCCTCCAGATGAGACATGCACATTTCTTTTAGCCACCTGAGTTCCTCTGTTTTGTGTTTGTAAACCCCTCCTTTTGTTCTTTTTTCATTCTGCTAACTAAGCTTTCCTCATCCATTCCGTTGCTCTGTCCTACCCCTTCATCCTTGCCCTCTTTCTCTGTCTCTCCTATACCCCCTTCATCCGTCTATCAGAGACAGAGCCATATGGCCGGGTGCGGCCCAGGCCTGCCCAGCTCTCAGCCTCGTTTAAATTCACAGCCTGGGGGTCATTCTGCCTCTGCAGTGGGACGATGAGAAACTGCTACGGAGGAAGGGCGGCTAAAAGCCACTGCGATGAGAAAAGATGGGAAGGGGAGAGGAGCGGGAACAACAGCAGCAGGGAAAAAAAACCCAAACTACAGCCTGAAATTCTTAATTATAGGTAAAGATTGCGTGCGCTGAAATTCTGTGTGACATTGTGATATTTAAATGAAACAGACGGTGAAGTCACATGGCTGAAACAGGTGCTAGTTTGACATTGAAATAATTATGTGGCGAGTAAATGGTAGGTAGGCACATTAGTATTAATTTGAATGACCCAGATTCTATTTCTACTCCGCTATGAATTGCTTTCTTGTGTTTAACTATGATTAGAAGCTTTTTGTAACACTATTTTGTGTGTGTGCGTTGTTATGAGAATCAACAAAGGCCATCAACAGCGAAGCGTGGGAGAAAAGTGGAAAAGAAACAGCACAAAGGAGAGGGAAAACTGTAAGGAGAGCAGTCAAGGAGGAGAAAATGAGGCAGGAATCGGCAGGACTTAGAGGAAAGTAGCTCAGAGAGAGTGAAGGCCAGCGACAGGTTGGAAAGGAGCAGATAAGCTGAGAGGAACTCTCAGAGGAGGGAAGGAGCGGAGCGAAACAGCGGGCATTAAAAGAGAAGAGGTGTGAAATTGAAACCAATAAATCCAGAACAGATTCCTACAGTCACGGGAGCCACAGTGACCGTAACACACGGCCTCGCCAGTATTCTCTTTTTAATTTGAGCCGAGCCTATTGTTGTCGGACCAGACTTCAACTTGTCAAACATTTGTGTTCAGTGACACCAGGTTTAACGTCTCAACTGAGTTCTGAGTGCCTTCAAAATTACTTTTCAACAAAAAAAGCAAGATGTTGCATCATAGCAGTAAAAAAAAATACTGCTATCAAACTTTTTATATCTTGTCAGGATGTAATGTTTATCACAATTTACAGTCTCGGGAACAAGTACTTGCCCCCTTTGTAATTTTTTAGTTATTTGCACATTTGTAAAACTTAAAAATGTATTATGTTATCAAACAAATGTAAGATTACACAAAGATAATGCGAAGAAATAATAACCTGATTTTAAAGGATGATTTAACTTGTTAAGGGGAAAAAAGGCTCCATGCCAGTGTTTATGCTTCCTGTTTTATTTTGATCGTCTCTCAGCTCATGTGAATTGTGTTCCCCTCTTTGTTGTTAATTGGTTCTGTTCACCTCCACCTTGTTTTCCCCAACTGTGTCTCTTTCCCCGATTACCTCACGTGTATTTAATCCCTCAGTTTTCATTGGTACTTTGTTGTATTTTACTGTTTGTCCTGCTTGTCTGCCTGAGTGTTCTCCTCAGATGTTTCCTGGTTTCTCACGTAAATAAAGGTTTGCTCGTTGTTTATTTAAAACTGTCTGGGTCTGCATTTTGGGTCCAAATTCTTCACAACCATGACATTAACAAGATTTTCTGGAATGTGTCTGGAATTTCCTGGAGTTTAATTTCACAAGCCACATCCAGGCCTGAACTTGTCTGATAAAGGCTTAAAGATCTCAAAAAGATCACAGTAAGAGAGGTTATCCACAAATGTAGAAAACCTGGAACAGTGGTGAACCTTCCCAGCAGTGGCCAGCGTACAAAAATTACTCCAATAGTTTATCAACGAATCTTCCAGGAGATCACAAAATAATCCACAAGAATATCAAAAGAACTGCAGGCTTCACTTGCCTCAGTCAAGGTTTAGATTTCATGGCTGAACAATAAGAAGAAAATGCCAAAACTGGCATCCATGGGGGAGTTCCAAGGAGAAAACCACCCTTGACCAAAAACAACACAAAAGCTCATCTCACATTTATCAAAACAAGAAGAAAAAAGAGCTAATACAGCGGGTTTTGCAAAATCATGATCTTTGGTGTGACCTCAAACAGGCTGTCCATGCTTTAAATCTTCCAATGTGGCTGAATTTAAACAATGCTGGAAAGAAGAATAGGACAAAATGTAATGATGTGAAACATTTAAGTGTGACAAATATGAAAAAAATAAAAAAAAGGAAGGGGGCAAAACTTTTTTTTATTTTAACTGTTAATGTTTCTTGCTTTATTTTGCATCTATAAACACAAATGGGTATTTCAAAATCAAATGAATTTTACTTACAGACTTTTAATGTCAAAATATTTTTTCTTTGTGGAAATTGTTTTATTCACAAGCCACTTTCTGAAGACAGAACCAATTTAATCACCTAAAGGGAAAAGAAAAGCATTATGCCATCACACTCATATACCACAGGTATAGAAAAACCACACAACAGCATGTTATTTTTCTCTGTGTAGTCTATTTGATTCTCCAGCTTTATAGAGAAACATTTGTTTATATATATATATATATATATATATATATATATATATAGTGTGAGGTGGTGCCGTGTTTGGTGGACGAGGGTTGCGACCTGTTAGTCAATAGATCTGGCTGGACTTGTACGCAGCCCGGAGGCCGAGTTAAAACCACTACGGTGAGTTCAGGCTCTCTTTTAGTGCCTCAGGTTACACAAAACCACTCACAAGCTGGTCGATGTGCTTAGAAAACCAACTGAAGTGTACAACTAAACCAAGGACACTTTTTTAAAACAAAATAACAGTAATTAAAAAGTAAAGGTTAAGAGAGCTTTTTGACAAGCTGACTCATTGTACAGGGTGGGCCATTTATATGGATACACTGTAATAACTTGGGAATGGTTGGTGGTATTAAAGTCCTGTTTGTGGCACATTAGTATATGTGAGGGGACAAACTCCTCATGATGGGTGGTGACCATGGTGGCCATTTAGAAGTCGGCCATCTTGGATACAACTTTTGTTTTTTCAATAGGAAGAGGGCCATGTGACACATCAAACATATTGGTAATGTCACAAGAAAAACAATAGTGTGCTTGGTTTCAACGTAACTTTATTCTTTCATGAGTTATTTACAAGTTTCTGACCACTTATAAAATGTGTTCAATGTGCTGCCCATTGTGTTGGATTGTCAATGCAACCCTCTGATGTGTCACATGACCCTCTTCCTATTGAAAAAACAAAAGTTGCATCCAAGATGGCCGACCTCTAAATGGCCACCATGGTCACCACCCATCTTGAGCTGCTGCGTCGACTAGGAATAAAAAAAGTATCTTCATAAAGCAGTCTATTTTGGACCTTGGTCAAAGCTAAATAGTCTCTAAAAGCCTGAAGCCTCTTAAATCCTGTACAAATGCGTGGATCTGGCATATGTATGATATTACACTTGTTTTATGTCTAGTAGTAAAATTATAACTTGAAAAGCCTGTTTTACAAAATTGAAGGAAAAAACACTGTGTATAAATGTGCAGTTTCAGGACTGTCAGTGCAGAGGGCCTCTTTAGAGTGCAGCTATTATGATTATTTTCAGCTATGTATTTTAGATCTTGGGCTCTACTAGAGTACATTTAAATCTTCACTACATAGCTGCTGTACCTTTAACACTACCAAACCTTCAAGACAGCATTCTTCTGATTGGCTGTCCCTCACAAACAGAAAGTTCAATCAGCAAGGAGCGACTCAGTGGCAAGTTGGAAACTAAGGGATAGAGGTGGGTGGATTCATTCAAATATTGATATGAATTATAAGCTCAGTATGTAGCCCACTAAAGTGTATTGAATAATTTTTGATTGTTTGTTTGTTCGGAAATTGAAATGAAAAATATCTAAACCTTTTAATGTTGATTTTTATTTACAGTGCATTCAAATAGCAAAAGTTGACCCAAAGTCCTTCTTACATTCCAGCTCACCAATAAACCCAGTGTCAAAACAGATGAAAAGCTGACAGGTGTGTTTAGTTGCATTAACTAATTATTGTGGAAGGTAAAAATGACATTTAGTGGTCATTAAAATGTGTTCATAAATACAAATGGCTTTTATAAGTTAAAAGTATCAGCACCAGTATTGGGCCCTGTATCACATCAGGACAAGCTGAGAGAAACACTCAGAGCAGGAAAGGAGTGAAGTAGCAAGGTTTAAAAGAGAAGAGGTGTGAAATTGAAACTAATAAATCCAGAACAGATTCCTACAGCTGTGGGAGCCACAGTGACCGTAACACACGGCCTTGCCGGTGTTCTCTTTTTAATTTGAGCCGAGCCTATTGTTGTCGGAGCGGACTTCAACTTGTCAAACATTTTTGTTCAATCACACATCTGAGTTGGACTGTGAGCACCTATAAAATTACTTTTCTTATTCTCCAGAACAAACAGAACAAAAAAGACAATAAACAAAAAGAACAAAATTCGTGTATCACAAAATCGAATTAAAATACTACTTGCATGATTGTCCATGCAGCATGTGTGTTTAAAATGGACCTTAAATGCTCATTTTCTGCTTTATGATTTTATGAAGACGGGTAGGTCTGTGGTGCCTGAGGTGACCGTGGTACCCCCTCCTTTTGACGTCATAGAGAGGCACAGGTAGAAAAAAAGGGTCTGAAACTGAGGCTGTGTCATAGGCCTCAGTCACACAGGCCTAGAGAGTGACTAGGTGTGGGTGTGGAAAAGATTCAGATTTCCTGACCTGTTGGTGTTTGCCGGAGGTTGGGTGTCACTGGGTGAGATCGGTTGCGAAGGAGATGCTGCGGGTTGATTTGATAGTGCAAAAGATATTTGAGAAAGTACAATCTGCTATTAGACTAATAACTTTGAATGCGTGTGTCACATCACGTGCAGTATTTAGCACCGCAATTACTCGTCGAGATTGGATTGAATGCAATGTGCGATATTACGTGCTATTACATATTGCTATCATAGACAATAAAAGGATGAAAAATCATTGGTAAGAATAACGCATTAATGGAGTTGCGTTCTATCTTGACAACGCAGAGGATTTATTCGGTGGAACATTGTAAGAGGGAATGCATTTTCAGCTGCTTGAAAATGTCATCACTTTGGCAACGTCAGTTTTTCGATTTAAACCCTCTCAGATGATGTATGGCCGCGGCGCGACAACATGGCACACGCTAATTGACTGAGGCATATTGTGTGGATATTTTCTCCACTCATCCACTCAAGATCTTGAATACCAATCCCCCACCCTAACGCCCCCCCCATCTCCTCCTCCTCCTTCCTCTTCTTCGCCTCTCCCGCCTCGCCCTCCCCGTCTAGTGTCAGCAAAGTATGGCACTAAGATTCTTATAGACTTTAGCTGCGCCAAATATGCTTGTTAATATTCCCCATCTGGAGATCTCTTTAAAAAAATCTGATAAATGATGGCTGGGTCTGTCGCTGACAGTGAGCTCAGGCCAGCATACATCAGAGTCCAAAGCCCTCCCCCCACCTCCTCCTTTAGAGCAGGCTATTAGAACGAGCTCCCAGGCAACAAACCGTACATAGCAAATGTGCCTCTTTAATAATATGATAATTTATAAAAGGCACAGAGTGAGACTGACTGAATATTCTGCAGAATTCCCTCACATACTTTGCGCTTAATAGATGGTGTGTGTTATGCCTACTCTCCTCAGGACTGCACCAAATGTGGGAACTCCTGGGGATGATGGAGTGAAGGCCAACCTCGGCCTGACAGCTTTTAATAACTAATGAAAATACTGGAGGGTAAATTTGCCAAAAGAAGATTAGAGAGCTTCTCGTGTACCGGAGGAAAAAAAACACAAGTAGACAAAAAGTCACGATGAGACCGGCTGACACAGAGAGAAAAAGACTACAAGTAGTGAGTGAGCTTTTTGGCAACTATTGAACCCGGGAGATGCAAAAATGTGGCACAAATGACTGTGCCGCCATGTTCCCAGCATGCATCACTCTGCGAGCATCTGAGACACATCTTGTTCCTTTTTTTTATCAACACCAGTCTTTGTCCCCCACCTCTCTTCTTACCACGTTTCTTCCTCTTGCTCTATTAACACCAGTTTCCCGCTGAGTCCCTCATCGCACTGGAAAGAAACACACACGCCTTAAGGATTAAACACTTGGAAAACATTGATTAGGTTAAAATAAAATAAAAAAAGAAGCTTTGGTTGAGGCGATGCCTTCTGTCATCTTTGATGCTGTGATTCATTCATCAGAGGCTGCTGATGAAGACAGTGTGTCTGTGCTCACCCATGTAAGCGTGTGCACATTTATATCTCTGTAACCACAAAGGATGCAGTGTCAGAATGGAGCTGGCTTCCATGCACAAGATTTTTCAAGTGAGACGAGAACAGAGGAAACTTGCTCTGCTCTCTGGAGCAGATTTAAATTCCAGTGGCAGGCAGATAAAACGTTTCGCTTTTCCTTTATTTTGCGAAGACTTGTTGCTTACTATTCTCTTGTCATTGCAACCTCTCAAAAATGTGGACTCTGTAATAAAGTGTTCAGAGAATAACCGACCCAGTACAAAGATATCCCTGTCACATTTGTTGTTGGTTTTTTTTTTTCTTTTTTTGAGCCCTTGAATTTGACAGAGCTGGACAAAAGTCGGCCTTTGATTTCTAGTTAGCAACAGTGGAAAGAATTCCTAGAACAATTTGCACGGCTAAGAATAAAGTGTTACAAGCAAAGACATTTAATATTAGGGCTAACCGGTGTGCCTGATGACAAGTAATACTATCCCAGCCAATGCCAACCGGTGCTGCTGCAGCAAAAGTCCCACAAAATCCAAAGAGCTGCTTACATTACCCTTTCTTAAAGAGTGCTGGGCAGGCTCCAGCCTCAACTCTAGAGACCGCTTAGTGACCTCCCAGCAACTGCTAGGGAAAAACTAAGTTTCTCCAACTGGTTGTGAGTGGTTGCTGGTAGTTACTGTGAAATTGAATGCTGATGCTCCAGTCACTTTGGAAAAGAGAACAGTCAGTGATCCTGGTTGGAAAGTGGTTGCAACAGTGGTTTTTGCCTGTCGCTAGTGACGTACCGAAAACCTCGAGTTTGCTTTGGTTATCAGCAGACTAGAATGTGGTAGTGGCCTGTAGTTTCCAACATGCCAACTAGTGTTTGCAGAAAAGTTTGTGCCTTCCATGCAACCTATGTGAGACCTAATACTGTACTAGTGACCAAAACAATAAAAAGCAGATTTTGGTGCAGCACCGTCTTTAAGACTAATTTCCCCCAGTGAGAACTTGCAACCAGCAACAACTCTCCAGCGGGTCACTCTCTAGTCTCTAGGCCTGTGTGACTGTGACCTTAGCTTTTGTCTGTGAAGGTTCTCAGTCATCCAGGTCATCATAGTCTAAGGAGCTTGGAAAGAAAAGCGTCTGGACTTCTTTAAGTTACTTGAAGACGTTTCACCTCTCATCCGAGAAGCTTCTTCAGTTCTAAGGTTAAATGGTGGAAAGTCCCAGATTTAAACCCAGTGGGAGTATCCCCCCAAAAGAGGCACAAAAGGACCCCCTGATGATCCTCTACCTAATCACATGAGCCAAGGTGTGAAAACGGGTGTGGGTCCCAATCAGCCAGGGTTTCGGGTGAGCTCATTGTGAAACCTGGCCCCACCTTATCATGCGAATTCCTGAGGTCAGATGGCCCAGGGTGTGAGTGGGCGTTAAGGCGTCTGGGAAGGGATCTCAAAACTGGATTATAGATGGCAGAGAGTTGGTGTCGTAAACCCCCGCCTCTGTTCAAAGATGGTCGCTCACAGTGGACATAGATGGCTTCTTTCACTCCTCTTTCGAACCATCTGTCCTCTCTGTCCAAAATGTGAACATTGGCATCCTCGAAAGAGTGACCTTTATCCTTAAGATGCAGATGGACTGCTGAGTCTTGTCCTGTGGAGGTGGCTCTTCTATGTTGTGCCATGCGCTTGTGAAGTGGCTGTTTGTTCTCTCCAATATAGAGGTCTGGGCATTCCTCGCTACACTGTACAGCATACACCACATTGTTAAGTTTGTGTTTTGGAGTTTTGTCTTTTGGGTGAACCAGTTTTTATCTTAGTGTGTTGCTGGGTCTTAAGTACACTGGGATGTCGTGCTTGGAGAAAACTCTCCTGAGTTTCTCTGATACACCGGCTACATAGGGGATGACAATGTTGTCGCGTCTGTCTTTCTTATCTTCCCCAGTTGGTGTCTGATCTTCTTTTCTGTACATCAAATAAGTCCAGTCGCTTTTCTTTCCAAGCTCCATAGACGTCCTAAGGTCTTCAAATTTTGGGAACTATTAAGTTCTTAATGTCCTAGTTCAGGCACTTTGTAATGTCAGCTAGTGATACAAAAACGAGCTAATCCTCTCGTAAAATTGGACCACCACCTCTATTTCGTGTTGACATGTTGTACTTAGTCTAATCTGATTATCACCCTTTTTATGTGAGGTCACCATTAGATCAAAATTTGTATCTATTCAAATAATAACATTAAAACCAGCAGCTTAATATACTACCAAAAGCAGCTCTAATCTGCTCCTGTCTTGCTAGAAGTGGATCCTCGGGGTCCTGCGGTTTTCGAGTTGGGGCTTCCATGAATCAGACTTTTTCCTGCCAATGCACAATAGGCTGTGGATCTCTGAGTTTAGAGTCAACACCTTGGGCTCTTTAAAATGTTCCTCGAACCGTTCCCGAGCAGTTTATTTGTGGTGCAGTGGGGTGCATTGTCCTGCTGTGAGGGGCCGCCACACTTCAAAGAAACATCTACCTGAATGCCAGGAACCAAAGCTTCCCTAGAGGATCAGTGTTATTCACTTCACCTGTCAGTAGCTTTGATGTTGTGGTGAATCAGTGGGTTTTAGTGATGAGTTACTCTCTGTAGCACTAGTCCAAATCCTTGCTTAGGGTTACACATCTAATAGTAACGCACCTACACCTGTCAATTAAGGCAATAGAGTTGGATGCCAAGAATGCAGGATGCGGGGATGCAGTTCCATCAGTTTTTATCTATTTTTTAAAACTGTCAATCATAAGTATTGCAGTGTTTTAGTAGAGCAGCACTGTGGATGAGGTTTCTAATTTATTTACTCCTTTTTTTATTTCTTTCTGGTAGCTGCTGTTGCAATCTTGAGCTTAAACCAGCTTTTCCAGTAAATTAAATTCACAATTTTATTTCTGCCTGATGCTTTCCCATCGTCTGCATTCTGTAAATGGAAGCCTATTTTTTATACTTATATGTGATTGAAATGCACAAGTGTGTTCAGCTAATGTTCTGTGTCCCTAATGTCTTGCCTGCCTTTCTCAGATCGAAACGTTTCTAACAAGAGCAGGCTTCAGGCATTAGCAGGTACAGCCTGCATGCTTTTTTGCATGTGTGTTCACTGCTGAACATGTTTATCAAAAGGTTATGCAAACTTTGCATCACACACTGCCATTTCTTGATGCTTTCTGCGCCGGCTGTATCGCTCCTGAGGGATGAGACAGACCGAGTAAGGCATTATCACCTTTCTGCCAAAGCATAAGAATTCAATGAATTATTTACGGTGCGCCAAGCGGGTCCCTAGACAGCTCTGAATCTGAACAACCCAGGATTCAGTTAGGGAACCTGGAGGCCAGGGGCCAGCTGAGAAACCTGGGGGAGTCAGTGGGGATCCCGAGGTAACGAGCGAAGGGAAATTAAATGACAAAAAACAGAAAGGAGCTGTAGGATCAGGGGAATGGAGTGCACGTTCATACACAGTTTTGATGAATGTGTGCATCTCTTTGCAAGCACATAGACCACATCCTCAGATAAATTCACACAGGAACACACAACAGCGCGACTCTCGTCTCTGATTCTTGCATGTTTCCTGCAAACATACGCATACAATGCACATAAACAGATACAGAATAGAATATATGTAATAAGTTCCTGAAGACCGCACACACACACACACGTACACACACACACACACACGCACACACACAAGCTATCATCAATCTCAGGCTTCAGAACCGTTCCCCCCATGAGTCCTTGGCTCTGTTTTTGGCTCTGTCTCTATGCAGGTAGGAGGTCTCCTGATACTCACCACTGGGTTACCTCACTGCACATTAATGCAACATAGTCCCTCGTTAAGAACCCTATATCAGTTTCTGTTCCTTTCCCTTCAGCAGCTCTTGTAAGTCTTCCTATAAAACTGAATCCAGAGTCGGTGTGTAGGGCTACATTAAAAAGACTGATGGTGAATCACCGTTTGAGGCATTGTTTTTTTTTTTTCTTTCTTGCCTTTATTTTTTTAACGAAAACATCATTTGTGACCGCGCTGTGTTGCTGACTTAGAAGCCAGGAGAAACATATTCCATGTTCCAGGACCACACTCGATATCCCTGTGGGATTTTTCAAGGGGTTCCTGTTTCTCTGTGGGCCTTTATGCTGCTGGTTTATCTACAGAGTTCTTACAGCCAAAATACACATCAGGAATTCAAAGTGTTGGGACAGAGGGCTTTGCACCATTTCCCTTTTTTGCACCTCCCCCGGCCCCGGGCCACCTCTTGAACACCAAGGTGACCTGTGTTGTTTGCTTGCAGTTGTGAATGAAATCACAGCGTGAAAAGGCAACAAAATATTTGTACGAGATACACATTGAAGTCAGTGTTGTGCCAAATGAATTCTAAGCAATTAAATGTGATAACCAAAAGAAAAAAGTATTTCAATTTTGACTTAGTGCCAAGTTCATCAAACCTTTCACATCCACAGATTCATTACACAAAAATATGCTCACAACATGAGATAACAGAAACCAAGCAACACAGCAAACCTTAATGTTAATGAAACTAACAAATCAATCCCAAAGCACACGGACACTTTCTAAAAGAGTGAAAGCTGTCACTTTATTCAGGTACAGTGTTGGATACAGTTACAGTGAATTTCTCTTTATGGAAGTCCAAAATTCACAGGGAACCATCTTTATCTTTAAATATATAGATGCTTAACAGCTGTGGGAAAGTTTACAGATGCTTGGAATTCACTGTAGACCTACTCTCACCGAATAAAATAAAATCAATTAAAAAATGCAATAACACATCATCTCTGATTCTACAAAAATATTTTACTATCAAAAAGCAGCAAAGATCACTTAACAAAAATTGTCGTTTTAATATGAGTTAAACAGGACAGTTTTGTGAAGGACATGGCTGAAGTTGTTGTTATTAGCGGTGTGCAATACAGCAAATTTTGGTGTGTTATTGCCGATACTGATACCGATACTTTTATCCTATAAAGGAAGGCAACTTATGCAGGGCAGTGTAGAGAAGTTTGTCACGACTTATGAAATGAATCATCATTAATTTGCAAATTCTGGTCACATTTTAATGACCACTAAATCACAGATTTTTACTTTCCACGATAATTATTTGACGTGCTGCCATGACGTACTGGCTAGTCACAGGAGCAGGTTCAGTGAGAGACTGAGATCACCAAAAAGCACCACTGAACAACACAGGAAATCATTCCTGCCGTGGCCATGTCAACTCCTCCATCTAAAACTTGTATATAATTTGTATATATTAGTGCTATTTCTTACATTTGTAAACTCTGTAACATATTGTATTATTTAATTAGTTTAGTCTGTTACTGTTACTGTCTTGGAGAAACTGTAACCCACATAATTTCCTTAGGGATTAATTAAGTATTCTGATTCTGATTACCACAACAAAGCACACCTTGTTGTTTAAACTTCTGTTATTGCCTATAAATAAAATAGATGTCGATCTTTTCTATTCTTTTATCATATGCTCTTTTTTGCCATAATTTCTATTAACAAAAAGGATGAGAAGAAACCAAAGTCAGTTTTACGTTCCCACATCAATGAGTAAAAATATGACCAGTGATTTGAATTAATTTTCCTATCTGACTCGTCATATGGGGGAATATCCTTTTAATAGATCTGCTTTTCAGTAATGAGAAATATATCAAAAGAGATCTAAGCTTACTTTTATGTTTTTGGTAGCGCTTAGGAAATGTTTAAATACAACTTAATTAATCCCCACAGTCAAAGTCTCTTTTCATTACTTACCCTCTCAGGAAGGTCACAGAAGAGGTAAGCACTGTAGCAGAGCCAGGTTTGCCAACCTGAACACTCAAACCCTCAAACACTTGATTCAAAGTCTGCTTTTCGCTCTCCACAACTGTGTGTGCGTCTGCTTTTTTCAATCTCTTTCCCGTCACGTTAAGACTAAAAGAAGGTCCAGAGGAAATAAGGACGGTGAGTAGTAAAGGGTGTAGTACAAGCTTAGCACTTTGTTCTCCACAGCTGAGGCTCCGTCCTGCTTTCAGTGGACTATTCCCAGATCAGATTTCTCACCGCACGTTATCGTTCAACTAAGAATAGTGAGAAACTTTTCTTCCATAGTAAGTTTCTTTTCAAGTGAAATGACATAACATTTAAACTAATTCACAACTTGAAAAAAAAATCATAATTAACTTGACCAGTTAGTTCAAATACAGCTTTCATGTTCTTGTGTGGACAAATTAATCCAAGACTTCAGTGGAAGAATCATCCAGGAGGGAATTTCTCTTAACTCATATCTCGATCTGATTTTTTTTCTCACATTGATGTCATCAAATTAAAATTTGATCTCAAAGGAAATCAAGATTTATTTAATGTAATTTATTTATTTATTGCTTGGTTGTGATTCCAAATTTTCTTTTTAATCCCAAATTTCATTTATGTCTTAACCCTCTCAAGGCAGCCAGTTAAAAACTAACAACCTGATTACCCCACATACACATTTTATGAGTTTTTTTTACTCAGAAGTACCACTGCAGGACTTGGTTGTGCATTAGCAACAAAAAGTTTAATTTGAGCCTGAGAGGGTTAAATGACAATTAAGAATTTGAACGTCAAAGACGTTCTGTGTTGGCCTGGAAGGAATGTCAGCCAAAGACATTTCCAGCAGCAGTTCAGTAAAAGTGGAGACAATGACTGCTGAGCCAATTATGAAAATGATTTGGGCTTAATAAATGAGATTTCAATCTGAGTCATCGTTCAATGTCAGCAGATAAAGTCTGTCTGTATCAAAAAGTGTGATTTGTAAAGATTCAAGTGTTTGTCATTGTAACTCATGCTGCCATTATACTCATAAGGATTGTTGTACACTGTTTAATATTTGTGATTGCACCTTTGCCACCCAATAGGAACTTAAAGTCCTTTTGAATCATTGTTAATGATCATTTTAAATAATTTTGCATGTAAAGTTGCCAATTACTACACATCAGCCTTTTTGTCTCGGTGTCTGAAATTGAGAATGGCAGCTCCTGCAGGACTGGTACTACTGCTAGAATTTCCAGTTGTAACTGAACGGTGTTAAAATGTTGTTATTTATGTGTATTTTGTTAGGACATAATGTGAACAATGACTTAAAACAGACATTTGGTGTTTTATGCAGATGAATAAGACTTTTGAAGTTTGATTATTTTTTGAACATTATAAGGTAGAACGTCCTGTTTCTTCAAACAAATGTAAGTTATAAGTTAATAAGTTATTTAATCAAAGTAACAAAACAGTTATTCAGCAGTGTTAAGTGTGTTTCACATGAAACTGTAGTATACACAAATCTACGAAGACACACATTAAAATCTAAAATAACACTGGAATAAAAATAACAAAAGGATGTGTATACAATGTCCTTTCTGGCTCACTGGATAAATATCTGGAACACAATTTCATATATAAAAAACAAAAAGGTAAATGCATTTGCAAAGAAACTAATAGTGGTTGTGGTTTAATTGATAGGCTAGGAGGGGGATAGGGGGTATTTATGAGTATTTCTTAGTTATCTATGCAACTTTATAACTTGGCATTGTTATATATTTAGGGGTCATAGTGATTGTTAATAAACTTGTAGGAATATTTTAAATGTACAGCTCTGTATCATTTGATACAATCACAGGCATGTTATACCATTTGTATTAATAATTCTTTAGCTGTTACACAACAGTTATGAATGCCACATAGAAAAGTCTCTCTTTTTTGTATGAAATAGTGATGCATTCTTATTCTCAAGCTGTTTTGTTGGATTAACGGCACTGATCAGAAATGACACTGTTTCCTTTAAATAGTTTAAATTTCTTTCCTGCTATACTTCATATTTTTGTAACCTCACCTTAAAATCCGTTTCTGGCCAGTAAAACTGGGGCTGGTGAGCGGGGAGATAGAGCAAGTAGTACAAGCTAGGCATTTTGTTCACTACACCTGAGTCTCCGTCCTGCTTTCAGGCTATTCCCAGGCCAGGCCTGCCTACTGCGCTGCTCTCCCCTGCCTGCCTATGATTTGTGGAGCCCACTGGGGAAGAAGCTAGCTCTCCCATAGGTTAAAATCTGCAAACAATGAGTCCTGTGTTCGTGACGGATGGCCTACATCCCTCCCCATTTGTCTGCGCTTTATCCCCCATCTCAGAATCAATTGTTGAACTCCAAAGTTTGCTTAACATGCACTCCCTGCTAGGCCAGGGGGGAGAAAAAGGAGTGAGGGAGACAAAGATAGAGGCAATAGTGAGAAAAGGAAAGAGAAAGAGATCAAAGTTGTCCCGAAGTAGAAGAGTGGATGAGAGGGACTTTCAGTATGACTTTCAGGGTCCTAATTAGGGACAGGACAGCGAGCTACCTCTCTCTGTGACATTTAGCTGGACATACTTGATAAATGTCACACTGCTGGATACAGCCACGACAAATGGATGCATCAACAACGGCTTAATAACCTTTACTGATAGTCCTGCCAGGAATTCAAATTCTTTATCTGTTCTCCCTTGCATCCCCAAAACACTGGCCCCTAATAATCAGCATTGTGTACAGAGGATGGGGGTGGATCGTTCGCTGCGCGTGTGTGTGTATTTGCTCGGATACGTTAAGCCAAATCAAGTGTACAAGAAGGCTGTCGGCATGTACTCTCGCATTGCATCAGTGTGCGTGGCCGCGTGTGTTTGGGGCATAGCTGTGTGTCAGTGCCAAATTATCTTGGCCCCATATCTTGGCCAGGATAGCGGCAGCGAGAGGGAGACCTTTGTAACTAATCAGAGAAAATGGAGAGCTGTAGACCTCCCTTGTATCTTTCTAAGCTTGTATCTCTAGACATGGAGAAGCCAACTGATTTAATCAGCTCCCAAGACAGTAACAATCGGAAAAGAAGAAGCAGAAGATTGTGCCATTTCTCAGTAATAAGATCATTCAGGAAATGAATGGCATTCACGGATGCGCGAAGAAATTCATATTAAAATCACTGAAATGTTATTTAAATGGGGCAAACAATGCTATTGGGACTAAAAAGCTAATTCCTCAGAGGTGGTTTAGAACTGATAACAAATGAGCCCGTCAGACTTTGCTTCATTTTTAATGAAACTGGCATGTCGGTTGTTACTGGATCTGTTTCGGTCCCATTTGGAACTTCTAATTGGCCTCTGATTACAAGTGACGTTCTAGAGAGTAGCGGGGCAATTTTCATAAGCTCTGAGTGTTTATGAGATGCCCAGGCCAGTTGTGAGTTGTGACAAATACATGACACATTTAGGGTGAAACACAAGGAGGTGCGTTTCGTCTTTTGGCCCGCTCTCTCTCTCTCGCAGCAGCTCGAAGTTCTTGTAAGAAGCCAGCAACTTTTACAAAAAGAAACACTTTGTTGTGGCTTTGTATCATTTTGCCTTTTGCTTAGGACAATGATTATTTTTAAAAGAAGAACCCCCAAATGGACACACTAAAGCCTCTTGTCTTTTGAAGTCTCTCTTTGATATGGAAAATACGTACAGTACAATCAGTTTATGGTTTGGTCTGCTTATGCAAAAAAAGTATATATCTGATTAAATTATCCATCTAAATATACACTCCATGGTTTGTTTCAGAGATTCTTTTATCTGTGAAAAACACTGTGCTGTCCCTGGACTCGGGCGCTTGAGTGATTACGACTGGTATGTTCGAATGAATTTGCTACCGCTTTGCATTCACATGTGCTGGATTTGTGTGTGTGTATACCTGTATATGTATGCATGTGTGTAGCATGTTTCAGGCGTAGCTGCTGTGTGGTGGCTAATTGTCTCTCCTGAGGAATAATTATGTGACAAAAGCAAAATGTGCCTTGCCGCAAAAAAAAAAAAAGAAAAAAAAGATATATGTAGTGTCTTGTGTGTGGTTCAGTGGAGAGTGCCATTTGTTTGCCAGTGGTACGGACTGGAGCAGAGGACGTAGTGGAGGCCGTACATTTGGAGGCCAAAACCTGGAGATGGTGCAACGATTAATTACGGCTAATTAGATGTATCCGTTATATTTACTGGGGCAACAATAAATCAGATGGTTGTGCTATTTTTGTCCTAAAAGACTTGTAACTAACACCCAGCCAACGTGCATGTGTGTGTGAATATTCTTATGAGAGTGTCTTTGTGTTTATGCACTGTTTTTCTGTTGTTGTTTTTGTTACCCTGTGTGTGTCTGTGTGTGTAAACTGCTATTTACTATGTTTTCCAGGTGTTCAGAGCTGGGTCGCCACAGACTCCCTCCTCTTAGATTAATAATCCATTAGTAATCCATTTCACTAATGAGCACTCAGTGGAGAGAGGGGACCAAGGGGGACACAGAGACAGTCAAGGGAAGCCAAGTGCATAATTAATGTCTCAGCCAATCACATGCGCTATTACAGTCGCTCCCTACTGAAGTGAGATGTCACCTGTCCAATAAAATGTGTTTGTCTTTAAACTATATATTTAAAGACACAGGATATTCAAATTGCACAAAATTTTGCACATGATGACCTTTTTTAAAATTGTACTTTTATCAGTAAACATCAGTGATCCCAGTGGTCTAAATATCTTTTATAATAGAAAGAAAATGAAGAGAAGAAAAGAAACGAAAGAGTGACAACGACATGCTAAGAGGTGGGTGGTCTAAATATCGATAGTACTGACACCAATGCTGGTATTAGTGTTGGATCGATAGTAATGCAATAGGGTTGATAGTTTGGGCATGTAGCCCACTGAATTGTGTTGGGGGAAATTTAAAAAATATACCTCAAACACGTGCTATGAAAAATGTCTGAACCGTTTTGTGTTGAATGTCACCTCTATAATATTTAGAGCTTATAGCACATTCAAACAACAGAAGCTGGCTCAAAGTGCAAACAAAATACCCAGTTTCAAAATAGATGAAAAGCTGAACTAAATGTTGTGAAAAGTAAAAATCACAATAAAAAAAGGAAATGTTTGGAGACGTCCTGCTGGTAACTAACTGAGAGTAAAGAGGTGTCGCTAAAAAAAACATACAGCAAGACAGCAAACTGCTGGTGTTGCATGTCTCAATTTTTGCAGCCTTGCACAGATGGAGTTTCCGTCACAGCCAGGTTAAAGACACAAGCGTATGATTATATTGCTTTTTGTTTTTTTTACCAAAGTTTTAATGATATATCAGCACAGAGGCTTAGACGATCCCAGATTATACAGATGGAGTTTCCGTCACAGCCAGGTTAAAGACACAAGCGTATGATTATATTGTTTTTTGTTTTTGAAAAAGATGAGACTTTCTGGGGAAAAAACATAGTCTTTGTTTGCATGCAACATAACCAATGCACGTGCCATTACTTGAAGGCTAGTGGCACTACATTTGACAAAACCACACCAAGGTTCCGTTAAAGAAGCAAAATTTGGTTCGTCTAAATAATATAGTTTTTAATTCAACTTTTATAAAATTAATAAACAGGCCAACTGATACAAGAATGCTTTCATTTTTCTCAGAGAGTAATATTAAGCTGATACTATAGACAGCAAAACAATAATAACTGCAAGCTTGTTCATGCTATTGAAACATACACTGAGCCACTTAAAGCGTTAGCAGGACTGGATAAAGCTACTTTTAAAAGTACCATGCTATTCCACAGGATTACTATTATTAAAAATTAATCCATATAATCTGTTATGTTACTGATTGAGGGGGGTGGGGAGCTTGCTAGGGTGGTTTTGCATTTAAACTACAATAAACACTTCTTTGATTTTAGCCTTTAGATGTCAATGACATTGTCCAGGGAGTGTGTGTGTCATCAAATTAACAACAAATTTAGTTTGTGACAAGTTACATAAAACACTGGCTTTCATCAACCCAGTTAAAAAGCTTAACCTCAGCACCCAATGTGTTACAGAGTGATGGCAATGAATAATAATTTGCAGAATTTATCCTTTAATTATAGCGAAAAATGAAGATGGCTAACTACGTAAAAGGCTGTGATATTATAGTTTGCAACATTATAAAAAACTAGTAATATTTTGAATTACACAAGCCAATCCCATTACAGTACCAAGAATTTATGCTAATTTCTTTGGACGGATTAATGTTGATATCAGCCCTGCCTTAAAAGTCAGCGTGAAAGGAGAGAATTTAGAGGTGACTTTTTAACAATTCTCAGCCTCAGCTCAAGGTATGCAGACTTGATAAGTTTCTGTCTGTCACAGTGTGATGGGCAAAGCGCTGTTGTGTGCTTTTTAATATAGTTCCGGTGGGGTTTGTGGTACCTAAAAGCTGTTACAAGGTCTGGCACATCAGAATGAGCCGGTAAACACAGAAAATTCCTCACAGCCACCACCAATCCAGCACGACTACACCAATCTAGATCCTGTGTTTCAAGCCTAAACAGAAGATTTCCCCAGGCTTCACCTGGCTTCCCTGTGGATCCTCTGTCTCCTGTTTAGCAGTCAGAACATGATGGAGCATGACAAAAGAGGCCGTTAAAAATTGAACGCCGTAAGTGGGAAAATGTGGAAGGCGGGTCTATTGTTACCTCCACCCACATGCCTGGGTGAAATCTGACATCCTCTTTTCCTCTCTACATCGCCTCTCTCCTTTTCTCCTGGCCATCCCCAAGGGAAGCCCAGTATCCCATTCATTCGATTGCCCTACATGATGGATGTGCAGTGTGAGGAATGGGCTGTCCCGGGGGCCGTGGCGTCGTTTCTGGGTTAAACAGGATCCTATATCAAACCCATCTATACCTTCACAAGGAGGCAGCCTATTTACTGGGGCGGGAAAGCAGCGTAATCCATTTCTTATGGTTGCAACAAAAACAGTCCCAGCTTAAGACAAACGTGGTGATAAATGCATACTGTGGTTGGGAAAGCATAGGAGCAACACTCAGGTTTTACATCCATGTTAATAGAATTTTAACTGAATCAAATAAAAGCCTGAAACAACAAGGCCTCATAGCATTCAGTGAGTGATCAAGATCACTTGTTGGAATGTTGGTGTACTCAGTATGTTTATATCTATTAAGCACAGTTGGTGCTTGAGACCCTTCACACAGACACTGCTAACAGGAAAGCTCGCCAGCGGCTTTACTTCCTGAGGAGGCTGAGGAAGTTTGGCATGAACGCAAATATCACCTCAAATTTCTACAGGTGTGCGATCGAGAGCTTGCTGACGAGCTGCATTACAGTTTGGTACGGAAGTTGCTCTGCCAGCAGCCGTAAATCACTACAGAGGGTGGTGAAGGCAGCAGAGCACATCACTGGCATGAGGCTTCCTGCCATTCAGGACATTTATCTTCAGCGATGCCTCCGTAAAGCACACAGCATCATCAAGGACCACAGCCACCCCGCACATCAGCTGTTCTCCTTGTTACCATCTGGCAGACGTTACAGGAGTCTGTCTGCTCGGACTACAAGACTTAAAAACAGTTTTTAACATCAAGCCATACGACACCTCAACCACAACACTTAAACACACACACACACACACACTCCACAGGATGCACTCAGAAGCTACCCTGCAGCTTCACAAGTACTCTGTTTAATCTGCACTGGTCACTGCACTTTACTGATATTTATATTGATATTTATATTTTAAAAAGTGCAATACTGTAATAACTACCACTGAAAAACTTTTGTACTGTTCAGTTTGTACTGCTGCTCATTCCTGTGCAATATCCCATCTGCCTCCCCGTCACATTCCTATTTAAGATTTTCTTTATTTAATCACTAGTGTGTACATATATATATATATACATTATTATATGTATATATGTATATATACATATTATATATACATATATATTTAGTCACTTAACTGAATATCTCTTTTCTTTTTACTATGTCTCATTAATATTTTGCTCTTTACATTTCATTGCGATGTTGACCTTGTGCTAACTGGCATATGACAAATAAAACTGAAAACTGATCTTGCCAATTAAAAACGTACACCTGCTACTTCCTTTTTGACTCTATTGAGGCTCATAATGATCAAAATGAACATCTTGTTGAATATAATAAGTCCTGAAAGTAGTGACTGAAACTAAAATATCATCAGACAAGCCTTTACTGATCAACATAGGTGAGGGTAATTCTTTATGGACCTCTATACAGCTCTATACAACCTGGAGAAGTCGCCCCCTGCTGGCTAATAGAAATAATGAAGGTTTAAGGCACTTCTGCAATGGCTTCATTTTTCAGATGTCCAAGTTATAACCATGTTTTATTAACTGTGCCTGTTAATACCACATCTACTGTAGCCATCCTGATATGTAGGTAGCAACGCTAGCATAACTAGCATACTTAGCATAGCTGCTCTGTAGTCATTAAAAAGAAGCTTTGTACCCATATAAATATAGATAAAGAAGGCAAAATGCACACACATTTTGTGAAAAAAATTGTGATTATTAATGGTGACTACCAATAATACTAGGAAGAAGAAGTGATCTATCTAGCTTTGATAGGTTTGGTAATAGAGGGTGATGTTTATAAAACTGTTTATAAAACTGTCATTTTAGTCTTTTAATAGTTCCAGATATGGTGGTGTCCTATTTTTTTCTTAATTTAGAACTCGGATAATATGTAGCTAGTATGATCACAGTAAGCAGATATTAGTCTCTAGTCCCACTTGGAAAATAAAAGGTTTTAAAAAAAATGTTGGCAGTAAACTTTCCAGATGGTTAAGACTTTTACAACTTGTTAAAGGCGGGCAACATTTCAAATCCGTTTGCATATAAACTGTATTACCAGGCAGCAATAGTATGACTTTGACAAAAATGAACACAGACTTGGCAGACTCTGTGATGGATTACACATCCCAAATAGATTTCAACTGTCATTTAGTCGATTTTCATATTGTACAAAACTAAATGGAAACTAACTGCTTCCTGGAACGATGGGGGATTATGCATGCATCCAGAAAGTCTAAACCAAAAAAAAGCATAGTTTGCAGATTTTGTTGTATAGAATTTGTCATTCTACTAGATGTTGCAACCTTTTAAGTGTAATTTTTAAGTTTTTCCTATGCAAAATAGTTTGGTTGAAGTTTTATTTAAAGCTCTAAGATTCTGTTTGGGTCTAGCACAGAGTAGCAGCAGTCGTTCTTGTTTACTAATGCACACTTCATTCTAGAACCAAATTCATAAGGTTATTTAGCTTGGACAAAAGGTTGACATATATTTTATTTACTGGCAGATTTAGGACTGATGAAGCGGCCTGCTTTTTAACAGAAAGAATGTGTTGTGTAATTCTTGTGCGCTCTAATTGATAGGCCATCTGTAATTCCACTAGGTGCCGTGTCGTTGCAAAATGAAACCAATTGTTTAGTGAAATGACTGTTGGTGTTTCTCTCGATTGAAACCCCCCTAATTAAGTGAGAGAAGAATACAGTCCCTGCCTTGATACCCAGCGGCTGTGAACCCCCTCCCCCCTCTGTTATTAACACATTTTTCAATAACTTATGTAAACCAAAATGGAAATTGAGTTATGTTATGCAAGTTATGAGTGTATATATTATCTTTTAAAGATCTTTTCAAATCTTTTTATATCCTGGAGCAGCCAGGGAAATAAACTTAGGAATCACTTCTTTCAAGACCCCCTCAACAATGGTAGCCCAGGGATTCTCTTCATATAATAACATAGCATATAATATTATTTGAATACTTGAGATAATTCAGTACACACAGTGAGCGCTGCCTGTATGTATCCGCCTTCCTTTGGATATCTCAGCTGCCGAGGGAACGAGCTCGCTGTTGTCTGTGTATGTGTGCATCCTGGCGGACGCGCATAAAAAGTACTCGCGCGTGTGCTCATGTGTGAGTCGCTGTGGCATGTTTCCTAGAGATAAGACTGCAATGCTTGGCCCTCTGCAGCCCTCACCCCAGGCAAGCAGTGATTAGAGGAATCTCTCATTCTCTGCGGGGCACCCCTCTGCAGTCACAGCCAGCAGCGTGACTCCCTTAATGTTCACACCGCGGTACAAAGGACCTGTGGTTGGTGATATTATCTCGCTTGAAAATATGATTTGGAAAAACTCCGCTACTGTTAGTAAAGTATTAGAAACATACAATGAGATTGCCTTTAAGACCTGGTGTCTCTGGGAGTATATGCAATGCACGTTATGTTCAAAATTAGCCTCCATACAAGCTTTCTTGGTGTCTTTTACAACAACTCTTATCTGACTTATACAGGGGATGCACTAAGAAGTTTAGGTGATATTCCTCCAGATTGCATGTTAAATCTAAGCTAATGTGGTGTGGGCTCACCTGCGCACTGTGGGAAGATCAGGAGTCAATTAGTGGGATTGGTGGGCAGTCTCAGCCAAGTGGTCTGAGCCGGTGACAGTTTGTGGTGGACCACCACACCACGGGAGCCAGGTGAGGAGCAAGGGAGCCTAAATGAAATGCTAATACAGGCCACAGAAGTCAGGGCTCTCTAATTGGAACACAGCTGCTGCAGGGACCAAGTATCCCGTGAAGCGCCGCAGAGGCAGAGAAAGCAGCAGGTCACTGTGATCAGGTCAGGTTCCCTCTCTGTGTGTTGCTCAAAATACTTGGCCTAAAATGGCTTGTAGGAACCTCAGAAATGGAAACACTGAACAAAAAACAAAGTCACTTAAACTTTGGATTGTATATATATATATATATATATATATATATATATATATATATATATATATATATATTCAAAAAACTATTAAGCTAGTTAAAGGGTACTAGGATACTACTAATAGTTCTAATATTTAGCTCTAAAGCCATGTTGTTAATTTTTTAGACAGATTATATTACATATATTAAGACTGGTTAGCCAAAAGGGTCTCAAAATACTCAATTAATTTTCTTTGAGGGGGGGGGGATACCTCATCACAGACACAAATTCTGTATTTTATTATTATTATGGATTTCTTTTTAACAGCAAAATGATTTTGATGTTATTTTAAAATCAACAGGGCTGCTTCCATCAAAGATAAGAGCTCAAATGGGATTTCACTCTAAACAGGAGTGAAAGTGCTGTCTTACACCAGTCTACTTAAACACGAGTGAAAGCTATTCAGCATACTTTTACTGAATTAAAAAAATGACCATATTCAGTTACCAATATTTATTATTTTAGGTCCATTTTAACTTAGAACAAGCTGTGAGTGTCTACAGCCATCTTTAAAACAGAATGGAGGCTCTATCATGGTTTGGGATTGCATTTCAGCCGGTGATGTTGGGGAGCTTGCCAAAAATGATGGAATTATGGACACATATAAGTCATCATACAGTAACATCTGGAAAGAGTCTGGCAGCAGCTTAGTTTTCCACTATGACAATGATCTGAAACACTCAGACAATCCAGTAAAACCATACTTGAATGAAAAAAAAGCACTTGAATTAGAAAATGATCAGTCATGGATTGGCCTCCCGAGTGCCCGCACCTCAACATTATTGAAGGAGTGTGGGATCATCTTGGCAGACAACAGAACAAAAGGCAGTCAACATCCAAAGAAGAACTTTTAGCTTTCAAGAAGGCCGAAGAACTATTCCTGAAGAATACTTAAAAAATGACAAGAAAGCTTGACTAAGAAACTTTCAGGCTATGTTGAAGAATAAAGGTGGTCATACCAAATATTGACTTTCAAGCTTACTAGAAAGGCACAAACTCTTTTTTTGCTATGCAGGCATAAGGCAGTACTGTGTGTACTGTTTCACACTTTATACAGTTTTGAAATGGCATTTTGGTTTTTGGTTTACTGTAGTATTATTTTATGTGATCATTGCATGAAAAAAGCTGTTTTGTTCCCCATACTCACCTACAAGGAGCGACCGTGGCTCAGGGGGTTGGGAAGCGTATCTGTAACCGGAAGGTCGCCGGTTCGATCCCCGGGCTCTCTGTCCTGGTCGTTGTGTCCTTGGGCAAGACACTTTACCCTACTGCCTACTGGTGTTGGCCAGAGGGGCCGATGGCGCGATATGGCAGCCTCGCTTCTGTCAGTCTGCCCCAGGGCAGCTGTGGCTACAACCGTAGCTGCCTCCACCAGTGTGTGAATGCGAGAGTGAATGAATAGTGGCATTGTAAAGCGCTTTGGGTGCCTTGAAAAGCGCTATATAAATCCAATCCATTATTATTACATCTGTGTTATTTTCCTTTAAAAGTAGAACCTTCACTTTGCATTTTGCATTTTGCGCGTCACCTATTGTGTGTCTGTATTTGTGACCTTTGCTGGAACCTGTATTTTCAAAAATATTGCGGGACATGTGCTACATCTGTTGAGAATAACTGCTCAACAATGTTCTGATTTATTTACCATTTAATTCAAGATCAATTCTCATGCTTCCTGCATTTTTGTTTTTGTTTGTGTGTTTGTGCGTGTCAGTTAAGCCACAGTTTTGCCTCTTTTAACTTTGATCTTTTAACAGCAAATGGTATCCACCCTACACCCTCTCCATATCCACTCGCACATTTCTTTGTAGGTTCATGTGGAACATATGGAATTAACTGTCATTCTTAAAAAACTAGAAAGGGAATGGGTTATAAGGACCCCAACATCCAATATACATTTATTCAGACTACCACACTTCTTGCATGTGCAGCACATATTATATACTGAAGGCAGAATCTGTGGATTGTTGTCTGTAACTTCAGAGCTTTTACCAGTGACAGATATTTGAGCCTTTAGGTCTTTTTTGTGTGTCTAGCACAGCAATTGCAGACAGAGAAAAAAGAATTTATGCATAATTATGATCACAAGTTGCAGAACTTTTTATAGAGAGGAAGTAGTTATTTGTTCACTGTACTTTACATGACCCTGTTCTACATTTTTTGTGCATTTTTTATTGCTTTTGTTATGAATGCCAATAATAAAGATCAGGAAGAAAGAAGCGCATAAAGGCAGTTTGGAGCCTTTGGAAATGCTCTAAATTCCTGAAACACATTAGGTGCATTTTAGAGTGAGAGATGGACATGATCTGAATACATCCATGTAATAGCAGCATGAACTGCCACTGATGCTGATAAATAACAGAATAGTGAGGCTTTCTATAAGGCATGCCAGTGTATTTAATGACAAATAGGACAGCAACCTCCTTGTGACTAGGAAACAGAGTAATGTTGCATGTAGTTGTGGTGACCAGTAATATCCTCAAGCTCTGAGCGATCACTTTTGATCACCAGTGGAAAGGTTGCCTAGTGGGAGGCAACCTGTCTTAAAACAGTCACATTCGGGCTTAGACTGACTGCAATCACTCTCAGACAGATTCGTAGGGTTTGTAAATAATACCTGTCTTATTTATAAATGCTTACAATCTGTCAACATATAACAATCAATCTGAGTTTGTTTGCATTGATGAACTTGTGTTTCTTTGCAATAGGAGGACTCAGCTGCTTCTTTTCTGGTTATATTCCTGTATAAAAGGAAGGCTGCTTGACTGCCTTTGTCATTTTACAGTTAAATTTTTGACCTGCAGGACCCACGTCACCGTTTATGGAGACATTTCTGATATTTTATTTCAGATCTATGAGGTTCTGGCTCTCTCAGTCTAAATATTTAATGAGAAATTCTCTGCATGCAGACAGCAACCAGTTTTCAGCAGATTTCCAATGATTACTCACATCACAACTAGACCCCATTCAATTGCAAACTGATAGCAGACTGACTCTCTGTTATTGCCAGGTTATATCCAGGTTTTGATCCACCAAACTTGCTTTGAAGATGGCAACTGACTGCAAGTGGTTTTAAACCTGGTCTCCATCTTCAAAACAATCATTTTATTTGAAACAAGACTGAAAGTTCATTGCACACGGTCACAACAATTTCAGTCCTGCTACCGCTGCATTTCCTTTCGTGACTGTAACATAAGAGATGATTGAGTGTAATGGAGTTATCCTCAAGTCAATGTAGGGAGCAGATTGGAATTGGACATAATTTTTTTCCTTTTTGTTTTAATCAGAAAGCCATGACAGTGGAAACCATCCTCATAGTAAACTTAGCAAACAAGTGAATATGTACATCGAACCTTTAAGCCAAATATTCTTTTCTGGAGGGGTTTTCAGACTATACTGCTTCAGCTTAGAAGTGACAGGTTGTTAGCAAATATCTATGAGATATTGCAGTGTAACTTTTAAAGTAATCTGTCTCATGGGGGATGAGCCAAAACAGACAGATGTGCTGGGCAAATTTCAAAAGATTTATACCAAAGGGGGGAAAAAAACAACACTGTCCTCCTTTTTAGGTTGTGACTTTGCAGCACACACTCCAATTTGTATTCTCCTCTGCTCTGAAGAGACATTCTTGGAAGAGAGGATGTTACTGAATCACAAGCCCAGCATGAGCATTTTGACAGCTTCTTAAAACTTTTCTTGGATTTTAAGCTTCTTTCTTATTATAAGTACTGATGTCAATGCAGCATAGCATGAGATAAGTTCAGCTGAACACATGATTAACTCAAAATATAGTGCATTGTATTTCAGCTTTTCAACAGGACACTGTAAGTCGGTCGAGATGAAGAAAGAGAAGGAAGAAAAAAATCCTAATAAAAAGAATTTAATCAAAGAGGAAACGTGGAGAGCGAGATGGTCCACGCGCTGTCTTCTCCATGTTCCACGGTTTCCTCTCTTCTCTTAAAAATAGAAAGGGAATTTTTCTCAGAATAATGGATAAGCTCATTGCAAGCTCCTGCCTCAGAAGTCTGCCCGGTTTATAAAGCTGCGAGGCGATTGACATGAACCACCCAAGAATGAACCTCAGGTGGCGAGGTGTTAGGCGAGCCTTTTAAAGCCATCGCCTGTGATAATGAGGCCATCTCCCACTGTCACGTTAGCTTAGCCCCACAGACAGGGAGACACAGAAAATTCATTCTTTAGATTATTTGCTCTGTTTGAAATTAATAAAGCGCTCCCATTTTTTATAACACCTAGCACACGCCCACTTTTATTCAGAGACATCACGTCAGCCATGAAGCCTGGAGTGAGACTAATGTGGAAGCACAAGAACGCCTACAAGACTCACAGTTGTCTCCTGCCTTGAGCTATTCCTTCTGGTTCAAATTCAGGGTCTCTTGTGGGGAAGAATTGAAGCTTTTCACAGGAAATCATGCCTGAAATTTTTAAACAAAAAAGGTTCTTTGATTTTGGTGAAAAAAAAAAAAGAAAAGAAAAGAAAAAAAGAAGCTAAATCATGATGTCATGCTTTGGGATAAACAGTGTAGAGAACGCATGTCATCCCCGCTCATTTCCACTATCATGAACCATTCTATAGAATCTGTCCCTCGCTGTCCTTTTTCAGTCAACTAAACAATTTCAGTGTCTTCTCTCTTGTCAGCATTTATCAGTGGCTTAACTCTCCTATACCCCTCGTCTGGATCTCTGTATGTGGGGCACTAAAACACGCGTCAGGGGCTGAAAGATATAAAGCCGATTCTTTCCAAGTGATGTCAGAGGACTGTATCCAAACCGTCTGGCAGAGTACACTAATATCCCCGTGCTGAGCAGCGTGGAGCTATTGAGCGCGACCATGCACATCGGTTTCACTCCAGTGCACTCAATGAGGCAAACCCACAGAACTGATGGGCAATGGGAGGGAAAGAGGGGAGAGGAAAGGAGTGTGAATGATTTGCTGCTCTTGCTAATGCACATTATTCATCATATAAACATAAAGTTTCTTTGAAAGAAAATCAGGGGGAGATTTGGCTTTGCTCGCCGATTCTCAGTCCTGAATGGGAATTGCGAAACGTGTTGCTGTCGAGGTAGCCAGTTGCAGCTGGATCACCTCTACCTGCAGGAATTTGTTCATTACTGGCCACACAAACCTCCTATCTAACGGTGTTCTCTTCCCCACAAACCCATTCTCTGGCTTTGAAAAACCATAAAAGTGTGTGTGAATCATCAGCCCCCAGTAACATTTGATGGACTGTTGGATTAAAGCCGGTGCAAGTGTCTGGAGGGACAAAGTAGAAATGGCAGGAGTGAGAAGCCAGTGTACCCAGTCATGATGCAATGTTCTCTCTCCTGCCACATTAACATCAGCTTGACTTACATGCAGTAAAAATGCAGCGCTGCAGCTTTCATTAGCACACTGAGGAAAGATTATGGCTCAGTGCAGAGCTATGAATTATGCAAGGGCTATGCACTGTGGTGCAGTTTACTGCGCACCCCCCCCCCCAATTTTCCCTGTTCATCTTAACATTAGGAACACACCCACTGAGTATTGTTCAAGCACACGCACAATGAATGCACAAGCATGCAAATTAAGCAAACAGGCTGCCACACAAACGCGAATGGAGTCATAATTTTGTTCTGAAAAGTGCAATAAAAGCAGTCACTGGTTCACACTCGATCCTAAAACAAGAACTGCTCATTCATGCTGTGAACTCTGGACTATAGAATCTGGTTAGGTAGGCAGGAAGACAGATAGTATTTTAGCTACAGCTGAGACCACAAGCATTTGGTCAACTTTAGGTTACTTTGCCTCTGATCGGTCATCTTTTATTCAGCTGGGTTAACAACAGTGTTCAGTTAATATTTAGAAATTCCAACAAATTTTCTACATAGACCCAAATCTTTCGGGATTCAAAATTTTACTGCAAATCTTTTTTTGTGTCAATGTGAGGCCCGTTCCCTGTAGATAAAGCAGAAAAAATGGAGTGGTACTTATATAACACTTTTCTACTCTAACCGAAAACTTTTTTTCTATATAACTCATTCACCCAATCATGAAAACATCCTCTTATTGCTTTTTATTCTGTGCCTAAACACTTTTTGTAACACTGATACAAATACATCAGGGTAACTGGATAGGATACTTTAACACCCAACATGGAGGAGCTGGTGATCAAACCACCCACTTTTCGTCTGATAGAAAACCTGCTCTACGTCCCGAGGTACAAACTCTCCTCCTGAGTTGTTCACTGCAACTCTCAGAATGAGGTCCAAAGAGATGTCGAGTCAAGTGAAGGAGGGCATCATTAGGCTGAAAAACTATAATAAATCTGATTGATCAACAATCTGGACCTGACTGTACAACCATTAGGGACATAACACCTCTGTAACGCACTGAATTCATGCTTGTTTGTAGTTTGCTACAGAATTATTACTTCTTTACTACTGGGAACAACTTGCAGACAAGTTTGCCAATTGCAACCAAAGCAAGAGCTTTGGGTTTTTTGGTGTATTGTGCAAGATTTTTTATAAGTTAAATAAGTTTATATACCTCTTTGCAACCAGTTTCACCTAGCAACTACCAGAAACCTCCAGCAACCACTCTCCAACCAGTTTGGGAATAGGCAGTTTTTCCTTGGTTGCCATGGGCTCACCTTCTGGTCTCTAAAGGTTTTATTTTTAAGTTCCACATACAAAGAATAACAGAACATCTCTGATAACTAATATACTGATCTCGATATAACCATTTAAGTCGTTTTGTCAACACAACATGTATAAGAGCACATGTTTATTCAGAGTTTATTAGTTTATTGTATCATTATAATACTGTAATACTTGTTCTGAACCGCTTCAATCTGTTCCAGAAACAGTGACCAAATTGTAATATTTAAAAGAAATAAAAATACTACTGAACTAATAAACTTAATGCATGATTACATGATATAAATAATATATATAAGGCTGAAACTCATTGAAAACCAAACAAAAATAATGAGAAATACAAAACTAACTCTCCCAGAACAGAGCCATGCCAACAAATATAAATGACAGAAACAACATTAATCTTTCTTTGTCTTCTGTTTGATAAGTATCTTATAACATCCATTGATTATTCTACATTAGATTTTTATTATTATTATTTTTCATTCACTAAAACTTGGATCATGATCTCAGAGGTTGTCTGACTGCTGCTGCAAACAGCACTGCGAGCAAATGGTTAGAAATCTGACTGCAGCTGGAGGTCTGTCTGTTCATAATATTTAGAGCTACACAGCAGATGGTGGACATGGCAGAACCAGCGATAAATAATATGATTAAAATCCAAAAACACCAACAACAGTGGCCATAACTGTTTAAAGTCATAAATTACAAACAATTAATGGGTGAAGAAATTTGTTTAGAACTTGCTATGTGCTTTATTTTCCAGCAGTGAAAAGAAAAGAATGATTGAATATGTACGTCTTTACCCACATAAGGTCGATCGGATGGATCAGGCAGTGTTTATTTGAATGCGTGGCCTCTGTGATCAAACATGCCATAATCCACCGCTGATGGACTAAACCCAATGAACCATAATCCTAAAAAGATGCACAAATACCTGCACGAACATATGAACCTTTTAGGTTAATGAATGTTGAGGATAATCAGCATGTATGGAAACTGTGGTGACTGAAGTGTCACAGCTGTACCTAAACCCTAACCAGGCCCTGCAATTACTGAATAAAATGGCTTGATTGCTAATGGCAGCTTCTTGTAAAATAATAGGAGAAACTCAGTGATAGTGTGCCACTGCAGGAATTATTTCATGATTTTTTTAAAAAGTCAAGGTATCTGCTCGTTTTTATGTAGAAGATGGTGGTGCTGCAGTGAGACTGGAGGTGGGTGAGCCCGACCTACACAATGTGCTGCTGCTGAAGTCAATGATGATGGAGAGAGGAAGGCCAAGATGCGTTGGGGAAGGTGAGGAGGAGAAGGTCTGAGAATAGCTTGCAGGCAGGAAATATTTTCTTGAGTCACAACTCATTTTTACTATTCTATGCTCTACTGTTTTACTTTATGTGTGTGAAAATGTGAAATAAGTGCAGCGATTTTTTGTAAATGTGCAAACATACATGGAAATACATAATGTAAGGCAGAGTTTGTACCATTCTAAAAAGCCTGAAAGTCAATAGTTGTTATTTTATAGTAACTTTCTGGCAGCCATCTTTCCACTGAGACTACTATGAGGCGTCAGTGAACAGTAGATGGATCAGCTTAACAGCCAGATCCATCTCTGAAAGCCCCGTATCAGATCTTTCTCCTTATTGTTAAAGGACACGACTTTTAGATACGGTTCATCTTTTGTGCGCCACTTGTCCAGTTTCCTCAAAAATGCTATTTAATGGCTGTCAACCTGTATTATCATTGACATCTTTTGTAGATTTACTAAAAGAGATTCTGGGTTTACTCAAAGTCCCTCAAGATAAAATGATACATAGTCCCATAAGAAACAATAATTGCTTCTTTGCTAAGTTGTTAGTAATATGTAGACACAACATCCTTGAATTAAGTGCCCTTGTTATGCTCAAAACTTTGAATTATCTCATGAAAGCATGGCAAGCTACTGCCCAAGACTATAAAAATACAGTGAAGTCTAGCTGCTGGAAAGGCAAATATAAAGGAATGTAGTGTGACTCAAGACTTTTGCACAGTACTGTAGTTACAGGAGAAAATTTGACTACTTGTCCATGCACAGAAAAACAACACAGGAGCCCAAATCCTCCAAAATCACAGGGTTAAAAAGAAGTGTTTTTAAAGAATTGCACCCTCTACTTTCTTGCACTCTGCTTTTCCTGTGCAATCACAGTTTGTGTAAGCGGGCATGGTTTTGAATGATGAGTTCTTCTTTTAATCAGTCCCTCTGTAAACCAGCAGTGAGTTGTTTACCCCTCTTTTAAGCCCTTGATACTAAATTAAAAACTGATTGTATTTTTCTTCTTAACAGCCTGCAAAGCTCTTGCTCTTTGTCCATCAGTCTTGTCGGTGCCTACTAAAAACCCTCAGGATCCTGTGTGACATGCATGTAAAATCATACTCATACATATAGAACACATGTGACTTGGCCGAGATAACCAGCAGGCTTCAAGCTGCTCATGATGTTGCTGCCACCATCATTTCCCATCACATATCGTCCTGATCTGCAGAAAGCATTGACAGGCTTCCTCAGATTTATCGCTCAGTCTGTTTCCATTGCAATTTTGTCATTTTCAGCAAATTTAACTGTGTTTTATGACTGCAGTTGTGATGGCAATAGAAAATAGAAACATAAAATAACTTGGTACCCCCCCCCCCCCCATTTACTTTGTCATGTCCTGCTGACCCCTCAGCTTCTGGCAGGCTGGCTGGTGTTGATTTTAGCCTGCAATCAATTCATTTTAATCACAATGGGCAGCGCAGGGAGCACGGGGAGCAACGCGCTAATTGATTGGCAGGTATTTGCATATACAGTACGCAACAAAATGTCACGACCGGCCTTGGTGATGACCTGTGTGGGCTGTTGGCAAAACAAACTGATGAAGGTAATTTATCATGCTGCTTGTGCTTTACTGAGCAGGGGCAGCCGCGCCCACTATTGTTAGCGTCGTCAGTCACCTGTCACGCTGTGGTGGCCACGGGGACAGGAAAGACGAGAGGAGTCAACAGAAGGGTGGGGGGTAGAGATGGAGATATAGAAGCTGAGAGGGAAGAGATGATGTGCTGTAAATAATACACACAGCTCCTTTATAGCTAGATGTAGCTTCAGTTTGAAAGCTATAGCCCAAATTAACATCTTCAGGGCCCCAGGTAAAAAAAAACAATCACTAACATAATTTAAGGATGTCCACTGTATTACTACAATATCAAATAAAAGATTGCCAGTCAGCATAGAAAAAAAGTGTTATGTGACAGGGTCTACTTATGGTTTTCATCAGAGAATTTAAATGATGAAACTACATAAACTCAGGGACGCTTCAGTCGACACCCCGTTTTATTCTTATGTTTATATTTTGATAAACATGTCACATACCACAAAGGTGGGTCACTTCTTACTTATCATTGTATTTGCAAACATAACCTGATGCTGACATTTGATCTACCAGATCAGTGTGTGCAGGTAGAAGAGATCACTTCCAGGTTGCTTAATGTAGCTAAAGGTGTGCCCCAGGGTTCAGTTCTAGGACCACTGCTATTTACCATTATATTTAAGCAATCTTGGTGATAATATTACAAGATGAAGCTTTCATTTTTATGCAGATAATATGGTAATGTACTCCTCTATCTTTTATAGCCAGGCTTTCTGTCAGCTGCAACCAGAGTTTAATGCATTTGTTTTAAATGCTGACAAAAATAAACTGGTAGTGTTTTTAAATTTAAAATAAAACCACTGAACCTTTTAATTATCATAGCTTTTAGACTGACCTAGTATCCCCAAATAAGTTAGGAATAAAAATTCCTAATTTACAGTGAAAAAGATTAACTTGAAACTGGGTATTTATTTTAGAATCACATCTATCCTTTGAGGCAAGAAAGATACATTTTGTTTCTACCTTTATGTCAGCCCTGAGAATTATTACAAACCTTCAAACCCTTACCCACAATTGTACTTTCTATGCTTAAGTTGAATGTTACTCGTTTTTATTTACAAAGGACATTCTTGGTCTGTTCCCATTTAAATTGTTGACTTTCATTCATCCAAAAAGTGGAAAGTTATTGTCTTTCCCAAAAATCGCCAATGTTTACGGCAAATCTGGAAAAACAGCACTTAAATTTACAACTCCATTCTTCTGCAATCAACTGCAACTTGTACATTTGTATTCTTATTTCGTATATCATTGCCATTTGTATTCAGACATGTGTTATTAGTCTATTCAAATACCAGTGATGATATTGCTGCCTGTCTTGGCCAAGACACACTGGTAAAAGACATTTTTAATCTTAATAATCATATTATCCTGGCTAAATAAAAGTTAAAAAACAAAAAGAAAATGCAATATGTATTGATTAGTTAGTTCCCTGGACAAATAGTATCCAGTGAACCCCATGACACTAGAACTGTTCCTTGTTTTTAGAGACAGTGTAACACTTCATCTTTTGTTGACAAGCGTCCATGAGAGATGCAGATTTTCAGCAGAAGAAATGTTATTCCCTCCTTCATTTCTTATAGGCTGCAAGAAATTTCAAAGCCATGTCTCTGTTCTATAGGCCTTTAAATAGCAGCACTAACCTAAAAGAAATAGCACAAATGCCTTGTAGGCTACTAGTTGACCTTATTTAACTCTGTGAGAGCTGCAGCTAAAGAATAAAGCTAAAAATGTCAAAAGAATACATGTAAGCAAAATATTATTTTAATGAAATGCATAAAGCTATAAAGATACATAGTTGTAAATACCACCTTCTACCATGCTTTAATTGTGCTTTAATTGTGGGGCAGGGATGTTGTTATGGATATTAAGTCCAAATATACATTTGGACTTAATATTAGTCCAATTAGGATAATTTGTGATTGTTCTAACCTTGGATAGCACTTTGGCTTTCCAAGATGTCTAAAGTACTATGTGAATATGTGTGAAAATGTGTGAAAAGGTGAATGTGGCTTGTAGTGTAAAGGACTATGAGTGGTCAGTAACAAAAGAAAATCTCTACGTGCTTCTGTTCTTTTTTTTGCTACCTTCCTTTGCTTGCTTTCACTGCAGCAACTCTGTAACATTGAGTTTTGTTATTGTGTTATTTCACTCCAAATTTATTTCACTGTTTAAATTAGCGGTGTGACTGAAACTAGTCCATATTTGAAAATATCATCTGGTTCAAACCCCATCCCTTTTTCACTGAACATGCTCTAAACTAGATTTGGTTTAAGCAAGCCTGGATTAAAATTATAATGAAACACTTAGCTTGACTGTTATTGTCAGGTGTAGTGAAGCCAGATAATTAAAAGAATGTGTTGAACCTGCTTTTCCCAGGTGAAATGGCTTATCAGATAAATAGATAGTAATATGTTTTGATACAGGCGTCATGTGCAACTGGAGAAAACCCAAATAACAAAGTAAAATCTTTTGGGTCTCTTGGTGGCCTGGGGTCCAATAATGGTTACCCACTTTTCACCAGTGGTAATCCCGCTTGGACCAAAGACCTGTCCAGTAAAAAACAGGAGGATGTTTTTATGAATATTGTTTTTGATCTTGAAGCTTAAACAGGTAAAATGCTGCTTCTTTGTGGGATCCTCGTGGAGTCAGCTAGTTTTGTAGTTATTATCAGAGTTATATCTTTGTCTGAGGATCGATACCACATTCTTAAAAGTGTTAAATGACTGATTGAGCAACTGGAATTTTCCAGTACAAATTTTCTCATTATGATGGCTTTCAGTGTCTTTTATCAGTTTTTGTGAATTTTTAGTTTTAAAACATAAAAAGTTGCAGTCCACTTGCTTACAAAGTGACATCGGCCTTTATAATTGTGTTTCAGGTTGCTAATTAAGAAACAGCAAAAATGATTATTTTCTACTTTGCAAAGCTCAAAGGTGCCTTGAACATCAAAGCCACATGTAAGCAGCCAGTTGCACCTCTGGCAACTAATCAGAATGTGATCTTAACAAGATTAATTGTGTGGCTCTATTCTGCTCTAAAAAGAAATAACTGCATGCTGTGACTCTGTTTAATGACAGTTAAGCACTAAATGCTACAATTTACTGAACTGGAAACATTTTTTTCTCCATATGTTCAGGTGAATGCGAAATTTTTGGCTGGTCTGCTGTGAGTCCAGCTGAGATTGTGTCCGCATCATTATTCTCCGTGTTATTACAACTGTACGGCGTCTGCTGAAATGCTCCAGTGTTCACTCTGCTTATAAGGTAAACATTTGGTCATCATCACCATAATTATGCCCAAATACAATTCCCCATGCGCAGCCTGAGCAGAAATATAGTTAGGGGGCTAACGGGAGCCAGTGCAACTCATTAATAGTGTGCCAGACTCACGGTGATAACACTGGACCCAATTCCTGAGAGAGGTTTTATTTTTTGACCAATTAGCTGCCTGAGCAACCTATTGGCCATGAAGTGATCTCTGCAGGGACTTTATCAGACCATGCTCTATTAAATCAGCTCTCTGGCTGAGCAGTTATGTACCATCACAGTGCTTAGAATGGCCGGATCTGATTGATGTCACTGCCAAATGCCAAGTAATAACGGCTGTTATTGTACATCTCCATTCTGCTGTTTCCTTATGGATGCAGCCATTGCTTTGTGCCATCTATGTGTACTTTCAGAAAAAGATACAATGGGTGCTTTTTGTGCATGCCTGTGTGATGGGCATTTTTCATTGATATGGCTAGTTGGAAAGATTATCATAATGCCCAAGGGTGGAAGCTGCTCTGAATTTGAAATACAATGTTAGAGTATTCAGAGTATGTCTTCAGGTGGGTCAAAAGGCCTGGCAATAAGTGCTGTATAATTTAGGCATGTGGGTAAGTAATCATAATGACTTTGCAAACCCGAGATGAACACATCCACTGACACAACTGAGTACCTGGAGGTTTGAGGAATTATTTTCTAAAGCACAATGAATGCTGTGAATACGCTTTGCATACACTCATTTAATCATTGAGTTCATCTTGTTTTAAACACAGGTCAGTTATATCTTTGGAAACAAAAGTGCTTTTGTTTTTGTGTTGTGTAGAAACAGAAAAGTGTTAGAAAGTGTCCTGAAAGGCCTGTTTGACTCAAATGCCTCTGAATTTAAGTATTTTCTTGAAATTACAGTTTACAATATAATAAGAGAAGACTTTAGCAGATATTTTCATTTGAGGAAGTCATTTTGAGTTACAAATTTTGCTGTATTTTTGTAGTTGGTACTGATTGACATTGAGTTTTAATTCAAGGGTGTCCACTTATCATCCCTTTATAAGACGAGACACTGAAGGTGAACTGTAGAGTTTTTGTTTTTTAAAAATATTAATTTAGAGTACAGTCAAGCTTTAACATGTGAATAGCATTTTTCTAAAGTTTTCTGAGTTGTATCTTTTAAATATAAAAATACAGAATTATCTAAATAAGTACATTTGTGCAACTTTTCAAACATTTTATGAATAGATATGCAAATCTTGGTGATAATATTGGGTTTTTTCACATGTTAGAGTCAAAGAATTTTAGAGAGGGAAATTTTGAAAATCTCTTTTTTTTATCACTCCAACTCAGACAATACTGTTCGCAGCCAGAAAAAGTTAGAATTCCCTCATGTTTTTTAGGAGAAAAATGTTCTACACTTCAGATTCTGAATGAGATCTGAACGGATCCCATTGCAAAAACTAAATCAAAATATAACCAGAAAATAGATTGAAGTGGAGCTGTGTGGCTCAGATTATGAGGAAAACTCATTTTCAAAGAATGCTCTTCAAATCTTTGTATTGCAAACACTGGGAATAAAAAAAAAAGATCCCTAGTTGATTACTCATATTAAGCCAATTATCTTTTCAAATGTAAACCTTTAAAATTGTATTTTTATACATGCAAATGAGGGATTGAGGGATGAGCAGAATCATCTGCAGCTCAACGTGGCAAAGACCAAGGAACTGATCGTGGACTTCAGGAAGACCAGGAAACACTTGACCCCTGTTTCAATCCAGGGGGTCAGTGTGGACATTGTGGAGGACTATAAATACCTTGGAGTACACATTGACAATAAACTGGACTGGGCTAAAAACACCACAGCACTTTACAGGAAGGGCCAGAGTCGTCTCTATTTTTTGAGGCGACTGAGGTCCTTCAACATCTGCCAGAAAATGCTGAGGATTTTCTATGAGTCTGTTGTGGCCAGTGCGATCCTCTATGCTGTTGCATGCTGGGGGAGCAGGCTGAGGGTCGCAGATGCCAACAGACTTAATAAACTAATCTGTAAGGCCAGCAATGTTGTGGGGATGGAGCTGGACTCCCTCAAGGTGGTGTCGGAGAGGCGGATGCTGTCCAAGATAAAGACAATGTTGGATAACACCTCCCACCCACTCCATGACATGCTGGTCAGTCACAGGAGCACGTTCAGTGAGAGACTGAGATTACCGAAAAGCACCACTGAACCACACAGGAAATCATTCCTGCCTGTGGCCATCTCCCTGTACAACGCATCCACTTAACACACTGTTTGCTGCTACAGCTACACATGTTTCTTTTCCAAATATTTATTTATAAGTGACTTATGTATGTATGTATGTATGTATATGTATATATTGTACTATTCTTAGTTAGCGTATTGTCTGTCTTGTCTTAATGTTGGTTTATAATGGAGCACTGTAACAAAAAATAATTTCCCCCAGGGATCAATAAAGTATTCTGATTCTGATTCTGATTCTGATTATGTCATTAAAACTGTACAAATTTGAACAAAATGTCCTGTGGAAGAAGAAAATAAACACATTCTTATCTGTTATGGGGATGTTAAGACAAAATAGCCCAAAATCTCAAACGTGTCCAGTGTATAAAATAGAATGTTTTTTCACTGTTGTGTCTGTACAGGATATTTTTAATCTGCCTATATAAATCCAATGTTTATGTTCATACACTAACAACTTTTTTTTAAACTTTCTAAGTTGTTGCAGCTATCACTGATGAACTGTCTTCATGCAGCTAGTGCTCATCATTTTTTTTTTTTATCTAACCTGATCAAGATTTGCTTCAATACATTTTTTTAATTCTTGGAATTTTCTTTATATGCTACATCGCAAAGTCATTTAAGTGAAGCTTAATTTGTAGTATTACATAAAATCTGTATCATAGTTAGGGTGTAGTTACATACTCTGTGCTGTAGCCTAAATGTAAGGTGAAAAGAAAGCCTTCCCAGAAATATAACTACACAGCCCACAACAACAGGGATTGGCCCCATTATTATTATTAGGCCGTGTAAATGTATATCTGTTAACAAAAAGGTAATGACTCTATTATCTATACCTATAACATGTTTTTTACATTTTCATGACTCTGAAAATCCCTGTATATGTTTATTCAAACAATTATGTCGGCAGCTAAAGTGAACGCAGGATTATGAATCAGATTTTAAGTTTTTAAGTATATATTTGAGTATTTAGTAACGCAAATATTTTAATCATACACTCCTTAGACTATGATGACCTGGATGACTGAGAACCTTCACAGACATATTGCGAATGTTTATCCTAAGTGTCAGTTTATGATATTTCAGTCATCTTAGATTGATCTCTAACTCTGATGATCTGTGTACCACACTTACTGGTGTTGCTCCTGCAGGTAACCAGAGCAGGGTACCAGCTGAAATGTAAAGAATTTAAAAAGTAATGTTAAACACAGACATCCAGGTGTTTATTTCTGCAATACAAACTTCACAGAGTTACTAAAAGCCGTGCTCACATTTTATGTTATGCCCATGGAAGTGTAATCAATGAAGAATGCTCGTGTACTTTGCAGCAGAGCTATTCCAAGTCTGGATAAATACCTTAAAGCTGCACTCTTCCCATTTTGTGTACAAGAGGTGATATTTTGGTCATTCGGTTCCTGTGTTGCATTAGTGGTTTTCTCACTCAGTCTGAATCACCTCAGCTCTTTGGTCAGAATCCAAAGCCAACACCAAAGCCAGTTCTTCTGGCTGCACAAACAACAAGCCAGCCTTGATCCTTCCATATGAAATGTTTTGCTGGCCGTACGAGGGCTTGGATGGGGTAAACATGTTAACACTGAGGCACAAATCGCACTGAGGGGAAAAGAGGTGTCTATATAACACATGTCAGATCTCATTTGCATTCGTAACCCACACTTGCTGTGGTTTGTGTCATGTGTAAGGCTGGACTTGGCACTTCTGAGGACAGGCAGTTCTAAACTGCTATCATTGTTGTGTTGGTCGTGTGAAAGCACACTGATCCCTCTGAGCAGGATGATAAAAATCTGTCACAGTTCCCTGCACGGAGGAGCCCATTGTTTTGAGGATTAAGGGGATTAAAGGCGGATGCTGGTGACTGAGGGGCTTGAGCTGTGTGACCCTTTCACTAATCATTACGAGACAGATACAGAGCACTCGAACTTTTAAAGCTCAAGATTGCATTGGATTATTAATTATTCATTGCTGCAGGAACAGTGTTAGAATTAAATAAATGTGGCAACAATTGGAAAAGTCCCTTAGCAAAGTGCAATGAGTGTCCAGAGTGGCTTTGCATAAAATTTATGAATGACTCATGAATGGGGCTCTTAATTTCCTCATATTAGCACCCAGTTTGTGTCATCAATAGTAGCTTCAGTCTGATCAACATGCTGACTTGTAACATGCCTCCCAAAGGGTCAGTGTGCATTGATGCTCAGCTGTAAGCCTACTTGCAATCTCATAATAAAAGTTTAGCACTGTGCTGTTGTGTTGCAGCCAGAATCACATGATTAGTTCATTACCAGGTCTCTGGAGAACTTCAAGACATGTTGAAGAGGTAATTTCTCCATTTAAATCAGCTGTGATGGATCAAGGACACATCTAAACCCTGCAGGGACACCGGCCCTCGTCGACTGGGATTGGGGACCCCTGGCTTATAGATACATACACTCTGTCATTTAATAAACCATCATCAGAAATACAGTGCTCGGATTCAAAAGATAGGGAGATAAGCATATTAATATAACTATAAATAGTATTTCATGTTGGAAATAGATGTGACAATCACTCTATCTGTACTTTTCATTATGCTAATACTGCGCCCTTGACTTGCATCTTGGCTCCTCCCAGCAAGGATATGAGAGAGATACAAAGAATAGAAGCAAAGAAGGAGGAACTGAAATTCAGGAATCGTTGCTAAGTGCTATGTGTGTGTGTATATATATGCCTGTAAAATGCAACAGGTATTTGTTCCTATAGATAAGACTAATTGCTACGTGTGAGACTGGGCCTTTGATATAATTTGACCTTTCCTCTGGAGGAAACGCATTCGTCAGTTCCTTTTGATTTGAGTCTGTCTGAGCCAGTATTTGTGTTTTAATGAAGAACATCAATGTGTTCAGCTTCAGTTATAAATCACTGAAGACCATCATAGACATAAAAATCTCTGTGAACAAAGTGGCTTGGATCACTGCCATAGTTGCCCTCTTGGGCTTCCTGTATCAAGTTAGCAGTTGAATTTTCAGTTCAGTTATTAATTTGTAGTTTTAATATGGTGCTTTAAAACCATGCATACATACATACAGCGCTCTGGATCTTCAGTAAGAGAAATGCTTTAAAATGGAAGTCTATTTAAACCTGGAACACTGAACCAGGCGATAAAACCCACCTACAAACTTGTACTTTGGTTTTCTCTGCAAGGTTTTGGGAACTAAGATGCACGACACGACAGAGCTCACTACTCACTAGCAACTAAACTATAAGCAGGACAGAGATTTCATCTGGTCACTCTTTTTTTTGCACCGCTACCTGATAAAATATCTTCTGGTATGTGTGGCACAGCAGAGAGGGAAACAAAATTACTTTGGCTCGGAAGTTTGGAGCCAGTGAACCATGTACAGGGAAGCAATTACACAGCTATAGAAAATGGCTAACCTTGGCCAATGAAGCACAGTGATACACAGACACCCCTACTGTAAATGACTGCTTGACAGTTGGGGCTGCTTTTAATTTTTCTAGCCTCTGCCATGTAAATGTTGGTAGTGGAAACCACCAGTTTAAAATTACTTGCTTTTCTCTTCTCAAAGAAACGCACATTTATATTATTGATATTTCTCGCCTCACTTTATGGCTGGTGAGGCAGAATTTTCACTCCTTTTCAGGCCAAACCAAGTTTCCTTTAAGCATTGCATTGTAATATTAGGTATGATCAATCATACCTAATATTATGTAATAAGATCATATTATTGTCTGAAAGAAATTCTACACAGCAGTGTGCTCCCTCATTCTCAGAGGTGGCAATATTAGTGTGTCTGCTATACTTATTAAAGCCTCGTGTGATTCAGGAACAATGTGGGACTGACTATCCAAACAGGAGAGATTATTGTGTTTTCTAACAAATCTATCATACCTTCTGTGTGACTTATAAGATTGATAGGAAATGAATCCCATCAGCTGGTTTTTGTGATTATAAGAGCATAGAGAAATCAAACCACACTCCTCTTGTATTTTCTGGCATTCTTCAACTAAAAACCCAGTAATAACCCAATGGTTATTATTAACTGTCTAATAAAAACTGTAAAATATCTGGAGCAGACACCTTTTTTTTTCTTTAGTCATTAAATAAAAACAAATGCACATAATAAAAAATTCTGAATTATAAAAAGGTTGTTAGAATGCCAAAGTAAATTTAACCTTCTTTAGACACATCCAGTTACAGGACACTCTCTCTTTTGAAGAGCTATAGAGTCAGTTTTAGAGCCACTGTGAGAAATCTGGTAAGTTTTTGGCAAATAAAATGATACAATTCAAAGCTATGCAATCAATCAGAATAAAAGAAAGAACAACAGAGTCGCCTCAGATGATTCTACTTTTACTGATATATTCATGAACGTTAACACAGGTAAGTTTTAATGACAAATTAACAATATTTAGCATAAACATAATGTAAAAAAGTATTTGTTTCATAAAGAATACAACATTTTAAGAGAAAACATCCTCACTTTGTTAAGCATGTGAAACATTTCCTGAACATGTTGGTCAGGCTATCCTGTCAAGTTAGGAGTCATAGTAAAACCTTCCCCAGCACTTATTAAAAGATTTACATAAATGAATGTTTGTATATATTTGAGTCTGTGTGTACTTTTTGTATTTCTGCCCTGTGCAGATTAGAGAAAATACAAAAACATTTCAAACTTAAACAAATAAACTTCAAAGATTTCATTAAAAGGCCCAAATTACCATGACTTTCATGCTCAAGTGTATGTAAACCTCTGACAACAACAGCATTTACATGCTGAAGTACTGTGAACAGAACTTTATTGACATCTGAATATCTGAACACATGACAAGGATTACCTAGACCATATACTTTCTTCTTAGCATTGGGATGGACCACTGTAGGACTGATTTGACAAATGAATACACTTGACATTATGTTGTACTAAACTGTCTATTAGATTTCACTAACAGAACACCAGACTGCTCCAGCAGGCAAAGTCACTACAGAATCAACTCAGCTTTATGTTCAGGAAGCAGATGCTCTATCTAATCTAGATTATGCTTTCTTTTTTTTTAAAATTGCATTTAAAGGTGCCCTGGGTGATCCTGAATTTTTCCTTAATATTTGCTGGTACAGACACTGAGTACCTCTCTGCTTGGCGTGTCCTACATTCTCCATATATTAATACCACTCCTGCATGCCATGAATCTTGTGTCCTTTGTCCTATAGTTTGATTCCAAAGATGAACATTCCAGGTCTGCTGTTACTAGCCAAGACAGATCACGTGCTGCTTAAAAGAGAATAAAACCTGGCTTTCAGCCAAACACATCAGCTACGCAGCCACTGACGTACATCATTTCCCTCTCTCAGGGCACATTGCTTACATGCATAACCTTCAGATTTACATTTCCTCACCGAAGGATTACTCGAAATAAACATGTCTCATGCGGCAGGGTGGGAAAACTCTATAAGCTACCTCTATTTGGTATCACAATATGTCATAAGTGAGCCAAAATTTCTTTCCATTGTCTGTCAGCAAGGAGGATGACAGTGATTTTAGATGATGATCATGTAACATAATGGACTCATATCAACAGCAGATGTGTTTTTTCAGAGTAATGGCTTTGTTCTTTTTCTGTTTGAAAGATGAAAAACTATCTAAAAGTCACTTTGATCAGTGCATGCTACACTCTCCCACATTGTCAGGATTGGTTATGGTTCCATTGTAGAAGCACTGCTGGGTAAAGATGACATGGGGCATGACTGATGGTTGGCATGACATGCAGACAGCTCGGAAGCTATCTGGAAAGATGTTTCTGAGGTAAGCGGGCTTTGAGCTTTAGTACAGTGATTTACTTTGTTTGGAATCAGCAGGGTGACAAAGGAGAGGGGACACTTGGCTGATCAAAAGTTATGGCAGACTGCATCAGTTGATGCATTTGTTTAAATAACTATCAGACTAGAAGCTACGGTCCACTTCTCAGCACTGATACCACTACGGAAACTCACTCCACATTTATGTGTAGTTTTACATTTTCATTTTTAGATTTTCTTATCCTCTTAAGAAGCTGTGAGGTTTTCATAATATGCTTGCCTGAGTAACAATGTAATACACTTATCTAAGCACTGTGTGTTTCTGTAGGACTATCAGTCTCTTGTTGTGGAGGGATTTTGGACCACTTTTCTTTACAATCTTTACAAGATTGATTTAGTTCATTGAGGCCCTGCCACAGCATTTCAGGCAGGTTGAGGTCTGGACTTTGGACCATTGCAACACTTTGATTCTTTTCTTTTTCAGCCGTTCTGTTGTATATGTATTGGCATGCTTGGGATCATTATTCACTGCTGAGTAATTGTTGGGATAGGACCCTGTTTCAGACAAGCTTTAACACTCAGTCAGATGGTTTCACATGTGACTCTAAAACACTACAGAGGACTTCATGGTTGACTACAAGGTGACTACAAGGTCCCATGGCTGCAAATCATTACCCCTCTACCATTGTGCTTGATAACTGGTATGAGGTGTTTGTGCTAATGTGCTGTCAAAGGCGATTTCCAACAGGGTAATCAGGACCCAGGAAACAGAATGGAGGAGGGGTCCAGTCTTCATCACTGGGCCTCTCCACCTTATTCACTGGGTTTGGTTAAAGTTGGACACAGGACTGCATACACTCATGTAAAAACGTTCTTCTCCACATGAGTGTATAAGTGTTCTCAAAAGAAGATGCTGAAATAGTAATTTGGCCTAAGAGGTTATCAGGAGCAGAGCAGAACACTAGTTAACCTTTGTCAGCCTGCATTTTTTCAGAAACCTTACCAAGTACAATTCTTGGGGCTTTGCATTAATAATATATTTACTATTAGCGTTCGTATAAAAATAAATGTAGATAGATGTGGCATTAAAGCAGGCCTTTTTTCAGAGAATCATATTGACTTTGATACAGTAAGAAAAGGACCACATCAAAAAAAACATAGGAAATCGGAAGATCAACTGACTGCTGTGAGAGTGCTGTGACTGTCAGCCCTTTGTCCGACAGACTCCAGCTCCTGCACGTTGGATGGCAGCTGCTGATGATAGTTCTGGTTCTGTTCTGGGGACCCTGTCTGACCTGGTGTGTCACTCTAACAAGAACCTGCAGCAGGTGGAGGACTGGTTCATGTGCTGAGTCTCCAATGTCTACAGAGCAAAACAAGGACTGCCAGCTTCAGCACACAGTGGTGTAGTTTTAGTTTGATGATGGGGATGAGAAACTCCATGGAGAGACAGCTGATTTTTGCTCCATTATTTATTTTCATAAAGTATATATGCTATGATTTATTAATGTATATAAGAACATGTGGGTGTGCCTTCATTTGTGGTCATACCCTCATGCAAATGGATTACTGTGTTTTCTTTTTAAGACATCAGAGGACCTGATTGAGATGGTGGGCGAGGCGGTTCTGGCACATCTACAGCTGCTCGCTAGCTGGAAGAAGTCCTTACCCTTGAGCTACCTGAATAAGAATTAACGTGTAATTTAACAAAAGGATTAACGAATACTTAGCTGTCATCAAGCTGCAGTTACTCTCTATTTTGAAGATGTCCAATAAGAGCAGCTATTACTGATTAAAGACTGAAAATCATGTAATAGGAACTCTTTGGCAAAAATGTTGTTTTTCACCCATTTGGCAAGAGAGGTATGGCTAATTCACTGCCACATTAATAATAGTTTTTAATAAAATAAATTAAAGAGAGAAAAATCTGTGCTTGTAGAAAAAAAGCTTTTTTAGTTTCAAAAAGAATTGACTGAAAAATGATCAAATTATTTAAATTCTGTGACCTGAATTTCTTGATACTTCACATCTGCTTATTTGGCTTTCATTTGCAAAGCCATTGTTGTCACAAGCACATGCCACTGTGGTTGGCATGGCTGTTTAAAAAGATAAAACATGATATATGTGAGTGAATAAACAACATTTTTAAGCATCGTGTGCATGGATGCAATTGAATTTAATGCCTGCTTGGAATCAGGAATTGTTGAAGTAAAATGTAACTGTCTTTAAAGAGTTTTAGATGCACTTTCACCTCTACTTTGAGGGCACGGAGTCCTTCAGGTGGTGTCATTGTGACTAGCACCACCAGCAGCCCTGCTGTGAATTGTGTTGTTGGAGGGTCATGTCCTCCTTTAGGTCTCCCAGCATCCTCCCAGCGCGAATTCCCCTCCTTCTTGTGTGAAGCTGTTAGTGTGCTAATCGCTTCAGCCACACTCTATTATCAAGGTGCAGTGTGCCTCTAGTAAATGCAGTCCCTCACTTATCACCTGGTCTTTTGGGATAGTTTGAATAAGTTGATGACAGCTGCAGAAAAGTATAAAGGAGTTGTGGTCTCCATCATACATAGACGCTACACTGATGAATCAGCAAACAGTGAGCACACATCAAATATTTTTACTCATACCAAACAACATTTTTGTTTTGTCTCAGTAGACAAAAGATGTGACACCAGTTTGCTATTGGTGTCCTTCTAATGTAAAGGATGTACGACTATAACCTCTGTCTTTTAGAAAAACAAAACATGTTCCAAACTTTATCAAAAGCTGAAATGTAACAGTCAAAGACCCATCATTGAATCATATCTGACCTGCTGCTGGGCCCCACCTTTTCCCTTTTTTATGCTGCTGGGATTGTGGTTACAGAGCATATCAATTAGCGCTTCATACTGTATTTGAAGGGCTACTTGGCCATCAAAATGGTTCACCTTACAATACAAACATGCTAAATATACAAGGAAGCACAGAGAATTGGAGAAAACAGAGGGGGAAAGCTTCAATATCTCACCTGAAATAGCAATCTACGCCAAGCCATTGTTTTTGGAAGCTCTAGTCATGTCAGAGTTGTTGTCTGTGGTTGATAAAAATTGTGCAGACTTGTGGGTCTGGGTTCGAGATTCCTTCAAGGTGTACCTAGCTATACCTGCCAGGCTTAGGTCTCTCAGCTTCAAGCTGGATACAGCTATAAGCTAGCCCCATGTCATCCCACTCCAATACCTTAGTTCCTCAACTTTCACAGTTTAAAGAGTGGGCCTACTAAGCCTCCAATGCAAGAGCCATAAGAACTTCCCAGCCTATAACAGCATCTGTGTTGGCTAGCCTCTGGTCTGTGTTAGCCTCTGTCGCTTTCTACTCCTAAGTTATACCTCTTGGCTGACATTCACAAAAATATGTTTTTGTCCCTTTTGGCTAGTCTGTGCCAGACGGGTTCAGAAGTCCCAGCCTCCATCGCCAGCTCCTTGCTCCATCCCGAAAGAGCTGTTTGTACCAGCCACCTTCCTTGATCCTGGAGGGTCTTTACCTTCACCACCTCTGGATGAGGTCCATCTGCTCAACTCATCTCTTTTTGGCCAAAGAGGGTTTCTGCTTATACTGGTGCCCCCAGTCCTGCCTCTAGTCTGTCTTACGGAGAGGCAATACTTGCTGTCTACCTGAATTCTTCAACACACCAGCAAAAATCACATAAAAGCCTCTGGGCTTTACACCCAAGATGTAAATTTCTTCTGTACTCCAGCTGGTTGTTCACTACTGAAACACCATCCAAGCAAATCTGTTCCGAAAACACTGATTTGCGACGACAATTTATTTACATCGCATTTCACATACATTTGTATTTTGTTTATATTCACGTGCATGTTTGTTAGGATTATTATGAATACAGTGCTTGGATTCATCGACTTCTAACTGAAGATTAAAAAAAGCCCAGCTAACCTGCCTGCTCTCCTTTCCTTTCACTGCATATATGAAAAACCATAAATGACATTTGAAGAACATGCAGGCCTTGCTCTGCTCTGCCTTATTGCTTTAGCCAAATGGAATTACAGTCATATAATCATAAAAAAAGAAGGCAATCAGAAGTCAAAGTGACTGAAAAGTACACATCTGGGCAGATAAGAAAAACATTTTACATATAGGCCTGAGATTTCCTATATTGCTACCAGACTGCAGCAGAGATATTATGGTGATCGTTGTGATATTGGATCTCTGTGCACTGTTATTTTGTCAAATGAACACTCCAAGCCCTGTGACTTTCTCCTATCGAATTAGACTAAAACACATATATTACACTGAATGAACAGTCAACTATTGTCCAAAATGTCCTTAGGATGGAGAACTTGGGGCTTCACTCAAACAGTCACAAAAAATTTACAGCATTAATGACGAATATGAAATTTCATGCACCAAAAAACAAATGAAGAAACGTATGTGGGATTGCAAAGAGGAATCTCAAAGAGGAACACAGACGGCCTGTCATTCTCACAGCAGATACAAAGCAGCCATTAAAGTTTGCCTGATGGGCTGCTCTTTTCCATAAGCTATTTAAAACAAAATGTAGGCAATCACTTCTGTGCAGTGACATAAGACTTAGCATGGAAATGACGAGATCATGCAAGAATGTTCTTTTGAAGTAATTATGGTGGTGAAATGCTGAAATAGAGTTGTCAAGCTCCTGACCCCATTATGGCTTCAAATTTCTTAACAAAGTTTCAGCCCTTTGAAATGCACTGAATAATAATGACGCTGTGATTTAAAGTGCTTTGCCTTTGCTCTTGGGACTATTGACAGTTGTAGAAGCAGAATTTACAGACTTCTAGTGAAGCAAAGAGCTCACACTGCAGCCCTGGGTCTGTTTTTATTGAGCTATTCCCTCCATTTTTACATTTGTGTTCCTGCCCATGTGTAAAGTAACATGTTTTTAATCATAAAAAATGATTACACACCTGTGCGTGTGCATGTGTGCACAAAAACAGACAATGTATGTGTTTATTGTGTAACTGAAACATTTCTAAATGTCTAGTCTTTCCACCAATGATAATTTTGTGACAGTGCTGCAGATATTAAAGAAATTACAACTTGCACTGTTTATGAATGCTAGCCATCTAATGAGGTTCAATTAGAACAATATTTAATCATGTCACCTTTAAGAACATGTTTTTAGATGACTGTCTGAGTCATACCTCATTTGATTGTCATTCACGCGGTAATTGTGAAATTTAAGTTATGTATTCGTAAATCGTAGTATTTCCATCAATCCATTTTCTTCCACTTACGCAATTCAGGATCGAGGTTAGGCATGCTCTGGACCGTTCTCCAGTCTGTTGCAGATCTAACACAAAGAAACAGAAAACCATTCACACTCATATTTTCACCTATGGCCAATCAATAATCACCAGTTAGCCTAACATGTATGCATGTCTCTGGGAGGAAGAAAGAACACATCATCTCAACACAGAAAGGCCTCAACCAGTGCATTTGAAGCCAGGAACTTGTGACTGTGAGGCAACAGTGCTGACAAATACACCACTGCACTACCTGGTAGTGGTTATGTTTGTAAAAATATATTACAGTTATTTAATATAAAAACTAATTTCAATACTGAAATCAGCCTTTAGTCAGCCTCCACAGGTCCCATGCCTTGTGCTCCTGCTCAGCACCAACATATGGTGCCAGAAAATGCTGTTTTCCCTTTTTATTTGAACTTATTAAGACCAGGTAATTTAGTCCGGATGGACGAGCAGAAGGTGAGGGCACAGGGAGTCATGGCAATGTGGACAAAGGCTGTTTTGCCACAGGTTGGGAGTATGGAATTCAGATCACTATAGTTAGCCTGATAAATATTCAGTCAGGACTCAGAACCTGAATTAAACTTTAACCTGATCATAATTTATATTCTAAGGACTTGGTGGATATAGGGTTTTAGTATTTATAACTATGTATGAGTTTGCAGAGTTATATAACTGAAGACCATTATTTTTATTTAACAATGTTTAGAACACAGCTTAAAGACTTTTTTCCTCTTAGACAGTGTAGAATATATGAATACAATTAAACTTCAACTGTAACTTTACTAAACCATGTCCACATGAAATGACATTGTGGAAATGTCAATCAATTTGATATTGCTAAATGATATCACCACTTAATATAATTGCATACAGGGACGGTAGAAAAATGTTTACATCCTCTTTAAATTCTAAGGTCATATCAGGCCATCATAAAACTCATCAGGTCCTTAGCAGGTCTTAAAATTAAGTAAATACAACTTCTGAGTCAACTTCAGACTAACAGCAGAACATGACATGCCATATTACAGCATTTCATTATTTATTTAACAAAAATTAAGCCAAAGTGCAGAAACACTGTTTAAAAAACAAATTGCAGCCATACTGCTGGGCACCTTGCAGTCACTGAGTTGATGATGAACACGTCTGTATACCAAAGTATTCTAGACTCAAATGTGAGACCATCTGTCAAACCGCTAAAGCTTGGCTCAAACTGGTTTTTCAGGACAAATACAGGACAATAACCCCAAGTACAGCAGCAATTCCACTACAGAGTGGCTGAAATGGGAAAGAATCAACGTGCTGCAGTGGTCCAGTCAAAAATTCAAAATATGTTCCCTCTCATATCCCAAAAGGTTGATTCTGTTCATCTGGAGACTTCTTCAAGCTGAGATTGATCTCACAGCCCATTTTTCATTCAGTGGGCCAGTTTTAGTCATTGTGCAAATGTACTGTTTATAAGGTTGGGGAAACCTGCAGTCAGCTGAGACTGAAGAAGTCGCTTGGATGACTGATGAAACGTTTCTCCCACTGAAAACACTACATCCAGATGAACAGAATCAACCTTTTGGGATTTACTTACCTGGATGATTATGCATGCATCAAGACATTTCCTCATACCTTTTGAATTATATTGTGCTCAAAGATAATTTGGAATATTTACAAAAAGTACTCCAAGCATATTTATATTTCTCAGATTTAAGCAATATTGTCATATTTGTTTTCTTTTCTTTCTGTGAGTGGGCAATTACTGTTCATCCTGAAAGATGGCATTTTCAGCAAGCAAAGTGTGCCTCCGGAAACATTATCTACATTAACAGTTTATTTTAGTGGCAGTGCTTCTAGTTAAAATAAGTTTTTTTTTTCTCTAGCTTAGTTTTTATCTAACAATCCAGACCATATATAAAATATATTATGAAAAACTAATAAAAAGTCAAGATACCTGAATTATCCTAATATTAGAGAGGGAACTTTCCCATGTTCCACCAGACTTACATGTTACATGTTAATAAGTAATAACAAAGCTGACAGTTTTAAACCAGGAACCCTCTTGCTCTGATGTGAAACCACTAACCACTTGCCCAGTATGCAACATGTAAATTCCATCAGAACATTAAACTTATAATAAACCTTTTTTCATTTAACCTTTTCATATTCTTGACTTCCTGTGCAACAAATTTGAAGTAGCATGCTTATCTTCCCTCCTCATAATTTACACACTGTGTTGCCATTTTCATACTATTCAGACCTGAGATTAGAGGATTGTGCTGCAAATGTGTGTATATTTTGTCTCTTTAGTTTAATTTTAGTGTAGTTTAAAATGTATGTGTGACAAAATTGCGTGGTTGTTAGCTACCTTAATACTTCAATTTCACATGTTACACTTAGGCTTTTAAATGAAAACAATGTAAGTTTAAAACAAACAACAGAATTAGAATGAAAACAACGGAATTAACATGAAAACGATGGAATTAGAATGTACAGAACAGAGTTTGAATCAAAACAATGGAATTTGAATGAAAACAACAGAATTTGAATGAAAACAATGGAAGTTTAAAACAAACAACAGAATTACAATGAAAATGACGGAATTTTAATGAAAAAAACAGAATTTGAAAAAAAAGAGTAGAATTAGAATGAAAACAAAGCATTTGAATGAAAACTACGGAATTTCAATAAAAAGAACGGAATTAGAATGGAATGAATAGAATTTTTTTTTTTTTTTTTTTTTTTTTTTTCTAAATGACATCAGAAACAGCAGTATGCGACATTACGTGATGGCAGAGCTTCAGTTCATCCTTTGTCATTTTTTTTTTTTTTTTTTTTAAATAAATAGGACAGGGGGAATGAATGAGAGAGAGAGGGGGAGAGAAAGAAAGAAAACCAAAGGGGAGAAGAGACGGTGAGAAGGGGGGGGAAGAGAGAGAAAAAAAAAACTCCTGGGTCACCTGTATGGAGAAAAAAAACAAACAAACAAACAAACAAAAACAAACAGAGGAGACAGCAAACAACAAAGAGCAACATCATAATAGAGAAAACAAAGCACCATCACAATAAACTAGCTAGTCATAGATATCAGTATTTACTAAGTAATAAACGATATTGTGCAGCACGCAAGATAGACAGCGCACAGTGTGCTTTGAGGCAGCAGCCAAGAAAGCTTTAGTCCGCGTCTGTGAATACCCATGTGTGCATACCTGTGTGGATCAGCATGCTTGCATTCCAAAGGTTTCTCCATGTAATGATCTGCTAGGGAGTGTGGGGGGGCCACAGCCCCGTCCTCCAGGGTGTGAAGCGGGTATGGAGGAGATCAAAACTCCAGACATCCAGAGGCCCCCAGAACACAAGAGACCATGGAAGACCAACAGAGGGGCAGCCGCGCCACTGTCCCAGTAAGAGCTGAGGAGAGTCCCAGATGAGGGCTCGCCCAGCAGCCGCGGAGCAGAAGTCAGGGGGAGTTGCAGTGACGCGCCCGTGAGCTCCGCCGGCCCCCAGCTGCGCCTGAGTGACCGAGCCCTAGGCCGAGAGGCCGGGGGCACCCCACCTCCAAAGGGGCCCGAGCGAGCCCCAGGCCCCAGGCCCCGACAAGCGGCCGCCAAGGAGTGAGCCGGTGTGTACCCGGGCGCCCACCCCCAGACACAAAGAACCACCAACACACCGACACCTGAGGGAGTCCGCCACCGGCAGGGGAAGTGGTGGTGGGTGGAGATAGGCCTCCAAACCTTGGAGGGCCTGAGGTGAATAGAATTTGAATGAAAACAATGGAATTAGAATGAACAGAACAGAATTTGAATGAAAACAATGGAATTTAAATAAAAAGAACGGAATTTGAATGAAATGAATAGAATTTGAATGAAAACAACGGAATTTGAATGTACAGAACAGAGTTTGAATGAAAACAATGGAATTTGAATGAAAACAACAGAATTTGAATGTAAACAACAGAGATTGAATGAAAACAATGGAATTTGAATGAAAACAACAGAATTTGAATGAAAACAATGGAAGTTTAAAACAAACAACAGAATTACAATGAAAATGACGGAATTTTAATGAAAAAAACAGAATTTGAATAAAAAGAGTAGAATTAGAATGAAAACAAAAGCATTTGAATGAAAACTACGGAATTTCAATAAAAAGAACGGAATTAGAATGGAATGAATAGAATTTGAATGAAAACAATGGAATTAGAATGAACAGAACAGAATTTGAATGAAAACAATGGAATTTGAATGAAAACAACAGAATTTGAATGAAAACAATGGAATTTAAATAAAAAGAACGGAATTAGAATGAAATGAATAGAATTTGAATGAAAACAACGGAATTAGAATGTACAGAACAGAGTTTGAATGAAAACAATGGAATTTGAATGAAAACAACGGAATTTGAATGTACAGAACAGAGATTGAATGAAAACAACGGAATTAGAATGTACAGAACAGAGTTTGAATGAAAACAATGGAATTTGAATGAAAACAACAGAATTTGAATAAAAAGAGTAGAATTAGAATGAAAACAAAAGCATTTGAATGAAAACAATGGAATTTAAATAAAAAGAACGTAATTAGAATGAAATGAATAGAATTTGAATGAAAACAATGGAATTAGAATGAACAGAACAGAATTTGAATGAAAACAATGGAATTAGAATGTACAGAACAGAGTTTGAATGAAAACAATGGAATTTGAATGAAAACAACAGAATTTGAATGAAAACAATGGCATTAACATGAAAATGACGGAATTTTAATGAAAACAACAGAATTTGAATAAAAAGAGTAGAATTAGACTGAAAACAACGGAATTAGAATGTACAGAACAGAGTTTGAATGAAAACAACGGAATTAGAATGTACAGAACAGAGTTTGAATGAAAACAAAAGCATTTGAATGAAAACAACAGAATTTCAATAAAACGAATGGAATTAGAATGAAATGAATAGAATTTGAATGAAAACAATGGAATTAGAATGAAAACAATGGAAGTTTAAAACAAACAACAGAATTAGAATGAAAACAACGGAATTAACATGAAAACGATGGAATTTTAATGAAAACAACAGAATTTGAATAAAAAGAATAGAATTAGAATGAAAACAAAAGCATTTGAATGAAAACAACGGAATTTCAATAAAAAGAACGGAATTAGAATTAAATGAATAGAATTTGAATGAAAACAACGGAATTAGAATGAACAGAACAGAGTTTGAATGAAAACAATGGAATTTGAATGAAAACAACAGAATTTGAATGTACAGAACAGAGATTGAATGAAAACAACAGAATTTGAATGAAAACAATGGAATTTGAATGAAAACAACAGAATTTGAATGTACAGAACAGAGATTGAATGAAAACAACGGAATTAGAATGTACAGAACAGAGTTTGAATGAAAACAATGGAATTTGAATGAAAACAACAGAATTTGAATGAAAACAATGGAATTAGAATGAACAGAACAGAATTTGAATGAAAACAATGGAATTTGAATGAAAACAACAGAATTTGAATGAAAACAATGGAATTTAAATAAAAAGAACGGAATTAGAATGAAATGAATAGAATTTGAATGAAAACAACGGAATTAGAATGTACAGAACAGAGTTTGAATGAAAACAATGGAATTTGAATGAAAACAACGGAATTTGAATGTACAGAACAGAGATTGAATGAAAACAACGGAATTAGAATGTACAGAACAGAGTTTGAATGAAAACAATGGAATTTGAATGAAAACAACAGAATTTGAATAAAAAGAGTAGAATTAGAATGAAAACAAAAGCATTTGAATGAAAACAATGGAATTTAAATAAAAAGAACGTAATTAGAATGAAATGAATAGAATTAGAATGAAAACAATGGAATTAGAATGAACAGAACAGAATTTGAATGAAAACAACGAAATTAGAATGTACAGAACAGAGTTTGAATGAAAACAATGGAATTTGAATGAAAACAACAGAATTTGAATGAAAACAATGGCATTAACATGAAAATGACGGAATTTTAATGAAAACAACAGAATTTGAATAAAAAGAGTAGAATTAGACTGAAAACAACGGAATTAGAATGTACAGAACAGAGTTTGAATGAAAACAACGGAATTAGAATGTACAGAACAGAGTTTGAATGAAAACAAAAGCATTTGAATGAAAACAACAGAATTTCAATAAAACGAATGGAATTAGAGTGAAATGAATAGAATTTGAATGAAAACAACGGAATTAGAATGAAAACAATGGAAGTTTAAAACAAACAACAGAATTAGAATGAAAACAACGGAATTAACATGAAAACGATGGAATTTTAATGAAAACAACAGAATTTGAATAAAAAGAATAGAATTAGAATGAAAACAAAAGCATTTGAATGAAAACAACGGAATTTCAATAAAAAGAACGGAATTAGAATTAAATGAATAGAATTTGAATGAAAACAACGGAATTAGAATGAACAGAACAGAGTTTGAATGAAAACAACAGAATGTGAATGAAAACAATGGAATTTGAATGAAAACAACAGAATTTGAATGTACAGAACAGAGATTGAATGAAAACAACGGAATTAGAATGTACAGAACAGAGTTTGAATGAAAACAATGGAATTTGAATGAAAACAACAGAATTTGAATGAAAACAATGGAATTAACATGAAAACGACGGAATTTTAATGAAAACAACAGAATTTGAATAAAAAGAGTAGAATTAGAATGAAAACAACGGAATTAGAATGAACAGAACAGAATTTGAATCAAAACAATGGAATTTGAATGAAAACAACAGAATTTAAAGTGGGCTGGAACAATCTGGAACATGCCATCACCTTTAGTTAATGAGTAATTACATCTGATAGGCAGGCTAATGTCACGGTCCGCTGTGACAGACCGTGCGGTGGTGTGTATGGTGGACCCAGGTGCGAACACAGGTGAGCAGGCGGGAGTGAACTTTAAACAAAAGCGAGCCTTTATTGTGGCTGATGACAAGGTATACAAATACAGCAGGGATAGCGTGGCTAAACGGAAACCTAAACTGGGAATAACTAAGGTAAAGCTACGACTAAGAATACAATAGACCAGGCGTGGAAACACAGAGGGTGGAAACACAGACGACGCGACGCAGACTACATGAAACACAGAGACTAAATACACATGAGGAATGATCAGGGGAAGTGGCCACACATGGGAACGCAGCTGACACACATGAACTTAACGACAGGACAGGAGGAGTGAAACTGAATACACTGACAGTGAATGCAGGCCTACAAAGTAAAACAGGAAACATGGAAATTAGACATAACAAGAACTAAACACAACCACGCAGACAGGACTCATGACCCAGGGAAACTTAGTACAGGGGAGATGACATAACTGACAGCAAGAACTTGACAGTACAAGACGCACAGACATAAACACACGAAGGGCAAGGGAGACTTAATGCAAGGGTAATAAATACAAATGGCTGGACTACCTTAAAGAACCTAAACAAACAATAAACATCAAAATAGGCTAAACATAACACACTGGGTCACACGACCCAGGACCATGACAGCTAATGCATTTTACTAGCAAATTTGTTATTTTCTGTATCTCGCATTGCTGCCAGAGACGGAATGGCAATACTTGACAGGTAATAAGAAAATAGCAACACCCCACTGCCAGCTTACACCTTGAACACATCTGTTTTCTTTACATTCCTGTGATCTGTTTGTTGTGCAGATGTATATAAAGTTTCAGTGTCAGTACTTCAGCATCTAGCTAGCTACAGAAGCAAATTGAACATAAATAGTAATGTTTATTAAGTGACAGATAAGCCTAATGTAATTACTACATTTACCAAGGAGTAAAAAAAATGTTACTGGACACCCTGATTGACATGAAAATACTAGGCATGCTAGATAAATGCTAGAGCAGGGTTAACCGCTTAGTTTGCTGTATTGTGATAAAGTTTCCGATATCAATCCATTCATGATGCTGAATAGGTTCTCTCAATGAATTTTGCATTTTTAAACCAGCTTTATAGTGTCTAGCAGCTGGAAATCATACATAAAGCATGCAGAACATCTGCTTATATCTTGTTGAATTCAAATCGCTAAATCCACAAAGAGCAGCAGCGCAGATCATCTGTACACAAAGAAGACTCTACTGAAGCTCACTGAACAAATGATTATGTGACACCAGATAAGTCTTTACCTCACACTGCACTGCTACACCTGCTCTTAGGGTTTTCCCACCTACCCCTGGTTACGTTACTGCTTCACACACAAATATAAAGTGAATCCAGAAACAGATTAGTTTTTTAAAGCATTACCCGCAGCTCTGTTTGCCTTTATGTTCGTTTTTATTGTTTTGTTTTCCCAGCATCACTTTGCATTATTGACATTTATTCCATGAATGTTAAACTGTAAGGCTGGCAATATGTTTTCTGCTTTTGCCATTAGTAAACCTTGCATTTCTATCTTCTAGTGGTATACATTATAGTGACAACTGATCACAATTGAAAGACCAAATGAAGAGGCTATACTCATCCTGAAATTTAATACAGTATGCATTGAAAAACAGCAGGTGATTTTACTTACATTGAAGTGGTGATAAATCGTCTGCTGCTGCCACCGGCAAATGTTGTCTTGAGCCAATAAAATAATCCAAATTTGATTATTTCTCTGACTTTGAGTAATATAGTTTATATTGGTTGCAGTTTTGCAGTGATCAGTAATACAACCAAGGCAATTTAGAAGAAGAAGTTTCAGGACAAATCTATTGTTCCTAGAAAAAGGAGAGCCGGCGCTGTGACATTATTTACGATGGAGCTGCTCTGCAATGTGACGTGCTAGATGTTTTAAATAACCAGACAACTGAACGACTCTAATAACCAAATAAAAAGCCGACTGTTATCTTGAGTTATGTTGAAGGATGGAGCCTCGTGCCCCTCTACTATTATGTCTGGGCTCCATGTCATCAATCCTGCCCATAGCATTAAATCCTGGCCAGGATCTATGAACCCCTATTGGTATTGGATTTCAGGTCAGCTATGAAACCCTCAGTCAAAGCTTTAAAACATCATCTTTGTCTTAATCCACTGATCGATCGGTCTGACAGGTTGAAATAACACAATAAAGTAGATTTAGTGGTCAAACAATCGGGGGCACGTCATACTTCAGAATAAAGGATGGCGCGTGGTGAATTGGAAAAAGGAGTAAAACTCTATCCCGAACAAAAGGGAATGCCCCAAATTAGTCCACAGCACCACTGAAAACTGCAATGCACAATGTTTACTAGGAAAGCAATTAATAAAAGAAAAAACAAGATCTAATGCAGCAAAAGCAACAAAAGATTGTGAGTCCTAGAGACACAACAAAAATGTGTTTTTACAAAACCCCGATACTGATTTTTTTCTTTCTAATAGTGTATCCTCATTTGTCCTGAGCAGATGACAGTAAATACATTTCCAGAATAGGTGTTCCATCACATCTATAGCCAATTATGTTAAAAATGTGTTGTATTATAGAGGGATTAATAAATAATTCTGTATAAGACTTACTTTACATAATTTGCAGTCGTGTTTTTTAGCTGATTAATGCCAGCACACTTCAATTCAATTTGGAATTTACAGAAATCTACTGTATGTATCATTTTCCTCTAAAGAAGGGGTGTGAATGGGTCGGGGCAATATTGAAGGAGCGGCTCTTTTTTTATTCAGTGGTGGGTAAGAGTATATTTGTGCCCTAAGGTCACACAGAGTGGCACTTGGGCTGATCAAAGAGAAAATTGGACCAACCAATAGGGGCTTTTTGGACCACTCCAGTGCCCATCTGGTGTGACATTCAAAAATGAGGCATGGAAGTGTTCCACTGGGGCACAGACATATCCCCCAAAAAAAGGCAGTTTGGCAGTCATTTTAAAAAGCAGTGGCTGCTGTGATGAGTCCATTATGCTTACTACGTTAAATGAACTTGGGGCCTGGAGTAGTTAATCTCAGACTTCCAGCTTGGTCCAGTGTGTCCAACCAGTGCCAGATAGCCAGAAACAAACATCTTAGAGCACTCTGCAATATGGACCATGTGAGAAATGACAGAAGTAAAAGGCTTTTAAACAGGTCGACAGGCCTTTATTTCTATTTTGCACCTGTATTTCCCACAGCAGAGGAGTAATTGACCATAGTTACATTACAAATTAGTTGGCCAATTTAATGAAAACTCAAGTTGAGCAAAGAATTTAACAAGAGAACAAAATAAGACAAATAACTGATTATCTCCAGCTTAGACATAATGATCCAAAACTAAATACAGTGAGGAAACAGTTATGCATTGAGGCAATATAGCAGAGCCCCTGACAGCATAGTCTCTATAGTCGGCTCATCACCATGGGTGAAAATACACTGCTCATTATCAGGAACAGCAACTCTTGCCTATATATTCAGTAGCTCTTTCCACCCCAATGAAATGACAGATTGAGCGCCGCTATGTTCATTTAATACTGAATTGGTGTTATATAATAGTTTTTTCTATAAAAGTGTGAAAATAAATGTAGATATATTAAGAGAATGCATCTGCCCTCTATTTAAAATCAATATATCCTTCAATGTATCCTTGAAATATCAGGCAAAACTCCCTTTCGTAATACCACACTTGGCACTTTCCCCCAGGATCTTGACCGTAAAAGGAGTTCAAAAGGATTTTTAATGGTTTGGAAGACAGGGGTAAAATGCAGTCTAGGGGGTGAGAAATAAATTAGTAAATCATGGCTTAGCTGAGGTTTAGCAGGTTTATTCTGTAGCATTCTAAAGTAAGTATTCACTATTAATACTGATTTTATTTATATTATTTGTATTTGACAAATATTATTTTCTCATTCTACTGTTATTTGATTGATATCAGAACAAGTTTTCAATAAGTTTATTAGATGTTAAAGAAACTCGTCAGCATCATGGACAATCCATACCACCCCATGTATGCCTCACAGTTTGGTCACCATAGCACACACAGCAAAAGGCTCAGTCCCCCAAGGTGCAGACTTACACACTACAGGGGGTCTTTTCTGCCTGTGGCTATTAGACTGTACATCTCCTCCCTGTTCTGTAAGGGGTCAGAGCGACATTTAAATACAGTTTAAACCTCGACACACGCATAACACCATTTCACAACACTGTACTGTTACCATCTGTTGTTTACCACACAGGAGGATTACATTATCATCAGTAATTTGTTCGTTTTCTTTCACCCACCTCATCGGGTGAAATTAATATCGTTATTAATGTCGTGCAATTTTCTTCGTATTTGCACTATTATTCTCACATGTGAGATACTGTACATACTGGCCTTTACATTTAGATTCTTACTGTTTTCTTTTATAATCTGCATCATGTTATTGAATAGTTTTACTATATTCTGTTGTTTTAAATTTATTTTCTTCTATAAGTCAGAGGTCAAGCTTCTCAGCTTGAGAAGGATGGAGTGCCCACTCCAGGGTATCGCAGTGTCATTTTCATGAACGAGGGAAGGAAGGAGTGCCAGAGTGACAGGCAGATTGGTGCAGCGACTCCAGTGAGCAAATGCTGCACCGGTCTGTTGTGGTGAAGTGAGGTGGGTGTTCAAGCAAAGTTGCTTGCTTACCGGTTGCTCTATGATCGCACCACGAGTTCTGTTTAGTGACCAACAGAATAAGATGGATACAAGTGGCAGAAAAGAGTTTCTGCCGAATGGAGTCTGGGCTTTCTTTAACAGCAAAGGTGAGGAACTTGGTCAATCGGGAGCGACTCAAAGTAAAGCCGCTGCTCATCTTTTTCAAAAGGAGCCAATTGATATAGTTGAGCTCTTTCAGGCATGTCCCACTGGGGGGGGCAGACTCAGGACACACGGGGGAGATTATGCCTCTCAGTTTGCTTAGGAGCACCTCAGTGTCCCTAACAGAAGAGTTGGAGAGAGGGCTGGGGAGACCGCACTGAGGGCATCTCTGCTTAGAATCCTTCCAAACCAACCTGGAACCGCATAAGTGACAAAAGATGGATGGATGGACAGACGGATGGAGCAAGCTCCAGAGGTACAGCGCTACCAATTAGAAGGTTGTTGGTTCAATCGCCAGCTGCTGCAGTCTGGATATCCTTAGGGAAGAAGACACTAACTCCATGTTACTCTCTTATGCATCCATTTGAGAGTGTGAGTATGTGTGAATGTTCCATAAAAAGCACTTAAGCAGTGAATGAAGCTTGTTGTACAAAGCATTTTGAGTGCTCAGGTAGTGTAGAAAGGCAATACATGAGAACCAGTCATTTACCATTTACCTGTCAATGGATGGATAGACATTGTGCCAAAGGCTGCTTTGATTCTAGTTGCTTTTACTGTTGCTCAAAGCCTCCTTGAATTACCAGCAGCAATGCTGTCAGCTTAATTTGAAATAATCCCACAAACAGTATTGTTAAACATTTCACACTCAACAAAGCGTTTTACCTGTGAAAGAACACAAACAAGATTATCTGAGGAGTAAGTCTACTGTTAACAGTAAAAAGCTATCGCTCTTCTGTGCCGACTCGATGGCTTCCAGGTAAAATTACCTTGACACGTAAGCTGGCATAGATGTACTGCCCAGGGAGACATATTGAAACTGTAACCCAAATGTTTCTTTGTATAAATTACACTTCATGACAAACTGCCACTGCTGATAAAGACCCATTTAAATGTATAGAGGGACATCATGGGGGAAAAAAATGCCACTGGGAGGTTAGAAAACTTGTGCTATCAGGATGGTTCCCCTGAGGCCAGTAAGAAGCTGAACCACGGTGTTCTCTCCATGAAGCCTATTGTTAGTCTAATGAACAGACAGAACTTGATTAAAACATTTCAAACATCATTTGGCCCACAATGCAGTGTCGAGAGGCTCCCCCGCAGAGCACACTTAACACCCCGATGATCTGAGGCAGGAGGCCTCTTACCCTCACTCAAAGGTGAGCCCACAAATCACTGTAATGCATTCAGCAGGGGTCTCTCTCGTCTTCTCTGGTTCCCCTTCTCCTTCTCTTTGCCGCTCGCAACGCTCGTCGTTAAAAATTCATTAGACACTGTTTGTATCGCCTCCTCAAGGATGTCACCCTTGATGGCCAACTGTGTAGGAAAAGGTAGTTTCCGCAGGCCGGAGGGGATTGATGGAGCTCCCAGTGTGCGCCGAGGTACACTCCGTGGCTTTGATGTATGCGTCAGATCACCGTGTTAGAGACATGCTCAGCGTTTGAATGAGACACACAAGAGGTTTAGAGCATGACCACAGACTGTGACCTCTGCGAGTTTAACTGCTGTTAGAGCTCTTATACCCAAAGTGCACTTGTGGAATGTTTGAATAGCTGTCATTTTTGAATTACTTACTTGCAGTTGTTGTGGCGTGCAGTGTCGTATGTATTGTGAACTTCCAGGTAAGTAACTGACAGTTCTAAAAATGATAATAATAAAAATAACGGCAAATATGAAATGTTTGCGAATTAATGCAGAGGCAGGGAAAGTAAGTCGAGGAGTTGTGGGGATGAGAGCAGCGTGAAGTAGAACAGATGGGTAGCAGAGTGAATGACGGGGAGATTGACAAACTATTTTAAAAATAACCCGAAAGCATCCTTTTCTTAAACTCAAAAACAAATCTCATCTGCTTCTCCACAGCCTCACACTTTGTATAAATGACCTTTTAGTTAATTGATGAGAATTGCAATGAGCTTTCATGCACAACCATGCACTATATTAAGATATTTATTAACTTTCCTATAATGGGGTTATAGCTTATAATCTATTGGCCATTTGTGATTTGACACAAATAATTTGATCAGAATAGATGCTAATAAGTGCATTGGTGCAAACAATGAATGTGGCACCACTAGAGATGTTTGAAATGATCATCAGCACAACTTTCCTTCAGCAACAACTTTATTAATATTTATTAAATAATAATAATAATAGCAATAATGGCATACACATATTTTCCTAGAATGGTCAGCCCTTTTGTGTTATTGAGATTGTCCTTTCAGTTTCAGAGTTAATGATGACACTTTTAGTCCCCCACACTTACTTTGATAGCATCTAAATTTTCCACATAATTTTCTTACATGGGTATAATGTAAAATGTTAAATTCAATGGAATCTAATTAAAGGACATTTACTTGATTGGTACAGCTTTAGTTTATACTAAGCATATTTTCCAAAATGATTAATTATCTGAAAAATAGTTGCATTTTATTTAAGATTATTGCTTCCTCTTAATGAGGGGCAAAGAGTCTATGTTTTAGTGTGGCATTGCTCTTGTTTAAAGCCATTGAATTTACAATATAACTAAACACTTATCATGCTTTTAAACTAGGGGTGTCAAACTCATTTTAGATCGTGGGCCATATGCAGCTCATTTTGACTTTCAGTGGGACTAGTAAAATCACACCACAAATGTGTAAAGAAAAAAAAGTTCTGGTACTTCAAAATATAAAGTTTTTGTTAATTTACAGAAAATATCAGTGGGTCAGATTGAAGTCTTTACGAGGTTGATTCTGATCCCTTGTGTTTGACACCCCTGTTCAAAACGTTAATGCTAGTATAAACCTGTGGGCCAGTTTGGAATGCATTTTCTATTCTCAAAACTTTTTTTTTCTATTTCAACTTTTCTTCCAACTGGCAAGTTGTCATTTGACAGATGTCAAAAATTGTCAGCCCTGACATAAAAGTTCTGTAGTATGTATTTTATTTTGAGAAGCTGAATTTACCTGCTTTACAGTTCCCTTCCCTCCTGTTCCCGCTTTCATTTATTGCCACCCCTTAGCATATAATTTATTCAAGGCTCAGCATTTAGCAAACGTAATCCTCTCTGCTGATGCTTTTAGGACTGCATACTGTACAGTAATTGTATAAAAGAGCAAAAGCGGGGTTTCAGGCACTCTGATAATCACCTACTCTTTGCCAAGAGCACACCAAAGGTAGTGTGGAAAATGGACGGGGAGAAAAAAGAAGTAAAGAAGCCAAAAAACCTTGACACAGGAGAATCAGCTGTCTATTGGACCGGTGAGCCGGGTCAGGCCGATAGGAGCTTGGCCAGCACGGTCGGTGCACTCAGACTCAGTCCTGTCCTGCAGCTCTGTTGCAGGTCCCCAGCCATAATGGAATCTGACAGGATGTAAATGAGTTTTTAAAAGAGCTGGTGAAAGCTGGTCATTTTTCTCATTTAGTGGTCCAGTGTGTTGGCTAGGTCCCCAGCTGTCACCCTGCATCCCTGCCTTTCCATGGATACGGAGAAGCACTCAGCGTACAGTAGCAAACCTGGATCACTCAAACCAAAGAGAGCGTTAGAAGGATGCATTTCACACTTTTCAGGTCTTTTTTTTCTTTCTTTCTTTTTGCTCCTGAATAGAAAGTTGCACAGCATGATGGTTTACAACTTTTTTTTTTTTTTGTGGCTTAACTCCAGCTTTTATCCAAAGAAATGTTCCTTTAAACCACTGATTGCGAGCAAGAGATTTAAAAATTCACTTTTGTAAAATAGCATTAGCTTGAAAAAAGCTAACACTTACTAAAGTAAAAATACTAATAAACACTAATAATAATACTCTAGGAAAAAAAAATGTCAATAAATGTTTTATTCATTAGTTTATTTTAAGCTGTTAGTTTTTGCTCATTTTAGTATTTGTCTTTAGCTATTTACAATTCTTGATCACTTTAAGCTAACTAAACTATCAGTTTTGGTTTTTTGACCTAATATTTGATTTCAATAACTTAATTACTTTGTAATTCATTAATGTAATATAAATTTTGTTTTGATATAAATCCCTATAGCTCATGTCAAAGCATCATAATCAGATTTGAATCTGGACTTTGATTAGTGTGGTCTACTTGCAGGTGTGTTTTTGGTTTCATTGTACCGCTGCAGCTGAAGTGTGCTTGAGCTTTGCAGCAAAAACTGATGACTGGACATTTTCCTTCTCCCAGAATTTTCTTTTAGAGAGCAGAATTCATGTTTCCATCAGTTGCAAGTCAGGCATATCCTGAAGCAGCAGACCAGCTCCATACCATCTCCATGTTTGACTGTTGGTATGATTTTTTTTAATGCTGTTTTAGTTTTAGATTAATTGGACATTTTAGCTGTTTTTATGTAGCTATTTCAAGGAAATTACACCATTACGCTAAATTACTTTAACATTAATAACGTATTTCAACCATTATTTAGATCTTCCACCCCTATTAAATACAGAAGAATCCCCTTAGGACCAAGTACTTGGGAGACACTGGCATAGCGGACTTTGTTAGAGACTTCAAAGATTTCCTCACATCCTATGAAGTCAGACGTAAACATTGCTTCTAAGATGATTACAGGTGTCTGCATTTTAATGAGGAATTATATTACCAAACATGTTTATGCAATTAACTGTGCCACAACAAAATGATCAAAAAACAACTTCTGTAAGGTCTTCACATTAATACATAGTGCAGCCACTTTACGCAGATGCTCTCAGGGCTGCTCAGCAACACCACTGCAGCATTAATGAACAGTGATAAGGACTACAGGCAGTTAGTTAGAGTTAAATGGAGCTTGAACACCCAGCTGACAATGAACCATCTACCACAGAGAGGTTGATCGGGGGGCGTAACAGCAGAGCTCGGGCCCGAAGCACCGGAGCTTAACCTCAGACTATACATGTCAAACTCCACACAGGGGCAAGGCGGTCAATGCGGCAAAAGGTGAGAGGAGCACTACTGCTGGATAGATACACTAATTAAGGTTCTGACGTGAAATGTGTCAGGCTTGGTTCTTCTTCTGGTAAGTGAGCTGATTTTAGAAGCAGTTTCGTGTTTCATACAAGGCTTTTTGAATGAAGGGCCTCAATTATTAGTTGCATTGATTCCACAGGAAATGATTGATGTGATTGCACAAGCTTAACATTAATGCTGTGCATCTTCTTTTCACCTACACTTCTACAAGCTGGGCACTAGCTTTGCCTTCCTGCTGTTTGGTGCAAAGCAGATGGTGGACAGTGTGTTTATCTGAGCTTCTTCAGTGACAACAGCTGCTTGCTGTGGCAGGAAATGGAGGTGCTGTAGTTTAAAGAATAAAAGACACAATCTTTGTATTTTTCTTCTGTACAGGGAAGTTTATATTTTTTTTACAGGTCCTTCATTTTCAGAGACTCACATGTGGGTGGACAAAATAGAATAATCTTTTAAGTTATTTTTAATGCTTCAATGAGAATAATTTGAAATTAATGACTGCCTAAAGTCGAGAACACACATTCTAGACTTCCTTCCTTCCTTGTGTCTTTCCTTGAGGTGCTCTCCCAGGTCTTTACTGAAGCCAGCTTCATTTGATGCTTGTTTGTAGGTTTTTGTGCATTCAGTTTTGTCTTTAGTAACTAAAAAAATCATGCTCTACTGATCTGAGATCGGACGATGGACTTGGCCATTGAATAATATCCAATGTCTTGAGAAACACTTGGGTTTCTTTTGAAGGGTGGTTTAGGTGATTGTCCATTTGCACTATGAACCGTCATGCAATACGTTTTGCAACATTTGGCTAAATCTTTACCTGTACACTTCAGAATTCATCCTGGTACTCTTATCAGCTTCACATCATCAATAAACATTGCCAGCCATATATGCCCATGCAGTATGGGCATGTATGGCTGTTTCAAATCATGAGCTGTTACTTTCCTTTTTCAGTAATCTGCTATTACTGTCATTCTGGTACAAGTTAATCTTAGTTTCATCTGTCCAAGAATTTTTTTCTTCCAGAACTGTGCAGTCTCTTTTAGCTGTTTTCTACCAAAGTCTGATCTGGCCTTTCTGTTCTGAGTGTAAGCAGTATTGTTGTAAATCCTATGTATTTCTATTAATGGCTGTGTCTCTTGATTGCAAACTTTGACAAAGATGCACCTACCTCGAGTTTTCTTAGCTTAGTTAAATGTACAGAGGTCATTTTTTCCACTTTAGTTGTCTTCAATAGTCCTCCAGGTGTACAGGGAGTGCAGAATTATTAGGCAAATGAGTATTTTTTCCAGTTCATCCTCTTCATGCATGTTGTCTTACTCCAAGCTGTATAGGCTCGAAAGCCTACTACCAATTAAGCATATTAGGTGATGTGCATCTCTGTAATGAGAAGGGGTGTGGTCTAATGACATCAACACCCTATATCAGGTGTGCATAATTATTAGGCAACGTCCTTTCCTTTGGCAAAATGGGTCAAAAGAAGGACTTGACAGGCTCAGAAAAGTCAAAACTAGTGAGATATCTTGCAGAGGGATGCAGCAGTCTCAAAATTGCAAAGCTTCTGAAGCGTGATCATCGAACAATCAAGCGTTTCATTCAAAATAGTCAACAGGGTCGCAAGAAGCGTGTGGAAAAACCAAGGCGCAAAATAACTGCCCATGAACTGAGAAAAGTCAAGCATGCAGCTGCCAAGATGCCACTTGCCACCAGTTTGGCCATATTTCAGAGCTGCAACATCACTGGAGTGCCCAAAAACACAAGGTGTGCAATACTCAGAGACATGGCCAAGGTAAGAAAGGCTGAAAGACGACCACCACTGAACAAGACACACAAGCTGAAACGTCAAGACTGGGCCAAGAAATATCTCAAGACTGGTTTTTCTAAGGTTTTATGGACTGATGAAATGAGAGTGAGTCTTGATGGGCCAGATGGATGGGCCCGTGGCTGGATTGGTAAAGGGCAGAGAGCTCCAGTCCGACTCAGACACCAGCAAGGTGGAGGTGGAGTACTGGTTTGGGCTGGTATCATCAAAGATGAGCTTGTGGGGCCTTTTCGGGTTGAGGATGGAGTCAAGCTCAACTCCCAGTCCTACTGCCAGTTTCTGGAAGACACCTTCTTCAAGCAGTGGTACAGGAAGAAGTCTGCATCCTTCAAGAAAAACATGATTTTCATGCAGGACAAGGCTCCATCACACGCGTCCAAGTACTCCACAGCGTGGCTGGCAAGAAAGGGTATAAAAGAAGAAAAACTAATGACATGGCCTCCTTGTTCACCTGATCTGAACCCCATTGAGAACCTGTGGTCCATCATCAAATGTGAGATTTACAAGGAGGGAAAACAGTACACCTCTCTGAACAGTGTCTGGGAGGCTTGGGTTGCTGCTGCACGCAATGTTGATGGTGAACAGATCAAAACACTGACAGAATCCATGGATGGCAGGCTTTTGAGTGTCCTTGCAAAGAAAGGTGGCTATATTGGTCGCTGATTTGTTTTTGTTTTGTTTTTGAATGTCAGAAATGTATATTTGTGAATGTGGAGATGTTATATTGGTTTCACTGGTAAAAATAAATAATTGAAATGGGTATATATTTGTTTTTTGTTAAGTTGCCTAATAATTATGCACAGTAATAGTCACCTGCACACACAGATATCCCCCTAAAATAGCTAAAACTAAAAACAAACTAAAAACTACTTCCAAAAACATTCAGCTTTGATATTAATGAGTTTTTTGGGTTCATTGAGAACATGGTTGTTGTTCAATAATAAAATTATTCCTCAAAAATACAACTTGCCTAATAATTCTGCACTCCCTGTATTTGTATTGCTGATCTGGACAGTGTCTTTGTTCTTTTTAAAAATGAACTAGATTTTTGGTTTGGTTTGGTTTCCATAATTTGGTTGTACTTGTACATTGATGGCTTCCCTGACTTGCATCAACATCGTTTTGGACCTCATATCCAGTGAACAGTTATTAAATGTTCAATACTTAGAATCAACTTTAGATCTTGTATCAGCTTCTCTGAAATAACAAGGGAACAGGACTCACCTGACTATGGAACTGTTTGCCAGTGCATTGTTGAATTGCTCTAAAAAATGGAGTTAAAGATGAATTCAATTCCTAAACTGTTAAGTAATTTTACCTTGAATAAAGCTGAAAGTCTTCAATCAAATCTTGATTGTTGGATTTTAAATGCATTAATTAATTACCTAAAAGAGGTTAAAAGACTAGAGACATACAGAAAACTGACTTTGAACTAACACTATGACTTAGATCACATTTCTTTAAAAAAAACCAGCAGCTTTACAGTATTAACGCTAAATATGTTGTGCTTCCAATTAACAACATTTTTCTCAATTACCGAGGCAATAAAAAAGGAAAAACCTCCATAAACTGGCTATTAAATAAAAGGAAATTACAGATTAATTATCTTATACCCACATGGCTCTCGTTTAATCGTTTTCTTTATGTAGCAAATATGTCACCTACGGAGGTAATGTTATGTCTCTTGTTGCTCTAACCTTGACAGATTATTGGCCAAGCTGAGAAAACGCAAACTGTTTTATGGGTTGAAAATATTGGCAGGGGAAAGCATCCTTGTGAGGTAAGCAGCTGTGTTGGCCATATTGTGTATTGATCTGCCCTGTGCTGTGAGAGCTGCACTTAATTAGATTTATATTGTAAACAAAGACTCACAGTATGAAATTTGAATTAGCAGGTAAATGTTATCCATCAAAGCAAATAATAATATTTTGTGCTGTGCGATGCAGTATTGGTATTTAGAAGATTTATCTGTGCTGTAAAAGGAGGGAGAATCTTTTACCCTGAGGGTTTACTGCAGGCTGTGGAGCGGCATGTAGCCCACATACTCTTTCCCTCTTCTCTGCAGGCGTTGCTCTCCGAAGAAACTACTGCTTGACATCAACTGACAAACAGTAGCGTGCAGGAATTCAAACAAAGTGGCACGTGTTCTCATATTCAACGAGAAAAAAAGCACATGCACATATTTGAAGCTAAAAAAGTGGGCCGACTTACCTAAGGCATGGATACACTCACTCTATAATATTTGCCCCAATTTGACTCACTAATTGTGTTTTTATACTCCGACGAGCTCTTTTGTGACAGTACCTGCTTATAGTTGTTGCTCCAGGAAACCCCACATTGTCCTGTCTTAATCAAATTAAACCATGTAAAGGCATGACTCCAAATGGTGTCAAAAAAAAGAAGAAACAACAACAACAAAAACCCCTCAAGGATATGGAGCAGATTATTGGAATTCAATCTTGTGTAATTGTACACATCTCCCCCACCAGTTGAGAATTTTTTTTAAATAGTCCCTTTGAGGTCTTGATTCCTGCTCCTGGTATTCCTCTTTGCAATGAGTCACACAGTGTGGTGCACAGGATGATCCAGCCAGATCACTGCCTTAACTCTCAGAGTAAAAGTCAAGTATGGGGGTGCCGAATGGTTCAAAGTCGGATTTAACGAGTAAAGACCTTCCCTTCTCCCTGTTTATCTTGGAATCAAAAGACTTTGTTTCCTGCATGAAGTCTGAAAGGATTCTGATGGATTTACGCTTCTTGTTTGAGGAGATTCCCGCACATTCCCAGAGGCGCACTGTAGGATGCAACAGATACTTGAACCAAATACCTTCATATACCTAAAGTTTCTTATAGTCCCTCTATTTATATTTACATCTGAAGAGCCGTTGATGTATATCTGCTTCTAACATCACTGCAGAAGCGACATGTTGTGCACAGTATAGCTTAGCTTGCAGTGTTTTCAATCTTTGCCAGGTTGCAGAGAGGTAATGAGCAACTTCCAAGTAGCTTGACAATAGTGTGGCAAATGGTAGGCCTGTTGAACCCTTTTCACTACTAGAAGACCTTTTATAATTAACCTCATCTTCATTGATTTTGTTTAGTAAAATCACATTGTTTAAGATTTAGATTTCACCTTTTGCAATAAAACATTATTTCCATGTATTGAACTATTAACTATTAAATTAAACTTAATAGTTTAGATTAAGATATTTTCAGAATCAAATGCATTATTATTTTGTTATGCTTTTAAGGAAAAATTATGTTATCTCTGCAGTTTGTGTTTTTCATATATGCAAAAGAAACATTTTAACTTTAAGCACATAAACATTAGAAAGCATTAGAGGTACAACACATTGTTTTCAGAGGACAGAGAGATCTTATTTGGACCTTTAAATGTGCTATAGTTTTACCACAGGGAACCATAAATTGTACAAAAACCCATATTGAACATGCATCATGTTGCTGTGCAAATTGCTATTTCCAATCGAAACCTAACAAAGCCACAACCTTAGATCATAATAATGCTGTCAATATTACTGTGTCAACAGCCCCTTGAGCCCTAATCATCATTGTACAAAGCAATTTTCTGGAATTGCGTTAATTGCTCGCTCAAATATTGCCTCAAAGTCACATTTTCTGTCTTTCTTAAAACCTATTGCATCAATCATGTTAAAAGGTCTTTAAAGCTGAATAAATGATATAACTGTTAACTGATTGTATTTGTATATTAACATTATTAGAAAAATTCTCAACTTTTTCTTGAGGTTCCTCAAACAGTTTTAAAGGGGACAGTGGAGATCTTACTTACCTCCAACATGATAAATGTAAAGTGACTGTTCAAAATGTTTTTTTTTTTCAAACATGTGTTTCACTTTCATTTTCAACAGCAAATACTGTATGTGTATAGATGTATATATATTGTATATATAAGTGGTCAAAGCCTTTAATGGTCCACATTACATTTTGTGTTGGTGATGGCTTGTTGAAAACATGGTTGTAATTAACCGTCAGTAACTAAGAGGATGTTTGTGATGCACTTTAAAGGGTAGTGTAGTGTGGTTTCAAGGGGATCCTGATAGATATTTCATTGATATAAACAAGTTCTACCAGTTGATTGAGATGCTAATTAATTTTTATCTGCTGGCTTGAGAGATGTGGATACCCAAGTTTGTGAACGTGATAACTCGAGAAAGAAAGGACGTAGGAGTTTCAAATTGATACCAAAGGTGTACCTACTGAAACTCTCAGACGGGTTTGAATATCAATAACCACGACCTCCAGGTCAAGCTCAGAGGTCAAGCTTTCTGAAAATCTTCTGAATGCATAACTCATGAAGGAAGTCACCTAGGATTTTGAAATTGATACCAAAGGTGTATCTATTAGGAGGCTAAGGGTACCAATATTTGAAAAAATGTTTCTTTAAACAATTATTTTTACAGGTTCTTGAACTGTGCACTATTTTTTATAGAGCTAAATATTTTTTAAAAAGAACTATCAACCCGCAGCTTGATAGTTACACAGTAAGCATCTGATCAGCTGAAACTCCTGTTAGTTGAAACTATTTTTTATGCTTTATTTAGGCTACACAATATCAGTGATACTGTGGCCTATGAAGTGTAAATTTAAATATAGACACCACAGTGCATGGGGCATAGGCTAATGTGCATCACAGTCCATTGTTATATCTCAAAATGAACGAAAGCCAGTGCTGAATTAGGGATGTCTCACAACATCCTTACAGAAAGACTGCCATACCAGAATTTGGGGGGGATTTACCAGTATGAGCACAGAACATACCACCATTCTGTCAGAGTTTTTTCTACCTCCGAGCTGTGTACAACTGTAGACATGGCAAGCCGAAGAAGAAACGATATTGCCAGCGCAGCTAGATGGAAGTGTGAATTGGAGTAAAACAAGACAGTTTGTGCCTCCTTCCTGATGACATCCCACATGTCTTATAATATGGCAGGCATGATTAATCTGAGAACAATATGTGGTGTGTTATGTCTCACAGTCGGCGAAAAGGCAACATTGCATGACTCTATAATCACCTGGTTTTGACACAGTGTCCATGGTAGCACACAAAAATATTCTGTAGTCTAAAGCTATCATTAGAAGCACCGGTGACTTAACTCTAACCTAGGTTAGAGTTAATATATGACATTATAATATACAACATTAATATATATCTCACAAGCAGAAGGTACCCAAGAGGTACTGAGCTTCAGCGGCTCAGACTGCATTCATGGATCAGGTCAACCTCAACCCCAAACCATGCTCACTTAGTGCCTGTTTACCCGGGCCAATCATCACCCCATATGTGGCATACAGAAAAGGTGTTCAGTATCATAGTCTTCAACCTCTGCAGTATCCATCCCCAGTCTCTGCTCAATCTTTTTTTAATGAAATGAAATGAAAGTGGCTCTGGGCAAATGCTAGTATTGTTGGTTCTGAAATAAGGCCTTCATTTTAAATTACTTTTTTTCACTTCTCAAACGCTGAACTTCTTATTTTTAGTAGAATTTCGTCTGCGATGTGATGATTTGAGTTTATTCTCAGATCTATGCTTCACACACTGTACTTTTTTTTTTTTTTTTAACCACAGGCTACCGGAAGTAGGATTTAAATGGTCATCCATCTCTACGAAAAAACTATATTTGAATCACTTATTCTTAACATTGAACCTTTTTCATTTTCAGATCTTTTATCCTCCTATACTTTATGACTGCATTTGATTTTGGACTTTATATCCATGTATGCTGTCCTAACAAGGCTATGGTAGCTTGTACACTCTCATCCTGTGGTCTCCAGAACTGCTGAATGTTTGTGCAGAAAACACGGCCCTACCACAGCTTCCTCGCTTTTCATTTGCCTGCTCTAACTCTGTGTCTTCTGCTGCTTCCAAGCTTGGGGTTGAAGAGCTCACCGCTTCCTTCAGCACATCCTTTTCATATATATCGGACTTGGCTTCACGGCTTAAAATTAGATGCCCTACTGTAGGTTTAAAGTCAGGCCTTGTAGAGTGATTCTGTTAGGAGCGTCAGGAAATCTGAGTCAGATGGAGGAAGGATAAGCTCCAAGTATAATGGAGATTTTAAAACCTTGCTTTCTTAGATTTCTAGATGGATCTGCAAAGCTGGGATTTTTTTTTACAGGTTCGGTTTAAAAAAGTTAACATAAACCAAAGTTTTTGTTTCATACGACAAATTCTATCCTAAGTCATAATCCTAAAAAAAATCCTGAAATATACATATTAAAAAAAGAATTTGGGGATTTCTTTCTTAATAAGGTTTAAAGTATTAAAGCAACTGCTTTAACCTATTGAGTTAATCCCTTTGTTTATCAGCTGGGTACTGAGGATTTTGAAGCTGTTTCCTTTTCCCATTTCTTAGACTTGGTTTCTCACATGACATTTTCCACTTTGGTAAAAGATTCTCTTCCATTTTGGTCTGTTAAAGAAACTTTTGACATGAAAGGCTGTGATGTTCTCACAAATGCAAGCTTAGCTCCTATGTGTGTTAAGCATGCAGTAGTCCAGCCAAGCCTAATTTGGAAGTGAATGTTCTGAGCAGTTATCGCCCTCTATCAAAACTTTTGGCTGAAGTTCTAGAAAAAGTCATTTTTAATCAACCATCCTTTCTAGACAAGTACAATATCTGTGAGTCCTTTCAATTAGGTTTCAGGGCCTTTCACAGTTCTGAGTCTGTTCTTTTCAAAGCAACAAAGGCTATTCTGCTTGATGCTGATTCTAGTGGTTGTTACATCTTAGTTCTGATTTGACACTGCTGATCACGATTTACTCATTAAGCGCCTGGAACACTATGTAGGAGTCAAGAGTTTGGCGCTTAACTGGTTTTAATCTTATATGGAACTCACGACTTTTGCAGTTAACTTTGGAAAGTCACTGCTTCAGAATCTGGGTCTATCTGTGGGCCTGTTCTTTATTTCCTTGTACATGCTCCTGCATCAAGATAACATATTTTTTCATTGCCATGCAGATGATTTGCAACTGGATTTACCTTTGAATCTTATAAATCACGGTTGCATGTGAAGGCTCAATGCATCTTGGATATAAAAAGTCCAAAACAGACGTCATATTGTTTGGCCCTCTATTATTAACCGAGAGGTTGAAAGATAACTGGGTATCTTTAGTTTTATTAAAATGTAGGTTAACAACCCTGGGATTATCATTGACACCAATTTGAAATTGAACAACCAAGTCAATGCTGTGGTCAAGAGCAGACTATAATCTTCTTTAGATCTGGAAAGGCTCATGCATGCACTTTTTTTTTCATTTAGTCTGTGTTACGGCAGACTAGCAGCCTAGCAGGGTCTCCTCCTGAAATTGCCCATGTGGGTGTGTCCTACTATCTCCCGCTGCCTTAAATGCCATCTTCTTTTTGCACATCTGACTCCCATCAGCAATTAAAAGCACTTAAGGCCAGAGAAAGGTGAGCTCTAGTGCCAGAGAGCAATGTTAGTGGTTGCAGAATGGTTGGGAATATAACAGTCTGGACCATTGTAATACACTGTATACTCTTGTTAGTCAATTATCTCTAGCTTCTTAACAGAAGGAAACTTCAACTGATTGTTGAACTGTTGCTGAACGATAGTTTGTTGTGTTGTGAAATTTTCAGAAACACTTGTTTTTTAAAATTATAAAGCACTTTGGTTTTAAATGTGCTATAAAAAAATATTTACTTACTTTCTTACAATAACATGATGTGTGTAAAATCTGCAGTTTAATATTAGGAAAAGATATAAATCTCTGGTAGGATTATGCTAGGAAGAGGATGTGAGTGTAAAAAAAAAATATTGCAAGTCTAAATAAAGATGTATCTGCTGTGGTGACCTGTTGTGAATCAGTGTGGGTCTTAAAAAACTAGCTAACAATGGAAATACATAAATAGTCACTTGTAGCACCTCAGTGAGTGACTGAACTTCTGATTAAAAACTTAACAATGTTTACAAGAAACTATGAGTTATTTACAATGCACACTGTATTATCAGCTCAGACTAAATTCTACTGTTGGATTGGCCAGGTCACTGGGCTATATGGGAGCTTTCCCTCATGACTGACAAGTTTGGTGGACAAAGCAGCGTGCTTTTTATTTGCAGTCTAAGCATCTGAAACTGTTTCATAAACTACATTTTTCAGACATGCTGTAGTTCTTTAGAGAGATATTTGGAGACTTGCAAAGTTAAGATAACAAACACTGGAAAAACTGGAAAGTTTGGCTGATTGCTTTGGGGTTTTTTGTGGCTTTGCAAACAAAAATGATGAGCATGCGTTACACTGGAGAGCAGGAAAATTAGATCCAAGCACAAGAGCTCACTTGAGCATTTGGAAAAACATTGAGGTGTGAACAGAAGACGTGATTACTTGTCCACTTTTGGCTGGCTCATCTGAAACCCATGTTAACGCCAGGCGAGAGCTGGCTTTGACTCCCTTTGTTGTTTATACTGAATTTCTTAGGACTTTACCCTGGAAACAATCTAACTATAAATCCTCTGAATCACCTGGGAAGGAAAAGGAAACTTTAATTTTTTTCATACCTTCTCTGGTGCCAGAAACAAATACATTCATTAGAAAAGACCAGAATAAGATCAATTAAAGTTCTTGTTGATGACCTTGAACATCAAGAGCATCTAAGTTTGCAGGGGACATTTCTTGTCATATATTTATTCTTAAAATATTTCATGATATAAAATGTATGTAAATGACCGATACTCCTGCAGTGCTTCCTCTTTCCTTCTCTCCTCACCGTATTCATCGCCATCGGAGAGAAGCTGGATTTGTGCAAAAAAAGAAAAAGAAAGAAAAAATAAAAACAAAAAGAAACACAGGCACAAAATAAATTAAGAGATCAGAACCCATAGAGAGGAAATGAGTCAGTATTCCACACCGTGTACAATACAATATCATAGCAAATTAGCAGATTTCAATGGCTTCCACTGACTACCATAGATTTACAATGTTCAGTTGGCTGCACATCAGTCCTTAATAAATTGTGTCACTTTCCTTTTTTTTCATTAATGGTTCGGATAGATAGTGACTTGTAGATGACCATGAAAAGAAAGCGGCTACTGAGGTGTGAACAGAAAACCTGGGACTACGAGCCAGCAGTAATGAGAACAACAGCATTTGTTCACATCCTACTAAACTGCCATTGTGATCACATTTTAAGTCCAATAAGCTTCTCTACAAAGGTACAACATATAAAACTGTTAAATATATAACTTTTTAGGGCCTTTCAAAATACATTTAATGACTTTTCTTTACGCCTTCTTTTCAGACTTAACAGCATTTAATACTCTCTGTAGATAATTATCATTTCTCTGGTAATGATTTGCACTCCGTATCCATGATCAACACGACAATTCTTCCTGTAAGCTGTCCCAACTGTAGCTACTGAAAAATGCAAATCAGATTTTTTTTTTTCTGTTTTTTTTGTTGTTGTTTTTTTTTTTTTTGATACACAGTTATACGTATGTAGTACCTATATCTCCAGTTCCAAAATACAGTGGTGAGCTTAGTCTGCGAAAAAATGTCCGTAAAGTTTGAAAAGTACTCCTTTGATTGTGTTCGGCACATACGCCGCCAGCTGCAAAGGTTCGTTTGTGCACTGAGTCTCTGTGGGGGCAGTCGTTGGTCGGTGGCGACACTCAAAGCATGTTAACAACGTTTCCGTGTGTCTTTGCCAGATGGTCCTCTCTGTCATAATGATCATATTTGTTGTTTTGCTCTTTGGTCTATAAAAATATGGGAGGTTTACTCCAGCAGAAGGCCTATTCACAGCAGAGTGCGCTCGGTTCGGTTTTTACGGCCTCGCGAGCTGGTCTGAGAAGCGTCACATTGTGTTCTGTAATGACCCCGTCTTCACCCTGGAACTCCTGCACTAGAGTCTAGGAGAGAGATGTGGGAAATCCCGTATTAAAAGCAGTTAGCAGCTCCAAACAGTGGACTTCCAGTGAGGCAAAAAAAAACAAAACATTCATGGGATTTTAAGGTGTCCGAACCTCCGTGGCATGAGCATGTGCTGCTAAATTCACAGAGCAGGCAGATAACAGTGGAGAGGAGGTGGATACAACGTGTTGACCCAACGACAGATAGCAGGAGGGAGCAGTCAGAAACCCGCGGTGGCCAGTCACAGGAAACAGGAAGTGTTTTATAGTAAGTTTGCCCAGTGTCACAGGGAGAGATGACTCCCTCAAACAATCACTCCCTGGTTTTCCCGTCTCTGGCTGTGTTACGAGACCTGTGAATCAACAAGAACAAAGCAAACATGAGAGAACTGTTTTAGCACTCAGTCACAGTCATGCTCAGCTCCACAGAGAAATGTCTGAGGATGTGTTGTATCAAAAACATTTTGGCTCAAATATTTTCACTTCTATAGCCAGCAGAAAGAAAATGACAGAAAATATATTGTCTTTTTAAATACAATTCACATATGTGACGTTGGCTTTTTATTTGCAACAGGAATGTTCTTTTTCATTCAAATAAGCACTGTCATCTCATTTTAAAGTTTGCAATCTGCTTATTCACTTGTTTGCCAAGAGTTGCATGACAAGACTGATAATACTTGTGTATATAGAGTACTGTGCACAAGTCTTAAGTCAGATCTTAATTCTATATATTTTGCCAGGAAAACATGTGCAGACAAACATGGAAATACTGTATTCAAAGCCAAAACTCTGCAATCTTAAAAGTCAATATTTGGTATCACCCTCTTTATTCTTCAACCTGAGTGCTGTTATGCAAGCTTCCTTGTCAATTCTTTAAATAGTTTTCAGGAATAGTTCTCCAGGATTCTTGAAGGACATTCAAAGGTTTTCTCTGGATGTTGGCTGCCTTTTGTTCCTATGAAAATGATCCCAAACTACTTCAGTAATTTTGAGGTCTGGGCTCTAGGGAGGCCAATTCATGACTGATGCCGTTCTATTGCATGTTGTTCTATCCAGGTATGGCTTCTTGCATGGTCTGTGTCTTTGTGATCGTATTCATGCTGAAAAGAGTCTGGTTCTTGTGTAATTTTCTTAAGTTGGAAAAACAAAAAACATTCCTTTGAAAATGGTCAGGTCCAAGGGCTGGGCTGAAAATGTCTTAAAAAGCAGCCAATATCCAAAGAAAATCCTTCAGAAATGCTGGAGAACTATTGCTCGAGACCACTTTCAAAAATCACAAGAAAGTTGGTTTCTTTGGGAGCAAAATATGGAGAAATAAGGGCTGTAGCTTGGTTTACGATTAATTCAGCTTATCAAAAAGACTACGCAGAATTAAATGATTAGCCTTGCAGTTTCCAAATATTAACGGTCACATACAAACATCTCAAAATCTCATTAATTAATAAATATATAAAAATGACATTCTACCATTTGGAGCTATTTCATTATTATAGTGATCTTTAGGGACATTTGACATAATTGTTTTCTTTCTAAGATAAGCTAGCAAGGCTTACATTTGGTCCATTCGAAAAACAGAGCAGAGCAAACTGTTCCTTTCCTTCTCCGCCATAATGTTAAAAATAAAACAACGCTAAGTGGCTACTCTTGAAGCACCCTTTAACAAAACCATACGAGAGAGGCATCTCACTGAAATTTCAGCAGCAAAGCTGATAGGGATCATTCTCAGTATGCCAGTCTATTCTCCTAAAGAAAAAAAATATTTTTTTGCAGCCATTGTGTTGACATAAGCATCACACATGACTATTGCTCCATGCCAGACTTAGATGTTAATTACAGGATTGTATGAGAGCTTTACGAGTCAAATATTTAGAACTCTTCAGGGGATATAACCCAGTAACAAAACAAGTCTCACAGTGCAGACACTGAAAAACAATTAATCTAGCAGCAGAAAGACAAATCTCGGAGCCTCCTCACCATCTGGCCCCCGCCAGTCACACAGCCAACTTGATAGAGGTGCTGATGCCTTCCAAGACATTGCCACTGAAGCTTAATTCATAATAATGAACTCTTGATGATTTCACAGGGTGCAAATTACCATGAAAGGGGCAGGTGTTGAACGGGGTTCTAGCATGTATCACAGATGACAATGTCTTATGCTCTGGGAATAATAAACATCTCAGTGAGCTCGGGCTTTAATGGAGATAATGTCGTGGTTTTGTTGGAGCTGGGCATGGAATGACCCAAAGGTTTACTTGGTTAAAGCAGGGCCATGACTTTGCTAACTGCTTGACTGTGATGCCTGGCCAAAACAGGTGTTTAATCCTAGCATAATAAGCACAGTTTCTCTCTGTGCCTCCTAGAGGGCACACAGAGACTACAGCTCAGTAGTAAAAAGCCACAGGTAAAATGGAAGGAGGATAAATTAGTCGCACAAAGATGTGGAAGAAAAGAAATACAATGCAAGTGATTTCAAGCAGACACAGCATATAGACACGGTCTTGTTTTATTCAAGCCACATAGTGTGTGTCTACCATGGTGGATTTTTGTTTTTTAATATCGTCTTTATGTTTTGTTTTGTTTTTTGCTCCCTCTTTTTCTTTCACAGCCACACTGTTGCGAACAGCTTCTCATAAATCTCCCGCGCAAATCTCGTCTCAGGGAAACGCAAGCCTTCCCATTTAAAAACAGCAGCGAATGTCAGACGAATATGAGATGAATCTGCCCCGTGAATAACATTCACAGGCCTTGGGTGATTATTACTTAGAGTTTATCAGGAAGCAGCTACGCAGACAGCGAGCAAATACTTTACACTCTGGTGCAGAGTAGAGGGAAACATTATGCAGCGGTTCTCTGGCTATTGAACATGCCGGGCAAACGTTTAGGACGGTGGCCTTGCTCTTCGAGTAAGAACGAGAATTGGACTTTCGATTGAGACTGATAACTGCTGGGGGTGTCATAGTAACAGAAGGGAGCATCGTGCACTGAATCCATCTGTGTTAATGTGTAATTTGTGCAGCATTTCTCTTCTTATGGAGCAAGCGGACAAACCACTCGATACTTATCGATACGCGCCCGGCAGCTTTTGATCGAGGATGCGGAAAACATTTGATTTCAGGGACGGTACAGACTGCTTCCTGTCTCGAGGCCACAGCTGAAGCACTTTAATGCAACAAAAATGAGAATGTGCATACATGTGGCAGTGGTTTTCGTTTGCGTCGCACTGCTCTAAATAAAAGCATTTTTGCGAGTTGGAAGTATTGAAAGCGAATGCACCTGGACATACGGCCCTGGCTTGACATTTCTTCTCTGTCTGAACTCTTGCTGACTTTCCTCGAAATGTCACGGCCATGTGACCCACGAGGGAACAAGTCGGTGGGTGCACATGAAAGAAAATTGATCCACTTTGCCTATCCGCACTCTTCATCGAGGCGCTGTTTGCTGGGAATAATGCAAAATCTCAAGAGGACCCAGCGGATTAATTGATGTGTTTTTGTACATTCGCTCGTTCCACAGTGCATCTGCTTTTGGATCTCCTGCTCGTTTCTAACGCTCGTCTCTGCGCTCACCCTTTAACGTTAAGTCTTGTGCAGCTGAGCCCGCGCTCTCTCTTCAGATTTTAGCAGGCGAGCGGCACAACATGATTCCAGATGAATATTCATAAGTGAACTTGTTGGCTAGGAATGATCCACAGGTTAATAAGGGATGGGAAATCGCTCATTACATGCTGTGAAGTTGGATAATGCCTGAAGCAGATGCTGAGATCAAAATACATGAACATGTATGCATGCGCCTCCAGACACTAGGCCCCATTCCACATTAGGAAAGAGTTCAAAGCTATGTGTTATGTCATTATCAGCCCTTTCATACAGCATTTCTTCAGAACATCAAAGCAAACACAGTTCACTATCGGCATTCTACAATATGATCAGAACTTAATGCTCAAGAGTGGAGTATTAGAACAGATTTAACCACGGTGGCATCAGGCTGGTGACAATGTTGCCAACGTGTTCTTCAATACTTTTATGCATCGACTACAGCTGCTCATAAAGCTACTGCGTTGCGTGGCTCTGTGTGAGATCAGCTGCTTGCAGGCAATGCAGAATCGCCTTCCTTCAGAATATATATTAAAGGATCAAATGTTTAAATCCAATCTCAGATGGCCTCTTCTGTGAGTAAATAGACAATAATCTCTTTGATGCACTGTGCAGAGACCCAAGTTCACCACACACATTCCACCCCTTTTCTATTTATAGCTCCAAATCTACTGAAGACTTGCTGTCTGGAGTGAAAAGCAGCAGGATCACATTTTCCCTCAAAAGCAAATTATAGCATGGGCCATAAACACTGACAGTATTGACCAAAAGAAGAGCCTGTTTCTCAAAGACTCCACAAAAGTGGCCGTTTTTATGACTTTGGCCTTATCCCTTTTTTATATTGCTGTACCTTAAATTTATTACATGGCCACTCTCTATTTCCCGATCACTATTTATTAATATCAGAGTCTGTCTGGCGCCTTGTTTTATTTAAGTGCACAGCCACCATCTGACACAAGACTTTAAAACAATATACAAGGCATGCCAATAAAGCAGGCTGAGAATACACTGAGGGGGGTTTGCTGCACACATGGATTTTCTCTGGTTAAACACACACCAGGGAAATTGTCAGCTTATGGTAAAATACATAAGCCAAACAAGGATATCAAACAAGCAGACGCTCGCTTAAATTGTATCAGGATTTATGAGAGTCTATGCTTCCTGCTGTTTGTGTGTTCTGCTAAAGCTGAAAGATGCGGTCTTAGTGTTGTAATGAGTTCATAATGTTGGTTGTAATGACTTTCATACACTTTTAAGACATTTGACCGTGAGCAACAGGCAAGATCAGTTTCCTCTGTAAGGTCATGTGGAAAGTTACCTTCATTACAAGATGTTATAAAACAGAGCCCGACAGATATATCAGCAGGACTGACACATCGGCCGATATTTTTATTTGCCGATACGTTGGTATCGGCATTTGTAGCTGTTGATTGGGCAGTTATAATGTACAAATGATATATATTTAAGCTTGTACACATTAGATCCTCACTTTGACTCTGGGATGAGACACATTCAGTATGGGGTTGGATTAAGAAGGCCATCTGATTTAAGAAATCTCCTCAATCGAATATGCACAGCTAATAATAGTTTTTATTTTTATTAAGGACTCATAAATAACTGTACCAAATATATGACAAATGTGTGTATATATGTGTGTCTGTTTATATTTAATGATGTGAATGTGGAAAAAAAGATGAAAATATAAACGAGTATATCAGATCTTTATCTTTTTTCTAATCACCAAGTCTCAGTATCGGTCTCAAAAATCCTATATCAGTCAGGCTCTAGTCATACATTTAAGGATTTCTTGATTCTAATTCAAGGGATTTGTCTTGTACCTTACTGCCTTCACAAGGCTCTTGGTGCTCTGTAGCTGCTTGTGTTGCTTCCTGCCTTTGAGGCCAAGGTAAGGGCGGAGCTGTTGTAATGGTGGTGGTGGTGGTAGCTGGAAATTGGCTGTCTGTCAAGGGGTCATCAATGCTTTCCATAGTGCAAGAGTGTCGAGGGGGACTCTTGTCACGTCATAGAGCCTGAGGGGAGAAAGGGACAGGGGAAGGCGGTATGGTTATAAAGCTCAGTTTCATTTCTATTTCTGTTTTTTTCTAGATTTAGACACAGTCACAGTACCGCCACCACCACTACCACCATTACCAAATTTATCTTTTTAAGGTGTCGCGGAAATGTGCCCGTTTGGATTTGTCTAAACATGGAGAGCTATTCTGTGAATGTGCTGGGCACTGATGCTGTGTTACTTGTGTTCCAGTTAAATATAGGAGTGTGGGAGTTGAATAGGGTCTGATTCTGCGTAACAGTAGCCCACATGGAAGGAAAATAGAAAACAGCCCTGTGTTTCTCCAGTGACTTCTTAAATATGCTATAAATGTAAAGCACTGATTCATTCATGATTCATTTTTCTGAAATAATTTGTAAATTGTTGTCCTTTACTTAAAATAATAAGCTGGATAGGAATTTATAAGTATCAGGCCTGCTGCAGCGTTTCCACCACTTTAGTCCAGATTAAAGTATCTCAGAAACTATTGCATACATTATTGTTTATTCTGGTGTAAATTCTTACAGTCCCAGAGTTAGGAGACTGGTGATTATGGTAAACAACTGTTTTATTCCTGCAATGCAAGTTCGTTCCTTTTCCAAGGGCATCAAATATCTTTTTTATAAATAAGCCTGTGGTATCTAATAGTTAGAAATTGCTTGCTCAAATACACATGGTTACAAAACGACCCCTGGGATCACATTTAAATGCAACATAACCAAGTAGATTTTGGAGTTTTAGTGTGTAAACCTTACACTGAGTAAAACAGCAGTGTTGGGTAAGTTACTTTAAATTAGTAACTTAGTTACATTACTAGTTACTTCTATCAAAAGTAACTCAGTTACTTCAAGTTACTCGTTACTTTCAGAGTAACTAGTTACTAGGGAAAGTAACTTTGGTTTTACTCAGAATTCTCTTGTTAATGTGTTGCTTCCATAACTTTGCCAGTCTTCTAGCTTGCTTACTTGCCACAAGTGCACTGTGCCACCTACCAATAGAAAGGAAAAAATAATGTGCACATTTCCACGAGAGAAATCCCACACCTGATTCTATCCTAGCCTGCTTTTTACATCCAACACAAAAACTGCAGTCATGGTGCTTTCGATTGTACTCAGAACTCGGAAATTCTGCCTTCTGAATAGGAAGATGTAGGTAACACCAGACTGCAGATGAGCTGCATACAGAGCTGGACTGGGACAAAAAAATCGCCCCGGCATTTTGACTAGAGACCGGCCGCCATTATAGGAAAAATCATAAAGCGTATTTCCTTGTGCCCCCCTTTCCCTTTTAATGCCCTACATGGACCCCTGGCAACACTTTGCTAGATCCGCCCCTGCACAGTTACCAGCTGTCAGCTACTTAGAAAAGGATCCTGGTGTTATTTGTCTCTCAGAAACAGTTCATAACTTCCCTTCAACTCATTCATGTCACCTAAAAGGTAAACCTGTTTCTCCATCACAGCTCTGATGATTCAGTAAGGACATCTCCTGGTTTCATCTTCATGTTTCCCTCTCATCACATAACCAAACCGACATCATGACCAGCTGTTGGACCAGCAGGTTTACAGCTGTGGCTCCAGCAAACATCAGCTGATAGTAGAAAGTAATATTAAATAAATTCTAACAACAGCTGATCAAGCTTAAAAGTGCTGCTGTTGTTTCGCGCGACATCTGCTGGTTTCCTCTTTCTGGCGCAAAGTGGGCGATAAATAAACAAGAGAGAAAAGCCGATCAGCTGATCATTGATCAGTTTCATGATTGAAGTAGAATCAGGAGAGAGAGAGGGTGAGAGGATGAGAGAAGAAGAGGCAGCTGTGCAGCGTAAACACAGAATAACTCCAGCTTTGTGTCTTTTTCATTGTAGCTGAAATCCAGGACAAACTGTTCCTTTTCACCTAAATACGAAACGCATGATATTTTCTCTGAATACAAGACGATTCTGTTTTTTATGGGACGGTTGGCAACTCTAATAATTAACCTTATGAACAAAATAAAGTTCAACATCAGTAACATAGCACCCACCCAGCTTTATAGAAACTCCGTCATGCTAGCTAGCACGCAGTACGAAAAAGTCAGCACAACGAAAATAAACTCCAACTAAACTTGGTTCATATCTGACCCAGATGGACTGCAGGTTATAACTTCTTACCTGAAGTTCAGTTCACCTGACTCTCTCGGACCAGCGGCTGCTTCGGGTCTCTGCTCCTGCCTCCCTTTTCCTTCATCCACCTGCTGGCCTCCACCACTTGCTAATGTTACTGAATCTGTGGAAGCTCCGCAATGCCGCCACACAAAGTAACGAATAACGAGCCTATTTAAATCCCAGTAACGAGTAACGCGTTCCCGGTTTTGGCATAATAACTAGTTACCGTGCTCGTTACCACAATAATAACGTAGTTACTGTAACGCATTACTTAATAACGCGTTAGTCCCAACACTGTAAAACAGTGAGTGGAGACTGTGACACAGCCAAAATTACTGCAACTTGGTGCCTTTGAAATTATTGCTTTGAAAATGGGGACCAGGTCTGTGACCGTCCAATGACAGCTTTAAAGAAACAGTGCTATCAGTCAGGGAATGAATTAGGTCAAGTTGGTAGTTACATGCAATCTGTTTGTGATTAACTGTGACAAATTGGCAAAATTTTCAAATATATTGTTGTCTACATAAACAGAAATTTATAAAAACTACATTACATTCAGAGTCCAGAATACAACTGAGTGAGATGATTTTTCTTTTGTAAAGAGACGTGTTCAATTCCATTCAATACCATTGGGGCGATCGTGGCTCAAGAGTTGGGAGTTCCCCTTGTAATCGGAAGGTTGCCGGTTCGAGCCCCGGCTCAGACAGTCTCGGTCGTTGTGTCCTTGGGCAAGACACTTCACCCGTTGCCTACTGGTGGTGGTCAGAGGGCCCGGTGGCGTCAGTGTCCGGCAGCCTCGCCTCTGTCAGTGCGCCCCAGGGTGGCTGTGGCTACAATGTAGCTTGCCATCACCAGTGTGTGAATGTGTGTGTGAATGGGTGGATGACTGGATATGTAAAGCGCTTTGGGGTCCTTAGGGACTAGTAAAAGCGCTATATAAATACAGGCCATTTACCATTTTATTTATATAACAGATCCCTCAATATGTTTTTTATTGTAAGGTGAAGACCCTACAATAATACAGAAAAAATCCCAACAATCAAACGACACTGATCCTCTCTGAGCAAACACTTGGCGAGAGTGGAAAGGAAAAACTCCCTTTTACCACAAAGAAACGTCCAACAGAACCAGGCTCAGGGAGGGGCAGCCATCTATCAGGGGTGTGGGGAGGAAGACATGATAAAACACTAATTGCAAGATTGTGCATTTCTTTGAGTTGCCAGGGACTCTGACATGACATACGTTAACAATGGATGTACTGCTTGGCCCTGATAACCTAAATCTGCATCATTTCTAATGGGCAGCAGGGGGCCACGTTTTAATTTTTCTTGTACTGTTGGCAAAAAGACTACCGGCTTACTGGATCTGCAACCTCATTAAACAGTTCTCTGATAAATTCATGGAATTAGTTGCAAATTTTTTTGAAAATAACACCATTTCAGCTTGTCATGTCCAGTTTCAAGATACCGAGATTGTGACAGCTCACCTTGAAGATTCCACAATTAACAGAATTTAATTAACCAGCAGGTATATTATAGCACCCTTAGTTAAGAAGATATTGGCAGTTCAAGCAGGTTAAAGCTTTCACAGGTAATATCTCACTGAGAGGACTGATGAAGCTTACACTGCTTTCAGTAATCTCCAGTAACAACTGCTTATCTTGACAGTTTAAAAAAGAACAAAATTCTCCCATAGCCTTATTTGGTAAATGCTTTGCCTCAAAGCTGAAAACATGAATAAGTTTCTCTTTCACTGTTTGAAAAGGAGAAACATGCTTTTCTGAGATCAGAGGTAATACACTATACTTGACTTGGGTGTGAGTGTGCCCATGTTTTGTCCTTGTATGAGTGCGTTTGTTGTTTCCTTCATTTCGGAATACACCTGCACCTCTTGGGACTTGAAACTGTTTGGAGTGCAAACATAAGCCAGCTATCACGCTGCGCTTCATGGAATCAGTTTCCACTTTTGGCCACATGGAAATGTTGGAAACTATAGAAAAGGGAGCAGGGTTGAAATTCAGAATGAAATAAAACAGGTAATCTTTCACTGGGCAGCAGAGGCTTTGGGTTTAGGCAACAGTGGGTCAGATCAATCCCACAAGCTCACAGGGAGTTGATAAGAACAGAGAAAGAGAGACTTTCTTGTTCTTTAAGTCAGTTCCTCTTGCCTCTCACTGTTTATAGTCCCAACATTATTCCCAGCTTCCCAAAATGGAGGATTTAGTATTCTCCAAGCCAATGCAATGTGCTGACTTGGCTCCCTCCAGAAGGAAGTTGGCAGACAGAGCTAATGGTTAGCAGCAACAGAGTTTCTTTCTCTTTCTCTCTTTCTTTTGGCCTGTCTGTGGTGGCCAAGCAGCTGTCTTCTTAGTGGTGATTCTGTTCAACTCACTGTTGGATGTGGCTGGAGGGCCCAGAGGGATCAATTACCACGGTCGATACCAACCCAGAACCACAGGGGGATGGGGTGAGGGGGGACATGGTGATGGTGGAGGCGTTGGGGGATACCTTAAGGCCCGGCTTGAACTGCATCCACAGAAAGATTGAGAAGAAGGAGATGGAAAAGAAGTGATGGCGGGGGCAAAGCACCAGTCGAAAAAGCTTTTTCATACTCAACTGAACACACTTGCCATCACTGGCAGGAATACAAATGTGTAAATACAGAGGACGCTTACAGGCGTCCTGTGTAAGCGTCCTTACTGGGAGATCAACTAGTGCAAACCCACCCATTTGTAGCCGGAGATATTTATGGCAGGATGTCCTAAACCACGTATGCATTTGAATTTCCCACGCAGAACCCTGACGAAGTTCAAAAAATATGCACACGCAAGAGCTCATATTATCAAATATTGTGATATTCTCTCTTTCCTTGAAGAGGCTGAAGTAACTGCTCTTCCCAACTGTGTTTTGTCTCCTCTCCTCTCCCCAGTGAAAAAGTCTTGATTACAGTAATCACAGTCTTTCTCTCAGTAGGTGCCACTTGTGCTCATAGCTCTCTGCTCAACGCCTAAATACCCCAATCAGGATCGTCCTAATGAAACATATGATTAAGACTTAGTTAGACAACTGAGGATTTTTAGCCATTCCAGTTTTTTTTTTTTTCACTGCTTCCTGCAATGTCTGAAATTGTGGCGCTCTTTAGTCCTTTTTCACGATAACAAGAGCTCTTTTTGTGACTTGCTGTGTAATATTCACTTGAAAATACCGGCTAAGCGGCCTGGCTGTTGGATTTTGTGCAATTATAACCTTCCAAAGCTACTTTGGAAGTGACTGTCCCTGTGTGTGAACTTAACGGGTACTCGAGGGTTTAACAAGAGCATCCGCTTGACTCAAACCAACTTAAAATGACTTAATGTTCTACGATTCTTTACGTCTGACTGGCTCAAATCTCTCTCTCTCTCTCTTTCACTCATGCTGCTCTTTTCTTCTCCTGCGCTGCTTTTCTGCCTCTGTTTTGAATTGTTCCTCTTATCAGGCTGTCACAAAAGCTGGCAGATAACCTGAGGTGATTTTGCTTTTCTCCTCTAACAGCGTACTCGCTCTGCCTCGTTCTCGCCGAGCTCCCCGCGTCGGCACACGCAGAGAGAGATAGCTCCTTGCGCTGATTCATCTGCCAGTCTAAAATGGTGGAGGGCATGATGCAGAGCATCCTCCTCTCTGGAGAGAGACAGCAGTAGGCCTTTCAGCGAGAGAAGAAGGTATGGAAGATGACTGCTGAGACTACATATCGTTCCGCTAAAAGAGAGGCCCTTTGCAAAGACAGCATTTCACTGTGGTAACTGTGATAAAATGTATGTTCAAACCTTTTAGCATCATGCAGTGTGGAAAGTATTCCGGTACAGTCAAATTAACCCCTCACTGCTGCTAAAGCGTTTCTTTATCTAGCCATTTTTCCCCAGCCCTTTCTTGATACCACGGAAAGCTATGACCAGGATACTGCACACAGAATGAGATCTTTGCAGTACACTAAAGCTAAAATTGAATTTATTGGTTAATATCTTACATGTGCCAGATCTTTTTACACATCTGGCTAAATTGAGAATAAAATAAAAGACAATTAATGTTAATAGGATGGTTTCATACATGACTGACAGAAGCAATATGCCTCATTAAAAAGTCAGCAGCTGGTGATTGATGTATAAACCATTAAAAACCATGAAAAAAGCATGGTTTATAATTTGAATTAGAGTTGTATGCAGTGTCATGTACAACCTCCGTTCCAAAAAAGCATAGGCGGAGCCATATTTACCACTGCGGACAAAAGTCTGTAAATGTCTGCGAACTGAAGAGACCAATTGCTGAACCTCTGGTACACGAACGTTGTCATATTATTGTCTGATACAGGATTCTAACAGCTCAACAGTCCTTTCATTTTCAATTAGTGAAAGGTTTGGACTGCAGGCACCCGAGTTCAGCACCCAGATTCTTGCCATGCTGTTGTAATAGATGTGGTTTAACATTGTCTTCTGGATGGAAGTAATATGTTGCCTAAAACCCATATATATACTTTTCAGGATATTCTTGGAACTGTAGCTGTAATTCAAATTGTGATTGGAATAGTACTCTTTCTAACATAACTAACTTAAATGTTTAGTAATGAAAAACATATTATTTGAACAAGTAGCAGAATGGGTAGATTTACACTGGATTTGTATTTTCTGTATTATCAATTGTTACAAAACCATTTTCACCCAGGAGCTCTGCACCGTATCAGGAGAATGAAGTCAGCACATTGTCCGAATGTTTACTTTCTCGGCACATAACATGAGCAATGCTCTGTTCAGGTAAGGCTAGAGTGCTGCGTGGATAGAGCATGCAGGAGGGAGCACGTGAGCACACAGTAGCTTGTTGTAATTCTCTGCACGGTTACTCGCTGTAACCTTACCTGGACACAAATGTACATCACACGGACAAGGGAGACTGCAGATTTAACAGTATGACAATACGGTTATTAGATAAGAAAACTGAATTAAATGCCCTGTGCTGCTATTTATATTCTAAACTTTGTTGGCAAGTGTGTGAGGCCAATCAGCAGGGAGATGTGTATAAACTCAGCCATATTAAAAAGCCAGTGCACAGAATGAATGAGCTAGTCATTTGCCAGCACAGTAAAACATTTTGTCACATCAGTTATGTTTTGGCAGATCATTCTCAACTAAAGCTGATGTAAGTGCATATTTATCGCCTTACATTCGTGTGGATATGCTACATATATTGGCAGATGCAATAATATCCTGAGGTAACAGGAAAAAAAAACAAGGTGATGACGAATATGCGGCTCATCAGTGCAGTCGAGTAAATCTCCGGGGAGCTTGTTTACAGTCTTAGAGCTTATTTTTGTAGAATTTCATATTCTGTTAGGTCACTCCTTCAGAGGAGAAACTTGTCATTGTTATCAATGAGAAACCTGATTCTGAAATAAATGATATGCTGGAGCTTCACAGCTCTACCTCTGCTTGATATGCGTCCTATTCAGCTGTGGTTAGAGTGCAACGCTGCTAAAAGTAACCTCCCTCAAAAAACGTCACTGTCAACACCGAGCTACGCACATATCAATCTTCATACGTTTCATCTGGAGCCGGCCTCTGAGAAATCCATACTGTAGTTTTATTGACAGGAACAACTGTGTACTCTCCAAAGCAGGGTCAGAGTAAGATAAATGCCTGGAGAGAGAGGGGATGAGGGGGAGGATGAGAGGAAAAACCGAAAAGAGAAAACGCCTGAATGCCTGGGAACGAGACAGGCGGCAGGCGAGGAAGTTATTTTTACTCCGAAGCACATCAAACGGTGACCGCTGAGATGAGTGACGTTGTGTAGGTCGAGAGAGGACGCGCGGCATTACGTCTAATCTTCCTTGCAACTCACGCTGCTGTGTTGCCGAGTAAAGTTAGAGAGGAGGTCAGCGGCGTCACCCTGAACAACAAGCCCCTCCCTCCCCCAAACCCTCTGGTTGACAGAGAAAACACAAACTCCCAAACATTTGACCAATACACGCAAACTGCCTTTTGACATTTGTTCAAAATAACCCTTTATGGGGTTACGGGGGCTGAGTCAGATTGACTTGGCTTAGTCAAATACCCATGAGGGATATGTCTGTTTGTCTGCATTGATGTTTTGGGGTTTTTTCGCACAAACACCTGATGGACAGGTCAGACATGCTCACTGGACCGTGCACAGCTAACAGTCAACCTTGGGCAACAGTGGGGCGGCTGTAGTTTGGGTTTAACCTTGAAAAGCCTCAGGGAAGGCGCTATTTGTTCAAAGTTAAACATGGAAGGGAGTAAATGGTTTTTATTTTTGTGAGTGATTCCCCTTTGGGTGAGCAGATAACAAGAGGTTATTGTCATTTTTGGGCTTGCTAGAATTGCCCTTAAACTTAAGCCTGAGAAGTAAAGGTAATTTTAGAGATTTCTCCATGTGACTGAGTTTGAAGGTGTTGAAAAAATTCATACATTTTAAGAAGAGTTTTAAACAATGACCTGAGTCTGCTTGTTGCCAGTTATTATACTCCCTGACAGTGAAAGCTGGTAGAACCCACGTAAACACACACACACACACACGCGGACTGGCACAGATGAGTGCGCATAGCTGTCCAGCCATTTGACTGGCTGTCACCAAGTTTAAAGTAGCCAATGAAGCACGCACGAAATACCTGTCACATCCTGCAGATGAGAACTACATTGAGTGACATCCTGAGCAGGATAAGAAAAGTACATGTAGGCCAGAGCATGCAGGGCTACCCTGTGCAACAAAGTAGGGGTACATGGTCACGGATACCAGTATGGAAAACCCACAATAGCAGTCATCAGTTAGAGCCCGTTAGCATGCAAGCCTGAATGCACATGCCATTAGCCTTTTGGTCACACTGTGAGCACCAAGATTTGCAACACCTCATACAATATTTTATCTGACACGTATAATAAATGTTACAGCTACAGTGTGTGCATGCAGCATGTGTGTGGGATAACCTGCCCAGATAACAAGCTGCACTGTAGCTGGAACTTGTAACGGCTGTCACCGCAGTCTCCGCAACTGGGTTAACGTTCGGGTTTGTGTCTGGGCACGGGGAGACGCACATGACTCACAACACAGGAAGGAAACCTGATAGCAAACCATGCAGCATTTTTATATTTTATGCATTCTGTATTTACATGTTTGTTTTCTCGACAGGAAGGAATAAACAAGTTAGTCAGCTGATGACTAAATCATGACAGATGCATTAATGATACACCACTGGTCCTCAGTGTTCACGCATTGACATTCACAGATAGGGCAGTTATGTGTGTGTGTACGAGTGTGTGTGTGTTGCGTAACATGTTTCTCAAGCGAGACCTCTTTAATTGCCACAGTATAGACTCCGTGCATACAGGCGGGAGAGCAACAGTGTTTATGCTTCTTGTAAAGCAGATGTGGGGGTTGAAATCAATGGGAGGATGGTGTTTGTTGGGTAAGGAGGAGAAAGGAGGGGTGGAATAGAGGGTGAAGTGGAGAGGAGGAGACTTGGAGAGCTGGATGCAGTGGTGTAGAGGACAGGCGGGTGAATGAATTGGTGTCATCTTAGCTAGTAGAAGCCGTGGCTTCCCATCTGCTGCCATCATTAACAGTAAGAGCGTCCCTAATTTAAGCTAATTGCTGACATCGAGGAAGTAAACAAAGCGCGTTCAGTTTGGAGATGAGCTGAAGACAAGGAGGGTGAAAAGAAACATTTTCAGGAGGCTGTGAAATGGTTCCAGACTGCACTTGAAATCTTGTCAAGTACAGTCTTGAAAGAGGTGCTGAAACAGAGCTTAAATGGCTATGCTAAACAGGGCTACATCATTTTTTTCAAATAAGCAACAAGGATGATAAATTCATTTTCTTGCATTACCTAAGTGCGTTGTTTAGAGCTGCACTAATGAATATTTATATAATGTATACAATATATTATGAACGGTCCGTTTATAATACAAAAGATTGTTGCCTGTAATGACTATCTATCTTGCCTCCCTGCAATTTTTTCCTTAGCTTAATGTATCATTTTAGCATCTTTCAACTCAGTGTTCAGAGACCATAGTGTTGGGTAACATTTATAGTATATTCCAGTTACCTACTCTGTATAAATATATTAAATGTTTTCCACATTAATTTAAAATATGCCAAAATGACTGTATGAATACAAGTTATTGTTTATCTGCCATTTGAAAGAGCTATGAAACTATGAAATAATACTGTTTTTTGAAAAACATTTTTGTCATTCCATGAGCTAGCTGAAAGTGAACAAAAAAGGCTAACAAATATGAAATTGCAAAGATATGTTAGTATTTTTTTTATATAATGTTTATCTGTGCAGACAGTACAAAAAATCTGATAAGGCAATATATGTTTAGAAACTTCCTTTACTTTAGCCAACATGGCTTAAGTAAAGCATGGTTTCAGTATCCTTTGCTAATGTTAGCTGTATTGTATTTTGTAGTATGTTAATTTCTCAGGGACCATGTACAAGAACTGCTTCTTGTAATCTTCTACAAGAAGACATGCCTTGTACTACATTTAACTATTAGCTGATTTTAATCCTACTAGCTAATTTTCTTCCTACTTGCTAATCGTACTAGTAAGTTACTGTAGTTAGCGATGCAAAATTACTCTCTTTTTTTTCTGAGTGATTTGTATTTTACTTTAATGCAACCTGCATTCTGTCAAAATGCTTCAGCTTTATTTATAGAAATATGGTAGAGTAAAACATCTGGGTATCTCACTTCCGACAAATGCTTGCACCACAGTAACTACTGCTATCACTTTACCGGTGTCCATACATGTGTCCATAGGTCAGTTTTCTATTCAGCAGCTTATGTAAACTCAGTTCTAAGCTGTACAGGTAGCATCTTTGAATGCTTTTTCTTTTCTTCATTTTTTTGTTTGTTTTCTTGCACAAACAACTGACACAGTGCACAGTCAATAGAGAAACTTAAAATGTGTCTGTAACTGTAAAATCCAAAGGAATACTCTTATTGGCCACTTTATTAGCTATCCCTGTTATATTGCTCGCTAATGCAAATATCTAATCTACTAATCATATATTAGCAATTCAATGCATTTAGGTAGGTAGGTGGACACTGTATAGACCACCTGTTGGAGCATCAGATTGTGGAAGAAAGGTGATTTAAGAGGCTTTGAACTTGTTTGTTTGCTGTTTTGTTGGTGCTGGCACTTTCTAATGCAACCATCTCTAGGATTTACAGAAAATCCCAAAATGATGAGACAAAAAAATCTAGTGAGCAGCAGTTCTCTGGGTTAAGCTTTTCTGGGTTAAGGCAGCAGTTACTCAAAAAACCAGTTGTTACAACCGAGGTATGTACATCACACAACATGTTGAACCCTGAACCAGATGGGCTGCAAGCAGCAGAGGACTACACCAGTTTTTGTGTTAAGTAGATTGACTGACAGAATGTATAACATTATATAACATTTTTTTATATTCTTTAAATCCATGAAAAAGCGTTGTAAAATTGAAACTTCAAGTGTTTCACATTGAAAATCCAGATTCTTAAAGGGTTCTGAAGTAGCCCAATCACTGTCTAATGTCAATAACAGTAAAAATGTTTCAAGCCAAATAACTGAGGCTGAAAACAGTGATTTGAAATGGCTTTGCTATGCTTGCAGATCAGAGCTTTTATTGAGAACAAAGCTGTACTGTACAGGGTGGGCCATTTATATGGATACACCGTAATAAAATGGGAATGGTTGGTGATGTTAAAGTCCTGTTTGTGGCACATTAGTATATGTGAGGGGCAAACTCCTCAAGATGGGTGGTGACCATGGTGGCCATTTAGAAGTCGGCCATCTTGGATACAACTTTTGTTTTTTCAATAGGAAGAAGGCCATGTGACACATCAAACTTATTGGTAATGTCACAAGAAAAACAATGGTGTGCTTGGTTTCAATGTAACTTTATTCTTTCATGAGTTATTTACAAGTTTCTCTTTGTTCACAGCCATTGACATGTCGAAGAGGTTAACACGTGAGGACGTCAGGTGCGGATCGAAATTGTGTTGATATCTGGTGAACGCAGTAACCGGGTTATTGCAGCAGATTTCCATGCAAGACACCCTACGAGACCACCGATCTCCCATGCTACAGTTAGCAAACTGCTTGCTGAGTTTCGTGAAACTGGCTCAGTGTTGGATTTGTCAAAATGTGGACGCAAGAAAACTGTCACTAATGAAGAAACATCAGTGGCTGTCCTAGCTTCATTCAGCAAGAGCCCACAGCGTAGCACTTGCCGCATGTCACTGGAGAGTGGCATTAGTCGAACATCCCTTCGGCGGGTATTAGCTATTCACAAATGGCACCCTTACAAACTCCAGCTACTGCAGCATCTCAACGAGGATGACCCAGATCGGCGCACAGCATTTGCAGAATGGGCAAAACAAAAATTGGAACAGGACCCTCAGTTCACACAGAAGATTTTGTTCAGTGATGAGGCAAACTTTTATGTGAATGGTGAAGTTAACAAACAAAACCACCGCTATTGGTCTGACACTAATCCACATTGGATGGATCCCTCCAAGACTGTTGGAACAACAAAAGTGATGGTTTGGTGTGGTATATGGGGTACAAAGATAGTGGGTCCATTCTTCATCAATGGAAACCTCAAGGTTGCTGGATATTTGAAATTGCTACATGATGATGTGTTTCCCTCTTTATGCACCTAAGCTGGCACGTTCCCTGAGTTTTTCCAGCAAGACGGTGCACCACCACATTGTGGGTGCCAGGTCCGAGCATTCCTAGATGAACAGTTTCCTGGAAAGTGGATTGGTCGTCGTGGGCCAGTTGAATGGCCCCCAAGGTCTCCCGATCTGACCCCCTTAGACTTTTATCTTTGGGGTCATCTGAAGACAATTGTCTATGGTGTGAAGATACGAGATGTGCGGCTCCTGAAACTACAGATAATTGATGCCTGTGCTGGCATTTCTCCAACGGTGTTGCGATTAGTGTGTCAAGAGAGGGAGAAGAGGGTTGCATTGACAATCCAACACAATGGGCAGCACATTGAACACATTTTACAAGTGGTCAGAAACTTGTAAATAACTCATGAAAGAATAAAGTTACGTTGAAAACAAGCACACCATTGCTTTTCTTGTGACATTACCAATACGTTTGATGTGTCACATGGCCCTCTTCCTATTGAAAAAACAAAAGTTGTATCCAAGATGGCCGACTTCTAAATGGCCACCATGGTCACCACCCATCATGAGGAGTTTGTCCCCTCACATATACTAATGTGCCACAAACAGGACTTTAATACCACCAACCATTCCCAAGTTATTACGGTGTTATTACGGTAAATGGCCCACCCTGTACAATGAGTCAGCTTGTCAAAAAGCTCTCTTAACCTTTACTTTTTAATTACTGTTATTTTGTTTTAAAAAAGCATCCTTGGTTTGGTTGTACACTTCAGTTGGTTTTCTAAGCACATCGACCAGCTTGTGAGTGGTTTTGTGTAACCTGAGACACTAAAAGAGAGCCTGAACTCACCGTAGTGGTTTTAACTCGGCCTCCGGGCTGCGTACAAGTCCAGCCAGATCTATTGACTAACAGGTCGCAACCCTCGTCCTCCAAACATGGCACCATCTCACACCATTGCTTTTTCCGAACAATACCAGCTGCGGAGGAGACACAGAGAGAAAAAGAGTGATTAGGAGAGTGACCTGGGGGGGTTGGGGGGTGAAATAAACAGATGAAGAGAAATGATAGGGAGAAGTCAATGCAAAGATGTAACGATTAAGACAGAAGAAGAGCGGGTCGGGGAATGACAGATGGAGGAAGACAGATACGGGCAAAGTTATAACAGGATTGAAAAATGATGGAAAAGCAGAGATGTGAAAAAAATGTAGAAATATAAATGGAAAAAAGAAGGAGCAATGTGGTGGTGGTGGGGTGAGAGATGAGATGTGGAGGTAGATGAAGAGCAATGAAGTAAAGGGACAATTGAGAGGTATGAACGCAGACGATGACAGTGAGAGATGAGGGAAAGATGGGGAGAATCAGACAGATGGAGTGAAATGGAGAGAGCTGTGATCAGTCAGGTAAATAAAATCAAACATCTCAAATGATATTTAGGAGGCTTTACAGCCATCTTGCCTTCAGCAACATTTCAACCAGGATGATATATTTTGTTAGCACGCCACCTAAATTTTTACCACAAGGGATTTAAAAAACAAAATAAAAACAATTCATATGTTAAATACAGTTGGAACAATCTGGGACATTCAGTGCACATTTTGTCATAGCTGTATGACAAATGTTTTTCCAGCACTGCTCTGCTTTATTGAAGTTTCAGACTCCAGTTAGTTAGTTTCTACTCGTCTCTCAAAAGCAATAGGATTCAGCCCATTACATAGAGGCTGAACACGTACTAGGCTTCACTGACAGACTGAGACACAGTGACAAGACTGATAAATGTATTGACAACTGAAGCAGGCTTCTGTCAATTCAAAGAGAGTGTTGTTGGAGGTGCAATGTATTCTTTCACCTGCACTTACGCTGGCATAGGTTCCCAGTCATCCCTGTCTTTAGTGCTTGAGTTGAAGGCAAATAGCATCTTATTTTAATTCTACTTTTTCTAGTGAATATTGGAGATTTTTTGTTTGTTTTGGACATTCTTAATATATTTTGTGTCCCAAAAAGGGGCAGTACTGCTGCTCACTGCTTTGAGCAGGTCCTTGTTGCATTGCAGGCATTGTGTGTTACACTGTCACACTATTTGGCTATCTATCCACAGTAATGTGAAAAGAAATGTTGTGTTTTTTTGCTTGGAAAATACAAGACAAATACAGAGTTTGTTCAATTCTAATAGTCAACACTCAGTGTGACCACCTGTTTTTCAGTTTTATTGTCTTTTCCTTTAAATAGTCTTCAGAATATTTCTCCAGGCTTCTTAAAAGACATTCAAAGCTCTTCTTTGGATGTTGGCTACCTTTTGTTCTGTTCTCTGTCAAGATGATCCCACAATGCTTCAACAATGTTGAAATCCCGGCTCTAGGAAGACCAATCAATGATTGACTATTTAAATTTGTGTTTTATTATCCAGGCTGAAATGCAGCCCCAAACATGACGGCACCTCCACCGTGTTTTGCAGATGATTGTAGACACTCACTGGTGTTACTCTCTTGAGCTCCTCCGTACATACTGATGAAGGTATGTGGATTTATCACTCTATAAGACCTGTTTCCAACAATTTTCAGATCAGTCCTTGTATAATTTTGCATATTTTAGATTTTTCATGAATGGCTGCTTGGCAGCCACCTTACACTGAGGTCATTTCTTATGAGGCTGACAAGCTGAAGGGCCAGATGTGTCTCTCAGATCCTGTGTCAGGTCTTTGCTGGATATTTTTTCCCTTTTCTTAAGGACATGGCTTTCAGGTCCAGTTCATCTGCTGTAGATAGTACTATATCACTTTTGTCCTCCACTTGTTCAGTTTCCTCAGATTTCTTTTATTAAGGGCACATTGCACACCATACTGAGTTATGCCAAGTTTTGGAATCACCTTGTTGGAGCTAAAATATTATTATTATGCCTGTCAAACTGTGTTATCATCGGTATCATTTTCTGTAGATTTAAATAAAGAAATCAGAAACAAATTATGTGATTTTGCCACAGACTGGTTGTAACAAAGTATCTAAAGATACAATTTGGAATTGGTTCTTTGCTCAGTTTTTCTGTTATGTATGGATGCGTCTCTTTTTTGTGCTTGAATAGGTCAGTTTTATGTAGCTTAAAGATTAAAAATACATTCCTCTGAAAATGTTCAAAAAAGCAGATAATGTCCAAAGAAAAAGTTTAGAAAGCTGGAGAAGTGTTGCTCAAAACCACTTTAAGATATTGCACGACAGTCTGACTCACTGGAAGGAAAACATAATGAAATGGGTGGCTAGAGATATTTGCGCAGTACTTTTAAAATTCGGATTAAATGGTTTTTCATCACAAAAGAACCCCGTAATTGTATTTATCCTGACGTACAAACACGGCCATCCAATAGGTAATTTTAATATCTGCAGTTTTCAATTGTAAATAAGCTTCCGTTCAGGGGTTCAGCCTATTTCTTACTGAGTTTTCGACTGTAAGTCATCCATCATATAGCCCCACTAAGTTATCAGGAGTCTTTATTGTCTTCAGCTGCAGCAGAAGTTTGTGAGTTATAGAAAATCAGACAAGATATATGCAGCTAGCTGCTTTCTGTGACAGGCCATGCTGCAGAATGAATCATCAATAAGCATCATCAAAGGATCACAAATTTACATTAAACTCGTGGCTTTGGAAAAGAGCCTCTATGATAACATATTAGCACCAGATTGCATAATAGCAGCCCGGATGAATTTACTGAATATTAAATGAGTAAATGAATGAATATTTCATTTTCATGTCTGGCATTTACATGTCCCATCCCTTACTAATGTGTTATTCAGACACGTTACCTAACAACAAACCAAACATGACATGTTAACCACCATCGTGCAACATCGGAATCACCCAGACATGCACATAAATGTAAACAAATGTAAACATAAACAAAAGGCTACCACAGATAACGCTCTAGGAGATATTTCATTATGGAAATCCAACAAATATACATGCACATAAACACAGGCCCCTAAACCTAAAGCATAATACATGTGACATCTGCATGTACTCGTGACAACCATTTCAACCATTTGTGTGTGTGTGTGTATATATATATATATATATATATATATATTAGGGGTGCAACGATATTCGTATCGATATTGAACCGTTCGATACGATATATGTATCGAACAATACAACATTTGTAATTTATTTTATCAACTTTCCTTCTGACGATGCTGTCTGTGTTGAGCGCTCAGCGAATCTGCGTTCGACTACTCCGCCTAGGCTGCACTGTCGAGCGCAGATCCACTGAGCGCTCAACACAGACAGCATAGTCAGGAGGAAGAGCGCAGGGCAAGCTAGCGAGACAGAAGTTAAGCTCTCCTTGCAAGATGGACCTCCCCCACCCTCATTCAGATCTGGCGTTTGGAATTATTTTGGTTTTCATGTGACGTATGACCCTGAAGGTAAGCGAGTCATGGACTAAAGTAAAACAGTATGTTGGATGTGCCATGCAATGCTTAATTACATTGGTGTGAACTAGTGTGTTAGCGCAGTTAGCTCGTTAACGTGTTGGCCGTCTAGCCCCATGCACGGGGCGATCGGCGGTAGCTCGTTAACGGAGATTTGCCGTGTTGTGGCGTTAAGGTCATTTCAACGAGATTAACCTGAAAGCACTAGTGGGAACACAACGAATATGACTGCACATTTACGCCGACATCATCCTAGTGCAAAGACAAAAACAACAAGCATGCTACTAACTTTAGCCGAGTCATTTAGACAGCTGTTAGCACGTGATTCTCCTTATGCTGCTGAGAATATAGCCCAGAAGAAGCGGATAGTATAGCTTTTATTTTGGAAAGAGACATTTCTCTGTAATAAACTCTCTTTTCCAAAGATGAGTGATTCCTCAATCAGATACAGGGCTCGCAATATCGCTAGCCCGACGTCCTGGGGCTAGCGATCTTTCCAGTCGGGCTACAAAAATCTCTCTGCCCTGCCCGTCGGGCTATTGTAGGAAAAATATATGTCAATGCTTTTGCATTCTTTCAGAAATGTAGCTGGGTAATTATGTCATTGGCATTGGTGAGCCACTGTCAATATGTGACATATTGAAATCGCGTTTGAATTTGCGCTTGTTTTTTTGCTTTCACTTTGCAATGACAGCACTGATCTGTGAGTGATGATAATTTGTGCACCAATTCCTCTGACATCGTCTTATTAATCGTTAGCTTACTATGCAAACATGACAAGTGAAATCTCCCGCAGCAAGCTTAAACATGTGAGAGGTTGATCGCGCAGAGAATCGCTGAGCTTATGTGAGTCCGTGTGTAAAAGTAGCAGTATATATATTTTAGTTCTGCTGAGCCAAATAAGACAGGTCGGGGTGAAGAAGTGACAGCCAAAGAAAAGCTTACCACAAAACGGAGAAGTTATGACAAATGAGACTATAAGGCAAAAAGAAAGTGCAGCTTTATGGTTTCATGGACAAAAGAATTTCTGTGGCTGCAATATGACGAGCTAAATAACCAGGGCTGCACATAAGTGGTCCGCAGGTGCGCATTCGCTGTCAAAATAAAAAACGCGCACAAGGGTTAGGGTTAAATTTAAAAACTGTACTTTTGAGTTAAAATATATATTTATAATTTTAATAAATGACAAATTAAAAAGGCATGAACATTTTTTTGTATCGAAAAAATATCGAACCGTGACACCAAAGTATCGAACCGAACCGTGAATTTTGTGTATCGTTGCACCCCTATATATATATATATATATATATATATATATATATATATATATATATATATATATATATATATATGATATTCTGTAACTCTGTAACTTCTGTCGGTGCTGTGCTTTTGGAAACCGAATTTCCCAGAGGAACCCACCCGAGGGATTACCGTAATAAAGTCTTATCTTATCTTATCTTATCTTATCTTCAAATTTCATCCATCTACGCAACATCGTCGGAAGCATGTTTCCTTTCCTGTGTTTTAGAAAGATATTAAGAAAGTGGAAAAACGCAGTCAAAATGACATCAAATTGAAGCTGCATTCCCAATCGCAACTCCAATCAGGAACATGAACTTTTTAAACAACATTTGTCATAAACTGTGATGTAAAGGACAATTTGAAATCTGTTTAACTCAAAACGTGAAAATATCCGGTGACATTAAACGTGCCCCGTGCGGATTTCCTTATAAACAAACATTATTATTGTAAACAAAAGCTTGACAAGATTTCTCAAAAATAATGGCTGCTGGAGGAAAAATAGATAATAAAAGAAAAAAACAAACAAACTAAGGGTCATTATGTATGTGGTGCAATAGGTTGCTTTTACAAACCCCTTTAAAGATAAGGTGTTTAATCAAGGCCTCGTGGTTTGGCTTGGCTCTCAATCTTTACAACTGAAAAACTGTGTTTGAGAAAAAATATTAAAGGATGAAAACCATGCAACACACATCCACATGAACATGTAAATCAGAGCCACAAAAATGAAAAGGAGATGAACTGAGACAGATAGATGAGAATGGATGAAGACAAAGTAGAGGAAGAGCGTATCTAGATAACATTCTTGACCATTACAGGATATGGGCGAGATAAAGTAAGAAGGATACATTCATACTCATATCAGTATGCATTTATGGATTGAAAATTGTATTCTTTAATGGGTAACAGTGAAACCTAGAATGAATTGTAGTGCAAACATACATCATATTTTTTTCACGGCGTATTCGCTGTCTTATAAAACGGGTGGGAATTGTGCTCGCTTCCATATCTATAAATTTTCCCGAAGGGCACCTTCAGTAGCTGTAATAACCTCGCATGCAAATCATCGGCAAGCATGCTTCTCGATGTTAATACCTTATCGCCATAAACAATATTTATATAGCAATCAATCTATAGAATATGCATACCTTATCGAGCACTACATTGCCAAATAACGCAAGTACCGTGAACAAGGTGTCAGCTCAGTAAAACGGGAGCTTCAAATTGACATCCGTGTGAAGCATTGTTATTATTGAGTGCGTTTTGCTGACATGCTGCTTCAGGTTGAATTACTTGGCGCTACTGCATTTCGCCTCAAGGCTAGCTGCACCCAAGGAATATAATCTATGTTTAACTTCACTATTTTTACTTCAGGGACAAAGTTTCACAAGGCAAAAGAAAGCAATTTCAAACAGTTCAAAATCTGAAACCTATTAAAAACTGTCAGCATATGTGCATAAGCGCATTGCCCTGTCATTCTGCGGAAGATGCATTTCAAAAGTTATTGTTGCAGTTTGCCTGTTAAACAGTTCACTGGCTATCAATCTCTAGACATCTAGAAGTGCTAAGTATCTGTAAGATCAGTATTGTTGATCCTCCTTAAAGCCTCCCTGCATCCCTGCCCAGTTCAGTAGGCTTTGAAATGAAGTGCTTGTCATATGGTGTCTGAAACCACACTATCCTGATTATTTCTCATGTCACAAGTGGACAGTGGTGACTGACAATGTTGGTCATTTTTGGTTGGTCATAATCTCTGCATCAGGCATAAGCTGAACTTTTCTGTTTTTTCAAACACCATTTCTTAGTTCTTAATTCCATCACTGTTCACATGTACAAATGAGCGAAGAACCCGGAGTCCCTTTATGTAAAGCTTTTCCAAAGGTTTGTGCTGTTATTCCCACTGGAACAATTACTGAATCTCAGCTTGTCACAAAATAAGCTATAAAAACGGACGTGATTAGAGGAACACTTCTTACAAACTAGTAACTTTGAAGAATTCCCTGGCCTTCACATCTTCTCTAACAAGCTTTTCCTTACAGGTGTTCCTAAGAGATGTAATTTATATCCTTTATGTTTTACATGCACATAGTTCACATGAACTGCAACAGGTGTCGTCTCTCCATTTTGCACATTGATATTATACTATTACTCATATTTTGGGGGCAGCGGTGGCTCAGGTGATAGAGCTGGTCATCAACCAATCGGAAGGTCAGTGGCTTGAATTTTGGCTTTGCCTGCCCGTTTGCCACAGCATCCTCGCGCACAATACTGTACCCTAAGTTGTGTCTGATGCTTTCAGAGTGTCAGTTTATGTGTAAATGTTAGATAAAAGTGTTTAGGTATAGATACAAGATATGAATGTGTGTATAATATTGGTTACCTGAGACTTCCAGTAGAAAGAGCTTTGAGTGCTACTATTGCTGGATATTTCAAAATCTTTTCTTTTAGATCTATTTTGACATGTTTTAAATTTGGTTTTGGCTGTCCGATTCCAAAAGTTTCTTCTTTTTTTCAGCTATTCCTCGATGGACATGCGAAAGTTGGGTTCAAGTTCATATAATATTAAAATGTCCACTCCAGCTTCAGCTTGCTGGCAGATGGGCTCATATAATCTTTCATTTAATGAAAGATTCATTGTTGACTCCGACCTCCCTAGTCCCCGAGGCAGCAAAGCAACCCCAAACCATAGCATTTTTAACTACCATCCTTCACAGTCTCCACAGGCATCCTCAGCTTCTTTCTTCTGTTTTTCTGAAGGCCTGAGAGAGCTCTTTAGATCATGGTAGAGCACAAACTTCAATAGGAAAAAGGGTACAAAATCCTGGATTGTAATAAATCAGACAGGTTCCACCTGTTACTCTGTAAAAGAGCTCAAATATTATGAATGTAATAAATAGATGGGTGTGCTAACTCTGTCCATGTGTTTATTTGGTTTTGTGTAATTATACTGAAGACGCCATCTTTATATGTTGACAGCGTTCCAAAGATAAATGGCGACAAGCTTTTGTCTCAGCTACCTGTTGCCGTGACCCTACAATAGTCTGAATTAGCATCCCAGCCGCTCCTTTTAACAGCTGCATTCTTCAAGTTCAAAGTTCAAGGAAATTCTTGAGTCTAACAAGTATTTTCAACATTTTTCTCAAGAAAACCTCCAAAACAAACATTCTAAATTGCATTGTACTTCCATGCGTGGGCAATAAAAAGTTTTCTATTTCTACCCTAACATGCTCTGTCCGAAATACAAAACATTTGTTTTCCTTTTAATACTACTAACCTAATCTGTTTAAGATTTTTAAATATAGTCTTTTGTGGAATAATGTCCTTGTGTGATGTTTTTGTACTCACAGTTTATGTGTGAGTACAAAAACTTCTGAACTATAAACAGAACTACTCGGCAGCAGTAAGTGTAATGTAGCAGAAATGATGTAAAGCAAGCCTTTGAAGATGCAAAGGGGAAAATTAAAGGACATATTGTAAACAAACTATTCACTTGGGTGAAGCGAAAATCATGTCAGATGTAATAGCTCGAGGCCTGGCAGTGCTCTCAAGAGTTTCTTTTTTCTTCTTCCTTTTGTTATTTAATCCATTACTGTGAATCTGTCTAATGAATGTTGTCATCAAGGTCACTAAACAATTCACAAACAGGTTTTGTTTAACTTCTGAATTACCATCCAGTAGGGTGACCCTCAGCTGATGAAGATGTATCGTGATGTCTGGTAAATATCAGTAATGAGGGAATGAGTGCTGTTATATATGCGCGTGTACAAGTGGTATATTACAAGTGTCATTTTTGACAGCAAGAACTATAAAACAGCTCCATCAGTGATGACAGTCGACAGATAAGTTATCACACTTGTGTCAGATGAATGATGTTAAGATTTAATAATGAAGCCACAGAGACATTTCAGGTTGACATAACAGATTTCCAGCTGGTTTTGAAGTGTGATTAATGGAGATTTGTCCTATTGACTTTTTAAGTGAAAATAATCACCATTTAACATCCTTTTTGCATTTTTTAAAAATATTACCAGTAGGTCAAAAAGCCAAAAAACTCCACCAAATATCACCGGTTTTCATTAATTACAGTCACTAACGTTTAGCATTATAACTTGCAGGTTCCTGTGATTCGGAATTAAAAATTGTAAAAGCCCTTTTGTATGACTTTGAGCAGCTGGACTTGAACAGTTACGCATAAATGTTTGTAACCCGAACCTCTCTAGATGCTGTGAGATGTATTTGACCTAAACTTCTTCAGCTACATCCTTATTCTTAAGATAAGACAACCTTTGTTAGTACCAGTATCTATCTACACAAAAAATAGCAATAATGCTATCAGTTAACTTTGTCTATAAGTAAATTTATCTCTATTTATGTATTTTGTGTATAAGCGCCATCAAATGGCAAGAAAGTTTTTAACGGTAACTGATACAAAATAATACAAAAAGAAAAAGCAGCTGAACAATTGTTTGCAATGTTATCAGAAGTGCCTCAATGATACATGATCACTATTTTATTTTTAAATGCCAAAGGTATCATTAGTACAGTTACCATGACACCCTAAAATTTGAGATGCACCAGTTCAGTTCCACTGCGATAATGATACCACAGCTTTAGCTATATGTGGACACTGAACACCAGCTTTAATAAGATGCATTCCTCACTGTGAGGAAGACACTGAGAATATTTTTTATGTGCAAAGCAAAATTAGGATTGGCCTAAATCACTGCTTTCCTGACAATCAATGACAACGGGTCTAAAAAAACCATTACCTGTGAAAACCCTGTGTATTCCACCCAGGGTTTTGAGTTTTCTCGTGTTTTTGTCATTTTGTATTATTAATTATGTTTAAGACTTTGTTAGTCTTAAGTTTATTCTATAGTACCTAGGTTGTTCTGTTTAGCTTTTGTTTATTAGATTCCCCTTGTGCCCTCTGCGTGCCTGTGTTTATGTGCTTGTACTGTATGAGTTCTTGTGCCTTGTTTCCCCTCCTTGTGTTTTATTCCGTCATGTTTATCCATGTTTCCCCCGCCCGTCATGTCTGCTCTCTCTCCCTCGTGTTCCCGCTCCCTCTCATCTGCCTCTCCTCCACTCCTCCATCATGATCCTCCATGTCCTGTCTTATTGTGAAGGTCTCGTTTTTTCATGTTCATTCTGTTCAGTTTTGCTTCCCCTCTCTTGTTATGGTTATTCGTGTAAGATGTGCTATCCTTCTGTGTATTTATGTCAGCGTCTTCCTCTGTCCTGTGTCGCAATCTCCCTCATACCCATCTGTGTGTTCTGGTCCTAGTTTAGTCTCTAGTGTTCCCAGTTTAGTTTTCTGATTTTCCTTCTGTCCAGCCATAAAACTGATTTAGAGTTTACTTTTTGCCTGCCTGTCGAGTCTGCATTTGTGTCCAATCCTGCCGGATCCACACACAGATCAGTTATTTAAATTGTTTCACTTCAGCTCATTGTGAAAGTCATTGCTGCATATCGTTGTAATTTATGTTTGTGTTGCTTTCTGTTATCCTTGTCAGTGCACCTCGCCATACTTGCGCCAATGATATGGAGCATATCAAGAGGAACAGTTGGTGTAGCAAGCATGAAAAACCTCCAAACTGATGACTCACTGCTGCTTCCATTGCTGATGTATTGTATAGAGAAGACAGAACATCATAGTCTATATTGACAAAAGAACTGTGCCACCTGCGCATTACACCTACGTGGAAACCTGTGCCATAAAGCTCCAGGCTCTCGGTGTTAGTGCTGATGTTAATGCCAGAGATTTGTTACTCTGTAGTTATTATAATTATTGAGAAGAGCGCTGCCATTCTGTTACTTTGCACAGTCTGCTACTTCATGGCTGAGTTGCTAAACCACAGGAAACAGATTTGTTGCAATTGTGCCATCCTATTAGAGTACCACACTCAGGTTCACAAAACTCTTTAAAATGAACCATTCTTTGACAAATGTATATAAAGGCAGACTGCATGGCTAGGTGTTTGATGGCAAGGAGACAGAAAATACCTGAAATCAAAATTAAGAGGAGTCGCTCAACAATTTTGTTCGTAAATGGCCTGTGGCGCTTTAAAAAGTGTAGAACAGAATTGAATAAATCAGCTCCAGCTGTCACTGATACCTGTCAGCTTTTTGAATTTCAAAGGCAGAGTTAGTGCAAGATGCATCAGCATTTATTTTCAATTTTGAGTTTTAAAGAAAAACTATAAAGAAAAACATCCAGCAACCATTTATAATGAGAAATCATAAACCATAAAGTTGGGTGAAAAAACGTTCTTCACATTTGGTCTTGCATGACTAACTAAACTGATCTCCCTTGCATAGTGACCCTGTTACCATTCAACCATATTACTGCTCTGATATGGCGCTGGTGTGAGGGCAGTGGCTTATGTTGAAACTTATTAGATTCAGGGGTGATAAAAACATCCCACACATGAAAAGCGGGCAGGCATGGACAGAAATAAATACACACATAAAGGTTTCAAGCTATGCACATGTCAGGGAACATATCAGCCTCGGTTTCATCAGCGGAAGATAAGACGTAGAGAGGGGAGAACATTATTAAACCCTCCATAGGACACTTATCTTCCCACCAAATGGTAGATCACACTCATGTCAACAGCCAGCATCTTGCCCTAATAAATTCTGTCTAACGCCAAGCCTGAGATGACAGGAGAAAGATGGGCTTGTGTCTGTGTATGTCAGAGAGAGAGAGAGAGAGAGTGGGAGAGAGGGGAAAGAAATACAGCAAGAAAAATGACGAAAAAGAAAGAAGACCTAAAGACACATCCAGTCGGATATAATAAATGTAGTTCAGCATGCTATGGTACTAAGATAAGAAGATGGACTAAGATAATTGCAAGCTGTACAGATCAGATATGGTCTGAGGGGGTAGCAGAATCAGCAGAGTGTCAAAGGCTGCTGATGCTGGACACCAGATATGGCTGGGCTGCACTTTACTATTATTTTTTTTTAGAAAAGTGGAATTTCCAAAACATTTAAACACATGTATGTGGAAAAAATAAACATAACATAGTTACTGTGGCTGGTAGCAGAGGACACAAACCTCTACCCTGTTTGCCACATAACTGTAGTTCTTCTTATTCTTATGAGTTGATTTGGTGTGAGTTGCCCAGTTTTTGAGCTGTTGGCCATAGAGATGTCTGACCTCTGTTGAATATAAAGGAAGTAATTGGCACTTGCCTTTGTGGTGTTCAAAGTACCAAAAAACCCTACATATGAAAAATTCTGTAGTAATATCTCGCAAGACCCAGTTACTCCAAAAACATAAAATCCACAAAGCACTTGTGGAAACACCATCAAAGATGAGATCTTGTTACAATGTCAGGACTACAGGAAACATTACCTTCTACATGGACATATGGCTGCTGTGGCTAATTTGGTGGAAACAAGATTTTAACATGAAACTGCTCACTAGAGTCCCAGTTTTTTTAAATTTGGAAATTGGAATATATTGTTGATATTTTGAGCACCACATTTACTTCCATTATATTCAAGAGAAGGCAGACAGACAGTTCTAGAGCTATCACCAACTTTCTGACAAGGCAATTGAATGTTATCGAGACCTGCCACAACACCAACCTGAAACCTGTGCGAGTGCATTTTTTTAAACTTGTTAGCATCAACTGACATATCAAAATAAGAGCAAGATCTTTTGCCACCTAGTAAAGGAACTGCAGGTTGTGATGTGAAACCCTCATTGTAAGCATTTCGACCATCATCTTATGCGCTCATTGGTGCTTATCTTATTATCAAAGTGGGTTGCTTACTTTTGTTCAGGTTATATGAATATGTAAAAGCAAGGTTGCTAAGCACTTGTCTGGATTCTGAGTGTAAGCACTAAAACTGAACTTCTGTGTATATAGATAACAACAGATTTGTGATTTTCACTGTTTTAATCGCTGTATTATCACAAACAGATTGCACGCAATTACCAAATTTACCCCATTAAATTGCAGACTAACTCTTACTGATCTTGTTTTAACACTGTTTTGATGTCAATTGGCTGCAAATGGTTGCAGTCCTGCTCCCTCTCTTCGAAGAGGAAACGAGATTTCAAGTTCATTGCAAGAATGTAGTATCTTATTATGGTTTTGTATTTCTCTATAATGTAAAACAGTCTACCTCTAACATTATTTCTCAGCTCTGTACTCAAAGCCTTTTTAATGCCTCCTTCCACTGCAAAAATGCATATACAGAGTGTATCAAAAAGAATTACTCGATTTCAAAGTGCTTTCATTCCACAGCTGTTCCCTAGTAACAATCAAAAAATGTACTGTTAGAAAGACCGGATTTGTGAGTTTCATGTGGTTGCTGGTAGGTAGTGTAACAGCGTCCAGAGGGCGACACATGAGTGCTTGATAACATTCAAAGTTTTGTATGTAAAACTTTATATTCAGTCATGTATCTTAATCTTTATCTTATTACTGCAAGCTTCTATGCCCATTACTTAAAAAAAAAAAAAAAAAAAAAAAAAAAAATATATATATATATATATATATATATATATATATACATATAAATATACATATACACACATACAGTGGGGCAAAAAAGTATTTAGTCAGCCACCGATTGTGCAAGTTCCCCCACTTAAAATGATGACAGAGGTCAGTAATTTGCACCAGAGGTACACTTCAACTGTGAGAGACAGAATGTGAAAAAAAATCCATGAATCCACATGGTAGGATTTGTAAAGAATTTATTCGTAAATCAGGGTGGAAAATAAGTATTTGGTCACCTCAAACAAGGAAAATCTCTGGCTCTCACAGACCTGTAACGTCTTCTGTAAGAAGCTTTTCTGTCCCCCACTCGTTACCTGTATGAATGGCACCTGTTTGAACTCATCATCTGTATAAAAGACACCTGTCCACAGCCTCAAACAGTCAGACTCCAAACTCCGCCATGGCCAAGACCAAAGAGCTTTCGAAGGACACCAGGAAAAGTATTGTAGACCTGCACCAGACTGGAAAGAGTGAATCTACAATAGGCAAGCAGCTTGGTGTGAAAAAATCAACTGTGGGAGCAATCATCAGAAAATGGAAGACATACAAGACCACTGATAATCTCCCTCGATCTGGGGCTCCACGCAAGATCTCATCCCGTGGGGTCAAAATGATCATGAGAACGGTGAGCAAAGATCCCAGAACCACACGGGGGCACCTGGTGAATGACCTGCAGAGAGCTGGGACCAAAGTAACAAAGCTCACCATCAGTAACACACTACAACGGCAGGGAATCAAATCCCGCAGTGCCAGACGTGTTCCGCTGCTGAAGCCAGTGCATGTCCAGGCCCGTCTGAAGTTTGCCAGAGAGCACATGGATGATACAGCAGGGGATTGGGAGAATGTCATGTGGTCAGATGAAACCAAAGTAGAACTTTTTGATATAAACTCAACTCGTCGTGTTTGGAGGAAGAAGAATACTGAGTTGCATCCCAAGAACACCATACCTACTGTGAAGCATGGGGGTGGAAACATCATGCTATGGGGCTGTTTTTCTGCCAAGGGGACAGGACGACTGATCCGTGTTAAGGACAGAATGAATGGGGCCATGTATCGTGAGATTTTGAGCCAAAACCTCCTTCCATCAGTGAGAACTTTGAAGATGAAACGAGGCTGGGTCTTCCAACATGACAATGATCCAAAACACACCGCCCGGGCAACAAAGGAGTGGCTCCGTAAGAAGCATTTGAAAGTCCTGGAGTGGCCTAGCCAGTCTCCAGACCTCAACCCCATAGAAAATCTGTGGCGGGAGTTGAAAGTCCGTGTTGCTCGGCGACAGCCCCAAAACATCACTGCTCTCGAGAAGATCTGCATGGAGGAATGGGCCAAAATACCAGCTACTGTATGTGCAAACCTGGTAAAGACCTATAGTAAACGTTTGACCTCTGTTATTGCCAACAAAGGTTATGTTACAAAGTATTGAGTTGTATTTTTGTTATTGACCAAATACTTATTTTCCACCCTGATTTACGAATAAATTCTTTACAAATCCTACCATGTGGATTCATGGATTTTTTTTTTCACATTCTGTCTCTCACAGTTGAAGTGTACCTCTGGTGCAAATTACTGACCTGTCATCATTTTAGGTGGGGGAACTTGCACAATCGGTGGCTGACTAAATACTTTTTTGCCCCACTGTATATGTATATATATATGTATAGCCCTTTAAAATCGGATTATTCTTTTTGATACACCTTGCATATTGAAATAATTGCCACACACTTGCCATGACTATTGCCTTCTAACTGCTTGAACTAACAACCACTACTCAGGTAGTTAAATCTCCTGCTTGCTCTTAGACAGAAACAAATCAACATCAGCACTACAATGAGGTGTTTGCAAAATAGAGCTCTGACACTTTCTCTGTCAACTGGCTGCCATTTCTGCTCACCTTTGCCACTCTAATGCATCAGCACACAGCCCAGGCCTCCCTATACTCTGTAATGGTAAGTCAAGTAGCCCTTTAAGCAAATTCACTGTGTCTTCATTTCACAGAGGAGTGCTGGGAATCTGTCAAGGGTTTCTCCTTGTGTACCTTTTCTCACGGCAAGTGTGTGAATTTCTCTATGGCACATGAAAGCACCCGAGCACGTGGGCACACATAAAAGCAAGGCTGATCCAGGTATCTTAAAACCAACAATTTAAGATAACTCTGTGTTGCGCTTCATTTGAATTTCCACCGTGTACGTATGCAAGCTCGCCCACAGAGACACACAACCCCACACAGTAATCTCTTTGCTGACATGTCAGGCAACAAAGTCAAACAAAAGATGGCTGGAAGAAGCCCAACTGAGCGCCATTAAAACTCTGAGATTTGCTTTCATCATGGAAATCCCCTCCTGTGTCTCCTTTTACAGTGGATCATCTATCTGGATAATTAACTGTACTATCTGACCTGCCGTGGTAGGCAGACGTTCCTTAAAACTGAATCGAGCCTAGCTGGAATTAGGAGGTGGCCCAGCAGCATGTGAGAGAAAAACCCAATGCAAAGAAAATAAATCCCTGCGCTTTGTAATTAGCCACCATCTCTTTATCTGCCTTTTCTTCTGCTCACAACTGTTCTCCTCTCGGCTAATTTTCCCTCGTCTTGTCTTTTTCCCTTCCGCCCTCCTTCACCCTCATCTGTACCTTCCTCACAACCTTTGTTTTCTCTTTTTTGCACTTTATAGCTGCCCTCTTTTTATGCTTTTTTTATACCCCCCATCTCATCTCTTCCTCCTCTCTTTTTTTCTCCCTTCACCTCCTTTCCTTCCTTAGCTTGTTCTTTTCCAGTCTATTGCCTTGCCTGATTTTCATAAGATTATTCCACCCGTTTGGCTGCCTTGATGAGTATCTGCGCACTAAAAGCTGTCAAGCCCTTTTTAAAAAGCCAGAGTTTTTTTTTCTCCCCCCTCTTTTTTCAATGAAGTGAATTTGTGTCCCAAATAGCTCCTCTGCACTCATGAAACTTCAAGAGGCAGAAATAATGAGATAGCATGCTGACTGACATTTCCAGACCTTGGCCCTGTGTCTGTGTGCACGCATGTATGTCTGTGTGGGTGTCTTGAATTTTTTTTCCCCCATGTATTTGTGTGCGTAACAGAAATTCACCTAATAATCGCCGACCACCACAAATACAGCCTACAGTCGTCTGATGTGCTTCTTTTTTGTGCACTTGAGACAAACGTATGAAACAGACCTTTTAATTTTTTTGAGCGGGGCAGGGTAAAAAAGACAAAGAAAAATGAAACTGAAGTTTAAATGACATATTCACTGCTCAAATTTCAAAAACTGAGATAGCTGCTTCCTCTGTCGTTTAATGTGCTAAATGAACATCTTTAATGCGAAAAGATATTACCCTGTTACAACTGGATTCTCTTTAATAGACTGGGATGCTCTGAAATTAATGTTAGATTCTCAGTTTTAAAATGAAAGTCATTTTTTTTCTGTGTTTTACCACCCTCACCAAAAAGCTGCCTTTGGGTAACTAAAAACACAAAAGTTTGGCTTAGAAGTCTGCTTCAATTAAGTGAGATAAATTCAGCAAAGGAATTTTTCGCCTTTGTGGGGAAAATACTTGTAGCTAATTGCCAAGACTTGGATGAAAAGAGAGAAACTGTTCTCATGTCTAACCTTTACGTAGAGAGATTGGATTCTCATAACTGAGCTTAGCAAAAAGACTTCAAAAGGAAGGAAACTGCTAGCCCAACTGTTTAAAGGTAATAAAACCCAGAATTGAATGAAAGCGTCGCCAACATTTTAATATAACATGTTTGCTCCGCTCTATTAAGGAAGTCATATCACCTGGTCAAGAAGTAACTCTTCTTATAACCTTTGGTAAGGCCACAAAGGTTTGGATGTATTGACACTGTACTGTGTTTAGATTACGCTAATTTCCAAGGTTCATGCTAACATAATACATCTGGAATCTGGTGGAGTTTTTCTGCTATATCTATCTATCTCAATAAATAGAGATATGATATAATATCGCATGACGCCAATGCCAAATAATAATAATAATAATAATGGATACTTTATTGATCCCCATGGGGAAATTACTTGTTTTTCTCTGCATTTGACCCATTCACTCAGTGAAGCAGTGGGCAGCCCACTAAGCAGTGTGTAGGGACAGTACCTTGCTCAGGGGTACCTCAGGGTAGCCGTTAAGTGGATTCGAACCGCCGACCTTCCGATCATGGGGCGACCACTTTACCTACTGAGCTATCCCTGTGCTATCCCTGCCCCCATCCCCCCAAATATGGTCACTAGTAGATTGTCCCGGTCTCCTGTAGTTTGCTTGAAAAACACTCACTGTTCATTCACTGTTTCCATACCACTATCAACAAGCAGCTGGCAAGTGTTTGCATACATGTCAAACTTTTCTAGCAAACTTTGGGCAACTGCATTAATCTGCTAGTGGCCAAAACAATTGCAAGGTTTTTGATGCAGAACCATATACCTCCTTGTTACCAATTTCCCTTAGCAACAACTTGGAGAACATGTACTTTTGCCTAATGACCTGTGACTGCCGGGGGTCACTGACCCATTTCTAGCTCTGTGTGAATGGGCCTTTAGTAGACAAGTCCCATGCATACAGCTGAGGAGCACACATTTCATTAATGAAAATACTGTACAGTATTTCTCTAAATTCTGCTAGAATGTAAAACAAAAATGTGGATATAAATATGTGTTTTTTTGTAACTATGAAATTCATACATCTTGAAGTATATTTTATATCTGTCAGTTTATTTATTGGGCTATATGATATTACATTTCATTTATATACCACATAAACAACAAGCAGATTTTTATACTAAATGTGCTTCACAAACACAGACAAACAGTACACACAGAGGTATATTTGTATAACAGACTCTGAAGACAAAATTTAAAAATGGAAACAAGTTCAAACACAGTTTAAAACCTGAGAATCATGACACTGAGAAACTTTCTTTGTTTCCCTCATGTCCAAATGTCTCAACTGTCTGGTTGCCACATTGTTGCTTCCAGCTTCATTCTGCTTTCCATGCATACTATTTATGCTAGGTACCATTGTTGTGCATAACTGGCAGGTTGTGCGGCGTACCATTGCTCGGGGCTTTTTTTCTCCTGTGCATGTGTGTGTGTGTGTGTGTGTGTGTGTGTGTGTGTGTGTGTGTGTGTGTGTGTGTGTGTGTGTGTACTGGCCACCAGGTACTGCCGATATCGTTCTTTCACAGATGTACTCTGACATTTCCTCACAGCTGAACGCCAACGGCAACCCAAGATTTGTGGACACACACACACAAAGAAGGAGAGCCCAAAGGCACTGCGAGCCAGAGGAGAAAATGTCAATGTGAACAGGATCTGTGTGAAAGAGATCATTTAACACCACTGTCTACAGAGACACCGGTACATCAGCTGTGAACTGTAAACGCCTGACACGCACACACCTGGAAGCAGCTTATGATCACAAACTACTTATTCAATATAGCCAGTAATTCCATTGCATTTCATATTTAGGCCAAAAGTGACCAAAAATAATCAGACAGACAAGCAAAAACACAGAAAGCTGTGTATTTGATTCACACGGTTTAGTTATCATTTCAAGTTCCATTATTAGAAAGAAAAAACTGTGGTTACAAGAAGGAAGAATGGAAGAGAAGACACATTTAGTCTACGTGGGGCCTCCTGTAAGAGAAGTGAAATTTGGGTTTTGTCTTATGCCTTTAGATTTAGAAAGCTTCAAAGCAGGGATGTCAAACTCTTTTCATATTGTGGGACACATACATTTTGATCTCGTGTGTGCCAGACCAGTGAAACTCTTCTTTCTGTCAGCATGAAGAAGTTTAACTACATATTTAATACCTGAGATATTTTAATATCAGAAAAATAAGTGCTATTTCAAAAATACATCTAAGTTTTTCTACATGATTATGAAAATCTGCTTTGGGCTTAAATTATAGGAAATAAAAGTGTAAAATTACAGAAAAAGTTCTGTTAGCTCCTGTAATTATAAAAAGAAATTTTTGTCCATTGGCAGAATATGGGTTTAAAATTTTTTTTTTCTTTTACTGTTAATGTTCTGTAAAAATTTTACATTTCTTCAATAGAAACTTCAAACTTTCTGTTTTTTAATTGCTCATCTATTAGTTTTTTACTTTGGTTCATTATGAATGACCATGGTTTTACCATGTTATGGTCTAACATTTATGTCCTCCAAAACCATCAAGTGAGCCAGACTGTAATCTTCGGCGGGCCATTTCTGGCCACTGGGCTTTATGTTTGACACCCCTGCTTCAAAGAGTTGCTAAACCCACTTTTATGAGGTGTCAGTTCAAGTGTGTCAAGGAGTGCTTGAATATACCACAGAGGTGAGGATGATGGCAGTAATGTAGCCAGTACCGTAGCCGAGTGGCTTCTGTGACTAAACTTTAAAGCATTTTTATGAATATGTAAACAAAGCAAGATTTGTTCAAGTTAAAATGGAGTGTTAAATTACTCTTTGTGTTACAAGAAACCAATATGTTTTGCTCTTCACACAATGCAGAATAAACCCTTCATTATTCTCATTCTTTTTTATTATCTCAGCTGCCTGCTGTTTGTTTTTTGGATGCTCGCTTCCTTGCATGATGTACCAACACTGAACTGCTGTCTGACAGAAGCAACTTAAAGCAAAGTGGAGGGAAAAGAAAAGAAAAAAACACTGTTTGCTTATACTGCCATTATCAGCAGCTGAGTGAACAGGTCGTAAACAATGCAAAGAGCACGGAGATTGTGACAAACACACAAGCGCGTCAGCACCGTGGCACAGCGCTGTAATGACGGGTTATGATGACAGTCGTGATGGTGATGTGGCCGACGGTAATGAAGGTGACTACGTTGAAGCTGATGATGAATGACATCGTGGCATACTTAGTCTAAAGTAGAACAATGGCTCGGGGCTGCAAGCAGAAATAAACATACTGACATAATTAGTTTGCACACGTATAGTATGCCTGCTGTTAACCGCTCATGTGTGTGCTGATGTATGAGAAAGGTGCATGTATGAGTATGTTAATGGGAGCTAATGCATGCTCCAGGATTCATATGAGGAGGCCTTAAAGTCTTGTAACACAGAGTTTGTTCAGCTGGTGGAGGCCCCGGACCCTCATGATGCCTCTTCTCCTTCCTGGATGTTGATGATTCTTGTCTATTTAGCCTTATTGACCTCTACATCCAAACTAATCCGCCTGAAATTATGCATAACCTTTTACTTGGCAGAGCTCCCCATAAATCTGTTTATTCCCTGTTTGCTCCCTTACAAAAGCCCACTAAACAAATTCCAATTAAGCAAAACAGCAATACAGCATGAATGATAATTCAACTCAGTGCAGTCCCCAAAGCAGATAAAAGCATAATAATTGCTGTTATGTGTAAGTCAGCTTACAAAGACTGTCGAATTTCCCTTGAATGTGGTTAGTCTAATTATTTTAGGTCATTTGCTTTTTCTTTTTTTTTTTGCCTTTTTCGTGACTAGTGATATCACACTAATGTGTGGCCCTTTTGTGCATCCTTGTGCATGTATGAATAATACTTGTGCCGCATGGTCGTATTGCAAGCTCACGCACACACGGTTCTTTCTCTTTCATGCCTTCTTACAAATGTACTCCACTTACATATGAAAATAATGTGTTTCTATAGTAATATATTGTAGTCGGGTTTGCTGTCATGCCGCTGAATGAATCCGAGCCCCCAGCGGACACCTAAGGTGATGAATGAGAAGCAAAACAAATGCGAGCAGTAGCTTATGATGTACGAAAAAAAATGTAATTTAACAAAGTATGAGAATAAAAGCCACCTTTGTTTCTAGTTGGATGTTTTTATTGTTGAGCATCAGGAGGAAGTGCTTGCATTGGTATTAAGTTTCCAAAGATGATGCGGCATAAGGAGAAGAGAGAGTCAACGTAAAGCTGGTATCACTTACACACAGCTACAGCGTGGGGCTGAATCAAACGAGCATCCTGCCAATCCCGTGTGCGTAGGAAGTTAAATCTGAATTCAGCATGTGAAGTGCAGCAGCGCAGGAAAATTACTGCTGAGCAAAAATAATTAGAACATGCGCACTGACTGCATTTTTACTACTTTAGAGCACTTTATGTATCTGGTTGTATACATCACGTTTTACAGGGAAAGAAAATTCATGCTGATGATGTAGAGCTCTCAAAAACTCATTTATCAAATGTGATATAAATGGCATTACAGGGTTAAGTCATTACCTGCAACTCTTTTATCCTTTTTTTTAAAAGTAAAGTTTAAAAACTTTAAGAATCAAGATACTTCCATTACTTTTTTTTGCCACCAGCTAAGATCTCATTGCTTATTCAGCTTCTACATTGTATGATAATTTAGTAATTAGAGCAAGGAAACAAAATAAAATAATAATGGATTATGCAATGTGTTGAGCCAGAAATACTTCCCCCTTCTTAAGATAAGGGAAACTGGAAATGTGTCAGGCATTAATCTTAAAGCTTTGATTTTGGAAGGTAAAATAAAAAGACAAACTGGAGGAGGAACGACTTTAAATGTTATCAGCAAAATGTAAAAACAGGTAACACAGGTCGTTTGAGTCAATTTGACACCACTAGCCATTGTTTGGGTTTCCTTCTTCCATTTCTATTGCTGAACTATTCCTTTTTTCATGTCAAAAGGACTGAAAATTACCTTCATTTTCCCAAACTCTGTGTAAGAGAAGCACTTTTTCGATGTATTTCCCAGCACTTGTTGTTGTTATTGTTATTTAATTTATTTAATGCTGCCTCTGAGTGTACTCTTGCTCGTTGTTCTGATGATTAATTTCATTTTTTTTAAAGGCACTTTTCTTTCTGCAGTAACAAAGACTAATCAGGCTTCATTATCCTACCTACTTTCAAAGCTGTATTTTTCCCCCCACCTCACTCTCTTTCATAAGAGGGTTTCACTCAATAAGGCAGTCTGTGTTATTAATTTCTTTTGACAAACGGGAAGAAAAAAAGGAGTTCTTTTACTCACAGAGCACGTAAAATGAGGGGAAAAAAATGTAAGAAACAGGAGCATTTTTTTATATTTTGTTTCCATACAATTAAAATGTGTTGGCTTAAATCTATGAGATTTTTCTCTATGTTAAATATTAAAACACACATTCGTTTTTTTAAACTTCGCATTATACAACAAAGTAACGTAGACATCGGCTGGTTACTCCAGTTGATCCAGTGTGCACCAGGTGTCCTTCACTTGGTCGCACATGTGCATTTCAAAGGATAAACGCTCCAAATATATCTGTCCTGGTGCTCTGAATTTCTAAGACCTTCTCCATTAAGTGTGAGCGATAACAGGGCCCCAGCTGTGCATTCTGCCACCACCACCACCACCGCTCCAAAGACACAGGGAGAAAGTGAGGAGGAGGGGGTTGAACTGATTGTTCCCCCCTTCTCCATCCCCACCCCAGCGGTCTTGACCCAGTTAAGATGGTTCTGTGACTGATAACCGATGTAGAGGCCGTCAGACAAGCTTTATTGAGACAATAAATGAGCCGGGACTCTAGTTGCACCGCAAGGAACATTAGTTATGTATTTAGAGTACTGCTTGGCTGAGCCCTGTATCCATCCTCCTCTCTGTTCCATCCTCCCTCTCTCTCTCCTTCCCGCTCCCTATTCTCCACTCCTCTTCTGTCCTCTGATGTCTGATGTCATTTCCTCCCAACCTGGCATGGCAGCTTCATCAGGAAGCAATCTAGTTCTCACTCCTACACAATTCCTCCACCCCCGCACCCTCGCCCTCACTCCTTGCCAGAAAAGTGCTGAGTTACAGATCAAAATCTGGCCAATCTGCCTCTCCTCTTGATTCTATCTTTCTTTTTCTTCTTTTTTTTCCCGTTTTTTTGTATCAAACTGCCAAGTTTAGATTAACACCAGAACTTTCCAACTTCAATTTTTGATGCATTTCTACCTCACATTCCCTCCGTCATTGTCTCTCTACAGCAGGTCGGTGAAAGTGATAACTGGTATGGTGCAGTTTTGGGCTAAAAGGAAGAGGTTATGCCTGCAGTGGCGGAAACTCTGTGGCTAGAGAAAAGTCTGATATCCACGCACCCATGTCTGAAGCTGTATCCACAGAGGAAGCGAGTCCCTCGTTGTGCATTGCTTTGAAGCTGACAGTTGGTCACTAGTGGACATTCCAGCCGCCTTGCCTATAATGTATTTAATACTCTGCCATATGTCAGTCATCTGCATCCTGTGCTCCCAGTGGTAGTCTCTACAATTGCCCGCTTTGAAGTTGAGAAAAGTTAGGATCTGTAGTCACTTGAAGTTGGAGAATTAGCCTTCTGGTGGTCATCATGTTGCTGCGAATCACTTCCTGTGCGAATCCAGGTTTACTCTAGGCTTTTTGTACTAAGTTACTTCAAAAATGTGTACCAATGAGGTACATTTAAGATATTTTTATATAACTTTACTGAATTATCATCAATGATTTGAGAAAAATCCCAATCTTTCCAGTTTACACTGTTGAATTGTTAACCAAGTATTATTTACCTATATGCAACTGAACAAAAAATAATAATAAATAACCCAAAAAGCATCTCCTCATAAAACTCTTGTTTCTTGAAAAAAATGTTTTTGCAAGTCTGCAAAACTGCTCAGGCAAAGCATATTTCATGTGTTTCATGTGCTCCTCGAATAGCCAGCTGTTCTTTCAATAGTATAGGTTTCTATAGAGCAACCTACTAATAGGACCCTAAAAAATCCTCTAAAACACATCTTTCTATCTTAGCTTTTAATTAGTGTAACAATACTGTGATTTCCTTTGTTTTTTTATTCATTCAGATTTTTGTTGCTGTTCTTTTTCTTTGTTTAAAATTAGTGTTAGTATTCAAAAATACACTTTTGTTCCTCATTTTTTCCTCACTCCTGTGAGTGCTTTAATCAGTCCTATTAACCAGCTTGAATTACTCCCACTTCATAACTTGTGCTCTATTGATACATTTTGATTAACTGATTTTGGTCATATTTCCTCTGACAGATGGAAACATCAAATCTTTAAGCACCAGTATGAACACTGTTCCATTTCCCCGTTTCTACTTGCTCCTCTGATTAACACATTAAAACAAAAAGGCAATCCAACCTATCTCCTACTAATAATGCATAATGGTGAAGAACACCACACAGTGCAATTCCCTATTTAGATACCCATACACATACGAGGGGATGTTTTGTGTGTGCAGGAATGCATACAGTACATAAACACAACAACCCTATTTTAACCGTCTTGTGTGTGAAACGGCCAATAAAGTAATCTCCTTTACAAAAGCTCATTGATGTTAATGAGCAGTGTTATAAAGACATGAAAGAATACAGTGGTGATTGCGGGGCTTGTGCATTTTGTCATTTCTCTGGACATACAATCCACCAGTAACTATCACAATTAAACGCACTTGTTAGACAATGTTGTCTTATAATTGCATTTCACAATGAAATTAGGTTATAGAATCACCCTCTTGTTCCGGCCGCACAAAGTAGGTTCTTGTAATGTTTGTGTGCGGGCAACTGCATTTAGTAAGCGTGGCTAAGGGTTGTGGAGTTTCTAACTTGACATTTCCAAAGGATCAGCGAGGATCAATCGCAAAGGTCAGTGAAACAATAACCTCCGGCTTGTTGTGACGACTGGTAGAGGAATTGTGCCCGTGTCTGCACTGCTGAGCTCCTGATGCTGTAACAGTATATTTTCCATCTGCATCGATCAAGAACTGAGCTGCAAGCTGTGGCCATTATATTATGAAACAAATGCACCTCGAACTTAAATAATCCCACTTTGTTCAAGCGCAACCAACGGATACACATCCAGGATTAAGAATTAGAACTGTATCCTACAGTAGATTCGACCTATCGCTGTATTTTGTCTTGTCTTCCTCCTCTCAGCCCCTCCCTCCTTCTGCTGGACATTTCTTCCTGTTAAAAGGGAGTTATTCCTTCCCACTGTCCCCAAATTGCATGCTCGTAGGGGGGTCATCTGATTGTTGGAGTCTCTTTATTACTGGAAGGTCTTTACCTTACAATAATAAGCACCGTGAGGTTACTGTTGTTGTGATTTGGCGCTATATAAATAAAATTGAATTGAACTGAATTGAATCTTTCTTCATTCAAGTTCAGTTCCTCCCAGACTCACCGTTTTTTGTAGCATTACGTGGAACCAAGCAGAGCATCAAAGCACTCAACCTAACAACAGGGTTGCACTTGGAGTACTGTAGTGGGCGTTGAGCAGCCAGGAGAGCTGCCAGTTAGCGGCAAGCGGCAACAGTAAACCTTGGAGACCCCAGCCATTATGAAGTCCATCATGCACGCTGAGGGGGCATTGTGCACCTCAGATTGTAAACAACAAATCGATAGCTCATTTGTCATTTTGTTTGGAAGGAAACATGTTTCTTTCTTCTTCTTTTTTTTTTCTTTTTTTTTTGCAGGGAGATATCCACTTTTCCAATCCAAATGAACCAATCAATCTCAGCTCTCCCCTGAGGCCTCCCTGCCACTGAGCAGGGTGAGGATGGAGCAAGAAAACCACTCCGTCTCCCTTTCCTCACTCACTTCTTTCCCCGTGTCTTATCTCCTCCCTCTGTTCATTTCCTTCCCTCTCTTGCTAATACTTGCTCGGGCTCAAACGCATCTTTCTGTCTGTTTTTGCTCTCTGAGTGTGTTTCTTCGGTCTTTCTACACCACCACCCACGTTGTGTTCTCGTGCTGCATTTGTAATGCAGAGAGAAGAGGAGGAGGAGAAAGATTGGAGAGGAGAATGGGTTCTACTGTTCCGCACTGATGGTATTTTGTGTTTAAGTGGGGGGGCAGAATGTTCCTGCCAGAGTGCTGCTGATGCTGAACGGGACTGGCAGGTGGATTATACCTTGTGCTGCTTTGTCCCTGGACAAATTTAAAGGCAGCCCAACAACTAGGCACCATGGGAGAATGTAGGTACAAGGGAGGTTTAGACTCTCTTTCTCCCCCTCTGCTTTTTTTCCTTTCTTTTTTCCCCTATGACCATTCCCCTTTTATTACAAGCTCTCTGGCAGCTTTATTTTATTTCACACAATTTTTCACACATATATAATAACACCCATTTTGGCCCTTTAGCTTCACTTCTTCCAATGCTAAATGACATTCCACTTACAGTCCTGAGCATCTGCTTGGCTATCTACAAAAGAGTGTGCGGGGGCTGAGATCAAGTGGCAGTATATGAACTGATAGTGATGAGCAGCAATGAGCAAGCTGAAACACTCACTCCAAAGCGAGCGCAATGCATCAAGTGTTAAACATTTCATAAATCCATACTCACAAAATGCCTGCCAACATGGTTTACATAAATCTATTTGTGTTATGAAACTACATGAAATTACCCAATAAAAAGTAGCAAAATACCACAAATTAACTGTAAATAAAGCATTCAATAGTTCACTAACGCACTGATGTCCCTTACTTATATTAGGACTTAATCTCACATGCCTAAAGACTCGTCTGTGGCCCTCTGGCAGCCATAGTTCTCTCGGGAAAAATGTGTTCCAGATGGTTTGCTAGGAGTTGTGCGACAGTGTTCGGTGTTGTTACGTAATTCAAATTAGTCGCAAGGAGGGTGCTGCCCCAAAATCTCTTTGCGGTCATGGTCACCGACTTAACTGCAGACACATGCCAACTACTTGGCAGAGAGTAGGGAAACTAAAAAGCGTGACAGAAACCTGGGTCGGAGAACACTAGCTTTCAAAGTAAAGTTTGAAATGTGTTTGTTTAGAAGTAAATGCACAACTTTTACTTTGACGGCATCACACATTTTACAGTTTAAACTACCTTTTGGTGATTAGCAGATTTGCAGATAAATTTCACCAAGTGACTCCCAGCAACTTTCAGCAAACACTCACCAACTGGTTGGGGAACATTTGGGAACAAGTTGGTTTCTAGGTCTATGTGACTGAGGCCTTTTACTGGGCAGGCTCTTGGCATATCTACTGCTCTGTTCTCTTTATGGCCACAATCCCATTAAGCCAACTTTCCCCTGACTGACTGCCCCTCATAAACAGAGGGTTGCCATTTATAGACTGCCATGTTCACTACACGACTGCAGTATGATTTTTGCAGTATGATGTTTCTCCAAATAAAATCCTATTAAAAAATAATTGAGAAGAGAAGGGTATGTAGATGAAGTGAATTCCTGGCAGTCTCCTAAATCTCGTAAATAAGTAGCAAGAAGTTTGAATAAAAGAATACAGTTGAACAAAGGAACACAACTGTAAAAACCACTAACACAAACATTTTACCGAGACAAGGAGTGATACTTAAGGTCAGCGGTTTGCTGAGCGTGAAAATTGTTAACTAAATTATGACTTTTGGAATTTTCACTGAATTTGGGAAGGATTCAGCTGCTTATCTACAAGAACGGATGACATCATGAGAACGGTTGTCTGAACTAATAATTTCCCCAGAGCTTTCAGATTCAAGCTCTGGGGAATCAGTCTGAATCATTGTGTTCCAAATGACAAGTACATTACCCATAGTCTGCCACATCACACCAAAGTAAGGTGCTTCTGTCAGTAACGGCTGTTTTGTTTCTTTCTAATGACAGCAGACTCAATATGGAAAAACTGAGTCTAATTGTTAAAATTGCACATATTTCTGAATACCTCCCAGCTTTTCATCTGTTTTGAAAATGTCTGGTTCCCCTAAATGTGAATGCTGTCAGCATGTGCATGTGCTTCTTTGCACAAAAGAAAGGATGGAAAATGGGATGTTTTTAAAAAAAATTAAATAAAAGTATATATATATATATATATATATATATATATATATATATATATATAATGGATTTGTTTTTACTGGTCAAACTGGGCAATCATCAATTATTAGAATCCATAATTTGATAGACATCTATGAAAATAAATCAGCAACATAAAAATAGATTTCCAGTCATTAACGAACTATTTTTTCTAACTTTAATATCTTAGGTTAACTTCAGCAAAAGTTATTTTCTTATCTTATTTATCATTATTTTTATTTGTCTTATTCTTACCAGTATTAAAGTGACATGCTAATGGGTTAGGTAATTATTTTTCTTCTTCTCCTTAACAAGCTGCAAAGAGATTGCTTTAAGTGCATCTAAATCATGAGATAAATAAAAAGCCCGCTACGTTTTAATAATGCTTTTACTTTAAAAGCCAAACTTTTAATTTAATTAATGAGAAAGTGCTAATGTATTTTTCAAATTTCTATTTATGAATCTACAGATCTGCTTTGATAAATTAAAAGGAAAACCTAATGGCAATGAGTGACGCATAGCTGGCAGCTTCTGTCGTGAGTATTCTGGAAAAGGTAAGCGCTTTCAGAAAACCTGAACTCAAAAGTGTACTGAAACTTTATTTTTTTAATGACACCTATACTTTTCTTGCTGTTAGTCCTGTCTATCACTGCTCATGTCCTGTACATATGCAGCAACACACACACACACACACACACACACACACACACACACACACACACACACACACACACACACACACACACACACACACACACACACACACACACACACCAGCTGTAATGAAATCTTTCCAAAAAGTCAGTTCCCAGTAGGTAACAGAGGTTATGGAAAAAGGACAGCTTCAAATGTGTGATTAAATACATGACGACCAAACACCAAAGGACGATTTATCACTTCATACCTGAGTCTGTGCTGGCTTTAATGTGAGCCAACAGCTGTGTTCACCAGATTTATTGTAAACAAAATAATTTCTACCCTGCTCTCCTTTACTTTGATTTGCTCTCTTGCCCTTGATTTCTCTCTTTCAAACAAACACACAGACACACACACACTGCAAAATTTTCCCTCTCCATCTTTATCAGTCAGTGTAAGTCCAGCCTCTGGTGACTTGCTCCCTCTGGGCTTTGTGTAACTCTCCATATTGACTTTGTCCTGTCTCAGGAGATGATCTTGTCTCCCATAGGAATCCCACTTCTCATGCACATGCAACCTTGCGCATATCGCAGACACATACACATATAAACACACTAAGTGTACGTCTGTGTAAATTCACCATATCAATGATCAAAATAGCCTTTTAACTGTGTGAGGCTATAGTTATAGTAATAACCTGCATCATAGCATCAGCACTTAACGGTAAATTTAAATGCAAAAATAAATAGCCATACTATATTGGTCATCTGAGCACAGTTTACATCAGTGGCACAATTTTCTAACATGATCCTGTAAGTACTATATATATATGTATATACTGTATATCAACCAACAAAGTAAAGCAATAAAAAAATAACTAAAAATTACATTTGAAATGATCTGCATTTACAATCGTCCTTTGTGCATTTGAGAAAATTACTCAGAATAATTTTCACTAACATATAGAAACGAGTATTTTGTTCAGGTGCAAGTGGCTATCATCTCTAAATCTCCTTTATATTTTTTTTATATTTAATAAAAATAAGTAACTGAAAAAAGATTTCAAAACTCCAAAAGCAAACAAGGAAGCTCATTAGCATTGCTGAGTCATTAGCAAGCTGAGAAGTTTTCCCTTCACTGTGCCTATTTCCACCTGACATTTAAGTCTCCGTGCACACCATCATGTCCAATAAATAACACTACTAAGAGCAAAAACTAAAGAATAAAGCTCTGTTAGTAAATTATCTAGCTAGCAGTCACTTAGTAATCTCATTAGTGTACCTCTGTCACTAATGGGACAATAGGTTCAATCGTTTCATTCTAAACGTGTCCATTTCTGGCTTAGAACTCTCTGGAAAATGAAAAAGGTTAAACAAAAATTAAAAGCTGCAACACAGTTAATAAGCTAAGGCCAGATACTGCGGCAAGGTCAGCTCGTCAACGCTTCGTCAACAAGCTATTTATTCGAACAGAGCACAGCTGTGGTCAGAACTGTATTTTATAACCCCAAATAAAGAAGGAATGGATATAAGAGGCCACTGTGTCCCAATGTGTGCAATTTATTTATTTATTTTTCATTTCACTGACATTGCTGCTATCGCCTCCACCACCTCCAGCGTGGACACAAAGCTCATCATCAGCATATATCCCATCGCTATGCAAATGAGTTTATTAATATAAATGAGTGTAATTAGTGCCAGTGATGAGGAGGTGGAGCTTTTGTTACACTCATTAACTCCATCCTACACAGCTGGACTCCATATGATAATATAAGACCTGCTTAACCATACCCCTTTTTGTGACTTTATTCCTGTGCTCTTGTACTATTGAATGAATAATTCCTGTCCTTAAATAAAACACTATAATTATTGTAATGTGTTAGGCTACTTTCAAAGCAGCCCATCTCAAATTAAATCACAATTAACAGTATTTGTTGGCTAGTTTTTTAATCAGTGCATGAAAAGAGGGTAATTAATGAGCTACAAAGTTTCAAACAAGGTATTTCTTTTCATTCAGGGTATATTGTTAGCTATTCTAACATTTAAAAGTCTTGCAAATCGTATGTTGGACAGAGCAAAGAAAAGCATAGTGAAGGTCACTCTCTCAAAAAGTGAAAGGGCAAGGAGATTTAAAAGATAGAAGTACGAGAAGACTGTACATGTTTTAGTATTCCCCGTGTGCGATGTAGGGTGTAGGTGTTGGATGTGAAGCCATTTTGGATAGATAAGAAAAGATGCAAGCGATATTGATCAATTCTCCAACAGTGCTCAGTGAATAGTCTGAGCTGTCCTGGTGCTGTTGAAGCTGAAAACAGTTACATAGTTTAATTCCCTTCCCTGTATCCCGAAACCTGTTAATATGTGACTGCTTTTAAGGCGCTTGGTTTGAATAGCAATGCTGATATTCCTTGTGTGAAAGAAAAGAAAATACAAAATGCACACTGAAATTTCAGCTAGCCAAGTTAATTACATCAAAATACTTGTTCAACCTATTAACTGAAATGCTTTTGGTCTCATTCAAAAATCTCTGTGGGTATTTTAGTTTCTCCAAACATTTGTTTGCTAATGTTCATTTTGAGTAGCTAGCATAAATAAATGTCTCATAACTTTTTATAAATTGGTGTGATTACCAAAACCTTGTAATATGATACTAGCTACTGATCACAGCTAGAATTTTAAGAAGGCTCTGTCAACTTCATAGGAATTATGGCTTTTATTTCTTCCCTTCACAACTAAGAGTAGTGAGGATTTTCTATGATACAGTAATTCAGGTGTAGTCTGCAGGTGTAAACAGTCACTGAAGGATGTCTGGAATTAAAAACCGGCAGGACTCTGTTTCCTGAGGCCTGCAATTTTATATTACAGCTCTTCTCCAATCAACAAAAACTTTGGTTTAGGCAGAACAAAAGCAAAGCCTGTGAGAACGTTCAGACAAAATGCAATGAAAGTAATAGGCAATTTTGAAGTAGTATCAAGGAATGGCCAGACTGGGGACAGAAAACTTCATAACTTCATACAGAAGGGCACTTTGATAAGTTCATAACTTATCATCACTTTCACAACTGTAGCCTGTTGATCACCAGAGTACATAAAACCAACTTTTGGCAAAAACCCATCTTGGTACACAACACTTCTCAGCAGCCCTGGCCTTTAAAGTGCTATAGCCACGCTAAAGTGCTCATACAAAGTGTTGTTCCCCTTGGGACCAAACCTCTGGCCTCAGTCTAGACTCAGAAAGATTTGCAGGGAGAAAGGTTTGCTTGCCTGCGGGCATGCTTGCAACACACAATAACCTGATGTGAGCCTTTACCTCTTCCTCTTCCATCTATCAATCGGGACGTGCCCTCTGCTCCCTCAAATCAGTCTAGCCTGGTCCCATTACGCCAGAGTTTATCCATTTTTCAAGGAAAAAGTAGCAGTTGCTGTTTTTGTTTGTTTAGAGAGGAAACTTTGGTTTGCAACCTGTAACCTTGAGAGTGAAAAATATTTTCAAGTAATTACAGTTTCAATCTTCATTTAAACTATTTCTCATGCTTACTTCTTTTTAGTAAGGGTTACGAAAATGCACTTCTCCAAAGCGAGAGGTGTGAACATCAAGTCAACAAAGTGACAACAAATTAGCTGATGTACTATGAAATGGGCAACTTGTCCAGGTCTACATGACACCAATTAACTATTTTAACTTTTTATAATGATAATACTATGTTTACTGTACATTGCCACGTGCAACACACACACACACACACACACACCTGTTGTCTTCTTCCATTCTCATTCTATCTCTCTGTCTCTGTTTTCCTGGCGATCACCTCCTCCTTTTCCTCCTTTCAGTGCCTATTAGCAGTACACAGCAGCACAGTTTTGCTCCCAGATGAGTGTTGAAGCACTAATGAAGTAGAGCTCAGAGAGCTTTTCTCAGAAAAAAGCACTTGTGGGATGTGTCCACTTAGAAAAGGAATACATATTTTTCTATCTCAAAAAAAAAAAAAAATAATGAAAGTAAGAAATTCCCTGAATACTCGCTTCGTCAGTTGTGAAGGGTAGTGGGCCCTCCACTGGTGGGGACAGCCTGGCTTCTTTTAGCTCCAACCAAAGTTTAGCTCATAAATTCGCTGTGACTGTGTGCGGCTGCTACAGGTAACCTTCAGACTACCTTAAGACGATCTGCAATTTTTTAATGTTCAATCTGCTTAACAATGGCCATGGTCATCCCATCTTTTTCATTTTCCTCCATCATGCCTGTCATTCATTTTTGAAGTACCCCATCCACCAGCTAGCTTACTTTGGGAGAGACTATTAGCCCCAGCAACAAGGGGAGAAAGGGTGAGATGGAATACAGACTACTATATTCTACCAATTATATTATTTTCTTATGATAAATCAAAATGGGCTTCTGTACACATTTTCTAATGGAAATGGTAGAACAGACACATATGTCTGTTCTACCTTATGAATCCTCTTTTCTATACTAGCTTGTTTGTCAGTTGGCAAAGTGGCTATTTTGTCCTTGGAAATCATCACAGCTGTTTACTCACCAGTTTGAATTTGTTGGCTTAGCTCCACATCCACATGTTAAAAGTGATGTCAGGAGATTTTTAATCCACACTAACATCAAGACGGACAACTGAATAAAAATAACAGAATTAGTCAAAGTAATGCATATGGATACGGGGAATCATGTGGATTACTGGATGGAATAGAGTGCCAAGATGGGAACATCAAAGCAGTTCGCGTATGCCAAAATACATAATGGCAAATAAAGTTGGCTTGTATAAATTATTCTAATAGAAGAAAGATTAGGAGCTACAGAAGTTAACAAAAAGAAATAAGAATATATAAGATGAGAATATAGTCTGAGTTTGGCGTATGCTCTGAGCTCATCATTCATTTAAAACAGCATCCAAACATTTTTTTCTTTGTTTCCTAAATTTTCAAATGTTCTAGAGTAATATGCATTTACTGGTCTTTCATTAGTTTTTTATTAATTTTGAGCTCAAAGGTGTCAAACTGTTGTTTAGCAACAATGCAAGTAGATTCAGACTTTCGTCACATTCGTAAATAATCAAACTTCTGATAAAAATTCCAGTAAGGTTATAAGAAACCACCCATCAATCACAATCCACACAGCATTACTGCTACACAGCATTAGGCCAAAGATAAACAATCACTAAAGGCGCAATGGCTCACTGGCCAGGTCGCAGCCCCAGGAGAGAGGTCTGCTGAATGAGCGAGTGTGTTATTCACTGGCAGAAATTTTAGTGTCATCTGAAAGTCAGACATAGATTTGAGAGACATTTGCAGACAGTAAAGTTAAGACAACAAACACTGGAAATATTGGAAAGCCTGATTTTTCTTGATTGCATCGCTGCTTGGCCATTTTTAAGCACAGCTGGGATTCTCGGCCTGCATCTTTGGCCGGCTTTTCCCCTGCTGCATCACACATGTTGGGAAGTGATGAGTACATATTCCCTGGAGCCTCCAGGTGGATGCTGGGGTGCTGGAGATAGTTTTAGATCGCAAAAGGAAGGTGTGTTTGGTATATTACATGAGGAGGATTTGTGTATGTGTGTTGGCGAGATGCAGTGCAGCTTGGGTTGCGTGAGTGACCTAGCTCACACCATTCATTAGTTTTACTCCTGATGTGCCCTCCAGATATACTCTATGAGAGTCAAAACAAAGTGTACGCTAGATGTCAGGTTAGAAAAGCAGCTCTGTTGTTAAAAGAGAGACTGCTGCTTCAATTAGTCTAAAAAGCACAATTACACCAGCGCAAATGTACTGCTACAGAGGAGAAGAGCACTTCAAAAGACACTAGTGATTTGAGCTTATTCTTTAGTCACGAATGGAGTGTATAAGTAAACAGAAAATGTAAAGTACATTTCACATCACACACAAGCGTCCCCCTCAATGAGATGGCGAAGTCTGCTGTATTTCTGCACAATGACATTCTGACACCTACATACGGTAAATACCTCAGCTCTTGCCCTTACCTCTCTGAGCGGATTATTAATACAGAAGGACACTTTGTAGCTAACTTAATCAGATGAAGTGAGGCAGGGAATGAAAGGCAACGAAAAAGAGGTGGAGAGAGCGAGAACGCTTGTGAGATGGCGAAAAAGTGTCAGAGAGGGAGAGAGCGCACAACACATTAGTCCACATATGATTTATTCCCCCCTCTAGGTGAAGGAGACACCATTTGTTTTCATTTGCCTTTATTTTTATCCCAGATTCATCTTGCCTTCACATGCCTGTCACCACTGCACTAATATTATTTTGACCATGTGATGTCCCATAACTGGCTCTTATAAAAATTGCCCCCACGCGACAGCAGAGGATGACGCATGGAGAGAGAAAGGGGGGAGGGGTTTCCGTTTTAATTTGTTGATCTGATTTCATTCTTTGTGGTTTTTTGCACAGAGATTAAAAGGTTCGCTGGACAGGAATGTGTGAAGGGTGGGGATAATAATATCTGTCCCCCAGAACATCCGCACAAATGCACACAGACACACATTTGAAATGTGTTTGCATTTAACAGAAGCCCTGGCTTTTTCTTTTTTTTATTATTATTACTGGCAAGGTGAGCCAGTTGTGCTCCAACCCAAGGACAAAGACAACTGTGACCACAGTCCCCTCCTCGCGGGGCTTTGCAGAACAATTAGAAGAGCGTGGAGGGTGACTGCAGCTGTATTTCAGGACAGCATACACACACACAAGAACACACACACACACACAAGAACACAGTGCATGTATAAGCGCAGGTACAACGTTGATGCAAGTTAAAAGGTGTGATAAGTAAAATTCCTAATACGTATGAATTAAAATTAATCTCTATTAATCAATATGGGGGCAGGTAACATTTTAACAGGAATGTTTATTTTAATAATAACAAACCTTATTTTTAAAAGAACAACACACCATGGATGTATTCAAAGAGCCGTAGTGAAAAAAACTTCCACGGGTCATCACAATGCTAAACTAAAATAGTACTCCTCTGTCACACAGATAACCAAGTCTGTCATATTTCTGTAATGTGTCAAAAAGTGGTGAGGCTATAAAGATAAGGGGATACAGCAAGGAACGTGGAATGTCCTAACCTGAAGCAATTTAGGGAAAGGAAGGTTCATGTAGCTCCAGTACTTGTACGAGAGCAGCCTAGTTGTAGGGATCCAATGGTAACAATGACTCTTTTTCACTGGAGGGTCTCTAGCGAGGTGTTCGTACCGCTGCCAACGAGTGGAAAAGGGAGAAATCTACAATTTAAGAATTAATAAGCAAGACTGAGTGATGCAACAGCAAGACATTCTACATACAAATAATATATTATTTTCAGCAACGATAAATCATTCCTATCCATACATGATGTGCTATAGTTAGATTCTCTTAATAAACAGTGCGTTGTTCTCAAATGTCAGATTGTTACAGGACACTTTGGTGTCCAGTTTGCTGTTCCAACTGAAATCATCAGAGACAAATTTGGCTTCAGTTTGTACATTAACTTTATAAATACAAAGATATTACTGTGGGTGTATTTTCTGTGTATACATTTATGCGCAATATACTATTATTGAATTCATTTTGTGTTTGATCTTTGAAATGTTAATTACATTTGTAGATGATAAGTCTGTTCTTTTTTTTTTGGGGGGGGGGGAACATTTTTCATGCTGGCTGGGTAACTTTGAGAATCTCAAGTTTCAATATTGAATATCCAGCAGTCAGAACAGGCAACGCTGAATCCAACTAAAACTGGTGGCAAAAGACAAAAGTAGATGTAGTGACACTGTGATTAATGATGGCAGTAATAACACCAGCTTGCATCAATTAGTAAATCCTGTTGTTGCTCTAACGGTAGAGCCCAGCTGTTTTATCAGCGGGCTGATATTAGCTATTTTCCAATATCGATATCACTGAAATGAATGAGAATATCTGAGGTGTAAATCAGCAATTATCTCTACCCATGGGGTGGCTGTAGCTCAGGCAGTAGGGCAGGTCATCTACTGATTGGAAGGTTGGTGGTTTGATTCCTGGCTTCCCCTAGTCTGCATGCCAAATATCCTTGGGCAAGATATTAACCCCAAATTGCTCTCCGATGCATCCATCAGAGTATGAATGTGTGTGAATGTTACTTAGAAAGCACTTAGAACAATGTGCTTGTGCGAATGGGTGAATGCACAAGTTGTGTAAAGCGCTTTGAGTGCTCAGAAGAGTAGAAAAGCGCTGTATAAGAACCAGTCCATTTACCATGTTGTAAAAATCCTAATATCATCCTATCATCTAATATTTAACGCTGAAAGGGGGAATACATTTTCTAAAACAATACTGTACTAGTTTTTTTCTGGTCCCCTCCCAACATGACATATATGTCCATTAAATAGCAACTCACTAGGTGATGTCCAGAAGACAATGTATGTGGTTTAAAAAAATTCTGCCATGTTTCTGGAAAATTAACCAATGTGACTGCCTAGAGCTGAGACCATGAAGCAGACTTCCTGTAGATTTGCTTCTACTGCCATCGCCCCCAAAAACCTTTTTCCTAGACCAGGGGTGGGGAGCTCCAGGCCTCAAGGGCCAGTGTCCTACAGGCTTTAGATATCACCCTGGGACAACACACCTGAATCAAATGATTAGAGAACTTCAACACATGTTTAGGAGGTAATTTAGCCATTTAAATCAGCTGTGTTGGATCAAGGACACATCTAAAACCTGCAGGACACCGGCCTGTGAGGCCTGGAGATGGACACCCCTGATCTAATTTAAACAAACCAAAAAATAAGAATCAAATAGTGCTGTTGTCTAACAATTTGGGGTCTTTTAACTTGTATTGAACTTTAATTGGATACATGGAATATAGACAAATGATTACAAATGTTGTGAAAATATTATCATAGATAATTAAGATGATTTGGGTGTGACTTAAACTGTTTTTATACAAACAATGCTACCCCAAAGGGCCTAACTCCCATTGTAACAAAAACAAGCAATGTTCTTAATATGCTAATATTTCTGTTTTGGCCAGCCAAGTATCCAGCAGGGACTCCAACAAGTTAATGGTCCCCACCAAAAAGTATTCGGGGCACAAAACCCCAATGCAAAACAGAGTGTTAAGATTAAACAAACACCATATGTTAATTAGTGAGCTTAAGAAGTGCTGATGGGCAGATTTTGTTCGCTTTACACAGATCTAGACTAGCTGTGTCGCTTTTATCCCCTTTGTCTTAAGCTAAGCTAACCGGCTGCTGAGACCATATTAACCTTGCCGGCATAAGATGGTCTTCTTATCCGACTCTTGGTAAAGAAGTAGATTAAATGCTCAGAAATTTCAAACATGGTTTAAAAGGGAAGAAAACTATGCATGTGGAAACTGTTTGCTTTTCTAGTAACAGTAAGTCATTGTCTTCATGCCTTCCATACCGAGTCCTTGCATTCAGATTGTGCGCCCATCCAGCAGAGTGCACCCAGCTGCACAGCAATTACAGGTGGGTTTGAAACGGTACACAACGAGACGCATACATTATTAAATGAACCCGTGTTCAGATGAAATTGCTAAGCCAGCCAATAAAGGTAAATTACCAAAGACAAAACGCGGCGGCGAGGAAGAGCGAGGGCCCTCCCCGAAATTGCATTGCATTAATGAACAACATCATTTCTGAAAATGGAGAGGAAACACACAGTTTCACCTATCAGCATGAGACAGAGCAAGGGAAAGAGGGGGAAGAGAGAGTGAGATGGAACACAACATTGACTACCTAATTATGCATTTTATCATTTCAGTCACAATAGAGTGCCTCCTTTCTTTAGTTGCCCAGTGTACTCGTGCAGCTGTTCCTTCACTGCTTTAATGAGGAAGATAAAGAACAATCACAACCGTGTTATATTAACATCCACTGACCACCAAATTGCTTCCTGCTGCAGCATCTCATACACACAAACACATCACTTCCCAATCATGTACAGGCCGCATAGTCACAGTCCCCTCATTTGAGCATAAACCGAATTTGGTTCATGTTGTTTTTGTCCATCAGTAAAGCCTGTGAGAGACAAAAATTACCCACACGAGTTTAATAATATTATATAAGGCAGAGGGTATTTGCTTTCCCTCTGTGGTTGTTTGTGTTTTGACACTGTAGGAATACAGGCTGTTACACATGACCTCCTGTTTTTCTTCTTCCATTGGCTTTCCCTTCACGTCCCTGACAGTCAAAGCTAGCACAGATCCTTGACTCTCTGGTGGAGCTGTAATATCATGTTGCCGGTCTATCAGATTGTGTCCATCCATCCGCTCATCCATCTGCCCAACCATCCATTCATCCAGGAAGACAATCACCCTTTTCCTTTTGGCTCTTAAAAAGAAAAGAATAAAAAAATAATAACTGTAATCACAAGGTAGAGCTGAAAGGAAGATAAGTGGCTGCAGGAGGGAGGAGGAGATGTACACTGCAGGGCTCTGACACCCGTCATATGGAATCAGCACCTCATGAGTAATGGGGGTTAAAAAGGGAAAAGCGCTTTCTCTCTCAGTGCCAGATGGGCTCGTGTGTGCTGAGTGAGAGCTGTGAGTGACTGAGGGAGTGAATGAGTGAGTGAACAGTTGCATCCCTTCTTAGCAGTCCTTCTCCGTCAACAGCAGAAATCAAATAGCACGGGGGACGCGAAGGCTGACCGGCCCTACCTCGTCTGAGCTTCCGTCGAGAACTGGCAGGAAAAGACGCTTTACAATCCAGCAAGAGAATTACTGAAGAACAAGCTGTCTTTTTACATAGTGTATCTTAATGTTTGCCAAAAAGCGGGGGGGAAATTAACATCTGCTTATGAGAGATTGTGGCATTTGCTGGAGTTCTTGATGATGTCTAAAATGCTCGTAGATGACAAAGTGGTTTGTTTTTCTCCCTGAGACGGTTTCAGGTAAATAACTAAACACCTTTTTAACCCATGTAGATTTAGGAAAATTAAGTACACTGAATTTATTACATTTTTCTCTTGAGGCAACTTCTAAAGAATTCCAGTTCCTATCTTGTTAGTTTATAGGATTGTTTCCCAACCGCTGTGCCGCAGCACGTAGGTGTGCCGTGAGAAATGATCAGGTGTGGAAGATTATCTGGTTCCACCTGATTAGTACTCTAGCGACCTACGTGAGTAACGGGCAGACCAATTACATTCTCTTCCACTAGAGGGCAGTACAACTATCTGCTCTAATTAAATGGGTTGCCAATTGCCAGTAAAACAGAAGACTAAGAAGAAATTAAATAATAGTCATGCTGTGAGTGAGACAAGGAAAATTAGTCAATCTGACCTGAGTCCTGGAGAAAATTCCGACCCAGATGAAGAAAGCAAAAAAGGTATACCGTGGACAAACTGAGCTAATTCCGCTCTGCCTGATGCGCGGGGAAAAGTTATCAATATGCTTTTTGTGACATTTTTGTTTGGTGCTGTGCCATGTGATTTTTCTAATGTGAAATATGTGCTGTGGCTCCAAAAGATTGGGAAACACTGGTTTATAATACATTATCAAGAGCTCATCCCCCATGACCCTGAATTGGCTAAATAAAAGAGAATGGATAGATCAAAATTTCATATTTACAAAATCCATATCCATACAAAATATCTCATGAAAACATGTTATGTATGCATATAGCAAGAAAAATCTTATCACTTAAAGACATGCTATACTTGTTTATTCTATCCAGAAGCCAAAGATCTTTGGTTACTGAGACTCAGACCTTGTGCAGGAATACAGCAGAATATAAGAACCAAGTATAATGTAAAAAAAAGTTAGAGTTGTTAACTCTGAGTTTTTTTCAATTTGTCTCATGGCCTAAACTTTTTTTTTTTTTAATTGCAGTAAAATATATGTATATGTTTTGACAGTTTGATGTTGCTAATAAAGATCTATAGTCATATAAACGTCAAAGCATTTTCAAATTTGTGATGCATTTTTGCATCATATTTATATATTTTTGACACTTTTTACAGCTAATACATTATTATATCTCATATTTCATACTTTGTTCAAGGTTGCATTATAAAAAATATAAAACAAATGATGACCGTCTCATGCTCTGTTTTTTAACAGTGTTCCTGAGAGGCCCATCACATGCAAAATCATGGGAAAACCCCCCAAACATAGGTGCTTAACCATTATTCACAGTGTTTCAGCAGTAGTTAAGTCTACAGACTCGTTTTAACACCCTCACCATCCTGTAAATGTGGCATGTGCCCCAAGAGGGTCTGTAGAAGCAGTAATTATTTATTAATTGTTCATAGCCTGAGCAGGCATAGCCCCTTGGACATGCGTTCACAGCGGGGGGAACTTTTCTCTTCCAATTAGCCCAGTGAGGTGGAGATGGTGAGAGCACGGGCCATCAACCACGATGGTGCCCGTGCACAGACTTGTGGGAGATGTGAAGGAGAGGCGGCGAGCGTTTAGGAAGGCACACCATGTTGTGTGCAGCCAAAAGAATACATCAGTGTCCTCGCCATCCTTTGGTGTTATGACTAGCGTCAGGGCTCAAGGTGTAAAGAAAAAATAGACTGAAAATGGCGGCAAAAGAGCAGAAGCAGACTGTATTAATCCATGCATCTGTGTGCTTTTATACATATAAGTGAAGTTACTGTATGTGAGGTCTGTGTTAGTCTGTGTTCCATGTGTGTGTTCTCAGAGGATGTAAAAGACAAGGTGGGAGTGAGTTACAGCGGAGGCTGAGACATATTAGCTCTTGAGGATTTATGAGGCTGAGATGTTAGGATGACTCTGATGGGCTCACCAAGTGATTGGTGTGCTGGCCTTGCTAAGAATTCGCTTTATGAAGAGCTCTGTAATACTTCAACACAAGAGCCTGATGGCTCATTTGAAAGCCAGACAGAGCACATGAAGGCAATCCACCAAGCCAACATCCCTCTTCATGAACACTTAGCGCAGAGTTGATCTTCAGCTGAATGATTTGGCATCAAATCAGCATAGACCTTAACAAGAGTTATTTTTTTCTCCCCTCATCCTGAACCAAAATTAATGGTGACTCACTGTTGCTTGGGTAACATAAGATTTCTGCGTCAAAAATGCCACGAGACGAGGAAAAAAAAAGAGTTGAAATTATGGATGGTTTTAGGTGATTGCGAGTTACATTTTTAATGTGGCTACCTTTCATTTCACACGTACATGCTTATCAAGCATTTTAAACCAATCTTCACTGTCTTCTTTCTTTTGACCTGGATTAATTATAATAAAACACAGAGACTGCAGCCCATGGTGTCCAACAATAGGGCATCAATAATGCCTGACGTTATCAACATCTCAGAACCTTGGAACACCTGGGTCCACTTGATCACACTGAAGGCGTAGATTTATGAACGCAGAGTGCAATGGGTTCTGGGCAGAAGGGATACATGGATAATGCAGCTTCATCAGGAGAGACCGTAATGGCTTGCAAGAATGCATTATGGCATCAGCATAAGCTATATCATCTGGGATATTGAAGATATGCAATCGATGTAATTATACATGCCCACGCACACACATCTAGTGCACTACTTTTTTATGTTTGGCTGCATTAATATCCATCATCTGCAATAACAAAAACAAACTACACATCTGTTTATGCAAAAGTTTAAAGGCTTTGCTGTAAATGTGGCAAAAATTTTGAAATGACATTACACGAATTTTACCTGCTTATGTTGATTCATGTAAAAATGACTTTTATAATAACATGTGACCCTTTTATGATTCCATAAAAAGCTAACAAAGACATTCTGTCTGCTTAAAAGGTTTTTATTTTAAAAATACTGCTAATGTACACGATCATATCACACATTCATAATATGTGAGTGTGTCATCATTTATTAAGAAATACAAAACCAGGACATTTTTTAAATAACTGTGAAAAATGAATGCGCCTTATTGGGCAATTCAACAGGGAAGAGGCTACAAAGCGACATAATGCAAGGTTAATAGATGGGAAACTTACTGTAACTATGCCACAGAATGAAAGCCAGAGCTCAACACTTTGCATTATTTTTATGCTAATGTTCGCCACTCGTCAGCTTTTTCACCCCACGGGGGAAAACACAAGCTTTCTTTGTATTATATTTCTGCTTGTCATACTGCAAAACACAAACCAGTTCATGATGTGTGTGTGTGTGCGCGTGCATAAACTCACAAAGAAGCTGTTTTGATAGCAGTCGCTCTTGGGGGAAGAGAGCTCCGCAGTAATATTTTCCAAAAATTCAGAGTGCCCAAGAAACGGGAAAAACAGGAGGAAAGTATTAAACAAAACAAAAAAAAAGGACAATGCTCATTTGGGAATTTTTTTGTTCTCGTTCTCTTTTATAGCCTGCAAAACCGATGGCTTGACAGTTGGAGCAACTTGCTTGGATAATGTTTGAAGAGTGTTGGGGAAGAAAGATGCTGCTATTTTTAGCTCTCACTCAATACTTTTCATTCTGAGTTTCTTAGAGTTCCTGTCCCATGAACAAAAAAAGCAGTGAGAATATAGAATTCACAACAATGGTCAGTGTCAAAGTGCCTCATTATTGCAGAAAAGAAAACTGTAGCAGCTGATGTAAGTAACACTTGCAGTTTTACCTTCAGTATAAAACTCAGAAATCAGTCAGATGTGGCCATTTGTGTTTCTTTGCCATTTTTCTCACGTTCCCTTTTATTTTCTCCGTTTTTCATTATTCAGTTGTATCTTTTTCAGTAGTTGTTGTTTGGTGAATGCATTTTCCAGTATTACAGGCCACGAGATGCTAATGGGTCCTTCACAATGGACAGTGTTGGGAAGGTTACTTTTAAAATGTATTCCATTACAGAATACAGAATACATGCCCCAAAATGTATTCTGTAACGTATTCCGTTACGTTACTCAATGACAGTAACGTATTCTGAATACTTTGGATTACTTAATATATTATCATGCTGTTTACAACAACGTGAATGTACTATTGCTGTGTGATTTATTACTATTACTGAAGGTCCGCGACTCCGAACTGTAGTAAAGGGACCTCTGACTAATACAGCGGGGTCCCTGTCGGCTCGTAGCCGAAAAATAGCTTTACTTTGTTGTGTGGGTCAACTTTTCTTGCGAGAGACAGAGAGAGGCGTTGAAAGGCTGCTCCAACGGAACTTATTGTTTTCGGAGGAAAACACGAACACGGTGTACAGTCGAGTCTTAATAGCTTGGCTGAAGTGGTTATTATTATATTTACATGCTTCCAGCTCCCGTTTTTCCTCGATGACAACTCCTACCTTTTCACTCCCCTTTTTCTCTCTCCCTCCTCGCGCTCACAGACCCATAACGTGCAACACGGACTACACTGCCCATGATGCTACATTCTTTAGAGCTATGCTTGTAGCATTCTGCCTGTTAGCTTAGCACAACAACAACAACAACAACAACAACGAAAAGGCGCTCTCTCACCCAGGAAACACACAGTCGCAGAGAGAGAGAGAGAGAGCGTCGCCCTGTAACCATGGCAACCGTAACGCTGCCGCCTGGAACAAAAGAACGTAGCTGTCAAACAAAACCCAAACAGTCCTGACAAAATGAAACAGGAAAGTACCGCAGTGTAATCCATTTATTTCAACAAAGTAACTGTATTCTGAATACCACCTTTTTAAACGGTAACTGTAACGGAATGCAGTTACTCATATTTTGTATTTTAAATACGTAACGGCGGTACATGTATTCCGTTACTCCCCAACACTGACAATGGATTCACACCACATATGATACATGATACAGAGTGGCTCAGTATACAAAAGACTGATGTCAAAATGAAAATATACAATGTGGATGTACTGTTTTTCTCCTTTCTTTTTTAATAAAAAATGAAAGTGTCAGCAAGGAAAACTGTGGATTCTGTATATCCATTACTATAGTATTGTTATTTGAAGTTAATATTTTAGTGCATATTGGATGATGAATGGGAGATTTCTGCAAAAGAAAAATACATTTTGTTAATAGCACCAATACTGTCAATAAGAAAATCCAGGAAGCAAACGGGAAGCAGACTGGAGGGTTTGCATGTACTGGGTATTATTGGTACATAAAAAGAATCATGCAGTTCGTGTCCCACTGCAGTTAGTAGGCTACAGCCTCTAAGCCAGCACACCCAAGGAGAAGCATCCCACCCCAGGCTGCAGTCCCCATCTGCCTGCCCTTTTTCACTCCTCTCCCTTTGACAAGACTGCAGCCCATGGTGTTCAGTCGTTGCTATACTTGTGCACATCAGAAACAGAAAATTAAAAAAAAGGGAAAAATAGAAAGAGTGATATTACAATTGCACTGCTGGGCCATTCCAGTCTCTGTGCCCCTAGACAGTACTGTGGTAGTGGCTAGCTTGCTAACTGGCTACAGGAGATGACATGACATGTTTTCCCAACAGACTGTGATTCCCTCCTTTCCTCTCTGGATCAAATCAAACCAGTGTGCTGATGCAGTATGATTGGAGCTGTGGTACTATTTAATAGCCCAGAGACTGAGTCTGACGCATACTGTTGTCTCTATCACTGACTGATTCACTGGAACAATTCCTCATATGCAAGCTACCCGGGGAAGTGAGTCTAGTGGGAAGAGTCATTTTTGAAGCTTGCAATGCAGCTTAGTGAAATGACAATGCAACCTGTATTTTAGAAGTGGTGGAAAAAGTATTTATTTAGATTAAAAACAGTAGTACAAAAAAATAGGAACAGTATTTTTAAAAAATGATTGTAGTTTAATCTGTCTTAACACATTTACATTTCTTAATATAACATATATATAAAGTTAATTAGAACATTCAATAATGTTTTTTTAAAAAATGTGTCTTTAATCAATCTGGAAAAAAAACGGACTCTATCCTAACACTACCATTAACACTATCCAGAATTCGAAGCCAGCCAGAAGCCAGCAGCCTCGGTATTAGCAAAAGCTCAGATGAGTTAAAATTCAGTGACTGGAATTAATAAACAGACTGGGAAAAATGTGAGTAAATGACATTTATTTTGTCATATAAATCTTTTCCACCTGCTTTTGATTTTTGAGGTAAAATATGTTAGGTAACAGTGAAGCACATAGCATCTTTTTATTATCCGTACCTCTTTCAATCGGCAGAGTGCTTTATTTTCAGTTGACAGAAAATCCTGCAGTCTTTGCAGAGTTTCATAATTTCTTTTATTAAGAAAATAAAATTTTTCATGAAAGAAAAGGTTATTTTTACTTGTAAATGCTGCCAGTTACAGTTCTTGGAATCTGCAAAAACCAGTATTTCCAAGGCAATACTGAAAAAACTGGAAATCGGAATGAGTCAAGAAAATTAGTGCATCTCTATAAAACAGTGGAGACATCTGACCAGTGTGCAAAGTAATGTTGCTCTTTAACTATATATAGCAAGGTAATGTGTCCACAGTCGAGTCACAGTTTACATTAAATCCATTATGTGAATTTAACAATTACAGTAAGTAAGTAGACATAAAAAAACGTGAATGTTACAGGTAATTTTAAAAAATCTTCTGGGATTAATAAAATATTCTGAAATACAAAACCACCAAAAAAAAAATTTATTATTCCAGGTCATTCATCAAAAGTGCACTTTTTATGAAATATTTTAGCTGTGCGCTGTGTTGTTGAACAACCCTGTCGCCAATACACTGGAACCTGAAAAAGTAGATTTTAAAAAGTGTTTCTTGTTGTGTTCTAATACATTTTTGACCATTAAATTGAAACTACTCACTCCTAAGAAACATAAGACTTCACTCACACTAATGTCAAGCAACTTTTAAAATCAGGGTGGAATGTAAAATGGCTTGTGAAACTCAACGATGATGTAGTTATATAGAAATAAGGACAGAAATTTTGAAGTTTTTCTTGTACTGGTTAGTGGGACACGCTCATTCTAGTCTGAAAAGATTGGAAAAAATGTCAGCTTATATCAAAGAGGACTGACGTTTGGTCTAGCCATGATGTTAGCACACGGCTCGATCATGTCACTCACTGTTTCTGCAATTCCAGGCTAAATAGGTTTCCGAAAGAGGTTTGCACATTTATTGTTGGACATAACAGTATATGCTTGAATTGAATCAATGTCATCATTTCAGCCAAACAAAATCAAACACAAGCACATTCACCTGAGGCAGGGGCTCCCTGCTGAGCTACCACTGTTACCACCACCACACTCCACCTGTAACAAGCTCCTCCAAGTCTCTGGCTCACTCTGTAGCCCCCTCACGCCTGCAGCAAGTCTGGGTAGGTAACATTGTTTCTCTCTAATAGTATCTCTTGGTCTCTCAGCCTCATAAAAAGAATTATTATCAGCTCTCTTAAAAATCATCAAGCACAGATGTAAAAAGGCTCAAGAGCATGAAATTGTAGCTACTAAAGGGTGTACTTATGCAACACTAGGGTGTGATTCAGGCCTCAAATAGCCAGAGCCATTGAAGAAAGACACTATTGCAGAGCGTGACAGAGACAATTGAAAAAAAAAGCAAAGAGGAGAAGAAGAGGGAAAGAACAAAATGTGAAATGGAAAGGGTCAGAGAAAGACAGCATTTTATGCCACATATGTAATTCTGCAGGGTTTTGTTTTATTTTCTCAAAGCACGTTCCCTTACTGACTCGTGCATCAAACAGCGCGACAACAGAAAGCTTATCATGTTGACGGCTTATCTCCTACTTTCACCTCCTCAAAGCAATAAACACACACAGAGCAAGTGGAAGATGGGAAATGCACAACAACAGAGGATGGCTCTTCAGGATCAATGCCACTACAGCTTTCCCTGTCTTTTTTTTTTTTAATCTTCCAGGTCCCGTCCGAGAAACAGAAACAGTCTAAGGCTGTTGACGGAGCTATGGATTATCCTGTATGCATGGAATGACCGATGTGAACAGAGTCTGAAGCATGAAGGACACCGATCGTGTCAGCCAAGGCAAAGGCATATTACAACAGAGCGCAGACCTCAAGGACTCAAGTAGATTAAAACTGATTGAAATCCCATTTGTGGCATTTGTGGTCTGTTCTGTCAGCATCCCTCCCCGCCCGTCACCCTCCACCCGCTCTCTTTTTCAATGTTCCCAAAGTGAGCCGAGTGTGAGTCTGAATATAAAACAAATAAGATTGCATTTGTGGAGACAAGCGCCTCAAATTTGCATGGCAATAATATCAAGCTGTGAGATTTTGTAATATGAACAGCAATAAAGAAGTGTGTGTTTGTGTGTGCTTGAGCGCTTGTGTGTCTGTGTATGGGTGTCAGTTTTTTGACAGGAAACAACGTGACATTATGGAAGGAAACTGATAAATCACTATCTGACAGAAAAATATGTACACAGATGTGCATCTGCGTACGGGCATGCTCGAAACCAAACATTCAATTCAGTCACACGTGCATGTACACACACCTTTAACCAAATACAAAAACGCACCATCATGCGTTTAAAATGCTTGATGCTTTTATTTTAGTTAGCAGAAGATTTCAAATCTGAGGTTATTTAGGGGATTTAGGGATTATTATGTAGGCTGTTTTATTATGTTGTTTAAAGCTTTATAATGGCTTGCAGGAGGCACTGCCTGCAAAGTCCCCTGTGTGCAGCAATTGCCACATATTGCATGCAAAATCATCAGCTGTGTGTTAATTTTAATTATTTTAAGATCATAGTAAAATCCTCCTGCACAGATGCGGGTATATGCTGTTTACCTGCAAAATGAACCACTAAACCTACATGCAGATACATACCTTGCTTTTGTGGATTTACTATAAGTTGTTACATTTACTGCAGGCCTATCCTCTCTAATTTGTGGAGGAGGATAGATCTGAGTCTACAGTACATAACACTGATTGCAGAATTTTTACATCTATAGCTACAGTATGAAGAAGAAACAGGAAGACTGAGGGGAAAATCATCACACTTTACATAGGTAGGAATTCTAGTTTATTTTAGTTGCAAAAGCAAAAATGCAGTAAAGCCTAGAGCTTTCAACAGAGTACTTAATTGCTTAATGGTTAAATAAATTATGCATATAGGATAAGTAATTACACACCTAAAAACAATGGTAAAAACAGCTTCTTCATGCTTTGTGTTGAGCACTTCGAATTGAAATGTGCTTTGAAAAGAAAAAAAGTTCCATGACACAGTGTTCCCTGTTAATGTATGTAGCGCATATGCACACTATCGGTCTTCTTTTTTTTTTTTCAGTAGTTGGTTATACCTGGCATCCACCTCCACGGGTCTCTTGAGGCAAGCTGATAAGCTTAAGCTCTCTTCAATAAGAGTCATATCTAGCCTACACAAAATGCCACCATGCGCCATGGAGTCCACGTTGTGACAAATACTTCCTGATGTTATCAAGATACTGAGGATTTATGAAACATGCATACCGCTTATTTAATGGCAAAAGTGAAGTGCCTCCACAGCGCGAGCGGTTATGTCAATAAGATCGGAACTTCCTTGAAACGAAACACGCGCAGCTCAGTGTGAAGCAGTTTAGCCACAGGAAGAAAATGATTTTGGAGAAAGACCAGATTTCGAATGTCATGTTGACTCCTGTCTGCTGAACAAATTGGTATTAACGTTCAGTTCATTTAAACACGGTTCAAAGCCGTCTCTTCATGAGATCAGCAGGTAAAAAACAGTCAAACAGAGCACTGAGGATATGTAGCTCCTCTAACCAGGCATACAACTGTGAAGGCACAGTTGAAAAACAGGCAAAACAAGACATCCACAGTTACAGTTCACTGCAGGTCTTTCTTGATAATAGAGCCATTTGTTCTGCCTTCACCTGAGCACACAACCTCCCCTCCCTCAATGTGTAGAGGCCACATCATGAGAGAGAGTAAAAGGCCATGGGGCTGCAGTGAAGATACCTCATTTCTTAAAATTCTTTGAGATGTAATGGAGCCAGAATGGTGATAACGAGAAAAAGCTTCGAGATGACCAAGCTCAAGCTTCCCCTCGTTAAATAAATGTATGCGAAGATGTCTGGGCAACAACTAATGAGCCCTTTTCTACTGTAAACAACCATTAAGTTTCTTTTCTTTGTAATGATCATTTCTCTCCCTTTTGGCTGTCCATTGAAAACTATGCATTTACCATCTGAAAACACATTGTGAGCACTTAGCATTTAGGGGATGTTTTAGTTTAGTTATGCTGATATTTTGGAGAGCTTTTTGCAAGGTGAGGATTCTTAATCTTTTATTCAGGAAATGCAGAGATTATGTGTTGTATCTCAGTAATAAAAAGTTCAGTTATGTCAAGATTTGTAATAACAACGCTTACAGTGATGACTTCCCACTTGAAATATGAATGTTAGCATTTTTCTTCGTGTAATTGCTGCAGCTGACTTTGCTATTTCTATGCTACTGAGCTCAGTGAAACACAGTTGGCTTTTTACTCAACTGGATAAGGAAACTACTGCCCGACTATATAGGATTGTAAGGACCAATATCTGGTGATGTAAAAATCTGATGTATCAGCCAAACTTCTTTTCTTCAGAAACACAAAATATTAAAACATTTCTCCAACATTTGTATGCATAGTTATTTATGGGTCCTTACTAAGATGATTTAACAATGCAGTTCATATTTGATGTCAACATGAAAGTTGCAGACGATCTTCTGGCAGACAAAATATGCAAAATCAACACTTGTAACATTGTTAACCAATGTTTCTAACATCTTTTTATATTTTTATTAATCAGCTATTGCAAATTGCTTGTCAAATAGCTAATATCGGTTCTGCTTATATCATGTAGCTACTTGTATTTGTTTAGAATAACTGTCTCTAAGTCTCTGACAGTCAACATTAAGAATTCCTTCATCTGCAAGATGTCTGCACGTATTACACTCTCCCAGAACATTTCAGTGTATTTAGATTTTTGCATCACCGTAGAGTGACAGAAATTTACATGACCACTAAATAGCCTCCACTCGGGGCATTTTCCAGAGTTTGGCTTTATCTTGTGCAACTGTATAAAATGTTCTCTTTTTTTGAAATTGCAGCTCATATCAGCAGATAACCACAGATGCCGACTTCAAATTGCTTGATCTAAAGATGACAGTCTTATTATTTTGGATCTTATTATTAGGATAAAGCAGCCTGAGAAATTAAGCAAGCACTCACATTTAGAGAGCTTAAAGCAGCTTTCATTTTTGCTTCCAAATGACAAATGTTGCTTTTCTTCTCTATTAATAATATCAATAACAATAAGAACTCTGGTTGGACTAAAACTGACATTATTACACAGGAAGTGCCACTCTTCCATGAAAAATAAGTCCATCTGTTGGTGAGGGATTTAGAAACACCCCTGGAGCTTCTTCTTCTTTTTTTTTTTTTTAAAGATGAAACAGAAAAAAAGATTTAGTGCAGGTTTTACTAACATAAAGAAAGCCCTGTGATCCACTTTGCTCCACACTGTAGGTTTATCCACCTTAAGCCCTAACTAAAAAACAGCGAAAATCTAGCTGCCCCGAGACTGTTGATGCAGTTTTCTACGCTTGGATATGGCTTAATTTTACATTCAATTTTCTTTACATGCTTCAAGGAAAACACAATTCAATGTAAAAGCCAAACAACCCGGAGGAAAATCGTGTTCATGTCTGAGTAGTTTTCACTCTTAATGACAGCAAAGCTAAGTCAGAATCTACCCCTGCCCCTCTCTCTTACCGTCCACACAGGCGGGTCTAGCTCTTGTAGTTCCAGCGATCTGGCCCTTCTTACAGGCACAGCGGGCCGTCTGCCTGGCGATGGTCCGCCGTGGTTGGCTGCTGTCCCTGTCCAGCGTCACAATCTCACATGTCCCCGCTGCCAGCTGGCCTGGAAATGACATTGCACCACAGGACACGAGGTCAGAAAGATGAAATCATAAACAGGGCAAAATAAATGACTCTGTCTCTTCTGTTAAATTTGTGTTATGTTGTATGTTCAGCAGTGTAGAACTTTTTTTTAAATCCTTGGTAGCTCAGCTGACAGGGCAGCAGGTTAACAATAGCTAATTTGTAGTGTCAGGTCTTATGAGAACAACTAGTGCATGTGTGCATTCTGAAATGTCCTTATCTTTAGCAAAGACTCTAGACACATTAATATGCATGCTAAGATCATTTAACCTCAGAAAGGTAAGACTCATTGTGCTGTACCGGTTGTATCCTGGAAAGTAGATGCTTTATTCCCCTGCTGAAGTACAGGCAGGTGTGATTTCAGTGCTGGGTTTAATAAAAGCTAGAGAGGAGTAAGAGCAAGGTTCAATGATGGAGCACATCCAGGTTCTTCTATTTACATTTACAAGACAGAGCACCGGCCTTGGTGAAAGTGTGCACCTCTTGATGTCCTTTTAATTGCTCACGAATTCAACTTTCTTTTTCTAAGAGACGCTGCGGTGTCTAACTTGAATAAACAGATTGGAGATGTGAAAGGGCTAGATGAAAAATCTACTTTCCTTTAACTGATTTTAACCACATCAGCAGGAATACCATTTTTGCCTCTTTCACCGTGAAAGCGATTTGCGTTCATTAAGGTTTGACAGGCCTGAGATCCTTAGCCCTCGACATCTCCACTGGAACCGCTCACAAGCCAGCAGAGGGACACTGTAATGGGGCTGACTTTAAAAGACAATGGTGGAGAAATTACTTTTAAATTTCAGCCACCTAAAGACTACCCATGAGCTATTTCCCATTAAGGGCCACATCCAATCAGTGCACCTCTTTGAAGGTAATGTTCCCATTACCCATGAATAAAACGCATGAATACTGATGAACTTTGTAATTGCTGCCAAGCCCCACTGTCTTACACACAGACATATCCTTCCATGTATTCAATCAGGCGACCTTTGGCCTTGTAGCTGGGCCCTTGCTGCTCGCAAATTAACCTTTGTCTGTGTGTGGAGGCCCTCGGATGCCATCTTGGAGAGGCTTATCGGGATCTAATTGTGATTGGCAAGAGGATGGAAGTTGTGATTAAATCTGGACTTGAGTCGCGAACACTTGGGTGGCTAGCTTAATGAACTGAGCGGCGAGGGGTCACACCCAGGGTAATGGGGATCTATCAGGATTCATCCACATGCAGGTACCTGCGGTGGCCATGGTCACACACACTGAGAACACGGCTGTGTGCATATAATATTTAGCTTGCTATACTCTTACATGTGCTATTTGAATAATATGTCTATGGATATAGGTTTGCATGTGTTCAGTACCTTCAAACGTTGATTAAGTAGCATTATGCTGCACTTTAATTAATATATTTATATAAGAAGACAGATATTCAAAAATTAATTGATGTAACAAAACGTTGTCTCTGAGAATTAGACAGAGCTGTAGTGTTTTAGCAATGGGTAAGGGTTCAGACACATGGATCCGTTACTCAAGCAAATTCCTGGAATTAATCTTCTCACTGGTGATACCTGAAACAACACACCCCTACCAGTCACGGACATTCTTCAGTTTAATAGTTTAACCTTTTAATAATTTAATTATTCTTCTTTTGTTTCACATTTTTGTGTGTTTTGCTGACACCAAAAAATTATATCCCAAACGAGTGAAAACAAGCTTAAAACATCTCCTGACATATTTTCTGCTGAAACAGGCCAAATTATTTTGGCAGAAGTGCTACTTCTGTCCAAAATGTCAGAAACACAGTGTGAAAAATGCTTTGCAAAACTACTGCGACTGCTTCCAAGGAGCTGGCAGGTCACTGATAAACGAATGCAGAATTAGCTAACCCACTTGGAAAAGTAACACAAATTTGGTATTTGCCCAGGCAGATGCATTTGATGGTTCACTTGTCAAATATAGGGTCAAAGTAAAAGTACTGTACTCCAATAAATGTCAAATTAAGTACCAGATCAAAGTGGCCAATTATTTCAACTACTTTATCGATGTAATTAAGAACAGCACCCATCATTACCCATGTCCACCTATATTGTCTGTGTGTCTGCTTGTGTGTGCATGCAGCCAGTTACCAGGCGTTATTGGTATACAATTTATTATATCTATAAATACAACTCTACAAAGAAGACAGGAGACGTGATTAGAGATGTGCAGAAAGATAAATTAACACAAGATGCCTTTGCTCAGAAAGGCATGCCAACAAAATTCACTGTCTGAAATGTTTTGCAGTGAGATGAAGCGCCCCTTCCCCATCGAAACACATACACACACACACACACACACACACACACACACACACACACACACACACACACACACACACACACACACTTGCTCTTCTTCTCTTTCATGCCTTCTTACTTAACATACCTCTTGCATCTATTCTATCTTTAATGCCTGATGTCGGATAATGATGTCTGAACTGCTGTATGTGTATTTACATCTATGCGCATCTTAATGCTACTCACTGCCTTCTTCCTGCTTCCTCTTTTGGAACTCTTCCATCGCAAGACGCTGGACAGACTGTTTAGATCTGTCTTATGCAATCTTGTGAATCACTGTGCCACCGAGTTACCATGTGCGAAGTCAACAAGTTCAGAGACTGTGGCTGATTTGACGCTGCGATCCTCTGTTGTTGGTCTATTTTGAGTCGATGGAGCTCATTAATTGACTATGTTTCATCAAACAGGGGTCTTGCTCTTGCCGCCACAGCTGTAGCTGTCAGGAAACTGAATTAATATCTGTTTTATGTTGTTGTCTTGCCGTGTAAAGTATACTACTTCTTGGTATGACGATGAATCTTCACATTTTAAACTGAGGTTAAAACGAAACAGTTCCTTACTCACATTATGAAGCTAAATAGGACAGAGAAAAATATTTCATGTTTTATTTAAATGTATATTTTTGAGCTGCTGACACTGATCTTAACTGTTGGATTATATACCTTTAAAACTTTGAAACAGACCTTTAAACTGGTCAGGAATTGCTTGGCAACAACTGGTCGCTAGGATAAAATGAGTAGTCCTTGAGCAGCTTCAAGGACTTCAAGTGTTTGCTGGAGGTTGCTAAAACTGATGACTAAAGCTTGATTTAGACTTCCCACTTAGACTGTGGCAAACCAACTTACATACTAACTGCAAGCTCTTTTTATTCCTACAGTGCAACTTTCCACACCATTTAATTTGTTGTGGTATGCGTCGACGAGACGTGTAGTTACATTTCTCAGGAGGTGCATTTCAGGTTGCATAGAAGCTTGCAGCATAAATTTAAAGGGGTTAAAGCGTAAGTTACAACTTAGATCTGACACATTCATATGTAAGCCCCAATCACACATGGAGTAAAGACCGGTCAGTAACTCCACGGTAACCACTGGTTGCCAAGAAAAAAATGTGTATCCCCCAAATCTAAAATTCTTTGCTGTTGCTAGGTGACATTGGCCAAAACGAGCTAGTTGAAGTTGCTAGTTGTACTGAAAACCTTGCAATTGTTTTGGTTGCTAGCAGTTTGTCATGGTCAGCCTTAGTTTATATGGAAGACGCAGGCTTGTCTCCAAACTCTTGCCAACTACGAACCGCTAACAGTCCAGCACAAATCAGAAACACACACTGCTCACTTTCTAAAACATTTTGGTTTCAACGTAAGGCACAACCTTTACTTTGAAGATTAATGGTTTCCATTATCAAATTGTGTTGCAGTTTGTTCAAGTTTCATTACAGCTCACTGGTTAGTTAGCAAATCTATGTAGACAAGTTGCCATTTTCAATCCAACAATAGGCACCCCAGCAATCTGCTTGCGACCAAAGCAATCACAAGGATGTTTTTGTGCGCAGTACCTTTTATGTGACAAGCAAACATTCACCAACTGACCGGGAAATACACATTTTTCCAGGGGGTAGTTGATGAGTATCTAGGCTTGTGTGACTGAGGCCTTGAATTGAAATTGTCAAATTATTCAACGGGTTGAATTTCTGTGCACGTTTGAACACATTTTATGGCTGTAAAACTCAAAAACAATTTCACTTTTAAATTGAAGTGTAACAAATGTGTTTCATGGAGTTTGGTCAATGTTAAGATAATTCATCCATGCCAGCTGACGCAAGACTTTAATGAGAAGAGTTAAAAGCCATTATACACACGCTAACATGCTTAGAAAGCAGTTTGATGTTGGCCAGGTATTATATTCACCTTCTTCATTCATCATATTAGATGTTAACCAGTTAGCACTAACACCAGAAACACAGCTCCACAGGTATGTCCACAGTAAGTAATTAATCCTTAATAATAACAAATATCTTCCTCAGATTTCACAGCAGTCCATAACTAAACCAGTAATAAAATGTAAAAATATGGTCCAACTTTCGAATTCTTGCAATAAATTCTAAATCAAATTTCCGCAAGCATCCTTAATATGCTACTAAAAATGATAATAAAAAGTTAATACTAAAAATGTATCTGGGTTGCCATCCTGAGGAATTTGTTTCTGCAGACAGTTTTACAGACAGAAAGATATTTGTTTGATAGTTGGGGGGAATCTCACAGAAGTCTTTAGGGAAATGCCAAAACAAGTTCTAAATGCAAGTGTTCTAGGTGTTTCAGTTTTTCCAGATAATATGTAAGAGAACTTGAAGACAAGCTGGTCTCTATCTCCCAATAACGTGGGAGTTGACTTCATTGCTTCTTTTCTAAAACAAATTGCTCCAAGCGTCCCTGTGGCTCTGCCTCCAGAACACAGTGCCAAGGATAGGACAGACTCTGCCACTGTGAAACACAGCAAAGCTAAACAAACAAAGAATAAAAAAAATGAACCGAACCAAATCTCCCCAACACAACAAAGTATCCCTCCTCCCACTGGTCCTGGGGGATCTGCAGAAAAAGTTGAAATGTTAGAGGATACACAGCTCCGATAAGGCTCTCTCACCACAGCATAACTGCACATTTGGTCCACAACACAAACTCTGTATTTCTCAGAATTAATATGAAATATCATTGTTCATTTACAATTTATTACATGCACTGATGCAGTCTTTTCACAATCATCCCATGAAGAAAATGGACCGTGACGAGAGGAAGCTGTAATCCCCTTTTTGGGGATAGCCACATAAACAGTGGAGAAAAAAAATCAGAAACTGGAAGGAATCCTTAGAAAGAAGCCCAAAGCTTGTACTAGTAGTGCTATGATTCATCATCAACCTTATCGGCTCCTGTTGTTGAGCAGTTGTCAACTTGGCCAGCCAAATGCCTGATTAAAATGTATGTGTGGCCACCCTAGAGTGAAATGAAGGCTCTGACTGTGGCAGAAGATGAATGTGACACAGTGTATGACTTAATGCAATGTAATGTTATTGACATGCTCCTGTGTCTTATTATTCCTTTTCCCGCTATTCAGCACATTAAAATTGCACAGCCATACAGGGCTATTTGACAAATGTCCAGCATGGCATTGCAGGAAGACTTGACTCGACCCCTGCTGCTTGCATCTTTTGCTTTGCGTCTTTTTCAGAAGGTGCTTTTTCATTCATTTTTTAAAAATATATTATTTTTTGTCTTGTTTTCCTGCTCAAGAGACCCAAACGCAAGAAAAAGCTACTTCTAAGAATCTGCTGATCTGAATGTCTAAGATATTTATAAATGTGTGGTTAAGGCTTGCTATGAACGGTTGGTATAGTTTGGTTGCTGTTTTTTTTCTCTTCTTCTTCTTCTTTCTTGGTCCTTTGAAAATCTAAAGTGTGTTAGACTCATGCTGAGATTGCATACTGTGCTAAACAAGAAGCTGCTATTACTGAACCATTTTTGAGTGTCCTCGTAAATGCAGCACAAAAACACATTCTGACATGACATTTACTGAGATACTGAAGTGCGGTCTAACCGAATGAGTTTTTAATTAGCCCTCATTTTCCAGTAATACTTATGGCAGCGTACATAAGAAAGATGAGTCCTCCCATGCAAAAAATAGTTGCAAAATGTCTCTGGATGGTAAATGAACACCACGGCACACATTTGAAGTAGTAAATGAAATTCAGCCATTTAACAATGGCGGTGCAACAAACAAATTATAAATGGGATGTACATGGGGATAAAACCTTAACTGCTCACAGTGGCATATGAGAAAAGATGGTCCCATCAATTACTAATGCAAACACAATTAGCATTTTTTTTAATCATTATTATTACTATTATTATTATTATTGGGATTTTTTTTAAAGCAAACTAATACATGCTGCCTCAAATAACATGCTGCATCATGTTTCAGGTATTATAAACTGATTGTAAATTATATATAGCACCTTTCAAGATAAATATCATAAAGTGCCTTACAGCACAAAAATATTAGTCTACAGAGTTTGCATATTTATATCCAAATATCTGTTTATAAAGAAGGTATAATTAGCTTAGGAACCAGAATAATTTGATCTCATTTTAAGCGCTGATTGACTGGAAGGTAGGCTTGTGATTGTACTATAATAACAGGATACAGGAACAGATAGATATAATTGGAAGCCCACTTTTTAATGCACAAAATATGTAAAGCTTATCCTTAAAAATATTTAGTCACATTTAAATTTCAAAGACAATCATTGGGACGATGTTATTGGACACATTTAGCGGCAAAGCAATAGTCTTGAAAACTGTATTAGGAGGAGATAACAGGAGCATTGTAGTTCTTTAGAGTCGCCACACATTTGCTGTCATTTGAACCAACCAAGTGACTACCATCAGCATCTGTGGAGCCCTGTGATCTCACTAGCATGGCTAAAATTATGCTGTGTAAGGGGAAGAACCTTAAATGCTGAAATATATACATGCAGTATTGATTTGTGTATTAAGCAAACATTGTTGTAATTGTGTCTCCAAGGAGCCAAGTCACTTGTGTATATTGTGCAGCTGTGAAGCAATTACAACAGTGCTAACACGCAGATATGCAATACATGTAATGTTTAAACAAAAAATTATTTTTCACATACTCATCATTTAAGCTAGTTGGAGACTGCCATTTCTGTTCGGAGAACTCACAGTGTGAGTGTGAAACATTGCCAGGCTTAAATACTATATCACTACAGCTGTTTGGATCGAGACAAAAGAGTCCAGCGCCAACATTGCAAGTCTATACGCTGTTTTAGCCAAATGTAGCATTAGTAGAACCTTGGTGTCATCATCCTACCCTAAAGCCTGATGGGCTAGCTTTTAAACAAATCCTTTTAACAAGCCTAATCAAGGCTTGAAGAGCAAGTTGAACAGCATGTGGTGTGACGGGAAGGAGAGCAGAGCAGACGATATTACAGCTTCAGGTAAAAAGCAGAAAGCTGATGGAGTGTCAGAATGAAAGACATATTTAAAAAAATAAAAATAAAAAAACAACAATCATTTTATGTTTTAAGTGAAAGGGTTTTAGCTTAGCAAGCATAACATAACGCATCTGCTCAGCTAACATGTTTAGCTAAGCTAGTTAGCTTGGCTCAACAAACATACAAGATCAAGGCATACAGCCTGATCCTCTCCAAAATCGTCCAGCAACTTCCACCTTACTAACCAGCATGACACATGCTGTATTTCCTCTAAAACAATCCACTGTCTTTAGAATCTAAATAATCTATTCTAAATTATTACCTATTATCAATTCTAAAAACAATACTGTAAACCATAGTTTCTGATTGGCGTGGAGCATATTAGCATAGTAGTCAATTAACTTTAATAAAAACAGAGATACACTTACTATTATTTTATTTGATTAATAGAATATAATTGTTGGAAGGTAGATTTCATTATCTTTTATAAAAACAAATCTTGTTAGGTTGCTCCATCTCCGGTTAAACTAATCTAAACTAATCTCCTAGTTTCTTTTTACTTTTTCCTAAGGGCAGCTGATATCTTGAACTACTTTTTGACTTGCTCTGGATACTTAATTAAAATAAACTCAGAAAAATCTAACTGATTGACACACACACACACACACACACACACACACACACACACACTAGACTAGAGTGACCAAAAACTCATAAAAAGTTAGCCTTGGAATTATTAATACCTCGTCTATGCTGCCATGAGTCAGAGAAAGTTCTGGAGACAATTCTCATCGGAGCGCTTCTTCATCATGCAGAGAGAGAGTGAGGGAGAAAAAGAACTGTAGCTTGGCCGATCTATTTTGGGTGAAGCAAGCTTGTATGAGTGCTTCACTTGCTTTGAGGAAGTGGAAGTGATTTGATTTTTCTTTGCTGCGTTTTCCCCTAAAATGTTCAGGCAAAGAAGCAGTCGCACTGAGGCACAAACACACACACTAAAACATACAATTATGCATGAAAGAATATAAGCAGATAATGCAGCACACAAACTATTGCCAAGGATATAACCATGAGACAGACTTCTATCGTCCTCTCTGTCTTTCTTACATACAGTATGTGCACTCAGACATACTTAACTGAATATTGCCATGCAACCATAACGAAAATTTAAGTAAGTCGAGCCTCTGCTCTGCACAAATCTCATGAAGATAAATTTTCTGCTCCTAGTTCTCAATTTCTAAAATTTCCAGCACAAGATAATAAGCATAAAAAGAGCTGCTTTTAATTCCAGTCAGTCTCTCAGTGATGACCCATGTGCTAATCAGTACAAGTTAGTATATTAATTTACAAAAGTGAAATGGCAAACATGGTCCACATTATACTAGGTAAATATTAACAGTTAACATTTACACTGGGAATGTGTCACACAGATGTCACATCAGAGCTGCCTCTCTCCTGCATAGGGTGGCTGATTAGAAGTTGTGACCCATTTCTCTTAAAAAAGAAAAAAGCCATACATTTGTCATGCTTTTCGATATTCACATATAAGAAATATTAAAAATAAGCAACACAAAAAATGTTTCTCTCTGACAAAAAAAGCTATAACATCTGCCGCATATATTAAAACAACCCAGTACAAGAAGGTTTATAAGATTTGCAAACCACTGCATTCTTTTCATTTAAGTTTTACACAATGTTTCCACACAAAGGGTGTGGGCTCAAATCCACAATCTGGCTGTGTTGTGTTTACATGTTCTTCCTGTGTCTATGTGGGTTCTCTCTGAGGAACTCTCACTTGTTTTTCTCACAGTTCAAAGACATGCAGATACAGGAGTTAGGTTAATTTGTGACTTTGAATTGCCCACGAGTCTGAATAGTTTTCTGTGAGAGCCTGGAAACGGTTTCTCATAGGGTGATCCTGAATTGGATAAGCAGAAGAAAAGTGGTGGATGGACAAAGTTCCAACTGCTTTGGAATTGGGTCTGTATAATTTAAATTAAAAAAAAAAAAAGTTAAAAAAAAAAAAGCAACTGTGGCTTGTGGGGACATGAGTTTTAGACCCGCACAATGGAGAACGTTTGGCTGAAATGGTTTCTCACTTTGTTCAAGAAAACTAACAGTAGCACCAGCTACCCTGAGCAACCGGAAGACATTGGAAGCTAATGATATCCCTTGAATTAGCTCACCTAAGTAAACCTTACAAAGGCTCTCTTTCTCTCATCTTGTCTCTAGCTTCACCAAACAGTGAATGACTTTGAGCTTTTAGGAAGAGGCGAATGTGTACTGAAAAGGAAAAGAAAAAAAAGGAAGATTTGTAATGAAAATGAATACAAAAAATACAACTAGTTTAATTCTGACTATATTTTATGGACTAAAGTACTGTAAATAGGCAGGGCCACAACTCTTAATCTTTCAGTTCAGGTGTTTTCAGTCCCACCGTGTCACTGGTGTATTAAACTCAAGGTTCTAGCCATGAAGTTTGCCTTTACAGTAGGGCTGGGCTATATGATCTAAAATCAAAATCACATTCACATGGACATTTTCCCTTGATTTCAGTGCATGTGTATTATTATCACACGTACACACATATATTTTTCTTGCACTCAGGGTTCACTAGGTACAGTATGCTAAAATACTAAAGCTGGAATTTTTATTATTTATTTATTGGTAATATGATTGGGCTCAAAGCTTTTTAACAGCTTAGTAGTATTGATTTCAGTTACTGAAACTATTAATCACACAGTTGTTTGTTGTCCGTTTTTGTCTTTCTGTTTGATGTTGTCTTTACTAAAACCAAAAACAGTGTCCAAATAATGGACACAGGATTTGTATTTGCTCCAGTTGCTACCTAGACCATGTATGTAACATCATATACAGTAATACATTTAAAGGGAACAGTGCATAATGGTAAGTACATAACTTTTGTCTATATACTGTAATTTAATGCTGTTTAAAATTTGATTACTCATTATGGCAAATGAGGCTTGCCTCCATCATATTTGGGTTCAAATACACCCTTTCATAACATTACAAATTATTAAAAGTCAGACATTTGAGTAGAATTTAGTAGAAAAACTGCTTAAATCTACCACTATTTCCACTCTCGCTCCATGACCTTCTTCCACGCAGTAATCACAGCTTTTCCAAAATGGCTTCCAGAGTGTGTCAATGTAAAAATGCTACCTTGGTTTTATGGTTTATGTGGAGATAGAAGTACACTATGATAATAAAGTAGAAGTCTTGATGACAGTTTTGTTTATTTTGTTTGTTTGTTTTTACCCCTTTTAACATTTTTTTCTAAATTCAGCAAAAAGTGGTAATTTATTTTTACAAAACAAAGATGTGATAAATCAGTTTATTGCTAGAAAAAATCAGACATTTCACAATCTTACTGAGGTCCCATTCCAAGTACAGTAAGATACAAATGAAATGCTTTTCTTCTATTAACTACATAATGAAGCAGGGACCCCCTTTTCCTACTGTGACCTTGTGTAAAGCCCATAAAGAATGGTGTTTCCCTAGAGGCACCCTCTTTTCCCCAGTGTTAGTGTTTAAGAATAATGAACTCTGCTTAATAACAGGTTGTTGGTGCGAAACAATGAATGACCATCAATTAAAATGGAGGGGGGGAAAAAGTAAAACAAATAAGACACTGTAAGCCTCGATATCACCGGAAAGTTCATGTGCTTACACACATGCTGCTACTTCACTAAAGCAGTAAAGCACATTTTTTCTCGCCCTGAGGATACGTCACAACAGGGCAATGATGTTCAGGTGAAATCCCTTAAATCTTGCTATGGTTTAGCAGACTATAGACCCAGAACATGTCAAAGTCCAATCATTTCTGTCGTTCTGTTCCCCTCGGGGAAGCATCTAATGTCAGACAGCGTTAGTCTCCTGATTAGATCTGGAATGTATGCTTTAATATAGTATCTATAACTAAGTGTGTTTGGTAAGAGCTTATATACATTTTGCACATGCATGTATTCCATGGACTACAGTTGTCATATTACTGGGTCGTCTTTGTTACTGCACTTCATTTTCCTATATAAAAATGTTCTCTAGCCCCCTTATTTATATTCTCTCACTGACATGGACAGAGGCCCTCGCTAGGGCGCTAGGGATATTCACGATTTATAACCTGTCTTCCCCAACAAAATATCAGTTGAACAAAAGCCCTTTTTTGAAAAACTCTTTATCCAAACTTCAAAAAGGTGCACTCGTGCAGATGTTTTGCATTCCGTACAAAGCACCGACACATTTTTGAACGTGACGTGAAGAAGAATGTGGACCTACAGTGAAAGGAGAAAACAAAAACTAACCTTCTGAGTCACAGTCACAACATACGAAAAAGTAATGGATTCATGTTTCTGCATCAGGGTGCCACAAAGTCTTTGTAGTGCTGCTGGAAGTGCTTCCAGTGCTGTGATGCAACTCAAAAATGTAACTGCAGAACAGAAAGTATGATTAGTCAACTGGAGGTGTTTGTATTTGCCCCTTTATGTCTCTAATTCAGACAAAAACTCTATTTGTTGTGGATTAAAACGCAACACAAAGTGAGCTAATGTCTGCTGCTCTTGATAATCTTAGACAATGTTATATTTTGTGATCTCGCAAAGCCATTTCGAGGGCTTCTCAGTGATTGTCACAACCATTAAGTGGCTACAAAACTGGAAGCACAATTATTTCAAGTAGGCTTTATAATTAATGTGAAGGACTTCTTGGCATAATCTGTTAATGTCTGCGAAGGAAAGAAAATGTGTGAAGTCAGGAATTTTTGGCATTTATGTGCTTGCATTTCTGTCTTGGGCTATATATATGGAATACACTTAAACAAACGTGCCATAACTAAATAATGCTTGAACTTAGCTTTAATTGTCATAATATAACTATAAACACTTTTACTATTGGTGTATTACACACATGCTAAAAAGACAGTTGAGAGTTAGCTAGAAATTAGCTGTAAGTATGTGCAGCACTACATGCTGATATTATGGATGTCACTAGAACCAATGCTTATGGCAGTTTTTGATACTAAAATTCTGTGAATGCAGTGATACTTGTCTTATGCTCCCTACTTGGAACATAGGCAAAATAACTAGGTCTCAGAAATATTCGTAACATCCATCTTTCCTTAATCAGGGCCGGATATCCAGTCTCAGCAGAGAAGCCCAGACCTCCCTCACTCCAGCCACCTCCTCCAGCTTGCCTGGCGTTCTCAGGCCAGCCTAGAGGTATAATCTCTCCAGCATGTCCTGGGTCTGCCCCGGGGCCTTCTGCCAGTGGGACATGCCTGCAACACCTCAACTGGCTCCTTTCGATGTTGAGGAGCAGCGGCTCTACTCTGGCTGAACTTCTCCCCCTATCTCTAAGGGAGAGGCCAGCCACCCTTCGGAGGAAGCTAATTTTTGCCGCTTGTATCCGCGCTCTCGTTCTTTCAGTCACTACCCACAGCTTGTGACCAAAGGTGAGGGCAGGGATGTAGATCGACCGTTTTCCCCTCAGCGAATCGCTACCTTATCGTGGTGGTAGGGGTTTGTGTGTCCCAGGGATCACAGGGGCTATATTGTCAGGGGTCTTCTGCCCCCTGGTAGGGTCTCCCATGGCAAATTGGTCCTGGGTGAGGGACCAGACAAAGAGTGATTCAGAAGACCCCTATGAGTAGAACATCAAGGGAACAGTTCACCCTGCCCTGGATAGGGTTACCAGTGCCTCGCCCTGGACCCAGGCCCAGCCCGACACAGCCCGGAAAAGGGACATAGGCCCATTCTCCTGCAAATATTGGTACTTGGATACTAATTAATATTAAAAATTAATATTGGATTAGCTACTCATTTGAAGGGCAGGCACACAGGCCCTCCACTCACTAGTAGCTGAATACACATTAGTAGCACAGTGAACTTGGTAAAATGACTTAAAAACGGAGACCCTTGTCCTTATGAAGAATTTCATACGGTCAGCAAATCTCCAATTTCAGCAAAACTAAACTTTTAAACAATTATTTAAACATGTATTAACCTGGCCGATGCACATGGCAACGTTGGTTAATGTTGAAGCTAGCCAGCAAGTTTTACCAATTCTGCAAATCCATAAGATAGCTAATGTTAATTTAACAGGATAACATGATTACTTATGTCTCAGACTGAAGCAGCCTACCATACAACTCTTATTTGATCAGCACTGAACACAAAGTACCAAGTCACCAGAAATACAGGAAATAAACACTGACATAGCTCAATACGCTTGTACCAACTACGTACTTTTTTTTACAGCACATCTTTATTTTGCATTTTTCTTCACTCTGTGGTTTTGAAAATGATATTGAGTATCATATATGTCCTGTGTATAGGTATCAAGTTTAAAATTCTAGTGTTGTAATAACCCTACTGGATATTGCAGTTTAATCTTCAATTACACATACCACCACATCTAAAGCTTTAAAAGTGGAATCACCATTTTACCAACAAATAATATAACATAATCTAATAATTATGTTATATCAAGTGAAAAGAATGTAATTTTATATATTATCAGCCCAAGGTCACCTCCTTGTTGTTACATTATGTCAAAACTCAAAGCTAAACTTCATTGTTTGAAAAAAAAATCAAAAATTCAAAGTGACTTATGTTTCCAGGGAAGTAGAAGTTTCAGAACAAAAATGTTTAATCTCACATGAATCATCCATCTACTGCACACTGCGGTGGCGATCAACAGGTGACACTCAGCTATAAATAACTCCCTTCCTACAGGGGAATCTAAAGCAGAAGCAACCTCGACAAAGACACATAAATATAAATGAACTTGGAGTTTGTTAAGTGAAAAGTGAAACAGGCTGGTCACACATCCACATTCGCTCCTATGGATCCCATCCATTCCTAATCCCCCACCTGAACTACAGTATTCAGCTCAGTTATCTCAATTCTCTGAGGCTTTATAGGCTGCTTAAGTATTAACGAGAAAGCACGGTTCTTTCCACAACGTTTTATCTTCTTTCAGTTAAATTGAAGATGTAAAGATGATCAATCATGTAATATCTTTCACAGCACACTGAGACAACCTAAAAATGATATAATGGTAATATAATAATAAAATCTGTTTTATATAGTGTGATGGTATTGATGTTAATTGAAAAGTTAAAGTCGCATTTCATGACGGCAGGAGTGTGCAGTCTGGGCACTGGTGTATGGGAGTGGCAGGGTGCATGGCTCCTTTCACTTCGGCTTGATCAGCATGCAGGCTGGGATGTTGGGGAGAGCGGTGATTGAATACAGAGGCTGCAGGCCTCAGCACTGCCTTTAATCTCTACTCCCCATTTAAGTTGGCCTCTGTGTTGCCGCTCTGCTGAGGCTCAGCTGGAGCATAAAGACACCAACGCGCACAAACAAACACATACACACTGCCACATCTGCCAGCCCTCTCTCAGTCCCATCTGTCTTCTGGTATGTCCATCTTTGTGTTTTCGCGTGTCCCTATCTCTGATCAACTGTTTCTCTTTTTTCATCCACCTTTTGGTACTCTGACTGTGTTTGCCCTCCATTTTCAGTTTGTAAGTTAATCAGAATATATATATAGATACCAAACTGTTGCGGAGTCCCTAGTGTAATAATTTACCTTCCAGGTCTTATGTGTTAGTCCATGTGAACTAACACATAATACCTGGAGCACCATGCATTTTATTTTATTGCCCAATAGGGAACACAACAGACTGTATTTAATAAGTGGTGTAACCATACTGAATGAGTTTAGTTACAGTTATCTGTAACAGTAAACCAGTACTCCCGTGTCCTCATCATTTTTACTGTGTGTGTTGGGGGATGGGGGGGGGGTGTTATGAGCAAGGTAGGCATGTGTTGCGATTGCAGTCGGCATTATACTGAACAAGGAAGTAAAAGCTGCAGAAAACAGGACTTGTTAAAAAAATGGCTTGTTTGTGAGTTCTTATTAATTCTGTTCCTGTATTTCAGGGTGAGCAGAGAAAACAGAAAAGTCAGGTCGGTAGATCCGCAAAAACCCTATTTATCATGACTAGTTATCAGTGAAAAAACAGCCAGAGCGCTCTTTTGTTTGTTTCTACCTCCTTTTTTTTGGCATACCAAATCTCCGACATTGGAACAACTGGCATTTTTTTCAGGTTTCATGAAAAGGCTATTTTACCATGTGATGAACACATTTATCCATATTTGCAAGTATTGTTGAAGGCACTGACAATTTGGAGAAAAAAATTATTTAACAGGCCTTGGAAAATATTGTTCACAAACCCTTAAAAGCAAAAAAATCAAATCAAATAAATCCATATTTTGTATTAGCTAGTGTAGTGCCAGAGCCTGTTTGAGGTGCATGTGAAAATCCAGTTTGCTGAAGATGGTGACCGAAGCAAGCATTGGGAGAGGATAACTGTTCTTGAGCATTTTTAATTATTTAGCAGAGAGTCAATATATGAAGAGGCAACGCTGTACTTCTTTCACAAAAGGAAGGAAACGACCCCAGGGAGTACAACACTACAGTATAGTGCAACACGGGGAATGGAACAGTGTCCTCATGTTTAGACAGACAAAAAATAAAATAACAAGCTTGCAAAACCAGTAAAGTGAAGACCTGGCAATATATTGCTTCTTGCTGAGGAATCTCCACAAAATAATATCAACAAAACAAATAAGAAAAAACAGATGGAGAAAATGCAAAGTTTGGGCTCGGAGAACTCAGAAGATACTCATCCAAAGTAGCCCCTGTGATGGACAGGATATGCCGTTAGCTGCAGGAAGTTGGCAGCCGCACCAGGCTGAAAGTTAATATTTTTGTCTCCCTGAGGGAAAAAAAACGAGACTGTAAGCACAACTTGGGATAAAGGAGACGAAAACAGAGGGGCGCAACCCATCAGAGCCTCCACTCTCACTGATGGGTCCCAGCTTTTGGCTGCTTTTCAGGTGAACTGCTCCAGCATCAATAAGCAATGAAAGTGAGGCTGAAGGTGATTGCCGCATGAAAATTTCAGAACGGGCCCGCTTTTTTGACATGGTTTGAATGAAACTGTGTGGAGAATCAAAATGAAAATCAGTGAGAAATCTACTTCAAAGTATTTGCAGAGTGGTGCGTCTTCTGCATTTACGTGCTTAAATATAGCCTCAGGCGTAAATGTTGGAATGTCTGCCGACCAGCCGGAGTATTACCTAGAGTGAAACAAACAAACAAACAACGGCTCTACAACTCCGTTTATGACTAACACAAGCATTTCCAGGTAATATTTTTTGTGCAAGTCGTTTTTGCTGTTGGTATTTAGGGAAACCGTATTATCGAGATACAAGCACAAATATTCATTGTACTCACAGCCAATAAACACAATACTTTTTTAAATGCAAGTGTGAAAGTAGTAGACTTTCTATTGTCTGTGTTAATCTTGAATATGAGGGAGTAGAGTTTTATTGGAGCAGTTGTGTTAATGTTAACAACATCCACCAAGATCTTCAAGGTCAACTTAATGATTTATTGGTTGAAAATTGACAGAAATCCTTATAATGTGGACACTATGATTCTTGCAAGTAGGGTGTGTATTGTCAACGTATAGAGGGTAATGTATGAAGATTTAAAATATTATCTCACATTTGACCTCTGACATGTCCTTCAAGGTCAGAAGTCTGGTCTAAAGGACAAAGTGATAATAATTCCACATGAAGTTATTTAAGACTATGTTTCTTACTGCCATTGTTTGTATTGTCAACATTTAGGCATATAGGGAGTGGTATATGGGGATTCTAAATATCATGTGATTTTGGATCCCTAGGTCGAACTTTCATAAATTGTTTTTAATTTTTAAAATCAAAATGTGTTATATCTACAAACAGTCAAGAGAGGAATGCTGCCTAGTTACTTAGAAACAAACTGTAACATAATAAACTCACCATATTCATGTCTATTTACATATCAATACTTGTTATTCATCACCTACTCCTACATAATGTCTGTGTCATCAAAGTTAACAACTGTCATACAATCCCTTATCTGATTTTTACTGCACTACAAACTTTTTAAAATAGGCTTAAACAGAACAGAGAATACAACATGAATATATAAAAAATACAGAACTATTGCTTTTTTATTGCAAGTTGGGGTTTTTTGAACAAAGAAAAACTCTTTTAGGTCTAGGGAATGATCATTTTCCAAACTGCATACTGCAAATTACACTTGCCCCTAAAATTTATTTTGATGCTAGGGGGTCTTTTACAATCAAACATTGTTTTATGAGTTTGGAGAGCCTATCCTGGCTACCATGGGGCGACAGGCGGGGTACACCCTGGACAGGTTGCCAGTCTGACAGTCTGCAGGGATAACACAAAGAGATAGACATGGCCCCAGCCATACCACCATGGTGCCCTGTGTCAGGTACAAATGCTGGAAAACATGTATCTAAAAGGTGTTGTGGCAGATCAGCAGTATTTGACCCATGGGGGGGAAAAAGACAATTCAACAAATGTTGCGATTGTATGTAAAAGCCAATTTTAAAGGTTTTCCTGCTGAAACGCTGGAAGATTATAGCATTTTCAACCAGCACATGAAACTAGTGTTAGCTCAATAAATAATTAACTACAGCACTGCAGCTGGCAGAGTCTGATGCTGCTGATTTGAAAATGGACTGTTTTGGCTACATCTGTCTGAAATCAATGGACCGTAGTTTCAGAGTGTGAAGATTTTCAAGTAATAAAAGCCATTCTACAATGCACAGGCATAGAAAGAGACCTGGGAACGGGGGGAGTGGGGAAGTTGGGAAAATGTCAGTTGCCAGATGTCTCCAACTGTTTCATTATGTACCAAGAAACCCCCTATATGTTGTGCCTGATTAGCAGCTCACCCAATTATCACTGTGCAACATTAGGGTGCCAATAAGTGCCAGGAAGCCGTTAAATAAGCCTACAGCTTTCACTTTATTCAGCCCTCAAAGTTTGCAATTTGCATTTTTCGGTGCATGTCACCATGTCTGGGTGTAAGAGCAGGAGGGAAACGAGAGAAAGTTGATGAACAGAGAGGGAAGGCAAGTGAGAGATGCTGAGAAGAAAAAAGCAGCAGATGAAAATGAGAGTACAATCAAGTAAAAATCACAAAAGAGAGACTGAAAATAGGTAAAAGAAAATAACTGAGTGATTTGTGCCATGACCTAAGTTATTCAGTGAGATTTATCTCTCCTCGCCACTCCACCGTACCTCCCTACCAGATGAGCCGAATAAAGACAATTCCCTCAGCTGAACAAAAGGTCTTTTCTTAATCATCCCAATAATGCTGCTGACAGCTGACTGACTGACAATGAGACAAATACACAGAACATGAAGCTCGTCTCATGTCGGACCATTGTAAAGAGGGGCTTTCATTCATGTACACACATGCTACATTTCCCCAGAGCTGCTCGTGAGTGACTGCAACAGTTTTTGGCGTGTTGGAAAGTGGAAAACCCGGTGTCAGAAATGTCATCTGAATGAAAGACAAAGAAAAAAAGAAGAAGAAAGTAATTTGTCCCTCCAACTTTTCTCTTCATTTCAAATGTTTTTCAGATGAATAATTTGGTGTCCTTGTGATGATTGCTGAGAAGAGTTTTGTGTGATTGATGCTTTCAGATGCAGGGACAAGCTGTCATTTTGTCATAGTCTCACAACACGTCCGTATCATGCTGGTACAATAGAAAATCAGGCCATGAGGACTAGCTCTTTGAGTGACTGTTAAGTGATTTTCTTTTACACAGAAAAACCTGCACATTGATGAAAAGAGCAAGAGATAACATTTTAAAATAAAAAGGAATTTAAATGCACTGACTAAAAGAGTGAAAAAGTGTCATTTCACATCACTAGATGCTGCATGATTTTTATTTGAAAGGCTGATAATAATAATAGGTTTTGAGAAAGAAGAAATTACTTTATCGTAGCTCAGTAAAGTAATGCCACTAGTATATGCTGAAACACACAATTTAACTGGGCATCTGAGTAGGCATTATTTAATTTTGTGTTACAGCAGGTCTGTAAATCGTCACAGAGTCCCTGGGTAATTAGCACATACAATGATAACTAACAATAATCATGTGATCAGTTCACCAGAACTCATACTTATGATACCTTTCATATCGAAATTCTGAAAAAAACAATGGCATTTGTTTTGTTTCAGTAACATTGGTAACATAGACGTCATGTGTACCAAGGTTGCAGTTCTGACGGGCACAGCATACACATACTCGGGATGGGCAGATTGATTCAAATATCAATAGTATTGATGCCAACACTGGTACAGGTGTTAAACCGATACTAGAATGATAGAACTGATATTTTAGTTTTTATTTTATTGATTGTAGTTTTCGATTTTCAAATTTGCCTCATATATGAACTATAAAGAATACATTTTAAAAATGTCTTAACGAAATGTTTATAGCATATTTAAAAAGCAGAAGTTGAACCAAACTCTTTAACACATTTAAAAAACCTAGTTTCAAAATAAATAAAAAGCTGAAAGTTCCTTTTTTTTGTGTGTTAATTGTGTGAAAAGTAAAAACCACAGTGATTTAGTTAGGTATTGAATTGTTCAAATTTGGCTAATTAAATATGCTTCTCATACATCATGACACTGCTCTCCTGTATCGGGATCAGCAATACTGGCCCTACATTTACTGGGTGTAAAATCGATACTAAAATTTGCAGTACTGCACATTTAGCATACTGAAAAAGGACTTAGGATGGCCACAAATACAGGAGTTATTGATAAGAAAGGCAATATAAGGTGAGTATGGAAGCTCTTTGCATTTCAGTCAGATGACCAAGGGGTGATAATCGATTCACAAAAGGAAATATCCAAACACTGCTATCATACTTTTCAGACCAAGGGAGAAAATACAAATACATAAAAGCGCTATACAAATGCAGGCCATTTACCATTTACCATTACTGTGTGACGTATCATTACTTTCAAAGAACTCAAGTTAAGTAAGTTTCACGATGCAGCAGCAACATTCAAATTCTTATTCTTATCATGTTATCCTGAAAAACAACTGATAAGTTTTTTTAAGACAACTGGTATTACAGGTATTCTATTCGATTCGATTCAATTAACTACTTAAGCTAACATCATGTAACTCCTGTAAACCATGTAGAATGATGTCCGTAAGCTACTTGGCAACCATCCTAATAATTCAGTCTGTGTTCTGTTAACAAAACATAATATGAATATTTTCTGTTTGTTATTTAGAGAAATCCCATTTTTGTAATGTTACTTTTTTCTTTTTTAAATAAAGGAATTCTTTGCCCTGTGATCTTTTACCTTTGCTTTCTTTTGGTATTTGTAACTGCTGAATTTATGGTATCGTGACATCCCAAGCTACAGCTACATTGTCATTGGCTGCCCTTATTCAAGTCTGAGCACGGGTTAAAACACAAGGTCCCAAAACTACATCTCTATGAGACTGGTAGAAGCTCCAGGGCCATCAGCCAGTGACAGAGCCAAGATACAAATATTGTAATATGTCCTAGTATATGCACCGATAGAGATCAAATGAAGGAATGATTTGGCCTCTGTCTATAATCAAAGAAAGTGATGGGCTCAAGTTGACCTAATGGCTCTACAGATAAATAAGCCCTTAAGCCTCCAAAATTATCTGTAACACTGCTGCTTATGCAGATCAAGCATATCACCCCCATTAAAACCCTGCAGCACTTCCAGAGCAGCAGTACTTGTGCTAACGATTTCCACTAATGTTTGCACTTATCATATATTGTATGTATCACAACATTTCATTTTCACTGTATGTGCACATTCTTCTAAATTGCAAGTCACATCTTAACTGTTACATAGTACAAGTAACATGCAATGAGAAGGACGCTGCTATCTTCGGTGCATTTGTGTATTTAAGGTCTCTGGTGTAAAAGATTCATTTGTAACATATAAAAGCTAAAATGTTTCTATTAAAATGTGTTATGGACATGTAATTATACTTTATGGCTCATAAACATGGCAAATGACTGCGTAGTACATAATACTTTCTATGTTAGAGACTGGGGTAACATAGAAGTGCAAGAATGAAATCTAACAGCATATTAACCATCACGAGGGAAAAAGACCATTAATAGAGGAATTCTCCCAAGGCCATTTTTTGCACAGCATATATAATTGGGTTACTTAGCAGTTACCGCAACCTCATAAGCCCAGCCATTTTGTTCAGCTAAGCTTGAGTCATCAGGTTTTCTAAAAGGGGCTCATTTGTCTGGGATATAACTGTCCCCACATGTTGTGAGAGTTTAAATAAAAAGTTTGATGCCAAAAGAATGATAGGGTGTTGTAATATCCAAGTGGTGCTTAGCACATGGGTATAAATGCCCTGAGTCATAAGGTCCAGATTTTCAAAACCCTTAAAACATGGGATTCCTCTACTCTCTTTAAGAGTGTTTTCTCTCACTCTTTGTGTAAAAAAAAAAAAAAAAGAAAAGTGGACCAGTGGCTTATAGTTGTAGTTTTCTATCTCTACAGGACTATCTGAAGTGCTGCGAGTTGGCTTCTTGATAACACACTTTACACCATGTAGTGATCATTACTCTAAAAGACAAAGACATGAAGATAAAGGTTAAAAGTGGAGCATTGCTTAATATAAGGTTTTAAATGTCACTTTGGGTGTCATATTTAAATGCCATGTGAATGTCTGTGCAGTAAGGCGGAATTCACTGTATACTTTTGAAAATATACTGTAGCAAACACTTGTAAGTAATGAAAAAATGACAAGATCCTGACAACCTCTTCTTGTGTCTGACAACCTAACATTCCTCTAATGCTGCTTTCTGCATCTGCCATCAATCTGCCATCAAATTATTCATCTAGAGAATAACTGAAGTGAATAAAAGAAAGGAACAAAAGGAAAAACAACCCTCACCTTTTGTTTTTTAATCTCATGATGCATCCAAACATACTTTTCCCCCCTTCTGTCTAATTTCCATAAGAATCAGAGGAGAAGGTGTCAGACAGGCCAATGTGAATGCTACGTTTTCACTGCACCACATTTGACTGCGCAAAAATAAATCTGATAGAGGTTTATAGTCGAATGCACACGCGACTGGTAACAAAAAACTAAATTTGACATACGTAATGCTGATCAACAAAAGCTGTTAAAAGTTATTACAGAGCTCGTGACTTCACCCCATGAAATACAATAAGTTTTGTTTTGGTTGTAAAAAATAAAAAATAAAGCAAAGGTGATGTATATCTTATTTGCATGGTAATATGTCATTTATTGCTCTGTAATCATGATGTATGTGTGCCATCTCTGGAAAATAAACCTATCAAAAGTTCTTACTCTGCTCATTTTTCATTTTCAACTACACGCCTCTGGACAATTTTTGAACGAAAGAAAGAAAAAAATCTCGACTGGGAACTACCTCAGTGAAGGCCGCCGCATTGTCGGAGGGAAACTTCTGTTCCCATAATTCTCCTTCAAGACATGCAAATACATCATCTTTTCCAAAACTCCCCACCCATTGCCACAAACTGCAGCAAAAAACAAGCACATAAAAAGGCAAACTGTGTCTTATATTTCACTATTCTGGCAGGGGAAGCTGTTTGGCCAGACATTTGCTCATGAATATTTAGGTGGTGGTGTTATGAATATGCATTAGAATGCCGGAGGAGCACTATCAGCACACAGATTTATGAGCTAGTGTAAGAGATAATGATAAAGGAGGAGCTAACCTGGCTACTGGTATGACAAACAGAATGCACATGGAGAAACACAGGGAACCGTATCCGTGTTTAAGGACAGAAACAGATCTGCCTCACAGTGATTAGGGAAAAAAAGAAAATAACAATAATAGTAATTTAATAAGACATATTACAGCAAAACGTCTGAAGCTAATGGCCTAAATATGTATTACAGGTATATTACAGGTTTTAAAGGTCTGTGTAAATACACGAGTAAGGCAATTTTTTATCATTTGCTAATGTGTATACTTTTTTTTGGAAAGTATACACATTAAAGTGAGGTTCAAATATTTTTCTTCTTTTTTGATTAAAGAATTTTTACAGCCTCAATCAATCAGTAAATTCATCAACAAAAAGTCAAGATTGCACATGATTTTAGAAATATAAATGGAAAGTTTTGTTTGTGTAAGTGCTACTGAAGTTGATAATCTCATTTTGAGAAAATTGCATTTGCATATTACATAAATATATATAATTTTATGGGGGGAGGGTTATTATAACATCTAAGAAAATGATTATTTTCATAATTACATTACATTTTGTGTGTGTATTTAAATGTTAAGGTTTCATATATTCAAATTAATTTGTATAAATGTTTAATAGAAAAAGAGGAAAATAAACAATTGAAGCTGTATTTTCCTGTTAGCATTACAGAATTTATACACTTTTACTGTAAAATGTATAAATCCAGTTAACTGAGCTAAACTGTCACTAGGATAAAAATGTAAAATGGCATTTCTGTTATTTCAGGTTGCAACTGAGAAGTTTGTTTCTTCTCTGCCCCTGGGGTATATACTTAGAAGCATAGCATTGCAATCTTTTTTTTTAATCTGTGCAATGCTGTACCTGCATGTGGTGCTTCTTAGAAAGCATCGCCTGATAACACCCCATACTGGCCACCCAGTGGTTGCAGAGATACCGCAATCTTTTGCCTCGGGTGCAGAAAGGCCAGGAAAAAAGAGAAAGGATGCATACAGAAGAATTCAGAAACAGCTAGAAATGTTCCCTGCAGAACTGAGGTGAAGATTGGCATGGACGCCATACTGGAACCTGCACGATACTATTTCAGAGTAGAAAGAAGGCCTTCTTGCGTGCAGTTATAATCTTATTTGGGCAGTGAAAGCACAGCAGTTAATTGCAAATATATTCCTTGCACTATTACTGAGCACGCTGGGTCATTGTAAAATAAACAAAATGCAAATTTTATAACCATTTTTATGACAATTCTTTGGCAACATTACAAGCAATCCTGACTTAATATTAACTTTGAATATTGAGGTTATGCGTTTCAATAAACTCCATAGGGACACAATAAAAATCATCAGAAAATGTGTGACATAGCTAATTAAAATATTGCTCTGAAGGGGAAAAGAACTTAATTTCTCATGCATGTGAGTCACTGTGAAATTATTTTACTGAACTTATGTAACCTTGTCAGAGGCAGCTCATTTAAACCCACCACCTCCACGACCGTTACACTGTCAGAGGAATTAAGATTTGCTTTGCACAGAAAAAACCCAATCTTTTTAAAGAATGCTGACTAATCATGAGAGCAATATAAAATAAAATAGTACTATAGCACTCAAGTCCAGTCTGAGTTCTCTAACATTTTTGTCTATCATCACAGACTTTGATTCCTCTTTAGTGTTTTTGGCCTTGGATTTCATCGGTTTAAATGAAAAACATGTAACAGTATCCTAAAATATTACAAATGCATCACATAATGGGTTAATTGATGACCCTACCCTGAAAACATCAGTGATAAACAAATAAATAAACAGGACGTCACATGCATTTATTGAACATCCCGCCAGGCAAGGGCTAAAGGTTAGCCACAGCCCAGCCTGTGTTATGATTCAGACTTGACCTTATTGGGAACTGGTTATGATTTGACCTCATAGCTGTTTGTATTTGGAAAGTTCCTCCAGCCATATCAGAAATTTACCCTTACATTTATTGTTTGCTAATAGGTACACTTAAAAAATGAGCAGCTTTGTGGTTTAAAAGCTAACACATTTGCCCTACATGAGTCAAAGCTTGGGTTTAAGTGGGGGAGCAGACACAATCCCATTGTGCAAAATCAAACATGACAATTTACCTGCTGTGGCCACTCACTGGAAAATAAGAGGCCAGCTTAAAGTACTTTGATACTATTTTAAATTCAGAATTAAGATTATCCACAAATTCCTCTAAGTACCAATTTCTACAACACAGTGTGAAGACCGTGAAAGCTCCATAAAGCTCCACCAATTGTTCCACTCTTACTACAAAAATCAAAGAAATAAAATCTTGTTTTTAGACATGTTTAGGGTGTGTGGAAAGCAAATTTTTAATATTTCATATTTCTTGAAGTTTAAAAGTCAAACATGAGGTGAGCCACATATTTGTGTGGGGACCAATTTACTAGTTACTCAAAATATTTTGTGTTACGCTAACTTATGATACATTTAAATTTGATGCATAATACTACTGTATATGCTACATGATTTTCTTTTTATCAATGTATTTGTTTTTATTGGTATACTTTATTTCTATGGGAGATCACCTCCAAAATATGAAATTACCTCAGCATAAAGAGATAATTCTGATTTTAAATGACAGCGCTTGGAAACGAGTTTGATCACTTCAGTTCCCTTCCCCACAGAAAGACAAAGATCGCCAGTGAAGCGGTACAATCTGATTATAGTATCATCATGATACTGCTGCATTATGACAAAAAAAATTAGTTTGCCTTGAATTTAGTGATGGATTGGAGAGATTTAAGTGTAGCAATCAGGTGTTTTTAGTAGCTCTTTATAGAAATCAGACACTTATATATGCAGCTTTCTCTACCGTACATATTTTACACTTTTAAATGGCCCATTATTTATAGTGGGGGGGGGGGGGGAAACCCCTCTGATAACCACTGGCAGACTCACAGTGTTATCATATAGGTGATTGGCTAACTCCCATGTGTAGACACAAAGTTACTGTGTAAACCTGCATACTGCAGAAAAATACATAATTTTCTTCAACAAAACCCAGAGTCCTAAATGCACATACAAATAAGATACGAGGAGGACAATAACTTCCATTGCAGCATGGAGCTGTGTTCCCTGCAGACGCGCAGCCTTCCACAATAAGTGGATGAGGAAGAGCTGATAGTTTGGCACAGTTGCTGCTTTTCAAAGCTAACAAAGTCTTTGTGGCAGTCACAAAGGTAGTGCCTGGCAATTGACTCCTGCAAAAAAAAAAAAGTATTTAAAAAAAAACTGCCTTTGAGAGTAGAAAGTAGGAGAGATACAGGAAGGGAAAGAAAAAATGCATTGTATATCACAGCAAGTGGTGACACATTGTTGGGGCTTTGGGAGTTTAAGAGTGCACTGCCTCCTTTGTTGTAGCTCTTCTCGGAGGACTTGAACATATCGACGTCCGGGGTTTTTTTCCCCTCGTTGCAACCTGAATTCTCATCCTGCACTCTGCTCCTGCAGAAGAAACTGAACTGCTTCCTGTACAATGACAGCTCTTTGCATGACAAAGGAGAAGCAAATGGGGGAACCTGGAAAAAGGAGGGAAAAAAGATGGAAGCGTGTCAAGTACGTAGAGGAAGTTTTTGCCTTTGTGAAAATGTGCGAGCGTTCGTGCATCTGCATGTCCACACGTGTGCGCGTCGGTACAAAAGCCAGCGAGCCAGAGCTGAAGCACAGACAGTCAATGTGCTTTAATGGAGACTATGTGCTCACTGCGGCACGGCGTATGTGATAAATTATTCATTGGCTACAACACCAGAGCTATCATCGGCTCTGTTATTATCACAAACCGATGGTCAGCTGTTGCTTTAAAAGGCAATGGAGAGGGGGGGAAAGTTTAACTTTGTAGAAAATGCTCCACGACAGTACAGGACAGGGGGGTTACACCTTGTTAGGCTGTGTTGATCAGCTTACAGGGTATGAAAAGTTGTGAACAGAGGGAGTGATGATAGGGTTACAGCTCCCCTGATCTCTCACAGATGTCTTGTTTCCCTCCTTTTATCCCTCTCTTCTTAATCATTCCCAGACACATGCAAGGCTCGCCCTGCAGTTTTCTCTCTGTCCATTTCATTTTATATGGCGTCCCTCTGTCCTTGCATTCATCTCACCCTACATCCCTTCTCTGGATGTCCCTTTCTGTCACCACAGCCACCCCACCCCCTGCCAATGCTCCTTCTTGCTCCCACAACCCCTATTTCTGTCTCTATCTCCACGGAGGAGGTGCCAGAGCAGCGTAATTGGTATTCAGGCTCTGTCAGAGTCAATGCAGAGCCCTGTTAGCAGAATAAGAGAGGAAACATCCTTATCTGGATTTCCACAGTAACCAGAGGGTGGGTGGATGGGTGGGTGGGGGGGGGTTCAGCTTCACTCGCTGCTCTTATTATATTTTATTTCTATATTCCTTTTTTTTTTGTTGTTGTTGTTTTCCATCTTGTTTTCTCTCATCGTCCTCCCCCTGCTGTCTGTGCTAATTATTGACTGGCTGTGTTGCAGGCTCCTAAGCGCACACGCACGCACGTACACCCTTAATAGGAATTCACACATTGACTGGAGTTTGTAATCGCACACAACTGCACAGAGGAAGCACAGAAGAACTACAACCTGTGTGTGCAGACACACTTGCACAGACATTACACAACCCTGATACAGCCCGCTGGCACAACCACATCTGCATCTACTACACTTATTACACACACAGACTCTCCCTCTCTCTCTACTCTCACTGTGTCCTCTCTGTCTCCTCTCAATTCCAGAGGGCTACACTACAAGACACATGTACTTGCACAGCACCATTATGGGGCTATTTTGAGGATGCTGAGTGAGTGCACCGAGCTCTTGAACTACACAAACGACTGCATCTCTCTGCACACTGTAAAATGTAACTGTAGCTTAAATGAGTAAGGAAATAATATTTATAATGTGTTTATAATGATTATGAAAACAAAATCATGAAATCAAATCAGCTCAGGGTGTGAAAGCCAGTTTTGGCGACTGAAATTTGAGTTTTACTGAAGACTCAAAATAAATAATTGAATAAAAGAAAATAAATACATGCCCAAGCTTCTTTTTACAGACAGTGTTGTTAGTTTGTATGTCACTTAGAGTGTCTGATCAGGTTTTGAGACTGATGAAAATGCAGACAGACACCGGGATCGATGCAGTGTTAACGTGTTTCACCTTTGACCTTAGTGGAAAGATGACGTCACACAGGCTGGTTAGCGGTACATTCATTCTCTTTTGAGTGCTTTCTTAAAATTTAGTCCTATCATTGAATCATGGACTTAACGACAAAGAAATCAACTGCCACCTCGCAAACACATTTTCATAGAAAGAATTCAAATCTTAATTCTGACCAAATTTCACACAAATGTCTGACAGGATATAAACTGATGTGGTACTTTTAGCTGCTCCCTTAATTCCCAAGATTTAACCCTAACCCTCTGAGGACAGATCCACATGTTTGATTTGGCATAGACTTCATGCCAGATGCCCTTCCTGATAAAATAGCTAGACTTGGGACCAGCGTTAGTACACTAGCTACCTCCCCCGGGTATCTTTCACATGCAAATGTGTTAACCACTACACCGCGAAGCCACCATTTTTTGCAAAAAGCACTTATTTGACCTTTATTCAACCCCAAAACTCAGGAAAAGAAGAGGAAATTCAGAATATATTTCTTATTTGGTCTAACATGACACTAAGTTTGGGTGCCATCTAAGACTTTGGACAAACATGGTTGGAAACTGCACCTTGACTAGTTTGACAGAGGCAGTAATTCTAGCTTTTCCCATGGTGATCACTAAGGATTATTTAAAAGTGTAGCTCACATTGAGTTCAAGAAAAGAGCTGTTCGACTTGAATGTACTACTCACAAAGAATCAATACAAAATACTATTAATCAGATTGTTTTCTTTGATCTACCTTTTAACAGCTGATTTCTAAACAATGGCATTGCCAACAGTGTCCAGTGCCTCAATCGCGACCTCAAATTTGATAGTAGTCTTACTATTGCTTTATTTTACTGAAACTTACTGACTACTGTTGTCCTGCTCAACCATGTGTACCAGCAGAATGCAGGTTTTTCAAGTTGTTTGTAAAGTAAAGCTGTTTATTTGGCCTTGCACCATATATCTCCTTTCTCTACCTGTAGCAAAATGTTTAGTTTGTCTTTCTGAAGCAAGAACTGTTTCTCTCTCTGCTACTTCGCTTCCCCCTTACACACAAACCCAACAGAGTTTCTTTGTTTTGCTTTGCCAAGAAATAAGTGGGCACAATATAGAAAAGATGGGAAAAAAAGGAGGAGAAAGGATTAAAAGACTGGATTCAGCCTCAGTGGGAGACTATTCAAAGCCAGTGTGCAGATTCTCTAAGTGTGAAAGAGTGGACACCATGCAGACTATGTTCAACATGCAGTGATAAAAAAAGAAACAAAAAAGAGACAAGTGAGCGAAATACAACAACCTGCAGAGCCCGTCTCACATCCAATAGTTGTTGTGAGCATCTCAACAAATTAATTGGATCTACTTGTGATAAAAAAAAAAAATCAGAGGGCAACAGAACATATGTTTTGTTCCTTATAATCAAAAGCTGCGTATTGCTATAAGAGAAGACCAACTAGCCTAAATGAAGAATAAACAATTCCCGAACAAATGTATATATAGATACATTAAAACTGGTATGAAATCTATGTACAACATTAGTGACTTACATACCAAATAAGAAAACTAAAGTACATCAGTATTCAGTTTATTAACTTTATATTTATTTTGTATATTATTACAGCATAAAAGAACTGCAGTTCAATCATTGTTTTCGGTTTTCCTACCGTCTCTTTTCAGTGGCCTAATCCGACCTCTAGAAGCTCCACTGTTTCTTTGATGTAGTGATTTGAGTTGCTTTCCAGTTACTCAAAAAAACAATAAGGAAAGTAGAAGATCTGCACTGCGTTGTTCTCATTTTTCACGGAAGCAGCCAAATGCAATAAGACTACATTGATGGAAGAATCATTTTAAGAATACTAAAATGTTATCGATTACACACATAGTAACTGTGAAAGATGACACACTAACCGATATTAAGACATATAAGGAATGTTGTTACACCCTAAGTATCATTTAGCAAATAATCCACATACATAAATTCATTATATAATGCAAAATGCTACAACACATGCGAATATGTCGGGACTTCCAGTGCTGAATACCAAAATGTACCGATGACAAATCTTAATTTTACCAATTTATTTTTACATGACGGTTGACATACCTCGTTTTTAGCCCATCTGCAGTGACTCCCTGGGGCATTGACAGAAAACAAATAATCTATTTAAAAAGCCTACACATTGAATTTAAAAAAAATTTAAGTTTATGTCTACCCCTCTTCACTTTACAATTATAATTTTGACTTCATAATTGTTCTGTTTTTTTAGATATGTAAGTATGAGTAAATAACGCAAAATGTCCTTCCTTTTTTTGTTCTATAATGTCATAAATGTAATAAAAACACGACATCGCTGTCATAAAAATGCAAAGTTAAGGTAAAAAATTATCCCAAATGTATTTTATATGTTTTATACTCAAAAGGCTGTGCAAGCTTCAGTAGATTCAAGATTCAACTCTCTTTACCGTCATTATGCAAGCTCGATGAAATTATGGCAATATTTCCTCACATAATAAATAATATAATCAAACCAACATAAATATGAATACAAAATGCAATATACTAATATGTGTATATATCAAAAGTATAACGTTTTTACCCATTATGCCCAGCAATACTGAACCTAAGAATATTGGAGGGTAATGGATACTTTATGGTTCTATATGGATGTTTTTGGTCCAAACTTGGCCTTTCAATACAGAAGGTTCCTGATCCCTGGGTTATGATTTACTTTTTCCAGTATCTTTGGAGATTAATTGATTGTACTTTTACTAATGTGCTATTTTAATTGCAATACTTTTGTATTTTTAATATTACTTGAAAGATCTGAACACTTCCACTTTGTTTAATAACAAGATACAAACTTTTTAAAAACATTTTTTATTATTATTATTCCAATGTTCCAGTTTGTCTTTTCAAAATGTTCCAGGGTACAGCTTTTGACTCTTTCTGTTGTCAGAAAGTTTAAATTGTGCACATCAAACTTCAACGCACGGTAAGGTGTGACATGTTTTCTCCTAAAGTTAGGACAGGGACAAATCTCTTAAATGACAAACCTCGGTGCTCTCTGTTGACAGAAAACAGAACTCTCAGACATCATTGAGAAAATTAATTAATCCTCAGCTGTGTTGAGGCAAACGTTGGGAGAGAAACTACATATAATTTGGATGATATCCTCTCTCTCTCTTAGCATTGGTGCAGGTTACTAGCACAACCAATCCCTGTCTGCCATTACCTGAGTTGCCATGGTAACCCTCCCCCAAAAAGAATTTATTTCAGGAAGCAACCCATCGGCAACAACCTGTGACTCTCTCTCTGTCGCTCTCATTCTTTCTCTCCTCCTCCTCCGTCTCGTCATCGCGCTACCCTTTTTACTCCTTTCACACACTTCCTGCTCCTCTCCTCTCAAGCTGTCTGTCTACATATGGTGTCCTATACTTTCTTCCTCCGCCTCGCTCCCTTTCTGCATTTTATCTGACTGTCCCCTTCCTCCTCATTTGCTGTCATAGTCTGTCCATATTCAGCCACTGGGTTAGTTCATTTGTAGCTACCACCAGAGGAAATGGTGCATCAGGCTCCTTCACTAGGTTGTTATCTGTACTCATGGCTGGAGCTCCGTGTGTTTGAGGGAAAAGTACAGCGTCTGTACACGCGTGTGTTTTGCATGCATTCAGAAGTGCAACTGTGTGTGTGTGTGTGTGTGTGTGTGTGTGTGTGTGTGTGTGTGTGTGTGTGTGTGTGTGTGTGCGTGCATGGGTGCTCGTGTGTGTAACCGTTTGTGCCAATTATTTCATTACCGGCTGACAGATTTCTCTTTCCACTATTACCGCTCCCCTAGCCACAGGCACCAGCACAAACCCCAGCAGTCACAGACACACAAACACACACACACACACAAGCTAGCACACAGCAACCAGTTAAAGTCCATCAATTAAGAAGGCAATTTGCTCAAGTGGTTCCACCTGGGCTAAAAGGCAGGTGGGTGGCTATGCTCTGTTTACCTATCAGACACTATTAGGGCCGGGATGTTGCTGGTTTTACTTCTGTCCTGCTTCCATGATGTCAGCTCTGCCTTTTTTTTTTTTGGTCTGCCTTTATGTCTTATAGGCTGTGTATGTTTGTGTGTGTGTGTGTATGACTGAACGGGAGATTATGTCAAGTGTTCGTGATAACTGGAATGCACTGTATCTGTCAATGAGTGGCAACCAAATGACAGATGATGCTAACATTTTGTGGATGCGGTGCGCGTGTGTGTATGCATGTTATGTGTCAGGTTATGAAGCCGCTGACATCTAGAAGTGGTAGCTGACGCCGCTCTGTCCACACACATCCCCCGTCTTTGACAAGATTTCATCAGCAATACCTCGAAGTGTGTGTGTGTGTGTGTGTGCTGTTATTTTTGTGAGTGCTTCATTGTGGACTGTGTGCGTGCGTGTGTGTGGCCTCTGCAGCAATATTTCATCCTTTCTGGAGTCCCCTAAGAACCTGCGGCACTCTGTGTGAGTGTGTGTGTTTGTGGCGGTGTATGCATATGTATTCATGGCTACCTCTGTGTCTTTGTGGGTGTGTGGGTGTGCATGTGTGTGCGTGCGCACATCTACACTCGCTCCAAGCATTTATTCACTATCATGGAGAACAGCACGTGTGTGTGCGTTCTGAATGTATGATGAAACTTCACACGCACAGAGGCACACACGCACCATGCCACACACTCACACAGTCTGTTTGATAAATTAGACTTGGAGCTACAGGAATTTGCTTTGCAATGAACTAAGGCAGCCACGAGATAGTCCATACAGTCTGTCAAGCTCCGGTGTATACTTGCAGCCCCTGCGTATGCATATGCTTGCGTTTGTATTTGTCACCCTACCTCTGCATGTTAACTTAACATGTGCCGATGCCTGTGGCCTCGACGTTTATCTGCAAGAAACGGAGAGACCGCGTGTTTACATACCGACCTCGCCATACAAAGCGCTCAGAGGCACAACAGAAAGCACGCTCAGGAGGTAAACCGCACCGACAGGACCTACATGTCAATGCTTCCTCTCTCCGTTCATTTGATTTCAGGCAAGGGCGTTCTGTTTCCTGCATCCCACAAGCCCCATTTCCTTTCTCATTGGATGTGGTATTATCCTTGGGCTTATGTGGCAGAGTACAAGATATAATTTATTGTCTGTTCAGCAAGGCAAATGTGCAAACCTGGCATATTTCATTTGCTGAACATATCATTATTAAAATATGATTCCCCCCCACCTCCTTTTTTTTGTTTCGCACTGTGTGGAGAAATGATATCTGGGGGAGATCTGATTCTTGGCCTCACTGTGAATTTCTTGCCACTAATATATATAAAACATCGGAGGATGGGCAACCTCTGTGTGAGGAGGGGAGACTGGCGAAGTCAGTGTTACGAAAGGGGAAAGCACAGTGGTAAAAGAGTCAGACACATCGATGGATATCAATGCATACCAAGTAGAAAAATGTGCATTACTTCTCAGATGATGAAACACCAGGTTTGGGAAAGCAGTGAACCTCCTTGCCCTGCTTAATACATACATACAATCTGAGTTCAGACAGCTACGAAGTCCAGGCTGCTTTAGCACCCATAGCAGCAAATACCCAGCATGCCTTGTAAATGACTGTGTACACAGCGTGTATACTATATATGCATTATTTTTACGTGAAGAATGCGCCTTTAAACATTCCCCAGCAGCAGCACTGTAAAGCAACAACACGCCATGGAAGAAAGCTTTCTGTATTCATGAGTTTGGTTTTAACAGTCCCTGCAGGTACAATAATGAAGTTCCTTTCTCCCATGTGGAATGGACCGTAATGATTGTGATGAAGCAGAATTGCTGGCTGGTTTCCTTTTTTTTTTCTTTCTCCCCCCCTCGCTGCTGTTGTATTGACAGAGCTGTAAACATAAGCATAAAACTATATGTCGCAACGATGTAACTGTAAAAAAGAACTATTAACAGATGCAAAGAGCAAGGCCAAGCCTGGAAAAAGATGCAAAAACAGGCTTCAGTGGTTGTTTGAGTGCCCTATTTGAAGTCTATTCTCTGATATACAACACCTTTGCAAAAAGGTTCAAACATAAAAACGGAAAATGTGAATAAAAACAGAAACATTTTGTGAACTGTTATTAGATTTAGGTATTTATGTAGAAGGAACACATAAAAAGTTGAAATTGAGACATTTTACTGTGTTTTTTTAATAGAAGGGCAAAAGGCTGAAAAAGTTATGTAACGTTTAAAAATACCTGGTGCAACATGTCACAACAAGTTAGCTTAATTAGTAATACAATTAGGCAAATAAACAGCTTCCCAGAGGCTGAATCTTTCAGAGGATAGGGTTTTACAATGCTGTGAAAGACTGTGTGGGTCAGTTCCACAAACACTTCCTTTCTGGACCTTGCCTCTTTTCGGATGGCCTGAAATGAAGTAGAAGTCTGTCCTGTGGTCGGAATAATCAAAATGTGAAATTCTGTTTGAAAATCATGCATGCTACATCCTCCAGCACAGAATCTGCCTTTTTACTATATGATACATACAGGTTTTGGAGTGCCACATGCTGCCATCCAGACGTCGTTTTGAGTGTTGGGCATGGTTTACTAAGCTCAGTGGGACAACTTTGAAATACATTCTGCTTCACTAGTGTGGTAGATGTTGTTTATATGCTAAAAATGGGTCAATTTTGCCTGTTACTAGGTGGTTGCCAGGCATGTATAATTCAGATTTTGTGAATATGAGATGTTGTTGTCATGAAATAAAATGACACAATGCTATTAGAAGGTTTTAAAGGTGCATAAGTGCTAAAAACAGGCTAAGTCTCTTGATAGGTGGCTGATTGCTCAACTCCTGATAGCGTAGGCGGAGCTTGTAGACAAAGTAACAAACACACAGGCAGAGAGAGATTTATTGTGTAATAGTAAGATATCCTAAATGAAACAGCGGAGGCTATGAACAACTAAACAAGAGTGGGGACATTGAAGTTTCTCAACTACAGAAATTGTTCTGATTTTCCAAATAAGAAAACCCAGAGAAGGTTGTTTTAAAAAGACATGTTGAGAAACTATGGTAAATGTGCACCCAAATGAAAAACAGATCTATTTGTTCAAAAACCAGCAACTTCCTGATTACATTATTTGATACAGTTTCTGTTTACTATTATCTAAATATGGTTTTAAATATTATATATTATATTTTAATTATATTTTTGTTTTATTGTATTATTATTATTGACATTTTACTACTTAAAAAATCAGGATTACAATTGAAAAAGCCCAAATTGTTTAATTTTTATCAGCTGAAGATAATTCTCTTTATAAGTTATAAGTTAGCTACACTGTGTAATGGAGTGGCAACAGGTTCCTTCTGCATTTAAAATGCTTCACAACTGGAACAACAAAGACAGTTCCAATGAGTAAACAAGCTAAAGCATGCAATGATTTGAATAATGTTATTCAAGCAACCTGCTGGATTACAGTTTGACACCGCAATGCTTGCCCGCTACATCAATTATGTCAATGATGATCACCGTACGAGCAGAAAACCTGATGACTTATCTTGCTTCGTTGCATGACTAACATCCATGTCAGCACCTTTTTCGCCGCATGCTTTAATGCCATTAGAAGATAAATGAGTGGCGCTGCTTGTTATGACCCGTAATGATATGGTTTGTCCTTTACAGTGAGCTAAACCCATTTTCTTCTACTGCGTAAGAACGGGAATAGGAATTGGAACCCCACAAGCAATCTATTCAAGGGTGCAACAAGCTAAGGGGATGTGACGTGCCAATGTTTTTTAGTGATTTTCATTATGTGTCATTCTATTCTAATTCATTTTCAATTGGACCATAAGAGCTGCTGCCGTAAGCAGTATAAAAAGCAAGAATGAACGAGGGAGGATCTTGTTTAGCTGCAAGACATCCTGAGAAAGAAAATAATGATCTTTATGAAATTGCTTTAGACACAATCTGACAGCCGAGACAAAGCAAGTGGCTGGCCCTGTTCGAATCGATAAAGCCTCCATTAGTTTTCTAAAGAGTAACATGCAATTTGTTTCGGTGGAGCAGCATAGCATCAGTAATATTCTGCCCCTTTGACACAAAAAGCTAATGCACTATAGCCCGCCTAATGTCAGATTAAACCTACATTTCTGTCAGATGGAAATGGAAAAACGGTTAGAACGCAGCGGATCCATAAAGCATGACCAAGTCTGTTATCGCAGACACCAAATTTGTGTCACAATGGCCTTGGGGGCCAAGCTTTCGTGAAGACAGAAAAAAACCCTAGTTTCACAATCCATTGACTGAATGACTGTGATCTCACGCACACAGAAGATCAAACTTCTTAAGCAGCTATCGATCGACTAGATGAACAGAGGCACGGTGATTGATCCAACCTCGGGATGACCTCATCGCTACCTTTGACACAGCAGGAAGGCACAAATAGAAAAGGCAGAAGGGTAAGCACACTTCTCACCCATCATTTCCTAAAGAATGTGTGGATGTATCACTCTCAAGCACCCTGGTGGTCAGGGAATCAATAGTCTGGAGAGTTGGCCTATGAATAAAATGGACAGGCTCAGTTCCCCTAAATCAGCACTCTTTCAGCTCGCACAGTATATCCTGATGAATCCACTGACTCGGGTTAGATCATCCAAGGGGCGGGACCAGCTTCTCTTTGAGAGATGATCATGATGGACATGTTGCCAGTGTTGCAAGAACAGACCCACAGGAATCCGCCCTCCTCTAAGGAAAATGCTGATCTGAGAGGATAGACAAATGGCTCTGCTTGCCTCTAACGTCTCAAACTACTGGCCCTCCTTCTTCTTGTCCTACTCCTCAGTTTGGGTGTCTACTGCCAAACACTCCACCATTTACTTTCATTTTATGCGCGTGCAAATGCACCCATGATTAATTTATACAGCCAAGCTCTATCAGATCGAAGTGACCAGGAGACATTCTGGACGAGGTTTTAATCAAAGACGCAGCCACAGTTATTTAAACTGCTCAGCTCCTTTATGCTGTTTGCCACTTTTTACAGCCAAGAGGAGCACAACCTAACAATCTGTGCTCTGTGGCTTCCTGATCTGTGCCACAATTTAATATGTGTGGCACACTTTTTTTTAAATCACCATCATCTTTATTACACTAATGTGCTTGGAAGATGTCGCATTGCATGTCCTTGCTGATCCAAGGTTTTACAGAATAGCTCAAATCTATGTCTTCAAGCTTGGTTTGGTAGGGCCTTGGGGAGTTTTATACGGCACTTCATGGGTGGAAGGGCACGAATGAAGTGTGTAAGGGTGATGTCTTTCTGACATCGCTATTTCCAAAGGCCGCTGAGTGTTTCCAGTAAAAAATAACGGAACACTAGGAGGATCCCCACAGCCAGCTTTTTATTAGAAAAGCCAACGCCAATCGTCCCACAGCTCTGCCAAAAGGCAATCAATAGGACTTTTGGAAAACTGGGTGCAATAGTGCACACTTTTTACTGTCCCACAATCAATAGGAACTGTGAAGAACAGTGCCATGAGCAAACACACAAACAGATGAAAAGTGGCCCTGGACACAAGGCACAAGGGGCTTGTTTGGGACCAGGCTTAGATTACCTTGAAAAAACCACCACAGGCTTCTGCTGCAACTGTGATTGACTCACAGAAGTGATTTAATTAACAAACCCCTTAACTAATGAATCAATTAAGCAATTGATTAATGCGTGCCACCCCTATGGATTACAGCTGATACTGACCATTAAAGATAAATTGTGTTCAATTTAGAGCAGTTTACAGCAGATTACATTCAGACAGACTTTTACCTACGTACCCCTTGGCTGTGAGGGATTTGAAATCACCGAGGATTTGCCAAGTAAAACACGGTGATTGTGACATTGCTTCTGTATGCTGAAGGAGTATTACTGCAGCATTAAATACATGCATATTATCTTTATCTCAGTTGAGTCCTAAAGCTGTGCTGCAGGGCTAAGTTCCCTAAAATCCTTCCTTTCTGCAGATTAATAATAGATGCTTAAAAAAAGGAAGAAATACTTAATGACTGCACCTCTGCTGCTGGATCTCAAAATCACATTCGAGTGGGAGCTCGTGCAGCAGTTCGCCCTGGCCTCCACTCTAATTAGACCATCGGCAGGTTTTAGATGCAGGTGATAGCTGGAAAAGCGGCTACGCCTCTTAAAGGCCGTGCCTAGCACGCATTGTGCATTCTGCTACAGTGGCACAAACAGAATTAATATTCAGATGGAGAAATGAGACACGACATCCGCAGATGGCACGACGAAATTGAATACTTGTACTGAAATCTCTGCAGTGATAGGAGGAAACTGGAGGACAAAATAGTACGAAAAGTGGAGGGAAAAATAATAACTGCCGATATAAACAGCAGTTGTGGAGCAGATCTTTAGTATGTTACATAACCATCTACTGTTTGACAACTCTGGCACATAAAACCGATCACGCTAGGATTTCTTTTAGTCATGCAATCAGTTTAATTTGAGCAAAAGAGCTCGACGTAAGAGACAGCGATGTCCTGTGTTTCAGGCAGTGACGTGAGTTTTGAGCACATAACCCCCGACTGCAGACTCCCGGTTTGTTCATATGTTTATTATTACACTATTACACCCTCTCTTTTTCATCTGGTGTCCTAAGTGACAGGGCTCCCCTTCCTTCATGGGCCACGTGCGTGCATGACACTGCGAGTTTGCCACCACTTGACCCGAATCTGCCTGAGGCTGCTCCGAGCTGAGCCTCCACAGCACAGGATGTCATTCTAATCCACATCTTTTTGTTTGGAAAAAAAAGAGGATACCCTGCACTGTGCTTTTTAGAGCACCTGCTGTAAATGATTTTGGTTGTCTGACATTGAGTGCAGTGCATTCACACAGACACACACACACTGTATATCTGTCACTTTGGTCCATTATGGCTCACTCTGTGGTTTTACCTGAAGATCAATAACTGCAGTTGTTAGGCAGCCTGGTGGTCTGTCTGAGGGAGGTGGAGGACGGAGAGAGGCCACTGGGCTGTGCAGACATGAGGTTTTTGGGAGCGCTTCACCTACTCAGCTCCTCAGTGTCACAGAGACGTTTAATATTTCATCTTTTCAAGACGTATTCATTTAAAAAAAAGATTAAATAAAAATAAATGGTTCATGTGGGTATGCTTGCAAACGAATGCGCATCTAAGATCATTCCAATCAGAGGTCTCAAACATAAGGTCCGGGGACCAGAATTGGCCAACCTGACGCACATCTTTGGAAAATGCGACATCAATTTCTGAATTTCATAGCTTTCATAGTTTTTCCCTCCTGGTGAAGATCCACTGCCATTCATACTACACCAAGGCACTTAAGTGATAGATAAGCAATAACAGTTAAAATGCAGAAAAGTTCCTGTTTTTTTTCACTGTGTGCTGCAGATTTTTTGTTTTTACAATGAAGCCACAGAAAAAGCAAAAGGATAGGACATTTTTTGCCAATTAATGTGAAGTACTCTCTTATACCTGTAATAACCATACATTTTTCTGCAATTTTATAAATTCATGCTGACAAACTTCTTTCATTTAGCACTGCAGCATTTCTTTATCATGTAGAAAACCACACAATGAAAGCTACTGTTAAAACTGCACTTCTTCATATGTTTTTAATTAAATGGAATTAAATGATGTGTAATCAAACGTCTTTCTCCTGACAGACGCTGGTTTGGCCAACTTGAAATCAGAGTGGGATGCATGTGTCCCACGATGCTTATAAGTTTTGGGAAAACAACCTTCTATATGGCGCCATCCATGACATAGTTACAACGATGAGAAAATGCAAACTAATCATTCAAGATTATTCAAATTTGTCTTTAAGGTTTTATTGACTCTTAAAGCATCCTCATGAACACTTGAGAGAATTTTCAATAAAGCCACTAAGCTGCGTTCTGGTACACCTTCACAATGTTACTCCAATATTGAGAGCGAACAGGCCACTGGTGTTTTAAAGATGCTGCTCTTTTTAGCTTTAAAAGCACACCAAAGATATAACCGTAGCATATTATGCAGGCCATTTTATTACAGTGACTAACGCGTTATTTCCAGAACAAAACCTTTCACGTGCCTCGATGGTCCCAGACTCGCCGGGGGATTTCTGCACCAGGAGCTGTTCTGCGAACCTGTCGGACCCTCTATTGCCATGTGACAAATATCTCAGCCAATAAAGAGCGAAACGGGATTCGCTTCATTGTGTGAATTATTGAAGTGGACAGTGTGAGAAATTTATGGCCCAAAATTCATCCACATTCCGAGCGCAAAATACGTTTCCAATCCCAAACCCAAGCCTCTCTGCGAGCCGAGATCCTGTGCCACATTATGCAAGAGGGCTGACGCAACGGGGTGTACAACCCCCCAACCTCAAATGCATATTTCTGCTCATAGTGTGTTCAGCTTCCTAACAAGCTGACACAGAGCTGACGTATTCTTTCTCCATGAGCCCAAATCACCATCTTCAATCTGTAGTTTGCAAGCTCACAATCACTGATATGAAAATAACTCTCTTGTTGACAGGCTACCTTAAATAATATACCACCTGCATGCACATCTGTACCGCCAGCTTCAGCGTCCTCACGCACTGAAGCACAGAGGAGGCGATCAATCCGGCACATGATAGAGAGGAGACTAAAAATACTTCTCCACCCCCCCACCCCCCTGCTTTCTTTTGTTCTAATTCACACTAAAAGATGGTAGTGTTGGACAACCCCAATGTTCTTAATGAAAGAATATGCAGGCTGAGACTAAACGGCCTCTGTTCTTTTTTAGGTCCCTTGTGCATGCCTTTCATTATCCTCATTCCCAAAAGACTGTCGCTAATGCACTCCTTTGAATTCATTTTATCAGTTCGTATTATTAGGCCTCAGAGCAGGGTTTGACCTTGGCCATTCTTGTAGCCTAAAGTGAGCATATTCTCACCACTTCTCTCCCTCCGTCTCTCTGTGCCACATTTCAATAAAGCCCAAACCGAAATTAAATGTGGCCTCTTGCCAGAGAGTGACCAGCAGACTTCTCCCCCCCGAAAACTTAAAAGCTATTCTGTGTCAAGTTAGAAAGCACAGAAAAACACGGGCTTAAGGGAACAACACCTCAGCGTAAAAAGCACAACATGATACCGGCAAACAACTCGGCAGTGAAGGTCAAAAATATTGTCTTGCCAGTCAACAAGCTTAACAATGCTGATGGCCCGAATCTAATAAGATCCCATCGCATCAACACGGCCGCAAGCAGCACTTTTTTGTACTGTTAGGTGGCCACACAATCCTCTTTTTGACCTCTCTGTAAGGCCAGTGTGCCACAGTAAATTAAAACTACAAAGGGTGGCTTTGGGACATGTGCCAGTACAGAATCCTCAACTCCCCTTGCTTCAAATTTTTTGGCTGACAGACCTATTTCTCACCCCTCGCTCCCTTTACTTCACTATGGCTGGACATACTCCTACCCAGAAGCAGTCATGGACTCACCACGGTGAGGGAAGTGCTTGCTACTGCTTGACCCGAATATCTGCCCTGGGCTGGAGGCAGCGAGGGCATGGCGAGCCATTCCAAGCCTTCGCTTTTCAACAATCACCACAAAGGAAAACTCGTGACCGTTCCTAAGTGCCAAACAGACCCTGCTCGCCCCGGGGTATACATGTGTAAGGGTAGTATTAAGAGCTGTTTTACGTGCCAGCTTTATGCAGTGCAGTAATTCCCCCAGCTTACACCATTTGACTTTCATAAGGAGTTTGAGCAGTAAGTGTGCTCAACCTCTGCATGAAAGTCTCCCCGCAGACAGATGTGATTTGTGTATATCGCGGTGTACTGTAGGTGGAATTAATGACCGGTTACACGGAACAATCTCCCACGCTGAGACATCGGCTAAGTTGTGATTCATTAAAGCATTAACAGCTGAATGTCAGCAAATGGAACTCAATTAATTAGCACCCCCCCCCCCCCCTCCCAACAAAAACCCCAGCTGCACCAACTTCCCACAATGCAGCCATATCTGCAGGCTGTGCATCCAGACAGCATGTCAGCAATGACAGACACACAGCAGCCAGAGCAACAGAGAAGCTGAGAGTTGTGTGACCGAGGGTCTGCATTGGAATTGTACCCGACTTTCGACTCCAAGAAAGGAGGTCTGAAAACACAATATAAAGGCGAATGGAACGACATTAGAACCGCTTGACCTCAATGTTACCCTAAAGCTAGACTCTAGTGCCATCTATTGAAAACGCTTACAACAAATCAGTATCTCCATTCAGTCAACTGCTTTTGGTGGTACTTTTTTTCACCCCCTCTTCCTTGAGCACAATTCTTCCTTCTCCTCTGGCATTCAATACTGGTTAATCGAACATATTCGGGTTGATTACTTGTTGATGAGCAGAGATGCAGAAATGCAGGTGGGATAGGAATCACAGCAGCGCTTGTGCGCCTCATGAATTTGCTTTTGTGCAAACTGGATTGGATTCTTTTTTCTTTTTTTCTGTATCGGAGCCACTTAAGAAAATTGGATATTTGATCATGTTTGAATATGTATATATACATATTTGTATTATTATTATTTTATTTTTATTATTTTTTTATTTTTTTGCGGAAAACTTCACATAAACTACACGGCAGAGGATAGCTCGGTAACAGATCAGATTGAGGGGGTAAATCGGTGGAGTTCGGTGTGATTACCTTCTTTGAGCAGGCGGGAGTGGATAAGGAGAATGAGAAAGCAGCAGATCGCCGCTCCGGTCAGTGCCCACGCAACTCTGAGCAGCTGCATCCTGGCGTGGGAAGGTTTTGTGGCGGACCGAGACAGCCGTGCAAGCGGGAGAGAGAGATAGACGCACACTCCACCTCAGCTCACAGACACGCACTGACTCATATTCTGTTGGCCATGGAATGCAGCTTTCGTGCAAATAAAAAAATAAAAAAAAATAAATAATAAAAAAAAATCCCCACTTGATAGTCCGCTTTAGATGTGACACAGAAGGAAGGAGGATGGGATTCCGCAAAAATAAGCGCGCTCGCTTCGTCGCCGGTGCGTCAGAGTGATTTCCAAACAGAGGGGTGATTAACCCCAAATCACAGCCTGAGCGGCTGGCATCTTTCCTCACACCACTTCTTCTGCTTCTTTTGCTCCTTCAGGGGTCTCTCGCCGGCTTCACGGGAGTGTCGGTCACGACGGGTACGGGAGAGCGGGCTGCACCCCTCGGTGTGTCTCCGTCTATGAGTGCGCACGGCGGTCCACGGCGATGCGGCGCGCAGATGATGATCACCGCTCTCCGCTGCATGTTACGCACATCTCTCCCACTGCCTGAGAGACAGAGGCGAACACTGCCAACCAAGTCGCTTCACAGCCTCTCTCTCTGTCTCTCTCTCGTTTTCCCTCTCTCTCTCTCTCTCCCTCTCTCGCTCTCTCTCTCTCTGTCGCGCTGTCTCTTTCTCCCACTTTTTCGCCATATCGCTCGGCCGATCCGTCACTTTCTCTCTACCCCCCGCCCCCACTCTACCTCTCAATCCCCGACCCCCTATTCCTCCAGTCCAGTGCAACTCTTGGCATTTTACGCACGAGAACGATACAGTTTCATAAACTATGCATCTCCAGGATATTCCCCGTTCTGAAAACACCCCCATTCAAAATCTAAGATTAAGAGGCGCTGTGGTCAGCAATCCCCCCCCCCCCGCCTTCTCTGCTCAGATTCTTCCCATCAACCTTCCCATGCATCCTCCCATCAATCATGTAGCAGATTAATAAGAAACAGTTGCGGCCAGGCATGTGGGAACATCTTACTTTCTGTCCCTCATACGTGATTCACTGTTCCCCCCCCCCCCCCTCTGCTTAGCTCCAGGTTACGTCACAACTCTCCAAATAATCTCCTCGGGGTACAAAGCAGGAGACATGGTAGTGCTCTAAGAAAAAAAAGACGCTAGCCTCCACGAATAAATAAATAAATAATAGTGATCCGAGGATATTTTCTGGCTAATGAAGAAATTTAAAAGTGCTGATTTTAGTTTTGGAGCCTGTACAAATCTTTTTCTTCTTCTTCTTCTTCTTCTTCTTCTTCTTTTTTAAATGCACAGGAAATTAGTCGAACCATATTAGTCGAACCTTTTAGATATTGGAACAGGCAACAGGTTTGGCTAGTTGGCTCAGCCTCGTGTTTTTTTTTTTATTAATCATTCACCGCCCCCCCACATACCCAACAGCAAACCTATGACAGGTGCAGCCTAAATTTCCTCTGATTAAAACAATCTAAACAGCTGATACTGTTGCAATTTCTTAACAAAAAATACATTTAGTGCTCTTTTCATCATTCGAGCTTTGAATGGGTATCATGATCACGGGAATGAAAGCAATCCAGCTGGAGGAGGACCAAGGCTGAATGGCCACACAATGGCACGTGTAATCCTTTACCCTAACCCCCTCTGCACAGCACAAAAAGCACTGCCATTGTTTCAGTTCGTGTGTTGTCGCATTCTGCTTTTCGAGGCTCGACCGATGTGGGACTTGCCGAGTGATGTGAAATGTGAAATAAATATTCATTCATTTATTTATCCACTGAAGTTTAGTCTGCCATTTGGGAGAGAGCGTGGCCAGTCTGCACACAATAACCCATATGGCCGCTCAAGTGATCACAGCATCTGAAAGCAGCGTCTCCTCCTTGGGGTGATTGTACGTTCCGTTCCCTGCATCTGTGTATTTATAATTGAATCACAATGATACGGCGGGAGAAGTGACAGTGCCACTCAAACCAGAAAACCGTTATTCCAGTGTCAATAAGGTTGGCCCCTGCAGTTACTGCTACTAATTAGCTGATAACAGTCTCCGTTGGCTGAAATGTGTGCCAGACTCTCTGTGTGTGTCTTACCACATGCGTGTTTTTCTTTCCCTACACCTCCCAGCCTCGTCAACTGAAGCCGTGATCCATCCATCTACTCCATGGAAAGCAATTAACAGAGACTTGACCTCGACATGGATTTGGGCTGAGGAGGCCGAATGTGTGCCCATGACTGTGTGGGTGTACAAAGCCGCCATTGTCATCGGCGGACTCTACAAGTCTATACTTCCTGGAAAGAGCAAAAGTGGCTAAATCTAACTGTGTGTCAAGTTTGACAGCTGGATGTTCCGAGACAGAGTGATGGTTTGATCTGTCAGAGGAAACCAATTACAGCTGTTCACGAGGTTGCCATCTTTATGCAACCCTGAGATCTCGCCTCACACGTTTGAACCACACGCACCAACATCCACCATATGTACAGCGCTAAGAACATCTTCTTTTTTCTTTTCTTTTTTTTCACTACCAGTTTAAGGTGGCACCAGCAAAATATTTAGAACATGAAAAGAATTCAGCTGCGCAGCTTTCACATCAACCAACAATTAGGCTTTTGTGTTATTTATAAAGTAGAAATGTGCTTCTCCACAAACTCTGGAGCGAGCAGCCGAGGCTTGAGCTCACTCACTCATCACGGAACAGCATCTGCAGGCAGTGCATCCATTTGTACAGTGCGTACAGTAACTCAAATAAAACAGCGACAATGTTGATGGAGTTCTGCTTCCTTCACATGTCTATCCCTTTTTTCAATTTTTTCTGTCAAGTTTTCTAAAACCCCAAGAGTTACAGGAGTTTATGAATATATAAAGCAGTTCAAGTAAGTTTTCACATGTACAATTATATTTAGGCTACTCATGGTTAATGTTGTATTATGTGAGATATCTTCGTCTAGTCAGAGATGCTGTTTTCATTAGCGCGCAGAAGCTGTGCTGGATCCTAGGTAAAGCTCTACTTTCCACGTTTTAAAAATCCTATGGCACATGGACATCGATGCCAGCAGTGATTGTGTTCATTTTCCAAACATCACTGCAGCATATCTGCCAGAAAACAACCTGGATTAAGATCTGCTAAAACACCTGACGCCCGTGGTGAGGGAGGGCATATTTTAAACATTGTGCAAGGATATGACAAGATTTTTTTAGGCTTAAAAAAAAAGAAAAGAAATATGCATATGATCTCTTACACAGATGTCATTGTCATTCAAACTGCACCTTTTATCTCCAGGACTTATTGTAAACAATAGTGTTAGCGGAGGAGAGAGATATTTAAGTCAAAGGCTAATGTTTTGTTGACCCGTCCATCTACCCCAGAGGAAACAGCTACTGCAAAACTGATATTTTATTTCCTCTAATCAAAATGTCTACTGCAGATTACCCTAAACGTTTCTTTTATTGGACATCATCAGAAATGTTTCTTAAAAAATTTATGAATCTCCTCCTCAACCCGTAAACTTAAACTTTGTATGTAAATTGGTGGAGTTCTGCTTTAAATTGGATTTCTGTATTGTTTTTCCTTTTTCTTCTGGCCTAGAAAACGTTGCACATTTAAAAAAGCAAAATTACCATAAAGCTTTGTAATAAAACACACTAAACCAATATGAGCAAATATAGTATATTATCTTTGTCTCCAACAGAAAAGCATTCAAAGGCACAAGCTAATTTATAGTATACATGATTATTACTTACTAATGAGCTTACTGCCAGGGGTTTCACACTATGCTTAGCAGTTCTCCTATAATTAAAAAAATATACTTAATACACTCACATATAGACATTTATACACAGACAGAGTATAAACTGTAAGGATCACTATCTTGTGTAACAGTTTCATCTCTGAACTTTAACTTTGTCACCCAGCACACAGGGTCTCTTTTTTTTTTTTTGCGCTACTTCCTTAGGGATCAACTGTTCTGTCTAGACACTATTATAAATCCCTGTTAGGCAGTTTCTTGCATTATATGCAACTTCTTTTCTATATTACAAAGAGATAGCAAAAATATTTTGAGATAAGTTTTGGAATACTGAAATCTCCTTTTTTTTGTAAATTATTAAACAATTTCCTTCCTCTCTATCCTCACATCACCCACCTACACTGCTGCCACGTCTCCTCTCTCACTTTCTCCTTCTCTATATTGCCACCTCCTCACTGCTATGCTTTTCCTTGCCAAGAGCCAGGAGAGGCGTTACTTGCTTTGTCCTCTGTACAGGTCAATGGCTGTATGCCAAACAGAGCCCATGCCAATAAAAGCCATGAGTAATGGGCTAAAACTTCTACATTCGCTGTGTTTCCCATTATTTCCCATGGCCAATAAATCTGAAGAAGGGCTTAATCAGAGGGAAAAGCTGGAACATACGGCCCATGCCCAGTAGGGTGTTCAACACAAGGATTCTTACAGTTTAATCAGAGATAAAAGTTGAGGTGGCAGCCACCAATAAGGCTTTGCTTGTGACCCACTTTGTCTTCTGACAGGTGGAGCCATTATTGTTTCGGGAGATGAACACACTGCTGCTGTCATGCAACAAAGCTGCCTCTGGGCCTCTGAGATCAGGTCGAGTCTTAATAGAGTCCCCGAAGAACCTAATAGACAGGTAATTGAATAAATGTTGCAAAATTCATGAATTGCTCAGTGAAAAACCAAAGTTTCAAGGCAGAATAGGGCAGTCTAATATGTCTGTCAGCATTTTAAACAGCATGCCAACCAAAAGTGACAGAGCCAAAAAAGATTCTTGCTGAAAAGAGGATATCTTTCTACACAGTCACTAGGATGGTTATCATTATTATTCACAATTACATAGCTATGCTGTAACACCTTATTCATAGCATGGCACATCAATCCCACTTGCACACTTACACTACAAAGGAACTGTTGGGTTTGCTTGTATTCTGCAAAACCTATCCATCTATCTATCGATGAAAATTCTGCTCTTGGCCAACATATTAAACCATAAAAACTGCACTTCATGGATCACTCAGTGTGTGACAATGTGCGATTGATTGATTGATTGATTGATTGATTGATTGATTGATTGATTGATTGATTGATTGATTGATTGATTGATTGATTGATTGGAACACATTTCTCCATGGACATGAGTGTGAATGGACGAACAAGGCTTGAAGTGTAAAAAAGTTGGAGTGGTCATCAAGACTAGAAAAGCACCATATAAATTCCTGCTCGAGATGGACTGGAGGGCTCCTCACATGTTTTGGAATCAGACACAGCTTTTCCAAAGAAACAAAAATCACCCTATAATGAAAAAGCACTTTTAAGATTTTGTTCAAATAAAAACAGAAAAGCCGCTACGTGTTTCACATTGCTTACTGTCAGTCACACTGACACTTGGGGAAAGAATCCAACCATCTATCAAGAAGTTACCTGTGAAAAGACCCCACCTTAGATATCTGTCCTGTTTTTGTCTTAATATTTGTGAAGCATTCGTTAGGGAGATGTCAATTAATTTTCCACACCATGAAGTTTGTGTGTTTTTAGTAAACATGTCTAATTTCACTCATTATGCAACTCATGAGGATATCCAAACATCTGAGGTATAAAAAAAATACTTTAATTACTTTTCCTTTTCTAATTCACTTCTGTACTTGGAGAACACACTCCTTGCTGAGCCTAATAAAAAAAAAACTCTTTCAGTGGTTTACAGAGCATGCACATTTTTTTTGAGCGTTCTGTCAAGGTTTTCTGCCTACTTTCCATTGCAGTCAATAATTGAGTAACCTGACAGGAGTATTTTATTCAGCTGCACATTTTTTAGTCATTGCATGTATTGCTTCTCTTAGAATTTCATCTCTTTAGGAGCTTTTATGAAGACAGTATGCAAGGAAAATGAGCCACGTTCGACCCACATAGAAATCATTATATGTTGTAATGTGATACAGGAAATGGCATATTGATGGTTTAATCTAAACATCTTAAACGTTTAACATGATTTTAATTAGAAACGATGTCACCCACACAACTAAGTTTTAACAGTATTCATGATTAAAACTCACGCACAACATATTTAATTAAGTTGTGTTACCGGAAGCCTGACATAGTGATGGACTCATTCTCTTGAGGCCTCTACTAAGCTTCTTACATTTCCTGTAATGAGATGAGAAAAACAGGCAACGAAAAGGTATCTCTATTGTCACCTCCTCCCAGTTGTTCCCGGTCAGATCCAGGTGTAATTCTGGTTCATCCAGCTGTGTGTGTCAGACACTAAAACACATGAAAGCCTGTTTTTCCAATAGTAAAATTTTCATAGTTATTACCACAGTAAGGGTGTTAAATAGATACATGAGTTGATTCAATTCAATGTTTTTTATAGCCCCAAATCACAACAACAGTCGCCTCACAGCGCTTTATGTTATAAGGTAAAGACCCTACAATAATACAGAGAAAACCACAAAAATCAAACAAACGAGTGTGAGCAAGCACTTGGTGACAGTGGGAAGGAAAAACTCCTTTTAACAAGAAGAGACCTACAGCAGAAGCAGGCACACGGAGGGGCAGCCATAAATTAAAACTGAAGTTGATTCAGTCCAGTAAACCGAACTCCAGTTATAAAATGGCACTTTCTTGAACACTCTAGAAGAAAAGGTAAATCATGCTTAATATTTGGGGTAATATAGTAATATTTATGTTGTGTATAAACTCCTGCAAGTGCTAATGGTGCTTTCTTTTAGCTTACAATGTTTCCTTAACGCAATTATGTAACATTGTGTTCAATAAACTGAATGACAGCGCAGACTGAAGCGCTCTAACAACAGCAACAACAAAACCATCTTTGGTTTACAGTTTAGTTACTGCCCAGTTATCTTGAAATTAAATGGCAAATGAAAGCAACAGCTTTGATAATTAAATATTTAACACAAAAGTATCAACAGCACCAAACACAAGTGTATCTAGCAAGTGTTTTAATTGTCCACAGGGAGAGTTGTTGGTAATGATACCCAGGAGACAGATTAAAAACCAAATGTGCCTGTGTCACCATTAACGGTTATTAGGATCTGGTATTCCACCTGTTTTGTTTTGGATCTATTTTAGAAGGGTTTCCATTGTGCACATACAATGTAGGTAACCTGGTCTTACACAAATAACAGACACATAAAAAAGACAAATAAAATCAGGATAAACATGAGTGACAACTCCGTGACTTCTGTTTCTACTACAGTACTTGCTTTTTTTTAATGGATGTGTAAATATCATTGGGATTGCCTTTAAAAATTGAAATCTTCATAAAACTAAGCTCTATTTCCACTGAATAATTATTAGTTAGGAAACTGTAGGAAGTCTTAGTGGTCATCACCTTTGTCAAATTTAAAAGTAGTCCCATGCAAAGCAGCACGTCTGCAGTTTGAGGTTGTTGGCAAGGTTTTTTTTTGGTTTTGTTCTGGTTGTCTTCCAAATTATGGAGCTTATAAGTGATTAAAACTGAAATTCTAAGTGAAAGTTTGGAAAGCATTGGGTAATCTAATGTCAACATAGACAACACGGAGACCCACTGCATGACGAGCAAGTTCAGCTCCACCAGAAAGCCCACATGATAGAGAACATTTTGTTTTCTTTCTGCAGACTTAACAGATATTTCAAAGCAATCTATTTTTCATTATTAGTGACCAGTAAGTTTCTAAAACACATCTGTCATCATATTAGTAATTAAAAAAAACAGTTTAAGCTGCATAGTCTCGTTTCTTTTAATCAAATTCACACATGAAAGCTTGAACATGTTTGGAAATCAGACTCTTAAACAGCACAGCACAAGTGGCACTACACAATATACAGCAGTTTCCAATATATAAATTAAATTGACAGCATTATTAACTGTCTTAATCTGTTTCAGTTTTTAGCCAAAAAAGTGCCATCACTGCTAAACTGTTGTAATTACCGAGTCCAGGAACGGCAGCTCACATCAGTGTCAACACAAAGATCTCTCTGGGGCGGACTTCAGTTCACTTTCAACATGAGCACTTTCGGAGGATAGCTGACTTCATCATTTAAATATTGATCAACTTTTGTAATGAGGATGTCATATTCAATCTGTTACCGTGTAATTAAAAATCAATATTCTATCAACTTTAAATGAACCGCTCTTTCTGTGTTATTCTCGATTGACTGAAAGAAAGTTAATTGACTTGAGTCTCAATTTTCACATCAATCTTCCACGTGGCGAACATCGTCGCTGGTTTTAAATGTGGTCAAAATATCCTGTTGGTGCATTTCGGAACACATCACTGAGTCTCTGGCGGGGAGGCAGAGAATAATGGATGAGCTCTCAGCATACAACAGCCCATTCACCTTATCCATAGGCAAAATGAAAATCCTCCTGCAATATGTGTCTTATTCTGTATACATATCAGTCCAGTAAATTTGTAGTAACTACACTGATTTTGCATTGTAAAATTACGTCAAATCTGTTTTTTATGTGTTTTGGATCATTACTGGATTCTTATATAGTATTTCAATGCGTCTAAAGTACATTGTGAATAAATGATGCACAGCTGGCTGCTACAGGATGAAAAGCAATACAACGGAAATTGAAAAGCAGCAATAGCATTAAAGCAGGGGAGGCTGTGGCCTCTCTGGCCAGGACAAAATTCAATTGTGAAAATAGAGTAGATAATGATAATATTTGGTAGCAGCATTGTCTGGCACGAGTGAAAAAATAAAAATAAAAAAAAATAAAGAGCTCCGCTCACTAGATTGCTGTAACCTTGAATATCACCCTGGGAGAAAGGCATTTGAAAAGAAATGTGATTATTAGATGACGGCACGCAGAGAGAAAGAAACTGAAAAGAGAGGGAGCCAGAATGGAGCAAGATGTCCACACAAAAAAGGGGAAAAAAGGGTCAGACATTTAAAAAAAAAAAAAAAGTCTACCAGGGCACGAGGAGGAGAGCGAGTAAAGCATATGGAGTGACATGAAGGGTGAGATGATTCACAGTTTTGCAGCGACACTTCAGTAGAAAGCCAGACACTAACACAGTCTGCCTGTCACCACAGGCTGCTGATGGACACACAATATTGGATTCATACACCGGCTCTTCACTCAGATGCAGTTCCTCACTGTAGACACCTAGCCTTCAATTAAACAGTCAAGAGACCTGTTCAGAGGTCTTGTCACAGAAACTAATATGCTTGTCTGTGGTTTCAGAATAGCAAAGGGTACATAAAAAGATTTAGCATCTGAAATACTAAACTTAATCTCCACAAAATGAATAGCTAATGCATTCTTGCTCGAGTAGAGCCCGACCAATACCTCGACAGGGCAATATATGAGCCGATAATGGCTGTTTGTTGATATATCTGTATTTACATTTATAAAGGCTGATAACTCGAAATGTAAAAAATAAAGAACGCATGGGAGAAACACCCTTCAGCCAAGTTACGAGTGTTGATGTTGCATATTTGAGTCCACCAGAGAGCACTGTGCAACTGCCCTGTTGGCAAAATATGTGCTTGGAGCACCACAAGCACAACAGGCAGCTGATCTTGTTGTAACAGTAAAACAAGAACATTTTTGAAATGCATTGTCATACTGTACTGTCTTGGTAAGGCTTCAATATATGAAAAAAAAAAAAAAGAAATCAGGAAAGGAAATTTGTTACTTATACTTAAAAAAAACATATCAGTTGGGATCTATACTCAATTGTAACTAAAAAGACTATGAAAATACCCCCAGAGGTTTTGTGACGATCCCCAAACTCCCCCCACTTACTTATAAAAGACTCACTCTCTTTCTTAACCCAATCACATTATCAGTGACATGTTACCAACAACATCCTTGACCTGTTTCCAATTGAGTTGTAAGATGTGAGCCTGTATTTTTCAATTCTAAAAATCTTGGTTGAATTACAGTATTTTTGTGAAGCATGCATTAGAAATGATCAGAATAACCAAGCCTATACAGAAGTTGTTCTAGGCAACGCAAGACGTTGAAAGAAGCTGGTATGGTCCTTCAAAAAGAGGCCTTAGACTGGCAGACAAATATTTTGAATACTTCATTGACAGGATAGTTTAGAAGACTGTAACAGAAAGGAAAAAAGACTGACAGCATATAGTGAGAAAAAAGGGAAATACAAAGGCAACAAGACAGAAAGCTATGAGAGAAAGGAGGCAGAAACATGTTGACAGACACAAAGAAACAAAAGCAGATAAAGTAAGCGAAAATGAGGAAGATGACAAACACTGTAAAGACAGAGCCCGTCCTCTGGCCTCTTCAGGGCTCAAACTCCCTCTGACAGCTTTAAAAAGACAGGGGATCAACACTGATTCCAACCGGGCTTTGTCTCTTTACCCCATGAAAATATGGCCTGGAATCCCATTATCCCCGGCTATAGAGATGTAAGAGCTCCATCTTCATCTCTTATTCCACAGCGCAGAGGGTATGGCACCACCTGCATTGTATATTGAAGCTGTAGCCTTAAAAAATGCTCTCACCCATTCTCGTAGACTCAAGAGGCTTTTTAGTTGAAGGGCAAATAGAAGCAGAGCAGAGGATGGATGACACACATTTTGAGCCACAGCCATATTCACAGTGTTCCGTAACTTTGGCATACCAGTGAACACCGTAAACTCAATTTTCACGGGAGTAACGTACAAGAGTTGAGCGCTCACACACACGCGCATATTTAGTCCCACGTGTTTTATGTCGCTTTTACACACAAACACAGAGATCACTTTGAGAATTGAGCCGGTGACAGGAGCTAGATTTGATTTTATCCCCTCTCTGCCTTCTCGGCTCTCCTTAGGGTTGTCGCACAAACAATCTCCCAGCAGCAGAAGTAGATATGAGATTAGTTTTGTGGGGTGTTGGCAAGTGCCACATGTTGGCTCTGCAACCTGTGTCTCTCTCTCTCTCTCTCATACTTGTGTGTGTGTTTGTTGTGTGCGTATGTGTGTGAAGGGAAGAAAGGAGTGAGTGATCACACATACACACACATGAATTTATAGATCAGTGATCCCGCCCAGATGTACAGCATCGCACAAGGTTGCATCCAGTCATGAGTCAAAGGCAGCTTCTAACATATTCATCAGCACATCTCTCCTACACAGACCCACATATACATACAGCATTTATGGACGCGCACACACATACACACACGCTCACTGATAATCATCTTCCTGTGTCGCTGCCAAGGGCACGGATGTCTGTTCTTGCTTTCATTGCAGGGACTGATCCATGAAGGAGTCAAGGCGGAGTCAAATGTTTCCTTTGATATGGCACACACACACAAACACACACACACCTATCGGTGCATGAAGGTGCTAGTTTTACATGAACAACGGGGAGTGGTGAGAGCGTCATACTGTTGGCGTGGCTAAGATCTGCTGGGTGATTAAAAAAAGAAGAGGGTTGTTAATTGAACATGTACAAGTGGTGAACAGAGAGAGAGAAAGAGACTGATTAACCAAAAAAGAGAGGACGGCAGACTGCTTAGGAAGAGAAGGAGAGGAAAGGCAGCGTATGTCATGGAAGCTTACTCAAGAAGAGCGCTATCAAGCAAAGCCTCGACTCTGATCACTCATGTGTTTGCATCTAAAGTAGGCCCAAAATGCTTAGAGGCAAATGGCAATGTTTCACAGCAGCACTGGGCATTTACATATTTATCCACCAACAATATTCTGCCCACAAATGCACTTTTTTTTCCTTTCCTTTTCTTTCTTTCTTTCTTTTTATTTATTTATTTATTTTACCCACGTTTGCTTTATTTATTGATTGATTTAAGCTTGGTAAGCATTTAAAAAAATGTATAAAATGAGCTGAGACCTGAATTTCTCTCCATCTGGAGGGAATTTACATTCCAACCACCTCACACCCTACACATAACTCCTTCCTGTATCTCAGCAAATCCTGCACACTCACAGAAACACTATGGGATGCTCCAAACTAAAATAAATAAATTTTAAAAAAAAATCAGTCCACATGCACACAAATAAGCCTGCACACCTTAAAATCCCCAACACAGCGATCTTACACACACACACATTCAGTCAGTGGACTGCTTGGCTGGTGCTGGGCAGTGTTGGGAAAAGGAGGTGGAAAAGGAGGAGGAGGCTCCATCTGTGCAGGAAAGTTGGGTGCCTGGCAGCCTCCTCTGGCCGCTCAGCCATCCATCCGTCCCATCCATCCCTCCTTCCCTCAACCCGACCGCTAACCCCCCTACCCCCACCCCCCACATTTGCTCCTACTCTCCTCCCCCCCTCTATCTTCTCCCCTGAACCACAAACATTTCCATCCTGCTTCCTTTCATGTGAAGAGCGGAAGTGTGGCTGGCATCCACTGCTGTTGTTTGATACAGTGGCCGCATGATGTCTGACTGCCTGCTTGGCTGCCACACACACACACACACACACACACACACACACACACACACACACACACACACACACACACACACACACACACACACACACACACACACACACACACACACACACGGGCAGCTTGCACTGGCTTCATGTGCTACCGTGGAACAAGCAGAAAGCTTCTTTTGTGGACAGGAAGACACTGACTGGTCTAATGTCAAACACTAAAAATCAGTGTTTGTCAAAAAGGGTTTGGCAAGTATGTAACCCAGCCATTCAAAGTTACAGAAAACAACCACACAGTCCATACTGTACATGAATACACAGCAACTGACATCTAGAAACCAGTTTATTTTCCAAAACATGAATCATAATGAATCCTGATTGATGCAGGGATCTACTGACTTTTGGTCTGGCATGAAATATTCACATATCACATAAAATAATAACAAATGTAGAGCTGCAAGACAGTTTCAGAAGGGCTTCAAGCCCTACTTTGTTAGGCTAATAAGAAAAATGTAGCATGTTAACAGTGTCTGTGTTGCACTGTGTATTGCTTACAAAATATGCACACAAACTGTGATATTTGCCATATGTTAATTACCACATGTAAAACATTTTTAACATCTTGTCTTGAATGTTAAAAAAGTATCAGCCTTTATTAAGTGTTTAAGTGGCAAGTTTCTATGAAAAAAGGCAATCTACGTTTCCAATTAATGGACTATAGAAATAGTATCATGACATAAATAAGAAAAAAACAAACGTATTCTGAGACTGACAGATCGCAGCATCGGGTATCTGTGACAACAGTAAGAGCTATGAGGTCTGATCTGTTCGGTTCTCAGCTGTGAATATCTAACGGTGGTCAGTTCAGTCGACAGTGATATAAAAGTGCCATCAACGGAGCCTCCCCTGTCAGCTTGTCAGGCTCTCTTTCTTTGTTAGATCTAACGTTTGTTGCAAAATTTTCATCGCTCTTATAGTGATGTAAGGAGCTGTTGATTTACCTGACCCTTGTCTGCTCTGGCCTGTGTGCGAGTGAGTAGATGCTGACCTTGTGAAACAGCGAGCAGAGGAGGAGAGGACAGAGAGTAGTGTGACTGTAAGTGACTTGTAGTATTGTCGAGACTCGATGATGTGAAAGGGAATAGATGCGTGCACATAAATAAATAAATACGATTTTTTTAATGGTAAATGTTTGCCTTGTTCCTGGTGTTGATGTCGTCTTAAGTAACAAATATCTCTTAATTTAACTAATGTGTAAAGGCTGATGCCGCCTCACACATGATTGGCTGATTCTTAGTGACAGTGAAAAACAGCCTATTAATTGAAGATGGATGGCAAATTCCTTCTTGAGACAACAAAAAGCAGGATCAGCATATCACTAGTTATTTCATGCCTCTATTGACAATAATATAATTTCAAATATATTTTTTCCATGCTTTCAAACTGTATATTTTCTACAGTCACTTTGTAATGCTTTTTTCGAATCATCAACTGCATTTACTTTTTTAGAAGCAGCCTATATTGAATCGCACGACCTGCTCTACCCTAACTGTCTAAGTACTAAGTGGTGAGAATGGATTTATTCACAGTTAATATTCAATATTTAATTATATGAAAATGTATTGCACAATATCTAATGTACTCATCTACTAAGCATGCTGGGGTCACCAGTCTATGAGTACTGCAGTGGAGGAGCTTTACAGGACTGGACTAATCTCCACAACACTGGAGAATAATAGACATGAAATATATTATGTTGGAGAGTTTTAATACTCCTATTTGATGTATACTATATTGTGTATATTAGTCTGAGTATCGCTGCTGGAAAATTACAGTCCTACCTTAAATGTCAGTGCAACGGCTTCTTGAAGCAAAGGCCTTAAAAGTTTCCTTGGTGCATCGAAAATCAGTAACTGACTGTGTTATTTACAATTCATGCCACAAGCTTGCCTTAATGCCTATCAAGTTCTTCCCCTGGGGAACTGACGAAGGTCCATAATGAAAGTGACTAACCTGTGATTTACCAAGCCCCGGGGTAAACATCTGCTGCCTGTCATCTGGACTGCTTACAAGACGCAACTATTTACATGGGCCTTACTGGTGGAGCGGCATTAAAAAAGGGGGGGGAAAGTGCAAGAATTTGTGATTCCTCAGCAAGTTCTTGCTGCTACCCTGCCAACCTCATCACCACACCCTTATGTGCCTTGGTGGGATGTAAGGAAAGTCAGCAAGGGGGTGGAGGGGTGGGGTTTATTACCCACCGCCCTTCCTCTTTCTGTTCCCTCCATCACATCATGCCTCTCAATCACTTGGCAGGCAGGAGGAGATGGAGGATAAAGACAGGTTGATGAGTTGTACAAGAGGAGAGACAAATACAAATGAAAGCAAATTAAAGAGGGGAACAAACAGGAAATAGTCATGGATAGAAGAGAATGAAATGTGAGGTTGAGCATACAAGGAGATAAAGAAAACATAAGTGGTTCCAGTATACACTTTCTGAAGGAAATGGTACTATTGTAACATGGCCACGGTTAAGAGTGCATTTTTAGAGAGATGAGGAAAAAAGGGAAGATGTTGTTGGGTTTTTGGGGGGAGGGCAGGGGATTTGTGCTGGGTACCAGACCGTGAAAAACAAGGTTCAGCCTACCATCTCCAAACCAGTAATTTCTGCACAAAAGAATGACAGCACCTACAAACCAGATGGCACTTAAACATTTGTTTCTTTCACATTCTCCTTGCATATTTGTGACCGTTGTTTCTCACTGTTCTCTGCAAACTCCAAATAAACACATCTACCATGTGAGCCCAGCCTTGCCTTTATACCCCTTGTCACACTCCCTCTTGTCCCTTCACAGCTAATAGTGGAAGATAGAATGAAGGAGGGCTGCCATGAACATATCGATAATAGGCAACTCCTGCAGTATTACCATTGCCTCTGCCAAGCCGCTGGCTAATGGAGCACACAGTCAACAGTAGGAGTAGTGGTGGCTGGGAGGAAGGGAGAGTCGAAGAGACCAATTTTGATGAAGTCCCTTTCAAAGCTCAGCACTGAGTTGAAAGCATCTCTCTCTTCATTGATTCTCTTTTGATTTCTGCCCTCCCCTACCCCTTTTTCTTTCCGTTTAACTCTCTTGCACTCTTGAATTGTCATTCCCACTAAGTTCTGTCTTTATTTATGTGTCTGTCTTCCCCTCTCTCTTAATCTTTTCAGCCGTCCACAGCGCAATCAATCTCCGTGTCCATTGACGTGTATAACAAACACCTGTCAGCTTGCGGCCAGATAAGCAAAGCAAGACATTTCGAGGAAGTGAGCTAATAGCTGAACCCGAGCCACAGGCGTCAGGACATAATCCGCATTGCCATGAGCAAAGTGACATCCACATTTAGTTAGATTAAAGCTAATCAATTAGTACATGCAATCTTCAAAAACATAAATTAAATTAATCCCAATAAATTGAGCTCAAATCCTTAGCTTTCTCCCCTCTAGGCAAAATCCAATAATTATAATTGTCAATTTGCAAATGGAGAGGCCGAGAAGTATTTAAATCATGTAGGAAAAACACTTGACAGAGGGCTAATTAATTAAACTATTTCAACAACTTGTTTGCAACTGTTTAGTTGAAAAGACGGTCTGTGTGTGGCGCCTAAAATATGAGACAAGCATGTGAAGAAAAAGCCAGTCCATTAGTTATCGGACAATGGCACTTTTTTTTGTCATTTTGTCTCTGTGGATTTTGAATTAGGAATTTAAATATTTGATGAACATTTTTTGCAGTAAATGACTCCCTAAAATCTAGAACTCGTGGGCATCCCCAAATCCTGCGATTCCTCCTGCTCGGTTAGACTTTCACTGCCACAGCTTTGAGCTGCCTGTGTGTTTGTAGGTCGCTGCTTTCAGTTTTGTCCTCAGTAACTGAAAAGCTGCTCTACTGGGGTGAGATCAGGTGACTGACTTATCCCATTTCTTTGCCTTCAGAAACTCTTGGGTTGCTTTTGCAGTATGCTTTGGGTCACTATTCATTTGCACTGTGAAGTGCGTCTGATCAGTTTTAAAGCATTTGGCTGAATCTGAGCAGAGAGTACAGCCATGTACTCTTCAGAACCCGGTTCCACTCAATGCCTTACATGTCCATGCCATAATATTGCATCCACCAAGTCTGACAGACAGTGTGCTTCAGCTCATGAGCCGTTTCCCTCGTTCTCCATACTATTCTATTCCCTTCATTCAGGGACAAGTTAATTTTGTCCACAAAGTTTTTTTCCCCAGAACTGTACAGGTTCTTGTAATCTGGCTTTCCACTTCTTGATTGTACACTCTGACAATGATATGCCTACCTCCTCAAGGCTGGTCTTCACTTGTGAAGAAAATGTAAAGGCAGTTTTGATAACTAAGGAAAGTATTCTGTGATCATCCACTTTAGCTGTCTTTCACAGTCTTCCTGGCCTTATGCATTCACTAAGCTGGTCAGCTCATTCCGTCTTTTAAAGAATGGAGCGGATTGTAGATTCAGCCTCTTGGATAGGTTTATATTGATTTTTCAGCTTAACGATATCATCCTTAACTTGCATCGACATCTCTTTGGGTTTCATATTGAGACTTCCACTGAACCAAATGAGAGTTCAGCACTTGGAATAAACTCCAGATCTTTTGTTTGCTTAATTTGTCTTGAAATAATGAGGGAACAGGCTGCACTTGGCCAAGAAGCTGCCTGTCATCCAATTACTTTTGAGACATTTGAACTGAAGATGTTAAGGTCTATGAGTTTGACTCTGAGTCCTTCTGTTTGTCATGTTGAGGTTTTCTGTATTTTTTTATAATCGTAGCTAATAGTTACTATCTAACTAATTTTTATTTATGTGTTCCTTTGTTACCTTAGCAAGTATTAATACTATGAAGAGTTCTAGTCATTGATGTTCTGGATATATAGACTCTGCTTGTGTTACAGTTATGTTGACTTCTTGTGTATGCTACGTCCCTTGTGCTTCCTTGTCAAGTCTACCTCCCTATGTTAGGTATGTCCTTCTTATTTTACCTTTCTTTTAATTTGCTACTCCTTTGTCGCTTGTACTTTGTCTTGCTGTCATTGATTAGTTTCACCCATAGCCCCGACTCACCTCTATTTACCTGCCTCCTGTGCTCATATTTCTTTGTGTCGTGGCCTTAGTGGGTTTTGCTTCATTTTTTGAGATACCAACAACAAAAAGTAATTTTTTTGTTTCATTTTTAAGCCTCTCTGTAAGTCCTGCAGGTATTTCCTACATCTTGAAAATACTGTGACAGAAAATGAAGGTTGGACAATCCTAAACAGTTATGGCGAGACGGAAAGTCTGCATTTCAATCTCACCTCTGATGTAGAAACCTGAACCTCACTGTGTTCGTTAAACCTCCACACCAAATCAAATCTCTAAAAAATATATATTCTTGCATTACCTGTGTGTGTGTGTGTGTGTGTGTGTGTGTGTGTGTGTGTGTGTGTGTGTGTGTGTGTGTGTGTGTGTGTGTGTGTGTGTGTGTGTGTGTGTGTGTAGAAAGTAATGACCTTAACACTAGAGTCCTTGGATCATGTCTTGGAACAGGAAGGGACCACCCCCAAGTTATGCATAAACTCGCTGGTTTAAAATTGTTTTTTTTTAATCGACACTATCAGTATTCCTTTTAAAAACAATGGTTATTGGTCACCCCGGCCCAGCAGACGCAAGGTATGATGACAAGAAGAAAATAAGTCAACAATACAATCCACTTTCATTTTTTTGATCACTAACAGCTGCCTAATTACATAACTAGTACAACAGAGTTTACTCAATAATTTATTTACTGTTGCTCCTTCCAGATATGTTTTGGTGCAAACCAGTTGCAAAGAAAAGCCATCTGGCTCTTTAGTTGCAGAAATCCAACTTTGTTTACCAGCTGTTTGGTGTCAGGTAGGTACCATACTCTTGGTTTTTAGAGTTTTTTTTCACTTAAAGCAGGTTGGATATGTGCAAAGCTGCGAGAGAGAATAGAAACAACTAAAAATTCTACAGCACTCTTAAACTGAGGTGCTAATTATCTGTGTTACTTATATGTATATATATATATATATATATATATATATATATATATACATACATATATATATCTATATACATATATATATATATATAGATATACATACATAGCTGTTGTAATAGTGTCTGTTTGACACTATGACATCCCATTCTAAATCCATTGGGTTTAATAAGATGTCAGCCCACACTTTGCAGCTATAACAGCTTCAAGTCTTCTAGGAAGGCTTTCTTTAAGGTTAGGAGTGTGTTTGTGGGACGTTTTGACCGTTCTTCCAGAAGCACATTTGTGAGGTCAGATACCCATATCGAATGAGAAGGCCTGGTTCACAGTCTCTGCTCTAATTCATTCCAAAGATGTTTTATCAGGTTAAGATCAAGACTCTGTGCAGGCCAGTGAAGTTCTGCCACACCAAACTCGCTTATCCATCTCTTTATGGACTGCTTTGTGCACTGGTCTGTAGTTATGTTGGAACTGGAAGGCACCATCCCCAAACTGTTCCCACAAAGTTGGGTACACAAAAATGTCCAACAGGTCTTGGTATGCTGAAGCATTAAGAATTCCTTTCACAGGAACTAAAGAGTTGAACTGAATTCTGAAAAACAACCAGACAGCATAATCTCCCCAGCACCAAAATTTACATTTTGCAAAGTCAAACAATGCACTCAGATAAGTACTGCTCTCCTGGCAATCACCAAACCCAGACTCATCTATTGGATTTCCAGATGGAGAAATGTGATTTATCACTCAAGAGAAGGATGATCTGATATCCTCGTGTTGGTGTTGTTCCCAGACCATCATGAAAATGTTGTTCCAGGTTCAACATTGCAAGTGACCAATCACATTGTTGTGACGTTATTCCTTTGCGCGCCAAGCCATTCGTGCATTTATGAAATTCCAATGTTGCAAGGACAATATCAATTCTGCTTACTGTTTATTAAAGGGTTACGGTTAGGGTTAGGGTTAGGGTCAGGGTCCGTTGATCGGCGGACAGAGGCGGTTTCACGCAGCTTAAGTACAGTTTTTTGTTTTACGCCAGTTTTTCCCAAAGTCGCAAAAGTATGACGTCACAACATTCTGATTGGTCACTTGCAATGTTGATCCTGGAACAACATTTAGTATGATGATCTGGGAACAACACCAACACGAGGATATCAGATCAACCCTCAAGAGAACACGTCTTCACTGCGTCCTGTGGCGGTGTGCTTTAACACTACTACATCCAACTCTTTGCATTGCGCTTGGTGATTTAAATCCTGGATGCAGCTGCTCAGCCATGGAAAGCCACTGCATGAAGCTCTATGTGCACTGTTCTTGAGCTAGTTTGGAGGTTTCTCCTGAAAGGTGGTGCTCCTTATGTGGCCTACCACTTCACGGCTGAGTTGCTATAATTTACTATTGCTTCCACTTTGTCATAATACCACTAACAGTTGACTATAGAATATTTAGTAGCAAATAAATTTCACAACTGGACTTGTTACACAGGTGGCATCCCTTTCTTTCACAAATGCTTGTAGAAGCAGTCTCTATGTGTTTTCTTTTATACACCTGTGGCCATGAAAGTGACTGGAACACCTGAATTCAACGATTTGGATGGGTGAGTTTGAGAACTGTATGATGTTATAGATTTATCCACTAAAATCTGCAAAAATTGCATGCACGCTTTACAACATGTATTACAGAATGCATTTGCACTTATTTATCATAGCAAGCCATCTCTGTTATCCCTCTGTCAGTTACATTAACAGGATTAATTGTAGAAAAAAAGATTGGATTCTTTTGGTTTATTATTTAATCAGATCAGGTTGATTTATAAAACAGAGGGGATTTGACTGTAAAAGAAGGTTATTCTTTTAAAGTAGAAAAAGCAAAAGCAAAATCTCTCTTTCCCCATTACCTTGATTATGAAACAGCTAAAAAGAGTTGATTTGAACATCTAAGACCCACAGACTGAACTGATTAAGAGAAGTTGAATGAACTGTGGGTGCCTTAAAGGAGAAATTAAAGACCCCTAAAATCAATTGTAATTCTCTGGTGAACCTTAAGGCATACTGCTATCTATAATTGCTAGAATATGCAATACTTTTATATTGGGATTTGATCATGGACATGAAATAGAGAAGAATAGCAATATATAATAAGCATTTATTTTCTTGCTTTACACTTTTATCCCCCTCTTTTTCTGTCGGTCAGCCTCATCCCTCTTTTCTTGGCCCATCCCTGGATGCATGCTGGGAGCCGCGACCTGCTCCTTTATCAACACAGAGCCAGGTGCACTCTGGGAGCTTCCTGCTTGCCCTTTATCAGCACAGGCTACACAGATGTAGGTGTAGGTTTGTGTGCTTCTTGGTGGATATGCGCGCGTGTTTGTGTGTGTGCATGTCTGCCAGACACGGAGGCAGATCGTATTTTTTTTGGGTGCTCGATTGAGCGAGAGCAGATTGCGTGTCGGTGCCTGCATCGATGTGGATATGCGAATATGTGTGTATTTGTGTCCTGGCAAAGTGTGGATGTGTGTGAGAGAGAGAGCAGAGGGATCATATCCCAAGCCTCTCCCAGGGGACTCAGGGGGCCTATAACTTCAAAGGGCCATGAGGGCCAGCAACGCCAGCCTGTCCGCCAAGGGGGAAATCCTGTTGATGTGGCGGGGCCTGCCTTGGCAAGACTAGTAGCTAACGCCTGGCGTTCGCACAGACTGCCACCACCCATGCCGGTTTAAATCCCGAACCACACTGCGATCCTACAATCCCGTCGTGCCCCCCTTCCCTCTTCTCAGGCAAAAATATCCAAATTAGAGGGGAATGATATTTCAGGAAAAAAAATCACAGCTTTGATTTAAGACCTGAAAAGGGTAAAAAAAAAGGGCAGATTTAGTTTCTGATTCGACAATACATTCACTGTTAGTTATGATATTCTGCATGGTGGCTTCTTTCTGTCTTCGAGCTGCGCTCACAAAATGAGAAGCCCACTTTAACACCCCTAGTGTAGTCAACAAAAGAGAAGAAAGAAGGGGAAAAGCCTTAAGCCTTCAAAGTGGCTGACTGGGGAGACAGAGAGGGAAACAGCTTTGCCTTTAAAACGTTTTGAAACACTTTTATCTCATCAAGCTCGACTGATCACAAAGAAAATTGATCTGTACCAGGCAAAAGGTTCTTCAGTGCACTTTGTACTCCTCCGTGATTTGCTTGACAGGTTCCTGCTGAGGGACTTAGTTTTCAAAAGGGATTTTGATGAGGCTGAGGAATGATGTGGATGTGACGTTAATGTGTCGACTATTTTGAAATTGTTTTGATTTCGTAAAGACTGACTAGCTTTTAGGGTTTTTTTGGTCCGAAAATTATCTCCATTATCCTCTTTTGTTAAATACAACAATACACAGAAAGCATTGTTATATCTTCAGCCACTTTTATCGGACAGAGAAGAAAAGCATTTATGTCAAATGAACAGTCAAATATTGGCTTATTCCACTAGGCAGTAGAGTGCAATTTAAAGCAACTATATTTTGACAAACGCAGCTTGTGGTTTTACAACTAAGAAGGAAGGCATTCTTGGAAATACTGTAATATTTAAAGAGGTGAATGCAATGAGGCAATGAACCCTCCCCACACCCAAAGTGTTGTGTATATAATAGTATGACCCAGTAATGTCACGTAAGGGTTTGGATTTGGAGGGTCGGTGGACAGATCTGCATTATGTTTTGGGGAAAGAAAACCCATCTGTAAGCCTGAAATAAAAATGGCAAATAAAGCAGTTATGCTCCAGCACAGTCAAATGTGGTCAGTCATTGAGTCACATAGTCAAGGAGAAGGGAGACAGTGAACCCACTAAGTTAATATACCTTTGAATATCAGATGGCTTCTGGATTATTACAATTTTACTGCCAGGGGGGTCAATTGGGATTTACTCTAAATCTTGTCTCCGATTTTCTACCTCACTGTCATAAATATGCAAAGCACACAAGCACACTCTCAAGGCAAAAACCATGAAATGAAGTCTTTTCTATTTCCTTGCCTTCACCAGCCCCATCCTCTTCTGTCCTGCCCCATCTTCCCTCACTCTGCCCTGTAACCTCAGTCAGTGCATTATCTCAGGGACGCTGACATCAGCCATGTGGAGAGAAAGTGGCAGCTCTTGAAAGCAGAATGATATTATTAAGTGGAAACGCCTCAATTCTCGAATTAGCGTGTTTTTTCCTGTTCTCAATGGCTGAGGCAACTCAAAATATGCCGGTACCTCAAACACACCGTTGTAATTAACTGAATTTGGTTTATAAAGTTGTGGCAGGATCTCTCAGCCTTACAATGGACTCCATGTAATATCACCACATCTTAATTTTTTTGCTTTCGCAATCAGAGTACAGCAGGTGACTTGTAATGATAACGCTATCTAATAACGCAGGTGTTAAAAGTTCCATATCCAAGGCTTCAGCATAGCTGATGATTAATAACGCTTCATGGGCTTTTTAGGAGATTTATTCAGGAGGAAACTTGACAAATGTCTAAAGGCGCCTTCATCCTGCAATTTCTGTAATCTTATAAATTTATTCCAAGCCACACTGTGTGACATGGATCAAACAAACGTGGGTAAATAGTACCAACTGTATGATGCACTGCATCTACACTAGTGTGGTCATGATAACAGCTGGAGGATGCATCATACAAAAAAGATTCTGCTGCTGAAATTCAACTACATTTCCTTCTTTGTTGGAGTCCCAAACATGTTTTTTTCTTTCTTTTTTGCATTTATTACCACCATCATTTCTGTTTAGACTTGTTTTTGTTTTTCTGCTTTTCCTTGACAAATGCCAATGTGTGGCTGAGCAGCAATTACACTGTAAAAATTGTAATTTTATTCATGATGGCCATCTTTTGTTTGTGATCAGACAAAATCAAGAGTGAATGCCCATTTTAACGCCTTTTAAGGCTTTAGTCCAAATAAAATCAATTATTTTCCACCAAATCAGTCTGTTTGTGGTATTTTGGTGTCTTTACCATACAATTTCCCTGCTTTTCACTCATTCACACACTGACAGCAGTAGAGCTACCGTGTAAGGTTTTGGCTTATCATCAGAAGGAACTTTGGATCGAGTGTTTTGTCCAAAACAGACTTTCAGAGCATGATTAGTGGACAACAGGATCCACAAAGCAGACTACAGCCACGCTTCTCAAATAACCACCAGTGACGATGGTTTGTAGGAGGCATGGATGCAATTTCTCTCCCTCTCTATTCCTTTCTTCTTGCCTCCTCTGATTTGGATAAAGGAATAAATAAAAGAGAACTAGGGGAGTAGACACAGCTGTAATTGGAATTTTTACACATTTTGTCTCCATTTAAATCACATCAAAATTGCTTCCTGTGGCAGAGACTGATGTTTTGGACAGCAATTGTGTGATTTTAACAGCATGGCAAAGCAAAATTGTCTTCTTTTTTTTTTTTTGCTTTACCATAAAATAAAACGTTTTATTGCTCTGCTGCTGATGAAGACCTTTAACAGCAGCGAAACAACAGACAAAAAGGAAAAGGTAGTGGCAAGAATCAAGGAACTTGTGTGTTAAGCACTATCAAAAAAAGAAGCTTGCCTGAAAGTGGACTGCAAAATGACAGATATGAGGGCTGGGACAGGAAAGCGAAGGAAACAGAAGAAAGGAAAATGAAGGATAAAAGCATTCAAGCAAGGTATAATTTCCTATCCATAACCAAAAGTTCTCTACTTACCAAAAAGACTTATTCATTTTCATATGTACCAAACCTTGGGGCAGTACCTGTAAAACTAAAGCTTTTATAAGTATGGATGACTATAAACATGGCTCCAAGCAATCTTCAGAGGTGTAGGATCATTTGTATTTCATTGTCACCCTTTTTTCCACGGCTAACTCCCACTGAGTTGAGGAAAAGCCTATTAAGAGCAGTTTGTCTAAGAGTGCAGAGACTTAATATGCTTCAGTATTTCAAAATGCCCCTATACATGCCACCTACGCTCTCTCAAGGAAACCACTTATGAGTATTTTAATGCAATGCAGTGTGCGTGTGTTTTTATGTGAATGCATGTTTATGCATGCATTTCTTGAAAGAAGCTAAGAATGTATGCATACTGTAGTTGGAGCTGTAGCTTATGCTGTTGTTGCTCATGTTATAATAAGGTATGTGTGCTGTGGGAGTTATGTCATGTCTCTACATTTCTTTTTGCAAGAGTCTCCATTTGCTCTGCAGTGAAATGCAGGTGTATGTGAATTTTTTGTATTTGCCTTACTGTATTGCCAGCCGCTGTCACTCAGCCTATTAAAGCATTCACACACCGGATATTTTGTGCGTTAAAATACTTCTCTGACTCATCTATTCTTAATGCAGCCATTCACACCTACCGGGTAATTGAGCTGGACAAATGTTCAGCAGTTATCGCTGTGAGCCAAGCTCAATTTTTTTGGTGGGAAAAAACAGATCTGACCAGTCAGACCCCTGAATTTGGCAAAAAGTGTGCTCGTAGCTTAACTTGTGCTTAATAAATAGTAATGTTAGTTTACCTCAGACACAGAGCTAGATGCTCTCTAGGTCAATCGGCTCTCTGAATTGATTTTTCTGCCTCCCCAGACATGGCCCAAACTGTGCCAACAAGACCTCAAATTGCCCCACTAACATCCTGAAATATGTAGAAAAGCGGTTGTGACACAGCTTCAACTCCTGGATCAAACCATGAAATTCTCCCTGCTGCTTACTTCTCATGAGAACTGGATGAACCTAGAATCTCAGTTTCTTCCTTTAATTGTTTAGAAACATCAGGACCAGCTCATCATCACTTCCTGTCGGCTTCTTTTTTTTCACAGTTTGTCATTTGAGGATGAATTACACGACAAGTTTGAATCTAACTCACTTTTTTCACAGCTTTTTCAGTAAGTAATGGCCTTTACCCCACAGACCTCAGTGAGTGAGTATTGAAAGACCAGGTAGGTTTAGTTTGTTCAAACAATGAGGGTTAGTTTCTGGCAACAAATTTGCTAATTGTTTAATTTAAAACAAAACGTTTAAAACACGGAAAACATTTAAAGCTAAGTAATAATTTAAATGCACGAGTCAGACACACACAATAACAGTTTGCAAAGTTTGGCTAATCTTAGCAACACTAGTAGCAGTAGCCCTGGCTTCTTCTTGGTTACATCCACAACTTGCTGTGCATTATATGATTATAATCCACAGCAATCCATATAATCAATTTCATCTGGCTTCTGCTGTTTGGTTCCGGTTTAGTTTGACACAGAGGTATAAACTTTGGCCATATGTCTTTTCTTCAGTGGCCACAAAAAGGAGGGACTGTCAACCAATTTCCTGTTGGTAGGAGGATTGCAATGCTAACTAGCTAACGGTGGCAAACCGCACATTATATATGCTACGGTGTTGTTTAGTGTCTGTGTGTAAAAAACATTTTCAGAGTACAAGAATGTGTTGTCAGTTGCACAACAAGTATCAAATGTTCACAAACTGTTGTAGCTGCCGCGATATCTGTCATCATATGCAAATATTACACTACTTTGTCAAGGGTAATGTACTACACAAGCATGATGTAGCATACACAGTGTACGCCATGAATGTATACTACCTAAAGTATTCAAAATGAGATGCACAAATTCTCCCCTACTAGCTTGAAGGGCTTTTCAGAGGTGATGTGTCAACTTTATACCCGCCTCCCTTTTTTTGCCATTATTTTTTATGATGCAACCATTAAAAGGTTTTGGCACACACAGACACACACACCATTAATAGCACCATTAATATAGCAGCATTTAATGATCTTTGCCCAAGTGGGGATACAGGCTATGTTTTCTTTAAGCTAGCAAATAGCTAAGCTTTAATGCTTTGTCTTTCTTTTATATTGTGAAGCGCTCTGAACTTCACTCACATGAAATATAAAGCGTGTGCATATAATATATACACTCATCTTGCAGTATGCAAACCCATCACACACTAATGCCTTGACTGCTTCACCCTGGAGCCATCATTGCATTTCTGGCAGCACTGGTGGTCCCTTTCCACTTTCCTTTTACAACATCTAGGGCTATTCAATAAAGAAGCTTCGGGGAGCTCTGAGGAGCAGGACGGAAAAAATAGAGTGAGCATTCAATTCTGCCTGAATTATCCCAGGGTTTGTGTGCTCACCCTGATAAAAAAAAAAACAGAGAAGAAATCTATGGCTTATTTAAAGGCCACTGCGTTGTGCTCAAATCCGTCTCTCTCAAACAGGACCTAAATTTTGCATGCCCGTAAGGAAACAGCTTCTGCACTTTACAAGTAACATGGCACATTGTTAAGCGTGACACTACATGCTGGGATTTCTTGTTGAATTCGGAGGCCTATATGCTTGTACTACATCGGGAATGGGTGGCAGCCTGAATGTGACCATTGACGGAGTGCGTGTCCTCACACAAAGGTCGCGGCTTTCCGCTGAGAGCCCTCATTACTCCCAGTTTGTCAATAATGTGTCAGTTTAAACCCTTCTGAGTGCAAACTCTTAGCGTCAAGCAGACGATTTTTGGAGTATTAATGGACTTCAAGCGTGATATTCTGTTGTGGCGAGAAGGAGATTACAACTGCTGTGGGAGAAAGCCATTTGGCTCGTATTTTGCGAAAATCCTGTAAGCAGGGGGAAATTTGAGACAAAATTAAGGCACAATGGCTTCTAGAGATGACACAGCAGAGAAGGAGAGTAAGAAGGGAGGAAGGAGGGGGAGCGGGAGGAGACGGGATGAAACATTAAAATCAGATCTTTACAAGTAAAAGGGGAGCAAAAGGGAAAAAGAGCTTCCATCCTCACAGTTTACATTAAGTGGGGGAAAAACTGATGTATACCAGCAAACCTTGCATTTAATTAAGCAGGTCCCCTCAGCCTCTTTTTTTCTATTGGCGAGCCAGCATAATCATTTCATATATGCTGCGATATCATCTGCTTAATGTGCTATTTTACCATAAAGTTAAACCTGGGCGATAAATCTCGCTGTGCTCTCCATTAATAGATGCAGAGCCTCGCTGAATAATGTGTGCATTAGATTAGATGCACTACAGAAGTGAACCACCATGCAGTGAGAAATACTTCAAGTTAATCTCCCTTGGTGGTTCCCGAAGGATGAGAACTTAGTGCCCCTTCCCTTGGCTATAGGTGTAGTGTGGAGGAGGTGTGTGTGTGTATGTGTGTCTGCAAATGGGGAAAGGAGAAAGATTGAAAGATGGGCCGGAAGCCTGCATGTATATTCAAAGGCGTGTTTCCCTCGTAAGCTTCTGATAATTCATTTCAGTCGCACAATACATTCACACGCTCCGAGTTCACACCAGAAAACCTCAACAAAACCGCTTTCACGCACACACACTCCAGCCGGACATTCAGAATCGCATCACAATTCGTATTCATTCCGAGCACGGCGCAGGTTGAAATGCGGCTTTTCAAAGACATCAACACATTTTCTACTATATCTGCACAGTTAAGATTGGCCCCAGAGAACCCTTTGAATTTCTGACATTACATTCAGACCTCATTCTCTCCCCTTTCCTCCCTTAACATACTCCTGTTCCCTGATTTCCAGCATGCGTGAGGAGTGATTTGAGGTGACCTCGTTACAGAGGAGGACAATACAACAAAAGAACGGGGTTATGAAATCGAGGAATTCTATTTCCACCCTCCTGGCCATTCATCCCCCTGCAATAGTAGGAAGAGGATTCATTATTTGGTACCCTCTCTCCGCAGTCTTGTGAATTTGCATACTCTATGTAGATGGTTGAACGTAGTGTATGTCGGGCTATGTGTGTGCGTCATTCTCCTTAACTGTACTTGTGGGCATGAAGATAAAAGGTAGGTGGGGTTAAATTTGGTGGGAGGTAAAGGTAAACCTGCAGGATATTAGTGTAATAACAAACAGTGTAAGCTAGTGTGCTTGTTTGTGTGAAAATGACAAAAATGAAGACAGACTAGAAAAGTGACAGTGAGTCTGATGGTGTGTATAATTAGGTCTAAGTATATAAATGTATCCATCTGTGCCCCAAGTTTCCCCTTGAGCCCTAAACACCTACTTAATAACCGAATCATTGACGCTCTGCATTCCTGTGAGCTGTCGCCATCACAAGGGCGGGTGAAGTTCCTCGTGAGGGTCAGCGGACGTTCAGCCCTCTGGTCAAACGCTTAAAGCTGAATCAACTAAAGTGCAGACGTAAAAGCAAATGTCAACCCAGAGGCCCACAGGCCAGCGTGAGTCGAGTCAACAGCACAAAAATGGGCAGAGAGAGAGAAAAAAGAGAGAAAAAGGAAGAAAACTGAGAGAGAAAGTGAGTTTTGAGACAAATTACCTGCAGGTTTATAATTAAAGCTACCGTGACGCACATTGTTTAGTTCTGACTCCAATGCATAAGATAACACAAAGCAACAAACATGTATCAGATCCATTAATTATCTCTTTCATTATCCATTAGGAATCTTTTGGACAATTAGTCAAATTTCATGTACTTTTTTTGACCCTGTGACAGACTGGTGACTTTTCTTTGGTGTACCCGTGCCTCTAGTACTATGACAGCTGGGATAGGCTCCATCCCATCTGTGATCATTAACTGGATAAGTGTAAGAATGGATGGATCTAGTTCTTGAAGCTTTGAAGACAAAGGACAAAAACTATGGAAAAAGTATTAAAGATAAATAGCAATGAGAGAAAAGAGCACTTTAAGCAATTAAGGTTCTTACAAAAACTGCAATAAAAACAATTCAGAAGACACTTGCTGATTTTTGGATTTTGAGTATGGGTAATAAAATAAAATAACCATCATACATTTCTCATAATTGAAGCCAGATGCTCGCTTAATACAAATCTTTAAAGCTGCTTTAATTTAACTATTTAAGTAAAAAAAAAAAAACATTGTAATATAAAAGTAGCCACATTTTTGTAATGAAGTTGAAGAGAATTGTCATTAATCTTTCTCTTGGCTCAGATCATCAGTTGGCCAGCAGCTTTAGTTTTTGTCTTCAGTCTATCTCATTGCTTATATATGGTAAATGGCCTGTATTTGTATAGCGCTTTACTAGTCCCTAAGGACCCCAAAGCGCTTTACACAACCAGTCATCCACCCATTCAGACACTGGTGATGGCAAGCTACATTGGCAAGCTACATTGTAGCCACAGCCACCCTGGGGCGCACTGGCAGAGGCGAGGCTGCCGGACACTGGCCCTCTGACCACCACCAGTAGGCAACCGTTGCCTACTGGTGGTAGTCAGAGGGCCAGTGTCCGGCAGCCTGAGACTGTCCAAGCCGGGGCTCGAACCGGCAACCTTCCGATTACAAGGCGAACTCCCAACTCTTGAGCCACGATCACCCACTATATACAAGGGTCGCTGTGATAAGGCTGACTTCTTCTTTTTTTAAATTTGATTTCTAACACAGGTTAATGGGGCAGCTGAAGAGACCGATATATCACTAAGGATGCGATGGAGACAAAGTGCATAAAAGGGAGTGAATGATAATAGCAACGTAATTCTAAATTAATGCTGTTTGTTTTCATTTTCCCCAACTGGCCTAAAATGGTTTTTGTGTTGTACTATATTAAATATTGGCAGTGTTTCCCTTCAAAGAAAGATTAAAGTGTACATAGGGTCAAAACTGTCTAGATGGAGCCGAGGGGTGGAAGGGTTCGGGCTACTGTTAGCTGCTTTGACCAATAATTTTCTCTCTTTTTTTTCCCGGTTCAGTGGTCTCAGTATCTCGTCTCTGCTTTCCACAGATGATGTGGTTCTGTTGGTGTCATCGAGCCATGACCTCCAATTCACACTGGTGTGGTTTGCAGCCAAGTGTGAAGCACTTGAGATGAGAATTAGCACCTCCAAATCTGGGGCCATAATTCTCAATTGGCAAAAGGTGCCCACTTTGGGTCAGGAACAAATTGCTCCCCAAAGTGGAGAAGTTTAAGTGTCTTGGGGGTCTCATTCATAAGTGAGGAAAGAGTGGAGTGGGAGATTTACAGATGTCGGTTTATCAGTTTATCTCTGTCTCTATTCCTACCCTCACCTATAGTCCCGAGATGTGAGTAATGACCAAAAGAATGAGATTGTGGATACAAGTGGGAGAACTGACGTTTCCCCAACAGGTATCTGGGCTCCACATCAAAAGGAGTCAGGTGAGGTGGTTTGGGCATTTAACTACCATATTTCCTGAATTCCTCTTAAGTTGCATTTTTCAGGCATGTCCTAAAGTAGGGGTCTCCAACTCCAGGCCTCGAGGGCCGGTGTCCCCCAGGTTTTAGATCTCACCCTGGGTCAATACACCTGAATCAAATGATTCGTTCATTACCAGGCCTCTGGAGAACTGCAAGACATGTTGAGGAGGTAATTTAGCCATTTGAATCAGCTGTGTTGGATCAAGGACACATCTAAAAACTGCAGGACACCGGCCCTTGAGGCCTGGAGTTGGGGACCCCTGTCCTAAAGGGAGAAAGACTGGAATCAAATCCAGGATGGGCTGGCTTAGGAAGGACTGGATATTCAACTTGTAAAAGGGGGAAACATGCATCAGTGCACTTGACAGAGATGTTTAATATGCACTTATGTCCCAATTAAAATCTATTAAAACAACTGCTGTGAAAATGAATTCCAAGTTATTACATACCCCTCTGATGCAAAAGTGTTGAAATATTCTGTTTACTTTTTATCAGATTCATCAAAGCAATAATATGATGCCTCCGTCTCACTGCACATAAAACAGCAACAGCTGATGGCTGGTGATGACATGCCGTGTCAACAGGAAATGGAAAGAGAGCCACCCCACCTCTTCTGTGCCTTGTGTCTCTCACTTTGGTTTCCCTTGCTCTCAGACTCACGTGTCACTCCAGAAGCTGGGGAATTAGTTGGCGGTGGCGGAGGGGAGAGAGTGAATGCTACTACCGGCACCCATAAACTAGTTACATGTGCATGTTTGCGTATTGATATGCTGACAGTCTATGATCCAACAAAACATCTCCCTTCCCTCCCGCAGCCTCTGAACGCGAAGACGTACTTCAACATCGCCCAAGGATTTGTTAATTAGCTTGCCAACATCTGTCCTCTCTATGCAAGATGGGATTAGAATACAAAAAAAACCCAGAACACCCGTCGTATGATCACCACCTTTCCGCAACAGCACCCATAACAACAGATGTCAACCACCCTCCACCCCCACCGCAATAGCTGAGAGGTAAGGAGAATTTAAAAAAGAAATGACTCATTTTTTTTATGTGATCCCTCTTTAATTGACGTTAGCATGTTGTTGAATAATACATGCCCTTCTTTGGTAGAGTGCTGCAAAGTGATAAATTGTGTATGTGTGTTTGGGTGTAGGTGGGTATGAATGGGGGTACAAGCTACTTTGATGTGAAACTCATATCCTGCTTGTAATGTCGTCCAGGGGCCAAACGGAATTGATAAAGGGATAACTTTTGCTCTTACGGAATGATTATACTTATAATTAAGTTGTACGGGACAGATCCTACAGGAGATGAAGAGGAGGGTGAAATGGTGAGGAGTTCTCTCCATTCATTTTTTCTGTTGAAGCTTTGGGTACACAGAGCTCAATGTGGTCTCCCCAGACATTGACCAATGAAGTAATTACATTTATGTGAGTGTGTAGGATTGATTCATCAAACAACGCTTGCTACAGAAAGCTTCTGATTTAATTGGGGAGCGGATGACACATGCATCTTCCTGTGATAACAGATCATTTTTCATCAAAATGAAATCACCCCCCAGTATTATATATGGAATTCAGTACTGCCCTGAGTCAATGATATACAATTTGGTCTATAGCAATTACACAATTGCTATAGAGTTGCAATTATTCATGATTTGAGAGGTGCAGGAGGTACAGTGCCATTTGTTACTTGGTGGACACAACACCAAGTAACAAATCTGTAGAAATATCTCATTATTGATTTTTCAGCTGTTAATACAAAATGTACATATGCTCGTAATGTATGTGCAAAACGGTTACTGAAAATTTTCCCCTGCAATATGTACACCATAACATGTGACTGACAGCTACATGATTGGGGGGGGAAGACTCAAAATCCCAAGCCAATGGCAGTGGTTGAGAATGCTTACTAGATCCTAAATAAATAATATCACAGTGCAAAAACACTATTTTAACTCATTCACTGCCATTGACGTCTATAGCCGTCAATGGCAGTGAATGAGTCAATGGGTTTAACTCATTCACTGCCAATGGCTGGCAGTGAATGAGTTAATTTATAGGTTAACATGCTGCTTAAATAATCATAGGAATATTCATAGTCAAGTCAAGTCAGGAAGTGTACTTCAAAAGTTAAACTGCTCAGTGCAGCATTTTGCAGCTGTAGCTGGTTATTTTATGCACACCAGCAGTTGAAGATTCATTTTCTTCTTCTTACATGCTGGCACTCTACATGGGGTAACTGTTCAGTACAAAAGGTATTAATTCAATAATTACCCAATTAAAAAAAAAAAACAACTAATTGATTCTAATTGATTGGTATCAGTATAGACCAAAATTGATGTAACACAGTAATAAGGAGGAAAAAATAAAGGAAAACTGATTTAAAGGTTGAAATTAATAAAAGTAGTTTGGTAACTTAATGCAAACTACCAACATTGTTATTACCAAACATAATAATTGATAATTACATGGTAATATAATTACATAAGATCATCACAATATTTTTTTTAGCTTTTTTATTTCGAAACCTTTACCCCAACATTAACAAGTTATAGTGCTATCTAACCCAAATACAATAAAGCAATGACAAATAATAATTCTGAACTTTGTAAAGGTCAAATCCTTAAAATCTAATGTAATTTCATGTTTTTAAATCACTTAATCCATTTTTGAAGTTGTTCAGTCAATAAATTGACAAATATTTTGAGTTTTAAGCTGATCGATATTGTTTTTTATTATCTATAACAACGCTTTTCACAATCTCTTCATAGTTGTTGTGAGCAAATTTGAGATAAGTAAAAAGGTGAGATTAGTTTGGATAAGGAAAGGAGTACTTTGGGGGTCTTTACTGAGATATAACAGTGGAAACAAGACAGGAAAGCTGGGAGAGAGAGCAGAGGGTAGACATGCTGTAAATGGCTTTGGAGCAGATTTGAACTCGGGCCTCTGCCATAGCCTTGGGTCACTACACCGACATCAAGGCAAGGATTTCTGTCACTAAAACAATCTGTTAACTTTAACTGGTTTAAACAAAGTTACATATTTTACCTGCCCTTTAATATTCCCTGAACCTAACAACACAAACACATGAAGAATGGAGAGCTCAGCAATTACACCTTTTTACATTTATGTAGCAAAACTTTTCAAACAGTGAACAGTAAAATAGGAACTGAATTTTGCGGACGATTCAATGCAGACTGATAGTTTAGAAAGTAATTCATTCAGATTGTAAGATTTCAAATTTCTGCACCCATTTCAGCAGAATAAATGTAGATGATTTAAAGAACTTGGCTCCCGTTAAAGACACTATGAATGGTTGAGCAAAAATCACATTCACACAGGGGCCATCTGGTCAGCAATGGCCCTGAAATTATGCAGATTGTATCTTTTTCATGACTGACAATGTTCTGTTTTTTGCCTAAGATTACATTAGATGTTTTCTTCAGCGTTAGTCCAATATCGTATTAAATTATCAGAGTCAAAACGTGTCATTTGTGCATTTGTACCATCTGAATGCGTTCCCAGATGATATCTTACACGAATAGAACCCAGGGAAGAGTTAACAGCGTGAAATAAAAAGAAACCATGACTTTTAACTGAATGCAGTAAGCTGGCTGCCTACAGTACACTGGTCATGTCACATACAGTGAAATGTTGCCCATAGGATCTCTGCACAGATGTTGTAATGAGCTCTTCAAACCTAAAGAGGCAGACATAACTCGCATGTTATGCTGTCGCTACGACAATGGAAGGGTTTATCACTGACAGTGGCTTGTGGGGAGAGTGTGTGCACTGAGGAGTGGGGTGGGTGGGTGGGTGGGGGTAACTGAGATAGCAAAAGTGCATGAGAGAAATAAAAAAAAATCTCCTCCAGCATCCCATGCATGCATAAAGAGGCATGCTTCAGCATGTCTAGGGGTAACAGCAGGAGTTAGACTGCCGCAGCTCAGTGAACACTTTCAGGCAACATTTTCTACTGTATCCCTTGCAGCATTACTAACCTTCTGTCCCACCCCTCTGCCTCTCACACTCTTTTCTGAGTTTCCTCGCTTGCATCTCTGGCTCTCTAGCTCTGTCTTGCCCATCTCTCCCTCAGACTGTGTCACGAGGGTAAAGAGAAAAAAAAAGAAGACGGGGATCTCCTTTTACACGACAGGGCCCCAGAGGTGATGGCTGACAAAATAATCTAACTTGCACAAACCACAGCAGTGTATTTATTCATATTTCTAAAAAATAAAAAGACATCTCTGCAAGCAGCTAGTGCTGCATGAGTGTACTTCTAGACCAGATCATCAAAGTAGTATGGCTTTTGGAGTGTCTAGAGCACAATTTGGGGTCACAGAAGTGCAAGGCTCGCTAAAACGATCTGATATTAAGAGAAAATATATGAGGAAATTTATGCTTTAGCAATTTTTAGGAGACACCTGACACTTCCTTAGGTGGTTTAGTCTGAGTGAAACTGGCCAAACACAATATGCAAAGCAGTTGATACAAAAATGGCAGCCGTCAGCTTAGCATGCTCGTCATTGGGCACAAGACCTGGACAGCATAAGCAAACATGTATATGACAAGGTTTTTAGATTAGCAACTGGCTTAATTCAATGTAAATTTCGCCATGAAGTACTTGAGTAGTGGTGTAAAACTGTTTAGGCTTCTATTGCTTCCATCTTGATTGGTAATACTTACTTTGGTAATAATCAGAGCAAAAGAGAGAGATTCTGCCCATTTTTGAGCTCAGTGTTCAGGCAATGGCAATGTTCTGGAAGAAGTATATTGCAGAGGGACACACCTGTACAAGAGACAATTCTAGCTGGTGATGACTGGGGCCTAGGCTGTAAAGTGAGTACTCTAACTATACCATAAAATACCCATCAGTAGAGATGCCCCATCATTCTTCTGCTGTTCACACAACTGTTAAAAGGTAGAAAAATACATCTATCAAATTAACATCTTGCATTGAAATTTTGTTAAAGGTTCCAGGAAGCTTTAAGAGACTCACAAGAAGCTAAAACTGCAACAGCTACTTATTTCATCTGACTGCCTCGTCTCTTTCTAGGCAGAAACATCCTCTTGTGTTTTCTGTTTTACCTGCTGCTGTAATGTGGGGTCAGGATTATACACTGGTTTTTAAATCCTAACTAATGTAGACTCCATCATTCGCATTGCAAAAAGAAACTCCAGTGGGCAACTTTACTGAGTTTCCAAGCTCCAATGAAACTTGCTGCCTTCAGAATTTTATGTCACATCTCGAACATCTGTTGGATTAGAGAGTGGCGTTCTGACTGTAAATGAGTAACATCAAGCAAACAAGCACATTTATCACAGGAGAAATTTTTTTATATGTTACAGTTTAAAATAATAGCTGTACAGAGGATACAGCTATTTGGATGTTACCTTCTAATAACATCCTAACTAGAGAGACTTGTATCCCAGAGGACATGTGAAGCCATTTAGGAGCTGCCAAAAATCCAGTTCCACTAATGGCCGCTTCAGGCTGGCTCCAAAAGTGACTCAAAAACTCCAATGTCACAATGCCCAACTTCATGACAGAAATAAACATATTTACAGCCAACAAACAGGCCTTTATAGCTGATGTCTTACATCATGACAACTGTCGGGGGATTAATTTTTCACAACTTACCAGTTCAAATTACATTAAGATTGAAAGTTGGCCATTAGTAGGCTGGTAGCCCACCAGCGGGTGCCGTTATATTTTCCATTTAATGTAAAAAGAACGACAAGAAGAATGTGCTGCAGTTTTGTAAAGTGAAGAACTAGCGTTTTATTTACAACTTATGTCACACTAATTATCAGTTATCTTAGTTATCTGTGCAACGTACCCAAACAGTAGCAGTAATTTCTAACCAGGTTTGATAGCATTAGCTGACTGGTGTTAATTCTAGACTGCCATCTAAATGACAAAAGAATGGGAAACCAGTGGCTGATTGCACAGTGGCTATATTGAATAAATGGAAGAAAATGAATGGCTGAATGGCTGGATGTATGTATGGATGGATGGATGGATGGACAAACGGACTGATGGGAATAACTTGGGTAGCTGAGTAACTTTGTTGTAATAGAGGTGTCATGAATGCATAAATTAAATGAATAAACACCTGAAATCAGAACTTCTACTGGCTCAGTAAGTAGTGTAGCGCCATAGTGTACTGGGTTACATATTAGCTTGGCAAATAAAAGGTCACTGGTTCACTCTTTGCCAAATAAACCACTCCTCTTTGGGGCTGTGTCTGGAAAGGCATCTGGTGTAAAACTTTTCCAAATCAAATATATGGAGCTATGGAGTGTGTTTATACACCACTCTACATTTAATCACTAGTTATTATTCATCTCTGGCTCTCTTAAACAGCAACCAACCAACTGGTTGCAGCAGATGGCTGTCCCTACATGAGCCTGGTTCTGCTGGAAGTTTCTTCCTGTTAAAAGGGAGTTTTTCTGTCCCACTGTCACCAAATCGCTTGCTCATAGGAGGTCATATGATTGTTGGGGTTTTCATCTTTTTTCTCTGCGTTATTGTAAAGTCTTCACCTTAGAATATATAATGCGCCTTGAGACAATTGTTATTGGGATTTAGTGCTATTTAAATAAAATTGGAATTGAACCTGCTGTGGTGACTCCCTTGCAATACGGGAGCGGTTAAAAGTGGCTCCATTGGATCAGTTGTTAATGAGCTAAAATGATAACAGACATTCAGAATGTGGCAGTTCATATTGTTATTTGTGCTGAGGAGCATCCAGTTTAATATTCCTTCAGTAGACAAAGAGGGGTAATCTGGCAGCTTTTTGGTGGCATTTAATCAACTGCATAAAAGAAGAAAATGGAAATTGTTTTGACTGCAAAATAATTAGAGTAAATGTGTGCTATGACCCCCAAAAAGGACATGGAATGTAGAAATTCATTTTCATGGGTGACTTGGAGGTAAAAAACAAAACAAGAAAAACCAAAAAGGTTTTAGATCCATAAGTACATTTAGCTTTTTAACTGCATTGTTTTATTTATGTATTTGTCTATTCCATGATATGTTTGACTTATCTGGTTAGTAATACTTGCTGCTTCCGAGACTTCATATGTGCCTCAGGAAAGATTAAGGTTACCGCCTCGTAGGCACAGTGGTAGTTTTTCCATTAAAACAGGAAACCTTCCTCATCCACTGGGCTACACACGGTCTCAAATCAAATCTTTACTATATATTTCTTTTTCTCTCTGCAACAGCAGCTGCAGATCAGTTTGTTTCTGCATCCCAAAATGGTTGTTGGAGCAGCAACAAGCAACGCTGCAAGATAAATGAGGGCAAGCACAATGTAATTTCCATATCAATCATAGTGTCAGCAGCTTAGGTTGAGGAGAAGGAGAAAGGGAAAGAGGGAGGAATGGAACGATACAAGGAGAGGGAGAAAGGTAAAGGCTGAAAGTAAGAAAACAGATGCTTTTGTTGTTACATACATACTCCAGCTATTATTGAAATAAGCCATTTCAAACCAAGGGCCAAGTAATGCACCGTGGGGCACAGAGCGAAAACTCAGACCGACCGACTGACCGAGCCACCAGGTGTCTGACTGACAGACAATCCTTGAAACCATTTCAGAATCTCAACTGCCTCTCGCATGTGGGTGCCGACTGAGTGCAGCTGTCATTTAGATCATAAACGCCCCAAAGATTTATCTTCTAAAAACATTAACACTGAACTGTAGCCTTGATGTGGAGATGGTGTGGCTGACAAGCTGTGGGCATGAATGGAAGGAAAAGGAGGAAGAAAAGGACTAAGGGGAGGCCCTCAAGGCCCCATAACAAGTTCTCAAGAGTTGGGCTGGCGAAACTTTGCGCCGGTGTTATCTTGTTAAGCACGAGAGTCACTGAAGGACACCAGACAATTGATTGAACGGAGTTGACTTCAGCACAATTTCCTCTTCGTGGCGACATGCATCAACCAGGCCACGGGTCCCTATATTCTGCAGCTTAACTACCTCTCAGGCCTCCCACTGTGACAAATGGCTTCTGTCTCTTCTAATGTAATATTTGTTTCTACTTCTGAGAGCCTCTCGGCTACTCTGCGGCAAGTCTGTCTGCCGACTGCTTCATTGTGTTAGCTGACTTTATTCCCCAACCGGCTGTCAATTGGTGGACCGTCTGAGTGTTCTCGTCTGTCTGTCTTTTGTCTCATTGCTTGCGCGTCCTTCCCCCCCCCCCCTCTCCCAAGCTCTTTCTACTGCTCCCCCGTCAACCCCTTGCTCTCTCTGTCTCATGCTCACCATTTCTCTGTCTCCCATGTGCACTATGTCTATCTCGCTTCCTTCCCCTACTCTCTCATTCTCATTGCCTCCCTGCCATCCTGCTCCCTCTTTCCCTCTCTCTCTGAAATCTCCCTCCTCCCCCTATTCCTTTCTCCACTTTACCGCCATGTCTTTGCTCCAGATGCTAGCTGTCTCAGCTCCGTGGGCTGAGTCTCAGTGATGGGCCCCTGCAGGAATTCAAAGCACCATTCTGGCATTTTCTTCCAAGCAATTGCTTCTTGCAGTAATAAAGGGGAGTAGCTTTAGCATCTCTGTCTGAATGGGCTCACTAGCCCTAGGCAAAACAAGCACAAGTGCACATCCGCCAATCCTCTCGGGGCAGGAGCACATCGTGAGTCTCTGTCCGGATTTCGACCCAATTAAGCCATCTCACGCAATTTACAGAATTGGTTACAAAAAATGTACCATTAATCACATTTTCTCTGTCAAAAGCTCAGAATGAGGCTCCGGAATAAGAAAATCCGCATTTTTATTGTCACTGGAGAGCTGGATGAGAAGTTCACATTTGCATACCATGTACAATTATTATACACAAACAACCCTTTTCTTTGAGCTGTGACCTGTTGAGCCCTGCAGTCATACACCACTCATAACATGATATGTAAATATTGCACATGTGGTTTTAATGGTAATTAAAGTCACATCGACAGCAAATTAATTCACGATGGGACACGGAGCATTTAAGGTGCAATTAGCCATGGAGGCGGCTACGGTGATACTTTGCCTAACTGCAAACAGCAAACACTTTGCAATTTGTTTTCACATTAAGTAAATGTCACAGCATATTAGCATGCCATTATGACATCTATGTTTTCTTTTTTTCCCCCCTTTACACAGCAGAGTCTGGTTACAAAGGTGCAGGTGATGGAACAGAGAAAAAAGGAGAGTCTGTTAAAGATGAAGCAAGGAGACAAGGAAGAAGCTTTGATGAAACTTTTACTGCATCTCTGTGTAAACAACTTCACAAACTGTTGTAGCTGCTAACTGTTCTGGGGCCATGAAAGCAGCTTTGGAGGAACAGGTTGTTCTTACAAGTCAGCATCATCTTTGTATTTTGCTTGGATATTCAGTCACTACATGTTTGCAGCACACAGTGTATGTGCATATTTTTTGTATTTTGTATACCTAAAATCAATATTATTAACCAGAAGCCCAGAAATACACATCAATAATACCGGAAATAGAAGTACTGGGAATGTAACTGAGTGTTTACCTTCATTTGTGAGTTTTATGTCTAAAAGGCTTAAATAGAGTATTTACCTAAAAGGCCAGCATTCATTAATTCAGTGACGGTGTGGAAGAGCAATGCATCTGTTACTTCTAAGCAGTTCTGTTTGTTATGTGTGTTTTGATGTAAATCAACTGATTTTTTTTTCAAGTTTTTAAGAAAACGTTGGTTTGATGTTTTCCTTTAACAGAACTGAGCCTCTTCATGCAAGTAAATCTATGAAGTTCTACTAACGCACAGTACTAGCTTGAGTTAAATGCTAACAGTGGTTTGGTAATAGTAACAATATCCATTTTCACACATGCACCAGAGTTCTAAACATTTCTATACAAGTATTTTAGTATAGCCAGGTGTGAGTTGCAGCCCTTCTCTTTACCTGGGTGTTACTTATCCCGAATTATCAGGTATTACCTCTTGTGTGTAGCACCCATCCAGTTTATGGCTACAGCTTGCTAACCAAGCTTTTTACTGTTTAATGATAGCCTACTAATTCATTTAAAGAACAACTTCCGACAATGCCCTAGCCTTATTCTCCCTACATTCTCTGAAATTCAAATGTGATGTTAAGTACAGCATCTTAATTTAGTATGTTAACATGCTAATATTTGCTCATTAGCATACAGCTGAAGCTAATGAAAACACTATGTACTTTGGTACTCTAAATACCTGCAAAGTTAGCAGGTATTTAGAGTACAAAGTTTGTCTTTCCAAAATTGTAATAAGAGCCCACCCTTAGCTGCTAAAATATTTTGTTGTAGACCAAAGGGGTCACCTAAAGTGGATGCAACCAACTGCTTGAGTATTAGACTCCTATTGCTCCCCATAAAGTCACAGTTGAACCTAAGTAATACGTATATAAAATGAGCTTTACAAACTAGCAAATAAGCTATTAAATTCTGATTTATTAACAAGAGTATTTATGAAGTGGTATCACAGTCCCAAATGTGCAAACCTTTTTAAAACTTACAGGATGATAGATTGCCTTAGAGAGAGCCAAAAGTACTTACAGCACACCAAACAAAAACGTACTGATCATTTCCACACAGCAGATACCATCAATGAATTGACACAAGTGCTACACGTAAAACAGAACAAGGAAAAACAGAAAATACTGCCTGTGGCCATGCTGCCATATCCTTCCACACACTAAAAAAGTTTCCATATCCACTTAAAATTTTATACTCTAAGTTGCCAAAGCCTCAATATTAGTTCTTCGCCTTACTAAGCTCGACACTGCCGATAAGTAGTATGGTCATTACGTGATAACAGCAAACGCTCCTCCTCCCCTTCAAATGACACTCATCATGGTCTTTAAATTTTGCAAAGCTACCTTTTAAAAAGTTGCTCAAATATGCATGCGATCCCTGGCCCCATTTCCGGCGGTCCGTAATGTGGCTCTTTGCTTTCTCTGTGGAAAAACTCAACAAGTTGACTCTTTATGAATTTGCGTCCCCAGGCCATCTGCAAGCCTTTCTGCCGTTCCCTGACAGTGGCTGCTCTCTCTGCCTCCCTCCCTGCAGAGGAAGAAGCTCCAGGCTATGCTGAAAATAGGATAAGATATTAAAATAAGTGCGCGCGTTCACCTACAAGTTCTTGCGTCTTTTCTTTTTTTTCAGGTCAGTCAAGTCCTGTCTTCTCCGCTGGCAAACCAGCCTCGCAACAGCAACAGATTATGCGTGTGTGTGTGTGTGTGTGTGTGTGTGTGTGTGTGTGTGTGTGTGTGTGTGTGTGTGTGTGTGTGTGTGTGTGTGTGTGCACTTGAGCACATGTAAGCCTTGGCGAATCACCACAGTTAACAACCTATTGATACAGCTGCAGAAGTACAGCGACCCATAAACAAACAGGCAGGAAACACAGGATACCACGCTGAGCGACAGAGTGATGTGATGAGAATGGCTTTAAGCTTTCGAGCCTGACAGCAGGGGAATGCATGCACGTGTGTGTGTGTTTGTTTGTTTTTGTTTCTTTGTGTGTGTGTCTGACCTTTCAGCATTTTCTAAAGTCTGTATCTTTACAGGGTGGTCATGTATGTGCAAATACGTGATTGATGTTCCTGAACGACCTTGATGACGTTTCGCTCGTTTGTGTGCCCCGGTGTAACCTGCGTGCCTGCTTTGATGTTACGTTCATTACTGTCTCTGCTTTTCAGGGCAGAGATCTGAGTGTGCATGTGCCTGTGCCAGAGGTGTATGTACCTGCACGCAACATTGTATCCAAGGGTGGAATGAATCAGCAGTTGCTACATGCCTAAAAATGAAGGCTGCTATAAGAAAAGAGTTGTGCGTGACCTCTCTTCCTTTCTTCGTCTCTATCACTTCCTCCTCCTCGTTCTCTTGCTTCCAGTTTCTCTACTTGTTACTCTGTCTTACCTCGCTCTCTGCTGTCTCTGCCTCTCTCAGTGTGTTTGCAGTTCAGACCCAGACCACAGCCGTGTTACATTCCTTAGCCATCCCAAGCTAAGATTAGCATACTGATTAGCTACCCTTGTGGGCTCTCTCATCCTCCTTCCCCCGAGCTCACATGCAGGGCTACAGTCTCATGAATACATAATTGCGCCGTTGGCAAACAAATGCACGGCTGAGAGCTTCCAGATGAGGGAGCTAGTGCACAGAATACAATATTGTTTGTTGCTGTTGTCGTTGTTGTTGGTTTCTTTGTAATGTAATCAAAAGGTACTGGAGCATTCTGGTGTGATTAATGTTTCCAGTACCGACACGTACATTCCAAATACTTCAGTTGTTGACTTGTTTTTATTTATCTCTCCCTCTTTTACTTTTTTCTCCTCTCCTCATGTTTGTCTTCTCCTTTCAGTTTTGTTTTTTTTGCCACTTTCACCCTCTTGACCGTGGCTTCTATTTCACCCTCAGCAGGGTTTGTCTTTCCTTTACTGCTTTATATCTTTTGCCTTCATCCTTCCCCTTATACTCCCTTTTTTCCATCTCTTTCTTCTTGCCTCACTTGCTTTCCTTATCAAGGTATTAGAGGGGATATCAAGTCACCTGCTGCTCTCACCTTATTCGGTGCCTCTGCTTCTCTCTCTCTCTCTCTCTCTCTCTCTCTCTCTCTCTCTCTCTCTCTCTCTCTCTCTCTCTCTCTCTCTTTCTTCCCTCCACCCCGTGCCTCTCTCTGTTCTCTCTTCAATCTCTTCCTCTCACGAGGGCCTGGGAGAGGACAGCGTATCGTGTGAAGTTGGATGTTGATTCTAGGTGACAGGCACCATATGAGTCATAGCCATAATCACAGAGCTCCACCACCACCACCCTTTTGGCTGTAAAACACAGCAACAATGCAAAGCAAAAGTGCCCTTGGCACAGACATTAGCCATACATTACCAACCATCACACAAATGCATTTTCTAAGATGTAACACATTTTGTAAACACTTGAGAATTTTCTTTCTTATTTTGGTATCTATCTCAATAGATAGATAGATAGATAGATAGATAGATAGATAGATAGATAGATAGATAGATAGATAGATATGAAACCAGTGCTGAACTTTAGCAAAAACACTTCCAGTTCTATACAGGTCCATGGAAAACATCCTTTAAACTTGATCTCTGTAAACACTTTCCTGATGAGTTTTTGGTTCAGTCACTCATTTTGGATCATACTGAATGAAAAGTTAGATCTGTTCTGTAAATCTTGGTCATGCTATGTTTCAAACTGAAGTATTATCTGCAGTATGAAACTGCACACTCTTTGGTCGATAGCCAGTGAGCGGTTTCACAGTCAGACCTGCCCTTACTCGTCACATCTGAAAGATGAGAGTTGGTTGATTTTTCTGCAACAAAGATGGTGAGGGTGGAAACGCTCCTCTCAAGGCATTAAATAATCAGACTTTGGAAATTGGTAGGTCCACCTACCAATTTATGGGCTCAGATTATGAACTGATCCCATAATCTCATCTGGAAAGGATTCACTGAGGTCATAAATGAAGAAAGCCAAAGTGACATTTTCTGATAAACTTCTATACAACTTGGCATCTTTTGCAACCAGAGGAGATGCCCCCTGCAGGCCATTAGAAAAACTGCAGACTCTAGAAACTTCAGCATTGGCTTCATTTTTCAGTTATGCTGATTCTGTATGCATGTGAGTAACATGGACATCAATTTCTAGTAAAACTTGAAATCCTTTACAAACTGTGGACAATTTTTGTAAGAATATATATGAATAACTACCATGTGTGTATGTGATTATTACCATTTATATACACAAACCAATGGTTAATCATGTTTTATTGGTTTCTTTCTTAATTTTGAGTAGAAGGCTGTAGTAAAGCTGCCATTTAAAAAAAATATTAATCAGTAAATTGCTTGAAAACTGTCATTTTTCACACAAAATTGTCAAAGGTTTACGAGCTCCAGCTTCTAAAAACATGTCACCTGTCTTACATTAATGTATATTGATCTTGTAGTGAGAATGAATTGATCACTCTCACAAATATCATTATTGTCTTGAGATGCAGTCAATATGATAATGAATGCTTGGGTTGTAAAATAAACAACAATCAGAAGAGAAGAGAAGAGAAGAGAAGAGAAGAGAAGAGAAGAGAAGAGAAGAGAAGAGAAGAGAAGAGAAGAGAAGAGTCTGCTGAGAAAGCAGAGACTTCAGACAGAATAGCATAGAGGACATGCATTGGTCAGCTCAGCCCAGAGATCCACTGGTTTGAAACATCTGGTTAAAAAGAGGAAATGAATAAAAGAACAAGTGCTACAAAGAGTGGGGGGAAAACAACATAAAAATTTCAAGCAGAAGAAAGTTAAGCACAAAACAGCGACAAAGATAGACAAAAATGTAAAAAAGAAAAAGAAAAAAAAACCTCAAACAAACCCAGTGTGACCGGGACATCGGAGGACACATGAACAAAGTAGAGGGTAAGAAAAAATACAAAAAGTATAAAACAGAAATACTGCACTGTCGAGGAAGGTCAGAGTAAAAGGAAACCCACAAGAAGAAAGGCAAAGCTAACAGTGAAAGGGAGTTGTGCGATCTACAGAGCTGCAAGTTCAAATGTTTGGAAATTAACAACGAAAAAAAATGAAACGAGGAGCGAGAAGGGAGGAAATTACACAAAGTCGGCCCCGGCACTAGAGTTTAATAGACCAATAATGGTGGTAACAAAAATGAAATATACCCATAAGGCGGACTGTTGGACAAAAGGTACCAAATAACACAGTTTGAGCAGCGTGGAGTAAAGAGGTCATAAAAGAGGAAATCCAGGAATGATTATCACTCAGATTATTAAGTCTCTGAAGGCTCGCTGTGTTACTGGGTAAAAAGGTCGAGGTCCTTGCAAAAGGAAAAAGCAAGACTGCTGACTGAAACAAACATCCAAGTGTCGTGATTGGACACAAACGGAAGATCAATGGCACATGGCCGAAGGCACCATAAAAGAATAAAAAGCCCCCCCCCCAGAAGCTTTGGCTCTTATAAACTAAGCCTGTCATTGATTAACCTGAGGTCTGTGTGATTACAAAGCAAACTCAATCTTGTGTCCTTTGTAGAGAAGGAAAAAAAGGTAAAAAGGAAATGAACGAGCTGAGGTCGGTTCACATCGCTGTAAGGAAAACTCAGTACGATCACAGTACGAATCTGTTACAGCACCAGCATAGCTAATGCACTGGAGGACAGGGTGATTACATTAACCATTAGCTCAGCTGCTAATGAAATAACTTTTCCCTTTCCTCTTTTTTTCCATGAGCTTATCATGGCTATTGCACATAGCCTCCTTTTTTTTGTTCACACATAGCAGACTGAAGCTCTGTGTGCCAGCTGGATTTCTCCTCATAAGTGAGTCAGAGGCGGTTTGAGCGAGAGAAGGAAAGCAAGACGGAGAGAAGGTGTGAGGGTGCCAGGGAACAAGAAATGAAAAGACACCCATGGCCAGAGAAGTAGCCCAAAAGAGAGAGAGAGAGAGGAGCAAATTGCGTGTGTGTGTGTGTGTGTGTGTGTGTGCTTGTACTTGCATACATTTGCCTAATAAGGTTATCCTCAGGCACTCTTGAATTACTGCCTGGAGTACTATTTGTCCAACTAAAAAGGGTTTATTCATAAATTTAAAATAATAATAATAAGATTTGTACCTTTTAACATTATGTGAATTTGTTATGTATATCTTCTGGATTCTGTGTTTCAGAGATGACAGATGCATGACAGCCTGACCTCACTCAGTCAGTCTGAGAAGCTTTAAGAGATAGATGGGTGCGTGTGTGTGTGTTGAAGAGACAGATAGAATAAGAATTAACGGGAGTCACATGAGACTTAATTAGGCCTGTGGCGCACTCCTATTCCAAGCCAAAGAAAGTAGTTTCACAAGACAATGAGACACATTCCCCTGTTTTTTTATGAGAGAGGATTTGTGTGTGTGGTGGTGAGGGGCTTCTCTTGATTCTGCCTGTCTGCATACACAGGAGCAGGAAGGGGCTTTAAAGTGAGTATGTGCACGCGCAGCTGTGATCCCCGTGCGTGTTTTTCAATAGGGGGAAAAAAGAAGAATATGACACGTCGACAACTACTGAGATCAATACGCTAAGAGCGATTGCCAATACCACTCACATAATTTTGTTGTCAAAGCCTTCCCACATGGCACGGTCACCCACTGTGGGTGTGTGTGTGGTCAAAATAGAGAGCGTGTGACAGACAGAGAGAGGAGAGGAAAGCGGCAGGACTTACCGCAATAGAGAAGCAGCAGCGCTGTCAGGAGCAGCACAGCCCAGAAACTTGACGACATTCTCGGCCAGCGACTGGCATCTTTGCGTCTTCCCAACCTTGACACTGAAGCCATTGAAGAAAACAGCTAGAGCACTTCCTTCGTTATGGAGACAAGTTTTAAAAAAGGAAGAAGAAATAAAGAAAAAATAAAGAAGAAAAAAAGCGCTGACAGTAAATTCACAATCCAACTCGGTCTCTCACAGTGATCATATCTCCGCGTGTAATCCCACAAAAAGACATGTCAAGCTCGAGTAACTGATTAGGGGGTGGAAAAAACAAAAGAAAACAAAAGAAAAAAAAGAACTAATAACATAAGGAAAAAAAAGCAGTGATTTGCTCCACGGGGCGCAACAGAAAAGGTCACATCTTCCACAGAAAGCCCAGTTGGGGAAACAACGCAGCAGGTTTTAGATTCGCTCGGAAACAGAACTTGGTCCCTTTTTAGTTGTTCCAAGGTGTTTTAGCCTCAATTTCCGCCCCGTTTCAGTCAGGGTAAGCGGGGAGATTGCGCTGAGTTACTGCTAAAGTGTTCAATCATCTGTACCGCAGCGTCGTAAAAGCTCCTTTCACCTGTGGTAGGTTTCCCCGATTCTCTTCAGTCTCAGCAGCCCCGACACTGTAGCTCATAGACTGTGTTTAAAATATATATATGTAATTAAACAGGCTCTTATAAAATCCAGCGAACAAACGCCTGCCTGGATGAAAGAGGGTTGGTCATAAAAGAGAAAGAGAGATTGGGGGGGGGGGGGGGTCCTTCAAGCTCTCGGTTTGGGCACAGAGTGGATGAAGATCACAACATGCTTACAGAACGAACCGAAGGATGGAGAGTGGAGGGGGTAGAGGCAGACGGAGAGGGAAAAAGTGCGCACTGTGCGACTCCAAGTGTTTTTGCCTAAAGTGAAACATCCACATAATCGATATTACGTCAGGCAATAAGCCACTTGAGGTCGCGTCTTTTGCTGTTACGCCAAAGCAATCGCTTTGCGTCGTTAAATCGGCGTGAATTACAGCTTACAGTGTATCGATTTCACATACCCCGCTTTGATTTTTACCAATCAATCACGTCTGAAAACGTGAGATCGTCCCGCGAACGGTCGATATTTGTTCTGGAGCAAATGTGGGATTTGAACTATTTGGCAGTGACATCAAGATGAGTTTGTCCCATTTCAGCAATATATCGACACACAGGGGCGATACTAACAAAGTGATGATGTGGGGGTGTGAGGAGGAGGTGGGGGGGTCCGATATTTTTCTGCTTGTGCTGCTGTTTATGTGCTTCTCTGTGGTGGGGATTTTCCATACACATCATACAGTCATTATTAGTTAGAGGTCTCAGTGCATGCACAGCCTTTTTTTTAATCTTCTCAAAACGTCACTGAGCGTCTCTGGAAGAGCACAAGCTTCAGTTTGAAATAAATGGGTTTTATTGCCAGCATTGAGCATGGTGACGTTATCAGCTCATCGAACCATCTTAACCACAGTAACAGCGCCTCCTTTTTTTTCCTTGCCACACTGGTGTACTCCCATTAATACAATTATTTTTAAAAGTGGGGCGATGTTGTGTAATACTGGATATAAATGAACCCAGTGTCATTACATTGACCGAGAGACAGCCTATAAAGCACACTACGACCTGCAGCTTTTTAGTGTTGCATGCTATAATACAACACTGGTTTTCTACATAAAGATAGCTTTTAACCATCATTCAGCACATTAATCGGGACATGTTTAACTTAAACTTAGGTGTCATTGTTTAGTCATTACATGGCTAAATATTCTTGCAATCTCTCTGGAAGGACCTTTCAGTTTTCAGCACCACGGACAGCTCCACCATGTTTGGAACAGCTCCTTGGACAGCGAGGCAATGGAGCCTCAGCACCACAAATACCACCAGCCTGCCGGACACCACAGTGGCGCGTTGGTACCATGGACAGCGCCAAATGCTAAGCCCACAGAGCCACGCTGGTACCACGGACAGCGCCAGAGCCTGAAACTGTTCTGGCTGCTGGCAGCCTGAACGTGGAGGCCTCTACAGTACGTATTCACCTACCATGCGTGCTAATCCTGACGTCTGTGGCCACTGTATCTCACTGTCTTTAGGGTGAAAATATTCATCACTGTGAATTACGCTCCCATGAAGCCAAAAAGAGCAGCTCTCAATTCCAAAAATATCATTTATAAAGATTCCGAGCTTTGTTCGCTATACATTTCTGTTGTACCAGTGCACCAAAGTGTAATAAAACAGGTTGTAATTGAACAGTAAAGTTCAGTATGTGTCCTTAACAGTTCTTATAAACCCATATTCTAGAGGTTATAATGTTATTAATCTGAAATAACAGACATGCCTCACTTAACACTTAAGGCTGGTTCTAGCCCTCATAGACTCAGCCATGAAAACACAAAGTTTACCACAGGTACAGAAACAACTTTGGTCTTTACAGCGTCCCCTTAATAACATCATTTGTACCAAAGCGACTGTTTTAAATTTGTTATTAATTTATAATTGAACTTTCTGGAGTTTAAAAAAGCTTAAAAAGTTGGTATTTATTGGCAGATGCTAGCTACCTACCCAGGGTCACCTTCCACATTTTCACCATGTTTGTGGTAGTTGTTGGCTTTTTGGAGCATTTAAATGGAAATCTTAAAAAACAATATGGGCTGCTGTGAGATGCAACCTATCAAAGAGGTCTGTGCCATGAAAAAGTGCCACCAGAGTTTGTAAGAGTGTATAATAAGAAAAGTGAAAATGGAAAGATTCACACCTAAAAGTGACATAAAAATTTTTAATCCAGACACCCAAGGTCCATGGTTTGAACAAGTAATTCAATTTAATTTAATTCAATTTTCAGTACAATTAAATTAAATGTTATTTATATAGCCCCAGTTGCCTCAAGATGTTTTATATTGTAAGGTAAAGACCCTACATTGTTCAAATAAACCCCCCAAACTCACAGTTTTTAACAGAAAGAAACCTTCAGCAGAACCAGAGTCAGGCAGCGAGAGAGAGGCAAGATGGAAGGCAAACTATTGATAGAGAGCCAGAATTTAATATGGCTAATGATTAAATACAGTAGTGGTGTATAAACACAGAGGAAGTGAAAATATTTGAGTGAAGAAGTGCTTAGTGCATCATAGGAAGCCTCCATCAGCCAAGCCCTACTGCAGCGTGACTCCCAGCCCGAACTACATGCTTTATCAAAAAGCAAAGTTTTACATCTAGTGTTGCATCTGCTGAATCCAGGAACCACAGGTGAGCCCGGAGTCTGAGTGTGCTAAGTGCTAATAAGGTTCTATGAGGTCTTTAAGCTATAGTAATAAAGAGGCTTTATTTCAGGGGGCTGGTTGCATTAAAAATGCATCAACACATGTGGGTTTGCACCTTCTTCAGGCTGTAGGGAAAGTTTATGCTTCATTTTTGGTGACTGAAATCGTATTTTATATCTGTTACTGACCGGCAGATAGCACATCTGTGTGTACAGTTGCAGTTAGAATTTACTTCCATTTAGCAATCTCCATTCTAATCCAACATTAACAACTTTTGTCTTAAAAACACCCTGATGGTAGTTTCACAATGTAGAGTTAACCATTTTACCATAATGTCACAGTGACTACCCCCATCTTTTACATACAGTCTATGGCTTTCCTTAGCTGTGCTACTGTTGAACGCAAGAGCACACAAGAACAGGAACGTTACCTCCTACACAAATGCCAAAGCCTGCTTTGCACACACACACACGCATTAACTCAAACTCACACGTTTCTTGCAGCAAATCATGGAAGTAAGCATATATACATAATTCTCTGCTGCTCTCTCACACATTCTCACAGCCATTTGCTTCAGCTTGAATATAATGCATAAGCTGTGGCCTACATATGTTATCCTCTCCTTCACTTTTACGTAACATTTCTGCAACTCCAAACAGAAGGAAGTGCACGAGGCATAAAAAACACTGAGTGAGTTCTTGCTATTTCTTGTTACCCCTTCACTCCCCACAAAGGCTTCAAAATTGTACACAAAGGCTTACAGGCTCCTTTTTTTACTTTTTGGCTGTGAACCATAATAAAACATTATCTTATTCGCTCTTGACATGAGTCAGCATTGTGACACTGGTTCTGTTGCGTGCTAAGCGCTGGGATCTGGCCTATGTTGGAGTTCAAATGGATTCCAGAAATATGTGTAGAGTTTGAATGGTGCTTCAAAATGCAGATGGGGATTCTAAGAGAAACATCCGCACTTGGCAGTGAGCTCGCTGCCAAGTGCAGCAGCTTTGAAAAAAATCAGATAAACACACTCCTTTGGTAAAAGGATGATTCCCATCTTAACAGAAAGCTAAGGACTTCCGCAGCTGAGATGAGAGAAAGGATGAACCACAGAGGGGGTAATAAATGATACCTGTAGCCAAAGCACTACAGGCATATAACCAGTCTAAAAAGAGCTCTTTTCTATGCTTACATAATGCTTAATGATGCTTTTAAAGAGATATGGTATCCAAAGGCAATATCCAGTCGTGAATTAAGTATCACCTCCAGTTTTTTAAAATGAGCAATCACACCACATAAAATAAAATAAAAAAAGACAGCATTGCATAAAGCAGGGTCGGAGAATAAACTGAAGCAGCTTGGATATTTCAGAAACATCAAATGATTACAGACAGATAATGAATGGTCCTTAACTCACTCATGGGTACTGGAAAATGCAGTGCAGCGTTAATGAATTGTATTTGATGGCAGCTACACCTCTCATCAGAGTTTGCTTTTCAGTCATTTGGCAGCGGCACTGATAATAGAGGCTCTTCTGTCATTTATGGATCACCACAGCCTTGAGAGCTCATTGATGACCTGTGCTGCGGTAAAAGCGAATGCACAGGTGAAATCTTACCAGGGATGCCTGCACCCGTGACACCACAGACGACCAGGCTGAAAGAGCACTACAAGCCACTCTGTATATACTCAGGAAAGATTATTTAGAGAAAAGCGGCCAGATGTGGCACCGTGATTCTGCATGACACGCTCGCCTTTCACACTACGCTGAGTTCTGACAAAGGGCTTTCTTGGCTCAAGGAACCAGATGTCCGTAGGATGCACTAGCTTCCACACAACACTGGATCGATGGTAAGGTGCTCCAAGGATATGGTACAGTGTGGTGTCAAGGGGCCAGATGTGGTACAGCAAAAGCACAGAAAGAGAAAATACATTTTCTTCAAAATAAAAGTCCTACAGTTAAATTAGACAAAAATGTATATATATTAATCAATAAATTATGAGAATGTTTCTGAATGTTTCAAACCATTTACTCACATAATAATTCATGAATGGCTTTTTCATTTCTTCAGCTCAGAACACTTTGAGTCTCTGTTTCTTAATGCACTACTTTAGTCTTTGAATCTCAGTTTCCATGCCTCTTCTATTGATAAGTCTCCTGCTGCTGTTATGTAATTGATTTTTGGCAGTTGTCAACACCATGTTTTATTGATTTTGCAAGGATTGTACCACCCAGTGAAACCTTAATAAGACAAGGAGGAGGAAGAGGAGGAACTATACACAGTAGTTTAGTGATATTTTCAAGTATTAAAGCAGCAAAGTCACCAAATGACTGATTTTCAGGCTTTACAGGTGGCAAACTTCAGCTGGACAATGCAAGACGAATTTCTTAAAAGTATTTCTAGAATCAAGCAGAGGCGAGACACAGCGTTCTCCTTATAAATGATGTGATTTTGTGATGTGCCACAGCGGGGAGTCTAATTAAAGGTGCACGGCATGTGTGGTGGTCAGTGAGTTTACTGCAAGCATAACAAGCTGTGTCCCAGGAACTGAACCTTTAGTTGCATACACTTTAAACCCTGCCAAAACAAGATTTATTAGATATTACTTCAGAAAGCATTCACTCGTATTCTGTACTCGTACCTCAGAATTACAAAAGGGAAATGGCTGTTTAGGAGCAGGTTGGTTTAGGAATCAGGGAGTGGGAGATTGAACCAGTGAGGGCTTAATTAGATTTTAGGCCGTAAGGAGGTGTATGATTATAACCAAAATTTTGAAAGTAATGGCATTTCCTAATCAAAAGACTGTTGATGAATACGGGATTTTCTTTCATTAGGCTTGGCTTGTCACATAGCGCTATAGCGCGAACGGCGCAGCAGCCGTTATGTCAGTAATAGAAAACCTGCTGGTGAGCTTCTTCCTTTTTTCAGTGTTGTGCTGAGCTTTTCGCTGTGGGAGCGTCTGAGACCTGACCTTTCTCTATGCTTCTCACTTTGATCCGTCCAGACACAAGCTACTTCCTCCTTATTGGGCCACCGAGGAGGGCTTTGAACTTAGCTTGCCACTCAGTGATTTAAGCGAACATAGTCTTCTTATTGGTAGCGCAGCAGGCTCTCTCTGACTGTCATGGATTAGGAGAAATAGAGGGAACCAAGAAGACTTTTCAGCTTCCCGAATGTGTGCAAGACAGCGGTTCACCACAGAGAGCAGGGAAGAAAGAGATCTCAGATTTAATACTGGAGTTGAATGGCTTAATAGAGCCAGCTTGTTAATTGTTCAGTTGGCATAAATGTAACATTTCTTGTTTTTAGCTTTCAGCAACAGCAGCATCCTCTCACTTTTGCTTTCAGTGAATACATCAGTGAGTGACATAAATGCTTTGGAATATTGATATGAAGAACATATGGCTGGCTTTTTGTTTCATATGTACGCTTTAATAAAAAGCTGGAGTTACAAATAAAAAAGGCATGGTGATATCATGTAGTGCTTCCATTTAAGATTAGAGGATTAGATCTGTGATAGTCTACAGCATGGATGCCAGACTCATTTTACATTGTGGGCTGCATACCACCCGCTTTTAAACTTAAATGGTGTCGGCCAATGAAAATCGCCTTTTTGGCAATGTAAAGAGGTTTAATACATATTTAACCCCTGAGATATCTTAATATGAGAAAAAGAAGTGCAATTTCAACCTTACATCTCTCTCTTTTTTTTACATGATAAAGAGATGCTGCTGTGTTAAATCAAATACATCTGTCAGCACGACTCTTTGGGCATGAATTGTAAGAAATTAATGTTTAAAACTACTGTTCTATAATTATAAAAAAAATAAAGTTTTTGTCACTTAACAGAAAACATCCTTTCATTTACTTGTCTATTATTTAATTACTTTGATGTATCACAAATGGCCATGGGGGAGGTTTTTATGAGCAGGAAATCACGTAAAACTGATGATAATACAGTTAAAAGTCCAAAATTCAGCCCCACCTTTATATTTTCCAAAGTTGTCCAGTCGGCCATTTTGGAGTCTGTGCTTGGCCATTTCTGGCACCCAGAACTTATGTTTGACACCTTTTGTATGCAGCAGTTCTAAGAGCTCTGTAATGGTTTAAACGTTGCTACTTGAGATAGGTGCTAACAGCATCATATTAAGAGCAGTGCTCAAAGCGACGATGCTAATATGCTGCATTTATGTAGTGCTGGCAGAGTGTGAAGACTGGGATAATCTCACATTTTTCCAGCTTTAAAGTGCTTATGAATTATTACAAGATGGTTAGCCTTGTTGCTACCCCTATGGGATATCACTGAATTGTTTATCTATAGCACATTGCTTCAGGCACATTTTGCTTGTCATGCATATTTGTAAGTATTTTTAGAGTGAAAAGCATATTGTTTGGGTTACAATCAAGTTTTTCATAGTCAGTGCTGGTATCTTAATGCATAACATAAGCTTAATTGGCATGTTATTCATATAGCCTTTCAAGGGCTGGGCTTAACAATATTTTTAAGCTAACATTTTAAGAGGTCATATTTTCATATCAGCATTTTAAGCAATCTCAGTGATGAAAGGTTTAAGAATAATAACAACGAGCAGTTAGCTCAAACCACTGAATAACATCAAGGCTTATCAGCAAGATACTAGGCTATCTGAGTAGCGCAGATTAAATTAGCACTTTTGTTATTTTATAAGCCAACAATGTAATGTAATGGTAAAAATTGGGTTGCTGGACCACTGGTTGGTTTTGACATCCTGCTGTTAGCATCTACCTGCTGGATAAACATGAACATATTTTCCACAGGTTGGTTTTCCAGTGTTTACTACCAGAGCTACTACTAAGCTAATAGGCTTTGATACTGTAATTAGCTAGAAACACAAACTTAACATAAATACACATACACAAACCTTTCAAACTATAAGCTGAGGATCGTATTTTCAGTAAAAAAAAAAAATAGACGGCAGAAAGAGAAAAAACAGAGAGCAAAGGGTGCACAATTGCTGACAGCAAGAAGACTTAACTAAACGCAGTGCAAAATCAATATGATTCACTAAAAACATTTCAGTAACAATACATTCAATATTAAAATGAATTATTTTTGGTCAAATGATGCTTTAAGCGCTTTGTGCTATGACCTAAATATAAGTATTTAATTCTGCAGAGTCAAGTTAAGTTTCAAAACCTCACAGCCCATGTGTTTTTGCCCTCCGAGGCAGAGATTTGCAGAGCTGGAGCTTCCGCCGACTCCATCTCCGTTCGCTCTGGGCTGTTTGTCTGTCCCCTGCTTCTGACCCCTATCATGCTGGATCACAGATAATCACAACAGCGATAGACTGGATGCCCTATTTTTAAAAAAAAGTTGCCTTCTTCAATTTCCTCTTGGTTCCCCCTTGAGATACGACATTGCTAGTTATTTTTTTACCAAACTGCAGACAAAACTAACAGCATCTCTTTAATAGCCTTCCTCCTGCACTTGCATACATCTCTTTATGACTCCCCTTCCCCACAATCCTTGCTAAGTAGGATTTCACACGGCATCCGTCGCAGCTGGGCGCTGCAGGTAGCCGATTTGCATAGATTGTTCAAGAATTGTAATTGAATGGTGTGCTCTCAGAAATCTTGTCGGAAATCATTTTTTGTGTTGCTTTGTTGTGAGTATCGCTCTATTCACGGCAGATGAAAGAGGTTTTATTATCCCATTAAGGGGCCGATGTCGTGGTGACGCAATGGCCACCGCTTCCACTCAATGCCATGTTTAACTGGGGTGGGGAGGGAAAAAACTTTTTAATAGGATCCCCACAATGACAATTATCTTCAGGCAGTTCTCTTTCTTGTGAACGAGGTCCCATTAATTGCATTTACAGACTCTGAAATGAAGTATGGCGAATGCTTTAAGTCAACGACTCCCAACTAATTTGCATGGTAATGAATACATTTCACTGGGAATCTGAAATGATCCCACATGAGTTTTTCTGGAAGCAGTGCTATGAGATACTTGGAAGCAGAAGTCTGGGAATAAGAGGTGAGCGTGAAGCAAGGCTCTAATCAAAGCTATTGTGCGCATATTTCCCGTTGGTTTAAATCTGCCAGGCTCAGTATGAAGCCTGTAAAAGAGCCATTTATAGAAAGGGGAGCTGTGTCTCTTTACAGAAGAGCTAAATGATGGGCATTGTTCCGCCATAATAAGGCTGTGTCTCACTGCAAACAAATCCCTTTTTGTCGAGAACGTGATTGATTTCTAAACGGGTTGAGAACTTTCCGAATTAGATCACAAACGAGGCTGAAGATTAACGCGTGGAGTGGCGGAAGTGCTTTTCCATGTTCCATTCTCCTGTCATGCTTTGGGCTGTTTTGGGCAATCTGTGAGCTCATCATCCATATTCGATCAGGAAACGGCCACCTTGTTGTGTATTAGATCAGCACCCCAGACAGGCAGGCAGCAGCCTAATCTTTCTCCAATCCTTTCCTCCAGTCACCATTTGGCTTTAGCCAGCTCCTTCCCTCTCCTTCGCCCCTGCTTTCATCTCCAATCTGAGTTAACTTTTTAACCTGCTCTAGCACTGCGCTCAGGCCACCCTTTGCTCCCTCTCCATACTGTTTTTGCAACCCTTGTGCCCTCCTTCTTCCCCCAACTCTTCCCTCAGCACCAAACGCTCCCTTCAGACTGCCTCCATTTGTTGCCCTCCAGCACTGTTATGTCTTCGTGTCTCACGTCGGTTCTCTCCCCACAGCCTCATAGTGTCCACTACACTCCATTACATATTTTCTGTCAAATCCTACTCTGATGTCTGACATTCCAAAACTACGGACCTCTTTACAGCTGCAGTCTTTTTTGGCTTGGCCTGTGCTTTCTGCACATTCTTCTGCTTTCTTTGAATCTTTTTTTCCCCTCCTTCAACCTTGTGACTGAGAGGAGAGAAGCATGAAGGGCAGGAATCAGTATACTCAGGGAAAAAAAAGAAAACACAAATTGACAGGCCAGAATCCTCAGGGCGGCTTTATGGATTCTCGGCACAGCATTGAGCAAGAGGCTCATGCAGCCATGCGAGACAAGCCACTAGAAGGCTAAATATAAAATTACCCCGAAAGAGATCCGAGGATATGGAATATGTGTCTGTGATATCTAACAATCTCTGGTGGCTAGAATAGCAAATATACAGTAAACTCAGGGGACAAAAGCATGCAGGAGGAATTGGTATTTTGGTGGGGATTTCTTGTTTGTGTGGGTACATGCTGCAATGATTGGAAAGGGAAAGGAAAAGCTTGCAGGTGTGAGGATTTTACTTATTTTTCCAACTGGAATACAATAAAATCTAACCTTGCCAAGCTCTAACCTCTTCTTATATCATGCCAAAATTGTTTGACAGCCAAACAAATGTTAAAAAAAAGAATAAAGCGTGGCAAAACAAGCAGCCATACTATTGAGGGTAGCGCAAATTGGCCGGCTCCCAGCTGACTGAATAAAAATCTGGTTTGATCCAAGGGACAAGCAATGCCACAGAGCCCGTGTGTGTGTGTATGTGTGTGTGTATTAGCTGTGTAATGTGAAGAGGCGGAGGAGAGCACAGGGGAATCACTCCATAATCTACTCCACCATTCACAGTACCTTTCCCGCTCAGTCTATAATACCCTCAGATGGGTAGCAGTGCCCAGGCTCGTAGCTAGCCAGTGAGCTCTGGAGACAAAGTCCCATTCCGATGAAAAATGCCCGACTGCAAACAGTGCAGCAAAGATGCTCTCAAAAACACACACACACACACGCACAAGCACACACACACCCACGTAAGTAAACACAAAGTGTCTCTGTTTGGCTGTGAAGTAATTAGAGAAGGTTGAGTTGGTAAGTAGCGCTGTTGGCATATCAGTCTATAGAACAGATTCACATTTTTCTCTTGAATTACCTGCCAGTGGCTTCGTTTTTGCTTTCAACCACAGACACAATGCACTGGCAAGGCAGAGGGAATACATGACTGATGAGTGAGAGAGCAACAGATGATGGTTAAAGCAAAAAAAAGAAGGAAAAAAAAGGACGCACAAAGTCAAAACTTTGCGCTTCATATTCAGAGGAATGACAAGAGATTAAGTGAGCAGAAAGAACATTAAAAAAGAGCAAAGGAGCCACACAGTGTTTATTATCTGTCTTCTAATTATTAGAATGATTGATGACTGCTATCAAGCGTTTTTGTAGCATGAGAGATTATCCTAAAGAGTCTGGCTGTGAAGTTTGCCGAAGCTGCTGTTAAGGTTTGTTATGCGTGGATGATGACATTCAAACAGTGTCAGTCCAGATTTTTACAGTCGTGTCGTAACTGTAAGGACTACATGAGTCTACAGGAGACTGTAATGTGCAGAGAACAGTTTCATGTATCTGCATAGAAAATTACGGTCCTAAATGGCCTACTCTTAATGTGGGAACACACTGGTGTCACTGTCTCTTCTTTGCCAGTACAGTTTGTTTGCTTCCTGCTAAACTGGTTAAATGGGATTGAGTCACTGAGCTAAAATTTTACTATGTAGTCCTGGCAAAAAAAATAAATGAATCCTATAATAGTGCAATGGCGTTTGGAATCATCAATAATAAATTCAAAATTTATCAAAGACAGTTTTTAAAATATTTATATTTTTTTTCAGACCTTGTTGCTGACACTAAGTGCTATTTTCGATAATTATTTTTACTGCAGTGCCCAAAAACATTCTTATGTCAAAGTTTTTCAGGTCTGTAATGCTTTTTTCTTTTCACTTAGAAAGATGTACAGTTACTTATGCTAATAGTGCACAATTTAGCTAATTTTCATTGGGCCTTTTGCCCATTTAAGTTATAGAAAGATTGTTAGTAAACATAATCTAGGGTGTGGTCAGGTTGAGGAAGAATACATTGCGTTTTAGGCATGCTATTCACTAGTCAATAATATCACCATAATAAGCGAGCTGCCAGTTCCCCAGCTTTACCCTCCAGGCTAAATCTGTTTTAAACTTAAGAATTTAAAACAGTAGTCCACAATTACTGGCATGAGCTGCTTTTTAGGCCATGAGTTTTTCTGATTGTTGTGCACCACTTGATTTTTGTCATTTGGGCATGGCCGAGTTGACGCAAGTACCGCCATTTCAGTGATATATCTTGACAGATTATACAAACGGAGATGCTTACATCTTTGATTTCCTCTACTGCTATATTGGCACTGCTACAGAGGCTTTGTCTGAGTGGTGACAACTATCAGTTATATACCACAACTAATGCGGCTATAGGACAAACAAGGCATTACACTTGAGATTTTCTAATGATGAAACAAATACAAGGTTAAGCTAGTAGGTTTAGCTAGCTTGCTGCCAGAGCCACCAAACAAACAACAGAATTCCTTAGTTACCTCACTTTATGAAGAAACAAAGCATACATTACCACCCTGTCTGTAACATCTCTAATGCTAGCAGCAAACGTGTTAGCTAACACCCAGTTAACAGCATGCTAATCTGACAAGTCTGCTAAAAGGTAGTTAGGCCCCAGTGATTGAGTAGCCTACATTTTAGGATTAGATATTGTTCATGGTTAAAAATGCAGGCTTACAAAGGTTACTTTGAACATGCTTCAGAATTTGCATCTGCAAAACTGTTTCATATTTTTGTAATTCATCAATAAGACTTTAACTGAACAAACACACACATCCACACATGTGCAATAACACTAAGTGCAATAATCCTTTCTGGCATCGTTGTATTTTTACTCAGTTGTATATAGCATTCGTATTCTATTTTTATCTTATTGTATATTTTTATTCTATTTTATTCTACTGTATATAGTATATTATTTTATTCTATTCTGTACAGCTGTGTACTTTATTTATTCTTATTGTATTCTAATTTTTGCGTCATAACTTTTGCACTGTCCACTTCCTGCTGTGACAAAACAAATTTCCCACGTGTGGGACTAATAAAGGTTATCTTATCTTATCTTATATTCTGATTTGAAATTCAGTCAGTGTTGGGCACACAAATGTATCACTTGTGCAGCAGACGAGATATTTGCATTAATTACAGGGTCTGTGTCATAATCTCACCGAAGCGTGTAACATATTATCGACTCGACACGTCATTATTTTCAGATGCAAAATCCACCGGAGTGCTCTTAATCAAATGAACTCGTTAGAAAAGAGTTGCTTCCCGCTTATTGTTTTCCTTCGGTGACACCTGAAAAGGCACACGACGCCAGAGATATGATGTCAGATTCATTAGAGACATGTCATTTGTTTAGAGACAGTTGATTCAACAGTTCATTTGCTTGTATCTGGGTTTTTGTTTCACTTGAGTTGAGAATTTTCTTTCCTATTTTTCAGTAGAATAAGAGATGTTTCTGTCAGGCAGTGCCAACTTTCAGTCAAAAAAAAAAAATCACAGTAAATGTCTGATTTGTTCTGATTCCGCTGGTTCATTTAATGAACCAACTATTTCAACTGCAGCACAGGTACCCTAAATTGCCCCTGGCTGTACAACATTTTTACAAAGATCAATTGATTCACCCCTTTTAGACAATTAGTTAAAAAAGAGACGAAGAAAAATTGCTCCTATTTCCTTTTTTTTCTTGAGGGGTAGTTGATGCAATGCAGCACAGACTCCCAAAGGCAGGATAACTGCAATGCAACCCTGTCACTTACTTCTTCCTCACTTGTTTGTTTATACACTGATGAAGAGGACTTGGGATGAAGACTGTCATCCACGTTTCATTTCACCATCAGATGCAAGCTTCAGCAGGTTAGCACAGTTAAACTGACAGGACTGCAATCGTGTGTGTGTGTGTCCCTGAGCGAGGCTTTTCTCAATCTGTAGGTGGACAGCTGATAGGATTCTTCTTACACCTCACTTGGCCTTCTGAGTGAGCTCGCGTGGGTTTTATGTGTGTGCACCCAACAGTGCAGGTATGCTGATGGGTGCACAGTGTGCATACCTGACAGCCTACTTGTGTAGTAGTGTTTTTTTGTTGTTTTCTTGGCGAGGGGGGTGGGTATATGTCTGTGTGTGAGTTTGACTTTGTGTATACCTGTCAGACTGCGGATAGTTTCTGGGTGTGAAAAGGGACAGTCTACAGGCTGACAGCACACAGAGAGGAGCTGTTTGGGGGGCAAATATTGCCGATGTGTAAGGCTTCATGCTGGCAAAGTGGAGTGAAGGGCTGGAGCTGTCAGGTGTTTCTCTTTTTGCCTATCTGTCTTTTTCTGCCCTTCACAGCTCTTTCTCTAATTTTGTGTCAACATCGTCTTTTTTTTTCCCCCATCTCTCGCCACATGTCACCTTGCTTGTCTTGAATCAGCAGTGAGCTCTACCACTCCAGCTTTCTCTTCTACCTGAGCTACCTGAGGTAATTGCACATGAAGGATTTCTGACAAGTAAAAAAGAGGGGGGGGGGGGGGGGGATGGAGGCCTAATAAATTGTTACAATCTTAATCTGATATTTAAGGCAGTGTAATAAGGGGTGACTTTAAAATAAGGACTCCAGCCTGGCTTTTCAACCAGTATGTTTGAAAAATATCCTAAAATTAAAGCTGGCAGTCAGCAGTAGTGCTGTCATTTCACATCCAAAATAATAAGAAAGTGTGTCACTGTCCAAATACTTGAAGAGCTTACTTTGTAAAGCCTTTTTCTGAGCCAGGAACTCACAGTGGGAAGGAAGGGAAAGTGCTCCATTTTAATGCCATAACTCTCCTGGGCTCATGGATAGAAAAAGCACCCTAATCATTGCTCCACAGTTCTTACGCTCCTCACCGATCCCAAGCTTGAACACTTTAAATAAGTCAACCACACGTTTCCTTTAAACCCCTGCCTCAGTAATGAACTTTCATCTGTTTTCGTACAAGCCACCAAGAACAACACAAAAGGAATAACTACTCTCTTTGTTATTGTTTACTTTATTTTGCTAGTTTTTTGTCTTTTGTGTTTTCTAATTTTACAATCATCTCAACAATTGAGCTGGAAAATACACTTTGCGATACTATTGCATTTTCAAATTTTTTCAAATTTTCAAAAGATCTTTTTGTCACTAAGGGAATGTTTTCCTAGGGGGAATAAATGTATTATTTGAGTCTATTTTTGCGCGATCCATTTAATGCTTTGCAGCTTTTCTTTTCAATCTGAAATTTTAAAATGAATCTAAAGAAAAAAAAAAGATTTGAGACTTGTATTGTTATGTTTTCCCACCATCACTACACACACTGGCAATTCACCTTTTTTTTTTTTTTTTTTACATTTGGGTTGTTTAAAATATAAAAAAAATTAAAGCATGTACAAATGCATGTCAAACTGGAATATTTGGCATATACTTATCGATTCAACTAAAGATATGGGAGAAGCTGTGTGTTTTTGTGACAGGCTGCTAGGAACACATTTTATGAAGATAAGATTTATTAGAAAAATTAATTAATTCTTAGTTAAATTGTCTCATATGTGTAGACACAAGACAGGTACAGATGGTTTAACAAACACAAAAATAAAAAAATTACAAAAATAATTAAAAAGGTGAAAAAGCAGCCAATGTCCAGTCGAGGACACTTTACAAAATTACAAGAAAGCCTGGATCCATGGAAACAAAATATAAAGATATGAGAGGTGACATTTCCACAGTACTGTGGTTTCTGTTATAATGTCCTTTTAAAGGCTTTTTAAAATTTCCCATATCCTTTTGTTTTATCAAAGAAATAAATGAGTCAACAAACATTTTTCTAATTTTTTTATCAATCACTGACAGAATTATTAATCGCCACTGTGCCAAGCCATGTTTACTAAAAGTCTGCAACAACTAATTTTCAACTTTCCACGTAACTTTACATAAACTGTTGTTTTTTTTTAAAGTTAAAAAACATAAAAAGAGACTTTTCGGCACGATCACATTTATTTTCAATTTTAATGACTACATTTGTAACTGATATCAGCATTTTGTGTGCAATAGTTTTCTGTTTGACAGTGAATCATAGAATTGCCTTTTAATCCAGAATGTAAAGATTAAATATGTAGGAAATGTCTCCATAAGTGCTTCATGTACTCAGTTTTCTTCCTTAGGATGTATTACTTAGTTTAGAATCCGTTCTTTATTCATAAAATGGTTACAAATATGAGAAAAATGCACAGACTTTGCTTTAACCAATTACATGGCTTAGAAGCACAGTCACCTCCCAAAAGGCCCCGTTCAAAGCAAGAAAAAAATGTTCTTTATTTTTGGATTAGTGTTTGTAGGGGGTATGAAGCTCACTATCATATTAGCTATTCAGCTGATGAATCATCATAAGGTTATTTAAAAGGTGAATAATATTAGTTGCGATTCATTTACAGACTCAGTCACTCTACCTCTGATGTCTCTCATTAAACTTTCATTTGTTGATTGTAGGCATATAAGTGTAAAGCGATGCACCTCCCAGATTCTAATAACTTCCTTCCTAATAACTCCCAGATCTGTCGTTGTTCCCACAGGCAAGATCAGCAGTTGGTTATCACTAACAAAGCTTGTCCAGGTAACTGCATGTGGGTTGTTGAAACAGACATAAATAAAGTACTTTTCAACCTCCTTAAAGCTTTAAGCTTCAATTTTGCCGTTTTGCTAGTTTTAATTTTTACCAAGTGAGCACACCTCACTAAGTCAATCAAACTCTAATGCTACTTATTTTGTGGCATGAGCGATTTTTAATTTCAATTGGGCTTTAAAATAACATTTGGCCAGTTTGTAATCTTATTTCCATGTATTCATTGCCACAGTGGTTGGCTGTTTATAAATCCACTAAACATCAGCGTGGCAGCTTCGCTTTCTTTTGCCGACCACTGTTTTTTTTTCCATTTCTTTTTTCTCTTTTTTAATTGCCTTTTATTTGCTTGTTTTTTAACTCCCTCCCCATACCAGGGCAGCACATAAACACACAGCCGAAAAACAGCAACAGCAACCCAGAAACACAGTGCAGCCGCTGCCTTTCCAGCAGCAGCAGCAGCATAGTGGGCAGTTAATTTACTTAACAAGGCTTTTTGAAACAGAATTTAAAAAAACAAAACAAATGTTGCTGAATTAGAAAACAACAGCAGATTTACATCAACTTGATGTCCCTGGAGATTCACTAACTGGCTTCTATGGTAAGAAGATGACAGAGAATAGCAAACAGCACTTAACAGCAATGTGCCACAGGTTGGAATAAAGACAGCGGTATGAATACCAACACAGCTGGATATTTACATCAGCATCAGGAGCTGGAAGCTATGTTGTACAGGTGCAGCTAATTGGACTGATAAAGAGGAGCGTGATAACTGATCAGTTCCTGTGTAGGTAAGTGAGAGGAGTGGTAGCTCTGGGCTCATTTGATTAGATTAAATGAATAAAGAAGGTGTTTCCTTTTAGATTTAAGCTGATAGGACAATAAAAGGGAGCAGGAGTATATTTTAATTGAGGCTGGATTAGCCTACATTTGCTTTGTACTACCAAAAGTATTCACTCACCCATCCAAATCATTGAATTCAGGTGTTCCAATACCTCCATGGCAACAGGTGTAAAAGATCAAACACATATTCATGCAGACTGCTTGTATAAACATTTGTGAAAGAATGGGTCGCTCTCAGGAGCTCAGTGATTGGATGCCACTTTTCAACAAATCCAGTCATGAAATTTCTTTGCTTGTAAAAATGCCACAGTCAGCTGTCAGTGGTATTATTTTAAAAAAGTGGACGTGATCGGGAATGACAGCAACAGCCATGAAGTGGTAGACCATGTAAAATCACTCAGTGTGTTCTCTAGAGTGACGTATCATGCTTCTCTATCTGGTATCCTATGGATGAGTCTGAGTTTGGCAGGTAACAGTACTTATCTGACTGCATCGTGCCAAATGTAAAATTTGGTCGAGAGGGGTTATGGTGTGGGGTTGTTTTTCAGGAGTTGGGCTTGACCCCTTAGTTCCAGTGAATGGAACTCTAAATGCTTCAGCATACCAAGACATCTTGAACAATTTCATCCATCCAACTTTGTGGGAACAGTTTGAGGATGGCCACTTCCTGTTCCAAAATGACTGTGCACCAGTGCACAAAGCAAGTCCATAAAGACATGGACGAGCAAGTGTTTTATGGAAGAACTTGACTGGCCTGCACAGAGTCCTTCCCATAAACTTTGAAATTGTTTAGCTTTAAAGGGTGGGCTGACATCCTTTTGAACCCCACTGAATATGAATGGGATATCAGTTCATATACTTGTGATGGCAGACGGGTGAATACTCATCAGTATAGGGTGTACCATGTTCACATAATAAAGATGTGAAACAAAAACAGTACATTGTCAGTGGTCCAATTTCAGAGGTCACCACCCACTAAGCTGCTGGAAGCTCACTGTGGATTATTGGGTTTTGTCACTTGTGTGTATACTGTAATATTATGTTTCTTGAAATAGTGGGGAAAAAGTCTGCAAACTTTCACAAAGAACAACTATAAATGTCTGTGGCAAAATAACCCAATTTATTTATGGAGACTGAGATGTGTCTTCATTTGCTTTACAGTGATGTCCAAACTTTCATGTGAAATTTCTTCATTGTTAAAAAAAAGATTCCAGCGCAGGAGAAATCAGTCACATTTAAATATGTTGTGTTTTATGTATTTATTTATTTTCAGAGTCATAAAAGTTTTCAATCACTTGAGAGTTATGCAGTTTAAAAAAAATCTGCATAACTTAACAGACAAAAATTGCAACAGGAAAACAGTGGAGCACGAGATCAATCTATTTGTAAATGCACAACACTTAAATAATACATTTATTATTTATTATGTAGTTGATTGCTTCTTTGAGCTACCGCAGTCACAATGTTCTGGTACCACACATCCAGGCGTGTTCAAACAGAAATGTAATTTCACTGTCAGTGTGAGTTCTTTCAAAGTGTTTATGACTTTAATAGACCACAAGCACAATCTCAGTGGACACCGTTTTCATTTAACCTTAAAAAAAATTCTGTTATCTCATAGTTATGCAGCTATAACAACAAAAAAAATTTCCATAAATCTATACACTGATTATCAAGTATTTGTGTGTAATGACAGACCGTATGTGGGGACACACTGACAGTGTGCATTCATTTTTACATAAGATCAAATGCATATTAATACTTTCTACATCCGCCCAGGCTTCATCCCAGTTCAAATTTAAATCCGTATTAACAAAAATGACTTCAAAGCTGGACACATATGAACATTTTGAATAAAACAACTAAGGTGAAATTTGTTTCTGCTGTGTTCAGACCAAGTGAAGCTTAGCACCTAGCTTTAAGCATCTTTGCATAAGCTGGACTTTCTGAATCATATCATTTCTGACATGTGAAAATACAACTCTATATATAACCCCAATTTTCCACAATGTAGAATGTATACAAAGAGGAGTAACATTTCATAATTGGGTTTATTTCGCAACAGATCAGGAACATGACTGTGTATAAAAAAGAGCATCTTAGAGAGGCAGAGCTTCTCAAATGTAAAGATGGGCAGATGATCACCAATCTGAAAAAAAACTGAGTCTACAAGTTGTATAACAATTCCAGAATAATGCTCCTCAATGTGAAGAATAAATATCTCATCATCTACGGTGCATAAAATCATCAAAAGCTTCTGAAAATCTGGAGAAATCTCTGTGCGTGACAGATGATGCTGAAATATTGCTTCAATATTGGATGCCTGTGATCTTCAGGCCCCGAGGTACCACTGCAGTAAACACAGGTATGGTTTTCTCATGGAAATCACTGCATGGGCTCATGAGCACTTCCAGAAATCCCTGTCTGTGAAAACGCTTAAGCCGTAGCACCCACCAACGCAGGTTGAATGCTGCTGTCACCTTGGGGCCAAAAACTGTTCTGAGGCCAGACAGATAAAAATGTGAAATTCTTTTTTGGAAAACATGTAAATTGTCGCGGTCCGCTGGCCCTACTGGTTTGACTCGCCTTTTCTGTTGCCACCCGTTTGCTCTCTCTATCCTCTGCCGGTGTGAGTGTGTTCCAGAGTCGGAGTGTTTTTCCTGGGTCTCCCACACCTGAAACTCGTGGCTGATTGTGCACTTGTGCGCGGTTGAGCTAATTACGGCCTGGCTACGTAAGGCTGCAGTTGTCCCACAGTCTCTCCAGATCATTGCACCGCATGTGGTATCAAAACTTGGCTTCCTGGTCTGTTTGTGATTTGCTCTTGATAATTATTTAATCTTGAACTCACTTTGTCTCCTTTTGCTCAGATGCAGGTGCCATGAGAAATGCTTTGGAGAAACAAGTTGCGACGATGAACTTGCCGGCCCTCCTTCTTTGCCCACACATGGACCGCTCCTGTCAACACCTTGGAAACGTCTGTTTTCAATTCAGTGTACAAATACTTACTTTAAATTTGACCTCTGTGGTCCGTGCTTGAGCCCAGGGTTCATAAAATGTCCCAAATATAATTGTAATTAGAGTTATGAATTCTCATGTAACACCATCATGTAAATAAACTGTTTATTGTCGTCAAGATCATTAATAAAAATTTACAAAAACTGCTGTTTCTATGTTATTATGACTTTTTAAAAATTGAAACCCCAAATACTAGTTATAATCCCACATTCACCACTTAAATTAAGATCTTAGTAAAGACGCCTTTGCTTAGATTTACTTAGCTGTGTGTATTCTTATTGCTTTTGGACCTTAAAGCAATACAAGCGCTCTGTACACATACACACACAAACACTCTACCATCCACTCTAACACAATGTGGTCGACCACAGGCAAACAGCAGGGAAGTTGCAGAGTAATGGGACAATCCATCACCAGCTGCTGCATGCTGCTGCGTGGTCTTAGTCAAAGAGACCCACCCATGGAGACACCGAGGCAGCAGGCTGGAAGGAAGCAACTAGAAGGTAGTGATTTAGAGACCAGAGGTGATAACTGGTAAGTAGGAGGATGGGCAGGATGGCTAGAAATGATCATGAAAATGGTCAAGTGTGATGACTGCAAGAATATGAATGTGAATGCATGTTATACTAAGAAACGATGGCTGAATTCTGGTCCTTACTTTTAATAACATTTTGTCATGAAAGGACAAACTGAGCATTTTACAGAAGGCTCAGACTCTGTTCTGGGTTTCTTCTCTTTTGCCCCAACAAGAAACAACAAAACAAAAAGATGTTATTTTAAATATAAATGTTATCACTGACTGTGACTCATCCTCCCCCACAAAACCCAAAATCTACTTTAACCTTTAAATATCAAATAGATATTCGAATAGTGTTGTGGGAGCTGATTAACTGGATGTTTGTAGCTGTAACACTGTAGTTTAGACCAGACTGCATAATCAGCTGCAGATCATCTTGGAGTACAACCATCCATAGTTACCATGATAGACTTCCTATGACTTTATCATGTTGACACAGAACTCTTCACTACACCAGCAAGGTATGCGGTGAATCCAGGCTAACAGATATCAAGTTCAAGACTTCATGCTCCATGTGTCAGCCATTATTTAATGATGAGCGTGGATTGGCCATACGTAGTCCTTGTTTTGCTATCCTTACACATCCATACAGCAACTGTTTTGCTGCATCCAACCAAAGTGTGCTCCAAGCTTACAGAGCAGAAAGATATAGGTTACTCCAAAGCTGCTGTAGCTTCTATAACATTACAATACAAAGCCATCCATGTAATAGTGGTTTTCTGTTTGTGTAAGTCCAGAAGAAATTTAGTGGGGTAAATATGAAAACATAAAAAAGTCAACTTTTATATTTTTATATCCTCGTAAGTCTGACAGGCATTCTTTGGTGAGTGTAGTGTAGTGTCAGTAAGCCCAAATACTAAACATAGCAGTTGCTTTCTATCCTGTTCAATGTAATCCATAATTCAGTAGTAGAGAATGAAAATAAAATTCTGAAATGTAATTTTAAAACACACAACTAGTATTGTATTTTGGTATTCTGTTTGCTGGTAAGAGTAAGCGTTCTCTGTTAAGTATCATTATGTGCATCTAGGGCATAAATAGATTAGCACATAAACATACAAAAGCCCTATTTCTACAATCAGATCAAACATGTGCCCCATGCCACGAAACTAAAGGTAAGTCTAATCTACTCAGAAGCTGATATGCCTTGATCAAATTCAATCTAGAGCTCATTGAGACCTATGGGCTGGAGACATGTGGCCAAATCACCAAGGAAAATGAAATTAGACTAGATTTAATAGAGCTGTATCAGGCAATGAAGAGACTCATCATGAAATCAGTGCTCCATCCATCGTCCAAATGGAGACAGGTGATCAGCAAAGACGTGACCTACAGATGCAATTAACAAGAATTAAATGATCAGACGAGGAGAAAAATTCAAGGCATATTTGAACTTGTTGCATTTAAAAAGAAATGAAGAGAACAGTGCATCGAAATCAATGATCTGTTCGCCCATCAAAACAGGGTAAATGGGCACAGTGTAAAGGTCGCACATGCACAATTTGCTGGAACGCACAGAATATGCATACTCTTGACGATCTAAAGATAGCTGCGCAAGCACACACACAAAAACAGCTCTCACACAGTGATTTAACTCTCCTTACGCATTCATGCCACGAATGGCCAGATCGATTCCTAACCCGGGGATTCAATAGTAACCACATTAATCCACCACTGGGCACAGTCGGCGTGTCTACCAGACAGGCACTCAGTCAGCCACTCTGCTGCTTGGGATCAGTATTGGCTTAGAGAGGGACTCTGAGGGAGAGCAGGGGAGAGATGGGGATGAATGAATGACTGCAAGCCTCTCGAAAATGTCACTATGCTCACTCTGCCTGCCCTTTGCAAAGATGTCTGGTTGTGTGCACCATATCAAACAACTGTGGAAAGCAAAGTTCGCGCAATTAGTACACTGTTCGTGTTTTCTGCATTAGCCTGAAGGAGACAAGGAAGAACAGCAGTGTGACAACAAGCATTGTATGAGAACTGGCCAAACTTTAACTACTGCAGTATCAAAAGAGAGATTAGACGGAGTTATATTTTTATGTTCATGATCAAGAAAATAACTACACCAAAGAATTCTATTAGTTAACGTTCACTTTTAATTAGAGCCCAATTAATATATGAAAACAATATGTGAGAAACACCCTTCAACAGTGTAATGAGTGTTGAAGTTGCATTGTTTCTTCAGCAGAGGGCACTCTAAAACTTTACTGTCACCAACACGTGTTTGCAGAGCCACAAATACAACAACCTGCTGATCTCAGCAGAGTTGGACTATCTTAATAATGGGGCGATCGTGGCTCAAGAGTTGGGAGTTCGCCTTGTAATCGGAAGGTTGCCGGTTCGAGCCCCGGCTTGGACAGTCGCGGTCGTTGTGTTCTTGGGCAAGACACTTCACCCGTTGCCTACTGGTGGTGGTCAGAGGGCCCGGTGGCGCCAGTGTCCGGCAGCCTCGCCTCTGTCAGTGCGCCCCAGGGTGGCTGTGGCTACATTGTAGCTTGCCATCACCAGTGTGTGAATGTGTGTGTGAATGGGTGGATGACAGGTTGTGTAAAGCGCTTTGGGGTCCTTAGGGACTAGAAAAAGCGCTATACAAATACAGGCCATTTACCATTTAATAAGGGCTCATAAATAACTACACATAACAAATGTCAAAGGAACCAGTTTGTTTCCTTTACCCGAGAGAAAGAAAATATCAGTCAATATATCAACTTGTTAGATCACCAACTACTGGTATTGGTGTTGATCTTTCTATATTTAATGGTCAGCCATATTAATACCTCCATATCTTAGTCAGTGCCTGGTGAGTCGAGTGCACTGCATGCTGCTGTATTTATATAGTGCCATGTAAAAGTAATTGCCCCATTCCTGATTTTTTATTTTTTTTGTATATATGTTACACTTGGTCATGATGCAGGTCATTAAACGTATTTTACTATTAGACAAATATAATCAGAGTAGATACTAAATACCGTTTTTAAGTCATTTCATTTAAGGGGAAAAAAGCTATTCAAACCTATCGGTGCTGCGCTGATGCATTTATAATGACTGGAAATAAATATAAGCATGCTCCAATGGTCCTGACCTTAAGTCAGACAAACAATCTCAATTTGATTTGATTCAAAACTTTCACTAGGCAATTACAGTAAGTCAAGTCAAGTCAAGTCTTTGGTCAGCAGTGGTTTTTACCTCGGAACTCTTCCATGAATGTCATGGTCTCTTATTTTTGAATTATGAACTTTGACCCTAACTGAGGCAAGTGAAGCTCTCAGTTCTTTATATGTTATTCTGAGTTCTTTTGTGACCTCCTGGATGAGTTGTCAGTGCGCTCTTGAAGTGATTTTGATAGACCAGCCAGTCCTGGGAAGCTTTACCACCATTCAGAGTTTTCCTCATTTGTGGACAACATCTCTCTCTGCGGGTTGCTGGGTTGCTAAAACCTTAGAAATGACTTTGTAACAATTTCCAGATTGATAGATGTTGATGACTTTGTCTCTCATCTGTTCTTTGGTTTCTTTAGATCGTGGCATGATGTGTTACTTGATATTTTACCTTAGTCCACATTCTCCGATGGGTTATATGATTTCTTGATTCAATAAGTCTGGCAGTAATCAGGTGTGTGTGCGACTAAGGAAATGTAACTCAGCTTTCCAAAAAATAAAACGTGGTCAATCAAGGTTAATTCGTGATTTAACAATTTCTTTTTCACACCGGGCCAGGTAGGCTTGGGTATCTTATTTCCCTTAATAAAGGAAATCATTATTTAAAAGCTGCGTTTTTATTTTTTGTTTCTGTAACGCATTTTTTTCTTTAACACAGTAGACTATGGGGATTAGCTAGCTTTCAGTGTCAGCCTAAAGTGGCCATTCAAGGATGACCATTTTTGGCACTTCTGCGTTGGCATCGTTTTTCACCAAAGGTTGCTTCAGCTCAGTGCCAAAAACCCAGTTAGGGAATATTTGTGATATATTACTTCAGCAGACTTCTAAAGACTTACAGAATCTATACTGAGGGGGATCAAAGCGATTTTTTTTCTTTTTACCTCTCTGGAGCCTAACTGTCTCAGGCATTTTCTTTGTGTATCTACTGTTCTCCTTTGATTAAATCATGCAGCTAATTCTTTGCATGTTGTGTATCTGTTTGTGTCTCCGCTTCCACAAACCTGTTCAGGCCACCTGGTCGTGTTCTCAGGCAGACTGAATCTGCTCACTTCTGCTTCCAATAAAAGAAACTCCTTGGAATTCACAGACAATTTGAACAGTCATGCCAGCATGCAGGCTGTTGGCAAACTCCTTATTGGACCTATTACAGCAAACACTCATTTCCCTGACTAAATTCAAAGAAAACCCACTTTCCTGGAGAGTCCAATCCTCCTTCTCTCTCAGCCCTCATTTAGATCAAATATATTTTCTCTCTTTGGCCTAGTGGTAGTTCAATCAAGAAAGTGTGACACTGATGCTCAAACCTGACATGAATTGATAAAGCTTTCCTTTATGCTGCTGTCTACAACTTTTGTAGTTTTTACAACAATTACCATAAACTATTTTTATATTTTTTTGCCTCAGCAAACCATCACAATGGATTTTAAATCAAATGATCAACATATAATTTAAATGTGTCTTTAGTGGAACAAACATATTGTATTTATTGTTTAAAATTACAGTATTCCAGCGCCACAACGCGGTTCACCTTTTTTCACTTTATTTTTTTTTATATTTGACTTATTTTGGCAGTAAAATCATCATTTTATTCTCTAAAAAAGATTAACAGGGTTGCTGTTATTAATCTTTAAAACATTGCAGTATTTACTGTTACATTGTTTTATATTTCCATTTCTTGTGTTGTAAAGCACTTTGTGATTTTTATCTGTGAAAAGCACTAAATAAATAAATTGTACTTACTTACTTTTAATAGTATTTATAAGAATTTGGGGGGAAATGTTTATAAGAGTGTGGGGAGGATTTTTATGGCTTAAAATACATAAAAATAATAAAATAAACATATGGTTTCTACATATGGATTTTTTTCACCTATCACAGGGGTCCCAGAATATAACCCCGGAGATAATGGAGGGAATACTGTACAGCTAATTTTATACACAATCTCCCCTTTACAAAGACTCAAAACTATCTGCACAAACCCACATCATTTTAAACATAAGACTGTATCTAATTCTTGGCTTAAATTCATTTGCCTGAAATGACTATCTGAAGTCTAGTAACCATGGAAATGACCAAATAATATGTTTCCTTCCTTGAGATCCTCCTCTAAGTCTTTACTGCAGCCACCTTCAGCTGCTGCTTATTTAAGGATGTGTCTTCAGTTGATGAAAAGTGTGCTCTGCTAGGTTGAGATCAGGTGACTGACTTTATCCCTTTCATTTGCCTTGAGAAACTCTTTGATTGCTTTTGCAGTTTGCTTTGGGTCATTATCCGTTTGCAGTGCAAAGCCCAATCAGTGTTGCACCATTTGTCTGAATCTGAGCAGAGTTTATAGTCCTGTACACTTTAAAAGTCCACCTTCTGCTTCTATCAGGAGTCACATCATCACCGAACACTAGTGACCTTGGCAGTCTGCATACATGCGCATGCTATAACTTTTTCTCCACCATGTTTGGCAGATAACGTGGTACGATTCAGATCCCAAGCTGTCTCTCTCCTTCCCCATGTTTTTCTCTTCCCATCATTCTGCTACAGTTTAATCTTGGCTTGATCTGTTCAAGAAGTTTTGTTATTTATTTTGTGCTGGCTCTTTTTGATTTCTTCTGGCAAAATCTAATCTGTTCTTCCTGTTCTTGAGTGTAACCAGTAGTTTGCACCTGGTGGTGAACCCCCTGTATTTCCATTCATGGCGGCATCTCTTGATTGCAAACTTGCAAACAATGATACGCCCTCCTCCTCTAGGCAGTTCTTGACTTGATTATGTTGTGAAGGGGTTTTTCTTAACCAAGCACAGATTTCTTTCAGTGTTGCTGAGCTGCCCAGTACATTCCTTAAAAAAAAAAAAAAAAACAGATTGTTGATTTGGTTCCTAAATTGTTTTTTCCTGTTTTTTCTCTTGCTATTCAAGTTTTTCAACCTAATGATTAATTACATCTCTTTGAAGCTCAGAATGAGAACTCCATTGGAAAGTTAGAAAATGCAAGTTCAGAATTTTAAATCGATCCATTTTGTTGTTTATCTGCTCCATGTATCATGAAATAATGAGCCAACAGGCCTCACCAGACCATGAAAGTGGTCGTCTGTTAACTGTCCAATTACTTTAGAGTCTCTGAAAGAGGGGGTCTGTGCATAAAATGTCTGTGATTCCTCAAAGGTTTTAAAGCTGAAAGTCTGAACTTCAATCACATCATTGTTTGATTTGAAATTCATTGTGGTTGTACAGCAGCAAAATCACAAAATCTATATCTTATAGACCTGACAGAATGCCTTCAGATATCAATTTAAGAAAACCATTAGTACCACTATAATCATTTTTTTTTTGTTTCCCTTTTTGAGACACATAAAGAAAAATAAAAACTATTCCCCTTCCAAACACAAAGTACTGAATAGTTAAGAGTTTTTTTACCACTTGTGTTCATCTAAGAAATCTCCTGTATTTGTTGATGGTTTCTTTGATAGTGTGTCAGAGGATCATTTTGTGAATGACGTTACATCTTTTTTTCATTTTTGCTCTCCTCTACCTCTATCTCTTTGTCTCTCCTGCTTGTAGCCTTAGGATAGGAGCTTTTGAAAGGTTTTTTGTTACTGATTTGAATAAAGAGGCTTCAAAACACTGTTAAATGAATTTTGATCCCAGCACAAATTCAAGACAAACAAATGCTTTGAAATGGTTTTAAAGACACAAGCAAAGCTGCTGTACAGCATGGATTACACTCTCAGATCATCAGCTTTACCGATATGCATGAGTGGACTAAGTGTGCAAGCATGTGCACGTGACTTAGTTTGTGTGTAAGAAAGGATTTGTTTGTGTCTCTGGAGTCCTTTTACAACATGGAGGCTGCAGCTGTGCCCTATAGCTTTCTAAGAAAACAACCTCCATGCATAAGACTTATATACACCTGTCTCAGTGATCGGCCTTAGTATCGAATGGCTTTTCCCTCCCACTTCCAGCTCACTTCTTTTGTCTTTCCTCGGGGACTCTCACATTCTTAATTCACTATGTATGAAAAAATTTAATAGTGCAACTGCTTGGTGCATTCCACATCCCTAATCGATGCAGAGATGTAACGCAAACGGAAGACATTTCATGAATCACTTCCTTGATTCAATCTTATCATATCTAGAGACAAAGCCATGGTCACGACAGCACTGCTAATATGGAATAATGTTGTACTCCCTTGAAGCTAAGTAGCAGCTTTGCAGGTGTTTATTGAGATTAGAAATCAGCCTTCATTCTTCTAATGGCTTCAAACCACTTTGAAATTGGACTGAGTAATAAGCCTGGAGAATTTCATATTCAAACTCTAGTTTTAATTATAAATATTATATAATAAACAAAGGCTGTGGATTATGATAGAGATAATTTGTTGTCTTTAGGCTTATTAGTATGATCACAGCCCATTAGTGTGATCCAGAAACAACTGAACTTGAAACCACCATTGGGTGAGTAGATGTGGTGCACATGTTCCAAAAATTCCCCCAGCCTGGAAGACATATCAGCTTTGGTTAGATTTAGGTAATGATCAGGCTTTGGGTTGGAGTAAAATAAAACTTACTGTCATTGGTTAATATGTGTAATGTGCAATAATCTTTGTTATTGCAATAACAAACTATGCATGTGTCTCTTCTCCATTAAAATTAAAAACAAAAGAGAAGCGACTTGCAGTCATTTATCATGCTTTTTCACTCATTTTCAGTCCAGACCTCATACCTAATCATTTTAGACAATTTTTTTTGGCCTATGAATCAGTCTAATATAAAAAAAAAAGACGATCCATTGTGTCTATGCATAACAGACAACTTAGCAAGAACCAAATTTATATTCCATCTTTAGCAATTTTGTTACCAGCAGCCTGTTGCTCATACACATAATTTCTTTCTATTTAGTTGAGTATATGGAAAATATAATACTTTGACAGCAGGTATAAAATCATATTTTTACACCAACAAGGTGTAAAGACCCCAAAGACCTGTTAAAGCTCTAAACTTGGCATATGTCAGTGTAGTGCAGTGTGTAGAGGACAAAAGAAGATTAAAAAGTAGGACAAAATCCAGCAAAGACCTGACACAGGACCGTAATCCTTTGGTTGATTCATCGTTGTCGACTAAAAGAAATTGTCTTGATGGAGTGGTGGTTGTCCAGAAGCAATTCTTAAAGAAGGGAAACAGGCAAAGGCTGAGGCAGTGGCGTTCTGTCAGGACAAGCAAGGTAAGTAGTGCTTGCCTTGCCAGATCTAAAAGTAGACATAAACTAAAACATACCAAAGTAAAGCAGTCGTTTTTTCACAGACAGCGCTGTCATAAAGCTTCAAGTCTGTTATTTAATATGTGCTTTCAGCTTTTACATTACTGTCATCTCGTGGCTGTGGTCTCTCTGCAGAAAAACACTATATAAGCTGAAAGCTGCGCTAATTTTATCTCATGGCAAAGTCTCTGTCTCTGAGAGCGTTTCCTCCTCCCATTAACAGTGACTGGAGCTGGGCAAGCTGAGAGGACAGCAGCTAGTTTCTGGTCACATTGTGGATAAACCGTTGGCCTGTGACTGTAAACACGAGGCAAGCTGCTGCTGGTCTGCTTCAATCAGACCGGTTTCTGGTCACAACTCATATGTCGACACAGATAGCATTAACACATAAACAATAATAATAATGGATTGGATTTATATAGCGCTTTTCAAGGCACCCAAAGCGCTTTACAATACCACTATTCATTCACTCTCACATTCATACACTGGTGGAGGCAGCTACAGTTGCAGCCACAGCTGCCCTGGGGCAGACTGACAGAAGCGAGGCTGCCATATCACGCCATCGGCCCCTCTGGCCAACACCAGTAGGCAAATAGGGTAAAGTGTCTTGCCCAAGGACACAACGACCAGGACAGAGAGCCCAGGGATCAAACCGGCGACCTTCCGGTTACAGATGTGATTCCCAACCCCCTGAGCCACGGTCGCACAATCTTCTCTTAATTAGCATCATAACAGAGTTTCATCTTGGCCAACATGTGTGGTGTCTGAAAAAGATTTTAATAACTCCTTTAAATTTCCAGTTATTGATTTACGTGTCATTTTTGTAATATACATTGTGAATTTCCTCAAATGATGTTGCTTGAGTCAGCATAATTTGGGCGATGAAGACCACAAGTATAATAACAAATTTTTGTCAGACTTTGTTGTGTATGGCTGTGGAGTTAAAAGCAATAAGCGTACCAGATTTCTGTGATGTGCTGCTCGTCTTTGCTGGAGGTTAATGGCTTGAGGCTACATTAAACTGTTTGACTGTTTCAGGCAGGCTTACAGGTTTGCAATGCTAAACAGATGGAGTGCTATCAATTTTTTTTTTTTTTTTAGGTTGAAATTTCTACTTGCCTATATTTAATTTTGGACTAGATAAGTACAGAGCTGGTTGGAAATGTTCTCCGCTGCACATCTGAGTTCAGAGTAATTAATACAGTTAAACACGATAACATATTAAACTAACCTTGTTATCATGGCGCACCTTCTTAGAATCAAAATGTTAATACTGTCAGTGAGAACATGTCAAGGTCCTCACATTCAGCTTAAAGCACTCTTGCAGTTTAGTGCAGGCTCACAGAGCCAATAACACGGCTGTGAACTCTTGCTGATTATTTCAGCCTGTAATATATAAGTAACAATAAGATGGCAGTACCATGTGAACAAATCGTAATGTTTGAGTGAGCACATTACTGCACAGTAACTGCATGATAAAACTTTGAGTGAGGGAAAAAAACATATATACTTTTTTTTTCAAAGACATAAAAGAACTTGATTTGTTCTGGGGTATTATTATGATTTGTGTCTACTACTGACCACAGTTACAATGCAGGAAATAGTGCTTTGTTATCAATTTAGAAAATATATAACATTAAAAACATACAGGCATTGGTTGTGTGGGTGCAGATGCATGTGGTGTTCTTCTGTTTGACAATTTGATGACCGCTGTTATCTTAAATTGTCATATTTAGCTGATTCATGTGCATATAAAGTAAAGGATAACCACATTTGAGATGGAAAAGTGAAGGAATTTAGTTGATGCTTTCCCCTAGGATTCCTATCATAGTTGCTTGGTGTGATTGGTTCTAGCCCAGCGCTGCCTGGGCCCATTTAGATAATAAAATGGCCTGCAGTCTCGGGACTCATACATACAGATGCAAATGCAGCACATGCACACACAAATAGATGCAGATAGGAAGAAGGACAATATTTTCAGAGCCTTGTGTGCACAGGCACTGAAACACAGTCCAACAGGCACAAGCCTGCCTCATCCTAATTTGTGGATGTGTATGAACTGCACTGGAGGAAGGAAGGCAGCAGTAGAGTCATGGTGAACAATCTCTGATATGAGATTCTTCTCGAGATCAACTTACCAGGCAAGCAGACCACTGCTTCACCTTTGTAATAGTCTGGTGTTTAAAAAGTTGCAGAATATATACAGGCCTCCCCACTGGGAATGCAAGGCAGTCTTCTCTGTAAGAAGGTGAAAAGCATCACAGAGGTCTCATGAATCATTTTCAATCTTGTTAGGAGCTATATGCAATGACCTTTCTTGGTGTGTCTGTGTTTACCTGCCAGTTGCTGAGCCCATTGTGCAGTTTATAGGCCATGTAGCCCCTACACACTGTCAGCTGAGACTAAGGTCAGACTGAGTCATTTTCTAAACCACTGGGTGTGTGACTGGTCTCATGTGCTTACATACAGTACTGTACAGCAGCACGAATCATGCTCACATAAACCTTGCTGGTAAAGATGCAGGCTCAGGCTGCTGCACGAGCCTGCCGGCAGATCTGCGCCAACCTCTTGTTTGGAAACTTGCAGACCCTGCACTGATCAAAACAGCAGCAATGCACAACCATACGGTTTTTATAATATATTTTAGATTTGTACTTTCAAAACCGAACCCTGCCGAACAGAGAAGAACTTTTGATTTTACCATCTTACCTTTACCTTTAGTGTTGTTTGTGGTAGTGTGTAAATCAGTCATTCCAGGAAGTATGTTGCACACACAATAATTTCCATACCCACATGATTTTCTTTTCCAAAAATTGTGCGAATTTCTACTTATGTCACCATGTCTCCACAAGTACGGGATGCATTATACTTTATCAAAAATGCAACAATGTGGTAACTATTTTAATTGCTAAAACAGCATGCTAGGAAGTCATCGTTAGTATGTTAGCATCGCCTTTAGCTAAAGGCTGCTCAAGCGATTTTATGGCACAAATCAAGGGAAAAGTTATCACAGATTCACTCTGGGTGGTGTGAATGTCCTACCCTCACTCCCAACCGGTCATAGCAGATTAGGGCCCTTCCTGATCCTGTTCTCTCCTGTTAAAAAAGAGTTTTTCTTTCCCACGGTCATCAAGTTCTTGTTCATAGGGTGGTCTGATTGTTGGGGTTTTCTCTGTATTATTGTAAAGTCTTTTACTCACAGTATAACGCACCTTAAGATACTTATTATATTATTATATTATATTATATTGTAAAAAGAAAAGAAAAAAAGACTGCCGATATAGATGTTGTACTAATACTGAAGGAGCTGATTTACTGGCAGCTTAAAGCAAGTGCATAAATGGACCAGCCTTCAAATATGCACAAAGAATGAAATACAAAAAACAGCTTTACTGTCACTTAACACTTGTGGTTTTATATTTTCATACACAGGAGTAAGAACACTTGACCACTCTACTAGAATCCCTTGTTATTTTCCAGCATGGTTGAGCAGTTTCCCATAAGGCAAATGAACTGGCCTCGGTTGGAACACAAAGCAGCCTTAGATTTGGTACCGGCTGACATCCATTGGCAAAGAGGCTCAAAGGTTTTGCAGGCAAATGCTTACAAACAGCATTGGTGCAGACAAACACATATGTTCAGCCGCCTTTTCAAAAAGGATGCTGTTTTTGAATTGCATAAACAGAGATCATACATTTTAGTGATGAATACATTTGTCTGACATTTTGCTAAAAGCTTCGGATTGTGCCCAAAGGAACTCGTCGTAATGTTGTAATCAAAGCACTTGAAGAAGGCTTCTGCTCTGAAAATGTGAGTAATCACAAGAACAAGGCATTCTTCAAAGATGTAAGAATAGGCAATCGTCGTACGATATGAAAATGGCTCTGAAGTGTGATTCTATGATTTTTAGTGGACAATTTTTGTTAAATTGCTGCATGTTTATCTTTAGTTTGGGTACCTGGAGTTACAATCAAACCACTCAACCTGGAATTTTCAGCACTATGTTCCATCCACTTAGCACCAAAGATACCTTGTTACTGTCTTGAGTGACAGCTTGAAGCATCTGTGACCTCAGTGAATATGCATAACGCACACGCGTTATGCAACTTGTTTACAGCACCTGTCTTTATGATACCTTTGTATGTCTTTTTTAAAATTAACACACTGAACTTAATCCTCCTAAAACACTTGCAGAATATACCTAATTTACTTTAGAGAAGGAAACAGAAATGATGATAAATGTTCCTATGGCTGCCTTGCATTTACACAAACTGAAATGTATTGTGGTTAGACTCATGTCTCTGCAACTGCTGATTGCCTCTGAACCATGCAAAGGTCAATATCTCACCCCCATACTCAGGGTACGCTGGATGCACAATAACACAAGTCTTGGTTCAAACCAAGGCATGACCCAGTTCAGCTGAGTCATTTTGTTCAATACTATTAAACCTCCTGTTTACAAGATTAACATTGACCTGCTGTAAAAATGCTTTGACTTCTACTTGGAAGGCTTGACCTTAAGTTTCATTGAGATTTAGAAGCAATGGCAGTTCACGTTCACAGAATGGCCAACAGGAGAATAAGTGGTGCTTTAGCAAGAAGCCATATTGTTAGCTACAACTTGGCTACAGCGGACTACTGCCTCTGCAAAACTGAAATTTTCATTGTCAAAGAATTTTACATTGCTTCAATGCTGTAAATTACAAAAAAGATTCAAGTTTTAGTTAAAGATTTTTGAGGTCTCCAACATCTGCATTTCTCTGCTGGAATCATAGCTTCTTTTCTTACTTTTCCTCAGTTTTGTGGCCTTTGCCAGCGCCATCTTACCCTTCCAACCATACATACATTACAACATCACACGGGGAAGACAGGTCAGAGAGGTATAACAATGGAAAGATAAGGGAGAGGGAGAAAGTGCGACAGCCTCCGTCAAAAGTCAGGAAAAGAAATAAATTATGAATTACCAGTGATTTACTACAGTTATTGGAAAGCTAAGTTCAGTTTCACTAGCTGTCCAGGGCTGATTACTGATAACTTAAATAGAACCTGTCTGATATAAACCATACAAATATGTATATCTAATTCCTTTTCATGTACCTCCAAACATTGGCAGTTAAATTTAAACTGTCAAAGAAATTTACTGTCTCTACAAAATCTTTTAAAAATGAGCGTAAAACTTTTAAATGCATGCTTGAAAGAAACACAGCAGAGCAATAAGTGCAGAAATGGCACCATAAGCAGATTAGGAAAATATTTTATATGATGAAAACAAGCAATGGCGGAATCTGCAATTAGGAAAACTAAATTATTTTTTTGTATTAGCACAGCAGTATTTTGGCTGCACTGTATCATATAGAATACATTTGGGGATTGTTGTATGAATACAAAAAGAAATATACAGATTTCTAAGATGCGGCACAGTGGTTATGCAAAGAAAAATCTTATTTATTATTATTTTTAGTGTATTTGTGTACAGTGACTCAGTGTACACAAATACGCGTATACAGACACATACGCCTCTCACAAGCAGTTATTGTCATTATAAAATGGCCATTTTCATAATGGTCGAGGCGCTTAGGTCATCAGGGTTAGAGATAGTTTTTCATGATCAATTAGAAAGACTTGCAGACTTCCATTTAAAGCAGATGCTCTCTCTCCCTCTATTTCAGCCTGCTTTTCTTTTACTCGCACACACACAAACACACACCTGCTTTGAAGGCTTAGCAAGCTCCGTTTCAGTGTTGATGACTGAGGCAGCACAGGGAGCCTGATGACCATACTAATATAGCCAAGGCACTTATTAGCTTGTGCCTCTTTCGCTTTGTCTGCTCTGCAAACATACCGAGCCTGCTGAATCAGTTTGGATGAATGTGATGTGACTTCAAACTATAGTGTGTGTGTGTGTGTGTGTGTGTGTGTGTGTGTGTGTGTGTGTGTGTGTGTGAGAGAGAGAGAGAGAGAGAGAGAGAGAGAGCGATATGAGTGGATTAACCCAAGGCAGGTCAAAGCCTGCCCTCTCAAAGTATATCTTGTTTTCCATGGTCTGAAAAGGATGTTCGGATAGGGCAGCAAAGGTCTATGTCCTTCTGTCTGAATGTACATGTGTATTTGTGTGCATGTGTGTGTTTTTATGGATTTCTTTTTCTTGGTAGACGATAATGATGTAGGGGTTCAGACAAAGAGCCATAAAGCCCAAAATATAAAAACCCAAAGCTTATTTCCTGTTGCACTGTCTGCTTTTATCTAACTTTTCTTGATGACAAATTGCAAATGATTGCAGCACACTCTTATCAGATAGAAAAACTGAACTTAAGGTTAGTGGCCAAGTTAACAATAACTTCTTCCAATTCCCTAAAAACTCTGAATTGCACAATAAACAGGGCTGACAAACCCAAATCATCACACTTCCAACACCGTGCTTGATACCTGATGAGGTCTTTGAGTTGATTTTCTGTGTTTGATCATCAACACACATGCTTCAGATCTGCAAACTGACAAAACATCTGCTCCTTTAGAGGTGGACGCACTTGATTAGCGGCATTTTAGTGCACCTGGATGGTACTTACTGTCTTAATTCCTATGGAAGCAGTAAGGGTGTAGGCTACTTGATATTTCATGGGAAAGCATTATGAAATCTTTCTTTTTTCACATGACTGTACATAAAATTAAGCACAGCATTGGACCATGAGCCAGGCCATGAAGTCTAGCAAAGGCTGTAACCCCAATACATCAGCTGATATATCCTTCTATGCATCCAACTGGCAAACCTCATATAGGACATGCTATTAATATTGCTTAGCCTGTCTACCATGCTCCCACTGCACACCACTTTGCAATCCTTCTGCAAAGTGGTGCGCAGAGGTAGTTGTCTGTTGTTACTGTCCTGCACTTCCTTCTTTAATCTTTGGATAAATACACATGGAAGGCTGAGAAGAGCGCCCTCTGTGCCTCAAGCTTTCAAGGTATGTATGTGGAAGAGGTGGGAGGTTTAAGAAGCATCAATTCTTTAACTTAAATGTCTGAACCTGCTTTAAGAGTGGTCCCTTAATCACTTACCCTTTAGTAACCTTTGGTTTGTAAGTGAGACTTAGGTATCATTTAGTGTACTTATTTATATTTTTTAATTTATAAGCGACACGCAGATTTGTGACAATTTCAAAACTCAAGTCTTTCCAATAGCAAAATAAACCTCAAATTCACAGACATGAAAAGGGGGAAATACATTACTTACTACCTGCAGGGCCACAGTCTGCGATATCAGGAGGAAGCTCATTTCCGCCGCTTGTATCCGCGATCTCGTTCTTTCGGTCACTACCCACAGCTCGTGGCCATAGGTGAGGGTAGGGACGTAGATCGACCGGTAAATTGAGAGCTTCGCTCTTACACTCAGCTCCCTCTTCACCACGACGGACCGGTGCAGCGTCCGCATTACTGCAGCCGCAGCCCCAATCCGTCTGTCGATCTCCAGCTCCCTTCTCCCATCACTCGCGAACAAGACCCCGAGATACTTGAATTCCTCCACTTGGGCAGGAACTCATCCCCGACCCGGAGTGGGCACTCCACCCTTTTCCGGCTGAGAACCATGGCCTCAGATTTGGAGGTGCTGATCCTCATTCCCGCAGCTTCACACTCGGCTGCGAACCGTTCCAGTGCGAGCTGGAGGCCATCACCCGATGAAGCCAACAGATCCACATCATCCGCAAAAAGCAGAGATGAGATTCTGAGGCCACCAAAGTGAAAGCCCTCCGCCACTTGGCTGCGCCTAGAAATCCTGTCCATAAAAATTATTTATGTTAGTTATTTTTCAACTTGTAGTTCTAAGTTGGAAGATTATTGTGATATTGAAATATAAAAATAAAATCATATTTTATTATATTTTTCATCGCTCAAAATAAGCGTCATACTCGCGGAAGCCGGTGTACCCGCCGAGACGCCGTGTATTTACCGATACTTTCAACCCCAGGTAGGCCAAGTATGGATCTTCTGATCCACATTATGTCGGCAGCTGTTCTCCACCGTGAACTATGTTGAAAACAAACACCGCTCGCGCCTCACAGACGACAGCTTACAGTCCTGCGTAAAGATGAGTATGTAGGTTCAGGAGCAGAAGTCCCATTGTAAACATATCACGGCAGACCTGACGATGTTTGCATGAACATGCAGCATCTCTTTATTGAACACTTTTCACACACGGTTGCTATACGCACACAGCCGGCTGTATCTTTTCAGCTCACAGCCCGACACACACCAACACAACAGCATAGATGGCACAGACATTAAGGCGGCGAGGCGTGATTGTGGGTGCCGCTCAGGTGCGTCCGCCTCCCCTGCAGCGGCGCTGCAGACCCCGCCCCACCACACACATTAACCAGGTAAAATACATATTTAGGCAGAGTTTTGCAAATATCTATTTTTTTCATTTTTTAGCAGCATAGTGCTTTTTTTTCCCAATTATTTTTTAAAAGTCAGGTCAAGGCTCCAAAAGCCCAAAGACGATATAAGGATGGCGGCTCACAAGTTTTTGTTTGCTACATGGATCATTTTAGTTCAGCTGGGTGTCTTTCCTTTTGTTATATTTCTTTAAGAGTTCAAAATGTGTTAATTACATAAATAAAATGTAATTTTCTCTGTAGCACTTCATGGATTTCATAAGAAACACACCTTAGTTGTTCACACATAGCATAAAGGTAAAAAACAATATATGCAGTGTTATCTTCATTTTAGATGTCAAAGAGTATTTGTGGCTCCCAGTGTTTTCTTTTGTGTGGAAACCGGGTCCAAATGGCTCTTTGGATCTTAAAGGTTGCTGACCCCTGGTTTAATAGAATGATACTCGAAACATGTACCTGAGAATGACTAAATGAAGCTACTAGCTTGTTGGTCTCATACATTGTTGACTTAATGCACTGCTTTTTTTGTACATTTTAAACTACGCTGAAAGTTAAGCTCAAGTACAGAGCCATCGCTTGCTATAGCGTACTTTAAATCAACATATAGAGGAGAGTCAACAGTCAACGGTGGAGTTTTTAGTCTTCCTGACTTCTCGAACTTTGCATTATGTACAGTTAAGATGAGCGAACGCACCTGAATGCCACTAAATGGGTTAGAACTGATGCACAAAACAACCTAAACAAATTGTCCATGAATGTCACCTTTTTGCCACCAATGTCTGACCGTCCACTTCTTGTTGTGCCAAACAGCGATAGATTTAAAAATGCCTTAAGGTGATGGCACCCAGTGTTTATTAAGTCTTACAGCAGAATTCATTATCATTAGCCATGTATGCGCTGACACTGGATGTTTAATTAGCTGATCAAGATAATATTGTACTCTAAATGTGTGGCGCATCAAGTTATTGTCTCTAAGTGTGTGAGTGTGAGTGCGTGCTATATGTATGGCACTGAATTTTACATGTCCCATTAGCCTAATGAAGAAGACTAGAAATGGAAATGAGCAAGGAGAGATACAGGCACATCATTAGGAGACACATTTATGGTTTACAGTGGTATTAAACACTGACTTCCTTTTTAGCTCAGATTCATCAGCTTTGCCTTTCAGTTTGTAATACTTTAAGAAGAAACAGTTCATTTACAACGTTATGCTTTTGGTAAATCATCACTGACTTTGTTAAATGCATTTGCTGTTGTGTTGGAAAATAATATTCAATTAATGTTTTCACTTTTATGCATAATTCAGGCAAAAGGCTTAGCCACATCAATTCCCTGCCATCATAAACTGGAGTCTGTCGTGGTTTCTCCTGGCCTGCAGGTGTGGCACCTGGCTTTCTCTCTTTCTCCCCCCTCTGGCTGTTCCCTGTTTCTCTCTCCACACGGTCTCTGTGAGTATGGGTGGAGTCAGGGAACTCTCAGTGGCAGGCGTGCTTTTAGGAAACCCTGGGCAGGCGCATCTGTTTCTCATCCACAATACACCACTTGTTGTCAGGCTTTAACCCACTCATGTGATGGTGTAGTACAGACCTGTTGTATTTGCCTTTATGTCTCCTCCCTGATCCACTCTCACCTTTTTAACCGATCCAAAGACATAAGAAGTGGAAGCCCAAATCCTGAAGAACTGAATCGAATTCACTTTTCACAACATCAGTTGCCTTAATGTGCTTTATATTGTAAGATAAAAACACTTGGTGACAGTGGTAAGGAAAAAATCCCTTTTAACAGAAATCTCCTGCAGAATCAGCCTCAGGGAGAGTTGACAGTGCGCTCCAACCGGACATTTAAGGGAGGCCGGTACAATTAAGGGAGGATCTAGCCCTAACGATATGCTTTATCAAAAAGGAAGGTTTTCAGTCTAATTTTAAAGCTAGAGAGGGAGAGGGTGTCTGTCTCCTGATTCCAAACTGGGAGCTTGTTCCACAGAAGACAGGCCTGAAAACTGAAGGCTCTGCCTCCCATCCTACCTTTCAATAGCCTAGAGAGACAAACTGCTTCAACAATTACCTGAAGACCTGTGTACCCCAGAAAACTGCCCTCAAGCCCTACAACCTTTGAACCAGAGACTGGTCAAAAGAAGGCTTACCTGATCCAAATCCTTGCTGTAGTACCTGCAAATCTTCATCCAAGCATTATTCATGAAAAAGACTCAATTGTTTTACTTTGTCCTGTGTTTAAGTTTTGAATTTTCATATTTTTGTAATAAGTGTTATAATGATTCATATTATAAAAATTGAAACTCTGGCTAAACAAGAGAGCAGACTATTGATTTTGCTGAAAAACAACTACAACTCGGGGTTAAATAAGGCCTAGTAGGAGTTCAAATCTGTGATTTTTGTTTACGGCACAGTTTAAATAATGTAAAAGGCGCTCGTTCTTAGGAAAGAGTTTGTGCACTTTGGGTATCTGAAGACTAAAAACTGAATTAATCTTTGAGGATGTACCTGTAATAATGATTATTGAGCAAATCTCCTACATCTATGATCAATAACAATATTATTTGGGCTTGAACTTTCAGTTGTTCATGTGTGCACCTGAAAAATCCCACAACTGCTTTTACCTTTGAAGCTGCACCTCAGTCTCCTGCCTGCTAACTGTTATGTAAGGGGAACATTTTCATCTCCATATTTTGTTTCTTGAACTCTGAAAGAGTTGCTTTGCATGATTGTAGGTCACAAGAATAATTAATCATCTTATACTTCTACTGTAAAATACATACTATCCTCACTCCAACTGCACTTCAAATCGTTTTTTTCACTGTATACAGTAACCATCGCTGTATATTTTTTTGTTTCCTACTTTTGTTTTTCTAATATATCTCTCATTCATGTTTTCCTTTTCTTCCTGTATGTTCTGTAGCAAGTGAATTTTGCCAGTGTGGGATTAAATAAAGTTTATGGCTATGTCTCAGTTCATCAACTGTCTAAAGTTCTTTCAAACGATTATTCTTCTGATTGGCTCTTTGCAAACACAGATTGAAGAGTAGAAAAGTGTCTAAACCAAGTATTTAGAGCAGTCTTCTGATTGTTCAGAAGAAGTTATAGAAGAAAACTGCAGAGACAAAGCATCGCTGGTCAAAACTTTTTTTTCTTTAAGTACATATTCTTTTTAAATCCATTGCAGGACACCCGTTATTTTCTCAGTTGTCAATTGCCTTGCTGAGTGCTGTCATGCAGTGTAAAATTCATGGTCTAGTATGTCTATATGGCCAACCATAGAAGAATTCAGCAGCAATGTGTCGTGGTCCAAGTGTTGGCTCCCAAAAGCTCTTTCTCCAGTCCAGCTAACTATTTTGCCGCTGTCACCTGGCAATTATCCAGGTGGCAGCACCATGAGCACCAACCAAAGTTTTTAACATTTGAAGTTATTTATAAGTTGCCGCTGGGAAGTTCTTTAAAAACAGACTGAGCTGTAGCCACAGTACCAGACATGCAGAGAAAAGAAAGAGAAAACTGTCACCAGAATCAAACATTGGTGTCAGTAGACAGCAGAGCCTCCCACAGCTGGAAAAATATAGAGTATAATATCAGAAAATTACAGATTCAGATGTATTAGAGGTTTTTTTTAAATGGCAATATGTTTATTCAGTCACATAGAATCATATCGTTTTTCAGTCTGTGGACGGTGATGAGCACAGCTATATCTTGCCTTATCAATTTTTCACTTAAACTTGTAAGAACACAGCACTAGAAGCAGTCATAATATCTTCATGATTCCTCAACTGCCTGAGTTATACTTTCCTAGTAGGACTAAAATATTTAAAGGAAAAAGTGTCTACCATCAAAGCCATTTTTCATGTCTTATTTAGAAAGAAAGAAGTGATGGCCCCTCTCTTTTCACACCACAGTAATATCCTCCATCTTTTCTTGCAAAACTGTCACTGTGTCCACATGCATAATGATTAGTTCCAACCATGCATGAAACTACATTGAAGGGGATTGGGACAGCGGCCATGCTTGTCAGGGATAGACAAAGAATGGGTCCCATTAAAGAGATGAGCTTTGGCTTACACACACACACACACACACACACACACACACACTGCAACCCTTGTCTTCTAAAAATTAAGTTTACATACTGCATGACTGCCCAGTCTTTATTCTCATCCTTTCAACAGTCAAAGTCAACATCCACTTTTTTCTTTTACTATTTTCAAACCAGCAAATGGTGAAAATTTCCAAAATTACAGGTAAAATGACCTGTAATTTTCTATTTCTCAATACAGACAAATCTCAGAAACACATAATCTTACCAGATAATTTGTTTGGATGACATTACCTTGTCCTCTAGCACTACTGTGCAGTCATTTTGACAAGGATTTGTTATTTAAATCTCAGATAAAACAGGTTCCTGGTACTTAGATCTTTCGTATGCAATCTTTTTTAATATGAGGAAAATCCTGTCTTAGCATGATCTTGATGAACTAGTCCATGCACTTCCAAGCTGATCCAGTTATCCTCAAAGCTCTTTCAAAAGCCTTCTGGAACTAGAAACAGTGGTCATAGGGTATCTTCTGATTGCTTAGGTTCTCTGTCATGTTGTTGAGGCTTGACCTGACAATATGAATCAGCTTGAGACACCTAAAGTTATAAATGTTCCATCTAAATAAAATTGCATATTCCATTCACTTTCTTTCTTTCAGAGCCAGCTGCCAAAGGGCAATCAGGCGATCACAGAGCTTTCTATCTACAGATCTATCCATCTATTTACCTACCTACCCGCCCACCTACCTACCTATTCACCCATCCATCCATCCATAATATTTTGGCTGTAGGTGTGAATGGTCGTCTGTCTCTAAAATTCTATTTTCTTACAGGACTAAAGAAATGTGCCTTAGTAAGCTGCTAGAAAAGATTTGCTATATGCGCTGGACATCATTCTTTCAAGGATGTTCCCTCATTTAGTCTTTTGACAGTGGTGATGGAAAGTGCTAGCATGTCAGTCCAAACGTCTTCAAATGCGCTGAGATCTTATTAATCAAACTATTCAGTGACACACACACACACACACACACACACACACACACACACACACCCCGTGCCTTGTGGAAGGGAGCATTGTCATCCTGGAAGCAACCGCTCCCATCAGGATGGAAATGTTTCATCATAGGCTAAGGCTGATCCCTCTGAACTGCTCTGTATTGATCTGCAGTAACCCTTCCTTCTATAACTATACCAGTAGACCTAAACAGTGCCAGGAAAAATGCCCCCCACAGCATAAAACAGTCATCTGATCTGCTCAGTGTAAGGACCGGTGGTTCAGATTTTCCCTTTAATTAGCTGCCCCTCTGTAAGTATTAATGGCCATTTTTCACCAGTGCCTGAGGATATTGGTGGGATTTTTCTGCCAATTTTCAATCTTCAACTATTTCACCGGCACAGCGGTTGTTGGAAAAAATGACTAAGCCCTTTGAGGAAAGAAGGGACTGGATAACCTTGGACAAAATCCTTTAAAGGGACTCTTTATGTGGAGATGTGCTTTGAGGGGCAGGAACAGAGGCAAAGCTGCGGCCTATCGCCATCTGTTGATTTTAATGGAGCTCTCAGAGACCATATGTCAGCAGCAAGGCCTTGTGCTAAACATATTGCTGGAAGGGAGGTGAAAATGCTTGCTTTTTTTTTTTTTTTATTTGTCTGAAAAGGTGGCTCAAGTTCAAACAGAGAAAACAATATTGCAGCTTTTCAACATATGCATAGAATTTGGATTAGGATGTCATTACACCTTTTGAATAAAAGAGGCAACTATTCTTTGAACAGAATTGAATGCTTGAAAGCACAATAGTCCCCTTTTAATAGAATATTTCAACAGGTCTGCAATGTGATCCAGTGTAATGTCTGTCGCTCCACCTGCTCATTATGACCGGGTGGTGGTTGCTGTATACTTTTCCTCCAGGTTTATGATATTTACCTGCTACTCCAAAGCAAACTCACACTCTTAAGGAGTCTTAAGGACACACCTGTTCTTTCAATTTGATTTCAAAGAAGTTAAAGGAAATCATAAGACAACAATGTGCACATGGAGTCTCCACTTCATGGGATGTCAATAAATAAAGCTACTGTGCTACAGTGTTATCAGCTTGTTCCTTGCTGTTCTGTACATGCACATGCTTTGACCTCACAATATCTATTTTACACATTACCTGTCACTGTGTTACTGACTGCTAATTACCAATGTAGCTACACTTTACGTAGCTACACAAAAAAACGACAGTGTTTTGTGTGTGTTTGTGCTGTGGTACTGTGTACTGTGATTAAAGTAAGGTCTTGGTTATTTGGATTATTTTACATTTTCAGATATTGCAAATATTTCACATGTCAGAGTGCAGTCACAAAAGAAGATGTGTAATAGCAATGTTGGTCACTGTGCAAATCATAGTATTTAAACAATAATAGCTGCAATTGTAACACGTCCATGTTATGGAGGCATATTGGTGGTGTATACACCAATAATTACCCCATATTTTTTCTCTACACTTATCCCCCCCCCCCCCCCCCCCCCCCGCAATGGGGGCGTGGTATGAATTTTTTTTTTTAAAAAGAACGCTTGGACACTGCTAGCATACAGGACAGGTATTTTGACGGGACTCCCACACAAAGCAGAAGATGAAGCATCACCAAATATGTTTCCAAACCAACTTCCTTCCAAGCCAAAGATTAGAAAATATGATGAAGCATATGTTGCCTTTGACTTCACCTGCACAAGTGCCGAGGTAGGTCTACCCGGCAGAATTTGTTTTCGCTGCGTCGGGAGCGCGCGCTGGGCTGTCCAAATCACGGACAAACAGTATCCCAGATTTGTTGATGTTTTTGAACCCATTTTGCACAGAGAGGCATTTTTTTTGAAAAATGTATTGATAGCAATGTTGAATATTATTACACAGGAAAAAACAACTACACGTAAAATAATTACACTCTGACACCTCTGCCTTTCTAAATGAGGGACAGTAACTGTGTGTGTGTGTGTGTGTGTGTGTGTGTGTGTGTGTGTGTGTGTGTGTGTGTGTGTAAGCCTGTAAGAACTGCAGATAGTAAGATTAACAATAGCAGTATTTTGTCTCTATCCGCCATTGTAGAAATTCATCTTATCTAAACAATAATTTGGCGCACAGCGTGAAAAAAGGCGAACACCTTTGACGTTGCGTGACGAACTCTGTATTCCTCGTCCACACGTACACGCAAAAACTGAGTTTTCGAAATTCTCCAACCTGGCAGGAGTTTTTAAAAATCTCTGTTTTCGGTGATTCACAGTGTTTTGCCACATAAACCAATATCCTAAGATGATGACAGATGAAAAGTCAGAAATATCATATCATGCCATTTTTACTGGGCAAGCAGAGTAAGGAAGTATCAGACTGTTCCATGCTTGATGCCATATATAAAAGAAGAAGACAGCCCAAGAGGATTGAAAATACCACAAAGCAACAGAGAGGCTGGAGTGCTTCTTTTTGTGTCAATATCAAACAAAGAGGACACTGTGAGCGCGAAGAGGTAGATAACAAAGGTAAGTTTTTCAAAATTTTGGAAATGATTGAAAAGCATGATCCACTGGTACAGGAGGTATTAACGTATTACTTCTTCTCTCCAACAAAGACAATAAGAACTTCAAAGTGTGTACTTCATGCACGAGTTCTAATGTTTTTCAGTATAGAGTGGCCTCTTGGTGCTTTGGCAGTTAGTTTTATGTACCCACACTCGCTTTCACAAATGACAATCCACGAGATGACAGCAGGCGCACTAAGTGATTGTAGGCAGGATGAAAAGAAATGTACCCATTCATTTGCGTTTTGTGGTTAATGTGAATAATGGTTCAGTCTGAGTGAACACCACAACAAGCATGTGAGAAGTTTAGCGATAGAAAAGAGAAGACTTTTAGGAGTTGAGTAACAGAAAGAATAAACTACAAAAGCACAGGTGCCAGATAACTCCCACAGCAAGTGGGATTTAAGTTTTCTGATCCAATAAACAACCTATCATATTATTCCCCAGGGGTGTGTTTTGTTCCCAAGTCCCCCTCCTCCTTCAGGTCCAATATTTACATTACATTAGAAAGCATGTCTTGTAAATTAACGAGCAGAAGGTTGCAATTAAAGACGCTATGCAGCATCTGTCTTTTCAGCTCCTAAAGAAGAAACAGTTGGAACTGGGGCCGATATGCCAAGTGTGCTCTTCCAGGCTGTCTCCCTTTTTAAGTTGTGGGTCTATAAACGGTGGCAGGTGTTATGGTCATACTCTTTTCATACAGTGCTGGAACTTGTCTTAAATGGCAGCTGCTGACTTGTGGTGTAAATGTAGTTTTTTGTTTGTTTCTTTATTGACAGAAAGCAACTGATTTATTTTTAGAGAAAGGTTTGGTAATGTTCAAAGGGTAATACAATCCTGTGTGGATTTGTCTCTGTGGGAGAGAGCGAGCAACCAAACACGAGATCAGCTGAGTGGGAGTGAGACTGAAGAAGTGGAGATTGAAGTGTGCTGGAATTAAAAAAACAGACTTATTTTAAGAGTCCATCTGCATACAGTTTACCGGTGCAAGTAACGATAAAAAGTCACTATCATAAAAACACCAAATCACATACTTATTACTTTTCATATTTGATCATCATTTTATATTAAACTTGGACAGATGATGTAATTTGCTGTCCACTATCCTCCTACTCAGACAGGGATTTTTTCCTCTAATTGCACAGTCAGTATATTCCACTGTGATGATCCTCTCCATTTTTGACACTTCAGTTGCACACTCTGTACTAACCATAATGGATGGTATTGAAACTAGAAACAGATTTAAAAGCACATTCATGTGGTGATTGAAAAAGAAGTGCATTGTTAGCTGTTATACAGGAGTTTATGTAGGTTAAGAATTTGATGCATTGTGAGGAAAAAGATTGCATCACTACCTGTTTCTGTGATTGAAAAAATGCTTTTTTGCAGATTGTGCCCTGAAATGATCAGACACACAACATTTAAACTGCAGATGAAGTGATTAGCATTGATTATTTTTGCTGTGAATTACTGTTCCAAAGGGAATCTTTGAGTCCTGGCGTTCATGTGGCATAAACCACTCACCAACAATACTGCAGACCAAAAACGACCATTGTGGTAAAAGCACCCCCCAACGGCAGCAGCCTTCCCCAGCATGACAGTTCACCCTGCCAAACTGCAAACACTCTTCCAAAATGGAACAATGAAGATAGTAAAGGTCTACCCTGGCTTTCAGTCTCCCCAGATCCTGGTCAAATCAAGCATCAGCATATTTAAAATGTAGCCAATCTGCTTTTAGACTAGCTTTAGCCTTTAAATTTAGGGTGGTTCGGGAGGTACAGTGGGTTGTGTACCAACTGGAAGATTAGTGATTCAGTCCCAGGCACCTCCAGTGTGCATGATAAACAGTTGTCCCAATGCATCCATTTGAGTGTGAGTGTGGAGGAAAAAGCCTGTTGATTCAATTCAGTTCAGCTTCATTTATATAGTGCCAAATCACAACAAACATGTGATTTATATTATGAGGTAAAGACTCTACAATAAAGGAGAGAAAACCCCAACATACAAGACAATTAGTGCTCAGAGTAGCAACTGTAGTGTGGTCTCCATGACTCACTATGAAGTTGTAGAACCAACCATTTCTCACAACCCATCAACAAAAATCAGCTCATGTGCCAGACAGTAGCATTATTGCATCTGACCAATCACCAGGGGCCTGTAATATTTCAAACATCATACAAAAGTTCTTCCCAAAAAACTTTTTTTCAACCCTACTTAGTCCCATAATTACGTTCATAACATTGAAATGGATTATGACTCATACGTACACACATATAAACAATAAAGTTTTACGGTAGTTATTCTAAATATTGAGATAGGTGCTTAAAACTCAGAAGAAAAGTATAAACGCTTTATCCTATTAGCTTTTTTTCTCTACATTGCATGAAGCTTTCAAATTAGCACACTTGGCAGAGAACTCTTTTAATAGTGGAAAACTAACATTAGTGTTATCAGACTCAGCCAATTTATTCAAGTAATACACATGACATGAAACTCATTCATACATACATCTGGCATAAACTGACAACGACAGATAACCACTGAGTTATTTATCATCTTTCCCACTCCCTAAGAGTGCAACTCGGTGGCAGGACACAGCAGATTTGACTCTTGTCTATATATTTTTATATTTGTCTTGTGCAGACCATCCTGAGTTTTGCATGTGTGCCTGACAGCCAGAATACTTAAATCTCTTTCACAGAGCAAACCTGATTCAGATGTGACTATTCCCTCAATTTCCTCCTAAAAATGTGACAGTCCCAACCTGTCACGAAATGCAATTTCTGCCGCTTCAGAATCTGGGTATTTTACAGCAAAAGTGTCGTTTAAAACTGATTTTATGGCCCCTTTCACATTTGACAGCCCAGCTAGTTTAATGCAGATACCCAGAGCTGTCAATCCAAGCATGTTGTATGATACAGTGTGTCATTGCCCTGAGTGGAGGAAAAAACTGTTCACTATTCTTTTATCCTTTACAGATTTATTTCTATTCCAGATCATAGTGGGAATTCAGCAAGCAGAAGATAGAAGGCGAGGAAACAGCCTGGACAGCAGTGCTTGAATTAAGCCAAGTTTCACTAATTATACCTGCCAACCTGTGTGCTTTCTTATTTCCCTGCAAACCAGTAGCTGCTCATGAAACACCATTTATAACAGAACACCATCAAAATACACCAGGAATGAGTCCAATCTTTTCTCTGATCAAATTGACAATAATGAAAATACTGTATGCTCTTCAGTATCTCCCTGAATACTTATTATGTAAGGCAAAAGCTGCTGTGAGTAGTTGCTCTGCAGACATCAAAATTGCTATAGTATACAATAAAAAAAAAAATCAAGAAATGGAGAATATTCATATTCATATTCATTCAGAATATGCTGGCTATTAGTCGGTGAAATCAGTCTTACAGAAGGTGCTGCACCAAAAACCTTCTAATGATTGCTTTGCTTGTTAGCAGATTGCTGCAGGTCACCCATAGTTTGCATGAAAGAAACCAACTTGTCTGCAACTGTCACTAACCAAACACAGAGAGGTAGTATAGCTTGAGTGCAATGCATACTGGAAAAAGAGATCATTGACCTTCAGAATAAAAGTTGGGCACAACAGTTAAAGTTGATGGCTTAAGTGAGATTCCACATGTCTTTATTTAGACAGTGTATTTCCTTTTAACTGGCTACCTGTAGCCTTCATTAAATGAGAGCTGCAGGTACAAAGCTAAACTACATCTAATACACAGCCTAGGTGTAAAATAGGATACATAAATATTTTTTCAAAGAACTATGAGGTAGAGTTAGAGCATATTTTTTTCTGTTAATGCTGCTCGAAACCTAAGTATGATTAATTTCTTGTAACTACTATTAGTAATTTACAAAATCATGTCAGAAGGGAAATCAAGCTCATTGTTTAACATCAGTCAAACAGCTTGACGTGTGTATTGAACAAAGTCCATTTGCAGGAGACATAACATCAGAGTGCTCTTAGACCTTATTTCAAAAAAATCAATTCAAATCAGCTCTGCTCTGTTTATTTACTATTATTATTCTGCATGAACGAGAAAGCTGTTGAAGGGTTGCCACATATAAAGCTGAAAACCAGTGCTTAAACCTCTCTACATGTCAACATTTAAAATGTACTGTCGCCATTTTATTCATTAACCTGAATTAATAATACATTGTAAAAAATAAATTATGTATTGCTACTCACTTCTATAGCACAAATTGGACTTTAATTTGGATTTTTTTATGCTGTATCATTTATTAATCGTCAAAGGACTCATTTAAGTTCCTTCAACTCACTGGTTGGTATCTCATAACGTGCATTCCTGTCTCTGATACAGCAGGTATTGATTGCTGTAATAAAGGACTTTCAGACTACGAGTAGGCTACATGTATAACTGCCTGTGAGCACAATGACATTCTTTCTGCCCTCTTCCATGACCCATTCTCATGCTCTTGCTCTTAGATTGAGGTTATCTGTGAACAAATCGGCCGGTTCATATAGAAAATGAGATGGAAAATGTCGAGATGCACTCCGCCGTATGTGAAGGTTTTTGATTACAGAGGAATTTGTTCTGCAGGTTTAGATGAGACACAGCTCTAAAACACTGTGCACTGTGTCTTCAGAATCTTTCTGCCAGAGCTCAAGACAGCACACCTTCACTTTTCTTACTTTACCTAACAATGAAAGACATTAAATTTGAAAATTTATAAAGTGAAAAAAGCTGAAAATACCAGCGATGGTCCAACATGCAGCACATTATGCCGAAAAGACACGAGTACTGCTACAAACAAGTAATTCTTTCAGCTTCACAAAGAAATGACCTCCATCTTTTTTAAGTTCAACCACAGTTCTGTCAGATATGACACTGCGTGTCACTACAGAATAATCATGACTATTTTTCAATATGAAGTCATCTTGAAACAGTACTCACATAGCCGCAGCAGAGTGTTCCATGGCTCACAGTAGACCTTTGGGTGGGTGACTACACATGTAAACATGACTGTAAACCATGCATGTTCTGGTTGTTCCTGTTACTAAAATTCACTGGGGCCAGGTTTTTCTAAAGTAAGTAATTATCAAAACATATTTATTCTTTATTGTGAGGTATAAGACAAAATTAAAATGCTACTTCATGATGCAGACATAAAACACCAGACACTGAGACAGTAGAATAAATAAACATAGAATTAAAGCTGAATAAATAAAAATGTGAAAATTGGTACTGCTGTGTAGCACTGTTCCTAACTATTGCATAATGTTCATATTTCATGCCAGCACAATATGGTGTGGGTCAGTTTTCAGGGATAAAAAGTATATCGATACCAAATTTCAAACTACAGATCTATTTAGAATCTATAAATCCGATATTAATATATTGGTGATTAACTCTTAGTAATGTTTCAGATGGCTGCAAAAACTTATTTACTTCTACTATCTCACAAAATCATATTCTGTTTGCTTACATCTTATATTTTGATGAACAGTGATTTGTAAATTATAAAAATAGTAGGCTAAGCATGTGAACTCTGTGGTTTATAGCTATTCGTGGCAATTCAGTGTTTTGTTTTTTCCTTACAATGTTCACAGAAAAAAATCAAAGCATATTTTTACATTTATATTTACATTCGAAATAAAACAGCTAATTAATCAGTCACCCAGAGACATGAAAACATAACATCCATAATAGTTTAATCTATATTAAAGAAAGTAAAAATAGCAAGAACATCTGGCACTGGCACACTAACTGATTGTCTATAGAGTGCATTCATACTGTTTTATTCTATACTGTACTATTTATCTTTTTCAAGACTCCCCTATGAACCTCCAAAGACCAGACCATGTCTGTCTCTGCAGGAAATGTGTTGGGAACAGGGACAGTTTTCGTAACAGTCTCAAAGAGACCCTTGGCCCCATTTTAAAACACACACACACAGAGACATGGGATATGCAGACCCACCGTCCCATGCAGGTGGGTCTAAAATTCAGCATCCATCCAAATACATACACGTCAGACACAGAACAGACTCAATGTTTAAAAAAAATTGTTGTATCTGTACAAAAGTATAAAAACTATCCATTTGTACCACTGCCAAAAGTCCAGATAAGTCCTTGACTTGAACAGCTTGTAAGTGCTGATAATATTTATGTAGACTCAAATACCTTTCCTCTCCTAAAAAAAAACAAATAAACTAACTAAATCACCTTCCACTCCGGGCACCAGGCAGGTGAGCGGTCTCTGAGGTCTCTGTAGAAGCAAAAATACCAAAGACATCAAAAAGACGACCCCCATGCCACCCAGCATGACCTTTTCAGGTATCCACAATGCAGTGTGACCTCTGTAAGGAGAAGGTCAAAGATAAATAAAGATAACTCTGCTAATTTGACAAAACCAATTATTGTTGAAAAAATGAAACCCCAATTAAAATATTTCGTTTAAAAAATGTATTACAGTGCTGATAGTTTTCCTTTGGTTCAGACTAAAAGCTCTTTGAGAGGACGCTAAAAAATGTCCGTATGCAAGAGAAACCCTACATGAGTTCTCAGTTATTTTGTAGTGATTGGTCCCATTCTTCACACTTGCCACTTGGACTGTCAGAGCCTGATGTTAACTAACAGAACTTTCTAAGAATCCTTTTTACATGGAATTACAATATGAAGAGACCTCTGAGCAGTTAGCACAGACAGCTGGAATGACATGAACAAGGGTACTGTTCTAGGACGGGCTTGAAAAAAGTTTCTGACATTGTTTCCAAGGGAACCTGGAAAAAATGAATTTTGTTCTAATCGATCTCAAGTGTTTTCAAATTAGTCATGCTTGGTACAGCTGTTCTGAGTAATTTGTGCTGTTTTTTTAAACGAACGTGTAGAGTGGCTGATGTTGGTCCAACTGATGGTCTTAAAAAAAGAAAAGTTAACCACTAAAATATTCAGCAACTGTCAGCCCACATACACAGTACTTACTGTATTATCCTGTATATATTGTTAATGGTATATATATATGCGAGAACACACTGTATGCTTCCAGAGAAGCACTGGGTTTCATCAATCTCGTCACATTATTGTCACATGTGTGCACAGCACAGACACACACACTGTCCTCTGTGCTCACTTCCCTACTCTTGACTGAATGCTCAGTCTAGCTGTCTCCATGGGGACTGTCTCCTAGCTACACACTCACACACACTCAGTCATGCACATACTTGTCTCATCCCATCTCTCTCCCGGCTGATCAAAAGCAAAGACCTGTCAATCATATGCCCGCCCCTCCAATCTGGACTTTGTCCTTGGTTACAGAAGACAGTCATCCTCTTTCTTCCTGCCTCTCTATTGCTTTTCGGTTCATTCCCCCTTTCTCTCTCGCGTCTTTCTCAGCCACTCCAGCAGCCCTCTTTTATCAAAGCCAGTGAGGACAGCTGTCGGGCTGTGGATCTAAACAGCGGGCAGCCGTCATAGTAGGAGGTGAATTAATCTGCCCTGGCATTTTAAACCTTCGGGCCCTTCCCAAACATTATATGTTTGTGGCCCCCTGTATCTTCACTGGTTAATACACACACAACACCGATGTGGACAACGGCGGCGTTAAAATAACCTGTCATTAACTTGCGAACTGACAGGGCCATTTGCTCATTGGCTGTGACTTTAGCCTATGCATTCAGAGACGTGTAAAATAGTAACTGATCTCTTTGCAACAGATTTGGTTGCAGAACAATGTTTGTGCTGTTATGGGTGCATGTCTGATGCAGGGGCGTTAACACCTTTCTTATATCACCACTCTGAAGACCAATGAGCGTTGTCAACAGGTTTACTGACATTCAAAAGGGTAAAACTAAAAACGAGACAAAAAATACAGTCATGACATACATATGTGCAGCATAATATGCATTTATATACCACCTTGCTACTACATATGTCTAATTATGTAAACTTTTTAAACTACTACTGATGCTATCCCAGACGACCTCCAAAATCACAGGTAACTAGCTTAACAAAAGGACTAGCTTTGCAACCAAATACTGCATTAGCGGGCAACATATTGTACAAAAAACAAAGTTGCAACTTATACTTTAAGTATACGATACAACCATAAACAGAAGATGTGGACAGTAGTTTTTCCAACAGGACACCCTAAACTGTGACCTTGCCTGTTTTTCTTTAATTTGTCAAGTATACGCTGTGATAATGTTGGGTGTTTGTACTGAACATGGCCAAAGTTTCAAAACACAAAGGTAAGTGGATGTAAAAGTAATCCCTGTGAGACAAACCATCAGACTTTAGACTCTAAAGACTTCTCTACTCTTGCCTTGGATCTGCAAAGCTTAAATAAGACATCTTTCATATGTTCATTTGTATGTGCTTCTCCAAGGACTACCTGATCTATAAGCTTGCAAGGCTATTCTAGTGGAGTCCAAGAATACAACCATAGTGCAGGAAAAAGGCACCTCTTTAACACTTCTTCTGAAAGAGCGTTGTGTTTTTCAAAAGAATGACCATCCAGAAAGGAAATTTCCAACTTTCGTGTTGGTATGTTTGATGAACAGCTGTAGTTAGTTTGAACCACAACCACCACAACTACAGAGTTGCTACTGAGAGTTAAAACCATTCTGTTCTACCAGTCACATTTTACAGTCTAATCATGGTGCATAAAGGCTGAACAGTAAAAAGTGAGGCTGATATCAATAACACTATGCTTGAATTGTGTGCATCCATCATTCCTTGCAAATATAAGCAGTCCATCACTAACAATGAAAATAAAAACAGAAAAGCTATACAGAAAGATAATTAGAAAAGAAAATGCACTGAATGATAGTGCAGTAAAATAAACATAAGCAGTGTGTAAAACGTTTTGTTTAATCACAAACCTAAAGATTATGTCTATATCTGAGAACAGACTTTGCAATAAATGCATAAAAACTTTGGACTCCCCCCCCACTTACAAAGTCAGTGTTTGTATTCAGGCCAGCTCACAGCATCTAAACTGACACACTGACTGAAAAACCTCTCAGCAGGTTTACCACATTTAGAGTGAGAGGAGCTGGTGTTGCCTGCCAATCAGCTTGCTTTATTGTGACTGCTTCTAAGGGCTTGGCTTCAATCTTGATTGAATTCAACTAAATCATTTCAACTTGTAACTAAATCACACTTTTGCCATCAAGCCCATTGTTATTCTGAGGCACTGTGGATGACGTACAAATCACACACAAAGCTTTAATGTGAAATAAATTATGTGTGCAGTGTAACCATTCAAATAAAATAAAACTAAAAATCGTATTTGATTAATGAGTGTGTCATTAAACTACATAGTTTAGTTTAAGATACACAAGGCACTGTGATCAAAACAAAGCTTTATTTTATATTGTACTTTTATTTTTTTCACTGCAGTTCGTAGTCATTTACAACTAATTTCTCTAACAGTTTCCTCCACAGCAAACAATGCTTCAGTCTTTCCAGCAGGGTGCCATGCTGTGTGCCCTGCTTGAATCTAATATCTCAAAGAGCATTTATTTCTATGAAGTGTGTCATGTTGCTGATTTATCACCTTTCTGACCTTTACTCCTCGGACATCAATTACAAAACTCAAAAGCTCAAGAAATTGGCATATACACACACACGCACACATATATATATGTAGAAGAAAGAAACCGTAAACAGTAAAAAAAGTAATTTGTGTCACTATTATGTCACTAACAAAGCAGGACTTTTATCCTTTTCATACTTACCTAGGACTTAGCATATGTCTCTATGTGTAGCTTTCTAATTATGATTACTAGAGAAAGCTAATAAATAAAAAACAGTCTTTTTTTTTTAAATGTGGTCATTTCCTGCTTCTAAAAATCAACATGAAGCCAGAAAAAAAAACACTATTTTTGAGGATTAAAAAAAACTGTAAAAAATAAAATGTGTCTATTTATCTATCTTTACAATTTATGCTTTCCAAGAGTGCCACCTCTTGGAAAAAATACATTGATTAGTTATCATTAATTAAAAATATTTATATATTCTTAAGAATCCAATAGTGGGGGAAAAAAATCACTTGACCACTTTTGAAAGGTACCCACCCTCCCAATAGGGAAAAACGGCATAATAGAGATACCACGCAAGAGTATTTTTTTGTGAAATGTACACATTTTTCTTCTGGCTGCAGCTCACTGATTGAGCAAACTAGTGTGTCTCATTTGACTGGTCAGACAGATCCCTACAGTATGTTTCCAGCAAGTCTTATCTACATGAAGCTATAGGGGAACCATTATTCAAAGTCAGATCCTGGACTGGAGCTCCAAGCATGGAGCATGTTGCTCAGTATTCAGTTGGCTGGTTATCTGACAGAAGAATAGATTGCGGTCCAAATGAATAGATAATAGAGTCCAACAAGAAACATGAGAAACCTTTTGAGCCGCTAGAGTGAAAAAGAATTAGAACTACTTCACTATGTTTCAGCAGTGTATCGTCGGATTACAAAAACCATATTATTAAAATTATAACATGGCAAGCTGACTCAGTTTTCATTCCTCAGTGAGACAAGATGGTCCAACGTGATATTGAAGTAATTTATCACAACAAACACAGAAGGAGGTTTGTATTTGGCACCAATACATGTTTGGGGTTTTTTTTCCTGTGATTTGGGACCAAGTTATCTGACTCATGATCAAACTTTGCTGAGGTTATCTTGACTGGTTTTGGCAACTGTGTGGATGGAAACATCAATGGGGATTTGCAGGTAAAAATCTATGTGAGAACGTAAAGGGGTGAATGCAAAGACAGATAACCCTCATCGGGTATGGCTGCAGTTTCACTCAGAGCTTAAACACTAGCACTTTCTAAGATAGCCAGGTGGTTTTCATGGCTCAATCTTGATTGGACCTTAAAGACCCCCCCCCATCACATTAGAAGTGTGAACAACAGTGTGCTGGCCTTTTCCTTTTAAACAAGCTTTTGTTGCTTTGCCATGCATCAAGAACGTAATGTGCATATGGCTCGTTGCTGTTTTGGCACAAAGAGGCAAGTGTGACTTTTTCTGGCTGAAAATATTCAGAGGATAGAGAGCCCTATGGCTCTCTGGCTGGGGACTGTGATTGAGAAAGGCCAGCTGGCTTACTCCAGGTCTGGATGTGAACTGACAGGAGAAATATGGTCTTGGATATTGCCAGAAGGGAAGGGGGTTCTGGGAGAGATATCTTTTAGCTGAGGTTGGCCAACGACACACTCAACCATTCGTGGCTTAAAACACACGGATGGGTGAAATCACCCAGCTACATTTGAACTCAGTTCACCCTTCCCAAATGATATGAGCGGAGTACTCAGTTCTGCCATTGTCTGTGCAAACAAAGGAGATTTGAAGCCACTTGCAGAAATAGAGGCAGTAATGGTTTTATTTGCTGGTAAGAACAATAAATCACAACACATCAGGTGCAAAGAAGCACAAGCTTGCAGCAAAAACAACATATTTCAAGCTTAATTATTCTCCTCAGACATGCCGCTCGAGAGAGGAAACCTCATTAAAAGTTATTATACACCTCATGAACATGGGGCAAACAAGTCCAGGCAAAAGAGACTGGACTATTAACCCATGTTTTAATACAGTACCATTCCCCATTATTCCTTTTGTTGCTGTTTGTTATTTGCCCTTGAAACAGACACACAGTTATTGCCTCTTTCAATAACTGTTAGAAATAATGAAATACATTAGATCAATTACCACCTGTTGTGCATGAGGATAATGACACAGTGTATTATAACACTATAAAATAGCATTACCACTGCCATATTCATTGTAAACAAGAGTCACGTTCTTTGCATGCATTACTTGTGTGTTCCTCATATTCTACAGTAAAAACAAATTAATATTTTTGGATTTCCACGTATTTGGTAATGCTTTGCTTAGTCTGCTTTTTAAATAATATATCAGATAGACAGAAACATCCACATCTGGTCTTATGTAAATCGTTAAAATAAACTAGTTCTGATGGCTGGAACATTAGGATTTCTCACAGCGGGTGTTTAGGCAGTTTTCAAATCACACTTTGTAGCAACGTCCGCATCCCCCAAATGTAACTGCCTTGATTGAGTGCACTGACGTTAAGTTAAGAGAGCCTACGGATGATGAATTGGTGTTTCTGTGATTAAAAAATAATGCTCCATCACTGTGCTAATCATTTGCGATGCAAAAGTGGTTCTGACAAATGTGGTTGCCAGGCATGTCTGCTACTGCGTCAGTCCATTTAGCAGCATTTTTAGACGCATTTTAAATGTATTACGCTTCACGCAATGGTAAGCTCTTAAAAGCCCGGTTCCTCTTTGCTCCAGTTGCAGCAGACAGTCTGCAACACTGCACACTGCCATACCCATATGTAGGTGAGTATGCACCATTGGTTTCTTAAAGAGAAGTAAATGTATGCAATCAAGCAGGGTGAAAATGTTCAATCAACCCAAGACCTGCAATAATAGTCTGCTTTCTACCATATACCTCATAACATGGCTATTAAAAAAGTGTGCAGGAAAATGTGCCATCAGTTGCACTTGTTAGAAGTCACTGGATTTGTTTTTATTTTGCTGTATGTCTAAATGCTCATTTCTCTGTCTTGGTGTTCACCTGAACAATGCTTCCTTGCTGAGCTGTAGTGCAAAAAAGTAACAAATGGGGGATTTGGCTTGTCTGTTTCATTGTACTGAAGTTTGTCACTGTATTTAGAAAAATTTAGGAATTTTACAGAGGACTGTGGATTGCAGTTGGATTCACCTTGCATTGGACAAGGTGAATCACTTCTTATCAGATGTGTGAATAGAGTTTAAGACTGCTAAAACCGAAACAAGATAAACAAAAACATCTAATGCATCGTGCACAACAACTGCTCATTTTCTTGTGTTAACCCTGAGATAAACTGGCGACCTTTCTGGGTTGTACCCCAGCTTTTGTCCTGTGTTACAACCTGCCACAACCCTGAATTGGATATGCATAAGAGAATGGATGGATCTTCACTTTTATGTGACTTTTGATTAAAAGCCCAACGCTTTTGAGTATATGTCAGACAGTAAATATGCAATGTTGCAGTCCTTATTATTTCTTGTTTGCTACTTACTTTTCTCAAAGATCTACGGTTTTCTATACAATAAAATCATATTCAAAAGACTTTAGGCAAATTAGGAAATGAATTTTGTAATTTTAAAAAAAATTTACATCTTGAAGCCCTTCCAATATAGTATATTCTTCATTATAGTCACTGCTTCACTGTCTTTTTCTTGGCGAAATTTCCAAGGCAAGGCAAGTTTGTTTATATAGCACATTTCATACACAAGAGTAATTCAAAGTGCATTCTCCATCTGTCTGCTTTACATAATGCATTAATGCATTAAAGGGAGACAGAAAAACAAAGCAAATTAAAAGAAACACTTTTAGAGGAAATTATACATTTCAGAGCAGGGACAGAAACAGAGAAAAGGAGGGTAGTGTAGATTTTTTAAAGAATATTTAAGCTTTTAAAGAAACACTTTTAATGAGGACTTAAAGGTGGTCAAACTCTAACCACTAGAATATTGTTATAGCTCTGTGGTGTTCAGACAAGTGTTACACATGATTATTATTCCATCAGGTTGTCAGTTTACTGGTCAATCTATGTTACTACCCGCGCCTAACCTAATAAGCTTTAACTAAAAGAAAAGATGGCGTGAACAGGCAGCAGGATGTGAAGTTCAATCATTAGGAGAGGCTCAGATTAGAGCCACTGCTGGTTAAGGTGGTTCAAGCATCTGACACAGTGGCCTCTTTGGTGCTTCCTAGGTGAGGTGTTTCAGGCATGTCTAACCTAGCAGAGGCTCATGGTTAGACCTTGGACATGCTAGACATGTTATGTCTCTTCGGTGAATTGGGAATGGATAAGCATGCTGTTGAATCTGATGGTTAGGTAGAGAGTTCTTGTCAGCTCTGCTTAAAATTACCTGCCCTCAAATGGACGGACGGACTGACAGGTGGGTGGATGGATGGATGGATGGATGGATGGATGGATGGATGGCGTTCAGAATCAGAATCAGAATCGTGTTTATTGGCCAAGTATATGTGCAGACACATACATGGAATTTGGGTCCGGTGGATGGTGGCTCTCAAGCACAGCAATATAAATCACACACACACACACACACACACACACACACACACACACACACACACACACACACACACACACACGTGTCTATATACACACATTACACATACATACACAAAGCTGTGTAAACCAACTATAAATAACGAATCTAAACTTATATACATAAAATACAGAAATGAAATGAGGTGGAATGAATACTACAGAATGTACATAAGGTGCAGCTGCAGTCTGGCAGTGGGAGCAGTGTGACAGGTCAACTGTTAAGAAGGGAGATGGCGAGGGGAAAGAAACTGTTCCTATGTCGGGTGGTCCTGGTCTGCAGGCTTCTGTACCGTCTGCCAGAGGGCAGCAGATCAAAAAGTCTGTGTCCAGGGTGTGCAGGGTCTGTGATGATTTTCCCTGACCGTTTCCTGGTTCTTAAGAGATACAGATCCTGGATGGAGGGCAGGGGGGCGTCGATGATCCTTTCTGCTGCCCGTACAGTCCGCTGCAGTCTGCTCCTGTCCTGTTTAGTGGCTGCTCCATACCAGACTGTGATGGAGGAGCACAGGACAGACTCAATGACCGCAGTGTAGAACTGGATCAGCAGCTCCTGTGGAAGACTGTACTTCCCCAGTTGTCTCAGGAAGTACATCCTCTGCTGGGTCTTTTTGAGGATGGAGTTGATGTTGGTCTCCCACTTCAGGTCCTGGGAGATGGTTGTACCCAGGAACTTGAAGATCTTCACAGTCGACACAGGGCTCTCTGATATGGTGAGGGGGAGCAGACTTGAGGGATGTCTCCTGAAGTCCACTGTCATCTCTACAGTTTTAAGAGTGTTCAGCTCCAGATTGTGCTGACTGCACCAGAGTACCAGCCGCTCAACTTCCTGCCGGTATGCAGACTCATCACCATCCTGAATGAGGCCAATGACAGTGGTGTCATCTGCAAACTTTAGGAGTTTAACTGCCGAGTTCTAGGAGGTGCAGTCGTTAGTGTAGAGGGAGAACAGTAGTGGTGAGAGGACACATCCTTGAGGGGCACCAATACTGAGGGACCGAGTTTCAGAGGTGATCTCCCCCAGCCTCACTTGCTGCTCTCTGTCTGTCAGGAAGCTGGTGATCCACTGACAGGTGGCTGGTGACACGCTGAGCTGGGAGAGTTTGGAGGAGAGAAGTTCAGGCACTGCCGATAGAGTTCAACAGAAGTCAACTAACATGTGAAACAGACGTACAGATCGCAGGCAACAGTGTTCTTCTGGTAACCAAGGAAGAGAGGCTTTTTGCTGATCTGCCTTTTTTCCCTTTAAACTTATCATATAATTTATTGCCTAATGAAAGAGCTAATCCTCAAACAGCAACAGAAAAGGCAGCGATAGGCAGGACTTGTCCTCTGGTTGAAGGGCCAGATGCAGAGGTGTGGACTCGAGTCACATGACTTGGACTCGAGTCAGACTCGAGTCATTAATTTTATGACTTTAGACTTGACTTGAAAAAATGTTCTAAGACTTGTGACTTGACTTGGACTTTTACACCAATGACTTGGGACTTGAATTGGACTTGAACCGGTTTACTTGAAAAGACTTGATATTTTACCCCAAATATAAAATTTAACATGCATATTATATAGAGATTGAAAATGTGACGTCATTCACGGGTAGAACCGCAAAGGATTCTGGGAACTCGTGGCAAGCGGTACTAGCGCACGCAGGCTTTCAATTGAAATCAGTTACACAGCGATAAAAAGAAACACAAAAATGTCAAGAAGCTGTTGTATTATTAACTGCAATAGCCGGTCGCATGACAGCCACGGGAAGCCGACGGGTAAAGAGATCGGTTGTTATCGGATTACGTCGTTGAAGAGAAATTGTTCGAGCCATGTTTCGGAAGTAACAAAGAGGCGACTGGATGGCCTGGATTGCAGCCATTCAAAGACCAAATATAACGTCCCAGAACCCTCCAGCTCACAGGTTAGTCTGCTCCAAGCATTTACACGAAGGTCAGTGTTTTTTAGTAGTTAATGCGTCATTTTCATAACATAATTGGTGATATAGGTTACAAGCAAGTCTGGCGCTGAACAGAAATTGTCGTGCTATGCTCCTTTATTTATTGTGCATAAATAGTGAATTGTCCTGACACAATATTGCGTTTCGCTTCTGTTATTATGGTACATTGACAAAAACATATACTTTTATTCACAGGATAAAACAGGTTTGTATCACTAATTGCCCAGTACGATTACAGCATACAGTCTTATTGTCACTGCTACATTTCTGTGATGCTACCAGAAATTATTTCCACTGCTAATTAATTACCGTTGAGCTCAAAGGTCCTATTAATAAACGGTTAAGGAATGTGTATTTATGACGACGATTTGTGAGACTGGTAAACTTATGATACGTACGATGGTCTTTCGTTCTACACGGTACATTTCAAGGTCCTGCACCCATCCGTCGGTAAACTGTACCTGGGCTTGTTGCAGTGACCTGAAGTTACTAAACTTCACGAGTGTATGCGCTCACTCCAAGAACCGTATGATTATAAATATGCATATAAATATGCTAAGATGAGATAGCTGACTTCATCTAACTAGCAAATGTTTTCCAGGCTACGTTGGTGATGCAGTTTTTTTTAATGTGTATGATATTTTTGTCATGCGATTTTAAAGCTGGTCCTACAACCGCATCCAAGAATAACATGCAGCTTATCTCAGAACTGTCGGTGAAAATTATTCTAGGAGCTAGGTTTAATTGAGCTGCATTTTAAAGAGGTGCAATTTCACAATTTGTGTATATTTTCTAAGTTCACTATTTTGTCATGTGTTGAGAAAAACACAGATTTTAAAATTACATGGTCTAATATTTACATTTAGCATATAACTGCAACATTATTTTTTCGTTTTTGTTTTTTTTTTAAAGACTCGAAAGGACTTGAAATTCAAAGTTTCAGACTTGTGACTTGACTCGGACTTTTACACCAGTGACTTGAGACTCGACTCTGACTTGCCTGACATTACTTGAGACTTGACTTGAGACTTGAGGATAAAGACTTGAGACTTACTTGAGACTTGCAAAACAATGACTTGGTCCCACCTCTGGCCAGATGACTGTGCCATTCACCACTAATGACTGCATTTAATATTGAAGATTATAGATATTTTTCTGGATTCCAAGTTGGAAAACAATGTTCAGGTTGCATCTTTCAGTGGCAGTATGTGTCTCTAAACGGTTATGCTTTTCCTTAGTTTATCCCTACGGTTATCCTAACCTGTAAACACAAAGATTATCCTTACAGTACCACAATAGCTCCACAATATGAAAAGTTTAAAGTGAGACGGATGGATGTATGGATTCAGCTCAGTTTTAGTTATATAGTGCCAATTCACAAGAACAGTCAATTCAAAGTATTTTATGCTGCAAGGTAATGACCCCACTGTACAATATCAGAGAGATAACCCTAACAAGAGAATCCTCTGAGCAATCACTTAGCAACAGTGGGAAGGAAGAATGTCCTTTTAACAAGAAGAAATCACCAGAATAACCAGGCTCAGCAAGGGGGAGCCATCTGCCACCATCATTTATGATTAGAGAATGAGAATGAGAAGAGTATGCATGGACAGACAGAAAAAGGGAATTAGGAAAAATAAAAAAAAATATAAACATGTGTGACATGTGCAATACATCATCTTTTATCACTAGATTTATTTATCTCTTCTCAATGAATTTTTCTCTTCATCTGTCTTTACAGAATGATAAAAAATTGAGAACTTGTGTTTATTCTTGTTAAATATGCATAAACTGTAAGTATTCCAGCTCCGGTGCTGTACATACTTTTCAGTTTATAGAAACTAGAAATAGAAAACTAGGACTTTCTCATTGCTCTCGCATTACTTACCTCAGTTGCTGCCAAGATGTGTTTAGAGCCAACAGCCATTACAATATACACACACACTATCACTCCTGACATAGTTTTCATTATTCATATTTCATTCCTGATTTCCTGACAACTTCTGAGCTTGTCAGTCTGAATGATTTATTCATGCACGCTGCCAGTGGTTTGTGGGAACAGTTCACCTGTTTTAACCTTAATACTAACTGGCACTAGAAGCTACACAGATTAAATGGTTCATACAGTGCACTCTAATGGCGAAGAAATATGATAATCAATATTTAAATATCAATCCTACTGTGTCTGCACTAGGCAATGAATGGGCTTTCATTTACGTCCAATCGTGGGAAGGCTCTTCGCAGTGCTGCATTACTGTATAGACAAAGCTATCAATGGATGTTTTTTTTACCCATTATGCACATGGCGATTTAATACATACTATTATTCTTGCAGTGAAACATACCAAGCAGTGATCAAAATGGAGCCACTTCAAGAGTCTGTCTTTGTAAAACACATAAATGGTTGGCTGATCAACATCCTTCAACAGACCCCGCTTTATTGTACAATAATTCAGACTCATTGCCATGGATAAGAGGGTTTTACATAATGCCGCTTGCTATTCATTCCAAGAACAAAGTGGAGCCCCTCCTCATGTCTCACTCCCAAATCTGCGGGTGAGCTCGTGATTAATGTGTAATTGACTTGATGAATGGGTTTCCTATTTTGTGAATCCATCAAAACACTGCTTGATTAAGCGTCCTCTGCGACTCTGATTAAAAACCAGCAAGATCAGCTTCATTTAAACACAAGCACGGACCCATCATGTTTCAAAATCTGGTCACGCCCACTGATTATCTCCTTGCAATGTAGGGTAATCAATGCACGCGGAGGCTGGGGTATCGAGGGTTGACATAGTTGTGGTTGTAGGGGATACTTTGCAGGCGATGCGGTGGAGAGTCAGCCCAGTTTCAGCAATCAGTCATGCCAAAAGAAGCAGAATAGGATAGATAGGGGGCGGAGGAGGAGATGGATAGTGGAGGGTAAGAGTTTGAGAGGTGAGAATAAGATGGAATGGGATTCAGACACAGACAGGGGGAGATGGATACAGAAAGTAAAACAGTGAAGAAAGTTTGATAGGAAAAGCAAGGAGCGTGCAAGCAAGTGCATGTGTGAAGGTAGAGATGAAAAAGAGTCACTGACAGAAGAGATGATGAATACATGTGGATATACGGTAAGAGGTATTACGAACAGAAAGGCAGTCGAGACGCTACATATGACTCTCACCTCCTCACATCTTCTTTCTCTGAGAATCTATGCCTAGTCCTTAATTTCAGTTTGCAGCATGGTTGCAAAATGGTGTTTTCCAGGGTCTTACCTTCAGAGCTTGGAGTGGGAAAAAAAGATATGGCATAGCTGGCAACTTCAGTTTCCTGTAGTACAGCAAAGGTAGAATTTGAATTCAGTTTCACTGAGCCATATGGAGGTTGTTTTGAGGGCTCAATTCCCAAAGGGAGTTATGTTCTGTGATTGTGAAGAGAGCAGTGCCATCACTGTAAATAACAACCAGTGGGGTGTTATTTTTACATTTGATCACAGTGCAACAGGATAACAGGGATACAGTGTTTTCTCAGACAATGACTGGGGTCCTCATTTACATCAAGGACTGTATTTGAAGGCGGGCTGGAATTAGAGTCAGGCTTATGTCTGCAAGTCGCTCTGTTTCACTTGAGTAAGTGGTCATGTTCATGCAACGGTGGCTCATTCCCATTTGCTCTTTTGAATTTCCTGTCTTAAGCTGATTATATCAAAGCAAGCAATAGTTCACTAGCTTGGCACATAAATGAGATTGTTCTGAGTAACTTTATTCCTTTATCCCACTACACATACACCAACATCAAAACTGGGTTGGTCATCAAGCAACTATGTGCTGCAAGAGTGAGCAAATAAATAAAACAGACTAATTCACGGAACATCAAACCATATTTTTTTCTTAATGTTCAACCTTGCTACAACCCCCTCACCCAGGGTGCTAGATTACTATACAAACTCAAACTGTTTCAACTAAAAGTCTTTAGTGCTTTGGGGCATTTCATTTTTTTAACAAGGCTTTTATTTTGAAACATATATACACACACATGCAACAATCCGGTCGTTAAGTGATGACGTGACGAATCCTACTTCCGGGCCTAAAGTAGTCTGCGTTTAATATGGCTTTTGTGTTGTTAACATGTTTAATGTTATGTATTTTCTTCTATTTAATCTCAAAAAGCTCCTAAAACAGTCAGTGATCACTGTTGACCTCCCTCTGCTTTTATTACCGCTAATCATTTATTTAAGCTCAGTTTTTAAAACCTTAGGATGTAACTACAGCCCAGCCCATGCAGCAGTATATGAATGACTAACCTCGTATTGTGGATGGATTATCTCAGTTGTTCTCCTGGCTGAAGTTTGGTCCTTTTACAGCATCCTGCCATGCGATTACATTTGTTCCTGACCAACGAGAACACTCACGTTAACTTTTATCGAGTGGGAAAAAAAGTTAGCTGGTTTATATTATGCTAACATAGCTGTGTCGCTAGCGGTCACGTAGCACATCATTATATACAAGCTAGCCAAACTTCAGTAACCCTACAAACGTCACTGCTGTTTAGTTTTCTGTCTTCATTTATGTTGGAAGTGATAACAGAGCTGTACGTTTTAATTTGTTTCCAAAACCTCGCAGTCAGGACATGCTATATTGTATTTAGATAGAAGCTAACGAGCTAACTTCCTGCTAACTTCTAACTCCATTAAATGTCATAAATTCCGTTTTCATGGATGCCTGGATGTTAAACTCAATTGTTACACCTGGTAGAGCAGAACGCTGATCATTTTATTAAAGATGAAAGACTTTAGACAGTTTTTCAACTCAGTAATGCCATAGTGATCGTTTGATATATGGACCTGCAGCGGAGTTTAGGCCCAGACACGGCTAGTGACGTCAGACTTAATGACCAGATAGATAGAAGGGACCACTTTTTTTTTGACTCAAACTTTATTAGATTTTAATATTTTAAAAAAAAAACAGAAGATAACAGAATGGACCACTTTTAACCCACCATGTATTTGTGGGCTGGTCTTTATTCGTTTATGTTTAGTCCTGCCATTACCAGAGACTTGCCTTTTATTTAACAACCTTATAATATGGATCTTTCAGTTCTTCATCATTGATCTAGGTCCACTGGACTTTTGCTGAGCTGACAAGTCTGCAAGTAAACCCGTTTTATATTTGTAAGAGACTGCGTGATTACCAACAAAAATCCCATGTTGCATTTTTCTTATGTTTGCAATACATATTATCTTTAGTTTCTGTGATGTGAAAGCAAAGAAATAGGCTTTTTATCTTCTTTGACCGAGTGGGTGCACTGCATGCTGGCTGGGCACAGTTTCCATTCCACTTTGGCATACAAAATGGCACATGCCACTTAGGGAAACTTGAATTGATGAGTCCCTGTAGAAAGTAAACAAAATACTTATAATATAAACAGCATCAGGAACCATGCAGAACAGTTAACACTGTCCTGCTTCTATTATCTGGATCCTTGTTTTTTAAAATACGCGCTGAAGCTTGGAAAAGATTGAAGTTTTTAATTTAATATAGCAGTACAAATCCCATTGTCTATCCAGAGCCCCCTGAGCTGTCTTTCATACTACAATATATTGGCAAAAGTATTCACTCATCTGTCTTCACACAGATTTGAACTTGAGTGAGATCCCATTGTTAATCCATCGGGTTAAACATGATGTCAGTCCACCCTTTGCCGATATAACAGCTTCAACTTTTCTGGGAAGGCTTTCCACAAGGTTAGGAGTGTGTTTATGGGAATTTTTGAGCTTTCTTCCGTAAGGACATTCATGAACTCAGACACTAATGCCGGACAAGAAGACCTGGGTCGCAGTCTCTGCTCGAATTCATCACAAAGGTGTTATATCCAGAGGTGTGGACTCGAGTCACATGACTTGGACTCGAGTCAGACTCGAGTCATTAATTTTATGACTTTAGACTTGACTTGAAAAAATGTTCTAAGACTTGTGACTTGACTTGGACTTTTACACCAATGACTTGGGACTTGAATTGGACTTGAACCGGTTTACTTGAAAAGACTTGATATCTTACCCCAAATATAAAATTTAACATGCATATTATATAGAGATTGAAAATGTGACGTCATTCACGGGTAGAACCGCAAAGGATTCTGGGAACTCGTGGCAAGCGGTACTAGCGCACGCAGGCTTTCAATTAAAATCAGTTAAACAGCGATAAAAAGAAACACAAAAATGTCAAGAAGCCGTTGTATTATTAACTGCAATAGCCGGTCGCATGACAGCCACGGGAAGCTGACGGGTAAAGAGATCGGTTGTTATCGGATTACGTCGTTGAAGAGAAATTGTTCAAGCCATGTTTCCGAAGTAACAAAGACGCGACGGATGGCCTGGATTGCAGCCATTCAAAGATCAAATATAACGTCCCAGAACACTCCAGCTCACAGGTTAGTCTGCTCCAAGCATTTACACGAAGGTCAGTCTGCTGTTGTAGTTAATACGTCATTTTCATAACATAATTAGTGATATAGGTTACAAGCAAGTCTGGCGCTGAACAGAAATTGTCGCGCTATGCTCCTTTATTTATTGTGCATAAATAGTGAATTGTCCTGACACAATATTGCGTTTCGCTTGTGTTATTATGGTACATTGACAAAAACATATACTTTTATTCACAGGATAAAACAGGTTTTTTGTATCACTAATTGCCCAGTACGATTACAGCATACAATATTGTTGTCACTGCTACATTTCTGTAACGCTACCAGAAATTATTTCCACTACTAATTAATTACCGTTGAGCTCAAAGGTCCTATTAATAAACGGTTAAGGAATGTGTATTTATGACGACAATTTGTGACTGGTAAACTTATGATACGTACGATGGTTTTTCGTTCTACACGGTGCATTTCTTTTTTTTTTTTTTTTTTTTTTTTCTTTTTTTTTCTTCTAAATGACATCAGAAACAGCAGTATGCGACATTACGTGATGGCAGAGCTTCAGTTCATCCTTTGTCATTTTTTTTTTTTTTTTTTTTTTAAATAAATAGGACAGGGGGAATGAATGAGAGAGAGAGGGGGAGAGAAAGAAAGAAAACCAAAGGGGAGAAGAGACGGTGAGAAGGGGGGGGGAAGAGAGACAAAAAAAAAAAAAACAAACTCCTGGGTCACCTGTATGGAGAAAAAAAACAAACAAACAAAGAAACAAAAACAAACAGAGGAGACAGCAAACAACAAAGAGCAACATAATAATAGAGAAAACAAAGCACCATACCATCACAATAAACTAGCTAGTCATAGATATCAGTATTTACTAAGTAATAAACGATATTGTGCAGCACGCAAGATAGACAGCGCACAGTGTGCTTTGAGGCAGCAGCCAAGAAAGCTTTAGTCCGTGTCTGTGAATACCCATGTGTGCATACCTGTGTGGATCAGCATGCTTGCATTCCAAAGGTTTCTCCATGTAATGATCTGCTAGGGAGTGTGGGGGGGCCACAGGCCCGTCCTCCAGGGTGTGAAGCGGGTATGGAGGAGATCAAAACTCCAGACATCCAGAGGCCCCCAGAACACAAGAGACCATGGAAGACCAACAGAGGGGCAGCCGCGCCACTGTCCCAGTAAGAGCTGAGGAGAGTCCCAGATGAGGGCTCGCCCAGCAGCCGCGGAGCAGAAGCCAGGGGGAGTTGCAGTGACGCGCCCGTGAGCTCCGCCGGCCCCCAGCTGCGCCTGAGTGACCGAGCCCTAGGCCGAGAGGCCGGGGGCACCCCACCTCCAAAGGGGCCCGAGCGAGCCCCAGGCCCCAGGCCCCGACAAGCGGCCGCCAAGGAGTGAGCCGGTGTGTACCCGGACGCCCACCCCCAGACACAAAGAACCACCAACACACCGACACCTGAGGGAGTCCGCCACCGGCAGGGGAAGTGGTGGTGGGTGGAGATAGGCCTCCAAACCTTGGAGGGCCTGAGGTCTCCCCAGAGAGGTGGCGTCTGATACCCAACCTGACATATAGACACAGACATACAGGCACACACAGACACAAACATCCATTCCCACCCTCATGCTCTCATATGCACTCACTCCACACTCAACCAACGTGGAGACAGACATAAAGAGACGCTGTACACACGATCACACTCCCCAAGCGTACTCTACAAACCGGGTCTAGGTACCCTTGCCCCTGGAGGGGGGAATTGCACCCAGACCCAGGTGGTGTTACCCTTTTCCCTGCGGTGGGGAGAGGCAGACCACCCCGACTCCGCAGCAGCAGGGAGGCCCCACACCCCAGACCGCAGTCGGATGGCCAACTCCTCCTACTAGCCCTCCCGCTCCAGCAGGCCGCAGAGAATGGGGGTGGGAGAAGACTCCAAACCTCCCTCCACCCGCTCATTGTAGTGTTGATGCATATGTGTTCTAAGGTGCAATTAAAACCCAGGAGGGCATGGAGCTACCTGCCAAGGAGCAGCAGGTAAGCGCATAGTCCCTCCTGCTAACCCTCAATGACTAAGTGTATTTAAAATTGAGAGGTGGGCAACGACGTCAGGGGTGGGGTATACACCCTGATGGTGATTTGGACTCCGTGATTGTGCCCACCCCCAAGATCCTATATGTATGTGTAATGAGAGTGTGAATAATGTGAATGTCTAAGTTGTGGGATAAAATTGAGGCAGAGGCAGCCAGAAGGGGACGGGGGGGTAGCCTCCTCTGCACCCTGGTGACATACCCCCACTCCAAGGCCCTGCATGTGTGGGTGGTTGTGGAGGAGCGGGAAGAGGGAGGCAGCTGGAGATGGGGAGGGAAGGAAGGGAGGGGCAGGGTGCATTTCAAGGTCCTGCACCCATCCGTCGGTAAACTGTACCTGGGCTTGTTGCAGTGACCGGAAGTTACTAAACTTCATGAGTGTATGCACTCACTCCAAGAACCGTATGATTATAAATATGCATATAAATATGCTAAGATGAGATAGCTGACTTCATCTAACTAGCAAATGTTGTCCAGGCTACGTTGGTGATACAGTTTTTTTTAATGTGTATGATATTTTTGTCATGCGATTTTAAAGCTGGTCCTACAACCGCATCCAAGAATAACATGCAGCTTATCTCAGAACTGTCGGTGAAAATTATTCTTGGAGCTAGGTTTAATTGAGCTGCATTTTAAAGAGGTGCAATTTCACAATTTGTGTATATTTTCTAAGTTCACTATTTTGTCATGTGTTGAGAAAAACACAGATTTTAAAATTACATGGTCTAATATTTACATTTAGCATATAACTGCAACATTATTTTTTCATTTTTTTTTTTAAAGACTCGAAAGGACTTGAAATTCAAAGTTTCAGACTTGTGACTTGACTCGGACTTTTACACCAGTGACTTGAGACTCGACTCTGACTTGCCTGACATTACTTGAGACTTGACTTGAGACTTGAGGATAAAGACTTGAGACTTACTTGAGACTTGCAAAACAATGACTTGGTCCCACCTCTGGTTATATCGGGTTAAGTTCAGGACTCGGTGCAGGCCAGGCAAGTTCTTCCACACCAAATTCACTTATCCATGTCTTAATGGACTTTGCTTTGTGCACTGGTGTGCAGTCATGTTGGAACAGGAAGGGACCATCCCCAAACTGTTCCCACAAAGTTGGTAGCTTTAAAACTGTCCACAATGTCTTGGTATGTGGACGCATTAAGAGTTCCTTTCACTGGAACTAAGAGGCTGAGCCCAATGACTGAAAAACAACCGCACATCATAATCCCTCCTCCACCAAACTTTACACTTGGCACAATGCAGTCAGACAAGTGCTGTTCTTCTGGCAAACAGCAAACTCAGATTCGGCCATCAGATTGCCAGACGGAGAAGCGTTATTTATCATTCCACTGTTCTAGAGTCCAATGGCGGCGTACTTTACACCACTGCAAGATACACTGAAATGTCATGTAAGGTTGTCAGATATAAACACACATATAGATTTTGGCATATGGTAAATACCAGCAGCATATCTTATGGCTGCAAATTCAAGATCAGCACTCCTTTATGACAATAAGTAAATTTCATATTTTTATCAAATACATGAAGTGTTTTCAGTTTATCTGGTTTGTTTGTTTTTTTTAATCTATTGATAGTTTCTAAAAAGGATGTGTGTAAATCAAAAAGCAGCAATTTCTTGTTTCTAAACTGCACACAGATTGTAATTCATATTTTTTGGCAATGTTTAAAAGAGCGCTGAAAAGCCATCATTCAAGAAATGTAATCTTTGATTAGTAAAAAGCCCTTGTTGATGACAATATTATTTGTCTACAACAAAACGAGACTCATGCGTATCCCGGTTTCTCTAATTCATTCACTTTGTGGTCTACTCACCCAGTTTAGTTTCCGGAGCTTTGGAGATAATGAAACTTTGCCTCATCTCTGCATACAACAGCATTCATTAACAGTCAGAAGAGCATTAGCGGCAGAAAAGCGTTTCCCTCCTTTTTTCTCACCTCCCCTTCAGTTAGAGGTCTTATTTTCTTGGCAGCCATTAGTCATTCTCATGTTTTCCTGCCTCATCTCTAGTTGTTGATGCTGTTTTCATTTGAATTTCAACCTTTAATCTGACAAACTTCACAGCCCCTCTTTTGCTTTCAACTTCATTCTGTTTCTGCGCCTCTATTTTTACTCTTTTTTTTTTTTTTTTTTAAATTCCTTTTTCTCTCATACTCTCTTTTGGTCTATCATCCATTCTCTCGTCCCCACCACCCACAAACCACTACTCATACTGAACATCAAACAGAATCCATTTTCTCTGGAGAGCAGGAATAGTGCTTGATCTCTGTTTGACAGCTCACAAATGAGCCTGACCCCTTGTATACAGGACACACGTACTAAGATTCCCCACGCAACCACAAGTGAAGTGCGTTCGGGACCTTTGTCATCAAATGAGAGCTCAGCTGGCCTGTTTGCTTTCAGGCACATGGACCGATTGTGTTTCCCTGCTGAGGTGCAATTTCCCAGCAGTATGAACTCTGAACCTGTGGTATCAACTCTGACCCCCAGTGGTGGAATGGATGGGAGGAATGAAGAGGATAGTGGGTAAAACATGCAAAAACAAAACATTTAAATTATGTACGCCAACACTATACCTGCACACGCTGCATTTCACAGTTCAAATAGTGTAATCTGGGCACCAAACTGTAAAGGCATATGCACTGTACACTGTGCAAAAGCCAAATGGCTGCTCTCTGGGACTCTAAGTGTTTTAACCATTCCAGCGCACACACAGTATATCAAAAAGAGCCCTTATACTCTTTAGTGTAACTTTGCAATGCAATCTTCTGTGTAATTCAGGCCTCTTTTTTCCCACCACAGCACTAGTATCATTGGAGCTGTGTCACTGTGACATCGTTTCACTGTGCCTCCTGACACTAGGTTCACATGCATGAACAGGTCCCAATGCACTTCGGCGGTGTTGCAGTGAATGAAAAATTCATGGGGAACCCTGGCAAAAATCCAGATGCAGTTTCATCCCATAAATATTTATCTATGGGTTAACTATTGTGTTTGCAGTTGAGGAGGGTGAGGGAAAAGGAACAACGGGGGCAAAGAGGTCGCAACCCCAAATAAATTTCTTTTTTCCAGGCGAGTGACTAAAATAGTCCATCAGCTTAGATAGACTGCACCGAAAAAAAGTTTTTCTCAACTATTGTTCAAACGTTTCTACAACAGGTATTTTATGTGAGTGAAGAATTACTCAGCCATTATTTTATGAGCTAAAAGCAGATTAAATTGGTTATCCACACAGAGTTCAATTAGATTTTTTTTTTTTCATTTTACATCATTTTGACTTTGGAGTGTCTGTCAGACAAGCCAGATGGACAATTCAGACCCAAAGTATCACTCTTTAAATCTGAATTAGCTAAATCCTAATAATAGCATGCTTAGCACTTACATTTCAGATTTTTAGCAGCAATGAAGAATAATTAGTTACATTTAAAGGAAAGGCTAAGATTTCTTTTTTTAAAAACCTTTATACATGTTAAAGAACGACTGAATTAAAAAGTGAAGTTTTACTGAATTAACTAAACTAGTTAGTACACCATTTGGTGATACAGCCTAAGGTAAGCAGGTTAGCCATGCCTTCATCCTCCAAACACATCTTGCCTGAAAGCTAGAATTTGACAAACAGCTTGTGTACATCTTTAAATTTCCAAAGAATGATAACCAGAAGAAAAAAAAAGCAACACTAATGTGACTGAAATGACTGCAAAGTGAAAAAAATAATCCACACCTACAGTTCCCTCTAAGCCAATGTTCCCTCTAAGCTGCGCGCATGCGCAATTGCGCACTGTTGGCACGGTCTCTGCGCACAGAAAATCTGCATTGCGCACACAAAAAAAAAAAATCTAACCTGAATTGAAATTAAAATAAATTCGTTAGCAATTCTGTTTTGCAGTGTGAGTCAGTAAGTGACTGGCTGCTCCAGTATGGGATTAGAACAATGCCACCTTATCCCATAGTCCAGCCAATGATGCGATTCACATTCGTATATACGCAGCTAATCAACGTTGTTGACAGGCTATGACAGCGTCCTTATGTGCCGACACAGGTGTTTTAGCTAGCAAAGCAGCGTGGCTGATGTAGAGTGAAGTTACGTTAATGACAACGTGTACAACCATTGGAGATGTGAGCAGGACAGACGGAACAACTGACGGAAAATGTGTGGACTTTATACCAGTTTTTAAATTGTGTTGATAGGGCACGTAAAACCAGAGTTGTGATAAAAATATGCAATGTTTATTTTTTTTCCTGAATACTATCGTTGTTTATATTTATTGCAAGAAAAAACAGTAAAAACAGCGTTTTATAAGGAAAGTGCTCGAAAGTTCAGCTGGAGAAACCAGAGGAAAAGTCAGTGGATTTTAGTCTGGAATGATGAATCGACTCACCACATAAGACTTATTTGGACCAGGAAAAAAAATGCCAACAAGAACAGTCCATCAATATAAAAAAGCTTCCTGTCTCTTCCTGTGTTATGAAGTTCAGTAATCGAGTGTGAAGGACCTCGGCTAAGAAGACAACCACAGACCCAACACAGCAGGCCAACAGTTTAAGAGAAAAGAAATCATGTTAAAGCTCTGAGAGCATGACACAAAATATGTGGTCTGATGAAACGAAAATTGACCTTCAGACTGTGTTATGTCTGACAGAAACCCACCACACATACCTCATCATTCATCTAACATCAGCTTACTGTGATGCATGCAGGTGGAAGTCTCAGGCTGAGGCTGGGAGGCGGGTGGTTGTGCATCCTGTGATGACTGAAGGAGACAGAGACAGAGATGGGAAAGAAAATAGATTTTATATTGTTGATATGATTTAGATTCAATCAGGATCCTCTGTGTATGACACAAACCATACAACAAAATAAACAGTGGATAGTTGAGTACAAGAACTTAAAGGTCTGAGTTTTTCAAGCCAAAAATACAGATATGAATCTTACTAGGAGTCTGCACCATGCATTAAAATAGCTTCGCACAGATGCTTGTTGCTTGGCAGACGTGCAGTTTGTGGTCCACTTGCCATCTTATGTTTTTGGTTTTCATTTCCAGCACGTCATTATGCAGCTTTAAGTACAGACTGATGACTTATGAATCTCAAGCTGGCAAAACTCTTTACAATGAGACATGACAGACGGTGGAGAACTTGCAATATCATTTTTACTGATTTAACTATCTGTGTAATATATCTGCTTTAGTAGGTCATTAAAGGCAGTTTTGTAAATTAGTGAATATTTTGTGGCAATATTAGTAGCTGCATACACATAATTGCTTTAAAAGCTCAAACTGAATACCAGAATAAACTGGCCCAAAATGATTAGCATTTCATTTCATTGCAGAGGGGTAGACGTGCACTCTTCCACTTGTGAAAAATAGACCCTTCCATGCAGAACTAGTCCTCTGTGGGGAGTTTTTTTTTTTTAACGCTTTTAAATTTTTAAATTTAATGCTTTTTAAGAAGAGCAGCACAATAATGGCAGCTACTGCACTGAACAGAAGACAGATATCCATGTTTTTGGTGTTGATCGAGCAAATGTTAGCGAAGAGGAAGATGAATGAATCGTCAGTTTAAGCATGTTTCACATGTACAAGAAAACATAATGCATTAAAATCACGTCTAATATAAAGAGTTGACCCAAAATTGTCAGTTAGAATGATTTAAATTAGAAATAGAAAATATGTACATGAAAATACGAGAAATAGATCAAAGGCTAAAGATTGATACATAATAGCAGTTATGGTCCAGGCAGAAATATAGTATATAAGCAGCTATTAGATGTATTGTCATTCAGTTTAGTGCAGATATTTACTGCCCTGCTTACTGACTCCTAAAGACTTTTCTGTTGAGTGTGAACTTCTTTTGTGATGACTGTCACAGCCTATTTTATTTATAGCCTATCGCACATTTAAACAAAAGTTCACCCAAAGTGCTTTGGAGACGGGAACATTTACATTCCAGGTCTCCAAAAATCCCAGTTTGAAAATACGTGAAAAGATGAAAGATCTGTTTCCTTTTCATTAAAATTTGTTCAAAATTAGTAAATTAATGATGCTTCACCTAATAAGTCATAACAGATTGCATACATATAAGTTAACCAAAATTTGCAGTATGGCACAGCACCAAGTATAACCACATCGGACTCCTAGCATGACTGCTATTTTTTTTTTTTTACATTTCTCTGAAAAATACTTTAAGATATAACCTAAATCTCAGCTAAATGTAGATAATAATTGTGTAAAACATCATCATGCAACATATTGTACATGTTGTGGATGCGACTGTACTGAGAAGCTGAGAGAAAAACCTGGAGAACTAAAGATTGATTCAGAAGAAGCACTGAAGGTAACATTTACATATTAGCATTTATGCTGCATGCCAGAAACAGCAGCTTCTGGTCAAATTCAGCACATGCATTGAATCTGCTTGCTTTCACCAATACGGCCGATCTATTCCATGGAGTTGATTTCGGGACTTCACATAGATAATAAATGGTGTTATTTACTGAAGGGAGGCCACTGTGGAGCAGCAAGAGGAGATGGCTAAGAGGCTGGCAGATGTGTGTGTGTGTGTGTGTGTGTGTGTGTGTGTGTGTGTGTGTGTGTGTGTGTGTGTGTGTGTGTGTGTGTGTGTGTGTGTGTGTGTGTGTGTGTGTGGCAGTGGCCCTGAGCTAAACTAGCCCATCCTGTTTCTGCTAGGCCGGCTGTCTCACTCCGCCGAAAGGGGTGGGAGAGCATACTCCTCAACATAATGCCTCCCGGGCGTATGCAACTGCAGAGACACGCACACAAACACACAGACAAAAAATAAAAAATAAAAAAACACCAAATCACTCTCCTACGCAGCATCTGTCCTCTGCTGGATGAAGCAGGCCATGAGGTGCTGTAGTGAAGAGTGGTTCCAGCAACGATTTGGCAAACAGGACCAACAAAGGGTGTGTGCGTGTTCATTTCTATGCACATATGTGCTCTGTATGCTTGCTTTTTACACGCGTTCACGGACTGCTGTGAGAGTCTGTGACCTGCATGTATGGTTTCTACATTGTTTTCATTTCAGATCTTTACGCATGCCTGTATTTGATCTCTGTTTAATGGCATTGGCTGGTGTGTGGGTGTGTGTGCGTTTATGCCTGGCTGTACTGTCTGTGTGCACGTCTACATTTGTGTGTATTTTGCGGCTCCATTTTGGCTCAGGGCTTGCAGTAGTGAACCCCCAAATGGGAGGACACAGAGCTGTGCCATAGAACACTTTAGCTGTGTTTAGCACACAGTTCAAGCTGACAGATAGCTGACTGCCAGTTTGTCCGTATCCACATTTACATAAGATAAGATAAGATAAGATAAGATAAGATAAGATAACCTTTATTAGTCCCACACGTGGGAAATTTGTTTTGTCACAGCAGGAAGTGGACAGTGCAAAAGTTATGAGGCAAAAATTAGAATACAATAAGAATAAATACAGTACACAACTGTACAGAATAGAATAAAATACTATATACAGTAGAATAAAATAAAATAAATATACAATAAGATAAAAATAGAATACAAATACAAATACTATATACAACTGAGTAAAAATACAACGATGACAGAAAGGATTATTGCACTTAGTATTATTGCATATGTATGGATGTGTGTGCTTGATCAGTTAAAGTCTTTATTATGGAGTCTGACAGCAGTGGGGAGGAAAGACCTGCGAAATCTCTCTGTCCCACACCGTGGGTGCCGCAGTCTCCCACTCAGTGCTGTCACAGTCTGCTGTAGGGCTGCCACAAACGATTATTTTGATAGTCGACTAGTCACCAATTATTTATGCGATTAGTCGACTAATCAGATCATCATCCACTGGACGTAAAACTACAGCTTATTGCACCAGCAGCATCTGCTCTTATATAACTATCATTAGCTTACAGCTTTAAGCTTTTAAGGTGCTAACTAAAAATAAAGACAAGATGATAGTTTATTCAATTTTAATGAAATTTGCAGATTGTTTCGGTAAAGTTTAATAAACTCCTTGCTATCTAAAATATAACAGGACACCGGAGTATATTCTCCAGCATCTCACACTTCTGATAATCTGCTTGACGTTTATTCAGCTGTGTAAAAACTATAACTTTAATCTCAGCCAAACCGATTTACTCAGGAACAAATAAAATACAAAAAAAAAAAAAAAAGCCAAACAACAACATTTTTAATTTATCTAAGTGACTCATATATATTTAACCTGAGTCGCGAAAGACGGCGGTGGGTTTGAAAACAATTTGCCGGGAGTCCGGTGTTCTCACGGCGCTAGTGACCTAGCCCCCGGCTAGCTATCGAGCTCATGGGTAACAGACGTCTCCGAAAACGTCGGAGCGCTTTTGAAAATATGTGGTGTCCTGATAAACTGAGCCGATATTTGAGGTTTACACAGCTACATTCTCGCCTGAAAATATGTTAAACGTTTATTTTGTGACCCAGAAAGAATAATAATATTAAAACTAACTAGCTACCGCCATTGTTGGAAACTAAGCTGGGCCGCGCTATGAATTCTGGGACACAGCTGTTTCTTCTTCTTCGGGGTTTAACGGCAGCTGGCATCCTTGTACATGCTGTGCTGCCATCTTCTGTTTCAGTCCGTTATTACACTCTTAAATCCTGCTATTATTCCTGCGTCTTTTGCGATCTTACAAAGCTTCAAACGACACGTCGACTATTAAATCAGTCGTCGACGATTTTGATAGTCGACGTAATCGTGACTAGTCGACAAATCGTGGCAGCCCTAGTCTGCTGCATGGGGTGGGAGACGTTGTCCATCAGGGATGACAGCTTAGCCGCCGTTCTCCTGTCACTCACCACCTCCACTGGGTCCAGAGGGCATCCTAGAACAGAGCTGGCCCTTCGGATCACCCTGTTCAGTCTCTTCCTGTCCCCAGCAGAGATGCTGCCGCCCCAGCAGACCACACCATAAAAGATAGCAGAAGCCACAACAGAGTCATAGAAGGTCTTCAGGAGTGGGCCCTCCACTCCAAACGACCTGAGTCTCCGCAGCAGGTACAGCCTGCTCTGCCCTTTCCTGTAGAGGGCGTCTGAGTTATGAGTCCAGTCCAGTCTATTGTTCAGATGAACACCAAGGTACCTGTAGCTGTCCACAGCCTCAATGTCCATACCTTGGATGTTCAGTGGTTGCAATGGAGAATGCTTGTGCCTGCGGAAGTCTACCACCAGTTCCTTGGTTTTACTGGCGTTGATCTGGAGGTAGTTCTGCTGGCACCAGTCCACAAAGTCTTGGGTCAGACCTCTTTACTCCTTGTCGTCCCCATCAGTGATGAGGCCGACTATTGCAGAGTCATCAGAGAACTTCTGCAGGAAGCACTGGGTGGAATTGTGGGAGAAGTCTGCAGTGTAGATGGTGAAGAGGAACAGAGCCAGAACCGTTCCCTGTGGGGCCCCCGTACTGCAGACGACCCTGTCCGACACACAGCCCTGAGTCCTCACATACTGTGGTCGGTCGGTGAGGTAGTCCAGGATCCAGGTAGTGAGGTGATGGTCCACTCCAGAGTTCACCAGCTTGTCCTTTAGAACCGAGGGAAGAATGGTGTTGAAGGCACTGGAGAAATCAAAGAACATGATTCTCACAGTGCTTCCAGCGGTCTCCAGGTGAGCGAGGGAACGATGTAGGAGGTGAATGACGGCATCATCCGCTCCAATGCCAGGCTGGTAGGCAAACTGAAGTGGGTCCAGTGATGAGCTTATTAGGCGCCGAAGCTGAGCCAGGACCAACCGCTCCAGGGTCTTCATCAGGTGGGATGTCAGAGCCACCGGCCTGTAGCTGTTGAGGTCCTTGGGGCGTGAAGTCTTTGGCACTGGTACAACACAGGAGGTTTTCCAGAGCTGTGGGACTCTTCCCAACCTCAGGCTCAGGTTGAAGAGGTGCTCCATCACCCCACACAGTTGGTCCGCACAGGACCTGACGACCCTCGAGCTGATGCCATCTGGACCCGCTGCCTTCTTGCCATTAATCCTCCTCAGTTCCCTCCTAACCTGGGTGGTTGAGAGAGACAGGCTGGAGCCTTGTGTTGAGTGTGTATTGGATGCTGCAGTTGGGGGTGGGGGGGAGTGAGCAGGGTGAATAGAGGAGGTGTGAAGTGTCTGAGGTGGAACAGCAGCAGTGGGGGTGGGTGAGTCTGCAGCCGATGTTGCAGACTGCCTCATGGCTGAGTCAAATCTGTTGAAGAAATGATTCAGTTCATTTGCCCATCTCACATCCCTCCCAGGCAGAGAGTTCTGCTGTTTGTGGCCCGAGATGGTTCTGAGGCCTCTCCAGACTTCACCAACGTTGTTTTGTTGAAGCTGGTTCTCCATCTTCTGCCTGTAGCTCTCCTTCCCATTCCTTATCAGTCCCCTCAGCTCTCTCTGCACCCTTTTCAACTCCTCTTTGTCTCTGGATTTGAAGGCCCTCCTCTTCTGCTTGAGGACGGTTTTAATTTCTGGGGTAATCCAAGGTTTGTTGTTGGAGAAACACCGTACAGTCCTGGTAGGTACAGTGTTATCCACACAGAAGTTTATATAGTCAGTAATGCATGTAGTAAGGCTGTCGATGTCCTCTCCGTGGTCATCACAAATCACCTCCCACACAGTCGACTCAAAACAGTCCTTAAGAGCCTCCTCGCTCTCCTCTGACCATCTCTGTACTGTGCGGGTGGCTGGTGGCTCCCTGCGCACTAAGGGCTCATACACAGGGACAAGGTGCACCAGGTTGTGATCAGATCTGCCCAGGGGAGGGAGAGGTGATGAACTGTATGCCTCTTCTGCATTGGCATACAGTAAGTCCAGTGTTTTATTGACTCTGGTTGGGCAGGTCACATACTGGGTGAAGGTGGGCAGTGTGGAGTCCAGTGAGGCATGATTGAAGTCCCCTGATATTATGAGAAGGGCTCTCGGTGATTGTGTTTGCAGTCTGCTGACCACAGAGTGGAGAGAGTCACAGGCTGCATCCGCGTTGGCCGAGGGGGGACATACGCTGTTATCGCGATAACTCCCGGGGCAGGTAGTACGTAAACAAAGGATCTCTGCTCTGGGTCCCCAGACACGGGTGAAAAAAGTAGTGTAGCCAAGTACAGGATAGGGTAGGGGAAATTAAAGTAAGATGGAGAGAATGGGCCAATAGCTAGATTCGCAGGAGGGATAAAGGGAGTTGCGTGGAGAAGAATGACTGGAGCCACAGGTAAAGTTGCTATGAATTGTATTAAACTATTTAGCAACAATTTAACAGCATTTTATGAACAGGAATGAAAACATAAAATAAAATACAGTGACAGCAATAATAATAACAGTCAGAATCCTAGCTGAGCTCAGATATGTCAGTCTTGCCGGCTTAATAGTCAGTGTTCAGTCAAGTCAAATCCAACAGGTCAAAAGTTTGTGATTGGTGCGATTTCGTCCTACCGCACTGTTGCAATTGTTCGTGAGAGAAGAGCAACCTGCCCTTCTGGGCCAACTCAGAATGGCTGTGGTTCGGTTCGGTTCAAAGGAAAAGGCTCGCCATCTTCCTCGTCAGGAAGAGATCCAGGTCTCACGATCCCATAAAAAAACCTAGCCTGTAAACAACAGGACTATTACTAATTCAGTTCACACTCTAATGATATACATGGCCATATGTAAATAATGTAAGTGCTATAACAAAACAAGCACAAAACATTAATTCTAATTTCTAACTATAGTCTATACAGTGCATCTTAATCATGAATGCAATCTTTAAATCACAATCAGCTTATTCTATCGTCAAGGTGCACATTTCTATCAGAAATCAGAAATAAACCATAAACTATGGTAGATTATTTTTTTACAGTATTGCCCTTTAACTGAATTACAGGAGCATTGCTTTACACTGCATAGCAATGAAGCAATATATTATTTACACTCAATGTACAGAATAAAATTACCAAAAGAATATACAAAAACCCACAGGCTGTAGTTTTACAGTATGTGGTAACGTATCAGCACAGTAAGAATACACACGGACATCTATCTATTCCTGCTGTGACAAAACAAATTTCCCACGTGTGGGACTAATAAAGGTTATCTTATCTTATCTTATCTTATCCAGTGCCGCTCGAGCATCAAATGTAACAAAATAAAGTAGATTCATGACCTTTAAGATCAACATTAACTTATTCCATCATTTAATTTTAGTGCATTTAATATTCAACAAGTAATACTAGAATATCATCAGCACACAAGCTGAGTGCTCAAAATGGCTGAACTCAGTGAGAAACCCCGTGTGTTCTCCCACAGTGAAAACGTGGTCAGCTACAGCTATGAGCATTAGGCTAGTTAGCTTTTCAATTAGCCTGATTCGCCCAGTCCCAGTTTAACTCACCAGCACACTTCTAATGTTCAACTCTCAGAGAGGATCTTGTTCAACTCTCAGAGAGGATCTTGTTCAACTCTCAGAGAGGATCTTGTTCAACTCTCAGAGAGGATCTTGTCCACTTCATCCGCTCCCGCGCAGATCTACAACATTGAAATCGGGCCATTATATTCCCTGTTAACTTCTTGTTAGCTTTTTAGCTTCAAGGTTAGCTTAACAGCTTCTGACTCACCGCGATGGTTTCAAGGTCCGAAATATTTATAGTATTTATCTTTTATTATTGATTTATTTTTGATCAACTCAGTGATTAACAGAGTAATGATAAATCCCAATTAACAATAACATGTTGTAGTGCATTACTGAGTCGTGTAAACTCACTGGGTTACAGTAGAAATAAACTGAAAAAAACGACCAGGACTAGCACAAAACGGTAGAACATGGTTGCAGAGTCTAATTACTAATACGTTAGTTATAAAAAAAATTACGAGAAAAAAGATAAGAAAGAAAGAAACTCAGAATGAGCAGAGCTGCTGTAACAGGCTGCCGCACACGGGGGGCGCCATAGCAACAGTAGCAGCACCTAAGCTCTCGCTTTTGAGTCACTGCTTATACTGAACATGTTGGTTTATGTTAAGCAGGAGAAGGTTGCAAACAGTTTTCCACTGTAGGCTTATATATCTACAGTTCTTTCATGTTTCAATGGATTTCATGTGTGTCTTTGAACCTGTGACCACTATTCAAAGCGTAGTATTCAGTTCTGAAAATGTTCTAAAAGCTGCCAAGCATACATTTTACCTGCTATGCAGTACAGTGCTAAGTACATACAGTGCATCTGGAACATAACCAAGGCATTTTTACTTGTTCCACATTTTATCATATTACAGCCTTATTCCAGAATTCATTCTTCACCCCAAAATCCGTGGGGCAATTTATCCCATCCTTTGCTTTAGAACCTCTCAAGCTGCATAAGATTGGATAGGGAGCATGAGTGCACAGCCACTTTCAGCACTCCAAGAGATGTTCAAGGACACTCACAGAGCGGTCCTAAAGAGAGACCTTTGTTATCTTTGTTACAGAAGCTCTGAAGCAGGTTATCATCAAGAATGTCTCTCTACATTGCTGCATTCATCTTCTGTTGACCTTGACTAGTCTCCAAGATCCTGCTGCTGAAAGCCATCCCCACAGCATAATGCTGCCACCACCATGCTACACTGTAGAGACGGTGTTGGCCAGGTGATGAACACTGCCTAGTTTGCTCCAAACACAACGTTTGAATTCAAGTCAAAGCTTTTTTTGTTTCATTAGAATATAGTTTCTCTTGGTCTGAGAGTCCTTGAGGTGGCTGTCATTATGTGCTTTTTATTGAGGATTGGCTTCCGCATGGCCACTCTACAAGGTTAGTGGTCTAATGACATTGATCGTGTTGCGTAGACACAGTCGTATCAAGGTTCTTATCATAACTTGGCAAGAAAACTGCTGTAGAACTATTCTCACTCAATCAAGCCATTCATTTTGAAAAACCAGAGGATCTTTATGCCACGACATCACGAATACACTTCTGGTAATTGCCAACTTTGAATCCCTGACTTCAGACCAGCATAATAAGCATTCTCTGATGAAGACAAAAAAAAAATAGTGAGGTATATAATGAGTGACTAAAGATATTTTCCATCGAGCATCTGAGATGTGAATAGCACCCATGTTATAGTAACACACACATTCAGGTCCTCAGGTATTCAACTCCAAGATCTGTCTGATTGCAGCAATTTTCTTCTCTAAATTTCTGTCTGTCTAAATTATCCATGATTTGTTTTCCCCATTTAGTCTTCCTCTACCGCTTCTGCGCCTGTCTGTCTCCATTTGTATTTGACTTTTTCTGTCTGTCTCCCGTTCCGTCATGTCATTTTGACTCAAACGCATCCCCTCTACCACCCCTCCCTCCTTTTTCTTTTTTCAAATCTCCAGCCAGTCCACACCTGCTTTGTCTCCCAAAGTCATCCTAATTAGTGTTTAAAGCTCCCGCTCCCCCACGGCGAGGTCGTCTGTGCCCGTAAGCCACCGCTGCCTCGTCTTCGCCATGCCAGCGCTAATGAAATAGCCCTATCTGCTGACATCAATGCTCGTGCGTGAGGGTGTGTAAGAGAGAAAAGAGACCACTCGCACATCATTAACAGCATTACCTCAATTACAGAGTCTGACAATGAGAACTAGCTGAGAGAGATGGGGAGTGAGTGAAGCGTGGGGGAGGTCGAGCAAATGAAGTAACTCAAATCGTAGCCTGTCGAAACAATGCAAACAGTAACTTTACATATAAAAAGGTTATTTCCTCCTTGGGTCACATCTTTTTTTCTTCCCCACTTTTAAAAAGCATTCATATTCAAGAGTGGGTGTGATTGAATCCACGCTGACACATCACTGGGATGGAGATATTGCAGCACATGCAAGCGAGTATTTCTGTAAGGTGGTCCGCATGCAATCACACCAGCTCAATGGTTTCTCTGTCATCCTCGATCTTGTTGCATGACAGAGCTTTCTCCTGCCTCCTCAACAACAATAACTAGATTTGACTCTTGTCATGATCTTCCAGCCCCATGTTCCTGCTCCCTCTTTTTATATATATATATATTTTTTAAAAAAGGGGGGGGGGGGTGGAAGAAAAAGAAAAGATGACCTGATGTCTGTCTATTATTTACCCCTGAATTTCCTCTGGGAACAAGAAACAAAACAACAAAGGTCGGATAAAAAAGGAGCAAAAGGGGACATGATGGAGTTGGAGGAGACACTAGCTGTGGGGAGAAACAGTTACAAATCAATATCGTGAATCTGTGGGGATTTGAAATGGTGCCCAGGGACAGTTTAGGAGCAGCACATCCGCTGCAGATTGTGTGTCTCACCCAAGGGGCGAGGCAAGTCAGGGCTGCTCGACCACCGCGCTCAACAAATCAATAGTCCTGCATTTTATGTGTGTGTGTGTGTGTGTGTCTGCCTGTGTGCGATCTGCCCACAAGCTCAACGTCCGCTGACAGAGAGAGCCAGGTGAAGTGTGTTGGGTGAGAAAATTGTGCAAACAAGGAGATTGTTATGGGAGCCGGGGGCAAATAAATGCTGCGGTAAAGGTTAGGTGCTGTGCTGGATGAGATCTTTTTTGTCTTCTGTCTTTTCTTCTATTGGGAAGCTGTACAGATTTGAGCAAAAGTTTTATGACATGAAACGCTAAGAAAAAATACCATGGGATTGTTTCTAACACAGGATGAGAGGATATGGCTGAACACACAGCAGTTATATTAAAAGGAACATTGTTTTTTCTGTTCTGATATGAAGCTATCGCTGCACCCAATGTAGCCAAGATTACATGGAAAACAATTAAAGCAGGACCACTCCTGCATAAATTAATACCAATGTTGGTATTTCATACAGTATGCTATGCATTTTTATTAAAAACACTGCATTACATTCAAGTGTTGATATTTTCATTTTCCAGAAATATACTTTCCCTATTACATTCTAATACTTTAGAATCAACTTTCTTCTAGTTAAACAGATGATTCTCAAACTTTAGACCCAAAGGGGGTTTGCATAATTTAGAATTCAACATAAATGGGAAACATTACAGCCAATTTAAAAAAAAAAAAAATAGAAGAAGCCGTGTAAGGTCTAAACGCATGACAAACAGACAAAACTGAGAATACCAAAACCAGACACATTAACATGAGACACGGACTTTCAAAGTAAAACAGGAAACATAACACAGAGATGCGAACTTGACATGTGATGCAGCTGACAGGGGAGACAGAGCAACTATGGAACACAGAGACATAAGCCATAAGACAGAGAACTGTATGAAACCAAAAGACTAGAAATGATAGATAATATCAAAATCAAAGTTCAATACTAATATAAAACTGAAAAATCTGGGGCGATGACCCAGGCACCCTAACAGTGGCACATAAGTCACATATGAAATTCTAAGGAAGGTCTGATTAAACTGATTACGGGCTGCTGGCCTCGTTCTTGTCTGACTCTAGCTTATCTGTCATATTTTTTATTTCATGATGGTTTTCAGTTAGTGAAATATGGATTCATGCAGACCATTTGAGCAGATCCCTTACTTGTTTTAGAAAAAGTTGTCTTCAGAATGGGAGTATATGTTGCTCTAAAACCCATATATACCTTTTAGCACTGACGAGGCCTTTCCAGATGTGCAAGCTACCAATTCCATATGAATTAATATACCCCTATACCATCAGAGAGGCAGGCGTTTCGGCTGAATGCTGATAATAAAGCCGGATAGTCCCTCTCCTCTTTGCCACAGATACTAATCTCACCACAAAATAGTTTTCCACTGTGTCTCACTCCATTTTATAAGGGCTTTGGTCCAGAGAAGACGGCTGGGGTCCTGGATCATGTTCACACATGGCTTCTTTTTTGCATGATAGAGCTTTAACCTGCATTTGTGAATTAACTCTGTTCACAGTCATTTTTGGAATGATTTCTGCTCCTGAAACCATGCGGTGATTTCCATGACAGAATCACGACTGTTTTTAATGCAGTGCTGCCTGAGCTCCCTAGGATCATGGCCATCCAATATTGACTTTGGCCTTGTTTGACCTTGGGGGTTTTCATGATGGATAATGAGATATGATCAGTCAATTTTACACTGAAGGAACATTATTCTAAAGTTTTTTGCAGATTGGTGAACCTTTGCCCATCTTTACATCTGAGAAACTCTGCCTCTCTAAGAGGCTCTCTTTATACACAGTCCTCGAAGGATCGACCCAAGTCCCCACCTTGCAACGTGCAGGACTTAAAGGATCTGTTGGTTAAATCTTGGTGCCAGATACCACATCACACCTTTGGGGTTTCCAGTGGAGTCCATGCCTCGATGGCTCTGCGATGTTTTAGCAGCAAAAGAGGAAACGCCACATTAGGCAGGTGTTCATAATGTTATGCCTGATCAGTGTATGCCGCAACATGCTGAGATCCACAAGACAGATGACTTTGCAATCAGATCTATATCTAAACAGATGCACCAAAAAATACAGACATTTTTATCATCAACATGACTTTAAACAATTCCTAAATGTACTTTTTGTACACACTTCACAGTACATCTTCCAGGCTTCAGCAATACTGTATGCTCTTATGCATATCTATTCTTTCAGAACTATGGCAATTAGCATACTGTACTGCAGGCAACAGCTGGTGCGCCATACTTGAGTGCATTATCTGTATACTGGGAACTAACACGTGTACTCTGTTGTTGTTTTGCAAGTCGGAATCATTATTATTGCAAAGCTAAAAGGGAATACAAAGCAGGCAAGACAGCTGAGGGCGCAACAAGGGAAACCATTTGCATGTGCAGTTATTTACATGTAGTTCATTCTATCATGCTGTTATGTGAAATTTAAACAATTTGCTCATTTCAGAGAATGAGACCGGTCTTTTTTGTAAAGTGGGTAACGGCACGATTATTATTCTTCAAGACACCGTGTGTGACACAGGGTGACAGATGCATGTGTGTGTTTGTATGTTAAGCTATGCTGGCTATGAGCAACACCCACTTGTTAGGGTGTACCAAAGTAACGGGTCCAACAAGGTGTGTAAATGTGGCACGCAGAGTGATGTGCAGAATTAGCGAAGCTCACGTAGCATAGTCAACCCTGTTGGATTTTCCACTCCGTTTTTAACTGTTTCATAAAACAAGTCGCTTTAAGTAAATGTCAAATGTGTGACATTTAGATATATATTCATATGAAACTGAGCTTGTGCTGTTTACAGTCTCTTGTACTGAAGGGTATTCCAATCAAAATATGTGCTTGTATATGCGTCACTGTAAGTACAGTTTCGCTTCCCTTTAAATGCCAGTTGAATCCAAAGAGAACAGCAGACATCAAGAAAGCTTTATGTACATGTATCTACATATATCACAGTCAATTGATGTATGGAATCTTCATTTAAAAAACTGCATTTTGTATTTACTTTTTTTACTCAAGTTATATTTGTCTAATATAACTGCTTGAAAGCCCACCTGAGGTCTGCACACTTGCCAACAAAATCAGCAAAATCTTACTGTTCTTAACAAGTGAAAAAGAACAAATTAGCAAATGTTTGATCAGGCAGGTAAGAGAGGAAAAAAATGCATTGTTTCATATGTAAATAAAGTTGTTATCACAGGACAGCTATTATTTTTAATTACTGTCTATTGAATATTTCTCTAATGTCACATATTGAACATTGTACCACCGTTTCACACCTCTCACCAACAAAACTATCAGCCTTTGGGAGGCTGGCTTAAGCTTTAGATATGTACTGTTAAATGTTAATGAAGCTCTAAAGATCTGAACCACATTTCCTTATCACTTCTTCATCCAACTGTGGATTTATTCTGTTTGTACTGCCCCAGAGGTGCTAGAGTTGTAAACGTGAAAGCAATTCTAGTTATTCATGTACAGATGTCATGTCCCTGAGTAATTGGCAGTTGACTTTATTTAAGCACAAGGACATTTTGAAATTATATTACCTGATTTTGTGTGCTACAACTGTCAACTATGTCACTGCCACTTAAATGCTGTGCTTTTCTTTTTTACTTTATAAATAAAACACCATAATTCCCTCCACACTCACCACCAAGCTGGAGCATCTGGGACTCAGCTCATCTATGTGTCAGTGGATCTCCAACTTCCTAACTGGCAGACCACAGGCAGTAAGGATGGGCGGACATGTCTCAGCCTCCACCACTCTCAGCACTGGAGCCCCCCAGGGGTGTGTTCTGAGCCCCCTGCTGTACTCTTTGTACACATATGACTGTGTGGCCACTACCAGCTCCACCACCATCATCAAGTTTGCTGACGACACCGTCGTGGTGGGCCTGATCTCTGATAACAACGAGACGGCCTACCTGAAGGAGATTAGGAATCTGGAGAACTGGTGCCAGAGGAACAACCTCCTTCTAAACGTCAGTAAGACAAAGGAGCTGATAGTGGACTTCAGCACTAAGCAGGAGAGGAACTACCAGACCCCCGTCATCAACGAGTGCCCAGTGGAGAGAGTGGACAGCTTCAAATACCTCGGAGTTCACATCACGCAGGACCTGTCATGGTCCTGTCACATCAACACCGTGGTGAAAAAGGCCCGACAGCATCTCTACCACCTCAGACGCTTGAGAGACTTCCAACTGCCCTCCAAGGTGCTCAGGAACTTTTACTCGTGCACCATAGAGAGCATCCTGGCGGGAAACATCTTAACCTGGTTCGGGAACAGCACCATGCAGGACAGACGAGCTCTACAGAGGGTTGTGCGGTCAGCTGAGCGCACCATCCGCTCCGAGCTCCCTGACCTGCACTCAATCTACAGCAGGCGGTGCTGGACCAAGGCCAGGAAGATCGTGAAGGACCTCAGCCATCCCAACAACAGACTGTTCTCTCTGTTGAGGTCAGGAAAGCGATTCCGCTCCCTGAAGACCAACACAGAGAGACTGAGGAGGAGCTTCTTCCCGCAGGCGATACGGTCTCTCAATCACACCACCACACAGTACTGACCCACACATATGGTTCTTACACACACACTGGACTTTCTGGACTTTGGTTTTGCACAACACTGGTCACTATATTCTTCATTTCCGGTTAATACTTGTACAGCTGCTGTTATTGTGTATATATTTATTTATATTTAGATTTCTTCATACATTCTTATATAGTTCTATATTGTGTATTTTGTTGTACAGTTATTTTATTTTCAACTTTAATTTATATATTTTATCTTATTCTTCCCAGTTAAATTTACCCTTCATTCTAATTTGTGTTGTACAGTTATTTCATTTTTAACCTTAATTTATATTTTATTCCTTCTTAGTTAAATTTACCCTTTTTAATTTTTCATATTTATTTCCTATCTTATTCATAGCCTTTTCCTTTTTTGTTTTCTTTAGGTCACGAGCAGTTGTCCAAGCATTTCACTACATATCGTACTGTGTATGACTGTGTACGTGACAAATAAAATTTGAATTTGAATTTGAAATCTGATATTTTGTCCCGTTTTGCTGGATCCTGGACCCTCTTGCCACCAACAGAGCCATTTTGCATGGATTCGCCATTCATTGACTGACATAAATTGCTGTAACCATAAAGTGTCTCCCTCATTTGCTGGTTGGTTTTAGCAGTGGGGGGAAAGCACTTGGCTTGCCTGTGAATTTCCCCTTTGGTTCATTTAGCTGAATATAACAGAATAGCTTCAGGCAAATTTAATGAGTCACCCATTCAAAATGATTTTTTGATGTTTCTCCGCTCTCTTCCACTTAAAGAAATACCCTCTGTGATACTGACCTAAAACGCTTCCTTTTAGTCAACGCTTCTGATTTTAATTTACAAGCTAAGCAACGTGGAACGGTGCTTCAGAGCCACTTGATAATCCATGTGCAGAGATACATTTATGTTTCTTCAGAGAGCTATTAAAGCAGTGAAAATGCAATTAAGCAGTTGTAGTGGTGGGGCCCCCTTGTTTTTTGCAGATGTCTGCACCTGGGGGAGTACACAAAATATTGACACTGAAGCTTTAATTGTCTTTACTGAGCATCTACACTCAGAGACCAAATAAATCTGTCTCTTAATCTTTCTTTGTGTCACAACATGTACAAACTGAGGTGAGATGAGAGAGATTTCACATCAGTCTGCATAATTACTGCTTGGTATAATGGTACATAATGGCATAATGCAGCAATTTTTCTAAATCAGTTTGAACCTTCAGACCTCTGCAGCCATCCTAGCTGATCTTTCTGGCTGTAGTTAGGCACATTGGTGCTTTGATAGCCAACATGAGTGTCATAGGACACTCATAGAGTCAGTTTTAATAATAATACAGTTACAGTAGGGAAAATAGCCATTGGAGACTGTAGAAGGACATAAACTGTGACAGTGTGCAATAAGCTTGCAGTCTTGTTTCCTTTCAAATGAATGCTTTAAATGAGGCGACCAGGTCAAATGGTGTCTTCAAAGCGACTTTGCTGCATAAAGATCACAATAAAATGACAATAAAACTCCATCAGTCTGCTATCAGCTTGTGATTGAACGGAGTCAAGTTACCAAATATGTCCAGTATATTTGTGATAATACAGATTAACTGTGCTAAATCAGAAAAAAAATCACAAATCTGTCAGCATCTGTTGCAAATCTGTTGCCATCGACATTTACATGAAACACTATTTCACTGATTTTATTGTGAGTTCAGCCAACATACCATAAATTTGAAACAGTAGCTGCAGATCGGCTGCTCTTGTTTGTTGCCTTGCTTCTGTGTAGGAATCTAACCCGAACACAGCCAGTTGGCAACCAACCAAGCTCATCAAAGAGATTTACTGACATGTGATGGCAACCAGTGTGCCTTCATAAATTGGACGGCAATTATTTGTAAACCTTCAACAGTCTCTTTAAAACTGATTGCAGCAAGTTCAAACTGGATTGCAGTTGGCAGGTTACCTCCCACCAGGTGATCTCTGTAATCACCTTGCAATTGAAAGTAGCCGCCCAGAATCTGAGGGTGACCCCTGATCCCAAGAGGGCTTGGCATCCTATTTTACACTAGTGTGACTGAGCATGCCGTGTCAAACTAAGTGCAAGATACTGAACCTTAAACTTTATGGCTGATTTAGCATCCTCCACTACAGCCAATAGAAATATTGGTTAATATAATAGTTAATGTGAATGGAAAATGTGTCAATTTATTTATAAGAACCAAGCTGTATGGCAACAGTTGTGGACAGATCTTACTCTAAATCTAACCTGATAAGGGGAAAGTTTGCTGATCACCCACCGATGTCAGTCAGCTTCATCCTCCCTAGTCCAATAATGTTAATTAAACTGAACATCTATCCAGCAGTAGAGTAGTTAGTAGTTATATATCTTGCTCAACTAAGATGTAATGGTATATTAAAGAATATCTTAGAGAATATAGAACATCCTACTGGTACCTGCTATGGATAACAGCTGATACTGTATTGTGAAATTGCTGATAATGGTTACTGATAAGGTAATGCCAAAGGCCAGGCCTCAGGGCAAGTGGTGTAGATTGTCTGATGAACAGAGACAGTCACTCACTGTCTGTGGTCATCTAATAGACAAAGCACCACAGACATAGACCTACACACAGACACACACACACAGACATTTGTACAGGCCTACATAAACCATTAACCCCAGCCCTTCCATGTACATCAGTATAATTACATTTTAAGGTAATCTGCATTACTAAATGCAGGAAATAACCCGCAACTGCCCTGATAATCACTCACAGCAGAAACAGAAAAAAGGTCATTAAAGATGATAAGTGCTTAGATGTAGAAATCACACACACACAGATGGCTTTGTGACTCCTCTTAAGGGGATATGTGACGAAGAAAAAGGGTCTTGACCTTTTTACTTCACACTGATGCTTCAATTATTAGACCATATGGCCTAAGGGTAGACATTTCGAGACAGTGTTTTTAACCCTGATGCATTCTCTTAATTCAGGTTTTACAGAAACTTATGTTTTGAGGACAAAGGGTAGAACTTAGGTTAGAGATTCAAACTCAGTTCAAGAAAAACCTTTGAGGTAACAACTTATGTAACCACATGCATAAAAAGAGGCAGAAAAGCAGTAACTGTGTCACATCTACCTTTTTGTATACAAATGCAGTAAATTTAGCATCTGTGGTTATGCTTAGGGGTGTGGGGTATACATCAGGATTGTTGTAATATGACTCTTTAGTGTATAAACGTATAAACGCCCACAGGGAACGGTTCTGGCTCCGTTCCTCTTCACCATCTACACTGCAGACTTCTCCCACAATTCCACCCAGTGCTTCCTGCAGAAGTTCTCTGATGACTCTGCAATAGTCGGCCTCATCACTGATGGGGACGACAAGGAGTACAGAGAACTGACCCAAGACTTTGTGGACTGGTGCCAGCTGAACTACCTCCAGATCAACGCCAGTAAAACCAAGGAACTGGTGGTAGACTTCCGCAGGCACAAGCATTCTCCACTGCAACCACTGAACATCCAAGGTATGGACATTGAGGCTGTGGACAGCTACAGGTACCTTGGTGTTCATCTGAACAATAGACTGGACTGGACTCATAACTCAGACGCCCTCTACAGGAAAGGGCAGAGCAGGCTGTACCTGCTGCGGAGACTCAGGTCGTTTGGAGTGGAGGGCCCACTCCTGAAGACCTTCTATGACTCTGTTGTGGCTTCTGCTATCTTTTATGGCGTGGTCTGCTGGGGCGGCAGCATCTCTGCTGGGGACAGGAAGAGACTGAACAGGGTGATCCGAAGGGCCAGCTCTGTTCTAGGATGCCCTCTGGACCCAGTGGAGGTGGTGAGTGACAGGAGAACGGCGGCTAAGCTGTCATCCCTGATGGACAACATCTCCCACCCCATGCAGCAGACTGTGACAGCACTGAGCAGCTCCTTCAGTGGGAGACTGCGGCACCCACGGTGTGGGACGGAGAGATTTCGCAGGTCTTTCCTCCCCACTGCTGTCAGACTCCATAATAAAGACTTTAACTGATCAAGCACACACATCCATACATATGCAATAATACTAAGTGCAATAATCCTTTCTGTCATCGTTGTATTTTTACTCAGTTGTATATAGTATTTGTATTTGTATTCTATTTTTATCTTATTGTATATTTATTTTATTTTATTCTACTGTATATAGTATTTTATTTTATTCTATTCTGTACAGTTGTGTACTGTATTTATTCTTATTGTATTCAAATTTTTGCCTCATAACTTTTGCACTGTCCACTTCCTGCTGTGACAAAACAAATTTCCCACGTGTGGGACTGATAAAGGTTATCTTATCTTATCTTATCATTTATATCGATGCTATCAGATAGCACTATCGAGATGATTGCATCCTTTGGTTAGTTTGTCAAGAAATGCTGAATTGTGAAGTACTGCCACGATCACTGGCGTAAGTCTCTTGACTTTTTCAACAAAATATTTGTTTCACATTTAGACTTTCATGGTTTCATGGTTCAGGAGTAACAGTGGCCTGCCAATCCAGACCACACTTACATATGGACAAGGGAAACAGATTTGGTGTTGCGGCCTTAACGGTGTGCACCTGTACCTCCTCTGTTGACCTCAGACTGTATCCCATTTTATGCCATTTATTTTTTGTTGACTTTTGACTGGCTAACATTTCTTTCACAACGCTTAAGATTTTGTTTTGTTTGTTTGTCTTTTTGTTTTTTTGCATTTTTATATAAACTCGGTAAAATCCCTGATTTAAAAAATGTCTATGGACATATGGATATAACCTTACTTAGAAGTGATGAATTTACCATTCTCTTATTAGTAATCAAAATTAAATTTAGTTTCTTTAGTTTCATCAAAAAGAAGAAGATATTTTTATTAGATTCTCATATTCTTTGCTTTCTAAGATATTATATAGCTGGTAAACACTTGCTTAATAGCCAGTCTACTTATTTAAGACATATATATTAAAGTGCTTTACGTGACCCACTCTTATCATGCTCTAATTGTCTTTTCACCCGTTTGTTTACTTCCCATCATTGTTTGTGTTACTGGTGATGGCATGTCAGGAGCAGTGTTGGTCAAGTTACTTGAAAAAAGTAATCAGTAACTAATTACTGATTACTCCCCCAAAAAAGTAATCCCGTTACTTTACTGATTACTTATTTTCAAAAGTAATTAATTACTTAGTTACTTAGTTACTTAGTTACTTTTTAAAAACACGATTTACAACCTGAAGAGGTGATAAAGTGATAGATCTTTCAGCCCAATTCTACTTTTTCTACATAATCCATCATACAAAATGTAATCAAATGGAAAAGTCTCTTTTTAAAACTTGTTTTATCAGTTTTAATCTTTTAACTTTATGCATCAAGCAAAACATTTAATTATATGCAACATTCTCTGACTTGAATAAATTAGTTTAACATTTAAACCTATTTTCTACACATTCCAGCACATAAAATAAAATATTTTTTGTGTTAACACTCACTCTTTCAAACAGATGCAAGTAAAACACAGCAGAAAATAAATAAAGTCAAAGACTAGCGGTCCTTTTGCTCTATTTTCACCTGTAAAGCAGGAGCAGGGTAGGCGGAGGGTTACCCTGGTGTAGGTGTGCTGCGGTCAGTTGAAGAATCCGCGTGAGTGTCTCTGTGAATTTCCCATCACGTCGTAGCTACTCGGTGCTTGCTCGGAAGTTTAGGGGTTTTTTTCGCTGTAAAAAGAAGTTTTCTTCCCACGCACGATGGACGCTAATGTTTTTGTCTCTTTTTATGGAATCAAACTTAAAGTAAGGTCAGTACTTCCACACTTTAAACGCTGCACGCTCATACTCTCTCCTGCACTCGATATATTATCCATTGTTGATCTGCACACAGCTGCTGTCACCAACGTCGCACTTGCTTACGTCACTGTCATGAGACATTCTCGCAAAAAAAATCACGGTTTTAGTAACGCAGTAACGCAGCGTTCCTACGGGAAAGTAACGGTAATCTAATTACCGATTTTGCAATAGTAATCCCTTACTTTACTCGTTACTTGAAAAAAGTAATCAGATTACAGTAACGCGTTACAAGTAACGCGTTACTGCCCATCTCTGGTCAGGAGTAAATGGGAGACTGCTCCATGGAGCTTTTTTTTAATAATAGGAGTTTGATTTCCTCACTCTCCATTTTACTTTTACTTAGTGATGGCAGTAGCAGCTGAAAACAATTCAACTCCCCAGATAAGCAGTCTTAAATTTTCTAGGAAAGATATATTATATTGCTATACATTTTTTTTGCTATTAATGTTGGGTAACACTAATTTAACCCACTGACTGACAGACAAAGAGGAGATAGAGCTCTTAGAAATGACTCTTTCTTATGAACCCCTTTTGTGTTTCCCTGTGAACCAAATTACCTGCTTTTTGAGAGGAACCCACACAATGATAGGTGACATAATGAAGGCAAAGGATAACTGGGTAAAGCCGGGTTCAACACGGCTTAATCGTTTTTGACACAATCTTGATTATAATACAGTTTCTAACATTGTTATTCTCTTTGTGTTCCTTTGTGCCTTTGAAATTCAAACTGCTTTGACAAATTATGACTGAGTGAGAGAACTGCTTTGGCAGCTGAGTGTAGATAAACTCAGTAGGTGGAGCAGGAGTTTAAAATCTTAAAGAGCTTGGTTTTGTGTTTCAAGTGAGCTCTTATAAAAGAACTTATTGTAGTGTTTAAAAATGAAATGTATATATTTCAAATATATACACACACATATATATATATACACATCTACTTGAACAGAGCCAAGGCTACAATACCATACACAAATCCCAGGGTATGGATTCATGCTGGGTGCTGTGTGGTTCTATGAGAAAGGGAGGGGCGGAGTCTCTGTGCTGAGATTGAAATCCACTTGGAAAGTTTGACTGTTTGCCTTAGCCTGCCTTATTTGCCAGATGGCCATGGTTTGTGGTCTGGGACTGCCGTGGCACAGTCCATAAGGCAGCCGTCTCTCAAACCCATGTAAGAATCCCCATGTGTGGAGTTGTTTTTTGTCTTTTGCAAATTCTCATTGCCTGTTACAGGCACTGCTGTCTCACTGCCTGAATAATAGAGAAGATACACAATCATGGCAGGATGTTGGTGGCGGAGCTGGAGTAATTGATTCTCTTAATAAAATAGAAGAATATCATCGTGTGCTTTTGTCACTGCAGGGTAGCCAGGTGGATTAATGAAACAAGGTCATACCTAGAATGAACTGACATTCATGTTGCTGAGCCCCGTCTATTTCCTGCTAGTGCTACAAACACAGCTGAGCCAAAAATCTGAAAATTTTGGACAGCTTTCCTGGATTACATACATGCACAGCAACTCAATTAGCTACATTACTAACAGAAGGATGAGCCAGGTTAGAAACAACAGATTCAAATTCAAATTCAAATTCAAATTCAAATTTTATTTGTCACGTACACAGTCATACACAGTACGATATGTAGTGAAATGCTTGGACAACTGCTCGTGACCTAAAGAAAACAAAAAAGGAAAAGGCTATGAATAAGATAGGAAATAAATATGAAAAATTAAAAAGGGTAAATTTAACTAAGAAGGAATAAAATATAAATTAAGGTTAAAAATGAAATAACTGTACAACACAAATTAGAATGAAGGGTAAATTTAACTGGGAAGGAATAAGATAAAATATATAAATTAAAGTTGAAAATAAAATAACTGTACAACAAAATACACAATATAGAACTATATAAGAATGTATGAAGAAATCTAAATATAAATAAATATATACACAATAACAGCAGGATGCAGGATATGTGAAGTAAGCAGATCAACAAAAAGTTAAAACACAGTGACCATAGTTTGGAATGTAGAGTGGCACTAAACGTTATTTTATTTACTGATTCTGATCTCTTTTTTTTTTCTAAGCCTGACCAGCCATTATCGATTTTTGTCAATTATCAGTTCTTCTTCCAACAAACTAAGAACATATAAACAGAAATCAACTTTTCTTCTTTAAATAACTTTGAAAATTGAAGAAATTACAAGTTTTAAAATTTCCTCTAAACTGCGGGCTTCTCTGGTACAAATAATTACCTGACAATAAATTTCTGTATATCCACCTTTACCTGACATACCTTACAAAATAAAAGCAGGTGCAACACATTATTACAACAAAGCAATCTCAGGCACTTACATAATGTAATGTCATTTAATAACAGGACATCAAACCTTTTCTCTTTTTCAGTTGTCCTCGTATCTGCTTTGATCCGTTGCTCATACCGAGGCTGCTGGCTTGTGCCTTTCTCTTTGCTCCTCAGCCTTTGTTGGCTTACGAGTTTGGTGATTTAAGACTCTGACTAAGTTTGTTGCTATAGACGTTCTCGTGCTTTTATTTGATGAACTTTGTGCCTTCACTCAGAGTGAGAAGCATCCTGATATGTGAGTGTGTGGCTGTGTGTGTGGTTGTGGCTATTTGCCCGCAGCACTATGCACATGTTGCGCAGACATGAAGGGCTCAACTTGAAGGTGACTAACTGGTCACCAGTTCAGTTCACTGGGAGCGTCTCTGGCTGGTTGATAGGTGGATTTCTGTTTGAAAATGTGACATATGTAGCAACTGGAACTCACTAAGCTAACAGGGAATTGCTATAAACAACCTAGATAGAAAAGTTCATTCTATTTCCCTGTTAAGGCCAAAGAGCAACAGAGATGGAAGGTTCATTTAATCTCCCAGGATTTAAAAAAAGTACTCCTCCTTTCTGTACCATCATTACCTGATAAGCAATGGATGCCTTTACATTTACCTGAAATGTTAATGCTGCTTTTCGCCTGGCACAGTAATTAAAAGAAACTGATAAGAATTACTGGGAAAGCACTAGACCAATAAACACAATCAATAAGACTTCAGGGAAATAGAGAATTTTAAACAGTAAGGCGGCAGTGATTCAGAAAGTAGTTAGTGGTACTTGTCCTTGTGAGGTGTTCACAAGCACTTGGCACTTAAGTGAACCTGTTACACATTGCATTATTTGCTATATAAAATGGTGGTTGCTCATATTAAACAGTTGTCAGTTTATGACAAAGTAATCCTATGAGATAATTTCAGACATTTTTTTTCTTCTCTTGGATATGTGTAATGTCACAGAAAGGCAATATCCTTATTATAATCCCAGCTCTGGCTGTGAGAACAAAAGCCCCACCAGTTTCCTGGTCAAACCCTCTGTTTGTGAATGGCAGCCAATCAGAAAAAAGCTGTCCTTAGAGAAGATAATGGAAATTATGTAAAGGTACCGTGAAAAAGTCTGCAAATAAAAAAACGTGGGGCCGCAAAAATGAGCATCAAAGTTCTTCTTGAAGTAGCTAAAAATGTCCATGGTTTACAAATTATACTAGCTTTCAGTTGCAGGTCCTTCAATTTTCATATTATATCGCATAATATATTTAAATGTCATGCAAACTAACTTTTTCCCATCCACATTTATCCCACCAGCGAGCTTCAAGGTCAAATCAAAGCATTTGAGTTTAAACTAATGAGCAAAATATTGCACACTGTAACCTTTGTGCCAAATTAAATAGTTCACTTCTGGTTTATTAACATTCAACATCCCTGTTGAAGAGAACACCAGAGATACGTTACACCTCATGAAACACAGAAAAAAAATGTTATTGACTTCCTGGTTAGTCCTTGCTCCTTCCCATTTTCCCTCTTTTGTTTGCTTCTTTCCCTTTTTTATCCCTTTTTTCAGCTGTGTTTTTACCTCCAAGCTTTACTGTTTATTTTTATTCTCTCCTCTTTGTCTGTCCACCTCCTGCTCCTACTACCATTCATCACTTTACTTGTCATATCCTCCCCATCCTCTTGCTATCCATCCATCCCATCCCTTCCTCCCAAGTGGACAGGCTGCTTTGACCTGTATCTGTCTGGCATGGATGAGTCCCAAGTTTGGTTTAAATGCCCCAATTATTCTCTTGAATTATGATGTCCTGCTCTGGGCTCTGTTGCTCCATCTCTGTAGCTCTCTTATGAAAGCTGGCACAGCACAACAGAACCATTTACAGAGGCCAGATTAAGGGCACATTCTCACAAGCGCCTCTTTCAATGCACCAGGCAATGAAAAGCTGATGGTTGGTGTATAAACAGACTACAAAGAAATACTCTGACCTCTTCTGATAATGTCTGCTGTACATCCTGACTTGTATAGCAGCCTTCTCACATTTTTGGACGAGAAAGTCAATATTCACTCTTCCCCCCTGACATGAGGTTGCTTACAATAAATAAAGGTTGTTTAATACATACTGGGACATATACACTCAGCCGCCACTTAATTGGGTACACCTATTCAATGGCTTGTTAATGCAAATATCTAATCAGCCAATACAAGGGGGAAAACTAAATGCATTCAGGCATGTAGACATAATCAGGATGACCTGCTGAAGTCCAAACCAGTTATCAGAATGTGGGTAAAAGGTGATTATAGTCGACTTTGACACCATGATTGCTGGTGCACAATAGTCTGAGTATTTCAGAAACTGCTGATCTTCTGGGACTTTTCAACACAGCCTTCTCCAGGGTTTGGAGCAAATGGTATGTAAAAGAGAAAATATCCAGTGAGCAGCAGGGTAAAAATGCATTGTTAATGCCAGAGGTCAGAGGAGAATAGCCAGACTGCTTCCCGCTGTCACTCAAATAACCCCTTGTTACAACCGAGGTATGCAGGAAAGCATCTCTGAATGCACAACATGTCAAAACTCAAAATTTAAATCCCGCAGCCTGTTTTATTGGCTGCTTCCAGCAGCGTAATGCCATGTCACAGCACTGACTGTACTAAAATACACTGTAAAAGAAAATCCTAAAAAAAAGTATTTTACTGTGTATTTTACAGTTTTGTATTGTTCTTCTAGAATATCATTAAATTTACATAAATACACAGTGATTTCACATTTCAAATGTAAATTAACGTAAAATCACTGCAATGTAATAAAACATAATTTTCTTGTTTTTTTAAATGTATCTGTCTGTACATATGCATATTTAGATTGTTAAAATACATTCACAAATGTATCATGATTTCACAAATATTTGTCCATTATTTGAAAGATTGAACTGTTAAATTCAAATGTGATGCTATGGAAAAGTATATAAAATGATTCGTATAAACTTTTTTTACATCAAATAATAATAATTATTATTATTGCTATTTAGGGTGATCGTGGCATAGATGGAATTGTAAAGCGCTTTGAGGGTCTCAAAAAGCACGATATGAATGCAATCCATTATTATTTAAATCAACTGTTAACTGTATATTTCTGTACATTTAAGTATTATTATTCATATTGCCGCATTCATTGACCTTGTTTATAGGTAATTTCATTGTTTAATCACATTAAATTGTTCCTAATTGAATGTTTAAAAGCACTTGAAAAAGGCAAAATGCCATGTTAGGGCAACAAACTGTATTTTCATTACTGGAAATAACTGTATTTTTATGAGTAAGTTATTTTCTGTTATTTTACGGTATTATTTTGGCGCCCCAGCTGCCGGAATATTACTGTTTTTTTAAGATGTTTTTTCTAACAGTGTAGTGTCTACAGTCATCAGATCTCAGTCTAATACACCTTTGGGGTGTGGTGGAACAGGAGACTGACATTATGGGGATGCTGCCATGTGACTATGTCCTAAAATGTGAGGAATGTTTCAAGCACCTTGTTGAATCTCAAAGGCCTAAGGGTCCAACACAAATGTGTACCTAATGAAGTGGCTGGTGAGTGTATTAGTATTTCAGAATTACATACTAATACCAGCACCCACCCCAATCCCTTCTCTATGGTGATCAAAACCACAAACAGTGACTGAGAACAGAAAATGCCGGTATTGTCTCATTTCTACGGTTATCACTAAGTGTTTGTGTTTGTATTATGAGCCTGAATCATTTTCAGCTCGACAAATAGATTCTTTAATATTATATTCATATATTTTACAATATAATTTCAAAATGTTAACAGGAAGCTGTAGGACATGCAAAGGCAGATTATTTAGTTTAAATCACTTTTTAAGAGACTGTAGTTTCTAACCTGAAACAATAATTGGAGAACGTGAGCAAATTGGCTTAGCTCTAGGAAATTCTTAGGAAAGAACAAAAATGACATATTGTTGCCGGGTTAACATACTTTCTGTCATCCTCTGCTATGTGAGGTATTAACCTAATTAAAGTCAGACCTTGGTTCCTGAATAAGAAACATTTGTAAACTTACTACGAGGTTTGTAAAAACAGGTATTTTCTATTCGAAAAAAGAGATAAACGAGCTTGCATTGGTTGTAGACAGCAGGTGCTGTAGCTGAGAGAATAGGCAGCTGGTAAACAGCGTTGTCTGAACATCTCAGTGAAACAAAGGACGTTGAAAGAGTTCTGACTGTGGAGTGTGGGATATAGGCTGCAAAGCAGTCTGTCCTGTCAATCTGCAAAGTGTTTTATAAGGTCATTAGTCCGACACACACACAAAACAACGGAATTACATAAACATGTCTCGTTTAGGAACACACTGCAGCCTTAACTGCTGCCAAGCTAAGACTCCCCCGTAATATTGGTGTTCTTGCGCTTCACTTTTCGCACAGATTAAACAAACAGGACATAATGTGTCTTGGAAAGCTAGCTGCTGGTTGGCTCTCCATATTATAACAGAAATATACCTTCACATACCACACTTCTTATCTAACTCAAGGCAGGAATGTGAGCATGTGAATTCCCCACACAGAGTGAAACAATTCCTTTAAGTTAAATCCACTGTAGTCGCTTCTGTTTCTGAAACAACATCCATGCTTTAGACTGCCCTCCCTCCATCCTACAACCACACAGGTTGTTTGTGCAAGCAGTTTCCTATGAGCTACCTGTGTTTGGAAGTTCAGCAACCTCTAGGAGCCATATGAATAAGTGCTTGTATAATGTGCACAAGCACATTATACAAGCACTTATAATGTGAAAGATTGAACTAATCTTCCATCTAATCTTACCCTCAGATTAGATGGAACTTGCCACACTTGGAAGTCATCGTTTCAGGTGATCTCTGGAGAACTTCAAGACGTGTTGAGGAAGTAATTTAGCCAAGGACACATCTAAAACCTCCAGGACACCAGCCCTCAAGGCCTGGATTTTCCCATTCCTGTTTTAATGTTATGTAATTTGACCTGAATATATGCAATCCTAGGAATGGGAATTCTGTCAAATCAAATTCATATATCACTTCCTTTTTCATATACAGTCATCGGCAGTATATACATGTCTACAGCCATCTTTAAAATACGGTATAGGCTCTGTCATGATTTGGAGCTGTCTTCCAATGTCAGTGGTGTTGGAGATCTTCTCAAAACCGATGGATTTAACGCAGAAAACTGAATGCAGAAAAGTATCAACAGATTTTGATAAATCCATACCATCTGGAAAACAACTGATTGGCAGCAGCCTGCTTTTTCAGCATGATAATGCAGAGGTCCAGCCCCCCAGAGCTTGGACCTCAACATTTTTGAAGCACATCATTATGACAGAGGATTAAACAAAAGGCAACCAACATCCAAAGACGGGCTTTTAGTGTCCTTCAAGAAGCCTGGAGAACTACTTAAAGAAATGACAAGGAAGCTTGCCTTACAGAGTTCAAGCTGTGTTAAAATATGAAGGTGGTGATACCATATATTGACTTTCAAGCTTGTTAGAAAATACAAAACTCTATTTTTGCATGTAAATTTCAATAAATCACTGTACCTAGTTCCCATATTCCAAGCAAAAGGTATTTAAAAAATGACTCACGACTTTTGCACAGTCCTGTATTTCTGTTCAATTCCAGCTCACAGTCCAGCACAGTCAGGCAAATGCATACATTTAACCAAATGTATTCATGGCGCTGCCGCCAATTAAAAAATAAAAACCTGATGTCTCTCATTCACTGTTATTGAATAATGGGCTAACAGTCTTGCTGACAGAGATTATATTTAACCTTTTTAATATCTGCCTAGTTAGCTGGTAACCTTTAAGGCTAGAACATAGCCACATATGTAAAACGAGAGTTGGAAGGGAGATGTCCTTCCCAACCACTGTACTCAAAAGTGTCGAGGGAATTGGCGGCTTGTTGGAAGGCACCATTTCCCTCGATATGTATATCTTTTCCCTTTCAATTAAATATCCAAGAAAAATTACTGTCTGTGCCTTCATGGTTTACACAGACGCACAATTGTAACACTAGATGAAACAATGCTTTTATTCATTTTTTTAAGGGCATCACATACAGTATAGTGCATAACACATTGAAATTTAGGAATACCAACACGTTATGGGTGATTAAATAGACTGACAGCAGTTGGAGGACCGTGCTGGTACCATTTTTCCACATGCAACCAGTTAAAAAATGGTAAATGGCCTGTATTTGTATAGCGCTTTACACTTTTCAGTCACACACACATTCACACACTGGTGATGGCAAGCTACATTGTAGCCACAGCCACCCTGGGGTGCACTGACAGAGGCGAGGCTGCCAGACACTGGCGCCACCGGGCCCTCTGACCACCACTAGTAGGCAACGGGTGAAGTGTCTTGCCCAAGGACACAACAACTGAGGCTGTTGGAGCCGGGGCTCGAACCAGCAACCTTCCAATTACAAGACGAACTGCCAACTCTTATGCCACGATCGCCCCACTATCCATATCATTAGTTACTGACTAGCACAGCAAATGTCGTTAGGAGGATAAATAAATGCTTGACTCAGGGAATCTGAATCGAATCAGTGATCTTCAACTGATGCTTCCAAGTGTCGACTTTGAGGGGACGGCCTTAAAAGAAAAGCAGGTGAGCCAAAAACCCCCCACTCCCATTGTAGGGGACTTGTATCCTCTGTGTGATCTCCCCGCTGGAAAAGTAGTGAGCACATTCAGCTCACACATGAATGAGCCCAATATAGCCTAACCCTCCCATCTTTTCAAAGCAACAGTGTAATCCAGCCTCCATGGTTATATTCCTCATTGTAATCCTACATTACAACTGAACCCACTAAACCTCTGGTGACATACAGTATGTTTCACACTCTGAAAGGTAGTCTAATCATCTGGCTCTTTTTTCTTCACCCTATAATTGATCATATCGCATGTGGCCTTGATTAAACACCCACTGCCGCTTCAGAATTAATCATGCATTGCATGAACTTAGCATTAATCACGGCATAACCCCCGCTCCATCTCCATTCCTTAGTCGGACTGTAATGGGATATTCATCTCTTCAACAATTAATAACATCGGCATGGGGCTCCTGCACACTAGCCTCATTCTCTCTGTTCCCACAGTGTTATTTTAAGCTGGTCGCGGGTGATGATTGAGGGGTCGCAACGAGAGCTTAAATGGGATTTATTAGCGTAGATGGCAGAGGTGAAGAGAGGAGAGAAGAAGTGAAGAAGCAGTGGGGTGACTGTGAATCGGGAAGAAGCGGAGAGAGGGAAATGGAGAAGAAGAAAGAGGACCTAAAGGTGATAGAGTCATTGGCATGTTTTAACACGTGTGCCCGCTGGAGAGGCATCAATCTCATTTATCTCTTTTAGATTTTTTATATCACTGTGTTTTTCTCTCTGTAATAACCCCCTGCCACCTTCCAGGTGATTCATCTGAAATACTCTGCAGCAGAGCTCCTCTGGGGTTCATAGAATACCTGCCACTACAATCCATAACAGTACACAACCACACATGCACACTCAAACGGGGGATAAGGGCTGAAAAATAGATTATAATGCTATTCTCAAAGATTCACTTGACCATAACAAAATGAGAGCAGCACATCACGCAGTGGTGCTGCTGGAAAGAATAAAAAGAACTGAAGCGGTGATTGATGAAAACAGCAGCTGCCACCTAGAGCACCTTCAGTTTTAAAGGCACATGCATTTGATGATGTGAGGATACACAGCATCTAAAATGTTGACGTTTTTCGTTAAAAGTAAGCACAGTCGCTGACGAATTCAGGCAGCACAAACATCGGATTACACAGATAAACACAGAAGCGGCACAGCTGTTCAAGACTTCTCCAAAGCGAAATATTACATTTTTAGGGAAACTTTTCTTTAAGGTAAAAGGAAAACAATGAACTAAAACAAGACTACAGTACAGTCCCAAAAGTCTTGAACCACCCCTCATTTCCTTAATTTTGCATCCAAGGAGTCAAACTATCTTCTATATGTTTTAAATGCTCTTGAGCAATAGCTCTCCAGGCTTTCTGATTGTCACTCAGAGGGTTTTTGTTTTTTTTTACATTAGCTGCTTTTTCACTCATTTTCAGTCCAGTCTTTATTTTTTTATTTAACCCATTTAAGACAAATCTATGAATCATTCAAGCTCAGAAAGTACCTAACTCAAGGAATGAACCATTGTTGTGTCTACACATAACTAAGCAAAGAACCAGCTTTTAAATTCTATCTTTAAGCATTTACTCTCATTTCTTCTGTTGAAAATATAGCATCATTTGACAGGCATAAAAAAGTATTGCAACACGGTTATGCAACCCATAAAACTTAAATATATCTCAGCTTGCTTTACAGTGTAGGGGCCAAGGCAAAAGTGTATTTGCAGTAGATGAAGAGTATCCTAAAGTCTTGTTCCTGAGAAATGCTGAGGTGCATCTGGCCTTCAGTTCATCCATCTACTGTTCACCGAAGCCGCATCAGGAATGATCTCAGTGGAAGGGTGGCTGTCTTGAAGTCATTCATAATGAAGGCAAACAGGGAGGGAGAACATGCTGAGGTATGCCAGATTACACAGGAACAGGCACAATAATGGTTGTCCACTAGAATAATTCAGTGGACCTTTTTCAGTTTTTCACTGATTGGCCGCCCCAGATCCCGGACCTCAAAATTATTTAAGCAGTGTGGGATCATCTTCACAGAGAATAGAGCAAAAGGCAGCCAACATCCCCCCAAAAAAGAAGCCTGGAGAACTATTCTTGAAGGCTACCTAAGAAGTACAGTACTGTACTGTTTCTTGTTTTTATTCTCTGTTTCTATAGATTAACAAACTAAACTGCTTCAGCTTCCTTAATCAAGATGGGATTCATCAAACTATGCTTTTTCTTAGCTTCAGGAATGTCACTTAACAATGATATCAGACAATGTCTGTGGGCAGTCTGAACAAATGCTCTTAATGCTACTGTGCCAGAGTTGGCTGGATGATACCAAGACATCACCTTTTCCCTCATTAAACATTAGAAAAGATTTACATCTGTTTTAATGCCTAAAACACCAAACTTTTTTTTCCTTGTAAATATACACACATACAGTATGTGTGAACTGAAACCTAGAAGCCAATTTCACCCATAACGAATTAGCATTAGCTGATTGGTCCTCCCTAAAAGGCACCCATTTCTAAGCAATAACTAAAACAGTGATTAAAAACGTATGATGGCATACTGCTAGAAATTAATTGTACCTTCCCAGCTGGTATTTGAAATCAAAATATCAAATACTTTAAAATAATTGTCATTAATAAATCTAAACTAATTTAACAAAATAATCACCTATATCTATTGTGTTCTTAATCAATTTTATAAGCAACATTACAGAAATTAATAGGATGTTGCATTTTGGGCTACTGTACATAGAGCCATACATTCTGGGCTATCTAGCTACCCCCTTAAAAAGCAAATACGTTGGGGGGAAAAGTAGGAACTCTAGAAATTCTCCCTTCAGAAATTCTGAGATGATAGCTTTAAAGTGACTGTGTAATCAGAGTAAACACATATTATTAGGTTTGTTTTCTGCAGTCTGTGTGTAGAGGCTACAGTAATGTCAAGGTTTACTATCAACAGCAGTAATTTGCAGTGAATCAAACCACTGCTCTTTGAAAACAAACAATAAAACATTGATATGATAGTAAGACCACACTAGCACCAAACTAGGAAATAAACTACATAGACAGACAGACAGACAGACAGACAGACAGTTATTCAAAGTTGGTGTATCAGTGGAAAGCTGGGCTGTGTTTCACAGACTGACTCACATTCCTTTGGGCTTCACATCGATTTACAGCACCGAGGAATGTTTGCATTCATTTCACAAATGTCATTTATCTAAATACACACATCTGTCAGGAAAGGTATTTCCATGAAATTATTCTGTTATGAGACTAATTGAAAACAATGTCATTCGTCAGCTGAAAACCACTCCAAATGCAACCAGGTCAGCCTGACAAATTTCATTTACCCAGTTTTAAAATTGCACTGCTGATGACAGAAATACTAAAACTGTTGAGTTTGCTCTTATTAAGCAAACAGTATTAAGAGTAAAAGGATGAAGTCTGGCATCATGTCAACGTCTATTATAGCAAATGTGAATGCGCATGATATTTGTAGCTAATAACACAATGGCATGCCCTCTTGTTTTTTGGAGCCACCTCTCACATGCTCCCACCTGTGAATGACTTCTCTGGCATGGCCGGGGCAGCACCTGATGCCAAAACTGGGACATTTCTTGGCGGACACGGACAACGTGGTCGAGCATCAAAGGATGTTATGTTCTTTGAAGCTCACTGGCAATGTTCAACCACTCCAGCTGTGCTGCATAGTGTCACCAGTGGATATTTCATAAAACCACAAGGATATTTTGGGGGGAGTTCCTGCTGAGGTACGGTGATTCTGCTCTACTGAAATTTACATTTAATACAAACATACTTAATTGAATCAATTCTTTTACAGTGTATTTCATCATTTCTTGTGGATTTAAACACCTAATGGGCATCTAGTATCACCCACGAGGAGAGATAAGTAAGAAAGTGTTACTACAAAATTTGTATTGCAAGGCTTCACCTGTATGTGTTTATATCCTATTATTCACTGTCTTCAGCAACAGCTACACTGTAAACACGCGAGCCTTGATTTTGTAATAAAAATGGAGCCTCTGTAAAACACTCCAGCATAAAAGATTCAGTGTGCACCTGAACAAGGCTGAACTTGAACAGAAGTAGAAATATACCATTAAATAATTACAGACTCTGAGAGAAACGGTGCAAAACTCAATGCGTACACTTGAGAATGACCCTGAAGGAAAATGGGCAGTTGTACACAGTAAATTGAACAAATCTTCACCAGGTGAGAACAATGAGAGAGACCGCTTCATGGTCTTGTGATCGAAATTACAGAGGATTTCTGCACCAGTCGACAAACCTTCACATTATTTCTTGCACTTAGTCATTTCCAGCCATTCGCATGTTCACTCCTTCAATTTGCTTCCTTATTTAAAAGTTGCCAGAGCTCACGCAAACCCATCATTTAGCTGAATCAAAGTTTTTGCTGCTCTGTTTTTTCTCTGATCTAAAATTATACTTATCATCTAATGTTCTTGAAAATTATGCCCTAAACACAAAGGCAAAATACTGGTGGAGCAGTTGGTGTCAATGAAGAAATAAAATTGCAACTATTGCAACACTCTGATCCATTTAGTAATTTCCAATGAAGCACCTTTAACTTAGTTAGTTTTCATTTAGCTATTTTTCAAGCCAGAGGAGGTGGACAGGAGCCTCTGTTTCGACTGATACCTCCTGGACTCATATTAGTAGCAGAGATGAATGGATTAGCATTACCTGTGATATTAAAAATTATCACCTGAATTTGGCTAGCAAGAAACCTAACTTGGTCATATATTATCAAGTGTTATATTATGTTTATTGTGTTGTGTATTTATGTGTATTTATTGTGTAACAAATGGAACGCTTTCCATTTGTTCCAGCAGAGAGGTTTTTTTGCTTTTTTTTGCTTTTTCCTTCACAGTCCCAAAGAGCTCTTAGTTTTTTGAGAACCAGCGTAATCCAAATAAATAAAATTATATTTTCTAACTGAAATGGTGGGAAATTATCTTTTGCAAGAAGCTGCTAGTAACTGCTAGTAAGTTACCAGAAGCCTTTTTTTGTGAAGTTGCCAAGACTGGCTTCTTTTTCTTCTTATTTTCCGCTTTTTCCAATGTCCAAAGAAACAATTTGAAAGGTCTTCTCGAAGCCCACTGTCTAGTTTTAAAAATGAACATCTGGCTGCTTGGAAGCAAAATATAAAGAAATGAGGAGTGGCTCAAAACTTCTGCACAATACTGTAGACAACAAGCTAATCATCTTAGTCACATTCAGCCATTATAACACATTAAATATGAATCAACAAAAAGCTACTGTAAATAGCAAACACATGAATAATGCTGTCAATAAATGTGTAGACACTACTTTTAACATCACTGACAAGACATCTTCTCCGAGCAGCACTACTATTTGACTGAATATCAATTTTTTTTTAATTCTTTTTATTTTTTATAATCTTTTAAGCTAAATTTTGTGTAGAATTTCCCATTAAAAGTCAGTCAACCATGTATTTCATGGTTTAGGTTCTGATTTTATGAATGTATCTCTTCTTGGGCTTTGAGCACTTAATTGAGTGTTTGTGTGTTCCTCTGTCAAACATGTGTCCACAACCCTGAAGAGCTTTAAGATGACCAAACAGTGGATATTTTATTCTATAATTCAGTATAAGCAGCAATAGATGCTTATTTTTTCTTCTTCTTCTTTTGAATTTATTGGCAAGTGGCAGCTTGATGGTGTATTACCAACACTGTCTGATCCAAATGTCTAACATCAATACTTATCATTAACAAAAGGGGGAAAAAATAAGAAAAACCTAACACTAATATTTTTCATATTCTGTTTTCTTTTTTTCTTTTTTTTCTTTTTGCCTGTCCCGTTTGGCTCTTTTGCCATCAGAATTGTTGTCTAAAGGCAAAGAAAGATGCCCAACGGATTTACTTTACCAAATTGACCATCCCAGCCTTGCCGTAATGGTCCATTTGATTCACCTTTTATTGTTTATTTTATTTTCACTTACTGAATACGGGACAGACTTGACTGGGGGAAAGAAGGGGAGAAAGAAAGAGGGAAAGAGAAACAGCTGAGAAGAAGGACGGGGGAGAAGGGCAAAAGACAAAAGACAACAGAATGAGCGGGGAAAAAAAATTTTTTAAAATGCATATATCAATCACCTGGATCACCTGCTGAGAAAGAAAAAAGAAAACAAGCAGAAGAGAACAAGAGTAATAGAATAAACAACATCACAATGATATATGGGAATATGACAGTAAATACTAAATGTTAAACATTAATGTGCAGCACATAAGATCAACAGAACACAGTGTGCTTTGAGGTAGGAGCCATAAAGGGTGTAGTTTGTGGGTGTGATCACCCGTGTGTACACCTGTGAGCATGGACGCGCTTGTTTTTTTTAAAAGGTTCCTTCATGTAATGATCTGCTGGAGGGTGTGGGGGGGCCACAGCCCCGTCCTCCAGGGCATGAAGCAGGTATGGAGGAGATCAAAACTCCAGACATCCAGAGGCCCCCAGAACACAAGAGACCAAGGAAGACCAACAGAGGGGCAGCCGCGCCACTGTCCCGGAAAGAGCTGAGGAGAGTCCCAGATGAGGGCTCACTCAGCAGCCGCGGAGCAGAAGCCAGGGGGAGTTGCAGTGACGCGCCCGTGAGCTCCGCCGGCGGCCAGCCGTGCCTGAGTGACCGAGCCCCAGGCCAAGAGGCCGGGGGCACCCCACCTCCGAAGTGGCCCGAGCGAGCCCCAGGCTCCAGGCCCCGATAAGCGGCCGCCAAGGAGTGAGCCGGTGTGTACCTGGACGCCCATCCCCGGACACAAAGAACCACCAACGCACCGATGTCTGAGGGAGTCCGCCACTGGCAGGGGAAGTGGTGGTAGGGGGAGATAGGCCTCCAAACCTTGGAGGGCCTAAGATGTCCCCAGAGAAGTGGCGCCTGACACCCAACCTGACATATAGACACAGAAATACAGGCACACACAGACACAAACATCCATTCCCACCCTCATGCTCTCATATGCACTCACTCCACACTCAACCAACGTGGAGACAGACATAAAGAGACGCTGTACACGCGATCACACTCCCCAAGCGTACTCTACAAACCGGGTCTAGGTACCCTTACCCCTGGAGGGGGAACTGCACCCAGACCCAGGTGGTGTTACCCTTTTCCCTGCGGTGGGGGGAGGCAGACCGCCCCGACTCCGCAGCAGCAGGGAGGCCCCACACTCCAGACCGCAGTCGGACGGCCAACTCCTCCTCCTAGCCCCCCCGCTCCAGCAGGTCGCAGAGAACGGGGGTGAGAGAAGACTCCTCATATTCTGTTTTCAATTTTCTGAGAATTTCCTGAGAATATTTTGAATAGATTAAAAAAAAAAAAAAAACAACTTTCACAGGCACCATTTTGATATTTGATTACAGGGCATACACAGGTAGAATTAATAACAATAATTATGGCCGTGCTGCATTTAGATGGGCTGTGGCAGTGTGCATGTTAGTTCAGTGAATTGCTGTGAGACACCAACTAGAACGAAACCATAATTAATTTAACTAATTATAGCGGTATTTACTCTGCTGTGATATGCTAAAATGTCTTGTGAAAGTGCACCGTCATCTACATTTCATCTGTCTTCTATTCGTCTTGCCTGTTTTGCTCATTCCATATGCATTATATATGCGCGCCTTTTGTTCATCAGCTCTTGTGGCATCTCTCTTGACTGCACAGGAGAGGGAAATGTAGCAGAATCAAAGGTATGATAAACCCACAAGTGCTTTCAGTACTCCCTGTTGGCTGTTTGGCTGTGTGTAAGACAGAGCTCCCATCGCTCTTCACTGTGTCAACTGTGGCACACAGAACAGCAGCCTACAGTGATAGCACTCTACACTTCTTTTCATGCTCACTACTATGCCACGGGGGGGGGGGGGAAGACGTTCACTTTCACAGAAAAGAATTCAGGGGGGGTTGAACAGCTTGAGGTCTTTGAGCTTAAATACGTCATCCTTAGGAGAACAAAAGAAGACCAAAAAAAATCTGCTCAGTAGTCAGCGGGATAGATATAAATCCACGCTGCTTTTGATTGTGATAGCAGACTTTAGCAGCTCTACTGAGTAAGCTAGTCATGTCTGTGCTTAACATTACATTTTTTCATGCTAAATAGAATTTGAATCTCCAATATATTATTATTATGTATTTCTATGTCAGTATTATCCCACTAGACTCTTGAATAATACAGCAATTAGAGAAAATACTGCATGCGCTTTGGTTTTAACAACAGGCAGTGCGCTGATCAGTGATTTAGTGTATATGTGATCATGTACCGAGTGCTGCTTATGTAACTAAGGAACAGTCACCCACAAGGAGAACGCTGCACAGATCTTAGCAACTGCGCTATAATGGCTTAAAAGGCTCTTGTGTCATAAGAGGACCAATTACATTGTTCACTTTCTTTTACATTGCAAATTAAGATAACAGTTCCCAGAATGAGAGTCAGCTTAAGACTGTGAAACACTAGTCATCTTTGTGGTCAATTCAGTCACTTTAGTCCATTTACTATAATGATAGCAGATATTTTTCCTTAATAATACTCTTAAGAATACTGAATATATCCTAAAAAACTATATCTTCTCCTTCTTCATTGATAGACAGTTATAAGATATACCTCACAGCTAGAAGCTCCTGCGTTCAAATCCACCAGTCAGCTGGTAGATGTGAGCAGATCCATCTAAATATTGATAATATCAGTAGGTACTAAGGCTGGTATTGGTATCGGCTTGATACTAGTAACACAGGATTGATACTTTGTTTCTATCCTCTAAGTTCAATATGTAACCCTCTGAAATGTGTAAGTAAATGTTTTTGAAATGAAAAAATATACCTCAAACATGCACAGTGAAAAATGTCTGAACCTTTTTAAGTTAAAAATATTGGTATCAGATTCGTATAATACTCACCCTGTATTTACTTGGTGTCAGATTGATACCAAAATTTGCAGTATCACACAGCGCTACACAGCAGTGGAGCCGTTCTGTGTGGAGTTTATTTTCCCTGCGCTTGCACAGATTGTCTCTGGATACTCAAGCTTCCTCCCACAGTCCAAAAACACGTGTGTTCAGTTAATTGGTGATTCTGGCTGTAGGTGTGAATGCGAGCAATGTGTTTAGCCCTGCTATAGACTGGTAACCTGTCCAGGAGGTACTCTGCCTCTTGTCCTGTAACAGCTGGGACAGACTCCAGCCCACCCCCAACTCTGATTTAAATAAGTGGAAGGAAACAGATGGATAGGCACAGGCAAGTTTTTTTTTGCTTAAACTTAGTATGAAGTCGACGCTGGTTGCACAAAGTGGAGAATAATGACACTGCATATGCACTTCTATCTGCCCACAGCTACGAAATCACAATATGTGACTGCACAACTAAAACTGAAACGTTTTCCAGAAAGTTGCTTAAACAAACTGCAAGTCTAGCCATAAACTTTGAGTTGATTGACTCTGAGTTTTCAGAATTGGTTAATTAAGCATGTGGGTAATAGGAAAAGGCCATCATCATGGAGCTTCAGTACCAGGATTCATCATGGCAAGGGCTAAATGAAGAGCAGAGCCTTAATTTTAAATCACTGGGCCCAGGAATATGATTATGAGTTAGTCCTCACTGTGACATGAGATGAGATGCGTTTCCCCATCTTATCTCTTAAAAAACCGAAGAGGGAAAAATTAAAGTAATTTTAATCAACGTCATCCAGTCAGTCATCATTTACCCAACTTGAATTTTCATGAACAGGTGACGGTGAAATCTAACCCAATTTAAAACAGAAATTTGAATTTAATTAGTCAGCTGAAATGTGACAGGAATCAAATGTAGGTGGTGTTAACATAAAAAGAGAAGAAGTGCAAGTAAAATCATGGCTCAAACATATTATACACCCTTTATTTGTGGACCTATGAATAAACTGCTCAGTATTACTTTTTTTTTTTCTCGCCTGTCCCATTTGGTTCTGTTGCCATCAGAATTATTGTCTAAAGGCAAAGGAAGATGCAAAAAGGATTTACTTTATTGTTTAGTTTATTTTATTTTCACTTGCTACACATGGGACAGACATGACTGGGGGAAAGAAAGAGAAGTAGGGAAAGAAACACAGCGGGGAAGAGGAACGGTGATAAAGGGCAAAACACAAAAACCAACAAAAAAAAAACGGTCAAAAAATACATATACCAATCACCTGGATCACCTGTTGGGAAAGAAAAAAGAAAACAAGCAAAAAAAGAGAGCAATATAATAAACAACATCATCGCGATGACCTATGTGAATAAAACAGTAAATACTAAATATTGAATATCATTGTGCAGCACGTAGGATCGACAGCGCATAGTGTGCTTTGAGGTAGGAGCCAAAAAGGGTGTAGTTTGTGTGTGTGAGCACCCGTGTTTACACCTGTGAGCATGAACGCGCTTGTATTTAAAAGGTTCCTTCATGTAATGATCTGCTAGAGGGTGTGGGGGGGCAACTGCCCCGTCCTCCAGGGCATGAAGCAGGTATGGAGGAGATCCAAGCTCCAGACATCCAGAGACCCTCAGAGCACAAGAGACCAAGGAAGACCAACGGAGGGGCAGCCGCGCCACTATCCCAGAAAGAGCAGAGGAGAGTCCCAGATGAGGGTCGCTCAGCAGCCGCGGAGCAGAAGCCAGGGGGGGGTTGCAGTGACGTGCCCGTGAGCTCCGCCGGCAGCCAGCCGTGCCTGAGTGACAGAGCCCCAGGCCAAGAGGCCGCGGGCACCCCACCCCCTAAAGGGGCCCGAGCGAGCCCCAGGCTCCAGGCCCCAACAAGCAGCCACCAGGAGTGAGCCGGTGCGTACCTGGACGCCCATCCCCGGACACCAAGAACCACCAATGCACTGATGTCTGAGGGCATCTGCCACTGGCAGGGGGAGTGGTGGGGGGAGATAGGCCTCCATACCTTGGAGGGCCTGAGATGTCCCTAGAGAGGTGGCGTCTGATACCCGACCTGACATATAGACACAAACAAACAGGCACACACAGACACAGACATCCATTCCCGCTCTCATATGCAAATTCTCAGCACTCACCCAACGTGGAGACAGACATAAATAGACACTGTACACACAATCACACTCCCCAAGCGTACTCTATACCCCAGGTCTAGGTACCCTTGCCCCTCGACCCAGGTAGTGTTACCCTCTTCCCTGGGGTGGAGAGAAGCAGACCACCCCGACTCCGCAGCAGCAGGGAGGCCCCACATTCCAGACCCCAATCGGACAGCCAACTCCGCCTCCCAGCCCCCCCGCCCCAACAGGCAATAGAGAACGGGGGTGTGTGAACATGAACTCAGATATTATTAAGACCCAGAAGAAATGATTTTAATTTTTTTAATACCTAATTTCATAAAACAACAGCATTTAATGATTATATTTCAACATAAAAACTCTACCAGAATACATTCAGACCATCTCCAGTCTGGATTAAAAAGCTCAGTTTAGATTACACTGAATTGAATTCACTTCAGTTTTATTCATATAGTGCCAAATTACAATAGCAGTTGCCTCAAGGTTCTTTATGTTGTAAAGTAGAGACCCTACAATAATACAGAGAACACCCCAACAATCAAACTAGCCCCTATGAGCAAACACTTGGCAACAGTTTTAAGGAAAAAAACTCCCTTTTAACAGGAAGAAACCAGGTTCAGGGCGTTCAGGGAGACAAGACAAACAACACACTCTGGAAGCGAGCCAGAAATTAATATTAACTAATAATTAAATACAGAGAGGTGTATAAACACATAGTGAGCAAAGAAAAAAAAAAACACTTAGTGCATCATGGGAAGGCCAAGCGGCCCAGGCCTAATACAGCCCAACTAAGGGAGGATTCATATGCTTAATCAAAAAGCAAAGTTTTAAGCCTAATCTTAAAAGTAGAGAGCGTCTCTGTATCCCATATCCAAAGTGAAAGCTGGTTCTACAAAGAGCAGCCTGGAAGCTGAAGGCTCTGCCTCCCATTCTACTAAGAGTGCTCTCTTGGGGTGATGCAGTGCTATGAGGTCTTTAAGATAAGATGGGGCCTGATCATCCTCACATAAACAGTTATATCAAGTCTTTCAGATGCAAACTGTGATAGGTTGGCATCAGTTTGACCAGAAATTATTCTCCAGTGATCAGTGTTTAGTTGGGGGTTTTTTCTACAGCTTGATACAGACTTGCGTTGTTTAAATAGTGATGACTACACTAAATGTTTCAGTGCAGGGGTGCAACAGCTGCCTTACTCTTCATTGAGTCACAATGTTATAAAGATGTAGCCTGTAGATATTATTTTGAGCTGATAATAAATCTGCTTTTTATTCTCACAGGCTTACACTTAATAACTGTGTGTGTGTGTGTGTGTGTGTGTGTGTGTGTGTGTGTGTGTGTGTGTGTGTGTGTGTGTGTGTGTGTGTGTGTGTGTGTGTGTGTGTGTGTGTGTGTCAACTTGTACTTTATTTCTTTGTACAAATTTGTTTTGTTGTTTTTATTGCCTTAAGGCATTGTAGACCTTATTTTTGTGTTCTTTATTTTTTTCTTTTTGGGGGGGGGATTGGGGGGTGAGGGTTGCCGTAGGATCTATATAAATAAAATTGCCACTAGGTCAAGTTAATACTCACTGTTCTTATATTGATTACAGCTTGATCATTAGAAAAGTGCAAATATAACAAATAACAAGCTGATAAGTAAATAGGATAATAATGTCTGTAGATTAATGTGCTCTGAAATGTCTTTTGATATGTATGAAAAAATGAAATGAAATAGGTTTTCTTCAATAAAAACTTTCTCCCTGACTCCAACAGCCTAACTGCTCTTTAACAGGTTAACAGAGTATGCTAACCTGGTAACTGATTCAAAATTTAAGTTAGCTGTCTTTGTGTAACAGACAGCCAAAAGTTTCCCTCATCTCAGGGTTGACAAATTCACACTTTTCCATAAACCTGGTGTCTTCTGGAATAAAGGCAGCGTAGAAGTGCATCAACCCTGTAAATTCTGAAACACAAAAATCACAGCCGAACATTAAACAGGCTCAGAGGGTTCCAAAGCAACATTACATTAGCATTATTAGTTAGTAACATAACTGAGAGGAGGCCCAAGATAGACCAAGGACATCTGGGAATGCCTCAATGTCCCCCAGGATGAGGTGGAGGAGGTGGCTGTGGAGAGGGAAGTCTGGGCTTCTGTCCTTAGGCTCAGGCCCGGATAAGTGGATGGATAGATGGGCAAACTCAACTTATAAAGCACATTTAAATAACATCTCACATTTAACAAAGTGCTTTACAAAAAATACAAGGGAACAGGAATAAATAGATACATGTTGGTTGGTGCTAACCATAATATAATAATGGCTATAAAAAAAGGCAGAGGAAACCATATGCAATCATATAGAACCTGAACACTTCTTGTTACCATGCAGTCTGTTTTTTAGGGAAACAATAGTCATCTCAAAAGCAGCTGATGGGAATGATGGGCGGAGGACTGTGGGAGTAACCTTTTGCTTCTTTAACTTCTCTGGATTTTAGTTTATGTCACATCCTTCTTAAATTTCGATTTTAAGTAAAGCTGTTATAGCATCCCTTGCATTGCATATTGCAGTCATTTGTATCATCCCCCCCCCAACTTTCACAATTTTGGCCATGGTGCCCATTTGTTCTGGCTGCAGTGCCATTTCTGGTGGCAGCTCTGCTGCCAGCCAGCTCTCAGTTAGTAGGTCTGATAATGCCTGCCGCAGATAACAACTGAGGGATTCCCTAAGCCTGTGTCTCTCATGCCTTCCCAGTCCATTAGCCCGCTATACTGCCTATGTGGCTGACAAATGACTGAATTAGATCTGAGTGTCATCCGATGGGGGGAAAAATAGCTTCCCCCTCTCTCCTTCTAGCTCCTCAACACATACTCTCTTCCTCTGTGTCTTGAGTTGCACTTTTTCTCTCTGATGTTTCGCTTTCTGTGAAGTCTTTTTCTTACATCTCTTCCTCTCTTGCTATTTCTCATCCAAGCACTTTCCTCATTTCTTATTTCCTGCATGACACCACACCATTCATTTCACTTATCCAAAGTGGATTGCATTCATGTTTTACTCAAGTGAAAGCTGACATTTTTTTCTTCCATGTTGGAAAACTTGTTTGATGTTGAGCCGCAGCATGTATGCAAAAGCGGGACTACTTTCATCAAGCCTTACGTTACCAAACGGTTATTGGTATGTGGTTATTCTGAACATAAATATTTAAGCTTATGTAGGTAACATCAGTGGTAACAGCAGATGGAGACCTAAGGCGCTGCCACAGCTAGCAGAAGATTAAATTTGAGGCAATGTGTAGTTTAATGTATAAGTTATGTACAGATGCTTAATTTCACAAGTTGTAAAATTTTAGGACAAACTGTAGATTAACTTCAACATACACATAGACATACCAAACATGATTGAACTCCTAAAGCTATGACGGGGTATGTTAATGACACATACACTTGGGATATCAATAATTACAGTACTATTCAAGACCAAAATTCTCGAAACCGAATGGTACTTGGTTTCTTTGACAGAGTAGGTACTGTAGGAATCGCATGTACAGAGGCAGCAATTCTTCCAAAACCAAAGGGGGCAGCATATTGCTAAAAGTGTTCTGATCTGTCTTTTCATGTTGAAAAAGAAGAAGCAAGCTCTGACTCATTGATAAGAAAAGTAGAGTCGGTGATGGAAGCGTGTTCAAGAAGGAGCGACCCAGGAATGATAATGCTCTCAATTTTGTGAAGCACAAAGGCCACCATCCAGATCTGTTCAAAGAATGTGAGTTGAGAAAGTTCACAGGGACATTAACGTCGGTAAGCTACTTGGCAAAAATCCTAACATTTCATTCTTTTTCGACAACATATAATGTTAACATGATCTGCTACCCTGTCAGTATTTTAAATGACATTTTAATAAAAGCGTTTACGTTTAACTACTTCGGATCATTAGATCATGAACATTTTTAGCAGAAGTATCGAGGATTGGTGCCGGCCAATAAATTTCTGGCATTGTCCCACTCCCAACACACACACACAAACATAACTGAACACATTTCCAGTAAATGTTTCACTGCTAGGGAGGAAATTTAATGATGTTTCAATCCCAGTGTTTGAATTATTCCTAATGACAATAACTAACAGTGACTGGATCAGCAGACCTGATCGGGTTTGTTCCAAGTTGATCTGCCAAGTCATCACTGACAAAATCCCATTTATAATTGGCTCAATAACTGCAAAGTGTTCACACTTATCTCTAATAGACAAAGGTATTCACAAAGCCACATTTTGTGTCTACACTCGTAGCACTTCTCCTTTGTATATCCCAAACTTTTAATTATGTTTGATGAGCTGCCATAAAAATTCAATTTCCCCTCAGTGGCTGCAGGCCCTTTATTAGTGCTCTGCATTTCATGTGGTCTACAAACAGCCACCTTGCACACAGGAGCACCGAATCTCTAAACAATTCTCCATCTTTGTCCCTGACTCACCTCTCTACCATTTCTCCCCAAGTCCTTTTTCATCACTCTTGCCTTACAGCACCCTCATTAGGTTGTTACACTTTCTCACAGTATTTTTAAGGAATTATATGCTCAGTAAACATACTACCTTAAGCACAATTACTTCTCACAATGGCGGCAACCTCTAAGTTGATGTCATTGTACCTTTGAAAATGGATGCATATTTGTACCCTTGGGATTAATGCCATGGCCTTGACAAACGGTAACAATTTTGTACCTTAGTATAAAGGCATATTAAGTGATGGTAAACCTAAGTACAGGGTTACCAATTAATAACTTTATGCAAATGAAGAAAGAAGAGAAATAATCACGAGAGTGACGAATCCGTGAGAATTTACACTTGCAAACAAAACAATAGATCTTAGGCTAGCAGGTAAGGCTCAGTTTGTAGATCACTGACAGTTTTGACTGGAACCGGAAATGTTTGCCTCTATCAACCTTGTCCTTGCTGATTTGTACTGGCTCCCTATCAAATACCATATTGAATGTAAAATATTGCTGCTTACCTTTAAAATCATAAACTCACAAAATCATACAGCGCCTAGCTATCTCGTTGAACTCCTTAGACCATACACCCCTGGGAGAGCCCTTAGATTATCAGCCCAGTTACCCTTGGTCCAGGCTAGATCTCGGCTTAAGACTAGAGGTGACCGTGCATTTGCCCTGGTTGCACCTGAATTGTGGAACATCCTTCCCATTGCTATTCACGCATCCAACTCCATTCAAACATTTAAATCACAGCTAAAAACTCACTTATTTAACCTTGCTTTTCCAATTAGTTAATGCATGTATCCTATACTATCTTCATTTTACTTACTTATCATTGTATATATCCCTTCACTTGATCCATATTTCTCTATTGATTATGATTTGATATTTAATTCTTATTTAACTTTTATTCTTGCCTAATTAGTACCATTGACCTGCTAGCATATTCAGTACATTATTAATGGTCCTTTATTATTCATGTTTTAATCTGCTGTACTATTGTGAAGCACTTTGGTGTACCCTTGGTCTTTAAGTGTGCTATATAAATAAAGTTGTTGTTGTTGTTTTTCACTCAACTTTAACAATAAAGAATAAATTAAGCAACTTCAGCCATCATAACTGTATAACTCAAAGAATTTTAACATGACAACAGACCATGACTTTTTACTTTAGCTTGTCACATATAGCCCAAATACACAGGGAGATCCAAGGCAGCAGAAAGATTCAAATCCAGAACCTTCTTGCTGCGAAGCAACAATGGTAACCTCCGCACAAATGGGCTACTGATTAAAAAAGAAATATGAGAAAGAACTTGTCAGAACCCTATGCTTGTCATCTAATGTAAACAACTACAAAAATGATAAACCTTAAAGTGAAATTTACATTTGTCATAATTTGTGTTTTAAATTTAGTCAAGTTACTTTATTTTGTGCCAAAAATAATCTAAATTCAGTATGAAGGGTGCAAATACTTTGAACTGCTTTGAAACATACGCTTCATCTTACCGTAAACATTAACTTGAGTTCCAGCAATTAGCCTTAAAGCGTAGATTCATTTAGACTGTAAGTAAAATGGACTTCGACTATGCCTACCCCTGATAGTCGGCACATCAAGTTCCTTTATCATCTGTATCTTTGCATGTCTTCATCCTCAACACCAATTTTTCTCTCTTTCTCTCTCTCGTCCTCTCTCTCTCTTTTGGCCCAGAAGCAAATATGGTTCATTACATTTTTAATGCTGTTTGTAATTGCTTGGCAAGCTCAACATGTCAAGAGCAAATCAGTTTTCCAGAGCGTTCGTTTATGTTTGGCGTGCAGGGATCTCAATCAGCCCTCTGCGAGTGTTGCACTAAACATGTTTTCTTCCCTCACTAAGCAGCTCATATCACTTGAGTTAAGGAGCTTCTAATGTAATGTAGACTGCTGTTGAGATATTCTCAGATAAGAACAGATCACATTTGTTAATTTAACCATTTTAGAGTTGTTCCATTGTATGTATTATGTAAAACTCAGCTGCACAAAGATCTTTTGGATTTATTTATATTTTATGGTGTATTCTATATTCAGTTTTTATCGGCTCTGTATTGATTTCTTCCTGCTATGTCAATAGGTCAGCCCCACAGCTAGTCTGGGTCAGTGTCGCATATTTTTTTAGCATTACTTTGCTTTACCGACACAGCACATGAAGGAAACATGTGTCTTTAGAACCCTAGTTAGACTTTTTTCTGTAAAATGAACCTGAATGCTGTTTTGAAAATTTGAAAAAATTGAAGCATTTATGGCGTCTAGATTTCATTTTCTTTGCACCATACGGTTTGTTTAAAAATGTTATTTAAATCTGGAATGGAGTCCATTTATTCATTTATTTATTTTATTCATATGTTCTTCACACAATCCTGAAAAAGACTGTCAAGGCTGTAACCCTACGACAGCTGGGCCAGAGTCCAGCCACCCCGCAAAGTGATACATTGCATTTGGATTAGCAGTTAAGATAATGAGTAGATGAATGGATTCATCACAGAAGGAAAACACTTTAAAAAAAAACATTTTTTAAAAAGCAGATTTTAGTGAAGCAGTGTCTCCTTTGGATTTAACATATCCTCAGCAAAGAAAAACTTAACATTTCCTCTGCAAAAACTGTTAGTTATGTTGATCGCTCGTTTTTTGTAACTATTCCATTGTGAATTATGATACGTCTTTAACATGTACGCTGCACACTGATGAATACATCTAGGGCATTCAGTATCTTGCCCAAGGATACTTCAGTCGGAGGAACTACCAGTCTTCAGATTAGTAGATGTCCCTCTCTACCTCCCTTTCTTCTTCCCTTTCATAAAGATCCAGATGTACTCTGTGCTAAAGGAGGTAATAAAGGAATTAATAAAGCACCGTTTCTAGAGAATCTGACCAGCTCCTTTTATGGCTCCCATGCAGATAGTTGAAATCAGTTAGGAACCTTCCTAAGCAAAACTGGTTATTCAGCCACTCCTCTTATAATATGTATGTTTTGTGCACATATAAATGAATTCATGCTGCTGCTTTATCATCTGTTCCTTCATCTATAAGCACCAGTGTTGGGCAAGTTACTTTGAAAACGTAAGTAACTGAGTTAGTAACTGAGTTATAAGATTCTAAAAGTAATTAATTACTTGAAAAGTAACTACTGCATTACTTTAAAAAAAAAAAAGTTTAATTGGCCATTTTTAACCACTTTTGATGTTTCCTCTACATTTCACCTTTAAAAACTATTTCCTTTGCCTTGTTTGGTATCATTCTTTTCAGCACAACCTCAGGTGTCTGAATTTACAGTTATCTTTTCATTTTGACATACTGTCTTAACACAATTGATCTAAAATCAGATTTAAAAAAAAACAAAATCAGAGTAGAAAAAGTTATATTTTTTACTGTAACAACCACAAACATGTTTATTGAATCATATTTCTTAACTTTAAATGCAAATATAAATTGTAAATTTTAAAATCATAAAAATCATACAAGTTTTGCAAACAACAAAGTTATTTGCAGCCATTTACCTTTTTACCCTTTTTTTAAAACCATTTCAAACTATTTACATAACAATCAGCTGTTCTGCATTCAATAAGATGCCACACAAATATTTGTGCCTCTCCAAATATTTCTGTCCACTATAAAGGAGAACATCACAGCCTGATACCTGCAGGTCTGATAGCAGGTGTATCACTCATCCCGTTTTGATTCAGCAGTCGCCTCATTGTTCTGACACACAACACAAAACTATCCACAACACTACACACTAACTACACAAGACAACACATTAACTACACACTCCAAACATGCTAAACGTCACAAATCTCTCACATCTCGAAACTCGCTCTCTCTCTCTCTTTTTCTGCTGTCTTTCTTTCTCTCTCTCTCTCTCTCGCCGTCACTCCTAAAACTTCCCCCTCTTCCTAAACAACCAAATTCCACCAACATGAAAGTTTTTTGTTTTGTTTTGTTAATTTTTTGGTCATAAGCAGAGAGTACTTGCTGCGCTGTCCTTAGACAGTAAACGTGACGACACTATTGAGGAAAAAACGCTGCGTATATATTGTTTATCATGACTCTGGTTTTACGTGGCCTGATGAACACCCATAAATGCCCAGGCCATAACATGACCTCCTAATGTCAAATAATGGCATAAAGGGTAAAAGATGCTCACATATAAAGACACATCAAAAATGTTTCTCCTATCTGCTCTCCCGCCCAAGCTGAAGCACCTGAGCAAAACACAGCTCCTCCTTCCTGTCAAAACACAAAGCTGCTCAATAAGCCCACAAGATTTCAAACAAGAGCAGGGCTCTCAGTGCTTTGTAGTGGGCAGAATCTAGCTTTTTTTCTCACTGCAACAAGCGCTTTGAAAATACTCCCCCCCCCAAAAAAAAAAGAAAATTAGATTTAGCCAGAGGCGGAGGAAAACCGATGGGTAGAGAGAAAAAAGCAGAAAGAAAGACAAGGGGGGGAATGTAAACACAGCACACTGAGGCGAACAGAAAATCAAAAACCAGTAGAAGGCGGTCAAATGAAAAAGAAATCAGATCTGTAGATAAAGTAAATATCTTCTCAAGTGTGTGTCCTTTTCCTCATCTCCAGCACTTTACAGGTGCTTTATAGCATTTGTTATACTTGTGAGGACCCTCGCTGATAAAATGTTATAAAAAAAAAAATCCTTTCTCAAACTCTTTAATTGTATTTGGTCCTTATGAGGACAGAAATACAAGAATACACACACCTTGCCTGTACAATAATTATGTAGAAGTCTGGCAATTAAATCATGAAATGAACACACGGGGATGAGAGGAATCCTAAGGAAGAAAAAGAAAAAGGATGGATGTAAAGGGCATAATTTAGAACAGTATCTACAAAACTGCCAAGCTAACAACACACTTAAAACATTATTTCAGTAAAAAGGACTAGATGTTATAGTCCCTGATAATGGGACTATAACATCTAGTAAATCTGTAAATCTATTCCATCTTGACAGCACTTGGGAAAAAAAAAACGATATTCCCCTCACAGCTGTTTAGTAGAACAAACCTTGGTGCAGCAGCCAATTAGCTTATCTTAGAAAAGAGTATGCACAATAACTGTGCCTACTTTTGTAGGACATGTTGAGCCTAATTGAATCTTGCCACTGAATGACGCTGTATATGCTAATATAACTAATGTTGCCACTGAATGACGCTGTATATGCTAATATAACTAATGTTGCCACTGAGTGACGCTGTATATGCTAATATAACTAATGTTGCCACTGAATGACGCTGTATATGCTAATATAACTAATGTTGCCACTGAATGACGCTGTACATGCAAATTTTTTGGCACAATTAGGTATCTGGAGCCACTCATCTCCCTTCATCCTGCTGTTAATCTTTGAAAATTCCCAGCTACTACAAAAAGATGGTATCAACTGTAATCAGTTAGGCACCAGTGGAAATCAATGACCAAAGTCTTTGCCTCTGTGTTAGCGCTTTAAAACACCTGCTACATCCTAGATTTTGAAAATAGGGTGTAATTTCATTTACTTACAAATATGTACAGATGGAGCTGTAAGTACACAACTTCTATATTTGATATTTTAGTAGAAACAAAATAGAAAATTTTACATCTCACAATAAATACTCTGTACTGTTAAGTGCCATAGCATGCGTTAACTTTGCCGTTTAACATTTTCATTGTGTAATATATGTACATGACGGTTGCTACACTATTCAGTTTGGCTTCATATTACAAATACAAATATAATAAGGAATGTTCTTGCTTTCCTATTTATAAGAAAAAAATTAATGAAACATTAAATTTTCCAGGGCATAGGTCAGAGCAAATTAGATATTTTTCTTTTACAAACATTGATCAACCATAACTTTCAAAAGGGCGGTGCAAAAACTATAAAAAATTTAAACTGACATGAATGAAAAAAGATGCAAATAAAATGGGTTTTTTTTATGGTTGAACCCAAAATAAACTGTTTATTACATTTTTTTATATGTATAGCTTAGTCATTTATTTCCTTTTTTTTGTGTGCCTTTTTCCTTTTACTGTTCTTTAACTTCTTTTTTTCTTTTTTCCCTTTTGTGATGAAGATGAATGTGAGAATTGATTTTCCGAGCACAGACATTGCCATTTCTGTGTGCCTAAGTAAAAGGAGGAAACCATCTAAAACATTCAGTTGCTGCAACCACAACATTTCAACACATTCAAACTTTTCCTTTACAAGCTAACAGTCTATTTCTTGTTTGCACTGCACTCCCCACCACTGAGGTTACTGTTAACAATGTTTGTTTGCAATGTACTAGCATGCTAGTATGACTTACAGTATAACTTATTTCCTGTAAATAGCTGAACTGTTGCCCTCTCATTCTCATGCAGCTATCAGTAAATATGTTTGCATAGATTAAATGATCGCCTAATGTAAGAAAAAATACATTGAAATAAAGTAATTTTAAGCTGGAGGAATTACAACCTTTGTCTCTGGCCATATTATAAACTTCTACCACCTTTTCTACAAACTGTGATAACAACCTATTTGTTCTTTGGGCACAAAGACGTCTTAGAGTCAGTGCTTCATCTTTTAGTAAATTTTAAATGGACTAACACTGACAGAATGTTTCAACTGTGAGCACTCAAAGCACTTTTTATTAGAAAGCTCATTCACTCACACACTGATACGGAGCTTTATTCTGGGCCTTAAGTGCTTTCCCACAGTTACCAATGCATGTTGGTAGCACTTTGAGGTTCCATGTCTTGCCCAAGGACACTACAGCACTAGTGAAGCCAAGGAATTAAACCACCCACCTTCTGAATGGGGGACAACTCGGTCTATACCCAGAGCCAGAGCTCTCAAGTCCTTGTCCAGCCTTTATATCAAGTCATCTTGCTTATACATGTTACACCATATGAGTTAACATGCAGGTTTGTGAGTTATATTTGTCTTCCTACTCACTGACAAGGAGGGATATCAGTTTTTTCCCCAAATTTAGGGAAAAAAACTTTCCATTTCGCAGCGGAGGACTTTACAGTGTTCCCAGGAGTTATGCTGTCCTAACATTTTGCCTCTGGCAGAGTTTCCCAAGGCAAGGCAATTGGTGTTGGGTGAATGGGCAGACTAAGTGTGATTCAGAGGACTCTTCTGAAGACAATATGAATGGACTCTGTCTCACTTCAACCAGATCAAGGCTCGTGGTCCAATCCTTTGTTGCTAAAACTGGTTCTTGGGGATTAAGAAAGTGATGTCCTTCAGGGAGAAGTGGTATGGTGTCACAGTGTGTGGAAGCAGACTGTCTGGAGTGTGAATAGTGGACTCAAACGCAGACACAATGGAACTTGGAAAGTAACTTGAATTAACAAAAGGTACGAACAAAGGGCAAGTCAAACTGATGCAAAACTATTAACCTAAACTGGGAAAACTAAAATTGAACATGAACAAACCTGGACATGAACACATTAAAAACTTGGAAATGTGAAACAACAGATGACCTGGCAAGGAATGAATGAAAACACACAGACTAAATACATACAGGAGGTGATCAGGGGAAGTGAAAACACATGGGGAAACAGCTGACTGCAATTAACATGATGATGCCACGGGGGAAGTGAAACTAAACACAATGAACAGGGGACACCAGACCTCTTCAAAATACAACAGGAAATATAACGAGACACAGACATGGCAACACAAGACTGACAACATCGACACACAGACACGAAACACATGAAAGGCGAGGGAGACTTAAACACAGGGGTGAAGGCACAAAGGGAATCTAATAAAAAATGAACTTTGACAGGGCTACATAGGCAAAATAGAACTGAACTTCGATAAGCTAATGAACTTAAACATAAACCGTAAACATCAAAATATATTAAAACTCAAAACACTGGGTCAAATGACCCAGGATCGTGACATATGGATCTAAATCAGGATCAAAAGTTTCAGTCATTTGAAAAAGTAATTTGGAACTGAAAGTCTAAGTTTTGATATTTAAAAATGTTTTTTAAAAATGTGTTTAAAAGAAGAAATGAATAATTTATTTTGAATAAATTATTATTTTTCATGCATTTTTTTTTTTTACGGTTTAATTTTTTTTCTGCTTCAGAGTCATTTTTTGGTTTCAAACCCTTTTTTCCAGTTTCAGATTTGTTACTCTGATTTTGTGTTGTGGGTGTGTATCAAGGGGTAGACGCAGCTGCCTTGTCACATTTATTACAAGTTAAAAATTCTCTCCACCACCTCTCCTTCTCGGGATGCTGCTGGCACCAGCCAACAGGTACGAAACACAGTTTCTCCCATTATCATATAATGGAATATATTGATAAGTTAATGTTTGTAACATATTGATATACATTAAGGTCAAAGATAAAGTAAGGTATAAAGGTGTATTAAGGGGGATGGGGGATTTTAATTTCAATGTAATATACAGAAATGAGCGGGTGATTCTTTTATTTCTCTACGGAGTTCATCACTCTTATAGCTTAGCGACCAGGATCAAAAGTCTGAAACTGGAAAAAAAAAAAGACCTGAAAACTGAAAAAAATTAGACTTGAAACTAAAAAATGAATTTGAAGCTGAAAATTAAAAACTGTTAAGAAAAAGATTTGCATGAAAACAAAAAAGTTTATTCAAAATAAAATTATTCATTTGTCTTTTAAACACATTTTTTTCCAGTTTTTAAATATTAAAACTTAGAATATCAGTTTCAAATCATTTTCTCAACTGAATAAAACATTTGACCCTGATTTACCTCCATTAAGGTATTAAATATACCAGTGTAGTGGAGATATCAAAGATAGGCACGGCTGTGGCACTGATTCAGTCTTTGAGCACTGCGGTCGCCCCGGTGTGTCGGCCAGAACACCACTTAAGGCCAAACTGTCCCAGAGTATGAAAGAAGAAGGGAGCTTGAGGTTCCGTTTGAGGCACTTCATTGTCACCATTCAATTTCTGCGGCTGTAAACACAGCGGGTGTACATAGGTGTGTGTGTGGTTTTCTACAAAAGAAATAAACAATGGAAATAACAACAAATAAAGAGAATAGACAAGACAAACACTCAAATACAGACATAATACAATATAGTTCAAATTTCAAATTCAAATTCAAATTTTATTTGTCACGTACACAGTCATACACAGTACGATATGCAGTGAAATGCTTGGACAACTGCTCGTGACCTAAAGAAAACAAAAAAGGAAAGGCTATGAATAAGATAGGAAATAAATATGAAAAATTAAAAAGGGTAAATTTAACTAGGAAGGAATAAAATATAAATTAAGGTTAAAAATGAAATAACTGTACAACACAAATTAGAATGAAGGGTAAATTTAACTGGGAAGAATAAGATAAAATATATAAATTAAAGTTGAAAATAAAATAACTGTACAACAAAATACACAATACACAATATAGAACTATATAAGAATGTATGAAGAAATCTAAATATAAATAAATATATACACAATAACAGCAGCTGTACAAGTATTAACTGGAAATGAAGAATATAGTGACCAGTGTTGTGCAAAAACAAAGTCCAGAAAGTCCAGTGTGTGTGTAAGAACCATATGTGTGGGTCAGTACTGTGTGGTGGTGTGATTGAGAGACCGTATCGCCTGCGGGAAGAAGCTCCTCCTCAGTCTCTCTGTGTTGGTCTTCAGGGAGCGGAATCGCTTTCCTGACCTCAGCAGAGAGAACAGTCTGTTGTTGGGATGGCTGAGGTCCTTCACGATCTTCCTGGCCTTGGTCCAGCACCGCCTGCTGTAGATTGAGTGCAGGTCAGGGAGCTCGGAGCGGATGGTGCGCTCAGCTGACCGCACAACCCTCTGTAGAGCTCGTCTGTCCTGCATGGTGCTGTTCCCGAACCAGGTTAAGATGTTTCCCGCCAGGATGCTCTCTATGGTGCACGAGTAAAAGTTCCTGAGCACCTTGGAGGGCAGTTGGAAGTCTCTCAAGCGTCTGAGGTGGTAGAGACGCTGTCGGGCCTTTTTCACCACGGTGTTGATGTGACAGGACCATGACAGGTCCTGCGTGATGTGAACTCCGAGGTATTTGAAGCTGTCCACTCTCTCCACTGGGCACTCGTTGATGACGGGGGTCTGGTAGTTCCTCTCCTGCTTAGTGCTGAAGTCCACTATCAGCTCCTTTGTCTTACTGACGTTTAGAAGGAGGTTGTTCCTCTGGCACCAGTTCTCCAGATTCCTAATCTCCTTCAGGTAGGCCGTCTCGTTGTTATCAGAGATCAGGCCCACCACGACGGTGTCGTCAGCAAACTTGATGATGGTGGTGGAGCTGGTAGTGGCCACACAGTCATATGTGTACAAAGAGTACAGCAGGGGGCTCAGAACACACCCCTGGGGGGCTCCAGTGCTGAGAGTGGTGGAGGCTGAGACATGTCCGCCCATCCTTACTGCCTGTGGTCTGCCAGTTAGGAAGTTGGAGATCCACTGACACATAGATGAGCTGAGTCCCAGATGCTCCAGCTTGGTGGTGAGTGTGGAGGGAATTACGGTGTTAAATGCAGAGCTGTAGTCTATGAAGAGCATTTTAACATAATTCCCCCTTCTAGTGTCCAAGTGAGTGAGTGATGTGTGGAGGAGATGAGAGATGGCATCATCTGTGGAACGATTTGGACGGTAAGCGAACTGTAGTGGGTCCAGTGTGTCTGGTAGTGAAGAAATGATGAAGTCTCTGACCAGGCGTTCAAAGCACTTCATCACTACTGAGGTGAGGGCTACAGGGCGATAGTCATTGAGAGAAGCAGGGTGGGGTTTCTTCGGGACAGGAACAATGATGGACTCTTTGAAGCATGTGGGGATCACCGACTGAGATAAAGAGATGTTGAATATCTCAGTGAACACAGGAGCTAGCTGGTATGCGCAGTCTCTTAGGATACGACCTGGGATGCCGTCTGGTCCTGCTGCTTTCCTGGTGTTCACTCTCTTGAAGGCTCTCCTTACTTCATGCTCGGAGATGACGAGCACGTTTCCGGTGCTGGCAGTATCTTCCTGTCTGCAGCCGTTAGCGCCGCTAACACTAGCATTGTTGGAGACCTTAGCTGCAGCCTCGAAGCGAGCATAGAAAGTGTTCAGCTCGTCTGCCAGAGTCACGGCCGCGTTCGTCATACCGGTTGTTGGTGCTTTATAGTCCGTTATTGTCCTTAGTCCCCGCCACAGGCTCCTAGAGTCACTCTGTTGGAGTTGTGACTCTAGTTTCCTCCCGTAGCGCTGCTTCGCCTCTTTCACCGCCCTCCGCACGTTATATGACGCAGCTTTGTACGGGTCCATGTCCCCCGTCATGAGTCCCGTGTTGTAGGCAGCGGTGCGGGATCTCAGAGCGTCGCGGATGGTTTTATCCACCCACGGCTTCTGGTTGGGAAACGTTGTGATAGTCTTTGTCTCCACGGTATCATCCGCTAGTTTCCCGATGAATCCCACAACCGCTTCCGTAAACACGTTGACGTCATCGTCGGAGCTGTTTCTGAACATGCCCCAGTCTGCGTCATCGAGTGCGTCCTGTAACGCGGCCACCGATTGATCCGTCCAGCGCGTGACCTTCCTCTGAACCGGAACTTCCTGTTTCAGCCTTTGTTTGTATTTTGGCATGAGGAAGATGGCGGCGTGATCAGATTTGCCAAACGGGGGGCGGGATTGTGCCTTGTAGCCGTCCTTGACCGTAGTGTAGCAGTGGTCCAGTGTCCTTTCACCCCTGGTGGGGCAGGTGATGTGTTGATAAAAGTTCGGCGCTGCGCGTTTGAGGTTGGCGCTATTAAAGTCCCCCGTCACAATAAGCGCAGCGTCCCGGTGTTGTGTCTGGTGCTGTGTGAGTGCCTCATGCACTCATGAACGCGATCCTTCCGGTCAAACTACGATCGCTATTTGATTAATCCTCGTACCTTATTGTTCGCTACAAACTCCGCTACTTTAAAGTAAACAATCACAAGCATCACATACAACATACAGAGAAGGTCTGATAACACAGGAATGACGTTATGGACATACGAGCGACCGTACATACGTCAACAAAGCTAAACCGGGGTAAGCTAACAACATAAATTAGCATATGAAATGAGGGTGAACTCACGCGTTGCATGCGTGGCCTACCGCTCCAACTATGGACTACATTAGCTCCTAAATGGTAACATACTACAGTACTGACACAAACAAAGGCAAAATACAACACAGGTCAATACTTACTTGTCATTTACGCACACATAACATTCCCCAGGAATCAGTGCACCCCCTCCGGACCAACACTGCTCATCCGACATTAAACTGCCCACCTTACTAACCGGATGATGTCACTAGAAGGTGAGCTGGCCCAAACTGACAGAAGACTGAATCTTAAATGAGCTTATATAAACTTATAAACACCAATAAACTATTCTATGAACTTTGGGGCCTTTTATACAAAGTAAATGATACTGTGGTATTTATGTTTTGTGCACACACTGGATCAGGATGTTGTTGATATAATTTGGATACATTGTACCATGTAATGAAAATCTGATTCTGTGACATAGATGTTGAGTGTTGAGTGAAGCACATATCTTTTTTATCCTAACCCCACCACAGTGTCCAAGTTTCAGTCTTCTTGGCTCAACTGATTTTCAGTGGAAGTTTTCAGTAAAGTTTGGTACTAAAATAGGAATTGGCAGGATTTGGGTAGGCTTTGAAAAGTGAGAAGAAACGTGGTGATCTTGGAGGTCTTCACTTTTGGACTCGATGTTTCCCATCTCAGTACTAACTGCCCACATGTATTGCCCACACAAGAACAAGAAACAAATAAAAAGAAATAATCTTACCTGCTTCTTCCTGAATGTATTCATGTATTCAGCTGGCAGTAGAGTAGAATTAAGTGTATCTGTGATGTGTAAAAAAAAAAAAGGGGGACAATAATAACGCAGATTGTGTCAAAAGTACAAATAAAGTATTATGATGAATTGGACTATCACTTTTCAAATATAGTAAAGTTATTCATTATGATTCAGTGTATTTTGGTTGGGCGTTTAGAGTAAGTTTAGTACATTGCTTCGTTGAAGGAGAATGCATCCATGCAATTAAAAGTGGATAAAAATTAGATCCAGATGTCCCTGAGTGCTTGAGAACCCTCCATTTCCCTCCATGCAAGCCCTGGTAATGTCCCTTTCACTGCATTACACATGCACACATCCTCAGCATGATACTGAAACACAACAGCCCAATGGGAGTGTGGACATCATGTCAGGGAGGAATCTGGGACAACTGTCTGTGCCAATGCTTGTTGTCCTGTAAAACAAGAGACATTTCCATAGAGCTTTATTTGTTCTGTAATATTGCTAGATCCACTTTCTTATGGAGTGTAATGTTGCTGGCTTTTGTTAATTATTTATATCATTGATCTCTGTCCCTGTGTTTCTTAGTGTTCAACTCTCCCCAGTTTCTTCAGTGTTTCACTCTCTGGGTCACTTTTTTATTGCTTCAAGTAGTCTTTAAGTAGTCTTCAGGAATAGTTCTCCAGGCTTCTTGAAGAACATTCAAAGTCTTCTTTGGGTGCTGGCTGCCTTTTGTTTAATTCTCTGTTAAGCGGGTGCCGCATTGCTTCAATAATGTTAAGGTCCCGCTTCTGGGGAGGCCAGTCAGTGACTCTAGTGTTCTGTTGTGTGTTTATCCAGGTATGCTTTGATTGCATTGGTGCTGTCATGCTGAAAAATAAAGTCACTGCCAGATACTTTCAATATGGTATTGCGTTATTGATCCGACACTTTTCTGTGCTGATAATTCCATTAATTTTGACAAGAAGGCCAATGCCCCTGGAAAAAATGCAGCCACAAACCATGACAGAGCCTCCACCATGTTTTACAGATGGCTGTCGACACTCACTGTTGTAGCTCTTTCCTGATCCCCTCCTGATGCATTTTGATGACATAAATATAATATAAAAAAAATAGGTAAAGAAGGTAAAATGTATTTATTAAGCGCTCTCACAACAGCTACATACAGAAAGAGTGAACTATATAAATACATAAAGTACAATAATAGGCAACAAATTTTTTTTTACTGTTGCTACTGATTTTCAGTCCAGTTCTTTTGTAGTCTGGTATTCCTCAGCCTTTTCTCCCTGTTCCTGTTTTTTCCTTAAGAACAGCTTGTTGACAGTCACCCTTCCATTGAGACCATTTCTGATGAGGCTCAGGCAAACAGCAGATGGATCAACCGAAGGGCCAGATGCATCTTTCAGGTCCTGTATCAGGCTTTTATTGGATTTTTTTTCCTGTTTCTTAATAACATGACTTTGAAATACTGTTTATCTGCTGTACTACCACTTTTTTTTCCTTCTACTTGTCCAGTTTCCTCAGTTTTTTTAAGACCACCCTGCACGTGATACATGCACGTGATTGGTGCAAAACGATATTTCTTTTAAAGACATGACATTAAAACACAATCAAAGCATCCATTATTGGTTTCATTGAGGTTGTCAGTGCATCAGCTTAGGAGTTGATTAGAGGTATTTATCAGATATTACTTGTTCACATTTATGACCAAAATATCAAACCAGTTAGTGGTGCAGTATTATAAGAAAGCTGCCAGTTGGAAAATTAAACGAATGAAAGTGGAACCAATTTATTTTTAAATGAAAAAAAAATTAACAGGTATGCCTGTCAAACTGTAGCATCATTGGTATTTTTGATATATTTAGCTGAAGAAATTGGAATGTTATTTGTAAACAGCAGTGGTTCATCCCTTGAGCTGGATGCCTTTTTATGCCTGAATGACTCAGCATTAAGTGGCTTAACAAACAATATATATATTACAAGAAACGCTGGCACCTTGGAAAAATTACCAAGGCAGAGACTGGACCAAAATGCAGATGATGCAGGAAAACATGAACTAGTTTAACAAAAGGCGAGCCCTTTATTTAAGCTGAACATAAAAGTACAAAAGACAAAACAAAGTGCAATGAATAACCTAAACCTGGAAAACCTGAGAGACACAAGGGGTGATGAGCAGAGACTCTAACAAGGGACAAGGGGAGACTGAGACGATATAGACACAAGGGGGAAAATATAGGAGTGGAGACAGCTGGGAAACACAGCAGACATAACAAGGTAAGGAAAGCAAACTGAAAGTAAAAAACGAGAGACAAGGACTATCAAAATAAAACAGGAAACAAATGGAGATGCAGACTAAGACACAGAGGCTTGATGCTAAGACAGGGATAAACAAACATGGGAACACACGACAAAGGACGAGAAACAGAGGGAAGAACATGGGAACAGGTAAAGGAGACAGAACACTGAGACATGGCTGGAAAGAGGGACAGCGGATAAAGGAGAGAGATTTAAGCATATATTTATTTATTTTCTTACTCCTTTTTATATCTATTTATTAGATTTTTTTTTTGCACTGATGTAGCCGGTGCCTCGTCGTCTCGTCTCTCTGTATGCTGCACTGGATATAGCAGAGATGACAATAAAGTTTACTGTGACTTTGACTTGACAAGATCCACAAGTCCAGAATACCAAGCACAGGCCAAAGACCCAGACCCATGACAAAATAGAATAAAGTGTAGGGTGGTTCAGGACTTTTGCACAATATAGCTCGCTTCAGTTTGAAAACCTGTCTGTGTCTCCATTTGTGTGTTGTTGTTTTTTTACTTTTTGAGGTATGTGAGGTTTTGTTCAGTCAATTTTACAGCCCTGCATACATGTTTCTGTCTGTCAGTCACTTTTAGGAGCTATGACAGCTTTTGACCCACTGGTATTGCAGCTCACATACTAAGAGGGAGGTAATAACAGTGCAGCACAAAGCCCATCTGTGATCTTTTAGTACGCCTCCCTATGTGAGCTGGGTGATGAAGAGACAGAGAAGGAAAAAAAAAAGGTGGGGTCATAAGGCCCCCGAATATCCACTTAAGACTCATGAAAATGAAAATTGTTCAAAGCACTCAAAGAATCCAATGCAGGCATCCTTCACTGTTCTGCTTCTCGGCGCTGGCAGTGACTCAGACCTGGATTGCCAGTCATTTTTCTTCCCTTCAGCCGAATAGAATCCCAGAGTTAAGAGGCAACTGCTTGATGATCACTGACATTGAGAGAGCCCTGCTCAGTGACCCCTGTGACCCACAGCCTTAAATCTCCAAATGAGAAAAAGAAGAAGAAGAAAAAAAAGGAGAGGAGGAGCAGTTTATGATATCGCACTTCAGTGAGCACCGCAGAAGAGAAAAATAAGTATCAATTTTACGAGGGGCTTTAAATCAGGATGGGTTTGCAGGGACGACTTTATCGTTCAATCTGGCCGGCTGCTCTGGGGGTGTTAGTGAGGTTAGACAAGCAAGCGGCGAGCACGCCCGCCTCGTCATAACAATAATCATCTAGCTAAGCCCAAGGCTCACGACCTGTAAATTGATTAAGGAGAGGATGGTGACAGAAAGATTCTCAGCGAGGTTCTCCGAGGCGCTGGGCGATGAATTTTCAGACATTCATTAGGTGCATTGTCTGTCCAAGCGTGCTGATTCCAAAGTGGAGATGATGAGAGGGTGTGAGGGGGTAATGGGAAAACTCCAAACTCATTGGCGGTGTTTATACAAGCTTTCTACCATGAAGAGAAGGGCCACGGCCTGCTTTGTCCTGAGATGAATAAAAAAAATCGTCTTCTCTGTGTTTTATTATGGGGTTTCATTCTTCCCAAATTAGAGCAGATAAATCACTTATAGAAAAACGACGGTGCGTTTTTGTGCGGTGTGGGTGTTTAACACCTGTTTGTATCTGCCTTGGTGTTTGTCCACCTGTCTGTGCATTTTGTGTGCATCTCTGCTATTACACCCATGCCTGCACACGTGTCTGTCTGTGTGTCGACTTAAGTCAGCAAGAGGCATAAAGCAGCAGTTGGTTATTTCTGTGTTGGGGGGGGGGGGGGGGGGGTCTTGCCTGAGGGACCATGATTAGGACGCTGAATCAGACTCCCCGATCATACGTCACAGGAAAATCATGCAGTTTTAACTTCTTCTGACTTGTTGACACAAACAAGTTAGACATGACTCCATATAACATTAATCAGCCCCTCCAGGAAATTCGAGGATGCTGCAGCAGAGGGTTTTTTTATGCAACATGTACAGTTTCCGTGACAATATTATGAGGCTTTGCAATTGTGGCCAATCTTACACAGCATAACTCATCATTTTAAGGATAACAAAGGCCGCATTAAACTATTTGGACATTTGCACCATTTTTTTTTATCTATAATTTTTTCATTGTACACCACTACCGAAGATTTGAAATCTATCATTTTGTGATCAAAGTACAGACGTTAAGCTTTCATTTTGCATTGGGTACTTATCCGTTTGCACTAGAAAGTGCATTGTGAGCTGGACAGCAGGTGACAGTGAGGACCTGGACATCCTCAGTGTCAGACTGGCTTTTGGGACGTGGTCTAAGGCCATGCGTCTTAGGCTACATCCACACTAATGCATTTTTGTTTGAAAACGCATCATTTTCTCTCCGTTTTGGCCTTCTGTCCACACTGAGACGGCGATTTTGCTCAAGGAAAATGCTGCGTTTTGAAAACACTCTCGAAAACGCATACATTTGAAAACGGTGCTTTCGCGTCGCAGTGTGGACAGCGAAAACGGAGACTTTCGAAAACGATGAGGCATTTTAGTCATGTGATGCACTCATGTGACCAATTAAACCAAGATAACTGCTGCATAATGCCCTCCGCTGTTTTGTCAATTTTGCCAGCCCTATTAAAGATTAATATCAGTTTGTACATGCTCCAGATAACTTTTCTTCAGATCCTTTAATTCTCAATCGTTTTTGCAACTTTGTATTTTTGTGTTACTTGCAGCAACAACTCCACCTCATTGTTAGTCCATTTAAAAAACTCAGTGCTTTTCCTCAACATTTTGCCGCAACGTTTCAAAGAGCCGGAAAGTAAATAAACGGCAGACAGAACTGGGGAGCTCGAATCTTCTTGCGTTTAACGCATGCGCAGTACTGGAACGTAAGTGTTTTCGGCCGTTTCAATGTGGATGCACAGCTCTGTGAAAACAGCTGAAAACGATAGTGTGGACGCGGAGTGTCCATTCAAAAAAATTCCATTCAAGATATTTTAGTTGCTTAATTCTGCATGCAATAATGAGGAAACAGTCCTTACCTGGCAATGAAACTGTTAGTCAGTTGTTCAGCAGTTAATCTAATACTTTTGTCAGCCTCCTTGAATTAAAGCTAAAGTTTAATCAAATCTTTATGTCTGTGAAGGTTCTCAGTCATCCAGGTCATCGTTGTCAAAGGAGCTTGCAAAGAAAAGCCTCTGGACTTCTTTAAGTTGTTTGAAGACGTTTCACCTCTCATCCGAGAAGCTTCTTCAGTTCTAAGGTCAAATGGTGGAGAGTCCCAGATATAAACCTAGTGGGAGTATCCCCCCAAAGAGGGCTTGTGTTTGGTCCAAACAGCCACTTCACAAGCACATGGCACAACACAGAAGAGCCACCTCCACAGGACAAGACTCAGCTGTCCATCTGCATCTTAAGGATAAAGGACACTCTTTCAAGGATGCCAATGTTCACATTTTGGACAGAGAGGACAGATGGTTTGAAAGAGGAGTGAAAGAAGCCATCTATGTCCACTGTGAGCGACCATCGTTGAACAGAGGCGGGGGTTTACGACACCAACTCTCTGCCATCTATAATCCAGTTTTGAGATCCCTTCCCAGATGCCTTAACGCCCACTCACATCCTGGGCCATCTGACCTCAGGAATTCGCATGATAAGGTGGGGCCAGGTTTCACAATGAACTCACCCGAAACTCTGGCTGATTGGGACCCACACCCAGTTTCACACCTTGGCTCAGGCGATTAGAGGATGAGAGGTGAAACGTCTTCAAGTAACTTAAAGAAGTCCAGATGCTTTTCTTTGCAAGCTCCTTTGACTAATCAAATCTTTGTTTAAAACTCACTTTCATGGTGCACAAAACATGTGTTTTAAACATCCATTTTTTTAAACAGTCATCCAGTTGAAATCAAAGGCAGGCTGGCAGTTGGAATGTAAAGTGCTGCAAAGTTTCCTCTAACTTCTTAAGCCACACCATCTTTTTTAATAAGCTTGGATTCAATGTCTAGTAATTGTTCAGTAACCCATATTAGGCTTGGGCGAGTGCACACTCGCACAGCCACACACTGCCCAAAATAAAAGATCAGTTCAGGAAATTTGCATTTGGTCAAATAAGGACACAAGGAAGGTATGAAGGAGTACATGTATATATTTGGGCGAGAAAGCAGCATACTACATTTCTAAAATTGTTTGAAATATTGCTGTAAAGAGCCTATATTCTAATATAGCTATCACCCCCCCTCAAAAGTATGCAAGCAGATATGGGCAACACTTACTGTCTCAATTGAAAATGCTTTTGTAACATCAGTTTCAAGTCTAACAGGACTAACCTCACTAACCATATTGTGGCCAATCAGTAATTAGTAACCCCTCATTAACCTCAACCTGTAGCACACAGCTGCTGGCAACATCCAAATCACAATACCCAAACGCATCATTTTACTCTTTCAAGCTAGGTTTGTGAGCAAATGTATTTGAACAGCATTAAGCGCTCTCTTTACCTCTTTCATTAACAACTCCATACATATGAACTACTCTCATTCCACTTCTATTAATTACTCTTCCTCCAACGCAGCAACAGCTGTGCTAACTAAGGCCCTAGACCAAAGTCCTGACTTTTTTTTGAAACTATCTCCAGAGGCTACCTTACCCTCAGGCAGTAAACTGAAAACCCTAATTTAATCTTTTACCTACAGACATGTATTCTTTGATTCCCTGTCCTCCCTAAACACCAAGGGTTTTTTTTTTTTAGGTTTGAAAACAAAGAAAAACAAACAGGCACGTCTCTGTCTCTAAGGTTTTTTTTTTCTTTTTTAAGATCTCCCTGGAGATGTCGTGGTGCACTGTTAAAGTTGATTCCTAGTGACACAGAGCCACAGGAGCAAAACAGGAAAAAAAGCTCAGAGGGCAGCTGAGGAAGAGGGTGATACCAATTTTTGTTTTGTAAAGGAATGGTTTTCTCTACTTATCAGGCATTTATCTGGACAGGTATCTCTGGAATATCCAATAAACTGTAAAAGAACATCAATAAGCGATGCTTCATCCTCCAGTGTTGTGTTTTTATTCACATCTTGAAAAGCCAACACATAATGTTACAGCTTGCAAAGCATACTAAGACACACTGCAGTAGGTTGGCTTATTACACTCTAAAGGCTGGTTTGAAAAAATTTGCATTTGACATTTTGTGCTGTGAAAAACTGGTCCCATATAAGTTCATTAGCCTGGGAAATGGCAGACGTGACACTAGAGAGAATAACTCACTTGCTGGTGATCTTAAAACTTGGTTTTCAATGGAATCTGAGCTACATACTCAAATAGCATTAGAAACCTTAAGTGCTGTGCAATACTGCAAATTCTGGTATCTATCTGATACCAAGTAAATGCAAGTATTGCCAACAGTGTTGGTCAAGTTACTTGAAAAAAGTAATCAGTAACTAATTACTGATTACTTCCCTAAAAAAGTAATCCCGTTACTTTACTGATTACTTATTTTCAAAAGTAATTAATTACTTAGTTATTTAGTTACTTAGTTACTTTTTAAAAACACAATTTACAACCTGAATAGGTGATAAAGCGATAGATCTTTCAGCCCAATTCTACTTTTTCTACATAATCCATCATACAAAATGTAATCAAATGGAAAAGTCTCTTTTTAAAACTTGTTTTTAATTAGTTTTAATCTTTTAACTTTATGCATCAAGCAAAAATGTAATTATATGCAACTTTCTCTGACTGGAAGAAATTTGTTTAATATTTAAATCTATTTTCTGCACATTCCAGCACATAATTTTTTGTGTTTACACTCAGTCTTTCAAATAGATGCAAGTAAAACACAGCAGAAAATAAATAAAGTCAAAGACTCAGTGGTCCTGTCGCTCTATTTTCACCTGTAAAGCAGGAGTGGGGTAGGCGGAGGTTTACCCTGGTGCAGGTGTGCCGCGGCGGTCAGTTGAAGAATCCGCAACTTTCTCTGTGAGTTTCCCATTACGTGGCAGCGCACTCGGTGCTTGCTTGGAAGTTTAGGGGTTTTTTTCGCTGTAAAAAGAAGTTTTCTTCCCACGCACAACAGACACTAATGTTTTTGTCACTTTTTATGGAATCAAACTCAAAATAAGGTCAGTACTTCCACACTTTAAACGCTGCACGCTCATACTCTCTCCCGGACTCGATATATGTGTTGATCTGCACACAGCTGTTGTCACGAACGTCGCACTTGCTTACGTCACTGTCATGAGACATTCTCGCAAAAAAATCACGGTTTTAGTAACGCAGTAACGCAGTGTTCCTACGGGAAAGTAACGGTAATCTAATTACCGTTTTTGCAATAGTAATCCCTTACTTTACTCGTTACTTGAAAAAAGTAATCGGACTACAGTAATGCGTTACTGTTACAAGTAACGCGTTACTGTCCATCTCTGATTGCCAATACCAATACAGATGGGAGTACTTTTACCCTGTAACAGCAGCTTATGTAGGGAAGAGCAGTGTGTCATGATTTATGATTTGAATCAATCAATTAATTAGCAAATTCTAAACACATTTTAAGGACCATTAAATCACTGGGACTTTTGCTTTCCACAATAATTAGTTAAAATAATTCACACAGCATAGCGCACCTCCAGATCACCCACAGTACCTTATGATTGCTATTTTAAGACCTCTGAATAAAATTGTGATTGTAGTGGAGGAGGACAAGCAGAGGGTTGGTGGGACAGAGGAGGGTGCTAGGAATAGGGGGAGAGTGAGGCAGATAGTTCAAAAAGGTAAAACAAAAGCAACAAAAAACTAGCAGATGTAAAATTTAATATTTTAGTGGAAAACAAATATGTAAATTTTTTGATTTACTGTTATGGCCACTAACTTTTATTAATTAGATTAATTAATTTTATATTTTGGGGGAGAAAAAACAAATGTTCATGTCCCTGTTTTCTTATTAAGCACAACTAGTGGTCAAAGCTAACTCCCAATTTTTAATACTAAAGTGACTCATTAGCAATATTCAATCACTACATTTAAATTCTTTAATAGTAGAAGCTGTGCAGTTATACCTAATTATTCTTTTTCATTTTAATGCAAAACTCTTGAAGACTGAAATTTCAACAAAAAGGAGAGTTTATTCAGAATCTCAGATTAGGAAAGTCTTTTTTAAAAAGCACTTGCAGGTTTAATCTGGATTTAAGAAATCTTCCACATGATATTTATTTCAACAGCTCCAGGAAATCCATCAGTCTGCTGTTTATTTGTAGAAGCTTCACAATTTAAGAAGAAGTTGACACACCTGTCTTCAAACATCAGTAGAGGAGATGGGCAGGGGAGAGAAAAACTTTATATTTGAAAAAGAAAACAGTGATATTGACTCTATAGTTTTACAGTTTGTTGGTGTGAATTTCCATTTCAAACGCACACCAATGTCATTAACACACATGGCCCTGCTTTTGCCCTTTTTTCTACTCTTTACACCACATGGACCAATGAAAGTGCAAAAAGAAAAACCAAAGGCATCCAGAGCAACTGGGCTCTCCTCCACTGAAGGATTATATTAACCTTTCCACAGATGTCACTATATAATAAGTGGTACCCTGTGCTGCGCAATGGCATTTCTCTTGGGTAAGGTGCAGGGGTCCTCTTGTTAAATGGCACACATAATATCTCTGTCTGTGCACTCCCTAATCAGCAGCTAATATCACTGTGTGTATAGAAATATATTATGTGTATGTGTGAAAACATTAACGTGACAATGGTAAAGGAAAGCAAATGAATGCATATAGTTATGTTTTGGATAGAGACTGTAGACAGCCTCTAAAGTCTTAGTTCTTGAACTTTTTCTGTCCAATGTCAGAGGTTGGAAAACACTTCTTACATTGCAGTGACTTCCCAGCTTGGGAACCCCTGAGTTATATAGCAAGCAGCAATTGCTAGAAATGACAAATGAAAAGTTCCTAAAATCCCCAGTATACAGCAGAAATGTATAAAAATAAACAAAATAAGAAACATTAAAGCTATCCCTGTATATCTTTAGCTCTAGAAAAAGAAACCACCCTTTTCAGTACTGCCGTGAATTATCATCCCTGCACATAAAGCTAGCTAGCCAGCTAACCAACAAGCTAGTTCTTTTAAAAAAGGATAAAAAACATACATTGGAGTTACCGTGAATACTGTAAGTTATCAATGTTTAACATTTATCCATCTAAAAGGTACACAGAGAGTGAGTAAAAGACCAAAAACCCAAACTTTTATTCAATAACACACTGTGGTGTTTCACAGACAGGTAAGCAGCAAGACAAACAATCCAGACAGGGAGCAGACAAAAGGTAAAGTCAAAATAACATACTGAACTAAAGCTGTGTACAAGACAATCAGATTTTCTGTTACTAATTTGCAATGTTAGACAGCACCAAAAGAGAATCAAAGAAGTTACCACGTTGTTGCAGACTCTTGAAAATATTCTATTTGTGATTTGAGATTTGTTAGTATCATTGACAAGTTGGTTCTGTCTCTATAATATAAATATTTTCAGGCAAGGAGTTCACACATTTTAGGTACACTTCACTTTATCTCCATGAGCTCTGTTTTATATCCAACATTTCCCTTTACCATACGAGCAGATTTTGGAAGGGGGTGAATCGATTTGGCTCTGCGGCCTGGCTTCAGCATTTCAACCAAGTGGGTATCAGTAGATCATTATCAATTATTCAAAGCTCTGAGTGAAAAAATACTGTTACAAATGCCGAAAATGAAACACTTTTGAAGCCACTTAACTTCAGGTGGTTGGTTGATTGCTGATAAAGAAGGGGGGAACATTTAGAACATAACCATATGTCAGCAGGTGGTTGGGTTTTCCCAGTAGAGTTCAGCACATATTTCAGAGTTTTCATGGAGCCAGTACAAACTGACTATAGTGATAATCTCAAAATGGCCTTTGACATCATCAGGCAAGTAGTACCAGAGCTCAGGATGTTTAACCAAAAGAAGCTTATACGCTGTAACTTCTAGCCATCTAGATTTTTAAATATTTTAATTGAAAACCTGTTAATGGTAGTAGTCACTACCAGTAAGCATTATCATATGGAAAAGTAATTATATTGGCCCTTGTTTATGACAAGTCCCCAGAGGGATCCACAAAAGAAGAGTAAGAATATTAAGTGAAGATCTTTTCTTTATCAAACACTGTCTCGTCCTACTGTCCTGCATCGTGGTTTCAAAGCTCTACTGACCAGCCAGATTAGCGGACACAACCTCACAGGCCTTGCCTTGCGCAGTGTAGTGACTAAATAGACCAGTATATCAATGTGTAATCCACAATACTGCCATGTTAACATCTGTGAATAATTAAAAAAAGGAACTGATTATGAATGTGGTGACATGGAATACCACATCCAATTTCTAATCACTTCTTTTTACTCCAGTCTAAAGCTTGCTTTTTCTTTATTATTCTTTTATTATAAACTACTAACTATCATAAACTACTGCTACCATTTTCTGCCTTGGGTTGCCAAAGGTAGCATTATTGATTTTTTATAGAGAGCATTAATGGAAAAGTTACTGATTAATTGTGAGGGATGGCTATTGCTAAAGGGGTTGAATATTGGAAAACAACATCAAAACTACAAACTTATGGGATACAGTTCAACAAAGTAGTGGCTCAACTTAAAAAACAAAAAAATGAAAAACTAGGCATGAAATGAATCAAGAGTTTCATTGTGTATATTAACAAATATTTAAATATATTCTAACGTATTCTAATTTTTCAAGATATAGTGTGTAAAATCTCACCACTAGATTTCAGTAAATTGCAGATTGCAGTTAACTGACCGCTCATCTGCAGCGGCTACAAAACCGCTGTTTGGCTAAGCTATCAATATGATGGATGTCCAATTCTATTTAGTCTAGAGGAGGCTGTAAAGTCTAAACAAAAGTCAAAGAATCAGTGAAGCTCACTTCTGTCTGATGACAGCGACACTGAGGTGAGTTCTTGGGGATATCCTAAACTGTTTCATCGGTAAGCACTGTGTTTGTTTGGGGGCGCTGTTAGCTTCTGTTAGCTGCTGTTAGCCGGCATTAGTGAAACTTTCTTTGAAGCGGATCTAACATTGCTAGAATCAAACACTTTACAGATTATCGGATAATGTAATTAACCTTTTTCAAAGTGCAAGTGTAATTTTTAGGATACTTAAGCCTAACATGGCAGAATGTTAGCCTTTTATTAGCAGTTGTTGCTGTTGTGCTGGCTCACTTTCAGCTGTCCAGAGACAGGAGGGTCTTTTAGGGTTTGCTAGGTACAAGGCAGTTTTTCGCTCTGTTTCACAGCAAGAGGAACCATTGAGATGTAAAAATGAAGATGTTAAATTTGTAGACTGAGTGCTTTACAAGACACAATACAACTTGCTGAGTGACAAGAAGTCCTGTATGATTTCCCAATTGGGCATGCAACAAGATAAGAGTAGATGGGAACAGCATTGTGCAATTATTGCTCTTCCAACATCATCTGCTACCCGAAATATACAACAGCTTGAGAAAGAGAGAGAGAAATAATGAGACACATTGAGAAGGAAGAACATCCCCCTTCAGTTTTAAATATACAATTAAAGACTGTTGGCTCATGTTACACAACAGCACAGTCGGTGTGTTTAAGCAGTATTTATGTAGCAGACTGTCAGTTCAGGAACACATAAGACATCGTGAAGACACTAAAGTCTAACTTGCCAAGCTAACCATAAAGACTTGACTCTTCATTTCCTCGCAGCTCCTCTGAGGTTAAAACCAGGAGAGGAAGCACCAGTGCAGATATAAGAATGCTACTGATTTTATTTAACACTCAGACTCTAAGCTATTAAGCAATGTTTCCTACAACTTTCCATTTAAAAATAAATTGGTTCCACTTTAATTCATTTAATTTTCCAACTGGCAGCTTTCTTCTAATAATACTAACTCGTTTAACATTTTGGTCATAAATGCTAATAAGCGCAACCTGATAAATATTTCTATTCAACTCCTGTGGTGATGCACTCACAACCTCAATTAAATGTTTTAATTATGTCTTAATGTCAGGTTAGGAGTTTGAGTGAAATGTTTCTTTTCTTTTTAATTATGATTTTTGCACTAACAAGATGATTCCCAAAGAACTAATGGTTGAAAATGTAGCACATCTCAGGATGATGTGCAGTATGTCCTTGAAAAAAATGAGAAAACTGTCCAAGTGGAGGACAAAAGAAGACGCGGCAGGCCTAAAACACCATGTGCAACAGATCAACAGTATCTGGAAGTCACATCACTGAAGCCTCATTATAAATGGTCTCCGTGCCTGTCAGTTTCTGGTTCAAATATTCATCAGTGTGTTTGAAGGTTGTCAGGTGAGAGGTACAACAGTAAGTGTCTACAGCAATCTGACAATACGGTGAAGGGTTTTTTATGAATGCAGAGAAGTACTATCAATCCACCCTGCAAAACCATCTGGAAAACATAAAGGAAAGTAAAAAATTTTACAGTTGAACTGTGAACTGAGTTTTCAAAGCTGAATATACGAATATTCCGTAGAGATGCAGCTGAAATAAAACCAATTCAATCCCAGATTCTCTGTTTAATGCCATACGATAGCTTTAACAGGACTGAATTGAACTAAGCGATTCAATAATTGAACTCTCTTGGTGTGTACAGTTGGTTTATGTAATATCCCAGTGTGAAAGTTGTTCCTACAATATAATTATAATAATGTTGCTCCACTTGGCAAATTGTATAAGCCTGATGTCACTGCTTTGCCAACCAAGTGCCATGAAAAGTAATGCCACTGGCTTCTGGGATGAGGTTGTGCTGGATGGATGTGTCAAGCACAGGACTTGCACCTATAAAATTGGGCTTTGTCTGACTTGTTCCCAAAATTTCAGTTTCAAACAGTGCATAAAGGGATATCAGATTATATATGCATAGTTGCTACCTGGCAGAGCTTTAACAAACAATTAACTTGCAAGGTAGAGCGCACACAAAGACCAAGATCTGCCATATTGAGTTGTCTGATTACAGGAATGCTTATGAGATTTGTTGTTTTGTTTTTAAATCTCATTACCTTCTGTCCCACAAAGTAAGAACAACAACAGAACAACCAGCGATTTAGCTAAAGAGGAAGGTCTGCAAGCAGGCTTTATCCAGATTTTGGTATGGATTAAACAGAAAAGATGTAAATATTTCCTATTAATGTACTGCAATATTTTTTTATTCTTTTATCCTGTCTCCCTCCCCTAAACCCAACCAGTCATTGCAGATGGCTGCCCATCTCTGAGCTTGGTTCTGCCAGAGGTTTCTTCCTATTAAAAGGGAGTTTTTCCTTCCCACTGTCGCCAAGTTCTTGGTCATAGGGGATCATCTGATTGTTGGCGTTTTCTCTATCTTACAATATAAAGTACATTGAGGTGACTGTTGTTGTTATTTTCTGCTAAAAAAAAAAAAACTGAATTGAATTGAATAGGGATTAGCTTTGATAATAGGATTCCACCAGTGTGCACAAGATATCAAATACCTCTTCATTTCAACGAGCACTACATAAAAAGAAAACACTAAAATGAGTTGTTTGACTTCCACAAACAGAATTCTCTCTCTAACCGCGAAGCGACCCCGCTAACTAAACACCAGACTCGACTTTTGTTGCATGTTGTGGGGCTAAGAACAACCTGGGTGAACAAGCCTCACTTGCCTGAATGCAGTGAAGTCTTGACAGGAACAGACATGAATAGCATCCTCCCTCCAGTCTCTCAGCAGCTTCAATCAAGGTGAGAAAGGTAACAAACTCCCTCAGCAGCTTCAGCGGAGCAACACTTTGGCTACCAGCACTCAACTAGTGTTGAACATGGCAGCTCGCAGCTGTGGATGTGTGCAGGAGGATTTAGCTTGGCTCTGCCGAGAAAGAGACATTACTCCCAAACAAACCAATATTAGGCTGGGTGGGGGGGTGCAGAAGAAAAAGTTGTTGCCCCCCCCTCTCCAAAATGCCTGGCTGTCCATTATTTCTGTCCTGTGGCAATGAAGTGGAAGCCAGCTGGCTGGGGCCTTCAACAATAAACAAACACAACATTGTCTGGCTTGAGCAAACAACCTGCAGTTTCCCCAGAGCCAACCTTCCCTCCCCAGCGATGATGAATATTCTCTGTCTCTTGCAGTCGTATTTTTCTGTTGGCTGCGGCGGGTCTTTTGGCTGCAGGGCCGGATATTGATAAAGCTGGAACAGGATTTTCTGCACTGTATAATGTGGCTATCGCTCAGTGGTGTATGAGGGATGCTATGGGCTTGGATATAGATATCCAACCTCCGGCTTTGACACACAGGGTGTCTGAGCTTTATGTGTAAACAGTGAAGCAAGAGGACTGTGTGTGTGTGTGTGTGTGTCTCAGTAATCACTAGTATCATGCTGTCTCTGACCTCTGAGCCATCCCGTAAAGACACACATGTACGCTGACTACATTAACACACAGAACAAAGACAGCAGCTCACACTGCTCTATTTGAGCTATTTACCTATTTAATCCCAGTGTGTGTGCTGCGCTCCATTTCAACCAGCAGTAATGAGCTGTGGCTGGACGCTGATATTTGTGTGTGTGTTTGTGTGTGTGTGTTTAACTGTATCCCACAGTGAGGTCTATAGTGTGAACTATGTTGAGTCACCCAGCACAGCTTAGCATAGTGGCACCTCACTGTGGCGTGTGTTTGGATAGTTAAGAGGGCCCACTCTCTAGCACTCCTCCTGTGCCTCATTGAGTTCATCAAAAAAAAGAAATCAGATTTAAACATACTCATGCGACCATGCACAACTACACAAATGCACTTATAGTAAATGCAAACAATGTTTTGCCTTTATTATTTCGGAAGCAATAGGCTAACCTTATTGCTGAAGAACACTGCCTTCACTGCTGGACGTGGTGTTGAAATAAATCCATATAATTATTACTGTGTTAAGCCACATGTCCTGTTCCAGAAATTCAAAGTGGGCCCCTGCACATGTGCTGCAGAAACGCACAGGAACACTAAGAAACTTCCACTGCTACTATTTGCTCTCAAACAAAGATCAGAGTGTAAGTTTATCTAGGTTTGGAAAGACTACACAGGCTACTCACACAGACATCATCTATGTCTTTATTTACCCGCTCTCCTCTTAAATGGATGAACCAGCCTTGACCAAACTTTGCATGAACATTGTCACATGTGTGCCAATCAAGCTCCCCCCCACCCTTGAACCAGTTCAGGCCATAGACAGTCATCCGTCTGTCTAATCTGCTTGTGAAATTCATGGTTGCAGGAGGGCTAAACCCCATCCCAGCTGTCGCATTGCAACACATGGGTACAGCCAGTCGATCACAGGGCTAACACAGGAAGACAGCAAGGGTTTACTATATGTAATCGAAAAAGCATGTGTATGCATATGATATTACATACACAATCCAGTTTTGGCTGCAATTCCCAAACACTTAATGCAGTATTTGCTAAATGATGCTAAAAAGCTGAACTTAAATCACATCGTCATCATTTGATTGTAATCCACTGTGATTTAAAACTTATTTAATTGTTAACATATTCATGGATTTGATTGCAGAACTTACAATAACTGTAATATGAGTTATACTGTATTTAGCTGAAGTGTAATATGTGACACTGTAAGTTTTCTTCAGGAACTTTCCATGTTTCAGAGTCAACCAGCTGCCCTTTGACCTCGAATGGTTCCGGCCCACTGTGGTTCACATTGAATTCATTATGCAACTGATGCTCTAATGACCAACATGGAGATGTAATGTAGCACAAGCAGGGGCCTTGGACCAAATAAATGTTTAATAACATATTACACTTAATGGCTGACTGGCTGCCCGCTGATGAGCTACTGGAACGCATGGCATAACGAGCTGTTAGCCGTGATCTCCTCTTTCTCACATCTTCACTGCTCTGAACACCCAGACTAAAACCATTACATTATGCATGAAAGGGTGCAATGAGAAGCTGCAAATTACTCCAAAACAGACATGTTGCTTTACTAATGATTGGATTTATTACCCTTAATGGTGCCCATGTTCTACGGTCAGTCTCTGAATGGCTAATATGTAAAAATATAATTGCGGAATAATTGAAAATATCGAATTATGTAAAGTAATTAAAGAAAACTGTCTGAACTGGATACTTTGATTTCACCATTTGGTAAATCTTTGATTGAGTCAAACATTTAAACCAAATTAGTGTTTTCATACCAACTGATAACAGTTTTTTAAATCATTGACAAAATAAAATATTTATTTCCTTCTACTCTGGACACATTATGAGATATTTTCTATCAAATTAGAACAAACATGTTGAGGCTTCCTTGGCTCCAAATATTGTGTTTCATCAAAGCTACTCGTGCTATGAATAAAGCTGCTCTTCAGCATTGGCGCCCTGATGCACCAGCCACAAAATATCAGATGCTGAAGACCAAGACAATTATCTAATAGTCGTTATACTGTAGCAACGTGGCCAAAAATCCCATCAAAAGTGACATCATTTGTCAGACTCACAGTCAGTTGTTTTTTTGTGCATCGATTACCTTCTTTGCAAGATTTTTAAAAATGGCAGTTTCTGATTTTTGTCGAAGGAGATGCTTTCATGACTCCTCGAGTCTGTTGACGTCACGTTTCTGGATCACTTGGAACCCCGGCCAAGGTAATAGTACCAGGTACTGCCACTGAAAGAAGCAATCGGTGGCTTAAGAAGTGGTGAAAATTATCTACTAATCAGAAACTTTGGGGATTCGATCCCTCGCTGCTTCAGTCTGAACCCAGAGTGGTTTCCGATGCGTTCATCAGAGGTTGAATGTCTGTGAATAAGAGCTAGAAAGCACTTAGATGTAAAAAAAAAAAAAAAAAAAAAGTTGCTTGTGTCAATGTGTGTTACTGGGTAAATATATAATTGTTGTTTTTAAATGTTGTATAAAGCACTTTGAGTGTGCAAGTAGAGTAGAAAAGCAATACAGAGTGCATCCTTAAAACATTCCTCAGGTTGTCATGTTACAGCCTTATTCCAAAAAATACCCCATAATGATAAATTGAAAAGAAAAAACTAATTATACCTGAAACTTTTCAGTCATTAAGTCGTTAAGTCAAAATTCTGAGATACCTAATACCAAATAATAACTTGAAGATTTAAAACTTCAAACTGTTTTTTTTTCCTTCTTCTTTTAGTTTGAAAAACAGGCTTCGATATGTCTTCACTAACTTCAAATGTCAGCTTGTTATTATAGAGCAGAACCTGCAAAACCTGTAAAAGTTTCCTCTTCATTTTTCTGTGTAATATATGTTATACACTTTAAAAACACACACACACAACAACAACTTTACTTTTAATATACTTCATACTGTTCAATTCACTTTGAAGCCTAGGTGTTATCTGTGCTATTTGCAATTGGATTAAAGGTTAAGAACACCAAGTAGAAAGAAAAAGTGTGACATTTTCTAAAGTTATTGGCTTATTTTTCTTTTTTTTCCCCCCAATATAGATAGGTTTTATAGTAAATATGAAGCTGCAACCAGCAGTGCCTTTGGTTGGAACAGCATAAAGACTACAAAAAAAACATAAACAACCAGCTTGGCTCTGCCCAAATTAGGTAAATGTGTTTTTATGAGCTTTTGTCCGAGTTGTTGTATGCATATTTATTTAGCTTTGGACAGAACAGTAACTGCCCCTGCTCAATTAAGCTAACTAACAAACATTGTCTGAACTACAGTGTACGCATAATGTTTGGGTCACCATGCTGGTGCATTCAGTGTGTAAGGATCTTGTTACCGGAGTTTTCAAATCTACTTTATTTACTTTGGCAGAAATTAAGAAAACAGGGTAGCGTGTGGTTCTACAGCACTCTAAATCACATAGAGGAGAAGGAGAACATTGTGCCATACACCTCCCAGCGGTGGAGTGCCTACCAGCTGTCGAGCTCATGCTGAGAGTGCTAGAGGGCAGAGGCCTCTTTGTGGGGGAGCTGATTCCCACTGGATGCTTCTGGTTAAATCTTTTTTTTTCAGTCACCACAAGATTGTGCCTTCTTGAAACGAAAAAAAAGCTGACAAAAGATTGTTTAAAAAAAAAAAAAGATCAACAATAAAGTACTTTGAGTGGAAACTTCATCAGCACACCTGCAGCAGCACATTTATCCCATCAACTTGTGTGAATTGTGCTAAAAATAAATAAAAAATATTACTGTTTTTTGATGATACCACGTTTCACACTTTAACATTTCATGGCTGGCTGCATAAAACACAGAAATCTGCATGTTAGACTGAGATGCTTCACCCTAACTACGCTTGTAAGCTGTGGGGACATAACTCAGCTGGCTCTGTCCTCTGTGATCAGCACTGCAGCAAAACTCAAAGTGGGTTCAGTCTTCCTGCGAGGTGACATATGGAATCAGGGCTAATGCTGCAATTTCAACACTTGGAGTTACATCATGGCTGTGAGGTACAAGAGAGCTGGATACTGAATGTCCTGTTTGTTGCCAACTAAGCTTTCTTTGGAAGGCAACTGGATCCTTGCGAGATTTGCAAGCTCACAATCACAAGAGAATCTGTTTTAGGAGTCTTTAAGCTGTGTTTGTGCATGAATCACAGAGGGTTGAGATCAGTGTGTTTCCTGTAAGGTTTAACTGGTTACTGCCAAGTTCCACCAAACTGCTTGCTAGTTTTCAAAGCTCCTCAGGCTAAGGCTTCTTTTTTGATCTCCGGCGGTACCGTTCTTCAATCTGAGAATTTTTAGGTGAACTACTTTGCTAGATGTGCCAGCAACCATGACCTTTATCATAGTCCTCCTTTTTTGTAAAGTGCAAAATATAAACATGTAAATACAGTTTACTTGTAGTAGATTTTCTTAATCTTATTAGGGAGATTTTATCTCAGCATATTTACAATCATTAAACTCCTTTTAATTGTTAGTTATTCATTATAATTGTACATTTTTTGTAAATGGCGTAACACACTCTGTGCTCTGTGTGCATGTTTGTGGGCCAAAGCAGCACATTGCATACAGGGAGTAGATTACGACTCCCTTACCCGTACATGAACCCTGACACCAAAGCCACCGGCATCCAAGCTTTACCTATCGACCGATGCTATGCTCAGTGAGAGATTGAGCAAGAAAGGATCTCCATGGTTACCACGGCTGCTTGTCATCTTCAATCCTCTGACCTTTTATGCACCGCAGATCAATAACAGTGAGGTATAGTCTCCTAGGTAAACAAGGGAATAGAAGACAGCTGACAGGAGTAATTGCTGACATTTCTCAGGCAGATTTCTGAGGCAGTCAGCAAAGCTTTTGGCTTCAGAATACAGACGAGACTTGTACAAGAAACTTGGAGCACATCTTTTTCTGTCTGTCTGCTGCAAAACTTCACGCTGGAACAGTCAGCAAACTTTTTTGTGTTTTGTGCGGTGCTGGACAAATTGGGCAAAGGTGTGATTAAGTGACAGAACTTAAATCTGCTGTCAGTTCCGGCGCATCATCTTAAAATTTGCTCATATTTTGAGCAACTGTGTGCACAGTGTATGAAAAGACACCAAATCTGTAGTCTAATGAACGGGAGATTATAATTTAGCCTCACTATCCTTCACTTGAGGATGTGAGACAGAGTTTCTTCCTTTTCAAATCTCTTCCTACTGGCTATCTTTAAACAAGCCAAGGGACAAGAGCATAGGTAGAGGGTTGTCTTGGTGCGGCTTCATTCAAAGTTGTGAACTTCTAATTTGTTTTTTGGTCCAAGGCTGCCAGGCACAGCCTCTTCAACATGCATTTTCTAGCTTTCTAGCTCCTCGTGGATGAAGCACCGGTGCAAGTGCCAGGCAGAGAAGAGTGTAAAGCAGGTAGTGATGGAAGGGTGAGAAGTAAAGGGATGCTGGAGTCAGATTTTGATTGGGGCAAGGATCACAGAAGCACACAGAAAACTGGTCAAATTGGCATGTAAAGCAAGAGAGAGGGAGGATTTGTGTCGCTGGAATGCCAGAATGAAGGTTTCACAGTGGGCGAGATGAAAGAACCAAGCTTTTAATCAAAGGAAGTGTTTCTGCTTCTCTTCCTTCTTATTTTTTCTGCATCTATTTCTTGCTGTCAATATCGAACAAAGGCGCCGTTTGCTGCTCAGAGATCTGGTCATGCATTATGCATTAAGAAAAAGAACACCGGAAGATGAAGTTTAAGTTATTTGTGGGGGTGGGGTTGGGGGACTCAGTCCCACAAAATAATAATATCCCACAAATTCATTAGTGGGTATTAGCACAAATTTGACATGTAGCTCACAAAATGCTATTTCTAGTTCATTAAAGATTTCATAATCACTGACAATTTTGAATATATGCATCACTAACAAACTACCAACTTTAATAGCTTACATAGCTGAATGTGTGTGTTGTTTCCTAGGATACTTACTGTCGCTTTTTCACGACAAATATACTTCCAAACTCATAAATCAAACGGGTTTGTTTTCCACTTTGTGTGGTTTGTTAGTGCAGGTGTCACACTCGGGTTGGACCAAAACAAGAAGACCGAGGCTCTTTTGAAGGAGGTGGTCTTGACCTCAAGAATTCAACCTCAATCCAAACCACCTATCACGTGTACAGTACAAGTTTGTCCCGTGTGCTTTGTATTCTCAAAGCAGGAAGGTACTATAGATGTGCAAAGGTCTGTAACTAGCGTGAAATGAACGTAATTCTCTGCTTTCTCACACAGCACCTTCTTCCTTTACTCCCTGGTGCTGGTCTGCCACTCCAGAAACTAGCTGAAACTAAACTGAATTAAAATAAAAAAAAATTAAATAGAAATTTAAAAAAATAAGACAAAAAAAATGAGTAGAAGTTACAAAAGTATAATAAAGTTGGTAAAGATGAAGTTACGGCATGAGCTTTCCTGCTGAATCATAAATCCCCAGGAGGCTAAAAGTACCTTCTTCTACTTACATTATGTCATGTGCAAAAAGCACACATCTCTTTCTCTTTAGAGATGCAGCTATGGATAGGATGAAGCTGCTGGTATTTAATCAACTCAAAGAGCAACAAGCAACTTTGTAAAAGCTCTTGCAGAAAGACAACCTCATGCAGCACTCGTGTTAGTGAATGATGAACCTCAGGCATGCGAGGAGAGCAGCAGCAGGTTTTGGAGCCGTACGCCACACCCACACAAACAGGGAGCAAACAAAGAGGGGGGGAAACTGAAGAAACACAAGCCTCCTTTATCATTTCTCCCACCAGAGAAGCAGGCAGAGGCGGGGAGGAAGAGACGCGAGGAATAATAAAGAGCAATTTTAACAAAAGTAAGACATCCTTTCTTCTGAGCCGTCATGTTAAAGTGCTGTCAGTTAATTATTACTTGTGGCACAGCCTACTGCTATATTTTACAATCCCAGATGCCACACATCTATAGCAGTTTTCATGACAGCTTTTATACATAAGTCATTTTTTAAAATAAATTCAGGATGTAGGAATGCATGAGAGGATGTCATTTCTTGCCTCTCCACGACATGATTTGTATATCCCAGCTGCTTGTCATGCCTCCACAAAGGATATCTCTGCATCCTCAGTTATTGATCCCCTGTCCTTCTGTATTTTGGGAATTGAGACATCCTTTAATATGGTGTGCTGAGATTTATTTCCAGGTCACGGGCAGGAGGACAGGGGCCAAGCGAGAGTAGGAGGCACAAAACAGAGAAATGAGAAAAACCCAAAGAGGGTGGAAACAGCTGACACAGCCAATTAGGGACAGAGACAGGTGGACGAGTACTTTTATGGCGGTAATACATTCATTTGTTTGCAGTTACAGGTATTACAAGAGCACTCAGAGAGCGCAGCTCCCCCCGAAGGACAGGAGGATATATATATATAAATATATATATATATAAATATATATGTGTGTGTGTGTGTGTGTGTGTGTGTGTGTGTGTGTGTGTGTGTGTGTGTGTGTGTGTGTTTATTACAGCATACTCAGCCTGCTATTATAGCAACATATTAAAGTCTGACCTTTGACCTATGACCATACTAAATTTGTGTATTTTATTATCTATACCCATATGATTAGAGCAGAATTAGCTGAAGCCTTTGGCTTCTATAAGATTTAAAAACTTGAGATTTTAAGATGTATCCATGCCATGTGTGATTTTGCTAAACTTTCTGCTTTGATTTTGATTTTGTTGTCAAGTAAGTTGACCTAGGCATGCATGTCCAGACACATTCACATAGACATGGACCTTCAAAGTAAAACAGGTCTGCACAGACACAAGCTTAACACATCAGAAATGGCAACAGGGAGGAAACACGGGGACGTGGGACCAGGGCAGGCACAGTCGCACAGAACAGAAGGAGCTCAAAATACAAAACCTGAGAACAAGAATTACTAGAAAAGGACCAAAAGTATTAACAGTGACAACCATAAATAACAAATAATCAAGAAACACAAAGGAAACAGCTACAAAACACTGGGTCACTGACCCAGGACCACGACAACCTTGACCTGAATTTTACTGTAGATGCTAGGCTGCTAACAAACCGTCAGACAAACTCCCTTTGAGGGGAGAAAACTAGTTTCTATACTCGTAAAAACACCAGGAGTCTCTGTTTTGAGGCGCTCTGATAAACCGTGCACACTATTTATTTAGTCCAGTGAAACTGAATATGAAACATAGCTGGCAGTCAAGCTAACAAGTCGTGAAAGGGGTCACCGTTTGTGGAACAAAGGAGAAAAAAAGGTGTGGGAGTATTCAGCCTTTGCTGTAATAATGTGGAAGCAACAGCCTCCTCCTCATATGACTGTGCAAGTCAAGCTATTATTTACTGACTAGCACCACTGGCTAAATGTCTACTGTGCAAACAAAAGCTGGTCTACATGTCCTCAAGTGCCCTTCTGCTTTAATTCAAGCACCGAGGAGACTCTGTTATTGGATGGTTGGTTTATTCTCCCAATTAAGGTTTTCTGCATGTTAAGCCCAATGGCGAGGTGTATTTTGATTGGTCAGCCTTGTGTTTTTTCTTTCTAGTCGACGTACAGCGCACACATTCTTCTGAAAAGCGATAGGAAAAAGATTTTTGTCGCTACAATAATGAAACACCAAAGCAGACACACAGACATCTTGTATGTTCTTGTGCAACCCACGCACTGTTGCTACAAAGAGAAACAACTGGCAGAGGCTTAATATTTTCAGACAGTACCTGTGTCCGGCACCAACCACGTTCTGACAGCAACAAGGCTTCGGCAAACACCAGGCTAACACATGTACATGACACTTTCTTTTTCTGGATCCTGACATTTCCACTTATGGCTAACACTGTATTACTGCCAATCTCTGATATAATGGACTCAAAAATTAAGTGCAAGCAGGACTCAATTGTCATGGCAACTGCTATTACATCTTTTACCCTTTATTTCTTCAAATATTAGTTTTTTTTTTCCTACAGCAATTCCCCTATAGTGTGAATCAAATGGGCACATTAAACCGCAGGTGTTGTGCTCACACACACTGATACACATCCGTGCACAAAAGCTTGTACCTCAGCGTGAGTCCTACCTGCCAGGAGCACAAATACAACCAAAAGAGTGAGAGCATGAGAGGTGGGTTTATTTTAGAAAGAGAGAGTCAAGGTAGGAATAGAGTTTAATACCTAATTTCAATTTCATCGGCGAGACTTGGGCCTCGGCGGGGAGCCGGACACCTGGCGGGGAAAAGAAGCCATGAGAGAAGCAGAAGCGCACGTGGCAAGCGGAGGGTCAACCCGCTGTTATGTTCGACTCCTAATCCCTTCTCAGTGAGGCAGAAGAACGCCTGTGCTCGCTCTAATGTCCACGCCGAGAAAGCGCTCGCGCAATTAGAGCCGGATTCGGCGAAAGGTTAAGTGATAGAAAATAACTCAAAGTAAAAGTAAATGTCATTCTGCTTAAGCAAGTATTCTGCTGCAGGGTGATGACAAAAAAACCAGTGTAGGAGCTGTAGTTCGTGGAAACGATCTGAAGGGTAGCTGTCGAGAAGCCATTCTTAATGAAGGGAAACGGGTAGAAAAAGCAGATCTCCAAAAAACCCAGCTGCAAAGTACATGAAAAGCTGGAAAGTATTATGGAAAGTAAAAATCAGACTGAGGTAGTGGTCATTATTTGCAAATTGATGATGAGCCATCCAGTGAGTCATGACGCACTGCTCTTCCCAACATAAGCTTCCTATATAGGTTAAAAGTATCGCTATCAGTATTGGTATTGGCAAGACTGGCCCTGTATTTACTTGGTATCGGATTGATACCGAAATCGCACAGCAGTACATGGTAGTCTGCAAGGTAGCACTGGCGGTTGCCAGTACTTTTACACTACGACCAGGCACCTCGAGAAGAGCTGTAACATCCACTTGAATTTCTGGACCCAAAACAACCAATATCATTAACTTCACTTACCCATTGTTTTATTATTGCGGCTATAAAAATCTACTAAGAATGCAAAGGTTTGTAAATTTTAGCCAACAAATGTTACACTTCTGGCCGCTGGTCTGAATCCTGGGTCCTCGGTCGATTAATAATAAAAACTGAAAAAAATCAATTACTTTCTTTCCTCTCGTAAAAATGTTTCTACACAGCAAACATTCCTTCACGATCAAACATGTTGCTGCCCCTCTCTTTACAGCAAAAATGAGAAAAGGTTGGTCTTTGCTATGCTCTGTGAACTCTGGCTCATGTTTTCATGGCTGTGCGTGAGCTCCATATAAACACGCCTCAGTCCTCAAAGTCTGACTCACTAGATCACTAGACTCACCCAAAGCACGCAATCTTCAACAACTAGTGGGGGAGAAAGGTCATGGCTGTAAATAGCCATTTCATATCTTCTATTAAAAAAAATACATTTGAGGAATTTTAAGTTGGCGAATATCAACCGAGGCAGTGGAAGAAGCCGCAGTTTTAAATATGCGGGAATGGATTGGCCAAACCCCGTGCAACCCAGCGGGGTGCCTGAACTAATCGGCCTCTGAAGTGTGGAAATCTGCAGTGCAAATGAATGGTGTTAATCTGGTGGGCTGAGTACAGCACACTCGCAGCGAGAACGCACTGTGAAATCTTGTTTGTTACCCTTTACTCTCTTTCAAACACTTCAACCACCTTTTTCAAACGCACCTCACTGCACCTGCATCCTCACTCAGCATCTTCTTTAGTCTGCTCTCCTTCCTCCTCCGTCCAACTTATTTCTCCCAAACTTTCAGTCTCGCTTCATCTGACTCGTCTCTCTCTTCACTCGTCTTTCTCCAGCTCAAGTACTTAAAGCTTGAAACAAAACAGGCAGCATCCCAGCAGGGGGCTTTTAATTCACTGATGTGATTCCACATGCAACATTCATGGGACCTCCTGCAAAGATATGAGTAGACAGCTTAGATTTCCATTTAATTTGAATGTATGTGTTAAATTCTTTACAGAACAGACTGACTCCTGCAACAACCATGTGTTCATCCACGTGGCCTCATTTGAGTGATCCATATTAACCAGAGTTGGTTTCATTACAAGGAAACCTTGGCATTCTCTCCCAAGGCTGCTGTAGATATATAATTGGATGAAAATTATCCAGTGTCCAACAAATCTGTATGATTTGTGCTTGTGGTGGAGTCACTTCACAGTATCAACAGGCCTTGTGAACACTGAGGTCACGACTTCATAACCTTTGCTTCCTTGACAGTAAAACATGTTACAGGAGCCTGTAGAGCAGGGGTGGAGGAACTCCAGGCCTCAAAGGCCAGTGTCCTGCAGGTTTTAGATGTGTGTTTGAGCCAACACAGATGATTCAAATGGCTAAATTACCTCCTCAACATATCTTGAAGTTTTCCAGAGGTAATTTGATTGTTTGTCAGATCATTCCATCAAAAATGCTCCAACACAATGGTCCATTTGATTCACCTTTTATTGTTTATTTTATTTTCACTTACTGAATATGGGACAGACTTGACTGGGGGAAAGAAGGGGAGAAAGAGAGAGGGAAAGAGAAACAGCTGAGAAGAGGGACGGGGGAGAAGGGCAAAAACCAAAAACCAACAGAATGAGCAGAAAAAGAAAAAAAAGAAGAAAAAAAATGCATATATCAATCACCTGGGTCACCTTTGGTCAATTTGGTAAAGTAAATCCGTTGGGCATCTTTCTTTGCCTTTAGACAACAATTCTGATGGCAAAAGAGCCAAACGGGACAGGCAAAAAAAAAAAAAAAAAAATGCTCCAACACCACAAACATGACGAAGAGGTCTAGTTCAATGTTTCAAACTAGCAGAGGTGAGGTTGAGCAAATATCTGCCCATGGGGGCTTGTTGGACTGTTGGGGTTTTCCCTCTATTATTGTTGGGTCTTTACGTTACGATATAAAGCTCCTTGAGACGACTGCTGTTGTGATTTGCTGCTATATCGACAAAATTGAAAATCTTTTTTACTCAAGGCTAGCCCTACTAGCATCCTATTGCAAGATGGCACCCATGCTGGTTAAGTGTTGTTCTGAATGAAATAAATAACAAATAGTCTCACTAACAAAGCATCCTACCTCCTCTTCCACCCATCACATTTAAAATTGAGCAATCATATTACATCCATTGCCGTTCTTTGTATCTCACCTAAATACAGCAAGTCCTGAAACAAAAATCTTGTGATTCATGAGATGAAAGGCCAGAGGTCCTCTGGTCTGATGTCCATTATCTCTGTTTCTTGGTGCACGCAGCTTTCTTTTTCATCTTAGTCTCCTTCAGCAGCAGTTTCTTTGCATCAGTTCGATCGTGAAGGTCTGATATATGCAGTCTCCTCTCAACAATTGATGTTGAGATGTGTCTGCTACTTGAACTCTGGGAAGCATTGATGTGGGCTCTAATCTGAGATGCTGTTAATTAGCGATTACTGAGGCATCTAACCCTGATAAACTTTTTCTCTGCAGCACATCTCTGTCTTTCTTCCTTTGGTCAGCCCTAATGAGAGCCCATTTCAACTCATCATTTGATGATTTTTGCGACTCCACTTAAGGAATGTTAAGAAGTTCTTTACTATTTTTAAGTCTGAAGTCTTTGCATTTCTTCAGTTTAAGATTTTTAGTTAGTTGAGTGGTTCTGGACAAACAGCATATGAATCACGGGCACAAAACAAATAAATTGTCTCCACTGAGTTAAAAAGTCAAGAAATTCTACCAGTACACTGAAAAACTTTCCAGGAGATGATTCGTGAAGGTGGTTAAAATATTGTGACATTGTCCAAAGCTGTTATCAAGGAAAACAGTATCCAGTTTGAAGAATCTGGGTCAATGATGCCCAACCGCTCTTAAGTCTTAGTTTCTTTCTAATTGTTGGGTAACATTAATCCTGTTATTTTCCCTCACCAGTATTTGTGGTAGCAATTTCTTTCTATTTGCATGTCAGGTAGTTTTTCCCAGACAAGCACGTCTTCCCACTTGATTCTGCAATATTTCTATTTTGGTTATCCAGCCCAGCAATCAGTACAGTTCCATTAATTTATGAATCAGAATATCTGAAACAAGTGCATATTTATTGTTTGTTTGTTTGTTTAATCCAGAATTGCTAAATCTTCCTTCAGCACATGAAATCATAGAAGATCATATTAACTTCATATAGACAGGCCTAACAAACATTGGAAAAAAATCACTCAAATGTCAGTCCTGTTTTGCATTTGCCTACTCCTGCCCTGTTTTAACCTTTTCCCTTCTCCAGGGCCCTGACATAGAGAAATACCTCTGTAGACTACCCAGAGATCACATCAGAGCTGACATTCAGACACTTGTAACACTTAGTTAAAAATGTGAAGTCTTTTTTGTCATTCGAGAGCAACAGTTTTGACATTTCAAAGGAGAACACTTCAATCAAACTAGTGACAACATAACCAGTGGTTTGACCTGCAAAACAATCTAGTTTGTGTTACTATTTGAAGAATGCTCATGAGTATTTTTGTGTTCTCTTACACATTTATGTGTTCAGTACCTGTGGAAAATGTTCTAAATTAATAGGCCTTGACTGGATCTTGGCTAAAGTGATTGCAGTGCTGCATTTAGTCTCACTAAATCCTCTTGAGCATTATTGTAGATTTGAGGATTAGAATGTGGTAAATGGCTTAAAATATTGGCAATACTTGCTATTCAAGTCCAGTATATTGGTGTTAATGTTGGTAGTAAAATCTGCCATTGAGCATGAGTCTGTAGCAGTGGAAATACTGCAATTCATTACAGCAGAGCATAGAGTTACATTGTAAATGTTAGGCAGGTTTAATACCACTAAATTCAAGCCTAGCTTTACTTTTTCAAGGTCAGTTGTCCTCTGTCGTGGTTGAGTTAACAATTCTTTCAAAGTGTTTTAGTAATACTTCAAGTTCAGGATCCCTATGCCTTCTACTGCTTTTATTAATTACTATATATTTAGTAATTAATAAAACCAGTAGAAGGCATAGGGATGCTGAACTTGAAGTATTACTAAAACACTTTGAAAGAAACTTGGATCTTGTAATCACCTCTGATTTGGCCATTTGTTTCTTTCCCTGACTGAGAAGCTGAGACATAACCCTACACGTCCTTGCTTCTAAACACAATGGACTTAACAGATTAAACTGACCATTTCATTTAATATTTGATACAGGTCCAATTTTATCAAAATTGGATGAATAATTGAGGAAAAAATGGCTATCTGAAACACAATGGACTACAAGATGTTTCTTATCAAAATGCAGGTGATTTACACACTGGGAATGGGTGATAAAATGTCTTATTGCATATTCAGAAATTATATTTTTGTAAAAATAAATAAATAAATTTACTTTTAATTTAGCTTACAATTAACAGTTTTCAGAAGTTATCTGCTTTGGAGATTAAAAATGTGTAATTTCTTATTGATTTTGATATTAAATGTCAGGCATTCGTAGAAGACATGCAAGGATTATTTGCATTTCAGTGGTGCAACTTCAATTCTATTCTATTTCATTTTTAAACTGCCAAATCACAACAGCAGTCACCAGTCATCAGAATGCTTTTTTCTATGCAACAGTTTAAAATTTAACTTGTACTGTACATGTACTTTGTAGCCCTCCAGATTTCCTCTTCCTAGTAAGAGTGTTAAATCCAAGGTTACAGTGGAGGTCAAAAGTTCATATATAGCCAGAATTGTAGAAATTCAAAAATAAATGACAGTTTCTTTTCACGGTTTATATAATGCTATATTTTTCGTGTTGTCTCACGAGCATTTTGACTGAAGACGAGCACAAGAAAAATGTTTTTTCCTCTTCCAGCGCAATGTAAAATGTGCTATTGTTAGGGACATCATAGTGTCCAGAATGACTTCCAGTAAAGAAAAGGTGTCCTCAGAACACAAGGGTGATTCCCTCCAGTGAGACATCACAGCTGCCTGAGCGGTGGCCCAGGTGAAGCCATGACAGAAAATAAATTGCATCTTAGAGAAGATGGCAACAGGTAGATGCTCCAGGTGACACAGGTTTGTCCTGAAAGCTTGTGGTCGGGTTTTAAAATGTAAAATCAACATCATTCAATACAGGAACCCTGACGGCAAGGTAAATAGCATGAAAGTGAGAGGACACAAAGTTACTGGCTTACAGCAGTGGCATAAATCTATGGAGGGTAAACAGCATAGAGTAGAGGACAGGTACAGAGTGCATTATGAGTACTATAGTTACATGACTAAAGGATGTTTTGGGGTCCTCAGTCCCAACTATAGGCTTCATCAAAAAGGAACGTTTTAAGCCTGATGATAAAAACTAGACTAGTATTGGAGGATATGAATGTTACGGACAATCGGCTGATATGGGAGAAACCTGATCAGTACTATTATTCCAGTGTTTTGGGACCACTGGGAGCTTTTTGGAGAGTAACTGAAAGCATCCAGAAGAGTAACTACAGTTGCCCTGCCTAAACATAATAAATGCATAGATTGCCAATATTATAGTTTTTAATGGGACTGAGTCATATCTCAAATCTGTGTAAGCTGGTCACTGCAAATTATCCAAATATGAGCAAATAACTGCTCCACTTTCACTCCACATAGTCATGACAAACCTTCCACTTTCTTCACATTGCTGTTTCATGCATGCCTGTCAAGGAGTTTGATGGCAGTCACTGAGGTTGCTAAGGGATTTGTATCACTCTTGCAAAGCCTCTATAGCATGTCGAGTGCAGCTAACAATGAACTGCAACTGTGAAGAAAGAACAAGGATGCTAAGAATATAATCCTGGTTCCTATAGGAGCAGTAGGACAGCAGCCACCCTCTACAGTCCCTACAGGTGATAGACAATGCAAAGTGTGTACATTGGTTATGTAATGTTTGCGTTTGTGCGACAGGACTCAGTGTACCTCTAGGAAGCAGTACACGTGCATGTGCTGGTACATGTGCTTCAGCTCTTTCCGTCTCCGTTATCAGATGTGCTTTTACAGGTGAATCTTACGTAACTCCACCAGCTGAGTCCAGCAGTCTCCACTGACAGGCATGTGGGAGCAAGATATAAAAGTACACATTTGAATTAGAGCTCCTTTGTCACGGTTAACCAAGCTTGCTCTTTAAAAACAGTACATACTCAGCTGCCTTTAAGCAGCTGCGTGTTAATTGTTGAGTGGGAGCTGCACCTCGCATACAGAGAACATGTGGAAGAGAGGAAATGTCAGGGTCAACATACTTACTGCTGATGGATGTGTGGTGTGCATTAAGGCAATAGCAAAGGAGAAGAGGGGTAAAGGGCAGAGGTGTGTGACAAGACAGCTGCTGATAAATATGCTGTTTAACACTGTAAAGCTACTAAAATGTTGACAACACTCATCATCTCTCTAAGTATGTTAGCATGCTAATGTGTTAGCATGTTATACTTCTTCCCAATACATTGTCACACATTCAGCAATACTAACATGTATACGTTTTTCAAAAAAGTTTTGATACAAATCCCAATTCTTGATTTTCCAAATGCAATGTTGTAATCGCTGTTTGCTTTTATTTCATGTGTCACACTCAACATTTATCGCCCAGAGGTAACTTAACGGTCACCAATAGCATCCTCAACAGAATTGCAGCATCAGAAATGCCATGATGGTTAGCACTGTTTCCACTCAGCAAGAAGGTCATGGGTTTGATGCCTATCTGGTTCTTCCCATGTTTATGTGGGTTCTCCCCGGATGCTCCAGCTTCTTCTTACAGTAACAAAGACATGCAGTCGATAGCGTTAGGTCAACTGGTGATCCCAAAGAAGTTGATTCTGTTCATCTAGACGTGGGGTTTTCAGTGGGAGAAACATTTCGTCACTCAACCGAATGACTTCTTCAGCCCATAGGTGTAAATGGTTGTCTGTCTCTCTGGAATGTGGTAAGTCTCAAATACTATAGAGATGTAACATGGGTGGTTGTTCAGGCAACAAAAACAGGGGGCGTGGGTATTTAATTTTGCCATGTAGCTACATGAGAAACGGGGCCTGTTATGTGTGTCGACAACAGTCCCAGTTTCTCATGTATCCTCTTGGCAAAGTAAAAGCAACAACCTCCCTGCAACTAGCAGTAGCATAGGTTTCCTGGTGGTCATGCAAAATGACAAGTAGCTGCAGTCGAGCATGCAACGTCCTCTGGGCGACCACCTTTGATTGCACAGGTAACTCATTCAGAAAACGCCTGCCTGAACAGCTGTAGTCTGCCAATCTGTTTGAGAGTGACTGCATCTATCTGAGGCAAAGGTTTGCAAACACTTGTTGCCTAATTTATAAATGCAAACAGATATAATGTGAATATGTTCCAATCAATCTTAATCATTCTGTGCCGATTTGACAGTGTATGTAATGAGGTCATTTTCTATGAGCTATAAAAAATATTATACCCATTACACAGTTGTAGCTAACTGTCACCAGAGTTTCTGTGGGTAGGTCACTGTGTATGTCTTTTTGTAAAAGCTCTTGCCTTGTATCTTCCATGCTACTTTTCTAATGAAGTATTTAAAGGAACACCAGCGTCTCCATCCACCTCGTCTCCACTTTATTTAGAAAATCCTTAATCCTTCTGACAATAGACACAGCTGCCCCCTAACTGCACATCTACCTCCCGTGACTCAACAATTGCTGCATAGGACCATCAACCTCATTCACTGCTTTCTCTATGAGGATTGATTTAGTCTGCAGAGGACCTTTTCATGTCAAGCGGGATTATATTTTCCTGAAAAGGAACAGACACGTTATCATTAGTCAATGGTGAGATGATAAGTAAAACGCCATGAAAAGAAAACAGTCCGTCTTGTTTTTTACTCCAAATTGTTTTCACAGGACTTTAAGCGTATTCGTGGAGGTCTGTAATGATTGTAATACCCCCAGGTTTTGAAGCTTTTAAAGTATGAGGACATGAAAAAAATTGAGGTTTGCCTTGAAATAGCCAGGAAATGGCACAATGAGACAGAGAGAAAGATTTGGTGCGAAGCACTGAAAAGAACTGTGGCGATAATCCAGTGTCTTGCTGAGAAAAATATGGCCCACAGACCGATTCTACCACCAAACCAATGGCAAATTCTTGAGCAAATCAGAGCCAATAGCCAAAGTTGATCCTCTTTTTTAAAAGTAGCACATAGAGCCGAGCAGAAAACATACAACATGCCAAGAAAAAAACAATACAACATAAACTGATAAGTGCCGTAAGGGGAATAATTGCAGAGGCACAAGCAATGATATCAATCTAAAGTTTTTAGCTTTTTAAGCGTTAATGGTGACACTAGATAAAGCTGCTGTGTGATCAATGATTACAGTTTATTCTGACGGACAGCATGACGGCATATTGTCGAGATTGTCTGGACTAAATTGGTGCACAATATTGCCAAGGAGTGATTAACACAGACACACAATGAGCAGCTGACAGACTATAAATATATGCAAGCTATTGAGAAATCAAGTGTCAAGGTAGACGCATCTCTTCAATTAGCTCAGCAGTTTGCCAAATTATTGCACTACACAGCAATCAAGCGGGTGCCTCACGTTCACAGCAGATCTTGAGGTTTTATCCTCTGATGCCTGATTTTTCCAACTGAAGCGCTCTCCATTGTAATAAACCAGATGAGGTGTACTGTACCAATAAGGTATCACAAAGGATTTATTTTGACATTGCAGCCTCCTTCTAAATCCAAATTAGTTTGGCTTTTCACTTTGAAATGAATGCACCCCATTCCAGTCTATTCAAATTTCTAGTGATACATCTGTAAACACACAGAAGGACAGATTTTCCTTTTTCTCAAGGTTTAATCCTGCCTTGACAAGTGAGGGTTTTTTTTTTAGTTAAATATTCAGCAGTGTTACTTTCTGAAATAAATCACACAAATAATATTTTTTGAAATGAAAAATAGAATTTTGTCATTTTCAATTCAAATGAGCCAGTGCCGCAGAGCATTCATGTACTCCAAAGGAATAACTGAGGTGAAACAAATTAAAAATACATATTAGCTGAGTGGGCTGGCTGACATTTTTTTTTAACCAAGCCTCCTTTTGGGCCTCTAAATTCTTAGCTACACTCTGAATTTTCTCAGTGATTAAGAGTCTGAGATGTTGCTGCATTTCCTCGCTGTTAGCAAAAAGAGAAGAAAATGAGAAACTTTTCCTTTATAGTTACCCCCAATTTGTAGCACCACTGAAGCACCATTTATGAGTCCTTAAAGGTAAGGTATGTAAAATCTCACTGCTAGATATCAGTACATTGCAATCAGTTGAGTTGTGTTTTCTTACCTCTCATAATTCAACTGCATAATCCTAGCTATGGTGACCACTTTAGGACAAACAACTCTGTAGTGAGTGTAGCCTGTCAGTCCGCTGTTTACCTCAGCTGTCAATATGCTAGGGGTCCACATCTGTTTACTTTGGAGGGGGCTATAAAACCTTTTCTGCTCTGCTGTTTTTGCTACTGCTAGCTCCTGTTAGCTGGTGTTAGACCAACTTCAAAGAAAGTTTCACTAACATTGTTAGACTCTGACAAATAAACTCTTTTAAAATGTGAGAATATAATCAGACTGTTTTATGTTTCTATTTAAAGAAAAGTTTTTAATTTTAGGACACTCTAGCTTAATATTAGCTAGCATAATGTTAGCTTATAGCTAACCACTGTTGTTTAGCTTGCTTGTTGTTAGACGTGGTTTATCTGCTGACAACAAGTAATTGTGACAATTTCAGGAATAAATAAGTATGTTTATGCAAATGTTCATGTGTTAGAACCCTGGCTTTAGTTCAGGATATGAGGAGGAAGAAGATGAAGAATAACCAGCATGTTTAAAAATATTTTGTTGATGTCCGCTCCACCAGTTTCTTCCCTCTACTTTGAACACAGTCTAATATTATCCCTCCATCACATTGGGCTGAACAATCTTGAAATCACCACCAATCCCTAAAATCACCACATCCATGAAATGCAGCAGTTTAGCCCTCTTCTGAAATTCAAATGAAGATTAATCAAAGCTGCTAACAAGGCAGCTTCAGTAACAAGCCCTCTAAAGTCTCTGTGAATCACTGCTCTGTGCGAGAGGCAGGAGAGGATGAAGAGGAGATAATGGGACTAAGTAGTGTCATTTTAGGCCAGGTCATTGTGTGTATTTTGGCTCTCCGGAACACAGCGGCTTAGTGAGTAATTGTGACCCACTCTAATATAGGCCTGATTGTTAAAGCTTTTTACATCTGTTATGTTTTTAATAGAAAATGGGGGAAATTCATTTACTTTTTCCAAAAGAGTCTAAGAGAATTCAGAGGTAGCCAACAAACCATGTCATTTGTATTTTATTTTAATGGGAAAGGTGACTAAATGCAGACATGGTGCTGATTGTACAAACCAAAAACATTGAAATCAGACAGGTTATTTTACCCTTTTTTCTTTTTAGACACATCATGTTAAAAAAAAATATGGTTGATATTTTTTCCCTGAGGGCAGCAGAAACACGCTCTAGTCCACAAACAGATGCTCAAATTTAGCAGTTACAGGGCAGTAACGAATAATATATTTGGAATAATGATCTGAAACACCCGTCATTTACTTTTTAGCTCTCTTATTGGTTTCTAAAAACTCCTTAGACCTAACCTTGCTGTCCAATTTCCACCAGCTAATTTCTGTGTGTATTTGTTATCTGTTGGTGGTAGTGTAAATGGCAGATTGTATATCCATTTTTGTCTTTTTTGCACAAAACTAGAGCTCATAAGTCAGACAGCAAAATAGTGAGCCAAAACTTGAGGGGAGCTGAAGGTTTGAGTAATAATCATCTGAACTTTTATAACCACAAGCGATCCCATCACATTATGAAATTGTTTGTGAATTCTCATTTGATATTTGATTAAATTTTTTTCAAAGTGATTCATAACAACCTCTTTACTTAAAAAGATTACCTGCTATACCTAAATAACCTCCTACATTTCCGTCTGACTTACAATGAGCCAAACACAATTTCTTTCACTTTTAAAATGTCATATTTTACTCTTGATAGAATGACAACGTGACAAAATCGTGTTTTTCTATTATCCTTCAGCAGTGCTTTTGTTGCTGATGCTTGCACTCGGTGCCTCCGGGGCGTTGTGTGTCTGCAGTTTGAAGGACTGAAGAAGGGTAAATGCTGTGCTGTTAACTGTGTCTCTTTTTATTATTATTATTCTGTCCAGCACAGTTGAAGAGACACATAAGTAATTTTCCCAGGAGTTGCAGTGCCATCAAGCTGATATTTTCTTTAGCTATGTTTTGAAAAAATGAACAGTGCTGAGTTTGTCTAATCAATATGAAACCATAGTTTCCTGGTCTGTAAAATTAAGCCAATGCACAATTGCCTTAATCGGCGTTCTTTCTGATGAACTCATTAAACACATTTCTAGGTTTATATTTCTAGGTAAATATTACAAAACATCCATATATACACACACAAGCAGACTCTTATATACACTTGTCTATACAAGTATATATGTACACGTACACATGCACATGCATATACATGCATATGTATACACCCCCAAACCATGGAGAGCTTTAAAAACAAATAATAAAACCTTGATATCAATTCTGTATTTAACTGGCAGCCAACGTAAAGATGCGAGCATCGGAGTAATACTCTCTCTCCTTCTGGTACCTGTCAGTAGATTTGCAGCTGCATTTTGAACAAGTTGCAGGCAGGACAGGCTTGACTGACAGACGCCTAAATAGAGAGAGTTACAGTAATCAAGACGTGATGAAATGAAGGCATAACGGTTTCCAGATCTTTAGATGACAAAATAGTTTGACTTTAGAAATGCTCCTAAGCTGGAAAAAACTGTCACGAACAACTGAGGTTTTTGTTCGTCCAGCTTAAGGGTAGAATCAAAAATGAAGATACAATTTTTAACATGGGGATGTACATTAGCTGATAGTGGGCCCAAGTAATTTCTTATGAGACTAACAGAGTCTTTGTTGCCAAAAATTACAATGTCAGTTTTGTCATGGTTTAGTTTGAGAAAGGTCAGAGACAGCCAGCATTTTATGTCACTAAGACAATCTGAAACTTTATGCAATGTACTATCAGCACCTGATTTTAGAGAGAGATAGAACTGTGTATCATCTGCATAAGAGTGATAGGAAATCTGGTGTTTCTGAAAAACAGAGCCTAATGGGAGCATGTATAGGGAGAATAAGATAGCCCAGAATAGAGCCCTGAGGTATTCCACAAACAAGTGTAGCAGGTGAAGAGTATTTGTTACCCTGCATCACTTCAAAATGGGTCTTGAGTTGGACTTGAACACACATTTTGGTCTTGCAAGGGGTTCCTGCTTCCATGTGTACATCCTATTATAAATGATCATAGCATAGCGTATGTTCCCTAACTCCTCCTAGGCATCAATCTGGATGACACTTACTATATAAACTGACTTGGGTACCAGGATTATCAATATCTACACCGATCAGGCATAACATTATGACTAGGGATGGGTATCGAAACACGTTTTTCGTTGAGAACCGGTTCCCACTGTTTCAATTCCTTCGAATTGTTTGGCATTTTTGCAAACGATTCCCTTATCGATTCCAGTCGCCCCCGAATGACGTCACCACGTTGCGGAGCGTCATTTACCTGGCAGGAAACACGGCGTCAACCCAGCAGCAGTGGTAACGTTTGCGCGTCCTCTCCCGTTAATGTGGCAGGTAAATAATCAACTAACAGTGCATATTATGTTAGCGCGATCTTCCTTATTACAAAACCTGCCATTACTGTGCATTTAGGTGACCATGATGACAGAGACAGGCAGAGTCTGGCTGGCTCAGATGCTGGCAGTTCTCACTGCAGTCTACCAGTAGCGTCTCCTTTCAGGCCAGGATAGACGAATGTCACCGAGCAGTGACTAAGTTTGTGGTCAAAGGCTTGCACCCATTTGCCACAGCAGATGCCCCCGATTTTCAGTAAGTGAATGTGCTTAATTGTAGGCAGGGACATTACTGGATATTCTTGTGTAATTGCTACAGAATAATTTATGTTATACTTTGTTATTGCTACAGAACAATATTTATTTTATTATTTTACATTTACAATTTTTTTTCCTGAGGACCCTGTGACACCCCATTGAAGAGCAGTAGGCTGTGGATCTCTTAAGATCTCACTGTTGGCTTTGTAAGGCCATATTACTCCTAAATTTCTATCTTGTTCAAAGAGAAGATATAAAACAAAGTTCTAAGCTAATCGACCTTAGTGTTCTCCTTCTTTAAAAATAAGAATCGATAAGAGAATCGATAAAGAATCGAATCGTTAAACAGAATCGAAAATGGAATCTGAATCGTGAAAATACCCATCCCTAATTATGACCATTAACAGGTGAAGTGAATAACACTGATTATCTCTTCATCAGGGCACTTGTTAGTGGATGGGTTACTGAAGCTCAGATTACTAAAAAATGTAATGCTGGTTCTGATAGAAAAGGTGTCAGAATATACAGAGCATCACAATTTGTTGCAAATGAGGCTGCATGGCCGCAGACCAGTCAGGGTGTCCATGTTGAGCACTGTCCACCACCGAAAGCACCAACAATGGGCATGTGAGCATCAGAACTGGACCATGTGGCAATAGAAGAAGTTGAACTTGCCTGATGGATCATGTTTTATTTTACATAATGTGGATGGCCGGGTGCATGTGCGTCACAACCATGCATTATGGTAATAAGGCAAGCCGATGGAGAGGGTGTGACGCATTGAGTAATGTGCTCCTGGGAAACCTTGGGTCCCACCATCCATGTGGATGTTACTTCGACATGTACGACATGCCTAGGGATTGTTACGTCCTTACATTTATACAGTATTCGCTGATGGCTGGATTCAGCAGGATAATGGTCCCTGCCACAAAGCAAAAACGGTTCAGGAATGGTTTGAGGAGCACAACGATAAATTTAATGTGTCGATCTATGGAGGACCCACCTCACAACTTCCAGGACTTCAGGGGTCTTTTACATCTTGGCGCCAGATACCATAGCACAGCTTCAGGGGTCTAGTGGAGTCCATGCCTTGATGGGTCAGGGCTGTTTTGACACCAAAAGGCGGGGGGGGGGGCAACAAAACATTAGGCAGGTGGTCACAATCTTATCCCTGATATATGATTTTGGGGAATTATTTTTAGAAGGCTGAAATCCTTACAAATTATATATATTATATGTAGAAGCTGATCTCAAACAAATGGTGACATGTATGTTGTTTTTGGTGAATACATTTTTTGGTACAGTGGTTCTTGGGGCTCACTGGAATGTGTTGCCATGCATATCTGGTAAATATGAGATGCTAATCCTGTTTGTAACTTGATTACTTTGTCTTATTCGATGCATATGTAGTTTCCAAAGAAGAATAAGAAAATTTGTTTGATGGTGAGCCGTTTATTAAGGCTGGTGAAGCATTACAAAACAAAAGGCAAACAATCACCTAAACATAAAAAACCCTGGAATGTGAACATGAATATGAACATAGAAACCTGGCATGGATTCATAGATCTGGAAACATGACACGACACAGCAGGATAGCAGCCGATCGGACGAGGAATGAATGAAAACACATAAACTAAATGCACACAGGAGTGGAAACACATGGGGGAAACAGCTGATTAGAATGAACACAATGACGCTAAAAGAGAACTGAAACTAAACACAATGAACATGGGACACCGGACCTCCTCAAAATAAAACAGGATACATAACAAAACGCGGACATGATACGAGCTTGACAACATAAGACACGAAGATTCAAGATGACGAACCGACAAGGGAGACTTAAACACAGGAGGTGATAACACAAAGGAAGTCTAATAAACAGAGAACTATAACTGTGCAAACTAGGAGCTTTAGATGTTTATGGTTTATGTTTGGGTTCATTTAATCATCAAATTATATTAAAATTCAAAGCGCTGGGTCAAACAGCCCAGGATCGTGACAGTTAATCCAGCTAAGGTGGTTTATAAACTGTACAAATCCTTCCAACGTGCCAAAAACAAGTCTGCTGTAGCTCTTTTTAGTCCCTCTTTTCTTCAAAGTGGTCTATTAAGAGTGGAGAAGGTGAAGAGGCGAGCTCAGGTGGGGGGTGAGAGGGGAGTGTGTTAACTGTAGCTCGTGGTCTGACAGAAAAGCAAACTGGCTGCGGAAACATCCACAGTCAAAGGCAAATACAGGGATACACAGTCAAACAGCAGTTTGTGTACGCTCGTCTTCGACAGCTGTTGGATTTGTATTTCAGCTCGCCTCTGTTCACACAGTCATCGTCAGTACAGACCAGGCAAAACCCCTGTGATGTGCTGCTGATGGGAAAACTAATGCAGCCAGCCATCTAACACAGCTCAGATCCAAATAATGAAACACAGACCTCCTGACCTGGTGGCTGCTTCGGCCTAACGTTTGCAGTGTTTCAAGCCTGAGTGGGCTTACGGGCTTTAATATATGAACAACTCTGTGTTATTAACTGACATTTGTCCTTCATCACACAACCTCAGACTGACCTTTGAGGGTGGTCAGTGCCAGCACTCAGTGTTGTATTATGAAGACGATCAAACTTACCTGAGGATAAGTTGGGTTTTCTGCATTATCTGTATGTAACAACCTACCCTCACAGCCAAGTGGCATCGTTACAACAAAGACAGGCCGTATTCTTTAAAGTGACAAAGTATGTAATCTCCTTTCACACTTAAACACACACTATGGCAACGTGCCAGGTGGAACGGTGTCGCAGTATGAGGTTTTGTTGTGCTAAAGGCAATGCAGCAGGGCACTCTGTAAAGTGTCATTTCACAGCAGAAATGACAAATCAAACCGGATCAGACTGACAATGATCTTTGTCTCCTTCAAACACACACACACACGCATGTAATCAAACACCAGCTCCAACACTGACATGTATACAGATGTGCAGATACAGTGTTTAGCCCCAGGTATCTTTAGTGCAGCAGCGCGACGATAAGGTTAAGAGAATGAGTTGTACTTTATCAGTTTAGCCTTAAACTAATTCAAAGAAAGCCAATGAGAGTATTTCCCATTAGTGTGTGAACGAATCTACCGTCCAGTTGGCAGGATTGAATTGGTTAAGCTGCCAAATGAAAAGCAGGAGTAACTGTAGCACACGCACGCGCGCACACACACACACACACACACACACACACACACACCAGTTAATTACATATCCTCAGTGTGTCATTGCTAACGGTTCTGTCTTTATCGCTACAGAGTCACTTAGGCTTAGGCCAGAGGGGTCGGCTGCTATTTTAGCTAACACTGCAGCTTGGTGGCCTAACCATGATAGAGGACGTGAGCGCTTCCCCATGCACACACTGAGACCCACATTCAAAATCACAGATATATATATATATATCCACACACACACACACATACACTCCAATGTACAGAAATGAGGACATTTGTATTAAAGTTTATAAAGTGATTTGGACCCGAAGTGCTGCAGTTTTCTGCTCTCACCCAATCACCTGAAAAAAAAAAGTGCCACCACAGCACTGAAGGGATGAGAACAACTTTTACTCTAGGTGAAAATCTAGGTAGCTTAACCCGGGGGAGGCGTCACTGCAAAAAGCTGTTTGAGCAAAATTGAAGACTTCTGCTCATTTCTCACTAAAACCGGTAAGTGGCTGTTATTGACCTCTATATTTTCTTTTTCTTTTTTCTAATAAAACAAGACAAAATAATTTGTTAAGACTTTTACCTATTTTTAGTTTCAATCACTATCTTCTAATTCAAGCAAACATTTTAAACTATTACTTGTATACTCGAAACTGAGCTCTTAAATACAACATTTTCACTAGTTTTCTGTCTCCCAGATCATTGGGAAAATGAAATGCCTAACTGGATGCCAAATTCATTTCTTCACCATTACACTGTCAGAAGCTAATACAACATTATGTAACTTGCTTAAAAAGAAAGAAAGAAGCTGAACTTCAAAAATGGAAGGTATTAATAAAATATTACCCAAATATTTGTGTCAGAATGCACCTGACTGAATAATGGTTGGACTTACTACTCTTATAGCAGGAACAGTCTTCCAGTTATTTCCCTTTCTTCCTGTTAAAAGGGAGTTTTTCCTTCCCACTGTCACCAAGTCCCTGTTCACAGGAGTTCATCTCAATGTTATTTTTCAGTATTACTTTTTGCTTTTTACCTTTTAATATAAAGCACATTGTTGTGATTTAGTGCCATATAAATAAATTTGATTGCACTGAGTATTGATTGTTTGATTTAAAATCCACTGTGGTGATGTAATGAGGAGGAAAAATGGTCATGGTCTAAAAACATATGGACTTCCATATGATGAAATGAGCCAGTGCAGTATGTGTTACATGTGATAAATAGGCTACAAGGCAAAATCAGTGGTGGGATTATGCTTTTGCATGCCGTGATAATGTGCGTGAGCACAGCAGTAGTGTGGAGATGGTCTGAAGATGGATTCAGAGTGACTCATGTATAAAAGTCATGCTGATCCCAGTTGCCATGATGCTGTCAGCGGTGATGAGTAGACACACAACAAATCTAATAGGCTGAACTTTAGCTTGATGTGATGAGTAAGCAGTCAGGGTTCATTTGTGGAGTTCAGTTTTCTTACCTTGCAAACATATCCCATAAAAAGTCTCCAGAAGTTCCAAGTCATGCTCTTATTGTACGACGCTGAGTTTTAATATCCCTCTACAGCTGCAAAGGTAAAATAGATGACATGAAGTTCATAAGGCTGCACGTATCTCCAGAAATTCCCGATTCACATCATCAGCCGCTCGCTGAAAAACTAAGACTTTAAAAAAGTCAAAATCAAAGGACAGATCAGCTCTTTGTTGCAGAAGTTCAAGCAAAGTGCATTCCTTTAATAGCCTTCAAATATAATCTCTGAAGAACACACTTGCACCGCCATCTTTAAAGTGGAGCACTTTCTCTGTCGCTTAATGTCAGTGGCTGATAAATCCCCCTACTTCTACTGTTAGACCAGCTGATTAGAATAAAACATGTCTTAAAGTGTTAAAGTGTAGTAAATCCACTTCTTATAGGCCTTAATTTCCTCCTTGTAGTGACCGCTTTACTTGTTCTCAAACAATCACCAAAATTGCTCAGTGTTTTTTAAGCTGTTAAGTTTTAAGTTGACTCTCTACTTCGGCCTGCTGTGTCTTGATTCAAGTGGTATCAGAGACAGCGTGGAGGTGTTTAATTTACCTTCTCATCTGGATGAGAAATCAAAAAATTATAATGAAAAGGGGAAATTCTTGTTGTTAGGACAATCACCGAGATGACAGCAATGACTGTGAAATGAAGCACTGTACAGTAGTTCAGTGGGGGAAGTAAAAACAAAAGACTCTCCTTCACCTCATGATATTCCCCACTGTGAGATTTTATTTGGACTTAGAAAAGATAACTGCACTTACATCAGACTTTTGTGAGGTGCAACTAAGTTCTGAGGATGGACTACAAACTGGGCATCTTGGATCGTTGTTCTTTCTTAGATTACCGTCCACTAATAAGTATTCGCTCATCTGCCACCACACACATATAAAACTGGGTGACATCCCATTGTTAATCGATATGGTTTAATAATGTGTCAGCCCACTCTTTGCAATTATAACAGCATCACCTCTTCCGGGACGGCTTTCCACAAGGATTAGGAGAGTTTATGGGAAGTTTTGACCGTTCTTCTACAAGAACATCTGTGAGGTCGGACACAGATGTTGGATGGGAGGGCCTGGCTCGCAGTCTGCTCTAATTCATCTCCAAGATGTTCTGTCAGGTTGAGGTCAGGACTCTATGTAGGCCACTCAAATTCTTCCACACCAAACTTGCTCATCAATGTCTGGATGGACCTCGTTGGAACAGGAAAGGACCAAAATGTTACCACAACGTTGGGAGCATGAAACTGTCCAAAATGTGTTGGTACTGAGGCATTAGGAGTTCCATTCACAGGAACTACAGGACCAAGCCCAACTTCATAAAGACAACCCCATACCATAACCTCCACCAAACTTTACATTTGGCAATGTCAGATAAGTACTGTTCTCCTGGTAACGCCCAAACCCAGACTCGTCCGTCAGATTGCCAGATAGAGAAGTGTGATTATTCACGTCTCCAATGGTCCATAGTCCTGTGGTGTGCTTTACACCACTGCATCCAACACTCTGCAGTGCACTTGGTGATGTAAAGCCTGGATGCAGCTGGTGGGCCATGGAAAACCATTGCATGAACCTCTCTATGCGCAGTTCTTGAGCTGATCCAAGGACCATGTGAAGTTTGGAGGTCTGTACTGATTGACTGCAGAAAGTTGATGACCTCTGCGTACCACGCTCCTCAGCATGTGCTGACCCCGCCCTGTGAGTGAATACTTTTGGCAATACAATGTATTTTTGCTTCTCACTGGAGAGATCATAGCTGTGTCCCAAAACGTCGGCTGCATCGTTCGGAGGACCTGGCCTTCGCGGTCTACGTGGGCTGGGTCCTTCGAAGACCGAGAAGGCCGGAAGTGTGAGGCTGTGAAACGGGACGGTCTAGCCTTCAGATTTGCGTCACCGCTGTGTCGGTGGAGTTTAATAAACTCAGCCATCTGCTCCTTGCTATCTAAAATATAACAGGACACTGGCGTAAATTCTCGACTGTCTCACACTTCTGTTTAATCAGTTTTCTGTTTGACGTTTATTCAGCTGTTGAGAAAATCCCGGAGGAACCCACCAGATAGATTAATAACGTTTTATTTAATATAATAATCTAATAACTTTGATCTCAGCCAAACCGATTTACTCCGGAACAAATAAAACACAGAAAAAAAAGGCAAACAACTACATTTTTAAGTTGTCCGAGTGACTTATATATCATGTTTAACCTGAGTAGCAAAGAGCGGACCTGAAAACGATGAAGCCGCGATTCCGCTGCTCTCGCCGGCTCGAGTGACCACTAAACCCCCCGGCTTGCTATCGAGCGGGTGGCTAACAGACGTCTCCAAAAACGTCGGCGCACTTTCGCAAATATGCGATGTCTTGATAAACCAAGCAGATCTTTGAAATTTACACAGCTACTTTCTCGCCTGAAAATATGTTAAAAGTTTATTTTGTGACCCAGAAAGAGTAATAAGACTAATTTTAAAACTTAGCAGCGGCCGCCATTGTTGGCAGCTGAAATTTGGCTGGGCCACGCTATGAATTCTGGGATATGGTGAAGGACACACCCGACCCATCCTTCAAATTCGGAAAAATGAAGGACGCATTTGTCGGCCGCATTTCAAGGAGTCGACAAATTGGGACAGCCTTCGTCGCCTGGGTGTGACGTAATCGGCCTTCAAACGCGGCCTCCGGAGGATGCAGCCGACGTTTTGGGACACAGCTTATTTCTACTTGAAGCTTTCAGAATCTGTGACTGATGAAGAAAAAATGTTGATAATCCTATACACTAGCAATAAACACACAACTGACTTTTGGTAGACTGTTGATGACTTTCTTATGGCTGTTTTATGGGTGTTTTTTATTGTTTCTAGGTTAGTTAGTGAACTGCCTGACATATTTGGTTCTCTCCCTTTAGACTGAAGCTGATTTACATCACAGCTGCCTTGTGCCTCCACAGTGCATCTACAATCCTCTCCGGAGTCATCCTCAATCTGCGTCTTTATGCTATAGTGTGACTGTAATGCCGTTGCTGCTCGGATCCACTCTTCAAAAAAAATTGAATCAGGAAATAGATTTTTAGACACGACTTCAAAATCGGAGTCTTGACATTCCTGCCTTAATGATCCCAGAGTGCTGGAACATTTGCCAGCGTGAGCCCCTGATGAAAAGGACTCATGCAGGTAAATACTTCTTTACAGGACTATAAATTGGGTGGAGGGAGTTAACCAGGATTTGGGAGGTAAAACAGCAAATGCTGATATAATAATAGTGACATACTGTACGAATAAAGAAAAAAGAAAAACAGCCACAATATGTGAGAAGGAAAGCTGAAGGAAAAGTTGATTATGCTAATAATTGCGCTACATCTCTTTAGCTACAGAGAGAGAGCTCCAGCTGGCTCTTTGCTGGCACGCCTCCTCCCACCGTTCACTCTTATTGCCCTAATGTGTGCGCGAGCGCACGACCGGCGCCTTCCTGCGACCATTGTTGGTTTTAATGTATTTTTAATTTCCCATGAAGTGACTGAAGTCCTCGGTGACCGGCACTCCATAATTGGCTGCCTGTGTGAACATCAGTCAACCTAACGAGAGCAAGAGGGAGCTTCTACTGTGGGCTGCTCCCCACACACACACACACTTGCACACGCACAGGTATGCTCTCCTGTTTGCAACTGAAAGCAGTCTGGCTGTTGTTTTGCGTGTCTTTGTGTGTCTGCTGCTTTCCTTCTCTTGAAACACACACAGGGAAGGGAAAAAGTCTCATTAACTGAGCTGCTGCTGCCATTTCCTCCACACAAGCAGTGTATGTGTGTACCTCTTAGATGTGTGTGTGTGTGTGTAGGCAACCAATATGATTACATGCTGCACATTAGCACAGCTGTTAGCCACGGCCTTCTTGCGGCACTGGCTAATGTACTAGCATGCTCATTACACACATATAACAAACAGCAGCGGCGGCTTTGATTTAAAGCATCTGCATCATTTCTGTGTTTTCATCACAGCAAAGAGCTTCATTCCGGACTCGCCGGGAGACAGATTACACACACATCGCAGACGTGCTGCTACAAGGAGGCAGCGGAGGCACGGCGCTCTGGAATACGGAAAACCCGTCGAGTTTAATTGACCGCGGTCGGACGTGCGATATGCAGAAAAAGCAAGTCGATTTCTCTGCTCACGTGCGCACGCTTGAGGAAAAAACAGGCACATACGTACAGCGTGATGTCATATATATAGGATTTATTTACACTTTCTATTTACAGATTTTTGTTTCAAAATCTTCTCTGTACACATTTATTTTTTAAATTCAACACCTGCTACTCCTGTCACCCACATGCTCTAGTATTATTTGATTCTTTTTTTCTGGAGACAAAACACATGAGGGAGGATTTTTCTTTTTTCCTTCAGTTTGGTTTTCATAGACAGATTTTACTCTAAGAGAAATGAAAGCAGCTGGAAATGTTACTTAAGGACGCACTCCTGAAGATGCTCCAAAGAGTGTTTGAAGTTTGCCGTGTGTGTGTGTGTGTGTGTGTGTGTGTGTGTGTGTGTGTGTGTGTGTGTGTGTGTGTGGGCTAATAGAAAAAAGGGGTTTCAACCTGATGCCGCTGAGACATTCATCTCCATGGAGATATGTTTGTGTGTGTGTTGAGAGTCAAACTTCAGATTGCAACTGAATTTGCTCCTGTGTTTGTTTGTTAATTTCACCTCTCTTCGCAGAAGTGTGTGTAGGCAGCTGACTCTTATTAAAGGGAAAACACTGCATATAGCATAACAGCAGAAACGGAGGGGGGCTCAAACCTACCTACTCTCTGCCTTTGACACACACACACACACACACACACACACACACACACACACACACACACACTGCAGCGGCTTTCGACCCCCACATTTGTTGTTATCTTGGAGCATCGGTGTTCACCACCAACATTGCTTTTACCCCTTACAGTGTTCATATCCATATGAATGTGTGCAATAAGGCAGTTTAATGTTGTGAGAAGTCAGGTTATGGGTAATAAATGGGACAAATATTGACTGCTCGCTCACCCCTGCCCAACCTTATTGACTGCTGCTGTGCCTGTCAAGCTTTGCATTCGTGATTAAAAAATGTAACACTCAAACTCAGAAGTGGCTTCAGTGGCGTCAGTTTTCTAACTTAAATAACAACGTACAGATCACATAAGCAAATATCATCTCCAGTAACTATGCTAAAAAAAAAAAAAAAAAAAACACACTTTAAAACATTTGGTAGTGAGCAGACCGACTCAATTAAGAGTCGGTCTGCTCTGATGAGTGCAACTCGTCTGCAATGTGCATCTTTGCAATAGGGGACTTGTCTCAGTTGGTTGGCAACTGGTTGCATTCTGGTTGTAAAGTGGTAGCAGACTGATTCTTATTTTTTTATCATGTTTTTGACAGACCAAGTTGCTTTGAACATGGCAACTAACTGCATGTGGATGCAGACTTGGCCCCTGTCTTTGAAGCAACCATTTCAAAAGCCACGAGACTGCAGGTTCATAACACATGGTTGGGATGATTTTGGTCTGTTTGACTGACTGGCGATTCTGGAGTGGCAATTCACCCAAATTTCATAAAGCTGCTAACTGCGGACGCCAAACTGTTTAAATGCTGAGTAGCACTACAGCCACAGCCCATTCACTGCATGTTCTTTCAGCATGTGCAGGAATGCAAAGCTTGACAAGCCTCTTAAGGGATGGGGAGGGTTTAGGGATGGGTTATTGGTTATTTTATTATGGCATAAATGCCCAGAGTGTAATTCAACAGCTCGTGCTGGTGGTTTCTGTAGTCAAAATAATATTTCCTTTGATTTTATTACTAATTAAAAATGACTTCATATTGCTTGCACAAATTTAAAACCTAAAAAAAACCAAACGAAACAAAAAAAAAAAAATCATCTGTGGTCAAAAAACACAATCAGGGTGTTTGTCTCGTGTCTCCAGAGTCAGGCACAACTTTACAGGCATGTAAACGTAAACATATGTAGGCATTTAAAAAAATAAAACCTAAATGAAAAAGACAAATTTAAAATGCTGACTGAAAGAATATATCTCATACAAAAAAAGGGAGGGGACTTTTTAGACTTTTAAATTAAGTGCAGTTTTTCCTTGTCAGAGAGCATGGGAGATGAGGGGCTTGTGAAACTGGTGCAGATTGGGTAAAAAAAAAAAAAAAGCCCAAACCCTCAACATGTGATCAAAGACTGACAGCTCTCACTGAAAAAAGGGACTGAACTTCCAAAGAAACACAACACCCTCCCTTCCCCTCTCTCCTTCCATCTTCCCTTCACACACCTACGCCTGCCGCCTTTTTCGGCTCGGGTGACAATAATGGATCCTGGCGGAGTTGCGACAGGAGGATCCAAACGTTAACAGCTTTGTGTTATGTCATGAATGTCTGATTACCCCCCCACCACCACCACCTAACATCACACCAATATGGTGCTACTGACTTTGCGTAAGACATCCCATGTGCTCTATAAGAACAGAGCAACGTGTGAACGACTAATGTAAGGCGGAGAGTTGTGTGTGCAAAAACAAGAAGCAGGTTGTATAACTTATTTATGCAAACGCTTTTTAATTAAAGGGCGTGATGAATCGTTGTCACCTGCTAAGCTTGTCAACTTCCTATTATATTCACAGAGTTCAGTAAGCACCGTGCTGACGCCTGATTACAGGGTACTTACAAACAGCATTATAGAGGCAATGGGATGGATGGTCATAAGCAAAGAAACAGCTTTGTAATTATTTATTTACTTATTTATGTATTGGTACGTTTTTAGGATAATCCCGATGATCTGCGTGCAGAGCTTCTACATAAATAAATTACGAGAGCCGAAATAGATCAAGCGTGTGTAATTGCATTTTAAAATTGCAAGACTTCCATTAAGTTGGAGCCTCCAAATAAACCCTTCTAGTTTCACGTGTTTATATGGAAATACATCTTTTAAGCTCAGGCCCCGCCTTGCTGGTGATCTCTAAACAGTCCAATCCATATTTTATATATTCTGGGCAGAAAACTTAAAAACAAAAGGTCCCCAAACCGTGTCGATTGTGCTCTTTCGGAATTTAGCTTCAACTTCAGATCTGGCCTGTCACCCACCCAGACCAATGTGAATCTGAGTTATTCTTTCTTTATGTCTGCTAACGCCTCATTATGTGTATAACCGTGTAATAACAATGCGTGTTCTGAGGTAGTCTTACATTCACAAAGAAGGAGAAGTTGATAATAAGACGTGGCCCTTCACATGCGGCAGGTCTGAGGAGCAAAAAAAGAAAAAAAGAACCCTAACAAGTGGGACTAGGTAGCATTCTCCCTCCTAATGGCTTCTTATGTTCTTTGATGTTGATCTGTGTATGTGACTCCTGTTCTGCAGCCTCCTGCCACTGTTTGCGTTACATTCAAACAACGAGACGCTGCAGTGATGAGACTGGACAATGAGGGTTTAAAGCTGGTGTGTGATTGGCTTAATGGAAGGAAGTACACATGCCTCCTCTCACTGACTGACAAAGTGTCTTGCTTCAAAAGTCTTGGAAGGGTCACGAAGAAAAACAATCTGTGGGGGGGAGGGGCAAGTAAAGTATCTAGTGCAATGCCCTTTGACATCTTTCTTTGTCTTTGCAAACTGAAAAGGAAAAAGATCACATTTTGCCTCAGGGAACAAAAAAAATCAACTATGTATTACCATGGTTATGGAAATAATTAGCAGAAAGAGGCATTTTTCGGAGCCAGACCGCAGGTGGTGCTGAGCAACAGCTCCTGGTTTTGCATCGGGCCTTAGGTTGATCTCCCAGCTGTCAGCTTGCAGTGATAAAGAACAGGACTCTGCACTGCTCAGAGCTAATCAGAGAACACAATAATCATTAAAAAAAAAAAAAAGGCTCCACATCAACATGTTAGAATGCTACACCGCACATCCTCGCAGTCATTGGTTGATTCAAAAATCTCTTAGTAGCTGAAAGGCCCACCGGCCAATAAGGGAAAAGGAGGTTAAGAAAAGGGAGCTCCTTCCTGTGTGGGAATAGAGGCCTTTGAGTTCAGTAGACCACTTTGGGGGGAGTAAAGGAGGAACACAGGGAGCCCCCTCCCCCGCCCCTTGCTTATCATCTCTTGTAGTGGTTGGGCGCATCAGCGAAGGCAAACTTCAACCTGTAGGCTTCAGCCAGCAGTACGCTCACTTCCTCGTTGCCCCAGTGCATCGTGGGAAGGTTCTGTAAGAGGATCATCAGGCCCTGATGAAAGAAACAAAGACATTATTTAGACGCAAAACCGCAAGATGCATGACGACAAGATCTAATCAATCTAATCAGCTTCAGAGAGAAAAAAGATTTAAAAAGTAAAACTCAAACACTGGAGAGTGTGTGTAGGGGCCAAAGGAAAATATTGATGCAAGAGGAAAGGCAAAGATAAATGTGTATCTGATCAATATTAAAAGAGGCTAGAGGAGGACATGAGGAAAGAAAAAAGGGAAATCACAATCTGTGGGCAGCAGCTGATGAATTTTTATACTGTCGGCTATTATATCCACACAAAACTAGGGATTTTTCAAGCTCAGCAGCGTGGTTTCAGGTCAGAATCACGCTCGTACATTGATTCCTCTGTACCTGACAAGGAACCAATTTGGGGGGTCGAGGTGCTGTACTTATTATAAATGAGAGTGGAAGCACTACTTCTGTCTCACAGTAATGTAAGACAAAGCTGGTACATGGTTAGGCAATCAATGAGAGAGAATAAGAGAGAAAAAGAGTCTGGGCTCTTTGCTTCACTTAAGGACAGAACTTTAGAATCCATCATCTTGTAATTATATTCAGAAAATAAAACTTTCTGTATCCCAATTTGGATTTATGCCTTTTCCAGAGATGGTAGGACCTCACCGTCATCTTATAGGACCTAAATAATAATAATAATAATAAAATTCTTTTAAAAGTTGAACAATATCCATCAGTCAAAACACTGAAATAAATCAAAAAGGTGGCTCTCCTGGCTTTTAAACAACAAACAGGCAGGGAGACGAACAAGAAATGCTAATAAATGACCTTGTAAGGTGGCATAATGTGAACATGTAGCCAGCTTAACCACCAGGGCAAAGCGGCAATTGCACTTTACCAAAAAAGTCAAAAATCACACTCTCTCTCACGCACATACACAAATGCCCTCACCAAACAGAAGTGGATTTGGCCATCTGCTGATAGCCAAATATTCATCCCGTTGGCCAGCTCACACGTGAACATGGTCTGCTTTGTTCTCCGGCCAACTCTCAGTCAGTTGTAAATGTGCTTGCTCCAGTTTAGCTGCTCTCTGGGTCACCTTTTCATCTAGCAGGTGAAAAGGTGACCTAGTTGTACTTCTTCTCTGGAACTCAAGCAAGACCCAGCAAAGAACTCTAGACGAGCTCTTCCTTTGGCAAAGGAAAAACAAGTAGAGCCAATACAGCTGCACCACTTCCCTCGACCTGGTACGCACTGCGTTTGATAAAAGGTCTGCCAGGATTACGAGCTTTTAATTTGTGTAGATCTGGCTAATGTCAGAAGCTGGGTGCAATGTTTTAATTAAATGCCTTGGCTTGTTGTCTGCCTTTTATATATATTCATATATTTTTTTGGCATTTTCAGCCTTTTCTTGAAAGTCGAATACAGCGCAGACAGGAAAGCAGGAAGGGAGAGGAATGATACACAAAATGACCTGATGTGGACTTGAGTCCGGGGTCCTGTAGTGGCCTTAAGCATATAAGATTCCCTCTCCACCAGGTAACTTATACATAGATGCCTCGTGTATGGTGTCCGCTCAGTTTGTTCCCCTTAATCGGATCCAAAGGACATAGGAAACACAATGATGTGCAAAGGCCACTGATCAGATGTGATAAACATAACCACATAAAGAATGCACAGAAAAGCTGGGAAGTACAAATCTTTGGGGTGCATGGACTCAGGAATCAGGGACTGGCTAAAAAGGAGAGAAACCATCAAAAACGCTCAAAATCCAGCATCTGTGGAAGTATGGATCTCTGCACATGGATGTGACTTGCACATCTATGAAGGCATCATTAATGCTTGATGATAAAAACATCCTCTGGTGCAACATAGACAGGGAAGCTCATCTTAGTGAGAGAAAGCCAAACCATACACCACATATTCCAGCAGCATTGCTAAAGAGAATTGCCCTGCGTGTGCATCATGAACATTTCTGTCCAGAATGCTGCTGCAGGTTACTGACAAAGCAGTCCTGCACTGGCTCCCCATGCATTACAGAATACACTAAATGTGAAAGTGTTCGCATTTAGAGCCTTAAACAGTCTTACATCTGCATATGTGGTCAATGTGCTGAATACATACATTCCCCCAAGATCCTTTCGTAATCCTGATATCAAAATGGGGAGGGCGGGTCACACCTATGCTGTCATCGCGCTACGACTCTGGAATAACCTCCAAATGACCTCAGGAAAGCGTCAGCTACGACTGTCTTTAAGACGTTTTAGAAATGTGCTAATCTGAACTGCTGTTGGAGGGCAGGCTGCTGTGTTATTTTATGTAAAGACTGTAAATGTGGGTAGAGAAAATTCTAAGAACCCATTTATTTTTATTGGAAACGACTTTGGTTTCAAACATAAAACTTATTTACTTACATAAATTTCAAAATGAGAGGTCTGCTCAGTTCAATTATTGATTGTTTCTTTGTTTAGCTTTTAAATAACACAATGTTTCCATGATCATCTTTCACTCAAATCTTTATATTAAGTCTTTCTGTTCTGCTTTTCATTTTCATTTTACCATCTTTAAAAAAAGTGTACAGGTACACCAAACCCAGTATAATAATTAGTGTATTTAGACAGATAACACCAAGATGCACACTTGCGGTTCTGGTTTGCACAAGGTACTGTAGCAGACAGGCACAGTTACACTTGCTTTTGTGTGTGTGCGTGTGACACAGATGTTATTAACTCAGTCAAAGTGGTTTAATAACAGCTGTGAGACGGAAACAGAAAAAAGGGGTCCAGGGTATGGTGTGAGAGGGAAAGAGAGAAAAAAAAAATCAGGAAAGAAAGAATAAAATGTCAAGTACAATTCAGTGGAGCTTGAGCCTTTCCCCAGATTCCTGTTTTGTACATTACTGGGTAAGTAAGGAGACAGACAACAGCGACACACACTCGCACACACACATGCAAGAGTTCAATCTCACCGACTAATGCCTCTCTCTCAAAGGGGAATGAGACTGGTTAGCAGTGAGACAGAGCGATTGTGTGTGTGTGTGTGTGTCTGCATGCTACGGATCAGTGTCCCATGAGCTTTCATCATCAAGGCTGAAATCATTGCCGTGACAACAGGGTTTACAACCAATCACGCTGCTGATAATCACATCGAAGGACAAATCACGTTGGGACTGTGGTGTCTACACTCATCTGAGTCCTAAGCAGTTCGCTGCTATCCGAGAGGATGTGACCCTGTTACAAAAAGGATTCGAAGACGCTTTCAAATACCGAAACCTAATCGCGTCGCAATCGTGGTTTTAACCATTACGCTGCGGACGCGTCGATGTGCTCCTGCATCTTCACGCTGATCTTTCTACGACTACTGAGAAAGTCAAACTATACAAAACTTTAAGTGGGGATATTTACTACAGCAAGGCACTTTGTATTAGTTTACCCTCCTACGTATTAAATTGAAGGTGTTTGGCTCCATTAATTTTTTTCCCATCCTCGCTCGGTTTTAATGAGGCGGTGAGACGACCCCGGTGACTTTTCACCAAAAATCATTTGTATTCTGAGCGAGGGAGCGGGGGGGGGGGGGGAGCACATGCTTTCTTCAACTAATTAAGCTCCAAGCTGCCATCCTGGCTAGATATTTTCTGAGATCAGGCTTTCGCTTCACCCCGGTCTTCTGAATAAGTTATAGGTGAAGTCAGCTGAATACCAGTTTTGACATTCAGCTGATGTAGAAATATGTTTTTCCAGGAGACTAGCTGCAGATTACTTTATTGACTGACTTTGATGAACCTGAGGCCCTTGGAATGCGTTAAAACCTTGCTGGAGTTTCTCAAAAGGGAAAAAAAATAATAATACAAATTTTCACAGGTACCGAGCGAGCGCTGATAAAAATGTTAACAAATTCGGCCTCTAGTGTTGTTAAACATGAAACAGGATTTTCAGTTCAGGATCAGATTTCCTCTAAAGTACTGCTCCATATCTCTAACATCAAAATCCACACGCTTGTTAATTCTACAGGGACGGGGAGGGGGTGGCCCTCACTGTAATAGCTGCACCTTTGAGAGGAGGGCCTGGACGTTGACTTTGAAAGGTTGACCTACTGACTTCCCCCTTGGTTCAGAAAGACACAGTCCTCTGAAGTATTTTCACTCAGAGGGATGGAGCGGGAGACAGAAAAAAGAGAGAGCGAGCGGAAGGAAGAGTAAGAGTGGAAGAAAGCCTGATCAGAATTCAGCTTGCCTCTCTCTCATCTGTATTCAATAGAGCATCACTATCAGCTCTCTCCTTTCATCGCTCATGCTCTCTCTCGAGTTCACGTTCACACACACAAGTTGGAAATCCGCAAAATTTGCTCACAGCCAGCAGAGTGTTATTCCTTCTTAGGACAAATCATATAAAATAAAAGAAAAATTAAATGAATTGTTTTGACCTGGAGATGTCCTGCTCAATATCTGTCTAATAAGTTAAGCCAATAACAAGTTGTTGTTTTTTTAATATAAACAGAACAAAAAAGAAGAGCAAATAACTAAACATTTATTTTATTTTATTTTATACCACAGCCAATTCACTGTAGCTGGACTGCAAACGTACCTATAAGCACAGTAGTTTTGGGGGTGAGACACCACGCACCTCCCCTACTGCACCTCAAAGCCTCAGGCTCTTTTACAAAAAGAAAAACTCCCTGGGGACTTGCAACACTCTTGATGTTGTAGCCAAGATTTTTCCTGGATATTATTCAGCAAAAGCACAATCTGCAATCAGTTATGACTTACTGGTGGCCTCGGTGTCGCGAGGCTACCTATTGTTATTACCCCAGTTTAACCTGGAGAAATTCCCAAAGGCTGAAGCAACAAGGTTTATTGTCACAGAGGAAGTAAATTCATGACGGCTGAAAAGGACTCAACATCTTTACAGCAGAAATGAAGCAGGGAGAAAATCTGTCAAGGATGAAGAGCTTTAAAAAAAATGTCTTGAAGATGCTGTCAGTAAAAAAAAAAATATATATATATATATTAACCACTTCCAAGAGCCTGACAGGAGAGTGAGGATGTAACTGACAGACAAGCTAAACAAGCGTGGGCTTTACATATTATCGTATTTCATGCTTCAGTTATGAGAGAGAAAATTCATGATAAGCATGAGTCTTTCCAAATCTGGGCCAATATGCTATTATTGATAATGACAGGTTTGTAAATGGCCAACTTTATTTTAAAGTCCTCCATTACTCAAAAATATGTTTTGATTATTTTCACTTCACTTGGACGTTGGACCTTCACTACGTCGAGTGATATACTGTATATGCAGACTCGGACACCAGGAGTCTGCTTAAACAATAAAGAGGAAAAGTTCACTGGGCTGCGTTGGTTTCAAAGTGTGTAGGTGTGGAATGATTCCGTGTCTAAAGGGATCCATGCTCCAAAGTAAGTAGTAAGGACCAGTTGTGGAAACTTGAAACGTCCATTGTACATAAACATGAAGTCATGTGGTTGTTTGATACTCATATACGTGTACCAGTCACATTATTGGGTAATAATCAGCAGGTTTAACTGCTGGTTGACACCAATCAGCAACTCATGCATGCATTTAGGCAAATAGACATTGATCAAGCAACCTGTTGAACTTCAGAGTGGGGAAGAAATGCGATTTAAGTGATTCTGAATGTGGAATGGTTGTTGATACCAGACAGGCTGGTCTGAGTGTTTCAAAAGCTGTGGATATACTGGGATTTCCCCACACTACCACCTCTATAGTCTACAGAGAATGAGCTGACAAAAGAGAACATATCCAGTGAGAAGGTCTGCCTTATTGATGCCAAAGGCAAAATCAAAAGTCAAAATAATCACTTGTTGCATACAAAATAATGAAGAAGAGCATCTACAAACACAACGTGTATCAAAAGACTACGCTGGACTCCACTCCTATTGGTTAAGAACATCAAACTAAGGCTACAATTTGCACAGGCTCAACAGAAGATTGGAAAAATGTTACCTGATCAACCAATTCTTGACTTCTGCTGTGACATTTGGAGGGTAGGCTCAGAATTTAGTGTAAAAACAACTAAAAGCACGGATCCATCCGGCTGTTTGTAATCGGTTCATGCTGGTGGGGGTTCAATAATGGGGGGATATTTTATTGGCACATGGACACATGTTAATATGGACCAAGGAATGTTTCCCGCACCTTGTTTAATCTGTCCAATGAAGAAGGTAGTTCTGCAGGCGAAAGGTTGTCCAGCCTGGTACTAGCAAGATCCAGCTAAGAAAATGTGTAATAAATGCAAATTCTTATCAAGGACCTACTGATGTTAACAAAAAAGGTTTGTCAGTTTTCAGTGATGTTCATGATATAAAGCTTGTTTTTAAAGCTCTAAAACACTTCAAAATCCCTACAATGGCTAGAGACTCGTAGAAAACATCTTCGTCACACATTTTGACCTCCACAGAGATAAAGAAGTAGCATGAATGAAATTAACCATGTGCTACAGCATTTTTATAAACAACCACAGGCACTAATGGTTATGCTAGAGGAGGACCAACTGCCGTCTAATCAAGTGCTGCTTTGAGCGTTATAGCCAATAGACCATACACGCTACATACACATAAGCGCGCTCATGCGTGCTCGGCCACACAAGCATACACCCATAGTGACTGAGGAGCTTCATTAAGAGCATATTTCTGCATGGTAACCATCTGCTGGCTATCACTTGTGTTGAGCTAATGACTCTAATACTGTTTAATTGCATACATCTCGCTGTCAGGGGGGAATACTGCACTCACTCCACTCTACACAGGTGGTAACACTCCACACTGAGAGGCCACCAGTGTTAGTGTGAAGGAGTGAGTCTTTGCTGGAATCCATGAAATGCAGCATTCATGCTTTAAGTATATAAAAGAAAAATGCATATCGATGAATGTGTATTTGTTACAGTCCGTGTAAAAAAGGAATCAGCAAATGATAAACTAAATATATAAAATTTTACATTTTAGTTCATTTACTTTGGCAAAGCTAATTTTCTCAACACTGTTTAACCTCTTAACAGAGGGCAGTAATGACAGTTTAAGCCCTCAGTTTTTGGGTAGAGTAAAATGGTTTAGAAACCATTTGATTATAGGATGTCCTCACAAATGTAGCCAAACAAACATTTGTGTGTATGTGTAGGTAGATATGCTGTTAATGTCGCTAGCGCTATGTGTGGGTGCATGTGGTTGTTCAGGCATGAATATCCATTTATCCCACAATACTAACAAAGACATTGATTCACCATTACAGTATACTGTATGCTACAAAAAAGGCAATTAGCTCTCCATCTCCTACGCTTGGCAAGGCTTAAAGTGGTTAATGGCTATTGATACTGAGGGGAAAGCAGCTTGTCAATAGAGCCGTGCTAAGGCTCTTTCTTTAAAAAGAGAATGAGATAACATAATGGTTGAACAGACAGCCAAGGCCACTGTCAAGTAAATTGTACTAGCTATGTGTATAGTCAATGTTTTGACCTGGATCTGACTGTGTGGGGAGATGAGTCCATCCATCCATCTAATTGAGTCCATCACAATCCTTATTCTCATCTAAAGAGCTGCACGTGTTTGATTTTAAGACCTTGAAAGGCACGAGCTGCTGACTCAGCCAGTCTTCAATAACCTGCAAAGCTGGGCAGACAATCGTGAACACGAGCACCTAAATTATGTATACATGTGAGTCACAGATGATTATTAGTTAAAAGAGCTGAGGCCTCAAACAGAGAGAAATATTACACTAGATACTATTTATCAGTGGTAGTCACACACACATACATACATACATACTGACAAACATGCAATTAAATCACTTCCTGTGAACCAAATAGTCAATTTACAGGCAGAAGATGAGATGGTGGTAAATGAAGTGGATGCAATGGCTTCCAAAACTTGCAATCCTTTCTGCTGTGTCAACTACAGCTGCCAGCAGCAAGCGGCTAAAGCCGTGGAGAAATTAATGGAGGAGAGATGACAGGTGTGGTACGCACATACACATATCAATAGACGCGCATTTGAGGCTAAAAGCACCAATTTTTGGCTGTAACTGCTGTGTTTCTGTGACATGTATCAATCCACCTCCAACCAACACATCTACATGAACGTTACGCAGAAAGTGCAGTTGCACACACATCCTGTCACCTACATGCACAAACACTCCAGGTTGCTGCTGGTGGTAATGGTGTTTTGCAGCACCCTGAGGTGTAATAGGCCTAGGCAGTGCTCTGTCGGGGCCATTAGCTTGCTGTAGTTCATATAATTACACAAAATGGGCACTCTGGCAAACAGTGGGTACTAATGTAGGAGTGGGGCACCGTAGCATGCACAGGTAAGAGCCGACACAGGATGGCACAGCCAAGCTGCACGTAGCAGGATGTGATGTTGTCTCTATGGGTAATTTGTTCATTTATTATGGCAACAAAACGGCCAAAGTAAATGTTGATGGGAGTTTTTTTTTTATTGATGCACTGTCACCACTGATCAGCACAATGCCATAATTATCAAACAGGTGTATTTACTATTTATAGACTGGTGATCTGCTAAGACTGGTTCCTGAGCAAGAATGGCTAGGCTAACTGTTAACATGCACCAAAATCAATTCGCAAAAAAGACAAAAACCTGAAAGCTTGATCCTTCATAACATTCTCAGGTTCTATTTCAGTGCAGCAGAGCTCCTTAACACAAACAGCTCTGATTATGACGGAAGCCCCACCTACCTATTGTTCAAACCTACTGTTTGCAAGGTGCAGCCAATCAGAAGAAAGCTGGCTTAAAGGAGGGGTGGTGGTGGGATTTTAATTTTGACCTGTTAATCACATCAGTCTTCTTTTTCATTAAGCAGAATGCTGGCCGGTGTGTAAAAATAAGTCAGTTGTTTGGTGGTGGCTATGGCGGAGCTTCCACAGATTCAGTAACATTAGCAAGTGGTGGAGCCCAGCAGGTGGATGAGGGAAAGGGGAGGCAAGAGGAGAGACCCGAGGCGGCCGCCGGTGTCAGGTGAACTTAACTTCAGGTAAGAAGCTATGACCTGCAGTCTATTTGGGTCAGATATAAACCAAGTTTAGGTGGAGTTTATTTTCGTTGCGCTGACTTTTTACAGTCCGTTACAATAACTCGTACTGCGTACTAGCTAGCATGACGGAGTTTATATACAGCTGTGTGGTGCTATGATGTTACTGAGAGTGAACTTTATTTTATTCATAAAGTTAGTTAGTAGAGCTGCCAACCGTCCTGTAAAAAACGGAATGGTCTCGTATTCAGAGAAAATATCACGCGTTTCGTATTGAGCTGAAAAGGAACACAGTTTGTCCCGAACTTCAGCTACAATGAAAAAGACACAAAGCCGGAGTTAATTTGTCGTTACACTGCAGCTGCCTCTTCTTCTCTCATTCTCTCCCCTCTCTCTCCTGTTGCTACTTCAATCATGAAACTGATCAATGATCAGCTGATCGTCTCACTTGTTTATTTATCTCCCACTTTGCACCAGAAAGAGGAAACCAGCTGATGTTGCGCTAAACAACAGCAGCACGTTTAAGCTTGATCAGCTGTTGTTAGAATTTATTTAATATTACTTTCTACTATCAGCTGATGTAAAGCTGCTGGTCATGATATCGGTTTGGATATGTGGTGAGAGGGAAACATGAAGATGAAACCAGGAGATGTCCTTACTGAATCATCAGAGCTGAACAGGTGATGGAGAAACAGGTTTACCTTTTAGGTGACATGAATGAGTTGAAGGGAAGTTATGAACTGTTTCTGAGAGACAAATAACGCCAGGATCCTTTTTTATCCAGCTGACAGCTGGTAACTGTGCAGGGGGGGTCTTGCTAAGTTTTGACAGGGGGGCAGGTAGGGCATTAACAGGGAAAGGGGGGCACAAAGAAATGCTTTCTTATTCTCATTAAAATTGTCTGGCTGTTATTAAATAATTATCTGAAGCTTACAACCAAAGTTTTTATCTGATGTAAAATGTATAGCAATCATACATATACCAATAAGACAGTGTACATCACTGTCACATTGCAGAGGCCTTGTTGACAGTATTTGGCTCTACATATCTGTGTGAGCAGATTTTCTTTCACATGAGTGTCCTCAGGTAGCCGTCTGAATGCTGGACACTCGGAGACCTGTGTCTCTGAGTGGGAGACCAAAGATCACATTAACATGTGTATTAACAAACATGCCATATTGGCTCAGTTTACTTTTCTTATCACTGTTGTGAGGAGACCATAAATAGCATTTGTATTTTCTGTTGTACAGTTCATTTGCTGTTATGGAGTTCTTGTTATGGATAACAAGTGTCTGTTTTTTGTTTCAAAATAGCTGATAACTATTCGCTGATAGCTGCCGACATCTGGGAACAAATATAATTCTATAAAGTGGTTCTATATAGTGTGTAACTGTTCATATAGAGCGTTACTAAATTTATTGCTAATGCAATCATATAGCACATTGACTTCTGAGGAAATTTTAGATGGCACTCATCATCAGAAAGATTGCCTACCCCTGGTCTATCTTAACCCTTTAAAGCCGGTGACGTAACTATTTTTAAATCCCGGTAGAACTGCAACCTACGTGGTTGCAGTTCTACCGGGATTTGAAAATAGTTAGCGCAATAATTTTTTTTGCATATGAAACTGGAGGAGTTGTACTTACATCTTATGCCATCAGCTTGTCCTCGGTCACAGTTTCCTTCCACATATAGCTTTGCAAAAACCGCATAAAAAGCACTTGCAGCAACAAAACATAATATTCCAGAAACATGCTTTGCCGATCCTATCAGCTGTTTGTAACACTTCCTACTTCCATCAGCACGAACTATTGCATGTCTGCCATGTCCTGCCTGAAACCGGAAGTGACGTCATTTTGCAGAAATGTAGTTTTTTTTTTTTTTTAACATAAGGGCCTCATGAGCCCATACTTGTGTTTTTAAAAGTTATGTTTGACTTTATGACTTTCTGTATCGTTTCTGGGATGCTTAGGACTCATATTGCACTGCTAGAAATAGTCTATTTTGATGCATATGCTGGGTTTTTTTGCAAATTTGCATTATAATATTTATTTTCGTTTTTCCTGCAGTATATGAAAATTGGTGTATTTCAAAAATAAAACTATGAAGACACTTAAAATAAATTTCCTGTGGTGGGAAACTATTTTGTGCAACTTTTTTGTATTTACAGTTTTGAGGGATAAACCTCAAAACTGTAAAATATATGTTAAAAAAATAAAAACGATTTTAAATTTTTTTGTAGTTTATTGCACTTTTCTGCAATTTATGTAATTACTATGCACTTAATGCATACATATTATTAAAATTTGGGCTATAATGGTTGTATTGATGTATATCAACTTGAAATGCTCCCAAAAATGGCACTACAGAATGTAAAAAGCTCTGGCGGACTTGGTTCTATGGTAGGTCTTAAATGGTTAACAAACGTAAGAAATCTGCTTTGCTCATTTATGCGCTTCTGGAGTCACAAAAGCCCAAAAAAATATTTTGAAGAGGTTAAATATGCCAAGATAATTCAACAATTACTAATATATCTGCTGAGCAGTAGATCAAGACTAGACTACAGAACCGAAAACAAAATAAACAAGCTCATAAAAGGTGCTTTTTAATGCATTATAAATAAAATACATACATTTATATCTCGAGGAGACAGTGGATCTGGCCAGCACCTTTGGTGATTTAAATACTGCGGGGGAGTGAATGGGATTAAAGAATGAGAAAATGGCAGACTGCTTGAGAGCTTTCAGTACACATGGAACTACAAGTGTGGGTGTTCTCATTTATCATTTGGATACTCCAACCTCACAGTAAAGACCTGTTTTAATGGCTTTGATAAGTACAATAAAAAAGCGTGTATGGACACTCTGTTAGGACAAAAATGCCTTTGCTTTCCACAGTTAAGTTATAGGGAGCTAGCTTTGCATCCATTTGGTATCAGTCAATGCCAACCCAATGACAAGTTCATAACCTTTGGAACAATCCCGCCAGAAGCAATTTAAGCGGTGAAACAGTTGTCTCTCCTTTTGTGCATTGAAGCATTTACAGTGATATTTCCCCTTGATTTTCAGCGAGTGCAATATCAAAGTACATAAGCACTCAATATTTAACCATTTGGCCCTGCTCCATATCAACAATTATCAACTAAATCCTAGCAAAACTGTTTCGCTGTCACACTTTCAAACAAGAAATGCATGAAACCAACAACTGAAATACATTTCTATCGCATATATGAGCCCAATATGTAACACGTGGATGCCCCGTGAACTCTACTACAATAAATCAAACAAAAGCAAAACTGGAGACTAAACAGTTTATCTCAAACCATCAGCAAGTTCAGAAAGGTTAATGCCCTCCTAATCACGAGTTCGAGATCCATGAGAAAAACCCCGGAGCAGAAGTGCGTTGGTGATCGCTTTGACTGCATAGAAGGGTATTTGAATTTAAAATTCAATATTTATGTCTCAGTTCATGACCCACAGCGTTCCTCAAAAACTCTTTTCTTCTCTTAGTCTTAAAAATCTATTTCTCCCTCTCGTGCTGCTGTTGCACTCTGTTTATTCCTCACGAGCAGGTCGATATAGCTGTTTATTTGGCATTTTTGTGTCTTAACTGAGTTGAGAAGGGGACATGCAGTTAGCTTACAGGCTGACAGAGCAACTCCTGTTTTTTATTATCTCAGGGCAAAAAAGGGAAAAAGCTGTAAACTTCCCATTACTATTGTGCTTATTTGGGAATAAACCTCATCAGATGATAATTTTGGTAATGGTACTCAAAGAGCAAACTAATCACCCAATTCATGACTATTTTCACTTGATAAATGATTTCCTGGCAAGGGCTAACTTGGACCAATCAACAGAACAACACCACACCTAAATTAGAAAGCTAATACACAAATGCATTTGTGAACACGTTTTTCGCGCAAATATACACTTCCTTACTTCAAGTCTACTCAATACCATGCCGTGATTGATGACTGACTTTCCAAGCAGCTTTGATCATCAAAATCGTACAGCAAATTAATTCACAGTACAAGCCGGCACGAGTTAGCCTGAAAGCAAACTTTGGCTGTCAATGATGGAAAGCGTGTAGGCGTAAGAAAAGCCATAAGAAAAGGATGTCACGGAGTAAACGGGAGGATGGGGTGGAGGGTTACACAATTACTTCCACCATATAAGCTCTGAGTTTTCCGGTCCTTTATTCCTCTCCTCTTGTTTTGGCACGAATAGATTCATATGCCAAATTGGACGCAGCACTCAATCAGCAAGGTGATTATTAAAAGCTGTTTACCGGAGGTGGCCTTGTCTCACTTTCGACACTATTGACTACAGTGTCATCAATCAGAGCAGCTACAAACCCCTGTGAGTGTTTGCTGACGCAAACCAAGTTTGGGAAGAAAGTTCAGGAAGAGAAAATGAGAAGGTCTTTGTTGTGATAAATGGGTGAAAAGTATAGAATTAATGATCAGAGGTGGGACCGGCTTCTGTACGCGAAATTGCAAGGTGTTGATCTTGACAGCAACTCATGTACACATATGCAAGCAAAGACAAAAAAAAAGTTAATCAGGACAACAAACTTTAAGCTTGAGAAATGGGCAAGAAAAAGAACTTTTTACCACATGGCACCTTAAAATAACATCCATAAAACTATTCTTTTCTTTCTAGTAGAGGACTCGTTGGATCACACTGTTCACAACATACTGCAGCGTTTGTGTTGACAGAATAAAACATCTAGAGTGACCAGATGTCCTGATTAAATCATCAGAGTTCCAATTTGTCCTGGCGTCTCGACAGGGACACACTTTGTTCTGATAATTAGACTGAATGGATTTTTGGAGTTTTCTTCTTGCAAAGGAGACCTCTGTGAATTGTGTCACAGAGTAAAATAATTGCATTATTATTTAGAAATGGGTGGTGCAGATAAGCACTCTAAATAGGGAAAAGGCTTGTTTCTCTTCTCTTTTATAAAGACCAGCGGCAGGGTAAGCTTTTTGTCCTGACAACAGTCTATTTACATATATTCTATATTACAACACAAGAGTGGTGCACTTGCCCGTTTTTGCAATGTATTTATGTTATATTGGGATTTTTGTTTTCTGCTCATAGTCCAGGAAAAAAACAAAAAGGATCTTATACAAGGTTTTGCTCCTTGCGCCCTGTGACAGTGATTGAAATAGCGCTGACATTTCCAGAACACTCTGGTTCCTTTGGAGTACCCCTTCTTTCCGTGATTGTCAAGGCTGGCTAACCCAAGGCGTTCTCCACACGTAACTGATCTGAGGACAGCAGCTGACATTTACAAAGGTCCACAGTTTTTTCACACACCATTAATTAAAGTGAGAACAAATCTTTTTCTCCCTCTTTGGCTCTTCCACCTCTCACTTCCGTCACGACCGATCTCCTCGGTGCCTTGTTGAAAAAACTGTAATCGTTTACACAGAACTAAAAGCTTTGTACTCACACAAACGCTTGGCCTCACGTTAACAATCACAAGGATCGAGCATCCTCAGGATAGAGACTATTCAGCAGTCCTTACTAATATAAATCTCAAGGTAACAATTTTAGATGGCCATGGTCAGTTTAGTTGCATACACTGTATATAATGATGCCCTGATGCATGATTAACAGAAGTTGTTGAAAACACATAGAGCTGGAGATTGACACTTTGCATGCACTGATCATAAATATGAATGTCACTCCCATATTGAGCTTACAATAAAGTCTTTGAACTGTTATTTTAGGTGAAAGCATTGCACAACATACAGCTTTAAGAAAAAAGAAACTCAAGAGTTTAGTTTTAATTTATTTGGGCTGTTCTGAAATCAACTCGGGGTCAATACTATATGCACAAGGTGAGAAATGTACATACACCCTGTGAGATGATTAATTCTGCAGAGCTGAAAGTTACAAAATGTCTTTAACTTGTCAAGGCCAAGGGCAGTAAACTTTCTGTTGGTAATCATGACTGAGTATAGCCTGTAGCTTCTCTGCGTGCCACTGCAAACCTTTTTTGTAATGCCATATATGGATGTGCCATTCTGTAGTAGCTGGATTACCTGTGCTACCTGAATGGGCTGCAGGGACTGTCTCATCCTACCAGTAGTGAAAAGGACACAAACTAAAGACCAAACTAGAGGAAAATCAGGCAGGAGCGAGGAAGTAGAAGGGAGCGAGTGATAGTGTGTGGCCGTTATCCACAAACCCATTCCTTTTTTGGGGGTTGCCTTTCCAGTGTACCTGCTGTCACTTTTATTTGCATCAAAGCAGGTGAACTGGATTCACAGTGGTTTAAGGTTCGTAACTGGAGAGACAGATATCCCTAAAGTTGAACATACTTTGTGTTATATTGTGGTGATCAAGTGTTGGCTTAATTTTACAGAGGAGATAAAGCTTGGTTAATCCTGACCACGTGAAAAAAGGTGGGGGTGGGGGGTGGACTGGAAAAATAAAAGGTAAAGCTTCAGATGTTTAAACACAATTTCCAGAGGTATGTGGCAAATCAAGTCCAAGAACGCTGTATTAAACTTTTAAGCATGTCATCTTTCTCTAGTACTTGTTTTCTACCAGAGAAGGCGTAACATTGTTTGTAACAATAAAGTTGGCAGACAATCTCAAAATCCTTTAGCATAATCTCCAATCATCAGTGTAAACCTGGACACAAGGAAGGTTAACAAAGTTTCGACCTCAAATCCATCAAAAATATATTTAACAGTTAAAAGTCAGTTTTGCCCCAGAAAGCAACCATTTTAACTGAAAAACTAATTGGAGGCGAGACCATAAGATTCATGTTCATCACCAGAACATGTAAACATTTGACTGCAAGTGTACATTATGCAGTAGAAACAAAAAACAGGAGTACATCATTAGTGAATATGAGTTGGTATTAAAGTCCAAACAAGAAGCAGCATCAAACTGAATTTATGGCTAGTGGTCATTGCTCATTTTCAAAATATCACAAACAAAGCACGGTTACATGGTTCTTACATGTGAATCTTAAGGGACTTGTGAATACTAGTCAAACTTGCAGGCCACAGTCAAGTCTTAGAAACAAAAGAGGAGAGGCTTTTTATTGTCACTTAGGAGTTCTGCAGTGGCAATGTTAGCGTCTGCAGGCATTACAGACTAATGGGAATGTGCTGACTGTGCTGGCCTTTCCTATAAACAGCAGTGCAAACACATACCTGCATTATATCCCCCTGCTTGCCCATTACTGTGCGTACAGTATGTGGGTGTGTGCTTCAAAGTGGTCGCATGCTAGTAGACTCACAAATGTGTGAATGAAATAGTATTGTGTGAGAGAGAACAGCTTTTGTGCTTGTTTATGTTGTCATGTCTATGGGCGTGTGACTCTGAGTGACAGAGGGAAAAAGAATCCGTGGAAATGTGCGTGCACCAACTTATCCATGCAGCCCAGGCCGGCAGTTTGCGGTAGTGTGCTAGCTGAGGTGGAACGGTGAAAGGCAGATTGCTTAGGGAGTGCCATACTCCTGCTTTTCATTTTGCAGCTTAACCAATCCAATCCCACAACCAAGAGAGGAGATTCACAGCTACTCTCCCTACTATGTTTGATAACAATGCATGAATTATCCTTTTAAATTACTTTCTGCATGCGTTTTTTAATTAAAACTATTAAAGTGAATCAGTCATTCGCGGTCCCTCTGAGGACCCTGAGAATGTAACTCGCCAGCAGTTTGTCATACGCCGCTGCTCCTCACATTCTACATTTAACATTAAAGTCAATTAGCTCACGTTTTTTTTCCACAGCTAGTGACTACACTGCAGTGACTGGGCAGAATTAGAGAACTCAGTATATCACCAGAATAAACAGAAGAACAAAGTTGAGGCTTTTCGAGTATTCGATCTAGGACAAAAACGTTATCCATAGATTTTCAAGAGCATATCGTTTTCCACCTGAACAAAGCTCAAATCAATCAAAACAATTTAGAACTGTGAGCTGAACAAGCTGTTAATGTTGTACTGTTCTAACTAGCTGCTACAAGTGAACTTTCCCTCCAGGCCTGGGGAAATTGGAGAAGCAATTCAGTGTAATAATGAGCAGATTGATTGAAACTGGTTGGAAACCTTTATTATACCGCTGCAAGCGTGTGTTACGTGTTTGCATGCATGTTGTAGCAGACAATATAAGGAGGAGACGTCTCCCTTAAAGAATGTTAAATAGGAATGGAAAAGAGAGTTGAGTAATGCCAGAGATGCTGATCTGAGGCAAACAACATCCCCACTGGGACAAGCATGAAATAAACATGTTGTTGCACTGAGATGGGCTTATTACAAGTTCTCAAAAGTTTGAACAGTGTGGTGACAGAGATATGTAAAGATGTGGACTTATTGTTTTCATTGGTTTAATGAATCTCTAACTGGAATTGCTGTGGTGCCATGAGCCAGAGGTGTCAATTGGAAGAAGGGTATTAAGCCAGCACCGACTGACTCCTCGCAGACATGGAAAGAAACTCTGAAGACGACAGGCTTTATTTAAAAAACTTTTTAAGAATTTAATTCCTTGAGATACATTTTACAAATTTTACAAATGAAAACCTCTTTGCCCCATTTTTGCTCAAGCTGAACAATAATTTGGGCTTTTAGGCAGCAGCAAAAGTGTAACACTGCAAAAGGGGCTGCGCCACATTTGAATCACAAGATAAAAAGGAAAACGTCTTTGTGAAAATGAATACAGAACAATTTTGTCTCCAATATCTGGTTTTCATAATTGCTGGAAGACAAAAATGAAACTGAAAACAAAATTTGATTAATCGCGCAGCCCTACTAGAATCCTTCTACTATTTATGTTGTAAAAGATAAAGTTCAATGAAGCGAGAGAAAAAGACGATAGCGAGAAAAAGAATAAATGCCAGAGAGATAAATGGCGAAAGAACGAAAGCCAGAATGAAATAAAGAGACCAGGAAAAAGAGAAATACGAAGCTGAGACTCAAAGAAATAAAAAGTGGCAAAAAAAAAAAACAGAGAAGTTAGGAATTAGTAAGAGAAAGAAAAGACTAACCGAGATTGTGAGAAAGATTGGAAGAGAAGGACAAGCAGGCTTGAGAGGAGAGGGATGTGAGGGTTGCTGGATAAAGCATGTGGAGATAAGGTCTGTTCAACAGGCCCTTAAGAACCTGGCAGGTCCACGTTTAAACTCTAAGGCTCAGCGGATCAGAGGCAGAAATCTCTTGGAATTAAACCACTAAAGCTGAGAGAAGAAGAAATCTTTACTTATCTTTCCACACAGACACTAATCTGTATCAAAAAACTTGGTAAATTGAATTAGCAAATGAGAGAAAACAAACCATCCCCCCCCCCTTAAGGCAATATGCCTGTCAAAGGCCGTAAACAAAAGTAAAGGTTTGTATATTTTCATGTAAAACTTTCTGTAATTTTAACTCAAATCCACAATTTCAATATATTCGTGATATATAAATATATATATATAAATAAATATGCATCCAGTCCGTAACATAAACAAACTGATACACACAGACAAACACACAGAGGACATCTGTGTTCCATTACGTACCGACAACAACTTCCCGTGAAGACATAAACAAATAGATGATGAGAGCTCATTTGTTGTGCACTGGGTGGGGGAAAATGTCAGGATGACATTTGGCTGTAGCTATTTATGAGTATGTGTGTTGTTTCTCGTGTGTATCTGTGGGTGACTGAGTACCTACTGTAGCTATAAAATCAAAATATATCAAGGAAAAGGAGGAAAATATAATCTAAAATATAGTTCAATCAATGTGGGATGTGCTGGACAAACAAGCCAGATCTGTGGAGATCCCCCCATTAAATAACTTACAGGATGTCATGCTAACATGCCAACAATCCCAACAATCCCCTAATGACACAAAAGGTTAGCAAGGACTTTGTGTGTGCATAGTCTCAAACTGCAGAAACCCATTAAAAAAAAAAAAACTAGAACCACCTTAAGTTCTATCTGAATTGGACTCCAACAAGAAGTACCAGTTTATTTAAGCTCGATATGAAGAATACTAAAGGACAGACGAGTCAGTCAGTGTCTCATCTTCAGACTCTGATAGCCTCCAGTGTCTCACTGAGTGGATGAACCATCTTTAATCAACTGGCCTCCACCTAAAGCACACATTTTTCAGAACTGTAACCAACTCGTGCGACTTTTGAAGACTTCTTCACATTTATTACGTGATGAAACAGGAGGCACAGAAAAGATGGTTTGAGGTCATGACCGTCAAATATCAAGAACACAAGTAAAGCCATTTGATTGCTGCTTGTATTCATTTCAGATGTACTTTTGTCACTCTTTTCATTCTATATAACCAACTGAGGGGCTCTGAAGTCAAACGGACCTGTGTAGGACCTCTGAAGTACTACGAGTCACTTCTTTTAGCAAATAAAAACTATGTTATTAGCTGATCAGCTGATATCCACTCAGTACTGAGCTGTGCTACATCAGTCATCCAATGAGATTAGCCATAATTCAGAAATACGAGTAAAAATATACCTCTTTAACATAGATAACACAGTTGACATATTTTCCAACCAAGAGGCAGCTGTGCTTTCAGTGTTTTTGGAAACCAGATACTGCAGTCCTTTTGTTTATTGGCTTCATTCTGAAATGTGGTTATTGCCTCAAGCCTCAAGTGCCTGCAAGCTGCAAACCAAAGCAGGCTCGGCTTTAATTAATCATCCGTAAGACTGGTCTAAATAAAACTGTCTCAGGAACAACAAGAGGAAAGTGTGCAACAACGTATTTATGGTCTCGGTGCAAAAACTTCTCTCCTCCGTGGCTCTAAAATTGCATCTGTTCTTACTCTCCCATTAAGATTCTCTCGTTCCTCAAAACCTCACATTTCTTTGTCTTTTTCATGAGAACAGACTGTTTGCCCTTGTTTGCCACTGCATCGGCCGCATGCAAAACCAGTCAGAAAGTCACACTTTAAAGTTGGAAGTGTAAATATGTGTCTGTGCATGCATTCATGTGTACAATACAAAATCAAATCAAATACACACACATGCACTTAAAGCACATTTAAGACAAAAAGTTATAATGTAAACACTGTGCAAGCTTAAAAGAGTGTGTATTTTTGAGCTTCACATAGTGGTTAGAAGAGAAACTCACACCTAGCGACGACACTTATGCAGGCACAAGCATTACAAAGTGTCCATCTGTCCAATCCTAACACTTGTGTTTAGCAAAGCAGATCTGCTCAGCTGTCTGGACAGTCAAAGCAGCTTGTGAGCATCTTATATCCTCCATGTCAATGTTATCTCAAGTATCACGTAAGATTACTTCTCAGTCTCATCCTCCTCCTTATGATGTTTTTTATATTTCTGACTTGTGAACACAGAAGTGAGAGGACTCAGAGGACTACAAGACATCAACAATAAACAAGAGAGAAAGGTCAGAGATAAGATAAGAAAGGAGCAGAGAAAGTAGAGGGAAATGTTAAAAAGAAGAAAAATAGAGAACAGAGCACTGAGAAAAACCCAAACGGATAAGTTAGAAGAATACAACAAGACAGAGAATCAGAGAGAGCTGCCAACGAGCAGAGATGAGGTTTATATGTGACGATGCTAGAATGTGTTGCTACCGTTAAGAAGGCAAGTCCCCCCAGTGAGCTGGCAACCAAAGTCACCTTCTGGCAGCTGTCTACTGTCATCTACTAATGCACTCACAACGACTTTTGAACCTCGCAGTTAATGACCAGGGAGGTAATGGAGAGGGATGTAGGCCATGAACAACTCCGCAGTCTGGCAGACTGTTTTAATATTGCTTTCGCACAACCGACAGATTCATCTGCATAGAGTAAATCACCACCAGCATCACCAACTGGACAGAAAAACCAGCACCGTGTGTAACTTCCTGTGTACATCTGTAGTGTTCGGACAGCCCACACAGGTTTGAACCTCTCAAGTATCACAACTTGTAAAATCTCAAGTGGAAATTCAACACACTGAGCAAGTTCTGCCTCGAAAACTATGGAACAACAATTATCTCTGGGACGTGCTGTGTGTGAAGAGTCTCCTGTTAGTTACTTCAAAAGGTTTATTCAATAACACTTCAGTCGGCACAGTTAAGGTTCCGCAGTTTTGCCGTCTACTGACCAAAATCTGAAGTATTTTGGTGCTCAGAGTGCAAATCGCTCTCTCTGCTGCCGAAAGGGTTTCGATTTTTCTGCCATCATTACCACACAGTTGCTGCAGAATTATTCCAAGCCTAAACTAATCCCCTGCTGGGACTAAGCAGCTGGGAATTTTATTTTTTAAGATCTTTTTTTTATTCCCCCATATAGACACAAGCGACAACAATTACCCTAGTTAATTCACCGATCTGTGCAGAAGTCTTGAGCCACCCATCACTTTTTTAAATATTTTGCTTCCAAGGAGTCTGAATTTATTATTACTTTTTTAAAAAGTGCTCCTGAGCAGAAGTTCTCCAGGTGTTCTGGCTACTTTCCACCACTCATTTTCAGACCAGTCCTTGTATCTGACCATTTTGATTTTATTGTTTTTGTTTTATTGAACTTGGTTAACACTAACCTATGAATCATTCAAACACATATAATAGTACATTTAGCAAAAAGCCTGTTTTAAAATGTGTCTTTAGGTGCTTTGTAACAAGCAGCCTGTCTAACAAAACCATAATTTGTTCCAGTTTCTGTTAACACAGTCTAACAGGAATGATAAAGTTATTTTGCACTGGCAAGGTGACTCCCAAAACACTTGAGGCACCTCAACATGGTGTGCAGTGTGTGGATAAAAAAATCTGAGGAAAGTGGACAAGTGGAAGATTAAAGAAGAAGTCCAATCCATCCATTTTTAACCGCTCCGTGGTAGCAGCAGCCTAAGCATATAAACCAAGACCTCCCTCACTTTAGCCACCTCCTTGAGCTCACCCAGGAGAACACCAAGGAGTTTCCCAGCCAGCCGAGAGATATAATCTCTCTGGTATGTCCTGGTCTCTTCCCAGTAGGACATTCCCAGAACATCTTGCCCAGGACGTGCCCAGAAGATGTTGAAACCACCTCAACCAGCTCCTTTCGATGTGGAGGAATAGCAAATCTACTTTGAGTGATTGGGGGTGCCGTTCAGGTGCGTCCGCCTTCCCCGCAGCAGACCACGCCCCACCACAGCTGTGCAGTCAAAAACAGGCTCACTGCAGTCACTAAGGGTGAACAGTATTACATTCTCACTAAATGATATATATATATGTATTATCTCTGTTCACATGTTTCTGGGTTTCTTTTTTGTAAGACTAAGACTGAACTTTATTTTTCCATGTTTGGCAATATTCACATTCTGTTTAACTTGATGCTTTTTTGAAGAAGTGGTGCAGACTAATGAAGCAGTCTAGTTACAAAAGTTACAAATAGTTGTTTGAAATGAAAGTTGTTTGTTTAAAAAAAAATTACCAAAGGCATTATTGTGAATGAGTTTATTATCTAAATAAAGTTGCAGCTAGGCTTTTCTGTCATTGTTTTGTTTAGGTGGGGCCTGAAAATATTTCTTCCTGCTTTGTGGGGGAAGATGTAAAAAGCCCGAGAACCACTGCTTTAGAGAAAGCTCTTTCACACCTCTCATATCTGCAATTTCGTCCTTTCGCTCACTATTGACCAGTAAATGAACAGCTTTGCTTTAATACTCAATTCTCTTGTCACCACGACAAACAGGTCCAGTGTCTACATCACTGGAGCCATCGCCACAATTCATCTGTCAATCTCCCACTGCCCTCTCCAAGCTCCCAAGACATCTGGGGCAGTAATTTGCCCATGACTTGCAGTGGGAACTCCCAACTTTTCCAGTTGTGGACCATGGTGTCAAACTTGGAGGACTGCTCCAGGGCAAGCTCGAGCCCACCATCTGATAAAGCCTACAGAACCACATCATCTGCAAAAAGCAACTTCTGAGCCACCAAAGGCTCAGAAAACAAAAGAAGTAGCAGCTAAAATGGATCGAATCACACGATGAACAGTATCTGAAATTCACATTGTTATATTTCCACATATGCTTGCACGTTTTCATAAATATCCATTTCTATTGTTCCAAGGCAACCAAAAGAAATTTGCACAGTGCTGTATATGCACTACTGTGGACGGTCTATGATTTAAAAACAAGTTTTCTCATAGAAACACAATTTTACATCCACCCCAACCCCTATAACCAAAGTATGGCATTTATAAATATTCATATTATGTAAACAAATGTCAATATCAACACCATCGCCTTCTGTGTCTGTGTCCGTTACCTGAAAATCCCTCTCCTCCAGGATCTCTTTCCTCCACCTCACCAGGAAGGCCGCACACACATACAGGTGAAAATGGGAGAAGCCCTCTGGTTCAGCCTGGTGAGCGAGATAAAAAAAAAACAAACATATGATGTTGATTTAGCACAAGTTTAACATTTTGCAGCATGAAAACAAACAACACCTCCATCTCAGATATGTTATATTGTTCAAACGGAAGCTCAAGAGTGCGAGCAAAGCATCTCTGAGAAGCTCAAACACTCCAGTCTTTCATCACAATTTCATTTTAGGGAAAATTTGGAAGCAGTTTTGCATGATGTATTTAGCCACGCATACGAAAAAGGAGACAGAGGGGAAAAAATAGAAAAAAATTGGAGAATATAAAACATTCTTTTCCTGTCAAAATCCAGAAATTTACATTTGCAGGGCGAGAAAGAAAGATACAAATCCCCTTTTCCTCTGCACAGCTTTTTATTTCAGCTGCTCGTTATGTATGGTGGCTTACTTTTTTTTTTATAACTCTGCAATGAGCAGAGGGAATTAAAAAGGGAGTAAGACAAAGGATAAGATGTTCCCTGTTCTATTCATTTTTCTCCAGAGCACCATCACAGAGGGGATAATTACCAAGGCCTTTTGAATGCAAGTGACTTAGGAGTATACGGTCCCTTAGAGAAGGAACACAATATTCAAAGTACATCCTGGTATGAGGACTTTTCTGGAGGCATTTTGACAAGTTAGGTTACAACATGTGTTATTTTAGGGAACATCAAGGTTTAACTGGACACCTAAAATTTTGCTGTTCCAAACAAATGTGCCGGTATTAAAGACAGCCAGACTGAGTCTCAAATAAAGCTCGGGGCAAGGCTTATTTGTGACAACAGTTGGGGAAGAAATAAAAACTCCTGTATAAATAGCTTGGAGTGACAACCAAACATTTGCATGAATCTGGAAGTCAAAAATCAACCAAAGGCAGGAAGACAGGAGCTGTGTAAGAGGACCCAGCTTCAGTCTGACGGCAAGAAAAGGCAACCAAAAGTGCAGAGAAAAGAGAGAGATGTAAACAGTATAGGAGTGACTGAGTGAGCGAGAGGCAGTCTGTATGCAGGGCTCTGTAACCTTATCTCCCCTGGACAGACACTTTTGATCATATTTTGTAGCATTGCTTTTTTCCCTGTTCTTGAGATTGACAGCAATACGTGAAATTTTTCTCTCCATTTTTTATTTTTTTTGTAACTTGTCAGAAATTCAGGAAAATAAAATCTCCTAGCTGAGTCTTGCAAAGCCCTTCCTGTTTTCCTGTTTCAATTCAACTTCTCAGAACTGAAATAGAGATCAAAACAGGACATTTTGCTACCAAGTGACCACTACATAAACAGGATAACAAACTGACAAGTTTATTGACAAGCCTGATTAACCAATGCAATTTAAGTATGGAATTGCACCCATGAATTTCTATGTTCACTAGCAGGCTTTTCCTGGCTCAGAAATGTGGGAACATGAGTGGTCAGCGCACAGGGAAGGCAAGACTAGAGCAAGAAAAACACTCCTAATAATCCCATAAATTAATGAATATTCTGCAAGTGTGCGCCTTGATGTGTCCACTTTAATAGTGCGTGGTATTAGAAAAAAAAACAAAAAACAAATGGAGCACTGCGGTGCTCAAAATCATGAAACACACACGTCCTATAATTTGATATTAAACTTTGCAGTCTCTTTGGCACAGGTGGATTAGTAAAATGCCAAAGGCTGTACATACGGCACTGTACGTTCCAATAACTCAGCAATGTATCATCAGCAGTGCTTCCTCGACCGTATAACAGCGGCTATAACTCAGCAGCACACGAGTTTCAGACCCTAACTTCATTTCAAAGGCAGAAGAGGAAGTGCATTTACTGACAAACCGTCCATTATTCTCTCATACACAGTACAGAGAGTGGTTCAGAGGTCGGCGCAGTGGCGATCACCCACCCCACAAAACAGTCAATCAGGGAGAACCACTGGTCAGTTAACTTATTGCATTTAAATAACACAGACAGTGCCATGTTCTATATTTCGCCAGGTACTGTAATCAAGTGTACGAGCTGATCTTTAATCACCATGCTCATTTATGCAGTGGATAACAGTGAGCCATAACTCTGCAGGAATTATCAGAAACTGCCTTTCCTCTGTGATAATTGAATTTCCCTCCAAGAAGGAAGGAACAAACAGATTAATAATGGATATACAGAAACGAACAGAGATTTGATGTTCGAAAAAACAGAAATTGTCTTCTCGCTCTCTCTTTCTGTCTTTTTTCTTTTTCCCCCCACAACATTGTTAGGTTTTTGCAGACAGATTGATTCTCCCCACGCCTCTGCGTACATATCCTGTCGCTCGGTTTCCTTCTCGCTTTGCCTCCCACTTAGTTAAACCAGTTTTTACAATTATGCAATTAACAGCGTCTGTGTGCACGCGCGTTTGTTTGTGTGCGTGAGAAACAATGAAAAAGTGAATAATGGAGAGTGCAGGGAGTGGTGAGACAAAAAGAGGGGTGTCTGTGAACAGCGAAGCATGGCGTGATGGGAGTTGTAAACTGGCAGGTGAGTGGCTTGTTGGTCGGGCATTGCAGCCGAAGCAAACAACTGAAGCAAGCAAGCAAACATGCGAGCACGCACACACAAAGAGACGAGTGAGTATATGAGTGGCATATGGGAGCACAATGTTTATCACTCTCCAAAGACTCACCAAGTTTTAATTTCCTTTCTTCTATGAGTTTGTTTGTGTGTGTGTGAGAGAGAGTTCATGGTTGAGGGCACCAGCGGGGCCGTGAAACTCTGACTTCCGCTCTATTTCTCGCTCTGCCCCCGTCACTCCCTCTCTGTCGCCACTCCATTCTTACAATCTGTCACCTCCTTCAGTCTCATTCAACAAATGTCTGCTACTCACTTTTCTCCCTCTTTCTCTGTAATCCCACTGTGAAGACTATTTCATAATTTAGAGAGTGATTTTTCTTGACAGTTAATATAAAATTTGTCATCTATCATTTCCACGAGCAATCCAGCATTAACGTGAAATCTATTGCCTCCACCGACTGCATAGTTATTGGTGGTATATGACTCGTGTTCTTCTTCACTTTAATGCGTTTAAGGCACAGAAGTTGAAATTATTAAATGCCACTGCATCTGTAGGCCAGAATTATTCTGATGTTCCTGTGAAGTAATGCAGGCCACAGTATAAATGGCTCAATATTCAAAAAATGTGCATGTTTAATAGTTGTTTGCTATAAATACGATTTAAAACTGTTCATAATTTGTTCTGTGCATGACTGACAGGCTGCCCTGTGAAGCATTTCTATGTAATGATTAAAACTGTTTTAAGTTTATTAGCTCTGAAAGGATCTGTGGATTAGCTGACTGACAGAAAATGAACAGTCAAGTCTGATAATTGGTTCATCATATGAGTCATTTAAATTTCAAATATTTGCTTGATGGAGCTTCTGATAGGTGAGGATTTAGTGCTTTTCTCTGCTTCACACAACTCCGGGTGAGAGGAACTGTGGTTCTTTGTCCATAGCTACAATTTACAGATGGCCCCTGAACTCCACACATTAAGATAACCGGTAGGAGTGTGGTATGGATCAATACCAAGTAAATATAGGGCCAGTATTGCCGATACTGATACTTTTAACCTATAAAGGCAGCTTATGTGGGGGAGATCGGTGTGTCATGACTTATAAGATGAAATGTGCAAGCTAAACACATCCTAATGACCACTAAATTTACTTTCCACAACAATTAGTTAACACAACAAAACAGACTTTTCATATATTATTCATGTATCTCATGTAATGTGTGCTAAAGGCTAAAAATAAAATGGATGTGACAGTCAACACAAAAACATTCAGACATTGCTCATTTCTATTTTCAAAAAATAATTTCTTTTTGAAAAATTCAGTGGGCTACATACTCAACTTAAGGGTTATAAACACAGTATTGATCGATCCACCCACCTGTAGGAACAGGCTGTTGTGAAAGCTTCTAGCCCCGCATATACATACCGTGCTTTCAAAAGAGGACAGATACAAAGATATATTCACTGTAAAAACCTCACTTCACACATTACGAACCTGTAAATTATGACGGACCAGGAGCCGAATGAGCTACTATGTTACACATATTCCGGTTAAATGACTGATTCAATTCAATTTTATTTATTCAGCACCAAATCACAACAGCAGTCGCCTCAAGGCGCTTTATATTGTAAGGTAGACCGCACAATAATACATACAGAGAAAAAACCCAACAATCATATGACCCCCTATGAGCAAGCACTTTGGCGACAGTGGGAAGGAAAAACTCCCTTTTAACAGGAAGAAACCTCCGGCAGAACCAGGCTCAGGGAGGGGCGGGGCCATCTGCTGCGACCGGTTGGGGTGAGAGAAAGAGTTCAGCTAAATTAAAAATAGATGTAGTCCCTTAAAGAGCTTGTGGGTTAGCCAGAGTATGAGGCAGAGCCAGGATATGTCATAATACAAGTTCCACCCATCTAAACAACTGATCTTAATTTTAATGACAAGAGTTCCTGGTTCTAGTTCCAGTTGAGGCACAGACATAATAGCATCAATTCATCTAAATCAGTTCTGAATACAGAGAAATGTCTTAATTATTTTATATTGGTTTAGTTTTTAGTTGTATAGACTCTGGTAACTCAAATATAAATATAAATAAAATGGTATTTTGTAAATGGTCCTTTACCACCATCCGTTTATTTCATCGGCACACTGCTCTTTCTTGCTGCCCCATCCACAGCTATGTTATCTGCTGCCGCTGGTGCTCAAGGCTTACTCGTCATTATGATTTGCAAAACAAAGTTTGTCGTAGGAGTCAAGGTGACTCCGTCAAACTTGTCTCTACCTCTTCTCCTCCTCCATTGTTATGCCTGGTCCTCCACCCTCCTCGTGTCAGGGCAGCCATATTGGCTGAGACACGCGAGACTCTGACTGACAAGCGCCGCTGATCAAAGTACGGAGAAAACAGGGGGGCGAAGGACTCGGGGTGATAGGGGTATGCTGAGTGCAGTCGATTGGGAGAACAGGAGGAGTAAAAGGGAGGGGGGGTCACCAGAGACATAAAGGGTAGGAGGCTAAGGGTGAACGGAGGAGAAAAGAGAGGGAATGAGGAATGCAGAGTGAGGAGTAGCGCAATGTCATAGCTTCTCTAAACTGCTGCGCTGGCTGTCTGACTAGTCTCATTGCTCCAAGACAAACCGGCCTGACGTGGGACAAACTCGATACTCTGACGAGTCGTCTCTAGACAAGGTGAAAAGGCGATGATGATGGAAGACGGTAATGGAGCAGATTCAAAGTGATGTAACAATTACACAGACTGAATATGATCAAGCTCCCTTCCTATCCTTTGTGTAGGAACATCGCAACATTAGTGATTGGCAAAAGTTGGCATTAACTGCTACAAGCTGTACAAGTATTCCTGTGTGGAATTGCGCACTCGTAGCTGGATTTGATGTTGTGCACGATGAATTTAAACACCGGATATCAAGACAGGGATATTTTGAATTGTAAATTGGGACGTGGGATCTCACAAAAAATAAAAAATAAAAACTGACGACAAGTGTCAACTCATGATGCAATCCTTTTAAAGAGAAAGTGAGAAGGTTTGCAGAGTTTTTCAGGCAAACAGCTTTGAATATAATTCCAGTCAAGTTCAGCGTAGTGTTTTTGTGCATGCTGCTCTAATGCGTTGCCCTGCTCTAGGCAACATTTAAAATTACAAAGCACCAGAGCTAATCAAAAGGGGAAAAGGAGGCAAAAATGATAAAATCTGAATTCCCACTTTGCCATGGATTTAATTCATTTTGGAACCCTGCTGCTTCTGTTCACTCTCATTCTGTGTTTGTGAGCAGGCTGACTTTAAAAGAAAATAATTGCATTCAAAGCTAGCATGAGTGCCAATAATGCATGGTTAGGTTTTAGAGAACATAGGTGATAATGTGTGGGGAAACCATACATTGAAGTTTGTGGTAAATGCTACCAGTGTGACACTTAAAATGCTGCTTCGATGTCAAGATGGGGTGAGGGAGAACAAAACTTTTTTTAAAAAATGAGAGAAATATTTCTACTCACGACAGTGAGAACATGGCAGAGAGAAAACACAGTGACCAGGGTCCTGTCTACAGAGGCCCATCTGATTGTTTGGAGTGATCGCAGGGCCAACAACGGCTATGGAGAGGACGCAGGAAGGCAGCCAAAGCGAGTAGGGACACTTCCTCAGGGATTGTCCCCCTTACTTAAGTGGCAGCTTTTATTTACATCCACAAAGAGAAAACTTTGGAAAAGTTGGTAGAAGAAATTCCAATTCTTTACTTCAGATACAACCATGTAAAAATATAACTACAAAAGCATCGCTTTATTTGAAAAATGTCGTTTGAACTAAAAAAAAAAGAAGTATGAAGTAGTTAACAAATACATGATTGATAAAACTGCTAACAGCTAATTAGTTCAGCAAGTCTTATCAATCAAGGCTTTATTCGCCACGTGCAGGTTGCCCTGCAGTGAAATCCATAATTCTCTTTTAGGTTTTAGAAACAGACTGTGAGAGAGTGAGAGAGTGTCTTAATGCAACATCACGCGCGTCATAGGTTGGAAAACACCGGTTTAAAGCTTAAAGTGGCTTATTCAGGTCACTCACAGCTGCACATTTGTATTTTCAGTTTTTACTAGAGTAGCCGTGGATGATCCACAGCTCAAAATAATCAAAAAACAAATTGCTTTACAGGGAAATGCTAAAACAAGAAAATTACAAGTTAAGATAATGATACAGTTTCAGCTCTTCACCTCTTAAGCTAATTTTCTTCTGATTGGCTGGCATTGACAAATGGAAGGACTGAAATGAGACAGCCATCCATTTTTTGTTTATGTTTGTCTGACATAACATGGCAATAATGTAAAGAAAAAAAGAAAAAAAAAAAGAAGAAGAAGAAGAAGAAGAAGAAGAAACTATTTAAAAACAAACATTATGTCTGTGTGTGTAACTGATGTATTACAAAATGAATAAACTTTCCATGAAATGTAGTGAAGTGAAACTATAAAGCAGCACAAGATTAAAAACTGTGCCTCACTACTTCAATAATAGTCGGCTACTTAGTTCCTTCAACCGCTAATGAATGTAAAAGCTGTATTAATAAGGAGATCAAAGCAAAAATAATTCAACGTCTGTGAAGAAGCCGACTACTCCTGTGTGCATTTGACTAATTTGCTCTGTGCTTTTAACCTTAATCTAAGCTAATGTTCTGACCTATGTTGCAGTAAATTACCACATTTATTTCCACTAGCAATCCATACAATTGGTTAGATCTTACCCAGTGGTTTTAAACAAAGGTAAACAGCTTCCTGCTTGGTAAATTCAACCATTCATATGGAAAAAGCACCATGTTTCAGAAACCCAAAATGTCATGGTATCCCTTTAACAGCCATGCTAATGCTGCCACACTGAGCTACTTGCTAATTTCATGCTCCACGCAACAGGGATAATTTGGTCCCTGTCTGTCTGTCTGCTTGCCCGTTTTTCGGCCAAGGGAAGAGCAGTCTGTGCATGTGAGCGTGTTTCGCTCTATATCTTGTGTCCTTCTCTTGGTTTGTGCCTTTCTCCCTCTTTCAAAGATCAATAGAGACAAATGAGGGGGAAAAACAAGTCTCGGAGAGAAAAAGAGGAAAAGCAGGCTGAGGGCAAAATAGACAAAAAAAAGAAGAGAAGAGAAGAGAACAAACGAATGTTGAGAAGAGTCTGCAGACAGAGAGATGACACGAGACGCAGCGAAAGAAAGAGGAAGCGCTGTGTTGTGTTGGATCACACTACTGAACAGATGGCCACACCGCAGAGAGAAGACTACAACAGAGACATTACAACACTCAGGTTAAAATCTCCCCTGGAAGACACTCGCACAGGCGCGCATACACACATATACTGAGGCTCAGTGGCAAAGGGTAAGGTCTTTCTGTTTAATATCAGCATTTGGGAGAAACCCAAACACACTAGTTTTTTCGTTATAAGTCAAGAACATGAATTAAGGAGCCTTTTTACAAAACAATCTTCTAGACATTACTAAATAATGCATGTGGTTGTGCTGTAAAGGGGTTTATACAACCACTAAACTATCAGCTGTCTGTTAGGCAAACAGGAAAAGGTCAAAACTACATGCAAAGGTAAACACACCGAAAAATAGTTTGAGGGCAAGTGTGATGGAGAAGAGCAAGAGGAGGGAAGGGGATAGAAGAGTAAACTGGGAGATGAGAAGAGAGATGACAAGAAGAAAGGGCATAAGGGGCGCGTGAAAGAAAAGCAATGCGATGAAAAAGTTTTAAAAAGGACAACAGAGACTAGCAGAGTAGAACAGATAAGAAGAGCTCTGTGCTTTGCTGTCAGCTCCTCTGAAAGTTTCATGAGTGGAAATGGCCTAATTCCCCTACCAGGTCAGGACTGGAGGTGAGGGACTGTGACCGAGCCTGCCAAGACGAGGTGAATGTGAGTTTGTGTGCTGCATCAAAAGGTGTGTGTCGAGGGTGCCGTCCAAACGACATTGTAAAACATCAAATATTTAGAGGATGCATTACAAGTACAATGTGTACCAGCGTTGCTGTCAAGTCACGACAAAGCAACAACACTGTTTAATCATTCACTGCTCGACTTGAGGTGGACCAAACACATGCAGTCATATGAAAAAGAAATATTTCATAGCACTCTATGGTAAATCGACTTAAATAGCATTTTTCTACTCTCCCGGAGTACACAAAGCGCTCTATACAACATGCTAGATTCACCCATTCATCATCTTCTATGCTTTTAAGTGCTTACTGATGGATGCATCGCTGAGCAACTTGCCCAAGGATACTTGGGATGCAGACGAGAGGAAGCCCGGGATCGAACCACCAACTTTCCAATCAGCAGATGACCTGCTCTACCTCCTGAGCTACAGTCTATGCATTCTTGCGAAACACAAAGTACATTCTCATTGTTTTCATAAGAATTAATAGGGTAAGTCAAAGCCAGATACTGCTCATCAAATGAAAGCATAAATAGAATCATCACTGGTGAGCACCTCTAGAAAAGCAGAAGATTTGGTAGTTTGCTGGTCTGGAACTTTTAGGTGTGTGTTAACAAAATACCGCAATCTTAATAGACCCTAACCCTGACATCAACAGATTCCTTGGAGTGAATCTGCTAGACGCCTTAGCCATGCAGACTCGTCAATCAGACAATCAGACTTGTGGAATTATGTCCTTTGGGCAGTCAAAACCAAAGTGCAGATGACCATAATGCACAGTTCCATGATTGGCAAAAACCAAACACAGAATATCATCACAAACATTTTTGTGCTGCCACAGGACCTGGGCACCTTCCCCTCAGGGAGTTAACCATGTACACCAAAATATTCAAGAAGTCAAATGTGAGGCCAACTGCCGACAGCTTGGCTGAAATAGGGTCATGCAACAGGACAATGATCCCAAGCACAGCAGCAAATCTACAACAGAATGACTGAAAAAGCAAAGAATCAAAGTGTTGCAATGGTTGAGTCGAAGTCCAGACCACAACCTGAGTGAAATGCTGTGGCAGGACTTTAAGAGAGTTGTGTACAGACAAATGCCGGGAAAAACAACAACGAACTAAAGCAATGTTGTAAAGAGGGAGTCAAAATCCCTCCACAAGAAAACAATTCAAGTCATTTCTGTTAAAGGTGGTTCTACAAGCTATTGACTCAATGGGGAGGGATTCTTGTTCTTTTACAGGGCTCTTTGTAGTCCTCTTTTGTTTCAAGGTCAGAGGGTCACTTCAGAGTTTCTATATTTCAATCTTCTATTTCGCAAAAATTATGTATTTTTCTATGCTGCATGTGGGTTTTGCCTTTATTTTAACACCGTTGTATAGTCTGCCACAGGTGTTGGTAGACTGCTATACAGCTGATATTTAATTCCGATGTGTATGCCAGACCTCGATGAAGATTTCAGGTTGAACTATTATAGTGTGTTTTTGCTAACTGTCTGAGGTATAAACTAAAAATATAATTTTTGTTTTGTTTTTAGGGGTTCTAGTTGCACTACATAATGTCTCACTAAACTTCCTGGTTTTGTGCTGTTTTTGTTTTGTTTTTTAAACTCAAGCTATAATGAATCCTGCCTGTTCTCTATGGTTCAGTGCTGCAACAGCAGTCTAAGCAAAGTGGCCTGCACACCCTTCTCCTCAGCTGCAAGTACATCCTCCAGCTTCTTTCAGGGAAAAACAAGGGTCTCCCACCTCTACAGTGAAGTGACCAAGAGCCAGCCGTGTCAGACGCTCACACCATCTGAACTGACTCTGGGTTTTGGTGAAGACTACAACACTTCCCAAACTGTCAAGTTTGAAACAAGTGACATTACCAGACCTCTGGAGCCCAGTCCTAGCCCCAGCTTTAGGCTCGATGCTCAGGTCCACAATAGCTGCCACCAACACTCTTGAATATCAGATCAAACTTGTAGTGGTACACTATGACTGTATGTAGTGTAGGAAAAGTAATTATATGAAATACAGTTATACATCTACTTCATTGATATTTGATTAAAGGTTAAAGGGACTGCTAAAGCAACTGAGTGCTTTCATTTGGCTAAACTTCTGCATAGTACTGTATGGCTACTAAACAAACACTGCAGAGGCAACTTAACTCATAGATTTTTGTTTTCATAGAGTTTTAAATGTTATGTAAGGCTTGTGGAAGCATCGTCTTCCATTTGGTATGTGCGACAGATAATTTGTAACAAAGAATATCAAAACCTAAACTGAGGCTGCCCTGCGGTGCTAACTATCAGCGTAGTCACTATTGTGACATCACTGTGTAAACAGCATTCAGGACATGAGACATGAGTTATGACTAAATGCCAGGGCAATGTTTCTGTGGGACACACGTAGTTTATGATTCTCTGAGTGGATTATAGAGAGAAGACAACAGTATTTTCTGTTCTCCAAAACAGTCAGCTCTTAACTAGAGATACATGATAAAAAGATAAAAAGGAACAGCTTGTTACTATGGACACCATGCAGACATTATATAATACAGACCTTAATATAGTAGAGCTGGGTCTGCTCCTATATCTCGAAAAAGATGGTCTTTAGTTCGTTATTTTTCAAATAGTTAATTAGAATAGCCCAGAGCATAGCACAGACAGCATTTCCTACACACAGATTCCACCAAGATTTTATGTTCAAGTATATTCTGTGGCTCATTTCAGCATGTTGTATTTTTATTTATTTAGCTTCATGAGAAGACACTACCATCTGCAATCGATTTAATGATGAGCAACCTTATTTTGAAATTTGATTGCTGCTAACCTCCCGGCCCCCACCTTTCCTACCTCTTGCTTCCCTATTGACAGGCTGAGACTGGAGTCTTTGATATCGTTCGGCTGCACTGGGCAGTTCCATTGTTCCCTGTAGGTTCCATTTCCCCGCAAGCATAATGTTGCCTTCCACTTCTATGTGGACAACACACAAACATACCTCTCTATGAAGATAATTTTCAGGTCCCTCAAGTAATCTGAAATACTGAATTTCCAAAAACATTCTTCAGTTAAATACAAATAGTGATTGGTTTGGGTTCCCGACCAGACCAGTGAGTATAGTGAGATGTTTAAGCCCAATGACATTAACCCTTCATGACAGTGCTAAGAATCAGGGATTTATTTTGGATTCAGTGCTAAAATGCAACATGTCAGCGTTGTATTGCAATGCTGCTTTTTTCCATATGAGGAATACTGCCAAATTGCAGTTATTCTTTTCACCTAATGACATGACAAATGTTTGAAGAACACCTGTTACTGGATTTGGATTTGGGAGTTGTCCATTTAATAATTTCCCATCTATATTTATTTATATATTGAACTTCTACACTTCACAATCTCTTTTCTGACTTCACATGTTTTGTTGATGTTACCATTTCTATAACGGTACAACACTTTGGCTTTTGCAGCGTTCTGGGTTCTTATTTATTGTTATGAAATTTGTTTGGTTTGATTTTGTTCTGATTCTACACACATAATGTTTGATTATTGTTAGGTCGAGGTTGTATTTTCTTTAGATTCTAGTAACTTGAATCTTTCGTTCTTGTTATATTTAGGTTCCAGTTACTGTTTATGGAGGGGTGGGCTATTTGCTGTTTTACTTTGGTAGTTGTGACTTGCTTTACTTTACTGTTTAGACTTTGTCACATTCCCACATGTATCCACTAATCCTTATCCTTATAATGTGCATGTATAGAAATATCGCTCCCTTTCCTTTGTTAATCTGTAGCTCCCCCGGTTTGCCCCTTCCTTGGATTACTTGTAGCTTATTGTGTTTCTCTACTACGTTACAATTTGGACTCATTAGCTATTACTTCTATCACAATTCCTCTTTCACACAGTAAACTGTGAGTGATTAATTAAAATATATAACTCGACATTCATGGGAGAAGATTGGATAAACAACAACACAGACTTTTTTTATGGAAAGGACAAATCTGATTCACTGTGGACCTCAAATACCCTGAAGGTGTTTTAATTCAAGCACAGCACAAACATGCTTCTGCCATGTCCCTTTTGTGTGCCAGCTGCGATCTATGTTATACTCCCCAAAGCCAGAGCTCATACAGATTTTGACCATATTTGTTTACTACTAGCTATGGCTTGTTGGCAGTGAACTATGTACTTCAGCTGCAACATGCCCATGTTTAACTTTTCTGTTTTAGTTCCCTAATAATTCTGTTCTTGTACGCGTCTATTTTTACTGCAGTCAATCTGAATCTTTCTGCAGACTTTACTCCTTCACATTCCCTTCATTCACTTTACTACATTCTACATTTCACACAGCAAAATACTTCAGATTTATGAAAAATGTCTGATTTAGACTCGCAAGACTTGCAGTCTCTTTTTCAGTGACGCAAACACAAATGACACGAGCTAAAGGTTATGTGACGAGAAACATCAGCATTTTCAGCTGTAACGGAAGATAAGAACAATACGTAAGGAAAAGAAGAGGACAGAAACTCTGAGTCACGGTGAAGACGCTGAGAACAGGCAGCAGGAATAACAACAACTGTGACTGCAAGACGACAGCAACAAAGATGCTTATACGTGTTTTTGCAAAGGCCTGGCACAGAGCCATCACTGGGAGAAGTTTATTTCAAACTTGGTTTTCATTCCTTTTCCTTCGACACTTCTCATGTAACCTAACAAGTATTACACTCTCTCAGGGAGTCTACGGGTATGAAGACGTTCAATTTAATTTTAAGACTTAAAAATTATATTTTAAATTAAATTCAGTATCTAAATGGCAATGGTAAAAAAAAAAAGTGTTATGCCCATGCAAGTAAACTGGTACCAGTTATAATAATAGTAAAGGTCAAATGTACATATTTATTTGGGTTTAAGAACATTTTCTACATGTATTTATATAATGTAGAAAGATTATTAGACTTAAAGTGCAGTTTGCTTTTTAAACATTTCATAATCGTTTTTCTCGAGGTTGATCTTGCATCTTTCCGTTTTCACAGACTAACGACTGAAGGCCGACTAGTAAAGCCTTTCTCTTCTTTAAGATCTTTGGAGTTTCCATCCGTGCACTGCAAGCCTCTTAATTTGATCCCATGCTAGGTATAAATGTTGGGAAGTCCCCCCAACCCAAATACATACCCACACCTACCAATAAATTAGCTAATGTAGGTTTAATATTTTTTTCACATATAAAAACCTAAAAACAGTAGTGCAATCTATAAAGAAGCAAATGTTACAACTTAAAAACCAAACAAACAAACATTGTTTTTTCCCTTCTTTTATATCAAATATCTGAACAGTTATATTCAATATGCTGAATCCTTAATCGCTGTATGTGGGGTCGAGGTTAACTGTTACTGGCTGCTCTCCTTCTACAGCCTTCTAAATTATACTGTGGATGCAAAAACATTATGGCTATAATATTGAGATCACACATAACTCCTGCAATATAATATATAGTAACAATAGTCTGGTGATTGTGAAAATTTTACAAATCTTATGTAAATTTAAGCCAATTTTAGATTTTTTAAGGCCTTTGTTTAATAAATGTGCATTGTGCTATTTTACATCTGTGGATTAGAAATACATATAGATGTACATACACATATAAGCAAGCATTATGGGGGTTTTCAACCATTCCGATCAAGGTTAAAAATCTGTCTCTGACTCTACAAGCTGGCTTATAAGCTCAGTGTAAATGTCACAAAAAAAAAAGTCAAGATTTGTTTGAAGGAGATTAAGATTGTCTCTCACAGTCTGACGTCAAGCTTTAACTGTGGCACTCATGCATAAATAAAAATTGAGCCATAAGTTAACTCAGGTAAAACTTTTGTCTCACACATGGAGATTTCTTTGCCAGATGCTTCAGGAATGTTTATTATTCCCACTTTTAAACATTTCTATGTCATGAACAAATAACACCCCTCTGTCAAACTGAAGTGTAAACTTTTACTAGCAAGACTGTGCGGTGGGCCCAAGCAGCAAAGTAAAGCTGTACAACCAGCCCTGTATAATCAAGAACACCATGGAGAAAATCTGTAATGTTAACAGAAGAACGTCGATATAATGGTGCATCATAGTGCTCTGGCTGAGATGTAATTGATATCAAAACAACAGTAAGAGATTATCAAGTTTTTGAAAACTTGCAAACCAAACACATACAAATAAAGTGAAAACAAAAAGAAAGCAGAATAACAATAACTTTGTTGTACCTGGTAGGTGTCCCACAGTCTGATTGTGCATCGTAATGGCAACTCTCTCATCAGGAGGTTGTTCATCCAGCGAAAGGCAAACTGCAGGTACTCCACCTCGTACTGCTGCATGTGGCGGTGCACAGATTCTGACAAAATAATAATAATAAAAAAAATATATATTTAAACTTTTTCCATCAGTTTTCTGTGTAAAGACAAAAGCAAAACAGCAGAGATCCTGCATGGAGCGGCAAAGAAAAAAAAATACTCTATCTATGGTAAAGGTGACAGTAACAAGTATGTAGCTAGACAGATTCCTTCAGAACTCCCTTCTCTGTTAATTACTGCTGCAGTCACTATCACACGCACAGCCTTTCCCTCATAACAGAGATGTAATTACAGAGCTATCAAAACTGTCTCAGAAAAGCTAAACCAGGATGAAAAATGGAAGTATAATTGTATTGTTAAACAACCCTCTAAAGCAATTGCAGGCCGCTGCGCCGAGGAATGAAATGCATATAAAGTAGGTCAATGGCATCCAGAGGTGAGGAGCCAAGGCATGGATGTATGTAACGTATAGGGCGTGTAGTAATTATTTCTTTGACACGACTGCTTTGAGCAGGAACTGATTAAAAATGTATTATGCTGACTTCTAACCCAAGTCAATCTGAATAACGCAAATGTCAAATGTGACCTTAACCTTGTCGAAAGACACTTTGTCCTCAAAAATGTTTCATTTCAGTGGATTTCTAAAGATGGGGTTCAACTTCCTGGGACTCTAAGTGTTAAGCTTTATACCATCAGATTGCCCTCTCTGCATCAGTGATGTTTATTTTACTGCAGAGATAGAAAATTACAGAAATGGTCAAAGCTTTTGAATCAGTGTTTGTGTTTTGTTTTCCTTTGGAATTATGGGGGTGACTGCAGTGATATCTAGCACAATTAGAGTGCATGTGGAGTTAACTCAGTATATTTCTATGTGCATATAGATGTGCAGATACAGTATCTGTAGGCAACTCTTGGCTCAGGTTTTCCATCTGTAATTTCTGTAAGTTCCACCGACCAATCGTGTTTGAGCAGAGTTTGGCTGCATGCAGGTAAATACAGTGAAAGAAGCACCGAGTTAGCAATGACGCAAAATCATGAAAACATAGGTACCGTCTGACAAAACCTTAGCTTTTTATTCCCTTTTTGGTTGCTGCCCTGAGGCCAAGGCTTTAAAAGATTTTTACTCCTGCATTAAATCCCCACAGAGCGCACGCCGTAGTGGGCAAAGTTGTGTTTTTGTGGGGTTTTTGCATTTAAACTTGTGTGCCAGTGCGTCTGAATTGCATCATCCTTGCCCCAATCAATAAACTGTGCTTACACGGTACATTGCTACCAAACGGACCTATCATAGAAGCTGCTGTTTACGCCGTATTTCTGTGAAGGAGCACAGCAGGCTACGTACTATAAAGCAATCTCAAAGCAGCAGAAACTTCCAAGTCTGCTGTAATGAAGAAACAGACCTGTATTTTAGGTAAGCTGGATTCTAATTTCCTCCATTATTTTAACTCTTGTGGCATCACTGCTGCTCAGTTCCCATTGACAAACAGCTGAACAACAGGCGCCAACTCGGAGACTCCTCGTACCCTTAAAACAGTGTTTTGTTTCTTCCTTCCTACAATTGGTTCAGCTCATGTCTCCAACCACCAAACAAAAAAACAGACCATATGTTGCATATGGCATCTCAACACGTTCTCAATATGCGGTTGCGGTGTCAGTGTCATGGCGCGGCACGCTGGCATCGACGCTCACAAGGAAAAATGGATGAGACACAGAAACGTCTGTTTAAAAAAAAAAAAGAAGAAGAAGAAGCTCGCCGTGTGTGAGGGAGTGACTGTGAGAATGGCTGCCTTTGTTCCTTCCCCTGCTCTTGATAAATGTTTGTTTAATGCGCCTTTACATAACAAAAGATTAAAAATACCACTCAATATTCAGCGACTCCCTGTTCCACAGTCATCAAACCCATGACACTCATTCTCCTAGACACACACACTTCATAATAGAGCTGTAATTACAGAGCTGTCAGGGAATCTATGAAGGAAAAAAAAACAGTTAGCAAGGAACTATCCCATCCTTTTCCCTGACACTCTGGGCTCTTAATCAGGGCTGACTGGCATGCACAAGGACACAAACAAACACACACACAAATTCAGCTTTTAACCTTTAATTGGCAAAACCTTATAGACAAGATACCACATACGTTGTTGATTTCCAGCACTTGATTGGCACATGTCTTCCTCAGCTTACGTACATGTCTAACAGAAATGCACACACTCCACCACATGAGCAAAGGCGCAAAGTAAACACAAAGCTATTATTTCACACTCCTCTGTGCAGTTTAATTATCACATGCTGCTGTAAAAGCATAAACAAGGCTAGCTCATTAACGGCAAATGCATCATGGTGGCAGATCTGAGCTAGCTGCCAAACAGAAAGGGAGAGAGTGGAACAACTTTAGACAATGTTAAATTACACTAATGAACTTGCTCTGCCTAATATTAGCGGCTTCACCAAACACAAAGGGGAAGAGGTGCGCGGTGGGGGTGGGGGAGTGGTGGAAAGGAGGAGTCGTTTTTCATGAGATGATATCGTGGTGGGGTGGGACAGTGAAAATGATAGAGGGGAAAAAAAGTGAGGCGCTTAAATTCGTGACTTTTTAGCCGTCTGGCTGGCACACAGCGCTCAGCATACTGGGCAGGGTTGTTAGAAGGGCTCGGGGAGGTTGAGCATGACATGTCTCATAGACACTGATTGACTGATGAGTCTTGTCTTCCCTCCAACTGCTGGTTAAAGTTGAGGACGGAGGCCACAGAGCAGGCTAGTCTGCTCTCCACGGCAGACCGTAGCCTCTGGCTGTCGGGCAGTAGAAGGTCAGTAGAAGGTCAGAGGTCGTACAGTAACTAGTGAGAAGCTCCTCGGATTCTGCCTTGCTTGGTATAAAAAGTAATTACACTCGCACGTTCTCTTTATCCTCTCCTCCTCCCCCTTTCATTTCTTTCTTTTAGCTTCTTGAGGTCTTCATTTTTTTCTAAAACACCGGTTTTATTTTGAATTTGCTCGCCTTTTGTTTGATGCGTACCTAGCGTATTTACAGTGTAGCTTTTCATTTTTCATAACCGCGATCCTGCCGACTAGTCAGCATTTGTCACTGTCTGTACCTGCCAAGCAGCAGGGATGGATGTATGAATTTTTTATGGTTATAAGCATTTATAAGGCTGCCAAGCACTTTGTGACAAATAAATAACTTAGCAATCTAATTATCTGCCTCTCCAGTGAGTCTCTCATCCTGTGGATTAACTCCAACTCCACCATCTTGGACTGCAGCTGCCAAAAGTAGTCCCTGCTCCACTCTGTAGCCTCAGTGGGCTTGGCATAGCTGTACATGACCCACTCTTTACCTGCTGCAGGTTCTGGTTAGAGTATCCCTGAGCTACTGTTACCAACTGCGAACCCAGGAAAGAGAGAATAGAAAGAGAGAGAGATAACTGAATCATATGAGGAACTGCTAGAATAGCAACCTGCCCAGGTTGTGAGGAAAACACAAAGAGGACTGAAAGGCATCAACTGAACTTTCAAATTAAGAGTGACGGGCTTCTCACTAGTAAACTCTGCTCGGGTGGCATAATTCGCTCAAACAGATGCAAACAACAAAGCTGAAAAAAAAAACAACAGTTAGGCAAATGCCGTGGACTGGGTCTGCTGTGGGGAGCAGCATTGGAGCAGGTGACACTGGCAGACTGATAAAATGATTAGGAAGGCTGCTCTGCGATTGGCTGCCAACTGTGCACTTTTAAAGCTGTGGTGGAGAGGAGGTCACTGAAATGACTGTTATCCATCACGGATAATCCTGACCACCCTCTGGCCCACTTCTCTAGCAGACTGATTCAGCTCTGCTGCCAGAAGGACAGATGAATATTTTTTTTTAAATATTACTTCAACTGCTGTAACAGAATTAAAAAATGTAAAATAGTTGCCCAAATATGGTTTGAAGTATCTCATATCTTATCTCATCTTAAAATGGCATGCAGTGAAGTTGTATCTAAGTATAAAGGAGTTAAGATTTATTTACTTCAGACACAGGCTTGGTTCCTTCTGCAGGGAGTAAACTAATTAGACGGACATGCTGTGTGTACACATCTTGACTGTTGTGTGTGTCTCTAGCTTCCCCAAATCCCACTTTATTTGTTTAACTGTTACACAGACACTCTGACGCTCTCCTGCACGACGCAGCTCTATAAAATGAAAAAGTTTAATCAGCACAAAGCACAGCGAGAGCAGACTTTTATTTTCCCTTTTACTTCACATAAAAGAAAGGCCACGTAATATGCAAAAATTCCACCTTGTGCCCTCAAAAGTTGAAAACACAAGTGACCAATGTGATAGCAGATTTGCACCGTGGCGGTAAGGCTTTGGATAAGAAGGGTCTGAAACGACTGTGGTGAAGAAATCTGTGAATCGCTTGAAAAAGAAAATGTTAGAAAACTTGCAAATGATAGTATCTGGGGGTTGTGGAGGACTGTGTGGGAAGATATGAAACAAACAAGCAAACAAAAAGAAAAAAATCAGGTTAAATGGCATCACAGTTGGCCTGAACATAAGGCGTAAAAAAAATAAACGGGAGGTGGGGGCCTTTGGTTGACGAGGGAAAACAAAAGGAAGCCAAACATACTGCTGCAGTTTTAAAAAAAAACCACACTTAAATCTTGGGAACATAAAATACTAAAACAAAACTACCGCACAAGAAAGCCAAATTAGCTAAAGATTTTTTTCCCCCAAACATATGAGAACAGCTTTCCTCGCTTCTCATTATGCAATACAGTCTCACAGTGCAGCTACCAGCCTTTCTACTAAAGTCAGGCACGCATGCTGCAAGTACATCCCCTCATTTGCATAAATAAATTCACCTTTTAGCAATTTGCATGTTGATGAACTCGCGCTAATGCACTTGCATGTAACAAATACACAGACAGAGATAAGGGAGCGATAAAGAGATCAGAAAAACATTACATGCTGACAGACTGGCTGTTCTTTTGAGGAGGAACATGTGCTAGCGTTAAGCAAGGCTAATGGGAGTTAGCGTCACTTATTAAAAGTAGGATAATTACAGAGGAGGAGCGACCGAGGGACGGGCAGGCAGAGGCAGAAATGAAGGCGTCTCGAAGTAAAAGATTAGAAACGATGTCAACAGCTCTTTCAACTCCACGAATCAAAGTAAAGAAGCAAAGTAATAAACATCTTTCATTTTTAACAAGTGCTTGCAGTTTTTTTTTGGTCTCCCTACTTCAAGTTCAATATGAGCTTATACTGTACTGAGAAATAAAGTGCATGGAGAACAAAAAAGATTATTTGAGTGGTTTTAATATCCATGTCTGTCCAGGTCTGTAATATACTGAATGCAGTCACGATGTTGAAATAGCATTTTTGGGGATTTCTTTGGGTGAACACCAAAGATTAGCGTCGCTAAATCGACCAAATGTTGAGGACAGGCCGGGGCTTCCTGGCACAAATCCAGAACCATTTGTTCCTCTCTGGGATTAAATTTGTGTCACTGTAATTAAACACAAACCTCACAGGAATAGAGTATCCACACGCAAACGCACACACACACGTCGTTTGATCACAGTATTCTTGCCTCTCCTTTAGCGACTGCCATTTTTTGGTCACTTCACCTCCTTCTTCTGCTTAGAAGAGAAGGTAATTTTATTACGACTTACCGTTTACTCAGTTTGTCTTATGAAAGTCATGAAACACTGCACTCTCTGTAACTCTGTAACTAATTATTCTTGCCCTCACTGGTTAACGGTTTGATCTCAGATGTTTCTGAAGCCAAAGCAATTAGTTTTAAAATTAGCAAGAAACACAATAAGAAAGAATGGCAGACAGTTATGTGAGAGCAAACTGGCATAACCCCACGCAAAGGGAGCAGTGCAGCTGCATTTAGCATAGGCTCCTGGTGAGGAACTAGCTAATGGTAGCAGCTACTAGAGTTAGCCACATAGAGCAAATTCCTCTAAATGTCAGTACATGGTTTTTCAAATACTTTGAGTGGTAAAAATGTGAATTATTAACTGAAATTGTTCTTCAAATATGTCTGAAATATAGTTATGAACAATATCTAACCTCCATTAGACCAGGCTTAATTTCGACCCCTTTATAAGTGTTTTTCTCCATTGGACCCACTAAGATATTAGTTCACAGTAGCATTAATAGTGAATATTATAGTTGCAAGATCAATATCCGCTAAAACTTTCAATCATCTCCATCACTAAAATGAATCTTTTTCTTAGAGGTGTTGCTTTAAAGTTATTCTTACCTGACATTAATACAAATATTTCATTTTAATTAACATAAGAATAAGTGAGAGAAAAAGGATGGATGGATAGCTGTGCTCCTCTTTGTGCAAAAGATTAAAAAAGGAAGTCTGGCTGATTAAGTCGATACAGTGCTGCATACAAATGTAGGCTTGTCTTCTTCTAATGAACTATGAAGGTTTGTTTCTTTTGTTTTAGAGAACTCTGCTTTGTGTTTCTAACTTTTTTCTAATTGCAGAAATATTCTAAAATATTTATATTAATATTTATTCATGAATTACTTCACCATATTTGTGTAAGATGTTCTTCAGTTGCGTATTAACTAAGTTCCTTTTCCCTCTTCTGGAGGACAGCAAACAAACTATGTAGCAATCTGAGGCTTTTATTCTGAAAGGCAGGGACAGAAAAAGCCCTTTTTGCACATGGGAACATTTTTCTTGTAAAACAAAGGGGGGCCTAGCAAAAAAAGTTTGGGAACCACTGGACTAGGATAAGACAAGACCCCACCCCACTATCAAAATACACACCACTCTGGATAAACCTGCATCTGATAAGCGCTGATAGGTCATTTTGGAAACGATGAGAGGCTATTGTTCTCAAAACAGATGGTATGTCAACAGCAGGGCGAAAAACAATCCCGTAACACAAGATAAAAGCTATCTGTGATCTCATTAGAGCTGGTAATGTCAACCTAGCGAGGTATAAAATTTCTCTGCCCCCACTATGATGACAGGGCACTTATGGAAAAAGATACAGTAAAGATGTCGAGTCATTTTTTTTATGTCGTTGCTGTTGTGGGGTGGGGGTGGGGTGAAGTGGACTGCGGATGAGGTGGAGGACTTTTCTTCTTCTTTTTTCCCTTCCCGTGTGTGTGTCTGTGTATTTCACTCAAACACAAACACAAGTGTACGCACAATTTTTTTTTTTTAAACACACACCAACCGTCGTACGTGCATGCTCTTCAACGGACCTCTTCTGTCACAATCACACATGCAAACAGACAGGCCTGCATTTGCTCGCTAACTTTTTCTGACATTCAGATTCCTGCGCACACACAAACACGCGCGCACAAACACACACCCTCCATCCATTTGGATGCAGAGGATGAGTCCTCCCCTCCCTGTGGCTGACAGAGCGGGTGACAGGGTGGTGGGACGGCACCAAGGTTAGCCGGGAACATGACCATTGTACAAAAGCCTGCTTTGATAAGCCCTTGTTTTGCACAATGCATCGTGGGGCTGCTGCAAACCTCGCACGAGTTTTAAGTGACAAAGTTTGGATGGAAAACTATTTCAAACCAGGTGACATGTGTACTGTTTGGACAAAATGGAAAAGACAACGGGACCAGAGAGGGAAAAGTAGCTTTGCTAATTAACACCGAGTTGAGAGCATGTGTGAAATGTCACTGAGCTGCATATGAGTACACTCGGTGTGCATACATTAACTTCCAGGCCTCAGCAGGCCTCTGGTTTGTGCTATTAGTCACTAGCACGTACGCGTTTCCAGACAGCCGAGTGGAATGAAAATTAGCGAGAGACAATTCTCATGTCATGTCATTAGAAAGTGACGATAAGCCTGGAAGAATTAAGGTGTGAAAGCAAATGTAACTGGCTGGTGTGTAATATATACAGTTCTAACACATACATTTTTTTTAAAAAACAAAGAGTTTAAGTGTTAACTCAAAGTTGGGGGGTGGGCTCATTAAGGGCATGCTGAGTTATTTTTGCTTTCTCTCTTTATTCATTTTACATTTGCGGTGCCTTGCAGAGTGTCAAATCAGTCCAATTACTCCCACTTCCACCTCCTCTCTGCAACAAGCAGATATTTATATGCATACAGTAAAGTCCTACTAGGGTACTTGAAGTTAATGACTTGGTTAATGTTATTAGAGGGGGAATGCAGAAGCCAATATACTCAATAGTCTTAATATATAAAATGTACATAAATATACAAAGTTAAGATTTCCCTGGCTGGACTAGAAACGGCTTCTAGATAAGAACAATACATTTCCAAAAGCAAACAAACAAGAAAAACAGATGAAAACACAAAATAAACAACATTTCCTTCATATTCTCCCTCCATTTTCCCCAAGCAGAAACTTCTGGAGCTGAACAATGAAACCAACACTTGAATGCAAGAAACTGCAGTTCCTCCAATGGCCCTTCGAGGCTGGTTCCTAACGTTAAAAGACTGGTCTCGAGCTTGAAAACAGGATGTTTACAGCTTGGTACCAGGATAAAGATGGCTTACTGTGAGGTCCAGATGGTCCCACAAGTTTGTGCTTTGGTGTTGGTGAATTAAATTATCATAATGTATGTTTTGTTTTTTTTAATTAGCAGGTGTTTATGTCCAGTCTGTGGCTGTAACTTGCTAACTGAGATAACATCTTACCCTCACTCTGAAAAATGATCAGGTCCAGGCTATAATGCTAATGATAAGGCTTCAAAAATGTCATTGTGGCTCGCTCGATCAGTCCTTTATATGCTGACTATTACAAAGAAAAATAGAATGATTGTGGAACACACTATGTATTTTTCATGTTTTACATGAAAATGTTAAATGTAAAAAAAGTGGGTAATATAGGAAGCAATGGAAAGGAAAAGAACTTAAACAATCAGAAAAGCAAGAACAGGTAAGTAGAAATTAAATCGGAACAGAAGAGCAGTGAACAGAAAGTACTTTATGGATGGGTGAATGAATGAATGGACGGATGGAAGCCAGGCAGATGACTCACCATCAATCCTGCTGACCAGCTCCTCTAGGGCCTTGACTTTTTTCTGGATGCCTGGCTGAGCAAATGTATAGTTGTCCTGAGGAATAGAAGAAAAAGCACACAGTCAAAATGGCCTAAGGCTCATAAAGCAACAGTAAAAGTACCTTTAAATAGTTGGTCTTTAATACGTTTGTTGGTACTTATGCATTTCGCTTACTCCCCAAGAAAAATGAATGCAAGAACAAAACAGCCTTCAAACACTATGTATAAATCATCACAAGCAACCGGGAAAAGCAGTGCGAAGGTCAGACTGGCAAGTGGATAAAAGTCCTGTGAACCTGAAGTGACTAGATAACAACAAAGTACAGGGAAAAGGGAATAAAAGCACAAGCTAAGGAGATCAAGCAGATATTTTATTACAGGAATATTTGTCATATTTCTCTGTAATTTGCTCGACAAGCCGTGAAATTGATCCCTCATTGAGAAAACTAATGCAGTTTGATTCACATTGATGTTTCGCAGCTATTTGGCCCGAGCGTCTGTGTATCACAGCGCACAGTGAAAGGGTCTGAAATTTTCCGTTTAGTCTTTCAGAATATTTTTTTATAAAGTGCTGCAGCTATTAGAAATTTTGAGTGTTTGCCAGAGCCTATTTCACACCTCACACAAAGCCCAAGTCATTTTTAAACTGTAAATAAAGAAATGGGCAACCTAACTAATATTGCCATAACAAAACATTTGCAGCTCCAACCTTGCAGGCAAAGTAAAAGGCTGATTACGAATGAGGTTCTTAGAAAGGGAGATCAGGCTTGAATGGGTCAAATTTGTTGTGCAGGTACTTATCACCAAGGTCTTCATGTCATGTATTATATCCTTTAAAGATTTCCTGTGCCACATCTTGGCTAAATAAATCCAGTTTTAAAATTCGATGATAGAAGAGGTGGTTTTATAAAGCTGCAAGTAAAACCAAAACTCAAGAGATCCATAAGCCTGCAAAGCTCTAAATGGACTTTCAAGTATTGTCATGTGCTCAAAAAAAGGCTACATAATAAGAAGTGATTATTTTACTGTTTCCATTGACATTCTGACTCATAACATTGATCTTATTTTATTAATTTTGGCTAATGGTCAAAAGCTATGGTGTCATAAGGAAATGAAGATAATTTGGAAATGCTTCTTTAAGTAGCTAGCTCTTAATGTGACAAAAATAACAGAGTTATTGTATAAAATTTTATTCATTATATGTTCCTTTGTAGTCAATCAGCTCTAGGAAAGAACAGGCACTGAGGAGAGTTCAAGTTCATATTACATATAGTTGTAGCATAACCGTGGTAGCTAGTAAAAGGTAGCTGCGCTATATAGTTTCAAAGGTGTAGCCTAACCATGCTAGCTAGCAAAAAGTAGCCTCAGTATGCAGTTGGAGGTGTAACACAACCATGCTCGATACAGTGATAAAAAGTAGTTGCATATATAGTTTTGGAAATGCAGCATAACCACGCAGGTTAATAAAAGTAGCATTGCTATATAGTTTTAAAAATGTAACATAATCATGCTAGCTAGGAAAGGTAGCCTCACTGTGTAATGTTGCAGAGAGGCCAACTTAGGCGGAAAAAATAAATAAATAAAACTTTTTGGGTTGTTAAATAAAGTAGGCAAGTGTTTAAAAAATACACGCTGCCTTTAAACATAAGCCATATTTGCCCGTCAAACATTCTCTTTACAAGGTGCAGCAAGTCACTAGTTGGTTGCTGATAGATTAAATGAATGAGTGTGTGTGTGTGTGTGTGTATATTATGGCTTTTATAATAAAGATGAATAAAATGACAACAGAGGGCAGTGTAAGTTGAACTTGCAGAATACAATCCACGTGTGAAACAGCACATAAGCATTTTGCGTGTGTGCGTGTACGTCCAAACACACACAAAACGAGGATTACATTTCCTTGAGGGGTCATTTCAGTGTGGTCTGAGAACAGCTGATGTGGCAAACCATCCCAGAAAAAGAGAGAGGGAGAGAGAAAATGAGACGGAGAAAGGGGGATAAAGGTGGGCAAGAGAAGTCATTTAGCAATAAACAGCTTCAGTTGTCCTTCAGGCACAGCAGAACTGAGGCACTCGTGTCCTCCTGAGTCCATCAGTGGCTGGCAGAGTAAAAACTGCATTCCTTCCTCCTACAGTTTTTTTTTTCTTTATCCCTTAGTCGCCACCCTTTCACCACTTTATAGTCCCCGAATGCAACTTTTACTATTCTTAGCATACCTCTACACAAATGTTTTTGGTCTAGTGCTTTATTCCTTAGCTGTAAAAAACATTAAATATATGCTCCCATATTTCTCGAAACCCAAGCTCCCAGTTCACCAGAGCCCAACTGATATTGACACCAATATTTAGTGATTTAAAAAAAATAAATAAATAAAAAATCCTATTTTTCCTTTCAGATGCATAAAGAATAAACAGATTCACCTAACATTTGCTATGCATAGTGTAACCACGGTAACTTCTGACCCCACTTCCGCCAGTCCCTTTATTGTGGCGGGAATGAATCCTGTATAAGTTCCGGGTCAATCAGCTGCATGTCCCTGCTCCTCTGGCTGCTGTTGTCCCTGTGGTTGGCGTACTTGTCAGATATCGACAAATTTTGCACTACAGGCCAGTTGACAGCGTGCAATAACCCGGCCGATTCATTCATCTTTACACTACCTCACACTCGACTCAACGGTCAGGTTTTTTTTGTTCTCCCGTGATCAGCCCTGATCAGCGCGAGATGGCGAGCCACCCGACCACCGCTACGTTGCGGTAGGAATTGTGAACCTATGGACTGAATCACAAATTGTTGACACATGACCTATCACAGGTCCATGGAACTAAACTAAATCACATACTGGACTACACCTCATCCCACCTCCTTTTGGAACCTAATAAGCTGTTTTGTATTGTCAACATTATTTTTGTTTGTGATATATATGCATATGTTTTTATTTCTTTTGTACATCCGTCTATACACTTCTCATAACAAACATAATATATATATATTTGAGCTCTACTTTTGTTTCCTGTGTTTTATTCACACCCTCAGGCTCCATAGTCGAATCTTATTCTGATAGCTCATTGTCTATGAGGCTGCAGTCAGGCGCCCTGGTCCTTTAACTGCGTTACAATAGGGATTTATGAACCTTATGGAGTTCAAATGCAACAATGTGACATTTCATTTTTAAAAAATAATCACGTTTTATTGTCACAACAAATTGCAGATTACTTGTTTACTGTCAGTTGCGTCTGCAGCATTTCAAATGTGTTTTCAACAGTGAAACTGCAGAGTGACCTCTGTAGGACAAAATGTGTAACATCATCACCTATCTCCTAACTTTCTTAATACGCCCTTATGAATGGTGATAGAATATACTGACAAATATCTAATATTGGCCGACTTATCAGCCCCACCGACAAACCAGTCGAGCTCTATAGTTCAGTGTTTTATTTCCTATGAACATGGGTATAGTAATGCATTTTTGTTCATTTGTACTCAACTATGAAACATAGTGGTGTATGCACTTTTGGTCAGAAAATCCAGTTTGCATGTTCTCTTGGCATCTGCGTGGGTTCTCTACGGGTACTCCAGCTTCCTCCTCCCACAGTCCAAAAACATGGGGTTAGGTTAATTGGCAATTCTAAATTGCACGCAGGTGTGAAAGTGAGCGTGAATGGTTGTCTGTCTGTACGTGTTAGCCCTGTGACAGACTGGTGACCTGTCCAGGCTGACTCTCACCTTCAGGGATCCACCCCCACAACTCTGAATTGGATAAGCGGAAGAAAATGGGTGGATGGATGGAAAGTAAATTCATTTAGTAGTTTTGGAAACAGCTACATTAAAGCACAGCTGCCAGCAGTGTCCCTGATTATCCCTGAGAATTAACTGTATTTCTCACAGCTACGATATCCCAACACTTGGTATCATCTCACCTTCCTGCTCTTCCTTCTACACTCTCTCTCTAAAATGTTGTCCATTGTCCTCTATTCTACTTTTCTATTCACTATCTAAACCACCTTTCAACTTTGCTTTATTTTTTCCTCATTTACATTTGTTCATTGCCTCCATTTTCTGTCCTCAGTCTCTCCGGCTCTCTTTTTCTACCACCCCAGTGTTAATGCGGTTACGTGCTAAGCAAGTGTGAGGGCCAGTACAAGTAATTACATTTGCATTATTGAAGCTGCTGGCTTTAATCAACTCCCTGTGCCTTGTCCCCTTCTCTTGCTCTCCATTTCTCCCTCTTCTTCTTTGTTTTAAAGTCCTATTGTCACACCACCAGTTCTTTTTTCCAGTGTTGTTTCAACCTCATCAGACTTCTATGTTTGCTTCACATTTTTCTTGTTTCATGTGTCTGACTGCTTTCACTTTTTTGCTCATCCACACCGTCTTCACCATGTTTGTCGGTCCCAATCTTCGAATGGCAACTTTGAAAATGATTGCTTGTGCTGAACACTACATCTGCTTGTGTTAAAGGTATGACTCATTTAAGTGCATCGGGCGCACTCAGGTATTTCTGATTGTTTTCCTTTACATTTTCATGCCCGTCTCCTTTCTTTCATTCTTTTTTTTTTTTTTTTAAACAATCTTTCCAGAGGTAAATTATTTGTCATACATAAGGCACTTTTCTCTCCGGCTGAACAGACAAACCTGGGGCAACAGGCAATTTTAACTCAATTACATTTCTTCTATTTTTCTTGTGCAAATGACTTGAATATATTTCCTTTCTCATAAAACATCGAGCGAACTACATTTTTCATCCCTCCACTTTCTATCACATACTCTATGTTTGCTAGCTTGCAGTTTTCTTGTAGCTTACTCTTGGTGTTGGAGCACTGCTGCAGTTCTGCCTGACTGCACAGAATAGCATAAAAAAGGCAGCAGAAAGGATATGTGTTTTTCTTATTCTCATTCTTTTAATCTTTCATAGTTTTATCAAAATTGACCTTTGAATGAGTTTTTTTTTAAAATAATGTCAGTTTATCAGTGACCTAAGACCCTTTCCTTAATGTATCCCTCCCTCTACTTTGTTTCCTTTGTTCTCATTTGTTAGTCTGTGTTTTTTCTTTTTACCTCCAAATCTTTTTGTTTTGTTTTGGCTACTCGAATATGGCAAAAATAATAATTGTAATTACAATTACTTTAAATTACATTATAGTATTACATTTAACTGTGGATTAATTGGAGCTTCAAACAGAAATCTGCTAACCAGAACATCAGTTAAGTTCATCTGGCTCGCAATCCATCACAATTCATAGTTTTGCAAAAAACAACCAAAAAAAAACAAACACAAACACACACACGACCTTGACCTGAGCACAGTTTGTATGAGGACCCATTAGGTGATCATTTTATGAGGACTAGCGACGTGAACTGTGAACAGATGGAAAGACGACAGATGCCTCTGCATGGCATGAGATCGTCGGACCTTCAGCCAAATGAGCTGAAAAACAAATAAATAAGTGGGGAAAAAATGCAGTGGGTTCTTTTTATTGGTTCGTTTGTTGGGTTTTTTGAGGGGGTTGTTTGGGTAAGGTCTTGCCTTACACAAACAACGCTCACTTACAAAACCTTCACTTTCAGTTTTTACTTCCTCTCGTCCAGGATTCTCATAGTGCGGCCTGGGGGAAAGTAACACTTACTAAAAAGTAAATCATAAACTGGCTTCTTAATGTGACACTTGACCTTTAAACTTGGCTGTAGATACACAAAAAAGACGCCTTTTTTTTACATCTTAGTTCGATCTACGCTAAATGGGTGACTGTGGCTCAGGGGGTTGGGATGCACATCTGTAACCGGAAGGTCGCTGGTTCAATCCCCGGGCTTTCTGTCCTGGTCGTTGTGTCCTTGGGCAAGACACTTTACCCTACCGCCTACTGGTGTTGGCCAGAGGGGCCGATGGCGCGTTATGGCAGCCTCGCTTCTGTCAGTCTGCCCCAGGGCAGCTGTGGCTACAACTGTAGCTGCCTCCACCAGTGTGTGAATGTGAGAGTATATGGATAGTGGCATTGTAAAGCGCTTTGGGTGCCTTGAAAAGCGCTATATAAATGCAATCCATTATTATTATTATAAACAATGAATGAATATGAGCTGTACGGGAGGAAAAAAAGCGCACCAGTTTAAAGAACCGGGATGCACTAGATTGATAGCACAATGCAAAAAGTTGAATGTCATTTTGAAAACAAACGCAGCGCAATAATGGTTTTATCTTGATTGTCCCGTTTTCATAAGCGATTGAGGCTGAAATCATAATTGAAAATACAATTCGATTAATCGCCCACCACTACTAGAAGTCATTTCCTCTCCCGCCTTATGTTCTCCATTTCGCCGTCTATTTTCATCACTTTGGTGGTGTTAATGAGGCTAGACTTGACTAAGTGTTCTGAATAACCTATTATGTCTCCTCTGCTTTGCTTGTTCCCTGGTGTTTCATTTTGTTCCATGCTGTTCTGCATTTTACTTTGTGACTAATTGTACTGGAGTCAGATCTATCTTTTTCTTCCCTCAAACATATCTGTGATGAGAATAAGATACTTTTTTTACAATATGCTCGCATTTTCTTCTCTTTTTAGCATTTTGGCCTCTTTCACTTCTTCTCCTCTTTTCCTATAGCTTGTTGCCTCACCTCCTCCCAGTTTCAATCCCTCTCCAATTCTCGTCTTCACTTAAATCTTTTTTTTTATATTTTTGTCCCCTTTGCTACTTTCTTTCTTTTTATTCCCATCCTTCTTCCACTCACTTCCTGTCTTTGTCAAATCCAATATGTCAGATGTTTGATCAGCTGAGGCAACACGAGGAAATCAACTCTCACCCTTTTATTATTCATGCATTCTCTTCCTCCCTCTCCATCTGTCCATTCACCACATCTGACCCAGCAACTTAGCGGAACTGCTCCGGTCTGCCCCTCATAAACGGACGGAGGCGCGTCACACAAACATAAACTGTCTTGTTTTTCCTCTTTCTCGGGTGTCAACAGCCTTCCGTTCTCTCTTCCTTTGTTCACTGTGTTGCTCGCTCTCAGTCAGCCGAATCAATAGCTCCCCTTCACCTCACAGTCCATTCTATTAGACTCAACAATGGCTCCATGCTGGACTAAGATTGCCTCCTTTTGTGGCACCGGATGTCTATCAGCAAGTTGGACAGAACCAACGTTGCAAGGGTGAGGAGGAGGAGGAAAAGAGAGAGATGACAGGTCAAGATAAAGGGTAGAAAATAATGGACACAATGTCGCAGAGAAGACTGAAGGACAAGCCAATGATCCATCATTCTGGTACAAGAACGAGAAAGGAGAGAGAAATGATGATTGTAGTAAGGTGGACACCGCAGCTGTTCAAAGTTACAGGAGGACTGCGCTGATTTTATTCTGCTGATTTTTTAACGCTGCTTTCAGCATCTTGGCCTTGATTGTGAGAGCAGTAAGCTCAGACGTGTACTGGCAGTGCAACAAGGAAGGTCATCTAAAAATCTGAGGTGCAGCAGTGCAGTTCAATAAAGACAATGTTATTTTTTTATTTTGAGAATTTCCTGCGATGCTCATTAACCATATTACTGTGCTAGTCACAGAGCCATTGTGCAGCACCTCCACATCACTAAAAAAAACACCCAAAAGACATGCCACGCTAAAAGAGCAGTGACTACTTTGATGGCTCAGAGTGTGAGTGAGATTGTCCTCAAACTAAGAGACTACGTGTTTTGAGTAACTTTTTAATGCAGGATATGAGATGGGACCTCGTTCCTAAGGAGGGCTATGATTGCATCCACTTCAAGGTTTTTGGATTAGAGCAGTGGCCCACTTATATTAACGTTTGTCACCTTAAGGTATATACATAAACATTGGCGATCAGAATTAATGACACACCCTTTCACACACTACAATAGGATACAGTCATTTGTAATGAGCCTCTCTATAAAAGTAGATGCAGAAATACTAAGCCTAAAAAAGCCTAAGTGTGACTATTAGTAAAGAGTATCAACAAGGTTAAGGAGCTATGGCTGAGGCAGAGGTTTGGTGAGGCTATCTGCGGCAGCGTGTTTTAAATTAAACCTTAAAATGCAAACGTTCACCGTTTCTGGCTTCTTAGATTTGCTAGCTTCTAGCAAATCTTGCTAGCATTTGCTCATTAACACTAAAGGAGCTGTGATTAATAGCGGCAGTGTTATGTTAATGTATAACTTGTCATATATGACCAATTTTTACACAAATGAGATGGTTATGAATCCCTATAGAGAAGGATTTATTATCTGGGAAGCACAGATTTTCATTCCAAGCTTTGCTGTGCCAATCCATTCAGGACTTGTTTTAGACCTGCTGGCGTTGCTGCAAGAAAAGTCATGAAAATTTCAGTAAAAACCAAATGTGAACCCAGGCTCACAGTAAAGAGGAAGTCTGGGATTCCTCCTCCCAGCATCATGGATATTTATACTAAAATGAATGGCAGTCCACCAAACAGTTTAAGATGTTTTAGACTGGACTGAGATCCATCTTTAATGTCATACTTTATGCTGGCTCTGAACTTTTTCTCTGATTTTTTTATTCGTCTGAATTTAGTCTTTGATCAAAAGGTTTTGGATAATTGCCAGCTGCCAATTTTAAACTTCTTGTAGAAGTTCCTTCTTTTTAGTCAATACTTAGAGTTTGAGAAGTCTGGATGTCTAATGACTAAAGGAAAATATCAATTTATACAGTTCTGAAATTAAAGTATAAAGAGATATATGGACAGAACCCCCCACCCACCCCACCCAACAAGACAGGTTATATAAAAAAAACATTTAATCTTCTTTTATATTGTGTTAGTCTGAAGTAGAAATCTGCTTTTTCTACATCTTATAAACTGTATCTGGTAACAGACAAAGAAATGAGAGAGACAAACCTCTCTCAAACCTTGTGAACTTAAATGACCAGCATCTACATCTGAACCTGTTTCCCTAATTACCTAAAACTATTAACAGAAACCACATTTCTCACTTATGTAACTTCTAAGAAATAAGGTCATTGAAGAAAGTAGACCGTAACCTGGTCTGTCCATGTCTCTTGCACAATTCAGCTCAACATAGAAGCAAACAATAACAGCTATTGCAACATTGCTGTAATTAAAGTGGTACTTTCATAGCCTTCCTTTAACACAAAAACCCACAAAAAAATTGTTGCAAATCACCTATGTGATCGTTTACAGATGAATGGTTTATTTAGAGAGTTTGAGTAAGGATTAAAAGTTTATTGTAGCATAGAGACAGCACTACTGAAGGTTACTAATGATCTTTTAATAGCTTCAAACAAACTGTCCTGTGCTTGTCTGGATAGACCTCAGAGAAACATTAGATACTACTGATTGCAAAGGTTTATTACAGAAGCTGTAACACATGACTGGGATTAAAGGATATGCACAGTGCTGTGTGTGCTATATTAGAAAGTTACGAATGGTGTTCCACAGGGCTGTGTGCTAGGACCACTTCTATTTATGTTATTTAAAAAACAAACAAACAAAAAACAAACCACACCGCATACATTTCCGCTGCTATCCAGATGATACCAAGCTGCATTTATCAATAAAGCTGGTAGGCAAACATCAATAGCCTGACAGCAAGGAATATCCATATCGGATTCATCCTGTTGGTCACTTAGCACCTGTCTTTGTTTGGCATTTCTCTAAGCTTTTCTTTCCTCTATTTTTCTTTGCCCACTAACCGGCTGCAGCGTATGAATGCCCCTTCATTGTTCTGCCAGAAATCTTTTCCCGTTAAACAGAAGTTCTTCTTCCCTACACAAGTTCTAAGTCATATGATCATAAGTCATATTATTTTGGAATATAATGTGCAAAATAATACGACTGTTGCTGCAAACGATTGCTATGGGGTGGCTGTAGCTTAGGTGGCAGAGCAGGTCAGCCACTAATCAGAAGGTTGGTGGTTTGATCCCAGGCTGCCTCCTGGCTGCATGCCAAATATCCTTGGGCAAGATACTAACCCCGTGTTTGCCTACTGGTGGTGGTCAGAGGGCCCGGTGGCGCCAGTGTCCGGCAGCCTCACCTCTGTCAGTGCGCCCCAGGGCAGCTGTGGCTACAATGTAGCTTGCCATCGCCAGTGTGTGAATGTGTGTGTGAATGGGTGAATGACTGAATGTAGTGTGAAGCGCTTTGGGGTCTTTAGGGACTAGAAAAGCGCTATACAAATGCAGGCCATATACCATTTACCATATTACTTCAATTGAGTCTTTAAAAAAGGACATTAAATAGAATGCAAACTCATTCCTTTGTTCAACAACTTTGCATGAATTTAATAAGTTAACACTCTTCTATATAGAAGTAAATGTCAGTTAAGTACACTGACCAGACCACATTATGACCACACAGAGGCAAAGAATAAAAACTAGCTGTAAATAAACAATTGTTGTAGAAAAGCACTGGATGCAGGAATGGTGGGCAAAAACCAGGATGTGCTGGATCAGGTCTGATCTGTGGTGGCCTGAACTCGTCACTTACAAGACCTAAAGAGTTCACGGCTAATGTCTTAGCTCCAGATACCATAGGACATGCGGTTTAGAAGTCTTGTAGATTCCAAGGTTCAGCAGGTCAGAGCTGTTTTGGCAGCACAAGAAGAACCAGCAGCATATTAGGCAGGGGTGGTTATAAGGTTCTCGCTTATCAGTGAACTCTGACACTGCCTCAGTGTAAGAGCTGGCTTTACATGCCCCCTAATACGATCAACACTGCTCGTCTCCCTGCTAACAAGGTTCTCATCCAGCATCCACCATCCTTATTACATAATTTTTATCCATCCACTCTTTCTGTGTCTGATTTTTCAGTTCCAGTCTGTCTCCTCACCTCTTCTCCTCAGCAGCTGTTACCACCTCCTTTTCCACTGACCCGTCACACAAACAAGTTCAGCTAATTTGATACTACTTAATCTGTCAAAGAATAACAGATGAAGCAGGACAAGAACGTATAACTGAAAATTATTAAAAAAAATAAAAGCAGGTGAATGTGTTCAATCTTAAGTTGTCCTCCAACAGTGGCTACATACACAGGCTCATTAAAAAAGCTTAGGAAACACACAACACACAAACATTCTGTCAAGCATCACACACACACAAACACACCAGCTGGCAGATCACTCCGTGTGTGTGTGTGTGTGTGTGTGTGTGTGTGTGTGTGTGTGTGTGTGGGTGTTGCACTGAGTGACAGCCCAGGTTGACGGTAGGAGACCCTTGGGGAAACCAGAACAGGACATGGCGTCTGGTTTGGTCTGGCTACCGTCTGCTACACGTCATTCCTCGGACCCCTGTTCTCACTCTGGGGAGACCCCCATCTTTACTGCGACCGTGGAAACAGATGGTTGCCTTGACAATGAATGAACACATTACGATTGGATTGTGCACCAAAGGATGAGTTGGAGGCAGCTCATGCACAGTAGTAAGAGAGGGAGCGTTTGACCGTTTAATATTTTTATATTTCATACCATTTCATTACTCTTTATTTGGTCATAACTTAACTGCAGAAGCATTCATGGGACCAGGGCTTGACAATATATAGTTTCCTCTGGAAATGATCAACTTCAGCATACAGTGCACGGTGTGTATATAAAATCCTGAAAGTGCTGAAAAAGCTGCCCAATATTATTCCTGCTGAGACTTTTAATAAAACTTTAATAAACTTTAATAATCCATTCACGACTCCACAAGAAGGAGAAGTTAAATTTAAAGCACCAATGCTGTGCTTGATGGGGGGCAATAAATCTACATTTCCAAAGTCTGCATCATAGCACAAAGTAGCATGTCCAAGCATGGCACTTTAACCTAAAAGGGGTCAGAGACATTTTCATGCAGGACCTCCATTTGTCAAGACAACCGCTGAAGTATTAACAAGTTCACATCCCAAGGCGAAATTAAATATCTCAAAATTAGGTCCTGTGCTGGGAAAATACATTTAAGAGCCTGTGCTGCAAAAGGCATATCTGCAGAATTAGCATAAAAGGCAGGTTTTCATCTGCTGGCTTTAAAACTGAGAGCCCTCAGGGGTGTGCTGGCGGAATAATGGACTTTTTAAACTTTTTGACTTCATTTCCCTCGCTGGGCATGGCAGGTAAGACACAGGCTCCCTGGCTGTGCAGGGAAGCCACATACTGTAGCTGCTAGACAGCAAGAGATGCAGGTGGGAGCTATCTGTGCTGTAAAATGACACATATTAAATTACTCAGGCTTTGACTGACTGTTTTTATTGCAACATTAATAATATATTATGGCCCAGGATTAAGAAGACATGTTTAAATCAACAATGCAATATTAGCAGAGATGACGGTTTCATTTAGATTCATGGAAACAGGAGATATGGAACAATTTTAACAAGTTAAATTAGTAAAGTTAGCCAGAGGCGCTGTCCAATTTAGAACAGTGTAAGGCTAATTGGCTGCTAGAGAGAGTGGGGCAACAGGCGGGCAGTCTAACAGAGTTGTGTGTCAACTAGTGAAATGTAGCCATTTGTAGAACCTATTTTCTTTTCAAGGAATACATAAATTCATTGTAATTCTTACAGTATTGTGAGGGTTCATGTATTATCTTAGAGATCCAGGCAGGCTTAAAAACACTTTATTCGTATGACTAGAAAATCAAAAAGTAGCAAATTTAGGCCCATTTGAACAATTTCTTCTAGGTAAGTAACTCAGTTAATTGTGTCATGTTTCGTTCATTAGGTCAGAAAAATGTTAGCTGTCTTTTCCTAATTGCTTTTCAGTGGAGATGAACTCAAAGAAAGATGTGAAGGATAATATCAAAAAACTATTAGATTCTTCAGTCCATATATTTAATACCATTCTGTTTAATGCAGGATATATGCAGTATACATGAAAAAATATCACTTTATGATCAAGGTTGATCATAAATGAGAATAAAGTATAAAAATTCACAGCAGCTAAATGAGCATGAGCGCCGTCCACTTGTATTTCCCGTTCCTGCTAAAGAGATGATCCCTCTTCAACTCCTGCCTCTATTAAGCTTTTCAGTGTATCTTAAAATTAAAGACCATCATAGAAGCTGACAACACAGCAAAGCCTAAATTGAAGGCACAACCAGAGCAAACTGAAATAAACTAAAACCTTGACTTAACTTTATTTTAAAAGAGCAAATCATTACAAAGTGCTTCTGAGAAACACTTTGTGAGAAGCAGATTTTAGTAAAGTAGCATAACAGGTTTAACACACGAGAGCTCAAAATGTAACATACAGGGAGGTTTTAACTTTACTCATATATTAGTGGGGCAGATATATCAGCCGTTATGAGCTATTTGCCATATTGGTATGGTATTTATAACAGCTGGTGAATGAAAAGTAGAAACACCTATCAACTATGGTATGATTGATGTTGATGTTGCATAATCTGTCCACCAGATGACAACTTCCCTACTGGCAGAAGACCAGAAATACAACCAGCTGATCCAAGCAGAGTCAGGAAAAGAGCAAATGAGGAAACAAGGACTTGTTGTGAACATAAAACAAATATTTATTTTTTTTTAATTGCACTGACGCATTATCTTAGTAAGTAACAGTAACAGGATTTTTAAATCAAATATTGGTATTGGTCTAAAAAATCTGATATCAGTCGGCCCGTAGTTTAAGCTGGAAAACATAGCAGGCTTTTACATGATGTCTGTCACATTGATGTTTGCTTTTGTGAACCATCAGCTCTTATCTGTGCAATGGTATTACTTCCTTTCCTTAAATTAAAGAGTGGGCCAGCGTATCAAAACCGTAGGAGACAATAAAAGAGGCACTGGAGAAGCACTTTGGACTGTGTGCCGTTATATGGTTGAGGCAGTTGTAAATGCACACAAGTACACAAGTGCGCATCCACTTAACAGCACTTAATAGGTCACGCCAAGACTGATAAATATCAATCCTCAATCATTTAACCATCAAACTGCCATTCACTGTCCAGTAAAGCAGCGTGTGTGTGGTAGTGCACACATCAAGAGCACATGCTCTTAGCATGAGCAATGTTCCTTTTAAAATCCCAAGCGGTTAAAGAAGGCATCTGTCGACATTTTTATGATCTAGAACCGTGAAGACTAACGAGAGCGGTCATGTTTCCTCACAAAATAAATTGTCCATCTGATTTTGTAAAACATCAAAATCAGAATAGCCTGGATCTCTCCAACCTATCTTTCATCCCAGCATGCTCTTTAGAGGCGGGGGCTGCACTGCTGCCAATTAAAACTGCAGCTCATTAGAGAAGCCGCTTAAGTGAATTGACAGCCAAAAATACTCTGTTCACTTTTAGGTGAGAGAGAAGCGTGGTGGTGAAGTACTAAAACCAGAGCTAATGGCCAATTTACAGTTTTAAAAAAGTATTTCCACTGTACACCAGGTAATTACATAAAATAGCAAGAAAAGCACACCAGCTGTGGTTCATGGATGGATGGAAGAAGACACATTTCTCTTCATGAAATTTCCCAACCATTTAGTGGTTTTCAAACATCCCCATTTAAAAGTTTATTCTGCATTGTTATGCAATTAAACTTTAAACACTTTGCACCAGTTGGTTCAAAACAAGTTGACACCAGTGTGGCACAGGCTCCACACAAAACACTGGAAATATAAGGTGCTTAGAAGGCAGCTTGCAAATGTAATTGCACAGACAAACTCTGCCACCCGCCAACCCTGGACCCCCACCTTCATGGCCGCAGTTAAGTGTAATAGTGTATAGTGGATGTGAGAGGGTCTAAGACGAGGTCAGAGCAAGGATCACCAACTAATTATGGCGCGGAGGCACTCAGCCTCCGTCAGATTGTTTAGAAAGCATTAGGGGGGAAGCATGGGCTTCCCTGGTGCATTGCACATAATTAGTTTGGAGCCAAGGTCACAAACAAACACAAGCGTGGGGACAGCCATACACATACAAAAACATACACAAAGACACACACTCTATTCTTCTCTCTTACTTCCTCTGCTCTGCAGCTCTCTGTCTTTCTCTCTCAGGGGCAACAAGGCCCAGCGTCTATTAATTTCCTGAATGAATAGCCTACCAACTGATAGTTATTTATGGACTTTGTATTTAAATATGCTCCTTAATACGAATTACCTTTGGTATTTGATTAACACTATTTTCAATGCACAGCTGTATCTATTAAACAGCATGGATAAACATCTGTTAAGATATTGCAGTCTTTTCTTTTTCTGCCTCAGAATGAGCCTCTGGAGGGTGACGGAGCAGAGCAGTAAGCATGATCGGCATGCCTAAAGGCAATGAGTCTGTGTTGTCTCATTTGACAGAAATCTATGCGTTTTCTTGTTATTTGTGATAGATCACAAACAAATTTGGCATCACAAAAGACAGTGATGTGTGATTCATAAGCTGCAGTGATAATAATAAATGACTACGCAAAAAATACAAAACGAGATGTGCAAGATGCAGGATCCATAAAGTAGTCCTAAATGGGGGTGAAGGGGTGGGGGGGGAGACTATCTTTATAACTGCATTTAAATAGAAAACAGTTGCTAATAAATTGAGAGGTTGTGCTTTTTCTGACTTTGATGGTCAAATATCAGGTAATGAGCCAACTGCTTTAACCGCACAGAGGCTCAGTTTAAGTGCAGCTTTTTCAGTCGTCTGGCAGCACACATCGTTCTGTGTACAAGTGTGATATTAGGCGGGATGTACAACAGTTTAAAAATGAAACACTTCAGTTAATCTGGATGTATCCAGTTAACCTATTATCCATGTTAGTGATACTAAGGTGCGTATTGCCACTGTAGCTACACAGAGACGCCAGAGGAGACGGCTAACAGGGCTAAGCAGCCCATAGAGCGGGACACCTTACTCTGATACTCCAATTAACTATTAAAACCACCAGCAGACTGTGGATAGTAAAACTACATCCCCATCCCAGGTGGAGACACAGATTAAACACTGGTGTGGAGAAACTGTGAGTGTGTGTGTGTGTGTGTGTGTGTGTGTGTGTGTGTGTGTGTGTGTGTACTTTGTTTTGCAGGTCAAATCAGAGCAGATTAGCTGCCTTATGCACTACCTATGTAAAATATAGTGGCTTCTGATGAGAGGATAGATACTGAAGTGTCTCTTAAACAGCTGTTTGGATATTAAACACATTATGGGTTTGAAAGGTTTATTCATTTGTATTTTTATTTTGCTTTCCCCTACTTTTTGCTACATATGTGTACTGTTCCAATGCTGGGTGCTTATATCGTATTAAACGTGCCTATTAATGGCCAATGTTGAGGACAGCATCTGTAAAGGTAATCCAATCAAGCTCAGCCTTCCGACTGCTCTAAATGCTCCGTTTCAGGCACTTTTTTCTATTCTCGAGAGTTGAAAACAAAATATGGTCATCGCCAACACACAGCTCAGAGGGGTAGCCAATCACAAGAAGGGAGAATGGCCTTTAAAGGAAATGAGCCACAGGAAGAGCTGAAAAACTGCATAAATAAGGCAAATAAATAGGGCAAGAATATCCAAGATTAAAATAGGCAACTGGAAATAAGCCTAATTTTGATTTCACTTTGGTGAAAATTTGCTACCAAGATTCAGGGTGTTGTCCTTTGCCCTTAAAACACATACAACAAAAAGCATATTGCCTGGTAAATATACTTTAACACTTACTGCAGTGGCAATTCTCCTAAGTGTTACTTTATACTACAGTCATCATTCCCACTGCTAAGACTTGGCAGATGTTTCTTTTACTTTGCCAGTAAGTAACAATTACAGCTGCCACGGCTAACAGTAACATCTGACTTTGGTATCATTAGCATCTCAAAAGGAGCTAAAATGCTGCTGCTTTAAGATGAAGGGAAGTGGGCTGGCTACTTTTTTTTGATAGCACAAATGACTTTTCAAAGATTTTAATCTTACAACACAGCAAGAAATAATAAAACATATATAATATATATTTCAAAATGGATGCAGAATTGGGGATGCTAAGCAACAATGTTGCTATTGAGAGCAAATGTACCGCCAGCCCAGGCAAGCACATTTAGAATTGACAGATGGCTCAACCATGACCGCTGAGAGCGGGTCGATTAACAGAGCTCGTGGGCAAGACGGTTTGGGAAGAAATGATGAAACAAAATGAATTTTGGTGATGTGGACTGTATGCAATTATCTGGCCTCCAGACACTCGGGCACGCTTTAGAATATGCAAGACGATCACATTTCTGAAACCCACACAGAAAGACTGTATGTAATGCTTACACAAGAAGTCCTGCCAGCTTTGCAACAGAGAGGAATACCAGCCCACCAAAACGCTGTAACATTCCACACCGTCTGTACAGCCGATTATCTCAGCCGTTATTTTATGCACGCACACATAGCAGAAGAAAATCATGCTGAAGAAAGAGTTATGGTGTAAAACTTGCCCTATGTAGTGGAAAGATGCAATTATTTTTCAAATTAATGGTCTATAACCAAGGAAAACAGAGGAAAGGTGCCGTTAGGTGGGATTTATGGTCTGTCCAAACTGCGTGTTGGATGGTCAGATAGTGTTGCAAATCCCCGCTCCATCCACATTGCTCTAATGTCAGGTAGCTACTGGCTGAGTCGTCCATTATGTGCAACCCTCCGAAACCAAAAATTCACAAGCAACTACCACGCTGTATGGAGATTAAAAAGAAGCTGAGCATTGTCATTCTCTTTGAAGGCTGTTTTGGACTTGTTAATCAAATGTTCAACCAAAGCATAATTAGTGTTATATTTTACTGATGCCATGTCAAGCCACTCCTTCATGAGAGCTGGGTTTTCAGTTCAACTCTCAGCAGGACCATCTGGGAGTGACCAGAAGATGTAATATAATCCAGTCCAGAAGTCACATTAATAAGAAATGAGGCAACAAAACTTTATATCATTAAAAAAAAAATGGTAAAAACAGGAGTTAACTGTAATGAACTACTGGCTTATTTTAATATTGTTCATCTTAATTAACATTTTTATTTCTTATGTTTTCTAATTGGTTAAGAATGAGCTTTTATTACTTCTTTGAACATTGTCTGGATGGTTTCTGTGAAGTTATAATACAACTTACAAAACACAGTGTAGTGCATCTACGAACAGCTTTTATGAGTTATAAAGTTATTTATAAAGCCACGAAAAAACAGCTAATTTTAGGCACTAAAATAAATTGGTTAATTAAAACAATTATGGCTTGGTTTAAAACTTACTACTTTAAAACCATCAAAAGTCACAAAGGTATGTGACATCTTGGAATGAGGATGTTATGTTTACTGGTGTCATCAGTATATAACCCTGAGCATCTCTTGTAAGCTCTACACAACTCAAGTACAACATGCAATCAAGAATGAATTACCTTTCATTAAACAAAGTTATGATGAAAATAAACAGATTTTTTGACATTACTTTTGATTAGTGAACATTATTAAAGATCATTTCATTGTTTTGATTCATTAACACTAACTATACAAATCAACTATTAACTGATCACTTATCAATGTAGTTGTTGGTAAAAAAGAAAAAAAAGAAAAATGAGACTTTTCACCACAATTTGAGCTCTTTTTGTGTGTTGACAAATTTCTGATTACAAGATGCGAAACTGTGGAAGAAGAGAGGACTTAAATGTTAAACAACAGGTTAAACAACAGGTAGCTAGCTAACAAAAGCTAGCCAGCTGACAGATATCTGATGTCTTGTCAAGAGATTAATATGTGAACACCCTTTCAGTTCTTCCATCTCTGCTTAGAGTGATGACTAAAGAGGATCAGTAATATGGTAAAGCATCTGTTACTGGAAGTTCATGTAGTGGCTTTAAGACCTATTATTGAAAATGTTGTGAGGCAACCTGCACAGGCTGAACACACAGCTTACCTGGATCCCGTCCAGCAGTTTGCTCATGCACCAGAAGCTGTCAGCCTCAATATTCCTCAGAGCCTCTTCCTGGAGACTGGACACGTCAAAGTTTTCCACTTCCTCCTCTGGAGAAGACAAAATGAGAACAACGACAGAGCGTAAAGAATTTGCTGCTTATGGGAAAGAGACTGACAGATAAAAAGACAGTGAGACGGGCCAAAGAAAAAGAAGGGAAGTTTAAAAAAAGACAACAGGAGAAAACAGGAGAATTCAGGGGAGAGATATGGCGAGCAATGCCAGGTTCCCAGCACAGCATGGGCTCTGCCATAAGCCTGTCACCATAAACCCTGACAGGGGAACAATACAGCCATAGGTGCATGGGGAGGACTAATTCAATAGGGAGAGTAGGAGCAGGAAAGAGGTAAGTGGGTGGGTTACGAAAGATGTAAGGAAATGAACGAAGACGCTGACAAATTGGAGCAAAGGTATGAAAGGGGGGATGAAGCAGTGAAGACGGTGTGGAAGGATGTAGGAAGACACTAAAAAGAGGCCTATTAGAGCAGCCTAATGATTATCATCTTTGAACAGCGGTTCAACCTTTCCCGTGGCTTCTTTGAACATTTCGAAAATATTACAGAGTTTGTGCACAAAGGACAGACAGCATGAATGTATTTAACATATTTTTTCCGGAAAAAATAGTTTTACTAGTCAAATTTATGCCAATAACTTGGTATTTGAAAGGAGTTAGACCTTTCAATCTTTTATCTTAGCTGTACGTCTATCCTAAATGTACCATTTTTAAACAGTTCAGTATTTATTGATGGATTCAGGGTTTTCATATGACCTTTGATGTAAACTCCTACTGCAGTGAGTTCAAAGGGAGCTGTGAAAAGCAAGGTGAAGGAGGTCAGGCGAGCTGAAAGACAAACAGTCTGCACATAAGTAAAGCAGAATTATGTTTGGAGATATATTTTTAAACACACTGCAGGGCTGAACAAAAGAAACGATTCCTAAGCTGCGAGCACGCCGAGTCCCCAGTCATCTCCAGTGGGTGACTTCAACGATGGGTGTCATCAGATGTCATTAACGGCAGTAGTGTGTGACGGACTGCAGGGGCTCTGACGGGCTTCTGACAAGCCACTGACAGCCAGTGGAGAGGAGATGGGACGAGACTGATTAACAATGATCTACAGAGAGAAAAGAATGAGCGAGGGAGAGAGAGAAAAAGAGCAAAGGCAAAGACAGAGTGTGTGTGTGTGTGTGTGGTCATATAACCAAAACACTGGTCTACGTATTTGTGTGAGTTCCTATTAAACACTCAAATACACATACACGCAGGTCCTGCCAGCTCTGCCTGGTATCCTTGGCAACCTCAGTGGAATGTTGTCAAGGTTGTAATGAGCATGCTCCGTCTGACAGACAGACAGACAGACAGGGAGCTGGCTTTGGGCCAGGGCTACAAAGCTGCTAACAACTACGCTGCATGCTCGTGTGTGTGTGTGCTGTCTCATTTGTCTTGTCTGCTTAAAGTCAGGTAAGGATGGACAGAATGTAGAGCGAGAGGCTATGCTTCCTTCATTTCAGTGAGGTCTTTCATCCCATTACATCAGTACATGTCAACGTGTCCAGTAGCACAGAAATCTAATTTTGTTCACACGCCTACCAGATCTTTAATACCAGATATGAAAGTCGTCAGAGGCTTTTTTTTTTCTGATTAGATGACAGTACAGTTTATTTTACTCCAATACTTATAATGCAAAAAAAAAAGAAAAAGAAAAGAAAGAAAAGAGAGAGGAGACGTACTGCAGCCAGAGGGCAGACATAGCAGTCATTATTTGTGCAAACATACAGAGATATAATCTCATAAAATCCCATTTTTGGCAAGAGATCAAAAAAAAAGAAAGAAAGAAAGACAGAAAGTAAATCAGCAATGAGAAGTGTAAACATATCGAGAGAGGAAGAGGTCACCCACTGAGGAAATGTTACCACTCTGAGACATCTGATGAGATGAGAACTCAACATATTTCCTCAGCTTAAATTGAGGCCACGGCAGAAGTCAACTACAATCAACTGGACCTAAACACAGAGTATGAGCAGCTGCTATAACAGAGCAAAAGTACGCAACTTTACATCGTCTACAGCGATGCAAGAAACAATAACTTTAACACAAACTCTCTAAAGAGGGAACACTGCACAGACAGATGTTACTTACGGCTGGGTAATATGGCTAAGTGCCACTAATCCTAAAGTAAGTAATTTAAACAAATACATCAGAAACTTCACCTTTCTTGTGATATTTAGTTTTAAATTCCACAGAAAGAAAACCAGCGAACCTAAATGAACCAAACCCGATGACGGGGAGCCACAGAGGTGAGGATAATATATGCTGGTGGATCATCAGGGAGCACGGTTTGTAGACTAGTTTAATTTTATCAACGGAAATTATTCATGCATTGGCACTGCTTTTCAGCAGCAACAGATGGAACACCAACCATTAAAAAAAGTTTGCCAGTCATTTAGCAACCGCTGGTTTGTTTGGTTTTTTTTGTCAAAGACACAAATCTGTAACCAGATGACACACAACACAACACAACTGCTGCTTTGAACTGCAATTTCCAGGTTAATTATTCAAGATGCTGAATTCTGAAGAAGACAGACTCTTAAATTAGGTAGCAAAGCAACCGAGACAAAGGCAAACAGACGAGACAAACACCCAGCGATAAGACTAAGGTGATATATCCCCTCATATTTCCAACATCAAACCTTATGTGTCACATTTGTTATGACTCTCAGAATTCTAAGTGCAGGCCTGTTATGTAAAAATTACACAACTGGGGAAAGCATTATGCTGGTTTTGTGCAGCTGGGACAGCACAGGGAGTGATCTCAGAACAGCAAAAATGTGCGATCTTTGTGTAAAAATGGCTGACGATGTTACAGCACAGGCATCTTCTTGGGCTGCAGCAGTTCTGAGCAGTGACAATATTAAACCTGTAGCTGAAAGGCTCACCGGTACTTGCATGGTGTCACTGCTGATTATAACAAGCTGATGAAAGCTCCACTGCTTTAGTATTCTGAGAGTCCCTGAGTATCCCAAAGCCTCAAATCAGTCTTTGTCGTGGCTAAGGTCTATTTGTAGTAGACAAACCTCGACTCTATGAGGGGCAGCTTCAGGTAGTGTGGCGGTTGTACTGGAACTGGGGATAGTTCATCAGAATAGCAAGAACACAGAAAAGTGCAGGCAAAGAGGAAAGAGGAGCAGTGCAGCAGGAGTACACTGAGGACTCAGTGTGGCTCTATCACAGGGCTACACTGCCCCACATGGATGAATGCTAAACAGCAGCCAAACCTCAGGTCATTTAATCAGTTTTATTGTCAGGTAGTCCAGACAGCTCTTTTTGTTCAGTGTTGAAAAGATAAAAGAATCAAAGCTGTGAGCTAAATGTCAGATTATTTAAAAATCTGTAGCTGCCTCACTTGATCTGCCTTCACAGTAGCAGCAGTGTGTTTTGCTAACACTGGAAATACAAGGCAGATGGGGGAAAAAATGAAGAGGAGGACCATTAGGCCACCTTTAACAGGTAACAGACTGTAACAGTTGACCTGTCATCAAAAGACGGTTTTGCTAATCACTTTCATAGAATCCATGCCTCAGTGGAAATTCCTTTAAGGCTACGTTCACACTGCAGGTGAAAGCGCATCAAATCCGATTTTTTGACCCTATGCGACCCATATCCGATCATGCTATGACAGTGTGAACGGCGCAAATCCGATATTTTCAAATCCGATCTGGGTCACTTTCGTATGTGGTACTGAATCCGATACATATCCGATGTTTTAGAAAGCGACTGCTGTTTGAACGGTCAAGTCGCATTAAATCCGCCTTTTACGTCACTGACACAAGACAGACGCCAATTATCAGTGCCAGAGAAGACATCGCGAACGCTTCTCTGGCCATCCCGTGTAGATATCAGTGAAACTGTTGGGAAGACAACGTTGGAGAAACGTGAACATTTTATTTGTTCTGTGTAATCTGCAGATTCTGATAGAAATCTGCAGCTATCCTTTGAAGCACCGCTCCTCTAAAACAGCAATAAGGATCATTATTAGGTTATTTACATTATTATGTAAATAACAAAATAACTTAAAGCAAAAATTGGGAAACGTGAAGACCGAAGTCTTTATATTAAGGGCCATCAGTCAAACAATACTGTTGCTCTGGGTCTAAACAGAGCGCGTTGTGTGTGACATCTTCTTTTGCGCATGCGGGCCGCTTTGAGCGTTCACACTAGAGAGCGTTTGCTGTCGCATTTTATTTGTAGTGTGAACGAGCAGACAAAAAAATCGGATTTGATCAAAAAATCGGAATTGAGCATCAAGACCTGCAGTGTGAACGTAGCCTAAGAAACTCTCTTGGTGATTACTCCGGGAGCTTTTCCTTCACACCAAGGACCAGCTGACAATACATGTCTGGGACATGATCCGTGTCTCTGAAGAAATGTTTCACAAATAAGAGCCAGGGGAATTTTTGGAAGTTCAGGCCTCAGTGAACTTCACATCAGTGACTGAGGGTTTTGGCTGCTTTAGTCCTGTGTGAGTCCTGCCTGCACAATAATCTTTTGCCAAATAGTATTCTCAAGTTCTTCAGAGGCAGAGTGTCAGCTGGTAAAAGAGCAGGTCTGACATTCACCTTGGTAGGAGATTAGAACTAGTTTGATACAGCCAACTCAATGAAACACAGTGGCAGTGTACACAGAGAAAACTGGCATTTTGTGATCAGACTGGCAGAGCAGCACAGCGCACACAGACTGCAGACTTGGCGGCCCGGCCAAGGAGCCGGCACACAAAACTGCACACGCACAAAACAAACTTACACGACAATAAAAGTGATTACAGAGCAGTAATTGCTCTACAACTGGAGACCATTTTGTGAGGGGATAACACAAGCCACGACGGGGAGTTATTAATCCATAAAGCTGAATTACTACCGTGATGTACAAAATAACCACCTGATGGTTTTATAATATTAAGAAATTTAAGTGAAACTGTATCCTAATGAGACTCAGTTATTGCAAAAAAGTGTTTTGTGAGGTCAGAGTAACTTGAGTCTCAAAACACACTGACTAATGTCGATGTCAGTAATAACAGCAGAGCTTCTGGGGGAAGGCCTGGGGTGTAGCCAGTAGATAATTGGGCCAGGATTTCCTCTGGTTATCTGACCTGCAGGTAAGCAACTACTTGTGCACCTGTCAGAAGGACTAAAATCAGACTACAAATGGAAACCAGACAGCTTCAGGTGCTAAAAAGTAATCTCTACCTACAGATTCTGAATATTCATATGGTAGAAGGTCTACCATTGCTAGCTGCGACCCAATAAAATGCTGTTTAAGCCTTCTTTGGGAAAGTCTTCCACAGCAGGAACGTGGTTTGTCAATCAGCTGAGAAGGCACAAGGCTGGAAGTGTTGGGGCTAAGTAGCAAGCAACAACCAAACCTTTGTAGACTCCTAAATGAGCCCCCCGATATGCTGAAATATGATCATTATTAATCCAGTGTGGGCCACTCAGGCAAAGCCTGGCTTCAACAGCACATTTTGTACCAATTCCCCTCGAGGCTTTTATGAAATGTCACATTAGCGACGCTAACAGCTGACTATCAAAACTCGATCACTCAGTCCCAGTGAACAGCTGTGTCAATTTTCAAGGAATTCCTTAAAAAGGTGTTATGTACACAAACACTGTCTTTTATGTGTTGACCGTTTGGGATGCACATAAAAACATAATGTGTCGGGCCCTGGCTGTCAGCGAGGCAGAGACATAATGTTTGAAAGGAAAGTGATACTCGGGCATAAAGACACAGTTATGGCCGGACATGTTTCATTTAGTATTCTAAACTGAATGACACCCATCAACCCAAAGCTGGGTGATGCCCACGCACATAAATCCTCTCACACAGCCTCCTAACCTCTCGTGCATCAGTTTCTTTTTTCTCTACTCTCCCTCGTCCCTCGTTCTCTGAACCTCTCGTAGCACAGACGTTTGACACCTCTTCTGTTGCTTCCCTTCCTCTCCGAGCTGTCGCCCCGACTCGTTCTTTCAGCCCCTCCCAGCTCTCCACCACTACTGGCCCAACAGCCAGTTTCCTGCCAGGCCCCAGGACTCATTTCCTGTTTGTCCTGGCGCAGGGGGCAACTTGTCCAGAGAGACCAACTGCTTGGTTGCTGCCAGCTGTGAGCACTTGGCACAGCTTGGCATGCTGAGCTGGGTTACACCTCCAGAGACTGAGTGCAGGCACCTACATACACAAACGCGTGCACGCGCGCAAGCACACACGACGTGCTCGCTCGCGCCGGTGCTGCCATCTGCCCTCTACAACTACGGGCCACAAGGTAACGTGATGTAAGATGATAAACGAGCCAGTTTAGCCTGATGTAATCACAAAGACAGTGTGTGTGCCGAGTGAGAGAGCGGGTACGTGTCCATGTAGACAGCAATTGGCAATAAAAAACAGTCCCGTTTGACAACCTTCTGCTGGTTCAGATTAATTACAAGCAAACCTGAGTTTTGTTTGGCCAAAGAGAGATAAAACCCAATTGGCTTTAATAAGATTTCAACACCCAAAGCTTACAATATCACATAAAGTGCTGCAGTCATTAATTATCATTTACAGCACTGGTTTGAGGTTCAATCTAATGAACCTAATGGTTTACAATTTGGATGCTGAATCCAAACATGTCACAATCCACTTTTCACCCTCAGAATGACACCCCAGTGACACCGACGAAAGGCTTCGAACTAAAAAAGCCACACCTTAGCTGCAAGTTACACTGATGATTGTTCAAAGTCCCTGCCTGTCACTTTGGCTCTAGCAACAACAACAAAAAAACAAAAACCCTGCCACTTCTTCTCTGTGGCACAATTAGTCTGATAACAATGTTGTTAACGAGAAGAGAACATTTTACAGAGGTGCGATTCATACTGCTAGATAATTAAGAAGAGTGTCACCCCGGAAAACCTGATAGTCTCACCTTAGTGTGAGCAAACACACATACAGACACGCATACGCACAAAATCACCGGAGATAATAAAATTATGGCAGTGTGTGATGAGAAGATATGAAAACAGACAGCTGGAGGTGAAGGAAGAGTGAACAGGTCGAAGTGATATGAGCTGAGGTAAACAGAGGAGTGATTAATTGAATAAATTAAATAATTTATTATAAATAAATTAACAAACTATGATTTTCGGGGGGGTTAGGAGGCATAGAAATTTATCTGAAGTCAATAAGAAGTCATCCACTGGCTTAATTTTTTGGGTTCTTAGAAGTTACAATATTTTTTCTTCAAAGTACACTACTAAGCTTAGTGAAAGCGCTGAACTTCAGCCTCACCAATGATAAGATGAATCTACACAATCACTTAACAATGTTCTCATCTTCCCACTATCTGCACTGTAAGCCCTGTGTCCATATATCAACCAGCAGCCCCCAAAGCTCTTGGCAAGATAATCTAAGTCCTTGACATCAAATGGAATACAGCTATTAATACCATATCTGCCTATGTGTGCACACATAATGATCCACTTTGCCGGGGGTAAGATGGTGTCTTGTATGAGAAAGCTTAAAGTGTTTAACGTTGAGCAAGCGTCACATTAACTGTTTCTACTGCTGTCTCTGTACACGCTACAAACCTACAAGCCCTGCCCAATACCAGCGCTCCGCCAGCCCTGTGGCGCATTTCTATAGCACAGATGTGTGTGTGAATCAACAGGCGCGCAGCTGGCGACATATTCCACAGTCGTGTAACCATGGTAATGCCAGAGAGATGCAACATTGGCTGGGGTGAGGTTTGTGCTTTCCGCCACAGTGTTCTAATTCCACAATAATAGCATATGGTTGGTGGTGGTGGTGTAGGTGGAGGGGTGGTGGTAGTAACAGGGACGGGCGATCAATAGCACAAATCATAGCTGAGGCGACACAATGGTTCCTGGTAGGGCTTACAATTCGCACACTCTGCAAGCGTTGTTACGTGGCAGGCAATTTTATTAAGAAAGCAAAGAAAGGTTTGCCAAACAATACACATCAATTTGTCTCTTAAATCACCCAGATTTGCATTGTTTTAGTGAGTTCTACCAAAATTACTGGTTGGATAATCACTATTGTTGCTGCTTAGAGGTGTAATCAACAAATTTGCACATGAAAAGTCCAATTCAGCTTGTAAAGTCAGCTTCTATTAAAGGGAAAAATATCCTGATCATTTCCCAAGGGTGAAGTTTTTTGGAATTTTTATTTTTTTTAAGATTCAGGAAGGCTTTTTTGTGTTGTGTGGGTTTTTTAAAGGGGTAGTTCTTTTATGAGGAAGACACAGCCTAATTAAAGGCAATTTTAAGATGCACAAGACAAATTTTCACCATTTTTGTTTTTTTAATTTCTTACGTGACTCGATGAACTGCAATATTAGAATCTCTTGTACGTCATGCAGTATAGTTTTTTTCAAAAAGGACTTGAAAAGTTGTCCTACTTTTCTCTTTGTTTGTTTATTCATTTATTTATTTATATGTGCACAAAACCCATTAATAACATAAAAGGAAATGTCTCGTACCAGATTTAGCTATCAGGTCATTTCCATCTGCAGTTTCTGGGCAGAAAAAAAGATAAAATACTGTTAAAATTGATCAGCAAAAGCACAAGATAACAGACTACAATTTCAAATTGCAAACTTCTAGGATTTACAGTTGTTGCTGTTTCAGACTATGATAAGTAAAACATAAACTGGTGAATCATATTTATGTCCCACCAATCAGAAAAATGAAATGCTGCCTTTCCCTGAGCCACACTGAGCAGTAATTAGAGATGAGAATAATGCAACTAAAGCATTGTTATATTTATACTTTATATTTATTATAAATTGCATGTACATTTTGGATTTGAACACATTTCAAAACATGCAACAAGGGTATAATTACCACTGTGTTGCATCACCTGGCCTCTAACAACAGTCTGTAAGATTTTGGCAACTGAGGAGTGCTTCTGAAAGCAAAAGATTTTTTCATTCTTGTTTGATAAAGGAATTTCAAACGCTCAACAGTTTGGGGCCAAATGTTATGTGCCAAATGTTTTTAATGGGTGCCGGTTTAGCACACAGACACTTTTCTTCTGAGGCATCCTGTTGCAGTAAGTGCAGAGCGTGGCTTGGCGCTGTCTTGCTTCATCTGGGTGGCAGCATATGTTGCTCCAAAAGGAAAATATATCATTCAGCTTTAATGGTACCTTCACAGATGTAGAATTCACCAATACAATGTGCACTAATGCACTCTCACACCATCAGGGATGCTGGCTATGAACCTCGCACTAATAACAACCCTAATGGTCCCTTTACTCTTTAGCCCATAGACCATTTTAAGCATTTCTATTTTTTTCTTTGCATAACAGATTTTTAATCACACTGATTTTATTACAATTTTGCTATTTGCTATTTACCCAGGCAAAACTATATGAATGCCTTTATTCCCTTGTGTTTTTTATGTTTTCAACGATGTCACACCATTTTTATTTGACCAGCTATTAACATTTTTTTTTATTATCATTATTTTTACATAATGTACTTTTATAACCACTGCCCTGTATCTATAAGCAGGGTACGTGTAATAAGTCATACTTTCATGTAAAAAAAAAAAAAAAAAAAAAAAAAGAGTCTTTAATGTAACCAACAGGTGCAGAGATAAAAAAAGAATCTCTACTTCTGCTTAATTTGAGCTGCCTGCTTTTACAAACACATGAACATTACTTGATTGGATAAAATGTCCAATCCACTCAAGGCATAGTAAATGTGCCTGCCTAATGTGTGATTTGGGAAAGTTTCATGACATGTAATTGAAGGATCAGTCCATTAAGTCATTAGTGTGTGTAATCTGTGGCCTTTGTTTAGGGGGAAAAAACAGAAGAGAAACAGACTTTCCAAGGGGCAGCAGACACAATTAAACACGCAGCAGCAGACACAAAGCCAAAACACCCAAAATATGTAAATGCCCTGCGCTGCATAGACAAACATCTGTGCTGATACACACAAGTAGGATTTAACTTAACACCATTTTGGGACGGGGGGGGGTTTGCCTCTGCACACTACCACACTGGACTTTAAAACAAAATCTGTCTCGTATAATATTCACTTGTATTCACATGTCTTCAGACCTCACATTGAGATTTGCAGTGAAGATATCGAAAGCACACTAGGATTCAACTCCAGATCTTGTGATTGGACAGTGAACTGTCCAATCACTTTTACACCTCTGAAAATGGAGGACTATGCTGTAGCTAAAAGTTTGCACAGTGATCACATCTTGATTTTTTGATTTTAAATCCTCTGTATTGATGAGTGAAGAAAAAAATATCCTCAATAAGCGGTGCCGTTTCCAAACACTTACGTGTGCAAGGGTTAGTGTGTTCATGTTAAAATACAACTGTGTGTGCATGTTTGCCTGTATGCGTCTCCACACATGGTCATGATGCAATCGAAAACACCACGCACCACCAGCAGCAGCATGGTAAGATGACTGTTTCAATTGCCTCCAATTGCATCAGGTCAAGCAGAATGCGTCTTTGCTGGTGACAGAATGATAAAACAGATTTTCTTTTCTTTGTCCCCCTATCACACAGCTGACACGAGAAATAGAGACTCGGCAAGATCTAAAGATTCTCAGCTAGGAGAACTTCAATTTATGGCTTTTTATAGTCAAGTAATTAAGTTAATCTAAAAATATTCAATAACCCCTGCGATTATTCACAGAAGATAAATCATTTTTTGACAGAACTATTTCTCTGGATCATTTAGGAGCTCTATTGCTTTTTATCTGGAGCGATGAGAGAATCTCTGATTATAAAGGGAAGTAAGATGAGGCCGGATGCAGATGAAAGCGCAGCTATTGATTTTCAGCTTTATATATCCTACTGTTGAACGACGACGATGGCCTGTCTGATTGCGCTGATCATTTCCAAACAGCAGGTCAAGACGTGTCACTCTCACAACATTTAGAAACATCAAATGTGGCTATTATAGCGCTTGATGAGTAACTCCCGGATACTCTTCGTTCATTTCATCCATATTATATTTATATTTCTCGTCTCTACCTGCTGACTTTTTTGTGGAACAGACACAATTATCCTATTTTTTCCTGTTGTAATAATATCCCTTTAGGAAATAACTCTATAAAAAAAAGAAAATCTATAAAAAACCCATCCTCTGGTAATGAATTCAGTTTTAGTCGTGCACGTACTGGTCACAAAACAAAACAAAGAAAAAAAAAGATCCAGGTCGTCCTTCAAACACAAATACTGAAAACCCCCCAAAACAAAACAACAAACAAACTGTAAGAGAAATTACTCATCATGCTAATGATATACTTACACAAAAGATTGGTTTATTTATACACCACCTCAATAAGCAAGAACCAAAGTTAAATTATCTGAAGACATCTGTAAAGCTATGCCGTTTACATTTACGCATACAAAACTTTGGCTATGCCTTGTGCTGGTCGCACGTATATTCAAACATATCTAAACAGGTGTCAGAAGTTTATACCTGACATCCTGTAGTTTGGTTTTGACAGATTAAAAATTTTATAGAGATTTATGTGAATGGAAAACTGAACTATATCGAAACATTTTAGGCATTCCAGATTCAAGTTCCTGGATATGTGAATACTCACTTTTTAAATATCGATTCTTTTTAGCTTTTTAGGTCTTGACAGGGGGCTTTAGTCTGTAGTTTGTCTGCAAACACTTGCCCACTACTCTCCAGGCAGTAGTGAAACTGTGAAAAGTGTCACACCAAATGGAAACGGAGACAGTTTGTCCTTAAAGTTATGTTGTTTTTGCTTTGAAGGAGAACATTTCCTGTTTGCTTCGCTCTTTTCAAAGTTTTACTCCGGCTTGGAGAGTGGTTGGAAAGTATTCCCAAACTATTCAGCAACTTCCAAGCAGGCAACTGGCAACTGCAATCACAAAGAGGTTTTTAGAGGTTTTTGCAGCTAACTTTCAGCAACTACTCACCAACAAGCTGGGGAATACAAATCTTCCCCTAGTGAGCGCACATTGCCAAGTTTTCTGACTGGTCTCTAGGTCTGATACCGGGCAAGAGAAAATGTACACTCTGGACAGGTTGATGGTGACAATCCTACTAGTCCTCCTTAAAAAAAAACAACAACACCTCAAAAACCCTGACCCTTTCTTTTGCTGACACATTGACACACACAAATAACCACCTGGGCACTTCAATTTATGGCTTATATGAAAGTTCCATATGACCACTTTAAGGGTATAGAAGTAGAAAATAAATGCAAAGTGGCTGCTATTGCCACAATCAAGCGTGGTCTTGTCTAGCAGACAAGACCACGCTTGATTGAGAATGAAAGAGAGACATTTAATCAGACAGAGAAAGAGATAGAGCACCAAAAACAAATGGTTGATTCTATTTCTGCCAGTCCAAATGCTATTACCCAACCCTAGAAACATGGTGATTGTGCCCTAAACCAAATAGAGCAGTGAATACCAGGGCGATGCTCAGGCCAACAAAGCCACAAAGAGAGACAGCTTCAAGGAAAACTGAAGAGAAAGTCTTAAACCGCCTGAAGGAAAACAATGCTTATACCAAGTCAATAATCTCACCCAATGATTAAAGCAGAAGAAATTAGAGAAAGCAAAAGTAGATAAGGAACACAGCAGAAAAGACAGTGTTCCTCCTGGATGTCAGCAGCTGTACCCAGGCAATCACTAAGCAGCTCATTAGAGCTAATAACAGACGTTAATCAGAGGGAGACTTAGAACAGAAGACTCCGCCAACAGTGGCTAAACCACGGGGAGAAAGACGCCGATATTAGTTAACCGCCTACTGGCCAAGATCTACTCCACAGATTGCTCAATCTATAGACAGACAAACAGGCAGATGGATGGATACAAAGACCGAGAGGAGGGAAGAGAAGGGGTAGGATGGAGAAGAGGAGATATCACTATGCTCAGTTGCCAAGACATCGTACACAATTACAGTCTTCCTGTTGTTTATAGTTATAAAAGGTACGAATCCAACGTAGCTTTGCTTAGCTGAGTGGGAAAAACAGAAATAGGAACAATTTCTGATGGTTAAAGACAGGAGTAGAACCATCCACAACTTAAGTTATATGAACAGCTCGGCACAATAGTGAAAAAGCTGGCGAACTAATGGGACAATATGGCATGTAGCTGTAGTGTTTCAGGATTTTATGATAAATGAATGAATGAAGACCACAATAAGCTCTGGTTATAGATTTAAATCCAATTCCATTAAGGAAGAAAATCAATAAGTATACAGATAAGTATCAATAGCAAAACGCTGTGCTGGTGTCAATACCATTATTGAATAACACCAGGCCCTAATTAACAGTGTGTTAACCAAACAACAAATCATGTTCCAGCTTCAAATAAGTAAATGTGAGCCTCCCATTGCTTTAAGGGATTAAAGATGTCAAACATGAACTGCCAGCTTCCCGCGTTCGACGCTGATGCACCGTTGTTGCATTTCTTTCAGGGATGTAAAAGCACAAAAATGTACTGGTGCATCTCAAAAAACATATTTAGAGAGAGTAAAAAGTGAAACTTTTTTCCAACAAGACGAGCTTTCATACATTCATCAATAATAAACTGAAATACTTCAAGCTTTCTTTTTCCCCATTTTGCCAAATACAAGTTTATGATCATCAAAAATCAATGTTGAATTAAAAAAAATCCCAAATTATTAAAATATTTAATGCATAGTTTGAGTAAATTACTATTCAGACAATATAAATACTGTGTATTGCCCGGGGTAATAAAGTAGATGTAACCACATACCCAGAGAAGACTGCTGACTTGACAGTTGTCTAGATGACGCCCTCCAGGAGGAGGGTAAGTCACAGAAGGTCACTGCTGAAAAGGCTGGCTGCTCACAGAGTGCTGTATGAAACCATATTAATGGAAAGTTGACTGGGGGGGGGAAATTGTGCAAGTAAAAAGGTGTAAAACACACAGGAATGGCCGAAGCCTTAGGAAGCTTGTCAGGCAACTTTGATCAAGGCTTTCACAGAACTTCACAAGAAGTAGACTGAGGCTGGTGTCAGTCAAGAGCCACCATGCATTAGGAAAAGGGCTACAACTGTTACAGTCAAAAAGATCAAGTTAATTGTGAAGCAGACACTGTCAAGGGCACCTTACTAAGGCTGTGGAGAAAAAAATTGGACAGCTGATCAGTTCTCCTATGTCCTCTTTTCAGATAAAACAAAAGTTTGTTCTTCTTTTGCAAATCAAGGTCCTAGAGTCTGAAGAGTGGAGAGGCACAGCATGTCTTTTGTCCTTTCGTCCTCCCCCCCAACCGGTTGCGGTAGATGACTGCCCCTCTCTGAGCCTGGTTCTGGAGGTTTTTTCCTGTTAAAATTGAGTTTTTCCTTCCCACTGTCACCAAAACACTTGCTCATAACGGTCTCATTTAATTTATGGGGCTTTCTCCATTTTCTCTCTATTATAGCAGGGTCTTTAACTTAAAATATAAAGCGCCCTGAGGAAACTTTTGTTTGGTGCTACATAAATAAAATCGAATTGAAATTGAATAGAATGAAAGTCTCAAGTCTCTGCAGTCTGTGATGACTCAGGTGCCATGTCATTTGCTAGTTTGGGTGGTCAGCTGCAGAAAAGCTTTTTAGAGATTCTGAGTTCCTTTTCCACCAGGACACTGTGAGCAGCCAAAACTGCCACCAAATGGTTTGATAACGATGTCACGGTTTTGGCCGAATGGGTAGCTACGTTCATCCAGTCTTAATCCCACTGAGTATTTGTAAGGTACTGTAACAAAGAAGATGAGAAACACTTGACCAAAAAAGATGAGCTGAAGAGCCACTAACAAAGCAACCTCCACAATGCTAATGGTCACATCTGTGACACTAAAGCAGCCTCAAAAACAGTAACGCGTGTATAAATAAACACACACTTCAGAAGAAAGATATTCCCGTGCTGTAAATCCTTTGTTGATTCATATTAGATACTGGATTTCTGTGATTTATAAGCCACAATTATCAAAATGAAAATAAAAAAAAGACTTGAATATTTCTCTTCACATGTAATGAATGCAGAATATAAAATAATCATATTCCAAAGGATAAACTAAGACTTTTGAATAACAAAAACTTTTTAAGATGCACCTGTAAATGTGTATTTCGGACGTTTTCTTTCTAATTAAATAGGGAAAAGAAAAACAAGCAAAAAGGTGAACTTGTATTTAACTAGATTCTTAACAGGAATATAAACTATTTGGTGACAGTATATTCATATTGCATCCAAAGAAGCAGCGATCAGCATTTGGCCCTCTAATGAAAACTAATAATTATCTAATTTGTGCAAATTCGTACTCTGACAAAACGAACTGCTGCAGCACTAAATACAAATGACTCATGGCCACACAAGTGAGTGACAAAACTGGTGACAACTGAACAAATCCTCTAAACTGGCACTTTACTTCTATGACTGCACATGTTGAGCCATTAATTATATAAACACTGTGCAGCACAGCATGGCCGGGTACACTGTGTCACGGCTAAAGCTACATCCACAAATAACAGATCAGAGAAAAGATACGAGGGAAGATGTGAAGAAGCAGAAGGACAAACACATGAATGAGATGCGAGATCAGGCTGAAAAGGCCAGAAAGGAACCGCTTAGCAAAAGCAACAGTAAATACTACCAGCCTTGTAATTCAAAGACAACATAACATCTCAATATCACTCTGGAAAGAAGATATGCTCATTTTCAGACATAATTACTTGCTTGATTCAGTTTAAGTTTCCTTCCAGTCAGACAAGCTCTTATATGTGCGGTGCTGTGTGGGTTTGTAATTAAGCCAGCTCACCTTGTCAGTCTGTGCTCTGTGTTTGTGTGAGGCCTTACATGCCTGCAGGCGTTTTATCACAGCTGACTGACAGTATGTTTCCATCTTCCCAGCTTTGTCCCTGAGTGCTCCACCTAGGCAGTCTATCTGCGTGCACACACACACCCTCCACAGTGGTAGGGCTCAGGCTGTATAGGGTTTCCAGCCACATATGGACAGCAGAGCTCAGTATATAATATACTTTTAATAATAACCCACTTGTTCATTAGAAGCATTTAGCTTGCGGATAATTTGCTGTGCTACCCCAACCTTGAGCCAAGAGCTAAGCTGCTGAATGCGGAACACTACTTTTCTTCGCCTGGTGAAAGCTGCAGTTTGCTGGCACTATGGCAAACCACAGAAAACACAATGCGAAATAAGGCATGTTGCAGGTTAATCTCTCGCTTTTCTCCCTTTTTATCCTTTGTGTTTATGGGAACTAGGGCTGCCACGATTAGTCGACTAGTCACGATTACGTCGACGATTGTCGACGACTTATTTAATAGTCGACGCGTTGTTTGAAGCTTTGTAAGATCACAAAAGACACATCAATGAGTAGTAGTATTTAAGAGTGTAATAACGGACTGAAACAGAAGATGGCAGCACTGCATGTACAAGGATGCCAGCTGCTGTTAAACCCCGAAGAAGAAGAAGCTGTGTCCCAGAATTCATAGCGCAGCCCAGCTCAGTTTCCAACAATGGCAGCAGCTGGTTAGTTTTAATATTACTCTTATTATTCTTTCTGGGTCACAAAATAAACATTTAACATATTATCAGGCGAGAATGTAGCTGTGTAAACCTCAAACATCTGTTCAGTTTATCAAGACACCACATATTTTCAAAAGCGCTCCGACGTTTTTGGAGACGTCTGTTACCCACTAGCTCGATAGCTAGCTGGGGGCAAGGCTCACTAGAGCCGTGAGAACACCGGACTCCTGGCAGATCGTTTTCAAACCCACCGCCGTCTTTCGCTACTCAGGTTGAACATGATATATAAGTCACTTAGATAACTTAAAAATGATATTGTTTTTTTGTTTTGTTTTTGTTTTTTTAGTATTTTATTTGTTCCTGAGTAAATCGGTTTGGCTGAGATTAAAGTTATAGTTTTTACACAGCTGAATAAATGTCAAGCAGAAATGTGAGATGCTGGAGAATATACTCCGGTGTCCCGTTATATTTTAGATAGCAAGGAGTTTATTAAACTTCACCGAAATAATCTGCAAATGTCATTAAAATTTAATAAACTATCATCTTGTCTTTATTTTTAGTTAGCACCTTAAACACTTAAAGCTGTAAGCTAATAATAGTTATATAAGAGCAGATGCTGCTGGTGCAATAAGCTGTACAGTTTTACGTCCAGTGGATGAATGATCTGATTAGTCGACTAATCGCAAAAATAATCGGTGACTACTCGACTATCAAAATAATAGTTTGTGGCAGCCCTAATGGGAACTTTATTCACATCATAAAGCAATGCCAAATGTCAAAGAAAATATGGCTGACATAAAACGATCAGACTAAATATTCAGTATATAATTCAGTAATGTCCCACCAGCAGACACCAGCTGCTCTGCATAAAAAGTCATAAACAGTATATTGTGGAGTAAAGCACACATTTCTCTCCATTTGCTTGATGCTTTGAGCTTGAAGTAGCTTCTCAGAATAAAGTGTGTATCTAGGGATCTGAGTAATCTTTATTTCTTCAAAAAAAAAGCTGTTAAAAACACTCGTACACACCTCAGCAGGTCCTTTAGTATACAAGCATATTCCCCCTCCTCCTGTTCATTTACTTCTCATTGGTCCTCTCTAAGTGATCATCATCATCTGTGCTGTGTAAATGTCTGCGCATTCTCTCTCTAACCCTTTATCTTAAGTAATTCACATTGCCATTTGAAGAAGAGCTCCAGCTTCTGTTGCAATAAAATGTATTCAAATATTAAAATATGCTCAACTTGGAACATTTTCGGTCTGTCTTCACCATTCATTTCCTCAAGGGCCAACGCTCTCTAAAGTGCACCATCCTACTTCTACAAGGACAACAATGTACAAAATGGTGAAAGGGCATCTTTAATGTCAGAACTGAAACAACTTTCTTCTGCAAAACAAAACTAGAAAAAAAACTGTAAAAGTTCTGCTTCTTTTTTTAAAATTGCATTGTAAGAGGTGATAGCTCCAAGAGCAAATTAACCAAGCACAGTGTCAATTTGTCATTTGGGAAAAAAAAAAACTTCAATTACCTGTACTGGGCGATAGCTGATAACATCTGCTTCCAGTAGCTGTCACTTCAGCAGGCAAAACTGTGGCAGTCAGCAGCTCAAAATAGGAAACCTTCTCTAACTAGTTACGTTTACACTTTCACTGAACAAACAGTGACCTTGTAGGCTGTCGTTCTGATGAAAGAAAGACATCTATTAAATTAATATTTATATCACATCTGATGTTGGAGATCACAAACACAGACTAGATCTCCCTGAGTACACTGTATATAAACATGTTGTTGTTTTCTACATGTGCTAAGTGGCTAATTGCCAATAAAACACAAGGATTTCCCTAAAAAAAAAAAGAGATCCAAACTTCTTTATTTCAGATAATTCCATTAAAAATGCTCCAACACCACAAACACAGTCAAGATCTCCAGTGCAGGTACTTAAATTTCCTCATCCTTTGTCAATCCAAGTAGCCTCACCCATCACAACTGAAAAATGTAAAAAATTCTCTAGGATCTAAACCTTTCTTATTCTAAAACAGGAAGCATTTTGAGTTTATGGCAGTTGACTTCTTTTGAAGCGACCCTCAAGTGGTTCCTCCAAGAATTCCGCTTTAAGCTTTTACGTGTTGGACCAGTCTTCTGCTTGGACACTGCACAGTTATACCATGTCATTTTCAACATGAATTGAAACTAGTCATTAAGACCCATTAATAAAGTGTTTAGAAATTATCTACTAATGAGTTTAGTAAGAGTCAATGAAAAACAAGCATAAGGCTCATATTTCATAGACTTCTATATAATCAACCCTATTTCTGGAACTAAAGGATGTGCCCAGTGGTGGCCATTAAAAAGAATGTAAACTTAAGGGTTTTAGTTTTAAAACCAAAAGGTGCATCCATTTTTTTGTTTTCATATAATGTATATGTATATAAAATTCCATAATCCATAAATTCCATATAAATGTGTAAATTGTTCAGTGAAAGCTGCTGTATACAAGCATACAATGAATACTCAGTACAGAGCTAATAGCTGAATTCTTCGTGAATTCCTTGCAAGTGTAAAGCACTTGCTTGCCATTTTGTGCCTGCTATGACAAGTACAGCTTCAAAGCAGAGAATGGTGATGGGGTACACCAGGCCATTCATCTCTGTTGATACAAGGAAGGACTGCCCGGCTCGGCTGCTTCCTGACAGCATGGGGGCACTTTCTCAGTCGGTGATTTTTCCCTTTATGAAAATCTTGTTTTCTTGTTCTGTTGTTCATCCCTCTCTGTCATTCTCCATGTCCTCACTCTTTCTTACTCTTAAGCCTGCCAAGACACTCAGGCTGCTGTTATTTTCTACCACTTTGCCTCTATTCTAGTTCTGCTTCCTTTTCACTCACAGTTGTCAAATCCTCACCTCCCAGAATTTTAAAACACTCTACCGTTTTCTGTCTCCACGTTGCTTTCTTGTTCTCATATTTCTTCAGAGAAAATCCATACTTGGATATTGGCAGGCAGAATACATTATGGATCCACTGGTCAATCATAGCCTCTGCTCATTAGAAGAGGACCGGTCGAGCTCCTTGCTCCTGTCATGGCCCATCCTGGCCTTAATTAGATAGCTTTTATAGTCGGCAAATGGGAGAGGTGCTACTCCAGAGCAAATGGAAAAGCCAAAAGCAAAGTAATGCTCGGAGAAGGAGACACTATAGACATTCCAGATCAATTTCTTTGATTGAAAAGGGGGATCTTCTAACAGTCCAATACAAAACAACTTAAGTGTGTTTTTTTCCCCTCCCACTGCATCAATAATGTAACAATTGGAACTTTTCAATTTGGATTAACAGGCAGGTGTTAATGAAAGTCGGTGACACGAAGAAAGGGAGGAGTGCTGCGAAGTTGGAGTGGTTAAGAAGTGGAGCCATCACTCCGCATTGCATCATCAAAAGGTAAATAGAGTGTATGGCAGATGAACAAGCACTGCAGTGCCAGACCAAGGTAGATGTGTGACTGGAGACACAAAAACAAAACAAAAAAAAATACAAAAAATACAAACGAGAATGAGCTAAACTGAAAAACAAAGAGAAAGTAGAACAAAAGGAAGATAAACTAACTAAACGAACATATGTGGGGGCATTGTGTGAGTGGTACAGGGTGTAATGTTGGTCTTTTTTTTCTCACCTCATCCTATCACTGTGGGTTTTTGCCCAGTAGCCTACCTACACTGTGGCAGCAATCAAAGAAGACATTCCAGAGAAAGACAGAAAAAGACAATGGCAATAAAATGATGTGAAAACAAGAAAGAGAACACCTCTAAAAGACTTGTTTAGAGGACAGATTATGCAGCTCGAAACAGGTCAAAGTCTTAATTACGCCCCCATCGGTGAACTGACTCACATTTGCAGATACTGGCTGTCACTCAAACTCACTCAAGGCTTTAAACGGTCGAGACGCAGACAAACACATTTGGAGTAAGGATTCGAAAATTCAATCTGATGAAGATTTCAGGGTTTTTAGAGCGAAAACTCTGTGTGCACTAGTGTGAGTGCAAAGGAAAAAGTAGTCCACACTGGCATTTTGCTTCAAGATGATCAAAGTGACTTTTTCAGTGTACTCCACATTCTGTTTACAGCTTTTATTCGTACTAATTAGGCCATCATACCATAATCAAAACTGCCAAACGACCAGCACTGTGCCACTTAAACAGACGGGAGTCATAAACGGACAGAGCTTTTCGGCGTACATTGGATAATGCAGACACATAAAAAACACATACGTTAAGCTGTTGTTACTGCAAAATCCTCGTCGGGAACAGTCACTGGATAAATGCAGCACTCTGCTGCACAACTGAGCCAAAGTACAAACCCAGGTGGTCAGAAAATGTAAGGAGTGCTGTGCAGAATAAATGTCTTCTACAATTATACAATGATTGTGGGACAGACATGAAACAAAATGGGTATCATTTCTGAACTTAAAATTGTTTAACTGATCACAGTTGTGGTCACTGACTTATTTTTTCTGCCCGAAAATGCTTGTGCTAACCACGGTGGCACGGTGGTTAGCACTGGGATTAAACGAGATTCGAACATGTTTACCAGCTGCACTTAGTCTGCGATGTTTAAACTGAAATCTAGCAACCTGTGACACTGTTACTTAACTTATGGCAATATTTTTAAAACCTATCTTTTGAATGGAAGGGCAAGTGAAACATGAAAGATTAGTTAAACATTTCAGCACGTTGATATATTGCTGCAGGAAGTTATGTCTGCCCAGTGGAACATTGAGTTTACATCCCGGACTAGCCCCCAATATATTATGTTCTGAATCAAAGCCAACATTTAATACAAAATAAAACTGAAAAAGAAATAATCAAAGCAAATAAATATGACGGGCAGCATAAAAAAGGGCAGCACGGTGGTTAGCACTGTTGCCGCCCTATGACAGCTGGGATAGGCTCCAGCACCCCCCGCGACCCTGAAAAGGATAAGCGGAAGCGAATGGATGTTTTCTAGAGATTAGTTAACTGAAAAAGTCCACAGGAAACAACACAAAAGCCAACGTTTCTTGAAGATTAAATGTGTATTTGCTCTAATTTTTAAGAAAAAGCAAGCTTTCCTTATAAGTTCATATAAATGTCAATTAATTATTTGTACATAAAATATTGTTAATAATAAATAATACAAAATAATTACAACTTAAGAGAAGGACATTTCTGCCTTCAGCATGAATTCATGACTTCAATTACATGGAAAGGACGGAGAGAGAGAGGGGGGGGGAAGGGGTAAAGCAGCATAAAAGAAAACAGAAGAAGAGATGGCAAAAGGAGACGACAGCCAGAGAGTGCAAGAGCACAGACAGCATGAGAGAATCTCACTTTCTACCCCCTTCACAAAGGAGCAAAATTAGGCCCACTGCATGAAAGAGCCAAACCTCTCTCTTCTTTGTCTATCCCTCTCCCTCTCTCTGCGTCAGAAAACAAGAGCACCTAACAACAACAACAACAGCGCATCAACCCATCATGTAAGACGCCAGCCAGGCACGTTTGAAGGTTTGTTGGCTGTGTATGTTATTCAAGGCTCATCAGTGCATGGAGATACACAGGAACAAAGCATGGGGTGATGCTTTGAAGATCTGACAACAGTCTGAATTGCCCAAAGAGAAGAGGAGAGAGGAAAAACATGCAGAAAGAAGTAGGGATAGAGGAATAAAGAAGAAGAAAATGACAGCAAAAGAGAAGGTAGAGGAAACAAACAAAAAACAGGTGAAAAACTTTATAAAGAAGAGTGGAAAAAGTAAAAGAGAAGAGAGGCTACGTCAAAGAAAGTAGCTCATTTGCATAACATCATTGGCACAAGCCGTAAGAAGGGATGGCAAATATGTAGATGCAGTTTCATAGTGAGTTCTTCTAAAAAATTCTTATTTGTGAGATATCTCAACTGTTTTCAGCTTCAATTTAGCAATAAAGCTTTATCTTAATGACGCTTATGCTTTATAGATATGTGACTTCAACGTCCGTGTCATTTTGGAGGTTGTAGTAAAAGCACCAGACGCACTCCAGCACTGGAAGTTGTTATATTGTTGTTACATTTGTTAAAAATGGTGCTTCTAGCAGATTTTAAAATGACAGTAAATTTGCTGTGTGTAGTGTTGTGTCCAAAGTAGTACACAGAAGCAATTGGGTCCAACCTCTTAAGGCTCCCAGCAGGGTCACAGTGTGCATGGTGTGTGACTTACTGTGGTTTCAACAGTAGCTCTATGTTGCATAGCTTCAAAGATGAGCCAAAACATAGCACAGAGAACTTAAACTAACCTATTTTTGTGGGATGTATGGATTCTAGGAAGCAGCAAGAACTGCACACATAAGGGGAAGGATTTCTCTTTGTAGGAGTCTCTCGACAAACTAGTACGTAGAGCTTATTATAAATGTAAAACAAACAAGAACACAAAAGAAAAGGAGGTAAAATGTTTTTTTAAAAATTGGTCACGTTTCTCAATAAAGAAAAAAAACAACTCAAAACTCTCAGCAGGTGGTTGAAGGTGGCTTATCCTCTTTTCTTTCCTCTCTCATGTTCTGTTCACCTGATGTGTGTGCAAAACATCTGTTTTAAATTCAGAATGTTCAGCTTGAATAAAAAGAGCTGCAGAATGAGGAAGAAAGGTGACTTAAGTAATTTTGAAATACTCACACCAAACCACCTGGCACCAACAGCCATGCCGTTCAGAAACTGATTATCTAAAGGGATTTTCCCAAAGAATCATCAATTGAATTTATACAGAGAATGTTCCAACAAAGAGAGCGAGCAGCAATTCTTCGGGCCTTGTCCATGTCAGAGGACAATGGCCAGATTGCTTTAAACTGACACGAAGGCAACAGTGAGCATCTCTGCATGCACAACACAGAAGACCACACCACAGGCTGAGGATTACAGTTCATGTAGGCTCACCAAAATTTGACAACAAATGATTGGAAAAATGCTTCTATCCTAATGATTCTTGTTTTCTCCTGCAAAATTCAGATGGTAGCGACAATATTTGATGTAAACAACATGAAAGCATGGATCAATCATGCCTTGTATTAATGGTTCAGGCTGATAGTCATATTTCATTGGCACATTGTAGATCCCTTAGTCCCAGCTCTCAACGCCACAGAGCTTAGTCTAGCCTGAGTACTGAGTGACGATCGTGTGCATCCCTTTATGAACACAGTGTACCCATCATCTAATGGCTGCTGCCAAAAGGATAAAACACCATGTCAAAAAGCTCAAATGATCTCAAACTGCTTTCTTGATCATTACAATGAGTTCACTGTACTCAAGTGGTCTTCTCAGTCACCAGATCTCAATCCAACAGAACATCTTTGGGATGTGGTGGCATAGCAAGTTTGCCAATATGGACCCAAAATGTTTCGAGCAGGGGTGCAAGCCAGAAATGGCGAGCTTTATCTAATAAAGTGGTTGGTTGGTAAATTGCAGAAAATGAATGGGAAATGTAAAATAAAGCATCATTCCTCGTGAATACTGTCAAATGCTCTAAATGTAGATGGATTTTCTTGAATTCACTCATAATTAATCTCACAAAAATCATGTTGCAACTCTAATCGATTCATTTAACATCGCCACATTCAACATAAAGAAGGTACGAGCAACATATTTCTGCAACCCAAGGAGGAGCTCACTTGATGAAAGGAACCCTCCATGATGGTGATATCAAAGATCTTATACTGTAAACTGTAAATTATGCTGTCTATAGCAGATTTCAGGTTAACCAAATACTTTTAAAACACAGTAAATCTGTGACCACTACAAGGTAATATGTGGAGCTTCTCTCTCGTCCAGAGGGAGTGCATGCTGCAGGATTTCCTCTCAGCAAAGGAAGTGCATTCAGGATCGGAAAATCCAAATTAAAGAGATTTTTGAGCACTCTTCCTGGGGAGAAATGTCCCCCTGACTACAGCTGAAAGGAAGCAATTTTAGTATCCACTATAGGAGCAGGGTTCAGCCTTCAGAGTAAAATCTAATCGGATATGGAAAGTTCTCTGTCTGAAGAAGAGATGGAAAACAGGAAAAAAATATCACCTCTGCAGCAACCTCCCTTGATGCATTTCATTACGCTCAGGCAAGCACCAAGCTTAATTCCACTTAGTTCGAATTTGCCTGTTTAGGCATAATCATTGCAGTCTTTTAGTGTCTCTGCTGAAACTGCAGGAAAAAAAAAAGTGTTTCTTAGGATGTTAACAAGGTCGTCGTACATATAAAAACATTCTCTTTTCAGAATGTTTTTTTCTTTCTGAAAATATAAGGCTATTAAACCTGCCTCATTATCATGTAAGATTAAAACGACAGGTAAAATTACAATATGATGGACATTTTAAGACCCTTTCCATCAAAATAACAACAAGAACGTCTGCAGTGCTGGTGGGAAGTAAACTGTTGTTGTATATTATGTTAGCTTCCCTGTAACATATCCCTGTAACACTTTCTTGCTATTTAACAATAACTTGTTAAATTGCAAGGGCTGCACGGTGGTTAGCACTGTTGCCGCACAGCAAGAAGGTCCTGAGTTCAATTCCACCATCAGGCCGGGGTCTTTCTCTCCCCCGGGTACTCCGGCTTCCTCCCACAGTCCAAAGACATGCAGTTTGTGAGGATAATCCAAATTGCCCATAGGTGTGAATTTGCACGTGAATGTGAGCGCGAATGGTTGTCTGTCTCTGTGTGTTAGCCCTGTGACAGACTGGCAACCTGTCCAGGGTGTACCCCGCCTCCCGCCCTATGACAGCTGGGATAGGCTCCAGCACCCCCCGCAACCCTGAAAGGGATGAGCAGAAGCGAATGGATGGATTGTTAAATTGTTGCCTACCCCTCACCCAAACCCACAGGATGGTCCTGCTGGGGCTTTTTCCTGTTAAAAGGGAGTTTTTCCTTCCCAATGTCTCCAAGTCCTCCAAGTCCTAATGGCTCTAATTGTCAAGGATTTATCCTTGCAGGGTCTTTACCTTACAATATAATGCGCCTATATGCAACTCTGGTTATGAATTGGTGCTATATAAATAAAGATGATTTGAGTTAAATTCACAGTGTACATACAGTGCAGCAAAGGAAAAAATGCTACAAAAAATAATATGCAAGAAGTTCCATCTGGTCATATTTTCAAGTAGTTCAAACATTTAAAAAATAAATCAATAAATAAAAAATAAAATTATATCGCACCTATACCGGCAATGAAATTTCTTGCAACTGCTTTCCCCCTTCTCATGTTGAGGATCTGAAGCAGTGTTTATACTGTCAGAAGAGTTAAGTGTGAAAGGAAAATAAAGCATTCATCTACACAAATGTGGCACAACTTAAACGCTCACAGCAGGAGGGCCCTGGGAAAAACAGCACGGTGTGCACACACACACACATATACACGCCTACACGTGTCATGCTCTCTCACACACATACTGTACAGTCTAATTCCTAAGTGTTAACCAGAATGCTTTGATAGATGGAGCTTAAAAGCACATTCGAAACACAAACTGTAACCAAGTGTGTGTCTGGATGAAAGCAGAAAAGAAAGAGGGATTGAAAAGAGGGGCGAGAAGAGGGCACACAGGTGCAGGAGGAGCTCTTTGGACACAGAGTTGTGAAAAGAGAAACGGTCTCAAGGGTCCCGGGGTTGATTTCCTGTGACCTGTGGTGATGAACCGGCGAGTAACCCCTGAGTCTCGCCAGCTACAAAAGGTGCCACTCTGCACTGTGGAGAGTGGCACTTTCAGCAGAGGGGTAGCAGAAAGAGATGAGTGATCCTTACTTCAAAAGGATATCACACAAAAGATTAGGGAGTTTTAAAGTGAAAGTTGAAAAAAACAAAGGGGGGGGGGGGGGGGGGGGTTGCCACTCACCAATATATTCAAAGACGAAAACGACGAAGAATGGTGTGACCAGGTCGTTGATGCCTTGCACGTAGCCGCTAGCGGGATGCCGGATGGCCCAGATAAACAGGATCCGTTCAAAAATCTTAAGACATACAAACATACACAGAGACAGAGTACCAACGCCATGAAAAGAGAAGAAAAAAATTCAATCCAACACTCTAATAACAACATAGTCGTAGAAATTTTTAACACAATGATTGACAACATTTCAGACATTAAGCTGGTTGGAATTAGAGATTTAAATCATTAAAGCATACATGTCAGAAAGCGAGTGAGGTGTGGAAAAAAAGCATAGGAATCATTTCAGGCGTGCTAAGCTGGTAAAGAAGAAAAGCTGGGCTCATGTCATGGGAAGCAGGTTTCAACTCTGCCACATTAGCTGATCATCTACTTGGAATACTGTTTAAACCCATCTCTTGAAAAACTAAAGGTAGCCTGGGGACTTTTGATCACTTGTAGCATATTTTTTTCCTTTTTTAAGAGGGCTTTGTTTGGTTTCTTTTACAAAAGCATAATCCAGCAGATCTACAGGCGGTCATGCACATACACTCCATATTAATTATGGATGTAGCATCCAGTTCTGAAAAGTGAATCAGACTCATAATTGTCAACCTAAATTCTTTCCAATGCCCAGCAAAAGGGGCGTGGGGTGGGGGGGCTGACACGTTCCTGATGAGTTTATGATCTGGATCATTAGTTTCTAGTCTCATCTGATACAAAACGATGTTCATTTTGTAGCTAATGGTCCAATTTAGAAAAAGACAATAACGCGATGGCTGCTTTAAGACGCATTCAGTTCAATTCAATTTTATTTATACAGCGCCAAATCACAACAACAGTCGCTTCAAGGCACTTTATATCGCAAGGTAGACCTACAATAACACATACAGAGAAAATCCCATCAATATGACCTCCTATGAGCAGCACTTTGGCGACAGTGGGAAGGGAAAACTCCCTTTTAACAGGAAGAAACCTCCAGCAGAACAAGGTTCAGAGCGGGGTGGAACCCAGCAGATTACTGTCATCTGTTTTTCAGTCACATCTGCCCCTCCCTCGTTCAGGTGCACTGAAAGTCACTCAACCTCAGCTGTCAGCTGGTCAGTTTTTGGCTAAATGATTTGATTTTATTTAGAAAGAGGGACAATACATATTAATGAACATTTTAACAAATGTAAATATGCCAGATTGTAGCCTTGGGCTAATTTCCATCTGCAGTGTTTGGCTTAAGGCCCCAGTTATTTTGTTTGCAACCTAAGTAGCAAAGGGACAAAAGATGCACCTCATTAGCCAAGCTAGTTAGATAGCACTATAGTCAGCTGACACAGTCACATAGTTTAACGTAGAGCTTGAGCGATACTGAATTTTTGAGGCCGATACCAATAACAATACTTGGAGATGTCCACCTGAATCTGCTTAGATCAATTGGTTATGTTTTTGGCAATTGAAAAACAAACGTGTTGTCAACAGTGAAAACACCAACACTGCTTTGGCGAACAAACTATGTGACATCAAAACTCATAAAATGGCAATAGGATGTTTCTACCGCCTCTTCTCTACTGCCAATGCCGATACATCTACAATTAGCAATTATATAATATCGGCCTGCCAATACATCCACAGTTAATATGAACCATTTCTTTGGCTCTCCATCATCACTGAGCAACACCTCAGTCTTTAGCTCCTCAGCTGTATTTCTTGTTCTTAAAAAAAAAAACTCACTTTGAACTTTGTTCTCTGATTCTGGTGTTGGTCTCCTCCCTCCTCACTTTGTCTCTGTCTCTTCCTCTTCCCCTTTGAGTTAGTCTCCTCCATCTCCTTCTCTTTCCCTTCTTTTCAACATTTTTTTTATGCAAGGCAAACACTTCCATCTTTGTTATGGGTGGCTGTTTAATACTGTCAGCCCCAGTGAATTAGAAGAGGCTTGATGTTTAGCTTGGTTTTTTTCTGTTGTGCAAATGGATTTCCCTCCAAAATACGAAGACAGAAACACATTTTTCTTACACCTTGATGTACCGCACCCATCAAGCCCTTATGTTTTGGTGACCATGTCAGGTTTCTGTCACTTTCTAAATAACCTCATACCTCATTGTTTTATGGTATATAACATGGTCATGGTAAGGGGTTTTTTGTTTGTGTTTTTACTGGGAAGTGTCTCCACAAAACCCTCGCCTTTTTATTTAAAGTAATTCCATCATTGCTAAGACAGTGGAAGAGAATGGTAAGCTCTCCCTGGCTTTCTCCTCCACACCTCACACCACCTCTTTCCCTATCAAAGCTGCATCCATCAAACACAGGAGAGGTGCTGGTGAGAGCAAGGGGAGTGGGTAATGGGACTTTCATGCAGCCTCAAAAGCCGACATGCATATTTCACATTGGCAACCGCTTTGAGTGAACTCATGCACACAAAAACTACCCGGTCCGCAGCCGTTTTACTGTGAGGACAAAGACTCTAAACTCTGTATGTTTGTCTGTGGCATCATTTGTATATGAAAGCGAGAGAAAACGCAGCTGTAACTGAATATTTTCTCCAGGAGAAGATAACATTAACTTCATTTGGAGAAGTCCAGTTTAACTTCAGATTCTCCTAATAATAGAGGCTTTTTTTTTGGGGGGGGGGGGGGGGGGGGTGTCACAAAATCAGCTTTTCTGTCTCCTTTGTCAAAAAACTATTGTTCAATTCCATTAGCTCCAGTCCCCCAAGACCCAGATAAGGATAATCTCCAGAGATAAAAAAGAAATTGTTACAAGAAAGGTGTCAACTCAAGAAAATGTTCATTGGTGTCTTGTCCAGATCTTGGGGGAAAAGGGCTGTCCCACATTCAAAACATTAGTCTATTAAATATCCTACAATAACTATACGAGTCGCTTACATCATACCTATTTGTTATGCAAAGACTAAAATTAAAAAAGCTTGTGGTATAAGGCTCATACTGTGCTGAGTGATAAATCCTGCTCTTTTAACCTATAATCACAAATTGTATGCAAAACACAACACATTTGAATCTTGTAATTGCTGATTATCAACATCTCCTGAAGACAATATTGTACTCGAAAACAAGAAAAACTCCAACGCTTTAGATACCACTTAGGAAATCACTGCAGAATTGCTTCAATATCCCTCTCTCCCTGAAATGGAACAGACTGTTGACTGCCTTCCATCTTGACTAAATCTCCGGAGCCCCAGAGACAAACAAGTGAATGAAATGAAGCAGAGGTGATTTTCAGGTGGCACCGCAGCAAGTATAACCATATAAATAAAAAAAAAAAGGGAGGGGGGCCTTGGGAGTCTGTTGCATACCAAAATATATGAGGAGCACACTGCTTGAATATTTCAGTGTATGCTGGTGGCTTTTATTTAGCACGTAAGCGGGAAGAGCTGATGTGTGGGGATGAGAGGGAGAAAAACATGGGATCTGGGAGAGGGGAAATGGAGGTAAAAGGAAAAATACAAACATCAGATGAAGTAATAGTGCATACTGTAGATAAGATACTTGGTAGAAAACAAGCACCCAGCCTCCTCCTTGTCTGATCTCATTTCCACGCTAAGCTCCCTGCTTACAGCCTCGACATGTATCCTGTACAAAACAGGGGCAATGGGAGGTGGCACTGCCTGGGGCAACGTGCGTATGTATTCAAGTGTTTGCACATATTATAGGTCTGTGCACTCCTGAATGACAGCAACCCTCATCATTTTCTTTCACTTACAGGTACAAGAGAAAGTTTGGAATTAACATAAGTCTTCATGTAAGTCACAGCAGTCTGACTAAACAAAATACACAATCTTATTTTTGCATTAGCAGTCACGTGCAGTGGAGGCCAGATAGGAGCAGCACCTCGTGCAACCTCTTTCAGCAGTAAACAAATGCAACAGGAGGCTTTTAGAAACGCTTTTTCCTGCAGGAGTGTTTCAGTGCATCCATCTTTCTTTGGATAACTGAGCAGCCTTCTTGATTTGACCATTCCAAGATATTACCTTTCTTCTTTTCTAAGTTTAATCTACTTATCTACTAAGTAAAGCCTGAAAAAATTCTGAATTCATTATTCCCCTACTGACTGCAAAGCATCCAGATCTCGAGGCAGGACAGCAGACCCAAACCATGATGCTCCCTCCACCATGTTTCACTGTGTGGATAAAAGTTTTGGTATTGGTGTGAAATATTTTGACTTATTTTTGGCGTTTTGTTTTATTTTTTAACACAACATTGCACATTGTGGCATAAGATCATTGTTCTACGTCTGTCCTATAGGTATGAAGAAGTTAATTACCTCTCAAAATTTGTTAAGCACCAGACTTCAGATATGTGAAAAAGTGAAAATACACTCTTTGTAAGCATTCTGGCATCAGTCACCATGATAATTAAAGCAAAGCTATTTGGCTGAGGTAGAGAAAAATGAGGCATAACCATTGGGGAATTTGGGATTTTAAACGTTTTACGGACATAAGTAACCATAAGTTGCTAAAGTATATTATTGGCATGATTACTGTTTTTACTACACATATGAATAAAATGGTAAAAAGTTAATTAACCATATGAGTGTTGATGTTGCATGGTTTATCCACCAGAGGGCACTCTGCAATTTCCCTGTTGGCAACATCCCTGTTAAGAACGCCACAATTATAACAACCAGATGATCACCGCACTGTCGGGTAGATTGTAAATGAGGAAATAAGAAACTACTCTTAACAAATGTTAGGAAAATCTGCTTATGTTTGTGTCTGAAAGAACGAATGTATCGGCTGAGATATCGGACTTTTAAATCAAAATATCAATCCTATCAGTTGGATTGATACAACAACAACAAAAAACAAAAAAAAAAAAAAAAACCAACCTACACATGACACGATTTCTTTTCTCGTAACCTTGTATGTTATTCTGCTGATAACTGTCCCTTTATGTTCCCAGCTATAGCAACAGTTGAGTTTAGCGTGTTACAAAAATATTATGACCTCAGCAGTGTAGTCATACGAGGTGCTGAAATGCAGAAAACAGAGTTTCAAACACTTAAATACATACTAAGACTTATTTTTAACAAAAGTCAAGACATTACTAGACTCTTTAATGACCTGCGGCCAACTTGACTCTTGTGAAACATCAAGTGGTCTTTTGCAAAATAAAAATAAATAAATAATAATAATAAACATTGTGACCCATCATTTCTTTCTTGAAGATCCGTGTTTTCCTTTGTGCTACTTTTCCATGAACACATTCTTATTGGGTGGGTTTTTGTTTAAGTGGACACGTGAACAAAGGTTTTAGTAACTTAGAGATTTCTGCTTGCATTTTGCTGTTAACTTTGGATCCTTATGTTTTCTTTAAATTTACAGACTTTGTTCTTGGTGTGATTCCAAGCTTTAGGACAGAGGTTTTGTTAATTTTTTCTAGTCTGCATTGTGATTGATTACTTCATATGTTCAATGAAGATCAACCATATTTTCACCTAAATGCAAAAATCCCACTATGTTGTATGGATGTCTGAGTGTGTATGTGCGTGCTTCCTCGCACCTTTGTGCAGGTATACACACAAAGCAGCTCGGAGCCCTGGGAACCTCATTAGCCTCCACCTCATTATGGAGTTTTCTATCTGTGTTTTCACTTCTCTGCTTCTCAGGCCAGTGGTTCTACTCATGACAGGCCATCCCTGAAGCACTAGAATAATAAGATAAGCTTAACCCAATATAAATGAATGGAATCAGGTTAATATCCATGTTAAGTTGCACTGGGATGCTGCACTGATAGTCCCTCAGACCAGTGGAGTAACTTCTTACAAGAATTTCATAGCTAAAAGACCACTAACCATACTTACATTATTTCAAGTTATTCTGTAACTTACAATGAGTAGATAGTTAAAGGTTTCAAGCCATAACCTGGCTTATAGTTTCTCACACAGCCCTGACCCTGTTCTGGCTTTACACTTCATGTTTATTGAAGTGTGACATTCTGAAGGGAGACAACAAATCAATCAGATTTTAAATGTCTTCATTGATATAACTATTAAATTACATGTGAAATCACTATTGTCAAGAAAAACCACTGATTTGTGGTTACGACAACTTTGTCACTTTGTGTAACTTATGGGTTTAACACATTACTTCTGAGCCAACTAAATCATCTGCACACATTTAATACAAATGACCTAGTAAGCCAAAAATCTAGTAATTAAAACTGTATTTTTTTAAGGTAAAATCAGTATTGATTATTGTAGGTTCTTCGGAAGCATCTCAAGGTGACTATTGCTGTGATTTGTGGCTATATGAACATAACTCAATTCAAGTGAATTGAACTAATAGAGTGTAATGACAGGTTGGAAAAGTTGTTTTTTTTAATGAACATTACAAAAAACATCCAATACACAGTATATGTAGACTTAAAGTGATACTGATTCATATTAAGTAGCTACAATCTGCATTTACCCATCAACAGAGAAACTGAGCAAACCCGATCTGAGTGAAATCAGCTGATATTAATTTTATACGTATGATAAAATATGTAAAAGCGCAGCAGCTCTGTGTGAGAAACAAATGCCTTTAAAGTATTGTTTATGCATTTCTACTGATCACCATGAGAAAAAAGGTGCTTATGAGTTTTCCTAGCTTTTAACCATATTGTCCAATGTGCACAACTGTGACTAATAGTTCAATGTTTCAAACATAATGCTCAAGATGTTTTGAAGAAAATGACTTCTTATATCGGCCATAACAGAGCACCCAACTGTAATAAGAAATGCTTCAGTAGAACTAACGAAGCACAACAAAAAGATATGAAACTGCCAACCATGCAGAGTGAAAGTTAAAAGGGATCTAATCCCATGCATGTAATTATTAAAATCATGTGTGTTCTTCGCTTGAGCAGCTGTGTATGTGCCCCATGCCAAATCATGCAGTGCTTAAGCAAGGGTCTTCCCATTTTACACTCGCAGGCAGATAGAAAAACATTAAATAAAGTAAGTAAATAAATCAAGATACTGAGACTTGAGTGGAGACAGTATTTTTACTCTAACACTCAACTACTCTTCACAGTTTGTGCCCCATTTTTTCGACCTATATCGTTTTAACTATTGTCATGTTTTTCCCCTCTTTGTAAGCCATCTCACATGTTCTGTCTTTAAGGTGTCCAACATCATCAGTGCCTCTAATTCCAGGACCAAATCTGCCTAAAAGCAGAAAAGGGAAAACCCTGCTAGGTGAGGTGGTGTGTGTGCAGCTGGAGGGGTCTCACCTCTTGAACAGAAGCTTGTTGAAAGAGAGGAATAAGAGGATTAGTTCTCGGTATGTCAATGTGAATCTGCAGAGAGAAGGAGAGAAAAAAAAAAGACAAACACTGAAGCAACGGGCAGGTTAGCACAGATTTGGCCATTACAGACAGTGACAGGAACGGATAGCGAGAGGAACAGTTAGTGGATTGGTGTCTTTGATTGAAGTCGGACTGGGGTTTCAGTTTTCTGAAATGGATAGCAGCTGTGGTCTTGAATGCAGCACTGCATATGAGTGCCCTTGCATGCTGAGATGCCTCTACGATAATATGTGCTTGCATCAATGCGTGTGTGTGTGCGTTTATGCATGTACGAGACCACATTTACACCATTTCAGAGTGTTTACCCCGCAGACGACCGATACGACAGGCGGACAGATTCATCAGAAGGGAGCCAGGCGGATGCAGGGCGGCAGCTGGAGCCAAGCCAACTGAAATAGCCCGGTCTGTTTGTAAGAGTGCGCGGCTGGTTACGGGACTGGGCATTGGGTCCACATCCAGTCCACCTTACCTCTGTCACCTTTGGCTGCAGCACCAAAGATTCAGGACTCATCCTAGGAATGTCTATGTGGATCTGACAGCAACATGGGAGAGAATGTGTTAGACACACACGGACACACACACATAAACACAAACACACACAATATAAACGTCCTCCACATGTACTGCATTTTCAGACTTTTTCAGGCGTTATAAAGAAATGACAAATGACATAAAGTGGAGTTATTACACTCACACCTAGTTCTATATTATATGTTGGAATGTATAGGGTAGCTTTGCATGATTACTTATAATCCTTATTTGTCTTATAGCGTATCAGTTCATCCACTGTTTTCAACAAGCCACTCTAGCTAGTGGCTGCCCCTCACAAACAGAAGGTTTGAGCAAAAGATGGGTGGGGCCTCAGACGCCAAATAATTTACACATCTTCTGTCTTGATAGCATACATAGTCAAGAGCAGTAATAAGAAGAATTTTGAGCATTTGGCTCACAGGGATGACTTCCACATATAGTGATGTTTCTACATCGAGCGAGGACGTTTTTAGAGGTCTGGCTTGTCTCTTTGTTGGTGCGTTTCCAGAATTACTTAATGTAATAAACAGATTTGCATTAAAAATATCTAATGTGGAGCGCGGCCCATCTTAGAAATGGTTAATATTTTGATGCATGCGTCCCTCTGCAACAAAGCCACACTACTAACCACAGAGCCACCAAAACTTACTACAAACCAATACTAAATCCTCCTGGATTTAATGACTGAGTTGAAACAAGGTATGGAAGGAAGCTTTGGTCATGTTTAATATGAGCGTGCACCATTTTCATAGAATATATGACAGAAAATAAGCTAAAAGTATTCAAGGCCACTTTAAAATGGGAAGTTGTGGTATTTCCCATGAAGCAGGACGAGGTGGTATCTTTGAGAATATAATAATTCTCTATGTAAGTTCCAGTAGCATTCAGCTCACTGTTTTAAAATTGTATTTTGACATTTGACATTTTGTAATTGATAAGGCCATCGTAAATGAAGGGTCGGTATTTTCATCCTCTAGTGGTCCAAATATTTTTAATGCATCAGAAATAAACCAACAAAATGCCATCTCCACACAACACTCTTCTCTGCTTGCTTGAAAAATAACAAAAAAAGACCAAGGCTAGATTTTTTTTAGATCACTTTCTCCTGGGGAAGAATGAAACTGCTGCAGTACATCAAAAGGGTTTGCAGTTCAAGCTGGGACATCCGTATGCACACGTACACACACACACACACACACACACACACACACACACTGTGTGGGCAAGTTACAAGGAACATAAACAAAAATATAAAAGAGACAAAAGAACAACCTCGAAACAGACGGACATTCAGAATGGATGATGGACACACAAACACAAGGATGACATGTAACAGAAATGAGCGGAGCCCTGTGTGATATCACTTAAAATTAATGACATACTTGAACAGTAGACCCACTTTCTCTTTACAAAATAAAGACTACACAGACTTACTATATTAATAATTGCAGGCCACAGAGTAGAAACTCAGTGAAGCAAATGAACCTCCTAGTGTTCCTTCTTCTTGTGCTTTTGGCAGCGTGACTTGGATCGCCATCACGCTGCAGTATTGCTCATGTTGTCAGCCAGTATTTTGTTAAATTCACAGGCATTGATGGTCCCATCTATAAATGTCATCTCCCTTTTGCACTCAACTAGCTCCAAATCATCACACCCCTGCGCTCTCTGTGCTTCACTGTCGGGACTATGCATTCACTGTAGTGGTCCTGCTGAACCGCGCGCGAGCCAAAATAAATTTCCTCTTTGCGCTTCTTTTTTAAAGTCTACACCGGGTTTTTTTCTTTTCTTTTTTAAGTTGTTCGAACAGGCTGACATTACAAACTGTCCTTTACACTGTCTGAGCTACCACAGAAACACTCTTTCCATGGATAAACCCTGAGCCAAATCTGAAGTACTTGCCCAAACTTAAGGTCCGAGCCCCTTTGCAGCTATGTATCTTAACCCACATTCGGTGCTCAAATTCTGGCCTGCCTACATGCAAATACATCTGCACAGTGATGCGGTGCCCACCTCATAACAGACTGTTGAAAACCTTTAGAAATATTTCAAAAAACAAATTAAATATGGATAATTAAATATGATGTCTTTTCCTATGCCCGATACTTTCAGTAGCTGTCTTATTTCTGCAAAGTTTACCGACTGCGGTTTATTGCAGTATTTTGCTACATTAAACACTAACAGCTGGGAAACTTGCAGATGTTTTGTTGAAGCCTTTATGTGGACCAAATTGCATGTAAGACAGACTTTTGGGATATACAACATTACGTGGGATGTTATTTTGTGGATTAAATTAAACCATGTCATTAAACTGCATATGCCTGACCCTTGGTGTGATCCCCATTTCCTGGCGTGAACCTTAGTAAAATTGAGTCTGACACTCGTGCTATACCTTTTGATTACTTCTGCAGCCGTCTCATTTCGACTCATTTATGGTTGGTCACTGATATTCCTGTATGCTTAACATGTGGGAGAATTCTCACAATAAATGCATTTCTAGCTCCTCGGGCAGTTCTTCTCCGCGTGGAGCTATGATGCAGACACGGAGATTCAACATGAAGAAAGTTCTTGATCACTTCAGTTTATTTTAAGTCTTTGCTTTTTAGCAAAACTGTGATTAACATGGGTATTTAATTTTGCTGAACTGAGTTTCTACTTTGGGGGTCTTTCTTTTCACTGTATTGTTTTTAAAGTCTTTGTTTTCGACTCTTCATAAGAGGAAATGATCTACTTAAAAAATGCAGCTATTTAGAGATCGCACAGTTTCAAATGATGTCAAATGATGTTGAGTACTGTATGTAAACACACATACAACCACGTAAATATGTATAAACAAAAAAAAAAAATCAAAAAAGAAAAGAAAGAAAAATACAGAAACCCAATACAAACCCACCATCCTGAGCAACATGAATGCCAAAGTAACATATGTACAAACACACATAATCAGGCACACAGCAAAAATAAATAAACAAACAAACAAACTAGAAATCACTAAAGCACAAGTAGAATCTGGCAGAAAAAGGAGGCTTCAAGACACAATCCAAACAATCATCAAAACAAAGTATGCCAGCTCCCTGGCACGGTGCAGAGGAGATCAATGGGAAATTGGACGGAATGTGAGAAATGTGTGTTTTTGCTATCGACAGTTCACTTTGATGTTCCTTATCGGCTCAAAATGAATGGGAAGTAGTCGAGTGTAAGAACGAGGGGATGGTGTGTGTGTATCCGTGTGTGTGTGTGTGTGTGTGTGTGTGTGTGTGTGTGTGTGTGTGTGTGTGTGTGTGTGTGTGTGTGTGTGTGTGGTGGTGGTGGGGGGTAAAAACGGATATTTTCAGAACCAAACAGAATACTGTTAATTTCAGTATCTCTCTGAAGCCGCTCGTCTCTGGTCTGTGACACAGACACACACAGACGAACAAACAATCAGACGAGTACATGAGGGAGAAGGACGAGAGAACAAAGGAACACAAGCAAGGGGGGGAAAAAATGCAATAAAGATCACATTTTTGCCAAATAACTAGTGGCAGTAATCCTGACTGCAGGGCCAAATTCTGTAAAAAGGCACTCTTTACACACACACACACACACACACATATATACAAACAAACAAACGCTTACACTGTTTGTGTCCTAAATTCATGCTGAGCTAATACATTGGCAACGGGAGGATGCTCTTGTAATTAGAAAGAGTCTTTCTGGAGACTTTCATTCATTCTGTCCCTCAAGTTGGGGGATTCAGAAAACTATAGGCATACGAGATGTGTGGGCTCGTGTATATGCATGTACCTGTCTGTATGTGTCTTGATGATGCTCATCATTGCGAGAGTCGTAGTATTGCTGGATGAAGCCGAAATATTCTTGCCTCTTCCTCTGTAGAACGCTTTCCCTCCTCTCTGCGTTGGCTGGCAGGTAACCCTGATAGACAGAGAGTGAGAAACATACAACATCACCCATTTAAACGTTGATGCAAGTCACACTGTAGATTTGATTTTTCCATTTATCTTCTCAGTTCTTCATATATTCTTGTTTTTGGATCCGACTCAATTCAGTAAGAGTTCAGTTTTGAAGTAAAGTTACAGCTGAAAAAAATGCTGTATTTTAATTCACTTTCTTGCAGACAGCTCAAAGAGAAGATTGATACTACTTTCATGCCTGTGTATTATTGATGAAGCTGAGGCCTGGAGCTGGTTAGCTTAGCTTGAAAAGAACCTATTTGGCTCATTTTCAACTCCAAACTTTTAACTTTGACTTGACTTGAGTGGCTTTGCATAATTCACACTTCAAGATAATCCCAATTTTTCTTATTCTGGGCTTCGGTTCAGCTACCTTTTAGAGCTGCTCTCGCTTTGAGTCATGTTCTTCTCATTGGCTGTCACTCACAAACAGTAGGTTTGAACAGCAGGTTGGCGGGCCTGTTGTACAGCAAGGATAGTCTATGCCTGAGAACATATATTACAGATATCAACTGTTTATTAACGCATAAAGATCCAGGAGTAGAAAAACAACCCATGTGACAGTACGCTTTATTAGGTACACCAGCTCAAATGCTCATTAATATCTAATAAGCTAATTACAAGTAATGCTCTTCTGCCAAGGTATGCAGAGGAAATGAAAATTTAAGCAGCAGAAGACCACACTGGATGCCACTGCTGTTAACTGACAACAGGAAAATGAAGCTACCGTCCACACGGGCTCAACAAAATTGGACAACAGAAGACTGGAAAAACACCGAGTGGTAAGTTGATACTCTTATTCTCAAAATATTAACAAACAGAGGATTGGCTTTAAATGTTAAGGCTGGCCAGAGCTTCACATTTGCCAGATACTCATCTAACTATTACTACGGGCGTGAATTCTACCATTAGCTCAAAATGCTAACTCATTTTGATGCTCACCATGCCTCTTGTAGGATTAGTAGTGAGTAACCAATTCACCTGTCTTTTTCTAATACATGCAAACATGCTTGTCGATTCCACATGGGATTCATTAATTGAGCATATATTCAGGGAGGCCATCTTTCCAGTGTTTAAAAACACACAATGGTTTTAGGTTTCCCATCTCAGTACTATTTGTTTCTGTTAGTACCATTTAATGAGCTTTTATTTTAAAACTTGCTCTCAAAAAAAACTTGCTTTGAGGTTTTTTTGAGCCAAGTTCAATCACAACCCAGACTCCACCACCTGGGACTACATGGTTTGTAAATGATACACTTCACTTTGCAAAGAAAACTTTCTGCTTCCTGCCCAAATGCTTTCTGCTTCTTCAGGGAGTTACCTTTAAATGGGTATTTGTGCGCGTGTGGAGGGGGGTGTTTGTCAGACGGCATATGTGAGCATGCATTTGTGAAAGACTGTATCCTGGTTATGCGGTCAGGCTTATGCAATGAGGAGAAAGTCAGCCCTAAAACGAACAAAAAAAAAATACATCTATTAAAAGTGAGAGCTGGGGCTAGGCGTTCTGAAATATTCAGAGAGTTACAATCTTCAAAACTGAACTCAAACATGACTTCAGGCCCTGAAAACTACTTCCCGTGAGAAAAAGCTGGTTCATCTAGCTGTGAAACATTCAAAGGGTCCCTTTTTATTTTAAAATGACATCTATGAATGAACCATTTTTGCCATTTTTCTCTGAAGAGCTTTGATTATGACAACAGACAAAACGACTGCCTGTTATCAACCGCCTGTTAGATGACAACTAAGCAATCTCAGAGACTGAATAACATCCACCCGCTGCAGGTAAAAGCCCTGTAAGAAATATAATAAATGCGCCTTCAGGTTTTAGATTGTGCTTATTGTGTTGTGTCTGCCTGTTCTTTCTGTGCCTTTGTGGGTTCATGCAAGCTACAGTGGGGCAAAAAAGTATTTAGTCAGCCACCGATTGTGCAAGTTCCCCCACCTAAAATGATGACAGAGGTCAGTAATTTGCACCAGAGGTACACTTCAACTGTGAGAGACAGAATGTGAAAAAAAAATAAATCCATGAATCCACATGGTAGGATTTGTAAAGAATTTATTCGTAAATTAGGGTGGAAAATAAGTATTTGGTCAATAACAAAAATACAACTCAATGCTTTGTAACATAACCTTTGTTGGCAATAACAGAGGTCAAACGTTTACTATAGGTCTTTACCAGGTTTGCACACACAGTAGCTGGTATTTTGGCCCATTCCTCCATGCAGATCTTCTCGAGAGCAGTGATGTTTTGGGGCTGTCGCCGAGCAACACGGACTTTCAACTCCCGCCACAGATTTTCTATGGGGTTGAGGTCTGGAGACTGGCTAGGCCACTCCAGGACTTTCAAATGCTTCTTACGGAGCCACTCCTTTGTTGCCCGGGCGGTGTGTTTTGGATCATTGTCATGTTGGAAGACCCAGCCTCGTTTCATCTTCAAAGTTCTCACTGATGGAAGGAGGTTTTGGCTCAAAATCTCACGATACATGGCCCCATTCATTCTGTCCTTAACACGGATCAGTCGTCCTGTCCCCTTGGCAGAAAAACAGCCCCATAGCATGATGTTTCCACTCCCATGCTTCACAGTAGGTATGGTGTTCTTGGGATGCAACTCAGTATTCTTCTTCCTCCAAACACGACGAGTTGAGTTTATACCAAAAAGTTCTACTTTGGTTTCATCTGACCACATGACATTCTCCCAATCCTCTGCTGTATCATCCATGTGCTCTCTGGCAAACTTCAGACGGGCCTGGACATGCACTGGCTTCAGCAGAGGAACACGTCTGGCACTGCGGGATTTGATTCCCTGCCGTTGTAGTGTGTTACTGATGGTGACCTTTGTTACTTTGGTCCCAGCTCTCTGCAGGTCATTCACCAGGTCCCCCCGTGTGGTTCTGGGATCTTTGCTCACCGTTCTCATGATCATTTTGACCCCACGGGATGAGATCTTGCGTGGAGCCCCAGATCAAGGGAGGTTAACAGTGGTCTTGTATGTCTTCCATTTTCTGATGATTGCTCCCACAGTTGATTTTTTCACACCAAGCTGCTTGCCTATTGTAGATTCACTCTTCCCAGTCTGGTGCAGGTCTACAATACTTTTCCTGGTGTCCTTCGAAAGCTCTTTGGTCTTGGCCATGGCGGAGTTTGGAGTCTGACTGTTTGAGGCTGTGGACAGGTGTCTTTTATACAGATGATGAGTTCAAACAGGTGCCATTCATACAGGTAACAAGTGGGGGACAGAAAAGCTTCTTACAGAAGACGTTACAGGTCTGTGAGAGCCAGAGATTTTCCTTGTTTGAGGTGACCAAATACTTATTTTCCACCCTGATTTACGAATAAATTCTTTACAAATCCTACCATGTGGATTCATGGATTTTTTTTCACATTCTGTCTCTCACAGTTGAAGTGTACCTCTGGTGCAAATTACTGACCTCTGTCATCATTTTAAGTGGGGGAACTTGCACAATCGGTGGCTGACTAAATACTTTTTTGCCCCACTGTATGTTAGGTTAACTGTTGATTGACTGTTAGTGTGAATGTGAGCGTGAATGGTTGGTCTGTCTCTATATGTTAGCCCTGTGACAGACTGGTGTACAGGCTACGGGATATACTCCGCCTCTACCTCTATGACACCCAGGCTCCAGCCGAAGCTTGACCCTGAATTAGACAAACGGTCAAGAAAATGAATGAATGAATGAAATCTTGACTGTAACTCAGATATAGTCACTGCAGTGTTGCCCACCAGTTTCTTCCATGTTCCTATAAGTCTGAATGAGTCTTTGCAAAGAGCACAACTGGAGGGGACTCAACTCAGCTGATAGCCAGAGGTGATTGTATTTTGGTTATATATAGAACAAGGAAAGCTGCTCAGTGCAGAAGTAATAATTGAATGTGAATTTCCACCTATGTAGACAACAGATTTATCAGAGTCAACTGTTGAATAATCAGAAACCAATCGTATCTAATTGCCAAATCGACCCTATTCCATCACAGACCCACTCCGTCTTATGGCAACATTTAAGGCAGGATTTAGAGCATGTTGTTATGCTTGACAATCTCATTTTGCAGCAAATAAATACATAAAATGACTGGCCAGGCTGTTAGTACAGTTAAAACTATAATATTTGTCACATAAATAACAAAGGCAAGGGCTTCCAGACAGCCATGCTCCTAATAATGCAGAACTTTGTTAGCGTTTAACCATGACGATTATATAAAAATCCTGTTCAGCTACAGACTGAAACTGTTCTTATAGCAGGCTGTAAACATGATTATTTCTACTGTAGAGTTGGGCACTCTAACATCAGGTCTGTGGGGGCTGAGCCCCAGTGGGCCACTAGAAGAACTCAAGTTTTCTGTGAGTGATGAGTTTGCTTCTTCGTGACCACTAAGTCAGCATATCTCACTAAAGAAGACCATGATGTGTTACTAAATGATCCTGAAAGCTAGCAAGTGGATTTTTGCCCTTATATTGTTACACTGACGTGGCTGCGGCTCAGGTGGTCGAGTGAATGGATGAATGAGTGAATTAGTGACCCACTGTAAAGCCCTTTGTGGAACAGATAAGGTTAAAAGGTTCCATATGAGTGCAGAGCACTTAGCATTTAAGTACAGACCATATGCTGCTCCCATAGGTCAGGACTAAAACTCCCTAAATCTTACAAAGATGCCTTTCCTGTAAATATTTCAGCAAACAGCTGCTCTCGTGCACGGATTTGTCATCACTTCCAATTAAAATGAGCATATTTGGCTGCTGATCACACGCAAGTTAGAGCAACTGTGTCTTGGACTGGCTTTAGTGGAATCCCCATCAAATTAAATTCATCTACCTGCTCCAAAAGAGTCGGAAAATCAGAACAGGCCCTAAAACGCGGGTGTTCACTGTGTGTTCATCATCAATGTGTGTCTGTCTGTGATGCTGTTGTCATTCGTTTCAGGAAGCGGGAAGCCATTTTTTGGAAATATGCGGGCAAGCAGACAAACGCACACAAACCATCAATTTTGAGCAACTGTCTACAAGACAGTCAATAAGTGTAGTGACAAAAGTTTCTCTTTCATTTGTTTTCTGTTCAATCCTACAAAGACAAGGCCCCAAGAGAAGTCTGCAGAGTCTAGAGGATTGTCTGCAGCACAATAACTTTGCCTGCAAAAAGCTGAACACACACACACCTGGCAAGCACAAACACTGAGAACAGTTAAACTTAGCTGTAAAATATATTATAGAACAGTTATATTATAATGTGAACATATATATGCGCACACACTCTTAAATCAGAAACATTCTTCTCACGTGTTTCTCGTGACCTGTGACATTTTTAATTCCCTGCAGCAACATAAATCCAGTGAAGCACTGCCCTGCTTCTTACTCATCCACCCGACTGTCAATGCTCAGTCGGTGCTGCCACTCATCCAGACAGTCACATTTGTGCCAACATGACTCCCCCACCCAACCCAGATCCCTGACAACACACACACACATGGTCTCTGCCAATATGTCCATGCGTCACATGTTGAAACTGCTCCACATGCAAACGCACACACTTGTATACACACAAACACAAATCAGTACAGGGCAGCTACAAAGCAATGGGCTCAGACATTAGGTGCACTCTGCCAAATGAGGGACTGTGTGTGTGTGTGTGTGTGTGTGTGTGTGTGTGTGTGTGTGTGTGTGTGTGTGTGTGTGTGTGTGTGTGTGTGTGTGTGTGTTGAAGGTTAATGGACAGCTTAGTGGAGGTCAATCACACTGCAGCTGTATTACTGCTCGATAGGAGAGCAGGACACACACATGGGAGGATTTGACAAATATAGAGGAGACCCAAACACGACTATACATGTATTGTAAAATGAAATCACAGTGACAATTACTAATTCACATGACCAGTTAAAACATATCTGCCATCTGACCTAAATGATAAGCATCTCCGTCTCCAATTACGAAGGCACTGTGCAAAAAAAAAAACCAAAAAAAAAACCACAGTGCTAACACAAGTGATGGACTAGTGTTTTGTCTACACATAACGTAAAACTTAGCAAACAATCAGCAGCCAGGTCTTATAGAGCAACGGTCCAAAACCCCCAGGCCACAGACCCGTACCGGTCTGTGAGTCCGCGAGTTGATGCTCGGGTGTGAAATTTATGGTTTTTAGGGTCCATCCATTCGCTTCCGCGTATCCGTTTCAGGGTCGTGGGGAGCGCTGGAGCCAATCCCAGCTGTCATAGGGCAAGAGGCAGGGTACACCCTGGACAGGCTGCCAGTCTATCACAGGGCTGACACAGAGATTCACTCCCGTATTCACACCTAGTGGCAATTTGGATTATCCAATTAACCTATCCCCACAAGCTGCATGTCTTTGGACGGTGGGAGGAAGCCGGAGTACCCGGAGGGAACACACGCAAACACGGGGAGAACATGCAAACTCCACACAGAAAGACCCCGGCCTGATCGTGGAATTGAACTCAGGACCTTTTTTCTGTGCGGCAGCAGTGCTAACCACCGTGTCACCGTGCTGCCCTTTCAAACGTATTATTATTTTTTAATTGTTTTTATCGTTAACTCTGTTTCCCTGGGTCTTTTCCTGTGTTATGAATAAATCTTGTATTTATCTATGAAAATATTGTTGGACATAAACTGGTCCATGGCGCAAAAAAGTTTGAGGACCGCTGTTATAGACTGATGACAAGTTTAGTTCAAATTGCCATCAATATGTACGGAGAAGAGGTACAGTAAGTGCGTTTCTAGAGCCATCTGTCAAACATGGTGGATCTGTGATGGTTTGGGACTGCATTTCAGCCAGTGGTGGTGGGAATCTTATCAAAATTGACAGAATTATGAACATAGGAACATACAGTAAAAACACACAGTGGAACACCATCAGTCATGGATTGGCCTGCCCAGAGCCTGCACCTCGACACTGTTAAAGCAGTGTGGGATCATGTTGACAGAGAACAGAACAAAAGGCAGAAACATCCTTTGAATCTCCTTCAAGAAGCCCAGAGAACAAGAAAGCTTGTCTGAGAGTTCCGGCTGTGTATTTCCATTTATGTCTGCACAATTAATCACTGCACCAATTTGTAATTTCCCCAAAGTAAAGGAACAAATAAATGACCAAAGCCTTTTGCACCATCCTGTAAATGTAAATGTTTTAGAGTTAGTTGAAGGAAAGGGATGCAGAGAGCACAAGCAGCTCGCCTTCTTTTAGAAAGCAGAAAACTCAAGAGCACTTATGCTCGAATCTGACAAATATTTTATTTAATTTGTGATCTACTTGTTTTTTTTCTTGTTTTTTTTTTTTAAGGAGATTTTAAGAAGACAGATGGGAGACTGACAGCGAGGCATAAATGCACGAGAGCTCTACGTGTCCTGCCAGTGGTGCAAAATGTAGCTCCTGCCTCTGTTAATCAGTCTACATAAACCTCATCTCTTCCTCTCTTCATTCTTAATGCATCAATCTACTCTTCCTCCCGTGGATCCTCCACTTCAGTAAACTCTGTCTTCCAAAAAAAAAAAGACCAGGGGAAATATGCTTGGGGAATCCATTTGGGGAATTTAAATGAAATTGTTGGAGGGTTTTTTATACCAAGTCTCCTCTCTAAATTGATTTCTACTTAGAAGGAGCACATTATTCTAGAAGGAGACCAAAATAAACTGTCCCACTGCAAGCATGGCAGAAGTTGAACAAACAAAACTTTACTTTCTGTGTTTAAATGCTTGTTTTTCTGCATGTCCACATTTTTCTATAAACACAATGTGAGTTTTTCAGTGCTTCGTGGCAACATCTGAGGAATTTGGAAACCTCCAACTGAAAAATCAATGTAATACGCTGACTCACTGCCTATCAACTACAGATATCAAACCCTTCAATCATCAGGGATTCAATATTCTACTGATCCAAAATTCTACTGCATGATATTCATTATTAATTACCTACACAATCCTTTCCTCACATCTCTTTATTAACCTCTGACTGATGGAAGACTTGCTGTTGGAGGACAAATGCAATTGAGTTTGTCGTGATACTACGCTACGTGAGCACCAATAGTGCATTATAGTGTAATGAGGACAAGTACTGGTGTACATTCCCTGCAAACACAAACGCAGACAGCACAGGTCCTTAGTCAAAAAACCTTTGCTATATAACCGTTGAGCCACAGCCTGATGTTTTACAGGGCTTGTACTGCAGCTCCAGCAGACATGTGCTCCACTCTTTCAGCGACAGGAAGTTCTAAACAAGCAACATGGAAGGTAAGACTGATGACAGCCCAGCAGGTTCTGCAGGACTTTGACCTAAAAAAAAAAAAAAATGGATGGCAGTATGTAGGCTGTGTCACAGTCAGCTGGCATTTAACCACTGTGTAAACACAAATGCAAAATTTATGGGTAATATTAACATCGTCCCATAGATTTATAGCATGTTATAAAGGAAATTAGTCCCCAAGAACATTGCTGCCACAGATGTGGTACTTCTGCTACTGAACCAGAACCTTTGGAGCCTGATGCCTGTAGACAGAATCCTGTCATTGCTTCATAAAATTGAGATCTTTGGAGTTTAGAGGTTAGATCTTCGAGCCATATCGAAACAGTTTTTGTAGACCATAAGTCCATAATGCCATTGCAACTGGGCACATGATTGGTTTTAGGTGGGTCACAGGTGACCAAGTACCAGCCACACATATGCCAGGACACAAATGTGTCTACTAGTACGTACTCGGCTCGGTTAGCTTCAGTTTTAGCTGTTTTCCATAACATTTGAGTACCACCTTGAACTGGGTGGGGTTGTTGTAGCAACGTGGCATGAAGGTTCCTTGACATCATTTGTATGTGACACACACACACACAACACAAGCGCCAAGCTACCATGGTATGGTGTTTCATTGCATGAAAACGTCTGCACCTCATGGTTGATTTGTATGTACACGTTTTCCTTGTTGCCAGGTTTCTCATGACTTATCCAGCAACGTCACTCCCTGACAAATCAGAAGCATGCAGTCTGTTGATGTCACATTTTTGGCTAGACTCCGCTTGCTAGGAGCCCCAAGTCAAATAGGTACTAAAAAGTCCTGGTACCAGGTACTACCACCTAATGGAAAATCCTAAAAACCGAGTGGAGTTGAGTCAATTCGAGTAGGTGCTAGTGCAAAAGAGGCAAAAGATTTCCTGCATTATAGTAAGATGAGATCAGTGATGTTTAGGGCTGTTCGATATAACGATATATATCTTTTTTTTTTTTTTCCATTGTTTTGATGGTCACTGTAGAATTAATTTGTTAAAGTGCTCTCTCTCTTATATTTAAAAGAACCACACTACGGACAGACAAGCGACTGTTTTTATGCATTGTCGTTAGCAACAACGATCGCGTGACTCCACCGTCCGCTTGTTTATTTTCCACATGAAACTTTCACAATAAAACTGAAGATCCTGTTGAGATCTTTCAAAATAAAATGAATTACATGAAATAGTATGCAGAGTGTTTACGGATGAGAGGCCAAAAAGAGCCATCAGCTTCGTCCATCAGTCAGAACACCTGACACCAGGTACATGACGACCAGCTGAAAACACTTCATGCAAGTCGAGATGCCCGAGATTCACAGAATTTACAGAAAATGCAACATTTTTGTGATATATATCGTTGTCGGGATGATAAATGTCTTTTATCGGGATATGAAATATTGCACAGCCCTCGTGATGTTGACTTCACCGCTCAGTAGTTTTAATATTGTGATCGAATGGTGCAATCCATAACTGGAAAAGACACAACACGGCAGATTAGCAAATAGCATTACGTTTTATTCATGACTAATGAGAGCACATCTTTAAAGATTTGGAGCAGAGAACGTGCAAAATGCATATTTCACCTCAAATATTAGACATATACAACTCAACATTTTTCATGTCCTGGTCATGAATCTATTAACTAAAAGCAACTCGCCCTGTCTCGTTAGTTAATATTAGCATGGCTCTCACTTTTGAATGAGGCAGAATGGAACAAAATGTTCTAGCGAGCTGAAGTGCCCGTAAGGTTGATCGTAAGTTAGCCCCAAATGAAGAAAAGCACTGCTTTCTCCTTCTTTTAAGCACTATAATTACATGTAGTGTAGTAAAGTTTAACATAACCTGTAAATCTGTCCCCTCTCCCACTGCCTTGATATATCTCATATAACCCTTTAGCCTTATCAATATTTCCACAGCCAGTTAGTTTTCTCCTCTCCCGCCACTTCACATTTAACAGCCACACTCCATTAACAAATGTACATATTGCCACAGGCTGACATTCTTTCACAAAGCAGGAAAGCCATTTAATTTCTTTCTCCTTCAGGCTCAGACACCAAATGCTCTTTAAACAAATGAAATAAGACGGTATTATTTCTGAAATAATAGGAAGTTTAACTGGATGCCACGGGCAACCTGTGGAGCATCTTGCAAATAGTGAAGGGAGGTAGAGGGAGCTATCCAGTGAGGCTAGAAATTGGCCCTCTCTTTTGTAGCCTGGTTTCAAGATTTTGTTTGCCTGATTCTTCATTTCCACTGCGGTTAATAACAGGCAAGACAGTTATGGACGATTTCTGTGATGTGGTGGTAAATGCAGCCCGTTGGGGGAGCATTAGCGAGCTCTGACTGCAGTGGGAAAACTTGTTTCTTGCTTTTGTCAAGTAAAGAAGAGTGCAGCTCAAGCATGCCTGCTGGAGGGGAAGAGGAAAAAAAAAATCAAATAAGTTAGTGCACGCTGGTGAGCAGGAGAAGGGCACAAGGGACGCCACTGGAGTGAAGTTTTATTAGGTGCCTCAGCCAAGTTTATGGAATACAGCGTGGGCTGTGAGTCTCACTGTCTGTGTGTGTGTGTGTGTGTGTGTGTGTGTGTGTGTGTGTGTGTGTGTGTGTGTGTGTGTGTGTGTGTGTGTGTGTGTGTGTGTACCAGACAGAGAATAGATTTTTTGAGGCTGATCCCTCCTATCTATTTCTTCATTGGATCATACCACAGGCAGGACAGAAAAAGCAGTCAAGTGTTATGACACCTCAGACGATATTAGTGCTTCTGACACTTTGCACACTTTTTTACTTTCATCCAAACCTTAGATTTAACCCTGGGACAGTTCACCCCTCAAGAGGCTACAAGATCTGGTTTTCTACAAGACCTTGAGAGGTGAAGTAGAGATCCATTCATAAGCGTAAACAGTTGGGGGGGGGGGGGGGGGGGGGGTTGCTTTGAGTCTAATGTCGACATCCTTTGCTCACACCGACATCTATTTGAGAAACAAATGGAAAAACTTAAGAAATAATAAGCATGTGAATATTAAAGGAAGCTTCCTGGATTCGGTTGTATTTTATTACAAATTCTTCCACTGCTAGGTAATTGTCAATCTGATTGTTTGTTAGAACTATTGCAAATGAATATGAGTAAGTTTGCTGAGATATAACAAGCTACAACCTATGGTGCTGAAAATGATGCTAAAAACAATAAGTGCAGTTTCTTCAATGACCATTTGAGGCAGACTGATACCATAGACTAGCATGGTAAAATGCACAACAGCCACAAAACTCACGTTTATGTGCTGTTAAATAAAGCAGTTCTGGCCACTGTAGTTAATTTCTCCATTTATAAAGACTACTCAGTACTTGTTTTTTGAATAAGTCACAAATTTGGATTTAGCAAGAATAATTTTGAAGGAAACAGGTTATCTGGGGTGATTTGTGACTGAAGGATAGCAGCAAAAGTGAAAACATGGTAGTAATACCTGCCACGGTTATAGGGTTTGGACACAGTGACACAGACAAAAATGGAGGCTGAGCTGATGATTTTCATTGGCGGTGAGCAGAATGGAAAGGACTAAAAAAAATGAGTAGATCAGAGAGACAGCTCAGGTTACGTAGTTTGGCGACACACTAAGAGAGGCAAGGGGGAGACTGTTTTATACATGTGCAGTGGAGGGGTCTACTGGACAAAGGATGTTGAAGATGGAGCTGCCAGACAGAAGGAAAAGAGGAAAAACCTCAGAGAAGATTCATGGATGAAATGAAGGAGAGGGTTGGTGTGACAGCAGATAGGGACAGGGTGAGATAGAAGCAGATGATCTGCTATGGAAACCCCTAAAGGGAGGAGCCAAAAGAAGAAGCCAAAGATAAAGTTAGGGGTGCGCTCGCTTTGACAAGTGTTGCAACACTGGAGGCTGTAACTGGCAGCAGGCTGCTTGGCCTGGCTTCTGTTTGTTTTGAGCCTCTGTTTTGGACCTCTCTATCGTGTTTCTGGAGCTGGTGCATTTTGGAGCAGTTTGATGGAATTACCAAACAAATAAAACAGCACTAATTAGCACTAATTAGCACTACGTACGCACGCAGCTCCACATACATCTCACTTTGATTTTAAGTGGGCTGGACAAGTGAAGCTCTCCTTTCTGTCAGTGGAAAGAACTTTACCTACACACTTAATCCCTTGTGCTTATATGATAATGTAAGAAAAAGAAATGCGATTTTAACATTGCATCGGTTTTTCCACATGACAAAGAAATGGTGGTGTGGTAAATGAAAGAAATCTTTCAGCATCTGAGCTTAAATTGCAAGGAATAAATATGTAAAATTACAGAAAAACAAAATCCTGTTAGCCCATTGTCCAGATGTTCCTGTAATTATAAAAACAGAAAGTTTCTGTTAGAAAATGCCCTTTTTTTGAGGACCCACTGTAAAAAACAGAAAGTCAACTGTGGAATAAAAAGAAACTTTTTCTGTTATTTAATTGTTTATAACACATAATTATTTTGGTGTAGAATAAACGGCCATGGGGGAGGTCTACATTAGCAGGAAAAGTTGCAAAACCTATTAAAATACAGTGATAAAATGAATGCCTACTTTCACATCTTTCACAGTATCCTGTGGGCCAGATTGAAGTCTTTGTCCTTGGACCTCATGTTGTGAAACATGAGGACTAGCAGTCAACACATTTTGCCTAACTTATAAAGGATCAACTGTTGGAGACACAATCTCTGGGAGTATTGCATCATTAAAGACATTCAATGTAAAAACCTTGGCCAAAGCAAAATATAGTGCATTAAACATTATAGTTCATATTGCTGATGACTTAACACTTTATCCTTTCTTCACCCTTCAAAACAAAAAACCACGATGTTACAAAAATCAATGCCAAGTCCAGAGATGTATGAGTAATCTTACTTTACCAATAACCATCTTTTATATACAGCCATGAGAAAAGATACTGACTGTGACTAAGCGAGAACCTGCTTTTCTTCAGTGTCACAGCAATCCAAACACAGTCATATATATTTTAGCAGGAAGAACCTGATGTAGCAATTTGGTGCCAATATGAAAAAAATGTAATTAGATTTTTCTGTTACAGCTGTCAAACCATAAGGCACTGAGTGCTGTGTAACAGGGGCAGGAGAACTTGTGGAGGAGGGATCATTTCTACAGCATCCAGCAACAGTTTCTCTTTTCCATTTAATTTCTCCAACTCTTCAACCTTTTCAGTTTTGAATCCTTCATGTTCTGTTTTTTTTTATAATATATTTCCTTGCCATCCACACAATCCCCACCTCTGCTAGCTCTATCTTTTTCTCCCCAGGGAAGCAGGGTGGTGCAATCATTGTTTAAACACACCACAGGGCAGTTGTTCTTTGCACGCCCAAACTTTGCTGCAGTCTTCACTTTACATATATATATTTATACACATATATATATACATACAGACACACATACAGCTTGTATGCATGCATGTTTACACTGTGCATGGAGACACAGAAAGATGCTAATTCAATAAATTAACTCTGCGGTACCTTAGTACACTAAAAGTCCTGAGGTGCCCCCCTCCTCTCTTCTGTCTGACTGCCTGCATTACAGTCATTGCTGTGCAACTTCATACAGTGTTATGAGCCTTTACATCAGTTGAGTACCAAACAAAGCGGCCATTAATGGTTAAAGCACCCAGTTGGTAACCTCCCAATACCAAAAAAGAAAACCAACTCACAAACAGGCACGCACACACACACACATATATACACGCACGCGTGCGCACACACACACCTTTAATGACATCTTTTCTGCGGCACATTAACTATTGTGCGGTAATTAATGGGAAAGTCATGGTGTTCAAAAAGCCAGTCTTCTCTCTGCAGACTAGAAGCTGTTCACCACAACAATGGCTTAATGAGTAAACACACCGTGCGTCTCATGAATAAATTATTTGTGCCTTGCAATTAATTTTCCCTATTGAAGCTTGGAGAAAAAAAAAGCAGGACTGCTACCAGTCTTCATAAATCAAAAAAAGGGAGGGGTTAGGGAGAAAGAACATGACAGGAACTTTGAGCGTGTGTGTGTGTGTGTGTGTGTGTGTGTGTGTGTGTGTGTGTGTGTGTGTGTGTGATCATCTGTAATGCGTTGATCTGTGTGTGCACACTGGCTCATATTTGATTAATCTTTTTCCTCCTCTGCTTGGTTGTGAGGTTACGCATGTCTGAGTGCGTTTGTTGTATTTGTGTAAATGTGTTTTTATGTTTTACAGAAATTTGTGTTTTAAAGCATTCTTGGGATCTAAATATAATATTTAATATTTAATGTAATAAAGGTAGACCACTTGTGTGTATAGCCAAAAAATAAATAAATAAACTTACTGAGAGAAGTTTCCATGCAATCGGTCGGACCTGTCGAGGGATTCCGGACCAGCTGAGTTTCCGCAGCTCATCTGGAAAACAAACACACAAGAGGCTCTTTTTACACACCATTCTCTGAAATATGATATACACCATCCTGTATACTACTTAATATCTAAGGTTTAGGCATTAAAACATATTAACAGTGCATTCCAAACTGAAGTCACTGATGGATTTTATTAAATAATTAACCTCATACAATGAGCAGTTAATAGAAAAGCTAATCTCTTCTTGTTATTTGACCCAACCTGTCATCAGGCTTGTCAACATGTTGACAATCCAACCACTGCAACTTGTTATGTTATGAGACAATGTTACCTAATGGGAAGGCTAACTTGTCAGGGTATTTTTTCATTACCAAAAATAAACACTGCTTTGCATTGGGAGTTTATATTTACTGCTTCAGGGGGCAGAGCAGATCATCAACTAATCAGAGGGTTGGTGGTTCGATTTCTGGCTGCTCCAATCTACTAGATACTGATACTGAACCCCGAGTTGTTCCCACTGGGTTCATCGGCGTGTGAATGCTAGATAGAAAGCCCAGAGGCGTTAAAGCCCACTCACATCCTGGGCCTTCTGACCTCAGGAAATCACATGATAGGGTGGGGCTAGGTTTCACAATGAGTTCAGTCGAAACTAGGGCTGCCACAAACGATTATTTTGATAGTCGACTAGTCACCGATTATTTATGCGATTAGTCGACTAATCAGATCATCATCCACTGGACGTAAAACTACAGCTTATTGCACCAGCAGCATCTGCTCTTATATAACTATCATTAGCTTACAGCTTTAAGCTTTTAAGGTGCTAACTAAAAATAAAGACAAGATGATAGTTTATTCAATTTTAATGAAATTTGCAGATTGTTTCGGTAAAGTTTAATAAACTCCTTGCTATCTAAAATATAACAGGACACCGGAGTATATTCTCCAGCATCTCACACTTCTGATAATCAGCTGTCTGCTTGACGTTTATTCAGCTGTGTAAAAACTATAACTCTAATCTCAGCCAAACCGATTTACTCAGGAACAAATAAAATACTAAAAAAAAAAAAAAAAAGCCAAACAACAACATTTTTAATTTATCTAAGTGACTCATATATATTTAACCTGAGTAGCGAAAGACGGCGGTGGGTTTGAAAACAATTTGCCGGGAGTCCGGTGTTCTCACGGCTCTAGTGAGCCTTGCCCCCGGCTAGCTATCGAGCTAGTGGGTAACAGACGTCTCCGAAAACGTCGGAGCACTTTTGAAAATATGTGGTGTCCTGATAAACTGAGCCGATATTTGAGGTTTACACAGCTACATTCTCGCATGAAAATATGTTAAACGTTTATTTTGTGACCCAGAAAGAATAATAAGAGTAATATTAAAACTAACTAGCTACCGCCATTGTTGGAAACTAAGCTGGGCCGCGCTATGAATTCTGGGACACAGCTGCTGCTTCTTCTTCGGGGTTTAACGGCAGCTGGCATCCTTGTACATGCTGTGCTGCCATCTTCTGTTTCAGTCCGTTATTACACTCTTAAATCCTGCTATTATTCCTGCGTCTTTTGCGATCTTACAAAGCTTCAAACGACACGTCGACTATTAAATCAGTCGTCGACGATTTTGATAGTCGACGTAATCGTGACTAGTCGACAAATCGTGGCAGCCCTAGTCGAAACCTTGGCTGATTGGGATCTACACCCGTTTTGGGTGATCGTAGCTCAAGAGTTTGTCTTGTAATCGGAAGGTTGCCGGTTCGAGCTCCGGCTCCGACAGTCTCGGTCGTTGTGTCCTTGGGCAAGACACTTCACCCGTTGCCTACTGGTGGTGGTCAGAGGGCCCGGTGACGCCAGTGTCCGGCAGCCTCGCCTCTGTCAGTGCGCCCCAGGGCGGCTGTGGCTACAATGTAGCTTGCCATCACCAGTGTGTGAATGTGTGTGTGTGTGTATGGGTGGATGACTGAATGTGTAAAGCGCTTTGGGGTCCTTAGGGACTGGTAAAGCGCTATACAAATACAAGCCATTTACCATTTCACACCTTGACTCATGGGATTAGGTAGAGGATCATTTGGGGGTCCATTGTCCCTCTTCGGGGACACTCCCATAGGGCTTAAATCTGGGACTCTGTACCATTTCACCTTAGAACTGAAGAAGCTTCTCGGATGAGAAGTGAAGCATCTTCAAGCAACTTAAAGAAGTCCAGATGCTTTTCTATCAAACCTTCTTAGACTACATAGAAAACACTCAGAAGTATGAAAAGGGGCTTGTGTGAATGATATAAAGCACTTTGAGTACTCAAGTAGAGTAGAAAAGGCGCTAAATAAAAATCACTTAATTACACAGTGAGCTGACACTGGTAGCATCTCCTCCATCAAATTACCAGCGACAAGCTTTAGCGATGCTAAAAGCAATTTTGTGGTTCTCTTCCTCAGTGGGCCTCACCATCAGTGTGCTTAGCTTGCAGGCGTTTCTTCAAAATGTAAAGCAGAGCTCCTTAGCCACACATTTTCTATCACTCTTGCCACAAATAATAAAAGAGCATAAGCTAGCTGGCATTAACATGCACAAAGACACAGCTCTGGCCCTGGATGGGTGTGTATTCCACTAGTATACAGCTGCATGCCAAGAAGTCAGAGACAAACAATGTATAATGTCTCAAGGAAGGAACTGTGGTAATACTGTCACTCTGACAGATTGGTCATTTGAAAAAAGTAGGTAAATAAGTGATTACTGGTATTGTAAATTAAATGCCTTCGATTATTCACTACAGGAAAAAAGTACTCAGTGCTTGCGTTTAATGTGTTACAACCAGCACTGGTTCCAACTCATACTCGATCATCTGTACGTGAATGGTAAGACTAAACATATCTTTGAACATGGCCTTTATTTTGATCTCAGCTATATGCCTGTGAAGCATCATGGCTCTATCTTGTATAGTTTAACTGAACTGACAAAAAAATTCACAGAAAATAAGGCTTAGTGCTAAGTGTTAGCCGGGCCGGACCTTCTTTTTCCCTCTGTGACACAACCACAGACACAGTGTGAGAGGATGTGTGAGTGTGGGAATCAGCTATGACTCGAGAAAAAGCACTTTGTCGTGTGGTATTTAGAAACCACTGTCTTCTGGCGGGCAAAGTGTCACTTTGAATTTCCCTGAACCAAAAAGAGGTCATGTTCATAAACAGAACTAAAGCTATTGTTTGGAGCGCCACTTTTGTGTTCGAGGCACAAACTTAATCCTACTCGTACCATAAGGTCTCCACCCACTACATTAGAAAACGTGTCATTTGTCACCTAATTTTGACCCATATTGGGCATCCTTTTGTCCTCTGATGTAGTTGTCATATCAAAAACGTTCATCTAATATTTCAGTAGAATTCTTTGTAAAGTATTCAATTTCCTCACAACAATGCAATACAGTGAAAAGCTTTAAGACAGTTTATATTTTGGAATCTGTGCACCATAAAGAAGGTGTCTGGATGGTCTCAGATTCGTTTTGCAGCACAAAGACGAGCCCAAAGAGAGAGTCACAAAGAACCGTCTTCAGCAGCAGGAAGAATTCCTGCAGCAGATGGTAAGAGGCTGACAGAGCCCTGATCTCAACGTTATTGAGCCAGAAATACCAGCGAGAAACAGAAACGACTGAGACAGGCTAAGTCCACAGAATCCTCCAAGAGTTCTCAAATTCCTTTTAAAACTGTGGAGAAATGCAGGAGGCAAAGGATGCTCACAACAAACAGTGAGGTGATTTTACTGGTTACTAGACTGTAAACCTAAACTAACTATGGCATCATTTGAAAGGGTCCTGACTGATTTAATGTTAAAGCAGTAAAAGCAGTAAAAGGCCAAAGGTTGGTCTTAGCAGAGGAATCATAATCAGACGAAAGACAGTCTAAAAAAAATAAATAAATAAATCTGGCAAATATGAAAGTTCCCTGCCCCAAAGAGCTAATCACCAACTAAACCAGCAAACATGTTGGTTAATTGTGATGCTACTATTTCAGCTGTGTAGTAACAGGCTTATGTATACACTACCACATCAAAGATTAGGTAGATCTCCCTGTTTTTCTGGGCTAATGAAAGGTTCGAGTGATGGCACACGCACGGTACAAGAATCTCTGTTGGAAGGAGGCTTTTGAAACCTTATTTTAAGGCAAACTTTATTTACTTGTTTGTTTTGCTTTGTTAGGGTTTGCTTTTTTAAAATTTTTAACTAGTGATTTTACGCCGTTTTCACGACCCAGTGTCTACTGAAAACACAAAATTATAGCTTCATCCCAATTCATTTAGCAAAGGCATAACGTCTCATAAAACAGGTTCCTCTTAAGGAGGAAATTCAAGATGATGCGGATTTCCAACTCATCCAGAGCAGGGCAATAAAATAATAAAAATAATTAAAAAAAAGAACATTTTTGGTTGATAATAAAAAGCATTATCAACCAAAAATGTTTCTATAATATGAGACATGGTCAATATAAAGTTGACAGAATGACAATGACAATGAGAAGAGTGCAGCGCGGAAAAAATTGTGGTTGGAGTCGAGTCCGAGCAGCAGCAGCGCTAATGTTTGAGAAGCTACAAACCAGCATGTTGAGCGAAAACTCAAGCAACAGTGATATCGAACATGTGACACCCCAACGGCACAACCCCAGGCTCAAAACACGAGGACGTTGTTAAGGAAATCGGGAGCGTGGAGATAATCTGGCTATTTAACCTCCGCCAAACAAGCAGAGCAGAGCACACACTGTTGCAAAAGCATGTTTCTACAAAGGCAGCTAACACCATTACAATAGACAACGCCGGCAACCACAGTTGAAAATGTCCGATTTAAGCAGCTGATTAAAGTAGCTGAGCATCGTTACCAACTCCAAGGCCGTAAACATCCCGAGCGTAAACAGAGGGATGAACTTCTGTGTTCGGATTGCTGCTCATGAACAAGTCACACATCTGATCCATATATGAGCCTCACTGCCCACTTCATTGAGACTGCACTTCATGTCCCCTTTGTTCCTCCTGGAGCATAAGCAGACCGCAACCGAGTGTCAGTTTTGTTTAAGTTCTTCTTCATTTTATTTGAAAGGTTTTTTTCCTTTGTATTATCGCAGGGTTTTTACCTTACAATATAAAGCACCTTAAGGCAACAATTGTGGTGATACGGCGCTATATAAATAAAAGTGAATTGGATTTTTTAAATTTGTACTGAGGATATATACAAAATCATTTCAGTGTTCCTTTTTTCTATTTATGGGGACATTTCTTAACAACTGGAAACAGTTTGTTTCTATACAAAAAAGAAATAAAAACAGTATAGAAGTAGTTATTACAGCTACTTCGTTTCTTTGGAACTGACCAAAGAATTTAGTTTTCCAGTTCACCTGTGTTCTTCTGTAGCTCTTCAACCTTTTGCCTAGTCAGATTTAAGATTTTACTTTAATATATATAAAAATGTTATTCGTTTAAAATATAGCTCTACAATGTTAAACTTCTGACAGAAAATAAATAGCATTTAAACCAAGCTTAATCCTTTTCAAACCCTCTAAAGTAAAAAGAAACCTTTAAGCTTGAAGGAAACACTGATATCGACTAAAAGAAATATTAGTAAATATACATGACGCCACACAGTTGGACGTGCTAGAAATCCGTACTGTGGTATACTGCATTGGTCTTCGTTGATATGAAGCTCTACACGAGAGGTACGTGAGATGACTGGATGACCCTGCCAATCAGAATCACGCAGTCCAGGAAACCAAAGATAAAAAATTATATGCATTTCTTCTGAGGAGTGGGTTCCAAGATGAGTTCTCGCTAACATTAACTCATCCATTATTCACAGATGGGCCTCGCTCTGCCCATGCCCTGCAAATCTACAAGCCCCCATTAGCATTCACCAAACCGAGGGAAACATAAAAAAGGAATGGAAATCTCTTCACTTGTAATTGCACTGCCACTGTTTTACCTGCATTCTCCGAGTGAAAGAAAGACAGAGGATTGATTTTTGAGCAAAGGAAATGCCACCACCTTAACATACTTTTTTCTGTGAGAAAAACAAAAAACAAAAAAAGAAAAAACAAATGTACCTAATAAATAAGCCAAGTTCCTCCTCTGCTCCTATTCATGGAACCGGCTGGAAATTGATAAGGTCTTTGCACAGAGTGAACAGTATTGATTAGCGCTGGCAAATGACTCTGCCTTGCCTGTTCTTCAAGGCAAATGCAACGCAGAGCCAGTGACAGATAGCAGAATAGGAAATAGCAATCAGCTAAACAGCAATGGGCTAAGTCCATTGGCTAAATTGAGTGAAACGCATTAGAGCTTGTTCAGCTGATGGGAGCAGCTATTTATTCTCTTTAGTTCCTGCGCATCTTCCACTTAAAATTTCTCTCTTACCTTACCCCCAGTGACTTTAATTATATAGAAATTCAATACAGTGATCTAGTGCACAGCATGGGTCTGCTGGTTCAGAGACAGTCAGAGCACCGTGATGTGGGAAGGTGTCGATTACCCCAAGGCAGCGTGTGCAGCAGCAGGTCGTAGTTTTTTAAAAAAAAAACTCCTTCAGACATCACACAGACCATAAAAAACGCAAAGCAAAAGAATGGATTCCTTCCCTTTTTGCTCCACAACACTACAACAAGTTGAAGACGACACTTGGGAGGCTGCTTTTCCTTTATTGCTACAATTGTATGGTGTGGACATTTAAATCACAGCAGCACCAAAGTTGTCCAATCAAACCCAACTGCAACAGAAATATTATTTACTCACCAGATTTTTAAAAATCGTGGATATCAGTGCTGTTGCATTCAAAATCCCATATTCTATGTGTACTATCATTCAACATACTTCTGCATGAATAGCAGTAATATGTACCTATTCAGGCACACTACTTAGCTTCTAACAGTATAAAAAAGGAGCATAGCATCCTTTGAAAAGTCAAGCTAATGCATTAATTCTTTCTAAAGAAACACCACCTCTGGTTAAAAATCAGTGAGTTGTGTCATCAGTTCTGTTGCACTGTGATCCCAGCAAACACTTTACTGATGATATTATGAGCTCAACTGCTAGTTTCAGGTCATAGTGAACAAAGCACAAGGTTGATTCTGCAAAACTACTGTCCTGATTAAAGGCAGAGAGGGGGACATCACGTTGACATGTTTACCGTTTAAACTGCATTGTGGATTATTAATGACAATGTAGTTTGATACATAAGAATCCTGTATATTATTTCAGAGAACTAAAGAGTACATTAATATGTAATTTCAGCTGCAGGACTGGTTTCAGAACTACATTCTGAAAAACGCAAACAACAAATCTAAAAAGAACAGCAGGAAGTGTTAAAAACATATTACTTTGTATTTATGGTTTTGTTTGTGTGGGTTTTATTGCATTCGTGTTTCATGTGCCTTTCAACTCATCTTAAAACTTTTTGGGGGGAGTTTATGTAATCATGACACAAACTGGACCAGACATTACAAAAGATAAATAAATGCATTTAGAAAAGAGAGAAATAAATACAATGCAACTGCTGGAATCTTTAAAAACGCAGCATGATACAAATATTTGGAGATACAACCCCAAAAATTATGGGTTTTCAAAAGTAAAAAGAACGGATGGAAATGAAAAAAATATCTATATCTTTAGTAAAAACATCAATTTGAGGCATTTTTATTTCCAAGCCATTCATCTTGTGCCTGACACTGTGCCAGGAAACAATCTTCTGTCCTATTCAAAAGTATTTTTTTCCTCCACAGTTCGCATTCTGTTTGGGGAATAACTCATAATGCGATACTTCATGTTACTTCCAATGCATAACGCTATCCTGATGCCACAGAAGCTGAGATCGATCTGCACAGCGGCCGCTCTGTTTGCACTCGAATCGCACCGCTCCTGTGCTTGTCCTCGGGGAACATCCTGTTTTGCAGGCTCGAGAAGTACTCCGCATATTGATTACCACGACTGCACGTCAGAGGGTCCGGAGCATATTATTCTTCTATTATTTTAACGCCTCCCCATTATAGGATGAACTTTTACATCTTTACCACTGGTGGTTGATCATATATCTGAATCTAGCACGAGGCTGCTTGCCACGACATCTACCTTTCAGATATGTAGAGTAGAATACCTGCACTGAGGTTATGCAGAAATCATCTGCAACAGTCCTTAAGGGTGAAATAGTTATCCTATGTGTACCTCCACATTCATTATGCTCCTAACAGCCTGTCAAAAGGTGTCTCTCCTCTTGCCTTGCACCCTTTGAACCTTCATTTGCACTGTCAGACAAAGAAATAGGTCCATGAATCTTGGTGATTCGGGCTTAATTAAACTATGTTATAGCTCACCTACCTAGCATTAATCTCTCCATAGGCTGCACAGAGGAGGGGAGTGAAGGGGCATGGGGCAGAAGTTGGCTAATGGTCTTTACATCCTGATTTTGCAGTGATTTTCAAAACGCCTCTGTCCTTTGTGGTCAAATATTCTGCAGGAACAGCTTGTGGGAGAAGGACTGCATTGCTTGTGTATGTAGATACGCAGCAGTGCGTCCGAAGGGCAAGGTGCAAATATTTACTTACACCATGCAGCTAGCAGAACAAGGAAAGGTGCCCTACATCCTATAGAGAAAACAACCTCTATTCCTGCAATTCACCGTCTTCCAAACATTCCCCAGCAGAGAGCCGGATGACTACAGAATCCAAATTAGTTACCCCAACGTGAGCGCTGATGGTTCTAGACCACAGCTTGACTGTAAGGAGGACGTATGCACACACTGGTTCTGTACATGAAAATACAATGGACCAACCTTCCAGTATCACACATTCTAACTACTCCTGGCTTAAAAGGCTTCCTTGAGCTGAGAACTGCATGAGGAAATATATAAATCTATAATCCATCTGTAAAATCTACTCCAAGGTGACGCACTATTCTTCCAAAAGAGTCTTTAAATACTGATTTTTTTTTGAAGAAGAAAAAAAATTGCCATTTCCTAAATGAATACTACACAACCATACTGCAATTCCCAAGAACTCATTGCTAAGGAATAAAACTCAATTTCCCACAGTGGGCAGAGATAGAGAGGGCAAAATGAGCATAGCTGACATACAGGCTAAATTGCAGATGTCGTTTCATTAGTGCGAGGCTAGCTCATCTCTCAAAAAACATATAACTCTCTAGGGCATCTCTTGTGCATTATGAATGAGACAGCCGAACCCAAACTCCACTGGAATAAATTAAAGGCATTTCGTGACATTTCGAAAATTAATCTGTTGTTTTTGCTCAGCGGGCACTTGTCAAAATGAAGGGCGGAGAAGTTTCTGCAACTGTCCCGGAGGTGACGAGGGACTAGCTGTCGGCGTCACTTTCACTGAACAAAGTTAGCAATGCAAACAAGACACTTTTAGCTGACAAATTTGTCACTCCTCGCTATACATCATAATATCTAGAAGAGAAAAAAAACTATAAGGACATTTCTTTTAAAGAGGTCTCTGGAGACAGACAAAATTAAAGCAAAACCTCTATTTAAAGTCAATTCACCCCACAGGCAGTTATTTCAAAGCACATATAGAGAAGTGAAAGAGGGGACCCTGTGGAGACCAATAAAACATCTCATTATGTTATAAGGTTCTTTGGACTTAACATGATCAGTATCATGGGTGTTTTTCATGTTGGACACAGATCTCAACGGATTGTTCTGGAGGGACAGACCCAACCTTGGAGGAAGCCTTATTTCTTACCACCATTAAAAAAAACTAAAAAAAACCAAACACCTGTAACAACTCAAGGGCAAGTGCTGCGAGTCTCTTCTCTGTGGCTACTGTATTCCATTATGCATGAACTTACAGGAGTTCACTTTGTCTTGGCTGGAGTTAAGCCGGGACCACAGGGGGTGATTAGAACACCATGTACCTTATGTTGAACACCCACAACAGCTCCTCTGATGGGGGGGCGCTCGGAGGGAGCAAATGCTCAGTGACTCTTGAAACATTCAAAGGGTACAATATGTTTTATCGTGTTTATATTTCATTAAAACTTATTTAACCAGCCAAGATAACCCAAAGTGTTACACAACCAAACTCTGAGAGCAGTATCAAGGGGACGTAAAGGTCACGTCAAATGAGCGCAAGGCGGAGTTTTCCAGTGCATTCACTCATGTACCGTCGCAGACAGCAGCTTCACTGAGCAGACGGGGCTGGCTGCCTTGATAAAGGCCACCTCAACTGTGCTTATTAAAGCAGGAGAGAATGTGTCTTTGTCACCTCTCTGACCCAGATTCTCTCTGGCACATATATGTGGGTCACAGGATCACTTCCTTAACATTTAGCTAGTTCAGACATTGTTAAAGACAGAGGCCTTTCTCAATAAATTCCAGGGTTTGCAGCACTGTAAAGACAAGTTAATCCTACTTCTAGATTATTAAGAAACCTGCATTAGAACACAGCCTCAATCAAGTATTTTCCTCATGAACAAGTGTTTTTGAACAAGTGACAAAGCCACTGGCCACAGCGATTCTAAAAACAGTAAACTGAGGAAGTAACTACCAGGTAAAGATGAGAAAAATAAATAATTCTATTAGAAAAAAAATTCAGTATTTTTAAATCTAACATTTATTTTGTGACCTTATGACCTTCCTGTTTGAGTCCACTGGCTGCATCAGCTGAGGCAGGTGAAGCAACATTGTTTTCTCCATAAATCCAGTGTACTTTACTTTTAGTTATAGTTTCCTGAAGTTTCTGAAGACCTTCTAGATGAAGAGCTGACAGCCCTATGCACATGAAACTGAACCTTATATCCATGACGTGTGTGAGAACAGTCTGTACTCTGACATACGGCTGTGGGCGGGGTCCACACATATCCACCTGCTCTCAGTGTCACAATGTCACTGACAACTTGTATTTCTTCTTTTTGGAATTATGCAAACGATCTGTTTGAGTGTTTTTGGTCATTTGTTGGTTATAACAATTTATAATCTGACTCTCATACACCTGTAAACTTGAAACCCAGTTCTGGTTTGTTCTTCTAGCAGTGTTGTGGCTGCGTGTTTCATTGTGTTTCTCCTTCCTCTCGGTTTCTGAACTCTGAAAAGGTCTGAATCTGGTTATATTTACTACTGGTACCTCAACATCTTTTAATTATGTCACATACTAATTCCAAAAAGGATATACAGATAGTCCACAGATTGAGATACTTTGGCTCAAAAAGCAAACAGTACTTATCTGTTTCTAAATATATAAAATTAACAGATTTAACAACATATCACCCAGTCTTTGTTTTATTTTAACTAAAACCATGCTCTTTTTTTGAACAATGCCCAATCACATCAATGTGATTTATTTTTTAACACTGATTTACAGCAATTTTAGAAGGCGCAGACAAACCATATCAGCCTGCAAATAGGAACATGAGATCATAAACCACAAAGGGCTTTAACAAATGATACATTTCCTCCACTAAGGCAAAAGGCCGAGTAGAGCCCCATCAGAGGTGCTGCTTGTCTCTGTTTATCAGCAGGACTGTGCAAAACACTACCAATTTAATGCAACTTGGCAGACAGGCAGAGCACAGGCATAGAAAGAACCCATTAGATTATGATGCTGATCCAGATCAGTTTCTTAAAAACTGTGAGAGTGCGCAGTGCATTGGCAAAGAGCGTGCTCTGCAAGTGTGCCATTCCAGTTTGTCTCTTAATTTGCAGGACTTGTTGAGCCTTGCTCAACAGATAAGTTTCTCTTCTTTTTTTTGTAGCTTCTTAGACCTTAAACAATTAGGAGACGAGCAGCATTCATTAACAAACACGGTGAGATTTTCAATATTAGATGAATTTTTAGATGTAAGCACACTAGTAATGCTCACTGAACCCTTAGGTTTTTGAATGCTAATTAAACACAATTTACCTCACTTTAAAAAGGATTTCAGCTTCTAATGAAAATGGCTGCGTAATCCAAGATGTTAAATAAGAAAACAAATCCTGAGGAACACACTTTATTGTGTTCAGAAAGCCTAATGTAAGAAACAGCACATGTGAGAAGATGCTCTGGTCCCTCGTTTTTGTCTGGACTGACAACCTAAACACAGGTTTTGTTCAGGGCTAGGCGGTTGGACGGCAATTTTCTTGGATGATTTGTATTGTTTTAAATTAAGTTTTTAAGTGAAACTGCTACATAATTGCAAGTTTTTCATAGACTCATAGTTTTTTCCACCAGCATTGCCACATGTTACAGGTTGTGCATCCAAATGATTTAACAGCATATGTTACCTCCATTTGCTCATTTAGATGCTGCAAGAAATCCTGGATCTGTCAGCTTCACGTACGTTTCTGGGCTTCAGAGTCTTGCTTCGTTCAAAACAAAAATAATCTCAAAGCGGAATTTTTGTTGCATTTTCCACAAAGAGCGGGTTATTTGTTGGGTTATCACCTATTGGGATCTTGAGTGTGCACAAAGTATATAGTCAAGTGCCACCAATACAATCATCCAAGCATGACAAAGGACTGAAAGAGTGAAACAACAGAGCTAAGAAGCTCCTTTCAGCAAGGGAGGACTCACTATAAACAACCAAGTAATGAAAAAAAAATCAAATGGAGCTCCTATAAGGAAGTGTGCACACATGTGTGATTGTAAATGTGCATGTCAGAGTGTGTACCTGCACCCCTTCCATGTCTGCCTGTCTACCTGCCTGTCAGTCAGTCTACCTGCCTGTGTGCACAGTTCTGTGAAGGCCAGGAAGAAGAATAGAAGACAGCGGGAGAGGGAAGAAGTGCTGTCAGTCAGTGTTGGATGAGCAGGGAGCTGATGGGAGCAGGAGGGAAGACGGTTGGCGGGCCGAAGCCATGCACTATTCAGGCATCATTCAATCGGAGCGCGACCACTGGGGCAAAACACAACACACATATTCACGCACGTGAATACCACACACACACACACACACACACACACACACACCTAAACACACCTGGCCAAAGAGTTGTGTTCTGCAACAGAAGCTTCCAGAAGCTTCTTCAGCAAATCCAAACTCAATCCTGCGAACACTTAGCTTTCCACATACATCAGCTTAAGATAAAGTCAACCTACAAACACCAATTTGATGAAACTTTGAGCATCAGCTACATCTTAAAGGCACAGTATGCCATTTCTGAAGTTATTAAATAAGCAAAAATAATGTTAACTGATGTATGCAGGAGCGGGCATCAATCTGCTGAAGCCACATTGTTGCACCACCATTTTGAATACACTGGCCAAGATGGACATCATCACCATTCTGCTTAATTATCTATGTGACTAGAGACAAGCCACATATGTACCACACCAAAGGCAGAGGAGAGAATCCGTAGGTGTTCGTGTGTAGTAGAGGCAAATTTTCACTCATACGCTGCATCTTCACATTCAAAACATGATGTTTTATCACCTGAGAAAGGGTCCCGTTCACGAATGAAGTGAAAACATGAAGAAAAGACACCACGCCACTGGCATCTGGATAAAACGTCATCCTCTTCCCCCTCACCTCTTACTCACCACTTCCTGAACTAGTGATGTGAATGTGAAAACGTGTTTTTTTTTTCTTGATACTGTCACAATTACTTATTGTCAGCAGATTAGACGTGCAAATCATTGACAACTAGCCAGCTAAAAAACAACAACAGTTATAAGCTAATTTTATGCCAGCTAATGTCAGACTCCAGTTTCCTACTAAAAAAGAAAAAGAAATCACATGGCAGTGATGGCAGCGTCCGAGTGCAACAGTGTTAGAAAGTTTCACTAACATTGCCTAACAGCAGCTAATGACAGCTAACAGTAGCTAATGAAAGCTAACAGCAGCTAATGACAGCTAACAGCAGAGCAGAAAAGTTCAGGATATCCTTTACACCTCACCTTAGTATTGTTGTCATTGGACAGAAGTGAGTATCACTGACTAATCGATTCCGTATCGATTCATTTAACAAAATTTTTACAGCCTCTTCCAAAGTAAACAGAGTAAATGATGCATGGCAGTTGAGGTGACCACCCACACTCACTACAGATGAACGTTGGCAACCACTGTTTATCCTACAGTGGCCACTGTAGCTAGGGATATACACTTGAACTGGGAGGTGTAAGAAAACACAACTCTGTTGACTGAATCTAAAATCTACTGACCTATAGTGGTGAGATCTACACGCAATAAGAACCAGTACAATTTATTTCTTAAATCTTTCCTTCATGTGTGTAGTATTAAACGTAAAGCTTATAAAGCACATTTTACAACGGTGTTTCCCAAAGTACCTGTTTTGGGAAATACCTCAGTGATAAAGTCAGCGAATGCAATATCTTCTCGAGCTTATTATTCAAGTCATCTGAAGATATTTAGTCACTGAGGTCAGAAAAACAATACAATCAGGACAGACACCTTTATCACAGAGTATATTAAAAAGTTAAGCTCTCCTCCTATAAACCTTGAATGCTGTGAGAGAGTCCTGAATGGTCTAACTCATCTAAAGGACAAAGCGATAGCGCCAGGGAGCAGACGGCTCGTAAACTAATGGGACTCTTGTAAAAAGATACTCCCTCCCTGGATTATACCTGCTCAGGAGACCTGATGGATGGCCCAGATGGCTGGGAGAGGACACGGAACACAGATGAGCATACAGGTGTGTGTGTGTGTGTGTGTGTGTGTGTGTGTGTGTGTGTGTGTGTGTGTGTGTGTGTGTGTGTGTGTGTGTGTGTGTTCTTTTGCATGAACACAGAGAATTTGTATAGTTAATTCCCCGAGGTTTGCCTCGCCTTTAACTGGTTTGGGTGAAACACTTTCAAAAATATCTGGCCTGGTGACACCTTTTCTGCAGTCATATTAAATTGCAGGTAAGTTAGTGTTGCAGGCAACATTTCTGTTGACTGAAAGAGCTGCTGTCCACAAATATTTATATATTTTAGATTATATATAAACTACCAAACTGCAATAGTTAACAGTGAATACTCCTCATTAAAGTGCTTCAAATAAAAATCTGAAACACACGCTGATCACTGCAGAGGGAGGCTTTGTTTTCTTTTGGCCTAGAGCAAAGGTCTGAGGTGAAACTGATCCTGTAAAAGGGGACCTATTATGCTTATGTCCAGCTCCACATTTTTATTCTCGAATTCTCGAGAAGCTCAGGCTGATTTGCAGTTCAGAATAATTCACCTTTGGTCAGGCTGCTCAGTTTATCCTCAATCTGAAACAGGTCTGCACAGCATATGTCACTTCCTATATGAGTTGACCATTCTAAGGATATTCATATCAAGCATATATGACAGATTATAGAGCCAAGAGCAGAACAAACAGCGGGAAACAGCCTGAGCTTTTGACTCACAGGGATTACTTGCATTTGCTGACCTCATTATTTAAGATTGTGTCCATGTTTAATGTCAGCCACCACCACCGGGGCTGTCGAACACAATAAGCATCGATTCTGAATCCAGAAATCCACTTTTTCCTTTACTGCAGAATAAATGGTTAATTAAAAATATACTGAAAGTTTCTGCAATAGTAAAAGGTTATCAATCTGCCTTATAACTTGCTGGTTTTTATTCACTGTATATGGTTTTTGAAATTAAACCTGACACTTAATGGGAAATTTTTTTTTATCTCGATTTAGCCTTAAGGAAGTAAAAGAAAGCCTGCTAAGGAACGCTGTGTTATTAATCATGAATAAAATTACTACACAACTAGGCTGTGGGCAGAGCTATAATGGAGAATTGTCACGATTTTAAATATAAGTTAGTAAACGGATTAATTTAGATACTGAATTGAAGGGTAAAGCTGATGGCTGCAGATGTGTACGTCTGCCCGGCGTGCACATAAAGGAGAAATTTCTCAGCAGCTGGGAGAGAACTGTAAGAGCTGAGGTCTGTTCAGTCAAGCTTCCTAAAAAGAAAGAAAGGGAGGATGAAAAACTCACCTGGAAGACCACATGGTGTAACATATGAATAAACTAAGCCAGACAATCTGTGAGGATACTGACACAGGAGACAGCTGGTGGTTGGATCAACCTTATCAAGTCAGGTGTTACGCCTGGGGACATGCTAGGAGGCAGCGTGCACAAACAAATGTTCATTCACTGACTGACACAGCATACAATTTTAAAGCAAAAAGGGGAAATAAGAAAACACAGAGTCTTAAAAATGTAGTATTTCTCACAATATCTCTCCCAGCTTTTAAATAAAAGGAAAATGTTGCTCCTTTAAATAGATTTTATTGGCGTCTCATCAGAATGAACATGGAGTCCCCTCTCTTTGCAGGATGGCCAGTCTGAAGCTACATCATCTCTTTTTTTTATAATTGCCGAGCTCGTGACACACACCTCTGGAATCGTCACACATGATCAGTGCTTTTAGGCAAAGCTTTAAGACCGAGCTGAATTGAATTACATCGCCAATTCACACTTTGATAGCGTCTATTAACTTTGCAGACGGTCCTGATGGTAAGCCTATCATATGGTGACTGCTGTGTAACGGGATTGCAGATTGTAGCACTACAAAGTGTGTAGCGAGCAAAGCGTGGCAGAAAGTAGCAGGCCTCCAAACCACCACTGCTGCAATGAGGCTGATGGTAGTCGGGCGCTGAAATGCTGCAAGAGTAACAAAGAGCTGCAGCACCCCCAACAGAGGGTAGAGACACACCGACAGGCAGCGAGGTAATGGAAGCAAGTGTGTTCCTGAGCAGCCGTTTGGTTTGGTTTGTTCCTCTTTCTTAATGTTAGATATCGGTTTGTGTGTGTTGTATGTGTTTCTGTAAGTTATTTACAGTGTTGCTGACCCACAGATCTCCGGCACGTGTGGGAGTACGTGTGTTAAGTGACCACATATCAGTATATACCAAATACTGAGCAAACAAAAATAAGGGGGGAAAAAAGACTCAAAGAAAGAAAAAGAAATGATGAAAAGGTGGAAGTGAAAGGATAAACTGCCAAAAAAGAAAAAAAGGAGAAAAGACCATTGCCATAGCAACAGCAGTATTTCTGCCATCCAGCAATAACTGCTTGATGTCAGATGCCAGCTCTTGGTCTTAAAATGTATTAAAAGAGAAAGATATGCATAAAGTCTGTAAAATTGTGGCTTATAGTCTCTCCTAGAGAGTGACTTAGAGAGAGTTTACAATATTAAATACAGTCTCTAAACACATCACACACGCACAAATGTTCAACAACACAACGTGCCATATAGCGGTGCATTTGTCAAGATGTTTACCCGCATCATAAACAGCTGGATGTTTCATGAACTGTTACTAATCACCAATCAACAGCTATTAGAGCTCTGTGAGCAAAAAGTTTGATGAACTGTGGAGCCGTGGTAATGAATGAAGAACTTAAAGTTCCTGTGGCCCACGTGGCTCAAAGAGACTTGTTCCGGCGAGTCATCAGTTCTCAGTTCGCCACTGCCAGAGATGCTCAGCCGGCTCCTCTACGTGCACCCACAGCAAAGCAGCTAAGGTGGAGGTAACGTGCTATTGTGGGCTAACAGGCACCTTTCACAAACAGCTGTAGCCGTAGCTGCCAGTACTACTCAGCCTTCTATTAGGTGCAGCTATGGTATGAATTTGAAAATCCTCATAGGGGGTCATATGATTGTTGGGTTTTTCTCTGTACATATTATTGTACGATCTACTGTACAATATAAAGCGCCTTGAGGTGACTGTTGTTGTGATTTGGCGCTATATAAATAAAATTGAACTGAATTGAATTTTCAGAAAAGCTGACCTTTGACCTTGACCTTGAGGTCGAGATCACTGCAATTCGTACTGGTCCGAGATTTTTAGTAGATATGCCTATGGCAACAATTTCAAAATCCCACGTCACCTTGTTCTCAAGTTATCGCAATTGCAAAGCTAAGTGTCCAGACTGCCCCCTCGCATGCTGACAAATGAATAAAAGCCGTAAAGATGGTGAAACAGTTTAGCTTTTATCACAACAATAAAATGTTTATTCCAAGCACTTCGGACAGTATATTAAGCCAACATAAGTCTACATAAAGGCCAATCAAGCAATAATAACAACAGTAATAAGAGTAATAATAATGCCACCATGAAAACTGCTAGAACTTTTCAGAAGCACCGTGATAAAAACTTTTAGTCATACCTCCAAGCATGAACTGAACTGCAATGCCACCTGTCAAGAAAATTAAAAATCATTTAGGCTAAGTGTCGGTCCAAATATCTAATAAATGTAATAAATAAATCTGTTAATTTGACGGTGACTAATTTTAATCATTCCCATTAAAGCTTTAATTGAAGCAGTCTGAGGTGATCCCAACAATGAATCCATCAGTGCTTATAAATAGCCATAGTAATGGTTTTGTCACTTCTGAAGCATTTGTAAGAGAAACAAGATCATTTAATAAGCTGTATGGAGATGTTTCAATATTTTCTGATATAATGAATAATTTGTATCACTGGTTTTTGGGCTATTCAGCACCATGGGGTCCAAGTATTAAATTTTTCAGTATTAGCTTACACTTGATTGATTAATCATGAAAATAATTAATGGTTGAATCTCTTCTTCCATTTCTCTAAAACAAATGGAAAAAATAAGTACATTTTGGGTTCATTGAGATGCGATTTGCATTGAATCTGAAGTACAGCTCCCCCAAAAAAACAAAAACAAAATAAAAACCTCTATTAACTCGCTAAATATATTTTTTCAGTGTTTCACTTGTAACATGGAATGTGAAACTGCAAAAGTTCTACTCTGTAGTAGACGGGACTCATTTTTTCCCCCTTCCCCCCTCAGTTCTGTCTAAAATAGCTTCCCCCTCACTGTGCATACCGTGGGTGCTGTGTTCAGGTTCACTCAACAGACCGGCTCGCCTCAGGACATCAGGAATAATTAGCAGAGATCAACCTGACATCAATCACTCTACTCTTACAAGCGTACAGGTCATCACCTTCTACATGACCTTACATGCTAAACAGACTGCTGTCACAACCTGTCGCAAGGTTCAATGAAGAGAGAGAGACAGTTAAGAGAGAAACTGACAGCGGTGTTAAAGTTCTGAATGCAAAGGAGATCCTGAAGCAAGTTGATCAAGAAAAAGAAATAATGTACTGACAGGTGAAATATTTATATAATGCACCCAAACTATTTCTTGGCCAAATACCAGTAGTACATAACCAAGTATTAAGTTGTGGGACCAATGGTGCTGGGTTGTGCACCAAGTCACACACATCTCTACATTTGGTCTCTAGAGGCTGGCAGACCAACCATGTCAGGTGGCTTGGCCCCAAAACATGGCTGCCTCTGCAATTAATTACACCATTCAAGCGAGCAACCAGCCAATGGATCATCCCAACCCTCGTCCTTTGAGCTCAAGGACAGTCGGTCAAATTTCCCTTCCACACCAGGGGGTGTCATCCCCGCTGACACAGTCTGCTGGTATGTATGTGCGAATTGTATAAGCATTAATGCGTCCCAGGCAGCAGCAGAAATAATGGCCTGCCCTTAAAGGACAAGGAGTGGTATGTGTCTGGTCATCTTACTTTTAAATGAAAACTTCTTAAATTGTTAAAAAAAAAAAAAAAAAAAAAAGGGGGAGCTGTAGTCTTTGAAAATAATCTAAGTAACAGCAAAAGCAAATCATCCAACTGTGAGCACATAGTGATATTATTTACCTTTGTGTTTACAAGAGGCTTAAATTCCATCAGATGTTGGCAATTTATTTTTTTCCTTTTGTATTTTCATCTATATCCCATTCTTTGGAGCTGCAATGACCCAATTTCCCCACGGGGATCATTAAAGTTTCATCTTATCTTATCTTATCTGCCCCATCCTTCTCCCCTTCCCTATCACCTCTCAGCACCCCCCTTCTCCTCCGATCCTTCACTTAATTATGTCCTGTGAATGAAGTTCATCTTTCATGCTGCCAGCAGCCGGCAGCGTGGCTCGCCCGTTCTGGGGTATCTAATCATGGTGCAGGGACTAAACTAAATTTAGACAGTCAGCATGTGATGCCTGGCAGGCCTTAATGGGGGCTGACATCTCAAGACACTCTGCTGATGTGCAAGATACACTTTTCCCGAGCCGGCCGCAACCGCTGTTGACTAACACTGATGACTTGTGAACCAGTTTGTTAGAAAAGTTTTCAAGGGGTGAAGAAGTGTGCTGACGAAGGCTATTCAAGCCTAATGAAATCCTACATTTACATTTTAGGACCATAGCTAATGCCCACTCTGTGTGTGTGTGTGTGTGTGTGTGTGTGTGTGTGTGTGTGTGTGTGTGTGTGTGTGTGTGTGTGTGTGTGTACAAATTAAAACAGTCTACATGTGCAAAGTCGTCCAAGGGACACTAATTTTGCACACTTTGATTCAAACTGCAAGTCAACCAGCACCATGTACAGTGGGGCAAAAAAGTATTTAGTCAGCCACCGATTGTGCAAGTTCCCCCACTTAAAATGATGACAGAGGTCAGTAATTTGCACCAGAGGTACACTTCAACTGTGAGAGACAGAATGTGAAAAAAAAATCCATGAATCCACATGGTAGGATTTGTAAAGAATTTATTGGTAAATCAGGGTGGAAAATAAGTATTTGGTCAATAACAAAAATACAACTCAATGCTTTGTAACATAACCTTTGTTGGCAATAACAGAGGTCAAACGTTTACTATAGGTCTTTACCAGGTTTGCACACACAGTAGCTGGTATTTTGGCCCATTCCTCCATGCAGATCTTCTCGAGAGCAGTGATGTTTTGGGGCTGTCGCCGAGCAACACGGACTTTCAACTCCCGCCACAGATTTTCTATGGGGTTGAGGTCTGGAGACTGGCTAGGCCACTCCAGGACTTTCAAATGCTTCTTACGGAGCCACTCCTTTGTTGCCCGGGCGGTGTGTTTTGGATCATTGTCATGTTGGAAGACCCAGCCTCGTTTCATCTTCAAAGTTCTCACTGATGGAAGGAGGTTTTGGCTCAAAATCTCACGATACATGGCCCCATTCATTCTGTCCTTAACACGGATCAGTCGTCCTGTCCCCTTGGCAGAAAAACAGCCCCATAGCATGATGTTTCCACCCCCATGCTTCACAGTAGGTATGGTGTTCTTGGGATGCAACTCAGTATTCTTCGTCCTCCAAACACGACGAGTTGAGTTTATACCAAAAAGTTCTACTTTGGTTTCATCTGACCACATGACATTCTCCCAATCCTCTGCTGTATCATCCATGTGCTCTCTGGCAAACTTCAGACGGGCCTGGACATGCACTGGCTTCAGCAGCGGAACACGTCTGGCACTGCGGGATTTGATTCCCTGCCGTTGTAGTGTGTTACTGATGGTGACCTTTGTTACTTTGGTCCCAGCTCTCTGCAGGTCATTCACCAGGTCCCCCCGTGTGGTTCTGGGATCTTTGCTCACCGTTCTCATGATCATTTTGACCCCACGGGATGAGATCTTGCGTGGAGCCCCAGATCGGGGGAGATTATCAGTGGTCTTGTATGTCTTCCATTTTCTGATGATTGCTCCCACAGTTGATTTTTTCACACCAAGCTGCTTGCCTATTGTAGATTCACTCTTTCCAGTCTGGTGCAGGTCTACAATACTTTTCCTGGTGTCCTTCAAAAGCTCTTTGGTCTTGGCCATGGCGGAGTTTGGAGTCTGACTGTTTGAGGCTGTGGACAGGTGTCTTTTATACAGATGATGAGTTCAAACAGGTGCCATTCATACAGGTAACGAGTGGGGGACAGAAAAGCTTCTTACAGAAGACGTTACAGGTCTGTGAGAGCCAGAGATTTTCCTTGTTTGAGGTGACCAAATACTTATTTTCCACCCTAATTTACGAATAAATTCTTTACAAATCCTACCATGTGGATTCATGGATTTTTTTTTCACATTCTGTCTCTCACAGTTGAAGTGTACCTCTGGTGAAAATTACTGACCTCTGTCATCTGGAAGTGGGGGAACTTGCACAATCGGTGGCTGACTAAATACTTTTTTGCCCCACTGTATTAAGCCATTAGGTGATGAGAATGCAGATTAATGTAACAATTAAGATGTGATTGCAAACAATAATGATGGCAATAGCACAAATTTACTGAGAATGATTACATTAGTGCTAGCATATTAATTAAATATACCCAAAGGCACCAGTACAACAGAGGGGCTTAAACCTAATAATGCACATCTTAAAGCATAAATAAAATTTAAAGGGATATAAAATTAATTGAATTTATAGTTATTATAAGGAGGGATATTAGGAGGGAAAATTTTTGGCCACAGCATGTTTATTTTTGTTATAAAATATATATGGATGTTTGTAGAAGTTGATTTGCTTTTGGAGCCAGGTTAGCTAAGCTGCTGCCTTTTAGCTCCCTCAACCTGTTATTACTCAACAACTGTTTTGAAAATTACTTTCTTTATTTTCTTTCAAGCAGCCTCAAAATTCCAGTATCAGTTGGCCTGTAATTCAAATGTTTCCAAGAAAGACAATATGAACGCAGGATGCAGTTTAATGTGAAACAGATCGAGAAAGCATTGATTTTGCACCAAGAGCAAAACAGTAAATCACCAAGGCACAAACAGTAGATGAGAAAAACAACAAGGAAATTACTTAAATGTGATCAGGTAAAGAAAAACCTGAAGAAAATGTTTGTCTCTAATGATACACTGTCTCAAATACACGTTGAAAGCTTTTCGGTTGCGGTAAATTAAGACCACAGTCGTCATTTGAAAATAGAAGGCACGGTATTTAAACTGTGTCGTTTCTGCGCTGAAATACGTCTGACACAGCTTTTTGCATTTAGCATATTTAGTGTATTTAGACAGGCACATAACCAATTCTCCTCATAAGCCTTGCAGTTTGTGGTTTTGTTTTGTTTTTGTTTTTATCAAATTCACCACAGTGGCCTCACTACGTTTTGTCAGCCACATTCAACAAACACATACACGCAGCTTAAATACACAAAAACAACCCAAGGACATCAGGTGTACGTCTTTAATCTCAACGAGGGTCTAAAAGCAAAAGGGCTTTTAAAAGACATTCGACTTTTACAGTTCATCCTGCACCAATAATCCACACGAACTCAGCCGCTTTTAAAAGTCTCTGCTCTGACCAAAGGTAACCTCAGGTCAAACTAACGAGGAAGAAGACAAACATCTACAATTTTTGGTCATTAGTCTCAGGTTTACTGTTCAAATGTCAATATGTGATTTTTTTATTATATACTATGTTGGTCTCTATAGGTTTTCCGTGTGATAAAACAACTGTATTGTAGGTGCTATTTTTACTACTTGTTTCTTAACAACTCACTGACTTGGATTTTGTCAAAAGTAACTGACAGACGTGTATATACGCTGAGACAAGCAGCTCTAAGCCTCAGCTTGGCCTCACTTAAGTATTTACGTATGTATTTTTCACAGTTCCACATTTAACTTTTTTTTGTCAAACAATGTTTGTGGTCCAGTGTTTTGTTCTTCATGAAGGACTGACATATGTTCATCCAACCCTGAATACAACTGCAGACACCTCAGTAAAATGTGGGATTTTTCTTCGTTCCCTGCTTTCCCACCTTGCTGTGATTTAAACCATTGCTATAACAACTGCAATAATTCCACAAATTCAGAAGCAATGTTCTCCAGCCAAAATCACAGACATTTCATCACATAACATGCTGCAAATTGCAGACTAGTCACTGGATGGATCGCAAAACTCAGCATTCTGCACTCAGATAACTCGTTTGATGACTACTTCGATGTAACTTAATTACCTGAAACAAGGGAATCGATGCAACAAGCTAATGCGCACAAGTTGCCAAAAGTTAGTTACAAAGGACACAGAGTCAAATGCAAAGAGTTCACAAGGATTTCACGGCCACTGGGGTAAGCAGTGGTAGCAAACAACATCTCTTGGGTTGGATAAACAATAAAGGCCTGTCGTTTGGTTAGAACAAAGGCCTGTCATTGGCTTTTGTTGTTGGGGTATTTTTTCCCCCCTTGTAATCTGCATGTCCAGATGGCTGGATGACTTTCTCCCTCGCAGCATTGTTAAAAGCACGACACAGCTGGCAGACAGAGTGGGAAGCAAAAGAGTGCAAGGAAATGAAAACGTGAAAGAGTTCAGGGAACAAAAGAACTAAGGCAACGCTAGAGAGACAAAGTAATAGCGAGACAAGTGAACTAAGTAACAGAACACATTGTAACACTGACAGACGGAGACTGGTGGACAAATTTCTCTTACCCAGATCTGTGTTGGGTCCTGCCAACAACTGTTTGAACTTATCTAGGCGGGACGCTTCCCTCTCGGTCATGGCTGGAGTGCCAGATGTGTTCTGGTCAGCCATGCGAGCCACTAGAGGGATGACAGGAGGCCGATGGGGCAGAGACCGCTGTCTGTGGAGGGCTGCATGCTCACCTGCTGCATCTGGTGGAAGGAGTGAGATGAGAGAAATTAGGGCTGCATAAACACACAAACACACATCCAAAGGATTGAGACGATGCAGCTCTACATCATGCAGAAAACACGGAATATGTGATGAAGGTCTATGGCTTGCTGCTACATTAAAGAAAACATACATCCATATGTAAAAAAGGACAGATGGCTTTTATCTTCATCAAACTCCTAGAGAAAAATTTCAACTGCAAAAATTGTGTCTACTCAAAGATCACTTTTTGCAATTTAAAAATGCTCTGCCTCCTGAATGTGCAGGGCATTCGCTGCACTTTAATTTGAGCTGTGGTGAGTTGACACCGTGTCTGGCAGCAAAAGGTAGCTGTACGGTGATAACAAGTTAAACAGCAGGCGAGATAACGTGAGGTTGCTGTGAACAGCAGACAAAGTTAAATTGAAGAGCGGCTTTTTCAAGCTAATTGAGTTGATATCAAATTACAGAACCATTTACTCGCACGCACTGCAGCCTGAGAACCCTTCTGCCTGCTGCACCAATCGACTACATGTGAGAAAAGTCCATGCGGTCCAATCAGATGTCTACTGTGCGCTTCCTGTCCTGTCACCTCCATGTAAACTAAACTAAATATTTACAGCAACGATAACAAGGGTTGTCATGGCAACAGATTTTCATGCAGGATTAGTGTGGCCAAAAGACAAGGATAATAGTGTGACACCTAAATCTGTCATATCGCGCATAACTTTCCTTTTTTCTTTTAGTAATTTTACGTTTTAATTGTAAAAACAGCAACGCAGTGCAGCGACTCTCTCAGGCCAAACTGTGAGCCCATCTGCGAGTGAAGTCAGTTTAACTGTGCAGCTAGCTTTAGCTCGGAGCACTCTGCAAGAGATGAGCAGAAAAGCCACGTGAAGAGCAGACAGAAAATATGTCATTAAACTAAAAATCAAGTCCTCGATGGTTCATTCGTCTCCACCTCTAATGTTTGTAACAGCAAAGCTGCATCGAGCTGCACTGGTCAGGGATTCAATTCTAACAGCTGATTTACTGTGGGAAGTCAGTCCGTCAGTATGTGAGAGGAACAGCTGCAGTAACATGAAAGCGACATTAGCCTGGCCAGCAAGTCTAAATATTACAGTTATTGTCAATTGCAGACTTCAGGTTTATTTCACAGGGTTTTCCAAAAAATGTGAGCATTAACTGTTCAAGAATTACAGCCACTTTTATACATAGTGGCCATATTTTCTAAAGACTCAAAAAGAATAATTGGACAAATCCTAAGGTTTTTTTGAAAGTTTAGAACACATGGACATCGCCAAATGTTGCGTTTCCTCTCTTGAGCTGCTCTGCTAGGCTTTTACTGCAGCCACCTTCTGTTGCTGCTTTCAGTGCTGTCTCAACTGAAACGCATGCTCTATTGAGTTGAGATTAGGTCGCTAACTTTATCCCATTTCTTTGCCTTTAGAAACTCTTTGATTGCTTTTGCGGTATGCTTTGGGTCATTATCCATTTGAATTGTGAAGCGCTGTCTGATCCATTTGGCTGAAGCTGTCAGAGAGTATAGTCCTGTACACTTCAATATTCATCTTGCTTATCCTATCAGCAGTCCCATTATCAATAAACACTGGTTTCCCGCTTCCAATGGCAGTCATGCATGCCTTCATCATAACACTGCCTCAAAAGCCGCTTTTTTCCTTCTCTTCCCATCATTCTGGTACAGGTTAATGTTTGTTTTATCTGGCTTTGAATAAGAGATGGTATCTTATTTATCTAGTCTGTCCTTCCTGTTCTTCTGTGTAACCTGGGGGTAAACTGTCTGTATTTCCATTAATGAAGGAACCTCTCAATTTGAGACTTTGACAATGATTCACTTACCTCTCTAGAGTGCTTTTGATTAAAGTTCTGCAATCTCTTCACTTCACTCCTTCGCATCAGTTTTGTTTGGACCTCACTCAAAGGTTCCAGTCAAAAGACACCAAATTCAAGTTCAACACTTTTTAGCTTTACTAATAATGGATTAACAAGGCCACAAATCTCACCTGGCCATGAAATTGCTTGTCAGTCAGCTGTCCAATTAACTGTAAAAATGGGAGACTATGTATAAAAATGGCTGTAACTCCTAAACTGGTAAACCAAAACTTCTGTTGAATTAAAGCTAAAGGTCCAACATGGTGGTATACTGAGGCAAAAATTACAAAACTTGTCTCACTGTCTACATAGTCCAATCAGATGTACTGTGTGCTTCCTGTCCTGTCACCTTCATCTAAACCAAACAAAGGATTTTCAGTAATGATTACAAAATCTGTCATGGCAACAGAGCTGTATACGGGATTATATAGTGGGAACAATAGATAAGGACAGTCATGCCCCTAATGTCGATCATACTACTAGTAAGAAAAGGCAACTTCTGGCATAAACTTCTACCACAATTCATGTGTGAGAATCACTTTATGCACATCATTTTAGAGCCCAAAGAGAGTACTTAGATATGACATTATTGTATTGTTTGTATGCAGGTGTTAACAGATGTAGTTACGGCTGGTGGCTTGTTATTGAATGAGCTTCCAGTAAAGCGGCAGTTGTGGTTTTATAACCGTGAAGGCTCTATACTGGATAGACAAACACATTAATTCAGTATTGAGGGCCACATGTTCTACCAGATGTGCAGAAGAAACAACAGAAAGAGTCCCACAAAACCAAGCAGAGACAGCACGCAGACAAGTGTGTGAGATCAGGACCTCAATGTGAAGACGGACACTGCTCCTATCACACTGGGCAAGTTCATAAAAAAAATTTTTTAAACGCCCTGTCGTCCACACTGCCAACATTTCCTAAAGCAAAACCAGAATCACACAAGCATTTGGCAGCAATTAAGAAAACTGGAATGCTGCCGATTTTAATACCCCTTTCACTTTTTACAAGAACAAATAAAAGGCTACAAATCTGTTCTCAAGTGCTTTATTTGCACTTAGAAAAATTAAAAAAGATTATTCAAGCTGGCAGCAGCTTCTCTCTACTGGAGCCCTTTGTGTCATTTTAACAATAAGCCCTTTTTTATAGTTCATTTAATAACTTTCCTTTTAAAAGGCTGTTAAGAGCAAAGCTAAGTTGAGAAAGTTACATTTCGGGATGCACTGATTGTGAAATTTTGCACCAATACCAGGGAAAGAAAGAAATCTTACAGTTTTAAATTGCATTTACAAACATGCAGCCAGCATTCAACAACACCAGTATCCGTCATTACTGAAGCAAAGCCAAAAATATTGGTCCAATTGTACAACATCTGTATAATGTTCAATCATGACTTCTGCTTTGTGCTGGCTAAACATGTAAAAGACAATATGATTTTTAACTGAAAGAAATTAAATTAGACAAATCTTTATTACAAATAATTATGTAAGTATCAATAAACGCTTAAAATTGATGACTACGTAAGCCACGGTAAGACATCAAATATTACATTTAAGGAAGGATTCAAAATAAATATGAGCAAGTGTACAAACATTTATAAAGAGCACTTTTCCCAAACATGACAGGCAGTTACAAAAGCAGAGTATGTATTTTAGAAGACAAGCAGAACAGAAAAAAAGCCCAAAACAGAAGACAAAATAAGAGAAGACAAGAGAAGACTTGTATACTCCTGTCCCAACAGATGATGTAGCCGTACATGGAGGCCAGATAAGAGGAACTGCCTGAAGGCGAAGGGCTGTTCGTGTTATCTGTATCTAAACACAGCAACAGGCAGTGGAGCAGACAGCCAGGCAGACAGACAGACAGATGACCTGCCAGACAGGACAACAGTCGGCTACACGGCTCACCATGTACAGCTTCAGCATCTGCTACTGCTGCTGGTGCTGCGGTCTATAGACATACCCGGTTGCTATACAGCGCTACACAGTGTCACATTTAAACATGAACACTGACGTGACCTGTGGAGCAGGCTTCGTACAGTGACGCATCTATAAAAGGGAGCCATGATGCAGAACGGTTGTTGTGTATTATGAGGTCATGGCAGGTCGCTCAGAGAAGCTGTGCAGGAGGTGGGAAGGTGTTTCTTTCAACTCCCATGTTCATATATAAGAGGAAAGGGACTTGAAGCGAAGGGGGGAGAAACACATGTTACTACGAAAAAAAAATTGCTCTACACTGAAACATTTTTCCTTTTCTTATCTTTGAATATTTTTATCTTACAGTGGAAAAACAGTGTTGACAGTCAGACCTCTGATTAAGTCTGATTCATTAAGTCTGCTTGTTTCCCCTATTGCCTTAAAATGTGTTAACACAACTTATTAATGAATAATGAGTTCTAATGTAAAACTAATCATCAGGTTTGCTGATTCTGAGACTTCAGTGTCAATATTATGCGTAGCTATCAGCTACATAAAATGCAGTCTTGAGATCCCTTCTCAGGCACTTCCCCTATCGACCTCAGGTGACCTTGATAGGCTACACGATAGGGTGGGGCAAGTGGTTTCCCCTTTAACCCCCGGTGATTGTAATGACCCACATCTGTTTTTGGGGTTGTTTTTTTTTTGCACCTTGGCTCGCATGATGACTCACATGATCAACAGTGGGTCAACAGTCACTTCGAAAGCGGACGACACTCACTACGGTTTTAATACCTGAGACTCTCAACCCTCTGTTTTTAGAACTTGGATGAGAGCTGAAACATCTTCACAAATTCCTTGCTGACAGTTTAACCAAAAGGCATTTCCAGTGGAAACTGGCCGACATATCCTGAGTATAACCATGTATAATATCCACAAAACTTAAAAAGAGGTTATACACACACAATACGGTAATGTTATGTTCAAGCCCAGTAACGTATTATTCCGTGAGGCTCCTGCCTACGATAGCCGTAATGCTCTGACAATCCATCAAGCGGTGCGGCTTCGTAGCTTAGCAAAGTTGTACTAAAACATTTTTGACAGATTTTTTAACCGTGTATCACATAAAATCCGTTGAAGGTCAGTAAACACAACCAGAATTCATACATAAGGCGCACCAGATTATAAGGGGCACTGTCGATTTTTCTGAAAATCAAAGGATTGATTTTAAGTGTGCCTTATTTTCTGAAAAACATGGTAATAACGACGGCCTGCTTGCATGCTCTACCAAAAATAGTGCTTTGTTGCGTATCTGACGGTCGAAAACCAAACCAGTTCCACACCACTGAAGTTGCAGCATTTTTACAAACCAATTCTGGTTCATCTGTTTCATTCAACGATCCGCCTTCGCCCTTCTCTTTCTCCGTCGCCACCATCCTTTTTCTGCCATGTGCATATGAAAACAAAGGCACTGCACATGTGCGTTTTTTCAAATTCTATTGCGATATTTCATTTTCTTATCGTTGCCTAATATTATACTTGTATTACCGTGAACAGTATGATATGGCCCAGCCCTACTCACAAACTAACCCCAGAGCATGAGAGAAACTGAAGTTTTACACAAACTGAAAGCTGAGAATATTCATCAAGCACCTTTACTGCTCAAAGCAACACATTTCCAAAAATGCAACTCTTACTGTGAAGTCAAACAGACAGTATCTGGTTTGCATTGTGCTCTTCATAGTTTTACTACTGCTTAGCAAGCAGTTGGAGAATGTTTGCAGACAAGTCAGCAACTCCCATGCAAATTACCAGCAACCGTGGCATCTGCTAGCACTAATCACGTTTTTGGTACAGCATTGCTCTCTCTTTCTCTTTCTTACCAATTTCACCGACTGACAGCAAGCAAACCTGCGACAACTGGTCAGGGAATACTCATTTTTCCATAGCAACCAGCTTGGTGGTTGCCAACCAGGCTCTAGGCCCCTGTGGCTGAGGTTTAATGTGATATTGCAGCTACTCTTTTTACCATTTGACAGTTAAAAATATGCGTGTGTGGTGACTGAACTTCAACATAGAAAAGAGCTGTTCTCAATAATATGAAAAGAAGCAGTAATAGCTTAACTTTCCATCTCCTACTTATGCTTTTTGAATTGTATTGAATTGCTTTTTGAGTTCAATTTCAGCAATATAATTCAACTAATTTCAAGACTTTAAATTAGCGGAACTCGGGTGAATTACTGTTTTATTTATTTTCTTATTCCTGAAGTGATGTTAATGATAAATTCAACAATTTTTCACTGAATTAAATTTAAAGTAATTTTCATGCTGAGCACTACACAAACACGTCTGCTCAAAGTACAACATTAGCAGTCTTAGCAGATGTTCTCACTGCAGAATGACAACATCTGCCAAGTCTCAAAGCAGCTGTGAGGCACAGTAAATAAACCCCACTAAAAATACTGGCGCCACAAACACTCCAACTTTCTGAGCTTATAAAAAGTGCATCATCACTAAAAACCTAACTATGCCGATCATTTTTAATTGTGTTTAATGGATTTTTCGCAAAGCAACAAACCTATTTATGGCGTTGCATTAGAAGTTACAGCGGTGACATTTTCTAAAAGATGCCCTATTCACCTTCCATGTATTGCCCTCCTCAGAAACTCATTTACGGATTTAAGTGTATCGTTGCAGAAATTTCTCTTAGTGAACACTTGGGCTTAAAAAAAGAAAAAACCTCGCAGAACACTGAGTAATGTTGCTCACTAACCTTTAGGTGACCCAATTGGAGCTTCGCTGTGGGACTTCACTAGGCGGCCATCAGTGTAAGGGCTGCTCTGGGATCCAAATAATACCTCAGGGCTGGTCGCGTCTCCCTCTTCCACCCTGTCCTCCTCTTCCTCTTCTTCATTGTCCTCGTCGTCCTCTGCCACCTCCTCCTGTGTGTCGTCTTCTCTTCGGTCCAGCTCTGATGTCTCATCCTGCCTCTGTTTCTCCTGTTGCTTGCTGTGATTCTCAATCACCTGTTCAGCAGATAGAAAAACAAGGTGAAACCTTGGTGAGCTTAAGGCTGGTAACCTCCCCAGAACACATAAGGCGTACAACTCGCTTAGATGAGTAAACTAACGTGTTGGGTTTTTTTTTTTTTTTGCAGCTGCTACTTGCTTGAGAGAAATGCAAACTGTGCAATTTTGTAAAATTTCCCCTCTTAAAGATAAAATGCATAATAACTCTATGAAAAGAAAAATCTTTCAATTTGTTAAAAGTTGTCCTTACCTCAGTTAATGAACACACTATCCTTAGTAAATCTCCAATATTTTAATTTCAGCAAATGCAGCAAAATCTGAAATAATCTTTAAAAAAGCCATTGAATTGTTTGCGCTCAAGGCCACAACTTGTACCATTTCTTTCATGGCAGGCGGCATAGTTTAGAGAGGAATCTATTTTAACAGGAAGTTTATTTTATGTCTGCAGCATGTATGTTGTCCCGACTCTTCAGAGAGGACACATCACCCTGGCAACCAAGACAAGGGCGCTTTAAAAGAAGACTTTACCATGACATTCCTTTAAAACTAACGCTGTAGATTTAAGGGCCTATCCAAGTCATTTTTAATGATAATTAATCGTGTATTTCAAATTATATGTATGTTAAAACAATAGAAATGAAGTGTTCATGTTGTGAGCTTACCTACCAACACCTCCAGCCTTCAAATATGAACCTATTTGCCCTTTAAAAGTTGCTACATATTATTTATGGACACAAATAAGAACATGTAAAATAGCAGAGATGAAAAACTGTGTTCAGGAATATGAATAAACGCTAGCAAATGAATACCCAGAACAAAAGAATCATTAGTATTTCACAAAATACACTGAAGCTGTGTTGATTCGTGATGAGTGCTTCCTTCTACACAGACATAGGAAAATGTGCTACTGCAGTGGAAAGACATCAACCAGGCAAAACTACTTTAAAGTAGTTTACCTTATTGGCTGTTTCCATGACCACCTCGATGTTGAGGTTCTGCGCAGCCATGGCCAGCAGCTCGTCGTCGTCATCCCCGACATCCCAGGCGTCGCTCGTGATGCTCTCAAACTCCTGGAAGGTGGTCGCCTTCTTGGGCTTGCCTGGAGTGGCTGGAGGCGGCTTGTTGCCTGCTTTGATCAGACTGAAGGACAGAGAAAAAAAACAGGATAATGGGGGGAAAAAAAGAAGTGGTTTTCGAAAAAAGAAGAGAAAAGGGATGGGTGCAGAGGGTGAGAGAAGGAAAGAAAACAAGAGAAAAGAGAATGTGAGATGAATAATTAATTAAAATTAGGAATTAATAAATGAGCTAGCATTTGTCGTTCACATATTGTAAAATATTTCAATTTTACACAAAAACACTCAGCTTAGCTTTATTTTAGTAAAGTTAATCCCAGTACAAATCAAAAGGACAGCTTTTAGGTCAAATCAATAAGCAAATCAATATGAGTCATTCTTCAATTATTAATGACTGCTACCTTTTTATTTTATAAACCAAATAAACAGTTCTTCTTACAGGGACAACATTTTGGACGCCTTTCCAAGTCAGTAGGATACTTTTAATTGCAAAAGTGCCGCTTTGACAGACACAACAGCTTAAAAGAGTGCTGCAGACAGCTGTGTGTCTGTCCATTCATTATGTAATTTTCACTTTGATCCATGTTTAGGCTGTGATGTACGCACAGCATGGTTTTACCGCTTTCTACTTTCTGTTTCCTGAGGTAGGTCGTGGTGTATTTCGAAGCATGTTTTGGATCAGTTTCACTTCCTTGACTGACTTCTTCATAATTCTATCCACAATCTGCAGCGATTTAGCGGAATCCCTTCGTCTCTTTCTATCCGTGTAACGCCTGCCTGTGCAACAGCATGCACACAGGCCCGAAGCGGAATAATTCCACCCCCATGCTGAACACTTTGCAAGGTGTTCTTTTCATATAACGCTGCTCTGTTTTTTCCCCCTCCAAACATATCTTTGGCTTATTTTACAGGTTTAAGGATTACTTCAGATCACCCTTGCGTGCAGACCCAGTTCACGAATCAACCCAGTGTGCGAATTACCACATGTACAAAAGCACACACGTGCACAGAGACACATTAACTGAAGTACATCATTAGCTTAAAAGTTTCATTGAGTTACTTAAAATTTCTTTGAGTTACTTTATTGAGGCTGCAAGGATACAGTTTAATTTAGCTCCGTTTTCATCTGGAACACAATTTTTTGCTATTTGCCTACAAAATCCTAACTGCACGCTGCTTGACATGGATCATGCGGCGTGTCTGTCAAATGCTGATTGGCTGACGAGTGAGCTGGAACAGGGAAGTGAGCGGCAGCGGTGTTTACCAGGAATGGGAAAAGCATCAAAATAACATGAAGGACTGACAGCAGCACAAGCAAGAAGTGTACAACAGACCGGTTGTACCACATTTTTGACACTGCCCTCATCTGACAACAGACACTCTCTGCAGTCTGAAGATGCACACGGTCTGCCAAAGCACTACCACCCCCGAACTGTAATTTCCCTATTACAAAGACGGTTATTACCATAAGAAAGAACCAGGAGACGTGTACACGTTGGCCAACTTCCATCCTAACTCAAAAGAAAGGGAAAGTTTGAAAACACGCAAATTAATTTCAACCCTCTGTGGAAATCTACACGAGTAAACATTAATCAGAAGAAAGAAAAGGGTTATTACTGAAGAGGAGACTGTGTTCCCCTCTATTTGAGTGCGTGTATGAGAGAAATCCAGAGAGAAAAAGAACTCTACACTATGTCCTGCTCAGAAGTGAGTTTACTAAAGTAAATGTGAGTGTAAGTGACAAACCTCAAGTGAAATTATAAAATGAATGGACAGACACATTGCTGACTGCAAAACTCTTAAGCTGTTAAGTTTGTCAGAGGAGAGCTTTTAACTGTATTCTCATCAGTTCTGAAGTCATTACCTATGGTCTGGCATACTACACCAAACCAATTAAGTAAAAGATAAACCAGTAAATGACTGAAGTAGATGTGTTTTGCTTTGTTAGTATTCTATTAAAAAGAGAGAACGGATCTAGCCATTTCCTGTTGTCAACAAAGTTTTCTTTTTCTTAAAACAAACAAACAAAAACAGTGAGCTCACGATAAAAAGAAAAATGTTTTTTTTTGCAAATTGACAGAAAATTATTGTTTTTGAAATAAAAATGGTCTGGGTTTTTGTGATTTTACTCATTTATTTCTTACAGTTGCAAGCCCACAGCCCATAGAGCAGTGCTGACAGGCGTTATTTGTTACACTAGCACTTCTTTGAATGCTACTCTGAAAGAAAGGGGCACAAGTTGTAAGTGTTTTTCAATAGTTTACAGGACACTAGTATTAACGGTCCAGTTCAGGCCACTTAAAATTAAGCTGTGCTATACTGTATGTATGCCATGAAAGCTATGATTTTAAACAATATTATTGGTATCTGCCTAGACTTTCATAAATGCTGCACCTCTACTAATGTTAGAGACACTGCTAATGCCACTATATGGTATGCTATACTATTCTACAACACACTGGACATCTGTGTAGACAAACTTCAAGGCCCCACTTTTATTTTTTGATAATGTGAAACTTTCTTTTGTCCACACGGAACGATGTTTCTCAAATTACTTTAAAGCAATTTTTGATATTAATCCAAAACCAAAAAAAATAAGAAGTCAATATTTCCGACACCAATACTGAGACTTTCAGCTTAGAGACAGCCTATGGAAGGGAGAGCAATGTGTTATGATTTACAAGATGAATCATCAATATGAACATTTTTTAATGAACACTAAATATTTATTTATTTTCCACAATAATTAGCTAACAACAAAACAGACCTTTCAGCTTTTCATGTATTTTGAAGTTGGATTTTGCTTTAGACCTGGAATTTGATTGTGTTTTCCTTTAAAGGACTTTGGGTCAAATTCTGTTTAAAGATATATTTTTATAGTGCTCTTTAGTGCTGGGCGATATGGAAAAAATATTTATCACGATATGAATTATTTTATATCACGATAACGATATATATCATGATATACCACCTGACCTGTGGTCATCTAGAAAGTACGCAGTCTGTAAACAGCGAGTGCCGAGGGTGCAGTCTTTGTTTTGAGTTACCGTAAAGTATGTCGCAAATCCGGGTGCACGTACAGCAGCACCAGCTCACAAACCACGAGACAGAGTTTCGTTGCGAAAAATATCATTTTTTTATACTTTATTTTCTCTTGCATAAAGTTAAGAGCATGTATAGTGAGAAGACAACACTAATATATTTGCCACAGGCTATTTAACCCTTTAAGACCTACCATAGAACCAAGTCCGCCAGAGCTTATCTTTATGTTTTTACATGCTGTAGTCCCATTTGTGGGAGCATTTCAAGTTTCCATATATCAATACAACCGTTATAGCCCAAATTTTAATAATATGTATGCATTAAGTCCATAATAACTACATAAATTGCAAAAAAATTGTAGTGCAATTAACTACAAAAACAATTGAAAATCGTTTTTGTTTAGTTTTTTACATATATCTCTAGTTAGAAAAAATTAAGAGGTGTATCCCTCAAAACTGTAAATACAAAATACTTTCCAACCACGAGAAATTTATTTTGAGTGTCTTCATAGTTTTATTTTTGAGATACACTAATTTTTTATATACTACAGGAAAAATGAAAATAAATATTATAATGCATCAAAATAAACTATTTCCAACAGTGTAATTTGAGTTCTAACCATCCCAGAAACTATACAGAAAAGCATAAAGTCTAACATGACTAAAAACACCAACAAAGGCTAATAAGGCCCTTTCGCAAAAATGACGTCACTTCCAGTTTCGGGCAGGTAATGGCGGACATGCAATAGTTCGCGTTGACGTATATGCCAACGTAGGAAGTGCTATGAACATCAGCAAAGCGTGTTTCTGGAATATTATGTTTTTGCTTTTTTCTTCTTATACAATTTTTGCAAAGCTATATGTGGAAGGAAACCGTGACCTAGGACAAGCTAATGGCATAAGATGTAAGTACAACTCCTCCGGTTTCACATGCAAAAAAAATTATTGCACTACCTTACGTGGTTCCAGTTCTACAGGGATTTAAAAATAGTTAGGTAAAACGGAGTGTGCCTGCTCCGACCGGTTGTAAAGGGTTAATTATATATTTTATGTAATAATATCTAAAATTTGGGTTAGAAACGATAGAAGACAAATGGCAAGATAGACACTTTTCTATCCTCCACACGATATATATCGTCATATCGCCCAGCACTAGTGCTTTTTGAGATATATTTTCTCTCATTTCCAATAAAAATAATCTTTTTCAAAACAGTTTAGTGGGATACATACTGAACCTTGAGGACAGAAACAAGGTATCTCACCAGTATTGATCCAATACCAATACCAGCTTTGATACCAATACTACTTATATTAGAATCAACCGTTTCATCACTATTGATTATACTCTATTGCAGACATGGACACGGAGAGCTGCTATGCTCCAACCACACATGAGCATGTATAGTTGGAGCACTGTAATGACAACTCTCCGCAGACAATCACAATTAACAGACAGGCACGCAGACGTGCACACAGACCCTTGTGCCCACCATCTAATGATGAAATTTACATCACTTGGAGCCTTAGTGGACATGCAGACACAGAAAGTATAATCAAGGCTTAGAATTGCTCAACTTTCTTCAACTTGTTTACCCAGTCACAAAATGACTGGACTTTCTTGTAGAGTCACTGCCTCTGTGGTCATTCCAGTTCTGCAGTTTCAAAGTGCAAAACAGAAGATTACCAGAATTATAACTGAAAGACTTGACAAATGACATTACACACATTGAAGTAACTGTAAGTAATAATAGGCTCAACCCAGCCCATGATGTCACAGATGGTATGTTCATTCGTCAGTTGTGTAATGGAAAAACATATACGTCCACATTCGTCACTGGGATGTGGCTAAAAATACAGCAGCCATTCAGCCACACCTGAGCGTTTTGTGCCGTGACAAACTGAGGTAGAAGAAATCTATCTCAGCACCAATACATTGGATAAAACAGGCCTACCTTTAAATAAGCTGAAATTAGCCGCCTTTTTAAGTGTACATAAATTATTTTCCCCACAAAAAACATTGCTGCTCACAGGATTGCGTTTTCACAAGGTCCGGTAAACTGAAGGTGCAATAATGAACATTTCAAATTGGTCAAGTTGCTCAAGTAGCCTACTTATAGCATTTGAGCCATTTATCAGTTATCTCACAAAAACTGATAAAAAAAACAAACAAAACAATCTGCTTATGACATAAAGCAGAAAGTGCTGGTTACTAGGGCTGTGCGATATGACCAAAATCATATAACGATATAAATCACAAAAATGTAACATTTTCTTTAAATTCTGTGAATCTCGGGCAGCTCGACTTGCGGGAAGTGTTTCCAGCTGCGCGTCATGTAGCTGGAGTCGAGTGTTTTAACAGATGCATGAAACTATACAGTTTTAGACATAAGTTGTAACGGCCGCCGTTTTCTTTTTGAGTATTTATACACGGCGTGCTGCGGGGAAAAGCCTGTTCTAACGTTTGAGTCTAAGGTTTATTTTTTAGCACCTGGCGGCTCTTTTTTTGCTTCTCATCCGTAAATAATCTGCTCTTTCACGTGGTTCAGTTTATTTTGAAAAGTCTCAACAGGATCTTGAGCTTTATGGTGAAAGGTTTATGTGGAACATAAACAAGTGGACACGCGATGGTGTTACCATCGTTGTTGCTAACCACAACGCATAAAAACAGGCGCTTGTCCGTCTGTAGTGTGGTTATATAAAATATAAGAGAAAGAGAAGTTTAAGAAATTAATATAGCCACTACAGTGACCATCAAAACGATGAAAGAATATTGCTGTAAACAGTTCATTTTGCGACACCACGAAACAAACGATAGCGTAAAATGAAACGATAGACGTTTTTATATCGGCATCCGATATATATCGTTATATCGAACAGCCCTACTGGTTACTGTGGGAGAAGGCAATGATGGTCGGTGGTGTTTGCAGGGAGGCATTAACCAAAACAAAGACGTAAACTAGATAAATAAGTTAATCCCCACAGTAATTTTGTGTTATCACACAAACAGAGCCACACCTCCATGTAATCCTTCAGGAAGGCGCCAGACAACCAGATTTGATGTGAATGTAACCTAACAGCAGGGTTCACCCCGTCTGCCGTGTGTATCGTCCACCAAACAGACACACTGACTGACAGCTGGAGTATAGACAGGGTGAACAGAGCAGAGACAGCAGAGGCAGAATCTTTTTTCTTTTGTTATGTCAAATTAATTTTGTGCTGGCAAAATGTTTAAAAGTAGTGTGAAAAAGAGCTGAAAGACATTTAGGTATTTTTTCATGATTTCATGAAGTAACCCCCCCCCCCCCCAAAAGTGGTAAGCATCAATAAAACATCGGTTTCAGCATCTGATACAGATGGAACAACTGAGACAGCTCATTGATTTTAAACCTTCAGCAGAAGGCAAATGATTTCTGCTAGTGACAACAACAGAACTCAAGCAAAAACAAACAAACAAAAAAAACAAGTATACAGTTACGTCCCATTCAAAGAGAATGACCTAATCTAAATGGATAATAACTTTTTTTCCAAAACCAACCATTATTAACACAAAACAATAATAATTTCCCATGGTAGGGACAGTTTTTTTTCTCCACTCAACAGTACATCACTTTTTTTAATCTGAAGCAAAGTACCGGGTCGACATCAATTGGGCTTTGAAGTCTAGTTTATCACATGACACAAAAACTGACATTGGGCCAGAGAACTTCACCAAGATCACATGGTATTTATTTTTACAACAAGGAAGTCGGTTTAACTTACTTTGCATGAAGGAGCGGGTCGAAGGGTGGATGCTGTGCACCGTACACATGCTGAATGCTGAGGAAGTGGAAAAGATAGAATGGAAATGAATGAACTATTCGATCACTGGCTGGCAAGCTAGCATGTTAGCTTTAAGCTATTTAAAACAATACCAGTTTAAACTGCAGGAGTGAGACTCCGTGTGACCCGAAGTGCAATAATTTGCCGTGAGACCTTGACTACTCGTGTTGTGAAATAGTTACTGTGTCATTAGTTACAACTCTGCGACGGAGTACTGATGAACTATTAGCCACTGTTAGCAGCCTAGCTCTTAGCCTAGCTAACAGTTGCAAGGGGTAAAATGCGTCTACGAGACGTTTTTACCACAGACGTTGGCCAGTGACAAGAATGGGAACTTTGTCCAACAGCAAAGCCCCAACAATCAAAGTGAAAGTTGGCGTTTGAAGAGCAGCAGCGCAGCGTCAGCTGAGTGAAGCTAGCTACGCTAAGCTAACAAGCAGGAGGGAACACGTCACTCACCTGCCAGGAACCTTCGCTGCATTCCTTTTCCAGAACTGTTTTTTGTTTCCGTCGCTCGACATCTTCCCGCAGCGGTCCACTCAGTCCTAAACTCAAACACCCCGACGCTGTCGTTATCTCAAAAATGTTAAATGTCTGTTTATTTACACCAGCTCCCCTCCTCCAAAACTCAGAAAGCTGCCATGTTGATACTGCCTAATCGGCAAGTAAACGCGACTGTGATTGGCTGGGGTGACACTTCCTCACTGTAACCCAATCACAAGTGAGATCTGGTTGTCGGTAGGAGCATTTTTTTAATAGGACGCTGACGTCATGCTCCACGGCCTTTGCTGTGTTGACAGAAACTCCGACTGTGAATCAAAGAGACCCTCCAGCATCAGGACCAGAGGGAAGGCATACAATATCACCAACGAAAATACATGGACAGGATCATAGGAGGGTTTTTTGGATATTTAGAAATGTTCATATAATATGTATACATTGTTTTTCAGGCAGAATCTTTAAATAGATCGGTTCTCATACAATTTTTGTAATATAAATCTGTAGTTTGTGTGATGCCATATATTGAATGTTGGTTCTCACTATGTATAAAATAAAGTCAGGTTTATTTTAGGCTTTTCAAACTTATTTTATGAACTTGGTGAACTGACAGGTGATTCTATTAATACAGGTTTTATGTGCTTGGGAATTTGGAAATTAAACTTGAATGATGCTTTTTTTGAGGCTATAATAAACAATAAACTGTCCTGGAAACCACATATCAACTAAATGTTTAATAAACTGGCTGTATAAAGTAATAGTTAATATTACAGTATTACAGCAAATGGATTATCATTGTGGAGTAACTATATGAATATGAGGATGACTTGACTCGGTAAACAACACGTTTGGCCTTTCTGTTCTGCTAAGTTCTAGCTCCGCTCATCAGAAAAATAACCCACTATTATTGTTACGTGTACATATCTACAGCTAGTGCGGTGCCAATGAAGGCAACCTGCATAAAGTTTAGTTTGTATTTGCTGTTTCTATCTATCTATCTATCTATCTATCTATCTATCTATCTATCTATCTATCTATCTATCTATCTATCTATCTATCTATCTATCTATCTATCTATCTATCTAGTGGTGAGACTTGCTTCTAGAGTGTGTTTTGTTAAAAGGCAAATGCTTTAAGTCAGAGTCAGTGTGCTCATATGTACAGAACAGGGAAAAACAAATGTTCTTTTGTTTTTTATTTTCACAATTCTGAGTAAAAAAGTCAGAATTCTAACATTAATCAATTTTTCTCCGAAATTTGACTTTTTTTCTCAGAATTCAGACCTGTTTTTTATTTTTCCAGTGGCCCTAATCTTCCGTACACACGCTTACCCTTGTAGATACTTTGTTTTGAAATTGGTAGCCTTAAAGGTAAGAGGGCTCACTCTGCCCTAATTTTCCCTTTATGTTATTTACATTGTGAGTCATAATCAGTGGTGGATCGTTAAAATTTTACATGGGGGCAAAGGAGGGTCATAAGGTCTAGGCAGGGTGGCACATACCTCTTTAGAGAAGAATGTGAAAATCCCCTACATATAAATGGAGTCAACAAAGTTTTCCCAAAAAGGCTCTAAATTTATTTTTTTCATATTATGGTCACATTTCTATTTCTATTATCTTCCTTTTATTCTCTATGTTACTTGTTAAGCACCTTGGTATACCCTTGGTTTTAAGTCTGCTTTATAAATAACGTTTATTATTATTATTAGACCAGGTTGATTTTTATTACTGAGTGAGTCATCTTTCTCATACACGATCTTCATCCTAAGTTTCCCCCCCTCCCTTTCCCTGACGGCTCAGGCCGACCGGCGTAACCACTGCAAACAGCGCAGACACTTGGCACGCGCGGGCGATAATAAAGTTGCAATGAGGAGCATCCAGCGGCGTAACGAGTGACACCTAGGATCGGTAATATGGAGAAACAAGTCACGTTACTGTCATCGCAGCTCTTTCAGAAGCACAGGCAGGTAGAAGTAGTTCTCAGTCGCAGTGTTTTGGCGTGGAAACCGGTTGAGAAAAGTAGAAAACCATGCTCGGGGACTTGTGACTCAGGTAAGTGTGACATAAGTGTAGGTTTCATGGGGGAAACTGACGAAATAGACACCGGCTAAACACATCAGTATTCATTTAACATGGCAAAGTGGAAACGTGAATGTGAATGGTATTTTAGAGCGCAGCATATTTGCCTATATGTTCATCCACTATTTGCCTTCAGGACATGAAACCATTGTTATATATGCAAAAACTGCAGCAGCTGTTTGGGCTCCTGATCAGAGTAGGCACATGTTGAGAAAGCCTCAATCAGGATATGAAGCTGTGGTAGTTCAGCTCCGTTCACTGACAGGTGCAGGTCACACAGGTGTGGGGGGTTTATTGTTCTTGTTGGGTTTTTTAAGTCGCAGGTCGTTAGCAGCCGGTGTTTCTAATGTGCAGCCTGCAGGGTTCACTGTTATGGGTTCACTGTTATTTGACATGCCCCCCTCCAGGAAGCACTTCATTCATTAATTCAGTCATGAAATGGTCCGGTGAGTTCTTTGAAAACGTTCACAGTGTCAGCTCGTTTAGAAAACACATTAAGCTTGGTCAGTATAACCTGGCGAGTTTGAGCAGGCAAGAGGAAAAGAAGAAGTCAGAGCCGGGATTGAGTTCTACCCTCACTATATCCACTTTACTGTAACTCCAGGCTGTCCAAACCAGAAGTCTGCTGCTTGTTTACAAGTTTAACCCAAGCATTGTTCTATTAAGTACTGCAGTTGTAAGCAGATCTACATAACCACATACTGCTGTTTCAGCTGTATGCATGCCATAAAAAGATGGCCTTCTACCCACACCAAGCTTGCGTGAATACCTTGAAGAAGTCTACAGATTGGCATTTTAAACTCAAAGACCAAATTTATTTTTATGTACAAGCTGTTGGGGATTTTAATAAGGAGCTTTATGGGAATCGACTCGCTGTCTTGGAGTCCAAGTGGCCACTAGTAGAACTGCAGGTTTTATCACTTTCAGGATGTGTTGCTGCTTGCAATACACACATGATATGAATAGTTCAGTAAATGAGAAAACCAAAAATCTTCGTTTTCAAAACTATGAACTGGTTTCACCATTTTTAAAAAACAAAAAAACAACAACAACATTTGCTGCGTAGTTGACAATTTCACACACTTCCTGACAAATAGTTGTAGTTGCAGTGATGTTTTTTGCAACCTAGAAGCGTCTGTTTCTTTTCTAGCTTACGACTGTCCGTCCATAGTTCCTTGCTTTTGCCTGGATGGCTTTCTCATTTCTCTTTCTCCCAGTTTTGATTACCTAACATATTTATCTTTTATGGTTTTACACCCAGCTGGTGTACTGTGGTCGAGATTAATTTACTGGATTAATGGCATGTGCATTCACTTCTCGTTGCTGTGGTTATCAAGCAGGGCTCCCAATTTTATTTTATTTTTTCCGCCCTTTCCCATCGTCGCATCAGACAACTTCCACTTAATCCGGACCCTCAGATAACCTCCAGAGGCTAATGTTTGTTCATCGAGATGAGCTCCCTGGTCTGCAATTACTGTACCACGATCGAGTAGAGTGATTACAGCTGGCTCCGCACACTTTAAATTTAAACCTGCCCATTGACCTTCCTCAAAGTGGTATCAAGCGCCCTATAATAACCTGCCATAAAGACTTCCATTTATTGAGTCTATGCTCAGTGTAACTACATCAAAATCCCTCTCCCACCCCCTAGTGATCTCTGTGACAAGAGCAGGTCAGCTTTATTGTGGAGTTGGGAAGCAAGCAAGGACACTTTGCCAGTGGGTTCAACATATAACACTTCTGTGGAGTGCGATTATCACAAGTACAGCCAGTACAGTGTGGTTAATCAGTGACTTTAATGAAGAAAAGGATGGTGGCTGGAATTTTCCCTCACGTAAACAAGTGCTCAGTTTCTGTGCTATCGCCAGTGACCTAACTGTCATAAACATTCCACACTTTTCCCTATCGCACTTGTGGTTGTCTTTCACAGTAGGGATATTCCAGATGAACTCAGTCAGGTCACAGTAGCAGCATTTTTCTTCATCACCGTCAATTTAGCTTTTGTAACTCCTAACTGGAACCAAGCTAGGCATTTCTGGGAATCTGTTGCGCGACAGAGACGGAAAAAAACATCATAGTCAAAAATGATTCAGCATGACTCAAGTTTGACAGATCCTCCCCAGCTTGTATATTCCATCTCCGCCCATAGAAGATTTTCCAGAAGATGAAGTTGACACCCGAAACCATAAATTGTGTTAACGTGATAATAATGATGTTACCACTTGACCTTATATGTGAATTTGTTTAAAACAGAGCTTCCAAATGTAAACTGCACACAGATACAGACGCAGACAAACAAAAGCCAGTCACTGAGATGGCCTCTGAGCCTTGGAGTAAATGCTCTGTCCACATAATGGTTGAGTCACTGCTCTGATGCAATTCAGATCAGAGTAAAGTCGTGAATAAATCATGGCATATGCTTTAGAGAGTGCTTCCCCTTCCCTCCAAATTACTATGCTTAGCAAGCAATACTTCCTCAGGCCCTCTAAGCCTGAATGTCTCTCCCTGCCAGAGGGGGAGGTTTAGATTTTTGCTTTCCCATATGTCAGCGCTGCATAGACACCCGGCGTGCAGGGCTTCACTTTTATCAATATTGAAAGTATCGAAAATCGGCCTAAAACAAAGTTAAGAGACAAAGCAAACCTAGGCTGATTTTTGTCCATTAGTCAGACAGGACTACAACTCGGTCGCAAAGGGTTCTGAAAAGACAGAAATAGTGATATAGTGCCTTGTCACGCAATCAGCAGAGCCCTGCACTTTTCTAGACATTGCGCAACAAAGGTGCACATTAGGACGTAAGCCTGACATATTCAGATCAGACAGTAAACTGTGTTTAACCTGCCAGTACAAAGTCCACGTAATGCAGGGATGCACAGAGGTGAGAAAAGCTCAGGTAATAGTCTGTCTTCCATAGTCACTGGTGTCTCCGACCTGCTCCTGATCTACGTAGGCAGCTTCCTCAGCTCAGCTAACCAAATTATTATTTTTTTATCAGAGTAGTGAGGTGGAGGAGTGGATGTTGTGCGCTACTTGGGAGAAACATCTTAACATTGTGCAGAATGTGGATGAAAATGGCTTATGACAAGGGAACCATGTTATCATTGAGATAATGTTTACCATTGTCACAATCTGTTGGTTCAGAACATTGACGAGCAAAGTCGGTGTGTGTATATCTGTTGGTATTTGGTCAAAAGTTGAAATTTTGTACTTTAGCTATTATAGTCCATCCTGTGGGTGACATAAATGGCAATCCAAAAGTCTCTGGATTTATAAATTAAGGCTTTCAAAGCCCAACCATGCTTTTTACCCTATCCAGGGAACATCCTGGATAGATCACTAACCTGCGGCAGGGCTAACACAGAGGCCATTCACAGGAACATTCACGGTTTTTAGAATTTACAAATGAACTTAACCCTGCTAATTCCACGTCTTTGGACTGTGGGAGGAAGCCGGAGTATCCGGGGAAAACCACTGCAGATATGAGGAGAACGTGAAAAACCTACACAGAAAAGACCCCAGGCTGGACTCAATTTCAATTTTACAATAATACATATAGAGAAAAACTCAACAATCATATGACCCCCTATGAGCAAGCACGTTGGTGACAGTGGGAAGGAAAAACTCCCTTTTAACAGGAAGAAACCTACGGCAGAACCAGGTTCAGGGAGGGGCGGTCATCAGCTGCAACCGGTTGGGGTGAAAGAAGGAAGACGAGATAAAAGACATGCTGTGACTAATAACAAATATGATTCAATGCAGAGAGGTGAATGAGAAAGGTGACTGAAGAAGAAATACTTGATGCATCATGGGAATCCCCCAGCAGCCTACACCTATTGCTGCATAAGTAAGGGAAGATTCAGGGTCACCTGGTCCAGCCCTAACTAGAGCTGGGCGATATGAGATTTTTTCATATCACGATATGTTTTTTTCATTTCAGGCGATAACGATATCTATCACGATATAAGCCAAATAACTATATTTGTAAGATTTAAATGTGCCGTTGCTCACAAGTAAAATGTGAAATAATCAGCAGCTTGTTTTTATTTAAATATTTATTTCCCATAATAAGTTCAACAGGGTAGATGTACTTAAGGAACATGAGACTTTTTCAGATAAAGGCAAATATTGCAAACTACACAAAAGGCAGCCGCTAAAGCGTTTAAGTTTCAAAATAGGACAAACGAAACAGACTAAATTGTCAATTCCACTTAGAAACAAAATATTAATTCTAAAAATAAATCTTAGTTTGTTTTACAGAAGAACAGACAAAACTCACTAACTTTTGTCAATATCAAATAAACTGAGAACTAAAAGGAAATTCTCAATCTCTCCTTGTTGTATAGCTGAGCTTTTCAAACAGTTTTAACAGTTACTTTAGTCTGACAAAAGCCGAATGACGAATTAGCGCTTCCAGTCAGAGACTGAGGCTACGTCCACACGTACACGGGTATTTTTGAAAACGGAGATTTTCCATTTTCGTTTTAAAAAATAATCCCGTCCACACATAAAGGCAGAAATGAAGGAAAACGCTGCTATGAACATGCCAAAGCAGCAGGTGGCGCTAGATTCCTAACCGTGCCTAAATGTTGGCCAATCAGAAGTCTAGAAGCCTCGGTGGGAAAAAGTAAACAAAGCTGGGGCATAGAAGCAGAACCGAGTCGTAAGTGTGGAGGGACAGTAACTGTGTGTATATGTAAGCATTTAAACACTGCAGAGAGTAGAATTAACAGTAACAGTATTGTAGAAATTCATTTCACCGAAACAATAACGTGGCGCAGTGTGACGCATGCACCAGTTTATTGTATTTCCAGACTTGCTTTCGGCACAATTTACAGTGCACGCTACTCTATTTTTGTCAGACTTGAAATAGCCGAAATACCTTCACACTACGGAACTTCTATGGCTCTTCCGTTTGACAATCTCTCCGGCATTGGAACCATCATCTGTTTTCTCTTCGGTCACGCTCGGTTGATTTTTCTAGTCGGCACACTCATTTCCTCCATTATGCGCTGGCTCCATTACCCGCTGGCTGCTTCCCAAACAAACACACGTGCGGCTTGGCACTTGTGCTGTACGTAACAAGTCTCTGCGCTACTTAATTTGGATTGGCTGACCTTTTTTTTTTTTTTTTTTTTTGAGGACAAGAGCGGCGAGGTCTATCGCGATAGCTTAATTTCTCTATCGAGTAAAAGTTATATCGCGATACATATCGTTATCGTTCTATCGCCCAGCTCTAGCCCTAACTCTATGCTTTAGCAAAAAGGAAAGTTTTAAGCCACATCTTAAAAGTAGAGATAGTGTCTGTTTCCCGAATCCAAACTGGAAGCTGGTACCAATCCATCTAATAAATAATTATGGATGGATTTACACCTGTTGTTGGTTACACTAGATGACAAGGTGGGGCGGAGACCTTTAGGTATAAATCTTTTTGTAATATGAATGTCTGCACCACATGCCGTGACCATCCATTAGTACAGTGGGGCAAAAAAGTATTTAGTCAGCCACCGATTGTGCAAGTTCCCCCACTTAAAATGATGACAGAGGTCAGTAATTTGCACCAGAGGTACACTTCAACTGTGAGAGACAGAATGTGAAAAAAAAAAAATCCATGAATCCACATGGTAGGATTTGTAAAGAATTTATTCGTAAATTAGGGTGGAAAATAAGTATTTGGTCACCTCAAACAAGGAAAATCTCTGGCTCTCACAGACCTGTAACGTCTTCTGTAAGAAGCTTTTCTGTCCCCCACTCGTTACCTGTATGAATGGCACCTGTTTGAACTCATCATCTGTATAAAAGACACCTGTCTACAGCCTCAAACAGTCAGACTCCAAACTCCGCCATGGCCAAGACCAAAGAGCTTTCGAAGGACACCAGGAAAAGTATTGTAGACCTGCACCAGACTGGGAAGAGTGAATCTACAATAGGCAAGCAGCTTGGTGTGAAAAAATCAACTGTGGGAGCAATCATCAGAAAATGGAAGACATACAAGACCACTGATAATCTCCCTCGATCTGGGGCTCCACGCAAGATCTCATCCCGTGGGGTCAAAATGATGATGAGAACGGTGAGCAAAGATCCCAGAACCACACGGGGGGACCTGGTGAATGACCTGCAGAGAGCTGGGACCAAAGTAACAAAGGTCACCATCAGTAACACACTACAACGGCAGGGAATCAAATCCCGCAGTGCCAGACGTGTTCCGCTGCTGAAGCCAGTGCATGTACAGGCCCGTCTGAAGTTTGCCAGAGAGCACATGGATGATACAGCAGAGGATTGGGAGAATGTCATGTGGTCAGATGAAACCAAAGTAGAACTTTTTGGTATAAACTCAACTCGTCGTGTTTGGAGGAAGAAGAATACTGAATTGCATCCCAAGAACACCATACCTACTGTGAAGCATGGGGGTGGAAACATCATGCTATGGGGCTGTTTTTCTGCCAAGGGGACAGGACGACTGATCCGTGTTAAGGACAGAATGAATGGGGCCATGTATCGTGAGATTTTGAGCCAAAACCTCCTTCCATCAGTGAGAACTTTGAAGATGAAACGAGGCTGGGTCTTCCAACATGACAATGATCCAAAACACACCGCCCGGGCAACAAAGGAGTGGCTCCGTAAGAAGCATTTGAAAGTCCTGGAGTGGCCTAGCCAGTCTCCAGACCTCAACCCCATAGAAAATCTGTGGCGGGAGTTGAAAGTCCGTGTTGCTCGGCGACAGCCCCAAAACATCACTGCTCTCGAGAAGATCTGCATGGAGGAATGGGCCAAAATACCAGCTACTGTGTGTGCAAACCTGGTAAAGACCTATAGTAAACGTTTGACCTCTGTTATTGCCAACAAAGGTTATGTTACAAAGTATTGAGTTGTATTTTTGTTATTGACCAAATACTTATTTTCCACCCTGATTTACGAATAAATTCTTTACAAATCCTACCATGTGGATTCATGGATTTTTTTTCTTTCACATTCTGTCTCTCACAGTTGAAGTGTACCTCTGGTGCAAATTACTGACCTCTGTCATCATTTTAAGTGGGGGAACTTGCACAATCGGTGGCTGACTAAATACTTTTTTGCCCCACTGTATATCATTCCACCTGGCCAAAGTGGGGGGTGCGACCTGATCAGCAGTGCCGTACGCATGTCTCCAAAAGCAGCAACCGGAGCTGCAGTGAACATAAATATTGAAATCATAGACTGTGACTTTTTAGCATAGTAGAGAACTAGCAGCATCACTGGCACCACTCTTCTCCTGTTACATCTTCCACCTTGGTTGTCCTTTCCTCTCCATCTGTTTACCTAAGCGTTGGCTTAACAAACCCATTGTGCCTGGGAGAAATCCACGTCTTGTTTGACAGCTCACTGCCATGTGTACCCAGGCAGATCTGCGCTTTGTAATCTAAAGCTGGTGCTCAATGCACAGCCCTGTCTGTATGCTGAGAGACGGCTGCAGAGGGAGGGAGGGGGAGAGATACAGAGAAATAAACACTGCCAGAAAGCGACAGCTGGAGATTGGGTAAACTGCGCAGGTTTACACTGCATCACTGACAGCAGCAATGCAGGATCTGTCATTACGGTGATTGCTCTGTTCACCTGAGCTTTGGGTCAACAGGAGGAAAAGCTAATCATGCAGTAAAGCTGCATGATGATGTGGCACTGATAGCACCAAGCTATTTGAAAGCTTTGTAATATCAGCAACAGTTTTGGTAACTTTCACACACTCAGCTAAATCTTGTCTCATCTTTTGCAAACACATGTGACTAGGAAGGCTCGGGATCGAAGCAGAAAACGGAATAACATAGAAACAATACAAACAGGAGGGAACACCTAAGCATTTCCTTAAGCTTGCACTGGCTTGTCCTCTAACACACTGTCAGTGCCACACCACACTATAAATAAAGGGATTACATAGTGAACCAATGTGTAAAGGGAGGGGTGCCGAGAACAGCAGCAGAATATGAATATGATGACAGCTCATTGTTGTCAGAGGACTGAAAGGAGGCAAGGGCACGCGCAGTATTCTCGGAGATATCATAAACACAAGCGAAGTCTCCCGTGGACGTGCACGAACGCATAGGGTTCGCCGACTCAAGATCAAAATTCAGAGGAGCCGTGTCTAAATCTGTCGTGTATTTCACAACTCGAATTGAGGGGGGCTGAGGAGAAAATGTCCGGGGTGGCGTCACTTCAACGCCCGAGTGAAAAACAGCTGGGGTGTGACAAGGATTTCAGACGTTGCGTTGACTGTGTAGGAGACCGGTGTGTTCAGCGGAATCCAGTCGAGCAGGATGCCATCTTGCTTTAGGGAAGCAGGATGAGCTGGATGGATCACGAGCCTCACACATGCACCTGTAGAGACGCAGCTCCTTGCTGATCGAACTGGTTTTTATCAGTTCAATCTGAATTAAAGGTGCTGCCGCTAAAGTAGCTGCAAGTCTCGGGAGAAAAAGGATTATGTTGCGCCACAGGAATGCCTATTAAAGCCCAGCAGCAGTGCTTCACACTAACATTTAATACACCTCACTGTATCGCATGTGTGTCAGGCATATTACCAGAAGTGTCTGGCCTGCTGGATGGCTTTGCAAATTGTGGAAGTGAGAGATTAGGACTGTTTTGTGCATTTCACTGTATTTCACACTTTTTGTTGTTACACACTGATCAAATCTTAAGAGCTGTTGTCCAAACTTTAGCAGGGGTTTGAATTGTCACATTTGCAGCCATGTTACTAAGAGACCACACCAAATTAAGGCAGCACGACCTTATGCTGACCTTCTTTGATCAGGGATGATATATGGCAATATCATCAAGGACCACTCTCACCCCAGCAACCAACTGTTTGAACTATTACCGTCAGGCCGACGGTACAGGTCACATAAAACCAGGACAAACAGATTCAGGGATAGCTTCTTTCCCAGAGCTATCACCGTAGTAAATAAGCACAAAAACAATTGAACCTATTCCATACCGTCACTGTCATTATATTATGCTGCTATTCATACTGTCATTATATTAATGCTGCTATCCTGTATATATTGTACATACTATTGTTTGAGTACTTACGATTGTTTTTTTTTTTTTGTACTTTTTATATTTTACATTTATTTTTATTATTGAAACTTGCACCAAGGGAATGGCACTCCAATTTCGTTGTACTCTGTACAATGACAATAAAGGCTATTCTATTCTATTCTATTCTATAGTATTTCTTTGCGATCAGTGTGGATAAATGAGACATAATATTGAGAAATTGCACTCACCTTACTTCAGACTATCCTGGCTGTTTAGCATCTGTTTTATAAATGGTGGGTATATTAAATGTGGACTATAAAACACTGACTTTTGTGAGCTATAATACTTGAGAATTTTTGAGGGGACTTTAAAGGTTTCTAGGCAAAATATTTTCAGTTGTAGCCTACTCCAATAAACTAAAGCAGTGTTTAGCCCATGAATTAAAATGAAATTGGGTACCTAAGTAAGTAAACACATTTTTTTCATAGTTTGGAACATTTGGAGGAAATCCCACACGCATATTATTTTTGCTCCTACATCAAGGTAGGTAATTTCGAATACAAGAGGAACATAGCAGTGAGACCAGTATATGGTGACTAGTGCAGTGGAAACATAAGCAGAGATGTCACAGAAGGGATTTCACATTAGCTGTGTAAACCACAGACAGCCGCAAGAAGTGATAAAACGGACAGAAATGGACTGAGAGTAAAGTCCAGGCTTTATTGCACTTCCCTTCAAAAGAGGAATTGCATGTTTGATTCAGGAGCATCAGAGTGACATAAATTTTGCAAGAATATCTGTCAACTTGCTTTGGCAAGTGAAATATGAATACAAGGACGTAAGATCACTGCTGTCAAAGGGGATCTGAATGGGTTTGGTTCATTGGTTTCCCACATTTGGACCGGCACATTTTGGCAATGGAGGCACAAAGGATCCAATAGTTGAGCTGTTGGAGGCAATCACTACCAGCACAAAGAGCTGCAGTCTGTCCAAGATGGCCCATATAAAGTTAGTGGCTCTTGTATACATAGGCTGTTGCTGTATTTATGTGTTACGATCAAAAATGGCTACCGGCAAAGAAAGGTTATTTAATTTAAGAAAAACAAAAAGGGCATTTTCAGCCACTAGCCTAAATTCATGTAGCTCCTTTTGAAACTCTGTTATTCTAGAGTCCAACCTGTTTATGAGTGTGATAATATTATCAGCTTATATAACTATTTTCCCCCCGTAGAGGCATTTACAACAGCCAATAAGTGGAAGTAAAATAAAGAAGAGATAACCATGTGAATCATTTGTTGTATAGTTTGTCAGTGAGCACTTTGTTTGGAACGAAGTGATATGATCAGCTGGTTGCTGATATGATGGGCGAAGCGTAAATAAATAAGTAAATAAATAATTATATATATATAGAGCAGATGTTAGCGACATCTTTATTATTAGTATTGCTCTTAAAAATCCTGTATTGGTTAGACCTGAAAACTTTAAAACACACAGAGTGCAGCGCTCCAATTATCACACCCTCCAGCTTGTTATGGAGCTGTGTTAGCCAGCTCACGTGCTTCGTCACTGTTGAATGCTAGCAGCAAAAATAAAAGGTGTATAGTTCTCAGAGTAACACAGCAGTGGCTGCAAACCTTAAGGAAGTCTCTGTAACTGTTTGGTCAGAAAGCGTCTTTGACACCCGGCTCGACCCCTGGGCTTGGAGAACTTGTGACTTTTCCCAACAGGAAGTATTCTTGTCTTGACCTTTGTGAGCAAAGAGATTCTCAAAGAGGGAGCCATCATAGCCTTGTCTATGAAGTGTGTAGGACTGAAACTTGCAGCTGTTTTCATTAAGGATTAAAGTACCAAAATGTCTTAATTAAACATTTTACCTGTGAAATTTGATTGACTGGACATCAGTCTTAAATCAAAAATGCTATCCTTTATGACAAATCAAATCCTGACAATAAAGACAGCAGGACCATAGAATCGGACATTCATTGACTGATTTGTTGCAGCTCATTTTGGGGCCTTTTTTCCAGGCAAGATGGCCAAATGCTTGCATGAGTAGTTGCCATATTGTACTGTTCAGAATTCCAAAAAGAAAAAGCCAAAAGGCACAATTCTGCCTTACCTTTTTCAAAGTGTGCCAAAATGAACAATAGCTTTTCTTCAGAACTGTGCTCTTGAGTTAAATGGTTGAAAGTATTTACCAAAGGAATGAAGTTTAACTGACCTCCTAAACTCCATTAAATTTACAAAAGATCCTTTTTGTTCCATTACCAAAGGAAATTAGTATTGCTAAGACCTGTGGCTCTCAATCCTCGTCAAGTGCTGCTGAATATCTACCTTTCAAGGTACCTGAAGGGCCACTTCATTGACTTTGCACTTCATTGCCGTGTTCTTCTTCAAATATGACACACTTAAAGAAATGACTGCAGTAATCCGTGCTCTTTTTGACAAACACGCTAACAAAATCCTGCACCTGGGTGATAGTCGTGGGTGGAAAAGACACTATTTTACCCACACTTGGGCCTATTTATATAGTAATCCATCTTACTATTAAGGAAGTGGAGATTCTAATAAAATAAGTCACGGATTTAAGTGCATAAGTGCATTTACAGTATCAAATTTGTATACATGAAGTCACAAAGTTTGGGGTGTCGTACACATCACTACGTGACGAAGGGGAAAGAGAGGGACTACCAAGCACTTTTCGGCTGGTAGAGAGACGGGAGCAGTCGAGTGAGGATGATCTACCAATTGCAAGGTCAGTCGATTGATCCTGTCCTACCGGTCCATACCATGTGCAAGATACTAAATCACAGGTTGCTCCTGATCCATCTAGAAAAAACCCAATGCATATGTGTGTGACTTAGTAAGACTTGTAATAGGAAGTGTTTTGAGAAGTCAGCTTGAGTAGAAAAAGCGCTGTGCAAATACCTGTCCATTTACCATACGTCATCAGCCAGTTCTTGCAACTACCTAGATTTTTCTAGGCATGGGAATTAAAACCATAGCTTATGAATGCAACAGTTACACAAGCAATGTTCGTGCTTGTGTAATTGTTGTCTTCACTGCAGAAGGGTGTGGACAGAAGCATGAGAAACCTGCCTTGTCCGATTTAAAACCAAAGCATGCATTGGTATGTGAAAGTGTATTAAAAGAAGTGTCTGGATTAAGAGTTTTACTTCCTGGTGGGGGAAAAAAAAAGCCTAAATAATTGGAACGAGCATGAGAGAGACTGTAGGGTGATGGTGTTGACCAAAGTGGTTTCCATTCGGGGGAATCCGGACTGTTATGATGTGACTCAAGCAGTCACATGAAAAATCTGTTTTTGTTTTTGAACTTTTTTCAGAGTGAATAATCGCTCTTTGGGTAAACTGATCAAATCTGCTAGAAGTCTTATAACAGAGTTACAAGTTCAAAAAATCCACATAACATTTAGTATACAATCCTGTCTGACAACTTCAGGGATGGTGTAAAAAGTCTTCAGACTGGTCTTGCCTTTTAATAGTGTTCCCTTTTGCATCGCAGGTGTTAATTCATCTCACGTGGGTTGAGTGGAAACTAGTGGCAGCCGAGGCCCTGAGGATATGAATGTTTCTGGCTCAGTAGAGAAAGGCACTAACGGTGCCTGAGCCGGGGATTACACGCACACTTGGGGCAAAGCAGCGCACTGCCATTGCCAGGGTTTGAGGTTCAGAGTTAGATGGCAGGGTTGGAGAACTGCTCATTATGTTTCTCCTGATCCACACTGCATGTGAGTGTGTCTTTGAACTTGGCCTTGATCCCATGCCAGTTAAGCTGCCCGCTCCCTTGTTGGGAAAAAGAAGCCTGAGCAAATACCTAAGAGCTTATTTACAGTTGGCTAGCAAAATGCACATAGTACAAAAGTATGATCATGTCGATTTCTCGGTGGAAGGAGGACTAAACCAAGTTAAAACCAAATAGAAACAGACAGAGCTCAGTCGACAGGTACATCAGGTTAAGTTTGTTTATTTGGTTCTAACAGCAGAAAAGAGAACTCTGTACGTAAACACACAAAGAGAGTGTTAAAAACCAGTCAACATCGTCCTTATTCGTGCTTCTTTGTTCCTTATTGTTTTAGCATTCTTCCTCTTTTTCTAGATGAATCTGCTTTTCTACCAATCAGCATTCAACCTGTATACACTGTGTCACGATATACTGTCTAGCTTTTAGGAGTTCAAGGGAAACTCGGAACAGGTCAAGACCTTTAACATGTGATCAGGGACAAACAATTCTGCCACTGGGCAGGTTTTTAAAAAAATGGGCAAAAGGTCAAGGAAGCTCCAAGAGTCACTTAACAACCATCCAAGCATGGCAAAAGTAACTGACAGATGTCAGTAATTAGCTTTACAAATGTTCAAAGTGATTAAATAAAAGGCTGCAGGAACATTAATATTCCCTTTCAGAGTTCTTAGGTATCAGTGTAGCAATGAAAACAAACATCTGAATTCTCTCCTTCGTGTGCAGGATTTCTAGTTATTGGGCAAAAAAAAAGACCCTTTTCCCTCCAGTTCCTGAAAAGCTGACTTTTTGCAGATAGCAGACCTCTTCGGTTTGCTGTAGCACACTGAGCCCTGTGGTATGAATAGGCAGCACACACATGGCTGACTACCAGTGCCAAGATTCTTTTCAAGCACAAAGAAAAGTATGTCAGAGCAGAGAGGATCTGCCTTGTATGGCCGAGGGCTTAGCATGTAGCTTAGGGACCGCACTGAGCTAAAAAGTGGAGAATTTATGTGGGGGTATGTGCTCTGTGTATGTGGTGAAGCGATTATTGTGTCCTTGTGTGTGCATATCTGAGGATGTGTGTATGTGCCAGGGTTATTAGACCTGACTGTTTTGTGTGGCAACGGCTGTGAATGCTCATGTATATGTTGTATTTTTGTTTTGTATTTTAAATAAATTTGCATAGATTTCAGCGAACCTGTTTTCTTTCACTTTTCCCTCTCACTCTGGGGTATTGTGTGTAGAATTTTTAGGGTGAAAATGAATTTGATCCAATGAATCTAGAATACGGTGGCAACATGACAAAATGTGGAACAAGTAAAACACTGTGAATATTTTACGGATGCACTGTGAAAAGATAGTATCATGAGTGTGGTTGTTGGGGGGTTTTGGCGGGGGGTGCCTTTGGGGGAATTGATTTGCCTACTTTTTTGAAGATATCATATGTTTAATGTTTTGTTTTGGATTCAGGCCTGGGAGCTTAGGATGATACGTATGTAAATGTGTAAAATACAAGATAAGATTTTTCTGATTATATTTCTCAGAGTTTTAGACACAATTCAGGCACAAGATTGGTACTGAGATATAAAACAAAGTGCAAATTCAGAATTTCACAATGAATTATCTGGAACCTGTTACAGCTGTTTATCTTTGCCTTATGTTATTATCACTATCATCATCATCACCAGTCACAGAGTGTGGCCGCTGAGGTACATGGTGCTTAAACCAATGTTCCAAACCACCTCCGACATTCAGATCAGCACAAAAACTGCACCGGGACCATCATGGTATAGCAGCTCCTAAAACTGCAGTGTGTCGGTGGCCAATTACTTTTGTCCATATAGTTTATGTAAAAACATCCAAATTTTCTAGCACGTTCTGATCTGAATATATTGTGTTGAAATTTCTGCTTATGTGAACTGAAAGCTTTGAATTGAAAATTGTAAATCTAGTGGTTGATTTGTATGATACATGGACAACCAAACGAATTTTGGCGTACAGGCCAGAGCTCCAGTTTAACAGTTTAAAAATGGAATATAAAACTTTTAGAAATTCATTATGTATTTTAATTCAATACCAACAATCGGTTTGGCAGGAGAACTAGGTGCTATTTTTCAAATAGTTTTTTTTCCTGAAATAAAGCCATTACCCACATGGCCATAACTCTTCTTCCTATTTGTCAAAGTGTGAATATCGATGGCCATAAAGTTATTCATGCCTGCATGGCGTATCATCTTTATTTGAAAAAGAAATGAAATCCTATTCCCTCAGACTCCCAGGGGAGAAATAATATGTCATGCTTCCCTCCCATCCATTTCACCATATCAGCTGAATAAATTTGTAGGAGAGACTGGAATGCCTGTATGTGACGCAGTTGAACAGGTCACTTAAAACTCAATGCAAGTAATATTGTCCTTCCATAGTACAAAAGTGCACAGCTGAATTTGTTCTGTTAGTAGCCATGCTCGGGATTTGAATATTTAAATAATGAAATGGTTCAAAGGGAAATTTGTCTCGTCAGGCCTGGCAATATTTAGGCATCAAATTCCCAGCACTGGGTTCCACCTTCTTAAAATGATTTTTAAGGATTATATTGCATTGTCTGTCACATAAGTGTGTTCACATTATTAAGGATGTGAAGATGGATGAATGCATTACCAACAAATCCTTTAACACCACTTTTCAACGCAGGGTTCTTTAATGTCACTTAGGAGCCCTTCAAGTCAGCTGAGCTGCCCCGTCTTGTTACTGCCAGGAGGTACCAGGTCACACTGTGCTCAGAAAATTTTGTTAAACCTCATTCTCACGCTTATGGGGGACATTAACAAAGGGATGTATTTTCTTCCCAAACACTCACAACCTCTTGGGACATGACAGTGTTATTCCCATTCATTTTGCTCCTTGTGAAATGAATTCCAGGCTGCTGTTCTGAATTTGGATACAGTATCCAACAGTTTTGACATTTTAGAGGGAAATCTAAGCTTACTGATTTATTTGTTTGTTTATTTTTGCAGTGGGAAATGAAAACAACCCACTGATGTATGATTACAAGTTATCAGGCTTACATCTGAAAACATTTCTGTACTTGGAAATAAAGAGAAAAATTAGCAAGTATACAGAGTGATTTATCCAGCACGCTTATTCACTCCCCTTTTAAGTCTGTTTTAGTCTCCACCAGTTTATAGAGAGGATAAAAGATGACTCGGGTTATTGACTCAAGCACTTTGTTCATTTCCACAGTGGAATAAGACGAGTTGAATGGCAGTATTATCAGCTAATGCTGGCAATGGATAATGAACCTGCTTTGCAAGGTGTATCCATGATGTACCTGGAGATTGAATGGAATGCTAATGTGGTTACCAAAAATTAGTCTTCTGACAAAATGTAACTCAAACCCAGGATGCACAACCTCAGGTCTTACTGCCTGAGGTAATTTAAATGAGTGAGTAATATAAAAGTGCAGTCCTATGCATTTTTCATAAATGACGCAATTTGCTATAGATACCAAATGCGCTGATGTGTTTGTTTCTCCTCTAAATTTGAGTGAATACACAGGACATTTACATCAAACAAACTAGAATTTCTTCGAGGAGACAGAAACGGTTACATTCTTTGTTCTAATTTCTGATCATCAGAGGACAGACGTGGCACCTGTGGCATGCTCGTTGCTTGGTGGGGTCCTGTTATGGATGTTCAGGCTGAGGCTTGTTGTTTTGTCCATCTTTGTTTTTTTTATATATATAATGAGACACAACATGAGGCTGCATGCTTGTTGACTTCCAACTTGTCAGTCACAAGTTGCTGAACAATGAGGTCTTCGTTTGTGACTCACATGGGGACCACGGTTTGCAGTGTGGACTTCATGCTATGTTTCAGTGCAGATTGGGATTGGCCACTTGAGGCTTGGTGAGACAGCCTCAAGAAGCCAGTAAGGGAAATGCTGCTGTTTCCAGATATTCCCAGTTAGCCATTTGGATACATCTGGCTGTTTAGCTGCTAAATGCTCTAATTTCTTAACCAGCTACTAACTTCAGTTGCTTGGTGCTGGGCAGGGAGCATACAATAGGCTTATCATGGCTTTCTGACAAAACACCTGCATGTTACATCGGTAAACGGGGCTGATAAGAGCAACAATAAAGGGAGTGGAGAATAAAACTAAAATATCGATGTGCCACATTCTCAACGGTGTAGAGGGGAATTGCAGTTGAATGATTATTCTTTGTCAGCTTGGCTCAGAGTGACCCCTTCCACAGACCACTTAGTTTCAGGATCTATTGTCCATATGAAGAAAAAAAAAGATACCGATTACTGGAGATTTATAGATTACAGCATGCATCACGAATGCTTTTGTGTATAGTTTTGTGTGCTTTGGTCATTGTGGAATGGAGTGAACTAAAAGAGCCATTTCATGTCATTTCAGTACACAGCTATTCTGTTGAGGTGTGTGAAATAGTTGCTGTCCGCAAGACAGAAGACGATGACCAAGACGCTGCACAGACTGGGAAACATCAAAAAAAGACAAAACAGCTGTATCGCTATGCATTCACAGGTATGACATTTACAGAAGCATTTCATTATCACTAGTTTTATAAAAGTTATGCAAAGCCCAAAGTAAAAAATGTAGCATTTTTGTCTTTAAAAACCCGCATCAGTATCTATCCTATGTCTCAGTCTTATTAAAGTAAAAACTAAACTGATAAAGTAGCCACTTTAACCTCTGTTGCTTCTTCCAACAACTGAACCTGAGGCCAGTCTATATCAATGTCGCCTTGAATTTCCTGTAGTATGTTAATGCTACATTGCAGTTGCACTTTGGTTAAGCGTGCCAAGAGGCTGTGTTTAGTGCCACAAGTCGCAAGTGATGTGACACTGGGAATAAGCCTGTAGACAGCTCCATAGTCAGAAAGTAATGCATTAACAAGAGAGTCCCTCACAGCTTAGCAGACTGGGTCTAAGATGGCAGCATGCCAGCGACTTTGGGGCTAATGCTTGATTTGGAGCCATTAGATTATATCCAAACAAGATCGGATTTACATTATGTATCGCAGCCAAATGTTAAAAATTACCTCACTAATGTGAGCGTTTACTGGCAATGAAGTGCGTCGAGTCTGACACGACTGCATTTCCACAGTCTGTGGAAACTTGGCTTCAAAGACGCACCCCATCACTTACATCCTGATTATGTAACATATTAAAGGATAATTTTGCACCCACTCTGAGCGTCTCTTTGCATACCCCATGGTGAGTACGAGGTACGGTTAGCGATTTGGACAGCACAACTTTCCTGAAAAGTTAACTTTTCTATCTGATGAAGAAAATGCTTAGTGTGATAATTTCACTTTGAAATGCTTAGCGAGTGAATCTGCTGTCAAAGTGCTTAGTGAGTGAGTTTTTCCTTCTTAATGTAAATATTTCAGTAATGTTCCTAGCAGGATATTATGGGACTCTGTCTCTACTTTGTGTGTGTGTCTGATTATGAGCACAGCCCTGTTTCATTTAGGAAACTAATTTCTTCATGCTTTCATTTCTATTTCATTTCTTTCATTTTAAAGGATTATTCTATTCTATTCTATTTCTGACATAAGCGCATATCTGAATAATCTGTGTGTTAAGGATAAAGCCCAGGTTTATTCTCAGGGCAAGCCCCCACTGTGCCAAAGCCAGGTAATATGGTAAATGACAAAAGTAGGAATTGTTAAAAATACCTGCCTACTAAATAAACTATAGGTCACAAGCGATCTGGGTATTTTATGATTATGACTTTAAGCAAGGCAAAATGATGTGAAAAGAAGACATTATCAGAGGCTTTGTTTAGCACATTTGGAGGCATTTGTCTGATAAGATGGTCTATGGGAATGATAAAAGCATCTTTCGTCTCTGATTTTTGTTGATAAGTGGTCTCTGGAGTGTTCTGTTTTGTTTCTTTACAGTTTCCTATGTGCGAAGGACACAACAGCACCAGTGGCGGTGTAGTGAGGTCACCTTTCACTGTGACAACCAGGCACTCTGCGAGGAGTGGGTCCAAGTTACAAATGAGCAGCTGTCACTACTCAGTATGTGTCATCTGATGTTCTGTAAAAGATATGGGTTTGTACTTTGTACTTGATGTACTGACCCGACGCACCATGAAAGTTGTATTTTAGCTAAGTGCACGCGGTCATTAAGGTCCACTCTTACTGGAAACTGTGTATTAGAAGGTTGGCACGGTGGTTAGCACTGTTGCCTCACAGCAAGAAGGTCCTGAGTTCAGTTCCACCATCAGGGGTCTTTCTGTGTGGAGTTCTTCTCCCCATGTTTGAGTGGGTTCTCTCCGGGTACTCCGGCTTCCTCACATAGTCCAAAGACATGCAGTTAGTTATGATAGGTTAACTGGAAACTCTAAATTCCCTATAGTTGTGAGGGCGAATGGTTGTCTGTCTGTAAGTGTTAGCCTGTGACTAATGATTTTTGAATTTTAATTTAGAAATAGGGCTGCCACAAACGATTATTTTGATAGTCGACTAGTCACAGATTATTTTTGTGATTAGTCGACTAATCAGATCGTGCATCCATTGGACGTAAAACGTACATCTTATTGCACCAGCATGCGTCTGCACTTATATAATTATCATTAGCTTACAGCTTTAAGTGTTTAGGGTATGTGCTAACTAAAAATAAAGACAAGATGAGAGTTTATTAAATTTTAATGACATTTGCAGATTATTTCGATGGAGTTTAATCTGCTTGACGTTTATTCAGCTGTGTAAAAACTATAACTTTAATCTCAGCCAAACCGATTTAATCAGGAACAAATAAAATACTAAAAAAAGCCAAACAATATTATTTTTAAGTTCTCCAAGTGACTTATATATCATGTTTAACCTGAGTAGCGAAAGACGGTGGTGGGTTTGAAAACGATTTGCCGGGAGTCCGGTGTTCTCACGGGCTCTAGTGAGCCTTGCCCCCGGCTAGCTATCGAGCTAGTGGGTAACAGACATCTCTGAAAACGTTGGAGCGCTTTTGAAAGTATGTGGTGTCTTGATAAACTGAGCAGATATTTGAGGTTTACACAGCTACATTCTCGCCTGAAAACATGTTAATCGTTTATTTTGTGACCCAGAAAGAATAATAAGAGTAATATTAAAACTAAATAGCTGCCGCCATTGTTGACAACTGAGCTGGGCCGCGCTATGAATTCTGGGACACAGCTTCTTCTTCTTCGGGGTTTAACGGCAGCTGGCATCCTTGTACATGCAGTGCTGCCATCTTCTGTTTCAGTCCGATATTACACTCTTAAATACTACTACTTATTCCTGCGTCTTTTGTGATCTTACAAAGCGTCAAACGATGCGTCGACTATTAAGTTAGTCGTCCACGATTTTAATAGTCGACGTAATCGTGACTAGCTGACTAATCGTGGCAGCCCTATTTAGAAATATTAAATAAAAATAATAAAAATAATTAGGATAGCTAATGGGCGGTCCTACAGTAAAAGAGAATGGCATATACAGTATATAACTAAAAACGAACATAGCAGCACATTATCTATCAACATGTTTACAAAATAATTAGCTTGCTAAATGTAATGTTTTTTGTGTACTAACAGATTACATGGTGATGCAAAGTTACTAGACTATTATTCAAGCATATTGAGTTTGCATTTTATTTTTCACCTGAGTGCAAAATGCTCTCTTATGCTCTGGGTTTAATAAGCATCACATGATTAGGCTGTACAGAATTTAGTGTTTAACTAACATGCTGAAATAAGAGTGGAAGGTGGGTTTAAGCCATTTAAAATGGTCCTCTTAGTCCCATTTCACTTGGCAGGATGAATCAATTCAAGGTAAATTAACCACTTTCATTTTGAATAAGTCGCTGCATCTTCAGTAGTATTAGTCACACACCTTTACATCGCCCATTTACAATCCATTTATGTAATCTAATGGAACTTTTGTCTTATTGCCAAACAATATGGCACCCTATATTTCTTTGTAATCATTTAACACTTGATCCAAATCCATTCATTTTCACTTTGAGCATCCCATGTATCTTAGTTTGTTGTCCTAAATGCACTCCTCCACAACAGCCATAAACAAGCCATTTAGTATTCTCCATCGCAGCTCTTTGTAGGTTTATCACCGAATGATGCAGTGCCTCTGAATTGCTTTGCACTCCTCCTACAGTCAGTAGACACACCATTTATTTCTTGAGCGGCATGTTTTTGGGACAAGTCAGGTTGACTGAGCATTTTGAGAAAGGTCTCTGGTTAATGAAAACTTCATCAAGCTTTTGTCAGCTGGACATTTGTTTCAAAAAAAAAAAAAAAAAAAAAAAAAGGTAAACTACACATTTTAAAAGATGATCTCATGCCCCTCCCTGTTTTTGCAGCCAATCGACCAAAGAGCCTTCTGGTATACATCAATCCATTCGGTGGAAAGCGTCGTGGGAAACGTATTTACGAGCAGAAGGTGGCCCCAATTTTTCGCCTTGCCGGCATTGCGACCACTGTGATTGGTGAGTCCCTATCAGTAGCATTCCTCAACATTTAAATAAAAAATGAGTCTTGATGGTTGCCATATAGATCTCCAGTGCCACTGTGGCCTCTCGTGGGGACTGGAGAGGCTTGCAAGGATATGATTTGGCTTATAGTGCCATTAATCATGCCACCACCTTAATGGAAGCTGTGATAGTTGATAAGCTCGGGTATCCAAACACATCTATTATTCAATAAGTGTTTGTTACAGCTACACATAGTCTGGGGTATTGATGGTCCATCAGAGGGACCGCTATTCACCTTGGGCTTCCTACAGCTGCTGTAGGTTACAGGATTGTGTGTGTGTTGCTATTATATGCCTGGTAAACAGAATTACTGTTGAAATATTGTTTTTGGTTTTATAGGCTCATTTTGCTTGCTAGTATACAGTAGCTGAATTAGGTTGAGGTTTTTTTTGGGGGGGGGGGGTTGCCAGCACACTTATGCCTCTTCTGACCATTAATCTGCTCGATAGGTTCCAGTGAATGTTTCAAAGGTGAAGTACTTTCCTTGTCATGTATTTCAAAATGCATGTAATAGAGTGCTTGTTCTACCAGTCAAGCCACAAAGTGCCTAGTTATTTTGTCAGTATATTCCCTTTCATTGAATGCCTACTAATGCTTGCCATTTGATTTGTTTCCATAGTTACAGAGCGTGCCAATCATGCTGAAGACCACTTGAAAACAGAGGCCAATCTAGATAAATATGACGGGTAGGTACTTAAGCTAGGTAGCTCTTGCTTTTAGGCTTTGAAAACTGGTTCTTCACCGGGACATGAACTTGACTCTTCTTTGTTTGCTCGTACTTTAATAAAGCTACTGAGAAACTCGGCCATAGTTTGTATTAACCTCTGCTGTATTGCAGTCTGTGTTGTGACAGATTACGGATACAAAGTTCTTTGTGTTTCTCATATTTAACAACGGGAAAATATTCTGATCATCTTAATCACTAACCTTCTTTGTCAGGACATTTCTTAAATCTCTCTATGCCACAATAAATGCTTACAAAGAAAATTTATTGGTTTATAATAATAATAATAAAAGAAGATTAAACTGAGTAGATGTTGGATGTAAGTGCTCTAAAAGCACTCCAATGTAAGATTAACAGTTTGTAGCCATGTTAACTCTTTGAGATATAAAGCTTAAAAACACATCAGTCTGGTGGTTTATATTGGTAGCTGTTGATGCTGTTTCTTTTGTAGAATGGGGGTTGTTATGTTGCCGGCATATCTATTGTTGTTGGGAACGTTCAGTTTAGTTTGGTGTTATGGTAAGACTTGAAATTGTTCAAAAGGTTTGGTGCTGTTGTGTCCTAGCGTGACAGGAAATGATAAAAATGAAAGGTTCTTTCCTTTCGTGTTTTCATTACTGGCCCGTTTCAAGGTTATTCTAGATAACTAAAATTAAACTGAAAACTAAATATAAGTGTGAAAAAACACTTTGCAAAGAAAAAGGAGATTGAGACATATCCATTAATTCAAAACTCTACCGTGGTAATGATCCATAACTCAGTTTTAATGTTCAAAGCCTGGGTCATACACTGGTAGGTAGGGTCTAAAAACTCCAACAAGCCAATCTTAAAGGTTGCTTTTAAACAGTGAGGCAGGGAACAAAGGGGAGGATGGCTGTATATATGCTAGGTGGCTAATTAGCTGGTAGGAAATGTATCTGGCTGAAATATTCACAGGAAAATGGGAACAAAGAAAGGAGGTGGAACAAGCAACATTAAAAGCAGGGGATTAATTTCAAAATAAAAGTGATTAAATGGATGTGTATGGTCACAAGATGAACATTCATTATGTGGGCACAAACCTCTTGTCTGATCTAATTTCACAGTCATGAAAGTTGAGCTTTTTTGCAAGTGGAGTAACACATTTTCTACAATTACTGACAAGTAGGGCTGCCACAAACGATTATTTTGATAGTTGAGTAGTCACTGATTATTTTTGGGATTAGTCAACTAATCAGATCATGCATCCATTGGATGTAAAACGTACAGCTTGTTGCACCAGCAGCATCTGCTCTTATATAACTATCATTAGCTTACAGCTTTAAGTGTTTAAGGTATGTACTAACTAAAAATAAAGACAAGATGATAGTTTATTAAATTTTAATGACATTTGCAGATTGTTTCAATGGAGTTTAATCTGCTTGACGTTTATTCAGCTGTGTAAAAACTATAACTTTAATCTCAGCCAAACCGATTTAATCAGGAACAAATAAAATACAAAAAAAAAAACAAACAATATAATTTTTAAGTTATCTAAGTGACTTATATATCATGTTTAACCTGAGTAGCAAAAGACGGCAGTGGGTTTGAAAACGATTTGCCGGGAGTCCGGTGTTCTCACGGCTCTAGTGAGCCTTGCCCCCGGCTAGCTATCGACCTAGTGGGTAACAGACGTCTCCGAAAACGTCGGCGCGCTTTTGAAAATATGCGGTGTCTTGATAAACTGAGCAGATGTTTGAGGTTTACACAGCTACATTCTCACCTGAAAATATGTTAATCGTTTATTTTGTAACCCAGAAAGAATAATAAGAGTAATATTAAAACTAACTAGCTTCCGCCATTGTTGACAACTGAGCTGGGCCGCGCTATGAATTCTGGGACACAGCTTCTTCTTCTTCGGGGTTTAACGGCAGCTGGCATCCTTGTACATGCAGTGCTGCCATCTTCTGTTTCAGTCCGATATTACACTCTTAAATACTACTACTTATTCCTGCGTCTTTTGGGATCTTACAAAGCATCAAACGATGCGTCGACTATTAAATTAGTCGTCGACAATTTTAATAGTCGACGTAATCGTGACTAGTTGACTAATCGTGGTAGCCCTACTGACCACTGATCCAGTGTCTATGATGATGTTAATGTAAAATGAAGTGGTCAAAAGTCACAATGAAGCAATATCACTAGTAAGTTTTACTGGAATTTCAACATTTTCTATAGTTCTTTTTTTATATATATATTTGTCTGTTTCTATATCTAAATCCTGACAATAAATGAAGGTTTTCAGCTCAAACTGTACATGAAGCTGCTCAGGTCTGTGATCCAAAGTTGGCATTCAATGGCAAAATACAGTTTATCATGGAATATAAAGGGTCTCCTACTTTCCAGCTGAGTTCCCCGTTGTTTCCAGCTCCTATTCATCAGCTATTCATTCTCCCAGAGCAGGGTTAGAGTCCATTATGGTTTTACTCTGCAGCTCATATGATTTATAGATTTATAGATGAGTTGGACTTGAGAAGCTGTTATGTCTGATAGAACAGTGTGATATTCTTATTTACTGGCCTTGCACAGTTGGGCCTCCTCTTCAGTGATGTTTTTGTCAGTTCTCCAGCTGTGTAGTTATTTTCCCTCTAGCATGTGTGTGTCATTTCAAGTACATGTAACACAAGTCATTATGTGACATCCAGTCGATCTTCCCGGATGACCAGCAATCTGTGTATTAGAAGAGTCATGACTAGAGCTGGGCGATATGAGATTTTTTCATATCACGATATGTTTTTTTCATTTCAGGCGATAACGATATCTATCACGATATGAGCCAAATAACTATATTTGTAAGATTTAAATGTGCCGTTGCTCACAAGTAAAATGTGAAATAATCAGCAGCTTGTTTTTATTTAAATATTTATTTCCCATAATAAGTTCAACAGGGTAGATGTACTTAAGGAACATGAGACTTTTTCAGATAAATAAAGGCAAATATTGCAAACTACACAAAAGGCAGCCGCTAAAGCGTTTAAGTTTCAAAATAGAACAAACGAAACAGACTAAATTGTCAATTCCACTTAGAAACAAAATATTAATTCTAAAAATAAATCTTAGTTTGTTTTACAGAAGAACAGACAAAACTGACTAACTTTTGTCAATATCAAATAAACTGAGAACTAAAAGGAAATTCTCAATCTCTCCTTGTTGTATAGCTTAGCTTTTCAAACAGTTTTAACAGTTACTTTAGTCTGACAAAAGCCGAATGACGAATTAGCGCTTCCAGTCAGAGACTGAGGCTACGTCCACACGTACACGGGTATTTTTGAAAACTGAGATTTTCCGTTTTCGTTTTAAAAAATAATCCCGTCCACACATAAAGGCAGAAATGAAGGAAAACGCTGCTATGAACATGCCAAAGCAGCAGGTGGCGCTAGATTCCTAACCGTGCAGAAATGTTGGCCAATCAGAAGTCTAGAAGCCTCGGTGGGAAAAAGGAAACAAAGCTGGGGCATAGAAGCAGAACCGAGTTGTGTGTGTGGAGGGACAGTAACTGTGTGTATATGTAAGCATTTACAGTGGGGCAAAAAAGTATTTAGTCAGCCACCGATTGTGCAAGTTCCCCCACTTAAAATGATGACAGAGGTCAGTAATTTGCACCAGAGGTACACTTCAACTGTGAGAGACAGAATGTGAAAAAAAAAATCCATGAATCCACATGGTAGGATTTGTAAAGAATTTATTCGTAAATTAGGGTGGAAAATAAGTATTTGGTCACCTCAAACAAGGAAAATCTCTGGCTCTCACAGACCTGTAACGTCTTCTGTAAGAAGCTTTTCTGTCCCCCACTCGTTACCTGTATGAATGGCACTTGTTTGAACTCATCATCTGTATAAAAGACACCTGTCCACAGCCTCAAACAGTCAGACTCCAAACTCCGCCATGGCCAAGACCAAAGAGCTTTCGAAGGACACCAGGAAAAATATTGTAGACCTGCACCAGACTGGGAAGAGTGAATCTACAATAGGCAAGCAGCTTGGTGTGAAAAAATCAACTGTGGGAGCAATCATCAGAAAATGGAAGACATACAAGACCACTGATAATCTCCCTCGATCTGGGGCTCCACGCAAGATCTCATCCCGTGGGGTCAAAATGATGATGAGAACGGTGAGCAAAGATCCCAGAACCACACGGGGGGACCTGGTGAATGACCTGCAGAGAGCTGGGACCAAAGTAACAAAGGTCACCATCAGTAACACACTACAACGGCAGGGAATCAAATCCCGCAGTGCCAGACGTGTTCCGCTGCTGAAGCCAGTGCATGTCCAGGCCCGTCTGAAGTTTGCCAGAGAGCACATGGATGATACAGCAGAGGATTGGGAGAATGTCATGTGGTCAGATGAAACCAAAGTAGAACTTTTTGGTATAAACTCAACTCGTCGTGTTTGGAGGAAGAAGAATACTGAGTTGCATCCCAAGAACACCATACCTACTGTGAAGCATGGGGGTGGAAACATCATGCTATGGGGCTGTTTTTCTGCCAAGGGGACAGGACGACTGATCCGTGTTAAGGACAGAATGAATGGGGCCATGTATCGTGAGATTTTGAGCCAAAACCTCCTTCCATCAGTGAGAACTTTGAAGATGAAACGAGGCTGGGTCTTCCAACATGACAATGATCCAAAACACACCGCCCGGGCAACAAAGGAGTGGCTCCGTAAGAAGCATTTGAAAGTCCTGGAGTGGCCTAGCCAGTCTCCAGACCTCAACCCCATAGAAAATCTGTGGCGGGAGTTGAAAGTCCGTGTTGCTCGGCGACAGCCCCAAAACATCACTGCTCTCGAGAAGATCTGCATGGAGGAATGGGCCAAAATACCAGCTACTGTGTGTGCAAACCTGGTAAAGACCTATAGTAAACGTTTGACCTCTGTTATTGCCAACAAAGGTTATGTTACAAAGTATTGAGTTGTATTTTTGTTATTGACCAAATACTTATTTTCCACCCTGATTTACGAATAAATTCTTTACAAATCCTACCATGTGGATTCATGGATTTTTTTTTTCACATTCTGTCTCTCACAGTTGGAGTGTACCTCTGGTGCAAATTACTGACCTCTGTCATCATTTTAGGTGGGGGAACTTGCACAATTGGTGGCTGACTAAATACTTTTTTGCCCCACTGTAAACACTGCAGAGAGTAGAATTAACAGTAACAGTATTGTAGAAATTCATTTCACCGAAACAATAACGTGGCGCACAGTGTGACGCATGCACCAGTTTATTGTATTTCCAGACTTGCTTTCGGCACAATTTACAGTGCATGCTACTCTGTTTTTTGTCAGACTTGAAATAGCCGAAATACCTTCACACTACGGAACTTCTATGGCTCTTCCGTTCGACAATCTCTCCGGCATTGGAACCATCATCTGTTTTCTCTTCGGTCACGCTCGGTTGATTTTTCTAGTCGGCACACTCATTTCCTCCATTACGCGCTGGCTCCATTACCCGCTGGCTGCTTCCCAAACAAACACACGTGCGGCGTGGCACTTGTGCTGTACGTAACAAGTCACGCGACGTGACGCTGCGGCTGTGATTGGTTCGACTCTGCGCTACTTGATTTGGATTGGCTGACCCTTTTTTTTTTTTTTTTTTTTAAGGGGACAAGAGCGGCGAGGTCTATCGCGATAGCTTAATTTCTCTATCGAGTAAAAGTTATATCGCGATACATATCGTTATCGTTCTATCGCCCAGCTCTAGTCATGACACAAACACTTACTGAATTGTTGATTTCATTTTTCTGCCAAGGGTGGTGTGTGTTGGTGGAGATGGGATGTTCAGTGAGGTCCTTCACGGGCTGGTTGCCAGGACGCAAAATGACCACGGTGTTGACCAGAACCAACCGGATGCTGAATTGGTGCCATGTTCTTTACGGATAGGAATCATTCCTGCAGGTGAGCTTTGGGAATCATGTCATTATGAAAAATGCGTGGGAAATCTGCTCTATATGTATTGTACAGACAGAGTGGCATCAGTCTCTTCAGTCTCTTATTTTTCACAAAATAAATATTTGAAATGAAATTAGACTTTTCCAGTGAAGTTTATGTAATAAAAAAAAGTTAAACTTTAATTTTAAAAAAATGCAAATATTGACAGAAGACATTTTTACTAACTCATCACTAACTTATGCTCCATTGAAGTTTGAGCTACATTTTGATAAAATAATGTCGCCTTTATTATTTAGAAATGTATTAAAATCAGTGGAGCAGCGGTTAGCACTGTCACTTCACGGCAAGAAGGCTGGGATAGAATCCACTGACTGGGGCCTCTGATATGTGACTTCTTCCCACAGTCCAAAGACATGCATGTTATAGGTAGCCAACTTTTTGTATGTTTTAGTACTAGCAACCTATTCAGGATGTGTCCTGCCTCTTCCCCACCATTGCTAAGATGGGCTCGATCTACTCTGTAACCCTGGATTGAATAAGATGTTTTTAAAAAGAGCGGATGGATGTCACTTTCTAGTCTGTTTTTTCTGGGGGGTTTTTCTTCTGTTTTTTTTGTTTTTCTTTTTGATGGAAAAACTACAAAATCACAGGTAAACACCAACTTCTGAAGTCAAGGTCTTCTTTTTAAAACCTGCAACTTTACAATCTTTGCAGCACAAACCTTTGTAGAACATAACGCCCCGAGACATTGTGATTAGCCTACACAATTTTTATTTTTTGTTCTCAAATGAAAAATCCATGTTTTTTTTATGTTCTGTCTACACATGACATAACCCACAGCTGAATGAACTGAGGTCACACTTGTTTTTTCTCTGCTGTCAGAAATCAATTGTGACTCTTTCATAAGGTCCTGCTGTCTCAAATAACTGAGTTACAGCAAGTTGGATGATGGATGGTTATGATTTTTTTTTTTAAATAAAATTGGACTGAAGTAGTCCTACAGTTAAAAGAAAAGTCTTAAATGCATTAAATCGCACCAGAACATGATTTAGAGTCTAATTGCGATAACTTCACACTCTCTCATCCCAGCTTTCTGAGTTAAAAGCAATGATCTCTATGGCAACAGGGTAGGAGCTCCCAACAGGGGCCTGCAGAGGGTCAATCAGTCCAAGTGCCATAAATGGAAACGTGCTGAGTGACATTTTTAAATCTTTAATTTTCATGAGGATAGAGATACAGTGCATGAGGCTATCCTGTGCACAGCTTGATGTTAATGACATAGGTTTTTAAAAAGCTGCTGGGCACACAGTAAGTGATTTTTAGGCCACTTACAAGCACAATTTGGACTTTTGTCATTTTACACAAGCAGATAAATTAAAATTTTAAGTGTGTAATTTCCACTTTTCTAAAATTTCTGGTATATATTGAATGAATGTCTGTCACTGGCTGAGATAACACAATGGTGTTGGGGCCCATGGCTACCTGGTGAAAGCATTTGTTTACATGTTTGAACCATTGCTGAGTGGGTAGTTGACCCGTGGGCTAAAGTTAAAAGGAATTGGTTGTAAAGTTGTTTGTGGAATTACCACTGAACTTTCAATCAAACAGTTGTTGTTTTTTTGTTTGTTTTTGTTTCATTTCTTATGAAGAAAACATGCATCATACTTTAAAAATCACACCCATTGCTACACATACATGTTTTGCATACTGAGTATCACCTTCCTACCCACTCATCCTGCACATTTTATTGCACTACTTTTCTATCGATGTTTCTTTTTTCTTTTCTTTTCTTTTTTTTTTTGCTAGCAGATGGAACTCACAAGGTCATTCAATACAAAGTCAGAGCTATAAACTGCTTTTCCTCTGGTGTGGGTGAAACTCAGCTGTACTCTGTCTCCATGCCTGAATTAATTTATTAACTCATTCACTGCCATTGACGTCTATAGCCGTCAATTGCAGTGAATGAGTCAATGGGTTTAACTCATTCACTGCCAATGGCTGGCAGTGAATGAGTTAATGTGGTCATATGTAACACCCTATATGCACAGGAAAGGTAGTTTCCTAACACCAGTGAAGATGCTGTATATTTCAGCATTGAGCCGTGGCTTTCTAATACTTCCTCTAGAGTCGAACATTAGATTTTTGGGGAGTAAACAAAAAGTTCTCATAAAATCCAATAAAAGGAACAGACTTGATTGCAGTGGTGCAGGGTGACTTATACAGAAAAGCAAAGAGAGATGATGAATATCCAAAAAGAATAATAGATCTTAAACCACTAACATATAGCGTTTCATGATTTAGTTCAGCCTCTCTTTTATTCTTTTATTTATGCTGCACACTGCATGGAAATTTTGAGCTTTCTGCATGCCTTCCTGGTTGAAGAATTTAAAAATATTATTACTATTATACTTAAAATATTTACCATTCGCTGACAAGGATGATTGAAGAAGAAATGTATTAAATGTATTAAAACCATTCCTTTAGTAGCTATACCACACATCTTAGTACACATAAAACTGTAAAGTACTGAACATAACCACTGTTATACTGCAGAAAAATGTTCCCCATGACTGTTACAGTGGGGCAAAAATGTATTTAGTCAGCCACCGATTGTGCAAGTTCCCCCACTTAAAATGATGACAGAGGTCAGTAATTTGCACCAGAGGTACACTTCAACTGTGAGAGACAGAATGTGAAAAAAAAAATCCATGAATCACATGGTGGGATTTGTAAAGAATTTATTCGTAAATTAGGGTGGAAAATAAATACTTTTTTGCCCCACTGTATATGGGTTTTATTATTGCTGCAGTTGTGTAAGGTTAAGTTCAGTGTAATGCTTTACATACTGTTTAATGGTAGTAATGCATTATATTCTATAAAAAGTGTTTGTAGTGGCTTCATGTGAGGACCTCATATCTCTAATAAGAATCAGAATACTTTAATAATCCCCAAGGACGTTATGTGTAATAAGTCCAGAAAAACACAACTGCTGTTAAAGTATATTGAAATGTATAAATAACAAAACGGCTAAATAAAAAAAGCCTTGAGCATTGGGTGACATGGTTAACTGTCAGTATCTACTGAAGGATTAAAAATATTAATGAAAAATTAGTTAAACAGCTGGTTACACTTAACTGTCGTTCAGTCAACTAAGTGATTTCAGAGTTACTAAATCTAAAAGTGTACTTGAAGTCTGCAGCTGGTCAACCTGCCTATTAATAAAAAAAAGTTTTCTAAATCCTCTACATCAAACATGTCAGTGGTTAACGAGAGGAAACTTGTTTGTTACTGTAATAAATGCATAGATCATAACTGATCTCAGCGGGGACCAGAGACGAGCAGTTTGTCTTGCTAGTCTCAGATAATTCTCCCATCACAGACTAGATGTTTATCCTTAATGTGCAACAGAACAACCAGAAAAAGTTGCTGGTCTCTCAGCCTGCTCAGCTCCAGCCCTTTAACACCAGGTAGTGGACACACCCATGAAATGTACATATAATACAGATTCAAGTGAAATCCGAATTAAGCAGAGTTAATCCTGCTTCCTGAGACAAAAGCCCAACAACATGACAGTAATTTAAACAGTGGATGCAAAAGGGGCAAACTTATGAGACAGAACACTGTTTGAGATGAAAGAATAGAGATTGAATTTACTTGAGTTTTAACTGATGACTATTTATAGATTTCACTGGACAAGCAGTCCTTCCCTTGCTTGCCCTGATGGGACACTGCTGCTTTATTGTGCTAAATGTAGTATGAACTAACTACAGTTAGGTGTCAGCATCTATCTCAACTGAACACTTAATTTGTTCATTTAGTTTTCTTTGCTACTGGAAACATTTTCAGGTAACACAAATTAGACAATTTTGATTAAAAAAAACCCAAATATTTTAAATCAAAGGTCTGCTTTTTTTGGTTTGAGGCTGTTTTTAAGATACTGCCAGTGCAGCCATGAATATATTCATGTACTGAGGATTGAAACAGCTAAAATATCCTTTTTGGAGCAGCTCTTAAAAGCATCTAGCGTCCATTGTTTTCCCAGAGACAAAGATGATCTAACTGCTGAGATGATTTTACTGGCAAGACAGTTTTAGGGGAAACACAGATAAAAAATGGAGCATCTCCACTGAGGATTTGCCTTGCGACAGTTTATGCTCTCTCCTCAGAATATGCCAGCAAGCTATTGTGGTTGAGCAACTTAAGGGGAATAAAACATTGAAGATCTGAGCACTAAACATCATTGAAGATCTGTGTGCAGCAGTTATATTCATTCAAAGTCAGCTGGCTTTTACGGAGTAGCTTTAGAAGACTGAAATGGCACATGTCACCTTTTTTATGCTCAGCAAAATAGCAGGCAGTGCAGGGCTGTCAGGAGCAATCGGAAAGTGTTTCGGATGTGATTATGAAGCTCGGAGGGGAAGAAGCAAAGGCCAGATAAGTGATATTCATAGAAAGTCAGAAAAAGCAAGAGAGGGAGCTCATCTTCATACTCATCTGTGTGTCCGCTACTGAATGACAGGCCTGATCTTCCCTGTCACGCTTCTGTGAGCCAGCTCAAAACATCACTGGTTAGATTTCACTCTCCTCTCTTTGCTCTCTTGCTCGCGCTCTCTGTCTTTCATCAGTGGCAGTAGGTCTATATTACCACTTGAGGATGATCAAAGTAGGGCAGATAGGTCTGAAATTACACCATGTGGTGCAGAAAGAGAGATACTGGCTGATTACCTCTCAAGTTGAAAGATTTAATGTCAAACTCAACATTTCTCACAAAGCGGGGATGCCTCTTATCCCTCATTTGTTGCTTGAAGAGAGCTGATGATAGCCTGGAGCCTGGAGCTATCCGATCAGTTAACTTTATGACTACGATGTCTCCTTGCTTCCGTCTAGTGAAATTATTCAACTAAATTCCCTTCCCTTGGTCAAAGATTTGAGAGACGTGACCCTGCTTATGATGTGTAAGGACTGATTTAATTTATGAGAGTATGTTTTACACACACTATCAGCATCTTGGAAAACTTAAGTGCCAACAGTGTCTGCTAAGCTGCTACACAGTCTCTTCTGATTAGCTGGAAGGCGTTCATGACAGAGTACCCATCACATATCCTGAGTGTATATTGCAACCTTTAGAATTACTGAGAGTTGAAGACAGGAAAATATCATATCTGCTCCACTTCCTGTCTTAAGGAGGAAGACATGGATTTAAAAGGAAAAAGGCCTTTCAGTATGTACCTGTGAATACATGGTAAATGGCCTGTATTTATATAGCGCTTTACTAGTCCCTAAGGACCCCAAAGCGCTTTACATATCCAGTCATCCACCCATTCACACACACATTCACACACTGGTGATGGCTGCTACATTGTAGCCACAGCCACCCTGGGGCGCACTGACAGAGGCGAGGCTGCCGGACACTGGCATGGTGACAGTTACTATGGCTACGTTCACACTGCAGGTCTTAATGCTCAATTCCGATTTTTTGATCAAATCCGATTTTTTTTTGTCTGCTCGTTCACACTACAAATAAAATGCGACAGTAAACGCGCTCTAGTGTGAACGCTCAAAGCGGCCCGCATGTGCAAAAGAAGACGTCACACACAACGCGCTCTGTTTAGACCCAGAGCAAACAATATTGTTTGACTGATGGCCCTTAATATAAAGACTTCGGACTTCATGTTTCCCAATTTTTGCTTTAAGTTCAGGAAGCGTTCGCGATGTCTTCTCAGGCGCTGATAATTGGCGTCTGTCTTGTGTCAGTGACGTAAAAGACGGATTTAATGCGACATGACCGTTCACACAGCAGTCGCTTTCTGAAACATCGGATATGTATCGGATTCAGTACCACATACAAAAGTGACCCAGATCGGATTTGAAAATATCGGATTTGTGCCGTTCACACTGTCATACCATGATCGGATATGGGTCGCATAGGGTCAAAAAAATCGGATTTGATGCGCTTTTGAACGTAGACTAAGATGCATCAAACAACCAAACCAATGCTGGCACGTAAAAAAAACAACAAAAAAAACAAAAAACAAAGCATAAAGAATAAGATGTGCTTTTTTCATTATTAAATATAAGCATAATTAGCAGGAAAGGGACCGTTGACTTATTAGTTGATTGTATAAACCACTACACTCCAGAGCCACTGATTAGATGTATCCACATCTTTGAAAACCCAGACAAACAAAGAGAGGATACAACCTTCTGGTAAATTAAAGAAGTATGTCATTTTTATTTCTTTAACCGGAGCGCATCTTTGTTTCCGTAACCCAACAGGGTCTACTGACTGTATCTGCTTTGCTACAGTGGGAACCAACGATCCAGTTACTTCTGCTTTACACATCGTTGTGGGTGAGTGGAAATTGCTGAAAGAATATGAAAAACTTACAAGAACCAACAACCTTTGAAAGATTAGACTAATTTTAGTTTCATATTCATGTTATTTTTTGTGTTTTGTTTTTTTGTTTGTTTGACTATCTCAACAGGTGATTCGCAGCCAATGGATGTGTGTTCAGTTCATCACAATGACGTCTTTCTCAGATACTCAGTCTCATTGCTTGGCTACGGCTTCTATGGAGATGTGCTTTCAGACAGTGAGAGGAACAGATGGCTTGGCCCTGCCAGATACGACCTGGCAGGTATGTGGGCCATCAGTTTTCTAAAATCTGCCTAGATCATTTAACCTTTTATTTTTAACTCTTGGCTCACTGTTCTTAAACGCTATCAATCTCACAATGAATTGTTTTAAAAAAGATTTAACCTGGAGTTCATCCCAGGGCTTGCTGGCTTTGTAAAGGGTCCAGACATCAGCAGCAGGATCAACAGTTTTCCTAACACCATGATTAGATGAGATGGTCTGCAGAAACCTCTACATATTATTGTTATTGTTACTATTATTATTATTTTTATTATTATTGTTTTTTTTGGTCTAGGCTTCAACGCTATGATGACAGATAGGAAACTAAACTAGAGCCAGCTGAATAGAAATAAGCAATTTTCATCCACAAAAATTGAGCTCCACTTATCCAAAATAGAAATCCATAAATTTAAACTCATCTTTTTACTTTAATTTACACTTCCTGGTTGCAGGTATGCACAAAAAAATGAGGTGTGATCAAAATGTTCTCTAGTCATGTTATGTCCCAGTGTACTTGGTGCCTGTGATGTGTGCTGTGTGTCAGAATGGTCATTGATTTTCAATTTCAAGGAGTGGAAGGACTCACATGGAAGTGGTTCGGGCTACCGTTGGGCTTGGAAACTGTGGACCATTCCACTGTGAACTGCAGAAAAGTGCTTAGATGTAGCTGTAGGCCCGGCTCTCACCAACAATGATCCTCCAAGCAAAATTCAAGTCAATTTGAAAGACAGCTTGATGTTTGCTCTTTTGCCATTTGAGGATTATCGTAAAATCGCACAGCGCACAGCGCAAGTGGACAGAAGGAGGCTAAGATAGCATCCACACTGGAAGCTGTCTAGACGTGTTCCCAAATGGAAAACTTGACCAAAGTTAAATCACTTAGGTTTAGCCCTGTTTAAAAATAACAATAACACCTTTATTGTGTTCACGTTTAACACAGCATCCTTACAGGTGTCACAATTTGGCAGTTATGATCATTTGTAGGAGGAGTATATAATAAACTCTAAATATTGACACAACTCTGCATGCGATAGCAGCAAAGACCAAACAACACCCTTTGCATATTTGCTCGGACACAGTGCCAGCATTTGATATGGTGATGCAATAAGAGACCGATGGGTGGATGAATGGATGGACAGGTAGTTAGTATAGGTAGACAACTGAACCCACAAGGGAAATAATTGTATTGCAGCAGCAGGATAAAGAATAAAAGGTAGTGCAGCCTACAATAAATAAACAGCATAGTTAAAATAAAAGTGCCACAGGAGCACTGTGAGTGCCTTATGCTGTGAGGGAGTGCAAAAACTTTACAAATACAACTACAGAAAATCAAAATGAAGTTACAGAAGAAAGTGACATTGTGCAAGAGAGTTGTGCAATTAATAAATAATATGAATGCAATAAGCTAGAAAGGTTTTGGTTTTTTTTTGGTTTTTAAAAATCAAACTTTTATGCAGTAATCAACAGTGATCAATAAAGTGGTTCTGCAGGGTAGGGGGTTACATACTTGCCTAAAAAGTGAAAGCTGATGTGTTGTGTTTTGTTTGTTTGTTTTTCTAGTAAAACCTTAAAAAAAAAAAAAAAGAGTTCAGGTTGAAATTAAGCACAACAAAATAAAACACACGGCACATTTGGATTCTGCACTCACACTGACTGTGTCTCCTTTCCAGGTGTGAAAACCTTTCTGAGCCACAACTACTACGAGGGCACAGTCTCTTTCCTCCCCGCCGAGGACGACGTGGGGAATCCGAGGGACAAGCTGCAGTGTCGATCCGGGTAAATGAAAAGCTATCGCTTTATTTCGGGTTTTCAGGAAAGTTTCATCCTTTTCCAAAAAGTGCCATCACTGTGTAACTCGACAACTTATTGTAGCATAAAATGTGACATGACCGAGCTACAAAAGGCTTTAGACTTATAAGCCGAGCCGGGTTTCAGATGGACCGAATGCATTCCTATCAAATGCATCATTTAGGCTTGTTAAAGTTTGGAATGTCAGCAGGGAGACTGATGTTTTAATCAAAGTGTCGCTGATATTTCAGGTGCAGCATCTGTCAGCACAACCGCTCATCAAAAGACACGCACAGCGACGTGTCGGAGGAGAAGGAAAAGCCAGGCAAAGGTACGGGTTCGGGTTTATTACTAGAAATGTACCGCCTTAATCACACAGGAAAAAGTGCATTTCTCATTTCTCTACCTCGTTATCTGCTTGTTTGTCTAGTTTGAAACCATTGCCAGGCTTCTGATACATGTGAAAATGAGTATTTTTACAGGCTGGAGTTTTAAGAATAGAGACAGGAGAAGAAGGGGGAAAAGAGGAGAGGAGACAATCCCACGCTGGCTGTCTTTTCCCTTGAAGTCGTACACATAAAACAGGGGAAGATTTGCATTTTTCTCTCTTTTTCTGCGAAAGATTAAGTACCTGAGGTGGACTGAGTGTAAATAACCGCATCATCTTCTCCCTCGCAACATTTCGCTCCTGGGTTTTCTGTTGGGTTGATTTTTTTTCTTCTCCTTTTTCTTCTTCCTCTTTCTCTCCCGCAGCACGGCAAAATTCTTGATGAGATTCTTGATGAGTTATTGATGAGAAAACGTAAAGTGATTTTTAGTGACAGTGCATAGCTCCCCTGTTATGCCCCCCCCGGAGCCGCCTTCTTTTTTTCTTTTTTTTTTTCCTTTTTAACCTATTGATTTACCGAATCTCCAGCAACCAGCCCTCGCGCCTACTTTGCGAGGTTACATGTTCCCAGTCGGACTCTTTCTGTCTGCACAGGACCGAGGACGACAGCCACCTCCTGCTCTCCCTCTGACCATTTGCACACGTACACACACACTTTATTACCCCCAACCCTCTCAAAACCGCGACACCGCAGCAGAAGCCCTCTGGAGCCAGATGAAATACTGACTCCTGTGTTAGTGTGTGTTAGTGTGTGTTAGTGTGTACTCTGAGCTGCAGATGATCTGTGCGTGTGTGTGTTCTCTAATTAGTGTCAGGATGTTAAATTCAGCAGTATCTTCTCTTGGCTATCTGGCACTCAGGGCTCCTCTGGAGTGTTTGTGTTTATATTTTTTTTAATTTTTCGCCTGTTTTAAATATAAAAGCAAGCGCAACCTGTTTGTGTATCTGTGCGGGCCGTGTGACCAGTTTCCACTAATCAGAACAAAATTTGGCTCTGCCAGCACTGACAGGGGCTTTTGCCTCACGCCACTGCTGCTGTTTGTTTTGTGCTTTTTTTTTTTTCTTCTTCCTGTCTTCTTCACTGGTGAGGGAAATCTCAGACAACTGCTAAATCAATGAGGCACGACACACTCCCTCACTGCAAATGAGCCAGCCTCTCCTGCAAAAGCAAACACTCATTTGGAAACATTCTCCAAACGCAGAGCCTACAGTCCACCGTTGGATGTCTTGTTGTTGTTCTTTAACTTTTACATCACTGCTTTCCAATTAGAATACTGTTGTTTTAAAGTAGCCTCGGTGGGCTTGTTATCATTGGTTCGCGTTATCACCTCTGTAAGTTTGCTTTTGCAACGTGTGTGTGTGTCTGTGTGTGTTGGGGGGGTGGGTAATGAATCGTTTTGCTTTCCGAGATCACATAATTTTCCCTCTGAGGTGCTCGCGGAGCAGTCAGATGCTAATTTGGATGTCTGTGATCACTTTTTTCCAGCTTGCTGCAGCGACTATCACCCTGGTGACAGACACCGGCGGTCCCGTGGGTGATAGCACTGTGTCTTTGATACGCCATCGCACAAGTAAACAGCCACTAATCTCGGAGGAACAGAGTGGTGATTTGTGAAGTGCAACCATCGCGTCTGTCATTCGCGGTATGGGAGGCCACGCGTGCCATTTAATCATAACGAGCAAACTCGCGGTTAACCCATCAGCCTTCCACCTTTGTACGACTTCCTCTTTCTTTTGTTGACCCTTACCTCGTCGTGCTTAATTGCGTTTCGTAGCGGAAGACTCGCAGCCTTGGTAGATTGGTGTCGGCGGGGAAGTTTCTATCTTGGCTCAGTCAGCGGGGTAGCTGCACTGAGAACGGCTGCCAAGACATCTGGATCTTAATGGACCCTCATCAGCATCACTATTGCTCTGTGACAAGCTTGGAGCTTAACCCCAGGACTCATAAAGACTTAGCAAAATGCAGAAAATATTTCAAACCCACATACCTGATGGTGCACTGATTATTCATTTCAGCTTGATAATGGACCCTTCTGGACAAGCTCAATGAGGGTTTTTTTTCCATCTCTTATCTCAGTTGTACAAGTACATAGCTTGAGGTTTTCAGAATTCTCCAAAACGAAATTAAATGTGGCGTTTTTTGCAAATGTGGCAGAGCTGCAGCCGAATTGCAGGTAAAGTTCCAGTGAACTTAAAATCTCTTCAGCTCAAGGTTTGCTTGTTTAAGAGTCTCAATGTCACATGGAGGAGTTTGAATATTGCAGAGACAGCAGAAGAAGTTAAGCAAAAGCACAAATGGACAAAAGCAAACTGATAACCTCACACTTTTAAAAGATTACCTTCGACCGCTTGAGGCGGGGTTGTGAAAAAAGTATTTTTTTTTTCTCATTCACCACCACTTGATTTTTTTAGTTTTTTGCTGCTAACTCACCATTTCCCTCCATCAACATGACACATTTAATTCCAAGTGGAGTGCACTTAAATAAAAGTGAGTGTGGTTATTTGGAGCATACAGCACCGGCAGCTTTGGAGCTCTGTAGTGTGGTTCAGCAGTGCAATGGATTACTACACATTTGGCAACCTCATATGGAATACTGGAAACCAAGTCAAGTTTTTAAAGGTTTTAAGGAGAAAGATGCTGACATCCAGCAATCAAAAGTTAGAAATGTGCAACTGAATGAAACTCGCTGAACTCACTGTTGACCTTGGTAGCAAAGATTCTTTTCAAACACAACAAATGCCAGCTTCCTAGTGTGTAAACCTATTTGATGTCCAGTTGCGCTTGTGTGGAAATGGAGCAGGTGTGTCAGGTGAGGAGCTGGAGAGGAGAAGTGGCCCATCTCCTGCACGCTCTACCAAAGTAATTCCAGGAGTAATTCTGGAAATTTGGACGAATTTATGCTTAGGTGTCCAAACTTCATTGGAGAAGACTGCCATGCGTAAAGTTCACGTAACTCTGAGTTAAAGGCAGTATATCTCTCTGCTGCATTGATATGAAACTGAACTCTTCTGCAAAGGTGTGTTTAAAGTGAAAAGTACTGTTTGGGTTGCGTGCCTCTTACGATCACAAAAGGGTAATTATGGTTGTTTTGCATTACAGGTAATGCAAATCAACAGTAATCGCACAATTTAATAGTGTTTACATGTAAGTTTACTTTGCAAGTGTCACAGAACAATTTGCAGCTTAAGCTGCTTTGTGCCCACAGTTTTGCAATCAGACTGCATGTAACACCTAACACACTTATATAAAGCACCATATTTGCTGACTTCCAAGTTGGCTTGCAAACTGCAACCATAAACTGTATAGGTGCACTTCGCAGACGCACATATCTTTTAGTCAGCGCTGAGCAACAGACTGCTGAAACAGTTTTATCTTCTGTTGACACACGTGACGGTCAAAGTGGCTACACCCAAACTAAATCCAAACAGGTGGGTCATTTAAAAAAAAAAATACACTGCCTTAAAGATGTTAAGAAGGGGAAAAGTGTATGTAAACGGGCTGCAAAGACGTTCTTTTTATAGCTAAAGTCGTGCACTTTAACATCAGTCTGTGTGGATTGACTCACCTTTGGAGCCAGCCTCAAGTGGCCATCAGAGGAACTGCAGCTTGAGGAGTAACATCTGTGTATGAATGACTTCACCTCATCTAGTCTGTTCTTACTTGTAAACCTAAATGTGTTGATGTTGGTTTCAGATGACAGCAGTGACTGGAATGAGATCCATGGAAAGTTTATTGCCATTAACGCAGCCAACATGAGCTGCGCTTGTCCTCGAAGTCCAAAAGGCCTGTCACCCTTCGCCCACCTCGCTGACGGCAATGCAGACCTGATCCTGGTGAGGAACTGCTCCCGCCTGGACTTCTTCAAACACCTTCTTCGACACACCAACAAAGACGATCAGGTGGGCGTACGCAGCTGCGCTGTGTGCAATCAAATCTCAATGCACTTGCTATTACCGAATAGGCATGCAGCAGTTAAGATGCTTTTCCCCTAATATGCCTAAACTGTCGATAAATGTAAAGCGCGGGGCATGCTGTGCGTAATCTTACTGAATGGAAAAGACTGCAATTCGGATCCAGCAGGGATAACAGAAGGAATCTTCAGATAACAGTGAAGCAGTCCTCTGTCAATCATCGTGTTAAACACTACGCACAGCATCGAGTTCAACATGATGACTTTCCAGTCTGTGCACAGATGGATTGAGTGTGTTGAGCCTGTAATCGAGTAAGCAGAAGGAAGAGTTTGCCCACTTGCTGTGCTAGCACCTCCCTTTGCTGACTCTGCTCAATTTCTCAACTCTGGTTCACTTTAGTTCAAATGCCTTAGCCCTTATGCCTTCCCACGTATCATAAATAACCTCCACCCTAGTCCAGAGAGGCACCGGTAATCGCTGCATCAGGGATACACTGTATGGGAGAGCAGGCTCATACCAGACTAATGCCCTCACAGGATAGCACAAGTATTACCAGGGGTAGTCTAGTGATTAGTAATAATTACCTCAGGAAGGACCACAGGAAGTTTATCCCATTCAGAGGGATCTCAAGTAATTTTATCTGCACCGGCTTCCTTGGTAAAAGTGTGAATTTCCAGTGTTTTTAGCCCAAGCCGGCATCGTGAGGCGATTTCTAAATGTCAGATTTTCCTTTTCAGTTGTGCCCTGATATTTAAATCACAAAGGTAAAATATTACCTGTGATGTGGTTTGATTCGATGATTTGATAGATTTCCAGTTTTAAAGTTGACATTATACAGCGGCACAGAAAGGCAAACATTTCGATGATGATAAAGTAAAGAAAATGGTATTCAGAGCAGAGCGCAGAGGCGGGTGCTGTTACAGTGAAATTATCAAGCAAAGGGAAAGATTTTGCTGCTCCGAGTGACACGAAGCGTGTCTCCAGTCCCAATTAAATATTTTAGCATCTAGATGACTCAGAGAAATGTGCATGCACGACATAAAATTACCAGCCTTCACTGGCAATGCTGCTGAATGTAGGAATTAAAATGACTTTGACTGCTGAGGATTTCCCCTGAATGCTATAATCCAAACGCTGAGAGTCAAAAGCAAGATATTAGCAATGGGACACAGTTTGGTTCTGTTTATCTATTACCTCCGATTTGTCTGGGTCTAATTAGCAAACGGTAGCGCGATGCTCGATTGTCCCAATTTCCCAAATGGAGAAGTCGCTCTTTGTTTCTGTTTTCAACAACAAACAATGTAACTAATGAATATTTATTTGTCAATCAGAAACTTTTCCAAACAATCAGCAACTATCAATTATAATCAAATACCACTATTACCAAGAGTACCACAGTGTCTTAATTTAAAAAAATAATTATCATTAAAAACATTGAATATATGGTACTAATAAGATGGCCATTATTATTCCATGAGCTGGGGAATTCAGTTTGAATGACTGTGCAACTAATGCCGCTCCGTTTTTATTCACGGATCATTCAATCACCTTTACAAAGTAAAGGTACAAAACAAACAGAATTTTCACTTCGTTTTAATTATTAATGAAATGATACATGATGTTTATTTAGCAGTTTTCAACATTTCCCTCCCTTTTAATGTTTGCAAATCAAGCAACTGGTTTGTTTTACATGATTACACAGAATGTTTTAAATTCTGTGTTTAATGATAACTCGAACTAAATTCGAGTGTGTTGCATACGGGCAACACACATTGAATGGAACATAAGGGAAATTTTAAAAACATAGAGACATTAATAACTGCTGTGTGTGTGTGATGGAGTTTGCACATTTTTTCTGGGGGGTTAGTTTGTTTGCCCGTCTGTTAAGGAGGTACGGGTACATACAGGTCCATATATATACACACACACATGCTACGATCATCGTAGTAAGTAGATGTTGACATAGAAGTATGTTTCAGAGAGCATGTTAGCCCTGGCTATTTGAGCTTGATAAGCTAGCATTGCTGTTTAAAGCTTGTTTTATATTACACACTCACTTGTCACAGCTGTGTAAGGAAAAGAAAAGGAAGTCTCGTTAACCACCGTCCAGGAATCGCAGATGTCTGAATGTGATAATGGCAACGAAAAATGATGACATGCTGCATCTCTAGGCTGTCTTTGCCGCTTTACTTGCGGCACAGAACAGGAGACGAGTATGAGTAGGGTGATCGGGACTTTGCGTCAGAGTTCAGCTAATATCAGCATCACTGTCCAGCCAAGCAGAGAGAAACAAGGAGTGAGAAGCCACTAAGCGTATTCATGGCCTTGTCAGAAAGCCTTTTAGGCAGACCATCCAGCATGAATGCAAAGCGGCTGCAGTCATAAAGCGGGTCTGATGTGAAATAAATGGCTTTCACTCCACTTTCAGGATGAGAGAGGGTCAGAAAGAGAGGGGAGGAAGGTACGGAAAGAAAGCAAGACAAAACAGAGAGGAGTTTAGAGAGAAAGTGGCACCCTGTGAAGTTTAAGAAAATAGGTTCAGCTCTGTCCGTGCGCTTTCTGCAACACTGACGGAGATGAAAGGGGATTTTTGACAAAATAATTTCTTTTCATCTTTCTTTTCTCTTTTCCTTCACTCCTCCAGCGTTCACACAGTTTTCATGCACTTGCATGTTATCTGACCCGCATCTCTCCCTTTTGCCTGTTTACATCTGTCACTGGAAAAAGAAGGAAAAAAGGCCCACATGTTGATATAAGGACGTTCCGTAAGAAGACAGTAGGAAAAATACAATGTTTACTCTACACACAAGGAGCCTGTAAACTAAATTTAAGTGTAATTTTTCAGGAAAATGGGATTCTCTGATCACTGGATGGGGCTGTGGCTCAGGTGGTAGAATAATAATAATGTATACTTTATTGATCCCTGTGGGGAAATTCCTCCCTGCATTTAACCCATTCACTCAGTGAAGCAGTGGGCAGCAATTGGGCGCCGGGGAGCAGTGTGTAGGGACGGCATCTTGCTCAGGGGTGCCTCAGGGTAGCCGTTCAGTGGATTTGAACCCCCGATCTTCCAATCATGGGGCCACCACTCTACCTACTGAGCTATCCCTGCCCTGAATGGGGCACCTACCAATCAGAATGTCAGTGGTTTGATCCCCAGCTCCTCCAGTATGCATGTTGAACTAGATGGTGAACTCCAAGTTTCTCCTGATGGATCCATCAGTTTGAGAAATCTTCAGGAAACAGAAGTTTTGGTTTGGGGCAGTGTAGACAGAGATCAACGAGGACCTTGACAAAGTCATGGGACCCGTCTGCGTTCCCACTACCACACTTGCCCAGGTTCCTGCAGTGATGGGCACCTGCTGGGCTTTGAAAGATCGCAGGGGTATTTTAGAAAAGTGAAACAGCATAAAGGGCCTTTCATGGGTTTTTATACAGAAACGAATCCTGTTTCTCATTCGCAGGTCGTAAGGTCAGTGTACAATCCACTGTTTTGTCTGCACTTGATTACTGTGATATTGTTTGTATGCATGCTTCTTATCCACCTGGAAGCCTCGATTCTGTGTGTCACGGTCCATCACGATTTATTACAGGCGATTCTTTTCTTACTCGCTGTGGCATCGTGTATGGAAAAGTGGGGGGGTCCTCTCTATCATGTTTATTTACAAGGCCCTGCTGCAAAGACTTCCTGCTTGCCTCTGCTCCTTAATCAAATTTAAAGACGGTGCTTAGAATATCGGGTCACAGGACACTTTAACTTGAGCTGTGCGTGTTATTCATGCCGAACTTGAAAAAACTGGATTTAAATACTTCGCTATAATTGAGGAAAACAAAGCAGTCTCTGGGATATTTCAACGTTGTTCTTGATTTGTGATCACTCATAAAGTGCAGTTTTGATATATAGCTGGAAAAAGAGATTGCAATATCAGTGAGACTGTTCAAATAAAGGATTTAATAATAACAACAATGATAATGTACAACACAACAGCGGCATTGTTTCCTGGGGTTTGTGTTGCATATGAATGGTTTGTACATTTGCACAGCAAATGGAAATGAAGAATGACAGGGAGCGTGTGTCTTATAGTACACATAAAGAAATGAGCAGGCGGGGGAAAAAATGACAGCACAACACAAATCTAACAGTCAGTGAAGTGCAAACAGCTTCCTGTATGACTGGGGAAATATGGTGCACAAAATGAGGTCATGCAGAGGTCAGAAGATGCACAAGAACCTGCAATGTGACTACACTGTCCAAAACATGAACTAGTTGTCGTTATTTTGAGCAAACTGAGATTAAAACGACGATCATACGCGTGATTGGCACATCCATAATATTATAACAGCACCTGAGCTGCAGTGAATGTGGGGGAAAGTGTGGATGCCCCACATATGCAAGGTCTCTACAACCTCTTTGAACGACCAGGCTAATGTGCCATAAGCATTTCTTTGTCTGTTTAGTGTTCTGTTAATGAATGTTGAATAAATTTTGATCACTGTAGACAGGAGTTATGAGGATTTTTTTTTTTTTATGATGTACTGTAACAGTGAGAACAGTGTTTAACAGTTGTTATGGTTACAGATGGTTGTGTAGTAAAACAGCTTAAGATTGTTCATGCCATTGTTTTTTAACTTCCAATAAAATGTCAGTAAATCATTATGGCTATAATGTTATCATGTGTTAGGAAAAACGGGACATGTGATAGTAGATGTGCTTGCTCTGTGAAACTTTAATAATAATAGTAATAATAGCAATACATATTATTTGAGGGTGCCTTTCAAAAACCTAAGGTCACCTTACAAAAGAACAAAATTAATAAAAGGAGCAACAGTCATAAAATACATAAAATAAGTTAAAATTGCAAAACAGAACTTGACAACAGATAAAATCAGCACTAAAGCGAATAAGCCAGTTTGAACAGATGTTTTGAGCTGTGACTTAAATGCAGGAAGAGAGTTTATATTTCTTATTGCTGGAGGAAGAGATTTCCAGAGCCAAGGAGCAGAGCGACTGAAGGCTCCGTTCCCCATAATCAAGGGTTAATCATTCATTTATTGTTGTTAGACAAGCATTTATACATTATATATTGAGCTGTAGTTCAAAATTTGGTGGAGACACTTATTATGAGGAAATTCTAATTAGAAATTCTTTTCTAAAATGCTGTTTTCCATCCTCACTGTTCAGTACGTCTTATTTCCTTGTGACTCTGAATGAAGAAACGTTGATTTAGTCGAGCACTAAAACAAAGATGAGCTCTTGTGTCGGCTCTCAAGCTGCTCACTTTGAAACCTTTACAGGTGATCCGGGAGCATAACATCTGCAGCATCTGTGAGAACATCTGTTCCTTTGTCTATCTTATCTGTCCGTCTTCTCCCCTTTCATCATTTCTCATGTGGGTCTGCCTTTCTCCCCCAGTTTGACCACCCTTTTGTAGAGGTCCACCGGGTGAGGAAGTTTCGCTTCGAGCCAGAGCGCCACATACTGGTTTCACTGGAAGACCTGAGCGAGCCTGCAACAAAGACTGGCTACAGCACTCCCCTCGGCAGCTGGAGCTGCGATGGGGAGATCCTGCCTGAGGTTGCCATTCAAGTCAGGTAAATGACAACAGAATCATGTGTGACTGCACAGACAATTGTGCGACGTACGCTACGAGGCATCATAAGAGATTCAACCAAGGTCTTACTTGTAGAAATACTGCATTTGGCTCAGGTGAGGAATGATGTCATCCAGGTCATGGTAGTCTTAATCTCAGACTCTCAGGGCAGCGTTATAGGTGGCACCTATAATGTTGACACCCCTTCCGAGACTCAAATGATTACAAGGTGGGTCATTAACTCTGAGGACCACCTCCAAGGGGAAAATCCCACTAGGGGTTAAATACCTGGGAATATCCGGACCAAAGAAACCTCTGTGGTAAGAGGTTAAACCCCAAAAGGAAGACTTTCAGTACAGTTACATGGTCTACTTAGATGCATATTTGCATACTCGTATAAGATCCTCTGGGTGATTTATAGAAACATTTGGTGACTGCAGTGAACATGTGAAATTGCCTGGAATACACTAAGGTGTTTAAAAAAAATGAAAAAAGAAAAGAAATCTCTCAAACTTGGGGAAACAAACACTGGAAAAACAATAAAATGCATTTTTATTTATAAGTTGTGATGAATGTTTTGCTCATATATTAGACATTTTAATGCTTTTAAACTCTACTTTGCCTGGTAAAGAGGAGCAAACCTCGATAACTTCTTTTTACCGTCTTATGAAGCTTGTCACTAAAAATGAACTCTGTGCGGCGGAGCGGTAAAGACGGGCCTGGATCACTCGGCATAGATGACGACTGGCAAATGGTTCTGAATTGAAGCACATAATATTGTAGGAACAGTATAATGGATGAAGTATTGAAATACGTGCGGGGCTCATACCTATTGCATCATCATGGCTGGATATTTGTGGTAAAGACTTTCCTTTTGGGTATTAAGCTGTAATCTTGGCTTAAATTGCCCCAAATGTTCCTGAGTATTATGTCTTAAAGCGTAAGTAGAAACAGATTATGTTCTGTATGCCTGACAACTCTGTATTCACAGTGCACTGAAGTAAAACTCAGATGTACAACTTTTAGCCGCTGCTTTGATCTAAACTGAAATCGTAGAAAAAAGCCTGTGGACTTGGGTGACCGTGACTTTGCCTTTTCGCCTTGGTCGTTTATGGCTTTGAAACACCTAAAGGTACTGGGTAGATGGCTGTGAAAAGCTGTTCAGACATGCATGTTCCTTGATCCCAATGACTTCTGTGAATCCTGGATTTTAGCCATTAAAGATCGAGACATTCAGATCAGCCTTAGATAACTGTTTTTAGTGAGAATTGTTAAACATTAGCATGGTTACATGCCAGAACAGGTCAGCAGACTGATGACCAGAGACCTAGAAGTGTCTAACAGTGCAAGCAAAGAATACCTTTGACTGGCATATTAGAGGGTGGGCAATATACAAAAGGTTTACCTAACTAACGAGATCCTCTAAATGTCCTCTAAAGAGCAGCTGCCGTTGACAAAGTGATGACTGCTTAAGTGGACTGAGTTTTAGGATGGTGAACATGGACCTTAGGTTCTAGTCACACAGGCATGGAGACCAGTTGGCAACCATCAGTCGGGAGAGTTTTCCTCAACTGTTTGCAAGTGGTTTCTGGAGTTAGCTGCAGTCACTTTAGTTAACATGGAAGATACCAAACTACTCGACAAGTAGAAAACTGGTTGGGGAATGCACATTTTTTCCTAGTTAGCGGAGATTGCCAGGGACTTACCAACTGGGCTCCAGGCTTAAGTCAGCGGCCCCCAACCTTTTTTGCGCCACAATATTTTCACGAGCTGGCCTTTAAGGAGTTGCGGATAAATACAACAAAATAAAACCAGTACCGGTACCAAAACAAAGAAAATGTATTCCTAGCACAAGGGAAAAGACCCAGGGAAACTGAGTTAACGATAAAAACGATCAAAAATAACGAAAAAACCCTGAAAACCATCAATTTCACACCTGAGCCTCAACTCTCGTGACCCGGTACCAAACGACTCGCGGACCAGTATCGGTCCATGGCCCGCTGGCCTAAGTGACCGAAGACTTATTAGGCTGATAACATGTTCGCATGGCAATGCTAGCTTGGCTACAAGCTATCCAAACTTTTAATATCTGTCAGTGACCCATCTAGGGTTAGAGGTACAGGCAAAAGGAAGGGTTTTTAGCAAAGAAACTATAATGCCCAAATCTACAGTTTTACTATTTTGGCTAAATAATTCTAGTGGTCTGCTAGATGCTAAGGAGTTATATGAGAAAACTTGAATTTGGAAAGAAAAAGCAGGAAAAAACATGTAGAGGATTTAAAGATCTAACAACGACAATACTCTGTGTGTAGCTAAATTGTCAATATAAAAGAAGGGCTGGTGATAAAGATGTCCTCCTGTGTGGCGAGACAGAAGCGAGAGCAGCAGTGCCATTAGCACCACTAGTGTCCAATAGTTTCTGGTCAGGAGAGTCTTTCACTGTTCCCCGCTGTACAATCTTGGCAACTCAATGGAATTAGCCCCCCTCATTATTCTGGCCCTGTCCACACTTCAGCTTTCCCCGCTATCAGATCTCTATACAGCCGGCGTGGCACTGCTTGACGCATCATTTATTTCATGCTCCATTGTACTTTGCCAATGATGCATGGCGCTGTAATGTTGCTAATTTAACGGCCCTCCCCATGTTAAAAGGCTACTCCCCTTTAATTAAAGCAGAAGTCCGTCCTTTTATTGCCTCTTCCTCGCCACTAATCGTTCTTGGAGTGAGCCAGCCAGAGTGCTGCTTGGATAATAAATGGTAATAGCCCGGGTGCGACGGAAGGAAAGTTGGAGGGGGAAAAAAAGAGTGCGATGTAGGAAGTACATCTTTAGCGAAAGTTAAACTGAAGGCACAACTGTGATAAAGACAAATACTTACAAACAAGCTAAGGTACCTTTTTATGTAATTACAACCTGAAGATGCCTCTGCTTGATTTTGTGTTTTCATTTCATGTATAAATAGAATCTAGAGATAAAGCATTATATTAACTGCTGCTTACGCCCCCAAGAAAACAGCAGGTGTTCTGACGTAAATATAGGTATCATTTAGGAGAAAAAGGCACAGGTAGTAATTAAGACTGTACAACACACTGGCCATTTTACAGCTTTTTTTCTGTGCATATACTCCATCTGTCATAGGCGGCACTTTAAAGGTTTCCGTTGCTTCTGCGGCCACATGGGCAGTAAAGTCTCACAGAAAAGAACATAGTCATTAAGTTGATGGTTTGTTATTCAGGCTAAATGGTGCATTTTGTGTGTGTCTTTATTTCTGCAGTGTCCAGTGCCAGTTGATCAGGCTGTTTGCCCGTGGTATTGAGGAACAGCAGCAGCAGCAGTGTGTGTCGGACGACCCGTGTACCCTCAGTGCCTTGGAGCCAACCACAGACTAGTCAGTGGATTGAGAGCTGAAGAGGACATTTAACTGTTCAAAAACAACTTAGTTGAACTTGGCACAGTTTCCTGGAAAAACACATTCGTCATATCAGTTTAAATCCTAAATGCTGATGTCTCCTTGCCTCCTATCCATGCAAAAAAAAAGGGGGGAATGAAATTTAACCCTGGAGAACCCATGGGGTCAAATTTGACCCCATGGTTTCCCTAGAAAACCAATGGGGTCGGCTCTGACCCCATTGGTTATTTGAAAAATGCAAAGCTAAAAAGCACTTCAGCATCCCATTATGAGGATGGAACATTTAAATCCAAGGAAAAGTTTCATCACAAGTCAACTAGTCATTTCCCCTTTGACATTTGGGGCTTTTCAGGTACAAAATTGCCTCATAGAGCTTGAAGTAAGCAGAGATATAATGTGCCTACTGCTGCCACATTGAAACCCAAAATGTCAGGTTTTGTATTTGTACTTTTTGGGAAATTAAGATGTCTAAGCTCAAAGGATCTGAAGCAGGGGAGTCCACACAGACACACGCACAAACAGATGAAACTGGACTTAACTATCCCAGAAGGTCTTTACCCTGCCATGAAGGAGAATATAAATGGGATTTCTCCCTACACAGCATGGACAGAGAGCCAAGGAGATGCAGCTCTGTAAGAAGGATGAAGAATAATCCCTGTGAAGTACATTGATAAACTGAAAAGAGTAGAGAAAAAAGTAGCAAGGCTAAAAGGAAAAAACAAATCTCTCCTTTTAGGGGGAAAAGGGGGAAAAAATCATTTCATCTGTGACCCAGGTGGAAGCAGATATGAGCCAGGGGCACTAATGAAAAGGACTGAGTACCCTGCTAATACACTAACAGGACCCCGGTGACTGCTGGGTGATAAGGCAAAGTGGTTGCTAAGTGATTTGGTGTGTCTGAGCACCGCTGCGCTGCACCTGTGGCTCTGAGTTCTGCTCGTCTCTGGCTAAACTACCAACAGTTTAATCATCACCTGGGATTAGCTAAAATTATCCATTGTTAACATCATTAGAGATAATGTATTGCTTTGCTTTGAAATTGCTCTTATTCAGCTTTTTCCTTTTTTTTTCTTTTTTTTTCTTTTTGTTTGAGGTCAAGCTGGTCTTGATATCACAGGAGAACGGTCGCCAGCAAATAAGAAGAAGCTTTTATTTTTACAGTGATTATATAAAACTGTGTGTATGGTAATAATACATGAGGGTCCATGTATATGTGATTAAAGTAAAAGTGGGTTTTCTGCAGGTCCTTCGGGATTCGTGCGTGCGTGTGTGAAGATGCCAGTGATGATGATAATTTGGATTTTATTACTTAGGGGCTCATAGCTGCCATTTTTCAGATGGTGTCTCACCATAGTTGAGATGCTTCAGATTTGTTGTTACTGAGGTTTTTGCAGACACATGATCACTAACAGTGGGATGTTTGTTTGTCCCCCATTTTGGATGTGTGACATTTATGGTTACAACATAGGGTCAAACGAATAAAGCCTTAGTCACACAGACCAGGAGATCAGTTAGTGACACCCTGGAAACCACCAGTCACTAGGGAAGATATCCCTGACCAGCTGGACAAAACCTCCTTAGCAGTGCTTTGATAGGTAGAAGATATCGTTCACCGGTAATTTGCATGGAATATGCAAGTTTGCCAACTACTCTCCAAGCGGTAGTAAGGCCGTTAAAAGTATGATACGAACCGAAATTGAAGCTGTTGACCTTGTAAAGAAAATCTGCACTTAATTAAATGTGTTTGCTGTAGCACTGAGGCACTTTTACTATGAAGGCAAATATTTTGTTTCTGGTTTGCTTTGCACTTTTGCGAGTTTTGTCGCTTGGCTAGCAGTGAGTTAATATTTATTTTAAAAAAAAAAGCTGGCATCATGAAAAGTACAGGCTTGCAACCAAAGAAAATCACTGCTAAAAAGCTCTTGGTTGCCCTCTTTGCAACCAGTTACAAACTATAGCAACTATACGCTAAACTTTTTACTCAGAGATTGGTGGCTGTATCATGTCCACTATGGTAGACCACAGAGAAATATGTGCAGGATGTCTTGTGAGAAATTTTTATAGATGACCAAACGCACAAATGTAACTAATGCAATAATTGGTACCTTTTTTCTGTCAGACATCTTAAAACACATGAACATTTTAGCTTTTAAAAAGCTTTATTTAACGTTATTTTTCATTAATGAGCATTAATTTTGTGTATGTAATGTTCATACAGTATAATTTCAGAAAGATAATATAAAACAAAATTAAATCCCTTTTTAATTTTGTGATGGGAATCTAAAAAGGTAACAAGCCATGGAAGTTAAATCCAAGTTAAACTTTTTAAACCTTTATTTACATTTTTCCACCAATGCTTTTCCTGGTGTTTGGTCCAATTTCTGTGTGCTTACAATTGCATTTTGATTAACTGTCATATCCAGAGTCAAAGGTTAACGCTCGCTATCTTTTCAGATTATCAATCTGATGCTAAATGAATTAGTTCGCCATCTTAGCTGCTGTTGTCACGTAGAAACTTAAGCACTCTTTATGCAAAGAGAGAGTCAAGCGCAAGACTTTGAAACAGAGCAAAATCTTGTAAAACCATAAATGATGCTACTTTCCAACAGTTATAAAGTAGTTGATGTGAGAACAAGCGCCCTTTCATGTTGGCTCTATGCAGCTGGCTGCTCAAGTGCTCACAACTAAAAACAAAGAGATGGTAACATCACACATTACTGGTTACTTGTTGGTTAAACTATTAAATGTAGTTTAAAAAAAAAAAGAAGGTTTTTGCAACTTTGTCTGGGAATTTTATTGGGATAAAACCACCACTGTGCACTTACTGGGATATGTGCTATTGTATGTTATCACATTAGGGCTTCTTTCTATTGCCTTGCTTAGCTGCCTTCTTTTCATGGGTCCAGTTAGATGACGGCTGTTTAATCAGACTATTGCACTGTGTGCATTACTGTCTGCAGGCAATGAAACTGTTTTTTTTAGTGGAACCCACTAGTGTATGATAAAGATGTAAACTAAATCAAAATATAAAGTTAATTTAATTTTGACTCTTCATACTTTAGTACACACTGTACACAAAACAAGCTGTGATGTAACTAGATATGTTTTATATAACGAAGAACTGCAATAAAGTTGTTTTGAAATCAGATTTTTGAACTCATGGTGCGTCTGATGCCAGTGTTGTTTTATTCCTTTCTTTTTCTACTTCTTAAAGACACACTCTCTCCCACGCATGCACACAAAGGTCAGCGGTCTCCTGATCTGGCTTTCTTACTCTCACTCTTTACCTGTCTCCCTGTATGAGTGGGATTTAATAGGGTGCTGTGATGTGAGTGAGATGTTTCATTAAAGAACATCAGACATCAAAGGTCTCTGCTGATGGAGTGGTATTTCAAGCTGTGCTCATTCTGCCCACAGACTGGATCCTGTTTCTTTTTTGACACAGAGATAGGCAAGTATGGAAATCTAAATTTGGAAAGTAATGTCAGTTAAAATTTCTCACCCTGGGTATGAGTGCAAGTCCACAAATCAAACTTGTCTCAGGTAAAACAGGTTGTAGCAATAGCATGTAATGGATTTATCCGTATTGGGCCCTAGTTTGCTGCTTTTTAAAACTATTCAGGCCGTGCACCGGCTGAATGTGCTACACCAAAGGTCGAAGGTGCTTGTGCCAATCAGCAGTTATTTCAATGGTGTGAAACAGCACAAAGTAAAGTAGATATTATATGGAATCTGGAGGGATATACAGTTTACTACTGTGCTTGCAAAGTACTCACAACAGTTAGATAAAGAAGCTATATTGGTGTGGCAGTGGCTGAGATATGAGATGTGACCTTTAGTTCCCTATATCTGTCAAGCTTTAAAGGCACCACTTCCCATGATACAAATTGTTATTGTCTTTGGTGAAACCCTCCATGACGAGTAAACAATGCTTTCAAATTCCATCATTGATTTTATAATGCCGACTCCAAACCCATTGACATTATCAGGGTTTTCTTCTTGTCGACCTAAAACTCACACCAGGGCACAAAAAACAACTTTTGGCTAAAGTTTTAAAGTTAAATTAAAAAAGTTAAAAGTAAACACATCTTAATGGGATAAAGCCCCTTTTAAATTAAAGCTCTAATAATCAATTAACCCCTTCTAATTTGGTGATTACCAAAATGGAGCAACATGGTAACTACTACTGTGCAAAAGTTTCAAGCCACCCCTCATTTCTTTATACTTTACTTTGGAAAATGGGAAATAGGTGCAGCGATTTATAGGAACATGCAAAACACTATTTAAATGTAAAAAGAGTTTTTGCAATTCTAATAAGTCTGAAAGTCAATAATTGGTAAAATGAACTTTATTCTTCAACACAGATAGCCTTAGCTGTCTTAGGCAATCTTGTCATGTCTCTAAATAGTCTTCAGGAATAGTTCTCTGGGCTTCTTGAAGGACATTCAAAGCTTCTTGTTTGGTTGTGCCCTGCCTTTTCATCTACCACACACCTTCAACCGGGACCATTTCTGATGAGGCTTCAGTGAACAGCAGATTAATTAAGTGAAGGTCCAGATGCATCTCGCATGTCCTTTGCTGCATTTTTCCCTTCTTCTTATGGCTTCTTATGACTTGCAGATACTGTTCATCTGCTCTAGATATTATTTTTGGGGGCCTAACACTTGTCACTTTTTTCCTCTGCTTGTCCAGTTTCCTCAAATTTTTTAAGACCACACTGCACCTGACACTGAAAAGACCCTGGCAAATGGCTAATAGGAATCACATCGTTGGTGCACAGTAACCATTTTATGCTTGTCAACATGATTTGGCATTTTTCATAGATTCAAGCAAAGACAGTCAAACAAATGTGTTTTTGCGACAGGCTGCTAGTAATAACATCGCCTAAAGATACAATTTAAAACTGGTTCTTTGCAAAGTGTAGACGCAGCACTGGTTCATTCCTTGAGTTAGCTCCGTTTTTAATCCCTGAACAAGTGGCTTAGCAAAAATATTCCTCTGAAAATGGTCAGCTACAAGGACTGGATCACAAATGTGTGCAAAAAGTAGCCAATGTCCAAAGAAAACTTTCAGGAAGCCTGGAGAAATATTGCTGAAGACTACTTTAAAACATGACTAGAAAGTCTTGTAAGGAAGCAAAATCTAAGGAAATTAAGGATTTATTTTTTTCTTACTGTCAGTAGGTGCCATTTCTGACAGTATCTCTTCTGAAACTGCACTCAAAATGACATAAAACAAACTGTCTAACTGAGAGGAAATTCATTTGTCTGTGTTCAAGTGTTCAAAAATATTAGCTTATTAACTTTTTTTTTTAACAATAAAAAAGTTACAAGTATGGTCCCTGAAGTTTTCACACTGTTATTCAAGTCCATGTAAATTTCCAGGGTTTGTGTGCAGGATTACATCCAAAACCTTGCTGATTTGTCACCAGGGAGCAGAAAGCCAGAGTGTAAAAGACTGCAGTGTGGTGTACTGCGGTGCAGTCTTGGCGGTACACCTTCCACATGGGAAAACTAAAAGGTCACCAGTGTTACTTGTTTCTTTCATCCATGAAATTTTAAAAGTTATCTCCTGCTAACACCTCTGCCAAAATGTTACTTTGCCAAGCTGCTCGTCTAAGCAGGTATTGTGGAATGTGACTATCTGACAGGCTGGCTTCAAAATGATTGTACATTACTCTAATACAAGAGCTAGCATGGCACTGAGACGAGACGGATTTTCCAGCCTGTCTTTTCCGCAGCGACAACCAAATTGTTTTCCCTCCTCCCGTCTTTCTTCCCTCATTTTCTTGCTTTGCTACTTCCTTATTGATTTATTCTCTATCTGCTTGTCCGCAGCCCACCGTGAGCCACTCTCTCATTCCCGCATCCCACCTGAGACGCAAGGTGAGACAAAACAGCCGCATAAACACCCTCTCTGCCACACAACAAATGCACACGCACATAAAAAGGCAGTCGGCTCTCCTCAATTTTCAGCAGTGTCCTTACCCAAAGTGGCCCCCTAAAACACCTCCCCCAGTGCTCTCATTCACACTCTGTGCCTCTCTCACCTTCACACACACGTCCACGCCCACCCTTGCATCAACAAGTCTCACCTTTTCTCCCTCCACATAAAGATTCACACTTATAGTGGGACAAAAGGGAACAGGAAAGCACATGCTTACGTCTTTTCTTTCATCCCCTGCCTCGGGACACCTAAAAAGGATGCTTTGGGCCTACATCAAGACTATTCCCTTTAATCGAGCCCTTTTCAACCTATTTGTCCAAGTATGACAGAATTCTGCATCTTAAAACATATAAACACTTTTTTTGCAACCTTTGTTTTTGTTTCTTATGCACACAACAGGAACATCCAGTGTGCCAATGCAAACTGTTATGTGATCAAGGGAAGCAGAAAAGGTGATGCGGTGGCAGGCAGTGCGACCTCCACTAAAGGTTCTATCACAGTAATAAATACAGCATCAAAATCTTGATTAAAAAAAATCTTCTCACAGCAGGTCGTCTAACAAGAGACAAACAAAAGCGGAAATATTTGCTTGTGTGATAGCCTGAGGAGAATTAGGTGGGTGGTATGAAAGCGGCGTGAGTGAGAAAAAGAGTTAGAAGGACAGACGGAGCAGATACTGCAGGGGCGGTGGTCCAAAACAGCAGCAGCACCGTTCCCCACTTCTCTCTATATTGATTGGAATGAGCTCCCTGTGAGAGATCTAGATCAATGAGGCCATAACAGTCCATCTTCTCAGTCAGGAGCCACTACCGGCCTCTTATCTCTCACTCTCTGACCCACACACAAACATGCACACCGACACACAACCAGGCCTTTCCTTACACATTTCATCTCACCGATGCAGTCACCCACGTTAGAGGGTATACCTTTAAGCTGAAGACTACATTTTATTTCATTATTTAAAACAAATCTGTTTAGGTGATAAAGGACAATTTGACAATTCCAATCCAATTTGACCTTTTTTACTCTACAAAAAAGGTAGGGAAGTAACATTTCATATTCAATACTTACCAATGCTTTATGGGTCATTTAAGTCAGCGGTCCCCAACCCCCGGGCCACGAACTGGTACCGGTCCGTGAGCTGTTTGGTACTGGGCCATAAGAGTTGAGGCTTGGGTGTGAAATTTATGGTTTTCAGGGTTTTTATTGTTACTTTTTTATCGTTAACTTGGTTTCCCTGGGTCTTTTCCCGTGTGTTATTAATAATTCTTCTTTTTTTGAGTACTGGTACTGGTTTTATTTTGTTGTATTTATCCACGACACCTTAAAGGCCGGTCTGTGAAAATATTGTCTGACATAAACCGGTCCGTGGCGCAAAAATGCCATTGGCATTAATCCACCTCCATCCTAACACTTCAGTTCATCAGGAATTAAATGCAGGTGAAGCAGATTACATAAGTGAGTGGTTATTACACAAACGTAACATCTGAAAAAAAAGAACATAGTGAGTAATGGAGTGGAAAACTTCCCGCTGATTAAACAGCTGTGACGAGCAGCATACCATGATGGCTGGACTCATTCTTTGTTTTTCTTTTTTAGATCACTAATTTCTCGTGACTCTTTTGTATCTGCAATTTTAGCAGCGACAAGAAAAAGCTCAAAAAGTTCAGCTTATCTTTTATTAGCTATGCAGCAAGCCATTCGTCCTCATTATGTAAATTCTGAGTAAAAGCCAACGCTCAAAGTGAGAGGTCCTTGAATCAGCATTATTACAGCAATTAACAAGGCCACACACCAAGCATCTTTTTAATCCTGCAAATTGTAATAATCCTCTCAAAGCAATGCTGTGATATGTAATTTACTCCACAATGCATTCCTTCTTTTGAGGAGAGGAAAAACTTTTTTTGAGGTTTTTTTTTTTTAAGTGAGTTGAGTTTTCATTTGAACATGATGACAGTTTCCAGTATTTTGTAGTAACTACAGCATTTACACAGATGGAAATGATTCTGTTTCTTATTTAGGCTTTATCACAATCCTTGCTTTGTCTCTTGTCAGGCTATAATCATAAAAAAAATCGATCATATTAAACATAACATGTCAAAAAAAGAAAAAAAAAACTGCCTCTACTACTTAACTGATAGAGAAAATTAAGCAATTGAAAACTAATGACACCCATTTCAACTGTCATTAAATAGCTGTTATCATGTTGTTATTACTCCCATAAATATCACCAGTACGCAGCTTCCTGTCTCATAAACATGTCAGTGTGGCAAAATATGATGAAAGGAAGACAAACCAACAAGAAAGCTGCTCCTGAGTCTGACTCTATTGCTGCTGTCAGTATGTGACCTAACCACAGCTAATTGTTTTATAATGGAAAACATTGTCTGGGAACAGAAAAAATATTTTAAAAACTGGTAATTGCTCAAAAAGGTTAATTACGGTATTAGAAAAATAATCAGCGACAAAGTCTAATTGAAATAAACATGAAAGCAAAACATCTCATTCTAACACAGAGTTTCCTGTTAGTGCCAATTGGTTGATTCTTCCTGCCATACACAGCAGCAGTCCCCAACACACCAGCCACAGACTGATACTGGTCCATGAGTCATTTGGTACTGGGCCGCGAGAGTTGAGGCTCGGGTGTGAAATTTATGGGTTTTAGGGTTTTTTAAACCTCAATTTTTAAAAAAAAAAAATCGTTTTCCTTGGGTCTTTTCACGTGTGTTATTAATAAATCTTCTTTTTTTTGGTACCGCTACTGGTTTTATTTTGTTGTATTTATCCGCAACACCTCAAAGGCTGGTCTGTGAAAATATTGTTGGACATAAACCGGCCCGTGGTGCAAAAAAGGTTGGGGACCACTGACATGCAGTACATTTAGCTTCGGTCCTGCTGAATAGTAGTTTGGTCATTTTCACACAATAACTGATGTTATACATGATCAACATACAGAACTACATTTCTGGTAATAAAGGGTAAATTACTTTAAAACGTTTCTAGGAGGCCCAGCCAGAACAAAGGTCCACGTGAGGCTGGCTCTAAAAGCAAGCGCCCATGTAGAAATGTCCAGCTTTATGGCATTAAAGAAAGCAGATTTACAGCTTTGTACAAAGAACAGTTTTGCCCTTTGTGGATAGGATCCCCACGCTGCAGTATAAATTCACCGACAGTTATTGTATACAGTGTAGTATAGCTGAAGTGTTTATTAAAGAGCGCTCCCTATCTGTTTGGGGTAGAACAGCAAGCTCGATCTCTGTGTGGGTGCTTTGTTGTTAAGATTCCTCAGCTTGCAACAGTATTGTTAGAAATGCATTATCTAACCTACCTACCCTACCCTATCCTAAGATTCATTGCACAGTGGCAGTGGTGGATAACTTTTTCCCAAACTGGTGAACAGCTCAAGTGAAACAGCTGAGAAACAACATTAAGTACTGGGTTTTATCTCAACTAGTTATTTAGCGGTACATTTGTTAAAAAAAAACTAAAAAAAACAAAGCCAAAATGACTGCAGGTGTCCATAAGTTGCGGTACTTCAGCATCTAGCTAGCCTTACAGAAGAAGAGCGAACATAAAGCGAGTGACTTTTTTAAATATCAGGTCATTTTAAATTCGACATTTCTATCAGCTCAACAAACATCAGCAAACACACAAACTGATGGTGTGCAGTTTGTGGCACAGTGTGTTGCTAGCTGAAAGTCCAGCTGCTGTATTTGACAGGGAGAGAAAAGAAAGAGCGCTAACTTCAGAGAGAGATGGAGAAAGATAAGACAGACAGGAAAGGAGAGGAAGAAGAGAGGTTAGATTTAAAGGTAAGTACTGCTCAGTGGTGTTTGATAAACTGGAAATTGAAAGCTTACATGTAAGCCCTCATGTTTTTAAATCAAATATTGGGTCTGTATGTGACATTATGTTTTTTCATATTGTGAAACAAGCTGCAAGCTGAGGTAGACTCACTTTGTTATTTAAAGGTTGCATGAAAAACCTCTGCAGGTTAGTGCAGGATAAATACGTTAGTTTGCTGTTCTGTGATGGATTTAAAGTAAAGAACCGTGTGTGACTGGTGCACAGTGGCTGTGGTTTCATGGTCACAGTAAGGTTACATCAAGCGTAGCAGAGATTCATATGAATTTTAGCTGATGATGCTGAGATCCACTGACTGGATTCCACCTTCATAAAGACAGCATAAAGAGTGTACTGTCAGTGTAGAGGATGAAAAGCTCATGAAACATCTGCTCACATCTGGTTGAATTAAGTTGTATACATCCACAAAGAGCAGCAGGTCAGCTGATCACAGCCTGTACACTAAGAAAATCTACCGAGGCTCTCAAAATAGAAATTATTGTGAGTTATGATTCATTTCCTCACACTGAGCCATTACAACCAATTTTAGCCGCCCGTTGCTGAATCCCATTTTAACTCTTGTGTTACGTGTCTGCAGGCTGGGTTTTTTTGGGTTTTTTTTTTTTTGGGGGGGGGGGGGTTGTACTGCACATTTGCACATTTTCCTGTTTAGAGTTAAAATCACCCTCTACAATGTGGGCAACAGAAAATACCTATATATTTTTCATTTTCCTACTTTTTCCTCAGATTCCAGCTGAGTATAATTAGAATGGAAAAAAGTAAACCCATCTACTGATATTATTTTACGGTTCAGTTAGCTTTGCACAAGAATAGCTACTTTTACCTTCTTACTTTAAGTAAATTAAAACAATTCTGGCTTTATTTTGATAGATGCAGTTAAGAGTGACAGGAAAGCAGAGGACGCGGGGAAGACATGCGGCAAAGGGCTTTGAACCAGGGCTGCCCAGGTGGATGTTGGGATCTTGGAAGGACCGTATGGCTGAGAGCGGGCCTGCTCATCCCAGTGAGCTAAACTGGTGCCCCCACTTGCTTTTAAAGCATTTACTTTATATGCCGGTCAATACTTAAATTAAATTTTCCATGATTTCGTGAAAAATTAATACCAGAACTGGGACAAAGCTATTGCTTACACCACTACAGTTAAAGAAGGCAGCTTGTTAACCAAGCTTGTTAGCTAATAATTTAGCTAACCTAGCAATTAGCTAATAATTTAGCATTCCAATTTAGCTCTCTCTAAATATGGTAGCTTCTGGCTCCAAAAAACTAACATTAAAAGACAAAAGATTAATTTTGAGGCTTCAAAATTTAGAGTCCAAAAGCAATGGAAGACTTTACTGTGGCTACATCCGTATTTTATACTGTCGGTGCTTACCTACTGTCACTGAGGTAACGCTTCTTTCAAGTACAAGCTCAGTCTGAAAGAGTTACATTTTTAAATAGACTGAATAAAAATGGTTGCCCGCACTGAACTTTTTACAGACCCAAAAGTCTCACTGAAAAATGGCATGAAGCCTCCAAGACATTTCAGGCAAAAAAGTCGAGCTGGTCATCTACACCAACATCCCTATCTGTCCTTATGTCATATACTAAACACACAACCCTGCATCGCTGTTTGCTGTCTTAGCCCCTCCATCACCCAACATCCACCTGTAGTTATATAATAAATCAATTTCAAATGTGACTTGTCTGCCAAAACTGTATCGAGAGGAATGATTCACCCGCTACGCTAACATGATGGAGCTGCTTGGGTTGTGACACGACTGATCCGCAAGTAATAAAATTCAAGTTCAGTGTTTTGTTTCCTTCTATATACAGACTGTTTTGGGCACTTTAGTTTTGCTCTGTCTGATACTGTCTGTTCAGCATCAGTTTCAGGAAGAATCTTTTATTCTTTTGGTAACTCCAGCCAATTTTGTTCCTTTCACTAACTGGGAGAGTTCACAAAATTCACAAATTTCTTTACAAAGTAACTTGTGAAGTTGGGTTATGAACTAAAGAGTGGACAGAGTCCTTCCTGCTGAATCCACAGTGGCACTTTGGCCTCTGCCAGCGGGCTATTGCAGAGTGCTTTGTAGTGACAAGTCATTACCTCAGCTGGCACTTTGTTAGCAAACAGGGAATCTGTTGCTGGAGCAATCTACTCATTACTTGCTAATCACTTGAATAGGAGGACCTGTTTGTGCAGACACACATAAAGCAAGCTGCACAAGCACAAACACATTTAGTGAGCATGCTGGACTGGGCTTTTCTGCAAAGCACAGACGTTATTGCGTTCCTAATGGTGCTTGAAGTAATTACACCCTGTAATGTTACTCGCTGTCTAGTCCTCTCCAGCAAGCCTCAGCATGGAAGCTCAGAAGTACTATACACAATCCACCATTCTCCACTAAATGACTCCATTAGCCAGAAGGCATCTGCAGTCACTTCTTCTTGTGTGAGAATATGAGGCATGCTTCAATAAAAGCCCAACTGACTGCATACAAAGGGTAGTTGGTCATTGAGAGGAAACAAACAAATTATTAGTCATATTTGTTATTGGATGAGGATGCTGAAGACTTTATCGAGCAATACACAACCTTTCATTACATGTCCAGTACAAAGAAAAATGCATTACACTTTTATTGTGCAAATAGTTGATGAATAAGGGAGACGGTAATTGAATACGTTTGAGAAACCGAAGCACTGATGCAATCTTCAGCAATCTTTCTCTTCATTTGCAGTTTTGACCAAAAGGCACACTAATTCACTGCGTTTAGAAATAGTGGAGTCAGTATTTGAATGTAATAATTTGCACAATATTAAACTGGTTTGTTGAATTGGCTAAATGAATGTAATGTAGTGTTCACTTGCTGGGCCCACGTCCTCATTTAGGTTTGACAGCGTTTTAATGGCTTAAACATGAATTGAGCTGCGGTTTGGGGAAGGCCTCGAAAGGGACTGATGGCGGCTCCCGGGCCTGGCAGATCCCCATGCAATACATAGAAGTGAAAAGGGAAGGAAGAGTGGGGCACGAAAAACAAGAACAAACAACTTATAGAACTGGGAGATCACACATCGATAACAAGCAGAAGGAGCGTGTTTGGAGGCGTGGTCCCGCTCCTGAAATTCAGATACTTTATCTCTAATAATATCGTACAAATAAACAGCTTGCACACTGTGATGGCCAAACCTATGGCCACACCCTAGTGTCGGTAACTCTTGTGTATTTTTATTTCTCCATTTGAACACAATAACACACTTTGGTTTCTAATTAGTTTGATTGGTTTAAGTACATTTGTTCTATTTGTAAGCACACACATTTAGTTTACTTATGTATGCATACCAGTAGTGATGGGACGTTCTGTATCGAGGCTTCGGAGCGTGTGTCGAGTAATGGAGGGGGCGTTTCCGCGAAGCGCGTATCGAGGCTTGCTTCATTTATGGGAGGAGCTGAAAATGATGACGTCCGAAGCCTCGCTGCCTGGCTGTACCACGTGACTGGTTCAGGAAGCGGTTCGAACTTTGCCGCGAGATATGACAGCGATATAAACCCCTCAGACTTCATTCAAAAATGTGGGTGTTTGATGGAGAGTTGCGGTTAGTGAGAGTTTGGAGACCGTTTGGAGGTTTATGAGAGTGAGGAAAGTCAGGAGAGAATGGAGCCAGCTAAGAAGAGGAGGATGTTCTCCCCTGTGTGGGAACATTTTGATCTTATTCCTCCCAACAAGGTATGTAAATTTCTACAGAAGATGTATTTTCATGATACTGATGGTGCAATACAATTTATGTTGAGCTGTCTTGACTTTTGTACAAGGTGAAGTGTTTGCTATGTGCCAGGGAGCTGGGATATAACAGCAACACCTCATCCATGCTTAGGCACTACAGAGCTTTGCATGAGAATAAGGGGGACACCGATTGTGGAGCAAGACCAGGTGAGCCATCAAATGCAATGATAATATAGGATGCAGTAATGTTACTAAATGATATAACAATATTATACAACTGTTATAAGTTACGTGTGTGATATTTATATTTGTGCTTTATCTTTATTGTCTTTCCTCAGGAGAACAATCTCAAATAGATGAAGACCTGGTCAGCATGGTGATTGAGGACTCCCAGCCATTTAGCATTGTGGAGGACAAAGGATTCAAAAGATTTGTTAAATCATTAAATCCTAGCTATGTTCTCCCCACTAAAAAGGTCATAAAAGCAGTGAAAATTTAGTTTTTACAGAATAAAATGTGAACAGGCAGTGTGTAGCTGTCCATACCTCAACGTTACAAAAGCACAACCACTGTCCACACCCCAACCACACCTCACCTCACAGTAAATGATCATTTCCATTTCAAGCATTTCCAAATAATCATTTCCCATACTGCCAGTATAAATATACACAGTATACTGCCATCACTACAATATACATGTTTTACACACTCCTTTTGTTGTTGACATTTACAGGCTGTGTGCAAAATGCCACACTCTTCAAATTCATGCCAGCTATTATTTTTACGTCCAGTAGGTGTCCTGCTAGAGCAAATGAAGCTTCGTGTTGGGGTGAACCAATTGGATGAAAAGCTTCAGTGCTTCATGGGGCTTCATCTGCCCATCACTACATACCAGTTCATTACTTTGTTTCTTCTACCTGTTTCTTACCTGCCATGATCCCTGAGAGTTGCCAGACAAAAGGTGGTGGGCAGGGTTTTAAGCAGTTAAATACAAGAGGGATGATTGGACTGCACCACCACTTCCTGCTGAAGGGGGAGATGTGTATTTTCTTTCATTAAAAAAGCTTTTGTACTTGATTAAATATGCGAGTTTAGGGTTTAGTAGATTTTGATTTTCTTCTTGGGTGTTTAGTTTATTAATAAACTAGACTGTACTGCATCGTTTTTGTGGTTTATGAATGTGTTTTGTTTAGTTACCCCTGTTGTGTCGTAGTGGTCTCATCAGCCATTATATATAACCCTGTCTGTCATTTCCTGTTTAGGTCAGTTATGTTTGTTGGGGCAGTTGTTTGGTTTGTGGTGTTCGCAGGTCTTTTCACCTGAGTTTAGTTTAGTTTTGTTTCTTTGACCGCTTTTATGAGCTCAACATTTATTACTTTTGTAAATATAATTTTTCGGTTAAATAAATGAAAACCCTGTTTTTCTAATAATTCCTGTGACTCCTGCTTTTTCAACTTGGTCCATTACACACACAGTGGGTCCAATTTCACCCATTTATTTCACCACAGTGATGTCATTTTTTTGTGGTATATCAGTTTATGAGTATTTAATGTCACTATGCATTACACAGTCATGTGAAAAACAGGGCAGTCCTGTTAAAAAGTAAGTGCACCTTTATTGCTTCCATAAGAATTAAGAAGGTAAGTAGTAATCAAATGCAGTTGATCGTCACCAAGTGAGACCATCTCTGTAAAAGCAGGAGTTTTGGCATATTGATGCTGGAGCCTTCAGGTGGCACAATCGTTCCAGGAGTGGATGTCTCATCAAAATACCCCAAAGTCAGACTGTGCAATGCTCAGAGAAACTGTAAAAAAATGAATAAATAGATAAATCGACATCCTAGACTCTACAGGCCTTGGTTAGCATTTTAAATGTTAATAGAGCTATTAGAAAAAGACTGAACAACTATGGCTCTTTTAGAAGGCCTGTCAGCAGAAACCCTCTTTCCTGTAACAAAACAACAACAACAAAAAAACATGGCAGCACAGTTTTGGTTTGCAAAGTTGCATCTGAACAACCCAAAAGATTTCCGGAACACACTTTTATATATCAAAGTATTCTAGACTCAAACTGTCCGACAGCTAAAGTTCAGATGAAATTGGGTCAAGCAACAGAACAACAAACACAAGCATAGCAGTAAATTTGAATCGATTGAAAAAGAAAAGAATCAAGACTTTGGTCAATCGCAACAGTCCAAAGTCCAGTCTTCAGCCCAACTGACAAGGTGTGGCAAGACCTTAACAAAGCTTTGAATGAATCCGTTGTAAACCTCATGAACTCAGGCAACGTTGTGAAGAAGAGTCCTCCACAATGAGAGACTGAATAAATCAAACAGAAAACAATTCGATCAGTTTATTGCCACTAAAAATGGTTCACACAGAGCTTGCAAAGCTCCAATTTCTTACTGAAGTTTAAATTATTTGTTATGCTATTTTTAGGGGTTGAAGTGGCTCAGGAGGTAGAACAGGATATGTACAAACTGTACAGTCGGCAGATAGGTAGGTGAGGAGATCCCCAGCTATTTGATTTGGCAGATCTTTTTTGGGCTGTATACCCTTCTTGACACAACCCCACAACCTCACCTCCCTGGATGAAACCAGAGATCTTTTGCATGTAAGGCAGTGCGTAAACCTTTAATAGTATGAAACTTTACTGAATGGCTGAATGAGATTCCATTTTTAAGTATGTCACTATAGGAAGAAGAAGACTACCACTGACAGATCTATGGGTCGCAAGTAAAACTAAATAACAACTGCTTGAAAATAAGCTCGTGGTGATGCCATTTCAGATTTACAAAATGTGCACTATATTTAAAACACATTTGCTTCATTGATACATTTATGCATAAAGGGTACTCAAGAGAACACAGAGCTCCCCCAAGGTCAGTGACCTATGTTGCAGTTTTAAAGAAACTGATCTGGATGCGCACCAAAATGTAATGGGTTCTTTCTTTGCCAGCTCTCCGTGTCTGCACTAAGTTGCATGAAATTCGGCTGTAATCTTGCTGACAGGCAAGCAAACAAACAGACGGTCTCCTTGGAGGGTTGAATAGGCTCCTTAAAAAATTATGGAAGGGTTTGTTTTATTAACACAAGAACGGTTAGCTCCCTCATTAGTAACTTTAAATAAATAACTAAAAATGAGTTGCCCAAACTTCGACCTTGATTGCTGTTTAGTCCGTCATGAATATTCAGTGTTGCAGAGAGTTTTTTCAAGTCTGCCACAAAGTTTTCACTTGCCTCAAGTAAACTGGAGGACTCCTGCCCCGTGACCTCTACTGCCGTCTTACTTGACCTGCAAACTTGCCTTCAACATACCACAGTTTGTATATGTTGGCTGCTCACAGCTCAGTGTAGAAAAGCTTCTTCTCTCTGGGAGTCTTGGTCTGTGTCAAGCATGGATATCGCACCATCCAATATTAATGCACCTCCATCAGTGTGACTGAAATGACTAAAGCATTGTGCCCTCCAGAAAACTCTAAGTGATACCTCCCCTCCGCAGCCTCCAATCACCCTCATGACCCAAGTCTTCAAACCCCTGCGGGGTATTTTGTTTAAGTCGCTTTCTCCTCTGTCTGCGCCTCTCCTCCTTCCTCTCCACTTCGTCTTCCTTATCCATTTGATGTCTCAGACTTGTTTTCTGTTTATGACTGTGGATGATTGAGGTGCATTGCTCCGGTGTCAGCTCTGCTCCAGGGGAGAACTCAGCAGGACACGGACAAACAAAAACTATCACCTTCTAAGAGGGGTTCGACTGACATTGGATGGGATGAGTGTCTGGGTGTGTGTTTCTGTTTGTGAGTGTGTGTACAGTCCTCTCCCTCAGGGTAGACATCTTATCTTAGCGGCGTCTGGGGGGTAAAAAAAAATGGCTATATGTCAGTGCAAAAATGTGCTGTGGGTGAGAACAGCTATGAGACCCTCTGATTTACCCACAGTGACAGGACCATAGGGCGTCCTAGTTTACTGTGCAACCAGACATCTCTGTCCATCTCCACGAGACATCGAAATTGTGACTTAATGGAGGGAAAGACAGCCAAAATATTGAAACATGTCATGTCTGTCTGAGAGAAAGTAAGTTGTCATGACTGAGCCGATATAAAGTGTGTGGAGAAGTGGTGAAACCCAACACGGGTGACTCAAAGTTCAGGCTTCATGCAGTACAGTCAAATCTGTTCCTTTGATTGCATTGCATGATAAATTGCTGGTTGAAGCATTTAGATCCAGAAAGACCCAAATTCAAACCCAGCATCTAGAGGAAATGTTGAAAAGCTGTGGCTTAATGTAACAACCAGCTCACCGCTTTGACTGGAGTAACTAGCTCACCAAAGATGGGAGGTTACATTCTGCAGCATGAATTCATTCAATATGGGAATAGTGCTTTCATTTCTTTTCTTTTCTTTTCTTTTTACAATATTAAGGTTATTTGACTTTTTTTTTTTTGCTTTCAACAAACGTATTCATCATGTTTTTTTTAAGCTGCTGATTGGAAAACCTCAATTTGCAGAAGACAAAAGTGAACACACATGATAAGAGCTGCACTATTACATGAAAACTTGTAGTAGACCTATTGTTTGTGTACATTCAATTTGCTCAACAATTTTTTGTAGGATATGGAAAATTTATATCGCTGTATTTATCCTTGTTATATTTATAAGTGCGTTAGTTAATTAGAGTGCAGCCTTCTAATAGCTAACTAGAAACAATTCCCTCAAACCTCAGAATCTAATGCAGGGGTAGGCAACTCCAGGCCTCGAGTGCTGGTATCCTGCAGGTTTTAGATGTGTTCTTGATCCAACACAGCTGATTCAGATGGCTAAATTACCTCCTCAACATATCTTGAAGTTCTCCAGAGGCCTGCTAATGAACTAATCATTTGATTCAGGTATGTTGACCCAGGGTGAGATCTAAAACCTGCAGGGCACCGGCCCTCAAGGCCTGGAGTTGCCCACCCCTGATCTAATGTAATGCTAGATAAAAGGTATTTTGTCTACATTTCAGCTCTCACCATACAGTACACGGGGGGGATGTCCGGGGAAGAAAAATAAAGCCAACATAGAAGTGCTAAAAAGTGCAAAGCACCCCCAAAACAGGCAAAACAGAAACTGTTAAACTGGCAAAGAAAAAACCCCAACTAATTTTACTCGTACAATCTGGAAGTTGTGTTCTCCCTATATTAAAGCTGCTATACAGAATCTGCTAAACAAACTGGGTTGTCAGCCCTGGCACTGCATTACCATATTGAGCTTCAGTCAGAGGAAGTCACGGTTGCCAAAAACTTTTTGAAGCTCAAGAGTGAGGCTGGTGCCATTCCAGATATGTTAACATTGTACAATCTTCTGGATAATCAGATCTTCCCCACACTGAAAACTGTTATTCGGGTTGCCCTAACAAACCCAGTTAGCAACTGTAGCTGTGAAAGGTCTTTTAGTGTCTTGAGTCAGCTCCATACCTGGCTGAGAAGGACCATGGGTCAAAGCTGACTCCAGCACCTGGCTGTGATGTCAGTTGAGAAAGAGATGCTTGAGAGACTTGACCACCAAAATGTGATAGACAGATTTACCAACCTCAGGTTAAAAGAAAAGAAAAAAATCTGCAAAGCCATAGTAGCATCTGCAGTAAAGATCTTTTCATACATTGTATACATTGTACCAGAGGCCAAGGTGTCTCAATTTTTCTAAATTTTTAATAGTATTTTGTACATTTGTACATTTCAAGGACTCTTCTATTTATGGATTGTATTTTTATGTATCTGTATTATGTTATACATACACATTAAAAGTGAATCTCTGTCCAGAAAATGCACTCAGTTTACTATTTACTCACTGTGAGCATCATTCATTATTCTCCTCCAGTAATTAAGGTTAGGATATGTATTTTTTTTTCAAATTCCAATCCATTCTTCTTTAGCAGCATTTAAATAACCTTTATCAGATTTGATGGTTTTGTTACAGACTTTTCAATAAAGTGTTTTGTTTTTCTTTCACAAATGTGGGGATTAAATTGTGTTAAACTGTACAAAACAGTGATGTCATGTTTTGTGACGAGGACCCAGGCACAGAGAGACTTGATTATATAAATAAATCATAAGATTTAAGAATCTTATGATTTTAATAAAGAAATTTGCAGACTTGCACAGAGATGGTAAAATTATGATGACTGATAATGGAGATGAAGACAACAGACGATGCCTGTGTCTTTTCCCGTGTGTTATGAATAAATTTTCTTTTTTTTTTGGTACCGGTACTGGTTTTACTTTGTTGTATTCATCCGTGACACCATAAAGGCTGGTCCATGAAAATATTGTCATACATAAACCGATTCGTGGCACAAAAAAGATTGGGGACCGCTGCTCTAATGTAATGCCAATTGATGTTGCCACGATGGCTATATCCTTCTTTTATATACATTCTGTAGATGCATATTGTGTTAGCAAGTGTTTTGACCTCCAGTGTTTGTGGTTTTCAGCACATGGAACGTGTTCTCCCATAAATAGACCATGTAGAGTATCTTCCCTCCAAATTACAGATACAAACACGGCAGAAGCGTTTGCCACACTCGGAAGTGACGCGAAAAGTGCCTTAGCAACAGGTGATGCACTTGGATGTGCATTCTAAGACAGACCCACAGAAGAAAAGCTTGCTTTCATTCCCATTTTTTGCATACTTGGAAACTGCTTTTGTGAAGAGGTTGTGCTCGGTGGGTTGTAATTTTTAAAAAAAAAGAAAGTCATAAATATCGATTGTCCCAGTATCACAGAAGTGTGAGGGGAGGCACATTTCAGGCACCTTAACAATTCAGCAGCTGCTTCGTTTGAAGCATGCTGACAACCTCAGTCCCATGAGTGCAATGATGGGGTGATGAGTTCGAGGCCTCCAGCAGTAGGGGAGAGCGGGGTAAGTTGTCACACGGGTAAGTTGTCACACTGTTCATAACTCCAACACTAGAGGCTCTATCTCAAAAATGAAATAGCCACTTTGTGTGACTTCTTCTTCTATAGTCAACCTCCTGTTCACATGTAGTCAAGACTGCTCTAATCTGAGGTGAGCACATCTTTTTTATTTTTTTGACCTAAAAGGAAAAATAAATCACTTTAAATTTTCGTCAGTACAACTTTGTTAGGTATAGATGTTACAAATTATTATTTTACACAAAATAGAGGAGACATTAACGTGTCTTTTGATACTTCAGCTGATGTGCTATGTTGAGCTAACCCTGACATTTAGCCAAAATTAGCATAAATGTCAGTTTGGGGCAAGTTGTCTCATTAACTTTGGGGCAAGTCGTCACATGTGACAACTTGCCCCAGTACAAATAAATGCTCCAAAAAATTGATATTGTAATTCATTTGTATTTGTAATAAGGTTTTTGAAGAAAGGAAGGAGAGGCAGGAATTAAGGAAGGAAGGAAGAAAGTAAGATGGTTCGAAATTATCAACGAAAGACAGAGCGTGGCAGAACACCACCTGACATTATGTTAAAGGCAGTCAGGCAGGTAAAGATGCAGAACAAATCAATCAGAAGTACAGCAAAGGATTTTGACATAAATTACCGTACTCTAACTCGGTATTGTCAAAAGATTACCAGAGAAGAAATTGAAAGTCAGACAGCCATGCCAACAACAATGGTTGGTTATACAACGCCAAGGAAGATTTTTTCCCCTGATTTGGAAAAGCAGCTTGTTGAATATATTACTAGGTCAGCTGACATTTATTTTGGTCTGTCACCAAGTGAGGTCAGAAAGCTTGCCTACCAGTTTGCTGTGGCACACGAACTGAAGTTTGTGCCTTTGTGGGCAGAAAAAGAAAAGGCCAGCAAAGAGTGGTTTACAGGCTTTTTAAAGCAGCATACAACATTGTCACTGAGAAAGCCAGAAGCAACTAGCCTTGCCAGGGCAAGTAGCTTCAACAGAGAGAATGTCAATGCTTTCTTTGACAACTTAGAGAAAGTGTTATGCAAATATGAGTTTGGACCAGGAGACATTTGGAATGTTGATGAAACTGGGGTCACCACTGTACATAAACCAGACAAAGTGTTGGCCAGACGTGGATTCAAACAAGTAGGGTCATTGACCTCTGCTGAAAGGGGAACCCTTGTCACACTGGCCTGTGCTGTCTCAGCCATAGGGAATAGTTTACCTCCATACTTTATTTTCCCACGTGTCCACTTCCATGACCATTTCCTGATCAACGGGCCACCCGGCAGCAAAAGAGGGGCAAATTCCTCTGGATGGATGAAAGACACACACTTTGTTGACTTCCTGCAACATTTCAATGAACATACAAAGTGTTCAAAGGAGAAGCCCTGTTTACTCCTTTTGGACAACCACGAGTCTCATCTGTCCATTGATGGACTCAATTATGCCAAAGAAAATGGCATAATCATGCTGTCATTCCCACCGCACTGCTCACATCGGCTCCAACCATTAGACAGGTCTGTCTGCGGGCCACTAAAGAGGCACATCAACAGCACGTGTGATGCCTGGATGAGGAACAACCCTGGGAAGACAATGTCCATTTATGACATTCCTGGGATTGTGGCAATTGCATATCCTCTGGCTGCAACCCCATTGAACATTCAGGCTGGTTTTAGGGTGGCTGGGATTCAACCTTACAACAGAAATGTATTTCTGGAAGCCGAGTTTGCACCATCCTACATCACAGATCGCCCTATTCCGGACCCTGCCCTGCCAGGCTCCAGCACCAACTCTGCACTGCCAGGCCCCAGCACCACCTCTGCACTGCCAGGCCCCAGCACTATCTCTGCACTGCCAGGCCCCAGCACCAACTCTGCACTGCTAGGCCCCAGCACCAACTCTGAACTGCCAAGCTCCAGCACCATCTCTATCACGAGCTCACCCTTACCCAGCACTGCAATTACTGACAGCGGACTACCAACTCCAGAGGACATCCGGCCATATCCAAAAGCTGGCCGCCGAAAACCATCCAGCAAAGGAAGAAAACAACGCAAATCAGCAATTCTAACCGACACGCCAGTGAAGCAGCAACTAGAAAAAGAAAAGAATAAGGCTGAATCTAGCAAAAAGCTGTTTCAAAAGAGAGGGACGCGAGGGGGGAAAACATCTGGACCTATGAAGAACAACGCAGCTAAAAGAAGAAAAATAATTCAAGAGTCATCATCAGATGATGAAGAGTGCTTCTGCCTTGTCTGTGTGGAGCCATTTTCAAACAGTTGTCCAAAAGAGACCTGGGTAAAATGCGTAAAATGCAACTAATGGGCCCATGATGCTTGCACCTCAGGCCAGGCAATTTATGTGTGCCAGAATTGTGACTCTGAAGTTGAGTCTGATTAATCAGAAATAGGGCATCTGTTTTGTTCAGAGGATAAACATGTTAAGTAAAGCAAGTTATTTGCAGCATTCCATTCATTTATGATGGATTTATGTGCAAGCCAGAGAACATTTGAGTTTAAAGTTCAAACTAAAGTTTTCTTTCTACTTAATGTTTTGATTAAAATGTGTATTGGATTGAAATAATTGTTTTTTTTCCAAATTCTCTTGGCATAATTGTTCAAATTTCCAGTTTTGGTTTGAATTTAACAATTAAAATCAATAATCACAATTAAGTATTTGTGTTCTTATTTTAAGATAATCTAGTGTGACAATTTACCTGCCGATGGGGCAAATTGTCACAAGTACACATTCTCCATTCAACAGTCTACAACTCCGTAATGAGATAAGATATGAAAATGTAATGAATACATCATATGTGCCCGAGACTTCCTTCTTTCATTTGGTGAAACATTTATTACGTTGTGATGTATGGTGCTCAGTAAGAGTTAGTCAGTGTGAAAAGTGTGACAACTTACCCCGCTCTCCCCTATTACTAGAACTTTGATTTTCTTTCTTTCTTTCTTTTTTACAAAGGTTTCATCCCCTAACAGTATTATATTGGTTTAGTGGGTGACCTGTGCAGATGATAGCCACACTGCAACCATCTATTCTGTTAAAAAGAGGAAATGTGGCATAAAGCATGCATGTCTAGCCACAGCCAGGTTGTTAACTGTAATAAGAACCTGGCTATGACAGCACAACATGATCATCTGGACAGAGCTTCTGCATTTACTCGTCTTAAAATACTCTTTATGCAGTCACTTAAGGTAGGTGTGCATGTCTGTGCATCTACGGTGGGCACTGCATGCTTGTTTAACATTTCCTTCTTCTATCACCATAACTGCAGCCTGGTTTTTGCCTTTTCCAACCCACACTCAGAAGCAGACATCCAACTTGTGCATGCGGTCTCTTATCTGTGGTGTTTACTCTCATACTGTATCCTGCCAGAGCATATTCGTCATGCAGGTGGTCATTATTTCTGAAAGCGAAATTGTGCATCTCGGAGGAGCGATGCGTGCGGGGCATCACTTTCACTCTGTAAACTGTATTCACTCCATAGTAGGTGTTTGTAAGACCAACAAGAGCAACCTGCCGCCATGCAGAATGGATTTAATTTGTATTTTTCCATAAACTCAGTCATCCCACGGAGTTCTCGCAAATAGATCTTTTGAGCATTTCAGACGGTGCCGTGTCCTCTGCTTTCAAAACCCGAGCACTCTGGGGAAATTAAATCATAACAGGTCCTTCAGTGCCCCCATCAGGATCTCTCTGGCACCTCCATCCACCTCTTTTCATCTCTTTCATCTTCAAAAATCTCATGCTTATTCAATTTGATTCTGGCTTCTCCACCACAACATCCTTTTTTCCCCTCTTACTCTCTCCCTCGCTCGCTGTTGTTAAACTCCCAGAGTATTGCCGCTGGGCGAAGCCATTAAGAAACGGCAAACAGCTATGTCGAGTCGGCAAACACTGGTGTGCATACAGGTGGTGCAGAGCTAACAGACAGGAATCATTACACTGCTCTACTCTGATCGCTGCTATTCCTCTGGGACTGAGCGCGCTCGGCATATGTACAGATGGGAACACACACACAGACACACACACACACTGGTAGAGATTAAATCATATGTGGGTAACAGGTACATGAAAATATGTCAATACATGTACAAAGGTACACACAGGAAGTGAGAATCAAATTGTTTTGTCCAAGAACAAATGAAAGAAGGATAAGAAGCCACAGTAAGGGAAAAACAAGAAGAGAGCAAGCCAAGAAGAAAGGCAAACCTAAATCTCCACTTGTTATTGCACCTGAGGCCAGAGAGTCGGCTCGCTCGGCAGGCTGGCTAATGGTGCGACATTCTCCAGCATATTTCACTGGACACATTTAAATTTGCTGCTGCTCTGACCTAGTCATAGCACATCTCTTCCTCATTTGTCCTCTACGTCTGCGTGTGTGTGTGTGTGTGTGTGTGTGCAGAAAGGATAATGACTGCATTGATCAGAGACGTCCCCAATGGGTGGTCTTGTTCCGTCAAGGCTGAGAGAAAACGAGAGGGCGAGCGAAAAGAGAAAGGGAGAGCGGGCGAGCGAGCGGGGCCAGAACGGGATGCCCTCTGTGGCAACCCGCCTCGACGCATTAGCCAATCAAATATCCATCTTGGCTGTCGCCTCCCTGCTCCACGCACACTATCAAAAAGTAATCTGCGGCGCTGTTTTTAATCGCCCGTCATGTCTCTGTTCCTTCCTTCCTACATCATTTCCTCGCTACTTCTTAAAATAATCGTCTTTATGTCCAGGATAACAAAAAGAACAGCACGGGGTGAGTGCGGATGTGTCCACGCAAGGGCCCGATAGATCTCTGAAAGTATGAAAAGCATGTGATTCGGACACTCTGGCCTTGACAGGTCAACAGATCTCAACATGGGTGCCATGTTAAGCAATGTTTTCCATCTGCATCAAACAGTTAATGAGGGGATATTTTCATTATGGTTCCTGAAACGATGGGTATTTTGGGTATTTCAGCCACTGGTATGAGCATATCTTGAAAGAGCAACTAACCAACTGACCAATTAGGAACACCAAGACAGGGTAAGTGAAAAGCTTCAAAAACAGTCACTGCTTGAAAAGTCTACATCCTATCAAAAACAAATAAAAGTTTGAGCAGACAAAAAACTTTTTTGGGGGTTTCTAGAGAATTCTTGTACATCCATCCGGCCGTCATTTTCTTCATCATTTTCCTCCTCTTGCAGGGAGCTGGAGCCTATCCCGGCTGTCCTAGTTGCGTGCCTTTTAGTTTAAGGCTGTCCAGGGTGTGCCCTGCCTGTCATGAAGGCTTGGTTAGGCTCCATCCTGCAAAAATTCTTGTAGTGAGCTTATTTCTGCTGGGAGCGATCGTTATTCGTACTCACTTCCTTACTTGAAGGACTGTTGATGAACAGATGGACACACTTGATCAGACGATCTTCTTCACAGAGAAGAGAATAGAGTGTAAAGAAGGAGTAGTATTATTTTATTTTTGTACGTACTTATTTTTAATAATGGAGTTGGCATGTTCTCCCTGTGCCTGGGTGGGTTTCTTCCTACAGTCCACACAAATACATACTAGGCAATTCTACATTAGTTGTAAGTGTGTAGTGGATCGAGCAGTGAAGGAACATCAGACGCAGGTTAAAGTAAAAAAAAAAAAGGCTTTTTATTTAACCGCAAAACAAACTTGGTTAAACTGACTGAAAAGCTGACAGCAAACAATACTACTAACTCAAAGAAACCAGCCTACCTGAATAAGACAAAGGGGAAACATAAATAGTGGCTGATCAGCTCACAAAAACACACAAATACCCAACTGAAACTAACATAACAAATTCCATTCCCCCCCCCCCCCCCCCCCCCCCATGATCCAGAGTATTGGTATGACCCAATTTGCAGTTCTCCATATAGGCTTGCTCCGCCCCTTTTCCACCTCTTAGCTCATCAACCAAGACACTGGAGCAGCTGCCACTGAGGTAACTCAGAAAACAAAAAGATTAAATCATACATAACACTGTAAACTAAAATGTGAGCACTTATTTTTGAATACGGTATTATGTATTGTATAAATGAATTAATTCTAAACCAAAACCAGTTCTTAATTCCCCTGTAAATTAAATCCTGTATCTAAAGAAAGAAAAATGTAAATGTAGTGTTATATTTAAACCTCTATTGTAACACTATTACCATTGTGTGGCTGTAACTGCAGCCATCACATGTAGGCTCCAAACCTTTGCAACTGTGAAATGAATAAGCAGTTAATTAAATGAATGGATGGAGTTATAGATAATTACAGATTCTGATGTTTAATCTGAATTGTTTATTTATTACTTTTGAAATGAGTTTTTATGCCAATTGATCATTCATCACAATAAGCTTCCTATGTCATCATTTTTTATTTATTCTATTCAGTTGTGTACAGTATCTTATTCTTATTCTCATCATCTTATCCTATTCCAGTGTTTTTTTTTATTTTTGCTATGTAACTTTGCACTGTCCACTTTCTGCTATAACAAAACAAATTTCCCACGTGTGGGACTAATAAAGGTTATCTTATCAGATTTTAAGATGGGGCAATTCATCAGCTTGCACTCTGTGCACCAGTGACCCAGTGCACTCATGGTGTCATAGCTTTGCTGTTCTAATAGAAGGCAACATATGCAACTTAACTTTAAATCAATAGCTCAGTAACTGCTCAGTCACACTAGGGCAGGGGTGTCCAACTCCAGGCCTCAAGGGCCGGTGTCCTGCAGGTTTTGGATAACATTCGGGGTCAACACACCTGAATCAAATGATTAGTTCATTACCAGCAATCTGGAAAACTTGAAGACATGTTGAGGAGGTCATTTAACCATTTAAATCAGCTGTGTTGGATCAAGGGCACGTCTAAACCTGCAGGACACTGGCCCTTGAGGCCTGGAGTTGGACACCCCTGTCCTAGGGTAAAAATAAGACAGCAACCCCCACGCAACTAAAACACTAGTGATTGTGTTCAATTTTTTCACATTGTGGGACTGATTGCAAGTATCTGTGATCTTTCACCAAATGTGGGGGACTTCCAGAAGTTTAGCATGCAACACCCTCAGCTTTGGCTGCCCACTTTTGATTGCAAAGTAACCCATTTACAAACAACTGCAGTCCAAGTCTGACTGACTGGCGAAGGTTTGCAAATGACTGCCATGTAATTTATAAACATGGATTGCGCAAGTCCGTTTGCGGTTATCATTTGTGACTTGTTTCTTTGCCATTGGGGATTCGACTCAGCTGGCTGCCAACTGGTTGCATTCTAGTTATATTCAAACATAAAAGCAAGGTTGCTGTCCTGAAGCAGCTGCGTCACTATTTGTGGAGAAATGTCTGAATTTATATTTCAGATCTATGAGGTTCTTGCTGAACTTTCTTTGTATGAACAACAACAGATTTGCGATTTTCACCAGTTTATCACAGTCAACTTTTGTATTAGCGCGATATAATATGCAGCTTCACCCTATTCATTCAGACTGATAGCAGACTGACTGCTTCTTATTGCCGTATTATTGCTATCTTGACGCACTAAATTCACTTGAAAGATGGAGAACTGACTGCGAGTGGTCCCCATCTTTGATGCAACCACTTCTTATCCTGACAGTTCTCATATAAAGCTGTTTTCCCATTACTCTTCACTACAAGCACTTAAATGTTACTGATCACACACATTAATGCTGAAACAACAGAATTAAGTAGAATGATGTTATGCTTTTAAGTAGTTTATTTAATCAAAAACGATCAATAACTCAAAAAGTCAGAAAATGGAAAAAAGAATATTTTTAAATTTAAATAGATTAAGTTGCATCACTTAATCTATTTAATTACTGTGCGCTTACTGATGGTTAAAGAGTATGAGACTAAAAACCTGTGGGCTATTTTCCCACCTCCCATTGCTTCAATTATGCAGTTTACAGCAGAATTTATTCAGCAAAAACGCATTTGTTTAAGAGCACTGTGGTATTTTTTTCCACAACACATATGCATTAACTGATGTCTTCTTCTGACTTTCAGAATCGGGTTGTATACGGAGGATCTAGTCATCGCTCTTTTCATCGGGGGAAAAAAAAGGTACAACACTTTGAGGCCTGACAGCTCTGGAGTTCCATTAAGAATTCTTCTAAATTTACAGTGAGAGCAAACCGCCACAGCTTGCCGCCCACAGAAACAAGGCAATCACTCACCTCAGCCCCTCTATGCAGCCAGACAGGATTCGCGAACACACAAAGATTCAAAGAGAAATGTTCACGAATACACACACACACACAAATTCACAATATATATATACACACTCACGCAAAACCAGCGGAGAGTGCAGATGATGGTGCACACAAGTTCAGCTTCTCAAAGTTCCGTATGCAGGTGTCGATGTATGTCTATGTGTTAGGGCATGTGTGGATAAGGATCTGTCACGGAAAAAGGTTGTGCTTGCTGCCACTGCAAACAAGAAGTGTTGAATCTGGGCCTCAAACCACCAACCAATCTGAAACATGCTCCACCTTTGAGGCAGATGCACACTGAGGAGAAGCCTCATGGTTGCACTCAAACGAACGCCCGCCATTAATCCCTTTCTAGCGTAAAACGCATAGATACCTCTTCAACATTCACAGCTGCTTCTGTTGGGCTTGACATATATTCCTTTTTCTTCTTTTTTTTTTTTTTACATTTATTTTAAAGACCTTAAAGGATTTTGCTGTTTAGTTTTGATGACATTCAGAAATACTGGATTTTCTTTGGATTCCAGTCTGTTCCCCGTGCGCTCCCCTGAAGGAGCGGGCAGGTCATTAAAAGTCAGGGCATGTGTCACGACGCCTGCCGGAGCGGTAGAAGGACCCCATCTCATCATCAGCGATATGTTTCTGTACTTGTGGCTCAGAAAAGCTTCAGATAACAAACAGGAAGGGAAAACAGAACCTGAAAGGCAGAAATAGATGTAAGCAGAGAGAGAGAGACGAAAATAAAAGAATGAAAAACGGAGATTGAGTTGCGAATGACGACCGTATCGGAATCAGATGAAACAAGTTTACGTTTCCACGATTCCATCACAAATAGACACGAGCAAGAAATGGCAAAAAAAAAAAAAGCCAGTAAATCTCCTGCTGTCTCTCTAGAGCTTGTCTGATGTCTCCCGGGCACGTATGAATATTAAATGGCCTCTTGTAAATCAAACAATGGTGTGTTAGTGAGCACTGAAATAGAATTAGTTGGGAAAGGGCAGATAATAAATTGACTCTCTTTTCACAGCCAAAGCCAAAAAAGCTTCTCCCCACGTGAAAAAGATACAGCCAGAGTACTACAGGGTAAAGTGTTGGAGAGGCCTAATGGCTTCGATTTTTTCCCCCTTTTCTCTCAGCCTTTCCATCTCCCCCTTACACACACTCACTCTTATCAAAAGGTTTAATAATGATAGCAAGCAGAGCATTACTGCTGGTTTGATCTCATCATTTCACGCATGCACACATTCCTTCGCTCTACCGCGAAAAAGGTTACGCACTAGAAAAGATAAAGCGTATACACTCGGATGCAGGTGTCTTTGCATGCATGCACCTGGCGAAAAAAAAATGCTATAGCTGGATGCAATGCGATAGTTTCGTTTTTGTGTGTATTTCTGGATGATTGTGGGCTGATTTTCCTCTCAGGTGCAACCTTGGATTGTGATGCAGTGAGGAGAAAGAAGAGAGAAAGCAACAGACATGAAGGGAGGAGAGAGAGAGAGGTAGGTGATACAGGTGAGAGAGAAAATCAACGAGCTCTCACACAGAGACAATCAATAAGCTCTCTTCTCAGTCTATTTCCTATGGGCTGGCCTCAGTAATAGCATTGTGCCAAAGCCGTGTGAGTGCAGCCTGGGAATAGGTTCAGGGTGATGTGATAGCAAAGTATGAAGGCAGCACTGCTGACTGGGACTCACACTAATTGTTACCTTTGTCATAAAAAGGGCAGAGAAATCACTGGGAGGACTGTGGTAGAGATTTATGGAGGCCTACCGGCACAGAGGGGTGCATGGAGATGAGGAGAGAAGTATTGTTATCCACGGCTTGGTTTTCTTTGACGTGAATGCAATATTTTTGTGTTGGGCTTATTAGATTTAGCCAGCTCATCATACACCACCAGGATTTTTAATCAATAACATGGTGAAATTTTGCTGTGTGAGACAGAGCACAGCGGCAGAGGATAGAAATCAGATGCTAATGCAATGGGAGCTGTTTGTGTTAAACTTTATGAAACTATAACATTTTCTAACTTTATTATCGATCTCATTCATCTCCACTCATTCATCGCAGGGCTATCTGATTATTGATTATTTATCTCTTAGAAAGGGAGATGAAAGGTAGCCTAAATATAAAGCAATGTCTGAAGCTAGCATGAGCCAAAAACAAAGCTAGCTTCTTTTTTGCAGTGTTCAGTGTTTTAACAAGTCATCTAAAGATGTGCTCTTGAACATTTTTAGACTAGCAATACACCAAATAACGTGTATTATCACTTCTAATAAATGCACTGAGACTTTACAGTTACCCCCAGGTAAAACATTTAGTAGCTTTTAGCTTTTAACAGCCTGTTGTTTTATACACAGCACAGATGAAGTCCATAGCAGGGCTAGAGTGAGTATGTGTTAGCAACCGGCAGCCTGGCTAATGGTGCGACATTAGCATGATTGTTAGCGTGACTGTTTTAACGTTCATATGATATTTTCAGTCAAGTTGCCCTTTCACCTGGTTAATTTAGCTCAAATACTGGATACTTGTTGAATTGAGTGATCTAGCCACTAGCCACCCAGTTTGTTCACAGCTGCTAGCAAAGATTAAGGTCTATACAATCAGTGTTGCCAACTCCTCAGTAAGGAAAATCGCTATTGGCTGGCTAGAAGTCACTAAATGGTGTCATTGCCTAATTTGCATGCTTATGCTTATGTATTTGTAACCTAGTTGTAGGAGAGAGAAATAACATCTTGGAAGGGATGTAAAGACAGTAAAAAACACCCTAAATGCATTTAGAATATATTTAGAACTACAAATTAAATTTCTTTTAGCAATTATTGGGGTTTTTTTTAGTGTCACAACTCCAGCCCACCTCCTTTATCTGGGCTTGGGACCTTCAAAAGTGACCCCAAAAAGGAACTTTGGCAGAGTTACTTTTGTGTGTGTATTTTTTAGTTTTAAACCTTGTGATCCACAAAAAGTAGCAGTAAAACAAAAACTGACTGCGTTACAGTCAGGGCAGGAGCAACGGCTTCACACATGTGCGATCCATTTGCAATTTGGACGCATAGGTATGAACATCTGCTCTAACACTGCTGCGTGAGGACTATCCGCACCTTGGCACGGGCGAGGTGCCCACGGCAGCACCCGCTGCCTGCTAAGAGTAAGAGCAATACGTGCTTTTACGTCAAAAAGTCGTCATAAGTCTCCAATAACACCAGCAAAAGTTTGGCAGATTAGTCGCTTTTTAGAAAAAAAAGTCGCATTAACGTGGCAAATCTCCGTTAGCGCGCCTTAACCGTGCTAACACATTGACGCCATGCAGCCTCACGCACGGTGCGAACCGCGTTAATGCGGTTATGGCGTTAACGTCATTTTAACGAGATTAACACTGACAGCACTACTATTAGTGATATGTCTAGTAAAAAAGTCTTCTTGAACAACTTTATTTTTTCAATAAAGAGATAAAAAGTATATACTTAAAGATCTACTTCATGAGAAAAGCTAACGTAGTAGTTGCTGTTAAGAACTGTGGTTCAGTGGGTCAGCAGTGTTGCTGGGCCAGCATTCTTTAAAAAGAAATCAAAATTGACAGCTTTTTAAAAATCTTTGAAACTCCATTCTCCCCTACATTATCATTTGTTAAAGCAACACCCCCACTTCAGCAGGGGAATGATTAAAATCTCATGTCATCTAATAGTTTCCATGCATCACGCGCCTGCCTGTCCCTCTAAATCTCCACGAGGAGCAGAAAATAAAATCCAGTGTGACACATGGGGGATGACGAGGGTGGAATTTCCACTCTGGTGCAGGTGAACCCAATGATTCATTAAAAAGAATGAGCAAGTCAGCAGGAGCGCTACTGCAAGGAGGAATACTTGGGCAGGTGGGGAGCGTGGCGAGAGGCAGGCTGGGCGGGGCTGAAGAGGCGAAAAGAAGGAGCGAGAGCCGAGAGGAGGGCAGTAGTTTCTATCCATATGGTCGGCCAGTTGGTTGGCGAGCCAGTAGTCAGGTCTCAATGATCCCTAGCTTCACCACGCATGACCGCCAAATCATCACACACAAACACACCCTGAGTGTGCACTCTCTGAAGCGGGAGTTGTGAGAGCTGTGGAGTCTGTATGAGTGTGTGCTGGACAGGTGCACCAGATGTCCACTTTCCACTCCTGTGGCCATTGTCACTAACATGCTCAGGTGTCATGGGAGGGGATGGAGGCCAAATGGCAGACGCAGAAACCAGCGTTGATGCGGGGGGTGGCCGTGGAGACCAAGAAGGCGCCGTCTGCATCCTTCTGGCAAGCGATGTAGGTAAACGGCTCACATGGCAGCAGCCCATGTAATATTTCACAACATTTAAAAAGGCCAAACGGGAATCTAACTCAGTCACTCAGTTCATTCCAAACTTGATCTCCTGAATATATTCGAATAATAAAAATAATTATTTGGATATATTCAGCACAGGTAGAAAAAAAATGTAAGTTAAGATGGCGTTACAAAGAAAATAGAAATTCACTTTTACAATTTTAGGAAACACCCAGATTAATAATTTGATTTCTGTCGGGTTACCTTGTGATCTCCAATTTTTTGAATTAGACACTAGAAAACACAGGTTGTGTTAATTGTTGCTAATTAGAGGATTCAAACCTGAGTGTCTGTAATAGCCTCATCCCATATGGGTTACATTAAACTAATACTGGTGCTCCAACCAGTGTTTTGTCTCCTTTTTTTCTCATCTTTTCACATCATTTATCCATTTTGCTAATCCAATTCAGAGCTGTGGAAGAGTTAGAGCCTATTTTCACATGAATAAGGAAAGGCAATGTATTGCCCAAAGTATTCACTCACCCATTCAAATGATTGAATTCAGGTGTTCCAATCACTTCCGTGGTGGCCATGAAAAGTGTACAAAATCAGCACATAGGCATGCAGACTGCTTCTACAAACATTTGCGAAAGAATAGTTTGCTCAGTGCACCTGAAGAAGAAACAGCAGTGTGATCAAAATATTCCCAAATGTACATGTTTGTCGTTCCTTGAGTGAGGTTTACATTGTTTTGGCAGAGCACCCAGCTGGTGTATAGGAAGTGTGGGGTAGCGCATCTGCTATCCTTCTCAGCTTCAGCCTGACCTCTCTGAGGGAGGCTGACACACAAACGCACATCATGGGAGGCCACCATCCCACGCAGGGCAGCTGAGTGAGCGAGCTAACAGCCCGTGACCACGCTGTAATTATGAGCCGTTTTCTAATTATGAAGCACTTTGCTGGTTCTGCTTCGACTGCTGAAACTTTTATTTTATTTGTTATGTTCTTTTGTAACACACGGGATTAGCGGCAGAAACTCGGGATGAAGGAAGAGGAGAGAGGAAAACGCGGGGTGAAGGAGTTAAAGGCGTGAGAAAAGTGTTACACAGATTTAGAAGTTAGAGAAAGGAAAAGTGGGAGAAAGAAACAGGCCCTCGGTCCCTCAGGCTGTAGCCTTCTTAGCGTGGCTTTTCACTGAGAGAAGTGCCAGCAGGCTGCCTGTAAAACAGAATCATTACACCATTAACCCTCAATCAATCTTCATTTGACCATGCTGTAAGAAACCATATCAGTAGAGAAGCCGTGGACCTTCTGGAAGTTGACTGTGGAAATGGGGTGGAGCGAGGGCTACTAAACACCCCCCGCCCCCAGCCCGCAAGCCTGAGTCTGGGCATGGCCAAGTCTAAGTGCAACCTCTCCCCCCTCTACCTTCTCTCACTCCCCCCCCTCCTCCTGTGGATCTGCGGTTGGCTGCTGCAATGAGAGGTGACTTGTGGCCAATTGTGATTTATGTGGTGGTGGGTTTGGCTGTGCGGGACGTGGGCCGGTGGAGGCGAAAAGATGGATCCCAGGCAGGACCGAAGGAGACAATCTGATTACAGCCTTCTACCTCCTTTCATCTTCATCTTCAACACTCGCTGGTTCACTCGCTCCTTCACCCACGTCGTGTCACTATGGTAACCCGGAGCCTTGTAAGAAGACAAGTGCGACCGTCAGGACGGAGCGGCGACCCGGCGGTCAGCGCAGAGATGGACACATGTTCAGGGTGTGTAGAAATAAAAACCGATGACAGATTGATGCTGATGACAGAGGCTGGTGCAGCGACGCATCACGTCGTCTGATCAATAAAAGGAAGAGCCAACTGTCCAAACAAATAGTTGTCTAACATGCTAAAAGCCATAAGCTGCTAACAGTGTCCTTGTTTCCTTCTATTCTGGTTTCAGCAGTTACACTTCAAGTCCTTTCCAGGTCTTACATTCTAGCTGACACTGACCCAGCCAGACATTTAGATTTGAATTAAAGACAAAGCTCCTCACATCTTCTGCTTTTAGTGCTTACACTCCATTCAGTCTTCACTGGATTGAACACATGCCATTTGGGACTCTTTTCAGCATTTTCTCACTATAAACAGATGTTTTTTGGCAGGTATGTCTTTAGAATTACCCTCCTATGGCTCTCAAACCCTTTCAGGTCTCAGGTCCCTCAAACATCATTAACGCACGTTCTAGTTTTCTTGGTCACGCATCCTATATTAAATGCAAAATTAGCATCATCTTTCAGTTTTTAACCCTTCAATGATGTTAATTTCGCTCAGCGCTTCCATTATTACCCGACCTTCTCTGAGCTATTCATCGCTTGCACTTCAGCGTTTCATATTCTTTCAGTGCTTGAACTTCAACTTCACTGAGCGCCTTTTTCAGCAGTGCAGTGTTTCAAAGTGTTCGGCTGCACAATGACAAGTTAGCAGCCAGAGCCGAAATATGTTCTTTGAAAACAAAATGTAGTTTTCAGATCATAGTCGGGTCAAGGTGAATCTTTCTGGATTCGATTCATGAATGTGACACCCACTTGATGCTGCATTATGCATGCACTGTGAGAGCAAATGTGTTTCAGAATATGTAGTAGATGTTTAAAAGAAGGGGGTATTAAAGAGTTCATTATTTCCACTTTTATCCAGAATTGTTCATATATTAATGAGCCAGTGGACAGATCGCCTGCATGACTGATACTACAGGCACTTGGAAGAAGTGCAAATACAGATATGCAGTGCATATACAGTATTCTGGCATGCGCAAGGCTAACCAAGTCCTGCTGTGTTCTGAGACTGCCATCAAGTGGCAATAAGAGGTAGTGATTGTAATTCAAATCCACTGGACAAATGATACTAGCTTAAAGGAATATATAACTTAAACATTATACTTATGTTGAAGTAGTTAATCCTGTTTTAGAGCTGCTGAGGATGAGGTGTGTAGGTGAGGAAGATGGATTTTGCTGCATAAAAAGAAGATGAATAACTATTTCAAAATAGCAGTGGCTCCCTATTATACATATTTACACTGGCACAGACAAATGCTTACTATCCAATAGAGACATAATGATGAAGGTAAGCAGTTCCAAGTGAGCAGCATGCTCTTCACTAAATCACAGTACAGACGTAAATATGACGGGTTGATTGTCTCATCTGGCACCCACAGGGACAAGACAAATGTTGGTCTTCTCAGGATTAGATAATTTATCACTATCACGAGTACAGTGTGTATTAAAGTGCTGCTGAGACGGGTGAAATTAGCTGACCATTTTGTGCAGTTTAGCCCTGACTAAGGTTTTATTTGTGACACAAAGGAACAAAAAAATCTGCTCAAAAGGTGCAGAGAGTAGCAGTTTTAACATCAATAAATCATTATCCCAATAATTTGAGACGTTGCAGGAACTTTTTAAAAGGAAAGTTACTTCCTAACCAAAGCAATGAAAGACTGACAAAAGGTGAGATTGCAGCAATGAAAGAGAATGAGCAATAAGGGATCATTGATCGTAACAAACACTGTGGTAGGGATGGCAAAAAGTTCACAGGAGGAAGTGGAATCAAAATAAATAAAAACCAAAGATGATGAAAAGGTTCTGCAATGACAAACGAGGTGGTTTTAAAGTTTAACTTGAACACCTGAGTTGCTCAATAAAGTTGTTTCAAGGCTGCATGTAACGGAGCTCAAAAGACCTTTTGGGCTAGAGCCTGAAAACAGGAATAATGAAGATGATCACACTTGTGAATCTGAAGAGTTCAGGGCCATGCCACTACATTAAAAAAGGAAACTTTAATAATGGAGAAGAACGCAGGGGAGAGATGGTACAATGGTAGAGACGGTCATAATCTGACTTAAAGTTTGGCAGAGAAGTAAGACTACAACGTTTTTAATAAAATGAGCACTTGTGCCTGATATGACACTCAAATCAGACCCACTGACTAGGTATCATTATTAGTTATAAGTCGCATACATCACCAGTTGGTACCATGCTGTTATCTTCCATTATAAAGGAGAAATGGAGAGCAGCGCCGTTTTTGTGAACATGAAGTGGTCACGTAAACAAGTGCGTGCAGAACCTTCTGCGCTAAAGTTAGCATGCATCAAGCATTGTGCAAAGCAATGCTTGATGCATGCTAACTTTAAATAATAAATGATATGTCTTGCACAAAAGGCAACATCCAGGCATGTTCGGCCCCAACCATAAGCTCAATACTTAGATAACCTCTGCAAACTAATGAACACTGAGTCCAACAAGCTAGTCTTTGACTTGTATGTCACAGATGAAAGTCAAGTGTATTAAGCCACCTTGAGCAAACATTAGGTTTAAATGGTGAGTATGTACATTCCTGACAAGTAGAGTAGTTTAAACAGACTGTTCAGGGGCAAAACTGCATGCAGACATCAAAATGCTTGATGCATGGTTTGGTGGAAGCTTGCAGAAGTCACGTCACTCGCTCCATTCGCCTTTTACTTTAGAGACAAACCAATGGCAGTTTGAAAGCTCTGGAAAGTTATTTTCCTCAAACTTGAAGAACTTCAGGACAAAGAGGTAATTTCCAAATGGGAACACAGTTATAAAATGATCAATACCCATTTCTTTGTTGCTGAAAGGCTTGCACACAGACGATCTGGGGACACTATGCAGGCATGTTCAAATTGACTTAAGTTTGGAAGGCTTTTATTTTTGCAGTTTATATTCTAACTTAGTTGAAGGTTTGTGTTTAGGGATGCCCTTTGGTGGTTTAATATTTCTGTGTTCACTGCACTGCCTTAAGGAGGTAACTCAGTTGTTGCCATGCGCAGTATCCTCCACTTGGATTACAGCTTTATAGGTAAAAGCGGGAGTGTTTTGTATGATCTCTAGTTTTAGATTGACAAGGAGACATCCCAGAATCATTTGAATGTAGAGAACATTACTGGTGCACATGGGTAATTAGTATAAGTATTCTGGCGATTGGCAACATAGCAAAACAAAGGCATGAAATAGGACAGGACCCAGGAGTGTAGATAATACTAGTTGGCGGTGGAGTAGAATCCCGGAACATCCAGGATGAGGTGGAGGAGGGTTGCACGAATGACGACTTGAAAGACAGAGTGACAGAATAGCAATAAGGCTTAAAGAGTGTGGATCAGAAACTGATCGACTCGGAGGAGGCAGGTAAGAAGATCACTGGATCAGAGTAGCGTGATGATGAAACTGAGAATGAAGGTGTGACAAAAGGAAGAGAGCAACAGGAATACCCCAGAAATGCAGGCAGATGAAGAAAAACACAGATTTCCCTTATTAAAGCTACATGCAGAAACTGCTTTTCCATATCCACATATTCCATTTATCATTAGCAGCAATGGCCAGGTTGATTCTCAGAGGTATCAACTTAACTTGAGTATATTTTTTTTTACGTTTCTTCCTCACATTTTAATATAAATATCTCACCCAGTCAATCTGCTTGTGTCACATGAAAAAGTGATTGTCTGCCAAAAAGTGATTTCTGGTATTTGCTGCAAAATGATTGATGGTATATAAACTGCTGTAAATGTCTTGTTGGCCTATAATCTGTCAAATATATCTCTCATGAATTATATTAAAGCATTTTGACCCAGAAAGAACACTACTGTGTCAAGGTGGAAGTTGCAGTCAGTTGGTGGCAAAGTCACTTCTATATATTCTTTATTTATCCTGGCAGAAAAAAAGTCACTGACATCTCTTTGAAGAGAGCAGCGGAAATTGCAACAAATGTAACCCCACCGTTCTCTAAAGATATTTTAAGTTGCCAAACATACTAGATTGATTATAATGTAATCATAAAGACCCTTGAAAAACAGGTAAGTTCTTTTTTATATATATATAACCCCTTTGTAAACCATGTGGACTGTAGTCTAGTTACCAATATAAGCAAAGATATTAGAAAAATACACACAGAAACATCGGATATCACTTTTTGGCACATAATTGGTCTCAAGCCTCGATAGATGGGTGCGGTACTGTTAGCTGAAAAGAAAGAAAGAAAAAAGGGGGATGGCAGGGAGAAGACAGTCGTTTTGGTGTGTCCACTGCAAGTTCTTTTTTTCACATGAGGAGATGAAAGAGGCAAAGAAAAGGAGGTTGTGACAATCTAAAGTGGCACGTTGTTGCAGATGTCAAGTTGTGGTGGTGGTACATTCTCTTCCGTAGTGCTTCAGAAGAGGCACGAACATAATAAAGGGAGCCACTTAAAGACGGTGTTAAAGCACAAGGCAACACAGGCTGTGCTGTTCATGGTCAGTGTGAGTTTGCATCAAAGGTAGCGGACATCAATTTAAATTTAAACTGATGATGCTGATTAGATTCACTCACTGGATTCCATCTTAATACTGTCTGGGGTGGGAACTCAGCCACGATAGCTCTTGCAACATCTGCTTCCCTTGTTGAATCCAGTACACTAAAACCACAAAGGGCAGCAGCACAGGTCAGCTGAATACAGCCCATATTTAAAATGTACTTGCCCTCAAAATAAAAATGAATGTGACTTTTTAAGGGGTTTTCCCCCAACACTCCACACCTACAGCCCCTCTTAGGGTTCCCCCACCTGCTAAATTCAAATTTAACCCCTGACTAAACTCACTTTTCTATTTAGGTGCAAAGTTGTTGTTGTTTTTCCCCCTTTGGTTTTTCTTTGCTTGTCTTCTACAGAAAAAATGTTCAAGCTGAGCACATTCATTAGAATTTAACTCTAAGCTGAAATAAAGTTTGTATTTCCACTTATTTCTATTAATATTATTTTATAATGATATTAATATGACCTGAGGTTCAGTTAGCTTTTTTTGTATCTGTACTTCCACTAAAGTGTTTGTACTTTTGCCACCTCTGTTCATAATCAGCAGCTGTATGCCATTTTATCAATTCTAAAACAATAATTATCTGGGGCTCGTGAGGAGCTTTTATTGGTGTTAATTACTAAGGATTGGTCTGTTACAATTTTTAGCACATAATTAGCATAACAACTGTACAAAAAAATATACTTTTCCTGTTGATGTGTCCAGTTGAAGCATATTTTCCAAGCCTTCACAGTTTACATAGTATCTTCAAAAGCACTGCACATTGCATCTTTAATTCCTTCTGCAATCACCGTGATAGACAAGTAAACAAACAAGCGGATGGACAGACTGATAAACATCCAAACAAAGCCTCCACCACACTCTCGCTCATTACTCTCTGGCAGTAGCAGAGGTGCTTGCGTCTGCCATGGACTCAATTACTTCCACCTTTCCCTTTCCTTCCTTTAGATGTGACATGAATAACCACATTATGATTACCTCAACCTCGGACGCACCGCAACCCTCCCACTCAAAAGACTTTGTAATTAAAAATCAAGACAGCAAAAAGCTTGGGAAATAACTCTGAGTGTCTGGACGGAAGAAAGAAAATGAGACGATGGGAGAAGATGAAGTGAGATGGGGGCTGAGGAGCCTCTGAGACATGAGAGGAAAAACAAGATGGACAAAGTGGAATTGGAACTAAAAGTTGCCTGTGCCTGCCACAAACGGCAGGGGGGAAATAGCTTTAATTTGTCAATCGAGTGCACAGGAATCATATAATGCAGAGTCTGCTCTGGAGTTCTGCTGCAGAGCCACTCAGGAGATGTTTGCCTGACATTTGCTGTCCTTCCCGACTGTTTTTTTTTTTTCTTCTTTACTGCACCATTGGATCAACTTCACATGTCTTTCACCTTTTTTAAAAACATTTTTTGATCCATTTTCTGCCTGTGGCCACACCAGCATTGGGAATTAAACTAAAGCAAATATTTAAAATAACTCGAGTGAAACAAAACAGGTGGAAAGTCTGGGAACACTGAGGTTGTTGGAAATTTCCTACAGACTAAGATAAATGATTTTTCTTAGTACCAGTTTAAAAAAGAGACAAAGGAAAAACAACTCAGTCACGCAGAGAAAATTAACAGCAACCATAAATTCCAGCTCATCTTCGTTAATTGTGGCATTAAATGAAGAAACAGACTACCAGGGTCAGGTGTTCTTTTATCTCAATCATCTGGCTTCAAAGAGGCCAGTATGAAAAAAAGCAGCTAAATTAGCTCATACTTTAAGAGGAAACAGGTGCACCGCTTCTCCTGCAAACTAATGAACTGCTATGTGTTTGTTTTCCCAGAAATATATGTAGAGAAAGGTCTGCTGTGCCAATTAAAAAGGCATGTCATTGTTTCATAATGACAAAATAATACCATTTACTTATTAGATCCTCACAAACACCTGCGGAAGTAATGATGAAAAGGAGATGTTTTAATAAAATGTGCTTCTATCCTGCTCATCAGTGTGTTCATATTATAAGTTAAATGCACAAATGAAGGATTTGGAAACTAGAATCTTAGAAGAGGATTGGAAATGTCCAGGGAGCTTGAGAGTCTCAGATGTTGTTCCTGGGATCCGCCAGTGCCACTCGCCCAACTTGCGGGTCACTGAGTGCTCCGATTATCACTGTTGTCTTCACACTCAACATTTTCTCAAGATCCTCTTTCAGCGTTTGGTATTTCTTGAGCTTCTTGTGAAAAACAAGAAGTTGCAATAGCTACATCTATCACTACAGCCTTCATCCTCTAGTCGTTCACTGCTACTATGTCCGATTGAGTTAGCCTGTATCTGGATGTCCTACATGATCTTATCTTGGCCATTCTCGAACACCCTGGAGGGCGTGTCACATTGTGACCTCGGGACTTCCAGGCCATACTGAGCACAGATATTTCTGTATACTATGCGGGTGCCTTTCAGTGTTACCCTTCCTGCTAGCATCTTGCACCCTGCTGTTATGTGCTGGATCTTGGCTGCTCTGGTAGACCCCAGCATCTATGGATCTTGTGCTCATAGATCTTAGGCTTGTTCCTGTGCTGTCTTTCAGCCCAGCTTTGTCCAGTGATGTGATTATAACCACTTCCTCTTTCTGCCGGTGGTACATGCCGTGCAGGAGTCTGTCCTTTCATGTTTCCTTTACTTGCTACTCTTCTACTTGGTGTTACCGTTTATTTCTAACATGACAGCTGCACATTAGAGCTCATAAACAATTGTAATACATTCATGTGTGACTCTCTGACTGTATGGATATATTTGGTGACAAATAGTCTGCAATTGCAACTGATCCATTTATGCATCTGTGTTCTACTAGCTGTAACTCCAGCAGTCTAAAAGAAGACCTGGCTAATCGAATGACTGCATGTGACACCTTTCACTGTAAAGACTGATTTAAATTTTTTTTTAAAAATTGTATTGGGCCTTTAAATGGTGTTGTAAATGTGATCACATTTAAACTGATTGTTATCTTTTGCACTCAGCAGAGTCACATCTGTTGACATCAACCATCTATATTCTGTCAGAGCACACACACACATACACCCTCACAAAGAGATTCCCTATCAGGTTTCTATGATGTAATGTGCAAAAAGATGCTCTACTCTCCAAGGCACTGACTGTTTCTTATAGAAAAGTTTTGGACTACAAAATGATCTGCTCATCAGGCATATATGCTCACCTGCCTATTCTCATGTTTTCACACAATCAGCAAATCACGCGGCAGCAATGCAACGCACAAATTCCCTCAGACACGGTTCAAAAGCTGTTCTCAGTGTTCACATCATATATCAGGATGGAGGAAAAATAGGATGTGAGTGACTTCCAACAAACAGCAGCTTTGCTGACTGAAAAGAGCTGAGGGTGGTTGGAGTTAAATAAAAAGCATACGGTGACTTGGAAAACAAGTCTGTACAACTTTGGTGAGCAGGAAAGCTTTTTTGAGCAGATTGCACAACTGTGAAATACATGGCTTAGATGGGCTACAGCAACTTAGGTTCACATAGGCTGCTGGTGGGGAAGTAGTTCGGAGACCTTTTTCATGGCAATCTTTGGCCCAATCAGTCACAGTTTGTGAATTCCACAGCTTACCGCATCTGATGAGTGCTGCTGATATGAGCATCCCTTTATGGTTACAGCTTATCATCATCTAATGGCTAACTTCAAAGTCTGAAAATTGCCAAAATTATTTCAAATGATTTTACGAACCCATACTACCCAGTCACCAGACCTGAACTGCCAGTAGGGCATCTTTGGGCTACAATGGGAGATTATTAGTGTGATCACATAGGAGAAATTCTGGGGCGGGGGTCTTGTCCGAAATCCTATCGCTGCTGGGATTCCATTCTGCCGTGATGGGTCATCAGAGTCTAATTGCCAAACACATTAATTTTTTCTGTCTCAATAAATCATGTTCAGTTCTTCCAAGTGATCTCTCCATACTGAAATTATGTAAGGTAAAGACCCTACAATAATACAGAGAAAGCCCCAATAATGAGACAACCAATCAGCGAATACTTGGCAAGAGTGGGAATGAAAAACTCCCTTTTACCAGGAAGAAACCTCTGGCAGAACTGGGTTCAGGGAGGGGCAGCGACTGAGGGTTCGGGGAAAGAGAAGAGAACAGACAGAGACAGGACTAGAGACTGTGAGGTCTTGAAGATAAGATAGGGCCAGATTATTCAAGACCATTCGGTCTTTTTAAGTCTGACGTCATTAGCCGTGCCTGGGCCCAAACTCCGCTGCAGGCCCCTAAGTCACACGATCACTGCGGCATCACTGAGAGTTAAAAACTGTCTAAATTCTTTCATCTGTAATAAAGTGATCAGCGTTGCTGCTTTATCAGGTGTAACAATTATGTTTAACATCCAGGCATCCATGAAAACCGAATTTATGAAATGTAACGGAGTTAGCTTGCTATTTTCCATCTAAATATAATATAGCATGTTCTGACTGATTTCTGAAACAAATTCAAATGTACAGCTCTGCTGTCACTTCCGATATAAATGAAGACAGGAAACTAAACAGCAGTGACGTTTGTAGGGTTACTGAAGTTGGGCTAGCTGGTATATAATGATGTGCTACGTGATCACTAGCAACACAGCTATGTTAGCGTAATATAAACAGTGAAGCTGGAGGATGAACGCTAACGTTTTTTCCACTCGATAAAAGTTAACGTGAGGGTTCCCGATGGTTAGGGACAAATGCAATCCCATGGCAGGATGCAGTAAATGGACCAAACTTCAGTCAGGAGAACAACTGAGATAATCCATCCACAACACGAGGTTAGTCATTCATATTACCGCTGCATGGGCTGGGCTGTAGTTACATCGTAAGGTTTTAAAAACTGAGCTTTAAAATGAATAGCGGTAATAAAAACTGAGAGAGGCCGACACTGTTTTTAGGGGCTTGTTGAGATTAATTAGAACAAGATACAAAGCATTAAAACATGTTAAATACACAACAGCCTTATTAAACGCGAAGCAGGATTCATCACGTCATCACTTAAAGACCGGATAGGTATGTCTAGGGCAGCGGTCCCCAACCTTTTTTGCGCCACGGACCGGTTTATGCCCGCCAATATTTTCACGGACCGGCCTTTAAGGTGTTGCGGATAAATACAACTAAATAAATCTAGTAACGGTACCGAAAAAAAGAAGATTTATTCATAACACACGTGAAAAGACCCAGGAAAACAGAGTTAACGATAAAAACGATAACAAAATAACGCTGAAAACCGATAAAAACCCTGCAAACCACACATTTCACACCTGAGCCTCAACTCTCGCGGCTAAATGACTCACGGACTGGTACAGGTCCGTGGCCCGGGGGTTGGGGGACCGCTGGTCTAGGGTGTACCCCGCCTCTTGGCTGGTAGCAACTGGGATAAGCTCTAGCTTCCACATGACTCGGACTGTTTTATCAGGTAACTGTATCTGTGTGATGCACCATATTAACCACGCTACCTAGTTTTTGCTAATAACTTATGACTCTGCTTTTTCCTCAAAATATGATCTTTTCTGGCTCTGAAAAAATCAAGATAGTGAGAGCCAATATGTCATACTAGAAGTTTTGTTGTCTACAAATCATTTAGTGGCAAAAATATGTTTCTGATCATCTTTTATACTCTCACTGGCTCCCGCACTGTGAGAAACACCTTGTTGGTATGTTGTTGGAGACCCTTTCGCTGCTTTAATTCTTCATGGCAGAGATTTTCCGAGGTGCTGGAAACATTGCTCAGGGATTTTGGTCCACTTCACAGAAACATTAATGCAAGTTGAAGCCTGCCCTTTTGATAACCTAACAAATCTGTTTCTGTTCAAAAGAGTCAAACACGCTTCAGCAATCAGCAAGACAAGAGAATAACAATTAGAGCATGCCAGTGAAAAACCCAAACAGCACAGACACAAAGTGCCACTCGTGTTTCCTCATTCGAACGCCGGGTCGTGACATGTTCAGTTATCTGCCGGAGATATCTGCTGGATGAGTTCCCCCCTTCATCTTAAACATCTGCCAGTCAGTTACACACACACACACACACACACACACACACACACACACACACACACACACACACACACACACACACGCGCCCCTCATCCCCTTCATTCACTCCTCAAACGTGTGCCAAATAAACATCATTAAAAACAGGCAGTGATGCCCCCATGCGACACCCACCATGCGTGTCGGGTAAACACCACAACAGCTCATTAGCATCTAAAGTCATCAAATTACAGTGTGTGTGTGTGTGTGTGTGTGTGTGTGTGTGTGCGTGTGATATCTGTGTGTAGGCATGTGTACCTGTACTTACAGTGCAGGAGAACTACCGCAGTGAGAGGAAATGTAGTTTTGCATGTTCGTGCGTGTGCAAGTGTGCGTATGCTCGCTTGGCTTCATGCATGAGCGCCTGCGTGTATGTGGCTCCAAGCAGTGGGGAAAACAGTTCATTGTGCAATAAGCAAACTTCTGTTAAAATATTCATGAGCGGCCTCCTCAGTGGGGTGCAGCAGGTTGAGTCAGGTCGAGCTCATTTGAACAGCGCAGTCAGTTAAAATGGGACCAGAAAGCTCGGGAGAGCGCTGGTTAGTCGAGGTCAGCGGTTTAAAACCTTCACGGTAGTGATGCAAAAGTTGAAATAACAGTTGATGATTTGAAAGGGTTACACGAAGCCTTGAAAACCTTTAATATATGTGGCAACGCTTATTCTGTTTACTAGTATAAACATTAAATGCTGAGGCTCATTCTAGAATTTTGTGAATTTACAGTGAAACACCAAAGTGCTCAATACATCCAGTCCATTTTAATCAATACGATTCAATGAATATACTGTTAATGCTAATGAACCTAGCTGTGAATGTTAAGTCCATAAACTTAACCATAATTTGTGATTTCATAAAATGCTTTACACACGTTTTAACCCTGCTAAGACTACAGCAGCATAGACTGTATATAAACAATGGATGTAGGGGACTGTGAGGTCATCCACCTCCTATTTTAAAGCCTTGATTTTAGCTTGTGTAGTTTAAGCTAAAAGTGTGCATATAGTGCAGTTCTTAGTTATCAGCTAACGCTATCAAGCTAGCCCTGATATTTACGGCGGCCTTGAGAAGTCTGATGTACTGTAACTTAAGAAAACATCAGCTCCATTTCACAGGACACATCCTTTCTTGTCACATCCATTTTTAGCAACTATGATGGAAACAATGGAAATGCTCATCTCAAGGCTTCTAAATGGAACTTCAGAAACCAAAAGGCGAAGTCACAGTAGCTACGTCTATCTTTTATACTTTCTACCAGTGACAATAAGGTCAGCAAAGGTTTGTGTAAGAAAGCACATGATTGAATAAGTAGAAGGAAGCTAATAGTTAAGAAATTTCCCTCCACTTTTCTAGAGCCTCTTCAGCATCATCACTTATGTTGGCAATAACTATAAAAGACAACACCTTTGTTTTGTTTTTGATGGTAAAAACTAATGTTACCAAAAAAAGCTCAAGTCCTGATGTGCTATTTACAGTATAAAAAATCTAAACTGAATGTTAAAGTCTGGGCAGACATTCAAGTGAAGGTTTACAAGTAAGATTCTAGTAATGCTAGTTTCCTAATTTTTAGTTTTCTATAAAAGTAAAAACAAACAGCAGCACACAACTAGATGCCACCAGAGGACCTGACTTTGGCCATGTCCACGCTATTATGTTTTAGTTTGAAAACACATCTTTGTCTCTGTGTTTTGGCCTTCCGTCCACACTGAGACGGTGTTTTTGGTCAAGGAATACTGAGCTTTTTGAAAACGCTCTCCAAAGTGGATACATTTGAAAACGCTGTTCTTGCGTTGCAGTGTAGACTGCGAAAACGGAGGCATTCGAAAACGATGGCGCATTTTAGTCATATGACCAATTCAACTAAGATGGCAGATGATGTTGTATGGCAGTTCTTTTGTTTGCTCTCAATTTTGACAGCCCTATTAAAGATTAATATCAGTTTGTACATGCTCCAGATAAAATTCGGCACTTTTCCTCAATATTTTGTTTTCAAAGAGCCGGAAAAGTAAATAAATGGCAGACGGAAATGACGCAGGTCAATTTTCTTACGTTTTACGCATGCACAGTACAGGAACGTAGCGTTTTCAGTGTGGATGAAAACGACTGGAAACGATATTGTGTACGCGGAGCGTTTTTAGACGAAAAGGCCGTTTTCCAGTTTATCTGGATTAGTGTAGACGTAGCCTTTATGGACAAAAAACACAAAACCTTAAAGCATTTGGAACATCTTCTCTGAGGCATTCATGAGTGTGTTTATGTGTTTACCTGTACTTGGTGCTTTACTATTGTGAGAATCACATTAGTTTCCTGGAGCCACTGGTCAATTCAGAATCAATTTGAAGCTGCAAAACTTCAGAATGTATTGAAGCTGCTGAGCTTGTGTTTCATGTCTTTTGAATAAACGCTTTAACCTATAACAGAAGGAAAAAGTTTGCCTAGATGAATGAAAAACTTTACCAAGCCAAGTAAGAAAACAATTTGTGTGTGCAATCGTGATGTTTCTACGGAGGAAAAAAGATGAATATTATCCGTCAGCAGAACCGGATTTATCCAAGCCAAATGCAGTTTAACAGAACAGTCAAGCAGAGTAAATAAAAGCAAATTCAGAGACAGGTCACTGCAAGAATCCAAAAGTGCAAACAAACCAGAGCATAACTTTTTTATTTTTTCAAATATTAGCAGCATATTATTTGAGACATCAGCACAGGCTACGCTCGTTTGATCCAAGATATGTAAAAAATGCATTTTACAGCCTACAGTTACATTACTGTTAGATCAAATGCTGCGCACCACTGCAGGGCTTCAGGTAACAGCAGCAACGGTAGCAGCGTAGCACCGACTTTCCCTCCTCTACTTTCACAGTCTTCATTATACAGCAAGCAGCTGGAGGCCTCGGGGAAGGTCATGAGTGTTTATGTGGGATTCTGTGTGTGTGTGTGTGTGTGTGTGTGTGTGTGTGTCCTGAGGGAAGGTTTTGGACCTAATTGGCACCGGCATGTCAAATGTTTCCGTGAACCAAGCTGGCACCCCTGTACGTCAAAACTCACCCGTTCCCAACAAACGGAGCAGCGCATGAATGCGAATAAGTCTGCCGACCCCTGAGTGACTTTAAGCATCCCAGCGCTGCAGGCAATGAGCGCGGAGACAGGGAGGCTGGAGGGATATGAAATCAGCTTATTCAAAATGGGTACAGCAAAAAAAGAAAAAAAAAATCAGACTAATACATAATCTAAAATGACTGCAGCGAGATCGCAGACATCTAAATCCCAATAAAGTGATGATTTTCTGGTGAAGGTGGCGCCACATTCCTTCATGTAGTATATGCACGTTTTTCTCTGTGTACATGCAAATACTGCAGAAACAAACCTACATGATAAAACCTAATCCGTGCTCTGTGTGTTCAGCAGAGTCAATTATCTGATTCGACTTTGAGACACCTCGCTGGATAAATTTAGATATTAATGAGGACAAATTTATTTTTTGAAAACTCCTTAATAAGTTAAGATGCAGAGCCCCCATTAATTACGGCCATTATGGGACGACAACTGTGCTGACATAGAATTATTTGCTAATGAATGTGAATTAGCTTAAATAATGACCTCATTAACATAACTACTTATGTTCAATATATCACAGCGATATGGTGGGGCATGAAGCAGCTCAAGTGCCTCTCGTTTATTATGGTTCCACCTAATTTATAGCGCATTTTTTAATATTTAATTGCATGTTCTGCTGTCGAATATAAGATATTTTTACACATTTTGGGAATGTTTCGTCATATGTATTCTACGCTCGTGGTTAATCTTCGCAGGCTAATGTTAGTGTTTCTAATATTAGGGACTGTTTAAGAGAGAGGGAGGTCAAAAAACAACAAACTACTAATGCATATTTATGCAATTTCTGGAGAAATTTAGAAATTAAAATTCAACTTGTCTGACAGAAACAGTAAAATTAAAAAAACAACCAAACAAAAATGTTTTTAGAAGCTGGGATACCAGAACAATTTGTAAAATAATGGGAATTTACCATCATGTAGGCAGAATATAGTTTAGTATCTTTAATTCATATGAGAGTCTCGTGCATTATGAATGTTAAATAAAAAGTAAAAGCTATTGAATTACCCAATATTATGGTTTGATATAGTTGCCTTGTGGATGCAGTTTGTACTGTTGTGTTGACACTATTTTTTTATTATTTTAAATCAATAGTTTTACTTTTTTCTGTGTCAGCGGTGCTTATCTGAAAGTAAACATTTACACTGGTTTCTCTTTTGTCCTCTGTTTTCTTCCCCTGAATTTTCCCCTTGTTGCTGACTATAAGTCGTCACATTCTCTTACAAAATGTTGAAAATTGGACTCTCTCCATTGTTGGTGCCCCAGAATCCACAATGGTCTTTCTACATGAAGTCAGTTTCTGCATTTTTGCAGATTTAAAAGTTAGCTGCTATTGACGTTGCGTTGCTCTATACCCCTTGTTTCTGTTTAAAACTAAGATACAAATTCTAATTGACTGTAAAATGTTCCTGATTTAATCCTTTCACCTATTACTGATAGCCAGCATCTGTATTAGGTGCAGTGTTGGGGAGTAAGGGAATACATATACAGTTACTGTTTAAAAAGGTGGTATTCAGAATACAGTTACTTTGTTGAATTAAATGGATTACACAGCGGTATTTTCCTGTTTCATAAGTTCGGCTTTGCTCTCTATTTTTGGTAATTCTGCGCCGGTGGAAAACCAAACAAAACACGCATTAAGAGGCTCTAATGCCTGTGTATCAATCTCATGTCTACTTGCAGCCCGCATAATGACGTGACGAAATATTTTAAAAAGATTTTTATTAAAAAAAATATTTAATATGAACGCAACAGGCACAGTGTTACAGGCATAGCCCTAAAGAATGTAGCCTTATGGGCAGTGTAAGTAAGCTATTAAGACTCGACTGTACACTGTGTTTGTGTTCCGTTGGAGCAGCCTTTCAACGCCTCTCTGTCTCTCGCTAGCAACGTTGACACAGACAACAAAGTAAAGCTAGTTTTCGGCTACGAGCCCGACACGGAACCTGTAACAGTCACAATGGTGTGGTGTCTCTTTAAGACAACCCAAGTCGAGGGTTAATGTTGTCATCCGTATGCGCCACTGACTCTCTCTGCGATTGTGTGGACATGTGCTTGCACGCTAGTGCATGAGGAGGGACGGATTTTATGTTTTACCTCTCCAGACACCTTTGTTTGCAATGTTATGGGTTGTACAAACACTGCGCGCTATGTTTGTTAAGCTGCAGCCGTTCAACCGGGCTTATATGGTTGATGAAGAGAAGGTATATTAAAGAACATGCTGTGGAATTCCCAATGCCAGTGCGAGTGTGTATTCTTTTGGCTACCCTGCTAAGTGTTTTGCCGCCTCCTCTCAACCACTAAACGCAACCCGACGTTACAAACCCGACGTATTAGCCAGAGGCCCCATTACTACAGTTCGGAGCTGCAGACCTGTTTTATATACGTTTTCTATACGAGATCGCTGCAAAAAGTGCAGCCTTACCTAATGTCCACCCTACTGTTATTCATTTTATATCCCAGTTGCTATTAGTATGGCGAGTTGCCTTCAGTAATAGTAATAAATCATTCATGTAGTTGTAAAAAGCACGATAATATATATTAAGTAATCCAAAGTATTCAGAATACGTTACTCTCATTGAGTAACGTAATGGAGTACATTACAAAATACATTTTGGGGCATGTATCCTGTAATCTGTAGTGGAATGCATGTTAAAAGTAACCTTCCCAACACTGATTAGGTGATAACTCCTCCTTTTATCGATGTAGTCACATCTGGTTCCAAAAATGACCAAGAGCGCCCATGAAAAAAATGCCAAAAGTTAGAACAGTAGTCCACAAATCACTGGGAGACATAACATTGCCTGTTTACATGACTTTCACAGTCATCCTACATACTACCATTCGATTCTGCCCAACTACATTCCCTGCAGTTCTTATTTCTTTCATATGCACTTTCTGCATATCTCCACTCTTAAACATCACTCCATCTTCCTCCATCCTGAAATATGTGTTCACCACAGCCATTTTCACCCTTTCACCAAAATCCACGACCATCTGTTCTTATTCATTTGTCTGTTTAACACCATACATACCCAACATCTCCTCATCACCTCTGTTCCCTTGACCAAAATGACAAGTGAGCACTCCCTACCACTTCATCCAACTTACTCCAGAACTCTTCTTTCTCATATAATGACATCCAACCCACGGGGCATACACACTGACAACATTCAACATCACCCCTTCAATATCCAGCTTTAAACTCATGATATTGTAAGACATGCTCTTCATCTCCAAAACACTAATCACCTATTCTTCCTTCAAGATTACTCCTACTCCATTATATATATTTATCCTTCAAGCTCGGGTCCTCTACCGGAGACCTGGGAACTTGAGGGTCCGGCGCAGTACCTTTGCTGTTCCTAGGACTGCGCTCTTCTGGACAGAGATCTCAGATGTTGATCCTGGAATTTGCTGGAGCCGCTCACCTAGCTTGGGCGTCAATCAATCAATCAATCAATCAAGCCTTTTATTTGTCACATGTAAAGTTTACACCTGCAGTGAAATTGGACCCCCTGACCATACATACATAGCACAGACATCACATGGGAAGACAGGTCGGAGACAGGTAGTAATTTGGAACCTCTACTCATACTGGGTTCCTTGTGGGAGGTCAGCATGAGAACAAAAAAAACTCCTCTGCACAGAGAGCACATACATCTCCACATCACAATATCATGAAACGTATGACAAGCAACGGGGTAGGGTAAGGGTAAGGGGGTGAGAGGTGAGCCGATGTAGACAACGCCATCCTGCACTGCAGCTGTTAATCCAGTGCTGGGCCCAGACCCGTCGTCTGTCCTCGGCCTTGGAGATAAGCATTCAAAGGCGTTTGGAATCCAGGATGGGGGTGCGTTGGATGGGAACGAAGAGTCTAAACATAGTCTGTTATCAGGGAGAACGTTTTGTTGTCCAGCTCCAGCCTTGAGACCACAGCTGGCGCCGATATGGTAGCCGCATGAAAGGATGTGGTTTTCCTTTAGTGCGAACAACTGCATGTCGATTTTACAGTCGATCTAAATGTCCGTCACTGGTCTCTCAATCTCCCGTTGGAGAGCCGTGAGTTATCAATTGTTCTCAATTAATGTTATCAATTTTGCGCTCATCACGCTTGTTCACCATTGCCATGTCCGGTTGGTTAGACACTATTTTGTCCGTCAGTATCAGGAAGTCTGACAGGATCTTAGCTTGGTCATTCTCCACCACCCTAGGGGGCGTCTCCATTTTGACCTCGGGACTTCCAGGCCATACTCAGCAGAGATGTTTCTGTATACTATGCTGGCTACTTGGTTATGGCATTCTATGTATGCCCTACCTGCTAGCATCTTCCACCCTGCTGTCATGAGCTGGATTGTCTCAGGGGCTTCTTTTCACAGCCTGCACCTGGGGTCTTGCCTGGTGTGATAGACCCCAGCCTCTATGGATCTTGTGCTCAGAGCTTGTTCCTGTGCTGCCATGATTAGTGCCTCTGTGCTGTTTTTCAGTCTAGCTTTGTCCAGCCACTGATAGGACCAGCCACTTCCTCTATACTGTCCAGGGGCCTGTCCTTTCATGATGGTTCTTCCTCCTCTTCTTTCTCAGGTTTCTACTGCTAAACTTCAGGTCGGGGTTTGACTCCCGATCAGGGCATTTGTATCCAGTAAGGGTCCCTCTGCTAGCTAACAGCAACTAAAAGCAGCTAACAGAGGCTAACAGCCCCACCTACTGACAGAAAACATCAGGATATACTCAAAAGCCCAACTCAGTATTGCTCAGAAGTGAGCTTTAGTGACTCATCAACTCGTCACAATCCTTTCACAAAGTTTTACAGCCTCCTCCAGCATAAACAGAATTGGACACATATTGGCAGCTGAGGTAAACAGTGACCAGACTACAGATGAACAGTTGTTTGTTCTACAGTAGCCACCAAATCTAGGATGATACACTTGAATTGTGAGGGGTAAGAAGTCTACTGATATCTAATGGTGAGAGTGTTACACTCTGTAACTTTAATATTCTCCCAAAATATATACAATTATATTTTTTGGCGTTTTAAGTTTTAATGCCAAATCATTTCTCATTTACTCACCCCTAGACCTCAATATTTTTAAAATGAAAGTTGAAACCCTTACGCTAAAGCTAGTCCAATGGTTTCAAAGGATCTGTCTCTCGCAATCTGTGAAAGGCCCCCTCCAGTTTTGAAAAAGCTCATCTGGGTGCTGTAAAACACTGTGTGACATGCTTTGGGAATTAGCAGACAATGCGGCCCTGCAGACAGAAATAGCTGCTTCCTCTCAGCATGGGTGCGCCTCTTGATGCGGCTTTGTAGTCTTCATCATGTAATAAGCAAAAGGTTCACTGGGAGGGTAAAGCTGACACCGGATCTGCATAAATAGACCTATCATCCATAAAGACAAAGGAGCGAGCACGTGTTGCTGTTCCGAGCCTGAACAGTACGCTAAGAGGAGGAAGTGGGCAACTTGGATTGCTGCATTTTTTTTTTTTTTCTTCATCTGAACAATAGACTGGACTGGACTCATAACTCAGACGCCCTCTACAGGAAAGGGCAGAGCAGGCTGTACCTGCTGCGGAGACTCAGGTCGTTTGGAGTGGAGGGCCCACTCCTGAAGACCTTCTATGACTCTGTTGTGGCTTCTGCTATCTTTTATGGCTTGGTCTGCTGGGGCGGCAGCATCTCTGCTGGGGACAGGAAGAGACTGAACAGGGTGATCCGAAGGGCCAGCTCTGTTCTAGGATGCCCTCTGGACCCAGTGGAGGTGGTGAGTGACAGGAGAACGGCGGCTAAGCTGTCATCCCTGATGGACAACATCTCCCACCCCATGCAGCAGACTGTGACAGCACTGAGCAGCTCCTTCAGTGGGAGACTGCGGCACCCACGGTGTGGGACGGAGAGATTTCGCAGGTCTTTCCTCCCCACTGCTGTCAGACTCCATAATAAAGACTTTAACTGATCAAGCACACACATCCATACATATGCAATAATACTAAGTGCAATAATCCTTTCTGTCATCGTTGTATTTTTACTCAGTTGTATATAGTATTTGTATTCTATTTTTATCTTATTGTATATTTATTTTATTTTATTCTACTGTATATAGTATTTTATTTTATTCTATTCTGTACAGTTGTGTACTGTATTTATTCTTATTGTATTCTAATTTTTGCCTCATAACTTTTGCACTGTCCACTTCCTGCTGTGACAAAACAAATTTCCCACGTGTGGGACTAATAAAGGTTATCTTATCTTATCTTATATTTGTGCGGTGCATTCAACAGACCAAAGCAAAGTATATTTTTGTTTTGTTTTGTTTCTCCTTCCATGGAAATCATTTAGTTGTAGTAGATGAGATTCTCAGTTGTGTGTTTTCCAATAATTTCCACTAACATCCATGATGAGTCCTTTGGTAAGGCAACCAGATGCATCATGGTAAGTGTGTGTACTTTGTGTGTATGCGTGTGTGTGGGAGTCATTATGCCGGGTGCTGACAGCTGCTAGAGGGGAGAGTTATAGCCAGAATGGGCTGCTATCCTTTAGGGGAAGTATCATTTCAACATTTAACTAATGACTGATGGCCAGGCGGCCAAATGCCTGTCCTCTCCACTCCAGCACACACAAGTTACCACACACAGCGACAGAGAGGTCACCTCAACCTACCCCTGCTGGTGACTGTCCACTAAATGCACGCAGGAACACTGCAAAAACCTAAATGTATATATGTGCCGTCAGAATGTCACAAACCCAGTGTTTTTCTCACTTTAAACTGATGCTTTAATTCCTGCAGTTTCTCAAGTGGAAATTGCTCATAATTAACACTCTTTTTGTCTTCTTCTTTTGAGCTAAAGAAACGTCTGTATCTCCCTAACCTCACCATGTTTCACACTCAGAAGCACAGCTACAGCACACAGATGTTTTCAGTCTTATGGCTGATTAGAGCTCTGTTCAGGTTCAGTGCAGCTAAGCTGGGAATTAAGTGAAGTCACCAAACTCCACATTGTTAACTTTTTTTTTTTTTTTAGAGAAAATACAAAAGTTTAAGATTATCCTGCCCTAAAAAGCAGAACTACAACTCTAACAGCACCACAGTCCCAGAGAGGAGGTCTGGACGTGACCAAAAACACCAGTGTGGGTTTACTATACAGGCTGATTATAAAAGAGGAGATTCTCTTAAATCTGTATTTGGAAGTTGCTTTTTCTGGTTTCCTAAAAATATAGTAAGTAATTTGCTTCCTACCACAATTTCACACAGGATAATGATAATGCCACAACCTTTTATGTGGTACCAAAAAATAGCAAGTGTTTATGCCCTGTCTAACATTCACACACAGACTCAGTGATGGATGCGACACAGGCAACTTGGGGTTTAGTATCTTACCTGAGGTTACTCAACTATACAGGAGAATCCAGAGAGCGAACCACCAACCCGTCTGACTGGTAGGCGACCCGCTTTACCTCCTGAGCTATAGTCAGTCCCAAACCTGGGTCCTAAAACAGTATCTTGCTTATATTGGTTTATACCTCAAAACATCAGTGAGTGAAATTCCATTTAAGCCTCATATATATAACAAGCGTAGTCACATGCAGGTCAAACAAAAGCAGGAAATTTGATAGATGTCTGGAAACACTTTTTTTTGGCTTATGCAGGGTGGAAATATGTTTACTGGTCCCTTACTTTCACTGGACACCAAAGTGGGAACGGAGGCCTCATACACGCCCACTACCTTGTGTCGTTGGTGCCTTGTGGAGCCTTTAGTGTAAATATCTGACAATGATATGGCTTGATGTGTGATACAGACCACTAAAGAAGTTTGTGATTGTTGTGAGTGAATATCTAGTATTTTATAAATCTGTTACCTAGCAAGGATCAGCTCCTGAGTTAAACCTTTCTCAAATTTGAGATGAGAGACTACCAATGAGGGTAAAGGATGCTGTTGATTGACACATGACAGGGTGGTTAATTACCAACCATCAGCAAGAAACGTGATGAGCAAATCACTTCCTGTATGGACACACCTTTGCAGTGTATGGATGGATCTAGCGAAACAATCTTGCTAGCTTTAGCTATATTAGCTTGGTTATTAGCATTAGCTCGGCATGTTGCACTGCTGTGTAAACATGTTAACGTGTGGCTCCAAAAGACAAAAGGTTAATAGTAGAGTTTCAAAACATGCCTACATTGTGTAGTGGTTCATGCATTTTCCTAACAAATGTAAGATTCCTAGTTAGATCCCAGGAGGAGCCAAATCCCATTAGGGCTGCATCAGAAAGGGCATGGAGTGTTTAAAAATGTTAAAACAGCAGAAGAAAACTTACGGAGCTACCTGCTAAGGTGACTCCGTGTAAATAAGTGTCGGCGTGCTGATGCCGCTCCCGATCCTTTTTTTCTGACCTGGTGAAAAACCAAAACGAACGACTCGAGACAGACTTCTTCAATTCAATCAACTTCTTTATTTCAACCCCTGTGCAGGAGGGAATCAGCTCAGCATGAAGCCTCTTGCAGATTCGAAGGGCAGTCCTTAGAAATGTTACATTTATATTATTCCAAAGTTCCTTATTCACCTCCCACCTTTCCTGCTATTCTGTTATCACGTTCGCCTATACATCATACACAGTTTCGATCAAAACAACTTGTCTCTATCTGTAATATATGTGTGTGTGTGTGTGTCTCACTGTAGGTGGGTGTGTGTGAGGGGTCATGTCAAGTGTCATGAGTGTGCAATCTTTAAGCACCGGGGGTTTACGCTCTCCTCCTTAGTTCTGCTTTTCTAGTCTATACTTATCCAATGTGTTAGACTGTTCTTAACGCTGCCCTTTTGCCCCCCTGTTATCTACTGCAACGTCTGTGCTATTTCTTAGTATCTCGTCTATGCATCTTTTTCCTGTGATGTTACTTCAACTATTCTTACCCCTAAGGTCACACAGGAGCCTGCTTAAAAGTATAATGTTTAAACAGTATCATGCTAAAAAGCTATATAATGCTATATAATTCCACATAAGTAAGGTGAAAGTACCTTCTGTGTTTTTCTTTTCTTTTAGTGGGGCTTTGAAATGCAGAGAGGTTTCTGTTACTGTGGGTAGTTACATCCAGCTATGTCTGCAGTGGCTCCCCTGATACCGGGGACTATATCAGGAGTTGAACTTATAATGATTATAAATTCACAAAGCATCATACAGTCCACTCACAGCGTCCCACAATGCTCATGAAAATCAAGGTAAAATGAGGACAGTAAAGTTTAGCAACATAAACAGCCACAAACCATTTATTCATTTATTCTTTTTGGGTTTTTTTTTTTTTCAATTAATGTTCCTATATTGATTTAACAGTGACCCAAGTAGTGTCCAAGAGTTATGGTATAATTATCCACATTAATTATCACATTTAAGGTCCTTCTCCACAGACATAAGGTCTTAAATTATCAGACCTCATCTTATCTTAAAGACCTCATAGACCTCATCCCAATAGACCCTCTCAGACTGCTGGTTTACTTTTGTTCCTAGGACATTTAAAAGCAGTGACTTCCACATGGTTCTACTGGATGTTTCTTCCTATTCAAATGGAGTTTTTCCTTCTCACTTTTGCCAAGTGCTTCCTCATAGGTGGTTGTTTGATTATAGGGTCTTAAGCTTACAATATAACTACTAGGGGTGCAACAATACCCGTATCAGTATTGAACCGTTCGATACAGTGCTTTCGGTTCGGTAGCATATGTAGCGAACAATACAAAAAATTTTATTTATTTTATCAACTTTTCTTCTGACGATGCTGTCTGTGTTGAGCGCTCAGTGAATCTGCGTTCGACTACTCCGCCTAGGCTGCACTGTCGAGTGCAGATCCACTGAGTGCAGCGCAAGCTAGCAAGACAGAAGCTAAGCTCGAAATTGAACCTCCCCCACCCTCATTCAGATCTGGCCTTTGGAACTATTTTGGTTTTCATGTGAAGCATGACCCTGAAGGTAAGCGCGTCATGGACAAAAGTAAAACAGTATGTCGGATGTGCCATGCAATGCTCAATTGGTGGGAACTAGTGCGTTAGCGCTGTTAGCTCGTTAATATGTTGGCCGTCCAGCCCCACGCGGTAACTCGTTAACGGAGATTTGCCGCGTTATGGCGTTAATGTCATTTTAACGAGATTAACGCTGACAGCACTAGTGGGAACACAACAAATATGACTGCACATTTACACCGACATGATCCTAGTGCAAAGACAAGTGGAAGCAGACAAAAACAACAAGCATGCATGCTACAAATTTTACCCGAGTCATTTAGACAGCTGTTAGCACATGATTCTCCTTATGGGGACCTGATATGTTTAATATGCTGCTGAGAATATAGCCCAGAAGAAGCTATAGTATAGCTTTTATTTTGGAAAGAGCCATTTCTCTGTAATAAACTCTCTTTTCCAAAGATGAGTGATTTCTCAATCAGATAGATTTATTTTTTTATTTTGTTGTTTCAGCAACATTACATTTAAAAACCATACTTTTGAGTTAAAATATATATTTATAATTTTAATAAATGACAAATTAAAAAGGGATGAACATTTTTTTGTATCGAAAAAGTATCGAACCGAACCGTGAATTTTGTGGATCGTTGCACCCCTAATAACTACATAAGACTCAACTCTAAATTATGATAAGGGAACACTGTGTAATACCTCCAACTATTATTATTTGGCAAATCCCCTGCACCATATTGTTTCCATTAACTCTGATTTTCAACAGATACTACTGGTGTGCAATCACACAGCACTCTCAGGTTGACTTAACTTTGATTTGTGAGCATTTGTAGTCATCTAAGAATTTTATTTTGCGGGCTAACTCCTTGCTTACTTTTTAAAAGCTTGTTTCACCCTGGAGAGTAAATGTTAACAAAGTTTCTGGTCAAACCACAAAACGTGGTGCAGCTTTAAACATGCACAAGCTGGCAAGGTTGAGAGTAGTTTGCACTTGCACTTGAATATTTGTGTCACAGCTAAAAGGATAAAGGACATGGTTAGTGTCCTGCACCAAGCTGTCAGACACTTCTGTCATTTGTGCACAAATGGCAAATGGTGTCACGTTTGATGATGTCTCTTTTGGGAAGACCAAAAATACACTAAATCCATCAAGCAAAGCAGCGGGGTAGACAGAAGCCCCTGAATGACTCGGAGGTGTCATTTACCGAGTGTCGCTTCAAACAGCCTTTAAACTGTGTTAAGTTCATGACACTGCTTCTCTGGCACCGTCTTGAAATAGTTTGCGAGCAAAGGAGAAAGTGAAAGATCATTGAATAAGGTGCTGTTTTGAAAGCCGATTTAAAAAAAAAAATAAATAAATAAATCGCTTTGGGTTCAGGATCAGTGTGTGTTTGAGCTTTGACAAGTCCTCGGCAGGAAATCTGTTAAGGATGAAATGTTGCTTTTCTTGTACTTGAGCAAAAATTGATTTTTGTTTCTTTGAGGATTAATAATAACTTGATTTCTGTTGCAGAGCTTTCATTTAGCTGTCAGGTGTGGACTGAAATGAAAACTAGCTGATGTACAGTACTGTGCAAAACTCTCGCTAGGAAAATAACACACATGGAAATAAAGTATACAAAGTGAAAATGATGTTCAGTTCTAATGAGCTTAGTTCTCCGGGCTTCTTGAAGGACATTCAAAGCTCTTCTTTGGATGTTTCTGCCTTTTGTTTCGTTCACGTAGCTTCAATTATGTTGAGGTCTGGGCTCTGGGGAGGCCAGTCCATGACTGATAGTGTTCCACTGTGTGTTTTCTATCCAGGTACACTGCATTAGCAGTGAGTTTGGATCATTCTCATGCCAAAAAGTGATTCCAATCAGAAACACTGTTGTATCTCTTCTGAGTTCCTCCATACATATTGGCACCTATGTGAACTACAATCTTCAAATGTGGACCTTTAGCCACAGATTTTCCAGTGTCCAGTTTCTGAGTAATTTGGCTTACTCGTTTCCCTTCCTTTAAAATGTTTGTTTCCGCATTTCCTAGAGATATAACTTTAAGATGATGTCCACCTGCTGTAGATTGTTTTTCTTTAGGTCTGACACTCCTTTTTTCAGTTTTTTTTAAGGACCTACTCGGCACCATGCCGACATACATCGAGTTTTTAGCTAATCTTATGGTGGCCCCTTTGAGGCCAAACGGACTGCAAATTAAGAAAACACCAGCAATAAGAAAAATGCTGCAAAAGCACACAAAACACAACGGAAATGGGGAAAAAAACAAAACAGAAATTGGAAAAACGACAACGGAAATAGGAAAAAAACAGATTTCCAAAAGCACAAGGGAAGTGTTTCTGGGGAGGCAATAACCTGACGGACCAGTTGCAGGAACCCAAAACATGGTGGGTGTGTTTAATCATGATGACGGATTTTTAGGCTGTTAGTTAGGCTAACACACTTACCTCTCATCTTTTCTTTCCTCACAAAACCGATAGATCCTCCACTTCTTTTAAGTGTCTCCCAGCGGAGTTCGTAGCATATTTTGGTTCCTGCAACTGGTCCGTCGGGTTATTGTCTCCCCAGAAACACTTCCCTTGTGCTTTTGGAAATCTGTTTTTTTTTCCTATTTCCGTTGCGTTTTGTGTGCTTTTGCAGTGTTTTTCTTGTTGCTGGCGTTTTCTTAAGTTGCAGTCTAGTTGTCCGCAGGAGTTGCCCTCTGCTGGCGACTCAAATAAATGCAGACGCAAAGCACTTCTGCGTAGCACTCTCTAAAAGGAAAGTATTCTGTCAGCTCCCTTTTGAAACCTTTATTCCTTCAGCTGAAACTGTTACACCCAAGATAAGTATACTGTAGCTAGAGGAGAATGTTTCTCTGGTTTTGTGCAGTCATACCTTCTCCATGCACAGAAATACAAATGCCACCTTCCAATCAGGACTCACAGACAGGTTTTTCATTTTCACAGCTTGAATCCACTATATGGAGTTCATTTCTACTGTGGCACAAAAACAACTTCTCATTCTCTACCTGGGGGGGAAAAGGTGCCATTTATGCCAAACTGCAGTGAATGTGGAACTCTGTAATGCTACACTGATAGATGTATATGGAGGAAACATTTTTATATAGGGTGTTGTCATTAAGGAGGCATGATGGGTGAATATGTCGGTCCTCAAGGCTATTTTAGTTCTGCTGCTAGCAAACAAAAGTGTGTTGTGGTGTTATATTTGCTCATATCTACCCATGAGACACTTAGCTGTGGCCCAAACCATGATTCATTGAGTTTGGCTAAATGAGAGAGGGGAAAAACTTGCTTGCATAAGGAGATGGTCTTAGATTTATTGTTGCTGGTGTCACAAGAGCAAGAAAAAGTGCCCACAAGCCATCCTCCACCTCTTTATAGATCCCTTGGTCATCCAATCACCATAAAAATAGAGTGAAATTGGTCAGGCATGTGTAGCATGTTAAACTCTCTACTTTCGTATTCCTAAAGTACAGAAACATCCTCAAGCAAGATGCACCAGGCAGCTTAGCCTGACCTCTGACCCCCCTGTGGGGAGGCTGAATGAGGAAAAAGGACAAAAACAACCCACTTCTCTCAGGCTTCAAGTGTTGACACAAAGTCCAACAGTGACCCCGTGTGGCTGTAGAGAGGTACTGCAGTTGAAAAGATGACAGAAGGCTTAAAAATACCTTAAATTCTTTTAATTTAAAAAAAAAAAAAGTACATCACATTATCTTTTACAATACACACATCTTTTTCAAAACTCAGTGGTATTTTTCACTGTACAATTCAATCATTTGTATACAAATGGCTGTGGGGGGAAAAAAAGAAAAAGAGGAAAAAGGAAGCCATTATAGCCCGTCACGTCACAGATGACAAATTACTAACTCGTAATGATTGCAGTGTTTTGCATTTGGGCTTTAATTTGCACTTAACCAATCAATATCATGGGTTTTGTCTCAGTCCACAAAGTACAACTTAATCCTTAGGATGTGTGTTTTGTTTCTTTTTAATTGTGCCGTTTATTTTTTAATTCATCAGATCGAGGCCGCGGAGCAGCCCCAGTACAGCTACACAGCGTGGATCAGGCAGATGGGAAAACTTTCAACATTTACACACTTAGAGGAACTACATAGCTAATACAACAGTGATGACACCAGCGTGAACGAAGAGGACCTCGAGAAGGCAACACAGTCGTTTCTGACGGCACCTCCATCCTCAGCGATCTGTGTATCTTATTCACTTTATGGACCAGCTGAATGAACAGATTAAGGTGTTATGGGTATGTGACAGTTCATCACCAAAGCTGGGATAGGCTCAAGCCCTCCTGTGGGAATCTGGCAGCTTCCACTACACTAAAAACCAATCACTGCAATGCTGGATATGGACGCTTACATGCTGTATGAGGGTTAAAAAGCTGCTTGTGTTGCTAAGGTTGGAGTTTGATCCTGTTGCTGAGCAGAGATAGTCATGAGAGTAGTGCCGAGCTGATGAAACATCAATTCCAGAACAAGAGCAGTCCAGTTTTCATAACTCCCGAGGTAAAGGAATTCAAACTGGGGTTGTTTAAAAAAAAGGAGAAAAAAAGAAATACATTTTGTACAACCTTCTGTAAACATGAGCGTAGGCAGAATATTGCAGACTGCAAAATCAAATATTTGGCAAAAGAAAATAATAATGTTAGACATTTAGAACGTGATACATTCTGTGCTTTATCTGAGTGCAGCCCCGTCGGGGTCTCGCAGTCCCCGCTGAGAGCTGCCTGCCACAGTTAACAGATTAGAAAAAAGGCTTCAGGTAACAGCTTTAAGACTACAACAAGCCAGCCAGTCACACAGTGAGACAGCATTAACTACTGATTCCACCTGCTCAGATATCCGACAGGTATTCCCCACCCCGGTCATGGATCGAATTTATTCCTCAATAAAAATAGAAATCCATGTCTGGGAAAGGCAGCCTGTTAGCAACAGGCTCGAAAAACCAAAAACAAAACAATAATCATACAAAAGAAAATGTCAAAGAAAAATATCCATCCTTCATTAGCTTTAACTAAGATAATCATCAAACGCAGCTGTTTGAACTGGTCCATCGCACCTCTGGCAACTTCATCTCCAGTCCGCCTGACTCTAAACAACGGCGATGACGAGAGGACTCGTATCGACTTTAAGAGAAGCCTTGACATTTCAAGTCTTGACGGCAGTTCCTGAAGGGCAGTCTGGTTTTACTTGAGGATCGGTGACATATCGGGGGAAAAATGTCAAGGTCTCCCTTTCAACAGTGTTTTTGTAAGATTTTAGCTAGGAGTGTGGAGCACCTACTCCGTCATCTCAAATACAAAGAGCTAAAGAGAAACTGACCTCCAGCCCTTTATCTCCGCCTCACAAAACACCTTAAAGTGTCTGATGTAGTTTGGCATTATACACTTCTACATATAAACGCAGAGGGGCAAAGACCCGCTTCGCTCCCGGGAACAGCGTCTGGAAATAAAGCAAGACCTTTATCCATGTACACACTTTTAAAAAAAAAACAAAACAAAAAACAAACATCAGCTCACATTTAGATGAAGAGGAACACATGAAAGAGCACTCACTGTGGTGTTTGCAGAAAGAAGAGAAACAGGCATGTCTATACAGCCTGAACTCAAAGAGCTGAGCACTTATACAAGTAGAGTCACCCAATCAGAAGGAGACTTCAGAAGGTTTAGGATACAGTGAGCTGAAAGGCCTTTACGGGCCTTTGTGTGGAGAAATGTGCCAGTTAGAGTATCTTCTACTCCTGGTTTCACAGCCAGTTTGATGGTTGTCTGGTGCAGCGTGCAGACATCAATCTGCCGTTAATACAAAGCGCTCAGACTGTTCTTTCTGCTGAGAGACCAGCTGAACATGGCCTCGAGTCGAGGAGAGGAAGGCTGTAATAATGAGACTGCAGTGGTTTCTAACACTGACCAACATATAACATCCGTGCGCTGCCCCACACACACACACACACACGTCAGCATTTCCAGTTTTTAATAAAGTGCAGGGAGAACAGCAGAGACGGGACAAATAAATGGTCTCCATGTGTCGAGAGTTTAAACAGCAGGCGGTGTTGTGCTCTTGTCGAGAAAATAAAAAAAGGATCTGTTACAAAGACCAAAAGACATTTTTCAAAATAAAGGCATTTAACATGAAAACGTCACTGCACTGTTTCACAAACACGGATGCCGAACGCAGCAGTGGACGTTTTTGCTTCGTCAAGACAAGAGAGACCAAGCCAGCGGTGGTGTAAACTAAGGAAGGCTCCCGTGTCAGCAGTCATCACAGCTAATAATACACTTTATTTAAAAAAAATTAAATTAAAATACAGCCATGGATGAGGCGAAGCACCGCTCAGCCTGTCTGAATATTTGTTTTTGCAGTGATTTGGAAAAGCTCGTTTTTACACATGTGGCAGTTTGAACTGTTTGTTTTTAAATACATCCAGGTTGATGAGAGCTGTATGAAGTCTTCCTACCACAGTAGAGAACATCAGAGTCACTTAAGATGCAAATTAACACACACACACACACACAGCCAGCTAAGTCAAGTGGTCAGCAGGTGGGAGAGGAGGCCAGCCTCCCTCACCAGCCTCCTGATGATTGATAAAACCACACTGATCATCCTCCTCTCTTAGCAAATTTTGTCCATAATCACCCACAGGAAAAGCGTCATGTGACTAAACACCAGCTACACCCACATATTCCCTCTAACGTGGCCTAAGCAGAAAAATCCACCAACTGGGCCGAGATCATCGACTATGATGATGAGGAAGAGGAGGAGGCAGCTCACACACGGTCGAAGAGTGCGGCGTTAGAGAATGTCATCCAGTTCGGCTGAGACTCGCGAGGTTCTCTGCATCAGACTTCAGCCCCGGCGGAGGAGTGCTGAAGGCTCTTTAGAGCTCGGCGCTGGCCGGCGGTTTGCTGGTCACGATCTTCATGTACTGGGTGAAGATGGCCTCGAAAGCCTCGTCCCTGTGGATCATGGCACCAAACACCAATGGCTGGAGGAGACAGAGATCCTTGGCTGTTAGTGTGCTTCTACTGTGGTAAAAATAAATAAATAAAATAGAACCTGCTGCCAAGTTAAAGCAGCACTAGGCAAAAAACAACAACAAACATAACTAAACTGGAATAAAAAACCTCTTCAGTAAAGCTGGAACATGGAGGAAAGCATCATTCTCAGCAGCACGCAGCAGTCACACTGTTGCATGCCCTGTGATGGTATCAGAGTATATTTTCCCTGATAATAGAGTTATTATAAAAGATTATTAAGATTAAAGTGGGATTATTAAGTTATGACGATGGCTACTGGGCTACTGATACCAAACACAGGCATGGTTTTAAACACAGGTCAGTGCAGTGGTGGGCAGTTAATTTTCCCAAGGGCAAAGCACCGATATGTTTATAAAGTAATAAAATTAATAGAAGAAAATTGAGTTTAGCTTATTGGCGTGGCCCCCGCCTTGGGCCGGCATATGTGCAAGTAATCCCTGCGAGCAAAACCTCAGGGTTCAAACTTCTGTACACATTCTGTTTAGGAGGGTTTCTTTCTACTCTTGGCTCTATATGATATCATCGAGAGACCCCCCCCCCCTACACTCTGTAAGCACAGAAGCCCCACCCACATGTTCAAATTATCTCTATGTGAGAGCCAACCAACCAATCAGGGGGAAGTTAGCTTAAAAGGAAATGAGTGTAGCAATTTATCTGGAAAAATTTAGCACATCATGAGTACAGACAGCAACAAGAGTCTCAAACAGAAGCTGATAATAACAAAAATTATAATAACAACAGTAATAACCGCTGTCATCCCAACCAATAAAGGGAAATTTTACACCATAAACAAATGAACAGTTGCACATAAAAAATTACAGCGAGTTTCCACTTGGGGGCGCCAAAGTCCAACCTTTAGATGATCTAAATACAAACTGATTAGAGATAACATTATGACCAGCTGAATAATATTGTGTTAGTAAAACCTTTTGCTGACAAAACAACCCTGACTCAACGAGGCATGGACTCCACTAGACCCCTGAAGTCCTGTATGTTGTGAGGTGGGGCCTCCAGCGCGTCCAGCATATCCCGCAGATGCTCGACGGGCTTGAGATCTGAGGAAATCTGAGTGTTAAACATGTTCTTGTGCTCCCCAAACCATCCCTGAACCGTTTTTGCTTTGCTGCGGGAGCATTATCCCGCTGAAAGAGACCACAGCCATCAGGGAGCACCGTTTTCATAACAGCATACATGGTCTGCAACAATGCTTTAAACCAGGGCTGTCCAATCCCAGTCCTCGAGAGCTACTATCCTGCAGCTTTTAGATGCATCCCTACTCCAACACAGCTGAATCAAATGGTTTGATTACCTCTTCAGCATGCCATCATGTTTGGCAAAGGCCTGATAACAAGCCATTCATTTGATTCGGGTGTGTGGGAACAAGGATGCATCTAAAAGCTGCAGGACGGTAGCTCTCGAGGACCGGGATTGGGCACCCCTGCTTTAGACTGTTGGATGACCTGGATATGCTGGTTTCCCAACATTTCATTGCCCAAAACATCACACTGCTTCTGTAGGCTTGCTTTTGCCCCATTGTGCATCCTGGTGCCAGGTCATCCATGTGATGTAACATTCATCAGACCAGGTCACCTTCTTCCATTGCTCCGTGGTCTTGTTCTGATGCCAGTGGTAGCGCTTTCAGTGGTGGACAGAGGTCAGCACGGACACCTGGCTGGTCTGCAGCTATTCAGCCCGATTTGCAGCAAACTGCAATGTTCTGTATTCTGAGCCCTTTCTATCAGAACCAGAACGTTTTGTGCAGTTTGAGTTACATAAGCTCGTCTGTTGGATCGGACGACGCGGGCCAGTCTTCACTCCTCACGTGCATCCATGACCTCGTTGCTGGTTCACCACCATTCCTTCTTTGGACCAGCCCACAAGAACTGCAGTTCTGGAAATGTTCCGACCCAGTCGTCTAGCCATCACAATGTGACCCATTTTTTTTAACATCAACTTTGAGGACACTTTCTCACTAATAATTAGCATCCACTAACAGGCGCCACAATGCAGAGATAATAAGTGTTGATAATGTTATGCCTGATCGGCGTATACCTATGTTCATGTGGTGGTAAACACTGTACAGTACCTACAATCTTTGCTCTTCCCTTTCAGTCGGTTCACTCAGTACTGTGGAGCAGTGATATCTAATACTACGTGTGCTGTACCGAGTGAATCGACTGAAAGGGAACAGAAGTTATAGACATGACTGTTCCCAATAATCTCACCAACCTCTTTCTCTACTTCCTCAGTAGGAAAATTATTGATGCTACAGCTCTGTCACCTAGCTACCCGGTAACATCCTTGATGGCCAACTAATCGGCTCGTAAATCAAATCTTAATGAAACGCCCACAGAAACCCACAGCAGCTCACATTTGTGAATTTCGATTTCTCACATGCAATACTGGAGAATTACTGCCGACTTGTCTGAAACTGACTGAAAGGACAAAAACACAACATCTATAGCAGATAATTATTAAGATGTTGGACTGAGCTTCAGCTGAAGCAAATGAAATCACGACTGCAAACATAATAATAAATATACAAAGTCTGTACCTTCTGAGTGGAAGGAGTGGCTATTGAAATGCCCATCCCACTTCCTGGTAGGACTGACAACACTTTGTACTGTGGAGGAGAAAACCAGAAATATCTGCTTTAAACACACACACCAGAATAGAATTACATTCGTTTCATTATTAATATTTAAAGTAAGTAATTATCCAGTTTTAGAGAGGCTGCTGGCCTCGAGACATTCCTTATGCGTATTACTGAGTCATTACCTTTTGTATGTCAGTGATGTCCACCAACTTGATGACTTTATGCTTCTTTGAGGAGCTCGATCTGGAGCTGGAGCTCTCAAAGCACAGGTAACTGAGAGAGACAGAGAGCTTTGTGAAAGGAGGGAAACAGAGACACCAAAAAAACCATCCAAACTGAACAGACGTGTAATAAAGTCTTGAGTCGAGTGTTCTCAGGAGGAAGGCTACCCTGCACAGAGCTACACAGAGAGGAGGAGAGATGAGGCTCAGCGCAACTTAAAACTACGTCTCCTCTGGACTAATGAATCTTCGTTCCTCTCGTCTGCTCCACCTGTAAATGGAAGTGCTGCTTCTCTCCTCCGCTCAGAGATTTGATGCGATAGAGCTCTCCCCTGAGACAAAGATGTTCCACTTACTTCTCCGTGACGTAAAGCATCCCGTTCCTGATGTAGTCTGTGGGCATCTTCCTGTCTCGGTTTATCAGGCAACACCTCCAGCCATTTTCACAGACTGAACAAACAGCATACAAGATGATGAAGGAGCGTTATTCACAGAAAACACATGATTCCAGCTTTTAGACATTTTTAAGTTGGATGTACAGAAATAAAAATGGGTGCCAAAGGAAATAAATAAATAAATAAATAAAAAACTGTAGTACTTGCTCTTACCCGGCAGAGGGCGCTCTGACTCTGGCAGGTTGAAAATCTCGTGGAAAGCTCCCTTCTTGGTGCTGTGAGAGCGACCGCTGTCCTCCTCTCTGCTCCCCCCACACGGGACGTTGGCGAGGCTTCCACGAGAAACCACCGGCTGGACCTGGAGAGAGTAGTAGGGAAGAGGGGAAGGAGGATGGAGGGAAGGAAAAAAAAAAAAGAGGGGAAAAAAGTGAGAACATAAAAGGAGGACAGAGAGAAAGAGTCACATTAAACTCAGCGGATGAGGTTTTATAAATCTGTGTGAACTACAGTATCCCGAAGCTTTAGAGACAAGTGGCCGAACTTCAAACAGCTCCCCAACTTTTGAGGTTGCATCATGTGCGCTTTCTTCACAGCAGGCTCAGGAGTGACGTGCAAAGCAAAGAGTGAGGCCATCATTCAAGTCAGCATCCATAAATTACCTACAACACGCGTTTACCAAAAACATTCGTGTCCACTGCAGTTTTACAGTTTTACTTACACCAGCGTTGGTTGTCACAAGACAAAGTCAGATAAACTTCAGGGTTACTGATCTCTCCAGTTAGCAAGCATAAACCATTGTGACTCCATTACCATTTCAGCTGCGTCGGTGTAAATGAAAGCAGCTGCAGGTGCACTGAAGAGGCAACACCACAAAAAGGAGTCATTCTGCAGGAGGTGGCCACACCGGCTCGCTCCTTATCACCCATTTACGCTCACCACACAATTTGCAACCAAACAGCAAGGTCATCACGGCTTGGTAGCATTTATACCAGCACTGAGGGTGTGAATATACGCTGCAGTACTCTCCTGAATGATCAGGAAAAGCCTCCACATCAGCGCTGGTACAGTACAGGAGCAGAAGTCTAAAATTTTTTCCAGAAAGTCTGATCTTCCTATACTGTTTCAACATCTCCTCATATATAATCTGTGAATCTTTGAGCTTCTGTGTTGATGTGTCATTAAAACTGAAAGAGTTACATAATTGTTTCTTAAACCTGTGGTGGCGCAAAAAGACTCCACTTTTGTCATGTGGGAAAAAACTGGCGAGCATAAACGGGCCATCACGCCTCTTGATTGATTTTACGCCACTTCTACTTTTTGATGGAGTCCTCATCACTGCTGGTAGCAGATATTGCACCTGCAGCCCACTCAGGTTATAGAGCTAGTCCAGCTCCTCAAGGACGACACATCAAATCCACGAGTGCCAACGGGAAAAAGGGGGAGAAACCAGGAGGCGGGCATTACATAAGTTTAGCAGCACATCTGCTTTTCTGTACCAAAGCTCTGCAGAATGACCTGCAGCAGGCTTCCTGTGCATGTTTCTGATCAAACTAACAGAATCAGACTCCAAGAGGTGGCATGAAGTCCTCACGGTCCTGAAGCTTAAAAAAAAGAAAACAAAAAAAAACAAACCCAAAAGCCAACGAGCAAATGCGTGAGCTGCATGGTGCTGTGAGCGCAGGTCAAATTAAAAACACCAGGACTTTATAACACCCTCTTGCAGTCTGATTCTATCACATGATTAGCTTGCTGGAGGCCATTCTGTAGAGCTCTGGCAGTACTCCTCCTGTTCCTCCTCACACAGAGGAACAGATACTGGTGCTGCTGCTGGGTTGATGCCCATCTATGGCCCTGTCCAGCTTTACTCTTGCAATGGGCCCAGCTCCTAGTACCTCCTCCACACTCCTATGCTGGGAGACAGCAAACCTTCTTGTGACAACACGTGGATGCATCACCCTGAAGGAGATGGACAGCCTGTTCTGCGGGTCCATCTCATGCTAACAGCAGTGACAAGAACAATGAGAAAAAAGTAAAACTAGAGAAAAATCAGTCAGAGGGAGAAGGAGAGAGCAGTGGCCTGTGGCCACCACCTCGATGGTAAGATCAACTGTTCGGTTCATTTTTATGCAGGCCTCTTTACATAAGAGTTTTAATCTAATGATCTAACAGCAGTTATGGTGTATTTAAGGGGAACAGGACGATATTAATGTGCTAACATGAAACTACACTCGTCAAATCTTCTCTACGTGCCTACTCAGTAAACACACTGCCAATTCTCACAAGCATCTATGTTCGTGGATCCAAAATGTCACGGGGCTGCAGGCTCTTAAAGATCATTCAAACAAAAGAGAATAAAAACACCGCAGTGTCAGAGCAAAAAGGAAAATCGCAGACCGTTTTGTTGACATTTTGATCCACTGCATTCACAAATTACTGACAGCCACTCACTAGGTGTGTCACACATCACTCACACACACACACACACACACACACACACACACACGCATTGTGGTGAACTGGCAGCACACACAAGCACAGTAGAGTAGACACACCAGAGGCCCTACCTTCTCAGTGCCAGAGAGCTGAGAGAGAGAAACGACAGAGCAGACCTGTGACTGCGGCCACAGCAAACACACACTCAGACATTCATGTAAGAGAGGAACTTTGTGGTAGCCACACAGAACAATCACGGGCTCAATTGTATTGCATTATTGACAGGAGGGGTGATATACTGATTGATTGATCATACTTTATTCATCCCGAGGGAAATTGGGCTAAGGCTGCTAGCGCCATAGTTTTGATACTTTATTGATCTATTTTTATCCACCACAAAGGGAGTCAGTGGGAGGTGGGCTATAGTGGGTGGACTGCTGACAACATGAAAGACTGGACCCGACCTGCTGCTGATGGATGATCCACACCCACATGGAGGTGGTATATGTGCCTTTCTTCTTGTGTGTGTGTTTGAGATGATTGCTTATATATTAATCTGCAAATAATGTGAATTCACTCAAACTTCTAGCCTGGGAGAAGTTTTGCAATGCAACTGAAAGCCTCTGTGGTATAAACCTGTTAACAACTCAGGTCTTTAAGTTTGAAATTGTGATGGGCTAAAGGAGGAAATATTTTCTTATTTAAGATTTTAATTAAAAAAAAATAAAAAATCAAGAACCTGAGACAGGAAGCAGTGTTGGTGGTAGAAAACGCGTGTGGGTTGGTGTTGGGGTCTGTTCGCCTTACCCGTCTCGACACCGTGGCGTTTGTCCTCTCTTTGAGCTGGGGGTCGGTGGGAAGGCTGTTCCACACGATGTAAGGCGTGTCATACTTGTCGCGGAGCTTCGGGCAACTCTTAAACAGGAAGTCTATGATGAAGAACTTGATGCCGGCGTACACGCCTGCAAAGAGAGTAATCACAGACACATTAATTCTTAAAAAATATATAAAATAAAAGAGGTTAAATGATGCAAAGCAACACCGTTTAGTGAAAATAACCCCTCAGATGTGCCTCACTGACAGACAAAGGGATGCCCCAAATAGGTGACGCCCCCCTGCCCAAAGTAGTCCTTGCCGCTGACCTTGATGACGTCACTAGTTTCAGCATTTTGCCCATTCTTGCACATACAGACACTGAGCCAGTTATATGTTGGAGCTCAAAGTGACTCTGCTGAGCTGCGGAGGCTCTGGATAACCAACAATACACCAGTCAGATTTTCTCCTCATGGTAAAACAGCAGATTTACAGAATAAAGTGCAGAATAATGAAAAGCTTCCAATCATGAGTAGAGGTTCCAATTTCCAGTTAAACTCGATGGAAAACCAGCCTAAGAGCTCCCGATGAGACTGATGTGGGACAGATGCACACATGACCACAGATTTCTTCTCCACTACATGAACTGGGCTCCGATGACTGACCCACCAGCTGACGCCCGCTTACAAACTGGCTGGACTCTCTTTGGGGGAACGTTTTTATTATAATTGTTTTGTATTTGGAGCCTGTCATGCAGCTGCCGTGTGTTGCCAGGTCTCCAGGCTCCTGCCATTCCTTATTGTTTTCCCTGTTGGTATCAATTACCCACAACCAGAGTCACACATACTACAGAAGGAAGTGGCTCTGCATGTACAGACTATGTGGGGATTTTCCCCATGATGGGTGCAATACAGCCTGCCGATGTCACTTTGTGCCAACACAGACTGGTTTCCTCTGCACTCTGTCACATTTTTCCATTTCATGTTCACAATGTAACAATGTGCTCAGCTAGCTGTCTTCTTCTTTCAGCTGCTCCCATTAGATCATCTGCCTCCATCTCACCCCGTCCTCCTCTGCATGTCCTCCTTCACTACACCCATGAACCTCCTCTGAGGTCATCCTCTCATCTCCCTGCCTGGCAGCTCCATCCTCAGCGTCCAATATATTCTTTCTCCCTTCTCTGCACATGTCCAAACCATCTCAGCCTTGCCTCTAATTTTGTCTCCAAATGCAGTTAGCTATCTGCGCAGAAAAGAAAGCCCTCATTCCCAGTCACGCTGAATGTGTGGTCTGTTTTGTTTCTCCAATTGAAATGAGTCACTGAAGAAATCTTAGATGGGATCTGAAATAATAAATGTCAGTATATTTACTTTGTTTAAATGTCCAGTGCAGCTTTTAAGCATACATTGATTTTGGTTATTCATTCCTTTTAAATGGAGAAATGAAGTGCTAGATGGAAATTTGGCTAAATGACAGCAGCTTCTATGCCAACAGTTTGCTCCGAGCACCTTTCAAGAAAGTCTGAGTGCATAGTGGTTTGGGAGATGCTAAAAAGTAGTAATTATGTATAAGATCTATATGCAAATAGCCCACAGCTTCCCCACACAGGCTGAGGGAGTACGGCTCCACAAGTTCTGCATCTGTTTGTGACTGAGTTCACGTATTGTCACAATCAAAAAGATGCTTTGTGAACATCACTCACCAATCATAAAGCCCAGCAGTTTGTACGGCAGGACGCAGGAGGTGATGAAAGTCACCCACAGGCAGACGTAAAGTTTCTGGGTGCTCTCTGGCTGCACCCACATGAACAGACTGAAACAGACAGCAGGAGGAGGACAGAATACACATCAGTATATAAGTTATGTGCATTTCTTGCACACTTGATTGTCAGGCTGAAACAAAACCACTCACTTCTTTATCTTCTCTAAAACATCAGCCATCTTTCCAAAGAGGTTCTGGAAGAGATTTAAAAGCACCTCATTAAAGAGTTTGTCTTGTTTCGAGCAGCGGTTGGATCGTTAGATGAACCTCGTTATACCTGTGCTTTTTGTGCAACGTCAAGTACAAGCTGAAACTTCTCAGACACAGTCAAGTCTTCCTTTGGAGGCTCCTTTAACAACACACACACACAAAAGCCACACGTTGATCTCCAGTCCTGGATGCATTTCATTCTGACCTGCACAACAACAACAGCAGGAAGGCATCTTACCATGGGTTCAGAGACCTCAGGCACAATGCTCCACTGGATCCTCCAACCTCTGAAAAATAGAAGGTATAAATAATGCACATGTTATAAGGCAACTATTCCTTCAATGCAAAACATCAACTTTAAAGGACCGACTTTTCCAGCCTTGGGAGCTCTGATTTCAATCAGAGCTCCCAAGTACTGCTCTTTTGTAGCAACAATTACAACAACCCCAAACATGCACAAATGTGTGCATGTTTTTAAAATCTGGCGGTTTTAACAAACATTTGCTGTGTGACTAAGGGCCGCGGTGTGCATCTGTGTACTACCAGCACAGCTGTGGCCGCAGTAGTTGATGTTAATGTGGGTGTTTTGCACAATTAATCACGCTAAAAGCTGAAAATCGGACTGTAGCCTTTTACAAACAATCGAGCTCAACCGTGAAGCAACAGCTGAGGCAAAAATGATCCTGCTTTTGTAAATAAATGACAGTTTTTACCTGGCAATGAGGTAATTTAAGGACAAGCGTAGGATAGCCAGGAAGAGGAACATGGGAATGGCCCAGCCATGCCAAGCAGCATTCATGTAAATCTGGATTCAAAAGGGAAAAAAAGGACAATATATACACAGGTTAACGTGGTTTGTTGTTCTTTAATAAACAACCGATATGCATTAAATTCAGCACTTTATAGCAGCGAGGACACATTCTTTCAGTCAATAACGGCAATGAATTATAAGATGGACATAAAGAGGAATCAGGGGGCTCATTGTAAGCCTGAAGCGCATATACTTGGGTGATATATCAGCAGTGGAAGACGCTGAGTCACCTGTCAACACTAAACCAGCATCACGTCTGGATACTGAGATGGTGTAGGGCCATAATCAGTGGGTTGAGGATGATTTAGCATAACCACTGACTGGACATTAATGAAGCTCTGATTAGGCCTGCAGTCGCTGGCAGAATCACTGCAACTCATCACAGTGAAGCAGACATGACTTTAATATTCATTTAATCTCCCGGCCACGAGCTGTAAGACAATTAGGTCAGAGTAAAACTACAGAAACGACTCTTTTCTATTAAAAGGGTCGTACCTGCTGTCCAAAATTATCATCGGACTCCTTTTCCAGACTGGTTGATTTTAGAGACCCAAAATTTAAAAAAAAAAAAAAAAAATCACGTTGGGATAATAAGGAACTACACTGAATACATATAATAACTGCTGTAAAGTACAAGCAAGAAGTCTTGATCTCAAAATTCGACTAAATCATTCAATTCAACTTCATCAATTTCCTCTCTCTCATCACAATTGCCCTGCATCCTCTATGAAGTCTCACCTATTTGTGGATTCGATTTAGAGAAAAGAGGAAAAAGTCGCAACTGCAGTCAAATAAAGGCAGGGTGGTGAAAATGTAGTGCAAGGTGTCAAAGTGACAGAGACGGCAGATGACAGAAGCAGCACAGCTGTCAATGACACCCAAACTGTGCAGAAGCCATCAGCAGTTTATGGCAGGTAATCCTGTATCACAACTAACCTCAAGTTTTCTTTTAGAGAATATCGAAGCGCGATTATTAGACAAAGTTAAAACATTAATTCACATGTCTGAAGTGTAAGACTCACAATGAAGGCAATAGCTGAGGTGTACACGGAGTGCCAATTAGATAAGGCGGAGAGGTTCCTTAAGAAGTTGGTGACAGGTCTGGCTCCTCGCTCTGAAACAGCAAAGACACAGGGATTCACTGAGAGTGTAAAGCTAAAGACAGAGCAGCAATGTCTTTACTTTTGGTTATCTTTGTGAATCAGGCTTTTACTGTGAAATTTTCCAGGACTTTATATTTAACTACATGTCGAAATGTTCAAAAGGAGAAAAAAAAATTAGATCTACAATACACAGAACTAGAGTATTGCATGAATGTGTGTTAGTGATATCATTACTATTATTATTATTATCATTATTATGTAGAGGATGCCAAGTAAAAGCTTATACTCACTGAGTCGCCTCATGTTTTCTGTCAACCTGGATGGAAAACAAAAGAAAGTGAAGGTCAGATTACGCGTAGATGCTGACATACACGCAAAAAAAAATAAATGCTGCTTTATGTGAGAGGGGAAGTGTTAACACTTTGGCCTTCATTCGTCTGTAATGACTCACTGTTCTGTACAGAGGAGGAGAGAAAATAAGTACGATGAGAAAAAAAAACAAAAAAACACTTCCTCTGTGCAAAATCAAACCAGAGACAGCTACAGGGTGAGGGTACAAACTTTTATGCTCGCCGGGCACTCCGATTCCACATCTTCTTCAACAACCCGAGGAGTTATGTTCTGCTCAGGACCACATCTCACCCACCTTTTAGCACTTAGCGGTTCCTCAGCCTCCACTGTGCTTTCCTCCGGCTGGAAGCGGAAGTCTTCCATGTAAACCCCGAAGCGCTCGTACAGCCACTTCTGCAGCCGTGAACTCCACACTTCCTTCTGCTGTTTCTCTGCTAAAGAAAACACATCAACTTTGATTTGCTGCTATAAGCACGACTTAGTTTTGTAATCCCCTGCACCAACAATTATGCATTGTTAAAAGAAAATCACTGATATGTGATGGGCTTATGTTATCAATAACTCTTACTCCAACCCTATCTCCTGCCCTGTCATGGGACCCAGACTGGACCACTTAAGCCTGGTCTCAGACAGTGATTATCCAACGGTAGCTGAGCAAATTCAAGGACTCACACCAGGCCTGCTTCTGTGTTTCTAAGCACGTGATTGGGAGAGCTTTGGGCCATGGTGTCTGCTTTTTCTGCATTATTAAGTCTTGTTACAGGTTAAGCCACAGAAATGACACAGTCAGGATCACCACAGGCAGGTGGACATGGCTGTGTGGAAAGGTGTGAGCTGAACCAACAGAGCTTTGCAGCCTGTGCTGTTACATAAAAGCTAAATTTGCTATTGTCATGTGAATAAATATATATATAAAAAAAAATACTTTGCACTTTGTGTAATGAATCCGTGTTTTCTACACGATAAGCTGACTTACTGTAAATAACTGCCTGGATTTTATAACCTTAGTATTCTCTGCATGCAGTAAAACAGCCTGGTGGGCCTGATATCCTCATAAACTGCATACTTGCCAGTCAAAACAAGGACAACAGTCAACTGCTAATGCTGAAGTGCCCCTGAGCAAAAACTAGAGCTCTAATCTGCTGTGGTGTTTCAAGTGAACACTAATTTGTTGTGGTAGTACCCACAGGTGACTAACAGCCTGACTGCTCAGACATTTATTGCCATATGAGAATGAATACAGTTTGTTTTTTCTGCTGTAGATGATGCGATTCAGCTAGAAGCAGTTACATTTACAGTTTTCAAAGCCACCACTGCCAGGGCCCAAACAGACGCGATTTCTCTCTTTCACATTATCTACGGCAGGGCTTTGGTAGCTGAGTGCCAGCTCATTTAAACTAACATGTGACTGAGGGTAACATAGCAACGCTTTCACTTCATGGTGGTAATGTGGGGGGTTTTTTTTTCCTTTCCTTTTTTTGCTCTTTATAGTTTGACCTTTAGTGACATCACAGCCACATCACCACTGAAATGTGTTACAAAGTTTAGGGTGCTGTAACTGCTGCAGCAGGAGGTTGACTCTGCAAACACACAACTTTAAAAGTTTCAAATGATGGCGATCGTTTGCGTGGGTGCACGATCACGCTCTGGACCTCTTTGTTATATATGTAGATGTTGATGTCAAACTACAGGAAGGAAGATTCAATTTAACACAAATCTTATAATTTATTTAAAGCTGAAAAATGAGCTAAAAATCTCTGAACAGACTCCAGGCTGAACCGCAGTAAACTGTGGATGAAGGAGATGTGCTGCAGTCCTCACAGGCTGCCACTAACTGACCGCCTCACTTTACCAAACCTGGATCTGCATAAGCCGGCCTAACATATTCTTATGTCTGCCCTAGATGAAGTGATCTACAATCATAACCCATTTTCCAAAATTAGCCTCACTCTCTCACCCTCCCTTTCACTAATATCTCACACACACAAACACACACCAATCCCTGGATCACTGAAAGTCAACCTATGAGAGTAACTGTTCAGCCTGAAACCAAAAGAAAGCACATATCAGAATCTGACCGTTATTGCCCTAATGAGCTTGTCTCATTTGTCCCTCGCGCAAATATTTTGAAAACCGACTCATTCTTAACAGCGACGATCTGGACTAATGATAGGAACCAGCCTCGATGCATTAATGTGGTTTGTTGTGTTGCTTACTTGCTCTTGACAGCACACACAGGAAACCCCTCTGTTTGCGTGCATGTGTCTGTGTGTTTGTCACGCACACTACATACTGCCTCGTGTCCTAGAGTAACCCACAAACCCTTCCGACCCACTCTGTTCCCATCGAGCGCTCCGTTGCACGCATCCTACACTTTCACCTCCCCTGCACACGTGCACACACACACGCAAACTCTCCTCTTGATTTACTCCCACACTCAGAAGACGTCAAGGACTCATTTCCTCTCCCTTAGACTCCAACTCGCCCACCTTCACCCCCCCATTTCTCGTCCACTTGGAGTCTTACCTGTTCTGTTGTTTGAGGGCGACTGCTGCTTTCTGGGAGGTTGTGGTGGAGAGTCCTCTAGCCTGAAGGGAAGGGACAGACACACACATAGTCACGAAAAAACTAAGGGAAAGATCTGTCATGTGTCAGTCTCACTTCTGTATTGTCAGAACTGCAATCTCACACTTTAAGAAGTACATGAGCCAGCATGTTGAAAGCTGCTGCACTGAACGGATCACCACAAAAGGCAAAGAGACATACACAGAGCCAGACTAGAAAGATTCACTCTGCCTGTTATCACAGTGAGTAAGGTTACTGTTAAAATCTCACACAATGAGACAAAAGGATCAGTGCCAACAAAAATGAAAAAGGGTGATAAGGTACAGCAAACATCCTCCTTTAATTTCAGACACATTAATTCAGCTATCCATATCCTGCAAAAACTGAAGGCATCTGCATCAGTCTGACTTAAATAAATCTCAATGACAAATCTGAAATCACTCATTGGTCCTTTAGGGAGGGCCTACCCACAAATCACCCATCCTGCACAGCTACAAACATACACATTCAATAAGTGCATCCCTACAGCCCTTCTTATTCCATAAAACGTCGTGAACAGGCACTGCAGTGGTAGTTACAAATGGATGAAACAACATTTAGAGCAAACTGGCACCGGCAAACTTGTTGCTCTTTTATCTATAAGGCTTTAATTGCAGTCATATTTCTTTGTAATGGACAGGAAATTCTAGCGTAAGACAGAATTGATCTTCTCCCTAAAGAGAAGGCTTCTCCAGAATGTGTTAATGCTTTGTTTTACTGTTTATTCCAATCATATACCAGTGAAGAAGAAATGTTTGCTGTCTGTTATGCTCATGCTGGATATTGCTGACAAAGTATTAACAGTGGAAAACTTGCAGGTCACAGTACATTAACTTCACCTCTTACAAATTCCTAAACTGCTTTCGATAGTCCTGAGGCCATGTTTCAGCGCTGGCAATCACTTGAAGAATACCAGCAGAATTTCCCATGGGCATTCAAGCTAACATTTCCACACACACAGTACATGAGAGAGAGACATGCACACCCGCAAGTGTAAAGGGTATCCCAGTAGATGCCAAGAGGCGTGGGTTTTTCCTGTCACCAGGATAGCATCTGTGTGACAGCGAGGAGATTCAGACAAGCGCGTGACTCCTTTCGTTTTCTTTCCTCCCTCTCCCTTTTTCCATCTCCCTAATAACACGCACGCATGCATGCACGCACGCACGCACACACACACACACACACCCCCTTGTGGAATTTCCTGCCTACCAAGCTGTTGATGCTTCTATTTATAACAGAAACCTTGGGCAGCACCGGCACCCTCGTCATCCAACTTGCCCCGTGGTAAACTCTGCTGAGCTGAACTGTTACAAAGTGCAGCGTCACCCTTTCCTTTCATTTCATAACTATTACTTCCCTTTTCATACATTTGTCCTCTCATTTCCCGTCATGTGCTTCACTCTGCAGTCCCGTCTTCTCGTCTCACCTGGTTTTGAGCAAATCGCTCATCTTCTGCTCCAGGTCTATCCTTTTGCTTCGCTCCCTCTCGAGCTCCTGCCGCAGGGAGTCCACGCTGGTCTCGTCCCGCAGCTTCCTCAGTTCCTCCTCTGGAGAAAACAAAACAACACAAACACTGGAGGTCAGAAAATTTAATTCAATCTAATTCAAGTCGATTTTACTTCTATCACACCTTTATATTGTAAGGTAAAGACTCTACTGTAAAAGAGAAAAGACCCTAACAATCACATGACCCTCTATGAGAAAACTTGGTGAAAGTGGAGATCAAGAACTCCCTTTAAACAGGAAGAAACCTCCAGCAGAACCAGGGTTAGGGAGGAGTTGCCATCTAGTTGGGGGTGAGGGGAGGAAGACAGGACAAAAGACACAATGTGGAACTTGTTATGTTATCTTTAATGGCTCATCCTGATCCCTGACCCTGGTACTGCCAGAGGTTTCTTCCTGTTAAAAGGCACTTTTTCCTTCCCACTGTCGCCAAGTTTGTCGCCAGAGGGTCATCTGATATATTGTATGTGCTTTACTTTAAAATATAAAAGATGCTATATCAGTAACATTTAATTTTTCTTAAATGATGAGATTCATACTCTCACATGCTCAGGGTCACAAAAAGGCACATAAGAAGCAAGATTTAAATTTATGTGCAATGCCATTTTCAGTAAAAGAATTCAATCCAATAAAAAAATATTGCTTTTATCCCTCCTGTTTATAGCCTATAACCTTCACCTCTCCTCCTCACTTCCTCCTTGTCAATCATGTGATGGCTTCAATTGGTTTCAGGTAACGGCACTTTCAAAGCCTGGGGTGCAAAATCAGCACTGTCTCACACTCTATTGCCCCTGAATAAAGGAGCACATGAATATTGGAGAAGAGAAGGCCAGAAATGTGTGCACGTGCACCCGTCAATCAGTACCCACTTACCCATTAGATGCTCGAATAAGCAATCGCAAAAATCAAAAGGACAGATCGAGTCCACCTTAAAGAGAAATATTTCTGATTATCAGCAAAGCCTCTTCGAGGACAATCATGCCCTGCTGTAGCACCACTTCCATTGTGAACACCCTCAAAAGCACACAAGTTGGTGTCTCAGTTAAAAACGAGAAACATCACCTGAAACGGGTGCAACATGTTCTTGAAGTAGCAAAGTGCTGAAAGTAAAGAAAGCAATGAAAGCAGCGCAACTCCCCAATCACCCACTTTTCTCAGAACATCGCACACCCGAGGAGAGGATTCAGATTACAAGACTGTAGCTGCCACTTTCTCTTTCTCATCACCCAGCCTCATAGCTCACTCTAGTCCTTTATTACATCCCATTAACACTAATAAAACATTCATTGGCAGAACCTCCTGCAGCTACAGCGCTGGCTTCAACCTGGGGTGCTGCCTCTGAGAGAGGACATACATCCAGTATAATGCGTCTGCCTCAGATTCTTCTTCTGCATTTCTAGTTTACTCAGAGCAGTTTGGGAAAATTTGGCTCTCTTTGAAGTCTTCCTTTTGAAAATCCTCTGCAGTGGTGCATTAAAGAAAAACAAACCATCATTTTATCTCTTACTTCCCAAAATGCAAAATGACTCCTCTCATACATTCAACAGTGGCTGTGTCTCTCCTCCCATCGGCACAGCATTCAAATATGTATGAAAACGTGCCTCTGTGTACATAACAGTAAGCAAAACACAGGCCAAAGGTCGCAATGGGCTTAAGCTGCTTAATGGTTGCCCTGTGCCATAAGATCTGCAGCCAACTTTAAACCTATTACATTAAAAGACTAGCAGCAGCAGCGGGTATGATACAAGCAGTAGTTTAGCTTTGAGTTTAGTGTAACATAAGCAAAGTCACTCTGTACAGAAAAGGAATTGATAATGACAATACTCTGAAAACAACCTGCATTAACTTTTGGTGAGGAGGAGCCACAAGTGGTAAATAAGCTGGAAACATGATCACAGACTTGAAGCAACATCTGTGATCACCTGGAGCAGTGTCTGCAACATTAGGTCTGCTTTGGTTTCTACCACAATATCTGCATTATTTCCACAACACTGATGAGCAGTCCGATGAAACTGCTGAAGGACCTTCAAGTCAAGTAACATGATAACCAAACCAACCACAGGATCTCTTTCTTAATAAGATGACTTGGGTGGTTTTCACAGCTTTTTACCACTAATGCCCACTCGTACGCTGCCGCTCCGTACAACCACTCCCTGCACCCCACCCCCAATTTCTTTCTCCCATGCTCCACTCCTTCCCGTGCATGTATTCCCTCTCTGTAGTTTCCTTCCACATTGTCCATAACCTTCAAAACACCAGAAATAGAGATGCTGCAGAGTCCATAACACTGCACTGGAAGTGGGGCCACAAGTGTGTGATACAGCACAGCTTGGCACTGTACGCTATGTGTGTCGGACGAGGAAGGATAGAGTACAATCTGTTTTTTTCTGTTCCACAGAGGCCCTCTACATCAGATAGCATATTAATAATACTGTCAACATGCCTGTTCTGCACCTAAAACTGGATTGCTGACTTCTATATATAAATCTTCATCCTGGATTGCCACATCACAGGGTCTCTTCAGCCATTACGAAAGCTAGTAACTAGACCATTTATGTGTAACACAGACAGGGGATTAGCTAAATGCCATGCAAAGAGATGTCACTTTTAATCATGCTGACCTTCTGTTCTTTGCAGACTTTGAATGAAACCATAATATCTGTAGAAAAGCTACAAAAACATCACTATGAACTTTACACATGATACATTATTTTATAAGGAAGGTTTGGATGCTGAGGGCAGATTATGGAAATGATGGAGGTTCTGCACTGCTTAACGGTGTTTTATTTGTACCAGGTTAAAAGGAATCGTTATGCACATTTTTTAAATTGTACTGGAGTAGCGTTGCATGACTCACACTTCAAAGTAATTCTTAACCATTTCATATTGGGCCCTAATGCAGCACTTCAATCCCCTCTTACTTTAAGTCTACTCTCGCTTCAGGCCGGCTTTCTTCCAATTGGCTGCCCCTCTTAAACAAAAGGTGGGCGGGATTTCTGTGCCCTGTATCCAGATTTGTGTTACGCAGACACATAGCAGTTTCTTTTTTGAATAATTGGAGTCAAAAAGCCAAAATAAAACTAAATGTTTGCATTCCTGAATGCTGATGAGGATTTGTGACAATAATAACCACTATACAGAAATTTCCTAAATCAAAGCATACATGTAATTTTTCATTTTTGTCTCGTCACACCATTATTAGAGCTAGTAGAGCCCAAACCTATACAATGAATTTTTTATGGTCCTGATCCACTACTGAGGTAGAGATGCTATATTTAGCTGGACAGATGAGTCCTGGTTCCCAACTCAAATGTGACAAAAACATACCTCATCTGGTTAAAACTTCTTTGATAAACTGAGGAAAAATCAAATCATTCACACTTACATGTAACCTTTAAATACCTCCATGGATTCAGCAATTTAAAATGTAAAGTTTAGAGCACCTTACAGACCTCAGAACACTTTTAAAACAGGCTGGCTTGTGTTAGTCACGTCCGGCTTATATTCCAAAGATGGCAAACTTACTGAGGTTGAGGTTACTTTTATGGCTTTTGAAATTATCGACAGCTCCACTGTAAAGCAACTCAAAGCTGTCAAAGGTGCAGTCCTCCATCCTGCACAAGGCCATGCGCCTCTGCAATCGACCGGTCCCCGGGACGCTGCTGCAGGAACGGGACGGCAGAGTGGCCGCTTTGGGTCGGTCTTGACGTCCAGCCATGGCTGCAGGTTGCTTTAGTCCAGCCCGGAGAGTTTAACCCTCCCACTCTGACCTCAAAACTCCTCCAAGGCCCGTAAAAGTTTAGCTACAGGTCCCATGTTTACATGCCTCATCCAGAGATCAGGGATTTCTCCAAACTAAGTTATCGCAAGCAGCACAACGGACTGTTGTGACAGGCCTCCACACAGTGTGATGAGCAGCGATCAGAGCTGGTCTGCATGTGTCAGGCTCTGGGTGACAAGAGAAGGGGGGCAGTGGAGGTAAAGAGAGGCGGAGCTTTGCTCGGCGGCCAGCAGACTAAGAGGGCCTGGAATCTGAGATTTCTCAGCAGACTCGAGCTGTCACTCTCTCACACACACACACACACACACACACACCTGTCAGCGGCCTTATATGACCCATGTGGATGAGGATGTGTTGTGTTTTTGGTTTAAGAAGGTGTGTGTGAAGAAGCATGTGTGTGGACAGAAAAGTCTGCACGCGTACTGTACGCACTGGACATGAACTGCAAACCGCTTTTCATTTACGCAAGTTTTTTAAGTCCTCAAAGGAAAAGTACTGTGTGAGTTTTTCAATCCAGGCCAGAGACAATAGCTCCTTTCACGAAAGCAGTGGGGGCATGGGGTGGGGGAGTTCGGAGAATAAGAGAGACAGAGCGGGAGAGAGAGGGAAAATCAGCTGCTTCGCACTGGCCTCTCACTGTTCCCATTCACTGCCGTATTTTCCACAACACTCTTTTACTTGAGCATAAAGGAAGGTCGATTTTTGTGGCCTCCAGCCGATCTGCAGATGTTAACAGGCTATTCAAGCTTCTGGCTAAGGAAAAAGAGAAGGGGAAACCACGGCACAGGCATCCAAAATGAAACTAGCAACTAACAGGAACACGTGATTTCTCTATTCCCCACTTCTGTATGAGAAAAGATGACAACAGAGCTGGATGATTCACCTTTGTCTCAAATGAAGCCTTTTTTGCACATAAAAGGGCTGATCATATATAAATTATAAATACCGATTTACTTTACCATATGATATATGATTATATCATTAAGTACAGAGAACATTTATGTATGAGTAAGAGCATTGCATTCCCAAACATATATATGTATAAAAGACATCCAAATATAAAGCTGTAGTTGGACCGAACTGTTTCCTCCCCCTCTCCTTGGCCGCCTTCCTCTCTGGCCTTGATGTCTGTGGATAACCTAGATTGGACTTGCTTGGTGTCCTCACTTCATCCCCCCCTCTACAACACAGGTCGACTTCACGGCTAAGTTCTTCCTGCAACATCAAAAACAACCCCGACGTCTTTCTCGTCTCATGCCGTGTTTGTCAACCTCTTGTTTACGTGATGCCGAGCCAAACTCCTTGACAGGCAGCGTGTGTGGGAGTTAAAGTGTGTCTGTGTTCTTTCTAAATGTATGTGTGTTTGCTATTGGCCATTTGTGTGAGACTCATATTTACATAGGAGAGGGGGGGGTGGAGAAAAACATGAGCGTGTCATAAATAACCTAGATGAGCAATGTTCAATAATCCGATTTTGTGTCAGCAGGGAGGATACATTTCTCCTGTTTAGGGATTCTAAATCACATCACAGATTTCATTACATCAGATATCTGGTAAAGATTACAGTTTCCCCTGTAAGAAAAGGAAACCGGGCAACTGTAAAGAAAACAATTCCCACGGGGTCTGAGAAATGCCATGCGGTGAACTCGGAGGATTGTGCAGAACCCCATTTCCTCTGTTAACAGATGCTGCTAGTCATTTAGCTACTGCACACTTCCATGTCTCACTCAAAGAGCACAGTACTCGGTGGTAACCATGCTGCTTTGACAAAGCAGTGAGTCGGCTCATTTCTACTCTGAACTTTTCTACCCACATGGCCAACTGTTGCATTCTCACACGCTTCCCTGCAGCTAATGAAAGATGACTAAACAAACTGATGATGATGAGGATAACTGTAACACTTGTGAATCCAGTGAGAAGATCATCTAAAATGTTGTCCATTCCAAACTGTACCGACACCGAGATTATACTTAAAGGCCTCTTCACAAAACTCCCAAATATAGAAACCATCTGCCTCTGCAATGTCCAGACCCCTTCAATGCCAGTGACTTCATTTCCTGTAAAGAGCTCACGTATGATGGAACCGACAGGTCCCGTGAAAAATTTCTTCATTATCATGCAGCGTGTACTGAAGCTGCCCATTAGATGGAGAATAAATCCTTGTCATGCAGCAAGTACTATGGCTGCTTATTTAGAAAGACAATGAATCATCATCACAGCAAAAGAAATGAGTGATGAGGCAAAGACCTGCAAGATACTCCATCACTTGCATAATTTTCCCAAAGAAGGCTAAACCAAGACTTTTTAATAACTTCCATTTTTCTCTGCATAACAGGTCTCCACAATTACAATACACTCTTCATTACTACGTTACTTCCTTACAAGTTTTTCCCTCTAAATGAACGCTCTAAAAAGACAGATCGCATATTACCCACTTTTTTGCCTTTAAACACCCTCTACACATCCTAGTCTATATAATAACCATTTGCAAACTTAACTTGCAGTTTATCAGCTGCTTTGTGATTTAAAACTAGAAAAAAGAAGCTGTTTTGCATCAGCCATCAGACAGAACTGAACTCCCACCAAAAACAGTGAAAATATGGTAAATGGTAAATGGCCTGTATTTATAATAGCGCTTTACTAGTCCCTAATGAGCCCAAAGCGCTTTACACATCCAGTCATCCACCCATTCACACACTGGTGATGGCAAGCTACATTGTAGCCACAGCCACCCTGAGCTGCAACAGTTTATTACAGTTTCAATAAACCAATTTAACTACATTTTATTTATATAGTGCCAAATCACGACTTTGTAGTGTATTTTATTACTAACTACTACTATTGCAGTTTACTTGTATTTGCTTAATTGTTTACTAAATGTTTGAGGTGTGAAATAAACCGCAATGGTGTGTGTGCTTGGAGGATGTGTTTGTGCGCCGGGGTTTTGGTGGTGGGGGGGGGCGCGAGGATTTTCTTGTAAAACAAAGGGGGGCCTAGCAAAAAGTTTGGGAACCACTGCTTTAACTAATAATCTAAAGCGCCTTGAGGTGACTCTTGTTTTGATTTGGTGATGTATAAATAAAATTGAACTGAACTGATATGAAAACGATTGGTTGCGGTTGAGGGGAGAGAGACATGACAAAAGACATGCTGCCCAATAAAGTGGTTGTAATTATTCACAGCTTGTCTGAGTTCGAACTGCTTCTTCTATGTTTTTCCCTTAAAGAATAGCAAAGTGACTTGAGCCAAGGCCTCTCTGTGAAAAATGGTTGCTGGTCTACTTTCTATGGTCTGCTGCAGACCCTGTGTCTATTCATTTGGATTTATTATAGTTGGAAAATTGCATTCCCATAACAGTTGCATAACCTAAGCTCAACTATAAGAATTTTAGACTGACTTCAGCCTGATTGAAATAGAAACGAATTTAAATGGAGGTTAAAGTAAAAATCTCCCTTCTCACTGAAAAACCTGTACTGACCACAACCCCCGAACCACTCGGTTTTGTTTTCTAGCTAACCGATTATCTTTTCGATGTCCATCTCTCCACAGTTGACAGGATTCATTGTGGAACAAAAATGAATGCTTAGATTTTAGTACAACTGGCAACACATGATCACCTAATGATCACCAGAGTTCACCCGAACTGTGCCAGATCTCCAAGGGTTGATTGTGTTCATCTGGACGTAGCGTTTTGTGGGAGAAATGTTTCGTCGCTCATCCAGGTGACTTCTTCAGTCTCAGCTGACTGCAGGTTTCCCCCAATCTTATAAACAGTACATTTGAATAATGACTGAAACCAGCCCAGTGAAGGAACAATGGGCTGGGAGGTCAGTTCCTTAATCTTAATTATGCAAATTCTCATGACCATTGATCAAAGCCCACTGATCAATGGTCATGCATACCATTCACAGACAGTTGGGGAATGGCTGCAATCACAGCATTGTAAGATGGTGAAAGATGTACCCTTAGGCCCCCTCCTCGATTCAGAGATGGTCCTTCCCTTTTCACGTAAATGGCCTCCTTGACTCCTCGCTCAAACCAGCGTTCCTCCCTGTCCAGGATGTGTACATCCTCATCATTGAAAGAGTGTCCACTGGCCTGTAGGTGTAAATAGACTGCAGAGTCCTGGCCTGACGAGGTAGCTCTTCTGTGTTGTACCATCCGCTTTGCCAGAGGTTGTTTGGTTTCCCCGATGTATAAATCCCGGCAATCCTCCCGGCACTTAACAGCGTACACTATGTTACTCTGTTTGTGTCGGGGACCCAATCCTTGGGGTGGACCAATTTTTGGCACAGCGTGTTTTGGGGTTTAAAAGCCACAGAGACCCGGTGTTTAGAAAAAATGTGTCTCAACTGCTCTGTGCCAGATCGTATTCATCATTTTCGAGCGCCCCGCCATTTCTGCAAGAATCCCTCCTTCTAGATTACTTGTTAGATTTGAGTGAAACAACACTGTCCTGATGTGACTGTTTGCATGTCTGCTTGACTTCCCGATGAATTTCAATTCTCACAGTGGCTCCATGATCTAGTGGTTAAAACGGTCACTTTAGATGCAAGATATCAGCAATTCGAGAGCAGGAGGAGACCCATATCCAGCCTCAGGGGAATCAAAACTAGTGTACTCCTAGTGCTGGTCCCAAGCCCCGATAAATAGGAGAGTTACATCAGGAAGGGCATCTAGTTTAAAATTTGTTCCAAATCAAACGTGGATCCATACACTGTGCTGACGCTGTGGGAAACCACATAGCCATCCAGCCAACTAAGGACAACTTTTTTTTCTGCACTTCACACATTACAACATGTGAACTGTAATGTAAAGACCTCCTTTACTGTGTTTTCAGCTCTTTTCCACCTGTGAAAGGTTGAAATTGTTTAAACAATATTTGCTTTGCTGATATACTCCTATTATTTCAGGGGGGCAATATGTGCTTGTATTATATTCATATTTAGCCAATATATAGATCCTTACTTTCTTTAATTTCTAAATGTCTGCTAGTAGCAACACTTCCTGTGACGCAGCTGGGATGTACTTGCTATTCCATGAAACCCTTCCAATAGTTTTACTGCAGAGAAAATTCCAGCATTTATAGTCTGAATTCTCTGATTCTACTAGTGCTCACTTGTTCAGCTGCCTGTGTGTGTCTGCCCAGTTAGAAGTAGGGCAGCAGCTAGGACACCGTATCGACCAGCCAGTCACTGCAGAGCTCAAAGCGTGGCCTGTTCCCCTGCGGTGACCTTCAATACGCGACCTCACACAGGATAACTGCACTGTCGCTCTCTCTCTCTCTTGCACCCACCCCTAATCCTTTACAACTGGTTGGAACTAGCAGTGGTAAAACCAATAGACCCCAATTAAGGGAAGGCCTGTCTACAACTGTGCAATGTGAGAATATAGCTGTACTTTAGCCTACCAGAACAAGGGCCAATGTTTTCAGTAGAGAGATCCACGCATTGGTGTGGGTAATTCATTTGGCTAGCAGACATTCTTTTATTAGCTCCAAGTACAAATGATGCCTTTTGTGATGTAAAATCTGGTAGGAAAAAAAATAGAAACATCAACAAGTCAAGAATAAAAAGTAGGGAGAAGAGAAAAACAAAAAGGGGAAATAAGGGCAAAGAGAGGCCAGTATGAGTAAAAAAAAAAAAAAACAAAAAAAAAAAAAAACACGAATAATAGCGAGACAGAACCAAGAGGAATGAGAGAAAGGAAAGCAGTGAAAGCCTAGGAAATTAAGCCGGCTCATATAACGACATGAGGTGATTTCCACTGGCACTAACCTCTACCATTTATCACTTGTGGGAGGGTCAGTACAGCTCAGTTCTTTTACCCACAGGACAGACTCTAGCTGTTATATCCCCTCTGCTTCCACATCTATTCCCATGATAATCACAGAACTCTCACAGTGTTATCACTCAAACAAATTGTTCTCTTTGTGCTCATCCTTGTGTGCAGCATGTTCAGACACTACACACAAAGTTTTCCACGAAGCGAATCCTCCATCAAAGAGATGCGGTGATCTTAAAGCATGGTCATAATATAAATTTATCCCTCGTGGACAATCTCTAGACTTTTTTTTTTTAAACAAATACCACTGTAAGAAAATGTTATTTGATATTCTCTTGCTTATAGCAAAGCATTCCTATGGCCAGTGGTGCTTCCAGAGGTTTTTCATAGGGGTGGCCATATGGGGGCCACTAATATTGGAGTGGCACAACAAACACCACAAATTTTTGGCAATTGCCCCCCCCCCCCGCCTATGGCTTGCTTTAAAACCAGTCTCTTTCACGGATAATTGTGCCTTCACAGACGTCACCAATGCCATGAGCACTGATCCACCACCCATACCATCAACTATGCAGCCTACACCAGCGGTCCCCAACCTTTTTTGCACCATGGACCGGTTTATGTCCCACAACATTTTCACTGACCGGCCGTTAAAGATAACAGGGATAAATACAACAAAATAAAACCAGTACCAGTACCCAAAAAAAGAAGATTTATTCATAACACACAGGAAAAGACCCAGGGAAACCAAGTTAAAGATAAAAATGATTTTTTAAAAAAAAAAAAAAAAGATAAAAGAAACCCCGAAAATCATAAATCTCACACCCGAGCCTTAACTCTCGTGGCCCAGTACCAAACAACTCACGGACCAGTACTGGTCGATGGCCCGGGGGTTGTGGACCGCTGGCCTACACTGTACAGGTTAAAACAAGCAGGACAATCCCTCTCCTGCTTAGCCCAGAGGAGGCATTGTCCATGGCAACATCCATGACAACTTTTCCAGTGATTCCGTGGCCATGCCCAGTTTCTTGTAAAAGGTGCACCAAATTCAGTCATTTTGCTTCAGTCATATCGCTTGGATGCGAGTCACAGACGCAGCATTAAAAAATAAAAAATAAAAAATCAAATACACAAAAAAAGAACACACACAGCATCCAATAATCACTTAAACCTAAAGCCTCAGCTACACAGGCCTACAGGTTAGTCGGTGACCCCGTGGCTCATCGCTTGGAAAACAAATATCTGTTTGCCAACCAGGTGGAGAGTGGAGGTTGGAGGCTGCCAATTGCTTTAGCCACTGGCAAAATGCTAAGGTAACCCATAGTTTGTATGGAATACAGCAAAGTAGAACTTTGAAAGCGAACAGTCTTTATTTCTGGTTTGTGTGCCACTCTTCACTTTCACAAATAGTAATCAAGTGTTGTCATCTTCCATACCAACTATATGCAGTTGCAAGGAGGCTTCTGGTCCAGTACTGACTGTTTGTGACCATTTTCACCTAAAGACAACACCTCTAGCAATCACCCGCAACTGGTCATGGAAACCTCATTTGTCCTTAGTGACTAGTGGTTGTCAACTGGTCTTTAGGCCTTTTGTTGCTGACATCTACTAAGACAATATTTACCCAAATTTTCACTTTTCACTGGTTTTTAATCATACTATGGTATAAACAGGTACAAACACACAGGGGAGCAGCAGTATCAACATGTCCTCCACTGTTTGTCAGCACTTCTACAAGTAGGATGTGATGCTGGGTCAAAGCAGAAAAAACACTCTGGTGGACATGCACTCCCATGCTAACACTGTGCTGAGAGCTTCAAAGCACAAGCATTCAGTAACTATAGAAACCTGACTTACCAGCAAACAACAGAAACATTTATTGCTACTGGCTAAAAAGCTAATTGGAGGCAGTGAATTATGAGCAGCACTGCTTAACTGATGAAAACATCTATTTAAAAACAACAACAAAACAGCACTGTCCCATAAAGCTAATCTGATAGCTTACGGTTAGGTATGTGTGCATGAATCGGGACTACATGAGATAGAGGGAATACACTGGGATCTGTCTGAAGACAAAGACGAGAACTGAAGAAAAGACCAGAGTTAATAGAGCAAAAGGCCATGATGACGCTCTGTTACGAGTAAGAGTGTATTTGTGTGTGTGTTCGCGCGCACGCATTATGGTCTTTTTTTTTTTTTAATGTGATCTCACGTCCGGAAGCATGATTACAAATTAACCAAGTTAGTGTCCTCAGAATAGCGCGGGCCAATCACAACAAATGCCGAGGGAAAAGGCATGGGCCATTCCATCCACGCACACGGCATCTGGAATGGAAACTCATGCCTCCTGTACAGGAAGGAGACAATCTACTTAAACAGTGTGTTTGTTTTAGTATACAGCGTGGGCTCCCGTTTTATTTTTGGCACGCAAGAGAAAGATATCACAGAGAGAGAGAGGGGGGGAAAAAAAAAAAAAAAAAAAAAAAAAAAAAAAACACCCACACTCAGATAGCTCTGAATACTAAAGAGAATCAAGGAGAGCAAATAATTTCTTGGGTTAAATGCTGAGCCAACGTCGGCGCAAAAGCAAGACACTTCAAGGTTTGAAAGGATGTCTGAATCTCTGCTCCTTATTTTCTTCTTTCCCTGCAGTCGAAGAAGCTAAACTGAATTTAAGACAGAAATGGAAGCTAAAATTAGTCCAAAAGCTAACATGTTATTCACATTTTACATTTTTACATGTGGGTCTCATCACAAAAATGTGCTTGCTGTGAGCAAACAGCGACCTTTCAACAATAAAATTGCCCTCTTAACCACGATTGACAAACAAGTGACTTTAAGCAACAATTTTCCACATTTGCTCCACTCTGTTTTACTTATTGTGGGCATTTTCCCACAATGTCACTGAACCTCGCTACATAGTATCCATCAGTGCTCACTAAAGAAATGTGCACATTCCCAGATGCCACTCACCTGGCAAATTATAGGCTTTTAGTGGTTGCCAAGAGGTCACAAACTGGTCTCTTGGCCTGTGTGTGACTGGGGCTTTAAGATTCACAGGGAAAGAGTGTAAAGCAGTGTTACTCCTCACCATCCACTCTGAATATCACTTCAGAGTTCCTGCCAACCTCTATAAACTAATATTTACATATAAATGAATCTATAAATAAGAGATACGACTTAAGCTATCAGAAACCTTCTGGTGTGCTTTAGTATACCAATCCAGCATCTATATAGAGTGTAAAAGCAGCAACACATTTGTGTAAAGATGCACTTAAAAACCTTTGGCTATTGTCTGACAGTCAGTAACTTATTTTATCTGGGGGTTTGTTTGTTTTTTTTAACCCACAAACAGTGACGAGCACGTGACACACTGGCCACCACCTCAAGGCACTAAGGCAGCAGCCAACAGTCGAGACTGGGTTACAGTTTATGCAAAGTACTCATTTCCAACTGCTGCTGATAGTATTGCAAAGTCAAAGTTATATCAACCACAGCATCTCAGCCATGCAGTGGCAAACGGGATGCTGAATGTCAAGTTCCAAACCTCCTCTGGCATTAACATCAGCACATAAACTGCATCAGGAGCTTCATGACTGGCTGAGCAGTTCCTCTAGATATGCAAGGAGCCCAGTGCTTTTTGATACGTATTGCATATCTGACTGGAAATAATGGAATAAGAGGAAGTAGCTGCACTGGATTGGCTGGAGGCACTGTAGGCAACAGGCTGTACAGTGTCTATGTCCAAGTATTTAACTGCACCTGCTGTAAAGAGTAATGGTATCATCAAATATTAAGAATATTCTTAATATAAGCTGAACTTCATGTCAATGACCAAAATCCGGCGCTTCACAGTACACCATAGTGTCTTTCTATAGCACCTATGTTCCAGAAACAACCATTACACAGCACATTAAACTACAATGTCTCACTACAAGGAGTCTTTTGTCTCACCCTGCTAATCTTATTAGCTTTAACTAATGACAACGTGTATGTCAGCATTTAAATCTGTGTTCATCTGTGCTTAACACGCACTGAGAAAAATCATGAATAACCACTTGTGCAGCAGGCTATATTGTGCAAGCCGTCCCATAAACTCAGCGCTACATAGTTTATCGTATGACGACAGCACAGGGAAGAAGGGGAGAGTGCAAAGGAGTAGTGGAAGTGGAAGCCAAAATAACAAGAGCGCACGGCAGAGAGCAGGACTCCATTACTTGCTAATGGATTGTCATGCTTCAGTGTTCCCAGAAGTACGATTACACCGGCCAAAGATGGAATGAGAGATTGAGAGGCGTGAGAGAAATGAATAACCTGAGAGTGAAAGAGGAACTGAAGACAAACTGAAAGAAACGTGCGTAGTGGTTTGTCAAGTGTCTCCCATATTAGTGGCTGTTCTGAGCTGTCACAGCTTTGGAATTACGTGGGAACATCATAGTGATCTGATAAGGAGAAAGAAAGGGAAAATCAAAAAAAGAATAAGAGGAAGAGAATAAGTTTAAAAGCAAATTTAAAAAAAAAGAACTGAGGCTGATCCGGAAATTGGAGAGCAGGTAATGGTGGGCAGAATCACAAAGAGCAGCTCGGCAGGATGAAGAGGAAAGAAAAAAGCAATGAGAGCTTTAGAAGATGTTTTTAAAGATGGGAGAGAGCAAGGAAAGGGAAGTAAGAGATATCCATGAAAAATAGCTCACTAGCTCGCATCCTGACAGTATGACAACGGGTCCAGCCCTTTGAGCTTAGGCACAGCATTATGAGAGAAGGCATAGCCTGAGGTATTCTCACACACACACACACACACACACACACACACACACACACACACACACACACACACACAGAAAAGTTAAAGAGGGCGGGCGGAGACCTGACAGTCCATTACAGAGCACTGGCAACAAGGTTGTTGTAAAGGTACAGCAACTGCACACCAACCAGGTTAGACAAGCCTGTAACAGAAAAGCACCGTCCAGTCCCCTCACCCTGACTTAACCTGCTTTGCCCCAGTTTCCCTGCCTCTTCATAAATCACTAAACGTTTACAGAAAAATCTGCTACTTTCCCACTACTTTTATCAGTGATGACAACTGCAAAGATACCCTGAATCTACACTGAGCACAGTTTTGTTATTGGATGCTGTGTGGAAGTCATAATGACTTTCATAAGCAAATGGAGTTTGTTAAGATTAATTAAGGACAAATTAGGTCCTGGCTACAGGTAGACCTACAGGTGGGTGCAACATTTTGGTGGGCTGCAGCACCTAGCACAGGAAAGACTGCACATACAGAGGAAGGACTGCACACTTTGAACGCAAATGTCATGCAGTCAGTTGAAACACTAAAACTAAAATGGCGCTTGTCTTTACAAAACAAAAATCCACAGATTAATTGATTAATTATTGAAAATCTGCTTCAAGTAGCTATAATTATAACCCTTATAAAGCACATTATCAATCATTTTATTGCACATATAAAAAAAAAAATAGTATGTGACAAGTAGTTTTTTGACTCTTGGTCTTGCCTTTAGGCTGATATCAGTGATTCTTGTGAATTGTGAACAGGCACATGGTCAGACAGATGTATGAGCTAAAAATCAACAATGTGAATGTGAGTTTCAATGGCCATCTATCCTTTGATAGCTACAATAATTTCTATCCTCCCATGACCCTGAACTGTATAAGCAGTGAAGAAAACCGATGGATGGAAGGATTGAAATCTTTTTGAAAACACATCGAGCGAGTTTATATAAGGTCCAAAAACATAAAACGCTTTCCAGGGTTACTGGGTTCACTAGCACTTTGTAATGTCTCCTCCCAGGCTGCCTCTCTGGTGTAGCATGGACAATTGATTAACACTAGTGCAGCAGCTGCTTGTTCCATCATGTTTCCAGTGTAATTTCAGGGTTGCTAACATACAGCTACCAAAACAAGATGATACTGCCTTTGTTACTGTCAATTCTAGCATAGATTACACAGTCACACTAGTTTGTTCAGTGTTGTGTTCGTATTCGTTTCCCCTTCAACTTGCTTTTGAGAAACTGGAGAAAGGCTTCCTTACAGAGAGCTAAGCTAACCCGATGAGGACATGACAGAATGCCTGGATTTGAGTATTTCATCACTTCTTTCACATTAATGATAGCAAAATTTGAGTATTTTCTGTCATTGACAACACTGATGACGATCTACTGTAATACTGTTTTAAAAAAACAAAACAAAAAACTAACATACAAGCATTACATTGCTTTCAGTGTCTGAGACAACAACTGGGAGATGTCCTCTGGATAAACCATGCATTTGCAGGATTGGAAAGTACCCTGTTTAGACCTCTTCTCAAACCCCCCGAGGGAAATGTTCCAACAAAACTGACCTTGCTGGACCTGATCATTTTCAGTCTCCAATGAGGCAGCAGAAAGGACAAAATGAAAACAGACACAGACAAAAAGCCATGTATATCAGGCAATCACACAAAACACTGATAAAGCAATCATCTGTTCCATTTGGGTATGAGACAATGGGTGTGGCCTCTGTCACCATGGCACCAAATTCTGATACAGCCTCTGGTAAAACCAAGTACTGCTTATCAGATAGGAGCTTCTATTTCAGCTTCTAAATTGAGCAACTCATTAGCATTTCTTGAATCTAACAGATTGGCAGCCCAACATAACAATGTTGTGCACAACAACCGCGAGCAATGGATAAAACCAAGCCGACTGCAGTCTCAGACAGTTAAACCGCAAATTCAGTGAGATCACAAGATGACACAGATTACGTTTGTCACTTTGCAAGAACTTACAACATGTGTGATTCTTCTTAATAAGAAACATGTATCACTTCTAAAATCTCTCCTACAACACGACTAGCACATTTCTGTGTCGAGTTGCATGATAAGACATCACTAAGTGCCAGCACGAGTTCTTAGACTCTTTACACCAAAAACCATCTCTTCAGCATAAGAGGCTGCCTGCTACATTTGCCGTACAAACACACCAAAAACAAACAAAAAAGGCCATTTAGATAAGAAACTGATGAATTCATGAGGCGATATCTCTACAACACCAAATCACCAGTGCAACACAATGCAACAGACATTTTCACTTGTTCTCTTACAGCTGCAATCGTCTCGCCAAATATGAAGTTTTCTATAAAACAATGGGAATGGGATGGGACAGATCCGACATTTGGACCCAATCGGCCAAATTGTCACTCAAAAAGCTACATCAACTATTGCTGACAACGGGCAAATCGAAGGTGCTGGTGTCTTTAGCCACTTTTTGTTGGTCTGCGTGTGCCACGTGTCAGCAGCAGTGCACCAGCTGCTCCACGCTAGTCTGTCACCTAACCACAGACTGTGGTTTAAATGAGATGACACGAATGAAAAGTTCCTCCTCTGATGCTGCTTTGTCCTCCTCTCTGTGTCATCGGGACGCTTTTATTTAGTCAGAGTGAACTCTAGTAACATTCTCATCGTTAGATCCACTCCTCACGTGAAAAGGTACACGCAGAGCAAATAAGAAGAAACTAGTGTGGCGGTAAACGACAGTAAAGATGCTTAACAAGCACAAATAAGATCAAATAAGACCTGAAGTGAAACGACTGAACTGCTGCATCGCTAGTTCTGGGTAATTCAGAAAATCTGAGGCAGGACTCAGATATGCTGCTCCGGTGCTCGATGGTGGGTGTTACGGATGTTTGTGTGGCTATTTTTGCTGGTGCGACTACCATAGCAACAGTAACCAACCATCACAAAGCAAGGTAGCTGAGCTTCAATTAAAAGTTATCAGCCAAGTTAGCTGCCTGTTAGGAAATGCGTTCATTTAGAACAGGCTGATTAGCCACTTCAGTGATCAACTTCTCCATTTTGATGCTGAACTATAACAGACAGCCACTTTGCTCTTTCTGAATAAATGCATGAGATTTTTTTTGGCTTAACAGGCAGACTGGAGCATTTGAATAAACATATTTGATTGGCTGATACCTACACTGGCACCTCAAAAACTGTATTTTTCTCAGCTTTAAGTGCAAGCAGCACAAATAAAGTTTCAGTAAATAAAAGCAGCTTAAGCAATTATATTTAGTTGGAAAATAAATGCCCAGAAAAGTGCAGTGTGTGCATACTCACGTAGGAAATGTTTCTCCAATAAGGCAATTTCCAAATGACCCTTGACTTCGTTGAGCCGCTCTGACTCTGACCTCTGGAAGTCCTGTATGGCTGCAGCCATAGTGGGAGACCCCGAACCAGCCTGTGCACACAGACACACACATTCATTCATGCATACATACACAGGCACGCAGGCAAACACAAACAAAAACAGAGAAACAACAAAGAAAATCAGATTTGAATTCTTATTTCCATGCACGCGACACAAAATCCACACGAGAGCACAAGCAGGGAGATCCCATATGATCTAATACACACAGATTAGCTTGGTGCAGTGACTCACACCAATGTTTCCTCGCCTGGTTCGAGTCCAGCAGGAGCGAGATAGCAGGAGGAAGGCGAAAAAGAGGAGAACCCCCCCACCTCTTCTGACTACAGCAACACTGATGACTCAAACAGCAATGACTGAGGGATACAACCCTGACACACAGGGAGAGTAGGTGGACGAAATGTATGGCAACGACTGAGAGTTGATGACTGTGTGTGAGAGAGAGAAGGGAGCGGGATGAGAAGGGTAAGGGAAAAAAAGGGGAGAGCGGGTGATGAAGGAGGAGGACAGGATGAGAGAGACGGCTGTGCTAGTGCATGATGAGCACTGCAGGTTGAGCATCGCTGCTCGACTATAGCGGGGGTCCTTTAAGAGACTCTCGCCACACAACAGACGCATACACTAACGCACACACACTGCAGCAGCTTCTCCCTGACAGCAACCGTGGAGGCTTGCATGTGCCTGCATAGACAGACTGCAACATCTCAAGCAATGGAGACAGAGGACGAGAGCGCAATAGCACAAAACTGATGCTGACCTAAAAAAAAAAAAAAAGTGCTTTGGGAGAGAGCCAAAGTCTAACGACACCGAAGGCTGGTGAGACAGCGACGCCGCGATGGATAGCGCGTCCCTGAATACAGAAGCACTTCAAAGAAAACAAATGAGAGGCTCTCCTGGAAGTGTGTCACGAAGAAGAAGAGGGATGCTGAGTGAAAGAGAGAAAGTGAAAGAGGGCAGAGAAGTAAATAAAGACAGCAGGATGAAAGAGAGCCAAAAAAAGAGGCATGAAAGAAAGATGAGGAGGAAATGCGAGGAGAGGACAGAGGGGCAAACAGATGTTTTTTTGCTGCATTGCGAGCAACGATTCTCTTTAGTTTGGATTTTGGCGGCTTTGTTTTATGTCCTACGAGGACGCATCACTTAAACACACCTCTGATGCTTTAAGCAGGCACCCGCTCACACTCATAATGTCCTGGTTATCAAAAGTAGGTCAAACGCTGACGTCACCCTGGACAAATATCGGCTAATTAATTATTGTGTTCCCCCTCTCTCCTTTTATTGAGCATGTGATGTGAGTTTAGGAAACCCTACGTTTGGAAAAAAAGAAAAACTCTCAATCTCTTCTGAGAATGCACGCTGAGAAAACTGAACAGATATAACTGTGACAAGTATGCAAATCACAGGAAACACCTCCATCTAATGAAATTCTCCAAGCAACAGGGCTGCTATATAAATATCAACTTGTACTTTACATCACACCCACTCAGCCTTCAACCATTTATCTGCAACCTCAGCAAAAGACTGCATAAGGTCACGCCCTGGAATCTATTTGAAATGCAATATTAATCCAGTCTGTCTGGTATAAAACAGAAGCTAAGAGATGTTGTTGAACTCATTTACTCCACCCATATTTTTAATTTTAAATCCAACTGTTGAGTGATTTCTGCTATGAATAGTGATCAGCTTCAACTGACTAAAATTGAATTTTTCTTATTGCTGCTTAGTCATCACACCTTTGCCAGTCAAGTCCGCTGGCCCTGCCCGAGCCCGGTTCTGCCAGAGGTTTCTTCCTGTTAAAAGGGAGTTTTTCCTTCCCACTGTCCTTTACTCATTGTTCTAATTTTGTGGGTTTTTGCAGTATTACTGTAGGATTCTTACCTTACAATATAAAGCACCTTCATAAACCTCTGAGTTTTAAAAATGTGCTGCCATTGTGCAGTCCTGCAAGATTCAAGAAACTGGTTTCTCCGCGTCTCCATGATTTGCACCTTTTTTGTCTGTGACTGGATAACTGTGTGGGTGATCCGAGTCAAGGAGCAGATTTAACCCACTTCATCCTGGAGCTCTTTAGCTCTTCACAGACAGTCCCGTTTATTGAACCACAACTCTCAGTAGTTTCTGCACCTCTCTGCTTCACGTTAGCCATTTCTCACTTCACTTATTTTATAGGCTTCATGATTATACCGGCCGCTTCCATCCACAAACACCAGGATATAAATATGTAATTGTTCTGATCACAGTATTTTTTTTAATTTTTTTTTAAGAAAGTGAGGTGTGGAAAAATGGGGGGGGGGGGGGGGGAACAAACAGTAGTCAGCTCCTAAAAAGTATACATAATAATAATGTTTTTGGGGAGTATTCAGCTGCTTTTACTTGTTTAAAGCCTGGAAAGAGATGATGCTGCCAGCTGTTGGCTAGAAGCCCAACATAAATTGACAGCTCCTTCAAAATCCTGCACAAACTGAAACCTCTCAATCACTTCCTCGATATCTCTTTCAGCCCTTCCTGTTTGAAGGCCGGCTTTTAAAAATCTATATATAACTCGATCCATTTTCTTTTAGTGATACCTGCTGTACAGACTTTATGCCTGCTCGTGACTAGAAGTTGGGTTTGTGGCCAACCTTAAAGAGGAAAAACTTGAAAGTCTAAATCAAGTCAGGTTAAAATGTCAAGTTATGACTGACTTACTCTGCTAAACTCTGCCGATGCAAACACTTCCTGTCTGACAGCACCTCCGTTTCCATTTTCTTCAAGCCTCTAGGAGAATATCATCAGAACAAGACAAATGCAGAGATGTCCTGGTTAGCAACAGTTTTCTTGTACAGAGGAGAGATTACAGAGGCAGACTACTCTTAGCGCTTTAATGTAGGGGCTGGGCTCCTGCGCTGGAGTGCTCAGGTAACGGGACAAGTCGCCCTGAAAATGTCCAGTCCTCCCCGATTCAGAGTCATTTGAGAAGAGAGCAGCTCCTGGGATCTCACGTGCCGACTTCACTCTACTCCTGATTTTTAACTCTCTCAGGAGGCTACAAGAGAGCCTCGCAGATGAAGGTGATAATAAGAGAGGAAGACTTCAAAGCTTTGCTCTGCTTCTGAGCACATCAATAGAGACCTTTTTTGTGTCTGACACAGCAGCGGTCAAGCGGGCCGCTGGTGGTACTTTTTGATCTGTCAAGTCTAATGATAAACAATTAACAAATGTATTTGGCAGCAGCAAAAAAAAAACACAACAAAACCCACAATAGACAATAGCAGGCACATGCAAGTATAGCAGCCCTTGTTAACGAACATGCAGCTGTAAAGCCACACAAGTATTATTTGTGCCTCTTCTCACTTTCACTTTTGTTTCTCTACCAGTGAAACTACCCACCCTCCCCCCTTCCCAAGCAGATTTGCTGTTAACCATGTGATTTCTAAAAAATGTCTCAGGTATCTGAGGTGTTGCTTGAAAAGTCACTTTAAAATCCAATAAAACTGATTAAAAATATACATCTTAGAAGGTATACTAAGAAAAGACACGGCTTGCCACAGCAACATCTTAAAGGGTGCTCACAGCTCCTCATACATGACAAATTTAAACCCACTCAGTTGTATTCTGCAGTGTTTACAAAGTATATAAATCAGGTTTGGCTACTGTTGACATTTCAAAAGGATGACTGTAACCCAGAGCTCAACTCTTTTGGATTTTTCTGCCATTACAAAACTGATCTTTGGACCTTAATATGAAAAACAGAGAGAAATAAGAGTCTTGAGTTTAAATCCTGATGGTATCATTACAGGCTCAAGTACTCATGTCTAGTGAGTATATGCTTTGGCATTGAATGGCAGGTTCGAAGCTGTTCAGCGCTAACAGCTGGTCAAGTATTTTAAATGCATGACAATATGTAAAACTTAAAAGGAACAAATGCATCTAATTAAAATGCACACATGCAGCTGGAGGAAATGGAGACATTTGAATATATTGATGTCTACAAATGGAGATCCAATCAGCTGACACTTAGCTGCTCGGATGGTCCCACGTTTTCTCCAGGACACATTTGCCCTCTTTGTCAAACCTGCTCCTTCTATTTTGTCCTAAAACTACCCACAAAACTCATTTTTCTTCATTGGCCTCTGACACCGAGTTGCACACTGTGTCTCCTGTGCCTTTTTCAACTACAACTGTACACTTTTAGCACCTGCTAGCATGTACTTTACTTATTTCAAATCTATTCACTTGTTTATTTTATCCACTGTGCCTTTTTTCAGCACTTTGGTCATTTAATGTGCTTAATAAATACATTTATAATTTGATTTTTACATTATTCCTATTGGGTACTTTTAGTATTTTAAGTCAGTACAATTGATTCAATTTGTAGAGCTCGTTTTAATTCATGGGGTGACTTGTTATAGTCAGTCCTTTTTAGGTGATTAATGCTCCGCATGGCTGGCGGCAGAAGCAATGCTTCATTAGTTTGGTTATTTCTTTATAACCACAATATCCTGCTTCAGAATGAGAGAAAATGTGCTACGTAATGGCAGGAATACATAATTCAGGTCTAGTTTTTCACATTTGAATATTAACATTACATTTTGGTCATTGCCTTGGGTGAAAGAGACCATTACAATAGATAATGGCTACACTGAAAGTCCAACATTTGCGGTGATCAAGCTGCCTGATCCAGCAGGTAAAGTGAGGCCGGTGAGGTCGCACGCGCTCGTCTGTTCAATGACTGAGCGCCATCTGCCCAATGACATCCTGCCTATTTAATATGGATGACACAAGCTAGTTTGTCAAGAAGTATCGGTGTATATATTCAGCAACCCAAGGGCACGCTCTTTTTAAACAGATGAGGCAATGAAATTAGGTTTCCACTTAGGCCATATGACCCAATCCTGAAGGGCAAAAAGCACACATCAGTTGTGCCACCAGGGTGGGCTCCAGTGTGACAATAAGGACCTCTTAAGGGTACTGTGGACTAAAGGTGAGATATCCACCATGCCGTTTAGGCTATAAGATACACAAGGGAATGTGGGAGAAAGTGCATGCCTCATGTGTGCATCCCAGCAGGGATGAGAGCAAGCTTGGTCTATTTTAGGGCTTCAGAGTGTGAGTCATCAGTGTTGTAATGTGGGTGATGCCTTCTCAGTGGGCTGGAATGCACACAGGCAAACACCAGAGACAGAAAAATTATATCCTAGCACAGGTGCACATGTGAAAACAAACACATGAAAATACAGACACGTTGCACATGCCTATAAAGTATGCTCAAAAGGGAATTCACGGCTAGATCACTCATTTGATTTGTGCAAGTTTGTGCAGGAAAACTCAAAGAAAGGCCTCATGAGCAACAGTTACCTAAACTCTCTCTCTGAACAGAGACACAGAAGAAGACAGAAAAAAAAAAAAAAAAAAAAAAAAACAATGAAAGGGGACAGAGATCTCCTGAGCATTTATTCAGGAAATGATATGATCAAGTGACTAATCTGGTGCATTTAATTATCTATCAGTGTGCACGGCAATGACGACAATGCCGTTTTTAGTCACCACTGAGGGCAGAAGAAAGCTTCAGATTTCAGAACAGCATCCAGCGTGGGGGGAAGAAATATCAGAAAACATGGTGTTTTTTTTTTTATTTTGTCACAAAGTTTAGTCTTCTTACAGTTTCCTCTGGATCTTGTCCATGCCCTCCCCTCTAGACATCTTGGAGTCCAATCTTCTGAGGCCAACTTCCTGTCCTCTCGCCTCCTCCATCACTTTCCCCGCTTAAATCTTTTCTCTCCCACCATTTTTCATTCTCTACTTCTCACAAATGCTTCCAGTATTTAGGCTCTTGACTCATGCTGATGGCTATCTATATCTTATGTCCACTATTAGAAAAACCTCACTGCCGCCATCTCCTCCATTTTTCTTTTCATGATGAGCCCTCCCTTTTTCATTCCTCTTCAGATAAGCAGAAAGAAGGGGACTTTTAAAAAGAGCAACATGGTTTTGTTTTTCAGCTGCAGCGCTCCTTAAACTGGAGAAGAAATTCAAACCAGCATGATAAAGGTAAAGCAAAATCCCCTGCTTGTCTCCCCCCTTTTTTCTGTTGAGGAAACACCAACTTCAGTGATTTAGCATCACACCCTTTTTAGAAGGACTAATGGATGAGTCACAAAACAACCCCAAAAAACAAAAAAAAACAAAACCCTAAATCCTCCCATGTGTGTTTACCTTTCCATCACAGGACAAAAAAACCAAACAAACACAAAAGAAGAAAACAAAATGATGAGCACTCACGGGTTCTCGCAGGACGTCCTCTGTGTCACGCAGAGCTGCTCTCGGCTTCAGCTGCATGTCGTCGCTACATTCGTTGTCGGAGGCAGGTGGCGACTCGGCCAGATCCGGGAATTCGTCTCTCGTCCTGGGGCCTCGGAAGCGGATCTTGTCCAGGCGCTTTAGCATGGTCAACACCGCACACCTGGGCTTTACCTTAACATGGCGGACGGCAACCCTGCGGGCGCAAAATACACGGGCTGCTGAACAGGCAGTAAAGGACGAGTCATTAACACTGAGAGGAAAACAATGTCTTTACTCCCCGTTGTTTACAAAACTCACAGACCCACTGCAGTTCATGTAAACATGTTTTTCTTCATCGTTATATACAGATTATTGTTTACAGAATAGTTTGGTTTATATTTTACTGAATTAATTTGATGCACATACAGAGGAAGGGATTCAATTATTAGTTAAAAAATATTCACTGATTGTAACATAAAACCTTAATCTTAAATCTAAGAAATGTAACGTGTCACGCTTCTCTTCCTGTAAGGCGGTGCTTGATCCATTTTCTCACATACCAACACATACTACAGTCTTGGACTGCATGTTCAGGCTCCAAATTTGCCAGTGTTTGGATTTTCCTCCTCTTTTTAGTCTACACAGGAATATGGGGCCACCGTATCCTGTCACTCCTCCAGCAAACAGCAGATTTAATTCACATCAATAGCTGGAAAGGTGGTGCTGGTCGAGAGGGACTGTGGGAGGCTGTTAAAGGCTTAATGGTTGCGTTTTCGTGTCAAGGGTTGACATTTAATGAAGACTGGGGGCTGTTTGAGTCATCATCCACTGCAGTAAACTTGACCCTTATGAAAGTAACGAAATACAGACAGGATTTACAAAGTCATCTACCAGCAATGTGCGAAACAGGTCATGATAGTTTAACAGGAACCAGCTTCAAAGCACAACAGGTGCTAAACTGTTTCTGGCAAACACATCACAGTGCTGTCAAGGCTGCTGTTTCACATCAATAGTGCCATCCAGAAGTATGTGATCAGGACTCATGGTTTCTAAACTGGTCCGTGTATGAAATGACTAATAGACAGAAAATAGAAATATTAATAAAAATATAAAATGTTGTGTTATTGTAGTGTTTTGATCTCAATTAGCAAAACCAACACATTTCTTTCAGCTTTATGTTGTTTCTAGCTTCCTGTTCCTTTATGGCGCGTGACAGAGAAGCGCTAACTAAAGGTGATTTGACCAACTGTAGCGAGCACAGTCCGGCAGATCGCGAATTCTTGAGACCAGTGCCGACACAGGCGTTTAATGAGTGCACGAATATAAATGTCACTGAAAAGAAAGAATCGTGGGTTGATTTTTATTCGTTTTCCAGCAATGCATTTCACAATCTAACTGGCAACTTCAGATGAACACGTTACTTGGCTACATGTGCTGCAATATTATCAACTGACTGTTATCCTGGCCAGGCTCTAGCTGTGACTCACTGCAACTATCACGCACTCAGTGTTTCTTCCAGAAAAGGCTGTTTGGCCTGCTGGCTGCGAACAAGGATCTAGCCTACTGCAGCCTAACAAGTGAATGTAAGGGACAGATATCAAAACGAATGGTAAACAGTTAAAAATGGTGCAAAGATTGTCCAAGTCTAAAATTATACTATCCCAAACTTTTAGCCCACTGTAGCTCCGCATTGTTAACTAGTGTAAGCAACAGCATGTGTCTACTTTAAATCCTAACAGGACAACAGAAACATGACAACACTATGGATGGGTACCACACTCTGTACTATCAACGAGTTATGTTGGTACTAACGAGTACTGATTCACACTAAAATAATCAGTACACCTACTCAAAAACAAAATATGTCAAAAGCTGAAGAGTGTACTGTATCAGATCGGCTGAAAGCTAAATTAGGACCTGCAGCTAACTTTAGCACATATGTAGCTGACTTATAAAAAAATGAAACCTATGGATGATGATGACACGTTTAGTGAGACACATGGAGACATGTGGGCAATCCTGGCTCAAGAGTTGGCAGTTTGTCTTATAATCAGAAGGTTGCCGGTTCGAGCCCCGGCTCCGACAGTCTTGGTCGTTGTGTCCTTGGGCAAGACACTTCACCTGTTGCCTACTGGTGGGGTCAGAGGGCCCGGTGGCGCCGGTGTCCGGCAGCCTTGCCTCTGTCAGTGCGCCCCAGGGCGGCTGTGGCTACAATGTAGCTGCCATCACCAGTGTGTGAATGTGTGTGTGACTGGATATGTAAAGCGCTTTGGGGTCCTTAGGGACTAGTAAAGCGCTATATAAATACAGGCCATTTACCATTTACCTCAACAGCTTCAATTACTCCTGTAATCAAGTAGACAGCTGGATCAACTGTCCTTTAACAAACAGGGTTTTTTTTATGGCTACACTAACATTTCCTATCAGCACGGTAAACAACCTTATGATTGCCTACAACCCAGTCAGACCTCTCAGGTCATCAGGTTCAGATCTTTAACTATACCCAGAATCATATCCAAGTTTGCTGAAGGTGCTTTCAGTTAATGTGGTCCTGTTCTCTGGAACAACCAACCTGCTCACTCGGGATCAATTACGTCTGTGTTTACATTCAAAAACAGACTCAAAACCACACAGGCCTACAATTAATAAGTTTTGCTGTTTTGTTTTATTCCGTTTTGCTGTTTTCACTGCCTTAAAGCAACGTAAACCTACGCAGTTTTTTCATTTTCTATGTTAAGCACATTTAGTTTTCATCTAATGAAATCTGTTATATAAATAAAACTGTTATTGTTACGAGATAATGAAAGGTATGAAAGTATGTAACCACAACCACTAACAGTCTAACATTAACATTGTGGCGTGCACAAACTGTGTCAGTTAACATCAAAGACACGATCAGACAGCTTCATTCTGTCGCTCTCACCCAAAGCTTTTAGTGCACCTGCTCTGCAACGTCTCAATATGCTCAGCTCTTCACCTGCATCTTATCAATATTAATTAAGTAAACTGATATATTTGGATTTATTGATTATTATATTACATTTTAGTTGTTCTTTTTGGCAGACACCTGAAGCTAAGCTATCGTTATCATATTAGAGCTAGAAAAAAAAAAAACACTGGTGCATCCCTAAGGAAAGCCTCTTAAAAATAAATATTTAAAAAGAAAAAAAAAATCCCTTATTGTCGGTGGAAACCACGATCAGTTTTTGCAGCTGAGCACAGACCCCAGAATATACAATAAACATGGCTGTGATGGGTAGTAGTCGTTCTGGATTTAATCCTCCCGAGACCTAATCAGCTTGACCGAATGCCTGCCATACAACAACACGACGCAGAGTTTATCTGACTGGACTCCTGTCAAGACTTTGCTTTGTGAATGGCTGGACAGCCGTCAAGCTTTCTACCATACTGACTTGTTGTCAGACTCAGGACTAGTCCAACTTTCTTTTCTAAGAGCTCAGGAGTGGCAGCCTTAGCTACCAACCTGCTTTTCTTATTAACTGCCCATTTGTTTGTTATGCCTAAAGATTGAATCACTTCTTTCTTATTGCAAATACTGTAAAAACTCTTATTTCATCAATCCTCAGCAGCCGATCCCTGCACAAGCAACAAATTGATCAGACCTGCCATTATGAAGAACATTCAAAGGCCTTTAAACAGCGTGTTAGGAATTATAATTTGCTACAGTGGGTAACTCCTCTGAGCCCGCATAAAGGGGACTCGTTTGAAGCTCATTAGATTGAAGCACAAACTTCATAAAAGTCTAAACACTTCAGTGGAGAGCCGCACTAACAGACTAGACTACACATCACTCCTCGTGTCTAAGAGGAAATAAGACAAGGCAAAGACGTAATCAAACAAATGACAATTAGACTGGCACTGAGGCAGCAAGTCTAGCGGTGAATTAAAGACAAGAAACAGGCCACATGGGCACATGTGAGTGGAAATTACAAACGTGACTGGTGGGTTTATCCCCGCGCCCCTCCAAGGGGTGAATGGAAACCTGCTGAGTGGCAGGTTAATAAACACTTCCCTCCACTTGCCTAGACACCTGTCACGCTAGAATCTGTTCTCGCAGTAACCACCCGAATCCACTCACAGCATGCTCGGTGGATCAGCTCAGACGGTCCCTATAGTCAGCTCAACCAGGCTGTTGATTACCTATAATACAACACAATCAATAAATAAATAAATCAATAGTGGCTGCTGGAAAAGAAAATAGAGGCACATTTGGATACAACCCCAGAAACTGACATTTTCAGTCAGAAAAATGTCAGCGAATGACGCAGCATTGAGTCTCAAGGCAAGCTCCTATTCAAGCGCACATTGCGTGTTCCCATGCTATTCTTTGCCTCCTTTCACCGGAGTGTTCTTCAGGCTACCTCCTGTTTACTTATTTCCTTTTTAAAAGGTTCTCTTTCTCTGGTCCAGGAGCAGCCTCAACCACAGCAGCTTAAATAGGAGGATGAAAAGATGAAAAGAGAGGACAGAAGGAGGAGGAGGAAGAAGTGGAGGAGGAGGAGGAGGAAGGGGCTTTAGCTCAAGGTCTGATCGCTGCGACTGTTACTGTGGGTATACACACAAACAGCCCTCATGAGTCATTTGCTCGGCTATGTACAAACGCAAAGACACCTCGGCCCACCTTTACCTAATCATAAGTCACCGTGAACACACCAGCCAGGGGAGAGAGCCTGCTGCTGACATAAAACCAAACAACAGAGCAGCAGAGAGATGCACAAACACACATATGCACATAAAACAAAATTACAATGGCTGAAATGGTTTATTATTGTATGCCTTAGTTAAAGGTGAGGAGCTTTACAAGCCTGGTGTATTAAGGCCTAATACACTGTGTGTGTGTATACATGTCTGTGTCTTCTTGGGATATCGCCTGCTAATGACCTTAATAGCCTGAAGTTACTCGTGGTCATGTGGGTCACGCTCGCTACAACAGCCAGACATGGTCATGCTTTTGCAGGCAGTCTTATGCCCTTTAGTCGACTTACTCAAGAGTTATTTCTGCAACTTGTGGTTTCCCATGGAGGTGAAACTAAAACTAAAACTGACATTTTACACATCTCAAAAGCACTCAGTTAAGTTTTATTTACATAGCACCAAATCACAACGACAACAGGAGCCTCCAGGGGCTTAATACTGTAAGGTAAAGACCTTACAATAATACAGAGAAAACCCCAATAACCAGACAACCCCCTAGCAAGCACTTGGCGACAGTGGGAAAGACAAACTCCCCTTTAAACAGGAAGAAACCTCCACCAGAATCAAGCTTAGGGAGGGGCAGCCATCTGCGACCAATTGGGGGTTAGGGGAAGGAGGCGAGAGCAGAGGCCTCCTGCTTACGATAGCCGGAAAACTCCGACAATCCATCAAGCGGTGCAGCTTCGTAGCTTAGCAAAGTCGTACCAAAACATTTGACAGATTTTCGAGCGCCGTGTACATAAAATCATTTCGAGGTCAGTAAACACAACCAGAATTCCTACATAAGGCACACAGGATTATAAGGGGCCCTGTCGATTTTCAGAAAAATCAAAGGATTGATTTTAAATGTGCCGTATTTTCCAAAAAACACGGTAATAACGACGGCCCGCTAGCATGCGCTACCAAAAAATGTGCTTTGTTGTGTATCTGACGGACGAAAGCTAAACCAGTTCCACACCACTGAAGTTGCAGCATTTTTACAAACCAATTCTGGTTCATCTGTTTCATTCAACGATCCGCTTTCGCCCTTCTCATTCTCCGTCGCCGCCATGAGCGTATGAAAACAAAGGCACTGCGCATGTGCATTTTACCCATATTCTATCGCGATATTTCATTTTCTTATCGTTGCCCAACATTATACCGGTATTACTGTGAAAGGTATGATATGGCCCAGCCCTAGTGCAAAGTATACACACAGATGTTGAAAAGGGGTGAATGAAGAAGAAACAGTGCATCATGGGAAGCCCTGAGCAGCCTATTGAGCTGTAACTACGGGCGGGTTCAATGTCACCTGATAGAGGTGACCCAGACCTTTGTCTTTAAGACACTCGTGCAGTTTAACTAATTGGTCTATGTCTGGCTTCAATGACAGATAAAGCTGGGTATCATCTGCATAACAATGAATGTGCTATTCCTTTTAATATTAATCAAAACACCAACTTGTGATCAAAACATTCGAGGCACAAGCTGTGAAATATTTTTGTTTCAGTGGATTAAAACTAATAATACTTAGTATTTACTTTAGCCTTAATATTAACCCTCGGAGGGTTAAGGAAGGGTCAGGGCTAAGTGAGCAGTACTAATAGAAATGAATAGAATTATTCACTGTAAACAAAGGAAGTGTTTATTAGTAAACTGCAGATGGCGCTGTTGGATGAAAAGATAAATGATACAATATAGCAATGTAGCCAAATATATTTGTTGTCCACATACCTGGGCAGCCCGCCAAAGTAAAGTCTATGCATGGTGAAACAGCACTGCCTCCCTCTGAAAATTTTACAAACACTCACAGGCCACTTCATTAAATACACCTGTTCAACTGCTTGTTATCCCAAATATCCAATCAGCCAATCACGTGCCAGCAACTAAGTCCACTGAAACCTGCAGACACGTAACTTAAAGTTACGCCAGAAATTATGCTGACAAGAATCTGCCACAGACAGATCTGGCGAAGCACTCAAAAGCACATTTCTAGTAGCTGCTGCTACACAAAGTGTCGTCAAGACCGCACTCTGACAAGACGACGCACACACATTCACAAGGTGAAAACCGTAACTTATACACTTTTGCAGTAACAAAATCCCCAATAAAAGTGCAAACTAATCACATTATTGCTCTGGATTATTAACAGCTTCATAGACGTGCTCATAAAATCCTGCAAAGCAACTAGCTGAGGAGCCCTATGAAATCAACATAATGCACTCATCAGGAGGCATAGTAACCTCTTAAGTTAAACATTTGTCTTTGTAGCCATGATAACGCATTATCATGAGAGACACTCATTACATGGTTTTATGTCTAAACATCATGAAATGGTTCTTAGTTTAATTTCAGTCATAACTATATCACTGGTGTCCATCAACCATACATGAAAGGGTGCCCAATAAAGCTTGAGCGCTTACACATGAGGGCCACTGTCTGTATATTTTCTGGGACATTAGCAGTCAGGTCTGATAATAAAGGCTTGTTTAAAAAGAAAACAAAGACCTGCCACAGTGCGGTGTTTCCATTTCGGTGACTGATGCTTTAGAACTAGCTTCCCGTTACAGGTGCCTTCACTGAACGTGGTGTATAAACCCATGTAGGGACATCCTGCTTTCATCGTCATCCTCATCATCATCCGTGGTGCTTAGTTTCTGTAGAAACAAGGCTGAATAAAGCAAGACACTCACCCGTGGAGCTATTCTCAACTTGTATGAGTTTCATAAGACACTCAGAGACAGGGAGGGAGGGACATGACCTTTAAATAACTCATCTACAGGCAACAGCCAGAATGTTCCAATGGGCAGCTGCAACTTTTGTTCACTTTCCTGCATTAATAATCAGGTGAAGGGCGACAGATGGTCAGAAGAGACGAACAGCATCAGGCTGCTGACAAGCAGAATAATAACTAAAACAAACAATGGCACTGTAACAGCGCAGAGATATCGCAAGTTTCCATATCAGCATATAGGCATCACGCCTCTGATTAAAGACAAAATCTATCTCCATACATATCATATCGTCACTGTGAATGCTTCTATTGAGCCCAGCCTTTTCATTTGATGTCAACCCTCGGGAGGGAGCAGGAAGGCAGGAGGAGAGCGCAGATATGATGAACTTTAACAAGACCTATTAGACACATCCGGCTCTGTTTATAGTTGAAAGCAAAACAAAGGTTTCAAGCACAAGCACAGCCCCCAGCGAACAAATACTGACAGAAGAATAATGGTGGGGACAAGGATACGCCAGCTTTTATCTAACCCACTAATGCAACCCTTTAGGCAAAGTGGGGTTTTTGCTCAACGAAAATAAAAAGGCAGGCTTTTTTTCCCCCTAACATCATGTCAAGGGTTATTGTTTGGGCAGTGCAGCATCTGAATGCTGCCACTCAGGGTCATGCATGCCGTGTGATGTACCACTGATATGCAAACTCAAACCCAAAAACAAATGACTCATGAGGAAATACTTCTGTTAATATGAATTCCTGCATTATTGAGCGGGGCTGCTGAAGTGAGGTTTACTCAAACAGTCACGATCAGCACATGATGTAACAGCCAACAGCATGGAAATTACACACTTCTTCCTGCCCTCCAGCCCTCTGGCCATGCAGCATCAGCGCTATTATTTCACCTTGCAGTTACATAATCAAGGATATAAACAATAGATTCTTCCTCAACAACTGGTCACGCTCCTCCATAGGATGTTAAAACGTGATTCTGATCAAATAGTAATCACATTTGAACTCTGTATGGCGACAAAAAAACTAAAGCCCTGTACCAACTGGTTTAATCAAAAATCCAGTTTGACAGCACCTTTTAGAGGTCAGAGGTTCCGACTGTAAGTGAACACACCACACGAGCACTTTATCTTTCTGGGGGTGCAACCGAGGTACAAAACATGAAAATATGTAAAATATTACGCTAACATTTGTTTGTTTTTAAGTGCTTTTGAGTGTTTCGGTTGAGACTAGAAGTTGATTTTAAAAATTCACTGTTACACTGGGCCAGGAAATGAGAAGAAGCGTGTTTTTCCTCTCTCTCTCTTTTAAACAGCATCAAAAGCCGTCAGACTCTGGCACAGTTAGGCCAAACTAACTAACACGATACAACAAATGCGTCCGTTATACTTTTATCTGTTAAGGGCGACTAATTTCAAACGGTGGGGGTTGAACTTAGGCCTCGAGTTAGCGGTCTCAGGAAAGATAAAAAGAAAACCAAAACAATCCGCATTTTGGGTGACCCCGAAGAGACGCTGGGACAGCTTGGGTGTCATAAAATAATACCCCTCATTTTTCTCCCTCCCCTCCAGAACGACAGCCATTTATTGTGTTTCACAAATAAAATAAGCGTTTCTTACCCAGCACGTAAATCGTAGCAAAGTTTCATGAACACTGAGATTGCCTTTTAGTCTGCTTTATCCTTCTGTACACCTGCTGCTCAGGACGTCAAATTAGCGCCAGTCTCACGGCGAATGCCGCTCACTCCGTCCATCCATCCCGACGATACATCCGCTAATTTCTGAAAGCCGACTAAATGTCGTCTCCTGCTGAGAGCTGAGCGGTCAGGCAGGCAGACAGTGGGGAAAAAAAACCAGTTGCGTGTCCCCCCTCCTCCCTGGAGAGAGCTTTCCTGACCAGCGCCGTTGGCCCGGAGCTTGCAGATACCGGCGCTGCTCCGATCTGTTGTCGATCTACACAGACTGGCAGAGAGAGCAGGGCCGGGGAAATTTCGTCAGTGTGCGGCGCTTCTTTCTTAAAGGGGCCGCCGCCGCCGGGGGCTGACACTTCACAGCAAAGCTTCACAAACGGGACGCGAGCGGAAACACCGCGACTTCTCCTTACCACCGCCCTGTGGCTGCCTCTCTCACATCCTGATAAATTATAGAACAGGTGGCTAAACAATGGCCTCCTTATAATGCACTTAATCGCTGTAAATCAACCCGCTACTGCAGCAATATCATCTTTTCTATTGAGTCATATATAGGAAATATCTTCAGTGTTGTTTTTAATATTTTTTAAAAGTTTATTGTTAGTTTCTCCTGTTAAACTTTCTTCAAATCAACACTAGTAACAATATAATATAAATCCTGTTTTGGCCCTATTCCTTTTTGCCCTGCCTGCCAGCTGATACTATACATTTACTGTAATAACCAAAATGACACTAATAGCAATGGATAAATTAACAGAAAAAGGAAACACAGGGACAAGAGGAGCCTATAGATTATTTATATGCTTGGAAAATCTAAATTTTCCGGCACAACATCGCATTCTAATTCTGCTGCCAGACGTGACAGGTTTTAAGGGGTGTAAAAGTCACCAATAACAAAAGCTTCCTCCTTTTTCTTTATAAAAAAAATCACTTAGCTTCTTCAAGCACACTTATAAAGAAATTGCTGGCATATTTACAGACCTGTTTGCCAAGGTCTACCTGATATTTCAAATCTCTATCTGCTCTGCCATGGAATAAACAAACAAACACTGAAACATGGTGGATACTGGATCTAGAAGTTAAAATGAGCTCTCCAGGCTTCTTGGAGTTCTGCTGCTATTTGGTTTTCTCTCTGTCGAGATGATCCCACACTCCTTCAGTAATGCTGGGGAGGCCAGTCCATGAATAGTTTTCCACTGTGTTGTTTTCTATCTAGGTATGCTTTTAATGCAGTGTGGGTCGTTGTGATGCTGGAAAGTGACACTTTCCAAATGGCATTGCATGGTGGATCAAAATCCCATGGTACTTGTGTTCATCAGCGATGATAAGATCGCCAACACAGCTGGCTTAAATGTCAGCACCAAGCCATGACAGAGCCTCCTTTACAAATGACACTCACTGTTGTACCACTCTTCTGACCTCCATATTGATAATGATTTGAACCAAAAATGTCATTTGTTAAACTTTTCTGTTTGTTTCCCTTCTTTAAGAACGGCTTTCGGACGGCTATCCACCGAGACCGTTCTAATAAGGCTTCATTTCTTGGGTTCATGACTTTCGGATACTGTTCATCTATTGTAGATACATTGCTCTGCGTTTGCCCCCTGTGAACCCACAATAAGGCTGATGTCTTAAACGAGTCAATATGTAAAATAAATCTTGAGTACAGCAACTTCAGACACCTTACTTTTGAAAATAGGCACTTTCCATAAATCCTTAAAATACAGTTCAGGATACTAACCTTTGCATAGTCTTTGATGTCAGTCTTTGAGATTCTCCTGGTCTTTTCGAAGTAACAGAATCCCAGAGGGGCCTCTTGTATGAAGTTATCCCACTGTTTGAGCAATTGTGTGATGAAGTGATCTTGAGCTAACAGACCGCTTTGACCGTCCTCTTTCCACTGTTTGAGTTCAAATGAGAAAAAAAGAAGAGAGCTTTGAAAGGAGCGAAGAGTGAAACGGATAGAAACTGAGAGAGAAACAGGAGTTAACTGACCTCTGGCCCCTCAGATAAGACCATAGATTACGGGGAAGTAATCACAAGTGCTTTCAATGGCTGCTGTCAGACTACCAATGAGCCCAGTGAGGATCGCAGTAGCTCTGTCTTCACTAGAGTTCTGCCCTGGTTGGCCTGCAGCTTTGCTTGTGTGGTTTTAGCTTCAACAAAAGACAAAGAAAGACAGTAGATGTTTAGATTACCTTCACATTTGTGTAGGCAAATGTGTGAGGCACGGGATTTTCCATATGTAGTTCAAGAGTATTTTGTGCAGACTTTACATGAAAGGGTATACTTAGAGTTTGAGTTGTCTAGAGCTTTCTGTAGTATTCTGCATCACTAATCAGATTATATGAAATAAAGCCTAATTAGCAAGACAAGCCTACTGATTAAAATACAGCTTTGCACCACTTATCCGTCTGCTATGCAAAATTTTAGATTGCTATTTGAACAAATAATTACTTTTATGGAAGCAGCAACCTACATCGTTGGGGGGGGGGGGGGGGGGGGGGGGGCAATATGGAAGTGCCTAAAGGTGTAGTTCTTCAAATGACCACTAGGGGTGGCTCCAAAAGTGGGTCAATCCTAATGTACTCCAATTTTAAAATGACAATCTTTGGAGCTGAAACAAACATTTTTACAGCCAGGTACAGATTTATTCTCTGCAGAGTTCATTAATTTAATTACTTTAGATTTTGTGCATTGGATAGGGTTTGTGGCCAGGTGCTTTTTGTCTTCTTTGCCTTTTGATTGTACTAGCCAGAGTGAGCTGTTCGATTTCTTTAGTAAGTAAAGCGTGTCTTTTTTGCTAACCTAAGTTAGCATGTAATATCAAAGTGAATTATGAATGCACCTTGTTAACCTTGCTAGCCCAGGTCTACACTTTTAAATGAGATATCAGAAATGAACTGTTGATGTCGCCATGTAATTTGGTAATTAGCAGTGGTGCATTCAAAGTTATCACAAGTTAACAGTAATACATACTGGAATATCACAGTAGATTATCATACAGGACAATTTCTTGGATCCACATAATGCTTCACCTGTTTTAGAAGTATTGTATTCCAATATGTTGGTTGTTCTGAGCACAGGTAAACTACATATGATGTTTTGGGAAATACTTTGGACATTGTATGTAGGCATCGTCTAAGAAGGACATTCCCTGGGCTCATCGGACAGAACACATGACAGCACATGGACACAAGGAGAATGTTTGACAAGGAGTGATATGTTATCGATTTTCAGGTCAGCGTGACTTACCTCAAAGTAGTAGACAGACAACTGAAAAGTGTGGGATAGCTCAAGATCATATAAGCTAACTCTGTCACCTTTAAAAAAAGAAAAGTTTTAAATTTGAATTTAAAAGTACAGGGACTGTCTGTCTCCTGAATCCAAAGTGGGAGCTGGCTCCACAGGAGAGGAGCCTGATAGCTGAAGTCTGCCTCTTAAGACTACCTCTTAAGGAAACACAAGCAGGAGTGACTGGAGATTTGTATTCAGGGAGTAAGATTTAGAATTTGCTTAACTGCACCACCCTGGATCAGATACTTGGACAGTCAGATAATCCGGTCGTTAAGTGATGACATGACGAATCCTACTTCCGGGCCTAAAGTAGTCTGCGTTTAATATGGCTTTTGTGTTGTTAACATGTTTAATGTTTTGTATTTTCTTCTATTTAATCTCAAAAAGCTCCTAAAACAGTCAGTGATCACTGTTGACCTTCCTCGGCTTTTATTACCGCTAATCATTTATTTAAGCTCAGTTTTTAAAACCTTAGGATGTAGCTACAGCCCAGCCCATGCAGCAGTATATGAATGACTAACCTCGTATTGTGGATGGATTATCTCAGTTGTTCTCCTGGCTGAAGTTTGGTCCTTTTACAGCATCCTGCCATGCGATTACATTTGTTCCTGACCACCGAGAACACTCACATTAACTTTTATCGAGTGGAAAAAAAGTTAGCTTGTTTATATTATGCTAACATAACTGTGTCGCTAGCGGTCACGTAGCACATCATTATATACCAGCTAGCCAAACTTCAGTAACCCTGCAAATGTCACTGCTGTTTAGTTTTCTGTCTTCATTTATGCTGGAAGTGATAACAGAGCTGTACGTTTTAATTTGTTTCCAAAACCCCGCAGTCAGGACATGCTATATTGTATTTAGATAGAAACTAACGAGCTAACTCCCTGCTAACTTCTAACTCCGTAAAATGTCATAAACTCCGTTTTCATGGATGCCTGGATGTTAAACTCAGTTGTTACACCTGGTAGAGCAGAACGCTGATCATTTTATTAAAGATGAAAGACTTTAGACAGTTTTTCAACTCTCAGTAATGCCATAGTGATCGTTTGATATATGGACCTGCAGCGGAGTTTAGGCCCAGACACGGCTAGTGACGTCAGACTTAACGACCGGATAAGGAAACCCATTAAAACCAGCCTCAAAGTAATTAATGCACATTTTTAATGTTCATGTCTTCATGTTAGAGTATGTTAGGGTTCATGGACACATAAACTTTCTCCAAACTTCCTCACAGTAGTACTGGAGACCCAAGGTAATGCCATCCTGTCATCAACATATTGTTAGAAACAATGTTGCTTATGGTTGTTGTTGTTTTTTAAGTTATTTAGTTCTTAATTTTATTTAATATTTTGCTTTGAGTTTTTTTGGAGCGGGCATAATCATCTCTGGCTTCATAGACGGATCGATAGCTGGATATCATCTGCATAGCTTACAGTTTTCTAATAGTACTGCCCCTTAGGGAGCATGCATAGAGTACATAAAAAGACGTGACTTAAACCAGCTTGGTGCTGTTCCTTTTATTCCAATATTGAATTACAGTCTCTACAGCAGAATGTTGCGATCAAATGTGCACCAAGAGCATAGTACTAATACCTTTTCTGAAGCTAGGTTAAAGTATGGTAGATGTTTTTAACATGCAACTATACTATTGCGGGAATATTTGATTCAATATTACATCAATCACAAATTCCTTGTAATCTCTATTACATCATCCTCTTGAAGGCCAAATTGAGCCACCTAAACCAGTCCTTCAGTGTGCCCTCTCTATGTCTATGTTTTAGTCCTCTTGTCTTTTGCAGGTTATTTCAGCAGCGGCTGCTTTGTCATGACCTTGCAAAATTTGACCTGTAAATACTATGAGCTCCAACGGGATACCGCTCAGGGTTTCAGATTGTGCAGTAACCAAGAGGACTAAAGCTTTTAGATGGGATTCCCCTCAGTCGCGCTTAGAGCGCACGCACAGACGCACGCGCACACACATACACAACAATGGGCTTGTGATCCTCTTCATATGTCTTCTAGCAAAGCTACCGCTATTGAGATTTCCCAAATCCTCCCTCTGCGCTCATTTAGAAATCCTGTAATAAACCTCTTAATCCCAAACCAGCATTTTCTAGAGGGTTGCACAACCGAGCGTGTCTTATGCAACTGGCCGAGCATTCTGAGTCAATTATAGAACAGTTGGGAGGAAGGGGAGGACGGATGACGAGACTGCTGATGCAAAACACATTTAGATAAGACGGCTAATTTAATACTAACATGTTGTTCTTCGTGGACTTGTTTCAACAAAGAAATAGTAAGATTTGTGTCTTAAAAGGATGGCGTTTTCCTCTTATAGTAAAATAGATAAAATAGAGTCCATCTATCACAGCAGGTTTGATTAGAAAAACATTCCTAGCAGCTGTTTTAGTGTTTGTGTTACTATAGAACCTAAAAGATTCTGTCTGCCTATTTTACCTGTCAGACTGTCTTTGGAGTTAAATGTTTTATGCTTTATTTTACTTTTTATCTTTTTTCCCTCCAAAAGAAAAAAACATAAAACGACTTGTTATTACCTAAAAGAAATAGTTCTGGTCTGCAAAAGAACTTAAAATTTAACCTTTCTCTAAAAAAAAACCCTCAAAAAATGTTTATCTTAAAGTTACAGCACATGTTTACAATAATGGGTAAACATGTGCTAATAATAACTTGCAAGGCAAAATACCTAATTCAGTAAAAGGACTTGAGTTTACAATCCCTGATAATGCATGGCTTTAAATGGAGAAAATCTTGAGGGATGGCTGTTATGAGGAAAGGCAGCCCAGAACACATCGCTGTGTGCCTCAACTTTCAGTCTTTTACCCAAGCTAATCTGCCATTTTTCCTTGGTTAGGATTAGAGATCTGATCTACATTATCATATTAAAATTTGGGACACATCGTCAGTAGTGGACCTTGGATTCATCGGGTGTTTCGGCCATTATCACTGGACACCCTCATCCAAAGAGGTCCTGCCAGGGTTGATCAGGCGCCAGATTGTGTCACTGGTTTATGTTAAAATTGTTATTTCTATACTTCTTTCTGCTGTTTAGTTTTCTACAGTTTATTTTCGTCTATTTATTCACTGCAACTGAGAAATACTTACCTCTTTAACATTTATGGAGCCTCATTTCTTCAAAGGGACAGAAAAGGTGTAGATAAAAGGTGATTCAATTTTAAAACTGTGTAATTTTAAAACTGTGTATATACTGTATATTCTGTGTATTTATTATCTGACTCTTATTGCCTGTTTATGCCCTGTCCTTATCTTCAACGTCATGCTGCTCTGTTGTATCTTAATTGCCCCTTGGGGATAAATAAAGTCTGATTCTGATTCTGAGAGAGAAGTAAGACAAGAGGGCCAAGATAGGAGAGAGCAGAGAGGAGAGCCGGAAGGGGGGCGCCCGATCTGGCTTCCCACACCTCCCCACGTTTTACATGTGGAGTGCCAAAGTATACAACATGTTCAGAATATTTAAAACTATATTATGATTGTAGAGCCTGTATTATAGTTCAGTCTTTAGCTTACAATATAAAGCGCCTTGAGGTGACTGTCATTGTGGTTTTAGACTATATAAATAAAATTGTGATACAATCATTTTACAGCTAAATAAAGAATGCTTTTCTCTAGAATTTTCCGTGTAACCCAAAAGGCAGTTTCTAAAACAAACAGGATGAAGAGCGGTGTTTTAAAGGCCCTGAAATGAGCAGTAGCATTGCCACCCATCTGGGGCAAAGGAAGGATGTAAAACAAGCTCATCATTTGGTGGCAGCAGTAAACAAACAGCATGTGGCATTTAAACAGCTTGTCCCCATAAGCTACACTAACAATTGTGTATTTTCCAAATCTGTTGGCATCACACATGACCAAAATTGTTACGAAAACTCTCTGAGTGAACAAAACTAACGCAGGAGGCAAGAATAATTTTATATTTCTGGGCAGGTGGCAAGATCACAAACCACCCACAAAGCTGAGATTACACTCACTCGCAGACGTGCATGAGGATATCTGCAGATATGATTAAGTAGTTTTAATGTGATTTCTTTTAAAGATTATCTGGAGTACACTATGAGGACGCCTTGAGTGTACCTACTGCAGCAGATGTGTGGACACACAGTCACAGCCCACTGGAATGTAAGCAGGGGTTTGACGCTAACCACCTCATGCAAGATTTCAAATTTAGACTCTAGCCTAAGCAGACTGACACATTCTCACAGATGAGGAACACATAACACTTGCAGAAGAGAGCTTCAAACCAATCAGGACACATCTGTGATCGGTCAACCACAGCTAAACAAACTAAACCACCACAGCTAAACCACCTCCATTCAGCTGTGGGAGGTGGATCCTTGACTCAAGTCTAAATTGTATCCATATATAGATATTGTCTTATCAGCCAGTGCATGCCTTGAGAATGTTCAACACTGTTGCAGATCCATACTACTCAAAAACAATTAAAGGAAGAGTTTAGCATCAAGTCAAATGAAATGAAATGAAAAACAGGTGTGCTAGAGGGACAATGAGAGACAAACCCCCAAACATGAACGGTTTTACAGGTGGAGGGCAATGACATTTACCCCTCCTCATCTTTTCTCACTGGTTTTTCAGTAGTTTTATATTTGGCAACATGAGGCAACACTTGGACAACACATCAGTATGTGCTGTTACCTGAAGGTTTGCTGTGTCTCCCAGCACAGTCTCAAGAGCATGGAGGAGATTCCAGGAGACAGGCAGTTACTCTAGGAGAGCTGGACAGTGCTGTAGAAGGCCCTTAACCTATCAGCAGGACTGGTATCTGCGCTTTTGTACAAGGAGGAACAGCACAAGCACTTCCAGAGCTACAAAATGACCTCCAGCAGGTCACTGGTGCAGACGTCTCTGACCAAACAATCAGAAACAGACTTCATGACATTGGCCTGAGGGCCTGACATCCTTTATTTGTTCCCGTGCTCACTGCACTGTAAGGTCAATTTAGCATTCGCCATAGAATACCTGACCTAAACCCAAAAGAGCACCTCTGGGACATTATGTTTGTTGTCTGTACCTCAGACTGTCCAGGAGCTCAGTGATGCCCTGGTGCAGATTTGGGAGGAGATCCTCCAGGATGCCCTCACAATGCCAGGGCATCCTCCATACAAGTTTCTGTTGTGATAAAAGTGATAAAGCAGGCTGTTCTTATGGTCCATGGTGGTTATGGTGGTAAGCGACTCAACTTCCTGTTGAAATGGATTTAAAGTGTTAATGAAGGTGGCAAGGTTGCCTCTCCGGTGGTCCTCCTTGGGCTTTTGCACCCTGTGGATGTCCTGGCCTGGGTTTCTTCCATGTCTGCTTCATGCGGTTGGGGGCGGGGCTATGGCTCCCCACACCACAGGGGTGGGCAACTCCAGGCCTCGAGGGCCGGTGTCCCTGCAGGTTTTAGATGTGTCCTTGAACCAACACAGCTGATTTAAATGGCTAAATTAGCTCCTCAACATGCCCTGAAGTTCTCCAGAGGCCTGGTAACGAACTGATCATGTGATTCAGGTGTGTTGACCCAAGGTGAGATCTAAAACCTGCAGGACACCGGCCCTCGAGGCCTGGAATTGCCCACCCCTGCTCTAGCAGATCGCTACGTGGATAAACCTTTTGAACTCAAGCGCGATCATGCACACAGGTGTACACACGGACGCTCACTGACACAAACTACATCTTCCTTGGCTACTACCTTAAAGCATATCGTGCGCTGTCAGTCTTGCATGCTGCTCAATAACATTCAATATTTAGTATTTACTCTCACAGGTATCTAGGTTGTTACTTTGATCTCTGTATCGCATTGTTCTCTTGTTGTTTGTTTTCTTTTTTCTTCTTTTAGTAGTGTTGTGAAATCAACAATGAGAACCCCATGACTGAACCCCATGACTGAGAACACTTTTAAAGCATCAGGGATACCGCCCCCTTCATGGCGTCAATTACAGATCAAAGATGTTGATTACAGTAAATGGTACATCTTAAATGGCTAAAAACAGACACAGAACTTCCTATTTCTATAACACCTTCCATACATGGCAATGAACTTCAAGCCTCGAGGGTCTCTGAGGGCTGATCCTTGACTCCGGTCATCTGTAACCAAGTAAACTGCAATGCAGTAACTGCATTGCAGTTAGAAGCTAAATGAATTTCAGGCCTTGGCCTGGCAGGTGTATGGATTCTATGTGTTTGTAAGCGTGTATGCTGCCTTCTATGCTCTAAGTCTCCTACACAATAGATTGTGAAGTCATAGCGCTTCACAAAGCTTGAGACCTTCTTTAATAGACTGAACATCAACTCTGAATGAGCACAAACATGCAACGTGTATAAGATACTTCTGGCTGTACCTGTAATAAAAGGTTAACATGGTGTCAATAGCTTTAATAAACATCTTTAATGCAATATCAAGGCTGTAGGATATATTATTAATGCAATGTTAATAATGCAGGTTATATTCTAGCAGTAAAATAATTTTCTGTATCTCCACAGTAGGTGATCCAACAGATTTTCTCAGTGTCTTCTCTTACTGCCCCCCTTCCCCTCTTTCTTTCTTTCTTTCTTTCTTTCTTACCCTTTCTGTCTAGTTGTCTGTCCAATTTGTAATAACTTTAAATAAAATAAATAAATGAACAATAATAATACAGATCAATCAAGTGGACCACTTGAAAAAATAAATCCATTGGGCATCTTTCCTGCCCTTCAGACAACAATTCTGATAGCTGAACAGGACAGGCACCAAAAAAACAAACAAATTTATATGAAGTGAAAACTTACACTTTCCCCTCACAAGTTGGATTACTGAAGAACAAAACTCACTATCACAGTCTACCAATAGAGGGCACAGTTGTATTAGTTAACTGCTCTTTTTCTCCTGCCTGGTTGTATCCTGCTCATGGACTCCTGCAGGATGCCAGCTTTAGTTCTCACGAGTGTGAATTATTTAGTTTGAGTGGCTGTGATGGGACAGAGATAAAGAAGAGGGTAGAGGGTGACTCTGAAAGAGCTCCAAGGCCAGTTGAATGTGCCTACCCAACTTCTCAGGTTTAAGTTGGAGGTTTTTGGTTTGGTTTTTCTCAAAGTGAAATACAGGCCACCTGACAAAATGATTCCTGTTTTGACAAAATAATTACAACCGAGGAAGTTAATGTAATAAAGATCATAAACACAGACAAAGTGTTGTCACTGTACACTTAATGTGTACAGGTTTCACGACTGAGCCATCTAATCCCACCACACATCATATTTTGACAGGCTACCTCTGTTCCAGCTACTTACTTTATCTTTTTCACCTGAGGGGAGGCCTGGCTTCAGTTGCTATAACACCTAACCACCCAATAGGCTTGTGAAACATGACCCTGCCATCTTACCTTTCTGTGTGCCTGTTTACATTCATTTCCTCAGCAATACCCAGTGGCAGCGACTTTATGTGCAAGGGTTTGTGTCACGGACGTAGCACAGCTGCCTGTTCCCAGACCCTGATGTGGCATCTGATCCTCAAAAATAAAATAAAAAATGTAACGAAAAAAAAAAGCCCTGCAAACATCTGTCACATGAGTCAGCTGAGGTTAGACATGCGAAGAAGACAGAGGGACTCCACACCTTACAGCTGTAATTCACTTAAGTCTCACATAGTTTAACCGAAAGCATCATTAACGGTCCTATCAGACTCAGTTCTTTGTTCTAAGTCTCCTAATCTTGTGGGGATGGCCATCAGCCTTGGAAAGCCAAAGCAGTGCATCTTTAGAGGAACCCAAAGAAGCTTAGTACAGGGCTTTACAGTGAAAGTCATTTATCAAGAACAACCTGAGAACTAAGTATGAGTAAGATTCACTTGTGGCCATTTTATTAAGCAAACCTGTTCAATCACATGTTTATGTGAATATCTTGTTTGTTTCTTTGTTATTTTGATCATGTAAACAATATAGAGAATTTCATTTAGCAATAAAGAGAAAAATAATGCTAAACTAAAGCAGAACACATTTCAATATCGCTTCACCTCTTCTTATTCAGTAACATATGGAAAATGAGTGGGAAGAAGTGCAAACTTATCAAATCCCACCGCTTCACCATAAATTATACGTTAATATTTATTCAGCTTCCTTACCGATATAATCTGCCGTAATAATAATGATGAGCTAATGACATGGCACCAACTCAATGGACAATCTGGTGAAGTTCACTCTGAGCATCGGAGTGGGGAAGAAAGGGCGTGGTTGTTGGTTTGTTTCAGAAACTGCTGATCTGTTGGGATTTTCCCGTCACACAACCATCTCTAAGGTTTACGGAGAATGCCCGAAAAGGAGGTCTGCCTCCTTTGTTGATGTCAGAGGAGAATGGAAAGACTGCTTTGAGCTGAAATGAAAGCAATAGTAACACAAACAGACTAACATGCTAACTAAGGTACGCAGAAGAGCATCTCTGAACTCACAATGCGTCATGTGCGTGGCCTCAAAACTTTTGGTCAATAGAAGATAACGATTGGATGTCTGTGAAGGTTCTCAGTCATCCAGGTCATCGTAGTCTAAGGAGCTTGGAAAGAAAGATCAGAAAGAAAGATCCACTACCTAATCACATGAGCCAAATGTCAACTTTGACATCCTCGAAAGAGTGACCTTTTGACCCTAGAACTGAAGAAGCTCCTCGGATGAAAGGTGAAACGTCTTCAAGCAACTTAAAGAAGTCCAGACACTTTTCTTTCCAAGCTCCTTAGATAACGATTGGATAAACATTGCCTGGTCCGAATTGTCTCGATTTTTGCTGCAACAGAAATCGTCATAATTGGCATAAACATCATGAAAAAATTGATTCATCCTGCCTTGCATCAACAGTTTAGGCTAGTAATCGTGGCGTAATGGTGTGGGGGACATTTTCTGGCATTCCTTGGGCTCTTTAGCTCTCTGTAGTCCATGCTGCTTCCAGCAGGATAAGGCACCATGCCGCAAAGCTGAAATCATGTCAAACTGGTTTCTTGAGCACAACGATGAACACACTGTACTTTGTTGGCCTCCACAGTCATCAGTTTTCAACCCAATAGAACACCTTTGGGATGTGGTGGCATCATGGATGTGTAGCCAAGAAATCTGCAGAAACTGTGTGACGCTGTCATGTTAATATAGACTAAAACCTCTGAGGAATGATGAATCTGTAAGTGAAAGGGAGCCCAACCTGGTACTAGCATGGTGGAACTAATAAAGTGGCCAGCAAGAATATATCATGTCATACAAATGTGCGTAAAACTGGGAGCTCAGACCTTAAACCTAAGTGTAGAACTATGAAATGAGTAACTTCCAGTTTGTGTTACTCATCATTTGTTAAACCGCTAAACGTTGATGTTACCACATTTGCTTGACTGGTGCACATGTTTGAACCAGCCATGCTCCCTTCCGTCAAACAGACACGCTAAGACAACGCAATTTAAAAATTCATCATGTCATTGCTTTTTAATTTTACAGTCATACAATCTTTTTTTGTTTCTTTCCAGTGTCTCAAAACCATAAAAAATAAATATACATTATGTTACAAAACATTTCCAGTGTCTCAGATTATACAAAAACACACATCTTATCAACAGCATTGATTACATAAGGGCAAAACACTGGGCGTGTACAGGATGTAAGGTACAAAGGCATTTAGCGACTGTACATTGTAAAATGACCTTTTACTAGCTGCATAATGCTTCAGAGCTGCTGTCATTTTGAGTTTTAACCCACATTTGAAAACTTAGCGATTAAAAGGCAGCATCAATTACGCAATTTCTGAACAGACCCGCTTAGTCTGTTTCTTACTTTTACACTACGAAAGATCAACAAATGGCTTTTTTTTATTTTATTTTAAAGATTCTGCACTAAAATGGAGTTAAACCGAGCTGACGGCCAACTCTAATCTGCTTATTCACCAGATCTCATGACTTTGGTAACCAGGAGTGTGTCTTGCATTGGATAAACAGGCTCGACAAACACTGGAAAACAAGGCTTCAGGTTCACAGTGCTCCAACTGCAAAGCTGAGTTTTCAGCAGAGGAGGAATTCCTCTTCATTCCACATAATTAAAGTTCATTTACACCGTACTCTTGCGTGTGTGCATGCACTCAAACACAACAGCAGCAGCCTGTGAATGCACCGCCGTAGAGTGGAAGTCCACTGTAGCCTTTTACAGTATTGTGTGAGCTTGTAAGGCCTCGATGCAGCATGAAGGCACGCGGCGCATATTTGTTGTTCTCTGACTGTTAGACCGGCGTACGATGTGATTTGTTCTTTTTTTTCACTACTGCGTTCTTGCTAAAACTGACATAGAAAATAGATCATTTCTTCTTCACTTTTTAAAATTATCTACATGTTACTTACACTCTAAATACACTGCACCGAGAGGCTGTGGAAGCCTTTCTTTAATTAAAACAAAAAAGAAGAGCACTTTGTGTTTCATAGCTCTGCCCAGCATGAACTGTGTCAGACATCTGAGGGACCTGCAGTCTTTGAAATCATTTTGGATTACAACTGTGACGGTACCAGCCTTTAGAGGTTCGTGAACAGTGATTATTACATCTGACACTTTGCTAACTTCACCTAAAGAAACAGAACATATTGATGTGCTCCTCGCCAACACTAGAGAAGAGCTTCATGTTAGGGCCCACAATGCATTCTGGGTGTCATTCTTCATCTTCCGACTCTTCCTAATGATTTCCATTAGTGGTTTTGGCACACGTGGCTCAACTGTGTCTTTACACAGTCCAGCACAGCGTTCCCTTTGTTATCGCTCACATCTCTGCTTATTTTCTCATCTAAGGCAGTCCTAACGTCTGCAATTAATACTGCTCGCCCGAGAAAGGAAACATGACGGGAGCGGCGATGCTGACAGGATCAGGCTTCTCTTCATCCATCCTTTAACACCTCTCCATCTTGCAACTTTTCCTTTCATGTTCCTCGACTCTTGGTCCCCTCAGCCCCGACCTGGCAGGTTGTTTAGCTCCTCCTCTCATAAAGGCAGGCTGGTCTGGGTTTGCCTAACAGGTCAGATCGAAGTCTCGTTACTGCCACTGTTAACAGAGGGGAACAAAAGGACAGGAGGGAGAGGAGAGGGAGGGGGATGCAAAGAGAAAGAAAAGAGGGGAACATGCAAGGTAAAATGAGTGCAGGGATGCGGGAGGGTCCTCATGCAGCATTTAATCAGGATGGTCGCAGTATTTCATGCTCGAGTTAAAGGAATATAGTCATTAAGAGGATTGTTAACACATTTACAGTTTAAAAACCAGGATAGCTTTATCCCAGTTATACTGGACATAAGGGTGCCATCAGTTTTCTCAACTTACTCGCAACAACAAAGCCTTTATGATGCATGCAATATTGCATTAGTTGGCACTGTGATCAGCTTGATTGTTGCTCATTTAACTGTAAATAGTGCTTGCTTGCAAGGTTTTTAAACTTCTACGAACACTGTTAAACTGATTTCGAATCTTTTATTTGTTGGACACACGCTCAGGTGTACTGAGCGGCACCGTTAGTGAGACCTCTCAGTTTCACATACTTGAGGCGTAAGGGTGCACTGTAGAAAACTGCTCAACATCAATTTCTAGGGGGTTAGACAAAGTGCTCCACATTTAAAATGTCAGTCACAATAGGGCCACACTCGTTTGTGTAAAACTGTCATGGCAGCACCTCGGCAGTTCTGTAAAACTTGCAAGCGTCTACAGTCACGGGGAGTCTGCAGCAACTTCCAGAAATCACACTGCAGTTTCCCCTGGAACTGCATGTATTAGTCACTACTGTTGCCATTAGTGCTAAAAACAAGCAGTATTCTTTTCTTACTCTGAGTCTGACTCATTGCCTCCGTTGACCGTCCCAGACTTCAAGTGCATGGCAACTCCGCCATTTGTCTCCCGGTAGATACCCCCTGGAGGAATCTGAGGTCGTGGGGCGACAGGCGGTTTGATGGGGGAGCCGCTCTCGTGGTTGCCGAGTCGGCTTCCTTCGTTGGCTTCCAACGAAGGCGTCCGGGACGACGGGGTCATGATGTTGACGGAGGGAGGGGCTGGGGAGGTGGTGTTGTTGTTGTTGGGGGGAGGGGAGGTGATGGTGGGCGAGTTGTAGTCGCTCAGCTTCTCCCTCAGACGATTCTTCATGTTCTTGTCGGTCAGCGGAGGAGGGTAGCTGATCTTATTCTTCAAGATGCCTGAGTGAGACGAGTGATTTGTGTGAGCAGGCGTGACATAAAGTCGATTCAGATCGGCTCTAAACACTTCTCCCCTCACCTTTTCTCTGCTCTGGCTGGTGGTTGCTGTTAGGCTGACTGGCAGGCGCTGAGTCTTTCATACTGGTAGGAGTCTGTCTCTCTCTCTCCTGCAGAGCCTCCCTCTCTCTTTCACCAACGTGGTTGAGCTTGTTCTCTGGGTGCAGCTCCACGTTCACCTTGGTCTCCACCCTCAGCCTCTCTGTCCCACCGGGGTCCTCGCTGTCACTGGCTGTAATGGCATCTGTTGGCCAGTAAGGCTTCACGTGATTAGATGTTGATTGCCCTGCTGAGAAGGGAAGAGAAAACTTCAATTTAATTCAACATCATATGAAGAAAAAGTGTTCATTAGAGCAAAAAGATGATATCTTAAAGGCACAGTCGATCATTTTTTGATAATTTAACAGAAAAAAACAATTCTACGAGGGCAATCCCAAAAGTAAGGTCTCCTATTATTTTAGAAATACAAACAACCATTTATTTTCCATAATATTTACCTAATTTTAAAGCTTGAAGACTTATTTATTTCTATAAATAATCGCTGTTTCGGTCGATGCATTTTTGTAAACGCTGCGGCAGTCATACCCTTGTAGGGTGGGGTGGGTGATGAAGTTCCAACCAAAGTTTTGCAGGAGAGCGACAGTTTGAGCAACGTGTGGACGCGTGGTGTTGTGGAGAATACTTACGCCCTTGCTCAGCATTCATCTTCTCTGGTTCTGAAATGCCCTTCTCAGATTTTCCCAGTACCTGTCAGCATGTATTGTGGTCCCAACAGGCAGGAAGTAAACCAACAATACCACCTTTTGGTCCCAAAACACAGATGCGCACTGTGCGTAAGCATTCTCCACAACACCGCGTGACGGTTTGCTCAAACTGTAACATCTCCTGCAAAACTTTGGTTGGAACTTCATCACCCACCCACCCTACAGTCCAGACTTCGCACCCAGTGAGTACGACCTGTTCCCAAAGTTGAAAGAACATTTGTCCGGAAGGCGATTCTGTGGCGGCGGCTAGCGGGTATGACATGGGCATTGTATAACTGTCACAGAGTCTACAAAAATTTATAGACCGAAATAGCCATTATGTAGAAAAATAAACAAGCCTTTAAAATTTAAAATGATGTAAATATTATGGAAAATAAGCTGTTGTTTGTATTTCTAAAATAATAGGAGCCCTTACTTTTGGGTTTGCCCTCCTATAACAATGAAGAATGCTCATAAATTATTAAATTATTAAAGTGAAAGCAAACTAGTTCTCACAAAATGTCATAAAATACGCAAGCTTATTTGTGTCCAAGTTACATGTACTTCAAAGAGAGTTTCACAAGTGCCAGCTAACAGCAGCTAACAGAGGCTAAGAGGAGCTAACAGAGGCTAAGAGGAGCTAACAGAGGCTAACAGCATCACTTACCAACAGAAAAGTTGCTCAAAAATCCTCAAAAACTCACCTCAGTATCACTGTCGTTGGACAAAAGTGAACTTCACTGATTTATATCAGACTCCTTTCAAAAAGTTTTACAGTCTTGCTCAGAGAAAATAAATGTGGACACTTTTCACCCTGCATTGACAGCTGAGGTAAACAATAGACTAACTGACAGCCTACACAGTTACTTTGTACACTACAGATGGTTTTAAGGTGACAAGGGGTAAAAACGTATTACTGCAAAATATATAATTAACCACATCTAATTTTTATTTCCCAATTTATTGCCGATGTAACAGAACTCAGCTGACAGTAATCTGCAATCAACTGAATCTTCTGCAATCTGTAGTGGGGAGAATTTTACACACTGTAACTTTAAGAGACTTGTGCATTTACCTTTTGGAGTGCTGTGAAGAGGCCTCTCGTTGTTCCACTTTGGCTTGACATCAATATCATTATCCTCGCTGTCGGAGGAGTGGGAGGAGGCATAGGAGGAGCTGTGTTCATCTACTGAAAGCTCGCTGTCTGAGTCAGAGTCTAATTGAAGAAATGATGGCGAAACAGACCAGTGAACAAATACAGTACATCAGTAAAACAGACCTGGAAATGAAACATTGGAAATGCAATTCAATATAAAAAGCTTACCATCTCCTTTGGTGCCATTTCTATGGAACAGAGGTCCATCCAGGTCCGTGTGGCCTTTAGCTGTTCCTGAAGAGCCACTGGGCTTCTGACCAGACTCCTCCCTAGAAAAACCAAGGACGGCATAGGCAGGCAAGAGAGAAACAGGAGCAGATGAACAGAGGTGTAGATTTAGAGGAGACACAGAGGGGAAGTACATCATTGCTGGAAGTTAATTCAAGCCCCAACTTGTGGTTTTACACAACTGATGTTTAACAGCTGATGCAGCAGACATCTCTCATTACAAAACATCTGGTACTGTTGATTGCCTTGACACAGACAAAGCGAATATGACATTTAGTTTGTGTGTGCTGCTGTTTGTCTAATGTCAGAAAGTCCCAGCTTGATCATTAATACTGAAAAAAATCGAATACAGGTTTACCCTCTCTTCATCAGTTACCGGTCGTGGTATAATTATTGCAAGAATTCAGAATTTTAGCATGTTTAGTAATCATTTAATGGATCAAAATGACAAATGGGTTACGTTTTTCTCTCCTCTCCCGTCCTCTCTGTCTGAAGCCGTTTATTCCAGGTTGGAATGAGAACTTGGCTGGAGGGCAAAAACTGCTACTAGAGACTCTGACCTGTCTGATGGCTGATCTAAGAGAAGCTTCTGGAAGCAGCTGAAGACGTGCCAACAGCTCCAGGGAAGAGGTATGCACGTCTACATTACATTCCTACCTCAACAGGTATAATTCCATCCCCCCTTCGTTTCTGCTTTTTTCTTTCCACATCTCTCCATTATTTTTCTCCTCTTCGTCTCTTTATAGTTTCCCCACTTTTTGCTCTCTTATCTGCTTCTTTCTACGCGTCACCTACAGACAGCTCGCCACATTTCTTCCCCCACAGCGTTACTACTCTTATTGACCCTAGAGTCAGCTCTTATTACCCAGATGACAGCTTTACGGGCTAGGCGTACAGTCAGACGAAAGTGTGATACTGTAAAGCGCTTAAAAACACCAGGTATATGAAACACAAGCCTACTGTAATGAAAGCATGTCAGTGAACACTGAACAGATACAGCTTGTAGAAGAGGGGAGATTAGCTTAAGATGACAAACATCTATATTTTGGCGCAGATTCATCTTTCAATGTCAACCTTTATAGATATATCAAGAACACACCTGTCACACAGTCAAACTTAGCTTTCTGATTTAGCTGTACTGCTCAAGATCAAACATGCTAGTAGTCTGTAGCTAGCTTGGACCACAAAGCTATATAATTATTATTGTGATGTATTAATGTTATGTCTTTAGTAAGTTCAGTTTGAAGTACAATAATTTCCAGCAAATTTCAACTGCAGAACATTGCAATAACGCATGTATTTAGAAATACCAAGCTAAAATTTTACTAGCTAAACCGGTGTTACTTTAGCAACATATGTAAAACTAATGGAGTTGGCAAGAACACCGTGACGGTTAAATTTTGAGATTAAATTTCATTCAGTCTTATCATCTTATACCAACATGTTCTCACTCCCAAAGCGCCAGGTGACAAATCTTCAGTATATTACGCTTCTGGGCACCGAACACGTCCCCATATTATGAGATTGATGAAACATGAGAACCGTTTGGAATGAATCCACACATGTACGTTTTACTTACAGTGGGGCAAAAAAGTATTTAGTCAGCCACCGATTGTGCAAGTTCCCCCACCTAAAATGATGACAGAGGTCAGTAATTTGCACCAGAGGTGCACTTCAACTGTGAGAGACAGAATGTGAAAAAAAAAATCCATGAATCCACATGGTAGGATTTGTAAAGAATTTATTCGTAAATTAGGGTGGAAAATAAGTATTTGGTCAATAACAAAAATACAACTCAATGCTTTGTAACATAACCTTTGTTGGCAATAACAGAGGTCAAACGTTTACTATAGGTCTTTACCAGGTTTGCACACACAGTAGCTGGTATTTTGGCCCATTCCTCCATGCAGATCTTCTCGAGAGCAGTGATGTTTTGGGGCTGTCGCCGAGCAACACGGACTTTCAACTCCCGCCACAGATTTTCTATGGGGTTGAGGTCTGGAGACTGGCTAGGCCACTCCAGGACTTTCAAATGCTTCTTACGGAGCCACTCCTTTGTTGCCCGGGTGGTGTGTTTTGGATCATTGTCATGTTGGAAGACCCAGCCTCGTTTCATCTTCAAAGTTCTCACTGATGGAAGGAGGTTTTGGCTCAAAATCTCACGATACATGGCCCCATTCATTCTGTCCTTAACACGGATCAGTCGTCCTGTCCCCTTGGCAGAAAAACAGCCCCATAGCATGATGTTTCCACCCCCATGCTTCACAGTAGGTATGGTGTTCTTGGGATGCAACTCAGTATTCTTCTTCCTCCAAACACGACGAGTTGAGTTTATACCAAAAAGTTCTACTTTGGTTTCATCTGACCACATGACATTCTCCCAATCCTCTGCTGTATCATCCATGTGCTCTCTGGCAAACTTCAGACGGGCCTGGACATGCACTGGCTTCAGCAGCGGAACACGTCTGGCACTGCGGGATTTGATTCCTTGCCGTTGTAGTGTGTTACTGATGGTGACCTTTGTTACTTTGGTCCCAGCTCTCTGCAGGTCATTCACCAGGTCCCCCCGTGTGGTTCTGGGATCTTTGCTCACCGTTCTCATGATCATTTTGACCCCACGGGATGAAATCTTGCGTGGAGCCCCAGATCGAGGGAGGTTATCAGTGGTCTTGTATGTCTTCCATTTTCTGATGATTGCTCCCACAGTTGATTTTTTCACACCAAGCTGCTTGCCTATTGTAGATTCACTCTTTCCAGTCTGGTGCAGGTCTACAATACTTTTCCTGGTGTCCTTCGAAAGCTCTTTGGTCTTGGCCATGGCGGAGTTTGGAGTCTGACTGTTTGAGGCTGTGGACAGGTGTCTTTTATACAGATGATGAGTTCAAACAGGTGCCATTCATACAGGTAACGAGTGGGGGACAGAAAAGCTTCTTACAGAAGACGTTACAGGTCTGTGAGAGCCAGAGATTTTCCTTGTTTGAGGTGACCAAATACTTATTTTCCACCCTAATTTACGAATAAATTCTTTACAAATCCTACCATGTGGATTCATGGATTTTTCTTTCACATTCTGTCTCTCACAGTTGAAGTGTACCTCTGGTGCAAATTACTGACCTCTGTCATCATTTTAAGTGGGTTAACTTGCACAATCGGTGGCTGACTAAATACTTTTTTGCCCCACTGTAAATCGTTTTGTAAAACACTATCTAACGTCATTAAAGTGGTGGTTAAGGTTAGGGATAAGGTTAGGGTTAGGGCCGGAATACATGGCTGGAACGTCTATTACCACGGGATCGTCGTTCTACTGGATTTCATCCACAATCCGGCGGGTAGCATAGGAACGCGGAAAGTCGGCTTTTGCGTTCTCATGGAAATCAACAAATCCCCAGTATATTACATCTCAGGAGTGAGAATGGGCTCCTTATACATAAACTCTAAAGCACATGGACTCTGTCTCCTCTGTGCTTAAAACTAACGTGAAGTACAATAGAAAAGAAAGCTTTACACATTTTGGCAGCACCTACAGTGGTGTGAAAAAAGATTTATGTCTAATTTTTTGTATATTTGTCATGCTTATGTTTTAGATCAAAGAAATTTTAATATCAGACAAAGATAAATTGAGTAAATACAAAAGGCAGATTTTGAATCATGATTTCTTTTATTAGGTTTGGCTTATTTCCCTTAATAAATCCACTCATCATTTGAAAACTGCATTTTGCATTTACTTGTACCACATCAAATTTCACATAAGCAATAGTAGAATCTAATCATCTAATTTAATAACACAGTAATATGGAGGAATATATGTCTATTTGTGTGCATTTAGTTTTTTGCAAACAGGCCATGCATTGGCAAATGTCAGTAAAATTTTCATGCAGAAGGTGCCAATATGTGGCAGAATGCATGTGGTGTAAGAAACAAGATACCTTTGGAGAATAAGGGTGGACAGGGCGTGTGTATACTTATGCAGCGCGTGTGTGTGTGTGATGCAGTAAGGTGTGTTAGTCAGTGTGAGACTTCTGCATCTCAGACATGCAAAAAGGGCACCAAAGAAAGAAATCTGAAAGGAATACCAAGACACGCTCATCACACAGCAGAGTGCAAAAAGCCATGCAGTCAGTCAGCGTGTTGTACCTGAGTGTGTAAGCCAGGTAGCTACTGCGGCTCTTGGCTGACCTGTCCAGTGAGACGGTAGACTCGCCAATGCCTGAACGGTACACTGCGCCGTCCTCTGTGTACATGTTGTTGCAGTTGAGAGAGCGCTGAAGATGGAGGAATATAACAAAGGTTATATTTTAAACAAGAGCTATGTGACCGAAAACCAAATTAAACAAAAGAGCATATAAAGAAATAAGAAACAATGTTGAATAACTTGATGAAATCTTAAAGATACATATTTAAATGTATCGATATATATGTATAGGGATGGGGATTGAGAAGAATTCAGCGATTCCATTATTGATATCACTTATCGATTCTCATTGGCGCCATTTTGAGAGAAACCACCATTGCTAAGGAGCAATAAAGAAATGACATTCATTCAAATGGATTGCATGCTGTGGTTTGAATGTTTGTTGAGGTACTTCCCCTCTTTGTTGGAGCCATTACTTAAAAAAACCAACACAAATCTCTTATGAGGACACACATCTCTAATAAAAAGCTGACTGCACAAAGCCAAGATGTAAACCAGCACAAAAGAGCGATCTCCATAGTGACACTGCTTTAGAAACGTGAACAGGTAGAAAGGGAGCAGCCTGACTGCTCATCTCGTTGTTGCCTGTTGAAGTTAAGGGTCTGGCTGTTGGGGTTGCGATTCACTCAGCTTTCGCTCTAAGTTCTTGGCTAGCTTAGCATCAGCATGCTGACGGCAGATGCTTATAAAGAACCGAAGTTGTGTTAGCAGCATTATGCAGTTGTTTCTGTCCTGGATGCAGTTTTCCACTTTACCATTTATCTCGTCCTTTAGTGCAACAAAAATAAAATAAATGTCCACATTACCAGAGGCCTGGTAATGAACTAATAATTTGATTCAGGTGTGTTGACCCAGGGTGAGATCTAAAACCTGTAGGACACCGGCCCTTGAAGCCTGGAGTTGGACACTCCTGCTCTATACTGAGTCGCTTTTTTCCTCCTCTGATACTTGAACTGAAATCAGCTGATTGTAGTGTGAGTGCAACTGATGAGTGCGATCAGTAGGCAGGCATGCCAACTGCTAACCGGTTTTCCACAAGAACTGGTTCTCGATTCCCATCCCTACTATATGCATGTATATAAAGTAAATGTTTGTTCACTTACTGTTAGCAAAGAGCCCCTTGTGGTGCTGGACTCGTCTTGTATGCTCTTCTTTCCTTTGAAGATGTTCTTGAGGTTTTTCCTCACCTCTTTGTTGAAGACCACATGGAACAAGAAAATGAAGACTCCCTGAAAAAAAGCAGGAGAACGTATGTATGTATTGCTGAGGAGAGTAAATAATCAAATGTGAATTGTTTTCAAAAGTGTGTGTGGATTATCTGTGCATCCAGAGCTCAGTGTGGGGTTAGCAGATACCTGCAAGCAGCTGAAGACAGCAAACAGGTAATGGAAAGTCATTACATTGCTGTTGACTGCCATTAGACCGAGCAGCCAGGTGGCACTGATGAGCACCAGAAGGAGGAAGGCCATACGTAGGGCAGGACTGCGTTGGGAAACATAAAAGTTTTAATAATGGTATAAAAAGACAAACTCAAGGTAGCAACTGGATCCTTTGATGTATGTGAAATGGCTAATGTGATGTGGGAACCTACATAGCTCCTGACTTCTCTACAGCCTTCTGTCTCCGACCACAGGAAGCCTTGGCAGCGAGAACAAAGATCACTATGTTCACCTGTAAGGGGAAGGAAAATATGGAGAATTTGAACTAATATGAATATAAATAAATAAATCTATGAAAAGCTCTTTTTACTCAACTGCTGATTGAGACATAATTAGCGTCTTTTATTATTTTAATGATATGTATGCATTGAGTCCATAGTAACTACATAAATTGCAAAAAAGTGCAATAAACTACAAAAAATTGAAAATCGTTTTTGTTGTTATTACATATATTTCTAGTTAGAGAAATTTAAGAGGTTTATCCCTCAAAACTGTAAATACAAAAAAGTTGTACGAAATAGTTTCTAGCCACAGGAAACTTATTTTGAGTGTCTTCATAGTTTTATTTTTGAGATACACCAATTTTTATATACTACAGGAAAACACAAAAATAAATATTATAATGCAAATTTGCAAAAACACAGCATGTGCATCAAAATAAACTATTTCCAGCAGTGCAATTTGAGTTCTAAGCATCCCAGAAACGATACAGGAAAGCACAAAGTCAAACATGACTTTTAAAAAACACCAATATAGCCTTATAAGGTTCTGAAGGAAAAAAACAACTACATTCTCCATGAAAATTATGTCACTTCCGGTTTCGGGCAGGTAATGGCGGACATGCAATAGTTCGTGCTGACGTCTATTCCAACATAGGAAGTGTTACAAACAACTGATCGGATCGGCAAAGCGTGTTTCTGGAATGGATGTGGAAGGAAACCGTGACCTAGGACAAACTGATGGTACAAGATGTAAGTACAACTCCTCCGGTTTGATATGCAAAAAAAATTATTGCGCTAGCTTACGTGGTTGCAGTTCTACTGGGATTTAAAAATAGTTACGCAAAACGGGGCATCCCCGTCACCAGTCTTAAAGGGTTAAAAGAGATATTGGACATACCAGCACGACTACAAAGATGGGCCCTGCAAAGCTCCAGATGAGTGTGTCATGGACAGAAAGCCAACAAAAATCTGGGTTTCCATAACCCTGAGGATCGAGGCCAACTGCCAAACCTACACACAAACACAATGAAAACACAGTGGAGAAATAACATTTTGATCAAATCAGTCTGACTTTATATTATTAAAATATTTTGGATTCTTTTTTTCAGTTACACATCATAATCGCTCACTAATTTTGTCACATTTGGACCTCCGTATATATTTTATATATCTATTTGCCTCTTCCAAAAACATAATCCAAGCATCCAGTGCTGACGAAATCACTATATCACACAGCATCTGGTAAGTGTTTAACAAATTTTATAAAAGTGACACAAGAGTAGCCCTAAAAGGAGGAATCAGACAGAAGGAAAACATATAAACATGACACAAATTGTTTAAATTATATATATATTATTTTTACGCCCTTCTTTTTTTCTCATTTTGACACAATGTGAGCATCTAAGTAACAACCATTTCCTTTTCATTGTTTCTCCTGCTGTCTCATTCAGCGATCTTCCCACAGGGATCATAGCCTTTTCAGAAAAGACGAGTCATGACACGAGTCTCCCGACAATCTGCCATCTCCTATCGCACTGTTGCTTGTCCTGGCGAACATGTGTGAGTGTAACTCACCAGTGATGATAGCCGGTATGCCCCAGCCCATGGCGTAGTAGAACCTCATGTGACCGTAGTTGATGTTCCGCAGCTCGGTCAGCATGCGGTAGATATGCAGCCCCTCCACGAACATCCAGGCAAAGGTGCACATGTAGAAGTAATGGAGGAGGATGGCGATCACGGTGCACACAAACTGCGAGTTTGTAGGACGGGAGAAAAGAAGAGAGTGCCAGACTTTTAGGTACAGAACAGTATCGGCCACTTTGGTTCTGCAGTACCATTAAATCTATATATCAGTGCACGAATCATCCAGCCTTTCAAAATAAGACAATTTTCTGTTTGTTCATCTTTGGATATTCAAGCAGACAACCGGGAAATAAACCATCCAATTTTTGAATATTTTTTAAAATCTTGAAAGCCTTGTCAATAAACTATTCAATTTGTCAAAAAAAGCGATAAATTCGTGAACTGACAGTAAACGTTTTTATGTCACAACGTCTTTTCGTAACACGGCAATGATTCAAACTGTCCCCACATTCCTGTATCTCCCCTCCTCCCATTTTGTGCTGTCTGGTGCTACAGTAGAAGAATGGTGTGTGTCAGTGAATGCTGAGATACGGTGTATTTTACTAATGTTTTGTATTGCTGTGGAGATCAGAGAAGAAGAAGGAGAAACTACTTTGACAGCGTTATAAATCATCCCTGGAGATGGCCCTGGGCACACACCGACAGCATTCCACTGCTCTGATGCACGTTTACCTACACACACACCTAAACTTTGCACGCACACTAGCAAGCGCTTAGCAAATCAAAGAGATGCAAAAAAACCCAAAAACCCCAAAGAGATTAAACTTTCTCTTTTAAGCATCTCCTTGCAGACTTGGCTTCCACTCCACAAAACAATACTCCATAAATATAAAGCAGCATGTGCTTTTACCACCTCATCCCAGTCAAAACATGGTGAGTCAGAACATTTGTACAGACCCAAAGACAAAACTCCCACAACTCCTCTGGCGCCTGTAAACTTACTTGCTTCTCTTTCGCTGTGGTGCATGTGCACATTTGTACTTTAGGGTAGCCACAGTTGAGAAAAGGGCAGTTAGTGATGAATACCGATACTCAAGCCGGTTCTGTCAGTCAAATCCAACTGTAAGCTCAGCAGTACATATGTGTGCATGTGTTTATTTTGACATCTGCAGATATCCTTTTCTTTTAGATTTATAGCAGGTTTATCGAAATGTGAAGGGGCTGCTGAATCACTCGTTGTAGGATTCATTTATGGGACCTAACCTTGAAATACGGGGCTGATTTGACATCTTCTGTCATGTGAATGATGAGGTGTGAGATAGTCGTAAAACCACCAGGGCTATGCCTCTTGAACAGGCTTCGCTTTCATCCCCGATTCATTACCACTGCAAGTACTATTCAGAAGCACATGTATATCTGTTTGACAGCTGGGGGTGGTAGTTACAACCCTCCATGGAGTTACAGGACTGACAGTGCGTCTCCCGATGCCTTGGGTTAAAACATCTGGTTTAACCAGACTACGTAAAGCTGACTCATTAACCTTTAACATGTTGTACTTACAAGGGTTAAGCTTTGAGGTGCTAGTTGTCCTTTTGAGCTGCTACTTATAGGCGGCGCTAGGATCACAAACCAGCACACAGAGATAAGTAAGGCAATGATCTTCTCTAACTCTTGGCTAAAGGGCAAAAAAGTACACCTTTAAATGTATCCTTATAGCTCCCTTTTTAAACCTGATTTCTTCTACTTGTCAATTAAGAGATTAATGGTGTTGTCTGTACCACAGACATTTGAGATTTTTTTATCAAGTAAAAACTAAAGCTGTTTTGGGAAAACCCTTGCCAGGACTTACCACCCTGAGGCCAGCTTTTAGAGACAGGTACCAGTCACAGCACGTCTCCACTACTGGCCCACAGAGGTTTGTGTATGTGTATGTCAACAGACTTCAAAGATATCCGATACCTTTTGATCCTTTACTGTATGTATATGGAACTGAGAGTAGTTACTAGCCATATCAGTGACTAACAAAGGCTTTTAACTCAATTAAGGTAGACTACATCCTCACATAAGATTTATCCAGGAATGGCAGCTCACTAACATGAACTTACACGAGGTTATATTGGAAAAGCAGTTTGGTAAATAGCACATTCCTGACTATTACAGTCATTAGTCGACAATCACAACGCATAATCTGTCAGATAAAGAAAGACTCTCAGGTAGGTCTTGGCCCATTAAGTCTTGTACTGCTCTTGTCAACCCAGCATTAGAGGGCTGCCTGAAGGAAAAACAAATATGGTAAGCTTCATGGAAGCTCTGATGAAGTAAACACCAGAGAGAAAGCTCTTTATCCCGCATCTCAGATGCCCCACACCACTCATGTTTGTAGCACATGACTTCATGGTCTGGTTTTTAGACCATGTACATATGTACTCTATCTTGCTTTACATGGTAACGATCAGAATTTAATCATGGTGTAATTTCTCCACCAGTAGTTTCTTATTATATACTGATCTTTCATAATGGAAACTACAATTCACTAAATAAAAGAGAAATGAGCCAGATTCACAGTGTCAAGAGTCTAATCCTAGAAATATTCCTACTGTGTGTCAACCAACCCACCTTTGTAGGGAATACTGAAGTATTCCCTGCAAAGGTGTGCAGTTTATTCTTTTAAGTTGTTAAATTGCAGCTGTGTATTTGGGGATGCTGTCTGCCAAATCCTGCACGTATGAAGGGAATCTGTAAAGAAATTACACGCATGGTTCGTTGGCTTTGTAACTGATCGTGCAGCTGCTGTGATGGGCTGTAGAGAGGAGCAGCCACACTCCTGAGTGAAAAGATCAGTTCTAATCTGACAGTGCATCATTCACAAGCTAGAACCTGCAGTCCAGCACGCTGTAAAACACTACACAGAGACATTTTCAAATACGTATTAACTCTTAATCGCAAAGGTTTGCTACTGATCAAAGATTTCCAGATGTGGGTAACAGTGCAGATGACGCTCTGCAGGAAAGGAGAAAAAGCCCATCATCAAAGCAGATTGGGATCTTAGGAATATAGAGGAATGTTTGTTAATTTATATAGCAATGGTATTTTGAGATTATTTCCCATTAAATATATGCTCATTTAAGCTGCTATCTTGACAAAAGATGTCACTACAGCAAACAATCCACATGTTCAGGTGTGTTACACTGGATCCCGTTCATGACACAACCTCGTAGGGGATTTGAATCTACAGCTGGAACTAAACCAGCCTACACTATGGAGCCACACACCATTACACACTGCAGTTAAATGGAACAGCTGCGCAAATAATGCTAAATACAGGACAGATTTAATTCTGGCACGTTAATATCTTTGTATTTCTTGAATTAATCAAATATGTCTGAAGAGGAAAACATGAATCTGAGAATACTGCACACATTAATTTACCATTTTTTTTTAAAAAGCAGTAATTATATATTTAAATTCTCAACTGTTTTAGTTAAAGTCATGGATTCCTGCAAAATCCAGGTCAACTTCAGCAAGAATTCTGTGGCAGAGGTCATTTTTTACCAAAATTCTTAAGCAGAGCTAGCCCATAACAGCTTTTTACCTTAATAACAACAAACAAACGGGGATGCATACACTGTGACATTTATATAGTTCAACTCACCGCTTAGTAATGAATGAAGAATTTGAAAAACTGCTGCTAGTCAATAACTTTTCAATGGTAAGCCAAAAGTAAATGATAATTATAACTAATTATCCAAATATTTAATAAACACTGCTAGCTAAAATGTCCACCTCTAAGAAACTGAAGCAAACTAGAATCGAATCATTGTCATAATTCGCTTCAATTAGGAGAAAGATTATTGTTGATGAAGAAATATTCATATGACATAGGAAGCTCACATGACAGAGCTACAGGACATCTGACAAAGACGGCTGGGAATAACCGTGCAAGATAAAAAACACTTTGCAGGAAAAAAAAAAAAGCACTTACCACATTGTCAGTCTGGTTGATGCCCAGGAGGAAGACAAGCTCGGAGAAGAAGAGCGCTGCCACCAGGTTCCTGTGGATGGCGTGGAGGTTGGTACGGAGCCTGCGCAACAGGCACAGCAGGATGAAGGTGATCAGCAGGAGAAACAGGGACACGGAGACTGTGGTGTACGTGACGATCTTCAGAGGCAGGACATCGCCGTGCTGTGGAGAGCAGTTCCAAGACAGCGAGTTGGTGATCAGTAACAACCACTAGGTGTTTTAAAACGAAACTGAAATGAGAGAAGTTTTAAGCTCTACCTCTCTTTTGGAAATGTCCATCAACACAGCAAAACTGGTCATGTGGTTACACTGACAGCTAATGTGGGTGTTGTTCCTGTTGAGCACCTCGCAGCCTTTAGAGGACCAGCCGCCTGTGCCTCCGCTCCTAAACACGCCAACGAACACAAGCACAGGTGAGACCAGTAATGTATACTCTTAAAGCCATGTGAAAACAATTCATTTAACTACAATGTATTTCAAATTTAACTCACCCGACTGAGTGGTCCCAGAACACGCAGACGGGTTTGGTTCGCTCCTCTGTCTCCAGCAGGGTGTACTCCAAGATGACCGGGGGGTCCAGGACGGTAGGAAGAGGCTGACCTTCGCTGTGGATCGTGGCGCTCACGATGGCTGTGTTGATCACCGGACGGTTGGGGACTCTGGAAATACACATTGTACACTAACATTCGCATAAAGTTTTCTCTGCACCTTCTGGTGTTCACCACTTGTTCATTCTGAGCAAGAAGTCAAGCACAATAGCAGTAGATGGCTTTCACAGAGGTCAGCCATAGTTTACCTCAGACTCCTGCGGTCTGCGTCGTATCTTTCAGGAAGGAGCTTTCCCAGCGACTTGTACACTATCACCACAGCAACAGGCAGAGGGGCAGGTGGCTCGAGATGGCGGCGTTTCCTATCTGAAACTGTGTGCTCCTCCTCTAGGACAGCTTCTGTCTGAGCTGGAGGGGCAGGAGTGGGCTCTGCTGATGTCAGAAAGAAAGAAGATGAAGCTTTAAAAGCAGAAAAAAATTTAATCGAGGTCTGATTGAGGCATCGTTCCCACCTTTGTTTCCCTGAGTACCGATATTAAACTGTGGGAAGCGGACAGAAGACCCGAGCTCTTTGGGGTAGGCCTCCTGGATTTCCTGGAAGCGAGGAAATGTTGCCCTCTCTGGATTCGACACATCCAAGTAGTCCACAGTTAGAACTGAAATAAACAGGAGACACAGTAAAGACTTGTGTTATCGTTTTTTTCCCGCAGCTGAAGCACAATTCAATTACAGTTTGGAGACTCACTCATGTTTTCAGTGACGATGGTGAAGGGCTTCAGGTAGGTTTTCCGGACATTCTGTGCCAGCGTGCTCGCGTAGTCCTCAAAGTTTCGGAGCAAATGTGCGGTCCCGCTCTCTGTCCTTTGGATTTGGTCCCAGTGGTCCTTGGTGTTGGGATCCAGTATGGCGCTGCCTGCTCGCACCAAGTTCTGGAAAAAACACAAATTGCCAAGCTACGATTGAAAAAGGAATTTATATATTCAAATAAAAGCAGTAATGGGTAAAGTTGTTCACCCAGTGAGGATCAACCAGTGGAGGGCAGCATGCCACCAGTGTTCCCAGTGCTCACATCATATATATTTTTTATAATAATTAAGTGCATAAGGCTACCTCATTAAACTCTGCATCCTTCATGGCGGTGAGATCAAACCCGGCCTGGCGGCTTTCGTACTGCAGAACATAATTCAGAAGCTGGGCGGCCATCTTCACGTCATTGCCGTAGTAATGTGACGTGTTATTGGTGGCACTTTGAAGCAAACGCACAATGGTCTTGGAGCGTTCGCTGTCCATCCTTGAACTGTTGCGGCGGAGATCGTCATTCTAGAAAAAGAGAGTGGAGGATGTAAAGAGAGGGAGAACGGGCAGGTCAAGGTAGGGAAAAGCTCCTCGGGTTCAGTCTAATAAAAGCCCCTGTCTGCTTTCATGCTTATTTCTGTCTTTTATTCACCAGTTTTTTCAGATGTGTGAAGGCGACGGTGGTGCAGTTGAAGAGCTCAGGTGCCAGCCAGCCCTTCTCATCACTACAGTGGCGGATGGCAGTGCCTGGAAAAGAACAAATAACATAAAAAAACAGAGGACATGGAAATCAATTTCCTCACAACTGTTACCAACACATGAAGAGAGAAGAAAACACTGTGGGGAAATTCTGTTCTATAGCATTAAAATTATGCATTTGTGCAGTTACACAATTAGAGATTTTGCATTGAGGTACAAATTTGCAAAAAGGGGCAAAAAGTGTAAGTGCAATCATGTCAGAACATTTGACTGTTCTACTATGATCACATATTTTCTCGCTTACTTTAGAGATTTAGGTTTTATTACGTGTTTGTCCATGTATGTTTTTTAAATAACGTATTTCATATCTTAACTACTTAACAACTTTTTATTGTTGCCTCAAACAGTTTTATTATCTTAAAATACTTTTCTTTCACATGAAATTAGATATGAACTGCATGTTATCTGTTTGTACGGAGGAACGAAACTGACAACATTATAAAACCAAAACAAAATAAACACAATTACATGAATAAATGTATATGCCATTAAATGCATCAAAGGTAATATTAAAAAATCATAGACATTATTGAATGTATAAAAGGCTACATAAAAAACTATATAGTTATATAATTATACAGTCCTGTCTTGCTTTTTTCATTTTGTATTTAATTATTCAATATTTGTTTCTAATTTTAATTTGTTTGTATCTTTTAATAGATTAGCTGGAGGCAACTATTTTGTATGGTAACCAGTCAGATAACAGGGACAAACTGACTTCCCAATAGACTTTGAATAACAGCCTCCTCACTTATATGAAGAATAAATGAAATTTAAAAAAAAAAAATGGGTAAAACAAACATAGCAACGCAAAGGGAAAATTATACAGAACATATACATTTAAAATGTCACACTTTATATATTTTAAATAATTTAAAACACATTAATGATCACAACTAATTATACCATTCATTTTTGAACAGCAATTTTTCAGAAATTTATTTCTTAGTTATTTTTTGATTTTGTTAGTTAAGAAAGATTTGACTGGGCTAGTAAGTAGTATTAAGTACTACTAGTAGTATAGTAAGGATACACATTTTTTAAAAAGGCACAGCAAAAAACTCCAATCAGATCGTGATCAGAACTGTTCTGAAGATTTGCAGCACTTAAATACCTGATGAATGTAAGACCATTCGTTCCAGTCTCAGTGCTTAAATGTAAAACTACACCAAGTTTTTACAGTCAGGTGGTGTTTGGGAAAGTCTCACTGTTGTAAAGGGAGAAATGCCTGCCACTTGGAGCTAAAGGAGGGCACTGAGCAATGCTCACAAATAAATTCCCTATTGAGTGCTGGGAGACAACAAAAAGGGCACCATGGTGACTGCAGTTACCAAGGGAGTAACCAGGAAAGAGGCAACGTTTTACTGGGACAGGTCACTGACCTCGACTCTTGAGCTCACCTTTCTCATACGCACAGTGAGCAAGAGGAATGGTATCGCCGTCAGCTCTTAATGTACCTGACGTACCTTTACACACAAACCTCTACATGATTGGCTGGTTAAAAAGCTCCTCTGGACTCATGAACCAATCAGGGTGCTTTATTGCTGTGTTGTTAAGCCTTGGAGAGTGAAAGACAGTGTGCAGTTAAAAGTACTCACCAAAAGATCCTTCGGGACATTTCATAGCAGCAGGGCGTCCAAATTTTGTCTTGGGCCACCAGATGCCAGAATCAAAGGCCTTTGGGCAGCCCTCATACACCACTGTGGACAGGAGGGTAAGGCTTAAGAACAGTCTTAAAACACAGTAATTACTTTTTATATTGCACGTGGTATGATGCTTAAACTGGGCCTGCTAAAGACAAATGCCAAACTGAGGTTCAATCAGCTAAAAAACAAAACAAAAAAGCATCGCTTTAAAAGGCAAACGTCCGACCCGGCTGATCCGTTTTAACCACCTTATAAAACAGCCAGACGGAAAAACACACAGAAATTCAACCAAATTAATCCTGCAGAGCTGTTGCACAAGCTGCAAGACATAATTCATGTCAGCGTATTTGACAGCCAGGACAAACCAGATTTGGACCTGCAAGCTTGCACAAGCTATGATACATAACTTAGCCAGTGTACTTACTCCAAGCTTCTCCATTAAATACAATAAGAATAATTAAAATAAGGAGTGGTTGAAGGTCTTTTTTTTTTTAAACCAAATTAACTGTGAAGCTGTGTTTAGTCCAGAACAGATATTGTGGCATGAGGTCTATTAAAGGCAGCTACATCTTAGAGTCTTATGAATCTGAAAAAACGCACTAAATCCACTCCAACATTTTGGCTAAACAACAATACTCAGACCATGGATTAGGGTTTCATGTCCTTTAAAAGTCCAAGCACGTTCTCAGCCTCCAAAAGGCTTCCTATTAGGTCAAACAGTAAGCACACTGACATTCATTTTCTGTTCGGGGGCTTTGTCTTCTGTTCATCTCTACTGTATTGTGTGTGTGCAGTCCCGGTGCCAAGTTAGCCACTGAGCCAGACTTGCCTCTTCTGCATGACTGGGTGGTGACAAAGATGCAAAGTTAGCTCGACTGCAGCACCAGCAGATGTGAGCGACACCATTTGTCTCTTTTTGACGCTTTGTTGAAGGAGCCGGACCCAGTTTGTGAACCGAGAACAGCTAGAGTTAGAATGCACCCGACTTTTGAAATGACCTTTTATTACTGTCCCCTTTAGTTATTCTGATCTGACCTTCATGGTGTCCCTTTTCATACACAGTTAATTATTCATGGGCTTCTATGGGACTCAATAAATGTCTATCTATATTGCATCCTGATTTATTAATTTTTAATCCTTATTCACAGAAGTTGAAGTGTACTCTTTTATAAAGGCTAATTAATCAATGATATTTCTACCTTCTCAAATATTTCTTTCACATACCTTCGCATCCAGTGGGAGTGACTTCAGCGAAGGGATTATCGCACTGGTTGCACTGACGACCGATAACTCCTCCCTTGCAGGGACACTGCCCAGTGATGGGGTCGCAGGTTCGAGACTCAGAGCCTATAGGGAAACAGTCACAGGGGTAACAAGCGTCCTCTCCCTCTGGACGATAGTGATTATCCTGCAGGAGGTTTGGGAGAGAAGACACACATCACTGAGCAGGGAGGAGACTTTGAATATTACATGAATTTGCTGCTAATATGAACTAAAAACCCCCTTCAAGAAGAAACACCGTAATATTTGTAAAATCTCTCTTATTATGTACGTATTTACCTTGCAGCGGCACTCCCCGGTGGTCTTGTTGCAGTTTTTATGAAATCCTCTGCTTGTGTCACAGTTACACGGTCCACACATGGGACTGCCCCACCAGCCCTCGTGACATTTCTCTTCCACTCTGCCATTAAAGACAACAGTAGATGTCAAAATCAAACGCAAACTGCAAAGTACAATTACACGGAACAGAGATAAGGGTGTCGTGGCCAAGGCGTGCCCTTCTCTCCTCAACCTCTTTTCTCTGAAGATCAGCATTAGCTCATAGCAGGTTAACTTGATAAGTATAATTCAAGTGATTTGATTATGTGATTATTGTTATTTGATTTGACTTTTGGTTGCTCCGGCTAAACTTTAATAAAATATACTGGAGTCAAAAAGTCTAAATTGTGGACATTACCTTTTTAACCCTTGTGAAACACTAAAGGCGAAAACCTGTGTATTATTGTAACATTACTCAAAGGGTGAGGGGCGGGGCTTGACCAGAGGGCACCCTCGGCAACCACACCTTCAGTGGTAGTAGGACTGACAGAGTCTCCTCCCCGGCTCCATCCAAGCTACTGGAGAATACTCATAGGATCAGAGACTTTTTAAACAGAGAGCCAGCTCCAGACCTTCCTGTACTGGGTTTTGCCTGGTCGAGATCTGGTACCAGTCTGATTCCAGTTAAAGACACAAATCCTCTTTGGGGTTGCATCAGGAAGAGCATCTGCTTTAAAACGCTTCCAAATCAAACATGTAAATCTACCTGCTATGGTGACCCCTGTGACCAGGGTGTGGCTGAAAGGAGCTTTTCTAAAAAGCCATGCACTGCGTGATCTGGTTGTGACATGCTGCTGACTCGGTATCAGCGCCTACAATCAGACAAACCGTCGATTATCTCCTCAGTTTATCACCAAATAAACAAATCTACAGTAAACTTCCTCTACACTTTTAAGCCAGTCACTCAGACACACACGGACTTTCTTTTTCTTCCTCGAGATGCGATCACTGCTGGTGCAATGCGATCTGACGGAGGAAGAGCGGCAGGATGAGGGAAGCAAAGACTAAACACCTGTGGAGGAGCAGTCAAGCATTCAGGGGGAATCCCACATCCTGCTTAAGACAGGAAGTGATGCGTGTCATAGGGGACAGGGTTCACAGGGAAATGAGTGATTCTCGATCGGGGCTGGCTACTTTGCAGAAATGCTTACACCACTGCTCGACTAATTCCCAAATAAATGGCTGATCTGTCCCTCTCTCACTCTCAGGCACCCATACACACACTGTCAGGCTCGGATTACTGACTAATAAAACTCCCCTGAAGGACCGGCAACAATACAGAATGAGAAAGAAACCTCGGTGAACCAAAGAGGATTAATGAGCTTTGTCGGAGGCAATATCCATGTTTAGTCTGGTTTGTTTATAACATCTGGATATTGTGTCTCGCACACAGGTCTGCTTTCAGTCTGCTAGCAAATTGATTCCATGTTATTAACATTTTATTACCATCTCAATTCACCAGAGCCAATGGAAGTATCTGACCTGGAGCCTATCTTCAAAGCTACCATTCAAATATCACTGCATTGCTCCAGTGGCGTTATACAAGTTGTACATGTGGTGTGCAAGAAAACCCTTCTCCCTGCTTGCTCTCAGAAAAAAAAACCTTACTTGTTTTCACAGTACTGGCCGAAGTAATTTTGTCCACATTCGCAGGTGTAGCCGTGGGAGGAGCTTGGTTTGCGGACGCACGTAGAAACGTGCTCACAGGGGTTGAGCTTACAAGCGTCCACGCACTGTTTCCCAAAGTAGCCTGCAGGAAAGACAGACAAACAAGAACTGAATTCAAGCCTAAAGGCGTGAAATACAGATGTTTACGTTCACACACTTTCTTAATAGGCAACGTATTGAGCTTTCTCAACCAACTTATGTATGTTTTTTTGCTTGTGCATCTTACCTGGGTCGCAAGCACAGGTGTGTGTGCTCCAGTCGTCAATGCACTGGCTATTCTCTGGGCAGATGTTGGAGTCGCACGGGTCAGCCAGATCACAGCCGTTTTCCACACGGATCTTCAGGCCCTGAGCCATGTTCACATTGGCCACGTTGTTGGATGTCTCACCCATACGCACACCCTAATGGATAGCACACATTCATGAGGGAGACGATCAGGAAAGAAGGTTGAAGAAGAAATAAAATGCGACATTTAAAGTGCACGCCCACCCACCTGTATGCAGCCAACAAATCCCTTGATGACATCGTTTCTCTCCCCGGGCAAACCTCCAACATGAAGAGTTTGCAGCTTGAGGCCTGGGAGGTCATTGCCGATCTCGACTGACTTCTGCTTAAAAATAAGACAATAATTAAAATTAATACAACCTTTCTTGACTACCTTTATCATCTCTAAAGGAAGACGCCCTGTACCTCATACATGCCGTAGTCCAGAGAGACAGCTGCCATGTATTTGATCTCCTTGCCATCTTTGATGCTTTTCAGTTCAATCAGCAAGTGGTGCCACTCCCCGTCATTGACACGCACTTGAGGAAAGCTCAGGGATGCCACCAATTGGTGCCTCAGCAACACTTCCATATGGACCCGCTGCTCACTCACCTGGAAGGGAGTGTGGGGGGGGGGGGGGGGGGGGGGGTGCAGAAACTGAGAACTTCCCACTCATTTTAGAGGTAGTCTAGAACCTGTATACAAGCTTAAATTGCAAACTGCTGAGGGTGACAATTTTTCCAACAATGCTTCTTACCATGAGGTTGATGGTAGAGGAAGGCCCAGCATTGACCTGCATCAGGGTGCCAGCAGGACGCCGGGTGCGGAACATTAGGCCAATATACCAGGGAACAGCAACAGTGATGTCCGGGTTGCTCCAAGACACCAGTGCCTCTCCGCCAAAGAACTGAGGTGATGGCATCACTGGGAGGGACGAGAATCAGGTCGTACGCACAAACACATTAGTGTTGGAAATAAATGTGTTTAAAAGTCAGATGAGAACTGTAGGAACTACATATGAATCAACGCAGCATTAAGCATAAGAAAACATTTTCTGTGCTGTACATAGCAACCATAGGTAAATAGCAGCAATGACTTTTCTGTAGTTTTTTGGGTTCTTTTTAGCTTTACACCTTTTTTTCTTATTTGTGTATTTGTCTATTTTTAGATATCATTTAAAACACGCAGTTGCTTTAGTTCGTTTACTTCTATAATTTGGTTGCAGTGTTGAAATGATGAGTTTTTTTCCAGCATTTACGTTCCAGCATGTCATATAATTACTACTTTATTCTGGAAAATAAAAGATTACTTCCCAAAAAAATTCTTCTATGAGCATAGTTAAAAAGAATTCTTAAAGTCTAATTAAACTCCTACAGATGCGAGTTTTTATCTAAGCTCTAATTTGATGCTGAGTAAGCAAACAATGTCCTCGAGCTGTCTGCGCTCCTGAGGGTCGATCTCAGTAGGGCACGCAGTGTTTCCACCTCAGCTATACCATGTTCTCTGGTCCCCGGGCTACATACTTCAACTGAAGCATTCACAGATACACTCACACAAAAGCTGTAATTATGAGACAAAGCATTTATTTGTTCATGGTAGCAGGTAACTATCGTGACTTTAGTCTCCTTTGCTGAAGCTTAGTCCTCCGCGAACTAAAAAAACCCTCTCCACTGGCGTAAATTCTCGACCATCTCACACTTCTGTTTAATCATTTTTCTGTTTGATGTTTATCCAGCTGTGTAAAAACCAAGGAGGAACCCACCCGGGGGATTAATAAAGTTTTATTTTATTTTATCTAATCCAATCGAATAACTTTAATCTCAGCCAAACCGATTTACTCATGAACAAATAAAACACTGAAAAAAGCCAAACAATAACATTTTTAGGTTATCTAAGTGACTTCTATATTACGTTTAACCCGAGTAGCGAAAGTCCGCGGCGATCTGAAAATGATGTGCCGGGAGTTGTGCCGTTCTCTGCGGCTCTAGTGACCCTCGAGCTCCTGGTTAGTTATCGAGCTGGTGATTAACAGACGTCTCAGAAAACGTCGAAGCACTTTTGCAAATTTGCAATATCTTGATAAACCGAGCAGATATTTGAAGTTTACACTCCCACATTCTCGCCTGAAAATATGTTAAAAGTTTATTTTGTGACCCAGAAAGATTAATAAGAGTAATTTTAAAACTTAGTAGCGGCCACCATTGCCGGAAACTGGAGTTTGGCTGGGCCGCACTATGAATTTTGGGATATGGTGGGCCACGAAGGACACACCCGACCCATCCGTCAAATTTGGGGAAAAGGAGGACGCATTTGTCGGCTGCATTCGGAGGAGTCTACGAATTTGGACAGCCTTCGGCACGTTGCTGTGACGTAATCAGTCTACAAATGCGGCCTCAGGAGGATGCAGTCCATGAATTTGGACACCCCCATAGTCTACAGCCATGCCATGACGGTGGTCTAAGTGAAATGAAAGCATGTTGGTATTCTAATATGTTAACAGAACTAAAAGAAAAAAAAAAAATTAGCATGCATCTGTTAGCATGCTAATCCATGCTAATTAGTTCTAAAAGTATTATGTAGGCTAACCCAGAGTTTGACTTAATGGTGCTAGTTAAAATGTCACAGAAAACGTTAGCCTCTACGGACCATGAGTACCGATCAGAATTGACTTTAAGTCCTAAAACACTTACAGTAGTAGAGTTTAAATACATTAAGATATTTTAGTCTGGGCAGCTTCATGTCTGGAGTCACAAGCGGTGTTGGTAGCTGGGCAACATTAAGAGAACCAGGTAAAAGCTAGAGATAAAGATAACACCTCAGCTAATATGAATTGCTGAAATGGACTTGTTGATGGTTTCTATTATATATTTATCTGATAAAAATAGTGAGGTTCTTGAAGTAAAAATCCCATTCATATTCGCCATACAGATTCTTATTATGGTCATTATGCTGTGGACTCAAGACTGTTCATTGTCACTGTTAGTCTACTAGTAGACACCTACATCACCTTCTCAACTTATTGCATTTACGTGTTTTTCAGAAAACTTACTCTGACCTTTAGGTCGGGGTCACTGAGATTTGACCTTGTCAGAGATTTTTAGTAGATGCTCCTACGGTATCAATTTGCTCCTATGACACCTCGTTCTCCAGTTATTGCATTCTCAAACGATAATACCCCATCAGCTTTTAGAACAAAAAACATCTATGTATCTGAGGCATTTCTGTCTGTGCATTGCACTCCATCTTGTAATCCAAATATGATCACCTCTGGCTGCAGAAGTCGTTGCAATTGCTACCACCATCTTTTACATACAGTCTGTGGAATGATAGTGAATGCACATTAGAGCAATTGAACCAGGTCTAGGGACGGGTTAAATTTCTTAAAAAATACACACACACAAAAATAGCAAAGTCCAGTAGTTGGTATCAGAACAATCAAACAAAACCAAGCCAAGTGGGTGACTACCAGGGAGATTCTGTCTCTTTGTGTCAGTCTAGTCTTGACGATTTTGGCTCCACAGCAACAAAATCTCACGTTTCTCATGTGGCAGCGAAGTGTGTGAAGCCTCAAACCAAATGTGTCAACAAGCAACCTAGCAGCCAAAACCTCTTCCCGGCTTGCTATGATCCCGGCCCAGTTCAGATACAGGATACTAGGGCCTGGCACTGACTGGGCGGCTACCTCATAGACGAGAGGGCGAGGATAGGTATTCACACCTTTACACATTGTTTGGAACTCGCCCTGAAGCAAGGATTCAAAGATTCAACTTTTTATATAAGAACACGAGAGGGGTTATGGAGCATAAATAATAATACCTGTTGGCAGATAGAGATGTGGATATCAAGATACCCTTAACAAAACCATTACCTTACACTTTATCTTTCAATATTGTTATCTGTGTACTCTGATTACCCATCTATTTACATGTACCTTTTCCATTATAACATAAGCCACTAGTCACATGTTGGCTGAGGAGGCATCAAAGACAGCTATGCGATCAGTAGAGCTGATATCACACAGAAATTTGAAATCTGTTACACTTTATTTCCATCTTCAGTCTGACACTGTGTGTTTACTCTAATGAATTTCCAAGGATGAGTCCTAATTAGCCACTAGTGACCAGTGTTTGTGCCTTATGCCTCAGGCTCGTGCACACACAGCCATGCAAATTAGTGGTAGTAGTGAAGTGAACTTTGAGAGGCTTCCAAAAAACCTACAATCCAATTTTTCCCATTGGAAGTGTTCAGCTTGACAGTGTTTAGAAACATCTTTAGTCCCGCCCATGGTGCTGATTGGCTAATCATTAATTCCACCACAGCTCTCATTGGTCTTTTTAAACTGAAAACCTACCATCACATCACAGATTAATCAGTAAGAGCACGTAAGATAGAAATTTTCACAGCCCCAGGTGAGTGTGTGTTTATCTTTGATTTCAATCTGTGAGTCTGGGTTTTGATAAGTGACTCAGAGCCAAAATTTGATCTTTTGTCCGAAAACTCCACACCTAAGGCTGTGGTGAGTGATTCTGGTGAACAGAGGCTGCGTGAGTCACGCTGAGTCAAAGAAAATGCTCCTTATCCCATGTGATCCCCCAAACATACACCATTTCCTGGAAATAGGTAAACAAATGTACACACACACACACACACAGATGAGCAAGCGGACACTTGCACCTTTGGCCAGAAACACGTCTGTCTATAAATGCAATAATATATTTGATTGATTTTGCAAACTCATAAGGAAGCACAATGGATTTATTTTACACTGGATTCCCAATATCCCCAAACACACTGTCCACTTTTGCTTAAAAACTAACCAAATCACCCACACACATTTCTTACCTTGCTCACAGTTCTTGCCACCGTAACCAGTAGGGCAGTCACAAATGTAAGTGTTCCACTTGCTGACGCACGTGCCTCCGTTTTGACACACACCATTTGTGCAAAAGTCTTTCTTTGCTGGACACCCTGAGCATATAAAAGTAAATAAAATCAGGGGAAATTTAAGCTTCGTTTTTGATGACAGCTTTAAAAGTCGGTTCCAGAAATGAGCAAGGATAGAAACGCTGCAGAGGGAACATCTTAACCTTCTGTGGTGCCGTTGTTAGCAATGAAGCTGCCCATGTCGATGGGCTTGCTGTCGATGCGCAAGTTTCTCATGCAGCCTACAAAGTTCCTGTTCCTGACTGGGAAATCCTCTGGCAGGTTGGGAACCCCACCCAGTAACAGCGGCCCTGTCAAGTCCAGTGATCTGCAAGAAAATGCAGACAGACCATGAATGAGATAGATCAAAACTGCAAAATCTTCAAAGTGGGTCTTTTGTGATCTTTTTCACTTACTTTTAGAAAATGGAGTTAAAGAGAGTAGTTTTGGCTTTGGTGTTTTAGCTGCTCCCTCATTCACCTTCACTATGATCGGTATTTCTGGTTAAAGGTTATTGTTTTCAAAAGCCATCACAAAGCAGCTAAAAGGCAGCATTTCCAAGGTCAGATTTAACGTACTTGGTCATATATGAAGCCGCTTACACCCAGAGCTTCTGAAACCATCAAAATCAAAGGTCTAAAGACATTTACGTAGGACATTAAATGTGAATTTTGTTCTTACGGTCTAAATCAGCGGATCCCAACCGGACTGGTACCGGCCCGTGAGTCGTTTGGTACCGGGCCGCGAGAGTTGAGGCTCGGGTGTGAAATTTATGGTTTTCAGGGTTTTTATCGTTAACTCTGTTTACCCTGGGTCTTTTCCCACGTTGTAGTTGTGTGGCTTATTTTGAATGAAATATTTACGCGTTACCATAGCGACCAGAGAACATTAAGGGGCAGAGAGGAGGATGTTACTCTCATTTCAGGAGGACGCTGCTAATAAAGTTACACAATTACACAGTGAATTCTCGTTTATTATTATATTTACAAAATACCACAGTTTTTGTCTTGGTCGTATCATTTTATTTTGTTGTATTTATCCGCGACACCTTTAAGCCCGTTCTGTGCAAATACTGCCTGACATTAAACCGGTCTGTGGTGCAAAAAAGGTTGGGGACCGCTGGTCTAAATAACATCGCCTGGCTGGGAACATGAAGGGCTCAAACCATGAATCTTCTAGACGTTCAGCAAATCAGCAGAAATCTGCAGGCTTCTTTGAACCAACGTTCAGCCATAAACTTCAGCGCTCTTGGGTGATGTCTTAACAGTTATCTAGAAAGTTCAGATTTTCGTTTTGTTCTTTTATTTAAGTACACAAGAATGCAAAAACCATAGTGTCAGACACTCAAAAGCCCGAAGTTCAACTTACAGCTATGATCCAGAATTCATTTGTATGAATATTAATATAAATATATAGCAGTAGAGTTAATGGGTTTTGATTTTTTTTTCTGAAGTATTGAAGGAATCCGTGTTATGGATATTTGTGAAAAGATATCCAGTACAGAGACTCCAGTGTCAATACAGACTTGTAGGATATATTAAACTAGTCTTTAAATCCCAAAGGTTTCTTTTTCATAAATTTGTTGGGGTTTTTTCCCAGATACTCCTGAAATTTACAGCAAGAAATATTGTTGGGAAATCCCACCCAGCACTCTACAGTTGTGTCAGTGGAGTCATGTTTTTCTGCCTCAACAGGACTCACTCTGCAGCTTAAGCCACACTCTGGATTCTGTCAAGACAGCTTCGAAAGTGAAACCTCTCAGGCTCTCGCCACTTTCCACCACATAAGACGCAGCGGTCTAATTATTCCAGCGTGATCAAATTAAAGCATCCTCAAAACGCCTCTCAGCGTCTGTGACCGGTGCAACAAGTTCCTGAAAGTATGTAAGCTCATTAGCTCCCCTTTGAAGCTTTCTCTCTCGCTTCCTTTCAGTCCCCACCCTCTACAAAGTAAATGGGCCTCAGCATGCAAGCTTTCCAAAAGAAAAGGCACACTGTAAAAATATAAATTGATGAGTGTGTAATAAACACACAGTTAATCCTGTAAAGCCTGCGCTGAGATGAGCTTTTGGTTGTCTGACAGCAGAGAGACCACACGGATGAGCACGGAGATTAGGAGATAAAAGCGGGAGAAGATGGCAGAATGTGAGTTGTGTAATCTGCTGTAATGAAGGCGAAGCCCCCGAGGCGCAACACATTCCCTCATTAGTCTGACTAGTTTGAGTGAATGTGTGTGGGAAGAGGTCCAGAGAGAAAAGAAAGAAAAGAAAGTTGGTGAAAGAGGTTCCCTCTTACTTCTTCTGTCCAATCTGGGTACCCTGCGCGGCGCAGGAGTAGTTCCCGATCTGCTTTCCGAAGCGGATCGCCATGGATATGTCACAATCGTCAATGGCGACCATAGCCACTTTTTCTCCGGACGGTCCAAAAGGGTTCCCCACGCTCACCATTTTAGGCTGAAACACAGAATGAAACAGATCACGGTCATTCATCGGCATTTAAGAATGATAGTGGGGATTTGAGAAATCCCACTAACTGTATCTTATTCCCTGCGTGAGTGTGCTTTGTTACAGTAAATTGCCTCAGCTGACTGAATTTGGTTAAAACGTTTAATGCTCGATTTCTTTCTTTGTTTCTTTTCACACAATGTTAGAAATCTGGCAGGGGCGGCAGCGCGATCAGCGCGGGTCAGCGCTACACAAACAACGTCTAGCTGACTTTAGCGGCGGCGCTCAGGCCTCTCTGGGCTTAAGATGACAAAAAAGCCCATTGTGTATTAGCTCGCACCTAATGATTACAAAGTAGCCTAATTCTTCCATCAAGGCCCGTGGCCGACGAATGCTGATCTGAGAAAATGTGGCTCGGCTTAGAAAATCAGGCCACAAAATCGCTTTCGAGTTTCTAATATCGAACCTGAGAGCAAAGTTCAATGGAGCATTTCCCTAACAATAGCAGCTTTGGAACAGGAGCAGAGTTAAAACCCAAAAGAGTTTCCACCAGGGAAAAAAAGGAAGTGCATTCATGGTTAAAGCTGAGATTTATTTCAAATTCTTTACAAATGAAGCACTCGTATCTTCTTGTCTTGCGTTGAGTGCCTTACAGCAGATGGAGTCATAAGTTATGTCACTCTGCTATCTCTACTAGGGTTATGGTATATTTCTGCAGTGCATAAAGACGGCGGCACTGAAGCTCTGAGATCTGATCGTGGCGCTGTGTTTATATAAAGTTTACATAAGGCTGACAGGCTGAACAATAGCAAGAGAGGCTTTCTAACCACTTAGCAATAGGGGTGGAAATCAGAGAAACTACACCGAAGCGCCTGAAACATCCGGGGAACTGAAGGAGAGCAAAACACCCCCTCAAAACTCTGAGAGCAGGGATCAAGTATTTATTCTCAACACTGTGATATCAGGGTTTACGTGTCTAGTTTAGTATATTTAATGAACCTGAGTGAAGGCTTTATGGTTACGTATGACTCTGCATTATTTTAAGATGAAAAATTAATGCAATAGAAGAGATGAGGAGACACAGATAGAAAGAAAATGTGTGTGTGTATTCTCTGCTACATTAATCGGTGTAGAGTAATGAGATACTGGTGGGGCTGATACAGGAAACAAAAGAAGAACACAGAGGGGGGAAAATGGCAAAGGACAAAAAAAAGGAAGTCCAGAGAAAAGAGACAAAAGAGAAAATGGCAGACGGGCAAAAACTGAGCAGCACAGGGCTGCACTGTCTTCTATTTTGGCTCAGGTGGGCTCCGGTCCAGGCATAACTCTAACCCACAGGGAGGGTTTTTTGATCACGGCCACTCCCTTCAAAATGCCCCATTTCCACAGATTCTACAAAACACACTTTCACACTTTCAATAAGAAAAACAGGAAGCATGGCACGTCTGACACCGCTGCTGTTTTCTTTCTCTTTCACATGTAATCTCATTTGTACAGGCTTTAGGTGGAAACGTCGTGCACACATACACATAGAGACACAGACAGATAAACAGCTGAGTACAGACAGAAAGCACGAGGCCTTATCGGGCATGGTTGAGCAAGGCATCATGGATGAATTCTCTCATTTTTGCCCGTCTAGGATTCATAGAGTGAATCGATATGAACAAACAGTGAAAATGACATCAAAATTCTCCAGAGTCCAAGGACGTGTCTTAACAGGTTTTACTTTCCTTTTCTCCACACAACAAGCAGCAACTTTAACGTTTGAAAAATGAACATGAAAAACGAGCACATGTGCTAAAAAATGGAGACAGCAGTTCCTTAATTGGCCGCTTGGATCTGGCCAATTTAACAGCAAAATAAACACGTTCACAGCCTGCTGCAACAAACTCTTCTGGTCTTTGAGGCTACTTTTCCCATGAAAACCAGCTAAATAATCTTGTCAAATCTGACCGTCACTTCAGTTCGTTGACTTTAAAAGAAGGCTATTGCCTTCAGGTTTCTAAATTTGAGCCTCTGAGTGACAACAGACCAGGTGGATGCTACCACGTGATTAAATTCTCCCCTCCCAAATAATTAGGTGGTTTGGCTCAAACAGCTTGAGCCGAGTCTAAAACCCGAATCACAAAAATGTAAGACCAAGAGGAAAATTAGTGACTGAAATCGTGGGTCCTGCTTTTGTTCCTCACCGTCTGAACAAAACCCAGGCTCACTAAGCTCACTGTAGGCAGGTGACACCCCACAAACTCCAAATATGAACCTCTTGCTGGCTGAGCGCGATGCTTTATCGCTGAAAATCTTCAAGTGTCAACGTCATTAGTAAGTTACGTAAGTTGGACTGTTCCTCCTGAGCGGACATGTCGGCAGCCCGTGATGAGACGCTGCACTTTGGGAAACCTGCTTCATAGCACCACTCAGATGAAGGAGTTAAGACACAAAGTATGTGCTTGACAGGCTCGTGGCTGATTTGACCCTGATAATAACGAGGACCTTTACTGCTTAACCCCGCTGTGAAATATGCACAAAAATGTCCCCTGTGGGCCATTTGTGATTAGGGGCACCACTGGACTCCAGAGGAAAATAAGAGCAACATGTGGCTTTCTAAGCTGTAGAACAGGGTTGTCAAACATAAAGGCATGGGGGCCAGAATTAGCCAGGTGAAAACTCCAATCCGGCCCACTGGACAAATTTGGAAAATATGAAGGAAGAGATAAATTTGGGGCTTTTAACTATATTTTACAACTTTTCTTACTCCACCATGGCCATTCATTTCACACCAATTAAGGAATAGAGAAACAATTAAATAGCAGGGTTTTTTTCACTGATTATACTGCACTTCTTTTTCTTATACTGAGATATTTCAAGGATCAAATGTGTCATTAAAAATCTTTACATTGACACAAGGGGAAGTTTCACTGGTCCGGCCCACTTAAGATCAAAGTGGGCTCTATGTGGCTCTATGATGAGAAATGAGTTTGACATCCCCGCTACAGAAAGTGTTAGCACAGTGTTAGAAGAAGCTAAACAGACCTAGGTTTAAATGATCCACATACACACATTATGTATTTTTACATTTTTAGAGCTGCACCTTTATAAAATCTAGAGTTGATCGCATTCAGATTTGATCAAAAATAAAAAATAAAAACAAGGAAGGAGAAGTAGAAATGATCCGCTTTCTTTCCTCGAGCACTTTAGATAAAATGAGATTTAAAAAAATGAAACTAATGATTAAACAATGTAAATATGAGCAAGCATGGGAGCAGTGCTGGAGAAAAGCCTTTAAAGGGTGAAACAGAAGGTTCTTGACCTGCAGCTGCTCTGATTAACGTCTTATCAGCATCTCTTTAGATTTCAGTGGATGGTGAAATAAAAGCAGGGAAAAAACAACAAAGCTGGGAGAAGAAGAAGAAGGAGAAGAAGAAGAAGGAGAAGAAGGAGAAGAAGAAGAAGAACCGAAACCCGGACTCTTGCAGCTGTTACAGGTGCTGATCACACAGTAAACTCACATGGTATAATGTACACTACATTTACTTGGAGCCTGTGTGTTTGTGTGTGTGTGAGAGAGAGATACTGAGAGCATAAAGAAACATCGACACACACACAAGTGGACGTGCTTTAATACGTGAATGTTTTTGTCACTGTGTAATGCATACTTGCAGCTAAAACTAAGACTCTGCTAATTCATGTAAAGCTGATCACGAGCTAAAGATATGGGTCAGCGATGCATTCTGTGTGTGTGATGTGTAAGCATAGTTCAGAGTTTAAGGTTTAAACGAGGCCAAGCAGAAAGAGTGAACGAACGTTGGTCATGTATCCCAGAGATATCAAAAACATCAGTTTTTGTTAACAGAGCTTTGAGCAACAAGAATGTTTCCGGATCACCAGAAATTCCTTTAAATAAACATATTTTCCTATATTCTGCTGAATAAGACTTGAGACTTCGCTGATTGCCCCAGAAGCAGCAGACTCAGGGCTGACAAAGGCCCCACAAGTCAGCCCCTCACCATAAACTCCCACGCTCAAGCACCAGATGTCGAAAATGGAATTAAAATGTTTAATCAACCGTTTTGGTCTCCGTAGCCATCTTTGGTGATTGGATACTGAATGTGATGACGAGGGTGTGGATCTGACTGCGAAGCTGCACGCTCATTGGCTAAAGATTTTAAAGACTTTAACCCTGTCCTTGGATTGACCATAAATTTAAAAAAATGTAATTAGGATTGCATTCAATATGAAGTCTTCTATAAAAGTCATTAAGAGAATGCAGTTTAGGCCCCACTATAGCTCACCGTGCACTGAAGGGCGGAGTCCTTACTGGAGTCTGCCCTGGGCCGCTATATGTGGCACCCACCCCTCCAATAACACACACACACACACACTTCTGTCCCCACCTTCTGCTCAGCACTGTTGTCCAGTAAACTAACGGACAGTTTACATCTTTTGTGTATTCACTTTTCAGATCCAGAAGTTACATCTATCTTTTACCGTGTCTATGGATGTATCTGTGGATCCCTACTGGCAGAGTTGTCATGTCTGTATGGCATAAACAGCCCAACATCTGATCAAAACTAGTCTACTAGTTGCGCCGAAGTCTGCCATCTGTCAAAGTTTTAGAGTTTACGCAAATGCAAAATCAGTTTGTGCTGCTACTACTTTTGTTTTTATGAATTCCCATTTAAATTGCTGTAAATGTTGCCATGTCTATAACTGAACACTAAGTGTGCCTGTTAGCTTCAAACATGAGCTGCTTCAGGCTTCTCTCTGACCCCTTCTTTTAAAGTGCACTTGGCCCTCGCTTTGAGGGGCCCCATGAGAGGCTCTCATTTACCTTCCGCCTGACTCGGGCCGTTGAGGATTCCCTCTCTCTAAGGTGTCGTCTCCAGGGGTGATAGGCTTGCTGCAGCCATGGCAACGCACTTGATCCCCACAGCTTACCACAAAGACGAGGAGGGCGGAGGGCATGAGGTGATTGGCCGAAAACCCGCGTTGCGCAAGCACACGCACGGATACACACAAGTTCTAGCTTAGGCAAAAATGCAGAAAAAGTGTACACTGTGTGTGTCTGAGGGGGACACTTTCAAGCCCACACACCGTTTTCCTCCCACCAACACAGACGCACACACTGACAACTCCATTATTACGTGCCTGTCTGTCAAAGCCGACATGATAACTTAGTCAGCCCCGCGGCCAGGATAAAGAGCAATGCTGCACAGACTGTTACATGTAGCTCAATGACTGACCCAGAAAACACCTTAAACACTGTCACAATGAGCAACAAGCAACCTGAAAGTGTGTGTGTGTGTGTGTGTGTGTGTGCGTGTGCGTGTGCGTGTGTGTGTGTGTGTGTGTGTGTGTGTGTGTGTGTGTGTGTGTCGAGTGGGCAGGACAGAAGTGGTGATTATGTCCTTGTTCACGGATGTGCTCGGGGAGTATGGAAAGGATGTCTGCAGAATGCGTTTACAGGCGTGCACATTGAGTGAGCGAGTGGCGAGCTCGTGCGTGCGGGAGCGATGCAGGAAGCGGCGAGCAGCGCTGCAAACGTCCACATAATTCACTGGGATCATAAAGGAAGGAGAGCGCACAGTCTTTTATTTTATTTGCAGTCGCCTGAGGAAACGCCATTGTTACTCTGATGACTGGATGAAAATGGATGCCTGAAAATGTGCCCTTGATGGTTTTTGGTGCTTGCGGTTAAACTGTGCAAACTACAAAATAGGACCAAGCGTGTTTTTATTTTCATAAAGTAGCCGCAAAAGAATGGTTTTAATCAGGGAAAAGGCTGGAGCCAAAATAAAGACGGGCACAGAACCAAAACCAACTCTGGTGTTTGTGTATGTGAGTGAAGTGAAGTGATTTTCGATCATGTCACACACGGGCTCGCGTATCCCACCTTCCCTCTGGCAGCAACAAACTCTATCATGTCCACATTACCTCACCTGCCCTGTGGCTGTGTAAACCTAGAAGTGTGAACACACACACACTTTACACGAGGCTACAATGTACCATGTTCAAGAATATATGTTACTGCCATCCCCATCGTCTCACGGCTTCGATCTATCTGTCAGTGTAACAGACGGACAGCAGCCATTGTTGGCTCGAGGCTTTCAAGAGGCACAACCAACATGCAGACGACACATAAGCGGACGCAAGAGTAACTTTATCCTGTTTGGACCCTCTCGAGAAAATTCCTTCCCCCTAGTTGGCAAAGTCAAACAGCCGGTATGCTGACATCAATGGCATTACCTTCCGAATGATGTGTTTTATCTGCTTGTTGTAATGCTTGAGGTATGTCATAGGCGCCTTTTGTCTGCCTCTTTGTCAGCAAGCTAATGCAAAACTACTACAACTAGGAATCGTGAAATTTCTGGTGGAGGATGGAGGATGGGCAAAAGGAGAATCCTTTTGATCACTTTTTTATTTTTTAAAGTTGACCTTGGTGGAAGCACAGTTCATAGGCAGGCTTTGGCTCTTTGTCTTCTTTTGCTTAATTAATAACAATAAACTTTTGCTCTTCTTTTACATTACTTACTTACATACACAACTTTAGGACTCTGCCTGGTATATACATGTACATATGCAATTAGTAAAAATCCTATTTTTTGTTGCATCTTCAACTAGACTTTGGCTAATTATGATCATGTGACACAGAGGTCTGAGTCTGGCCTCTGAGGTAGGAGCTACTGCTGCACAGTGACCATCTAATTGTTATTTAAAGGGCCTCGCAGAGCTCACAGCATAAAGCGATTAAGGATCATCAGGGTTGATGCTAATGTTTTGCAGGAAAAAAACCTAATGGTGCAATAAAAGCCGGATCTGACAGGGATCACAGAAGAGATAAAGAGATGCAGGGAGAAGAATGAGGAGGCCAAGAGGCAAGACAGGAGGAGGAGAATATTTTACTGCAGGGAGGGCAGAGCAGCTATAAACTGTGTGGATTTTCTCTTTCTCTCTTTCTACTTTTATGCCCACCTCCCCACAAAAAATTCCACTGAATCACTGTCTTTTGCACAGTTAATAAGAGGTTTAGGTCATGCTAGGTGAGGTGTGTGAAATTTCCTCCCCTTAGTAACACCCACACACACACACACACAATATTTCACATCGCAGCAGAGTTAGGAAGGAATGTCAAAAATTGGAGAAGGTGCAAAAAAAGCAGACATAAGACAGAAAGGTGTAGTTACTGTATCTCCACAGTCCAAAACACACAATCCACTGTTCCTACTGACCGCTAACTCTGCACAAAACAAACCCGACCCAATAAATTGCAAATGTACTGCATTCATCTAACTTCTCACTACTATTTCATTCTGAGGGCAAATCTTTGAGCGACACAACAGGTGATTAATGATAGCATTTGAAGTTAGATGACAATCTAAACAGAAGCGTGCAAGCTCATGATGATATTTATCATCTGTTATTATTACCAGAGCCTAAGCTTAAAGTTTAGACCTGCCACTCTGATGTTGCCAAGGAAAACACAGCCACTGCTCAGTGGGTGTCTACCCACCTGTTTGTCTGCCTGCCTGCCTAGACTCGAGCGTGTTTATTTCACCTGAGTGAATGCTTATACAGGAAGGCAATGAGAACTGACAGATGATGAGCAACAGCACTGTAACTGTGTCCTTTCTGCTTATGCACTGTTTAGGTATTTGTAAGTAGCAGACTCTCCAGGCAGGCGGAGCAGTGGAGCAGAAAAAGATACAAGTGCTGCATGAGGAGACTCCCTTAGCCCTGGGCAGTATGTTTCTGAGTATTAATCATAAAACTGAATATCATGACAATGTTAGTGCCTACCAAAACTACAAAGCAAAAACCTTTTAATCAGATGTTACACATAAAATTGAACTCCTAAAAAAAAACCCTGACATTGACTTTATTTACTCACTTGAGTATTTTTATACCACCAACTTGTGCTAAATATTGTTTTGAGAAAAGAAGAAAAGAGGCTCAATACATAAAGCTAGACTGAACCATGGAAAGACATGAGCGTACGCATCAACTGTACCATGTGAGTTTACAGCTGCAGAAGCATAGATTGTATTTTAAAGATGGCCATTCCCATGACGATGTCAACCACCAGTTTCTAAAATCCACATGTTGAAGCTTCAACTTTAGCCTCAATGTGGTTTGAAAACTTAACTTTAAACCCATGTTGGGGTTTTTGGAGCTTGGTGTTAGCATATTTACACGAGTACTAAAATACCAGCTAACGCTAATCAAGGTTAGCTAGCTTTAGCCACAAACTGTGTGGGTTCAAAACAGAGATGATTTCTAGTTCAACCTAAGTATTATACTAATAAAATGCAAGAATGCACTCACCTAAACTGAAGTACAAACTGAAGGCACACTATTTGTCAGATAATTCCATCAAAAGTCTTTTAAGAAGACAGCCTTCAGTGACTTGAATTAGTGGATATGAAGCCTTTAGGCAGCATAGCGATCACCCTACAAAGAAAACAAGCTCCTAATTTGAAGCTTCAACAAAACCTAAACAGGTATAGATTTTGTTTGTAAGCCCTTATGTTTATAAGTTCCTGTATTTTATGAAATGAAAATGTTTTGGACCTGGGTGTGCGTGTTGATCATTTTTTTAGTATTTTGGAGCCAAGTGGCCACTCGAGGAAGAAAAATATTTGGTACTTTAGTCTTGCCTTAATTTTTCATCCCTTGAGATTTAAGTTTTCTAGTAAATAAAGTTTCCAGGTCTGAAAAATGACACAAGCAGAACTCATTCAAATAGTCAGGAAATGGCAACTGCTTCAAAAAAATGCACTGAAAGTCTAACTAGACAGTTAGAGGTCGAGTGGATCATCTCCCTGTATTTTACCTTGTCCATAGCATCCTCTTATGTCACACCTACACTCTGCACGTCCTTCCTTCACTACATGAATATTCTCTTTGGTCTTCCTCTTTTCCTTCTGCCTGGCAGCTCCATCTTCAACATCATTCGTCCAATATAGCCACCATCCATCGCCTCTCTAACTTTCTATCTAGCCTGAGCTGTCCTCTTCCACCATGACAACCTTCAGCTTGGCCTCCTGTGTTTTATAAGAAAATGACCCAACTTCTCACCAGATTTATGACCTCATTAAATGCTGTATACACGCTTTATGGGGTAACTACCTTGTGACTGAGAAGTCACTAGTGTCTGTGGATGCAATGCCCTCATTTTCTTCAGATCTATCCCTTTTTTGACATCCAATTTTTAAAAAACAAGGTGCCGATGGCCTCAATGTTCAGTTCAAGTCTTCACAAACTGATGCATGACATACGCATTAGCTAACTTATTTATAGAGTGTTGGAAGAACACTGTGGAGCAATGTTATGACTCATGGGTCCCCCTTGTGTTTATGGACAAACACAGGGATGACGTAATAATCATCCCTTCTACCAGTGACACATTGTTATTGGCACGTTGCGGTAATATCATGCAAAGAAGCAAGTGTCCACAAAAGCAGTGAAGAAGCAGACCGCTAGCAAACATGTAAAAATGTTACGATTTAACTAAATATTAGAAGAAGAAAAAAAACGGCCTTAAAAGTGATGCATGACTTCATAAAGAAGTCTAACAGAAAAGCCAGGTCAAAGCCTTCAACAGCCAAACAACAAACCAAAACCACACCATCTACGACAGCATTTTCTACAGTGGAGACTAGACCAGAGCCAAGTGACAGAGTTAGTCCAGTGGACTGTACTAGAAGCAGAGCGAGGACTAAATGAGACCCAGGCGAAGGGGGAAAAAAAGCCCAGTTGGGGACTAAGCTAGAGGTCAGAGGTTACCTCCTTCTTATTGAGCTCCAGCCAGGCGGTATAGAGAGGGAGCCGCAGAGCTCCGCTGGAGTCCACCAGACTCCACCCGTCCTGGGAGAGAGACACCGTGAGAGAGAGACACTGCATTAGACCTGCAGCTCACAGCCAAGCCTCATCAGCATGCGTGTATGCTCTTTACTCACGTGAACGTGTAATTAGTGCATTTTTTGTGATTCTTTTTATACTTTTTGCTTCTTTTGTATGTGCAGATTAATTGCGTCTTTTCATTAAGAAAAGCAATAAATTATGGAAAAAAAAAAATCAAAAGTACGGTGACGGAGTGCGTCTGAATCTTTGTTCCCATCAGCACAACAACAGCGCTGCACGCGAGATGCCTTCATGCTCCGCGGTTACATTCGCTACCGACCAATTTGCCGACAATAACGACATCCTACTTGCCCACTTCAAAAACACCTCTCCCACCACCTCGCACAATAGGCAACAACTCACGCACTGCCGCCTTTGGACAAAAGCGACTGTGGCAGATTTACGTCACGCTGTGAAATGCAACGCTGTGTGAAGAACAGGTGAAATTTACAGCAGGAAAAAAACAGTGGAAACATTCAAACACGTGAACGTCCCGAAACCCGGCTACCAGCATGTCGACAAAGCCAGTAACACAACAGTGACACAAGAACATGTGCAGCACTATGTGATGATTACAGTAAGTTAGTAAAAAGTGATCAATATTTTTCCTCTGAGGGGGTGTAGGTTTACCTACAATGTTTGAACATGAACACATGTTGCTGTATCGTATTACAGTTGGTAAAATAGCAGCTAAAGGTAGCTAAAGGCACTGTGTGTGTTTATGTGTGATGATAACCTCAACTGTCTAAGGTCTGTGGAAACATCAAGAAGAACAAAGAATAACATGGCCTCTTCCTCTAAAAACACACCCTGACTGAGAATGCAGAGTCTGGGGCTTCACCTTAAAAAAAAAGAGAACTACTTAACCTTTTTTAAAAGCACTTAGTAAAGACAACACACAAAACCTTCACCCATGTCTGTGCAGGAACACGAGATAGCACGCACAGACACAATGAGCCCTGTGCCCTTCATCTGCAGCAAACACTCACACAGAAGTGTATGAGTGAGCGTGACACAGTTAAACACCTAAAAAGGAATGCGTGCCACTCTGTTGTGCGACGGCCACCCGGGCAAGCTGATGTAAAACTGCAACTAAAGGAGGATGGATGACTACTTCAAAACCACTGTCGGGCTCTTTGCAGCGTATCTTAAAAACAGTTATCCGCTGCGCGCGCGCGCGTGTGTGTGTGAGTTCACGCTGCACACCCAAATAAATCCTGAAACATCAACAAAGAGATGGATAGAAGCGCGAAGACGAGGGTAAGAGTCTGTTTATTTTACAGCACAGACTGAGATATAAGTGTTTGGATCCACTCTTCTGGTGACGAAAAGCGAGACAAAGCAAAAATCTGCATTAATATATTTGTATTTGGTCTTTATTTACAGAGACTATTACCAGGAGCCTCCAATATTTTACCCTCTGAGACCTAATAAAATTTCGGTATGCATGTATTTTGAAAAAAGTTGGGATGTCGTGCAAAATGTAACTAAAAGTCAATTAAACTGACACAATATGGAATGGATGAGAGCATATGATGCTATAAACCTGTGTACACCTTTCACCACTGACGGTATACACCAATTATATAAGCTTCCAACTAAATAAATTAGGCACTAATGTACCCCCATACCACCAGAGATGCAGGGTTTTGAACTGAGCGCTGACAACAAGCAGGATGGTCCCTGTTCTCTGTATGTTTTGTTTTTGTTTTGTTTTGTTTTACTTTTCCAACGTTTTCTTACCCTTGTTTCAATGTTTTTGAGCTCCTTTGAGAATATTTTGACAATAATTGCTACGTACATATTGTTTAACAGATAACCAATTACTTAACTGAGCTGAAAAACAAGCAGAGTGAAAATCAACTTTGTTAAATTTAAGATTTGTACGTTTTCGATACCTTCATAACACAAAACCATTTTTTTTAAATATCAAAAAAAGCCTGTCAGTGGGGGTGAGTAACAGGTCTCTAATTAACTGAGAGGTTCAGTCCTGCAGAGGTGGAATGCAAAACAAACACACACACAGCATATTAAAAAACATTTCACACTACGCTGTGAAGCAATTTGCACTTATGTTCTGATGATTAAAACGCCGCCACACAAGCAACCTCGGTGAGTCCGAGGGAAGAACAGCAAAGGCAAAAGTAAGAGTGAACTTATGGCACTCGCTAAGCCTGTCTGGGAATGCTGTCTGCACACCCTAACTGCAATTATCACAGCCAATATTAGCCGGCACGATACTATGAGCATGTCTAACATCATGTGGGAAAAACACTATAATAAAAATACTGCAAACACACGGGCACGTCATGTCTGCAGACCTGGATTTAGGACCATGAGGATGGGCTACATGAAGGTTAATTATAGGTTATTTTTACATTGTTTTAGCTTTATATATGATATAAAATGTTACTAAGATTGTTGCTGTAAATTCCAACTTATTAATCATTTCCTTGGTTCCCTTGTGTAAATGTACTAACCAACAACATATTAATAATAATAATACATGAAATAGAGCCACAGGATTATTGGAGTACAGCATATGTGGGAAGTAGCAAACTTATATTTACTGTTAACACTCTGATAGTAACTAAAGAGGTACCTGTGGAGTTCATGAAATTAACTTTAAGGTTGTAGTTGCTGCGAGGTTGAGTGAAAACCTCCATGCAGGTGGCCTAGCAGACACACAATCACGATACAACTCATATCCTGCCCAGTGTCCTAAATTGCATCATTTCCTGCAACAAGAAGCATCACTTCCTGTAGTTAACACACATCAAAACCCAGGAGAAAACCTCCAGCTGCTCCAGGAATATCACTTCAACACACTTTTTATCTGTGTTTGCGTCTGTGCATCCTGTTTGAGTTTGCTAACACAGTCGGCTGTCCTTGAGTCTTTGCTCTATGGAATCTCAACAATGTCTTTATCCTTCCATTGGTATTGTGTGGCATTCTCTAATAGGGGTACACACATTAGCACACATTCAGAAACACGCACACTCTCGATTTGTCGGCCCCCCTCCTCCGGATTTAACTGCATGCACACCCAGCTTTCCAGTCGACTCTCATCACCGCAACAATTGCAAATCCATGTCTGTTGTCATGCCAACCCTCCCCTGACCTTTGACTTTCAGTTTTTATTAAAGGCACCCTAATTCTTCAGATGACAGCTACAGACACTTGAAAAAAGGGGGCAAACATAAAGTCGTACACAGCTTCACTCGCCTCATCGTTTGACCCAAAAACCATGGTGTGTGTGCATGTGTGTGTGTGTGAGGACTGCGTGAGCGTGCCGTTAAACAATACATTTAGATTGTATGTGGGGCCAACAACCCTGGATTAAGTTGCACCTCCTTGGGACAACTGCTAACTTGTTTAAAGCCAGTGATTAAAAATAAAGCAAGCCATTATCACGAGCTATTACAGGCTTGAGGGAGCTTTGACTTTACTTTGCGTGTGTTGTTTGTTTTCTTTCTATACAAGGAGAAATGTCAGTTTTGGGTTTAAAAAAAAGTTTGCTTTTAACTGGTTGCCCTGAAGATGGCGACCAATCCTATGACTACTTGCAGTCAGTTGCTGTTTGTGACTGAATGGGGTCGAGATGGCAATCGCATGCAATCTGTTTGAGATAAGATGACTGTGTTAAATCTGTTGTCATCTGCATACAATGAAATTCACATTATCTACTTCATTCAGAGTCCAACCAAAACCTCAGATACACATCATGAAACAGAAAATCCCTCTATTAACAGTGACCTAGTTGCTGCAGGATGGCAATTTAACTGCAAAAGGACATCGGCAACCTTGCTTTTATACGGGAATACAACCACAACACAACCTGTTGGTGCAGACTGACTCACACACTGCGTGTGTTTGAGACAAAGACAGAGAGATCCTATGTGAGGCTTCATCATGTTCCTACATACACATGTCAACAGGCCTAATCTATTGTGAGAACATTACTGCTTTCTGCCATATTCATTTCCACTAATCCCCCCGCCAGTGCTTGGAGGATTATATTACCATCAGTCAATCTGACTTCTGATCATTCAGCACATGAGGAAAAGCTGACCCGGTGTCAGCGCTGCAGTCGGCCTTGGGCTAATTTCACGGAATGTGTCGCCAGCTCTGAAAATCACTGGTCTGTATCAAGACTGACAGAAGTGAAACGCACACGCCCCCCTCCTTCACACACACAAATAACGCTTGTGATACTGGGGCTACAAATGCGTGCGTTCGTGTGCTGCCTACTTGTACCTGCATGCTGGGGAATCGAAAAGGAAGCCTATAGGATCAGTAGAGTTAAATAAAAAAAACAAAACAAAAGCAAACTGCACAGAAAGGGAACAAAGCAGGAAATCTGTTCAGACATGGGAATTAATCTCTCGTTTCCAGGGTGGCGTTCTTACAAATACCTGACAACCCCGTGGACAAACAAAACAAAGAAGTCTTCCATGTCAACAGACTGTATCCAGAAATAATACCTGTAGTAGCGATGAGCCTTGCAGCAGCACCGAAGCTGGTTTGAACCATTGTTTCTACAGCATCACTATTCTGTCAAGAAGTTGACAAAAAGGTCATACAACCTCAAACAATAGACGTACAGATGTAACCCAGAAGCTAACACATAAAGTGCGGCAGCCCGATTCATCAGCTTTGATGAATACGTCCCTGTCAAGGCAACCAAACATGCTCAGGGATCTATAGCTCGTGGACACAAGAAAGGCGAGCAACCTGTGAAATGTGAGAAGCTGTGCATTGTAGGCAAGTGTCAGGCCAAGAATCGGGGTACTCTCTTTAACAGGTTGCAAGACCCAGGTGCTGCAGTAATACGACGCCGAGTCAGTGATGCTACAGCTTGCGGCCTCACGTACATTTAGGGAAATCACGAAAGTAAAGAATGAAAAAGATGGAACAATATTTTTTGGATAGCACGAGCACACCTCTTAGCTTCCAAAGAGTAAAGGTAGCACATGCTGATCAGGACAGGATCCATTAGCATCGGGAAGATGGTGCATTAATGCTGTTTCAACTTTCATACACTGGGTTGATGAGTACTCTGTTTTGACAGCAAACGTTAAATGCAGTTATCAAACGTTCAATTTTACAGCAACCAAACACGACACAAAAGCTTGTTCATCCTCAGAAATAGAGCGTTCTCTTATTTCTCGTCTGGCTTAATATTATAAGAACAACGCCTGCAGGGTGGAAGTTTGTCAAGTAACACCAGGAACTGACTGCAATGTAAACCCTTTTAATATAATATTGCAGCTGAAGAGGATACTCAAGCTACACTGCGAAATAATCAAAGTCGGGTTTTTTTCTCATTTAGAAAACAGGACCATCGTGGGAACATTTTAGGAAATCACTTTGAGCTGTGAGTGAAACAAACTAATAATTCCCACGGATGTTGGTGATTAGGAATACCTCTAGACTGCGGCATTATGGAAATATGCTTGGGCTGCATATGGAGGTCATTCACGCTTAACTAAGACAGACATGCTACATTCACTTTAGTGGCCCAAAGGTGAACTTTAACACTTGAAGCCAGGCTATAATTCAGAATTTAGGACTGAAACACAGGGGAACAACCTAACTACACTTTTAGATAATCTCACAAATCACTGGTGAACATCAAAGAAATCCTCTTCACTCCCACAACACAATTCCTGAACTCACTAATCCTCAACCCTGGCTAAACACACTATCACCCCAGTATTATGGATCGCACACCAAAACAGGAAAAAAAAAATCAAATTCAAGCACAAACTCTTCTCTCCCAACTTTGAGCCAGGATCCTTTGTTTTAGTGGTGAGAATGGAAAAAGTTTTCTGGAAGAGGAGGGAAGGAAACACGGAAGCGACCTGACTGCTTGCATTTCTTACCTTGTTGTAGTAATGGAGCTGGACTGAGTGCCACTGACCGTCACTGACTCCACCCGGGACGTAGGGAGCCACTGTGGTCTTTGTCTCACCTGCATGAGAAACAAATTGTTATTAGTTAATTCTGCAACTTGATTTGTGCACATGACTACACGGGCATGCTACTTCTCGATTTGTACACAAGGGCTTAAAATAATCAAATCAAATTGTCAATCAGTGTCAAACTGCTTGCTAAAATTTGCAAAGCGGAGCTGCTTGCAAACATTAGCAGAAAAGGAAGGAGGAAACCCCCCTGAGGATCTTTTATTTATACTAAGGCTGTACTCTCTTTCTTTTAAAGGTCAAAAGTTTTACCTCGTTGTAACACGATACATGGATCACTTCAATTTTTAAAACATAAACCACTGGCTATTGATAAGTTACTAATAAACATTCACTGTGTCTTATCTTGACATGCACGCACACCACACAGATCATAAATCAACACGCATTAGTCTGCAGCATCAGTGATTCTCAGTGTGGAGACTGTAGTGCACAACGGCACCAGATTTGCAGAGGGTTTACCCTGTTTGTCAAGGGCAGGAGCAGCCGGGGCACACATCCCCTGCTCTGGGAAATCGGCAAACAGCGCGGCAACATTAAGGACTTGAGTGTGTGTGTGCGCGAGTCTTTGTATAGAAAGATAAGGAGCAAACACGATTAACTGATGTCCTACTTCGCCAATGAAAAGCACAGAAAGAAAATTACTGCGACTAATCCTGAGAGCTTCCCTCCTACTCCTCTCATTAAACGTGACTCATAATTCAAAACATTTAATTTGATGATTCATGCGTCGAACGTTTAGATATATGTCAGTTTTGAAGCAGGGCACAAGGACTTGGCTTCTCTCCCGAACAGGCTTCACCCAAAATAGTCATACTGAACTGGATTCCTCCCTGTGCGCGACCATGGGAAAGTAGACTCAGCTCGGAGAACATGTGTTTGATCTGCATTCAACAGTTACCAGTTGTAACAATGATGCTGGGTGTGTGAGCACACTTGAATGAGTTTAAATGCGCTAATGTTTGTACGAATTGATCTTTCAAAAATGTTTAAAACAAATAAGTTGCCACTGTCGTGCTGCTTATGGACCTTAGCCATCATGGATTTTGTGGTGGTGTTTTTTGGCCAGTTAGGTGTCACCATTAATCAGTCCTTTCAAAATAAAACACTCCTATCCTTTAAAGCATCATGTTTGACTCTACTATATTTGGATAATTTGTGTATGCACTAACGTGCATTTGTCAAAATAAAGTGGAGATAGATAAGAATTATGTACCTACGTCTCTGTAAAAGTCACTTTAGATAACGCGCACTTACGCCATATTAATCTGCTTATAATGCAGCCGAGAACTGATACGCATCAGTCGCACACACAAAAGCAGACGATCACGCATTACGGGGCCTAACCTCCAGAGAAGGTGAGCTGAATCTGTTCAGCGATGATCTCCAGGGCGATGAAGTCATGTTTCTCGTTGAACCTGCCGTTGTAGAGGAGCAGAGCGTTTCTTTCCCTGGTAGCAAACCTGAAAAAAAATTTTTTTGTAAAGATGATTAACTTTGATAAAAGGAACTTTCATATATGTGTCATAGAAAGGGCTGCATGAATTACAGCTGTTTTTCTTTACGGGATGCTCGTGTTTCCCATCACATTTTTTAACGCCTCTCCAACTCAAACAGTGCAGGACTGAAAGGTCGAGAACCTTGCAGAAAGTTTTATGACGAAAAGAACCGAGGCGTTCTTGAGGAAAAGTCACTTGGAAAGGAAAGGAAGGATGTGTAAAGCACAGAGGAAACGGCGCTTCTGAAGTAGACGGTGCATGACTGTGTCTACATGTGAAAACGACACAAAAGACCTGGCAAATGAGCCAGCACCTACTTGTGTGTGTGTTCTACGGGGTTCAAAGTTCAGATGTGTGTGTGTTTGTCTGTGTGTTTGGAGTGTAAGGTGAGGGCAGTGGAGTCAGCCGGCAGATGCTAGTGAGCCCAGGAGGGCAGGAAGTCAGGATGGCTGAAGCCAAACACTGATAAGGGAATCTAGGAAACAAATCACACAGCCTTTCCTGTTTTCACCTCACTGGCAACCTTTCTCACCGTCACTCTGTCCACAGATTTACAAAATCATCTCACCTATTACTGGTAAAAATGAGTTAAAGTACTTCTTTTTGTAATATTTACAGTACACCTGTTTTTCCTCTGGCGGTTTCACTTTGTTTTAAAAAGTGTGAAAGGCACAAATCATAAATCTTCATGTTCAGATGTACTGTGTGAATTATACCTTGGTTGTTCCTGAATGTGCATCTCTATGTACGTATTCAAGGAGGTGAGACACAATGGAAAAGTGCATGCATGTCTCAGCACGTCCCAGCTGGCACACTTAAGTTTGCTGACTTCCACTGTGTTTAAATTGCTGCTTATGACACGCACAAATGCTCACAGGGTGCTGAATTTTAAATAGTGACACTAAATTCTGAAACCATTCGGAAAAATGTCTTTTTCCATAGTTATTCTCAGCTGCAGTCATTAGCATGTCCAAGTAACTAGCTATTATCAGGGATTTAGCTGAAGTCATATTCGTTTATCATGTATATAATCATTGTGCATCTATTGGCTTTACAGCTGCTCTGATCAGAGTTAGCTGGAAGCAACAAAAAGTAAGGCAAGCGTAAAACTGTGATACTTTGCTAACATTAACGCGATTAGCTATCAAGCTAAAGCTGCTAAAATTTTCTCTTTGCTTTTTTAGTGAAATCATCACTAGGGTTTTTATTTTTATTTGGAATGATCATTTATATTAATTAAAATAATGTGTTTCCACACATTAGGCTACCTGTTAATGAATGCCAGAGCTGTTTGGGGTAAACACTGCGTGCATTGGGATTCAATACTTCATTATACACAGGGTGTCATTTTTTGATTTATTTTTTTTTATTCCCACAATATGATCCCATTTGTTTTAACTTCATCATCCCATCATTTTACTACTGCTGTTTAAGAGTGGAAACTACCACTTACTAAGTAAAGGAGAAATTAAAGGCAAAGGCATGAACTTGCTGAACTGCAGGTATACACTGGGGTTGCTGTCTGTGGCATCCTACATTTACCAAGAACTGCTAAGAAGGGCATCTCTGAGTAATGACTATTTTTGTGAATCTACTACAGTGGAATATTTATTAATTCTGACAGCATTTATTGCTGTTGTATTTTGAAGTTGTTTCAGTGTAAATACTGAAGTTAAATTGGCCATGTAGTGATAGATGGAAGGGGAGTTTAATTGTGGGATGTTAAATAATGTGTACTGTAGCATTTTACTGTGAGTGTCAGAAAAGGAAAACATGAGGCTAATTGAATGTATTCATTTTATATATCCAGGGCTGCACATAAGTGGTCCGCAGGTGCGCATTCGCTGTCAAAATAAAAAACGCGCACCAGATAAGAAGTTGCAACGCGTGTTTGCGTACGTCAGATTTTCTGGAGGAGGACAGACATTTGTTTAGAACTATTAAAGATGTCAAAGAAGTAAGCTCCTTTAAGCAATTACTTTGGTGTTTCTCCACCTCCAAAGAAATGTCAGAAGGAGTCCGAACCGCAAAAGAAGCGTGCATTCTCGGAAAAGTGGTTGCAGGAGGTGAGCTGGCTTCAAACAAATGATGAACGCATAGAGATGTGGTGCAGAATATGCCGTGAAAATCCCACTCTAGCGGACAACTCCTTATGTGGTTTGCGTTTTCAAATTTTATATATATAAATAAATTTGATTTCATAGAAATCACCAGCTTAAGTAAAGAAAACGTCCTTCCCTCCCACACTGATCTGATATTTTTGGACCATTTTTGGTGCTAAAAGGTTAAACAAACTTTTCTGCGCACATGGCAAACCCTTTGTTTGTTTGTTTTTTCATAAAGGTGTGGCTTTTTAGGCTTCCTCTTATCGTGAGATCTCTTTGTGCAGCACTAGAGCGTGAGACTGAAGGTAAAAGTGTGTTTTATATGCCAGATGTGAGAGTTGGCAACCATGCTCCCATAATAAACTGTATGTGTGCCATATAAGAACAGTAATCTTGACAGTTGTAATGGTGATTAGTAAGCAAAGAGGTAGACACAAAAGATACCAAACTTACATGAAGGAGACGGTGAAGTGGAACCTTTGCCGCAGGCCTCTGAAGGTGATGAAGGACTGTCCAGGAAAGCTGCGGGTGGTCATCTCACAGTAGGGCTTCTCATACTCCCCGGGTGGACACTCGCACATGAAACCACCTGCAAGCCTGTTGATGCACGTACCACCATTCTTGCACACACCTGGTACACAGCGGTCTGATGATGCATTAATCTCACAGTGCTCGCCTGCAAGAAAAAGAGGGACCAAGTTACACAGAGCTGTTCTGCATCTTTTTTACTGTGAGAAACATTTTGCTGTTAATTGATATGGCCTGTGTTTCTCAGCTGCAGCACTACCAGGGGCGGAGCTAATGGGGGTTCTGGGATGGCACTGGCCCCAACACTATGTTGACATTTTAATGATATCGTGGATGCAAATTGTTGACTTCCTCAGTGCATTACTATGAAATGCATAACTAAAAATTAAATAATATATTATGAAAGCTCTTGTGTCAGCAACAGATGCAAAATGAAAAATTTTGAACTAAAGCTTGCATGAGATTTTTTTTTAAATTTCCCATTCTTGCTGGTGCTTGGTCCACCCCCAAATGCAATATAGCAATGATAATAAATGTCATCTGATTGTCTCATCAATTTGTTATCATTATGTTATCTTTTATGCGAAGCGCACCTTCCACAGTTGACTGAAATACAGACCTCACTCAGCCTTAAGGAATCCAGTTGTTTAAACAAGATGCCTTTGACTATCAGCAAAGCACATTTATTCAACTAACATGCACACGTTAAACGTGGCATTAACTTTCTGTTGTTAAAGTCCCTCCAAAAACATCAGTTCAAGAAAGGCACGCCTCCCTCCAAACAGTTAATAACACTGACAAAACCTTGTTTACTGGTCTTTTCTGAGAAGCACACTTCTTAGCCAGAAGGTAATTTGGCCATGTTTGGAGAGAAGAGAGAGTTTGGAAAAAGAGTCACGGTGGAGGGACAAAGACTGCAAAAAGAAAGCAAGCTGACAGGGATAAGACTGCTGGCTTTCCTTCACTAAGCTCAGTGCATGGCTAAACTTATATTTAACTGCACTTTTAAACTTGTAAACCGAACAACGATCAGATAACAGCTGATCAGTTAAATACCTCTTAGAGTGATTCAAGGTTAGGAACAAAAGAAATCCACTTTTGGATGAGTGCATTCCTGTTTGTTTTTACCATCCTGATAATAAACCTTAGGTTAAGTCACTTTGGCAACATTTTCTGATATGCCCGCAACTAAAGGCATAATACCCCTGCAATTAAACAGAATTTTGATATAATTTATTTATTTAGCAAAGGTAGGCACACTTAAGGCTACTTAAAGGTAGGTACACTAGAAACTACCTTTGGTTTTTACAGAAAACAAAAAAAATAACTACACTAAATTTACTAAATTTAAGCACTTTATTAGCAGTGTGTGATTTCATGTTAATTTTGCAGAAAAGCAAACAATAATTCCCCATCTTACATCATAAATACGCTGTGGTTTTTGGGGTACAGGGCATGTTATGGAGTGGATTAATCTTGCCTTTTTTACATCTTTATTGTTTTACTTCTTGGCTAGCAGTATCAGCGAACATGTTAAACCTGTAGCCTCAACCCTTTTCATCCATCTGTGGCTGCTTTGCTTGGCTTCCTGTTCGGAGCTGCTTAAGGCCTGGTCAAACTTACTTGACTACCCATTGGTCATGAGGTTATCGCTACCCTCATACACTTCTCCTTCTCCTTCACATGCTAACTGCTTAACTGAAGCTGCATGGTGGTATCAAATACATGATATATTACATTATCTAATTTAATTTCGCAACAGGTCCGGGAAGGGAAAATTCCTCTAAATGACCATGTGGTTTTAGCTTTTCCAAAATCAGCCAACTGGCCCCAGCTTCCTGGCTCTGCTCATTTAAAATTCCTACGTAAATACGCCAGCAGGCCTCTTTCCGACTGTAATGATATTTGTGATAGGTGCCACCGCGTCCCATTCTGCGTTTTGTGTCAATCTGATGTCTAGACAAGCTCTACTCTTCCAGGGCACACACAGACCCCCAAAACTGCACAGCTTGGAACCAGGTAATGGCCCTTCTCTCCTCAGCATAATCCTTTTTTCCTAGGGGGAATTATAAGGATCTGTTTCCCTGTAATGCAGGAAACCTGAAGAGGACAAAACAGGCCTTCCCCTTGTCATCAGCCCCATAATAGTCCCTGATGGCCCTTGAGTATCAGGAGTTGAACTGTGACCTTCAAAGAGGGGACACCGAGATGTAGGTAAAGGAAATATGATGGGTGGGTGGAGAAGATGGACATGGGCACAAGGAGGAGAAGGCGAGAAGCAGTATGAGTGACAAAGTCAGATATAATCAGGTAATTACTTGAGATAAGATGGAGGATGAGAAAGAGAGGGGAGGCAGAGCGTCGGGAGACACAGAGGGGTGGGAAGCAGGAGGCTGTCAGAGCCCGTTTAGGCTCTATTAGGTAGAGAAGAGTGGAGACAGTCAGGTATCAGATGTACAAGGGGGAAGTATGGGAGGAAGATCACTGATATTCGGAAATATTTTGCAAAGTGCTTGAATGTGAATGATGAAAGGTTCCGAACTTTCCCATAGCTCATCGACTAACTGAGTAATGAGTTACTTTAACACTTGCAAAACACTTGTAATCTCAGTATTTGGAATATTTAGCTCTGCACTGTTTACGTCCATGTTTGAAGTCAGCAGGCAGCTTGCTGTGTTTTGCTAGTATACTGCTAAACGTCTCATAATTAAGATCCTGCAGTGGTTACTTTGTTTTTAGCAAACAGAGCTTAACGTTTACCTGAAGTAGTTTTTCCTTTTATTTTAGACCTCTTGTGGGAAATGTGCAGCTGTTCGTTTGATATGCTCGATTATTTTTAGACTTCACGATTCAGTTTTTCATGCTTTGTACCACTTTCAAAGAAATATAAAACGTTAGGAAATTCTCTTCTGAAACTGACTTCATGCAATCCAGCAGGATACACTACTCTAGCACTCTTTTTGCAGGATTACCCAGATCATTAGTAGGATGACTTCTCATTCAGACTGATTCAGAATGAAGCAGGAGCCAGACTCCTTACACGAACATGCTAATTTGACCATATTACCCCAGTGCTGAAGTCACTTCTCTGGCTCCCAGTTCAATACAGAATAACCTTTAAAATCCTTCTACTGGTTCATAAACTCAATGATCTGATCCCCCACTACACTGTGGACTTTCTCAGTGTCTATAATCCAGCGCAACCTCTCAGGCCATCAAGTGTGTTGATGGTGCTTTCAGTTACTGCGGTGTTATTCTTTGGAACAAGCTGCCCTCTGACCTGAAGTCAATTACACTTGTGTCTTAATTCAGAAGAACACTTAAACCTTTTAGTCTCACATTTCTTTTACATTTCACTGTATGTGCGCATTTTAGCTTATATTTAGATCTTTGTAAAGTTATTCAGTGTTTACGGCACGGAGTTTATGTGTAAATAAATACGCTACATAAATAAAACTGTTAAAAAGTTACAGGTTAGAAAAACAAAATAAAGATGAGCATAAACACGCTGAGATGCTCTGCAGTGCCAAGATGGATTACAGAGATTAGTTATAATTCTCTGGATTTGTCCCTACAAGTCATTCCTTTTTTAATTATAACTTTCCCATTGTTAATAGAAAAATATTGATAGGAGCAGCTTTGAATTGTACTGATCTGTTGAGTCTTGGTGTGTGACTCACTGATATATGAGGATTAACAGGCAATTTGTTTACTTGCCAGTACTCTTTACTCGTCAAAAGAAATTAAAGCTACTGTGGTTTTGGAAAACAGGTGAAATGTTATTTCAGATGAAGCTGGTCTGACTGGTGTAGTGAGGATTGTGTACACCCCTTTCCAGCAATACATTTCGTGTACTGTATGCATGTGTGGAAGCAGGTGGCTTTACCTGCGGTACTACAAAGCATGTCCTTTCTGTACTGGGGTCAACCTCAAGCTACAACAATGGGCTGTGAGACCTTTTACAACCCGTCTGTGCGGTTTAGCAGCTTTGCACAGGTTATTTAAACTGTTATCACAAACAAAATGAGCTCTTGCACATGCTTATAATAGACTTTTCATATGGTATTGTTGTATATGTGTAATCGGGGATACACAACATAGTTTAGGTAAAAAAGGCAAGCTGATTGACAGCTTTGAATCACTCAATACCTTCTTCTTTGTTTATTTCTTTTTAACTCACCTGTGAAGTCCTCCAGGCACTCGCAGGTATAACCGCCCTCTCTGCTCCGACACCTCCCGTTGTTCTTGCAGGGCCCTGAATAGCAGAGGTCGATCTCGGTCTCACAGTATTCTCCGGTGAAACCGACCGGGCAGCGGCAGCGCAGCCCGTTGATGGGGTGGATAGGTCGAAACAGAACCGTGTCAGAGGCGATGAAGGGAGGGGAGCTGTCAAACTTCAGCACTGATACACACTTCATATAGTTCTCGCAGGGCTCCCGTAGGCAGATGTTATCATCAAACGGCAACACCTGAATGGAAGAAGGAATTTTAGCTACATTTATTTCTTCTACTAATGCTTCTGATGTTTTTGACCTCAGGACTGTGCGTTACCTCTTGAGTGGATATGAGCCTGAGTCGAGTCCTGTGGAGGTAGATCTGCTCCTGCAGCTCCTCAGATGGGAAGAACATGCCTTTACCAGGAGCCCCTCCGGGCTGCAGCGCCGAAAAGGTTACGTTGAGGATGGAGCCTTGGACGTCGGTGTCGTTTTGGATGTTAAACACAAACACTGCTTCCCGCTTGGTGGAGAGTACATCCGCCACTCCCTCAAGAAAGAGGCTGAGCAGGGGAGATAGAAAACGCTCCTGGGACATGTTCTCCAGACGAACCGTGATGCTGTTTGTCAGCATGTCATCAGTGATGATAGTGACCCGCAGTGTGCAGAGGGCAACAACACGATGGATACCATCTGGAAAAAAAGAGGAGGAAGATATTTTTCCTTTACTTGCGGAAAGCTCCAGATTACAGTAAAAGTCTAACAAGGTAAAAAGTTCAGAGAAAACAATGTACCTTTTTGGAATAAAGAGCCCTCGGATATAACAAGCAATGAAGTGAACTCATACAAAGGTATAATGACAAGCAAATTTACAGACAACTGCACAAGGAACCCAACCACAGTTTACATGGTTAAACTTAAGGCTCACAGTGATCTTGGCTCACAAACATGAGACACAATACCAAAACTTATTATCAAAACAGAAGAAGGTCAGAACAAAAGTTGTAAGCCAAAACATTCAATTCATTTTTTTAATATAGTACCAAATCTTAACATCAGTCACCACAAAGTGCTTTAAGGAGCCGACAATTCCCGAGAGAAAACCTCAAAAATTAGACGGCACACTAGGAGCAAGCACTTGGCTACATTAGAAAAGAAAAACTCCTTTACATGTCATTTTATGTAGACTTTAACACAGAAATAATTTTACCTCCTGAATAACTTCACATCTCTTCTCTCATTTCTCTCCTGTCTCTTCACCCTTCATCTCAAGAAAAGTCAGGAGGAATCACATCTGTTATCTCTGCCAATTCCAGTCTGTGTTTATCTCAGACTATCTTCAGGAAGTCCAAAAACTCATCTAACAACTTGTATTTGAAAATAAAAAAAATCCAAGAGACTCTTTGAAAATGTATTTATTTAATTTTAAAAATTGAATTACTCTGATTTTGGACAGCGGAGGACAAAATCGGGTATTTATTTTCTTTATTTATCTTATTTATTTATTACTTCCAATAGTGCTAACATACTACACAGGGCATGAACAAGATTTTTTTTTTAATTTTCATTGTAAGTGGGCTAAAGTACTTAATTAAAAGTAGTCTAACATAAATGTAAATGCTGTGATTTGATTATTTTAATAAACCATGTAACTTGGATGGATTCAACGCTGGCGTGACCACAGTGCACACGTCTGCTGTTGCTCACAGTGGTCCAAGGGACGCTCAGGGAGTTTGTGCGTTCGCTCAGACACGTGAAAAATTAGAGGGAACATTGCTATCAAGCCTTTTTTCGCAATAGTTAGCTTGCTAATTAGCCATCATCATATGAATTCGTAATGTTTCTCAAAGAGTAAACAGCAGATTTACATTCCACTTACATTCTGGTACAAGTTTATAAACCGTGGGGCGGGATGAAAACAGGCATTGTATTTTTTTTCATCAGATAAAATGACAGTCATCCATGGCTAATTTTATTAGCAATAGTTAGCCAGCTTATTAATGCGCAGCTAAAAACTCTGCCCTTCAGGACCTTTTAATAGTTCTTAAATGAGAAGTTCACAAAACTGTTTTCAAAAGCAAAATGAATAATTTGTAATTTCTCAGGTTATTGTGCCTGGGAGCCACTATTAAGTATGTCTCAGCTACATGGAGTACCTTTAAACCACATTGTCTGGACCCAATCCCAAATCTGCACTACTGCTTGACAGCTTGACTTGTTTACTGTGTAACACTTTTGCTGCTAGATTGAGTTAAGAAATTTCAAGTTGGTGTAGACTCAATCTTATTCAAGCCTTGACTCGGAGTAATTAGATTAGTCTAGGATTGCCGCCCCCAGGGTCATGCCTACTTCTTGCAGAGCTCTGTTGCTTATGAAGGGAAACAGAAGGCTCTTGGCCTGAGTGAAATACAGCAGGCAACAGGTGGTGGGGCCAGATGAAATTTGCTGGTGGGGGATAATACTGTTGAAGCTACGAAGGGAGATGGGTCGCATTGCACAGCTTTGCTAGTCCATGAGCACATGAGTGTGTCATATGTGTTTTCGGGTTCACGGTGAGGTCCGACCACAGGTGCCCTGTCACTCTCAGGCTTGCATGAGATCACTTCTCAGGCACTTAAACTCTTCTCGCACACATGAAGATGCACAGATGTCAGTCAGAGCAGGGTGCGGACAAGCGAGTTCTGGATGCCTGCTAACCAGACTGGAGGTCATTTCCAACCACACACAGATGAATAACTCACAATGGGAAGCAACATGGGGGTCGGCTACTTCAAAGCAACTGAGAAACTGCTACGTTGGGGCTCCAGGGATTGTAAGGGAATCATCGGCGGCACGGATAAAACAAAACAAACACACAAGTGTAGACACACATTAACGTCACTCTGCAGGGCAGTGAAATTACACAGCAGCTGCTCTTTATCAGACTGCTGTAATGTGCTGGAATGGAAGTGCTCATTCAGCACAGCACTAACAGGCTAGCTGCTAGAGTAGCTGCTAGCCAGTGTGTTTATTTCTCTAAAGTTTTCAGCACCTGCCTCTCAGTGTGTCTCTGGGAGGACAATGTTATCTCACTTGCTGCAAGAAATCCATCACCTGGTATGCTTGAATACACATATCCTGCACAGATGCAATAAAATATAGAGAATATATGAAGTTATCTTTTAGGAACTGATTTTCGACTTTGATTGCTTGATGATTTTGTACACTTCCAGTGCCAAGTGAAGACATTATACCAGAGAGGCCTAGCGGCATCATCAAATAACTGCCTAAGCATACATAATAGGTGTAGACACAATATTTTATTGTTTTCCCTTATGGTAAAACAGGTAGATCTTTACAAATTGTTAGCTTCTTAGACCGTGTGAGCGGCATATGAGCAGTAACACCAAAGAGCGCTGTGGGAGCCTGGCACTGGGTCTAAAAGTGATGGACCATGACAGAAAACATAATAGAATTTGTAAGGCAAATCTCACATTGGCCATGCACTGACGGATAGTCAATCGTAATCGACACAGTGTGACAATTCTGCGTTCATTATGACCTTTTGGCCAAGAAATAATGCAAGAACAAGTATTTACATTTTTAAAGGTTTCACAAGGTGTTTGTTTCCTTTGGTTTTCCAGAGACATCTCAGGCCAGGCTATTTATAGAGCCCACCAGCTGCTAACATGGGATCACACACATGCAGAGGATGGGCTGGACTGTGGAAAGGGTGTGTCACAGGCAGCCGACGGCATGGAAAAACACATTCTGCGTAAGTATGCCACACACAAACTCACACACAGGCAGACACACCACAGTCACACATAGGTGCCAACAGGTCTGCAATGTTTTAATAGACAACCCTCTGATTAAAAACAAGCTAGCAGCATGCAAGCCGTGCTGCTGGCCACTTTGGATGGAAACAGTTTATTATATACACGTTCCCTTATCTTAATTAGCTGGCAATATTCTGCACTGCTTGATTGACTGGCTAAGTTCAGTAATGATAGGCAGCACGTTCAGGCTACATTATGACTCACTTATTGCACCTTTACAGTCTTACAGCGTCAATAAATATGAAAAACACAGATTAGAGATAAACAACAGAAAAGGAGACTCATCAATGGGCCACACATGCTTTGCAGGTGGTGAGGTCTGCAGAGGTGATAAGACCTGATAAAGAACTGTGAGGCAAGCCACACCGGTGACAACTGACCACACACACACAAACAAACACACACACATGGATGTATACACATAAAAACCTTGTGTCGATCGACAGTCAGTGTGCTTCCCTGACCACATTTTTCTTAAAAGTAGAAAGGCTGTCTATCTCCTTGAGAAGACCCCAACAATCAGATGATCCCCTATGAACTGGCACTCGGCGACAGTGGGAAGGAAAAACTCCCTTTTATTAGGAAGAAACCTCCAGCAGGATCCAGCTCAGTAATATTGCAATAAAGCGGCTCGACTGTTTGTTGTGATTTGGCGCTATAAAAATAAAATTGAATTGTACTGAATTGTTCCCGCTAACTCACGCACTCTGTGTTTGTGGTTGGCGCTGTCATGTCAAACCCAGAGAGCTGACACACATTGTGGCCAGCTGTCACCGTGACGGTCACAATGTGTGCAAAAACAAACAAGATGCTCGCATAAATGCAAACGTCTGTGGTTGTTGAAAAGTAGAAATGTGCTTACGCTGCAGTTCAGCTTCACTTTGATTTACATCAACCACTAGTAGGTAGCACTATTAAGCCTTACAGTTTGAACCTGTGCTCATGAGGTCACACTGTAGTCCCTTTCAACTCTGGTGGCAACTGTCTGAACAGTGTAAAAGCCAGCGCCGGTGTTTAGTCAGGGGAGGGCGGGCAGTAAAACAACAGAAAACAAACAAGACATTTGTATCTGTGGCAGCTTTCAGAGAGGTGACAAGCCCACCAGAGAGAAACACACACACACACACATTTCCCCCCATCAGCCCCCACTGAATTGTAGATGCTAACACACGCTTTCCTCTCTAACATTAGAACGCTATTTTATACATCTTTTCATTTTAGCTTCCCCTCTGAAGATAAATCCATCCTGCTGGCATTTATATTTATTTCTGACTAAAGAGAATGGCAATTGAGAGCTTAAAATGTCACAACCACAGGGGACGTGCCCTATTAGAAAAGACGGAAACCTGTAAGGAGACGGGGGGGTTGTGAAAATTCTCTATATTCCAGCACAGTTCGTTTTATAGGTTGTTCTTTAAGCTAATTTTTCCCTTCAGTTTTCTCTTTTTTTTCTCTTCTGCCTCTGGTTTAGAAGAAAAAGTTTAAAATTTTTGAACCAATACAAAGCCTGTAACCTTTACTGGCTTGCAGCCAATCACTGGGCTGAAATTCAAACAACAGCCCCTCCTTCTTGGACACACCTGAACACCTTCAGCCTATCAGGAGGGGAAAACAAACGCCAAGCTTGACTTCAGAGGTGATCTAACACAGAGACTCTTTGAATAAGGCAAGCTGGCAACGTTCCACCCTCTCTTTTTCTCTTTTCCGTTTTCTTTTCCCTTCTTTTTCCAGCCCACCAATAGGAAACGCTGCCCAGAACAATAACTTTCAGGTGCTCTGAACTGATCTTTCTCATCTTTTTGCTAGTCCGCTCTGCCCTCTTTATGTGCTTCATTAAAACGTTTTAGCTTTCCTCAAAGGAAGCCTTCCCCTCGACAATAATCTACAACTGTTCTGTTCGTCTGTCCAGCAAGATGTCAAGTCTCCTCTCGTTTCCTCTCTTCTTCTCTCTCACGGCAACCGGCGCCAACATTGGATCACATATCAGCAGCCTGCAAACACACGTACAGACATCCTGTATGCTGAATGTGGAGGGAAAGCACACTGCAAAGAGTAACTTAGGTTAGCTCAATCAATGGGTCATCAATCAAAAGACTTAAAGCCAGCATAGCAGAAAAAAAAGATGAGCGGAAAAAGGACATTTGTGAGGGCAGGAAATGAATGAGAAATGCCTATGCAGCACAGTACCACCTGAAACAAGTGAAAGAGTGACCCTAAAACTAGAAATGAACTCAGTTGGACTCAGTGTGCAAATTGTTGAAAATCAAAATCACTGTTGCTTTCTACATTAAAAAAAAATCACATTTAACTATCACATTTGAGCTCAGCAACCTTCGAGCTCTATAGGAACATATCCAGAGTCGAGTCCCAATGGCAACACGTTGGTCTGCAAATGTCTGCATTTGTAAATTGGATAGCAATTATTTGCAAACTTTCAACAGTCTCTCTGAGAGCGATTGCTCTCAGAGCAATCCAGGTCAGACTGCAACTGTTAGCAGAAAGGTTGCCTCCTGTCAAGTGACCTGTGCAAACACTTTGCGATCGAACGTGGTCATGAATGTGCACAAGCTGTAATCCATCGCAGAATGTGAAAAAATTCAACTTAAACACCAGACGCCATCTTTTTTTTTGTAGTTGCAATGAGGTCATTGTCCTATTTTTACTCGTGTGACTGATCCATCAGCTTGCTCTGTATTAGGAAGCAGCTTTGTCAAGCTAAGTGTCTCAAGTATTTTTTGGTTGAGCTGATTTAATGTAAGTTTGCTTGGCTAATGTTATTTCAGGAACACGGTACATGAGATGAGCCCTCGAGTTCATAGTAGTCTCAGACTATTTACAAGATAGCTTTTATTTAGTAAAATTTGGTGTCCATGCACTGATACAATTAAGCTAAAGAAAATATGCTGTATCCCCCGCCCTTTATTATGCATCCCATAACAAAGCATGATTTACAGTTAAATGTTTAACTATGACAAAGTGGTCATTTTAAATGCAAACATGGGTTAACCAGGGGTTAACTGCAGGAATGTCACAGGCAGCAGGTTAACAGATACAGAAAGAAATAATAATTTACTGGTTCTAAGAAAAGTCTGTTAGGTCACATTATAACAGTGCCTTTTCCCCCCTCCCTGACATCTCAAAACAACCTAACCCTAACTTCATGCAAGAGGTTAAATTCTTGCACTCTGACAAAGTGATTTCTGGAGGAAGAGCACAAAAGTTCAACTGCAGCCAAGCATACCTCGCTATCACAGCTCTCCCCTTCAGCGCTATGGAGCTTCACTCTGCAGCCACTCGCCTGCTCATGAGTTTGAGTGTTTTCTCTCATATCTGGAAGCACTCAGCGAAAGCCCCTCTCATCTCCTGCCATAATCTGTCGGCCATATTTTTTCTCAGGTATGCCTATTTGATCAAAGTGTTGCAGAGAGAGTGAGGCTAGGTTTTGAACCCTCACACTGACACGTGGCGATAAAGCTGACAGGAGAGCGGCCCTGCAATCATACGGACAGGGGGGAAAAGGGAGGGAAAGAGGAGAGAATCTCTGGACACGGAGACAGTGAGAGATAGGGAGGAAGGCAGTATTATACCACATGTTGTTTCACATGCAGTAGTTGAAAGGGAAGCTGATTAACTGCAGGGACGGGGTTATCTTGTAGCTCTCAGGGTGTTACACAAAGCACCTTCCATCCTTCTCTGACTGTAGTGACCATTAGTATTCCATCGTATTAGTACGATTCCCTTTCCTTTAATTTATATCGTTTCTTCAAGTTATCAGAAACCCCCTAAAAAAGTATACAAAAGACTCCATTCACCCCTGCACTGAGTGGTGGAGTAGGGAAGGGGCGTTTGTGAGGTATGGGTGTTGGGTGGACGGTTGAGCGCTCAGGCTGTCAGAAAGATAACATCCTGGCCACAGCCGGAGAACAGGTGGGATTACACGCAGACACACTGACTGAACCAGGATCAGTGAGAGAACAAATCAAACAGAAGGCAAACAGGTGGGATGTCAGAGAGAATGAACTTTTGGGTCCCACGGCACAAATGTACAGCTCACATTAGAGAGCCCGCTTGCTTTAAGCTGCCCACCAGTTCAGTGGTAGTTCTCTTTTGGTCACAGTGACAACGTGTTTCCTTTGTTTTTTTGATGACTATCCAAAAGTTACTCTTAGATGAGAAATAAACCATGAAGGTTCCACTGTCCACTTCATTTTTATCTCTTTTTTGACCTGTCCCACTGTTAAGATATTTGTCAGCAGATATCTTCCAGATAGGGAAGATATCTGTTACAGCCTAACTCATTATATAGCATTATGCTATAACACATATAATGCCAGTGTAGACTAACTTAACTAACTAACTGTACTTTTCAAAACCAAAACCGGTACTTCTTGTTCTCGACTACTGTTGGTACGTACTGAGTAGGGTTGTCAAAAAAATATTCACTTTAATACTACTGATGCTAAAAATTATTATTGGATTAGCATTAAAGCATTAAAATGATAATGTTAATGCTGCAGCTAAGGAAGAAAACGTTATCAGTACAGCCTGTTTTTACACAGTATTAATTTAACAGAACACAATTATTTTTCAAGTGCGACTTTCTTTAAATCCTTGATTGAAGCCAAGAAAGCAGCAACTAGACAGAAACAGTGGCAGCAGACCTTACCGAACCAATCAGATTAGCACTGAGATGTGGTGCCAAGACACCAGAACCGCAGGAAGTAAACAGATCTGTAGCTTTATTGTTTGAATCTTTATTTTAAAAGATGTGCCTTTTAATTTTGCATAATTTCCTAGGTATCAATTTCAAGTTTGAAATTCTATGTCTCATGACAAACTTATTTGAACCATCTGTACACATGATTTAGTATCAAAAGAACAATTTAAAAAAAATGCATAACAAAAGTAGCCACATAGCCCCATGTCATGTCCACATTCAGTAAAACCACCTTTTTTCTCTCCTAAAAATAAAAATATTTCCAAAATTGGTTTTATAATATATTAAAAAACTTTTTTCAAAAACTGTGAAATGCTGGTTTGGGTACATTATAAAGTGGAGTGGAGTAACACTTGAAGAAACACCTGTTGTAGACCAACTTATTTTCATCCCAGGGTGTCAGATACTCTTGTTTTTGTTGTTGTGTCAGTAACACAGACAAAGTTAGGGACAAAAATGGGCATCGTACCCAAAAGTTCATAGTTTTATCCCATATAGTGTGTCATATGAGTGATACCCGATGCTGCATCTGAGAAGCCTAGTGACGTCTCAACACAAAGAAATTAGAATTTTTTTTCAGATCTTTCGTGCCAGTTTGATCTGTCCTGTTGAGTTTTTTAACGCTATTATAACAGATGTTTTCTGATCTCAGCATTAAGTCATAAAAACCGTGGTGAACAATGTTGGATTAAATTTTATATACTCTTCTTCTTGGTCCTACCCACATATCTGTAAGGGTGTACTATGGGGGAAACTCCCCCTGTATAAAACCTTTGACTTGCCACACAAGGGAGTTCAAAAGCTCCCACTGCTGTATCAACTACTCCTCCACCTTCACCTTTAATCAGAATGGACTTTCACAAGCTCTCCACAAGTGCCCTTAGTGGCAGTGCTTAAGCAGAGCACTCAGGGGCATCGAGTGCCAGGCCAAGAACCCACCCGGCTAGAATATCTATGTCCCATTTAGGATCCCTGGGAGAGAAGGGGTGAAAAGAATAGAAGCCCTGTTCCTTCCCAGACAATGCTAAACAAGCCCGGATAGGGAGGCTAGACAATGAAAATGAGCCCAAATGAACGCCTGGCTTGATTTTGTGCCTGAGGGGTGACTGGTATTAGTGTACTTGTTAGCTCATCGCCTTGTAGACAACTGCCATAAAATGGTAATTAATCACAGGCCAGGAGTGCAGATTTGGACATGAAATTGAAATCAAAGATTGAGCGAAGAAAAGGCATCCGGTTTGTTGTTGTGACAAGATTCTTGATGATACAATCATTACCTGGTAGTGACTGACATCACATTCTGGTGTTAGATTGAGAATACCCTCGAGATGGGAGGATGGGAAGTGAAAAAGAGGAGGGAACATTTTGGGGAAACAAATTTACTCATCCACCCAGTGTAAATCAATGAGACATAAATTCTTTCTCTTCAAAATTAGGTAGATGTCATGTGGCGCTTACCCTTGCCTGGATCACACAAAGTCAATAATGACATTTAAGAAAGCCAAACACCAGTTGTGTTGCACAACATTACGACTGGAGGAAGCCCAAGCTCGAGAGTGAGCTATCACCCAACATTAGCACTACAAATGTGCAGGCAATCGAAAGTGCTATCAAATCTCTCTCAGTGCAGCACTGCTTTTATAATTGATTTTAAAGCCCTTTTAAATCCACTTAGCTGAGCACTCTGGGACTTTGGTATTTTAGTTGTCTCTGCTCTCGATCTGTCTTCCCAAGTCGTCGCTCTCCTCAGTCAGCTAATCAACTTAAAGCCCTCCATTTCAGCTTATTACAGGTTCAAAGGTCACAGCTTCCAAGCACAGTCTGGCTATGTTTTCACAAGATGATACAAGAGCAAATAAAAGAAAAAAGGAGAGAACAATCCCCTATGGCAAAAGTCTGAGCAGTTTTACCCCATTCTGAAGGTAAATTAACAAGACAGAGAAATGATCTGGGAACTGGTTCTCTGTCTTACTCTAAGAGACAAGTTAATTGATGACTTTATTACAAATTGCCTGTTATTTTCTATTATTCATGCAGTCTCTTCTAATCCAAAGGTTAACTGTCACATGGTTTCCTCAGGAGACCTTCAACTGGTTTCACAGATAGATCTGAGTGCTAACTTATCAACTGTACAATAACTTTGTGGTACATGTTTTAATAAATTGGGAAACAAAGGAAATTAAATGAAGAAAATAATAACTTCAAACACTTCAAATACTACTCAGATCAAGTGCTGAGATGTATGGCGAAACAGCTTATATCAACTGAGGCAAAGAACACATCGATTTAAAAGCTCTGATATAAGTCCAAACTCTGTTGGGTGGATCTTAACATCGTATAACACTTACAGTGAGCATAATTATGGCCTGTCATGACTAGAAGGTGAAAAGAATCCACTCGAAAATAACGTCCAGTTTTAATTTACATAAAACAGTTCCTTATTTAAAAGAGAGCAATGCAACAGGGTTGGGTTACAATACAAAATAACATGTTTTTAACAGGTGTCCTACCAATTACCAAGTGTAACAGCAACAGAGTGACACAATGTTTACCAGTGAGCATGAATGTTCAGATAGTTTCGGTGTGCTAGATTGAGCTGCAAACTCAAGAAGCGATGATAATAGTAACTGAGTTTTTACATAAAATTACTTTTTATCTTGTTTTCATCTTCAACCTGTTAGTCATATTTCATATTATATAAAGTCCAGTTTCCTCAAATGAAAATGCCCATGAACAATGAATGTAGCATTTCTTTGTGAAAGTAGAGAATTTAAAGAAAAGCCTAAGCCACAGCTATGTGCAGCGTGACTTCTTGCAAGTCATCCAATTTAGGTTGTTGTACTTATGATGCAGGACGTCGTCACCACAACTCTAACAGGCCTGAGTTCTTCAGTTCTTCCTGCAAAGTCAATGTCAGCCAACTCTACTGGAAAATTTCATATGGAAACAGACGTTTAAACTGCTTCAGCCTACATACAGTTGCTGCAAGCCACTTTGCAACCCTCTACCATTTCATGCTAATCACGCTGTTTCTGACTTGATAACTGCCATGTTATTTATGGGATAATGTTGCTGTCCTTTCTTTTTTCCTCTCCATATATGCACATGGAAAGTCTGGGAGGTCCCAAAACAGAACCACGCCACCAAATATGAATTACTGCAGATGGAATAATATTCATATTTTAACCGAACTTGGGCTCTACAAAACAGAACAGAAATAAATAAAACAAAAAATTAAGTTTTTTTATTTGACTTGATGCAATACATCAAATTAAAGATATGAATTGTTGGAATTTTGCCAGGCTATTAGCACAAGAACCATGGATACATTTCCTTTGATTTCATTTCATTATGTTTTGCAGTGAGTTCTAATGATCTCCTGCAATATTCTTTTGAGCCTGTTATCAGGCAATTCTAAAAGTCTATCCTTTGATATGATAGTTTTGGTTTAAGCTTGTCTATATTAAAGTTTCCTACCTTTCATATGTAAAGTAGGATATGGGATGCACGCTCACAGGCGCAGACACATGCAGTAATGGTCTTCATGGACAGGGATAGCTAGTAGCCACTGATGTATCACCATGGCGAAAGTCCCGTCAGTCTGTGTGTGGCGGCTGATTAGTATTAGCAGTATAAGATCTTTCCAAAGTCCCCATTCAACAGATCACAGAAAAGGTGAAGAGTCAAATGGGCCTTTCTCTGTTTCAGTGGAAGGGATCACTCAGCTATGACCAGGAATGTGTGTGTGTGCATGCAGACACACACACACACACATGCCCAAACCAGAGCTCTTGCTCTGCCCACACAATCTCCTCACACACAAACATGTGCTGTCACATTTCAAGCAGCCAGTGCAAACAAATATGATTATACACATATATGAATGCAAAAAAATTAAATCAGATTAGCATTTATCTAATTCCCAACAGCGCACACACGTATTTAAATGCACATGCTGCTCTTCCTCTCATGCACTCTCTATCAGTGATCCCAATTTGATAAGCTGACAGCAGACAAATAGTTGGTTTGGTGGGAGGTGCACGCTGATCAAAAGCCTCCCAACAGGTCGGCTCGCACCGCTCTCTTAAGAGCTACCCAGCCATGAATGGCCTAATAGGACCCACGTATCCGTTACACTGACACTAGATCCCGTCTTTCTCTCTGCTTCTTTCGTTAGTTGCTGCCTTCCCTCGCTTATCCCATCTGTCATCCTGCAAATCTGTATGTGTTATTCAGTTTTATTAGGGATGGTATTTGAGTAAAAATTTTAAGATTTGAACTAGTAAAGTATTTTAGAAGAGTACCCATAACATTTAAAATATATTCAAAGACATAAGATAATGCTAAAGACATAACATAACATAATCATCAACAGATTTTTTTTCTGGAAATTTTTTTCTTCCGTTTTTATCTCTTTGCATACTTTTCTTTCGTTGTCTTGTTCCAACTCTTTCTGCTTTCCTCCGTCTCTTTCTCTCAAAGGAGGTGTCGGGTTACAGTTATTGTTGGTGCTGGTTACTGATAAATAGGGTGCCTAGTTACCAGCCAACGCACGATTGGCTCTTTTCAACAAAGCGCAGAAGGAAAAAAAAGAAGGGGGTGGGGTATACGAGGGTCGCCCAGGGAAACCATGAGACTTGTGTCAGTTTAAATAGAGAGTCGGGCAAATCTTGGAGGCATTTGCGTGTGACTGTGTGTGTGTTCAAATGCATAAATGTGAATACGTTTCGCCATTACCGCTAGGACAAAGCTAGGGAGACACTGACCCCTCCAACGTCCCTGAATACCGCCGTCAGCACCTGCTGAATGCCCGCTGTGTACCCCATCCTCCCTCCACCCCTGCTGGCATTAAAGAAGCCCTGTGCCAAAACTCCACCCACAAAAACACAAGCTGCCAGAATAAAGGGACAATAAGAGTGAAGTGATCTCATCTGAAGCTTAACTGTTATCACGAAAGAAGTTCACACCAATAGACATATAATACTGAAACCTAAGATGCCAAAAAAGGTAAGTGATAAATGGCATTTTATGCAGAGTATAAATGCTGAAATTATATGAAACCCATTCTTCAATAAACACTTGAATATGAGGACTGAAGCTCTCGGGTGCACTAACTAAAGCTTAGTAAAGCTGCAACTTAAGGTTAACATAAAATGCTCACACTCAGGTCCATTAAAACAGATTAATTTGCTATAATGTTCAAAACCATTTGAACATTATAGCATATGCATTACATAGTGATGTAGAAAGGTGCAGAAAGACCACGTGGGCTACAAATAAGACAAAGTTTGCATTTAGGAAAATGTGTTTTCTGTAGGAGAGGGGATACCTATGTTTGGCATGTGCTTGAGACTTTACAGCTTCATTTTTTATACACAAAAAGCCAAAGTGCACTAAAGGAAAGGGGAAAAACCCACAAAACAATGACATTCTTTGGGTAAAATGCCCTGACTTATTTATAATTTTAACGGCTAAAATTGATCTTTCAGGGATCTTTGCATACATATAATATTTTATCTCTGACAGCTTACTTATTAGGCTAGTTTTTTCTTCAAGCACACATATCCTCCCCCTTTTTTTAGATACCTGGACCCCAAGCAAGTGGCAGGATTGCTAGTTACAAGGATGAAAAGAATAGCTGACATTCCTCATTTGCTGTTTTTACCAGGACAGGAAAAAGCAAATCAAACATGAGGGAATAAAATAACTTTTCACAAAAGCAGACTGCTATAATTGTTAGTTTTCATTCCTAATTAGCCACAGTAAAAATGTCTCATCCTCTGTTCTCCTGTTGAGTGATTGAGGCCTGGAGGTTTGCTCTCAGCCCTGCTGTCAACTTCAGGAAGTCTACAGAAATATTATAAATTGTTAATGTATTAAGCAGAACTTTGATGCTGACAGTTGAAGAGTGAAAGCTAACAATTATCAGAAGACAGCACCACAAATGCTGAGCTATCACAATCTTTAATGGACTAAGGTGTGACCTTTGAGATGCTCAGAACAAAAATCACTATGGTATATATAGTGATGGTATGCAGTTACCTCTCTTTATTGTAGTTTTTAATCTAAAGTGGTATGGAGTGGTATGCATACATAAAACAAGAAGTCTCATTGCTAGCTTCCTTTGGCTAACTCCCCTGACTGACCCACAGTAGCAACATATGCCGTATATCAGCTGTTAGTTTCTGCTAGCCAGTTGGTCTCCCAGCCAAACATTTGTTCAATCAATGAGTCATTCATGAATTCTATTTAGTGTTTAAATAAGTCAGCAAGGCAGCAAGTGAAGCAGTCAAAGCTCACTGATTCATTCATGCGTTCAGTTTATCAGTTAGTCACCAGCAAACCAGCAAGCAGTCCAAAACAGCGCTGAAACAGAGGCAGATGTCTCACTGCTGCTCGGACTCATCCGGCCCACCTGGAGCTGCTGGCTGCCAGCTGATCTCTTGATGTTTCTATCCTCCCCTGGCCCCGTGCCGCCACCCATCCGAACCACATCTGTGACATCTTACTCGCTCTCATTCTTGGATTAAAGATAAATACTGCGGAGGGCAGCTTGGGTGAATTTTTGAACCGACTGCTGTTTACGTTACATGTCCGTTCTTTATTGTCAAGGCTAATAGTGGGTTTAATTTCATCGTGTTTGTTTTTGTTTTGGAGTGGACATCTTTGCTTTCATAACCAGAGAGAAACAAAGAAGCACGGCACCATTAAAAGCTTTTGAACAGAGCTCTTACTAAGACTACTCTCTGTGGAAGCAATAAGTAAATGCAGCCTCGATGGGGGCTGCAGAGGGAGAGGGCTAGAGGAGCGAAAACAGCAGTGTAACAAAGCAGTACGGTTGAGCGGAGAGGAATAATTCCTTCTCACCAGGAGTTTCTTTGAAGTCAGTAAAAGAGGGAATGTGCGGGTAGAAAAATGGAGATTGCCCCCCTAATCTCTTTCTTCTCTCTTCCCCCCTCCTATTCTTACTTTACCTCATTTCACTCTCTTCACTCCAACTCTTATCGCCGCCAGAACTCGCATCCCTCTCCCTGTATCACTCTCCTCTTTTTCTTCTCTTAGCTTCATTTTTCTCCTCCCTTTCTCTTCTCCAACCCCGGGTCACTTAGATGTCACTGTATTGTACTGGCTGACATGCATGACAGGAACAGTGTGTGATAGTGAGTCAGCTTCAGGAAAGAAAGAAGGGGTGGTAGTGAGAGGTATTAGTTTCAACAGCTTACCTGTTGAGCATCTGCTTACATGTCTACTGTATTAGACGGTATAACAACAGTACAGTTGATTTTTCATTTCACTGGCGTCTGCTATTAATGCAGCTAAATAACACTCTAGGGCAGGGGTGTCCGACTCCAGGCCTCAAGGGCTGGTGTCCTGCAGGTTTTAGATATTACCCTGGGTCAACACACCTGAATCAAATGATTAGTTCATTACTGGAGAACGTCAACACATGTTGAGGAGGTAATTTAGCCATTTAAATCAGCTGTGTTGGATCAAGGACACATCTAAAACCTGAGGCCTGGAGTTGGACACCCCTGCTATGGGCCTAGGTCATCAATAAATGGGCCACATTCTGGATCAGGGCCCACATGCTGTTCTTTACAGTTCTTTATAGTAATCTATACAGTATAGTATGATTTATAGTATAGTAAACTCACCTGTGAACTGTATTAAGGTTGCTAACACTGACCAATAGTTGCTAGCTGTCTGCTATGTATCATCTCAGTGTTTAGAAATCACTGTATGAACCTCTCCACTGACTTTTTGCCTACTTTGATTGCCATTCTTGTAGTATATTATTATATTTTAGCACTATTAGATGGTATGTGTGACTGGTTTACCTGTACAGGCTATGGATTCACCTTTGCTAACTAAGCTGGCTAGTTAGCTAGTGTTAGCTGAGAGCTTTACCCTCCATTCCACCCTCTCATCCATATATATGGTCACTTTTCTAAAAAAGCAAGATGAAGACTTGGGGTTTGAAAACAGCAGTCCATAAATCAGTGGATGACATCACCCCGTAAATACTATCTGACATATATACAGTCTATCTGCGTAGTCTAAGTCCTTATATACTCATTGACTGGAAATTAGCAGATCTAGGAAACATAAGGTCATTGGCTGCTTTCTGATTAAACACATTTCCTTCTTTCCCTCATCTCATTTTTCATTCTGTCATTCATTCAAAACCTTAAGGCAATGCTAAACAAACTAATAACCACATCTCGGCAGGAATCTCTCCCTCACTCTTTATTCTGCTACTCTCAGCCCCTTCCTCCTCTCATGGGGGATTTATTAGGGTGGGGAAACAGTAAATTATGACTTTGACTAAGCTTGCAGAGACACGCCTCGACATCACACAGCCATTTAGCCGACCCCAAAGAGACAAATTTTAATAGTCCAAAGAATTACGGCCTCAGCACTACACCTCTGTCAAATGCACTACATCATCACTCTTGAAGAAATGATTGTTATTGAAGTTTGGAGGTTGTGCTATGACATGTTTTAATGCATTCAAACCGAACGAGGAATGGGTTGTAGGTAAAATAAGAGAAGTGTGATCACTGTAATAACACTCAGGACCTTAGGGTTTTCTGGTTTGTGTGTGTGTGTGTGTGTGTGTAAGCATGCTGACTGAACAGTAGGCGGACAAGAACATTTTATAAGGCGTCTCCATTGTTTCTTTGGAACAATTTACACAATTATATCTGCATTTCCTGAAAACACACTACGTGTATGAAGATAAGGATGACTGTACATGCACACACAAGCACGCACACTGTCAAATTATGAGGATGTTTCTTGGTTTTGCTTACAGGTGAAGTCATTCCTGTGGTAAAAGCTGGAATGCTGAGATGATTAAAAAAAGCCAGCGAAAGACATCCAAACTATGCCTGTTGATCCGGCACTAACTACAGCTAACAAGATGTTGCTGAATCAAAGTGGGAGGTCCACATTTTAAGACCAAAAACCAAACAACATTGAATTTGCACAGTTGTAGAAAATAGTGGGCAGTTGTATCTGTATATTCAGCCAGTATGTCTATGTCAGAGAGAAGACTGCTGTGGTCTGCAGTCATCCACACTGGTTACAGCAACCCTAGTCACAGTTATTAACGTATCCATAGAATGCCAGATATTTGCTATATTTGCCAAATGGTGGGAAAGAGTGAAAGATTTATTGTATTACCCTTTACAACTAGTGCAGCTGGGACTTTTAGAGAATGGGATTTCTCAATCTGGAACGTTGGGATTCCAGTTGGAATATTTAACAAGATTAACAGTTAAATATAATATGTCATCTGGTAATGATAACTAATAACAAGTAACTAAAGTTATTAGGATCCATACTTATATATGGGCTGATATTAGCTATCTGCCATGGTATCAGCGAAAAAGTCAGCACGAAACAGAAGAAAAACATTCGAGTCATTAAAACATTTGCATCCCACACACTCACTTGGCAAAATGAATTATGGAATAAAAACGTATAGCTGTGCTACGTAGCAACAATGTGAGTGATCAAGAGAAAACTACAGAATACTGCTGTGCAACACATGACAGCTCTGAGGTATGCCAGTGTGTCATACCTGCCCAGAGCTCCTGTCATCGCTTTAGTAATAATAGGCCATTTCCACCTTATCAGCCCTGCAGCTTTTTGGACCCCACTGACTGAAGAAAAGGTACAGAGGCGAAGACTAGACTGACTGTATATGCGTTCATGTTAGTGTGTGTGTGTGTGTGTGGCAAATGATGATCATCACTAAACCGACTTCCCCCTGAAGCAAAACCACAACTAACCACAGCACTGCTCTCTCTCTTATTTTATTGATAACATCTCACAAGTCTGATGGGCCTTGAGTCATGCCAGTCTATCCTCGGAAAGCACACTATAGATCACTTGGGAGTAGAGACATCATAAAGGTACAGATGGTCCTCGTGTGTGTTTGTACACAAAATCTGTGGGAAAGGTGTGCAGCGGAAAATGGTAGGTTTGTTTCGACGTGCCTTTCCTGACCTTAAAACACACCTCGTTGAGCAAATAAGAGCACAAAGCAACACAGCTCAAAGAAAATCTGTGTATTTCTTAAAGAGCTTAACAATCAGGCCAACTTATGGAGTCAGAGTCATGAATCATCAACAGCCAATCAGATGTCAAGGCTTTGATTTTATTTTCAAAGAATCTGCTGATTAGTTTCTTTTATTCAGTAAGAGTTTCTTTATAAAAGAATGGGAAAAAAAATGTTCCCATTCACATAAAAGTAAACATAAAATTGCTCAGTCTGCAAAATATAATTTACACATGCTTAGATTTCTTTTCTAACCCGTCTCGACTATTAGGGGGACTTTACTGCTGCTCTCTGTGTGAGTGTTGGAAGAGTGATGGATGTGTTCTGGACGTTGCAGTGAACAGCAGTATGTCAGGCATTGAGAGACAGCTGTTGGACCCCCAGTAAGGAAACTGTAACCAATAGACTCTGGAGCCAAACCAGCTCATTCCTCACATCACACACATGGATGAACTCTGAACGCGTCTGTTTGTGCCCCTGGCTATCCTTCCCTCCAGTCTGAAATACACATGTGGTTTAAGATATATAGTTGAGGACTAGAGTCCAGTATAGATATCAATATCAGTATTTGTTGCCCAATATGCAGTGATTTGAAATGTTTTGGTGCACAGTCAGGCAAAGTCTGACTAAATAGCTAATAAAGACAGACACACTAATTTTCTTTTTTAAACATATTTTAAACACACTACTTGTGTATATGCAAGGTATACCTGTTTGTTAATGCAAGTGATTGGTCAATCACATTTTAGCATGTAGACACGGTCAAGACAAACAGTGAATGTTTTGCCAGGCAGGCTGGTCTGAGTATTTCCATAACTGCTGATCTACTGGGATTTTCCCACACAACCATCTCCAGGGTTTACAGTAAAAAAGATGTTCTTCTAGTGTTATTTAAAAAAGCATTGCCTGGTCTGATGAGTCTCGATTTCTGCTGACATTCAGATGACAAGATCAGAATGTGGTGTGAGGAATATGAAAGCACGACTTCTTTCTGACTTATATGAACAGTTCAGGCTTCTGGTAATGGTGTTACAGTGTAGGGGATATTTTCTTGGCACAATTTCACCTCCTACAGATTAAGCATCAAACCTGGGTATTTATACTAACCACGTCTTTCCCTTTGAGATCACAGTGCACCCACCTTCCGATGACTGCTTTCAGCAGGATAAACACACAATGTCGAAATGATCAAATCTCAAACTGTCCTGTTAATATGGAGCAAAATACCTGAGGAATGTTTCACGCAAGTTGTCGACTCGTACCAAAATCCATCAGTTCCTTTTATCACTGCTAGCAACTTTTCCTGATGGTTGCATATTACAGCACATTAATGCCAAACTCATGATAGTGGAGTTTTTGGACACCTCAGGCGAATGAATACATTTCTTTCTACACCTTTTTTTAGACTTGGAAATAAGGTTACATTGATGCTAAAACCTATGCAGGGCTACTTTTCCCCCCCAATCAAATCACAGGGTGACAAACACAACTGACGGTTTGTGTTGTCATAGCAACAAGACCAATAAACAAGCTCAGAATAGTGAAAATGACCTGTTGTAATACTGTAATTTCATTCTAGTCATCGACTAGGTGTTAATAATTGAAATCACCCAAGAATCATGTAGAGGAAAATTGAAAAAGGCTTCCATTCATTCCCTTTTCAAATGCCTCGTCTTGTGATCCCATTATAACGTGTGTGAGTCTTCACACGTTGAGACAAACAGCTCACACCTACAACACAATGCTCCTGATGCCATGTGTAGAAAAGCAAGCAGCTTTTAAAGAAACATAAAGATCCAGGTGTTAAACGTAATCAACAACAGTGTGGCTCAGCAGAGAGTTAAAGAAAAAGTGGATGAGAACGCTGCCACGAACAGGAAGATGCAAATGAACACAACTTCTGTGAACTCTCGCTTTCCCTGGAGGGCTGGGAGTGGTTAGTTCAGACTGCAATGTGAGTTCTGTACCTGCTTGGCTTTGCCACCTTTATGTTGCACAGTTCAGTTAGAAAACAGCACAAACCTGAATTTCCTGGACCCAAGGCTGTAAATCATTACTCTGAAGTGTAAATGATTGTTTTGGTCTATCCATTAACTGTTTTCATGAGACTGGAATTTAAATGTCTAATCCACCAGAACTTCATTTGGGTGCACCAGTGACATATGACAATAAGTATTTATCTGGCCACTGAGAAAACAATTAAGTGTATTGCACAAGGCTTTGGCCATATAGCGAATCAATAGGAGTGTCGTTTACATGGGGGAATAGTAGAATTAAGTACAGAAGAAGCAGAAACACAAACAGAAGCCAAGAATAGATACAACCAAGCAACCTTATCTGAAAAGAGCTTTTGTGATTGTCCATGTCTACAAAGAAAGACTGACATTATCTCAGACACACAGAAGGTAAGGTAGAGTGGCAGTTCACGTGACCCTGCAACAAGTGGAGTTTTAATCAGATAATGCCACTGTTCACAGTCGCTGAGCTCACAGCTGCTACAATGTAAGACCTGCATTTTGTTCAGAAGGTCAAATGACAATAACCAGAGGTCAAGAATGTCTGACCTGCACTGCTTGATCGGGTAATTTTACAGCCAGACAGAAAACAGGTACTAACTGGTGGCTAAGCTTGATTGGCAAGTTGGTTTTATGATTGACTTAGCAGCATTTACTGACAAATAATTAAAAATAGACAGCAAAGCTTTGTGGAAGGAGATGATTAATCAGTGAAGATCACTTCTGTTGGATGACAGAAATACTGAGGTTAGGATATCCCAAGCTCTTATGTTGGTGAGCGCTGCCATTTTTGCCTCTGTTAGCCTTTGTTAGCCTCTATTAGCTCATGTTAGTTGGTGTTAGTCACGTTTTCTTTGAAAAGGATAACACTGTTATACTCAAACACTACGTAAATAAACTCTCACACGATGTAAAGATTTAATCAAACTGTTTGGGTAAAAGTGTGATTTTTAGGACATTCGGGCCTAACATTAGCTAGCATAATGTTAGCTTATAACCAGCTGTTGTTTAGCTAGCTCAGTAGCTGTCTGGAAATGGAAGGGTTGCACCGCCTTTCTCTACCATGTATTTTTAATGGATTAATTCTAAGTTTGTGAGACTGCATCAGTTTGTTGGAATACATAATTACACATTTATCAATGCATATTTATGGGTACAATATTCTTTTTTCCTATTAAATAACCTAAAAAAGAACTGACAGTACCTTTAGCATGCAAAAATTCAGTATAGTTTCACATTTGGCCCCAGTGATGTGCAGGATGTACCTTGCTTTTTGGTGAATGTTAACTCGGAAAGGCTCCAGCTCCACTCCAAGCCTAAGTTTAAAAAACACACTTATGAAAAAGGATGGCTGGATCTTTATAAACTCTATCTCAAAACTCCTTCAGCTTGCCTGCATTTATGTTTAAGTGAGAGGAAATGCTGTAGCTCATCTGCAGGCATTAAAGTTCTATAATGAGTCTATTAAGAGACGATAGGTACATTATAGACTTGTCAATCAATCCTGGCAGTGTTTTAGAAGACCCTGAGTAGAGTGTAGTGCTCAACATCCCAGTGTACTGGCGTTAGTACCTGGGGAAGGACACTGAGCGCTTCTCTCTCTCAATGCATTTTTTGGAGGGTTAGGAGTTGGCGAAAGGCCTAGGGCACTAGTGCAAGTAGCACTGGCCAATATCCTACTTTGCTGCAGTGCATTACAGTTTGCACTGAAGTATCAGAAGAGCGAGGATGGAGCAGTCACAGAGGGGTCAGTGAGGTTGCAGACATTACTGTTTTACAGTGCTTATCTCCTCCAATAGAAACTATCCCCCAATAGCTCCTCTAATGACTTGGGGCTGATTCTTACCATGAACGTGATGCACACACACAGCCAAAACACACAAACAGATCTTCACTGTAACCCAATCTGTAATTTGATTAGAGGCTGAAGGTAGAAAGCAGCACGGAGGTCATTTTCAAACATCACATGGGATGATGGGAGATAGAGAGAGCCATTGTTGTTTTTTGGTTCTGCTCCGTAACAGAGGTGTCAGGACTGCTGCTAAACATCGAGCTGTTTTCACACATGCAGATGAACTGAACTTTTCTCAACATTACCTGGTGGAACAGCTTTAAAAGAATCCAAATGTCAGAGTAAGTTGCAACTGACATTAAACAAACCTTACCCTAGCAGCTCCCTTACTCCCAATGAAGCCAGTGTGGAAATTAAACAGGTAACTATTCAGAAAATTCAAGGTGGGCAACCTAAGAAAGTGACCAGTAGAGCAGGGCGATATGGCCAAAAATATTTATCACGATATATATTTGAAAATTTGCGATAACGATATAACCGACGATATAATTGATGCGAGACAAAATACAACTCCACAACATTACTAGCGCAAAAAGACAACCTTCCATTTATTTTCACTTAAACAAGCTGGTTTTTATGTACATTAAAGCTTTATAAAAATGTAACAGTGCAAAAGCAAATTCCTTGCTGAAAGTTTAACCAAAAGGCATTTCCACTAGAAATGGGCTGACATATCCTGAGCAGGGACAGCTCAGTAGGTAAAGTGGTCGCCCCATGATCGGAAGGTCGGCGGTTCGAATCCACTTAACGGCTACCCTGAGGTACCCCTGAGCAAGGTACCGTCCCTACACACTGCTCCCCGGGCGCCTGCTTAGTGGGCTGCCCACTGCTTCACTGAGTGAATGGGTCAAATGCAGAGAAAAACAAGTAATTTCCCCATGGGGATCAATAAAGTATCCATTATTATTATTATTATTATTATTATAACCATGTATAATATCCACTGAAGTTAAAAAGAGGTGCTTTGCAACATTAAACTGCAGTGTGCAGTACGCATTTTTCGGACCATAAGGTGCACGGCATTATAAGGCACATTAAGCGAAACAAAGCAGTCAGATAAATCAAACTTTATTAAACTCATTCTTCTTGCTTCCTCCACTTCTGTACCATTCATTCATTAATGTTGAATTCTCTGGCAGCTGCTCTATTCCCATGTTGTTGCAGTATATTAATGACTAACCTCGTATTGTGGATGGATTATCTCAGTTGTTCTCCTGACTGAAGTTTGGTCCGTTTACAGCATCCTGCCATGCGATTGCATTTGTCTCTAACCATGAGGAACCTTCACGTTAACTTTTATAAGTGGAAAAGTGTTAGTGTTCGTCCTCCAGCTTCACTGTTTATGTTATGTTAACATAGCTGTGTCGCTAGCGATCACGTAGCACATCATTATATACCAGCTAGCCCAACTTCAGTAACCCTACAAACGTCACTGCTGTTTAGTTTCCTGTCTTCATTTATGTTGGAAGTGATAGCAGAGCTGTACGTTTGATTTTTTTCAGAAATCTCTCAGTCAGAACATGCTATATCATGCTTAGGTAACTAGCGAAACTAGCGAGCTAACTTCCGCTAGCTTCCTGCTAACTTCTAACTCCGTTAAATGTAATAACTTTTGTTTTCATGGATGCCTGGAAGTTAAACTTCATAGTTACACCTCGTAAAGCAGCAATGCTGATCGTTTTATTAAAGATGAAAGAATTTAGACAGTTTTTAACTCTAAGTGATGCTGCAGTGTTGTTTGACCTGAAGTATACGGAGTTTAGGACCCCGATTACTCCCAGATTTAAGAGCATCTTAGTCCGACAAATACGACAATAACAACGGCCGCTTGCATGTTCTGCAGAAAAATGTGCTTTGTTGTGTATCTGACGGACAAACACCAAACCAGTTCCACATCACTGAAGTTGCACCATTTTTACAAACCAATTCTGGATCATCTGTTTCACTCAACAATCGGCCATGTGCGTATGAAAACAAAGGCACTGCGCATGCGCGTTTTACTCCCATTCTATCGCAATATTTCATTTTCCTATCGTTGCCTAACATTATACCGGTATTACCGTGAACGGTATAATATGGCCCAGCCCTAGTGACCAGACTTGATTCTCCCAACACTGTCTGGAATTTGGGCGTGAAAACGACGGTTCGATGGATATCTCCCGACGATGTGTTTTCATTCATCTTTAACACTCTACATCAAAGGTCTTCTGCAACTGTGCATCTATTTTCAGTGGTAAAAATACGTCTTTTTACTGTGTGTGACAAGCTCATGGGGTTTGTCACACACTATTGATAAGAAAGTTATCACCAAATATGAGAAACTGTACAACAAATATTGACTTGCAACTCTTTTAAAGGCTAATGTGTTGTCCTGTCCCCGAAGGACAAAATTTTACTTCAATGCATGTGCAACTGAAGACATTTTGGGAGGGTGAGGCATTTTTTGGGTTGCATATAAAAGGTGGAGAGGATCTCTGTTTGAAACACTCGAGGCAAGGAGATCAGGTGCTGCAAAGTCCAAAGTGTGATCTACATCAACATGAAGGCCATGAGTGTGCTTATACACGCTTCTGTACAGTTTACAGATGAGTATGTGTAAGAGTCACACTATCCAAAACGTAACAGGAGGATGTCTTGGTTGAAAAAAGCATCCTGACAATGTATCAAAAGGCAAAGGAAATCCATTATACCTCAGAGCTCCCTCTGTCTTCATCTATGTATCTGTATCTCTAGCTCCCTGTTAAAAGACGAGGCCTGGAGGGCTGGAGAAAACATACAAAGCTTCAATCCACACGTCTTAGTCAGGTCCTTTGAAATGCTTACAGATGCCTAAGCCGCTCCGCCTGTAGGTGCCAAGTGTGACCGAGGGTGTGGTGCATGATTTGCCTACTCCACCTCCGCTACTCTGTATTAAAAAAATAAGCTACTCTAGACTGTTCCATGTGCACTCATAAATAAATATCTGCTTGATTTGACTATGTATAAGCTCATACGACTAGTTCCTGTTAGTTCTATGATTACACGTTAATGTGTCACTGTTTAAACACAAGAATTTTTTCCCCTTAACTTGACAAGACGGAGTTACTGTCAGAGTACAACACAGTGTGCCAGGAGGTTGAAAGCTGACACCAATGATGACAGCAGTGTGGCGACAGATATTGCTATGGATCAGGGTTCAAATCCCCTCATGATAATAAACACTCAGGCCGCAGAAGTGCCTTGGAGCAAGATCTAAAGCTAAAGAGTGATTTTTATGCATTCTAAATGTCCGATCATTTCAGAAACTGGCTTCATCAATATGTTGAACATTTAAAATAATGTTTCTCGTGCTTAGATTCAGGGAAACTCCTGACTTTTACTCAGAGATATTTGTTATTAATGTTAATGGACAGTACAACAGTGTTTTCAAAAATTTAAAAAATCAGAGAAACTAAAACGTATGTTTGGATGTTCAGATGAGCCAGTCATACGTTCTAGTGGGCTTTAGAAAACATCTATTACTGTAAAACTGTGCCTCAGTAAGTGGGACGATATGGGCAACTATGTGGCTTTGTAAAGTAATTGTTGTCTCCTGCTTTTCTCTGACAGAGCAGACACCCCATAATACATTCAGAAAAAAAGACACCTGAAAACACCTGTAAGAAACAAGTCAAACCTCAGATAATGTTAACATTTTGTTAAAACATGACTTAGACTCATTTCTGGGGAATGTAATTCAATACAACCATGCTAGGAGCCCTAGGCTAATTGCTAGCAAGCTAGGTACAGAAGGGCTTTGAGCTAATGCTAGCATTCTGGCTGGTGCTCTCATAATGAAACTTACATTACTTGGACTTGAGCAGACCCTCGCAGACTTTCAGAAGACACAAAATTCACCGAAACAGATAATTCGCCAAAGTAAAGCGTGAGGAAACTACCACAAAAATGAGCTCAGAGCCAGCTGAAAGCCCGCAGCCTCAGTATGAGCAATAAAAGGATCAAAGATGTAGCTATCAACACACATGCAGGGATTTCATGAAAATGTAACATTTTGAGAAAATCAAATGCTGACAGCAAGTGAGACAAAAAGAGCCAACAATTTGAGAAGCAAGCGTGCATCAACAAGTTTGCACACAGAAATTAATAACTGTCAAGATTACACCTGTCACTGGCTTCTTCCCTGGCTGAAGGGGAAATGACTAAAACTGACACCTCTGTGAACACAATCTGGCATAAAGTCCTTCTGTGGAGTCCAACAACAACACTCACACAGGATCAGTGTTAAAGCCCCAATCAAGGAGGTTTTCTATGAGAGGGTAATTACAGAGAGATATCAGCTTTCAGGAAAGCTGCTGAGAGAAACGTTATCAGCCAACTCTAATGCAAAGGGGATTTCTATTGAAACCTGGTATTTAATCCATCAAACAATATATGGAACAACCTTCTTGATAGTAATTTTCTTTTATTTAGAGTAAGGAGAGCTATGTTGGTCACTTTTTATGAAATCTTCTTGGATAGCATTTCAGCAGAAGGGCACGTTTTTGTTTAGTTTTTAATTAAGCAACGGCCCTTTAATGCCAAACAGATATTGGTCTGTTTGTGCCTATGAACTCAATCCATTTAAGCCGTTTGACATTTCATCCTAATACCCGCATTGTCAGTGCCAATGCCAAGTCTTTGTGACGATCACAGCCAAAGGTACTGCACATAGGGCACTACACAGGTATCAAAAAATGTTCCTTAGCAACGACTAAGATTACACTTCTTGGGAAAAAGAAAAGGAATGGTGAACGGCAGAACAGAGTGGATGGAGTACATTTATGAAATGTTCTTCTTACCTTCTTCCAAGCTTTTTAACCCTCTCGAGGCAGGCGTTGCCGATTTGCAACAGTTAACCCTTGTATGGTGTTCGGGTCTGTGAGATCCGTGTTCAGTTTTTTTCAAAAGAAAAATTAAACAATTAATTATTTTTTCACGTGTAAATGTGTTGTGTCTTTCCACTCACTCCACTTGATTATAACTGATTTATTTATAACATTTTATATAAAAGAAAAACGAGAAGCACATTAATTCATAAATGTGAGCCAAAACTCTAGCGGGTCCACCAGACCCATGAACACTGGCTGAGTAACAAAAATACGAACACCACACAAGGGTTAAAAACTAACAACCTGATTACCCCACATACATATTTTATGAGTTTTTTTTACTCAGAAGTACCACTGCAGGACTTGGTTGTGCATTAGCAACAAAAAGTTTAATTTGAGCCTGAGAGGGTTAAAAGTAGTTGTGGTTTTTCATGTGAAGCATGACGGCAAGTTATGGGTTGATGGCAAATTCTCTGTACTAACTGTTAGTTAGCCATTAACATTGACTTTCTTGAGTTGCCTGCAACAACATGATGAGTTTAATAAGCATAAGATGTTTTCCACATAAACTCTGGAAAGCACTGTAAGAATGTAGCCAGGACTTATTCTGAAGTTGTTCCTCACCTTTTGAAGTACTGTGTGGGGTTTAGACTAAGGTGTAGAGCAGGTAAGAGACCACATACATAATGATTTGCTTGCTGGGAATTCACATGACTATTACCTGGCGCTATTCTTATGATGTCACCAATCAGAACTTTTGTGTTCCCCCATAGTCTTGTAACGTCTAGAACATTTCAGGGCTGCTGAGGATGTGTACAAATAGCTTTAGTTACACAAGCCAGCTGACTGCTTTAGCATTACATCTGCCGGAGAAATGGAAAAGGTGTATTTGTTAAAACATCAGATGAAATTGCCTACACGTTAATGCAAAGCGTTAAATATAAGCATTGATTTTACAGCAAATTGCAACTTAGTATTTATCTGGTATTGTCTAAAGCAATAGCATGGTGGTTGTGTTTGTCAAATCACAGTAAGAAGGCCCTGGGTTCAAATCCACCGGCTGGCTGAGGCCTTTCTGTGTGGAGTTATACTCTGGGTACGTTGACTTTCTCACACGGTGCAAAGGCTAACTGATGATTAACCCAGTGACCCTGAATTGGAAAAGTGGAAGAAGACGGAAAGACCTTCAAAAGCCACTCAGAGCACACTAACATTATGATAGTAAGGGCAATTTCTGGATAACTAGGTTGGTGTTCACAGTCTTCCTTTCTTACAAGTAGTCTATAGCAGTAAGCAGTTGCACTAACTGCACTTTGTGTTGCCAAGTGAGATTCCAAAAAGTTCAGGGCTACAGTGCATGTGTGAAAATGGTCTAAATGTGATCCACCGGCAAGAGCTGCAGCTGAATTATTTCAGCTGCGGACCAGGTGGCATCTTAAGTATTTATTAAAGTAGAGGTTGGAAAATGAGTTTATCACTTTATGACCCATGAAAATGAATGCTTTACTTCCTCCTGCCTTCACTCTAAAGCTAAGAGCAACCTGGACACTAGAGGGTAAATATCAGTGATGGACCTAAAAGCCAAACCATTCGAGGTTTGCAATAACATCTTTTAAAGTTTGCCTTAAAACAGTTAGTAGCAACTAAAATTTGCATTAAAAAGTTTTAAACTGATGCTACATAATGTATGTTTCAAATATATCCTCATGCGGTCTGAAGTTTAGTAATTGGCATCCCAGAGCACAAGTTGAACAGAGTCACATTATGTTGTTACCAGCACATATTAGTACAAAATCTGGACACTCGGTATGCCACCTACATGTGACTGCTATTCTAAATTTGTCAGTGTTGCTCTGACAACAAGTCAACGTCAACTGCACTTGGAGCCAGCGTCAGCAAGGAGGAAGGGAAAATAAACAAGAGGGTTGTCGCTAAAAGCAGGGAAGCAGAACTTTATCTGGCACAAGTTCTGACTTTTCTTACTCGATGTTTAATTCGCTTGAGGGTCATTCTCAAAAAATGAGACATGACCCTCCTCCATCACAGTCGCACTTGTCATTCACTCAGGTGGATGACAAAGTAGGTGAAATTCTCAGCCCCCACCCCTCCAACCCGCCATCGCCACTTAACATTCCAGCAGCTGGTCATAGCATATCGTGACGCATGTAATGTCACACTCGTGAGCCGTTAGCAAGCAGCAGAGCCCCCCCCTCCCCTGCATCACCTCCCTGCTGTGAGACACAAAGAAGAGTATTGTGTATTCTGAGTCAGAGAGAATGAAAAAGAAAGCGAGACAGAAGAGAGAGGTGCGTCCAGTTACAAGGACCACCCCTCCACCACCCAAAACCTGTCACCGTCTCACTGTCTTGAAGCATGTAAACAAGCAGCAGGCAAACAAGAGATAGCCTTACCCAAGAGTGTGCGTGTGACCGAGAGGGAAGGGGGGGAGGGGTCGTCTTTAAACAGCACATCCTTCGACACGATTCAAAAATGCACAAAATCACACACTCAAACTTACAGAAAAGCCAAAACTCTAAGGTAGAACCACATTTTTACTTCCTAACCCATCTCTAACCCAAACCCTGGGCATGGGTGTTTGCAAACAAACACCCCCACTCCTTTGAAATCCCCACAGCAAACACACTTGCATGATGGGAAGGCACCTCACTTTCTAGCTGAATTTCCGGGCAGCTACAAGAGATTTCCTGCTGGAAACAAAAGCATGAGGATTAAGTCTGCGGGAGGAAACGTGTCTGAAGTAAAAAAGGTGGACGGATAAGACAGATTTGGATGTAGTTAGATAAGCAGATAATACTTTGGCCGGGAGGCATAGTCGATGTGAAATATCGTTTTTGATCTGGGAGAAAGTAAAATGAAATCTCCAACAAAGACAGTTTTCTGTCATATTTCACACAAATTAGAAGCGATTCCTTTAGTGAGAAAAAAAGTGGATCCTTGTCTAACTTATCAGTGTGCGGCCATATTTCTTTTCGCAGCCAAAGACGGCATCAAGCAGACAGCTTTAGATCCTTAAACGTCCCTCGACTCTCTAGCCTGTAATTGAGGATTCAGACATCAGTGGAGTTCCACAGTGACCTGTCTTGATCCCCTGGTATTTACACTTCAAACTCTAGACTACAGCCTGGAGGTGCACATGCCCACATAGCAAAACACACACACACACACACACACACACACACACACACACACACACACACACACACACACACACACACACACACACAACTACAACACATTAGCCCACAGTAAATGTACAAGATTAAGCATGAATGCGATTCCTTTCTCGCTCATTGAGCACACAAACAGAGACGAGGAGATACGAACACTGTTATTACACTTGATCTGTGTTCTTCTCTACCCCGCCTCAGGCCAAAGACTCAATTGCATTTTCAGCTCTAACAAATAAAGTGCTTTAGACACGGCTGGCCACACATAGGACAAAAGTGTATGGAGCAAGTTAAAAACAATATAACTGTGATATCTTTAACCTGCTATTTTGAGCATTTTTTCCATCTTTATTTTCCTGTTAAAGACGAAAATGTGGGAGAGAGGTCCCGAGCCGAGCCGCCCGCTCAACCAGGTGAGCTAAACTAGCACCCAGAAATTCCGCCTTCTGACTTCAATTGGAACGCATTAATTCACTTCCTATTGCTCACGTTGCTGCCAGAAAACATACATACAACGTATCGTATCGTGAGTGACATATTTCATTATTAAAAGGGGAAAGCGAGGCTCAGTGTGCACGTCTGCATGCCTTACAATTTACTTACCTACAAGACCGATAACTATTTATAGGTCCTCAAAGACTGAAAAATACATTCATGAGGACATCTACTCATCCCTACTGCCAACAGCTGCCCATGTGCACTTTCACAAGGGTTTATAATCCCAACATAAGGGTCTACACTAGGATCACCTTTAGGACTGTCAATCCATGCATGAATTCAGTGTGGACTGAGGCACTGAACCTACTAATCAACATCAACGCATTAAGCCACGTGCCCAAACCTATAACATTAGACGCACGCAAAATGGAAAGGACAAGCAGCTTGACAAGTGAGCGAGACAGAGACAGACAGGCATGGTAGAGAAAGGAGGACAGTAATCTAATAAGTTCCTGTAACGACTCAGGACAGATTTAGCCTCAACAGGCACATGGAAGGAGAGCAAAACTATGCAGGCGCATGTTCGAGCAGTGAGAACCTTTTTGAGGAAAGTACAAGAAGTGACAGAGATAAAAACATGGTGATAGAGAGGGAAGAGGCTTGGGGAAATCGGTTATCGGTTGCTGTGCATGCCAAACGCCAAACACACTGACACAACAGGAAAACTTTAAAGCCAGTGCGATTGGCCAGTTAGAAAGTTTGAATATCACATATCAGGAATAGTTGTGGAACACGTTTCAAGTTAATGCATTTCTATTTCCATTATTGACATTGACTTAAGAGACCAGACTTTTATCCAGCTGTTGTTGGTGAAATGCACAAAAACAGCTACATCACAATTCTCTCTTCCTCCTTCTTTTCCCTATAGTCCGCCCCCTGTCTGTCCCATCCATCAGCCTGAGGTCATGTGTCATGTGTAGAGGAGTTATTTCTCAGCACTGACTGTGTATGTAAATGCCCCATGTCCTGCTTTGATCTCACATGTGAAAGGTCATGTCTGCCTGTGCATCACCACAACTGCTTCCAGTAGAGGAACTCGAGGAAGAACACCAAGAACCAGGGACGGGGGCCAAAGAGAGGAAGGTTGGATTAGACTATGTTTTGGCTAAAGAGATTGAAAAGAATGAAAAGCCACAAAGAGCTGCATATTACACCCAACACTCTGCAGTGTATGATACAAATGCAACTACACTGATGTTTCCTTATAAATTGTAAAGCCGTGGTTCTCACAGGAATGTTTTTAAGTGGTCTGCCTGCTGAAATGAACCAATCAGAATACATTATTTTACTTGGCCTGAATTTAGAGCACACTCAAAGCTGAAGTTCCTGTCTTATGGCAGAAATCGAATTATGCATATTATAAAAGGGGAAAGCACAGAAAGTGGTGGGGGTCGTACAGGGACGAGAACAGAAATGTTACAAAGCTCTGCTATGCAACTCTTCCAACAGGATTAGGAGCCAAACCCAATGCAGGGAGGCTTGGCAAAAGCCCCATGGGGAAAAGATGGGGAAGCAAAAGGAGGCGGGAGGTGGAGGGAGGAGTGGGGTGAATGCATGCGTGTAGCATCATGCCGTCTCAGCTTGAGTGGAAAAAGACGATTTTGCATAAATCATTCCTAATTGTTTAAGTGATGGCGTGCTTTGCTGCATCAATGAGTTATATGGCACAACTCCTCCTATAGCCTGTTATTGCATGCTTTAACAATTATAAACCTTGCCCGAGATATAGTTTCCCTGGAAAAAGGGAAAAAAAACAGGCAATGCGTTTTGTATATATGATGAATGGGAGCTACAGAGATGAATAAGCTAGCAGCTAACATTATTGATCTGCCCAGTCCTAAAAAGGAACATGCACCAGCTTTATTGCTATTGACATTTGCCTTTCCTATGTGCACTGTGTTCACAGTGGTTAATGAAACAGACTTACTTCAATCACATGTAAGATTTCTACTGAGGTCAAACATTAATTAAGATATGTATAAAGTCCCGTTGCACCAACACTTAAAGGAACATGTGTAAACTCTCACCAGTACAGATCAGCAGACTGCTTTCAAGTGATTTCTGTTTTTTTTAGCGCTCCCAATTGAAGTGCATAAATTGCAACCACTGCAGGACAAACAAATCTGGCTGCCGTTCATCTGTAGTGAGTGTAGCCTGACAGCCCACTGTGAGGCTGCATATGACAGGTATCCATGTTTATTTACACCTGGCCACCCCATCACAAGGGCTGGCCAGGTGAGTTGAGGATATCCTGAACTTTTCTGTGATAAAGTGTTGCTGTATTTTCTGCTGTTAGCCTCTGTTAGTGAAACATCCTTTGAAGTGGATCTAACATCGCTAAACTCCAACAAGTAGTGAATAAACTTGCATACAGTGTGAGAATGTAAACAACTCTTTATCAGAGGAAAAGGTAACATTAGCTGGCATGATGTTAGCTAACAACCAGCTGTTGCTGTTTAGCCAGCTCGTTGTCAGCTGTCCGGAGGATCACATGTCTAATCTGCTGACAATAAGTAATTGTGACAGTATCAAGAATAAATAAGTATATTTATTCAAGTTTTTTGTGTCTTACAGCTCTGTCTTAAGTTCAGGAGATAAGGCCTGAGGTGAGGATGAGGTGAAAATGAAAGAGCAACGGTGGATAAGGCAAGATGACAAGGAGGTGGAGAAAGGCATAATGACACGAAGAAAACATACATGTACAAGTGTTAAATGTCATATATAGTTTGAAAGAGGTAACTTCAAGCTGCGTCTCGAGACACGTACATAAAATGTGATTAGGTTAAATAGCGATGTCTATCTCGCCACTGCATTCAAGATGGCAGGGCAACGTGGCGGAAGATGTAATTATACACTAATCTATGTATATTTGTCAAGAAAATGTTTTTTGTCTATTAAAGAACCTAAAAAATTGACTTACTGTACAGTTAAGAACATCAATTATTATTCAGACTGCAAACTTCATGACAAAAGACAATCTTGGCCTTTAGTTTTTCAATTCTGGCCACCAACCAGCATGGTTTGCTTGGTTTTACAGCCGTGAGTGGAACAAAAGAAAGCTGGCTGACCAGTTTCATTTACAGTAAAACTCAAATAGTTTCTGCTGTACCCACTCACAAACCTGTCACTGTCAGGACTTTGGTGCACCAAATGTTTACATATAATCTTACATATAGCAGAAAAAAAACAAAGAGTAGGTACATTACACTCAAATAAAGTACAGCTATGTCTTTGTGCTCATCATAAAATGACAGATACTCATCTTTCAGAAAACAGAGAAACCCCAAAGGTTTAAAGTGAAATTTGACAAGCTAAGATAAGAGCTCTTACAACTGGAACACACAGCCCACAGCTGTGGAGCAGAGCTACCACACACACACACACACACGCACACACACACACACACACTGAGGGAGATTGAGGACAGATGGAACAGTGTTGTGGCTAGCAAAGTGTGTTAAGTGAGTGTATCTCGGTAGAGTTATCAGAGCATTCTTGTGTTTCAGCAGAGAGCTCGGGAAACATTCTCAGGCCTCCTGTTTGCCAGAAGAAAAGCACCTGTGCATGACTTACACAGGTTTTAGGAGGAACTTTGATTAGTAGCATAAGAAGAGTGACAGCTTTCAACCTTTCCCTCTCTAAATGAGACAGTGCTCACTTCAATACATCAATAAGTGGTCTTATGTTCTGCTGATGGGGCTTGTTTAAATGAAAATAATACGGTGTCATCACTCTCATTGTCAGATGTATAACTAGTCACAACCTTTTCAAATGATATGTGGAAAAGGTACGCACACCCACAGAAAGACCCAGTATGAACTGGGCCTGATGAAAGGGATACAAAGAGGTCTGCCAACAATTAGACTGGATCCATACGTATACACTGTATAGCAATATGATTTGGTTCTGGTCCTGAACTGGAATTTGGACCTAATTTAGATTTGCGACAAAGAAGAGGTCAAAAAATAACTACACAAAGAGGGGGAAAAAGCCAGAGGGAACCTAATTTAAGACGGACTGAAACACAGCTGGTGTACTGACTCACAGTACTTGTTAACTTGCTGATAGCCTAAAATTCCCCAAAGGCTTTCCTCTCCAGAAAGCCCAAAGGTCAAAAGGCCAAGCCATCAGCAGTAATGGTTGCTTAACACTTGACATCACGAAAAGAAGGGAAAAAAAACAGGGGGTTGGAGCTCTTCAGTGTAAGTGTGCACATCTGTTTAATTGTGCATGAACGTGTGCGTACTTATATTTATGTGTTTGGGCGCACAAGGCCACAACTAATTAAGAAGACTGCCTGCCCCCCCCCCCCCGCTTAAGGGACCATCAAGAGGTCACTGTAGTCAAGGATACAGCAAGACCCGTCAGCTGTCAATGACAAGCATGAAAGCAGAGACAGCGAATGAGGGCTATACAGCCTGTAACCTGCTGAGCCGCTGGGGTCTCAGATGCTCCGCAGGTTGACTACAACAGCAATAAAGCACTTAGAAAAGGACAGTCAGCCTTTTGTCTGAGACAAAGACAAAGGCACAAGTCCTCCAGCAATGAAAGGTCTTCTTGTGAAAGCCTTGCACTGCCCTGTGAACCATGACATGGAGGTCTAGCTCGATTCCAGCTGCATTATCACACCAATGTTTCTGTCAGAATACAGAGAGGAGATTGCAAGACCAATATGGCTAACTGACAAAAAGACACACATTTTCTCACATGTAATTTCATCTTAAATACTTTTACCAGTCACAATGATCTACAGTGCAAAAAGCTAGACTGATGGACTGGGAATTCAGATTCCCCTGTTGTACCCTGGATCATAGCAGCTCATCTGCATTCTACCAACAAGTGCATATGTTAGGAGACATGACAGAGTAACAAAAAAAAGCTGGGAGAGCTCAACAGATCAAGCTGTGTTATGCTGTTTGCCCATTTTGGGGGGTTTAAAGTGCTCTGGTTGATCAAGCAGAGAAAGCATGAGAGTGAGAAAAGAATAAGAAAGGCAAAGAGAGAGAGACAGCAGAGAGGTTTTGCAGCTACTGACAGGTAACAGGAGAGCTAGAGAAATACATTTATTCTTCTTGATTAATAGCTAAGTGTGAACCTCTGTATCTGCTCATCTGTGCTGTAGAAGGTATCCTCTGACTTTGGGTGTGAATGTCCAAATGTTTGCATTTGTCTAATCTTTAACTTTAAAGAATAAAGTGTGCTTCTGTCTTGGAGAAAAAGAAGCTCAGTGCAAATTCTTTCTACATGACTTAGCAGGGTTTGGATCTAAGCCTTCAGATCCAACCCCCCACCACAGAAACGTATCCAAACTTCTCTTTCATTCAAAAATCGATGTGTGAAAAACATGCGCAAAGCACGAAAAACTACAAAAAGAAAAACTTCATCCACCCCCCACTCCCTCCTGCAGTGAACCTGCACATTCATCCCATGAACTTTAAAGAGTGCTAGCATGGACAAACTCCAAACAGTGAGAAAAGGAAATCAGCAGCCTTCATATATCTGCACTACATGCATGAGTGCGCGCCGGCTTTTTCACCAAAACCCACATAACTGCAACAACAAAGCCACTGAGCTATGAGGGTGCCCTGTGAACGGCACCTTTTTATTACCTCTACCCACCACTTGCAGACAATACATTTATCAGCAATTACGTAAAGCAGCACAACCGGATGCTGCACAGAGCCTGCAGCAAACACTTCACTGATCATACAGTCAACAGTGCAGCTGTCTCTATTCATGAGAAAATTCTACACTGACTCCAAAGTGTGGTGATGAATCACATATTGGGGGAAATTTCCATCTTTAACACATTTTATGAAACTGACAGGAAAAGTGGGATTTTCTCAGAAAAACATGGTTGACTGCTTACCTGAAACAGAAATAGTCATGGGTGCTTCCAGAGCCCTGTCATTGTCCAAATCCCTGCTCAACCTCAGATCCCCAGTTTCTTCATTCAACAGCAGCAGACTTAGCTCATTTCCAGACTCAAACTTGTAGCGCAGTTTATCCGACACATCCGGGTCATGAGCCGGAACCTTTCCTATTATTCCAGATGGAAAACTGTTGGACTTGTTGGTGACATAGTTATTAAAGAGAATCTCAAAGTTGTGCAGCACTGGTTCGTTGTCATTCATGTCTACTAGGCGGATGTGCACAGTAGCACGGCTCACTAGCGGTGCTGATGTGGCCTGAACGACTATGACATACTCAGTTTTGGTCTCATAATCCAAGTCTGTGAGTGCAGTGAGGTCTCCATTGAAAATATCCAGCTGGAACACTTCTGGAATATTTCCTTCTACGATCTGATACATGATCTGAGCATTAGTGCCATCATCGGGGTCTGTGGCAGTGATCTGGGCCACGACTGATCCCACTGGGCTGTTCTCTTGCACGTCAATAAAAAGCTCATCCTTCTCAAACACTGGAGCATTGTCATTTATGTCTTGGACTACAATATGAATAGAAACAGCAGCTTTCAGAGGCGGAACACCTTTATCCACGGCAAAAGCCTTCAGGTTATAAACATGAACGTTTTCCCGGTCCAGCTTGCGAGCGGTTCTGACGATGCCAGAGTGAGGCTCTACGTGAAAATCCCCGTCACCGTCATCCCCACCTTGAAATGTATAGGTCACCCTGCCGTTTGATCCACTATCTCTGTCTGAAGCAGAGATCTGGAGCACACTAGTGTAGACAGGTGCATCCTCAAGAACACTCCCCTGGTAGATGTCTCTGAGAAAATGAGGAGCATTATCATTGGCATCACTGATGATGATCTCTACATAAGTGATGTCAGATTTCTGGGGGATGCCATTGTCTTTGGCAGTGATGGCTAAAGTGTAGGAGGCCTGATCCTCATAGTCAAGCTCCATTTTGGTTACGATGGCACCTGTATCTGGGTCAATTTCGAACTGAGGAACATTGTCTTCCATTACGTATGTGATACGAGCATTTTCCCCCGTGTCTTCATCTGTCGCACTGATCACTATCACAGTGCTGCCCACTGGTTTGTCTTCACTGATAGACACGTGGTAGCTGGCGCTTTGGAAGACAGGCCGGTGTGTGTTGGCATCGGTGACATTGATGAACACCTGGGCGGTATCGTAAAGTGTTCCATCACTGGCGGTGACTGTCAGGACATACTGGCGTTCCAGCTTGTAGTCCAGGGGAAGGGCTAAGGTGATGAGGCCACCGCCACTCTGGCTAGTGATGGCAAAGCGGTTCCTGGTGTTGCCGCTGGAGATCTGATACGTCACCATGCTGTTAACATCCCTGTCCACAGCGGTCACTGTCAGCACACTGCTGCCGACCACAGCATCTTCGTTGATCTTCAGTGAGTAGGTCTTCTCTGAGAATGTGGGTGTGTTGTCGTTCACATCCAGCACTGTGACGCTGACACTGGCAGAGGAGGACCTCACAGGTGTCCCGTGATCTCTCGCCTCCACGCCAAAGGTGTAAAATTCAATTTCCTCCCTGTCGAGCGGCTCACTAACTGTAATCCAGCCTGTGCTGTTGTTGATGGTGAACGGAAAACCTGGCGTGGTGTCGGTAATGCGGTATTCCAGGAGAGAATTTTTCCCTGAATCGGCATCAATGGCTTGAATGTGGATGACAGAGTAACCAACGGCCACATTTTCCAGCACTGTAGCCTGGAAAGGTGTGCTGACAAACATGGGTGTGTTGTCATTGACGTCCACCACTTGCACCACCACCATCCCTGTGCTGTTTATCAGCGGAGGCCTGCCTCCATCCTGAGCCTTAATCCTTAAATTATACTCCCGAATCATTTCATAGTCAAGAGGATTGATGACATCAATGACACCAGTGGGGGAGTGAATGTAGAACTGCCCTTTAACGTTGCCACTTATGATGCTGTAGTGAACTTTGGCATTGTTTCCCTCATCTCTGTCCGTCGCCTCCACCTGGATCACTTTGGTGTTGACTGGCACGTTCTCTGGGACCTGCACCACGTACCTCTTTTCAGTGAACTGTGGGTAGTTGTCATTTTCGTCTTCCACAGTGATGTAAACTGTGGCGGTGGCACTGCGGGGACTTGGCTCCTTCCCCTGATCGTTGGCTTCGACGATCAGTTGGTACTGGGACCGGGTCTCCCTGTCAGGCCGCTCTCTGATCCTCACCAGGCCGCTCCGGGGGTCAATTTCAAACACAGAGTTGACTTCGTCTGCGTTCACAATTTTATAGATCATGTCAGCGTTGGAGGGAGCATCACCGTCAGTGGCCCGGACTGTCTTAACTTCAAAGCCCACTTCTACGTTTTCTCGGATGCTGACTCGATATTCATTTTGCTCAAACACAGGGGTGTGGTCGTTGGTGTCACTTACAGTGACAGTGAGGTAAGAAGTGGCAGATCTTTTGGGGGTGCCATTGTCCGTCACAGTAATTTTGAACACATGGGTGTCTTTGACTTCTCTGTCCAGAGCCTGGATAGTTGTTATGCTTCCAGTCTGTGAGTCTATGTAGAAAAAGTCATCAGACCTTTTATCAAACAAGGCTTCCATGCTGTACTCCAGCCTCCCCGCTTCTCCATCATCTGGGTCATTTGCTTTTAGGGTGATAACTCGCGTCCCAGCGGGCTCATTCTCACGCACAGACACCTGATAGTTGGGAAGTTGAAACTGGGGAGATGAATTAACCTGCCGCTTTCCCCTTCTGATCAGCACAACAGACTGTCTGTGGATGGTTTCTGACGGGCTTTGGTGTTGTTTGCGCGCTTTAACGAGCGTCAAATGAAGCTGCACAGAGAGCCCGCTGCCCGGAGAGCTGTGCAGCGCGCAGTGAAGCTTCTCCTCCGACTGTCCACTGTGTTTAAGACACAAGTCACTAGCCAGGAATAAATCTCCGTGCCTGATCACCCCGACAACGTTTCTTCCTACACACTCAGTATCCAAAAAGGCAGTGTTTTGCGTGAAAGAGGGTAAAAGTTTTGTTACATTCAAAAGTAGAATACCTGCAGGTAAGCAGGAAGTTGCCTCCAGTTTTGAAAGGTGTTTTATTTGAATGTCTGGCTCACCTGACGCTTTCTTTCTCTTGTATTTAATAAAACAGTCCTGGCCGTGAACAAACACATTAAAATGCGTCAGGATAACGTCTCCGGACGCGGAGGAGACAGTTCTGAAATAAACAGGCGCAGGATTCCTGGGTGTGCGCGCACACTGAACTTTGTGGGACAGGCGGATAACACCGTCGAGCCTCCCAACTTGGAAACAACTCTGAATGAAGTTGGGAGATAAAGTCCTGTCAAGTTTATAAGTCCACCCAGGGCCGAGCGACAGGTTGGCCAAAAGGCTCCCGGGCTGTGAACTCTCCGAAAGGTGCATCTCCAAACATCCCGCGAGCGGCGGCACGGTGAACAGAACCCAAACCCAAACCCAGCAACACATCGGCGGCTCCATGCTTGTAAACCTGCCGAATCCCGTTCAACTTCACCGAAACTCCTCCGCAAAAAAAGTAAAGAAAAGCATTAAGTCTCCCTCTCCCAGCACCGCGTCTTACTTTTCTCCCGCATGGTGAAGTAATTCTCAACGTGGAAAAAGACGCTGGGTATCCATAGTATCAGTGTGTCCAGGCGCGTCACGGCTGCGTAAACACACACTGAGTTTAAAATGAGTACAAAATGGCTCCGCGGCTCTCCTCCTCCTCCACCTCCTCCTCCTCTCTCCTCCTCAGAGACTTATTACCATAAACCTGCTGTGTTCCCCCTCTGGGACGCTTTCGGGTGGGGTGGTGGCGAGGAGGCTTTCTTTTTTTTTTTCTCATGGAGATTTAGGAAGTGCCGCTGTCCGGGTGACCAATACGCACAGGCGCATTGTTATTACAATAGGACGAGATGTGGGTAAAATTCCTGCTGCGCGTTTAAGTGTCGCTCCCTCTTCAACTTCTGTGTGCTGAAGCGTTCTGAGCTGTGATGGTACAATTAAAACAGACCTGAGGCTCAGTGAAGGAAGACTGAAAATGTCATCATCACAGCTTTAACCAGCTCCTACTCATCTATGGAGGGGAGAAAGTTGAACAGTTATTTATATGTCACATCAATGTAGTAAATATTAGACACAGGGAACTGTGGACTGCACCACAAAACTACAGGAATGTCGCAGAGGATCTCACTTCCTTCACCCGTGCAGTTTACTTGTGTGCGTCATGGTCAGAGATGAGTGTTTTTTCTTCATTTGTAATACATCAACAACAATATAATAATAATAATAATAATAATAATAATAATAATAATAATAGGTAAAATCAGACAGCGTTTCAGGCATCTAAGTTTGTATGATTTTAGAACTTTATGTTCATTCAAACACATTTCCTCACGTTTCATTTTGTTTTGCCTCAACAAAACGATTTTTTTTGTTAATTTAAAGTTTAAGCTGACAAAAAAATGACTTTTCTATTCTGGAAAAAACTCCCACAACAACGATTATATGCTGCACTTTAACGTGTATCACGAGGCAATGCCGTTACTCTCGGGATTCGTTATGTTTGTGCTAAACAGCGTTAACTCCAGAATAACAGTTGACGTTAGTCTTGTACAACAGCGCCCCTACGAGGACCAGCAGCTTTACAACAGTTGGCCCACAGCTGCCGTATCCACTGATGAACTTCCTTATGCACACCTTGCTGGTGCCGGGTTGGACCCGTTTTTACCTGCACAACTTCCTTAACTTTCCGTTGCACAGATTCAGCAAAGTCCTGGAAACATTCCTGAGATATTTGAGTCTGTGTCAACTTGACAGCATTACAACTTCGATCCCTCGCTGCTCCAGTCTGCATGCCAATCAGTTGCTTTCCAATGAAGTGTGAATGTTAGACAGCATGTCGCAAAGAGTGCTTGTGTGTAAAATTCTCCAGTAGAGTAGAAGTGCTCTAAAAACCAGCACATGTACTCTATGGCACCAACAACCGTGTCATTTTAAGAGTCACTTAAATCACCTTTTTGTTCAAATGCTCAGTTTGAACATCGGCAGGTCATCTCGACCATGTCTACATGTCTGATTGGCTGATTAGACATTTGTGTTACAAGCAAAAGAAAAAGAAAAAAGTGTGCCTAACAAAATGACCATTATGTACATAAACTCAATTTTGCCCAAGAAAAATCACGACTCTGGACAGAACATGATATGGCACATTTAAACACAGGCGTGTGCAGGGAAAGCAAATGTCACTCTTCGCATTTATTTATTTGTTTAAGTCCATTTTTCAAATGTACACTTTGTACAGAGTTCGTTCTCCTGCGCCCGAAGAAAGCACTGCTGTTTTTTAAAAAACATTAACCTGGCATTTTAAATACAATACAGCATTAGAAATCATCTTTCTTGTAATTTACAACTACTGAAATAAATGGCACAACCGATGGATAAAAACATCCAATACTCTCACATTTCCTTTCTCTCCTATCAGGCATTTTTTTAGGTCATAATTTAACCACCGTCAAATCCACAACAGAATAAACTTGGATCATAGAAGTTGTGAAACATACAAAAATAATTTTTTAGTAGCCTTCAAAGTTTTTAGCTGGTCTGAAAAAAAAAAAAAAAACTAACCTGAGAAGCCTTAAAACTTTTAAGACAAACTACATAAACTCTTATTACACCAATAAAGTAGAACAAGCCAAGAGTCAACCAGATCTGCCCACAAGGTAGTGTCCTCTGAGGAAACGTGAGCATTCTGACAGTCCAGCAGAACTTCACAAATCTTCACCCAGGTCTCCCAGTAAAGAGAAAGCAGAGCTTTCAGACCACAAAAAAAGAAGCACCGTCTACAATTCAGAAAATGCTCTGCTTAACAATGTGAGCTCATTTTTTGTTTCTGCTTTTATGAAAACACACAGTGCACTGTAGAAATGCACAAACCTACTCGTTTACACAATTTCAATTAAATAATTGCATTTCACGAGTGCATCTTTGTCCTCGTAGTGAAGCCAACAACAAGCAGTACCTGGAAGTTATCTCTGTGGTGTTGGTACAGATCTTGGACGGAAAGATTATATTAGGTTAAAAACAGTAGAGATCTACTTATGTAAAAAAACAAAAAAAACAACCCATAAACAAAACACTGCTGTTTCCTGGAGCCTTTAAAAAGCCAATCAACCCTCTGCTGCCTCCCTGAGCATCTGCCCTGTGTCACTAAAGCCGGTCCAACCATCTCTTGGACTGGCTTATGTTCCTCACAGGGTGCTCGCAGCTCATGTGCTGCACACAGTGCATTTCCCCCACAGCCGGACTGTGAGCTCCTCTCAGCTGTCTGGTTCAGGGGTCGACTTCTCTTTGCGCTGAAAGGCTGCTACCATCCGCTCGCGGCCCTTCTGCAGCGTGAATTCGCTTGGCCCAAGCTGGGTGATCTTCCCACTGCCCAAACACTCGTCCCCTTTGTAGAGCACGGCAAACTGTGGAAGGAAAACAAGAACACTCCGATAACACAAAGAAGCCACACATGTAGTGTGATGTTAAAGAACAGTCCTGAACATGTTAGCCGCTACCTGTCCAGGTGTCAGAGCTCTGACTGGCTGGGAGAGCAAAATCCACACAGAGCCGTCCATGTTCAGAGTTACTGTGCAGGGAACTGGAACGCACAGTTGAAGCTGTGTTTAATGTTTGAGCCGATTTTCAGTCGGCATTAATAATCTTCTCGCAGGCACTGATAACACAGAACTCACCGAGCGGCATCTGGTGGATGAAGCGGAAGTGACAATCCATCATTTGGGTCCTGGCTAGTTCGGGAGGCGGGTCTTCTGTTACCCAGTGGAAACGCTCCGTTCGCACGGTGTCGCGGAAAAGAGCTGGGTGATTGGTTGTCGGAGCCTGAGCCACAAGAGGTGTAACAAATCAAGTACCCGATTAAAAATGGTCACGAATTGCAACACGTTGCTCAAGAAACACCTAAGATGAATACGCTGCCTCCTACAGGGAGTTACAGGTATTACCATCCTCCGTTTCATTTTACAAACTTGGTTTTTGAATCTACAAGTCTATGGGCTCAAAATGTGGTCATAAATATTTTGTACTTGTAAATTGGTTTTGTACTTGTAAAAAAGATTTGTATGTGTAAAAAAAATTTGTACGTGCGTAAAAAAGATTTGTGTGTGGACTTAGCCAAAAAAACCCTGCAAGTTACAACTACGAATTTTGACCCTATTTTTCTTTCTTTCATCTGATTGGTGAATGTCATGTCAATCACAAATGTAACAATCCAATCAGAGAACAGATGGCTTTGGCTGTCGGAGGGGCGCTTTTTTTGAACTGCAGGTCTTTGAAGGGAATAAATACCCTTTTACATGCCAACCCAGCGTTTTCCTTCATCACCACGAAGGAAAACAGTCTGTGGTCGTCCGAGTTTGATGATTTTTCTGTCACAGGTCTACGTGTTTAATACAGGACCTTCCACAGCCTTTTCAATAGCGCTGCGGACACGGGGGGGGGGGCAGTGTTTTGGAAATGACAGTCTTCATTACAAAGCTTTCTTCGTTATGAATTAGCATACATGTTTTTATTGAACATTTGAAGAACTAGCAAAAAAATCAGAAACTCTTGTAGTTCACATAAAGTCAGCGATAAAAACGACAAGGAGCAGGTGCATCTAGTACAGGTAGAGCTGCTGCAAAAACCCACAGAGCTCAGCAGCCAGCATAACAAATTCTGGATCCTTTGCTTTTAGTCAGCAATTAGCATTAGCAGCGTATCCTGCATCCGATGTGAAAGGACTTTTATGCTGCGCGCTGTGACTCACAGCAATGGTCCTGGGTCAGCCCTGACTTTGTGTTAAACTAATCTTAAAGTAATAATGGTATTTCTAACCAGCTGCTGAAAGTAAGGGGACCTAACTGCTATCGGATATTTATATAGAAATTACCCTTCAAGGACCTGCAGTTCAAAAAAGTGCCCCTCCGACAGCCAAACCCATCTGTTCTCTGATTGGATTGTTACATTTGTGATTGACATGACATTCACCAATCAGATGAAAGGAAGAAAAATAGGGTCAAAATCCGTACTTGTAACTTGCAGGGTTTTTTTTGGCTAAGTCCACACACAAACCTTTTTTACACACACACAAATCTTTTCTACGCATGCACAAATTTTTTTTTTTTTTACACATACAAATCTTTTTTACAAGTACAAAACCGATTTACAAGTACAAAATATTTATGACCACATTTTGAGCCCATACAAGTCGACACATTCATGAACATTAAAACTGGAGAAAAAAAAAAATCGCTCCTAATTGTAAGGGAACATCAGGAGAATGTTAAGATGGATGCGTTGACATTTGATAACTTAAACACAGATGTTCTCACCACAAACACATCTCCAGTAACGATGTCTTTGTCCACCACGAACCAGGCGTCTCTCTGCCCGCCTATCCTTGCCCTTTGGCCCAGTGTCAGTGTGAACCAACCTGTATGGACAGAAACACATAAGAATATGAGAAAAGAAGGGACAAACAGGTGTCTGATAGTTTTATACATGCGCATATGGACCAAAACAACCTCTGTAACCTTTAACATGTGACTGCATGGGAAATAATTTGACTTTGAAGTCAGCCTCATGTGGCCATTTGAGGAACTGCATATTTCAGCACTTCAGACGTTGCTTTGTTTTTAGCTCCAGAGAATGCTGCCTGACTATAATACATTTTAGTCAGGTGTACAGTAGTGGCACACTTTTATTTTTTTTAAAAAGATGTTCACAAACACACCTTTGTGGGTTCCCATTACAGTTCCATCCTCAATGGAGACAAAGTTCCCAGGTTTGGGGTCCAGATACTGAAAATAGAAACAAAGCAGCTGAAGATCAAAATGATCTGAGGTCATCTTAAAAAGAGATGGAAGGTTTTGTCATAAATCCTATGAAAATGAGATACTTTTGCCATGTGAAATAAATACTTGCCTCCAAGATGAAGTTTTCAAAGTTTCTCTCTCCAATAAAGCAGATACCCATGCTCTGAAACGACACACCAGTCAATTTAAATCCTGTGTTCCTCTCCTCTCTCCTTATTAAAGTCTGTAATATATTTGAGCACCTCTTTCTTCTTCAGCACGTGGTGAAACCCGGCCTCAGCAGCCATCTTTTTCACAAATTCTTTGGTGAGTCCAGCGAGCGGGAACATGGTTTGTCGTAAGGCTTGTTGTGGGATCTGACTGAGAAAGAAAGTCTGGTCCTTGAGGAGATCCGCCCCTTTGTACAGCTTCACAGCTGGTGATGGGAACGCAAGAAAAAAAGACAAACTTCACTCGCAGAAACAAAAATAGTGGAAATTAGTGTAAAAATCAGAGATATAAGAGGTATAAAGGGAAAGTCACACTTACGATTTCGGATCTCAAATCGATCTCTGAACAGTGTGGTGGGCGGAGCTGTGTGAGCCTGTTCGAAAACTTCGTCATCTTCCTGTGATGTCCTGGCATAGTGGCCTGTTGCCATGGCATCAGCACCTACAGGAAACAATGTGTCTCTTGGAGTGTGTCTGAGACTTAAGTGATCATATTTTATATTTCAACCAATAAGCATGAGAATGAAAATAAAACAGCGTACCCAGGGTGTCGATGGCATATTTGTGGAAGTGGTTAAATTTGATGTGCTTGTTGCATAGTATGTCTGGGTTTGGTGTTCTTCCCCTCTCATATTCCTTCAACAGATTACTGCAAACCAGACAGAGAGAAACTGCATTCAGTGCTCAACACTGGATAAAAAAAACAAGTAAAAAATTTGAGAGATTCCACATCTCATTGAAGTCAATATCAATTTTAAATGTAAATCAGAACATTTTTCCTTATCAGGAATCCTGGAAGCTTGCCTCATATTGCACTTTTTAAGCTCTTCCAGCATGCACACAGTTGTTGCACATCTGCAAGCCACTTTGCAACCAGCCTCCAACTGAGCTCCTACTTTTTAATGCTGCATATGAACATTGTAGATAGCATGTTGGTTTGATAGTTAGTGCTGTTGCCTCACAGCAGGAAGGTAATGGGTTCAAATCCACTGACCAGCTGGGGAGGAAGCCAGGGAATCTGGAGTGAACCCACATAGGATCTATGTTGCGTCTGCATGTTCTCCTCGTGCCTGCATGGGTTCTCTTTGGGTACTCCGACTTCCTCCCACATTTCACAGGCACACTTTAGGTTAACTGGTGATTCTTAATTGGTCGTAGGTGTGAATGGTTGTCTGTCTGCCTGGATGACCTGCCCAGGGTGTAACCTTCCTTTTGCCTTATGACAATTGGGACAGGTGGAACAAAACAGGGAATAGATGTAGCCCTCTCTTCTGTGCTTACTGCCACCTACAGCTTTCCATGTATGTACACAGAAGGGCAGGAAGCCCACACAACAGAAGCATCCAAATATGACTTACTGCACACAGAAATACCTTTGTGTATCGTGGTCCAAATGACCTGCAACTGTCTTTTTAGCAGCTCTTTAAACTAGTATGTTTAGAAACGATATGCTGAAAATCCCTTTGGAGCATTTTCACAAAAACGGCATTTCTCAAATTTCATTGGAGATGGCGGCATCTGTAATGGATAAAGTATGTTGAACACAGCGCCGACAGGACGATATACAGAGGAGGTGGAAAGGGGATGGAGGCAGATGATAAGCTGCTGTGAGCCCTAAAGGCAGCAGACAGAAGAAGACAGAAATACCTGAAAACTTCATGCCAGTACTCTTTGACATAGGAGACTTGATGAAAGGGGACATCCAGGCTCTGGCACACTCTGTATGCGTCCTCACAGTCCTTCTCTGTGGTGCAGACCCCCTTCTCATCCAGAGAATCCCAGTTCTTCATAAAAACTCCAGTCACGTTGTAGCCTTCAAACAACACGCAATCACAATGAGACTCACTTACAGCTTTACTTTGGTTTTTCTGACTTTATTTGATTGATTGATTTCTTTGATTCGTATACGGCGGCTTCACCCGTCTGGCTAACCTTTCCCCATCACAAAGCCAGTACAGGTGTGCTTCAGTGTTTCCACTGCCAGCTTTTCTCACCTCGTCTCTTCAGCAGTAACGCTGCGACGGAGCTGTCAACGCCGCCGGACATGGCGCACACCACGTGCTTTATCAAAGCCATGTTTTCATATTACTGCAGTCTGTCTTTGAACACTTTCTCGCTCACGAAGCTAGAATATTTCACCCAGCTGCTCCACAGAAGCCGCCATGTTTGCGGTCCACTCAGCAATAACGTTCGACTTGAAACGCATTTTATGCCGGAACCATCGAGCTGCAGAGGAGGGAGACGAAAAAGTTGTAACACTAAACTTCAAGGAGCTGAGTGAAAACAAATAATAAGGTCTGTGTAAAAAATACCGAACAGAATAAATATACATTTTTGGTTTCGTTTAAAGGCAAAACATAGTTGTTTTATATATAATTTAACTTTCACGTTTTTTCCTAATAAATCAGAGGCTCCGAACTGCTTACAAATTAAATCAACTCAATTCTTTACATTTTCCGATTATTAAAGCGGTGAACTCATGGTTGAGAGCTACATATTTTAAATTAATCCTACAGTAACTGCAAAAATATATTAATAAATTAATGAGTGTCTTTTATACGTTTATGTAAAACTAAACTACTGGGTGTGATGATGTTTCTCTGTTTCTGACCCACCCAGATGTGTGAGGTGTCTGCAGACCCTGTCACCCTGGACATGCTAAAAGAAGCGAGAGAGACGGTGAGGAGCAGCCCTCTGGGTGTCATCAACACCCCCATGATCGCCTGGAGGCAGACCACCCTGCCTCTCAGCATTGACTGCAACATCCACATCAAACTGGAAAACATGCAGAGAACTGGTTGGTGAAACCCACTTTGTTTGGCTTCCCTGACACTTTGCTGCAGGTTTATTGACTTCCTGTTTTTGAATGACAGGGTCTTTTAAGATCAGAGGAGTAGCCAATCAGTTTTCCAGGAGACCGGCGGGTGGCCGTTTTGTCACCATGTCTGCTGGAAACTACGGCAAGTCGTTTGCATATGCCTCAAAACACTTTGGGTCAAAGGGCAAAGTGGTGATGCCTGAAACCGCCCCAGAGAACAAGTCCATCTTTATACAGGTCAGAGGTTGTTTGTGGCACAGTTAAGCAAAAGACAAAAGCCTTGAAAGTTAAATACAGACAAATAAATTACTTCCTAATAAGTGTGAATTTATTACTTTGTCATTTTCATGGAGTGGTTATTCTTGTCCTCAGAGTTTAGGGGTGGAGGTGGAGCGAGCTCCTACATCCTGTCTGATAAATGTGGTGAACCGTTGTGTTCAGGAGGACAACATGACCTTCCTGCACTCCTTCGATGACCTGGATCTAATTGCAGGGCATGCCAGGTACAATCAGGGCTGGATGCTAGTGCATAAGAGTGCTTCTATCTTCGTGTTTTATTGGTAACAATTACATTTCTAATATCTCTGTCTTTTATTAATTACGTGTGCACATGCATTTAGTCTTGGTATGGAGGTGCTGGAAGTGATGCCGGAGCCTGATGTGGTGGTGGTGTGCTGCGGTGGAGGTGGGCTGCTGGCTGGAGTAGCTGCTGCCATCAAACTGTCAGGTTGCAGTAAAACCAAGATCTACGGCGTGGAGCCAGAAGGAGGTAAAAAGTCACCGACAAACTGATGTTTAGCTTGTTTTTGTGTTCAGAAACTTTAAGTGTGTTTCTGCTTAACGCAGCTTGCACAATGTACAAAAGCTTAATTGAGAAGAAGCCAGTAGAAATGGACAGCAAGAGCATCGCGTCAGGTCTTGCACCACCTTTCGCAGGTAGTTTTTGTCAAATTTCTCTCCAGCATATCTGGGTTGTATGTGAACTGTTTTTTTTTTAAATTCCTTGACTTTCTGTTTGCAATACATGAGAAAATAGAAGAGTTTTCTTGCGCCATCACCAGGCAGGCTGCCCTATCAGCTGTGCCAACGTTACGTGGAGGGGATCATCCTCGTTAGCGATGAGGAGATCGAGGCTGCCGTGTCCACGCTCTACAGATCCGGGCTGGTAGTGGAGCCATCAGGCTCTGCTGCTTTTGCTGCCATCGTTAACAACAAGATCCCAGAGCTGGAGGGCAAGGATGTTGTGTGCATCCTCACCGGAGGGAATATCGGAAAAGCCGAGCTTGTGAACTTTCAGGACTGACAAACTACAAATCTGTGACTTCTTACAAATCCGTGCCAGTAACTCTCTCAGATAACAATTTAGAATAAACATTGCTAATACCCATGTTTTTACTGCTGTCGTAATTCTGCGTCTTTCTGGTATGTTTTTTATATTCTTAAAAGTCTGACAGTGTGAGAGAGTGTGCCGATCAGAATGTGTAGGTAAGTGCTTGACTCTGATTGCTGATTGGGAATGACAGCAACTCAGCCATGAAGTGGTATACCACATAACATCACAGAGCGAGGACAGCATATGTTGATGCGCATGGTGTGCAAAGACCACCACCTTCCTGCAGACCTCCAAACTTCATGGAATAGGTTTCCATGGCTGAGCAGCTGCATCCCAGCCATGGGCGATCGTGGCTCAACATTGTGGGAACTGTTTGCAGATGCCCCCTTTCTGTTCCACCAGGACCAGTGCACAAAGCAAGGTCCATAAACACATGAGAGAGTTTGGTGTGGAAGAGCCTCAACCTGATAGAACACCTTTGGGATGAATTAGAGCAGAGACTGCGAGCCAGGTCCTCTCGTCCAACATCACTGTCTGACCTCACAACTGTGCTTCTGGAAGAATGGTCAAAAATTCCTATAAATCCCTCCTAAACCTTTCCACAAAGTTTGGAGCCTCTCGGAGCAGTGTAGCTTATTGTGTTATATACTGTTACATTTCAAATACTGTGATTCTCATTAACACTTTGTTAATGAATAGTAATTACTTTGTACTTTGCAGTAAAATGCCAATTGATGATTATAATGCAATGCTCTGTAATCTATAAGCATCTGAATGGTTATGATAGTTTCTGATCCTCCTTCACTACGTCCATGAATCTTCTCTGAGGTCTTCCTCTTTTCCTCGTGCCCGGCAGCTCCACATTCAACATTCTTTATTAAATATTTCTATTATTATCATCAACAGACGTAAAAAGTGCAATTTTGTCAAACCTAACTCCAAACTTTTTAAAACAAACAGCAGATTTATTATTCATGCCTCCCCAGGCTGACAGCCATTGGCTGAAATTTGGCTCGACTGAAGTGCCTTCATGATAGTGCTTCGGGGCATTTGAGCCTTTTTTTTTTTTTTTAATTATTCAGAGGTCTGGCTCACATCCACCTCAAAGCAATTTGGATTCATAATTCAGCTCTGCTTGCAAGAGAGCAGCTTTACATCGCTGAAAAATCATCAGAAAACTAACCTTCAGTGCATGGAACCAAAAAACACAGTGAATGAAAAAGTTCAAAGGTAAAATAAAACAAGAAATAGGATGATGCTAAATAATAAGAAACGCAAAGATTTCTCCCTACGTCCTACGACATGGCCGTGGCAAAGAAGAGATAAAAAAGAATAAACAAAGATGAGTTCACTCAAAGGTTTAAGAAAAATAAGATTTATTTTGACTGAGCCCAGTGTACACAGATCAAGACTGACAATTTTTGTTGGTTTAAACTTAAGAGTGTGCTGGGCTAGTATTAAAAACAGACATAGATCTATTGACAACGGATCTATTGTTAAACTGCTGTGAAGAGAAAAAAAAACACATTTTCTCAGATATTATTAGGTATATCCTGGTCTTACAAGGTGTGATCATAAAGTTCTGCAACTCTGCAAAAACAAAAACAGTCCCCCCTCGAAGGTGGTCTCTGGTGCAACACTGCATGAATCTGTTACATTTGGCTTCATTTTAGAGAACAGAGTCGTATCTGGCTGTATGTAACCAGTGGTGAGCTACAAAAAATCCCAACCTTTGGTGTTTTCGATTTACAGTGTACAGATTTACGTCATTTCTACTAAATGCCGTCCCTTGAATGCCTCAGGATATTAGATCCTTGAATAAGTCTGACCTTGGTGCACAACGCATGAATGCTGGGGAAAAAAATCGTCTAGATCCTGATGCGTTGCTTTTGGATTGTGTGCTGTTTGGTCTGTGGGCTGTAGGTGGACAAGCCGCTCTCATAACCTTTGATGACCCTCCGAGTCAAAGCTGTTTCAGCCTGACACAGAAGTTAACGTTTGAATTGCTCCAGTGGACAGAATGAGACGTTCAAGGAGTGATCTAAAAATAGCAGCGGTGCTGGAAGTAGTCCAGTCCTGCACAAGGACAGTGTGTTGAAGTGGAGCTCAAAGCGTAGTCTTTCATTTCTTTAAGGGTGAAGTCATAAAAGTCACAGAAGTTTCTAATCGCACCTAGTATATCCCGCCGAACCTACATAACATCCTTGGTGGCCATTCTGCATACGACCGCATCAAGCAGACTCCCACATTTCTCCTCCTGGGGAGTGACTTTGTACAGCTGTAATGGAGGGAAAAAATAAATTAAAATATTCTTTAAATTCATCAAGCAAAGTGTTAAAGCGGTAGTGAGGAAACTGCAATTGATTATGTACTCTGTGGGTTATAACATGATTTTAGGCCCAGTTTTTTTTTTCTTTTGTCAGATCTTCCCTGAATTTTTCATTTAGTCTGGGACTGGATATAATCCACATCTGAGAATGTTTTGGGAATAAAGCAACATTAGGAGAAACAACTGTGCAGCCTGTCACCCCTGTAACATAACAAGATACAAGTGTGGAATGCAGATTAATTAAAAGCAGCGACCTTTTTGATCTTTGCGTGGTCTGACAGTGAAGAAATCTCTTCCACTGGAACCTGCCGGCCCTCCACCCTGGCTGCAATGTCTGACACGACCTGGGACTCATCTTTGCTGTCAACCATAACGATCAGAACGGAGTCATCACCATCTGAGATCCCAAATCTTTTAAAGGCCTCTGAGATCTATATTAGTGGAAGCATACAGATAGCTTACATATCTAAAACTACGTTAAGAGTAACATATTTTTTTCAAAAATCGGAACATGGATCACAGAAACATCTTCTTCTTCTCACTTACATTATTTGTAGGGGACAGATTGAAGATGATCTCCGAGTAAAGAGTTCTTGTCTTCATTTTTTCTATTTTCTCTAAGTGAACGGCTTTATTGGCAGCTACCAGCACTTGAAAAGGATCCACCAGCTGGAAATGGAAGCACAGGGTCAACGTAAGTAAACAGCAAGACTCCAGGTAATTCTCAATTTTTATTTTTCAGTGAAAGACACGAGTACTTAACGGTTTTATTAGTATGTGTTTTATACAATAAAACACAGGCGTATTTTGAAAAAAAGCATTGCTAAAACAGACGGAAAAGGCTCACCATCGTAGGGTTGATCAAGGCACCGTTTATTTTCCCTTCCATGGCGCTTTTTTTCAGCTCTGCAGCATTTTTGACTTCTTTGAAGAGCATCTGGGTCACTCTGTGGTCGGGGAAAAGCTCCAGCTTTTGTGTTAGATGCATTCTCAAAACACACACACACAAAAGGTTGGATAAAATTCTATAAACGGCACACGGACCACGGTGCTTCACGTGAAGTCTCTACACGGCGGGGGGAACCATAACACGGTGACACCGCGTCAGAGGAAATCTCCTCCTAGGAGGAAAAAAAGGATATCACAAGGTAGTAAAACGGCAGTCAATAACATAATCATCCAAAATAAATCATACATATGTGTAAGGCAGATATTACTCGACAGATAATCCAACGCTAAAGTATTTAGCATAGTACCGGAACCTATGGTTTTACACGAGTTTCTGTACCGAGCCTATTTCTGAATCGGACCGCCAGCTGTCAAAAATCACAAAAATTCTTCCGTTTAGCAACGGTGGACATGTTTCAGACAGTTTCCTCTAAATTAACGTTTTCCCGCGGTTTAAATTCTGGAGTCTAGTAGTTATGCGAGATACTCTAAAGTCTAACAGCTAGCTCTGGTCTGAACTTTTCTCAGTTTTACACCGTGTTTCGTCGTCAAACATGGAGAAATTTGAAGGCTACATGTTCACTGCTCTGTGCAGCACCAACTTCTTAATATCCTGCCTGCTGTTCTCCAGAGTGACCCGCGAGCAAAGGGAGCCCTATATGGACGAGATCTTCCACGTCCCCCAAGCTCAGAAATACTGCCAGGGAAAATTCAACGAGGTAAAGTGTGAGTGATGAGGGTGAGCCCGCCATTATCAGGCGGATTAAGGTTAGCTAAGAGCAGCGGGGCTTTCGATTAGGGTTAATCTCCACACTGGGCATATAGGGCTGTATCAGTATGGTATGCCTGTCTGGATGGGTTATATTTATTGATGTCACGTGGGCCAGCTTTAAAAAGAGCAAGGGACTTTGTGGTGAAGTGAAGCTTAACTGCTCAGATCTGTATGAAGCTCTGTAAACCTTGCATTACTAATGGCTATCTGTAAAGACATGTTGCATGTTCATCCTCATGTGACATGATGCATGGCATCTGACTGACAGTGAAAGCAGTGTGTGTTAGAGGAAACTAGGCTAAACGATGGTGTTTTAGTCAGGGATCCATGAGAGAGTGAGAGTTTTCTAAAAAGTGTTAAAGCCTTGCAGAGAAAAGATTGGGGTGGTTATTATTCATCACAGCCCTGTCTGGTTCACATGCAGCAGAGTAACATGATGCCTGGGTCCAAGCAGATGCCTGCGAGGCTCCAGGCACGTAGGACAAGAGACCAGTAAACGACCGCCTTGGCAGCCCAAAGAACCTTGTGCCTTCCAGCAACCACTAAAGGAATGAAATTCACATTTTCATTGGCTAAGTGGTTGTCATCAGGGAATACACTTTCCTCCTAGCAGTCAGTGGTTGCAAGAGAGTTGGCAATCAGTCTCTAGGACTGTCTGACAGGGGGTTGTCTTTTCCTACAACCAGACTCATGTTATGCCTGCAATCTACTGGAGCCTCTTTCCTTGTCTAGGGCTAAATAGATAAATAATTGGATACAAGCATAAAAGTAGTTCTCCTATAACACATCGTACGCATATTAATGCATGACGTTTTATCAAGTTCAAGATAAAGTGACACGTTTAAGTGTGTTTTATAAACTGTTATGAGCTGTCTTTGTTTGGTGAGGGGGACGTTAGTGCCCGTAGTGAATCTGGGAGTTTTGGATTTTAAGGATTGGTAACACCTACCCGGAGCCAGCAGTTCAAACAGATGGTGACTTGGATGAGAGCAGTCTTTGATGATGATTTGGGGCTGTTCGCAATGTCTGTGAGGGAAGGAAGAGAACAACAGTGTTGGTGATTCTCTGGAGGGCCTTTTTATCTGCTGCTATGAACCCCATGTACCACAGTGTAATGAACTATGCTCTCAGCGGTGGCTCTGTAGAAGCACAGCAGGAGGAGCATTTAACTGAGATGATTCTTCCTGAGTGTCCTCGGGAAATGCAGGCCCTGCTGGGCCTTCTAAATGATGGCTGAGGTGCCACTGGAACAGGAGAAAACATTATACCCATGGTGGATGAAATTTAAATGACTTTATTTGTAAATTTGTGTCGTCACATACTCCATTGGACGACATTCATATGTATCAACAGACTGCTATATCATTTGGGCTGTAATTTTAAGATAACATATAGATGAAGATTCTAAAAAAAGGCTTTTGTCTTGTGGCTCAGGAGCCAGAGCAGGTCGTCTACTAATCCAAAAGTTGGTTGTTCGATGCCTGGCTGTAATAATAAAGTGAGTGCTGATGCAAACACAGGTTTGTTTTTTTTTTAAATACTTGTATCACAGACTAGCCAAGAGAACTGACAGTGCTATGAAATATCCCTGTGGAGGGCCACAACAATAAGATTATAAAGGGATACAATTAATATTGAGCACCGTGAAGCTCAGCTCAGCTTATTGGTGTGGCCCTTCACAGCGGAAGCCCCCCAACTCCCCACTCAAGAGCCATTATCCGCTCACTCCACATGTTAAGTGAACTTTACACCTTGTGCCGTGTTAACATGTTTTTAATTCATGCAGTGGGACCCGATGATCACCACTCTCCCAGGCCTTTACCTCGTCTCAGTGGGAGTCATCAAGCCTGTGGTGTGGCTCACCGAACTGACAGGCGAGGTGGTGTGCTCCACGGCCATGCTGCGCTTCATCAACCTGCTCTTCAACTGTGGCAACCTTTACCTGATCTATCTGCTCCTCTGCAAGCTGCACCTCAGGGAGAAGGTAAGTCCAGGACACGAAGACAAGACCACAAGTGACTTAATTTTTTTTTTTTCTGATGTCACATTAACTTCTCTTCTAGATGCGGACAACCTCACGCCGAGTCCTGTCAGCGCTGTCTCTGTCCACCTTCCCTGTGCTCTACTTTTTTAACTTCCTCTACTACACCGACGCTGGATCTACTTTCTTCATCCTCTTCACCTACCTCATGACCCTGTACGGCTGCCACAAGGCCTCTGCGCTGCTGGGCGTCTGCTCCGTGCTCTTCCGTCAGACGAACATCATCTGGGTGGCGTTCTGTGCAGCCACTCTGGTGGCAGGGAAAATGGATGACGCCTGGAGGGTGGAGCATACAAAAAAGAGGGACGAGAAGTCTGCACCGTCCCAGATCCCGCTGTCATTCAGCGGAGCTAAGAGAATCCTGCTTTTCACTCTGGAGTTCCTCACCTCACCCAATCACGTGAAGGCGGTGCTGCTGGTGGCCTGGCCTTACGCGCTGGTCGGCGTTGGCTTCCTGGTGTTTGTGGCGCTCAATGATGGGATCGTGGTTGGCGACAGGACGAGCCACGAGGCCTGCCTCAACTTCCCCCAGCTCTTCTACTTCTTCTCCTTCTCCCTCTTCTTCTCTCTCCCCGTCTCGCTGTGTTACCACCGCGTCCTCCGCTTCCTGCAGGCTCTCAAAAAGCAGCCTTTGTTTTTCCTCCTGGTCACCGGCATCTCTTTGCTCCTGGTGTGGAAATTCACCTTTGTCCACAAGTACCTCCTGGCTGATAACCGCCATTTCCCCTTTTATGTGTGGAAGAAACTTTTCCAGAGGCACGAACTGGTGCGTTTCCTCCTCATCCCTCCGTACATCTTCGCCGGGTGGAATTTTCTGGACTCCTTTAAATCGCGCTCTCTCTTTTGGAGTTTGGCTTTCCTGGCTTGCCTCGTGGCCACCACAGTCCCGCAGAAGCTCCTGGAGTTCAGGTACTTCATCGTTCCATACCTGATGTATCGCCTGCACATGCCCCTTCCCTCCCTTCCCAGACTCATCGGGGAGTTCCTCCTGTACACGGCCGTGAACGTTGCCACCATCTACATCTTCATCACCAAGACCTTCCACTGGCCGGACAGCACAGCAACGCAGAGGTTTATGTGGTGAGGAAAAGACTAAAGTAATCATTTCAGGATTTTCTCCTGTGTTACAGGGGACCAGAACATCTTAAAAATCAAAGCAAAGCCTCTGTTACATCTCAGTATCAGACCGACACGGTCATATCATTTTTATACACTAACCACACGGCTTTGTTCTGAATTTGTAGGGTTTTATTCTCCCTACAGACAGAATCAGTATCTCCAGTTTGTATTTGACTGGCAAAAAAAAAAAAAAAGTACTTTTCAATGACACTCAAAACACTCATAGGTAAATCCTGCCAGTCAACTGTGAATCATTTGATGACTGAATGAAATTGATATTAACAAAAAATGTTGGTAATAATAACAGTGGGAGATCTCAGTATTGTAAGAGCGCTGGTGTAGATTTAAATCATAATGAAGAATGTTTAATATACTGTACTCGCATGTTGTTTTTACCCCAAACAGTTTTTTTCCCCCTTCAAGCATTGATCCTTGTCGAGGTTAAAAAATAACATTTCAATATGGAATAAAAAAAATCGGGCTCTCAAATAAATTAGCTTCTTTTAAGATTCATAATTCTGACATAAGAAATGTAACTGATTCAGGAAATCAGAAGATTTAATTTGTAAATTTAACAAAATGTTTATTTTGTTGTGTCAAGTCTACTTATGAGGCTTCCTTGTTTTTGTACGGCAGTTTTTTCTACAGCACTTGTAAAATGTAGTACAACAAAATTATTCTTTTGCAAGTATAATTAAAGAGACCAAAAATGATATAATCGTAACGTAAAGGTTAGATTTCTTTTGATGTGGGACGGTTTTTTTAAAGCATTTTGTGCCAGTGATGGACGCTGACAGAACTTTATAATAATGGGACTATTTGAAGATGTACATACATTTTTACCTCGATATTCACTGTGACCAAGCCATACGAGTCCACTGGAGGTGACCAAGATGTGTGTCGAGATGTTCACTGTTAATTTAGACGTTTTTGTTTCTGCTCGTCTGTACGTGCCCTCGTGCTCGATTTGTGGATGTGGTTAATTCCGCTGCTTATTTGTTGTCGTTTTCTTTATATGCACGAGATTTCAATCATAAAATTCATCCTAACGAAAATCCGATCACGTTGGTTTGTGACTCACGCGATCAAAGTCAGTCAAATCTGAATGTGTAATTTGTCGTGTTTAGTTTGAATGCAGTGTGACCTGTGTGTAGGTGTGAACACGAGTAAACGTTGTGCATTGATGCTGTAAGTATGCTGCTCCCATCTTCATTCAACTGTGGAATAAAATATTCAAAATCAAGTCTGTAGAGCACTCGTTTGAGTTTCACGTGAAGATGGACGATAGCGTTATATGTGCACTTGACGGTCACTTTATTAGGTACACCTCCCTACTTCCTTTTTGAAGCTTCTTTTGCCCCCTCGAGATGATTTGAGCTTTTTAACATGCTGCGTTCTCCTGCTGGAAGCAGCTGTCAGAAGATGACTACACTGTCGTCATAAAGGAATGGACACGAGTATTCGGGTTGGCAGAGTTAAAACTACGGGGACTAAAGTGTGCCAAGAAAATATCCCACACATTTGTTACACTACCAGCAGCAGCCTGAACTTTTGCTACAAGCCCGGATGGATCCATGCTGTCATGTTGTTCATGCAACATGCAGACCCTACCACCAGGCAACGTTTCCCAGTGTCCTGATAGGCGTGACCCCCGTGTGGTCTTTCCTATCAGCTCGAAGCAGTCTGCCATTCTCTGACCTCTGAAATCAGCAAGACATCTTCTCTGCTGCTCGCTGGATAGTTTCTGTAAACCCTCGAGATGTTTGTGTGGGAAAATTTCAGTCAGTCAGCAGCTTCATCCAGACCAGCTGCCACCAATGTTGTTCACTGGCCATTTTTTCCCCCCTCTACACTACTTCCTCTGTTTCGTGGTTCCACAGAAATGTATGATGAAAACTATGAACACCTTTATTAAACACCTCGTTAATTTGAAGGAACACAACGGAACAGAAATCAAGTCATTTAGAACTTAATCTGATTAATACTGTGACTATTTCTCCTTATTGACATCAAGTGGTACTAACACAGTTTGTCTCAGTCGGATCAGCCAGAGTCAGCCACCAGGAGGCGCTATAATGCAGCGCTAGAGACCTCTATGAACATGAAAGTGCAATTCACCATGAAGTAAATGAATTCAGCATCTGAGTAACACTGGAAAGTACTCAAGCATTAATCACTAGATGTTTTGTTTGAAGTCGGCCTTGAGAGATATTTAAGGTTCAAACTGACTCAGTGAATTGATATAAAGGCCCTGACTCTAAGAAACACACGTTTACAGGTGAGCATTGTTATTGTTTTGCTCAAAGAGTATCTGTGATGTAAGATTCCTACTTTAAGTAAATGTAGCACCGAGTTTGAGGGCCGTTTTTGTCGTATTTCACGTTTCATGCATGTAATATTTCCAGTGGGTGACCGGTCTGGGCTTTTCTACAGAGCCATGCTGCTGTAATAAGTGCAGAATGTTGTGGTATTGTCTTGCTGAAATACTAAAGGCCTTCACTGTTAGAGACACCATGTGGATGGCAGCCTATGTTCCACTGTGAGGTATATTTAACGCAACACAAATTCTAATCATTTCTATACAAAGTGAATTTATTGAGACTTTCTGGGGTGTCACCTTCGCACACGGTCATGTTATCAATTAACTGCAGCAGTTGTGCAACATTCAGTTTTCTAACATTACACATTTTAATAATGAGTACCCGGGCTGGTACATAAAAATAGAGAATTTAAACAATTAATACATTGCATCTTTATGTTTTACGCACACAGGGTCCTGACTTTTTGGAAACAATGTGGTAACATTATGGAAAAGGTCAATGCTAATTTAGAGCAGTATTTTAGAAGACAGCAGACTCAACTGTAAGAAAGCAGAAAAAAAACGCATGGCGATGATTGCTCTCCATGCCACCTGTGTCGTTACTGGATTCTAATTACAGTAAGAAACACTGGGCCAGCTCACAGCTCATAAAAGTCGCACTGGGAAGATTACACAAATGTTGACTGCACAGCCAATCTGAGCCTGCTGAAAGGACACACTGTATGTACTGTTGTCTTCAGAGCAGCGTTCACAACATCTGCTCGGTCACTTCATGGTTTATAATTGAGTTTTATTTTACTTTTTCAGATTTGTCCTCCTTTCACTACATTGATTTTTTTTACTCTGCCAATTGATGAAAGTACAAATTAGTCTTTCTCATCAGGGTGTTTGGGCATTTTGAAAATGACAGTCTCAAAGGGATCGTTCATATATTCGATTCATTTCCTGATGCAATCAATCAAAGTTTGTCCTTGACGATGTGGAATATCTTATTCATCACTGATTGTGTTTCAGGAAGACCTGATAAAATAAGAAAAAGGTTGGAAATGATTGACACCAAGCGTGATAAGTATTTCAGGAAACAGAAAAAAATGTAAATATCAAAGTCAAACTGTGACAATTCACCTTTTCCTGCCAGTAGTGTGTGGAAGAGTCATAGTTAGCTCTACTTCAGTAAACCTGTAAACTTGAACCTTTTTTCCTGAGTAAAATCTTGACACTGCACATGTGCAGTAGAGCACATGTGAGGATAGTGTGCTAAATACAGCTTCGGCTCAGTCTCAGTGCAGCCTAGCAACACACAACTAGGTTCAAAGAATAGGTGTGCATCTGTACACACATATCAGTTACAATGATACATGTGTGCTGATATTATCTCTCAAGAAGCAGTTTTTAAAGAAGGTAAACAGGTTTGAGGTACAAAAAAAAATTACACAAGAAGTGGAATGGAAATCGCTTTTATGGAGTGATGAATCCAAATTGGACAGTTTTGGTTTAATGAGAAAGCACTGAGCGTCTATAGCTGTAAAACATTTTCAGCATCACAATGATGCAAACAATCAATGCAGTAAAAGCACACCAGGAAAGAGACAAACGCACAGTGCAACACTATGAGTTATGGATTGGCCTCCCCAGAGCCCGGACCTCAACACTACTGAAGCAGAGTGGGATCATCTCAACAGAGAACAAAACAAAAGGGAGTCAACATCCAAAGAAGAGCTTTGAATGTTCGTCGAGAAGCTTTCCTGAAGACTGCGTAAGAAATGACAAGAAAGCTGCGCAAAAGAGGCTGTGTTGAAGAATAAAAGTGGTCATGAGCTTCAAATACTGACTTTCAAGCTTGTTACATACAAACGAGGGATGACTCAAGATTTCGACAGTATTATAAATAGTGATAATTTTTAAGGTGGGCGCCAAATGTGGAAAGTGGACGATATCTGTGTTATTTAATTAAGGACACGATCTGTATCGTAAATATTTATTTTTCTGTCAGTGGTTGGATAACAGGATTTTCTTCATTTACACTTATAAGAAGAAATTTGTTGGATAGTACACTCAAAAATACATCGTCTCATAGAACAGAGTTTAAAATTTGTATCAATAATGAACCCCCACTCTTCCACAAAACGAGCGCAACTCCCCTCAAAGTGCAAAGACTTCACTTTTATGGCGTTTTTACGCTGACGTCAGCCTGTTATGGCGTCATTGTGACGTCGTAGAGTGTTGAAAATCTAAAGAGTGTTTTCTACAGCTTTCCCATGCCCTTTCATATAAAATATATTACTTTTTTTTTGCTAACAATGAAGGTAAAGGTCGAATGCTTGGCCAGCTTAAGGTCTAATTTATCGCTGCGAAGTTTGACGACGACCCATAAAAAGTTGTGGGTAATATAAAGTTTTTACTGATTTTCCCATTTGGTGTGACTTTGACCTCGACCCGATTTTCAGCAAAATTGAATCAGCTCAAGCTGTTATTGGTATCTACCATCAAACAACAATTGAAAATGATATCTTAAGCAACTGTCGATGCTAGGCTGCTAACAAACAAAAAGCACTTCCCAGAGGACAAATGTGCTGCTCGCAACGGTCTTTGTCTCACCACAAATCCTCTACGTATATGGAGATTTCAGAATCCTGAGTTTCCTCTACCCGACCAAGCTCCTCATGAGAAATTGTTCAGTCTCTTCTGAGACAGAAACACGAGAATAGCAGGAGATCAAATACACAGAGCTGAGACTTGAATTTGATCACTGAGACGATGTTTTGGTATCGCTGAGGTCTATTTATAAGCCCATCAAGTTTTCCCATTGTGTCCTCTACTTATTCCAAGAACCCATTATTTGTTACAAATAAGAATCAGTGCAGTCAGAGAAAACGTCGGTTCTTTTTCCAGGTGCTAAATTCAAAAAGTATGAAGCAATTAGAGGCAGACCCTGAAGAAGGAGCTATTAGTATTTAAAGTCAAAGGTGAAGACAAGACAGTTTGACACTTGTTGATCTGTTACGGTTACATAAAAAGTTAAAACAACAGTAGAAAATAATTAGAGGGAGAAATAAAGGAAGAAAAAAAGATAGGCTTAAACGATCTCATGACTAATTCTTAGACCTAAATAAAAACATCTTCTGCCTTTTATTCAACAAGGTCAGCGTGACACAGAGAGGAGTCTGAACATTTTCCATTCCATGCTCACACAAGTACATCACATTTACTGAAGACCTACACTCTGAAAATACAAAGTAAAATGCAACTGAAATAAGTAAGTAAGTAAGATACCTTTATTAATCCCACAAGGGGAAATTTCATGTTTATATGTGAAATCAAAGGTTTGTTTATATTAAGATTTAATCATTAACAGACAATAGATGCTCAGTGAAGAGAATTAAATAGGGATGAAATAAAACGAAAAGACAAAACATTCATTTTACTCTGAAAGTCAAAAAAAGGTGGAATCCAAGCAGGTGGAGTTGAGGACACGGGTGGAACCAACTGGGCTGACAGAGAACGATCAATCAACCTCACTGGCGTGAACCTATAAGGTAGTACAACTCAACAAAGAAAGCATTAAAGCGCCAAACACAGTTAACACTGGACATACATATGATGGGATATTAACTTGCTGCTTGGTTTGCATCCGTCGCATCGCTTGGGTGTGACAAATGAATCGTGGCCTCCTTAATCTGTGGCTCTATTAGGCATTTGAGGGGCAGATGGAGGGTCTGCACATCGCTGCTGGGTGTGGATGGCTGTGGTTTCTGATGAGTGGGCTTGATGATGTAAAGCCTCCAGTGGTAAACGTGCTGTGGTCAGAAATGAGTCACCAGAGTTTTCTGGCGTGTGCTGTTCATCTCTGCTGCATGGTGGCGGGGGGAGGTCGTGATCCACTCTGCATCCCTCCTCACAGCCTCAGTGTGTCAAAGTATCTCTGAGAAGATTTATCCGTTTCATCCTCATCACTGCTTTTTTTTCTTGAGCTCTCTGTCTGTCTCTGCATTCGTGCTTCCACACTTCCACTTAATGCTCTCAGGTGATTTTCTATTTCAACAAACTCATCTCTCTGCACTCTTATCTCTTTTATTCCAGCTGCATTAGCCGTCTTAATGTTCCTTCTTGCGGGAAGCCAAAATGTTTTCCCTAAACATGCATAACACTCATGGATCCTTCTTCATGCTTTTCCTTCACCACATTTGGAGACATGAAATCCACCACTTTGGAGCTGGGGATCGGTCCGCCAGGGCCTCACTCTACGCCACCGCCTGGCACACAATGCAATACGGCGCCTCTTGTGAGTGTTGGGCCTGACCAGTCGGGCCCATGGACTAAGGCTCAGCCACCAGACGCTCGCCCTCGGGCACCCTACTTTGGCCTGGCTCCAGGGTGGGGCCTCGGTCACCCTATCCTGGGCAGGGTGAACCGTTTCCTTGATGTTCTACTCATAGGGGTCTTCTGAATCGCTCTCTCTGGTCCCCCACCCAGGACCAATATGCCATGGGAGACCCTACTAGGAGGCAGAATCCCTGGACAATTTAGCCCCTGGGATCCCTGGGACACACTGGGAGGAGGCCCTGGGGCAGAACCAGGACATGCTGGAGAGATTATATCTCTCGGCTGGCTTGGGAACGCCTTGTTGTCCCCAGGACAAGCTGGAGAAGGTGGCTAGGGAGAGGAAGGTCTGGGCTTCCCTGCTTAGGCTGGTGCCCCTGCTCATGGATGTGAGCACAGGGAAAGAATCATATTCCTGTTTTCTTTCTGTTTTTCTCTCTTTTTTGCCTTTTTTGTTTTTTTAAGTTAGAACTCTAACCATTTGTGCATCAACGTGGTGCATTAGCTGGATATCCCAGTGTAGGTGGTTTGGGGTCCAAGAGGTTGGCTCTCTTCGTGTTTTACCATCTCAGACCACAGATCCCGTCAGCCATCGAATCCCACTTCTCTGACACCAAGCTTGTTGTGGAAATTAAGATACAAAGACCACCTGGTTGTGTGTGAGTTTTATTTGCTTTGTAAATGGGTCAAACAACAGTACAGACAGCATTCGTTACCCTGAGGCACTGTAACCATGGACTATTTATAGAGAAACAAACGCCGGATAATAAAAGAAAACTCTGAGATCAACATGCAGTCTGTCTGAAAGTTTACACAGAGAGGGAAGAACACAATATGGAGCCTTTCATCCGATAAGGTCAGCTTGACATTTTCTGCTATGTGTTCCTTTTTGATTCTCCTAATTACATATATGCTAGACATGCAATAGTAATGACAGCTGTTTATTACTTTCTTTCACAGTCTTCTTTACATTTATGAGTCTGGAAGGATGCGGTTGCAAATTGCCAAACGACTACATGGTAAAGACACAGAAATGTTAGAGTGGCCACTGTCACCGGAAATATCTCAAAGACATTCTGGAGGATTATCATCACCCTTACAGCGGATGGTTACCAAGAGACGTTTCCCTTTTCCACTCTGCTTGCTGTGGGGAGAGCACGGAGATTCAATGGGACTGAATTAGGAATAACAATCTCTAAAATTCTGGGGCGTTTTTTTGTTAGTGGTGATGTGATGAAGAAACACAGCTGACGGTGTGATTGAATTCTTGTCAGACAAGCAGTAAGTGGCAAGAGAGCCAAAACATCTAACTCATTCCTCCTTAGAAACAGCTCAAGGTAGCTAATGCCTACATTCCCACATTATCCTATCATTTCTTGTCTTAATCATCCCATAATCTGGAGATATTAGGCTTACTTTTGCAGTGATTGCCATCTAATTAGCTCCTTCTGTGGATTGAAAAGCACATTACTGGAAACGTGTGTAAGTTTTCTTGAGATTGTGACTTAATTAGAGAGCTAATAGCATTTACTCGTGTCTAGAAGGGTTTTAGAATACACATCCTTCATGGCCAGCAACCCATCTCACAGTTTTAAAGCCATCTGGATCAGGACCAAATTTCCGTGGGTCCACCTTCTCTAACAAGTTTCATGAAATTCGCCTTGGCAGTTTGTGCGTTACTAATTGACAACCAAACAAACGGCACTGAAACTGTACCTCTGCCTCGGCTCGCACCCTGGCACACTTGGAGCACAGGAGGCACAAAGAAACAGATGGAGTTACAGAGGACACCATATGCTACCACGTCGTGAAGGAGCACAGGCACGTCTCCGTTCTCTCACAGTGGAAACCGTGCCGGGAAACTTTGCTGTTTAAATGTATAGGTGCATTGCAAATTAATCTCAGAGTAGGACAACAGCAAGGCTGAGACTGGATGGCAGCTGTGTCGGGCTCTACTGTTGCTAAAGCCTAGATTTTTGGCACGCCACCATTTGCTTGTTATCGCTTATATAAAGGCCAGATGATGCTGGGGAGAACGCCATTATTGCGAGTAAAGAGGTAAAAAAAGAAAAGTAATGAAACCTTTTGGGATCACTGCTAACGCTAAAATAACTTGACAGTGAAATAAAAAGACGATTTCTCAGTTTTTTTGTGATGAACGTCAAACTGCTCAAAAAGTTGACCAAACATAAAACAACTCTCATAAATCCCTTTCACTAGGTCCGTTCCTTCTAGAATTAAGTGATTCTTCCAACAGCAAATTTGGTTATTATGAAGGTTTTGAGGTAATCATGTACCCGTTTGTGCACCGCAGTATAAAGATGGACATGGAAACCTATGACATCATCCACTGGTTTTGAAATTTGAGCCTAGAGAGCAGTCAGGATCTTTCAAATCCTGTACAGAGTATAGAGAGTGTACAGCATGGATTTATTTTAGATCGTGGACGTGTAAAATTCCGCTTTATGTCATTTTATGATGTTTAACTGCACAATTAGTCCCTGAGATGTCTTAATACAAGATAAATAAGTTTTAACTGCACATCTCAGTTTTTTCTATATGATAAATTAGTAAAATTATAGAAAACGTTCTGGCAGTTCACTGCCCAGGCTGTGCCGTACTTATTCAACATGACGTATTTGGTTCAAAGGAATTTCTAAGTAGACGCTGAAAACACTGTCAGTCTGGCAGAGGCAGAGTGTATGGAGTGGTGAAGTGGCCCAAAATGCAGACACGCAGAACAAAACTTGAATGTTAACAGAAAGCGAGACGTTTATTAAGGCTGGTAAAAACTTTACAAAACAAAAGGCAGAGGTGACGCTAAACAATAACCTAAACTGGGGAAACTACAGATAAACATAAAAAACCAAAACATGAAACCTGACGTGGATACAAAGATGCATGGAAACATGGCACAAAGGACAACAGACAACCTGACAAAGACCGAATAAGAAAACAAACTGAATACACACAGGAGGATAACGAGGGGATGGGGAACAGGTGGGAACACAGCTGGGACAAATCAGACCTAACAAGACAAGGGAAAGCAAAATTAGACACACTGCACATAAGACAAGGACTTTCACAATAAAACAGGGGTCCGTTCTTCGTACCTCGCTTACTACATCCAAGATCAAATCATCGCGCCAACTTTGAGCTCGCTATTCCGGTTCTCCGAACACACCTGTTGTTGACGATTAGTACAGCTGGATGAAGTAATGTGAGATCACTGGGTGGCTTAACAGGGGCTACGCATCGATAGTAGAAACATTGATCGGCAACCCTTTGATTGGTCGGCGAAAATGTCGAAGGAGCGCGCTCGGTATTTTTCGGCAGCAGAGCAAGAACTCTTGATTGAGGGATTTCAGGAGTTTCAGAGTTTAATTAAAACGCAAGGGAACACTGCAAAGGCTGCAAAAGCAAGGAGAGAGGGCTGGCAGAAAGTTGCTGACAAATTAAACTCGTAAGTAATTTAATAATAATAATAATAATAATAATAATAATAATAATAATAATAATGGATTGGATTTATATAGCGCTTTTCAAGGCACCCAAAGCGCTTTACAATGCCACTATTCATTCACTCTCACATTCACACACTGGTGGAGGCAGCTACAGTTGTAGCCACAGCTGCCCTGGGGCAGACTGACAGAAGCCAGGAGCTTCGGAGAACCGAATGATCCAAGATCACGCGAAATCGTCAACAATCAAATCCAGCTAACTTACTTAGCGAGGTACGAAGAACGGACCCCAGGAAACAGAATGGAAAGCAGACACGACAACGCGAACTTGACAACATAAGACACGCGACATGAAACACTTAGAGGGTGAGGGAAACTTAAATACAGGAGTAGAAAACACAAAGGGAATCTAATAAACAAATGAACTTAGCTAAACTGAAGAACTTAAACTTAAACATAAACATCTAAATAAACTTAAACTTAAAATACTGGGTCAACAGACCCAGGAACGTGGCAAGAACATTAACCTTTCTGTCATGTAACTGTTTATTCATTACTTAACTAATTTGGTGTAGCATGAATGGCTGTGGGGGAGGTCTTTATCAGCAGGAAAAGCCCCAAAATGTATAAAAATAAAGTCCTTCATATTTTCCAAAGCTGCCCGGTGGGCCATTTGGTCTTAGAGCTGAAAGATCTTCGAGGATGAGAATGTTTTCAAGAAACTTGAAGATGTCCAGTTGCTTTTCTTTCCAAGCTCCTAAGATGATTGGACTAGAGTGAGAACAACAGAATGGAAGTGATGAAAAAAGCAGATTAGCAGCTTAAATACCCGGAAATGCAGGCAAAAGAGTGAATACTGCACTTTGTTTATTGCCCTTACATGTACTCTTTATTGTGTTAGACAGGTGACATAATACACATCCTACTTAATGCTAGACGTTGCAAAATGCAACTCTTCAGTTTCATTTTGCAACGTCTAGAGTTCCTGTGAACTCTAAACTCTACTGTGAGTGGAAATATCTTTCTAAATCCAGCCAACAAACAACAGTCATTATATCACAAATGATATGAATGAAGGCAGTCTGTGTGTGACTAAGACTTACTGGTTAATGAGTCTCCTAGCACGCCTTAAAATGGGCTGTCAGCTGCTCCAATCAATCCAGTCCAGGGACAAATTTAAAGGTGGGCAAGTGGGGGCCAACTGCCCCACTGCTGCCAACTTTTTTGTCCTTAAAATATTTGTAAAAACCAACTGCTTGTTTGTCCAAAAGCTTCTTATATTCTTTGTTTTCTTAGACGGGATGATACATTAAATAATTATAAGTATTTTGTCGATTCACTTTACATATAGGAGATTTCCACACACTTAACTGAAGAGATTTGTGCCACCCTGGCTAGACCTCTTGTCCCTCATTTGGCCTCCCATGTAAGATTTTCTAGATCCACCACTGGATTGCAATCACACTTTATATCTCTAATATTTACATAATTTTTTGGAATTTATCTCAATGATTTAGAAGGGAAGAGCTTAGCAAAACAGGCCACAATGAATTATGCAAACCATTTAAAGACTTAGCATTTGCACCTGCATCGCATTTAGTCCTAAGCTTTGGAAGGAAACTGTGCTTGCACCGAGAAGAGTGTTGGTGTGCCCTGTTCACTCTGCAGCTGGAAAAGTGTTGTATTCTGTTTCTCTATTAATGCATCCACACTTAGAATGAGACTTCTCCGTCTCAAGGCTCAGCCTGCCTATGAAGTGGTTAGACCGGTGGAGACCCAGCAATGTCATTCTGATGGAGAGGCACTGAGCAAAAGGGTGAAATAGCAACACATCAGAACTCATTTGAAGTACACTCAGGTAAAAGTAGCTCTCAGTGGAAGCAGCTACTTGCTTACACTGCTAAATAAAAACTCACTTAAACATTACATATGCTGCAGGAAAATTATTCTATATTGCAAAAGCTTATTAAAACTCTATAACAGGCACAGAGCGCATGAACCTGAACACATCAGCTACAGTACGTGCCGTCTCTTTGCACCTTTAAAAAAACAATTAAAGCACATGAAGAAACTGTTCTATTTATATAAGAACGGTGGGAGTTCAGTGGGCGGAGCGGCCAAAGCATGTGTTTTGTTTTATTAGAGGCACGCAGTAATTATGCAACCTGCCCACATTCATATGAGTGGCGTGACGTCTGGAGAAAGTTTGATGTCCTGTGAGGGACGCGTGGGAGGCGCTCAGGGTCATCTGGAGCCGTCCTGATGGCTTCACGTTTGCAAAAATGCAGCTTCGCCATAAATATCGCACTGAACACCTGACTGTCCTCCTCTTTTTTAATTTTCTGAGGGATATTTAAATGAGATCCAACTTTAGCTCTGTCTCTGTGCCAGGTTGCTAAGCTACAGCCTGTGTCAGGAAGTGACAGGCGAACATAATTACGACCCTGGTTGACAGACATCGACCACAGTGTTCATTAGACATACTCAAGCATTAAGACATCAAGTCTTTTTAAAGGACAAAATCCTGACACGACCTTTTGTATCAACTAATTACCACATTATCATTTGGTGAATAAGTATTTAGACAGTTAAAGACAAAGGAGTTGGCTCTGGTTTGATGTATGGACGGAGTTTTGTGGCACCACCATCCAGAAATATTGCATTTTACTGTATTTTGTACAAATAAATATATAAAAGCGTTATAATGGGTTTACTGCCACGCTTCTCAATTTCTTAGACGTGTCCTCGTCTGAATTCATGGTCTTGATGTTTTGCTCCGTTGCTGCTAATGAGCTGATTGTGTATGTCGAGTGTTGTTTCCTTGCAGTCAGCATTGCGATGTGCTCTCGCTCTGTCTCATTCTCTCTCCATGCTGCCCTCGCTTTGACTGACAGTGATATTAGCACCTTTTCTTCTCTCTGCCTCTCTTCAGCCTTCAATCATCGCATCTCTTCCTTTGACCTCAAGAGATGCTGGCAAAATAAAGCTATTTGTAGCGGGCAACAGGCGATGTGCAGGAAAATAGATACAAATGATTTATACTACTCAGAAATATTCACCTGATTTGGAAACAATCAAATCGTAATGTGGAAAATGGTTTTGTCAGAAAACAATAGCTTAGGAAGCTGTTGAAGTCCTGTACCCAGGACTGAGCGTAAACGTAGAGATCGTGCTGTTGCTGTAGCAGCTCCAAAACTGTGGAACAATCTCCCTTCAGAGATTAGACAGGCTTCTTCCCTACAGGTTTTTAAATCACTCTTTACACCACGGCCTTTGACACCACGTGAGATCTTGGTTTTATTTTTATTTTTATTTTAGTTGCTTTTAGTTGATTCTATGCTGTTTTATGTTGTTTTTTAATATAGGGCTGTTTTTTTTTTCCAACAGAAATTGGAGTACTTCCACAGCAAAGGAAACATCCAGGGCAGCTAAATTATTGTATAACAGTCAATCGCCCTCCCTTGCAAATCAGACACTTATAAGATGTTAGAGAGCAACAGTTAAGTGGAAGTACAAACTATATCACCTGTAAATAATAACTTAGTCAAACAAAGGAAAAGGAAAACACAACCCCCCCCCCCCAAAAAAAAAAAAAAAAAAAAAATAACAACAACAACAACAACAACAACAACAACAACTAAATAAATATATATATATATATATATATATATATATATATATATATATATATATATATACACACATACACATATATATAAAAGCTTCTCTATTTCCAAGGGTTGCTCAACATCAACTCGGTTACACTATTGTGCATGGTTCAAAGTTACAAACTCAAATGTACAATTCACACAGCATTAAAGATCAAGTATAAAAGAGATTAATTTAGGAAACTGCAGAGGACCACCAACATTTACACCCCATCTGCCCCATCCACCATACTGCCAAGATCCATATTTCCCATATATTGCATAAAGGGACCCCAGATGTTTTGAAAAAGTGGTAGTTTCCCCTTGATAATGTAAGTAATTTTTTCCATAGGTAAAGTTGTGGACAATTCCTTAATCCAGTTAATGTATTTTGGTTTACTGGTCTTCCTCCATGAGAGTGCTATGACTCTTTTTGCCAGCAGTAGACATAAGTCCAGGGCGGTAATTACCTTTCTAGACATAAGATGTCCATCAGGATATAACCCTAAAATAAAAAGTTTAGGGTCAAGAGCTAGTTGTGTACCCAATATAATATCCAGAGCTTGTTTAATCTCTTTCCAAAACCGTTGTACTTTATTGCATTCCCAGACACAGTGGAAAAACGTCCCTTTCTCCTCTCCACACCTGAAACACAAGTCTGGGATATCACCATTATACTTATTAAGCTTTTCTGGAGTCACATACGTCCTCATTAGCCAATTATATTGCAATACTTTGAGACGAGTATTGGTAGTTTGTGTTTGTGCTTCAGCACATGCCTCCTCCCAGTCTTCGGAGGATAAGTCCTCCTGTAAATCTTCCCTCCAGGCATTAAGTTTTCCTAAGGAAGATTCAGGGGAACCCTCTACTAACATATTATATAATTTGGAGATTATTCCCTTTCCAAAGCAATCTCTTTTCATTTCTGTTTCCAAAGTGGAAAACGGAGGGATTGACAAACACTGATTTTGAGATGATCTAATAAAGTTTCTCACTTGTAGATATTTAAATCGATGTTTGCATGGGATATCATACTCGGAAATCAACTCCTCAAATGACATCAAAATCTCACCCTCTGATCCCACGAGATCCCCTATTGTCTTTAAGCCTTTGTCAGCCCACTTCCTAAAACCAGGGTCTGCTCTGCCTGGAGGGAAAAATTGATTACCCCATATTGGGCTAAAGCGTGCGAAAGAGGTGGGTTCACCCAGGTATTTTTTAACCTGATACCAGATCATAATCATATTTCTGACTATAGGATTTTTTGTCTTTTTTTTCAACATTTTGACTTTTGCTGAGTATAGGTACTGGGGAAGGGGAAGAGGTACTGAACTGTTTTCCATATTTGTCCAAGGCGGGGGGGATTTATCTGTAAAATAATACATCATAGTCCTCAATTGGGCTGCCCAATAGTACCAAAGTGGATTGGGACATTTGAGGCCTCCTCTTTCATACGGCAAGTACAAGAGTGATAAACGGAGCCTTGGTCGTCTATCATTCCACAAAAAACGTACAAAAATTGTCTTCAGGTGTGAAAATAAGTTAGCAGGGGGTGACAATGGGATGTTCTGGAACAGGTACAAATGTTTGGGCATTATGTTTAATTTAAGAACATTAATTCTCGCTATAAGTGACAAGGGCAAGGGCTTCCATCTATCTAGGGATGAGGTGATTGAGTCTACCATAGGGGTGTAGTTAGCTCCAACAATGTCTCTCAAACATGGCACTATCTTAATCCCCAGATAGGTAAAACAGTCTACCATTTTGAATTGGAAAGAATTTCCAGCACCCTCTCTCTCTTCTGAGTTAAGTATCATTAATGAAGATTTTTCTTTGTTCACTTTATATCCTGATATCCGTCCAAATATGTGTAGTAGATCCAACAAGGCTGGGATAGACTCCTTCAGCTTTTCCAAGAAAAGAATAACATCATCTGCAAATAAAGCAATTCTGTGTTCCTGTTGGTTTACTGATAGACCAGTTATGCTCTTATGGGACCGCACCGCAATGGCAAACGGTTCGATTGCTAAAATAAACAATAAAGGGGACAAAGGGCACCCTTGCCTACAGCCCCGTTTAATTTCAAACGGTTTAGATATAATTCCATTTGTCAGTATTTCAGCATATGGCTCATTATATAAAAGTCTAATCCACCGACAGAAATTATCCCCACAGCCAAATCTTTTTAATATTTCAAATAAATAGGGCCACTCAACTCTATCAAAGGCCTTTTCGGCATCTAATGATAGTAGAGCAGTGTCCGGTTTTCCCTCCTGACTATGAAGAATATCCAACACTCTTCTCACATTATGAAATCCCTGTCTACCCGCAATAAACCCATTCTGATCACAGGTAATTAGATCAGGTAAAAATCTCTCCAGTCTTCGAGCCAAAATTTTGCAAAGTATCTTTAGATCCACATTAAGAAGACTTATTGGTCTTAGGTTACCACATTTATTGCACGGTTTACCAGGTTTGGGCAATAAAGTTATCAGGGCTCCTCTTAATGAGACCGGAAGGATTCCCTTTTCAAATGAATCCGAAAACATGTCAAAAAGAGGGGACAGCAGTTTAGTTTTAAATACCCTATAAATTTCTGTCGGCAGCCCATCTGGGCCTGGGGCTTTACCTGTTTTCAAATGGTCTATTGCTATAGATATCTCCTCCTTTGTTATAGGTGTATCAAGATCTGCGCTCATTAGTCCTGAAATGCTGGGCAACTGAAGGGTATCTAAGAAGAGATCTTGCTCTTGTCCCATGTGTGTTATGTCTGAGTTATATAATTTTTCAAAAAAAACCTTAAAAGTTTCATTAATTCCTAGAGGGTCAACAATAACCTGTCCATCACTGTTTTCAACTGAGGCAATGTTTTTCTCATTCTGTAATTGACGGAGGCGCCAGGCTAATAATTTCCCGGGCTTTTCCCCTTGATCATAGAATGTCTGTTTAAGACGCAAAAGATGTGAGGCTGCCTTAGAAGCAGAAAGTTCATTATACTGTGTTCTTAGTAACAGAAGCTTTTGATGGACTCTTGGACAAAAACTTTGAAAATATTCTCCCTCAAGCATCTCAATCTCTGCCTCCAACTTTTTCGTTTTCTGATAAGTTTGCTTTGCTCTATAACTTGTGAAGCTAATAATCTGACCCCTTATGTAGGCCTTAAAAGCTTCCCATCTTGAGCAGGGTGATGTTTCATCCCTATTAGTATCAAAAAAAATGTTTATTTGGTTATCTATGAAAGATATAAATTCTGAGTCTAGGAGCCACTTTTGTTTAAATCTCCACCTAGGGGGATCTCTCTTCAGTCGCAAATCTTCATATATTAACGAGTTTGGCGAATGGTCAGATATTAAAATATTATCATAGTGACAGTCCTTTATTTTATAACTCAAATTGGCAGAAACTAAAAAGTAATCAATACGCGAGTATGATTTATGTGTATGTGAATAGCAGGAGTATTTTAAGACCTTAGGGTTCATATCCCTCCAAATATCCCTCAGATCAAGTTCTTTCATAAAATGTTGAATAGTTTGCCTACTTTTAGGATGAGAGAGATCAATACCTGAGCTCCTATCCAATTCTGGGTTCAACGTACAATTAAAATCCCCTGCTATAATAAGGCTACCAGACAGACATGATACTGTAAGAAAAAGATTATGAAAAAACTTTGGGTCGTCAGTGTTTGGAGCATAGATATTTATCAGGATTATTTTTTCCGTAATAAGTGTGCCCTGTAAAATAACATATCTCCCAGCCTTGTCTTTAATAACCCTTGTCACCTGAAATGGTATAGATTTGTGGATCAAGATCATAACACCTCTTGCCTGAGAAGTGAAGGGCGCAGAATATATACTGCCTTGCCACCTCCTCCTAATCTTCGCCTCTTGACTAGACAACAGGTGCGTTTCCTGTAGCAGCATGATATCAGAGTGCATAGAGTTCAGCCCAGACATTACTTGTTTTACCTTCTCCAGTTTTTGTAGTCCTCTGCAGTTCCAAGAAGAAATTTTAATTCTTATCCCACCAGACATAACATATAACACTGAATGAGCTTCCCAACACATTTGAAATATTAAAGGACAGAGAAACAAATAATACCTGAATGTCAAAAACTACATCCATAACAATGAATACTGAATATGCCCCTTTAACTTGAACTTGGGCACCCCTTTCCCTCCCCCTATACATATTGGCACCTGTCTAACAGCTAAAGGTTGTTCCACCCAAAAGTGAGGATCAACCGACTGTGCCTGAACACTTTTCCCTTACCCCACCCCGCTATGCAAACAAAAAACTCGTTGTTGAATACGATAAGAAAATCAGGGTACTAATAGTGGCTGTGAGCCTCTGGACCAATAAACAAATAAATATAACAAACTGGCCTTTCTCTCTCTCCCTCTCACTTCTTTTTAAACTTAAAGCTCAGTAATCACCCCTCCATGCCAACACACTGTAGTATGACCATGATTACATCATCTCACCCCGGTCCACTTTCTGACCTCAGAGCCTTCACAAAGTTCTCCGCTTCACCTGGCAGGTTAAAGATGCGGGACTGTCCGTTGTGTGTCACTATCAGTCGCGCAGGAGGAATCATGCCGTACCGGATACCCATGGAGCGAAGCTGTTGTCTCACGGCGTCAAACTCTTTCTGTTTTTTGTGCACTCCGGTCGCTAGGTCCTCATAAAATCTCACCGGGCGATTCTTGAAAAGAATCTGTCCCTTTGCCCTGGCAGCTCTTATCACGGTCATTTTATCCTTGTAATTTAGAAACTTCATGATCATAGTCCTTGGTGCAGCGGTATTTGACATATTCTTCTGGCCGACCCGATGCGCTCTCTCCAGCGTCAGAGTGGTTCGTAGCGGCGCCAAGTTCAGAGCCTCCGGTAGCCAGTTTTCCAAGAAAGCGCACGCGTCTTCTCCTTCTGCGTCCTCGGGCAGGTTAACAAGTCTCAAGTTAGATCGTCGCGATCTGGTCTCCAGATCCAGCACTTTGTCCTCGAGGTTTTTGTTGTTATTTTCAAGAGTCCGTACCTTTGCTTCCAAGGTGGTAATGCTATCTTCTGCTGCAGATATCCGGGCCTCCGCCTCGTTGACCCGCTTGGCACACTCATTAACATCCTTCCTCACGGTCTCTATTGCTGACAAAATACCATCAAGTTTGGAGGAAAAATCGGATTTCAAGCTTGCAATAGCCGCCAGTATTACGTCTGAGCCTTCGGCCGTCTTTTCTCTCTCAGTCGGCTCATCATTTCCCTCCTCCACCGCCTGGCTAGCGTTAATATTAGTCTCGCTATCTTCACGGCTAACGCTAGCTTCACAGCTAGCCTCAGAGTTCAACTTAGAAGTGAAGTCAGATAATTTCGATTGAGTCGGTCTACCAATGTTTTTCCCGGGTTTCCTTTGCGAGAGAGGCATCACAGCTGTCCTAGGTGTCGTTCAATGTCTAACAAACGAGTATTATTCAGGATTTTACAGAAAGATAGCGGAGCAGAAGTGGGCACGTCCTTTCAGCCAGCCGCCATTACCGGACCTCATAGGGCTGTTTTTATTTTTTATGTATTATGTGTTTTATTTATTTATTTTTGCTGTTTTCTGTTATTCTATTGTTTTTAACTTATTTTCTGTACAGCACTTTGGTTCTGTGCTGGGTATTTTAAAGTGCTTTAAAGTGATAGCCTCCACCGTGTTTTGTTTTTTTGCGTCTTTTCACTAGCACCTACTCGGCTCAACTCAACTTGACTTGGTTTCAGTCATTTTTGGTCACAGCTCAGCAGCCTTTGTGTTTAAGGAAACTGACCCAAATACAGACACTGAAGGAGACAAAAACAAGGCAAAGGCAAACAGGGGCAATGCTAACTGAAAACTAACTGGGAAAACTAAAAAACTAAGAAATCTGTGACAAGACTGAGGTAACTATGAAAAACTGTGAAACAACTATAGCGACTATGGTGACTACTAGGACATGATGTGGAGGGAAAATACACAGACGACCTGACTGAATGAAAGACAGAGACTAAATATACACAGGAGTTGATCAGGGGAAGTGGAAACACATGGGGAAACAGCTGACACACAAGGGGACATAGAAACTAAACTAGAATAACACTCAACTAAATCCTAACTGATAACACCAACACAAGAAACAAAAATACAAATTCATGTTTCATGAAGGAGTCGCTCCCATGAGTGATTCAGTGATTCACTCTTTGACAAATCAGTGCCATGCAGCCTGCTGACATCACATTTTCAGCTCTAATCAGCTCGCTTGGAACCCTGGTCCACCAGGAACAAAACAAAAGTACCTGGGTACAGGTGTAAAAGAAAACCCTAAAAACAGAGTGGAGTCGAGTAATAGTAACAGTGTGGAAAAGTGTTTAGAGAGGGTTGTAGACACTTAGTAACGTATTGCTCTCCTGACCGTCTCCATACATACTAAAAACGATTTGAATAAAAAAAACTCAAATTAGGATTCATGACTCCATAAAACCTGCCGATTCAACTCAAGAGCTAGGAACAAATTATGCGTTTTTGATCATTTTTGCTATTTTTAATTATGTAGACACAAAACTGGTTCATCCCTTGAATCTTTTTTAAACTTGAATGACAAATCAAACTAATAAATAAAACAAAAAACAAACAAACCAAAAATCCAAAACATTCCTTTGAAAATATTCAGGTACAAGTACTGCTGTTGAGGATTTAATGCAAAACTTCAGTAATGGATTAATATAACATTGGATAAGGGGAAGAATTTGTTGGATTGGTAGTTTGCGACTAGATGAAAATAAACTGGAGTCACCTGTTGTACTTTGTTCCAGAAGAGTTAAAAATCATCTCAATCCCAAGATGTAATCAATAAATACACTAATTTACGGTGGCCCTGAGAGGCCAAACGGACTGCAACTTAAGAAAACACCAGCAATAAGAAAAACGCTGGAAAAGCAAACAAAACACAACGGAAATAGGAAAAAACAGATTTCCAAAAGCACGGACCAGTTGCAGGAACCAAAACATGGTAGGCGTGTTTTATCATGATTCATATAATACTGATGACGGATTTTAAGGCTAATAGGTAGGCTAACACACTTACCTTTCATCTTTTCTTTCCTCATAAAACCGATCGATCCTCCAATTCTTTTAAGTGTCTCCCAGCGCAATTCGTAGCATATTTTGGTTCCTGCAACTGGTCCGTCGGGTTATTGTCTCCCCAGAAACACTTCCCTTGCGCTTTTGGAAATCTGTTTTTTCCTATTTCCGTTGTGTTTTGTGTGCTTTTGCAGCGTTTTTCTGGTGTTTTCTTAAGCTGCAGTCCGTTTGGCCTCTCAGGGCCACCGTACTAATTAGCTGTATTTTGAAGTTCATTAAAAGCATAATCCCTTGATGAATAAGTAACACGATGTATATACTGAAAAAATGTTTATCTTTTAATTTGGCCAGACTGTGGGCGCAACAGTAGCATTTAAACAGACATCATTTCTTTGAATTCTTTCCGTCAATCTGGCTGTCCATCAGATTTTAACCTGTTAAATCAAAAACACTGATTTTTTCCCCCTCTCATTTCATCTTTCACACATAAATATTGAAACTTCATCTGCGCTATATAATTTGACTTCACTTCATGCAGCCAACCCACAATTTCAGCCCTGATTTTTCCGCAGGCCAAATGTGAAGCCAACTGAGTGAATTTGTTTTGCAAATATATGCAAATACGGTCTGTAATAAGGAGAATCCATCAGCTAATTTTGTCCGCTTTCTAAATTTACGAGTGCATTTATGGCTGGGGAATAGATGGGCCTACACCTGACATCTATCTCATATACACAAGAGGGTTGATGATGATTGAGTGGGGCGTCTGTGGATAGCAGAGACGCCGTGTGCATGCTTGATTATATCTGTCACCATCAGCCAGCTTTATTATCAGCATAACGCTGACATATTTACAGTGGATGTCTTACTTTAATTTGCCCAAGACAAGCCATTTTAAAATGTCAGGGATGTGTGCAAGTGTCATCCATCTCTGTTGTACCTACAGGTATTCACGTTTTTGTTCTATGTCCTGCTCAGTCATTTCTCATAAGTCCCAGAATGCCTTTTAACAATCCCAAGAGGGAGGGAGAGCAGTTAATATGACAGCACACAGTGAGATATTGTCTGTCAGCTATGAACTTTTATTTTATCCATGATAATTAATTTTTATACTTGGTCTCACTTTTAAAAAATTTTATTTATTTATTTTTGCTTAAAAATGATGAACACTGATGTATGCTATGTGTCCATATGACACAACATTGTCTGCTCATCTGTACTGATTATTACTTTATAATTTCAGTGTTAACACCTTCTGTGCTGCTCCTCAAGGAGATAATTGGTAATGAATCTATTGTGATTGCTTTATCTGATAGAACATGCTGTTTACCAAAGCGGCAGACCAGAAGGTGACAGCCTGCCAATATACAGACTGTTATATGCCTGATAATCGTCCCAGCAAAAATGCAAAGTTAATGGAGGTTTAAGTGAACGAATAATGTTAATCAGGCACAAGAATAGCAAAGTTGCCATGCAAACAGCAGCTCACATGTACGTCCACGTGAATGCAAAGCGAATGCAGCGATTACATAGTTGTTGGATGGAAAGACAGTGAGCAAAGCTGGATGCTGACCTTAAATCCAAGTCAGCATCAGTGGATTTTGCTCCAAGACATGATAAACAGAGAAGTTTTTTGAAAAAGGGTCAAACAATGCTAAACTCTCTTGATGCTTTGAAGCTAATTTGTTTTTAGCCAATCAGTATTATTGTAGATTTTATTATTGTCTGTGCAACCAGCTACCAACAGATACCGCTTTAGAGATTTGTGAATGCAAAGTAGTCATGTAGTGTCTTTAACCTCCAAATAAATGCAAACAAACAATATTGTGTTGTAAAAAAAGTTGCAGAATTTGTGCATCTTGCAAGGTACAAGTAGTTGCTATGCTACAGACACATAGAAATGACTGGAGATTGCAGCACAACCACAATGACGGAAACTATGTGAATAAATCCCTGTCTTCAAAGTGGTTGCTTTACTTTGTTGTTAGCAAAGAAATGAGATCAAGCTGACGATTAGATGCAGTTTATTTGTGGTAATACTATATTGAACTGCTATTAATTGGTAAACATTGCAAATCTATTACTGTGTGTTGCAAACCTGTCACCATTTATGTACAAGAAATTCACATTAAACAGAAGTTCACATTAGCTATAACTTTATGAATTTGAAACAGGAATTCATAAAGTCAATGACAATTAGCTTTTATAGAGGAATCTAACCAATTGATTTCCAGTTGGGAACCAGTGGAGTCAAGTCCCCTACTGCAAAAACAATCTAGTTTGCAATGTGTCTGCATTTATAAGTTAGATGCTGAAGCTCCAGCAATGCTTTATTGCTCTTCTTTCACCAGTGTATTTGACCAATAACTTATAGCTTCAAGCTCTCAAGACTTTATTTTCTTCTCTGTGCACCTTGGAAGTAGGTGCACAGAGAAGAAGTAGGTGTTTAAAAACCAGATGAAAACCTTTTTTGCTCACTGCGCATCCATTCATCCTATTTTTATTCTAGTGTGACTGAGCCATTAGCTAGCTATTAGCATAAAGGTTGAAAACGGTGTGGAAACCTTGGGTTTCACTGTAGTAAAGCTAGTAAAAAAGTAAAATTCAGTACTCTGAAATACTCTTTGTGCCCTCAGAGTGTTAACTAGTGAACATTAAAAGGGTTACAATGGCAGATGTGTGAGCCCTAAGACTTTTATTAGTGTAATGGGTGCAAAAAAGGAAAAAGAAAAACAATTCATATTTCATTTTAGTCATGAGTTTAGTCCATTTTTAGATATTCTTAACTGAGCTGAAATTTGGGTGTAAAAGCCAGGTTTAGTGTAGGCACATCACCAAATCTTTTGTATTGATGGTGTTCTGATTGTTGATAAATAATAATAGAATGAAAAACAGTAGTGGTCCTAAGATTGAACCCTAAGGCACACCTTTGGTTGCACTCGTAGAGCTAGAAGTAATAATTTCTGTCTTTACATACTGAGCTGTGCTGGACCATTTTCAAACCATTTCAAACTGTTTACTCTGCATGGGCAAGTATTTTAATATTGTATGACATGTGTGCCAAAAGCCTTTGAAAGGTCAATTTAAAAGGACTGCAAGATTTGTTTTTAAAAAATACACATGGCACAAACACATTTGTATTACACTGCTTGTTGCCTGCAAGTTGATGAGCAGCTCGACCATGAAAATTACTGGAGAGTTACAGTTTTGATGGTGTCAGCTAGAAGGAAAGCCAGGCAGTACACACACGTATGAAACCATCAGTCATATTTATTTTGCAGTGAAGGTGCTGGAACACTGCATTCTCCTTCAGTGCCACTTTCCCCTAAAATTTCACACTGTTTCTCCAAGGTTAAGTAACATCTTTGTTAACAGTTTGAGGAGAATCACTCCTCCGGATGTAAACAGCTGAGAGACAATCACTTCACAGCATAACTGCATAACCCCTCTGCTCTCTGAAGCTGACAATATCCGAAAACGCAAACAAAAACAAGCTGGATTGAAAGTGCTGGAAATCAGGGATCTCAGCACCTGTCAGAGTGCTTGCAGAGTTACTGGGTGCTGCTGAAGAACAACATCAACCCCCAGCAGATACAAACTGCACGGTTGTGTACTTCTGTGTGTCGGGGCATTGATGGTTTTGCTGATTGCCAGGTGAAAATACAAACTGAGAAACATTTTTTCATTTTACAAGAAATAACTGCCACCAATCAGAAAGATGACTCAGTAATGGCAACTTTCAAAATAACACAAAAGTTCTCCATGTTCTGAAGCGGTGCCTAGTTCAAGATTAGTGGCCATGTGTCTGTGCGGTTTGTGTGTTTGTGGTGTGGGTAGACTTTCTTGTACTGTAATTATCCTGTCAGATGGAGCAAACCTGATATTAATCCTAACAGGCTAGGGCTGGAAAAACGAGAACAGGGAAAAACACGGAGCAGAAATCCAAACATACAGTCATGTGAAAAGTATACAAGTATACATACACATCATAACAAAAGCTAAACTAATTTCCCCGTGTGGGACAGTAAAGAGTTTGAATTGAAATTGAATTGAAAAATCATCTGGGCTCTAGTAGGTCTTAGAGTTAGGTAAATACATGAACAACATATGAGACATTTAAAAACAATAACTTGGAGTAATGGTTTGACTTTATCAGTGTCTCACATAACTGTGGAGGAACTTTGGCCCACTGTTTTTCACAGCGTTACTTTAGTTCATGAAATGTTTGCGGGCTCCTAAGGTCCTACCACAACTTTTGGATTTGGACGCCACCTTGATTCTTTTCTTTTTCAGCCATTCTGTTGTAGATTTGCTGTTGTACTCAGGATCATTGTCCTGTCCTGTTGCATGAGCCAAATTCAGGAAAGCTTTAGGTCAGGGGTGGGAAACTCCAGGCCTCAAGGGCTGGTGTCCTGTAGGTTTTAGATCTCACCCTGGGTCAACACACCTGAATCAAATGATTAGTTCATTACCAGGCCTCTAGTGAACTTCAAGACATGTTGAGGAGGTAATTTAGCCATTTAGATCAGCTGTGTTGGATCAAGGATACATCTAAAACCTGCAGGACACTGGCCCTTGAGACCTGGAGTTCCCCCACCCCTGCTTTAGGTGTTGCACAGATTGAGCAGACTTGACTAGAATATGCTAATATAGTAAGGAGTTTTTGGTCAAGTAAATGCCTGCAAAGTGCCCAGGTCCTTTGGCCGCAGAACAAGCCCCAATCATTACCCCTCCACCACCGTGATTGACAGTTGGTGTGAGACATTTATGCAGACATGCTGTGTTTGGCTTTCACCAAACACGGTGCTGTGCAATATGGCAAAACATCTCCACTTTGGTCTAATCTGTTCAAAGGACAGTGTTTCAGAAGTATTGTGGTTAGTCAGATGCAACATAACAAATCTATTTAAATATGCCAAGTGTTGGAGAGATCCTAATTTGAAGAGGCAGACTGTTCCAAACTTTAGGTGCAGCAATCCCAAAGCCCCGGTCTCCTCTGTGTTCTAGTCTGCTTCTAGGAACAATCAGAATCAGCTGACCTAAGAGTTCTAACATTAGTGTAACATACAGAGGATTTGTCACAATAAAGGTGATTCTAATTCTCTTGTGTTTTTTGCAATTTCTCTGAGCATTGCTGGCCGGCAAAACTTCTACTTGTATAGAGGTGGTCACACTTGCTGATGATCAGCTAATCACCTGCATTTGATTGGGATTGGTAGCATCTGGCTGAATTCCTATAGAAGCGCTTTTAGTTTTTTCACCCACTACTTCTGCATTCAGTATATCTTTTACTAAATGAACGGTCTATTAAGGGATGTTGTTGTTAACGTGAGGCTGTATTTACCTGAATTTAAGAGCTGCCGAGGACTACGTTATTTTTTTAAATAATACTTTGATATGTAAAACCTCTGAACAGAGAGAAGGCATGCTTTCTTTTCCATAATTGTGGGGTAAAAGGAGAAAAAAATTTACTTTTAACCTTTGACTGGCTCAGAGGGGAAAAAAACAACTCACAAAATGTCGTTTAATATGAATATTTATTTAAAAATCAATAGTTCAATACAGAAATAGTCATCTGTTATATGTATTATCAGACAGTCAGTACTTCAACCATGCTTTCTCTGATTAATCACGGTCTCAAAAAAGTACAAGAAATTTTTTTCCATTATTGAGCTTGTGCAAAGAAAACACACTAGAAAGCAATAGAAACACTGACACAAAGTAGATAACGATCAGTTCCTTTGAACAGTTCATTTTCCAGAAGAAGGCATCGCACAATTCCAAAAAGATCAGTCAAAGATTTAAGGCCATTTTGTACAGTTAATTTTCATATAGATTCGTATATTTCAAAACACTCAGTTTTCAACAAAAGGAACTGGTGCATCCTTTGTAAAACTGTACATGCAAACATAGTGCACATTATTAAGAAGATATGACGAGCATACGATACATTATTTGGATATCTTTAGTAAACAAAGATCTTACGTGTGTTAACACCTCACATGATCTAATAAAACACGCTTAGAAAAGGCGCCTCACAGGCACTCGCGCACACACACACAAACACACGCTCACGTTCGCGCAGTATACATCAAATGTGTTCACACATATACACACTTGTGGCTTCATGAGGCTTGTCAAAGTTAGTGAGCCGTGTAAAACTGTATGGAAGCTGAGAAAGGTCTGAAAATATGATCCTTACTTACATATTATTCCAAAGTAAGAAACTAAAAAGTAGTAGTGCTTAATTTGAAATATTGGAATTTGAATGGATCGAATTTGGGTTTAATTAGTTTTCTGTTTTTTCAAAGTCTAGCAAGAAAATTTCAAGTTTTCCAATTTCCAGAGCTTCAAATTCAATTTTACATTCAAGTGTCTGTGTTTCAAACCTGGTTTGATTTTAAAAAGTTGAAAGTTTCTATCCTGAATTTCACTAAACCAGGTCCAGCAACTTTTTGCTGGGTTTTGTTGTTTGTTCATCAGTAAACAAACAACGAGAAAAATGGCCTAAAATCCTAAAATCAGAGAGAAAAAAAACAAGTTTAACTATAAATGAGGAATTTAAATGACACAATTACCTGATTTTCACAACATTTTAGATTATGGTGACAACATCAAGTATTTAAATCAGCTCATAATTGACAATTTAGCCCTGATTAGCTGGTCTTCTCATGAAATTTGGTGAAATTAAAATTAGGGAACAGATGTATTTTCCAACCTGGAAAGTTTTTAATGATGAACGTGTGACTACAAGAGGTAGTTTGTTGTTCAAATAGCATGGGTTTAAATCTGGGCAGCCAACTGAAATTGGGATTAAAGCCAAGCTGTTGTTGTAGTCTGCAAACAATTCAAGTTGTAGTTTACATCCATGTGTGTCCAGACTCGTATTATGTACAGCCTGTAGCATATCTGCAAGGAATCAAACAGGTGGGCAACTTCTATTAGGATCATCAAATCAGTATCTGACTCATCATCTCCCTGTTTGGCACTGAATAATGGTCAAAAGTGTTTTTGCTAGAAAACATTTTGACACTTTGGATATAAAAAATTATAATTTATTCCCATTACACAACATTTGTTGTTGGTGGTATTTTTTAAGTATGAATTATATGGTCAAAATTGTATTCACAGGTCACAGTGTGTTTGACCTTTAACCATGCAGTTCCACCTTAAGTCCAAGCGGATGTTTGTGTGGAATTTAAAGAAGCAATATTGGTTTTTTTTAAATTGCTTGGTCCACAGCTGTCACCAGAGACAAGGCAAAACAAAGAAAGGAAAAAAAGAATGGAAATATATAAATGACCTGTTGAAAAGGTTTATTCACATTTGCCTCTCTATCACTCTTCTAGGTTAGATTTTTAAACCGTAGTGTTTCAACTACTGATGAAAAGCTGTATTTATAGGCAGTCCTGGTATTTGCAAAGAGTGTTTCTTGCTCTAGTAGTTCAGGGAACTTCTCTGTTTTTCAGCAACCGGCTATAGCAAACTAATTCTATCTGCTCCAACAGCTTAGTCTGGGATTTTGCAATGTCTCATGCTGTGATGACCTTGAGGTCCACCTAGGGTTTGATCAGGTGCTAACTATGTCTCTGTTTGCTCTGCAGGGACTGAATAGGTGACATAGAGCGAGCATAGAGGTGCCCTGTCTAGGCAATGAGCTCTTAATGTTGAATTATTATGCTTATTTATGCTTTCAACTGAGCAGTTGGCCACAAGAAGCCTAAACCAGCACACACACATTCATTTGATAAATTCAGCGAAATTGAGTTTCTGCTACGGTGACAATACATGGGAGAAGACTGTAAAAAAGAAAGAGAAATGTGAGAATGCAATAAGAAATGCAGCAATGTATTTCTCAAAATACCGTGAGGCTGCGGTGCAATGTAAAGTATTCCAAAGTATGTAAAAAATTCCAGTTACAATTTTTTATTTATTTATTTTTTAGTGTTGCTTTCGGGGTTACTCCTTTTTACAAGGAGATGGAGATAGCACATGAATATTAAAATGTTGCATTCCCACTTAATTTAAATATTGTATCTACTGTTGTTTTAAAAGGTTATTTCAATCGACATCCATATCTCAATCCAAATTTCCGCATTCACACACACTTGTGACAAAAATAGAAGACTTTAAATTGGAAACTTGTCGAAACGGTGAATACAACTCGCATGCGTCATCCTCGTTCATATGATTAGCACATATAAATACACATCGTAAAAACAAAGCTGTATCAAAGCTAAAGGTGTAATAAAAATGCACTCAAGTACAAACACACTACACCCACGCAAAGAAAAAATATAGGGAAAATGTGTTTTTCTCTGCATTTTTGACCACTGGGCTCTTTTTGCTCAAACAGTATTTTGTTTGAGAGCAGCTGCTATTGTTTTACACATTGGGCAGGAATATGTGACAACACAATGAGACAAAACCCCTGGGCACATGCGCATCCTACTGCCAAGGCAGTTTGTAGCGGCAAGACAGACACAGAGAGACAGGGTAGCCATGTTTCCATTCAACTCTCAAGTAGTGCTACATAAACAGCCAAAAAGCTCTTCATTGAGCTCGGATGGAGGATTAAAGTAAAATATAATAGGGTCAAAAAATGTAAAAACCGAATATGTAACTAATATTAGCCACATTTTAATTTTTTGTTGACTTCACAGTCATGCTAACAGGATCATTCTTTTAAAATGCTAACATTAAGGCTGCTAGCATGTTCACAACGATAATGCTAGCATGCTAATGGCTAGCAATTAAACTATTTGCGATGCTCACCGCCTTGGCGTGTAAGCATATTAACAGTCACTAATTTGTGGTAAATATAATTTGTTTTTAATGATACTTTTTTCTTTTTCTTGTGACTGTATAACAACGTTACACATTAATATGGGAGTTTTCAACCTTTATCAACGACGTGTGCTAGCTAACCAACTGTGCTGTTCCTTGAGTATTTAGCTTACATTTCTTTAGGATGAACAGAGAGTCTAGGTTTTTTAAATAATTTCCAGTCAAGTTAAATCCTGTATGAAGGTCATTATAGTACTTGAACAAAAAAAATAAATAAATAAAAAATAACTAAATAAAACCCTTCTTATTTCTGATTAGCATAAAATTCTGACTTTTTCAATTAAACTAGCTAAAAAAGAAGGCTGGATGGAAAGACAGCTAAAAGTGACAAATGTAGAAAAGAAAGGATTGAGAGAGATGGAAAGATAAGGCTGAAGAAGACAGACGAATGAAGATACTGGCAGACAGACACTCATCCCCCACAGACAGACAGATGGATAAAAGAGGTAGTGCAGGGCCACTATATGCATGCAGTTGACTGAGGCTACACTCATGCAAAAGTTTAATACAAACACTAGAATACAGTACGGTACAGTACAGCACAGTACAGTACGGTACAGAAGGGCTACCAGGACCTGCACTGCTGCTACCTGGCATGGATGCCAGGAGAGAGAAAGAAAGAAAGAGAGTATTACAAGCTTCATATTGAAACTATATAAAAGTATCAACAGTAAAAATCCTCGTTAGCATTTACTGTAAACAATGAGTGATTTGGAGAGAAAGAGAAAGAAAGAAGTTATATATGTCCAGTTATTTACAAGTGAAATTACTGCTCATTTAAGATCATGTAACTCCTTCATTTGTCTGGAGACATTCTCTTTAAAAAGTAAGATCAGCCATTTTATACTGCTTTTCCTTTTTTCTTATTTCTGCCACAATTTGAATTGAGACTCTCTGAACTTTCTCCAAAATCTTTCCAAGCATAAAATAAGCAGGTAAAAAAAAAAAATCAAAACAATGACAGGAATGCTTGACAGTGGAAGTAAACAGACTCTCATCTTCTTTTCCTGCCCTCAAAAGCGTCACTCTCCTGGCCCGGCATGCAGCTTTCTGAACACATGAAAGACCACTGTGATCCACAACCACAAGGCATGGAGAGCGGCTTTAAGGAAATGGAAGTATTTCGCGTGACAAGTTCAGCGAACCCCTGACTCCAAAACCTTTTCCAGCCTTGCTCCTCAGATCTGGGTTTGGATGGGTTGCCCAGGTGGTGTGTATGGAGGCGGCGCCGGTGAAGGCTTTATCCCACGGGTCCGCATGTAGGAGAGGAACTGGTCTGGAATCTCAGCCAAGACATCTTTGGCGAGCCGGGCCATGCTTAGGATGTGGTTCCCCGTACGATCGATGTAGTCCCTGAACGGGACAAACTGAAAGGTAAGAGGAGGAAACAGATGTTGAGACAGGAGTTGGTTTGAAGAACAATGCGAAATCAATCATATATAGGTTTTATAGGCACTGCAGGCTTGTCAGGCAATTTCCTCTTGCATAATTCTGCGCGTCATAGCCATCAACTCTTAGCTAGCTAGCCAGCCAGCTAAGTCAGCATCATAGGCAGTGTAAAAGGTGAACAAATTTTGAAGCTTTGCCATTTGACCTTTAAAAATATTACAGTTATCGTTAACCAAGCAGAGCTGATTATTTCCTTATTGATTGTTGGTCCTGTTGTAATTGAATGTCACCCTACCAAATAAATGACTACTATCTGCTTTCCATGTGGTTTTACTGTATTTGATGTTGTTCTGCACTGAAACTGACCAGTTAGTCACGTGACCAGAGCTCAAACATCTGTCTGTCGCTTCTAAGACTTTCTGAAGAAAAGCAGTCATAGAAAGTTCTGTCTTGATGAACAAAAATTGGACTTTTGTCATTTCAGGCAATAAAACAGCTCAAAGCTAGAAAGCTTTTACCAAAGACGCTGCTTTAAAAATAACTTTATGGAAGTAGGACCGGCCAACTGATAGGACTTATAGAGGTGAAGATATCGGTGAAATGTGTGGGAAGACAGTTGGGTTTGGTAAAGAGGGGGAAAATGAGAGAAGTCACAGAGAGGATAGACGGCAATAAGGAAGAAAAGCGCAGATGGAGAAGAGACTGGGTGAAAGGAAGAGAAAGGGGGGTGAGAAAGAAGGAGGGTGAAATATGGTGAGGTGGGGTGGAGGGGGGAGCAGTGGGAAGAGCCACACAAACGAACGAAGAAAATGAAGAAGTTGAATTAAGTAATTCATCTTCTTTTTGTTACAAGTGGGAGATGTACTTGTGAACTGCAAGATTATTTTTGTAAAAGTACAGCTGTACAGCTCACCAGGCTAGCAGCTGCCTGTGAGAAGAATCTAGCCTAATTAAGACGCTGCAGAATCGCCCGGGCGGCTGAAACTCTGGCGTGTAGCTGTGCGGCGATCGGGCTACAGCAAATTGTAAAGGTTTCGCCTCAACTGGGGTAAAGAAAAGTCAGAATCTGTAACATCACCTAGCTGAGCAGAACATGTAGAAAGATGAAATGTGCATATTTTCATCCAATTTTTCATTTTTCTCCTGAGACTTTTGGTAATAGAGTCTCCTGACACGGTTTGGGGCTGCTGGAGTGAGAAATTGAGCAGTTGGAAGCTTTGAGATAAGGCGAAAATACAAGCCAGCAGCTACATAACAAGCACCAGTTAGCTCTAGGAAAAGTCAGGGATTAATGGGATCAAATATTAGGCTGCATAATTTATAGTGGTGCTGAAAGCATACGTGTATCCTAAAACACCAGTCACCGTATGATCACTGAAGTTATTTCACTTTGCTGATATAAATCTTGTAAATCTCTCTCATAATGTCCCTCCAATGGAAGACAAAGTCACTTTTTATATTTACTTAATGAGATGTTGTCACCTGCAATCACAAGATCACAAATGGAGACAATTTGTGCTGGAAACACTTGCTGCAGAAGTTAAGCTTCACCATGACACTTGGGGTTATTAGCTTTCTGATAATGAGATCCTGCAGGCTGAGCTGGTGTAATGTTCCCGTACAGAAACGTAGTTTTTCACTGCCACCAGGTCTTTTTCTGCATGGAGCGCTTGTATATGTGTGTGCTTGAGCTTGTTAAAAAAAAAACCTAACTAATGAGCGTGGCTCTGAGGGAGGGTGCGAGAAATAAGACTATGACGGCGGCGGCATAAAGGTCACGGAGGAGGAAAACGTGACTTCTCCGTGTTGCAATCAAACAAGTGGTTTGCTGTGAATGTTCGTTTTCTTCTACTTCTTTTATTTCGGTGCTAAGATTAAAGCTGCTTTGGGATTACCTGCAACCGTGAAGTGATCCCCTGCAGCAACACAAACAGGAATACAAAGAAAAGGGAAGGCAACGAACGCCTGGCTGAACTGGATGATTGAAGGGATGGGGGAACTAATACTGCATGAAGTACGACTGTGACTTTATACATTAAAGGCACGTCTATGTGGCTGCTTTGCTAACCTAAATGACCTTTTAAGAATAAAGAACTTAAGCACACAGGTAGCGCTGTTGTGGCTATGCCGAAGCCACATGGGGAAAATTCAGATCTTTCTGCGCTGCACAGGTCCATCTTACATGGCTGCCTGCAGACCCCACAATGCCCTAGGCTTTTTAAAATGGGCATTAAGCCAGGGGTTAGAGCTGAGGTTCACTGTTCATTCACTTTAATGAGGAAGTGAGACTGAGTAAAAGATGGAGGGGATGGCGATTTGGCTCTTCACTGTTACTGGGGAGCCTGCCATTATCTTTCTGTGCGTGTGTGTGTGTGTGTGTGTGTGTGTGTGTCTGGGGTATGAGCAGACAGAACCACCACATGGTTGGTTCTGTCTGCTCATACCTCCCAGGCCCAATAAAAATGCATAGGCCCTGAGTTTGGCTGGAACTGGAATTTTGTTGGGAATGTGCATTGCTAAAGCATCAGCTGATAGGGGTCTTCAGGTGGGTCCCACTTAATTAGCTAATTTGAGCACTTGATTTGTCAGGTGTAAATGAAGCACCTCGTAGCACAGGTATTGTTTCAGCACACACAGTTTGTACAGTTAAATCCATAACTTGTTTTGGATTTAACTGTCCTGTCTTCCTTCTCTCACCCCAACTGGTCGCAGCAGATGGCCCCGCCCCTCCCTGAGCCTGGTTCTAGCGGAGGTTTCTTCCTGTTAAAAGGGAGTTTTTCCTTCCCACTGTCGCCAAAGTGCTTGCTCACAGGGGTCATATGATTGTTGGGTTGTTCTCTGTATGTATTATTGTAGGCTCTACCTTACAATATAAAGCGCCTTGATGCAACTGTTGTTGTGATTGGCGCTGTATAAATAAAATTGAATTGAATTGTCTCGTGGGCAGTGCTGCTCCATGAGGATGGGGCTGGCTCACACCAATTTGACTCAACTCCACTTTCCAATTAATATTCACAGGCTCTATTTACAAACAATCATTTGGCATGCAATCCCAGTGAGGGGACACCCGTATGACCTCCATTTAATACCCTTAAGACGTCTGTATACTCACTTTAAATATATTGTCACAGCAAAGCCGTCAGAACACAGAATGGACCGAAAACGCAGACCCAAGACAGTGACACAGGTTAGTGTAATGAGGATGAGTAACGATTTAAGAGACTGAAGGCAGACCTCACCTGAACAATGTCCCTCTCGGCGTATCTTCCTCTAGAAGAGATTCTGACTTCATCACCGTCTAATTCAACCATGGCTGTAAAGATTAAAGACAAAACTAAGCTGGCAGCAGTTTTTCCTACAAAAAAAATCTAATCAAATAAAGGTTTGTTATTTTAACCCACATGTTTCAACATCTTGTTGACTTACCATCAAATTCTGCAGGCCCTACTCCCACAATGATAATTGACATCGGCAGGCAGGAGGCCTAAACGAGAGCGAGAGGAAGAACAATTAATATTTCAAAACATTCAAAGCTGTGAAAATCTTTACTTGAGTGTAACGCCATGCATGTTCACCCGTGTTGGACACTGTGGAGGTTTTTCTTTAGTAAACAAATCATGTCACATTCATGTCTCGCAGAACACATACAATATGTGTGATCATGTGTGTTTTCCACCCCCGGAGCCCTGCGTGGGTTGAGCCATCACTGTAATTAATATTAGACATGAGACACTCAACTCGCTGACAGCTAACAAATGACATGTGTTTGTGTTGTACGTGGGCGCATTCGTTCAAGTGTCACAGAGTGTGTATGCAGTCCATCGGTGTGTGAGTGTGTTCAGTGAGTAATGTTATGACCTCAGGCTGCAGAAAGATAGATGATGTTATCAAAACATCTCGCTTATTTTTTGCTCCCAGTGGTAGAGGTCCTCAGGTTTCTAATTCTGCTCCGCTCACCCCCCCCTCATATCTCGCATATATCTTCCCCCTTTTTTTTACCCAAGCCTTCTATTTCTCCCGTCGAACCATCAAACCCCCTGTCCTTTGTTGTTTTCACAGGCCCTGAGATGGATCACTGGTTTCAGAAACATGGCTTCCGTTCACTGTTCATTTTGTTTGCATTCTGGGCGACTCTGGACTTGACAGTGATGGAGAGGATGGTGCGAAGGTTAACCACATGCTGGCAAAAGCAGCACAGCAAACACACATTATAACAGAAGGAACCGCTGCCAGTCATGGATGTCGTATCAAATGCGAAATTCTATTTTTTATTAAATTCCCTCAACTGTGCACAGTTCACATGCGCTTTCACCCCTCTGCTCATTTGCACACAGTTTTGTCTTGACTGTAAATGTTTACAATCCAGAGTATTTATTTATGTTTAAGATTTGGTCCTAACTTTTCCCACCACAACACCGCATGTAACCAGCACAACAACAGAAAACTGTGACTGCTACCCGTGCACTATAGTGCACTAACCCTGATGTGTGAAAAGCACACTGTGACTTGCTGTACATGCTAACCCAGTATAAAAGGAGGATGTAGCCATGGCGATGTCACCCGCTGGGTTAGGCCTCTACACTTTGAAGCTTCAAAATGAGCCACCACACAGTTCTTATTGATGGTTTTTTGAAGTTACTATATTTGGACAAAAGGGCTGAATTATCTTGGTTTGCAAGCTGTCTCCACAAAGTGTACAGACATGCATTGCTCAGTAATAGTCTAATAGTATATTAGAATTTCTCTCAACCGAAGCACAAACCACACAGCTATAACATTAATCAGATAATCCATTAAAAATGCCCCAACAGGCATAAACACAGTAGAGAGGTCTACTTCAGTGAGTGAAATTAATAGAGGGAAACTAATAAACACATATCAGAGCCAGCTCCCTGTGTTGGGAAACCTGTCAATTAAAACAGCCATGCTCCCAATCCAATTATCCAGGTGGATGAGCTTTAAAGAAATCATCCCACTCAGAATTCTAGAAATGAAGAAACTATCCACAGAGGCCAAAACTTATTCTTGTATGAGGCTATAATTATGCTTTTTAATGCTATAAAGTTGGCCGTTTTAACATGAGAGTCCATGAATACGGACTCGAGAGGATCTGCAGTTTTTGCCACTTCTGCATTTTCCCCTGTTCTAACCCTCAATGATCAAAACTTCAGATGATACAGTAATCATCGAGCACAAAGCAATTTTCATCTATTTAGGGATGGGAACATCATCAGTGCTAACAAACTATCTAGAAGTGTGAGATTTAGATTGTTGCACCTTTAGCTAATCAGGTTGTGTTTTGATGTTTGATGGTTGTAGTGTTGTGGTGTTGTAAATATATGCGAAATGGGGCAGCTAGCATGATGGTCACGGTCATTTCTCTTTGCATTCGCCTCCATGGTGATTCGTTGCTTCTTTAGCATAAAGTACTGCTTCGTAAAGTTTAATTAAGGGATGAATTGCTTCCTTCCTTGTTTGTCGTTCATGTTTTCATTATTTCCTCATTCCTTCAGCCAGTTTTTGGTTTTGAGTGGCATTGGCTTTATTTACCATTATTATAATTAAACTTTTGCAACTAATATTTCTTCAAAGGGTGAACTTTCTGAGAGGTGCAGGCTCAGGTGTTCACAGCTGCTCTGCACGTCCTTACATTGACAATAGATTCCTTGGTCTGGGCCATGTCTGAGATGACCCCGTCTGTGATGATGAGGAGCACAAAGTACTGGGAGCCATCCTTCACAGATGCTGCGTATCTGTACAAAAACACACAAAGAAACAATTTGTGGTTATTTCTGATCTCCTTACATGTTTTTGTTACAAATACAGCTCATTACTTGAGTAGATTATGCATCACACTGTGTAGTTTAATTACATGTAAAGCATTTAGTGGCTTTATTTAATAAAGAGCAGAAACAGATCTGTGAAAACAGGGTGGTATTGATGCTCTGGATAACAGGATAATCTGTCAAACACATCTTTATGTCAGTTTCACAGATTCTTGTCTTATTAAGAATTTTAGCCACTCTGTTACCAAGTGTGTCCTTTCACTCCTGTCTGAGTCGTGACCTGATATTATTCCAACTGCTTCAGTTTCTTTCAAGCATCACCTTTCTGTGCAGCAAGCTACGTCTCCATCTCCTAATAACTTCCACTATAGACCATCACAACACTGTAGATAGAAGGATGAAATATAGCAAAACAAGTCGAGTCAGAGACAGCGAGAGACCAAGGAAGACAAAGTCGATAATTACTAAGCTGTATGGGGGAGTGGAGTAAGAGATAGCAGAAATGATAAATGGGGGCTGTGCTATCAAAAAAAGAGATGCAGAGGCTGGACGGGACTTAAAAGAACTGCAAGCCTAAAGTTGATAAATAAGTCTTACAGTTGCAAAAAGATGTTACGTGTCCCCATAACAACTAGAGTTTAAAGTTTTTAATGAGGTTATGAGGAGGAATTTATGCAATGTGTTCTGATTAGTTACGTTCTTATCTCACACAGCTGAACCAGGTCTGAGAGTTAAAACTTTTAGAGCAAAAACAGAGTTAATGATCTGCAGTCTGGCTCGGGGGTGAACTGAGGAGAAGAATATTTCAGGCACAGAACAAAAGCAGCAAAATGAACAGCTTCACTTTGTTTAAAGAACTGGCCTGGCTCTGAGTCAGGGGTAACAGAGCTGTGCTGTTTCTTATTGTTACTATTCAATTCAGTTAAATTTTATTTATATCGCTCCAAATCACAACAACAGTCACCTCAAAGCCCTTCATCTTGTGAGGAAAAGATCCTACAAGAAATACAGAGAAAACCCCAACAAACTCCCCTTTCACCCGCTGGGCCCATGTCCTCATTTGAGGTTTGACAGCGGTTTAGTAGATAAAGGTGAAAGGCTTGGACATGAATTGAGCTGCGGTTTGGGGACTGGCAGTGGCTCACGGGCCTGGCAGATCCCCATAGTTTACCCATAGTACTACATAGAAGTGAAGAAGTGAAAGAATTGAAAAGGGGAGGGAGGGTGGGGCACGTAAACGAGAACAAACAGCTTGTAGGACTTGGGGAACCTACATAGATGAGAACCGGAAGGAGCGTGTTTGGAGGTGTGGTCCTGCTCCTAAAATTCAGATACTTTATCTCCAATTAACAAGAAGAAACCAGCAGAACAGGTTCATGGAGGGACACAAGACACAAAACATGCTGTGGAAATGCAGAGTGGTGTCTAAAAATAGAGCAAGTGAAAATTCCAGCGTAATTACGGGAGGATTTAGGGTCACCTGATCCAGCTCTAACTATAAGCTTTATCAAAAAGGAAAGTTTTAAGCCTAATCTTAACCTCTTAAGCCCCAATGCTCCAGATACAGGGGCATTGTCTGTCCCTGTGTGTTGGCCCTGCGACAGACTGGCGACCTGTCCTGAGCTGTGTGCGTGTTTGAGGTTGCTCATGCCTTGGTGGAGAGGACGGTCTTTGAATCATTTAACATGTCTGACTTGTTCTCTTTTGCTTCGTGACCAGCTTCTAGACTTTGGTGTGCTGCTCTTCCTCTTGATGGTAAAGGCGGTTTGTCTGTTTCCTTTAGTTTAATCAATAATAAATACCTTTTGATTTAATGCCAACTTTGCCACCTTGTCTCCTTTGGACACTTTTTTACTTCCCAACAACCACTGAATATTTTATGTGACACATGGATGTATAACCTGTGACCAGCTGCATCTCCGTGTGGTTCAGCAATTGCAGAGTCGGCAACCTCCGCCAGCTACAGCGGATTGTTAAAGCAGCTGCCAAGATCATCGGAACATCTCTCCCTCTGCTACGGGACTTCTTCCACAAGTGCTGCATCAGTAAGGCCTCCTGGATCGTGCTTGACCCCTCACATGGACTTTTTTCTCTCCTTCCAATATTCAGATGCTATCGCAGCATCGAGGCCCGATCCTCCAGACTGTAAGATAGCTTTTTCCCCACAAGCCACCGGACTCTTGAACTCACTACAGGCTCTCCCACTCCCCCCAACAAACACACCCACACAAACTGTTAACTAACTGCCTCTATTGCATTCCACATACCACTGCCTTTGTAACCCAGATGCTGCTCTATGGACAATCCTGCTCTCAAGAATCCTGCTCATGGTCACTTTAAATCACTTCAACCTGTAAATTGTAAACTGTTATTGATCCTTTTACCTTAGTCTTATCTGTGTGTGTGTGTGTGTGTGTGTGTGTGTGTGTGTGTGTGTGTGTGTGTGTGTGTGTGTGTGTGTGTGTGTGTGTGTGTGTGTGTGTGTGTGTGTGTGTATGTCTTTTGCACTGAATGGAAATGAACTGAACTGCCTCTATATTCTGTACTATATATATAGCAGAGATGACAATAAAGTTTACTTTGACTTTGACTTTGATAACACACACCACAACCTGGTGACAGGCAGTGCTTTTGGGCTAATTATGGAGTTTTCCTGCTGTACTTGGGCACTCAAAACACTTTATACAACATGCCTCATGTAACCTTACAGGCACCTTTTTCTAACATTCACACATCAGAAAGCAACTTGGGGTTCAGTATGTTGCCCAAGGATACAAAGGGATGCAGATTGGAGCGCCAATGATCGAAGCGTCATGGCTTTATGCTAAGCTAATCAGTTGCTGTTGCTCAAAGGGACTGACCAATGGGTTGGAAAGGGCTCAAATACTACATAACCAGTAATCGAAAATGTGCAAAATACTGAACTCATTACAAGCTGGTTAGGCATCTGTGTTATGCTCTATTTGTATGTGTAAGTACACGATTAAGATGTGAGTAAATTATCTCCTAGATATGAAAAGCAACCTGACGAGAGACCTCGCTATAATTACATACTTGCATGAACAGATTCTTAATGTATTTTTCTTTTGGAAGTCTTTTTCTTGATTGTCCGCCTGCTCGTCTTCCCCCGCAGCATAAATTACGTTCTCATCGGTATACAGACACAAACAAACACGCAATCATCCGTCAGGCACCTTCTCTGTTTGTGTCCCGAGGTTTTTCTCCTGCACTCTAACTCTTCTTAGCTACATTACAAACATCTGCTTCAGAGAGCTCATTACAGAAAATCCAAGAACACACGTTGAGTGTCGGAGTGAAATGTACTCTCCGTTCTTTCACGCGTACTCAAATGATACGAAGTTCATTTTAAAGGAAATGATGACAATTACGACAGCGTAAAACAGCGTGCTCAGCGTACAGAAAAGCAAAAACCGAGAGATGTAAATCAGACACTTAAAATCACTGGTGTACGTGTGTTACCTGGCCACATGGTTGATAACAGGAGAGAAGTTAGTGGGGCCGTAAAGCTGAACCGACTTAAGACTCTGGTAGTAGGCTTCCATTACACCATCAATCCCTGCACAATATGGGTTCTGAGGGTTCCCGTTCTGCAGAGGAAAGAAGAAGAGGGGATTACCTTCCATGATTGATTTGAGATGCATTCAGCAGGGCCACAGGAAGAGGGAAAGCAAGTGAATCATTTATGTACTCTCTCACTGGATGTTTGGGGAAATCCCATCCGTTTGGCAACAACAACCATGCCACAAGTAATTAAAATCACCTTTCTTCCTCATTCTGATGCTCACTTTGAACTTCAACAGGCTGCTTATTAGGGATGGGTATCGTTTAGGTTTTATCCGATACCGGTGCCAAATCGGTACTTTTGAAACGGTGCCGGTGCTCAAACGGTGCTCAAACCGGTGCTTAAAGAATGGAGAACACAAAATTGGTCCAAAAACCTCTCATGTTCAGCTGTTTTTTTGTAAAAAGATAACAATGTTAGCCTTTTCTGCAGCTATGGGGCATATATGGTATCACTCTTGGCTGGAAGCAGTGCTTAAACAATGGAAAAAACACAAACTTTGTCCAAAAACCTCTCATGTTTAGCTGTTTTCCACTTTTTCTTTGGTCATTTTAGCCTTTTTGGCCAGGGTGAAGGGAGTATCTGCCATCAAACAAGAGGACAGCCGCATGTAGCTATGATGATGTTTGCTAGTTCACCTTACATGCATTAATGTAATAATGTGGTTAGCCTACTCAACGTAAATTACACAATAACAACATTAAGCTACTCACGCAGAGAAGAACGGCTGCTGCTGCCATCAAATACGGCGCATTTCTCGGCTTTTAAAAAAACGCTATGCGTCGCCAGGTGTTTCATCGGATTCTTGGTGTTACCTCCTTTGACAGTATCACAGTATCAGCTTAAAGCACTTGTTGCAGGCTGCTGAGTTTGCATATTTTGCTGTGAAGTACAGCCAGACTTTTAACCGCTTTGCCTTGGACATTTTTAATCTGTAGCTCTGCGCTAACAGAACGTACGTACCTGGCCCCGCCTACTATTCTCGGAAACGTAAAACGATTGGCTAAAAGTGTATCACAGCTTAGGAAAAAAAAGCACCGAAATAAAGCACCGAAATGTGCGCTGCTTTTCGGTCTGGTTACTACCGTTTATGTCAGAACACCGGTACCCATCCCTACTGCTTATCCGCATGAACAGGTGTACCTAACAAAGTGGCAGGTAAGTGTATCATCAGTCATGACAAGAGATGGGCAGTAACGCGTTACTTGCGTTACTGTAATCTGATTGCTTTTTTCAAGTAACGAGTAGAGTAAGGGATTACTACTGCAAAAAAGGTAATTAGATTACTGTTACTTTCCCGTAAGGACACTGCGTTACTAAACCGTGATTTTATTTGTGTGTCTTATGACAATGACGTACGAGCATGCGACGTCCGTGGCAGCAACATGTGTGTAGATAGACCAATAACGGATAATATGGAGAGTACGACCGTGCAGCGTTTGAAGCGTGGGCGTACTTACATCACTTTGAGTTTGATTCCATAAAAATTGACAAAAACATTAGCGTCTGTCGTACACTCTGCGTGGCAAGAAAACTTCTTTCTACAGCGAAAAATTAAACTTCAAATCTGAGCAAGCACCGAGCACGCTGCCACGGGAATGTGACATTCACAGAGAAACCCCTGGATCCCCCCACTGACATGACCACTGCGGCACAGCACAAACCTCCACCGGCTCCACTCCTGCTAAACAGGTGACAATAGATTTAAGAGCGACAGGACTCAGTGCAGCTGAATCTTGCATCTCTTTGAAAGAGCGTAAACACAAAACATTATTTTATTTTATAAGCTGGAATATGCAGAAAATAGGTTTAAATGTTAAACAAATTTCTTCACGTCAGAGACAGTTTCATATAATAAATTTTTGCTTGATGCATAAAGTTAAAAGATTACAAGTTTTTAAAAGAGACCTTTTTCTTTTGATTAAATTTTATATGACGGATTATGCATAAAAATAGAATTCGGCTGAAAGGTCTATTGCTTTACTCAGGTTGTGTATCATGTTTTTAAAAAGTAACTAAGTAAGAAAGTAACTAATTACTTTGAAAATAAGTAATCAGTAAAGTAACAGGATTACTTTCTTGGAGAAGTAATCAGTAATTGGTAACCAATTACTTTTTTCAAGTAACTTGACCAGCACTGGTCAGGACAGTTTATCCAGTTTATATCGAGGAACCTTTAAGACAGCAGGATTTACTCTGAGACTGCTGGTTGCAACAACTTTCATTGTCAACAACACCATATATACATGTTTGATATTGCTTTTGACATTTTGGCTGGTTGTATGAAAAACATTAGAACGGATGGTTCAAAGGTCACAGTAAATAAATGCAACCATCAAAGGCTAGAATGACCCTCGAGTTATTCAAATGTAAAGCATAACTCACAACTTTTCCGTGTGACTGGGAACATTTGAGACTCTCGTAAATGAAGACATTTTTTTGTGTTTTTGTTGACAGGAGCTGCATTAAATTCCACAATGTAAAAGAACTGACATTAAAACCTGAGCCTGTCAATTAGCTGGAAAACTCCTCAACTGCTGTGTTACAAATATGCAAATCTCCATAGTACCCGTCAAGCGTGTGAATACGTAACACACCACTAAGCAGCAAATGGACCCGGAGATTAAAGAGCATCCACGGTTGTTTACCAGTACAGTGTTGTCGACCACGTTAGAATAATGCAGGCAAGCCACGAATCTACCTTTCAGCTTTGTGAAGTGAAAACAGTTCAGTGTGAATACAAATGAATAGAATAAATTTAAAAGTGTTTATGTAATTGTTTTAGGGAAATAGTAATTTTCCTCTCGTTCCCTCTCTTGCGCTCTCCAACACTAATCATAGGTCACCTATTATAAATGACTCTCCATTGACTGCAAATGGCTGCTAATTGCAGGGTACAAGTCTCAGTCCTGTACTTACCAAAGCAAACTCATGGGACACCCGTCCATCGGGTGGCAGTTTGGCTCCAAAGCCAAGTGCAGGGAACATCTTATCACTGTCGTAGTCCTGAATTATCTCTCCGACTGCCTTCAGAGCCATGGCGTAGGCATTCAACTGGTAGGGGCTCATGTAGTGGAGTGAGGTGGGCTGGGCTGGGTTACCTGTTGTGGACAGAGACAGAATCTTCAAAATCACAAGTAAGTTAAGTCCAAATTCGGAGATTTCCTTCCAGCAAGCACATAAAACAGACCGGGCCATCATGGATTGTCAGAAGCTGCAGGAACCATGATCACTGCTAGAATAGCTGCCTGAAGTTGTAAATGTTGTTTTACCACTTCTTGATTTTTCGCACATCTTTGTCACAGAGAGCTCGTCCAAAAGTAACCATCCAATAAATCTCTAGTGGTTCATGATGTGTAAATTTGTAGAAAAACACTTGAGTCATGATAGCTTCAGCGATGGAGTTAAATTAGCTGCTAATTACCTTACAGCGGCGAGAATGTGTTGCTTATTTTTTTTGTTTTATCTATCCGTATGCGACTTTTTATATCGCTACGTGGGTTGTTTTTAATAAACTGCGGTGGCTATTGAGGGTTTTGAAATTGGCTGACAAGATCAAGCGCACCTCAGCCTCTAACACATTTATTACAACTACAGTTGAAGAGTTTTTATTTCATTTAATAGGACAGGCTGAACAGCCTCAATCGTCCACCTACTACTGAGCTCAAGGGTAGATTGATAACACAGCCCTTTAATCACGGCCATCATAGCACGTTACCGCCAGGTGTGATGGAGAGGGCTATTAGGAAACACTTGATTCTCCCATCTGCATATATTTGAATAAATGCTCTCCAGGCATTCAGGGCACTCTGTGTGTCTAAATGTGTGTTTATGAGAAGACTCACCATTGGAAGCTGTGAAGTCGATGGCCACGGTGAAGTTAATCTGGGTCCTTGTAAGACAAAAACACAGAGATAGAGATGGTTTAAAAACGTCTGACCAGATTATGGCACTGGATCACCAGAGCTCCCATAATTCAGAGGCTTCGAATTCCCTCATACTGGCACTCAAGCAAGTAGCTGTGATATTTCAGTGAACGGTCGGAAAGCTGCGGATGACCAAAAAACATTAGGATTCATGCTTTAGAGATCATGAATGTCGCTGGATTAGTCTTGCGAACAACTGGGAAGTTGTTATCTAAGAGAATGCGGAAGCAGTGAAGATGGAGGAAGACTGAACAAGACCAGGAAAAATAACACACCACGGCACCCGGGATGAGAAAGTGGCACATCTCGCTTCATCAAAACATTTTTAACTTGTGAACCTGCAGGAACAGGATGTGGTTAAGAGCTCTGTAGGCCCACTACAGGTTTTTTCAACAGCAATCCTCACCTCGCTGCCGCACACACAAACACAAAAGCCTCTTTGTCTACCTTACACACGTCTTAAACACCCAGCAGCTCATCATCTTTGGCGCTGCGCAGGGGGGTGCAGAAGAAGAGTGAGCGAGCGACGAAAAGTTCATGACACATTTAATGATCAGCCCACACGGCAGGGGGGCTCTGACATGTGTACAAACAAATTCTATTAGTGAAAAATTACCAAAGTTTTTCCACTTTGGGCTTAAAAACTACATGGAAAAGCAAGTTCGCTCTGATTTTTCTATGAAGGGAAAAAGATCAGTCGCTGCCAGTCAGCTTTTATTAATTAGACTGTGTAGGTGGAGCTGATTGAAATCATAGCGTCTTTGTGTGCTGTGATATATGTCGTTATACTTTCTAATGCTTAGTGTCACCCTGCTAGCACGAAAGATCGAAATGATGGTAAATCCGTCATTTGCTTACCTGCTTCATACTTCTTTGCTGTGAGCCTATTATGATGACTTTAACTCTGTTTTTCAAGAAGCATTCAACTTTTTAACGACTGTTTCTTACTGTATACATGAATCCCCAATATTAGCTTATCACAGATATATCAGTACAAAATGTACAAATTGTCTAACATAAAGATTTACAGAATGAAATCAATATTTGGAGCAATGTAGAAACTATGTAGTAAAATAGTCCAGCAAAGTAGCTGCAAATCACTTGTAGCTGAGTAGTATAACAAGATGAGGTGGTTTACTCAAGTGCCTTCACTGTATATTGATAACTAGTTTTTGACCTGTTATATTTATACTATATTTAACCAAAATTAGTAGCAATATCAAGGAAAAAGTGCCTTTTTTCTGATGCAAGTACAGGAGGGCCTTGCCTCCTAAAGGCAAAGCACCAGACCACCAGCTTAAATTATGTTTTCTCTCTTTACTGCTCACCTTATTTCACTCTGCGTCATAAAAATCTGACAGAGGAAGTCAAATTTTGTCCCAGTAAACAGGCAACCGGTAATAATAAATAACAAAAAGGGAATGGCAGAAAAGGAGGAATGCAATTCCCAGTTTAACACATCTCGGTGAAACATTAGTGCAAGAAAACAGCAATGCCATTGTTGCATCAGATGAGTCAGAACTATGATGTGCAATTTTAAAGCTGCCAAGAAAATAACAAACAAAAGCAGGGACAACATCAGAAGCTCCAAAATGGGGAATATTGGCTGAGTCCTTTTCAGAAGTGAGTTGCAATTGTTGAGTCACTCTCATTGATTAGCATTATCAAACCTCCACAGTTTGACTGGGAATATTTTGGGCTGCAAAATCTATAGTTAATAGCAGGATACGAATGACGTCAGAGTTTCTGAGATTTAAGCGGAAATTGTGCTTCATGCTCAGCATCTATTAACCAGACACAAATCCGAGCAAGACTACGGTTTAACTGGCTTTTGATGATATTTCTGGATTGCAGTCTAAAGGTATAAATCTAAATGTGAAGACATGAAGGTTGTTAGGCAACATGCTGGTTTCCATGGTATATTTCTTGGTCTAGACTTACATTCTGTCTGTCTGTCAGTCGACACATAAATAGTTTTAAACACACACACTTCATTAATAGTCCCTTTTTCTTTATGCCAAAAATCAGCAAACAGCAACTGCAATAAATAAATGATATAACTAGTAGAATATTTCCAACTGCAGTTATCAGCCATTTTTGCACTGAAGGCAAGCAAATGGAGATGTGCAGCAGAGCACTGCTGCAGAACAGGTTGAAAAACAAGATTTTCTGGCAGTCGTGATAAGGGATTTTCACAGGCAGTGGTCTTCACCACAACATCACATCTCTGAGTTTCAGTACAGGGAGAAGAGCTGTGAGCTTAGCCTGTCTTATAAACTAAACCTTATCATTCACACTTCCCTGAACCTTTTCAAGGCTGTTAGCAGCTTTATCAAGTCATTATTTATTTATTTTTATTGGGCAGTCTACATGCCCACCTCTTGTCAGATTCCCCCAAAACTTCAGCAGACGTCTTACTTTTGGGTTTACTTGCTAAAGCATGACTCTAAATAACTGAAAACAGAACAAAGATCCCCTATTATATTCAGGGATAGTGCTTTGTTGTTGTTGTTTTTGTCTCAGTCAATGCATTATTTAATATTAATGACATGTACACAGCTACGCACAGCAGATGGACAGTACAGTATGAACAAATACACCTGACAAACATCTGGGAATATTCATTCAGCAGTATTGGCACAGCAGTGGGTTGTGGGTCTTACCCATCCACAGTAGAAAAAAATATAAAAATAAGATACAATGTATTGTTTTAAAATAAAGGAATTTTCCATATTCAAGTCTTAAGCATGTTTTTTTTGTAGTGACTGAAAATTACAAAAACATTTTCTGTTTTTTCAATGTATAGTTTTGTTTAATTTTTAATGTAACAGGTCAAATCACTAAAACCCTTTGTTTATCATCCTGTGACAACATGTAGCAAACTTTCGAGGACCCCAACAATGTGTTTCTCGCAACGGTTTCTTCTTTCGACACGATGTTCTGTTAGAGTTCAACAAGTAATAACTACGGCTATAAGATATGTAGTATGTCAGCAGCATTCGGGGTAAAGGAGGAATGCCTCTTGTACTGTATATATACAACATTATACAGTACATAACACACACACCAACTCCAAACAATAATAATTTAGAACCTTTAAGGGCGAAAACACAGTCCTGCCAAGGGTGTCAAACTATGTCCTTGATCCACTCATGGTAGCAACACGGCAGGAAATACAGGAGTGTGGTTGCAAAGGCTGAGATGGATTTAGAAGTCTGACACTAGCAAACAAAAGTGAAACAATACTGAGATGTACGCAGTAATGCACGCTTACTCATTGCAGATTCAGCACAGACTGCAGCCAGCAGCTCTGCAAACCACGCTTAAATTCTGGCAGCTACGAGGCTAAAAGCCACCAACGCTCATTAGCGTTTCTTTTTAAAACCCAGAAAAACTTACAAAGTTGAGGAAAGTCATACAGTTACTGGAACTTTTTTTATCTAAAAGTGAGAATGTTCCAACATTTTAAAAAAATGTCCACAGAAAGACTACTTTCCTGTAATACCCAAATGCCAGTGGGAACCATGTATGCATGAGTGCACTGAGTGGCCTAAAAACAGCATCAGAGGTTGTGTGATGTGACTTCTCCTGATGATATGCAAACAGATGTTGCTGGTTGGACAGTATCCATCTGGCTAGAGGAGAGGAAAAGAGGTAAAGCGAGTGAGACGAGAACAGAGATAAACAACCCATACTTGCATTAAATCTGTTAAATTAGCCAAACACAGCTATTGGCAAGCACATTGGACTTGTTCATCTGCAAGGTGCATCGCCCAAAAGTCAAATGTTGGCATCCCTTTCAAGGGTTTTTAATACCAATCTTTGTCTTGATGTCTGCTCCTCTACCTAATGATAACCTCTCAAGCAGAGCCCCCTCCTGCTTCTATTCTGGTTTCAATGCGCAACTCACAAACCAAAACAAGGGGAAACAATATCTGTCACTATGAGTGACAGGGCTGCTTTCAAAGACACAACTCAAAATGAAAGATACAGCCAACAATTCATCATTTTATCTTTGCGGTCACAAAGAGAGGCCTCTTTGTTGAAATTCATGGGTGGCACTAATGCTTTATCAAAAGGATGAGGGAAAGACTGAGAGCAGCAGTGCTCTGGAGTGAGTTGAAGCTTTCCCTCCCCAAAAAGAAAATCAGTCATTTATGCTAATGTTGCCAGCAGATCAAGTTCCTAATTAGGTCCAAATGAACAATTAGCTGATTGGGATGAAGCTGCAAAAAAAGAGCTATCAATCAGAAGATGAGAGCAGTGGGAAGAGAGACGGAGGGAGGACTGAGGCGAGATACGGGAAAACCAGATGAAGAAATTCCTTTGTAGCCAGTCGATCCAGCCCGAGACACAGAAAGGATTTCTAGGAAATGTGTGAGAAACTAAATAGCTGTGTGTCCTGCGCTTGCACACATGGGTGTGTTTACATTTTTATGTTTGAGTGTGCATGCTTGAGTGTGTGTCTGTCCACAAAGACCTGGTCTGCCCATTATGCAACTGGAGTAAGTGCAACTGGACCATTACAGTCCATTTAGGTTTCAAACAGTGAGACAGCACTTGGCACTTAATTTAGTCACACAAGCGTGTAAGAGCATCCAGCTCACGCTCCCAAAGCACTGCCAAGTTTCAAAGTGCTCTCTGACTTGCGGTGCTGCTGGGAACACGGTCTTGTTTGTAGGGAGACTTGATGATGCGATTTCTCCATTAGCAGTTTAGCGACAGAGCAAGTAAACATGCGGTATGTGCGTCTAATATGGATCTTGTCCGCCCAGCATTCAAATATGACTAAACTGTCTCCCGTTACACAAATATGAGAAATACAGGGATTATACTTACTACTTCTGAATAATAATTTCCACATGTGACTGTAACCAGAACTCAGTTGTACATATAGATTGTACAGAAGAATTCACTGGCTAAGTGTTGTGGGCACAAACAGTCTTCAAATGCATTAAAAAGCTCAATTCCACGTGCTGGCTTCTATCAAGGGTTTGGAATTGTACCAATTCTATCACTTCAGCAAGGTCATGTTGTTGAAGCACTTTATATTATAAGGTAAAAATCAGACAATAATATGCTCCCTATGAGCAAGCCCTTGCAACAGCAGGAAGGAAAAAACAATAAAAAACATGGTAGTCTGGTGCATTTTAACACTAAGAGACCTTTGGCTTGTGCTGCGATCGGTTGACAATAACCAAAGGTTAAATGCAGAGTGGTGTCTGTTGATGCCAATGCAGTTTAGATGTCTTCTGGGGTGGAGAATGCATATGTATGAACCAAAAAAGCCACAAGCTTTCTTAAAGCAATTAAACTGTACTTTTAAATTTAATGCATACACCAATAAACTCAGCTGCCTCTCAGACAGACAGACTGGAAATCCACTGCTTTGCACTGCAGCTGGCACTCTTTCTTCTGCTCTGCTTGGTACATGAATTACTGCATGGAGCAGGTTCTGGGTAGTGTGACCCCCAAAAGCTTGCGGTGGATCTCTGGAGCAGAAGACAGTGCCAGCTGCACAGCTGCAGTCCAAGATGTGAAGAGTTGAAGTCCCTCTGGCTGCGGGACAAGATCGTCTCTGCATTAGCACCTCAATAAAACCAAGGACAATAGATCTATTTTCAGATCCAAGCCAGCCGGTGTGGAAACAGGTTATTGTAAGGGGTGGAGCCACCTGGTTAGCAGCAACTGAACTTTCAAAATAAGAGTGTGAGGATCAGAGGCAAGAGGATTCTCTTTAATGCAGAGAAAAAAAATAAACAATATCGAGAAAGACTTGTCAAATATAATGAGGCATCTGTTAGAATCTGTTTGTTAATGCATCACAATTTGTGTGAAAACTAATTGTGCAAATAATATTCCACAAACTGCCAAAAACAAATGTCTAAACTGGTCAGATTTTGCAGCATTCAGTCAGTATAGCGTATTATAGCCAGCTAATTAAAAAGTTAATGAATAAACATTATAATGAAAAAAAGAAACAACTAATTTTACTGCAAAAACAGGAGTTAGCAAAATCCCCCTGGGTAGTCCCGGATGGAGGGAAAGGATCCATGACAGGACCCTTTTTCCATGGCAAAGAAGTTTCAGCTCGTATGATAACAAAGCTACCTAGCACACACTGAACTTGGGGAAATGATGCAAACAAGAGCATGTAAAAATAAAAAAGAAGGTGAATCTAGAAAAGAGAAGAAGGAAGTTTGGGATAAAGACTAGCAGCCCATTCACAAGGAAAGGGAGAAATGAAAGCCTGATTGGCTAGAGGCTGTCAGAGAGCGTATGGGATACATGAGAGCTTGTGATTGGCTATACATTGCCAAAAGCCAGAAAATAAAAAGGAAATAAGGTGCTATGATTGGCTCAGTGCCTTAACAGGCTAGACGGAGAGGTATGAGAGCATGCAACTGGGGAAATGTGAAGGCCTAAAATTGGACGTGGAGAGCTTTGAAAGACTGAGATTGACTAAAAGATTATTGAAAGTCAAAAACAGGGAAACGAGAGTCTGTGATTTGCTCAGGGCCATTGAAGACTAGATGGTGAAATCTGAGAGATGCGAAGATCTGACATTGGAGAGTGAGAGGTACGAGAGACTTGGTATAGGAAGTTATTAGAGCCTGAGATTGGCTAGAAGCTAAGAGCACCTCAGGGTCCTTAAGGCTTGAGGTACAGAGAGGATGACATCAGAATTAAGTCTGATATGTAAAGCATGAGAATCAAATGACCATGGCCCAGTGGCTAAGAGAGGAGGATGAAAAAGAGAGGTCTGAATAATGCCGAGGGATTAGACGGCACATGAGCGGTCCAATTCTGAATAAATTTAGACACAGAGGGATTGACGTAAAACTGAGAGGAGGCAGAGTCTAAAATGTATCCAACTTCAGAACGTTTAACAAGAAAACATGAAAAGAAAAAGGAAGAGCACTTACTTAAGGCTCTTTTGGCTTTGGCATGAATCAGAAATTAACAGCAGAATTGGGTAAAATCAGATGTGGAAATGCCAAACTGAGGACTGAAACAAGAAGCACTCAGAGAGCACAAACCACCCCCAGCTCACTCTTGTTATTCCTAAGGGAATATCACTACATTTTCTAAAAATCCCTTTTCTTTCTTTGTGCTTTTTAAATGTAGTTTTGTAGTGCAGTAAAAACAAGTAGACTTTTGTTGTTTGCACATAAATAAATAAATCTAAACCTGCCATCATGTAATATCTTGCAGACTGCAGAAGACTAAAAGAAACCAGACCTGAAAATAGAGAGGTGGCTAACGGGAATGGACTGGCACAACAAAACAAGGATTCTGCACTTGGCTGAGATGTGTGTTAGTATGCACTGTGACTGGCTAATTTTATTATCTTGATGGCATTTTATGTGTTATTATTATAAGAGAAGCTTATTAGAGTAAAAGAATGATGTGCCTCTAATCGGGGCTATTGATGCTCCGAAGAAACAGATCAAAAATCAACTCGGGCCAGTTGAGTTTCAATTTATCGGCTTTTCCCAGAAGCTGCGTCTCTCATTCTGTAAATTGTGACAGACAAAAACCTCTCTAATAATGCCAACACAAAAAAATCCCTTAAGACTAAAATGGCTAAAAGTCCATTTTATTTACAAGAACATTTTGATTCTTTCTTTCCCCACACAGCTTGGTTTCCTGTCTGCGAATGGGCCCGGGGGGAACTCTCAGGCAACAAGGCATACAAAACAAGCCGTAATTCAAATGAAAGCAAAAGCTACCGTTTAATAACTGTGAATATGTTTGTTGTAGAAACTAAGAAATTGACACTGACAGCTATTTCATTGTGAAGTTTAAATGGGGGGAGCTGCTAGAGGGGTTGAAGACAAAAAAAATGTGAAAAGCAGGCACCACAGAGGATCTGAATGGCCAAATGTTTATGGTTGGGATTATTTCATTAGAAGGTCATCCAATCACAATACAATCAGAGAGGATTCATACCAGTCAAACATGTATTCATGCAGCATAACAATGAACTTAAACATGCATCCAGTCTTAAAGTAGTCTCGCGACGAGAACAAAAATGAGGTCTTGCAACATTCCAGTATTTTCCCAAGTTAGTAGTAAAAGAAGACTTTTTAGCAGATAAATACCCAACCACCACCACCACCACCAGCTAGTCCGTCTGCTATTTACTGCAGCACCAGACAGGCAGCTTCCCAGATGAATGTGCCTGATCCCATCTGCCGGTGGATCACTGACTTCCTGACGGACAGGAAGCAGCATGTGAGGCTGGGAAAGAATGTCTCGGACTCCCGGACCATCAGCACCGGCTCCCCTCAGGGCTGTGTTCTTTCTCCCCTGCTCTTCTCCCTGTATACTAACTGCTGCACCTCCACCCACCAGTCTGTCAAGCTAATCAAGTTCGCAGATGACACCACCGTTATTGGACTCATCTCGGACGGGGATGAGTCTGCCTACAGGAGGGAGGTTGAACGTCTGGTGTCCTGGTGCAGCCACAACAACCTGGTGCTGAATGCCCAGAAGACAGTGGAGATTATTGTGGACTTCAGGAAGCACACAGCCCCACTCCCCCCCATCATCCTGACTGACACCCCCATCACCTCTGTGGACTCATTCCGCTTCCTGGGTACCACCATCACCCAGGACCTGAAGTGGGAGCCCACCATCACCTCCGTCATTAAGAAAGCCCAGCAGAGGATGTACTTCCCGAAGCAGCTGAAGAAATTCAACCTGCCAACACGGACGATGATGCAATTCTACACTGCAATCATCGAGTCCATCCTCACCTCCTCCATCACCGTGTGGTACGCTGGAGCCACTATCAGGGACAAACAGAGACTGCAGCGTGTTGTGCGCTCTGCTGAGAAGGTGATTGGCTGCAGACTCCCATCTCTGCAGGACCTGTACACCTCCAGGACACTGGGGCGTGCAGCTCGGATCTCAGCTGACCCTTCTCACCCTGGACACAGTCTGTTTGACCTGCTCCCCTCAGGCAGGAGGCTCCGGTCCATTCGCACCAGAACCTCTCGCCATAAGAACAGTTTCTTCCCCTCTGCTGTTGGACACATGAACAATAACCGTATGACTGTTCCCACCACTAACACATGACCCTACGCTGTGTTCACTGCATCATTCCATGTTTGGCACTGATCACCACCTGCACTCATGTATATATCATGTATATATCTATCTATCTACTTAGCACTTTTAATTCTTATTCTCATTTTTATTTTCATGTCTATTTAAGCTTAATTTATAACAGTATGTTTGCACTGAAGCACCGCAGCAATTTCCTAATGTTGTAAACCCGCTCAACATTTGGCAATAAACCCCATTCTGATTCTGATTCTGATTCAGTGAGTTCAGTGTTACTTTAACTGATGGCGTGAGAATAGTGAGAGTGAACTAAAGCAGCTAAGTTTTATTGTCAGAAAACAAAAACAAATCGATAAAGGAGGGAATGAAAAATACAGTGATGATGCTTTTAAATATGCAACTGTAGAAATGTCATCTATTGTTACCCTTGAGTGTGGCTGCTTTAAAGTAAGCTAAATGTGTCCCTTAGGGAAAACGTTTCTCTTTGGACATTGGCTGCTTTTTTGTGCTAATTGTCCATCTAGTCTTTGTGCCTGACCATTTTTTCCCCTTTGTTAAGTCGCTTTACACTTATGAATCGCTCAGTAGTAGCTCAAGGCACAAACCAGTGTTTTGTCCACTAATTTACAATTAGTTTGGAGTCGTAGCAAAGAACCCATTTTAAATTCAAAAAGTTTTAAGAAACTGGACAAGGAAGACGTGACAGTTCTAAAAAAAAAAAAAAACTACATACAACAGATGGTTAATATCTTAAATTTATGCCCTTAAGAAATAGGAAAGAAATCCACCAAGTCAACTGATCCATCTACTGTTCACCGAGGCCTCATTGGCAATGATCTCGGTGGAAGAGTAACTGTCAGGAAGCATTTTTTGGGAAAGAAAACAAGTAAGCCATCAGACAGTCATCTGGTAAACATAGTGAAGGCTATGTCAAGGTTTGGGGATTTTACGAGGATTGATGGAATTATAAACAGGAAAGTACCATCAGATTTTGATCCACCATACAATACCATCTTGGAAGCTTCTGATTGGAAACAACTTCATTTTTCAGCATCACAATGATCCCAAACACACTACCAATGCAATCAAAGCATACCTGGATAGAAGAACACACAGTGGAACACTATCAGTCATGGACTGGCCTCCCCAGAGCCCAGACCGCAACATTGTTGAAGCAGTGTGGGATCACGTTGACAGAGAACAGAACAAAGTAGCCAGTTTTCCTGTACTTCAAGCATCCAAGGAGCTGAAGACCAAGCTCCTGGCTTTTATTGTGATAGCAATGTCCCCCAAAACAATAGTAAACTTCCTTTATATTCAGTATTTGGCCCATACAGATTACATTACCCTACGTTTGCTTCTCTCCCACTCCCTTATGCTCACATGTACTATATTTTAATACACTTGAGTTCCCAATAAAAGTGCTCTCATTTCCATATTTTTCTGTTTCTGCTGTCAGATGAAATGACCATGAAGCAGTGACACAAACACAGCCATTAGGACTAATATAAGCCAGCTGTCACTTTGAAGCCCTTTTTCAACCCTTTTTGCTACTCTGCTCAGCTAAAATACTAATGTTATAACAGCGATGACGTCTGAGAAAGATATCACCATTCACTAAGTTTAGGCAAATGCCTCTGCTGTGATTTCAGCTATATTTATATGTAAAATGATCCTTCTACAAATGGTAGGGACAAAATGTCTTAAGCTTTCTGTTAGCAGCTGACGGCTCGTGGAGGGCAAAAGAGGCAGAAAAGAGGTGCTGCAGTAAAAGTTTTACATTTTTGAACATTAAAGTCTAATTGGGCTACTTTAACCTCCTAGGACCTGCCGTCTACATATGTGGACATCACATTTTGGGTTATTTAGACCAAAATACTCAATTTTGCTCTACATGGGCCTGATATCCACTTATGAGGACATTATACTGCTACTGTTCTTTCAAAATTTTAAATGAATATCCTCATATGTGGCTCTCATTTTTCCTAAAAACAAAAATAAGGTAAAAAAAAAAAATCTGGTAATTCTTTGTTTTTACATTCATCGGGCCCCAATATGCCCAAATATCAAAGAGAAATTAAAAATGCATGTCGTGGAAGAGTTTGGGTCGTAGGAGGTTAAACTTTGATTAAAGATTTCTGAAGTTTTAATGAGAATGAAGATTTTAATGTAATCAGGGTTTTTGGGGAGTTGCTACTAGTTGTACTGTAGTTGAAAAATTACATTTTAGTTTTGTGCAGAAGAGAAAAAATCTATTTGTGTCCCCTCCTGAATTCCAAAGGCAGCAGGAAAAGAGGAATACTCGCAACTTTGCAGACACACACACACACCTTTCTCCACGTTGACAGTGAATCTAATGTCTGTGTCTAATGTCCTCTTGTCTGTGAGTCTAATGAAAGCAGAGTGTGTGGGCGAGCATTTCCACCACGCCTGGGTGCACGCGGTCAACCCTCCTGAGCAACATACATACACAAGCACATGCACAGAGACACACAAACGAGCACACACGATGGCACGAGGCTCGGGCAAGTGCCAAAACACAATACAAGATTACACACAAGGACAGTCTCTCCCTCTCCACCTTTCACTTTCTTCCTCTCACATGCAAATGCACTTTTTTTCCATCTGATTCACTCACACTGAGGGATCATTATCTTTGGCACATTGCAGACACTGAGCAGTGATGGGGCCGTTATCCAAGCAGCGACGAGCACACCCAGCATGTCAATCCTCATTAAAAGACTGCAACCCCCGACTCTCAGCGTGGGCTCGGTGATTGCATAGTCATTGACCTACCCTCCTTTGATGTAGTCCAGGAAGGTGACTTCAGTGTCCACCAGGAATGACAGGAGGGTTACCTGTAGGTGATAACACCTCAGTCAGCCCAAGCACTGTCGATGATGTAACAAAGTTATTCTGTCTGACACAATAAGAGTGCCATATTTCAAATCTAGTTCAGAAATCATTCCTTACTGTTCCAGAGTTGAGGTATTTTTTCTTCTTTCCTTTCTTCTTTGGATTTACCACCTAAAGAAAGAGCACATTTTCTCCATTAAATTCAAATATACTTTGTAAATCCATCCCTTAATTTGAGTGTCGTTTATAAGTTTAGAAATGGTAACGTGTTTTAAGTACTTTTGCTTTTTTTAAAAAAAACAACAACACAAAGTTGTCATATTGTCTAGTGCCAGACTGATATAGGATTTTTTAGATAGATAACGATATTTGGCGATTTAGGCGTCAGTTTTGGATGAGCAGGCGACTAAATGCCACATAGCTGAGAGGAGCCGGCCCTTTGCCGCATGTCTTTCCTTCCACTTTCCTGTCAATCTTCACTGTATCTGAGTAATAAAGCCACGTCCCATTTATATTCAACAGTGTTTTAGCAGATAAAGGTGAAAGGCTTAAACGTGAATTGAGCTGCGGTTCGGGGAAGGCCTCAAAGGGGACTGGCAGATCCCCATGTACTACATAGAAGTGAAGAAGTTAAAGAATTGAAAAGGGGAGAGAGGGAGGGTGGGGCACGTAAACGAGAATAAACAGCTTGTAGGACTGGGGGAACCTGTATAGATGAGAACCACATCTCAACACTTTTCAGCATAATTTATTACTGGTTGCTGGATCCTACACACGGCTGCAGTTTTTCAGCCGCCACACACAAACACCAATAACAACAACAGGAACCAATTCATCTGTTTTAAGCTGGCGAGGCAGCACACCGCGCCCCCCCGCCACAGATATCAATAGATCAGCAAACAGCTAATATCATCCCACTACTAAATCAGTCAAGCTTTAATGGTTACACCTTGTAAGCAAACAGTAGCAGATACAGAGCAATGTTAACATTACTTAAAAATAATGTTTCCAGCCCTCTGATAAAAGTAGGCATAATAACTTCTCGCCAACTCCTGGTGGAATTATCCGGCTCTTCAGTTGCTAAATCTGGTAAGAGCTCCATTATACTCAGCAGCTATTTTTTAAATATTATTTTTAACTTCATCTGTGCACCATCTCCTCCTGTGAAAGTAACATGCAATGGACATTTAGAGCTTCTTCTCCAAAAATAATTTAGTGTCACAGCCAAAAATACTGTTAAACTATCTCAACAGAGTTTTGGGAAATAAAGGAGCTGATAATTCTCTTTTGGTGCATTCCTACAAAGCTTCCTCAAATATGACTGCTCATAAAAATACTCAATAGTCTACTGCATGTGACTTACACAAAGGTCAAGGGAGATGTCTTCACTTTATATGCAAACATAACAACATCCTTCAGTGTAATACCAATTAGATTCTGTAAAATTAAAGCATGCTTGGCCCTAAATGCTTCAGTTTGTGGGGATAATATGTGATAGCTGAGGTGGCTTTGCAGTATACTTCATATCCCCTTCATCGGTCCTCAGATACTTCCTTCCCTAAACCAGCAGCTACCATACTAGGACCATTCAGAGACTTGTGTGATGAGGGGACCAGACACAACCTCCTTTTGAATGCCAAACAGTGGATATTAAATCTGAGCTTTATGGTCTAATTTAGCTGTGCCAAGGTTAAACAGGAAGACAGAAGGCCTCGGGGAAACAACATACAAATGTGTGGATTTATGCATTTCTCCTTGGTTCACTTTGGACTGGCACCCGCAAGGACGCATTTGGCTCTGGAGGTGAATTGAAATGTGATTGTGACACAAATACACACAGAGACACACAAACAAAATGCATTTAACACTGCAAAGTCTTTGTCTCGCTTGCTGCAAGTCGAGGATTAAGCAGTACCACGAAAAAGGCCAGAAATCCCAAAATGACTTGTGTGTGTGTGTGTGTGTGCGCGCACATCTGAGGACTATTAGGCAAACAGCAGCTGTTTAAAATGAGACTCCCCTGTGTGCGTTCTTCTCTGTGTGGTGCCCTGTTAATCAAGAAATGTTGACTCTTCCTGGGAGAAGACAAGCCAGCGATCCATCATAACTGTCAGAGATTGTGTGTCTGTGTGTGTGTCACAGACAGCCAGGCAGAATGGAAAGGAGTTTCGGCTTAGTTTTGGTTCACTCTGCCAGGAGAAATTATTATTTTATTATTATTATTTACACTTTTCAAATTTTTCAAGCAAGTAATTTCCCCAATTATTTCTCCACATAATATATGTGGCCATATGGTTCAGTACTTTTTATGTGTACCAAACAATCTCAATCCTCCTATTTTATTGCAAAGATATTTTTCGATATTTGCTGTTGAATTGCCTCTCAGTATTACTCAGGATAAAAGGCTGCAGTTGTAATAGAAACTTTTGTGTTTGGCAGCATCCAACAGTAAATTATGGTCAGAGGTTACCTTGTTTAGGTGTAGGCTATTAGCTTTATGACTACAGGATGAACTTTGATATGTGTTTAAAAAGAAAAGGCTTTTAACAGTGGGTTTATAAAGCACGTAAGTTAATGTAAACTGTAAAACTCACTAGAAGATTCAGCTCCTGGTCTACTCTCTTTCTGCTCTTTCTTGAATTTTACACTAGCTTTGTAACTGACTATATATCATAAATGTCAGTAACATTTGCAGTTCCTAATCCTTCATATTGTGTATGCAGTAAAATGAAGATTGCCCTTACAGTTAGACAAACAGAAATTCGATGCTTATTGTTTTGATCTGCTATTAGTTCTTAACGCCTCAAGTCAAAGCGCCTTGTTTTTACTTACTTACTTACTTACTTATAAAGGCATTTGCTCTATTATAATTGAACCAACCAACAAAACTTGCATTTTCACCTTTGGTGAGTGAAATTTTGCTTTTTTATTTGAATGTTTGCACTAATTAAACAGTATCTGTGCACCTTGCTAACCATGATAGCTAGCATTAGCTCATAAATTAGCACTTCACCCTCTCATCTCAATGTCATCATTTTTTGCAACAGCACAAATATAGTGATAGATATAATGCTGAACTTAAGGCTTCAAAATGGCGTGCGATATATACCATCTACTGCAAAGTTCATGCTATCAGCAACAACATCAACTGTATCTGTGAAAATCTGTAGCTTCAAATTACTGGCTTTATTAAAACTGGCTTAGAGTCAGTCCCTTCTTCATTTTTCCCTAACACTTACGATACATTTTGACTTCAGTGAAAACCAAATTCAGAAAACATAATTGTACTCTTTCAGTATATTGACTGAGGCTGCAGTTCCTCTGGAACTGATGGGGAGTGTGTACACCTACGACTGCTTTAGTCTAACCTTACAAAATTGTCACTTAAAAGTCTGGTAACTAGATCTGCTCAAAGGAAGATTCAGCTTGTTTTAACATTCAATATCCTGTGTTTGAGACAGCTGGCATTATTACTGTGAAATCATTCATGTTCACTAGACTAAAATTTTAGCAATGGCTAAGATTATATAAATGCTTAAGCTAACATAGTGTAACTAATGTTATATCTTGTAGAACCATTAGTAGGAAACTTGGTAGAACGTTAACACTTTCTGTTCTGTACAGTTGTTTCTCTTTTTTACTGTTTACATTATTTAAAGTTCAGTGTATTTTTTGCAGTACAAAATTGAGCATTGAGAATGCTGTAAATGTCCTTGGATTGGAACTAATTACATTTTTGGTATCATGACATCACACACAGGTTAAACTTCAGCAGAAAGGTTCCAGACAAAAAAAACCCCCAAAACACACTGTAAAACCTGTACACTGGTCTCCATAGGAGCTTCAGCTTTGAATTTAAATACACTAACATTCCTATACATGCAGGAAAAACTCACCTCATAGACGTTGAACTGGCTCTGTCCTCTGGATAGTTCTCTGTAGCTGGTGCTAAATTCTCCAATAAAGTCATGACTACAAACAGAAATGAAGAAGAAAGGAGACAAGAAAGAGAGCTTGAAAAAACTTCAATCTTGTCAATTAATTTTAATGTAATTTTTCTAGTTTCTAATCCAGAGATCATTAAAAAGCCAAAAAACCTAAAAAAAAAAAAAAAAAAAAAAAAAAAGGCAAAAGAAGTTGTCGTCTTGTGATTTAACAAGATTCCATTTTATGTTTGAAGTTTTTAAATCAACATGAAATGATAAGAATCCCAGAAAAAAAACAACATCATATACACCTCAGAGCAACAATTAGGAGGTTTGTTGTTACGGAGGATTAAAGCAGGATTAAAACACTTCATGGACAAAAATCACTGCCAGCATTTCTTCCCCACTGAAAAAGATACACCAACACACTATGGCTCAGATTAGGAGTGACACTGAATAGATTCCAAAGTACAAAGAATAGAGAAATAACTCCCTGTTAAACTACAGCTTGACAAATGTTGCTGCGTTTTCTTTCTGTCTGAATGCCAGCAGCCAGAATCCAGACTCGTCATTAAGCAGTCAATCGCTGACGATCGTGTACTCAGCTTTCTTACCTACTGAAAACATAGACTTCTGTTAATTATGTGTGACTTAGGGATTAACTGGGTGCAGGAAGCTGACATGTTGAATGTTAACGCAATCAAGACACGAAGTAATAAGGAGAGGCACTGCTGTCTGTTTATCAGTGATTGCTAGCACTGAGGTTATCAGCGCATATCAGATTAATATCTGTACAATAAGCCCTGAAAGCCTTACAGTCACACTCAGCAGTTCTGGAAAACTATCCTGAAAAATGTAAAAATGCAGAGCTTTAACAGTTATTACTTTGATCTTTTCTGTCTTGTTCCTGATCAACTGCTTGTGCAGAACACCTTATTAGATATTGATTTGTACCCCACCTTTACACCAATTAAGATAATCTGAGCCCAGTTAATCACCTTAGACGACCATATTAAAATGCTCAGCTTAACAGAAGAAATAAACAAGCTTGCAGCTTGAGAAGGAATCAAAAGCTATAGCTATTTTCTACAGTGGCCCTGAGAGGCCAAACGGACTGCAACTTAAGAAAACACCAGCAATAAGAAAAATGCTGCAAAAGCAAACAAAACACAACGGAAATAGGAAAAAGCACAGGGAAGTGTTTCTGGGGAGACAATAACCCGACGGACCAGTTGCAGGAACCAAAATATGGTAGTCGTGTTTTATCATGATTCATTTATTACTGATAACGAATTTTTAGGCTAATAGTTAAGCTAACACGCTTACCTTTCATCTTTTCTTTCCTCATAAAATCGATAGATCCTCCAATTCTTTTAAGTGTCTCCCGATGCAATTCTTAGCATATTTTGGTTCCTGCAACTGGTCCGTCGGGTTATTGTCTCCCCAGAAACACTTCCCTTGTGCTTTTGGAAATCTGTTGTTTCCTATTTCCGTTGTGTTTTGTGGGCTTTTGCAGCATTTTTCTTATTGCCAGTGTTTTAAGTTGCAGTCCGTTTGGCCTCTCAGGGCCACCATCATTTTCCCCTCTCATAACAACTTTATGGAGGTGGAAATGTGTTCATAACTCATCTTAACATTAGGAACATCCAACTTAGACTGTCTGCAGTCACTCTCAGACCAACTGGCAAATGTTTGCAAATAATTAAGAACAATAATTAACAGAAAGCAAAAGATAGCAGAATGACTCCAGCTTATTGCCATTTTATCGCATTTTATCACTTTGAAAATAGCAACTGGCTGCGAGTGGCTGCAGACCTGTTGCTATTTTCAAAGCAACGATTTCAAAGGAAAAAGGATTGACGTTCACTGCAAAATGTAACAATAAATGTGGTCATCTCGTGGTCTCCAACCACTGTTGTCTCTAGTATGATTGTTGCCATGGTACAGGGTCGTGTGACCCAGTGTTTGAGTTTTAGCGTATTTTGTTATTAATTTGTGTTCTAGTTTCAGTTTAGTTTATCTAATTTCTACGATGCCTACGTTGCTGTTCTAGTCGTTTGTTTGTGGATCGTTTTGTGTCTTCTCCCCTGTTTTAAGTCTCCCTGTTTTGTGTGTCTACCTGTCATGTTTCATGTCTCTGTGGTTCTTGTTGTCAAGTTCGTGGCATGTCTGCGTCTTGTCATGTTTCCTGTTTATTTTGAAAGTCTTGTTTCCATGTTCTATGTGCTTAGTTTATGTTCATTCTTGTCAGCTGTTTCCTCATGTGTCTCTACCTCCCTGATCTCCTCATTTGTGTATTTAAGTCCTCTTTCTTCCTGTGTTCAGTGTCACGTTGTCGGTGTAACCTTCCCAGTTATGTCTCGTCGTCGTCACAGTTTTCACGGTTCTCATAGTCACAGTCATAGACTTAGTCTTCAGTGTCATAGCTTAATCACTGTTTCATAGTCTTGTACAGTAATTAGTATCATAGGTTTTCATAGTGTGTTTTCCAGTTTAGTTGTCTTCCCTGCACTCGTCTTTGCTTTTGTTTTGCCTTCTGACATCAGCTATAAAAGGCTCGGTTTTTGTTTAAAGTTCGGTCCCATCTCCTCGCCCGTGTCTGCTCTTGGGTCCACCTCACTCACACTCCACACATGACAATTGTAGCATTACACAACTACATATCCCTGAAAAAAATTCAGTCCAACAGGCCTTGAAGTTTGTACCATTTGAAAATGTTCATGTAATATAAACAGCAAAAATACATGTCTGTAAATCTGATTTTAAAAGCAATAGCAGCAGCACAGGAATGCCAGCATTTATTATTTTAGCTGTAGAGTATTTACACCTTACGTGAGCTGAGTGAAGTGAGCTTCTGGAGCCTGTAATGTAAAAGCTTACACGACAGATGACTTGTTACTATAAGTATTTACCTGCCGTCTCTGTCCCAGTCGTACACCTCGATCTTGATTGTTCTGTTAGGGGAGGAGCAGATTAGAATCAGGTTAACAAAACAACTTTTTCTGCTGGTGTGCAGCTAAATTTTATACTCCTGGAGGCATTAAAATGCTTATTTGCACCATGCAACATATTTAAAAAGTAAGACACAATGTTGCAAAATGATGAAGTACACCGAGACCAGAAGAATGCCAATTTCTTTCTTCGATGTCATGGAGCTTTTAGTGGAAGCAGATCCATTCTGCAGCTTATCTTTATTCCAACACACTGTTTGCCTGTCACTGTACACCTCATCTCCAAATACATCTATTTTCTGCATCCTATTGTAGCTTATGAGGAAGCTGGTAGAAAAATAAATAAAAACAGAACAGTCTGCAGGAGGCAGATAATGCTGCGCTATCATGCCATCAACTAATATCTGCAATATGAGGGTTATTTCTGCCTGATAAAAGGGAGTGACACATGGAGGGTGTGTGTGTTTGTGTGTGGTGGGGCATAGAACAAACAGCAAATTAAAACAGAGGAAGCAAAAAACACTCTGCTGGAGAGAATGAGTACTCATATAATCCCAGTCGATTAAGGCTGTTGTTTTCACAGTGAAAAGCAGTTTGGGAGCACGCATGCTGTACCACTTTCTAAACTTGCAGTATCTAATTGGAAATCAAAGCCAAAGCTGCACTTTTTCCATCCTTTTTATCTCCCAGTATGAGAAAGAGTGGAAATGCAAAGCATCATTAATGGGCCTTAGAGCTGCTTAGTGAGACAGATGGACATTAAAGGAAAGAAAGCTGTAAAGATAAGGAGTGGGAATGGGCTGTCTGATAATGATGAGCACTCTGATGATGAGTGTGTTTCCTGGCTGGCGTAACGTTGTCTCCTGGAGAGGTACAAGTACGTGCTGATCTGTCTGGCATAAATGTATTTTCATGTGTTTATATAGGCGGGTGTCTTATTAAGTCGGTGTTGTGCCACAGCTCAGCAGGAAACATCCTGTCACGGTGAGCTTTGATGATGTGATGAGAAACTGACAGCAGTTTCACAGCCTCAATGTACATGTTTGTGTGTGTGTGTGTGCTTGAGTGAGAGTGAGCAAGTGATTGCAGGCCGACCACAGCATCTATGCACAGACAGACACAGTTCCCTATTGTTTGCCAGTCTGAGCTCCCCGTTATCTATTTTCCCAGACTGTAGAAACACACACTCGACTCCTGCGTGTCTGTGTTTCTGTGTGCGAGTCCACTGAGCTTCCTGACTTTTCTATTGATAAGGCACGCTGTGTCTCACCTCATCCAGTAAGCTTACTGGACCAAACTTCAGATCGATGCTGCTGTCTGTTAGTTTAGCTATGTTAAACCCTGTTGTGTGCCCTTTTCCCACACAGCTGCTGTCGACGCAGGAGACGGGACTCACATGGCTGTCATAAGAGAGGCACACACTTTTATCTGCTTTAATCTGCTTTCTCACTTGGACTTCTGCTGAGATGTAAAGTAAAACAGATGTTGCACAACAAATAATTACACATAGCGATGTTTCTTTAAGATATTCGAGGATATTATGCAAAAATGTGTCAGCTTTGTCTTTATGCCTAAATTGTAAAACTTCTAAAGGGGACCTATAATGTTCCTCCTTATATTCGGGCATATATTTACTACTAATATGGTGTAGATATTAGTGGGCAGCACGGTGACACGGTCGGGGTCTTTCTGTGTGGAGTTTGCATGTTCTCCCCGTGTTTGCGTGGGTTCTCCCCGGGTACTCTGGCTTCCTCCCACAGTCCAAAGACATGCAGTTAATGGGGGTAGGTTAATTGATCAATCTAAATTGCCCATAGTTGTGCATTTGGGAGTGAATGTGAGTGCGAATGGTTGTCTGTCTCTCCCTGCGACAGACTGGCGGCCCATCCAGGGTGTACCCCGCCTCTCGCCCTATGACAGTTGGGACAGGCTCCAGCGCCCCCTGTGACCCTGAAAAGGATAAGCGGAAGCGGATGGATGGATGGATATTAGTAGTTCAGGGTGCTGCAAATGCTCAGTTTCAGTTTTTCTCCTCTTGGCTGTGCATGAGTTTGGTGAGAAAGATTTCCCTAACATGCTCATCTTTGGCAAAGTTCACAATTTCTTAAAAGAAAGCTGAATGAAATGCTGGGTAGCCTTTTAAGAAGAGGACTTAAAACAGCTTGTTTAAAGATTCAGAGGCCTTGAGACCCACTAGTCCTCTAGAGAAAAATGTATCTCCAACTGGTGGGTGAGTAGTTGCTGGCTGTCACCAACAGGGTGATTGCTGTGATGATCCCAGTTGTTGCTTTAGTTGCTTACAAATTGCCACAGTCACCCAAGCTTTATATAGAAGACACCGTCAGCAAAGTGATAGTTACAAAATCTGAAGCAAAGCAGAAAATGAGACATTTTACCTTCAAAGCAAAAGCTTTGCTTTACTACTACAGTTTTAAAGCTTTCATTGCACTGATGATTCACCTGGTGACTCCAAATGCAATCAAAGTAATCCCCTGAAAGTTTTCGGTGCATCACTGTAAACCACTTTGTGACCAATTTCACACTAGCCGCTGACAGCAACCTCCAGCAATGCACACTTTTCCCTAAAATCAGTGTTTATCAGCAGATCACTGACATTTCTCTAAGCCTGCATCCTGTGGATTTAGCGGCTGCCAGCAATTATTCACCGACTGATCAGGAAATACACATTTTCCTCTAGTGACCACTGGTTGCCAGATACTTGCAAGCAGTTCTCTAGGCCTGTGTGACAGGAACAAGACATTACATTAGATGCTTAAAGCTGTCCCTTCCCTGCAGAGTTGCTTTGATTCAAACAGATTACATCAACATGAGCAATGTCATTGCTTGCCTGAAATTTTAACAAACAGCTAACCAAAATATGTAGATATCTTAAGGAGTGGACTCATACATTTTTGCCTCCGGTCGAATAAGTATTCTTGCCATTTGTTCAAATAAGCTCATCTTTAACCGGTTAGGCCCCCAGGGTTTTCTGAGCTTTCTGCTCGAAAATGAAATGCCCAAATTAAATGGAGTATTTCTCTGCAAGTACGAACTCCGTGTATACAATGTTGGTATCAAAATAAAGCTAATACCTGTGGAATTTTATCAGAGGTGTAAATATTACTGCAGATGTTACTATGTCAAAGGTACTGTGACTCAAACATAGAACAATTTTAATTTCCATCGCCTAATTTTTAAAAGTATTTTCTAGCATATAACACCTTTGAAAATATGCTTTGATGCACATTTAACTCCAACAAATCACGTAACTGTTTGGTGTCTTTGCTTTTTCTGGTGGTTGTAGAAATGGTTTATATGAGATTCAGATGTTTCTGTGGATGCTACACACGTTGAGACTTATATTTCTGACCTTGTGTTATAACTGATTAATTGCGATCTCGTCCCTTTTGCCCCCGGTACTGAGGTGCTTAACTAGTTAAACTGTTTCATCGCCAGTTTTTTTGCAAAGAAATCTAAAGAGAAAACAAACATCAGTTTCTAAATCAATGGAAAAAACAATAAGATCAGATATTTTGTAACATATAGTGTGTGTGAGTGTGTGTGGGGACTGAATTGTACAAACTAAATGCTGGGGGCAGACAATGAAGAAATGCTGCTCTCTGGATCTTTGCTTCACTTAATCCTGGTATGACAAAACCATTTCTAGCAGTCTGTTTCTTGTGCATTGACCCCACTAAACTAAATATAAACCCGACCACCAGAAAATAATATGTTCTTTCTTCCAAAGCGACTATGAAGCATATTTCTAAAAGCATTGTTTGGATGACACATCAGTCACAGGCTTCATTTAGAAGTCAAACCGCTACGCTGCTTTCAAATGTATAAACATGCACCGACTTTGATGAAGTAATCTTACTATAAAACATGACAGCCAAACACTTTTCCAGAGGAAAACTAAATCATGCATCTACACTCATCAACTTTTCCCTCCTGCTGAAACTGACAAATGTAATATTTAAGCTTGGCAGCTGCAAACAGTATCATGCATTATTCATTCGCACTGTACTCAATTTAACAAATGCTAATTTCCTTGCAAAATACAGTAAATATATTTTCACTGTCACATTTATTTACATCAATTTCAGGATTATTTCCAAAACATGGCTTACAGTAAGAGACCTCACAAATTAATCATAATGAAAACGCTCTATGATGGGCAGCTTCTGTGATTTAAAATGAACCCTAATAAAAAAGTGACACAATAATTGACTCTAATTAACCCCCTATAGATAATATTGTTCTAAAATAAGCAGATGAGAGAGAAAGTAAGGCACAGACACCCATGTAATGTTTTAGCGCTACGCAGCCTGAAGAGGCCATCAGACACTGAAATCATCAGAGGTGCATGTATTACTGAAAATGGCATTTTTGAGTGCCTTTCGTACTGAAAAGAACTCCCCTGGATGATTCAGATGGCCGTCTTGGTCGCTGCATTGTACTTAACCTGCCATAATAGCTGCTGTCTAAAAAAAGAGACATACCTGTCATAATCACCGTTGCAAAGAGCTCGAACAGGGATTTTAAAAGCCTGCCAAACAGGGTTCAGTGTATTCTTCACCACCTCTGTCTTATGGCAGATGGTAAACCTGCAGAGACAACAAGGAGGAGAGGCAGTGAGGAAAGTGCAACACTGTAAAGCCAAAACAGCTTAATGGTGTTTGTCCGAGTAGTATTTCCTGGCTTTGGTTTACTGCTGCTATCACTGCTAGACCAATAAGTTCTATTCCTTACTACATATATGACGGAAGTACCAAGATAAAGAAAATGGATAAAAAGAAGACTGATTTCCATTATTCTGCTAATTTATTTACACTGGTGTCATTTCAGCTCAGCGGGAGAGTCATTACAGGTTACCAGATAGTGCTGTCATTTACGGTCATGCTACTTTTTCCTTTTTTTGCTCTCGGGCTCACTTTGAGCTCACCTGCACACATCTCACATGTGAAGTGGAGCTGACAAGACGCAGGTGAAGTGAGGATAACATTAATCGAGTGGATGACCTGTTATGTTGAGAGCAACCGAGAGGCAGAAAAACGGAGAAGGAGGAGGTTTGCAGTTAGTTTGCAGAAACACTAAGAAAAGCTGCTGGCGTTGCAGCCACCGAGTCCCTCCACACTGTTCTTGGCTTCCTCCACGCTACGGTAGCTCTTCCTCTAGCAGCTGGGGCGCTGCTGCAAAAGTGTGGCGAGCACAGAACTGAGATGTATAGATCAGCCCCATTGTAACTGACTGTCCCAATTTACCTTGTCAGACGGGGCATCTCTATCTCCAAGATTTTGCACTAACTGGACGTCACATGTATTCCGTACATGTTAGTGAAATGTAGCACAGGGATGACTGTTGGAGTTTCCAAGTTTGTTGCTCAGAAACCCCAAAATAAAACAAAAAACAATACAATATAACATCATTTTATTCATTCTTATTGTGCTTTCGAGCATCTCTAGCTCCACCAGGGCAAGGCAGAGCACAGAAACAGCAGCAGGAGAAAGGAAAAGATGGATTTAGGAAATAAACATAAGCAGGAATAAAAACAAGAGTATTCAATTAAAGAGACATCCAGCTAACTTCCTGCCACTTTGAGTGGAAGAGTGTGCACGCTGCAGTACTTTCCTGATACTCAAACACACAGACATAGAGGGAAAAAAAGCTAATTTCATTAGTCCCTCAGCTAGAAAGTGGACTTGGTATCTCCCACCCTCAGAGCAGAAGGCTTTATCTGACTTGTAACACACTGCAGGATGGAGAGGAGTGTTCATGGGGCGCTCTGGATTGAAAACACAAACAAAACGGATGTGCGCGCACACACACACACACACACACAAAATCCTTATCCTATTGCTTCCAGATACACTCACATACATCTGTGCGCACGTTGCTCATGTTAGCGTCTCCACATGTCACTCACATAAATGCTTAAACAGGCAGGATGGCTTTTGATCTGAGACAAATCAATGAAAGCAATTTCCTTTGGATGCAGGGAAGGATTAAACCAGACCCGGAAGGGGAGAGGGAGCAAAGGGGGCGCGAAGCAATGAAGAGACGGGAACTCACGTGCCGTCCTCGTTGCTCCTGTAGAAGACCAGGAAGGGGTCGGATTTGCCAAAGAAATCCTTTTTGTCCAACTTGTTTCCACAGAACTGCATCATCACTGATTCCTAATGAGGAGAGAGTGAAAGGAATATATTAAGTCAGGGTGGAAGGCTGAATATTCTGATTGCAGCATCGTTTATAATATGGGTTTCCTCTCAATATGACTATGATAGCACAAAGTAACTGTAAAGAAAAATAAAAAGATCTTACATGATGATAGACTGATCCAAAAACTGTATTACTTATCGTCTACAGTTGTGTTTTATTGAATCTGCTAACCTCGGTTCTCTATTTTGTGGGCTCGGGAACTGCATGAAACAGATATTCAAAGGGAGCTCGAGCCAGTTCAGCTTCTTGCCAACACTAAAAAGAGGTACGCCATTTTTCATGCAAAATTAAGACCGACATTCAAATAGCTGCTGTAACTGGGGAAGCATCATTACAAATTTTGGACCTGAAATCCATCCAATCGTGACTCATAAGGCTGAATCGAATAACCGTCATAATCCATTTAGCTTATTCTGCTAGCAGCAGAGCTAGCATACTATGAAGGAAACAAAGCGCACAGGGTCACACCTTTGAAGGAATGCTTCCTTTCACATTGTTGTGATGTCATAGTTTTGCAGCATGGAAAAAACCTGCTGATGTGGAATAAAAAAGGAGGGGAGGGGTTAATGTTACAGGGGTTTGGTTTTTGTGTGTCCATGGTGCTAAACCATGAGATCACAGCAAGGTGACTGGTCACCTGGTCGAACCTGGACCAACATTAATTATGATGACTCAGGAACAACACCGACACGGGGATATCAGACTGTGCCAGTATAAATTATTCAATCTCGGCAGATGGCAAAAGTCAAGCATTAGTATTATGTGGAAAAAGGAAAAAGTTGGATTGGTAACTTTAATTTTCCATAGTGCCTTAAGCACTTGTACAAAGTGAAACATGCAGAGAAAACGGACACATGCAGCATTTAGCAAACAGAGGTAGAAGTCACTTTCTCACCCTGCAGTTGTTCAGCTCCTCAGCTTTCACAATAATGGTCCCGCATTTCTTCCCTGGAATGCCTCTGTTTATGATACAATACAGCAAAACATGAGATTACAGTCACCAACAGCGTATTTGTCATCACCACAGTATTTTGTCCACATGTATTCTTCCGCCTACACTTCAGGGTTAAATGACAAGTTGAAAAACACAGGAAGACGGCTCACGTTTCCTTACTCGAGCTGCCATCAGCTCAGGCGGTAGAGCAGGTCATCTACTGATCGGAAGGTTGGTGGTTCAATTCCTGGCTTCCCCTAGTCTATTAACCCCAAATTGCTCTCCGATGCATCCATCGGAGTATGAATGTGTGTGAATGTTACAGCACTTAGAACAATGTGCTTGTGCGAATGGGTGAATGGGCTTTGAGTGCTCAGAAGAGTAGAAAAGCGCTATATAAGAACCAGTCCATTACCATCAGAGCAGTCTATACAGTCGAAGAGCAGTCAGTGAACACATTTAGCTTGTTTGATAACAGTGGCACTGGTTTCTAGACATCCCGCATAAGGGTTCAGGCGGGACTGTGACCTTCTCACAGCAGGAAGGGGACTTCCATGTGTCTGAAACCACTCCCGTCCTGCACAGACACACGGTCAGTCGTATTTCTGTGTGTGAAAATGTGTCAGGTTTGTTTGCTTGCTCTCTGTCAACCACAGGAGACAGACGGAAAGCTTCTTTTCTGAAAATGAACCCAGCCAGTGTTGAGATGTTTTTCTCTCATCGCAGTTGATTACACACTACGTATTGTTGCTACAAGTTTCCATGAAACACGCCTTATATTTTTATATTGTTACCAATATTTCCATCTATCTATCTACCTACCTACCTACCTACCTACCTACCTACCTACCTACCTGGGTCATGATGTAAGTAGTCGAACCCTTAGCGTGCCCTGGGTCTGCTTTGCAGCCTCCCAGCAAGACATGCTTGAAGACCCTCACCTGGGAGATCTCAGGAAGATATTCTACTGAATATTTTGATATTTTACTATTCTACTCAGATGCCAACTGACAATGATATGACAGGGTAACGTGTCATCATTGTAGTCTTTGCAGTTGCAATCACCCAGGACCAGTTTGCACTGGTTCACTATACAAGGGGCAAATTCCACTGACAACATGGGATCATTCGGACACATAAAGGCCCTAAAGCACAACAAAGTAGCAAATCATAGAAGCAAGTTAATAAATTTGATTAAGCAGACAAAGCTGTTTAATATCCGTGATTGTCACCTCTCAAATTCGCTGATATTCCTATGATGTATTCCAGAAAATCAGGAATTTTAGATTTACAAGCAGAGCTGGGAGGAAAAACATCACTCGCATGTTTTATTACCTCATTTCCAAGATATACTGTTAGCAAAAAGGTGTTTGTGTTTCTGTGCTGTTTGTGTGCGAGTCCACACATGAATCAGCTTCTGCTCCTGGGAAGGGCACAGAAGCTGTAGCAAAGACTGGAAGGTGAGAATAGGTGATGCACGTCGGTGTGGGTGTTTAACGTGTAAGCGCTTTCTCTGCATAAGGTTTTCAAGGTAAAGTCACCATTTACTGTACCTCCTCCTCCTAAACAAATATGCTCTTTAAACAGTCCCACTGCACACACACACACACACACGAGCACGACCAAAAACTTTCAGTGTTCTCGATTTTGGCACTGAAAAAGTTGAACTACACCTACATTTATTTAAATATACAACAAAATGTGGGCTGAAAAAAGGCGACACATGCAACATAAACAACATATTACCACCTAATCAAGCCAACGTAACCGATGCATTAGCAAACAGAGCACAACTCCCATTTATGTAGAGTTTTCTTTCTGATCCTGGCAAATGCAAGTCAATCATTTACTCTCCTCGAGCTCTGTGGACACCCACCCAGATCCTCATGGATTTGCGGTTACTTGCTCTGGACTGCTTATTATGTCAGGCAGCTTGTTGATAACTTTGAGTGTTAGCTGTTTGACGACCCTGGAAATGTAGTGTTAGATTATCAGCATTTGAAAGCTTTGCTGCACCTGGAAATGAGCGAGATGAGAGGAAAATTATGGTCTGTAAGATGCTAAAACTCTTTGAGGTTTGAGGGCTTCACGGAAAAACGAATAATAATATTATGGATAAATTCTTAATCATGAGGATTGCAGCAGAGAAATCTTCTGTTCTCCCTCGCTGATGTAGTAAAAGCACGTTCTGTGTGCATGTGAGAAAGCGCAGGATGACATAATTTGACACAGATTTTGAAAGAACCTACATTTCTGACAAAGAGGAATGTGATGAGCTCCGCTACGAGACACTCACCTCGCTGGGAAAGACTCTCACAGTCATTAAGTCAGCTCAGAACTGGGGTCTAGGACTTCTGTGTGAATGTAATTCAAATAGTCCTTCTCTATTTCACTCTGGTCTCGTGCATAACGGGCCGAGAGTAATACGTTTTACAAATGGGTTTATCAGATCCTGCAACCTCAGAGCCTATGGAACGCCATATGGTTGTTTCAGAGACTATAAAGCGTAAAAAAGAAAAAGAAATGTAAAATTAATATGTAGGTTTTCTTCTTTTTATCCAGACAGCACACAGAGGTGGGTCTACACAAGACTGAGAGGACTGTAACAACGAGGATAAGGCAGACAGAATGATAAAAATAAAGCCCTGATTCATCCAAATGCAACAAATTTAATAATGTTTGCCACTACAGTCTCTTTGGCTGCTTGGACACCGGCAGTGATTCTTAGGGGGAGTTTAAAAATGCTAAATTGTAGCCTAGCAGCCGTATGATGAAACACTAAACACAATCTAAATAGGCTTGTATGTAGTCCAAACACAAGAATTCCAATAAGGAAAAGCTGGGGAAAAACACATCTTTACAGATGACATTAGCATAGAGATGGAGTGATCAGGAAGGATTAGAGCAACAGGGGAAAAAAATCAATAAAGCAATACTGATTTAAAACAACAGCCTGCTTAAAATCCCAGTAAAGCCTTCAGCTCGCGAATTTTAAGTATGATTCACACGCTTTACTGTTTTGTTTCCGCATGAGCGATGATGCGGAACATGTACAAAGTAGTGTCTTTGGATTGTTCACATCCTCTTGTAAATGCCTGATATCTGAATGGCTGACTGCAATTATGGATGTCTGCTCAAGTACACGTGAACAAATAGCACCAATGATACCCAAAGAGGACTTGAGACACTCTGATTTCAGCAAATCAGAAGCCACGGAAAGACCCACAGTGTTCCCACTCACACACCTGAGAAGGTTTTCAATGACTTACAGCTTACTCGCACCTAACGAACAACACAGCCAACAAAACTGCATTTCCATATTTCCACTTGACTTTGCACCCCTTAATCTAATTTTCAGTGGTTTCAGAATAACATTTAACAGCTCTCAAGTTCCAGATATCCAAAGTAATTACTTCATTTACATAGACTTCCTGCTCTTTGTGCTACGGTTCGACAGTGGCAGCATGAAACAATAAAAGCAGAGCAGGGGGTTGTTGGCAAATTGGACATAAAAGAAGAGCTGAGCTAATTAAAAATGTTGAGCTGTGTGGGTTCCAGTCAACTACAAAAGAGAGCATCATCAACCTTCATCAGCACCTCTGTTAAATCATTTGCTGGCTTTAAATAATGATTCAGCTTCAGTACACAAGTCCCATTATTTTAGGCTATTTCATAATGACACATTAGTACTTTGCAAAGAGGAAAAGCAGGATTTGATATACAAATACTCACAGCATAGCTACAGATTTAACTTTAAAACATGCCTGTATCTATAAAGTGTTAAACTAGCACTACACAATAACTGTACACGAGTACATCTTACTACAATGATTATAGTAATGTAACTACTATATAAAATGCAAGTGTCCCTGATTATCAACATATATACATATAGCGCTCAAATCCTTGCAAATCATATATGTACATATATTATGTGTAGTCGCAGATTTTAAAACCAGTCGCGACATTACGTGTACGTTAGGTTTATGCATACGTTGTTGTAAATACGTTTTGCTCAACTACAGGGCTGCCAAAAGTAATAAAACACTCGGCCTGAGCAGTTATTTACATGATTATTTGATTTAATGTACGTAAGTGATCACTGGTGACCACTAGTGGTGTGAAAAAGTGTTTGCCCGCTTCCTGATTTCCTTTTTTTCCCGCGTGTTTGTAACACTTAAATGTTTCAGATCATCAAACAAATATTAGACAAGCAAACCACAAATGCAGTTTCTACATCATCAGGGCATTTATTATCAAGGGGGGAAAATGCAAACCTACAAAGGCCTGTGTGAAAAAGTGATTGCCCCCCTAAAAGTATATGATCGGCAGGCTAATCACTAAACAGGTGGTTGAATTTTTTCCCCACACCTGTAGCTTCTGAATGTAAAGATGCCTTAACAGCGGTTGAACAAACACAAGGTGATTCTTACATAGCGGTGAAAGTTTCATAATTTTTCCAGACGAGGAACAACATACAAACACTTCATCGCCTACAAGTTTCATGTTATTGGTTTTGGGATTCAGCGTAACTGAGCACACGCGAGGTGGAACGATGGTGTAACAGAAAAAGGAAAACACAACACAAAGTTGTAAAACTCTCGATCACTGTCCATACAGCCCATTTTACTTGTTGGTATCCTCTTACTCTCCACCGTGTCGTCTCACGGCAACAATACACATGAGACACTCATGTGTATTGATCGGTGTCGCTATGACAACTCTTCCGAGCTAGGTCCCCTCCGGCGGGACATCGAATTGGATTCCCATGCTCGTTATTTTCCTAAATGCCTGCTCTCGCTCCACTATTTTTCAGAAAGCTGCAATCATTATTCTGACAGAAATAAAATAATGCGCAGGTGGCAATCGAAAGGATTGCATAGTTACAATAGATGAATAACGTATCCCACAGTTGTGCCTTACATACAAACGCATACATGCACAGACACACGTGTGTGACAGATGTGATATAGAGTTGGAAGCTCAAACTCCTCCGGGACGATATGTACGAAAATGACAAATTAGCACAATATGGGTGAAACGACAGCGTATACTGATGCTCGTGTTTCCTGAAATCAAGTAAAGCAACACAAAACAGTCTGTGTTTAAATGAATACACATCTCTGAGCTCATCATCGTGCTCCAAACCACGTTCCTCTTTTTTAGTTTATCAAAAACACCTAAGCTGAAAGGCACGCCAGGAGCATCTCTTCTTCTGCGTCTTCCTGCATGCGTGTGAGTGCGTCTGTGTGTGAGGAAACGCTGTGAATCCTCTAATCAAGACACACGGATATGCAATCAGTGTCTGGCAAGAGACAGCTAATTAAGACTGGGCCACTTCTGTGCTGTGCTTTTCATTATATTCCCGGCGAAGGTGGACTATCTGAATGAGACATCAGTTGTCATTATAAAAACATCAGGATCTGCCTATTCTTGGTCATGCCCCGACACGCAAAGAAACACAGTCGCGCACGCACTGTCATTGAAAAGAAAGCTCATAACTATAATTCTGCTTAACAAAAGGCACACTGACATCAAATCCATGTGACACCAAAGGCAGATACACTTTCTTTTGTCCTTTCTTACAAATGCTTACAATCAGGCTTGTATTCACAGCTATCAGCCTCTGAGTGTGTGTGTGTCTTGGTTCACTTGTATTTAAAATTGTAGACTACTTGGCTCTTCTATAGTTCCACGGGGCTTCTCTATGACCCTCTTCCCACTTACAATGAACGCCGAGATCTTGTTTGAGGGAACAAAAGTGTCAAAAAGAGCATGAGCAAGTGTGTGAGCAAGACAGAAATAGAGAGTTCTGGAAAGAAAAGAGCAAAGGGGAAGAAAAAAAAGTACAAAGTGAGAAAACTGCCTTGTTGATTATTCAAAAATATTCAGGAAGCAACAGGATCAGTGCTTCAAATGAAAATGGTATTAGTAATAAAGTCATGATATTTATGAAATCAGGGGTGGTCTCAGGCTAATTTTATCCAACAATAAGACTAACAGACTCATTAATTTATGGAGTTAAAGGTCAGAAAAAGCTATTGAGGGATTTACTGGCTTCAACATGTAACTCCTGTTTAATATAAAGAAAATTAAATTTTAAGTAAATCGAATGAAACTTCTAAGTCCAAATAAGCCTGACATGATCTATAATATCTTTGCCATATTATGAAAGAGTTTGACATTTAGAGAAATGCAGATATTGTTAGGTCCCCTGGGTTTATAAAGTCCCAGTGTTTTGAGTTTTTTCGTTACTTTATGTATTTCCTGGTTTTTCTATAAACTGATATTCCAAAGTTTTGTTTCTCATTTAGTTCATTTGATTCACTTTTATATGATGCATAGTGGCAACAAATAGAATTGGGATAACAGGTCTATTGCTTTACTGCGTAACTGGTAACTAATTTTCAAGTAACTTGACCAACACTGGTCTCTAGTCCCTTTGTGTCAGTTTTGTGGTCATCTAGTGATTCTGGTTTTAGTTTCTCTGCTCTGAGTTCGATTCTGGTTTATTGGGTTTTGTTTCATTCCTCGTTATAATGATCATGTTTCCCCCGTATTCTCTAAGTAATGGTCTGCTTGTGATTCCAGGTTTTGTTACTTCATGTTGTACCTTAGTAATCTTTTTATTTTCTGGTTCTTCTCGGTTATGTGATATTCAGTCGTCATCCTCTGCATCTGTATGTGTCCCATCTCAGTGTTTACATTTCAAGCCTCCATTTCTGTTTCCTTGTTAAGATCATATATGTGGATCTGTCACTAGTTTAGTCATTTCCCGTCGTTTCCCATTCCAGCTATGTTTATTGTTCCCTTCAGTGGTCCCTGTCTGTTTCTCCAGTCTGTCCCTATGGCTGTCTGGGTCTCTGTCTTGTTTGTGTGTGTGTGTTTGTTTCTTTTCTTATTTTGATAGTCTCTTGTCCCATGTGTGTTTGTTGAGTTTTGCTATCCTTGGTTTGTTAGTTGGATTCTGTCCCCCAGGTGTCTTCACCTGTCCTTATTTAATGTGGGTGTTTAAGTCCTCAGTTGTCTTCGTTGTTGCGTCGTGCCTCATTCTATGGTACTGTGTGTGCCTCAGTGTTTCCCTAATTCTGTTTCCTACTGGATTACTTTGGAATTACTTTGAGGAAAACAAATAAAAAACCCCTTTGGAATTTGCTATTTGAGACCAACAAGCAATAAATGCTCATTGTGTGGCGTACTCATGAATCCCCTGCCCTCCATCCTTTGGGTCCTAAACCTGCCTACCACATAACGTCACATGACACCTACTGGGTTTTTATATCATATGTCCTTCATACAATAATAATGAAAAAGACACAAAATGAAACAGTGAAAGTGATAAAAAAATAAACAAAAAACATGTTCAAACAATAAAAACTAAAGTGAAATAAGAAAATCCACTGTGGAAGCTGTGAAACTAAAGTGAATTAAAAACAAAAAGTCAAAATGCAATAACAATAAAAAAAACATTAGAAAATACAAAAGAGATGTAGAGTTTTAAAAATAAAGTGCGAGACGCCGACTGGAAATGTCCTTGGCACGAATAGAGCATTAATGTGTAAGTGCAACAATTAAGAATACAGACATTGTATTAATGTAACAATCTTAGATGAGTGTTCACAGACTGGCCATAGGTCGGATAGAGTCTGTGCCAGCAGAGGCCTCGGGCATCATTAATAAGGCCAGAGCTGCAGCTGAAAACAAAGTGTTTTTGTGGTGAGAGGTTTTGGCTAAGATGGGCGGCAGGATATATCTCAAAAACACGATGTCCGAGGTGGGAGAGATCAGCCATAATGTTTCCTGCTCCGTGTCTTGGAGGTGTGCAGGTCCTGTACAGAGAACAGGCAGCAGCTCTCAGCAGAGAGGATGATGGTCTGCAGTCTGCCCTTTGCTTCGCAGTTAAAGCAGGGTACCACATGGTGGCACAGGATGTGAGCATAGACTCAATTACGGGGGTGTAAAGTGCACCATTATTGACTTTGGCAGGTTGAACTTCTTCAGTCTCTGCTGGGCTTTTGCTGAGACTACTGACGACTCAAGGTCCTGGATGATGATGGTTCCCAGGAAGCAGAAGGACAAAGTGTTAACTGCAGAGTCACACATGGTGAAGGGAGACCCGCATTCCTTCTGGATGCCACAACAATCTTTGCTGTCTATCGAGCACAGTGTGCCAAGAAGTTCTGCTACACCGGATAAATTCTGCAAGTGCTAAAGTAAAATACATAAAGAAAGAAAGAAATACTAGCAGCATTTAATACTCATAGATTAAAATGTTCTTCAAAAAAGCATAAACTGCTTCCATAAAAATACTTCTATCACATTTCACTGGTACGACAGCATGTACCGTCTAGTGGCTGTAGCTTCAGATTTGCTGTAATGCAAATGCGAGACTTGTGTAAATATTCTCCAGAGGCCCCTAGCAAGAAAGCAAATTAGAATCTTTTTGGAAATGTCAAGCTTTTCCATTAAATTGCTTTTGTTTTATTGAAATTATATTATAAAGAACAACAAAATAAACTATCACAGCTATGCAGATGACACACAAATATATATCACAATGTCACCAGGAGACCGAGGCCCTGTACAGGCTCTTGGTAAATGCATTGAGGAAATCAATGACTGGTTGTGCCACAATTTTCTCCAACTAAACAAAAACAAAACTGAAGTAATAGTCTTTGGCGCCAAAGAAAAACGATTACAGGTCACCAGAGAACTTCAATCTATACATCTAAAAACCACAAACAGGCGAGAAATTTGGGTGTAGTGATGGATGCAGACCTAAACTTAGACCTAAACACATTAAGACAATAACAAAATCAGCTTACTATCACCTCAAGAATATTTCAAGGATAAAAGATCTGATGTCTCAACAGGACCTGGAAAAACTAGTCCATGCATTCATCTTTAGTAGGCTTGATTACTGTAACAGCATCTTTACAGGTCTACCTAAAAAAATCAGTCAGACAACTACAGCTCATTCAGAACTCTGCTGCTCGAGTCCTCACTAAGACCAAAAAAGTGGACCACATCAGTCCAGCTCTGAGGTCCTTACACTGGCTGCCTGTCCGTCAGAGGATAGACTTTAAAGTTCTGATGCTGGCCTATAAAGCTCTGAATGGTTTAGGACCAAAATACATCAATGACCTCCTGACCCAGTATGAACCTTCCAGATCCCTCAGGTCATCTGGATCCGGTCTTTTATCAGTTCCCAGAGTCAGAATCAGACACGGAGAAGCTGCATTCAGCTTTTATGCTCCTTATATCTGGAACAAACTCCCAGAAAGCCTCAGATCAGCTGAAACAGGTTGAAGACTCACCTGTTCTCAGCTGCATTTGAATAAAGCACCAAATCCACACTTTTAAGCTTAAATTTCAAAACTTACATTTAACTACTGATTTTATCTACTGTTCTGATTTTATCTGTTTTGATTTTATATACTGTTTTGTTTGTTTGTTTGTTTGTTTGTTTGTTTGTTTGTTTGTTTGTTTGTTAAGTGGGTTTAGAGCTCTGGGTAGCTCCCCAGCTGGGTCTAGACTGGGTCTAGAGAGTATTTTAAATTCAGGGAATTTAAAATAGAAAGTAGCTCGTCCACAGAAGGACTGGTAGCTCCCCTTACGATAAGGGTTCAGATCGCGCGAACAGGTGTGAAATGTGTGTGTTTAGTTAGTTTGTTTGTTTGCTTGTTTTAATCAATTTTAAATCATGCTTTTTATTTGTTTTTGTTTCTAATGTCTCTGTAAAGCACTTTGAATCACCTTGTTGTTGAATTGTGCTATACAAATAAATTTGCCTTTGCCTTGCCTTGAAATTAGAGGTAACATTTTTCTAATAATGGGCATCTCTTGAAGTGTTTACGGCATGAATTTGGAGCAAGGAGAGACAGTGCTGCATAATATCTTTGGACAATTTACCCCAGTATGCATCAGTTTGTTTACATGTGACCTGGTAATGAAATTTAAGTCAGAGCACTCATGTCAAAGTGTATCATATTGTAAGGAGAAGGGCACACGAGGTCTGAGAACCAGGAAATGAGGTTTGTTAGGAGGGTAGCGGGAGGCTCATTAGTTAGGGTAGGTTGTCCAATAATCAGAAACTGACTGAGGCGCAGCAGAGTGGACGTTCGTGAGAGGCAGAGGTGATAAACTTTGACCTACTTTTACATTAATTATTTAAAATGTCTTTCTTATGTTTTTGTAGCCAGCAGTGAGGTCAGCTTTAAAATGTAGGCAATCAGCTGTTCAATCTGTTTCACAGTGAGCGCGTTTTATACCGTCTAATACCACACGTTACCCCAAATTCATTTTTGCTTTTCATATTGTTATGAAATCTTAGGCAAGGAAATAGTTGTTCGAAGTTTTTTTTGTACGCTTTATTAGTTTACTCAAATGTGCATTTTAACTTTAAGATCTAAATAATAAAACCCATAAATATTAATCTTAAATACTTGTTTTGTCTGCTCTTAAAATTAGAAGAAATAGATGAAAATGAACGTGACTTATTCAAGAAATTACGCTTTTGCCATTACTGCTGTTAAAGTGACCCCTCCTGATGGTTCTAGTGTAAAGCTACAATCATTATTATTACAGTAATTATATTTTATGATAACTCTAGCACATGTACGTTGAGTTAGGGAAACTCTAAAGAAGGAGGAAAAAAGGCATGTTGTCCGCTTATGGTCACTGATTAAATGTATTCATTATTAATTAAGGTTTGGAGCTCTCTTTAGAGATATATTATCCTCTCTTGATAATGTAAACGTGTACTAAACTTCCAAATGTGTCTGTTTGCACACAAGCAGAAGCTGCACCTACACAGTTCATCTGTTTCAGCTGTTTGCAATATGGCGGGTGGATAGTGCTAAGTTAGCTGAATGCTACGTTAACCATGTGCCTCACCATTGCTGCACTTGATGATGCGTTTTGCTTCTTGTTGCTGGTTACTCTAAGTGTCTCTCTCACACACCCACGTGCACACACTCCTAAATGCCCACTGGAGTTACACTGAACAATGCAATATGTTAAAATTGTTAAGCCCCGCCCCCACGTCCTCCGCCTGTCATGTCAGGCTGCAGGTGTATGCCTGACTGTCGCTTACACCCACGCACATATATAAATACTGACACAACCTCCAGAGCCAGAGAACAGCTGTGTGTCCTGCCCCTTCATTTTTAATGAAAGTTGACAGTTTTCCTCATTCTGCACCAAATCACTCTTGACCTCTTATAAACGGTCGATATTGGTCGCACATGTGAATGTAACAAACCTGTTTCATTCAGCGTTGATTGTTTTGCTTTTTTCTCATCTGCATATATTTGCAGAAGCGTGGCACAACATACGGAGAGTGAACGTCTTCAGGACCTAAAGCAACCAACCTCCACATTTTACACAGCCCTGAATATCAAAGAAAGAACTCAATTCACACCCCATAATTTAACTTTTCTTCCACAAACTGCTTTTGTGATAACCAAGGCACACTTTGCATTTGATGTACTCGAGTAGCAAAACAAAGAAGGAGGAGTAACATCTCTATTCCTCAACCGGTTTTAACAAAATGTTTGCAAAAGAACAGGCGCTGAATATTTTCCAATATACACATCCATTCGTGGCGCAGCTGCAGGGGAGGCTGACACACCGGAGCTCCATCAGCTCATCACGCCTCCCCTGTATAGAACGTGCTGGGACCTGAGGTTGGGGTTGTTGTTGTTGTGTGTGGGACACAGCTGAAAAGCTGCGGCCGTCTGTTAGAGAACAGCAACCGGAATAAAAAGTGTTAAACGTGTGAACTATGTAGTCGGGTCTGTCATTCATGCCACAGTGGTGCCGAAACCCAGGAGACGGCATGGCGGAACCACAACTGGGCCAGTAGTGGAGGCGCTGGCCCGAATGGTGGGCGAGTTCGCAGCCATGCAGAGGGAGCAGGTGGCCAGGCGGAACAACTGCAGGACCGGTCCGAGCGTGGGATGCAGCTGATAATGAATCTGGCAGCTTGATTCGGTTCCTGGCTGACCCCCACGTGTTCATGGAGGTCAGCGCGCGGGAGGGACCTGCCCAGGCTGAGTCGGAGGTCAGTATGCCGTCTGGACTTGCTCATAACAAGCCGGAGGTCCGCACCCCGAAGCGACCTGCCCAGAAAGAGTCGGGGATCAGAGTGCGGGAGGAACTGTTCTGCCAGAGCTGGTGGACAGCGTGCGGGGAGGAACTGTTCTGCCTGACTCGGAGGTCGCCATGCCGTCCGGTCCAGAGGCGTCCTCACCAGAGGCCAGTACGCTGTCTTGACCTGCCTCAGTTCCGCCAGAGGTCAAGATGCTGTGTGGTCCTGTGTGGCTGTATGGTCGCCTGCCAAGCCGCCTGCGAGCCCCAGCTCGTCATGTCCACCGCTGGACCCGCGGTCGGCCCCCGGACCCAGCTTGTCACCGTCGCTGGTGATGAGGTGGGCCCCCTGGTCAGGTCCGTCATTCATGCCACAAGGACATTTGAGAAAAATTAGAACTTTTATTGCGGCTAGTTTCTTAAACCACTTCATAAGATTGTTTGAGGGTTAAGAGTTTCTTCTGAGGTAAGATTATTTTAAGGGGCTCATCTTGTACCCAGTAATATAGCCAAGCAAACATTTTTGTTTGCGTGCAAATGTAAATAATCAAGAGAAATACAACTGAACTATATGTGTGGACCACTCCAAAGACGTGCACGCTTTCCTTCCTTCCCTCTCCATGGGAAACCTGCCTCTGCAATCACCATGGCGATTCCTACTCAACAGGATGACAGTTTTGCTTTGACGTGAAGAGGAGATATGCAGTAAGCACACACACACACACACACACACAGGTTGCCAGGTTCTTGACAATGTTCCCTGTTATTTCTCCCCTTAACAACGCTCTTTGCAGATCTAAAGGCTCATCGAGGCTTCAAATGAACAAGCTAATTGGATTAAAGAGACTCAATTGAGAGAAAGCCAAGTGGGCTTTCTCATGAGAGAGAAAATATGTAAATAAGAGGAGGCCACTAGAGCAGCATTGTGGACAAGAGTGATAAAGAACCACAACAAGACTGAATTAGCTGCTTACAAATACAATAACGATAACACGAGGACGAATAAAAACAATGCAGGTTTATTTGTTAATGTGACAGCGGTAATCAATAAGCCACTGTGGCTGTCAATAATCAACAATGTATTTAAAAAATTAGCAAATTAGCCCAGGGAAATATAATGTGAAGAGACAAAGATTTGCTCTCGCTCATCTAGTTTGAAGAGTCAAAATTTCAAGCTAAATATGTCATTTCTCCATTTCTCTCTGATAAAAACATCTTTATGGTGTTTTTGTGAATCTGGGCTGATGCCACTATCATCAGGCCTGACTAAAATTTGCAGACTGTGGATATAACTCTGCTAGTGCACCTGCAGTTCATGCGACTTTTGATCAGATACTCATTGAGATGTCTGCACACCTTTTTCTGCTACAGCTATCTGAGCTCCTACTCACCCAAGAGGTTTTTCCAAGCGACTGCCCAACGATCCGACTATCTCTCCCAGAGTACAGTGGGCTTGTCCGAGAAAGTCCTGCAGAGTCAAGGAGAAAGAAGTGAGCCGACACATGTTTTTTGTCAATCAGACATTGCATTACTCCCAAACCTGACCTGCTGATCAATACAGAGTCCACCCCCAAAGGCCCAAGTCTTTTCAAATACCACTACCTTCACCTTTGATAGATCATATTAGCAAGAAGAAACTGAGCCTTCCTCCCACCAGCCCTCACACCTGCCCCAGTGTGCTCCTCCACTTCCTTGGGAAATTAAACTGCCTTCACATATTGAAGCTTTAGAGCTGATGCTGAGAGAGCCAGAGACGTGAGTGCACCCGCCGCATCCTAGAAACCTCATGGATTTAAAACAATGATAAGTTGCTTTTCAGTGTCAAAAATGACCAGCCTTCAGAAAACATGACACCCATAAAACCCTAATTTCTCCCATATAAATATATTTAAATAAGGATTATAGAAATCATTTGTCTTTGTTAGATAGTATCTCTAATATTTGACCAGAGCAGCTCCAAGCACCACTAACATATCGGATTCTCTTTGGTCCATTGATTAGCCTCTCAGCTTTATCTCTTCCCATCTATCTCATCACAATTACATTCCTGCAGCCACACAGTGTCAGTCTGCTATGAACATATTTGTTTTGGTGGAAACGTGTGCCGAAATTAGACCAAAATAATAATGATGATAATAATTTCCATCCACCATGTAGAGGTGAACCCGTAAATCCACAAATTACCTAGCAACTGTGTCTGCTGCCTACATGAGGTCCATCTGAGAACTGGCTATATGCAACTAATGGCTAAATATATAACAGCATGAGCAAGAAAAATATTTAATGAGAAAAATAGCTGTGTGGGTGTAGCACCTTTCAGCACTTTTACAGAAAGAAATGAACTATTTTATGAGATCCAAAGAACGAGGGAATGTGAGCAGATGAATCTAAATCTACATCTTCAAAAGGATTATAATCATTTTGGGGGGTATCTCATAGCTTTTTAAAGCTCATATATACAATTTGACAAGACTGTGTTATGACCAGTTTTATCACCTGCAGTATTGGAAGATAACTAGAGGGAATTCACTATTAGCTATTTAATTCTGGAAGTTTCCTGATGTTTAAAAGCTTTAGGCTTGAAACTCTGTTGACTTATAGGCTCAACTGTCACTGTGGGCTTTCATGTTTCTTGATTTCTTATCGATACACAATCGGTGGTTTTACAATAAAAAACAACGCATGTTTATATAAAAAAAACATAGGAAAGAGGAAACATACCATAATAGCTAATTTCAGGCAGTAAGCCAGTAAAATACTATGTTAGATAATAATTAGCAATTACTAAACTCAAGAAAACAGCTCAAAACAAATGAGAAGGGGATGTTTTGCTGATGGATCATTGCACAGAGAAATCTGCCTCTGTCCTGACAAAGAAGGAATCACAGCTAAAAGATCTTGTTTAAAAGAAGGACACATATGCTTTTCCATCTGGTGATGTGAAGCTTGAAATTCTTTACCTGCAGTTTATATTTAAACTATTTATTGTAAATGATCAGAAAGCAGATTACAGCAATGAAGAGTACCAGTGCTTGTTTCTGCTAGTACCACATTGCAGATGTGGTACTAGTGCAGTTTTACTATTGAAACATCTGAAACCTGGCTATTTGTTATGATTTTTAAACCAAAGCCTAAATATTAAATATATTTCTTTTAGCCCAGACATTTTTAGTAGCTACCTCTTACATTAAAAAAAGCCAATCAAAAAGCACACGATGTGAATATACTGCACTTACTGTACAAAAGACACCCTATTTTTCAGGGAACATGTTTCAAATTTGGTTAATGTCATATGGAACGACCCAGATATATGGATAAAAACCGAACTGGACACACCAACATTGAGTGTTTTATTTTCATCCTTACTCTTTCTGCTTTTCCTTCTATATGCCACACTAGTTCTCACCCAGGTCCCAGCTGAGTCCGCAGCCTACAGCTCCCAATGTTAAAACACCATCTAATGGGTTAACTCCCCGGCTTCCCCCATAGGAGCCACACCAAGGCTGCTGTCTCTGCCTGTATGAGATTATTGATTTCAAACGAGTGAGCCAAGGGGGAGCAAATCCAGAGCACGGAGGGAAAAGAGAAGAGTGAGAGAACAAGGGTATGGCAATGAAAGAGGATAAAAAGAGGAAAAGAAAAAAGAAACAGCTAGGGGCATCACAAGAGGAAATGATTGCATCCAGAGAGACATCAAACCCAATAAAATAAGAAAAGAAATATCCTGAAGGGAAATATTAAGAGACTAAACCTGCATTGGAGACTGTGTTTTGCACTGTAGCACCCAATTTATCTCCTTTTATTTCATACACTTGTCATATAAACGCCAGCAGTACATTTGCAGTCTTTATAAATGTGAGCAATCAATTTTAGAAACGATGTTCGGCAAAACAGTAAGTGATAAGGTAAAGTATATGGTTTTGGGTTTTTTTTTAAAGGTCAAAACATAAAACACGATTACTGTGGCTCTGCATTAAAATCAGTGTGACTGTTGTACTTCCATTTGCGCCTATTTAGCCGGAGGCCACATAATGATAACGCACAGCAGTCAACAGGTGCATGGGGCCTTAGTGAAGGTGAAATATAAGCCTGGCTACAATGCCTCCACAAAGGTTCCAATTACAGCTATTATATTTACTTGTATTGGCTTATAACTGGGCTGAAGAAATACCATAAAAGAAGAAAATAGATCATTTTGACAACAGTGTTGCTAGAGGGAGAAAGCAGTCCACGTGTCCTCAGGCATTTGTTATTCTTAATCAAATAGAACAGAGGACATGTTGGCATTTAGATGGAGTTTAGTACACAATGCTCCATTTGAAGTGTACAAAAATGCTACCATTATTTCTTCTTGTTTTTTTACATCACCATAAAGGGTATGTGTCTGTAATATGCTACGCAGGCAGACTTGTTGAGCTGGATACTAAACGCCATGCAATGATAAGAACTAATGGCTCCAGTGTTTCACCTTGGGGAAAAGCAGCATTGGCTGTTTGCAGCTGTGCTCAGAGGTAGACGTGGACACAAAAGTCAAGTGAGTGAAGGTTGAAAAGCAAACACACTTTCCAAAAAGTACAGTCTGAAACAAAAGAGTCGTTTAGAGTGTGTAAGACTGTGGTCTGCTTTCACCTGCTGCTTGGTTACAGTTGGAGAAAACAAATATTTGGTTAAATCGAAGTAAAGACTTTGGATAACCTTTTATAAACTTTACAACATGAGATCTACTTTTAAAATGCTCAACTATTCTACATTACTGGACTGACGAGTTCCTAATATAAAGTTCAGTTAAAAACTATCCCCCTCCTTCTTGATTTCTTAGATTTTTTTTCATGTTTGTCACACTTAAATGTTTCAGATCATCAAACAAATTTAAATATCAGAAAAGGATCATAACAGAAAATACGAAATTGTTTTTTTTTTATTATTATTATTTTATTTATTATGAGAAGAAAACAATTCCAACTTACCTGGCCATATGTGAAAGACTAATTACGCCCTAAACCTGATAACAGGTTGTGCCACCCACCCCAGCAAGGAATGCAATCAAGCGTTAACTGTCAGTGAGTTGGAGAAATTGTGGTCTACTCTTCCGTTCAGTCGAGTTGGAGAGTTTGAGCGGGGAACTCAAGGGTTAGAACAGGTCACCCACTGATCAGAAGGTTGGTGGTTCAATCCCTGGCTGCTCCATCTGCATGCCAAATATCCTTGGGCAAGATACTGAACTCCATGCCACTCACCGATGCAACCATAGGAGCGTGAATGTTAGAAAGCACTTAAGCATAGAAAAAAAGTGCTTGTATAAAATGGATGAAGGAGCTAAGGTGTATAAAGCACTTTGAGTGCTCAGGTAGAGTAGAAAAGTGCTATTTAAGAACCAGTTCATTTACTCCTTTGAGTCATTCAGAGGTGGACTTGGTCTATTTTGGATCATTGTCTTGCAGCATAACCCAAATGTGCTTCATCGAATCTGTTCTGAAACATGCAAGTGTGACAAACACAGCAACGTGTGTTATGGACACTGAGTGAAAAAGGAGAAAAGACAGCTGTGTAAAAACGATATCCACTCTGTCATCCTCAGCTACTCTTTTTATTGCCGTCCATCATTTTCACTGCTGCTGTGACTTTCTGCGACTTGGATAGTCAGGCTCACGTCATTGTCCTGTTACTAGAGCAACCACCATGCTCAAACGTGTCTAAGATATCACCATAAAGCTGATGTTATAAGTACAGGTGTGTGCAAGCAAGATTACACTGAAACCCAAGCCACTGAGATATATACACACACAGTGAATCTCACTAAATGGATCAAAGTGATGCATGTAAACAGCTGTTTCCTAAATCACTTGTTAAAGCGCAGACTGATAATATCACTCATGTAGAGAAAAGACAGTTAACAACAAACCGCGGTGGACATATTTTAAAAAGAGACTAAAAAGAGCAGACATGAAAGAATATACAGATTCTGCAAATCAGCATGCTGCATCAATTCAATTCAATTCAATTCAATTTTATTTATATAGGACTAAATCACAATAAGTCACCTCAAGGCGCTTTATATTTTAAGGTAGACCCTACAATAATACATACAGAGAAAAACCCAACAATCATATGACCCCCTATGAGCAAACACTTTGGTGACAGTGGGAAGGAAAAACTCCCTTTTAACAGGAAGAACCCTCCGACAGAAAAAAAAATGTGCACACAAACACATCTGAATACGCGAATATCAAGATTTTTAATGCCAATTCTCTTGTCACCTTATATTCTTATTTATAGACTTTGGTCCATGTAGACAGCCATCTCTTAAAACCTTTGATGTTTTTGTGTTTTTTTGTTATGCATTCAACTGTCACTTTCCTGGGCACACCTGTTCAACTGCTACTTAAGGTAAAGATGTAATCAGCAGAAATTCAATGCATTTAGATGTGTAGACTTGGTCAAAGTAAACATATGAAGGGGGAATACAGATGATTTAAGTGACTTTAAAAGTTGCACAGTAGTTGGTTCCAGATGTGAGTGTTTCAGAAACATTGCCTGGTCTGATGAGTCTTGTTATCTGTTGTGAGTTTTACATGGCAGGCTCAAAATCTGGCATAAACAACATGAAAGCATGGCTCCATCCTGCCCTGTATAAACAGTTCATCCTGTGCTTGTGATATAATGGTGTGGGGATATTTTTCTGGCACCCTGTGAACCCCTTAGTATTTACCGAGCACCATTTCAACTCCATAGCCTGAGTACCGTTGCTGACCTTGGCCATCCAGCAACACTTATGACCACAGCGTACCAATTTTCTGATGGCTGCTACCAGCAGGATAATACACCATATCACAAAGCTCAGATTACCTCAAACTGGTTTATTGAACATTACAATAAGTACATTGTACTCAAATGGCCTCTACAGTCATCAGATCTCAATCCAATAGAGCACCTTGGGGATGTGGTGAAATGGGAGATTTGCATTATGGATCTGCAGCAACAGTGTGATGCTGTTATGTCAATATGGAATAAAATCTGTGAGGAATTGTTTAATTTATGCCACTAAGAATTAAAGCTCCATGTCCGAGCAAGCTGTACCTAACATAAGGGCTACATTTGTTCGGCATAAAGATATATTCAGACCAAACGAAGTTGAAATTGAATCATACAACTCTAGCTGACAATTTCATGAATTCTAAATACATTCGATTTGCACTGACACACATTTGCCTTTATTTATTATTTATTCAAGTGTGTCCTGAACACACCACAAGTCAGCAGACTAATGACCGGAGTACTCTTATGTGGTTGGAAAGAGTCTAATGACAGGTAATGATATGGTCAGCATTTACGTTCACAAAAACACAAAACAATACACAAGCACTCACGTGTTTCGACAGGTTGGCACTCTTCGAATCGACATCATACCTGCAGAAAAAAACAAAAACACACTGTGAATGCATTAGAGAGTGATGGAGGGTGACAGGAGCTCGGCTGGGAACACAAAAGGGATTACAGAGAGGGTAAATCAGTAATGGGGTTAAGCATCTTGTCACGCAGAATCTCAGCGGAGGCTCTGGGAATTCACTTCCCAACATTGCAGGATCACAGTCATCCTCTATTAAAATGACACTAAATGGACTAATTGGCAGTCACAAGTATATCTGCGAGGCCATACGTGTGAACGACTGAAACAGAAACGATGAACTACTGACTTGCTAGGTGAAGAAGTCTGTCCTCGTTTGTTTTCATCTATTTTCATTACTGTCACACACGTCTGAATCCTCAGTTTCACCTGGCAACCTCTTAAACACACAATATTTGCAGCGAGACAAACTTCTCCAGAAATAGCCCCTCCAGCTCTGAAGAATGGGAGGCAATCAGGCGACCCATTCACTCAGCAATCTGAGGTCATTTCACAGCTCAGGTCATTTCACCCACCACTAAATATGGATTGGCCTCTGCTGGGTAATACAGTGGGGGAGAAATGCTAGGCAATTTTGTTACCTCACATGGATGTTAAAGGTGATGTACAGTATATTCTGTGTGTGGCAGGATTCTCCTTTAATCCAAATCCAAGCATAACCAATATTTAAAATGTCCCATTTCAACTCAGTGGGACATGTGACGTGCTTTATCTTTTTATCTTTTTAGCTGTTTAGAATGATATCGGTATATGCCTCAGCTTAGGGAAGTGTAAAATTAAAGACATATATCAGTGCACTATACTTCACAGTGAGCCCTGTGGAACACAATGCACTATCATAATTCATAGTGAGAGGACATACTGTAGTATTTCATAACCTCTGCTCCGTAACTGTTTTGTTTTCATAGAGATCTCACTGCCATAAGCCTGAGGGAGTAAACATTCTTCAATCTGGTATCATCTCAGACAGCGTTACCCTTTGCAGGCCAGCAGGACCAGCGACATACAGTCGTTGATGAGAGAAGCAGCAAGGCTGCACGCACACATCCGGATACTGTAGACACTGTAGCTTTTGAGGTTTAAACCTGTACTATTTCTAATGGCCAGCTGAGGTCAACTTCTGTAGTTGGAACGTCTCATTATATAAAAGGCTTTTTGGGAAAAGATTTCACATTACTCAAATTTCTTTGTTCCCAAAGATTGTTTCTTGGTGTAAGACTGCAGTGTCCCTCAGACCAAAACCAAATCACATCAAGGCGGCGACAGTGAAGACCCTCGAGACTTCAAGGCATGACTTTCACTCAATGGGAGCCATCACGGTGGCTATCTTTTATATGCAGTCTATGATAGACACATTCACCAAAAGCGCCACACATAGGAGTCTCACACACGGATGCACACGCTGAATGTTACTGAAAATGGCACATAACCTACTCACAGACCCACAAAAAGCCTGTTTGTTTTTTCCCTCAGATGTCCAGTTCCATTCAGAAAACCACTCAAGAGACACAGAGTTATGCATTCATTCATTTATAATCACATAACCAATGAGCAGACATAGACGCAACACGCAAACACACAGATGTCCTTACATGTCCCCATCTTTCTATGAGATGTCATTCTTCCAATAGATTTAAACTTGCTCACCTGATATTGCAAATACAATGATAAGTGCTAATCCAAAACCTGCACACCTCTAATGTAAGAGAGCAACAGAAGACAGGCGGGGAAGCCACTAAAAACGTCCACATAGAGCCAATAGGGCATAAATTTAGCTTAAAGATCATTTGCTTAAGAAGCTTCGGTTGCAGTGACATAAGCGGTAAACATCGGAGTCTCTCCCATCATTCAGCTCATCTTCATTTCATCTGAAATACTACAACACTCATAAGCAAATAACAGTTCAATAACTGAGCCCCACAAAGTCGGTAAAACACAGAAAGTAACTTGTTTGTGTACATGTGAAAATGTACACCGGGCTGTAACATGGTGTGGAACACAAGTGGAGCAGCCGGACTAGATATGAAAGGTTAAATCTGTCTATTCCTATATCACACCCACCATCCCCCAGAAACCCTGGTTGTTATGGCTACCTGCTAAACTTCACACAAACTCACAAACACATGCACCCAGACACGCACATTGTCACCATGGTCACGCATGTGGCAATGCACACACAAATTGCACGCATCAATTTGGGTTTTGTCTCTCCACCACAAGACCCTGCGACACACCTCCTGTACATATGAGCTCAACACATTACTCCTGGCTTAACGTGCAGTCTTAGTCAAGAGCAGATATGAAATAGAGACCACATTTGTTTGGGTTACAAAGTCACATTTGACGTCTTTGTGTGTGTCTACCTTGTTCTTTCCCTCGTTTTGCTATCTATCATGAATCGACTAACATCGACGCAGACACACTAGCTCCTCTTCACGGGAGAACTTTGAGATCCCGGTGGTGCTGTCGCCATGGCTCCCTGCTTTATAGATTAGAATATAAATAATAAAGCCACTGAAAGCCCCATAATTCAGTAACAAATGTGACCTGAGAGCCACATGAGATGGAGAATCCCCTCACCTAATCTAAGACCCTACAGATAGAATCCTTTTGCCTCCATGGAAAGAAGTATGAGACAGCTGTGCTCATAGCACATGACTCAGTCATCAGGACATCACCAGCAGAAGAGAATCAGAGCTGTGTACTAGTAATATATGAGACAAGACAGTCTAAATCCATGCATTAGATACAGTATATAAAGACTGCAAACTATGGGCAACCGTGGTAATCTGCTAGGAACCAAAGCAATCACAAGGAGGCTTCTGGTGCAACACCCACCCACCTTTCACAGGAGGTGTTGCTGCTGCTCCGACCTCCTACTTTCTTTGCTTAAGCATGGAGAAGCCTCAGAACCATAGAGATGGAAATAACAATCATCTTTGTGACTATGGTAAAAACAGCCACATTTACCACTTAGAATTTTTCATTTCAATACCTCTCAAAGCTTTCATGAAAGCCAAACCGATATTCAGTGAACTATAACATCATCTATATCCAGAGTCTTAAATGCAAGTTTAGGAACTAGTCATGTCACAGTGATGCAGAAACACACACACGCACTTGTACATGTTACTTACAGGTCAAACCGGAGGTTCTGTCGCTCCTCAAAGAAGTAGTCCAGAATGAATTTCCGAACAAAGTCTGGGTTTAGCGTGTTGTCAATCACCTCTGTTCTGCCAAACTAGACAAAAAAAAGAAAAACAAAGATTAGGAGACAAACAGTTTGGAAATCATTCAACTTTTTACAGTCTACAAGTTTACAATCTATAATATGTGAGTATACATTTCTGCAACTCGCCACGCTTAAAAGCTCTAACCTTTCCCAAATCACAGCTTTTACCAGCACTTTATGACGCTGCAGTGACTCGTGTAAATATTGTATCCACCTGCAGGTTTTTCCTCAGGAGACACATTAGGCGAGAGGCTTGTTACAGAAGATTATGTACAGCTTTAGTGTAATGAATGCACCGCAGCTGAAGTATCAAGTCAAATGGGGTCAGTTGGGTTCCGATTTGGCATTTAACTCAGCCGGTTAATAATGGATGGAGATGACGGGCTACTCGGATCTATGAATAACTGCGAATGATTGGTGCTGAAAGAATTGCCCCCTGATTTGCATTCATGAATATTTACTGTAAAACGTATTGTTGATGGCGGCTCGATCGTAATGAAACGTGCATGCGTTCTCTTAATAAAGTGGTGGCTGTTGGTTATTTCTACTAACTCTCGAGCACTACTACATCACAAGCCTTTCAGTTTACACTGTAAATCTTCGCGTCATTTCCAGATACCTGAACTGTACAAAAGCAGGCAATTAAATCTTACAGCGTCATTAGCCTAGGCCTAATCAAGGAAACTACATTTGCACATTGAATCTCTTCCCTCACTGAATCACTAACATAACAAGCCTCAAATCCCACAAACGCCGGATTGAAAACAGTTGTATTGTTGCACTTTGTGTATTATGCAACACTTTGGTATTGCATCCATGTCATAAACATTTTATAAAGTACTGTGAGCTGTATTTAGAGTGTATACAACACTTTAATATTTTCTACTTTCCTCGACAATATCCCGTAGCTACTTAGTATTTAAAAATACTTACAGGACATTATTTTACTTCTTTTGTCTGTTGGTCTTGCCGAAATATATACTGCACTAATATAGTAGTAGAGGCTAGGGTGCGTACACCAAACAAGTGTTAAATGTCACCTTTCTAACTTGTAAACCACAGCTGAAAGTAACCAAACCTTAAACACTGTGTATATAAGAATGGTTTTAATAGAGCTAGTCTTTTTATATTGAGGTGTGTTTTAGTTTTTTTGGCATAGGTAACGTACGTAGGCCCAGCCACCACTTGAGTCCAAATTGAAAAATCTCACCTGCTACTGGAAATGAAATTTTGTGCAGATGATTCATCGTGACCCTTTGACTTACTTAAAGTGTTACCAACAGGCTGATATTTGTGAAAAAGAAAGCAAACCCTTTTTCAATGCCAAGGTTTTATGACTCAGGATATGACAAAAAATGATTTGGTTTAGTTTAACATCCTCAGATGAACAACAACGCGTGGCAGATTATAGAGTATCGTTATTTATTTAACAGAAACAAAACTGAAATGTAGAAGCTGTGCGTGAAAAACACCGTGTTATGTGATAGCTTGTAGAAACATGTTTAGCAGCGATAACTTTAGATAACAATTTTCTGACTTTATCAGTCTCTTATCGTTATGGAGGAACTTTGGTCCACTCTTCTTTAAAACATCGCCTAAGATCACTGAGGTTTGTGGGTATCTGCTAATGCAAGGCTTTCAGTGCAACACCCTGATTCTTATCTATTTCAGCAATTCTGTTCTGGATTTACCGTTGTTGCTTGGAATCACTGTCCTGTTGCTTTAGCTGTCAGATGGTTGCACATCTGACTGTGGAATACTTTGGTGTACAGAGTTCATGGTTGGCTTGCTGACTGCAAGGAGCCCATGCCGTGTGGCTGCAAAGCAAGCAGTGGTTTGCACATTTGCTTGATAAGCAAAAGGTTGCTGGTTTAATTAAAACCAGAGTAGCAATTCTCCTTTAGGGGTTGTGCTAGGAAGGGCACCCGGTGTACAGACAGAGCTACCTGCTAAGGTGACCCCTTGTGATAAAGGAACAGATAAAAGTAACTTTTATTGTTATGAAATTTAACCGAGCGCTGTGGAGTCTGAGATGTCAGAGCATTACATGACTGGCCTTGTGGTGAAATTGTTGGGGCATCCATTCCTGGAAAGACTAATGAATAATCTTTCTCACTGTTTCTGACATGACTTGACCAATTTCAGCCAATTTCTAGCAACTATGCAAAAAGAACTCTGTTTTCTCCATAGTGTGTACATGGAAAGACAGCAGTGAAGTGGACAGAAGTTTAATAAAATGGAAGGAAATGTTTCAAACCCGGTTTGCACACACTCACCTCTCTCCACTCCCTGTTGCCCATGGCTTGTGTGTAGAGTACACATACTGTAAAAAGAGGCACATAAACAGTAGTTTTAATCATTAACTCCTTACTAACACTCACTTAGCAACTGCCCAGCCATTTTAGTCAGTGTCTACTTTATAATCATGTATAATATATAAGAAACGGGCAAGCAGTCTAAATAAATATTATTATATTGGTATTTACAACCAGCTTTTAACTATCTGACAGGTTGGCTGACTAACGGATGAATAGGAGAGCCTTACTTCATAAGACAGCAAGCAAATAAAATCAAAAAACAAATCAAATGTCATGGTATTTCATGGATCCATTAGAATATGACTGATAAGCCATAAATGCTTGAATTAGAAATATATATTAAACAAAGAAAAACATCAAAGCGTCTAATAGTGTCATTCACGAGTCACGAATATGTGCATTATATTCGCCGGCTTCAGATTGTGAAAGACATCATTTCGGGTGATTATGCAATTTCTCAAAACAAGAGAGTTCTCTAAAAAGCAAATTACGCAGCTCGCTCATCGTATACTTCATTCCTCAAGGCCTTTGATGTTCTTTGATGAGGATATGTACACATCCAAACACCCACGCAGACACATAAAATGTTGATTTTGCGTCTGACAGACAAACACTGGGGATACTTTTGGAGGGAACAGAGAGATTTAAACTTCGTTTGCCTGTATAGATCACTGCTCTTTCGATTTTTTAGGTATTTTTTTTTTAACCACCGAGTGACATATCCAAGGTATCGTTCAGTTTTCAGGAACTTTGACATCCTGTTTTCCCGCTCTCCTTCACCTCCTTGCTCCTTCCTCCTGTCAGGCTGCTTCATATCAGGGGGCTAAAGTCAGTGAGCTCAGCATAATCACAGGAGCTACTCAGCATAAAAGCAGTACTAAATTTATGGTTAATGCCCATGCTTCCTGCTCCTAATCACTGTCATCTTCATCACTGTACTCATCACTGCCATCCCCATCACCTTGAGTCATTTTTCATCCATGCACGTGGGAATGTGCTGACATGCTCTGTTTTGCTTGCTGACTACGTGTGTGTGTATTAGTGGTTCATTACAATAGTCATCGCAATATCTTATTTTTATGATATGACAACAATCGCTGTTTCATTTTAGGGAGAAATCGATCTCACCCTACCCTCACTCCCAATGCACACGCACCCATACATGCACACTCCTCATGTGACTCATGCAAACAAATAATGTGAATAAATGTCTTTTAATTTTTGAATTTTTTCATCTCTAGTAATTTAAACAAATATTTTCCTGCTGCATTTTATTTTGAAAACTAGAAAAGCAACATTTCAGCGTCAAACTTCCAGCTTATGCGTGTAACACTGGCATCAGGTCGGTACTGCAGAACTGTAAAAATTTGGATTGGTGTATCCCTAGATAGTCCTCTTTGTAGCATTAAGAATAACTAAACAATGGAATATCAATATTTTCTTGGCGTGAGCTTAGTTTTCATATTGGACAGCAGGCAAGGTGTCACTGAAGTATGGCTGCTTGAAGTAAATATGCTGTGCCTTCTTAAAAAGAAACAAGATATTCAAGTACTTTTTTATGCAGTCCCTGCTTAAACTGTCTGCAGACACATTTGTCAAGCCAGCGCTGAAGCCCTCCTTCAACTTTATGCAGTAGCCCTGACAGTGTTATTACATTTATTTTAGCTGTGGGAAGAGGAGCGTGAGAATTGCCGCCCATTCTGTGAATCTATAGGGAGAAGCTTTCAAGCTCTCAGGCTTTGTGTATTAGTCAGCCGTGCCTCAAGCCAAGACAACATATTTAGTGAGAAAATACTCAAACACAGATTGAGTCACAGCAAAAGAAATGCGCTTCGTTCATCTCCAAATTAATTGCTTATTTCATTTCCTTACAGCGCTCCCATAGCCCTTATTTTTCCCAAGTTTTTTCTCATGTATTCCTAACACTGTTCTTTTTGTTTCCTTTCTTTATGCAAATCAAATGAAAAGTTTACAGACACATCATGGAAATCATCAAGGAATCCCCTTTGTTTCCTCTTTATATTTCACTGACGCAGTGAAAAATATAAAACTAACTAAAACGTGGTCTTAGTGAGCGATAGAGAGATGTCGTCTTACTTGGGTCTGATTTGGAGAAGGTGTCCCTATCCAGCAGGTTTCTGTGGAGACACAATATGGAAAATAATTAGAAACACAGTTGCCTTGGAAAATGAATCCACGCTAACACACTGACTATTTATGTTCCCGGCTTCACATTGTGTTTACAGTAAACCTGCGAAGCGTCCTGATGAGGTGCAGGAGTACAAAAAATATAACATCCAAAGTGCTGTGTAACCACATTAGACACCATGCTGCTTATATTCACAGTTAACATATACAGTACAGACAAAGATAACCCGAGTAATTACAAAATGCAGCTTTTGAATGATGATTTTATTTGTTAAGGGAAAACAATATCCAAAGCTACTTTGCACTGTGAGGAAAAGTAACTGCTCCCTAAACCTAATAACAAGAACTGCAATCAGCCGTTTGCAGTAACTGGCAATGAGTCTTTTGCTTAGCTTTGGAGAAATTTTGAACCACTCTTCTTTGCAGAATTGTTTTAATTCAGCCACACTGGAGGGTTCCTGAGCATGAATGGCCTGTTTATGGTTATACCAAAGCATCTCAATCGGATCAAGTCTTCGTTTTGCTTTTTGAGACATTGAGAGGATCTGCTGGTCTGCTTTGGATCATTGTCCCCGCTGCATAACCCAAGTGCGCATGAGCTTCAGAGCATGAACTGATGATCGGCCACACTCCTTCAGGATTTTCTGCAAGTCGTCCTGAAGCAGCCAAGCAGCCCCAGATCATCACACTACCACCACCATGTTTGACCGATGCTTTGATGTACTTTGTATGAAATGCTGTGTTAGTTTCATGTCAGATTTAACAAGATACAAACCTTCCAAAAAGTTCAACTTATTCTCATCGATCCACAAACTGACTCCACATTTTTCAAAAAGTCTTCAGGATCAACATTTTTTCTTGTCAGATGTGAGGCGAGCCTTTATGTTCTCTTTGGTCCACAGTGGTTTTTACTCCCATGGTCAAGTCTCTTGCTTATTGTTGAATCATGAACTCTGACCTTAACTGAGACAACTGAGGCCTGCAAATCTTTAAATATTGTTCTGGGTTCTTCTGTGACTTCCTGGATAAGTTGTTGTACCTGCACTCTTGGAGTAATTTTGGTACTCTAGGCTGGCCGATCCTCGAAAGCTTCACGACTCTTCCAGATTTTCTTCCTTTGAGGATAATGGCTGTCTCCATGGTTCTCTGGGAGTCGCAACACTTTATTTAAGTGATTTCTTAATTTGCTAGCTCTGGCAGTAATCAGGCCTGGGTGTGGCTAGTGAAACTGTACTAAGTCTTCCCAAAAAAACATGCACGTATTATTATCCTCCACGTCAAATACCTAAAAACCTTTTGATGGTTACATCAACATTTAGAGAATAAATTCACAATAACAACACAACCGCTAGTTTATACAACTAATAATAGAAGTTCAAACTTTTAATGGGAATTCAGTCTTCATGGTGCTTCACTCCTTGCTTCAAAAACACCAAGTTTGAGCTAATCTTCTCAGTGATGACTCATTGTAGTGTGCAGCCCTCCAAACTTGTGTTTCAGCCAAGATGGGCATTAATACAACCATGAAGAATTTATGCTTCCCCCCCTCCAACAAAGAAAAAAGCTGAGATGATATAAAAACAGCATGACAGCTTATGATTACTTCTGATTTCTCAATAATAAGATCGAGGATGCTGAGGATAGTCACACCCGGAGAGGAGAGAAGAAGAGATCAGAGAGCAGAACACTAACAGGATCACTAACTTGTCACTTTGGTGAAATCAGCCTGAACAGAGCTCTGCATGAATAGAAATCTTCTTCCCAATCACTCTAATCCATGTGACATGCCCCGGCTGCACAAAGGGCATGAAAGATATGGATAATGTTTCCCATCATCCTTTCAATCCCAGGGCTTGTGGCAGACTTTTAAAGGTTCTAAGACAAAGCCCTGAAACCATCGACGGCTTAAGAGTATCAAGGCTTCGAGCTGCTTTCCAGTACCAGTGTTGCTGTCACAGTTTTGTTTCTTTCAGCTCACTTCTCTCTCTGTTTCTGTACTTACTTCCTCTCTGTCTTTCTTTCATGTGAACCTATCAACACAATCTATGACATGTTTCTCTCTGTCTCACTCTTGCATTTGCTCTAAAAGCAAAAAAATCCAACCTCTTGGTATCCCGGCGGTCCTTCCTGCTTGTTTGCTTCTCAGCTCACTCTGTCGCTCATTTGAAAATTGTAGCCTCACTTATGTCAGAGCATTTACTGCAAATGCAGCACACATAATGATTTGTTGTCACTCTGACGCGGTTATTTGAACTCGAGTATGTCAAATTAAAGGTTTCAGGTCAGATTTCTGTTTGAGTTTCCTCCCATAATCCACAGACACACAAATCATTTATATGTCTAATTGCTTGTTTTGTTGTCTGTCCATGGTGTGACTACACCGGCCTCAGTGACCATTTCTACACGACCACAACAATCCAGCTGAGATGTTTACAGGGCGGGAACAAGTCCACCCATAATCCAAGGTACAAAACACCTCCAGTTACAATGATTAACATAACAAGAAAATATTCTGTGGTCTGTTACAGGTGAACACAAACTCTGTGTCTCTGATCAGCACGTCTGTCTATTACAAAAAGATATAAAAACCTGAGTCAGATATTTTTATGTCTCCACAAATGCCACCATTCAACACGGGATATTTTCAGCAACACAAAATCTGCTATATGGCGGCATCTTTGTCGATACATGCCTAGACACCAGCCTAAATCTAGTTTGTCAGCTGAGCTGCACTAATTAGGCTAACCAACATTACTAGATCTCACATGTCAGAAAAATTATTTTTGCTAATGAATTGTGTACTTTGAATTCTTCTTAGATCACTGAAAGTATTCTTGCTGATTGAAAACTAAAGTGTCAGTTTAATGGATTTTAATTGGGCTGCTTTTAACTGCATCAGTCAGCACATAAAATTGAGAATGATAAAAATGAGACTGTACTGTCAAATGACACAACAAGTGTATTGGTCATAGTGCCTTTTACAATAAAGTAAATAACTAAATAAGCATTACTGTTTTGATCTAGCTGGTAGGTGCTGTTGCTTAAAAACCTTAGAAATTGTCTGATTTTAGAAGACAGCAATGAAAAAACGTTATGTTTTTAACTGAAACAAGCAGTTGTTCTGTGTTTTACTGGGCTTCACATGAATAACTCACTCCTATTTAGTTATAATGAAAACATGCAACATGCACTGTAATCTATAAATCAATCCAACATTGATTAATTTTGGAGGAAATGTCAAATAGTGCAGCAATATAAATTCTCCTCAGGCCTGTTTGTGTTGTCGACAGTAAATAAAATCCAAGTACATTTATTTCCAAAGATTTTAAAGCAAATAAATTGGATGAACTGCAAGTAAAAAACTAAATGGACACTGTTTAAGTGCCCATTAATGCAAATATCTGATCAACCTAAGTTCAAACTCAGCATGACAATGGAGAAACAGGGTGATTTAAGTGACTTTAAATTAGGGCTGTGCAATATGACCAAAATCTCATATCCCGATAGAAGACATTTATCGTCCTGACAACAATATATATTAAAAAATGTAACATTTTCTGTAAATTCTGTGAATCTCGGGCAACTCGACTTGTTTGAAGTGTTTTCAGCTGGCGTCGTGTACCTGGAGTCGAGTGTTTTGACCGATGCATGAAACTATACATTTTTAGGCATAACTTGTAACGGCTACCGTTTTCTTTGTGAGTATTTAATACACGGCGTGCTGCGGGGAAAAGCCTGTTCTAACGTTTGAATCTAAGCTTTATTTGGAGCACCTGACAGCTCTTTTTTGCTTCTCATTAGTAAACTCTCTCCATACTCTTTTACGTGACTCTTGCATAGGTGATCCGTGTCAGACTTTTCATAACCAAAGCATGCCCATGCTACAGAGGTAGCCCCTCGTTTAGAAATAAGGTCCTCAATTTGTTTTGACTGGTCTTTCTGTTTGTCATCGTTTCAGTTTATTTTGAAAAATCTCAACAGGGTCTTCCGCTTTATTGTGAAAGGTTTATGTGGAAAATAAACAAGCGGACGGCGGAGCAGTGTTTACCGTCGTTGTAAAAACAGTCGCTTATCCATCAGTAGTTTGGTTATTTTAAATATAAGAGAAAGAAAGAAGTTTAAGAAATAAATATAGCTAATACAGTGACCATCAAAACAATGAAAAAAATATTGCTGTAAACGGTTTATTTTGCGACACCACAAAACAAACGATAGCGTAATATAAAACGATAGACGTTTTCATATAGTCATCCGATACATATCGTTATATCGAACAGCCATACTTTAAATGTGCAGTGACTGCTGGTGCCAAACAGCTCCAGCTACTCTCAGGATTTGACAAACCGCTGGGATTTTCCTAAACAAACACGTCTAGGTAGTGCTGGGCGAGATGACAATATATATCGTGTCGATGATAGAAAAGTGTCTATTGTGCCATTTGTCTTCTATCATTTCTATCATTTCTAACCTAATTTTATAAATTATTACATGAAATATACCATTAAAAAGCCTGTGGCAAATATATTAGTGTTGTCTTCTCACTATACATACTCTTAACTTTATGCAAGAGAAAATAAAGTATGAAAAAATGATATTTTTCGCAAAGAAACTCCGTCTTGTGGTTTTGCAACATGGTGCTGCTTTACGTGCACCCGGATTTGCGACATGCTTTACGGTAACTCAAAACGATGGACGTGCGACAGGTTGCAGTTTCATGCCCGGACATGCAACAGGCAGAGATAGCTACACAGGCAGCCCAAGAGGAAGCACTTTTACCGAAAAGAGGGGGTACATCTGTGATTTGGTTACATTTTGGGTTCAACAGCACCAACACGGAGCAGAAGACGCCCATTTGCAAGCTATACTATAAAACTATTCCTGCACCCGATGGCAACACAACAAATCTCTCCTATCACCTACAGAAGGTCCACGAAAAAGAATGCTCAAGAATCCAGAAAATCCGAGCTAAACCAAGTTGTGGAACGACAGGAGCAAGTTGGGAAAAGAAAAACTATAGCTAGCCAAAGATACAGCAGTCTTTCACACAAGGCCCTTATAAGAAAACGTCCCAGCGCCATAAACAAATCACAGGAGCCGTCTCGTGTTACATTTGTAAAGGCATGGCCCCTGTTTATGTAGTTGAGAAGGACAGCTTTCGTGACCTCATCAAAGTCCTTATAAGTCGAGTTGCCTCGCTTATATGACGCATGCCGGGCCAAAGTAGAGACGGATGTTTGCAGTGTCGTGCATTATGCCTTGACGACTGACCTATGGACGAGCAGAGATACGCAGCCCTACATGAGCGTAACCATCCATGTCATTAACAAAGACTGCACCCTCTGCGCTCGCTGTTTACAGACTGCGTACTTTCCAGATGACCACGGGTCAGGTGGTATATCGTGATATATATCGTCATCGTGATATAAAATAATTCATATCGTGATAAATATTTTTTCCATATCGCCCAGCACTACGTCTAGGGTTTACAGAGAAGGGTCCGATAAAAAGAAAATATCAAGTGAGCGTCAGTTTTCTCGAAGAAAATACTCGTTGATGTCAGAGGTCAGAGTGCTTCCAACAGTAACTCAAAAGCATTCATTACAACCACAGCACGCAGAAGAGCACCTCACACAACATACTAAACCTTGAAGCTCATGAGGAGACGAGGAGAAGAATGCTACTTGTGTCAGGTAAGAACTGAGGAATTGTTGCCTGGTTTGATGTGTCTCAATTTCTCAATTGCTGTGACATTTGCATGGTAGGGTCAGAATTTAGTATAATCAACATGAAAACAAGCATCCATTCTGCCTTAGTATTGATGTATTTTATGGTTATTTTATAGTTTTTTTCTTAGTCTTTTATTTCTAAATCCCCTTAATCACGTAACAAAGCAACTAACTCAGCTTTGCCCTTTCTGAGCTCATGTATTACACTGATTATACCACTGCAAGCACAACTCATTTATTTGATAAATGAATGAGCTCATTTGAGGATTAGCACACACTTCTTTTTTTAAACAAGCAGTGCATCCGTTTTCTGAACCCTTAGGTAAACAGAGAGAAGCACAGGGAACACCGGGAAATAAATATCCTTACAAACAAAAGAAAATAACAGACAAACAAAACAAATAAATAAATAAGGACACGGTGGTGACAATTATATCCTTGCCCTTTGTCAATTCGTTTTGAAGTAACTGTGAGGCCTCACAGCAGAGCTGCTCATGCTCATTTAGCACAGTCTTTAACACTCGCTTTTTTCTGATTTAGCTCATTCAAGATGGCTTCTTAAGCCGTCAAACTATAACTAATCTTTACTTAACTAGGGAGAGAAGGAACAAACCACTTTCACCGTGTAACTATGGTAGCCCTGAAAGGTCAAGTTTCATTTATTTTTGTGCAGTAGGCTAGTAAGGTTTACACTACCTCACAACACTTTGGCCTTCGATCCACAGACTGTATATAAAATGGTCACTGCCAATTAGTTTTGACTCCACATTTTGATGCCTCATTGTCAGTCCTCTGAGTGACACAGTATTATCTTTTCATAGCCAGCATTGAGCATATTTGGATAAGAAGGTGAAGTTATCCACTAACGCCAGCAAGCTAGGTTAGCTAGCGACATCTCTTAATCCTGCAGGGGAACAGATACGCATACCTGCTAAGTAGTGCCCGGTAACAGATAAATAAAATGCTACAATATTAAATATCCCAGTTCAATGAGTGTTACTATTTGTCAGCTAATTGCATTTTAATGCTCTTAAAGGCACCAGCACCACAGTAACAGCCAAAGGTGTGAAACGCAAGGCCTACTAAACTACTGGCTGCAGCCCCCTGTTTGGCATACCGGCAATCGGCAGCAGTCGTGCCCCTAACTTTAAAGATTAACCGACTCCACACAGGTGAGAACTTAAAAGAATTTCCCCAACCTACATTTTTTTATGAAGGGAGACTGCCCATGTTTTTGTACGGGGCAATTAATATGCTGTTTAATATTAAGCTGGACATTTTTACAGATTCTGAGAGGTGGACTGAGATGGGCCTCAAGCAGCTGTTGGAACATCTGCAGTTTTTGGCACTAAGGTACACATTATTAGACAGCTTCATTATCTTGAGGGCACCGGGGTGCAAAAATGCTTTTTAATGCTGTAACATTTATTTTTACTTACAGAGGTGCTCGCTCTTGGACCCCTCCTCAAGTGGCCATTAGAGGAACTGCAGTTTCTGGCACTTTTGCAGTTGTTCCATTTTCCAGCCTTGTAGTTTGATGCTTGGTTATTTTTTGCAAAGAGATTCATACTACTTCTGATTCATGATGTGTTGGTGACTGTCATAAAGACTCAACAGAAACTACAGGAAGAGAACTGATGCATTTAGTGATCACTAACCATTTAAATTGGCACACTGTAACGGTACCTTTAGCTGGAGTTACAGTTTCTACTTCTATCTGTTACCATTTCCTGACAACTGTATTCCCGACTGGTCACAAGGGTTCAAAGTGCAGCAGCATGACCATTACTGCACACGCACCCACAAGTGCTGCATGTAGTCAGTGTTGCACATACTAAAAACAAATGTGTCACAGCCAAGATCATAACAACAGAAACAAGCCACAGTCACAGTGACAGCTATGTCATCCCGTGTCTGCTGTCACAATCACAGGCGGTGATGGTGAATGGTGAATCAACTCTCCTTCTTTCGAAATAAGTCGGTGCGGCCACAGCCTCCTCTCGCTGTAAGCAAAAGTGTGGCGAGGTAAAGCAAAACAACCCTCTAAGAAGTCTTATTGTGACTTTACGAATAAACCTAGACATCAGATGATGAACACACACATTTATGCTATAAAACACTCTCACCACTGCAATAATGTGTCAGCATGGAGGTGTAGTTAGGGGCACATGTCCGAATAGAATATTCAAGAGTTGAATCTGAGGCTCTACAGACTGACTGCTGCTCAAAGCACATCACACATGGTGGCACTCCAAATGAGCTCCTGGGCTCCCCCTGCATGCATATACTCTGTGAGTGTGTGTGTGTGTGTTTTCGTATGTGTGATTACGTTGTCAGGATTTCCACTTCAGAGGATAATGTGAATGAGTCATGGCTCACTCTTTTTCCTCTCGCTCCTTCTCTCTTTTTATCCAGAGGCAGACAGCGGAAAGCGAAAAGCTGCCATCCGAGTCACAGAGAGGTCTGCAGGAATAAAGACTCAAATAGTGTTTGTATTTTTAGCACAGAGTTTCCCAGAAACGCTCATCTCGTGGCAGCGATTTGGAATTTTGATGCTTTTATTTTTGTAATTTAAATGTTGTGCAATATTTTGCAGTCTACACTATGAAGAAAGGAATAAAATTCTACCACTGGCAAAAAAAGCGCACCTCTCATTCCCCTCTCAAAATATTGATTTCTACAATAAAGTACCCCGAGGCTTACCACTTTGGGTATGTTTACAGCTTCCTCTCTGTGTCATTCTTCCCAAACACCACCTTTGGCATCTGCTCTAGCTCCCAGTCATTCTGCTGCTGCTCAGTGATGGAGAACTCATTTTCTTGATTCCAGATCACAAAACAAATCACAAATGTTTAAGTGAAGGAAATGCTAAACCCTTTGGTAACTTAGTTACTCCTACATGTGTTCATTCGGGGGGTTTTCTTTGTGGAAATACGGTTATTAAATAACAGTAATACCTCAAAAGAACTGCTGCATTATAAATCCTGCATGCCCTACTAAAATAATCGAGATTTCAGCTGTAAAATTTACTTTTCAACTGATAAAGGCCATTTTCCATGCAGTCACCTCTGTGGCTTTGTAGAGGTGATGGCCAGTACAGGCAGAGGACCACAGATCCTCCCAGTTTAATGACTGTGTTGTTGGACGCCTACATTTCTGCCTTTTACCAAAAACGTTAAAAACTTCAGAATTGGTTAAATGACTACAGCTGTTGTTTCTTTTCCTTATTTTTTGTACATGTATGTATGTTATGCTAATGCATTTGTGAATGCAGAGATCCCTGTTATGCACGGAAGCCCCACCCACTGGCTGTTCAGGCAGCCAATCAAAAGAAAGCTCTCCTTAACAGGAAAGGAAAAAAAAAAAAAAAGCTGAAACAACTGGTTTCAGAAAAGCAGATGAACTGAGGACCCGACTGGTATAAGATCAAGGTTACGTTTAAAAATCGATGAGTGTAGGCGAGTCATTTTTCATGGTTCATGTAACATCTGCTCAGGAAAAAAATGCTTATTAAATACAAAACAAAAATGATTAGCTAACAGATAATGTCGCTTTAACACTGGTTTGTTTTGGGGGGTTTTTATTACTAGATTAGAAGTGAAGTAATGAGAAGCTTCAATTTTCTAATGTATTTCCTGCAGCCGGGACGCTGCACTAATTAAAACTCATTCATTATTTAAGCAACCTACTCCAAGCCAGCTAGTTAAGTTTAGGCACCAAAACTACTTAGTTTGATTTAGGAACTATTGTGGTTTGGGTTAAAATATGCCCGTGTACAACATTAACCTTCACACTGCAGAGCTTCAAAGTATCTAGACAACACCAGTTTTTACCAATTCTCTGCAGATTTTAAGGTCCAAGCGATTAACTAAATAGTTAAAAAAAAAATACAGCAAATTTACCTTATGGTGATCTCTTGGGGCATCGTCTTAGTAACATCATGTATTGATCTCTGATTAATGTTTGCATTATTATTATTAACTTTACAAAACTTTACATTGTGAATATGTTACACTTATGTTTAAAATAAAACTGATGATGTGACATCATAATGTAAGTTCAATTATGTCTCTGTTATGTTAGAAAAACACATCACATTTACAATATTCTACTTTTTTTGCAACATTACAGAAGAGTCTCTGTGCAGACTGGTTACTTTACTGGTTACTTTACTATTACTATTACTATTTACTATTACTTTATTATTACTACTAATACTATTATCAATATTTGTTGATTTAACAATACAATACAATACAATATTTTGGATGATATATTTTTCTTTTAGACATGAAACAAACAGATTTCCCCCACATTTTTATGTGGACTGGATTTTGTTGGATTACCATCTGCCCGACTCTGCTTGCAAGGCAAGGCAAGGCAAGTTTATTTGTATAGCACAATTCAACAACAAGGTGATTCAAAGTGCTTTACAGAGACATTAGAAACAAGAACAAATAAAAAGCATGATTTAAAATTGAATAAAACAAGCAAATAAACTAACTAACTAATTAACAAACAAACAAACAAACAAACAAACAAACAACAGTATATAAAATCAAAACAGATAAAATCAGAACAGTAGATAAAATCAGTAGTTAAATGTAAGTTTTGAAATTTAAGCTTAAAGTGTGGATTTGGTGCTTTATTCAAATGCAGCTGAGAACAGGTGAGTCTTCAACCTGGATTTAAATAAACAGTGAGTTCTATGGATGGCAAAATATTCCCCCACATGGGTGTTTATCCCACCTGTCCTTTTCCATTTTTCATTCATCAGGCCATGACAAATCCAGGTACCGATAGATCAATAAATAGCTAATACCTTTCAATAACAGCTCACCGATAGGTTGGTCAGACTCTACACAGAGCAATGTTGTCACGACTGTCACGACTTACACACAGACTGGTTACTTTGCAAGAACATGACTGATGGAGGAGCAATGTTGTCACGACTTACAACATTTGACCAGATTGACTTTTTAACAAGCAGTTCTGTTTACTTTAGTTTCTTAAAATGCAACAAGAATCATATAAACAAAGTTTGTTTGTTTTTTTCATCAACTTTAGTCTCATGCTCTAACCCTCTGCTGCACAGATTCAAAGTACAACTCACATAACACAAGCAAAAGTCACAGGCAGGTATGACAGTGCTGATCCCAGACTGCTGTCGAACCGTGCCTCCTCCCTCCTGGGGGCAAACGATAGCAGTACAGTCCCCTGCCATCCCGGCCCTGCCTCTGATGCATCACCTGTGACAGCTGTCAGTCACTGCATCAGGAAGGGGAAATCCGATATACCAGATGGATAGCAAAGACTATTTTTTAATGCTCATTTCCCACGTCAGCCTCCCTCTAAGCATGTAAAAACACAAAGGAATAACTTTTAAAAAAAAACACGGGGGAAGGCAGGGGGAGAGGAGAGGTATGTCACTGTGACAGACACAGAGAGAGAGGGTGAAGCAGCATCTCCAGCTAATGTGACAGCCCTCTAATTATATGATGAAGCTTCAATGTGGGGTCAGAGGGGGGTTATTGCTCTTTGTCTCCTACCTACACAAACTGGAGACACACTCCTGTGAATTTGCTCATCGGGGGTGGTGCTGGTTGAAAGCTGCATGATAGCAGGAGTGTGGGGACAGTTACCATGGCAACTGCCGAGAGCCAATTGGGACCACTTGACTGAGTTGACTGACAGTTGCTGTATTGCGTTGTTTTTGCACCCGACTCAACGAGCGGAGGGATGCCATCGGTGCTGAGATACGCTCACCTTCCCCACCTTCGTTTTTCTCACCTCCACTCTCGGGTCTCAGCCTCCCCTTCCCTTTGATCTATTTTCTTCCACCCCTCCGTCCTTTTCCCACTTCCCCTCTTCATCTCCCCCCTCCTATTTTTAAATGAACAAACACATTCCTAGTGCCGGCTTCAGAGGCCGCGTCCCGGACAGTGTGTTACCTCTACAACGCAGCAGCAAAACCCCTTGGGAACCTTGCAAGCCTGTCCAATGTTACAGAAATAAATTGGGTTTTTAGCCCACTCGATGAGGGCAGAGAGAGGAGAGGAGAGGAGAGGAGAGAGCACTACACCGGGAAAAACACAGGTGTTGAGTGAAAGAGTTACATACTGAGAAAAAAAGAAAAACAGCAATCCATCTAATTATCCGTCCCAAACTGTGAAAGCAGCAGCAAGCGGAAGCTTTTGTGTGTGTGTGTGTGTTTCAGACTGTGTCTTAATCTGCTCTATTTCTGTCGTTTGGACTCTATTTGCAGTCCAGGCTTAACCACGGGCACAGAGAAAGAGAGAAAAGTTGAGAGGGAGAGTGTGAAAAGAGGAGAGGGGTTTAAAAGCCACAGAACATGGAGGTGCAGAGAGCAGCGGCGGCGCAGCGGTGGCTCAAGCTGGAGCTCTGAGGCTAAGATTTTCTTTTTCTGTAAATGATGCCATCATCTCACCCCACGTTTTCTGTTCAAATTTTCAATTTTGGAGCCAAAAACAGGAAATCCAAGCAACCTTGTGAATCAGTATTTACGCTTGACTTGCAGTTTTTGTTTTTTTCTTCAGTCAGTCTAATTGTCTAATTAACTTAAGAGTTTAAATGTCATTTTGGATGAAGACTACTGTAAATTTAGACAAAATATTGAACTTTTTGTCATGTTGTCATCATCATTTTTCAGATTAATATTATTTTTGCTGTTGTCGCCTCTCGTAGTTGGTGCATGAGCACATTTTGGCTGTCAGTTATTGGTAACACATTCAACAAAGAGATTTTTCCACTCTACATTTCAAACGTGGTTTCATGTAAAAATAACAATTAACAGTTTCCTACCATCCAGTATTTAAAAAAAAAAACGCCAGCTTTAACAGTCCCATGTTATCACACATTTCCATGACACCTTACAGTGCAGAGTAATCGCTTAACCCGTGTGCAGAGTGTGCCTTATGTCAGCCTCATTATGTTGACTTTACGGTCAATTACATGACATGATGTGACAGCGGAGTGAATGTCTTTTTCCAGGACAGGGACTCCTGGAAAAAGACTGAAATCCCGCTGTATAAATGAGGAAGCAGCTCCTTTGAGCTATACCGAATGCCCTAAACTATATATAAGTATACTTAAAACAGTGCTCCGCTTCAAATGAGGAGGCTAGATTAACTGCTCCACCTCCAAATATTCCTGCTGTGATTCAAATGAATTGTATTTCTGAGATTCATTCGTTTGAGATTAGCATCCACACCACTGTGCAGAAACGGTTTACACATTAGTGTTACTGGTTTTCTAGATAAGTACTGTTTTCCACCTTCCTTAATTACAACTTCCCATTATGTGGAGAGAGGCGTTGCCATGTTAAAACGATAGTTACTGGTCTTCTCTGGAAGTCAGAGAGTCTGGTTGGGAGCATCTTTTGGCATTGATGGCGCCTTTATAGACATACAAGCTGCCATTTCACCTGTACCATCAGAGATGTAGTTATTCTCCACTGTAGTCTGGAGGACACAGTGTCCATATTTTCTAAACAGAAGTTCAAATTCCAGTTCGACTAACCGCTGATGAGTTTTCCACTTTGCTCAGTCATTTTAAACAAACTTTGGCTGAGCCGAGCAGCATTTCTGGATGTTCACATAGGGCTTCTATTCTAATGTGCAGTCGTGGCTGCATGGTGACCTGTGTTCTCAAAGTGTTCCTGAGCCCATGCAATGGCTTCCATGACACAATCACGCCTGTCTTTAATGCAGTGCTACTTGAGGCCCTGAAGATGATGATCATCAAATACCGATTTTCAGCCTTGACACTTGCAAACAGAGATTTCTCCAGATTTTTATGCTTTGATCATATTATGTAATGCATATAATAAGACATTCAAAGTTTTCACAATTTTACAGTGAGGAACATTAGTGCAAATTCTTTTTCCAAAATTAGTTACTTCTCTAAATTAAACTAAACTAAACTCTAAAACTCTAAAAAACTCGAAATCTCTAAGATGCCCCTCTCATACAACGTCATGTTACTCACCCATTGCAAATTAACCTAAGGAGTTGCAATGCATTCTTCTTTTTAGAGATACATTGCTGCCATCAAATTCAAAATGGTGGCAATTAGAAAGGGAAGTTTTAAATGTCTGGCTGACTAGTCTCAAATATCCCCACTAAACTGTTTTTTCTGTAAAAATAACTGTCACCTGCTCAGATGCAGAACACAAGCACGTCTTATTCTGTCTCCACTTTTCTAACCTCACCTGCACTCAGCTGAGCTTTTACAGATCTTGAAATATTCTCCAGTCCTTAAATCATTACTCTTCATCCTTACTGCAGTATTCTTTATTTCCAAGTCTCCTGTTCTCATGGGAGATGGGTTTCTCTCACTGAGAGTCCTGAGCATTAATTCCTGCTGTTTACTCCTTCTTTTCTCCCCAATGCTCTCCCTCTCTCCTTTCTGTCGTTCTCTAGGTTTGACCATGACCTGAATAGGCTTTGTGCAAACTACACCATCTCACTGAACTAGTTACAGTTACACACATGTAGACACGCACAAAACCACACAGGACATCCTGTGTATGGTCCAGTGATTTTCCAGTTCAGCTACTCCCGATGTACACTGCCTCACTGATGAACAACCTGTACTCATATGCACAAATGAACAGGAACTTCCCAATTACTGTATTAATACTTCAGATTTAACAACTCTTCATACATCAGCTTAATAACACACACAGGCAAGTCTGCGATACTGAGACAGCACTACTGTAAGGGTGCAAATCTAGACAGTTCTTGTCTTAAAGAGTCTGCTATAAATACATGAGAACAGTACCGTACACAATTCAATCATGATTGCATAATCAGTACCAAAAATGGCTACTGAAGAATAGAGGTGGGTTTGGGAAGTCTTTACACTTGCGTACAAACATTAGGTTGTCTATGCATGGAAAAACAAGGAAACTCCACAAGGAAAAACGATTACTACTTATCCTGGCATATTAAAGGAGATCTATCGTGCTTTTTCTTTGACTCTGTCATGCATTTACAGTTACCGTGGCTAATACTCATCTTAGTTTTGAACAGTAACCAACAAGTAACCACTGAGTCAAAAGCTGAGTCAGGCTTGAGGTTACTCTAAATGCTCTGTTTCACTGTTTTCTTCCCCATCTTGGCCTTGCATTATGTCATAGAGATAGAGGGCATCTAAGGCACAGAGCTCAGGCTGTGAGCACAGATGCCCTGCCCATCTGCTCAGTCATCCAATCAAAAGAAGGCTGGCTAAAAAAGTCTCAAAACTACAAAAGATGAATAAGAATTTCTTAAACTCTGAAATATGGCTCACAATAAAAATAAACTGAGCAAGACAGGACCTGTTCAAGCAAGCATACCAACAGCTAGAAGGAGCAATAAATGGCCTGTAGTTGTATAGCGCTTTACTTAGCCCCTATGGACCCCAAAGCGCTTTACATTACATCCAGTCATTCACCCATTCACACACTGGTGATGGCTGCTACATTGTAGCCACAGCCGCCCTGGGGCGCACTGACAGAGGCGAAGCTGCCAGACACTCTGACCACCACCAGTAGGCAACGGGTGAAGTATCTTACCCAAGGACACAACGACCGAGTCTGTCAGAGCCGGGGCTCGAACCAGCAACCTTCCGATTACAAGACGAGCTGCCAACTCTTGAGCCACGATCGCTTAATTGTTCTCTACGGGTTTAACATCAGTTTTCTTATAAATGCAAAAGCAATTTATATATATTATATATACACTGGCACAAATGGAATCAAATGTAACACTTAACAAATAGAAATGCTAAAAATAAATCAGAAAGTGATTCCAAAAGAAGAGAGAATTCTTCTTTTTCCTGTAAGTGCAGACCTGCCAACCCTGAGCCGGAAAAGGCACCGGGAGCTGTGAGCTGCTAAAAGACTCGAGTGTTTATGCTGCGGGAAACCTTTTCACCTCGCTGGGAGTGCTCTCATTAAATGTTAATACCAAAAATAATGCTTAATGGAGCTTTAAGGGCTTGTACCGAGAAGTGAATTCTCCTATTATCACAAGACTGCTGACCGAGAGGAAGGCTTTGCAATTTTTTTTCTCCCAAACAGTCTATTTAAAAATGAATCTGTAAACACTAAAATGGTTTAGAAATCATGGGGTTTCCATCACCCCGGGATTCACTTACTGAGTTTATGCGTGTGTGCGAGTGTGTGGCCACGCTTAGCAACAGACCAGGAATATTCTTGGAAACACGTGGAGCGAGAGGAAACAACTGAGCATGCTCAGCCGCTCTCAACAGGTCGCTGAGCACCGAGCTACACGTACCTGCTTCTTGGCTAGCTCTCCTTTGTGCCCACCCCTCATTTTTACTGATTTATCCAAAAAAATTTTCATTTGTTACAGAGCGTGAAGTAAAGCACATGCTGGCACAATCAATCCCCCCCCCTCACGGTTTCTCCCTCCCACACACACACACACACACATATATTGAAGGAGAGCATCAGCAGCTTGTATTCTCTCTCTGCTTCTCTAGGAGGGCTGCCCTAATTCTTCCTGACAAGGGCTGGGAGAGCCAAGAGAACATCTCAACACACACAAACACGCGTGCCGAAATGTGCCACGCCACTATCACTCACGCACAGCACACAGCTACACATCTGTGCTAGTGGCATTTTACCTTAATCGCCTTTGTCACCGCTTTCAGTGCAGTTTAGTCCAACTCGGCTAGCTTCCTCCATCAACACATGTCACTGGCCAACGTATGACCGCAACTGCTAAAAAGGAACGAAGGTCAAATGTCTTCATCCAATTGAGAGCCGCCGAGCGTGACGTGCTTAGTCTGATAATATATATTAGTTTTAGATCTTTACGGTGCCGTGTTGTGTTACCATACAGCAGATGATAACCGAGGCTCGATCAGATAGAAATTCCTTGTGCTTGTGTGACGTGTTAGTGTGTTTGCGACTGATTAGCAGTGTGTAATTAGAGGCTACCCGGAGCTGGTGTGGGGGATAAGAGTGAGGAAGTGAGGAGGATAGAGGCATTTCTCTTTCTTTGTGCGGTGCCAACCTTCTTCCTTTCTCGTGTGTGTGCATGTTAGCTTCTGCCTGCTTGCAGTGCTATCAGTGGGGGAGAGAGACTTGTGTTTGTGCATGTGAGAGAAGACATGCTTGGATGTGCAGGCTGAAGCTAGGGGCTTCTACATGAGGGAGACAGACAGGGAGAGCGGCAGCATCCCTGAAGGAATTCAAGCAGCCTCTATGCTATGTGACCAGGATAGAGATGACTTCATTAGGCCAGTCAGTTTCTCTCTCCCTCCCCCTCCTTCTGTCTTTGCCTTCCCCTAGCTGTACATAAAGCTGCGAGGGAGCTCTACTGTATGTCAAGTAATCTTACTTGTCAAATAGTCCAAATCTGGGTCGCAATAGCAATCTGAAAGCTTGGCTTGTTGTGTTTTTGTGAGACAGCGTGGAAAAAAAATTCCAATCTGATATAGCCACTTCTCTATCCAGATATCAAACACACAAAATGTCAAAAAAATCTAATTGGCCGGGCAGATTCCACGGGAGATGTTGTGATTTGTTTTATTTTACCTTTATGTCTCACAGGACAGGAGGCGACTGACATCGGTGTGGAAATAAAATGTCAGAGCATCAAATGTGACTGAATTTTATATGTGTGTGCTGAAAATGTCATCAGCTGTCTGACTGATAGAGGGGGGGGGGGGGGCACAAGGCAGCACAAATGCCTGCAAGAGTGTGTGGGCAGGCGCGACTGGTTAAACACTTTGAAATGCATGTGTGCACATACAGTGTGTGTAATGTAGGTGTCAGCCCATATGGAGTCCTTCAGCTGAATGGCTCCATATGAGCTTTTTTTCTGTACATCTAGCTGATGGATGACTTTGCTCTTCTCTACTGTTCTTTGATGGAGCATTGAGTCTGTGCTTTTATTGCCTGTGTCGACCAGAAGGTCAACAGGTCTTACTGCATAGGTCGTACTGAGACTTAGTCTCCACTAAATAATTTCAGGAAAATTACATCTTAATGAAAACAATCTGATATAAAATGTCTAAAGAACAGCTAGAAGCATGCGAAACAGTGTAAACATCAAGTATAGAGTCAGCCGAGTCCATAAAGTCAAGCTCAGCTACAGTCCCAGCAGATGAGCTGATTACTGTGATCTGCTGTATATAAAAAAGAAAAGCTCGGTACATGTTAACATTTTCATCTCAGTTCCAGTTTTGAATGGATAAAATTATTGCTGTTTTGTTCTCTTTTTTAAAAAAATATATATTTTTAATATATTTAATATATAGCTACTGGTTCATCTGGTTTTATAAATCAAGTGCACCAATTTTCCTTTACAGTGGTGCAGAACATATTGCCTCTTATAGGAAGGGGTCAGGGTGTTAGCTTCACTTATCCACTGCAACTACCCTGCTGGTTTATGACCATTCACAAGTTCACAGCCACCTAGGCCTTGTGTTGCCTCCGTCTCCCCCAGCAAACATCTTGTGGTGCAGGCTGTAGACTGGCAGACAATGGTGCTAGTACTTATGAAATGGGCTTTAAGTCTGTACTTAATAGCTTAGACTATAGAAAACTCTGTGGCCCCCAGCACTTCTTAATTATCATTTTTTTATTTAAACTTTATTTAAAGTTTAAGTAAATCCCCAAGAAACAGAAACTATATCAAGTATTTAAATTGTTTATTATAAACCTGCCTACAGTTGCAGCTCATCTGCAAGCCACTTTGGAACCCACCCCCACCCCAGCTCTCGTTTCACATGCTTCTAATGTTAACAGTGTTACATCTGTTATGCACATGGATGGACACTGAGATCCCAGAGCCACAGCAAGACAATGTTAGCTTTGCTTTATCATAATAAATACCCTGACACTAAATATGATAGAAAACAACTGAATATGGTGAAAACAATTTTAGACATCCCTGCTAGGAAAACACAACAAATATAAATTCCTGCAGAATGAAATCCCTTAAACCGCAACCGGGTCATGGCAGATGGCTGCTCCACCCCGATCCTTCCTGTTAAAAGGGAGTTTTTTCTTCCTACTGACGCCAAGTGCTTGTTATAGGAGGATCAGTTGATTTGGGGGTTTTACTCTATTGTTTTAGGGTGTTTACCTTACAATATAAAGGTAAACTGTTGTTGTCATTTAGCGATAATAATAAATAAAACTGATAAATAAAACTGAACTAAATTAAAATGACAATCTTCCTTTCACTTAAGTGATCCTGACTGAACCCGCTTTTTCACAACTCCAAAGTGACTTTCCATCATTTATTCCCGAGTCCATCAGTGACTCGGGAATAAATGATGTAATCTTACAGCAAGTTGCTGGTGTTAAAGGTGTGCGCGTCCTTGAGTCCATGTTTTATCACCTCCATTTAAAATAACACCACAGCTGTCCAACCTTGAGGGTCGGGCCATCATGTACGCTTATTTTCCCTTCACTTATTACTTCTGCATGCAGCAGTCAAGTAGTACATATCTGCTTTCTGTTTTTAATAGTGTGTGTGTGTGTGTGTGTGTGTGTGTGTGTGTGTGTGTGTGTGTGTGTGTGTGTGTGTGTGTGTGTGTGTGTGTGTGTAGCCCTTGACATCTGTCAGTGACTTCTCTTCACCGTCTCCATCAGATCTTTATCAATGCATTTCTTCACCCTTTAGCTTTCCAGCCAGATTGATGGTGCAGAGGGATTGTATTAGCGTGCAGCTTGCATGTTGTGTACAGTACAAATAGACACACACATGTTGCGGCACTTTGCGCATACGCACCCGTCGACTTGCATAGCAAAAAAACAAAAAAAAACAAAACCACAAACTAAACACCCACAGTGAGCAAACAACAGAAGAACCAAGGTCGATAGTAATTTCCACAGAGTGCATAAATCTTTACTGACTTGAAAGCTCAAACCTGATTACAGAAAAGCACTTTGGCCTATAGCTTGCATATGAGACACTCTCTCGGATGTATATTAACACACTGCGAGAGCAGCTCAGAAAATACTCAGAAAACAGAGCCGCGGTACAACAGAGAAGACAAAAGCATTACTTTCCAGTAGCACAGAAAGGGTTTCTTCAATACAGCTTTGTCTCAGTGATTGCCACCACCACTGTGTTCTCATCCAAAATCATTTGCGCTCCCCGCTGTTGAGAACCGCATGTAAACAGACGAGGGGAGAAAAAGTGATCGGCTGCTGCGTCACTACACACACGCAGTCTTTTGTGCTTTTTGCCAGCATTGAACCAGCGCACAGCAGGCAATTCCATCTTCCCTTCAAAGTGATGGTTGTCAGCGACGTCTTCAATAAGAGCACTATTATGCGAGCTCTATGGGGCCAAAAAGGTCAACGCAATCACTTCCCATAGAAGGAGTGGGTGTGAGCACCCTGAAAATAGATAGCCAAGAGGGTCGTGACTTGTGATGTTAAAGGCTGGTAAGTGGTTCACGAGTAGCGCTCGGAGCAAAATAGTAAGCCGGGTGGTAAAATATTTTCCTGCAGCAAGAGAAACAGCAACCCACCTTTGTCCACAACAGCAAGAGAAGCACAGGTATAACTAATGATAGTAAAAGCGATGGAGACATTTAAAAAATATATATACCTGAATCCACCTGTGCACTTCCTGTTATGACAGGTCAAAAGATCTTCAGGACTTTAAGAGGGGCTTTAAAGGCGCCGCATGCAATCCAAAGCATGTGTCTTCAGGCGGTGTTACATTTTAGCTACACTTTATCTCAACAAATACCTTCACACTAAAATCTTTGATGATAACATTCTCGTCATGAACGATAACAATTTCAGACGTCACTGCCAGGAATCCACAACAGAGGAACACATGAGTTTACATCTTAACATTAGTCATCCTTTCTCTGGGGGGGGGTGTTGATGACCAAGAATGCGTTCATGATGGCTCAACTTTGCAAACTCTTGTGTGTCCAACCTACATTCTCCCAACCTACTTTTCATCCTTTTCTTGGCAGTGTCCCAATAACTCCAAGTGTCTTCCCTCTGCTTGCTTGTGATTCAATTAATTCACTCTTCGCTCCGTGTCAAAGCCTTGTTTCGTGTTATTTGCCCTCTCGCAAACGCTTTGTGATCAAGAACACACAGTGTTGGGGAGTAACGGAATACATGTACCGCCGTTACGTATTTAAAATACAAAATATGAGTAACTGTATTCCGTTACAGTTACCGTTTAAAAAGGTGGTATTTAGAATGCAGTTACTTTGTTGAAATAAATGGATTACATGGCGGTATTTTCCTGTTTCATATTGTGGCGGGTCAGGACTGTTTGGGTTTGGTTTGACAGCTATGCTCTGTTGTTCCAGGCGGCAGCGTTACGGTTGCCATGGTTACAGGGTGACGCTCTCTCTCTGCGACTGTGTGTTTCCTGGGTGTTGTTGTTGTTGTGCTAAGCTAATAGACAGAATGCTACAGGCATAGCCCTAAAGAAAGTAGCCTCATGGGCAGTGTAGTCCGTGCTGCAGGGAGAATGGACTGGCATACCCGTTATGTGTCTGTGAGCGTGAGGAGGGAGAAAAAGGAGAGTGGAAAAGTAGTTATCGTAGCAGAAACGGGAGCTGGAAGCATGTAAATATAATAATAACCACTGCAGCCAAGAAGAGTGCCTGACGAGCCCAGCTGTAAGTAAGCTATTAAGACTCGACTGTACACCGTGTTCGTGTTTTCCTCCGAAACAATAAGTTCCGTTGGAGCAGCCTTTCAACGCCTCTCTCTGTCTCAAACTTGACCCAGACAACAAAGTAAAGCTATTTTTCGGCTACAAACCCAACACAGAACCGACGTATTAGCCAGAAGTCCCTTTACTATGGAGCCGCAGACCTTCAGTAACAGTAATAAATCACAGCAATAGTACATCCATGCAGTTGTAAAAAGCATGATAATATATTAAGTAATCCAAAGTATTCAGAATACGTTACTCTCATTGAGTAACGTAACGGAATACGTTACAGAATACATGTTGGGGCATGTATTCTGTAATCTGTAGTGGAATACATTTTAAAAGTAACCTTCCCAACACTGACAACACAATGTGCTAATAAGGAGACCGAAATCAATCCGTTTTCCTTGCCTTGGGAAAAGATTACTGCAGACTGGAACACAATATTCATCTTTTTCAATCTTGGTGAAAGTTCAATAAAATATTTGGGTTGTCCTAAATCATCATTGAAAACTTTTTAAAAAAGAACCACAAGGCTTAGCAACAGAGTAACCTGTATGTTTCACGATAGAAAAGGATTAAACCTGGAGAAGGTAAATGGTGAGGTGGTCTACAACTTCTGAGGAATGGAAATGTGGACCTTACTTTTATATTTATTGCTTAATGTGACGGTAAAATGCAAACTGCACAGCTGCTGGTAACAAAGTGACAGTGACACAATACAAGCAATGGCACAGAGAGCATGCTGACACTAAGCCAGTAGTGAAGAGCTGACAATGATGTTAAAGCTCACTTCTAGCACTGTAGTCTTCACTTTTTCCTATACCTGTTTCTACAGCAGAATCACTATGGCGATGCTGGGAAGTGCTCTTTGGGCTGGTTTCAGACTCCGGTGGCTTTGTGTTTGTACTGCACTGAAATAAACACCTCATGTGTCCTCATTATTATAGGAATTTGTGTTTTTGTGTGGTAATGCAAACTGGTAATTCTGCAACAATGTATCTCAGGCCTCTTTACAGAGTAATCTAAAAGTAATCTAACGAGCAGTGTATCAAATTACAAACATCATTTAACACTCCCACTATACGACTAACAAAAAGACTAATCTTTTCATAGCATTCATTCCAGCCAGAGAAGTGCCAGATAAAAGTGGTAGCGCTAATGCAAGATTGTCAAAGATCAAAACAGTATTTCAGCGTACGCCTGCAGTAGGCTGCTCTTTTACCGCTGCTTTACTGTCCTTTCATATACACAGCTATAGATAACACATTGTCCTAACATTGTAACACTGTGACTAAGCAGAACTGAGTTTGCAAAGCCATTTCATTCTGCATCAAGTCTATGCATATGAACAGTGTTGGGACTAACGCGTTATTAAGTAACGCGTTACAGTAACTACTAGAGATGGCACGATACCACTTTTTTATGTCCGATACCGATACCGATATCATAAATTTGGATATCTGCCGATACCGATATGAATCCGATATAGTGTTTTTTAATCAACAAAACTGTTTTTTAAATATCTTGCTGCATTTTGTATAAGTTCATACTCAAGTTTAAAACAACAACTACACTAAAGCTATTCTGTTATACCTGTATGCAAAAAAAAAATATTTCATAGTTCAGCAATACTGATCAATCTAATAAACTTAAACCTACACCATCCTCCCTATTCTGGTATTTTAAAGAGTACTTAGCATATATATTAAGCAACCTAACTAATAGAGTTCCAACTCCCAGCAACAATAAAAATAAATAAATAAAAAATAGGGAATCACCCCTCACACTCCACCTCATGATGCTTAATCGACGTAATCAACCTTAATTTGATGCAGTGTGAAAAAAAAATGCACAGAAATCAATTATTTTTCAAGAAATATTAAACAGATTCAACATCTTTCTTCAACAAAATTGCAGACTGCACAGATGGTACCTTCCCAAAGGAAAAAGTACTATAGCTTACTAGGGTATATATATTAGACTTAATAGTCACTATATACAGTAATTGACTTCTATTCATTTTACATCAAATTAAAACTTTGGGTGTCAGATAATTATTTATTAAAAGCTAGACATTTTAAATGAGAATAAGAAAGAAAAGTATGTCTTTGTGCCCCCTTTTCCCTGTTCATGCCCTATCGGCCCCCCTGGCTAAACTTTGCTAGATCCGCCCCTGCACAGTTACCAGCGTCAGCTACGTAGAAAAAGATCCTGGAGTAGAAAGTAATATTAAATACATTCTAACAATAGCTGATCAAGCTTAAACGTGCTGCTGTTGTTCAGCCGCTGGTTTCCTCTTTCTGGTGCAAAGTGGGCCAAAAGCAAACTAGAGAGACGGACTCGCGACAGAAAAGCCGATCAGCTGATCGTTAAGCAGTTTCATGATTGAAGTAGCAGCAAGAAGAGGCAGTATATCGTTTGTTAAGCTTAACGCAGGAATGCTTTACAAACATTCAGAGATGGACTTACACACTTGCTTTACTTCTCTCGGGATAACTTTATCGGAGATGAAATGCCGGGTTGCTAGCGAAGCTCCAAATGCTATTCAGACCACCGACAGGTCCCGCATGCCACAGCCGCTCTATCACGTGATGCATACTGCTCTGACGTGCTAACGTTCTGAGGTGAGTTACAGCGTGTTGCAAGTTTTGTGAGGTGCTTTCGTGATATTTAATGGATCGGATTACATTTTTTATTTTTCTCCGATATCCGATCCAGTAATTTAGGTCAGTATCGGACCGATACCGATACGTAATATCGGATCGGTCCATCTCTAGTAACTACGTTATTATTGCGGTAACGAGCACGGTAACTAGTTATTATGCCAAAACCGGGAACGCGTTACTCGTTACTGGGATTTATATAGGCTCGTTATTCGTTACTTCGTGTCGTGGCTATAGCGGAGCTTCCACAGATTCAATAACATTAGCAAGTGGTGGAAGCCAGCAGGTGGATGAAGGAAAAGGGAGGCAAGAGGAGAGACCCGAAGCGGCCGCTGGTCCGAGAGTGTCAGGTGAACTGAACTTCAGGTAAGAAGTTATAACCTGCAGTCCATCTGGGTCAGATATAAACTAAGTTTAGGTGGAGTTTATTTTCGTTATGCTGACTTTTTCGTACTGCGTGCTAGCTAGCATGACGAAGTTTCTATACAGATGGGTGGGTGCTATGTTACTGATGTTGAACTTTATTTTGTTCATAAGGTTAATTATTAGAGTTGCCAACCGTCCCGTAAAAAACGGAATCGTCTCGTATTCAGAGAAAATATGCGTTTCGTATTGAGGTGAAAAGGAACACAGTTTGTCCCGGACTTCAGCTAGAATGGAAAAAGACACAAAGCTGGAGTTTTTCTGCGTCTTTACGCTGTCAGCTGCCTCTTCTTCTCTCTTCCTCTCACCCTCCCTCCCCTGTTTCTACTTCAATCATGAAACTGATCAATGATCAGCTGATCAGCTTTTCTCTCTTGTTTATTTATCGCCCACTTTGCGCCAGAAAGAGGAAACCAGCAGATGTCGCGGTAAACAACAGCAGCACTTTTAAGCTTGATCAGCTGTTGTTAGAATTTATTTAATATTACTTTCTACTATCAGCTGATGTTTGCTGGAGCCACAGCTGTAAAGCTGCTGGTCATGATGTCGGTTTGGTTATGTGATGAGAGGGAAACATGAAGATGAAACCAGGAGATGTCCTTACTGAATCATCAGAGCTGTGATGGAGAAACAGGTTTACCTTTTAGGTGACATGAATGAGTTGAAGGGAAGTTATGAGCTGTTTCTGAGAGACAAATAACCCCAGGATACTTTTTTAGGTAGCTGACAGCTGGTAACTGTGCAGGGGCGGATCTAGCAAAGTGTTGCCAGGGGTCCATGTAGGGCATTAAAAGGGAAAGGGGGGCACAAGGAAATACTTTCTTATTCTCATTTAAAATGTCTCGCTTTTAAAAAAATAATTATCTGAGTCTTACAACAAACGATTGATAGATTGATGCATATATACCATCAGAACAGTGTACATCACTGTCACAACAGCGTTTATTTTCATTCAAAGGCTTTATGATTTTTCCTATAATGGTGGGCCGGTCTCTAGTCAAAATGCCGGGGCGATTTTTTTGTCCCAGTCCAGCTCTGTATGCAGCTCATCTGCAGTCTGTTGTTACCTACATCTCCCTATTCAGAAGGCAGAATTTCCGAGTTCTGAGTACAATCGAAAGCACCACGACTGCAGTTTTTGTGTTGGATGTAAAAAGCAGGCTAGGATAGAATCAGGTGTGGGATTTCTCTCATGGAAATGTGCACATTATTGTTTTCCTTTCTATTGGTAGGTGGCACAGTGCACTTGTGGCAAGTATGCAAGCTAGAAGACTGGCACTCTTGCTGGGTATCCAGTTACGGAAGCAACACATTAACAAGAAAATTCTGAGTAAAACCAAAGTTACTTTCCCTAGTAACTAGTTACTCTGAAAGTAATTAGTAACTTGAAGTAACTGAGTTTCTTTTGATAGAAGTAACTAGTAATGTAACTAAGTTACTAATTTAAAGTAACTTACCCGACACTGCATATGAAGTAGTGATAAAGCTGTCAGCACAAGATTTTGTGTGTATATATAAACAATATTCAATCAGCATAGTTATTCAGGTGCTGTTGCATCAGCCATGTTGGCAACAGAAGGAGCTTTTTAAGTTAGTTTAATGAAAAACCAAGGAAGGTGATGCAGTTTGATCTCGGTGGCCGTCTTTCTGCAGTTTCAAACTGTCGGTATACACTTGTCAGCATATACTGACAACTCTGCTGCTAAACGAGACCTCTAAAAATAAGAGAAAAGTCAAGGTTTCCCCTAGCTAACAGAATACAACTGACCTCTTGCACAGCATGGCAGGTAAATTATTACCTCGCCTGTCCACTACCAGCTGATTTGAGGCTATATGCACTCTATGTGGGACGTCTCCATTCTCCCATTGCTGCTTAAGCAATAGGTAACAACATGCTACCAGTTCCTAACAGCACTTAAGCAATGGACACACAGTAAAGGTTACATCTGAACTCAGTGTGGGCTCTGCCTCTAACATTAACTGAATTTACATTTTGTTCTTTGATAAACAACAACACATTTCAATATTTCTACTAATGTACTGAGAGCACAGCAGTTATTGTGAATGCTCAGTGTGGACAAACATTACATTGCATCATGGGATTAGCCTTCCCGTTCTTACAGAGAAATACCAAAAGCTGCAGGACTACTTGTGGTTTAAAGTAGATACAATGACACATTTTTTCAGTGAATCCATTAGGATCACAGCAGTCATGTGTCCCAGCCTTCGGGCCTATACAAATATGACCTTATTTTCAAATTTGGCCTCTTTTCACATTTCAAAACAGTCCCTATTCAAATGAAGACAACCTGTATAGGCATGGCAAACAGTATGTTAAGATTCATTCAGATGCAACTATCATCCATGAAACAATACACACACATATATATATATATATATATATATATATATATATATATATATATATATACATACACACACACATATATACACACATATATATATATATATATATCATGAAGGTGCACTGCCAATGTTTTGCCAACAGTGATTAGTGTAAGTGATGCATTTGTCCTCTGCATAACTATACAAGTAAGCAGGACGGAAGCAGATAACTGTTACAATGTTTGCATTTTAAGACACCTTTTTTAGCATAAACTGAAGAATAGGATATCATATACTGGGTTGGACTACTGGACCAATATATATGGCTATTAGTGATCAGCTAGTTGTTGATATGATTGTTTTTGTGAGAAGGAATTTCATTATTTTTGTTGCTGTCCACTTTGTCCTCAATTCCACTGCTGGGTCGGACCGCATGGTTGAGCGAGAGCTGTGATTTGTACACATCTTGTATGCAGTGGCTTGGAAACCTGCCACTGTGTGGTTGAAGTTAAGTACTGTTGTAGCATCAAAGTGTAAGTCTCACCAGAACGTCTGCTAATCCAGAGACCATGCTAGGTCTACCAGTGGTGTGCTGCTTTGTGTTTTTGATTTCTTTAATGTTATCCTAATAATTTATCCTAATAATTTATTAGGGTGCTTTAACGCTGTTGATTTAGAGACTGCAAGCGCTGCATTTGTTATCTGATTGCATCATTCATATCCTTTGGTTTTTGTCCAGTTTAAAACTAAATATATCCCACCTAGGTGATATTTAGCAAGTGGGCGTATGCAGTTCATCTCCTCACACATAGCTCTTTGGATATTATATCAGCAATCGCTAGTATAGTGCTGCTAAATTACCAGTAATCATCATGGCTGGATGGACCATTTTAGCACATTTCCCAACCCATATACTCGTGCAAACAAACTAAAACACTGACCCTACAGTTAAATAGAAAGCAAGTCGTCTGTACTCAACAGCACTCTATTGACTCACTACACATTTCTCGACATTATAAGGCTGGGACAAGCTTTACAAGCAAAGACTTTTAGAATGTCATAAGCTTATGTCTGGGTTTGTGTGCTAAAAAACAAACAAACAGGTGTGTGCTGGTCAGATCGATAACTGTAACAGAATATCTGGACTTGAGGCCATTCACCAGTATACAGTATGTGCGGACAGACTGCTTGTGTGCTTTTGTGCAACACAGTAGGCAGAGTTGGTAGCGTACTGATTCTAGCTGATACCTCGGGCTCTCCCATCGATCAGCCAAATGTCTTCAGCACACTGCTGACTCCGAGCCGTGGTCTTATTTCCTGTCCCCATAGAATGGGAGCATTATCTGAATTAGTCAGGATTGCAAGTGAAGAGAGTGTATCAATATTTTTGCAATGGTTATGTCAAGACTGACTATACAGCAATTATATGAAGAGATCTACTTCAAGCGCCAGTCTCATCTTCTTTTCTTGACTTCTCTCTTGCGTCATCTCATTGCAGCAGGTCGTTCATGACTCAACGAGTGTCTCCCAGACGTTTGCGTTAGTTTGAGCAGCAATTAAACATGAGTGCTGAAAACGATGACTGCAGAAAACCAGAATGGGCATCTAAAGCTTTTCAAGAATTTGCACTTAAAGGAATTCAAATTAATTCATCATTAATTGGTAGCTTTTGCACTCACTGCCATTAAAAAACACCAAACCCAACACTTGCAACCATGTTTAACACACTGCAATCCACACTATCTGATATCATGACCACTCACTCGCATTGTTCTCTCTTAAGCCACTGTCTCACTCTAACACCACCCTACACGCACAGAGGGGAACCTAAAAGTAGTAACCATGGCAATATTCAACACTGCCCACCGGGTCCACTGACAAAAACTATTAAACAACACACAATGTATATGGTTTAAGCTCACAGAAACATGTAACTGTAGCATTCCTGCCCCCCTTTGGTCAGAGGTGGGAGGATAGCCACTAAAACACCCCCCGCCCCCTGGGGCTGTGGAGCTGGGTGACTCAGACATTTGCAAACTCTGACAAAACATGTTCATATATACAGCTGGTAGATGACATTATCCCTCTGTTACTAAGGAGATGAAACCTTCTGGAAATACAGTAGCTACAGTGTCTGAGGCACTTGGGCAGCACTTCTACCAGCAGCATCACAACAACTTGTAAAAATTTGGAAAAAAACAAAAAAGTAATCTGTGTGGAAACAGTGCTCAAATATAGTGATGTAGTGTCACGGTGCTATGGTCAACTTATTTGGTTAGTATGCTATGATCCAACAAAATTCTAATTGGTGTGACAATTGGAAAACGAGGTAGCCCTACACCAACAGCCTCCAAAGAATAATCCATTATTTTTAGCAGCGGGTAGAACGTGTGGTTACATTGTAACCTGGGTTTTCTGAGTGAGAGACCATCTCTTAAGATAGAACTTTATTAATCCCTCGGGTGGGTTCCTCTGGGAAATTCGACTTCCAAAAAGCACAGCAACGACCGAAGTTACAGTTACAGAATTGTTATATATATATATATATATATACACACACACACACACACACACATACATAAAGAATATGTAATGGTGGATTACTGGACTTTCACTCAGAGCTCCAAACACAGTTTTCAGGTATGTAAAGAATATGTACGTAAACCTACATTCTTTAAAATGGTCAGCAGGGGGCAACCCATCTTGCTCTATAACCGTAAGCCAGTCACAATTAGGCAATGAGTGTCTGGTTTCACAGTCATTTCCAATTTTTTCTTGCCTAGTTGGACTTCAAAACACCAAGATGGAAAAAAAAAAGCGTGATCGCACGGTGGCTACATCCAATCATAATGCATATGCTCAAAATTAATTTACACCATGTCAAAATCTCCAGTGAGGCTGTATTTTGTTAAACCAGATGGGCGAAAATTTTAGTAAACATAATAAAAATCTTACTGCTCAACTCCCGACAAGGTATAGCTTCCAGAAATAGTAAACCAACATACATCTTTTGGGATATTTTGCCAATCTCATAATTGGCCACCACCAATACACTACTGGATGTTGTGCCGGTATGATTTTAGTCAACCGTCTTTGGTTGATCACAGTCTGAGTAAAATGTAGCAAGTTGAAATTCCAATAAAAATCAATAACTGAACAAAATTTGAACTTTATTACTCAGCAAATTACTGTAAATAATTATTAAGATTGTTAACACTTTTAACACTGCTTCTTCGGAAAATTTCAACTTATTGTAATGTGACCCAAGGTACACGTTCTGTGGGTAGGGTGTTCCAGTCTATCACAGGATCAACACAGCGACAGACACTCTGACAGCCACACCTCTTTTTTGTGTTTGTTTGGAAAAGCCACAACAATGCTCTGACTATGAAGAGTTACACAACAGCATTTTAAAAAGTGGCTTCACTTCGCTTCATCCTCGGTGTTGAACCTGTTTTTTTAGTTTCTGGAAGAACTTCTCCTTTTCAAAGAACATTTCCGTTAAACATCTGAATAATTGCGGATTTACATATTTCATATATGCAAACTACACAAACCTCATTTTATCAGAGGAAAATCTTGAACCTCCAACACCAACAGATGCTGCACCAGTGATGACATTCATCTGCACCAGAGCTTTACCGCTTGTATCAGGCTGTCCTAGTCTAAACATTTACGGATCTATCAAGTCATGACAGAGGACATCGCTGACAGTGTCTATTTCATTTGACGGCCGTCTCTGCCTGCCTCACACTGGGGCTCTGGAGAGCATGTGTCTGACCCGTGAGGCACACAGCCCGTTGGGTGAAATGTCTAAGATGTCTGGATCTAAATGTTTATGAGCAGACTGAAATGACAAAAACTGCTTTAGCTGTGCCACAATAATGTCCTCGTTTGACAGGTGACCGGGCAGCAGCAACTGTCAGCTGTCACAAACTGCGATAACAACACCAAACAACCGGGCAGACAGCGAGGCAGCAGGAAAATCCCAATATAATAAGCAATAACACCTTCTAAGGTGTTACTGCCTAATATATCTTTGGTATCAAATAACACGTTTATACTTCAAGCTTCTGAGCGGTTGTCCCGTTTTCTCTGGTATTACCATGTTATGTCGATATACGGAGTCAGGTTGGTTTCGTACGTGGCTTGTCACACTTAATAGGCTCTATAAATTTAGCTAATACTGCAAAGTTAGCACATCTTCATAAATGACTCTTTGCTAACCACAGCGAGGTTGCCATATTTCATTAACTTAATCTCTAACAGCCCCGTGTTTGCGTTGTCCTTTTTCATTAGCAGTCATAACTAGTTTTGACACTAAGTGACGCAAAAGTGAATGATTTCGCTAACACAAAGTAAATGTAATTTCTTCACGCCATAAACTGAAGAGCAGATGCGACGTTTTCCTTGCAGGTGCTGTAAAATGCGCCGAACTGAAACTAAACGCAAACTTGCTCGGAGTTGAAGCCCAGGTGACTTCCAGCTCGGTGTTTTTTTTTCTCCCTCGTCTCCCTGTCAGACTTAAAACCAGGTAAAACACACACACACACACATTCCCCTACCTGCAGGACACCGTGATTTCAACTTTGGTGGCAGGAACAGAAGGGTTGAGCGGGTCGAAATCTACTATCGACGCCATGCTTAGAAAACTGTTGTTCATCCTGTCAATGTTTTTCCTCCTTTTCCCCTTTTACTGCGGTCCTGCCCCTTTTTACGAGCGCTGAAGGAGGATAGCGAGAAACTGTGTTTGCGCCTCCTCGGCGAGAACTGGAGCAAAGGTGCCAGAGAGAGAGGGGCTGGAAGATGTGATGTCACACTACTCTCGCCTCTCTGTGTGTATTCCTCTCTTTCTATCGCCCTTCCCTCTTTTTCTTTTATTTTCATTCTGCCACACGCTTCCCGTCGGTGTCTTTCTGTCTGTGTCTCACTCCTGTTCAGTTCTGCTGACTTCTGTTTAGGTCATTGAATTTCCTCACATTTACAGCCATGGAAGTGCTGACAATGATACAATCGCCAATTACGCAAAACAATAAATGTGTCATGAAAAGTATTTCCTGTGCATGTGTGTGTATGTACACACACACACACACACACACACACACACACACACACACACACACACACACACACACACACACACACACACACACACACATTTCTCCTGACCCTGTCTCAATACTCTTATTCACTCTACTTGAATTCAGTTTAATTCAGTTCAGTTCAATGTAGGCTTTTGGCTGAAACACCCCTAGCCACGTCTTCCATGGCCGCATTAACCTCTTAAGGGGCCTAGGGCAACAACATCCCCACTTCACCATCACCCATCAGCCCTAGGTCATGTCATTAATATCGTTTAGCTCAGGCTTGTGAAAAGGCTTGTCCATACATGAATTCTTCTCACAAGATAAAAATATCACTTAACTTCTTCTTCCCCCTTTTTTTTTAAATATATATACATACCGGGTGAGGCTGTTACCTACAAATGGGGTTGGCATCTTTTACTACAGTCACACAGTGGTTGGAGACTTTGGCACCACCTGAAAAAGAAGGGGACTAGATCTGCAACCACTTGCAGTCAGCTGCCATCTTCAAATCAGCTCTGGTGCACTAAGATGGCAGTAAAATGATAACAAGACAGACCAGTCTGCTTACCAGTTACCAGACTGAAGGGGGTCAAAGTGTCAATACATGCAATCTGTTCATGATAATATGGCAATTAACTGTGATAAATTGTCAGAAATAACAAATCTGTTGTTGGCTGTTGCAAATCTGTTACCATCTACACAAACAGAAATTCACAATCGATCCATCCTCTGCTGCTTATCCATATCAGGGTCACGAAATTCAAATTAAACAGAAATCCATATTAAGTACTTATATTCAGAATTCAGCTACAATCTCAAAGAAATACACATTCAGAAATTCTGGCACAAATACTGGCAGAGTTGCTGATTGCAACTAGATGATTGTAGAAGACCCAGAACTCCAGGCACCAATTGCATCTATAATGACATAAGCACTGGGCAACCTTGCTTTTATATACACTATAATGCCAAAAGAACTGATTCAACCATCTAAATCACTGAGTTCAGACATTTCAATCACTTTCATGGCTGCAGATATATAAAATCAAGACTGCTTCTACAAACATTTGTGAAAGAATGGGTCACAATCAGAAGTTCAGTGAATTCCAGCTTTGTACAGCATGGACTGTACAACAAGTCCAGTCAATAAATGTCCTTGCATTTAACTATTAGTATTATAACAAAGTGGAAGCAATGGGGAGCGAGAGAAGCTCAGTGACAAAGTGGGAGGCCACATAAAATCCCTAATAGTATACGTAGGTCACCAACTTTCCGCAGAGACCTCCAAACTTCATGTGGCCTTCAGATTAGCTTATCAATAGTCCCCAGAGATATTCATGGAATGGGATCCCATGGCCAAGAAACTGCATCCAAGCCTTACATCACCAAGTGCAATGCAAAGCGTCAGATGCAGAGGTGTAAATCATGCCACAACTGGAGTCTAGAGCAGTGGGGATGTGTTCTCTACAGTGACAAATCGCGAAGTCTGGGGTTGTTTTTCAGGAGCTGGGATCGGCATCTTAGTTCCAGTGAAAGGAACTCTTAATGCTTCAGCATACCAAGACATTTTGGACAATTTCATGCTCCCAACTTTGTTCGAATAGTTTGAGGATGCCCCCTTTCTGTTCCACCAGGACTGAACACCAGTGCACAAAGCAAGGTCCATAAAGACATGGATGAGCGGGGTTGGTGTGGAAGAACTTGACTGGCCTGCACAGCTTGATTGCAACATGATGGAAAATTTGTTTGTATTTATTAAACACAAGCTTCATTTTTTTCATACCATTCATTGGTAGCAATTAAACTGATATCTTCTTATTTTATTGCTTTCCTTTGTGGCTGTCAGCTGGTCACTGCTATTTTCTCTCTCTTATCATTTCCTTGTCTAGGCAAGACTGCCATTTTAAGTACATCATGTGGCTTTTGCATCATGTAGTCCTCAATTAATAAAAACAACAACAACCTGTAATGGCTGCTGCTTAAGTTAAATTTTAGTATAGACAGAACTCACAAAATCATTTCAGTAGGTGGTGGTGCTCTTAAAATATATATATGTGGAGACAATGACTATGGAGAAAGGTTTATGCAAAAATGTTCTCCCAGAAATGTAATAGTTGTTTGACCTAACTCTGGTTCTACCAGTATGTGCCAAGCTCTCTGACAGGCTTCAAAATAAATTGTTTGTAATAGCCAGATATCAGTCTGCAGCCAAACCTTGGATTTGTCCCTGTCTGTCACAAAAATGAGCAACCTATTGTAAAATGACTAAATTATCATGACGGAGTCCATAAATGAAGTCAGTATAGCAATATATTGACACAAGCTTGGTTATAAAAACATACAAAAGCATAGCTAATGCCAATGAATAAATGTGCCAAATGTTTAATATCCAATTAAACCAGATAATTATTTTCATTTTATTATTTAGTTTTTATTTCTTGTCATATTTTTTTTACATTCTAAATCCAATTTCTGAATATTCAGACAAATTTAAAGATTGTTGTTTTTTGACCTGGTCCATTTTTATGCTCTTATATTATCATGGTTGTGTGAAATGGGCTCAAAGATGACAATAATACTAATTATGATTTGCTATGTGATTTCTTTCAGCATTATATCAAACAAAAGTTTTATTATGCCAGGAAAAACAAGCATCAAGCCTGCATTATTATTTTTTAGCTGAGATACAGACTAAAGGGCATCTGCAACTTCAAGCTTGAAGTCAGTGAACTACAGTATTTGCTGTAAGTGCAATAGCAAATCACTGGATAGGACCAAAACTCCAATCCCCCCCTTATTTGTCCCTGGTGGTTTGAGTCCCCATAGATTCGTTGGCTGTTTTGTTCCCTGTGGATAATCCAGCCTTCGTGTCTGTCCGTGTGTCTAGACACACACTCTTCTAGTCTCTGTAGCCTGTGAGGAGATTGTTAGTGTTATTATTATTAGTGTTTGTGAAGAAACATTAATAACCGTCTCACTCTCTCTCCCCCTTTCTCCACGCTAGGAGGATAAGCATCGGATTTAATTAACTGAAAGGGAGACCCTCCGCTAGCAGAGAATAGAATGACAGCGTGATGAATGTGAAGGGATAAGGAGGAGAGTCGCAATATGAGGACACTGTGTGATGAGTGTGCGATTCCAAAAGTAGCTCTACAGTACTTTGAATGTTTCTCTGGAGGCGTGTATATGTGTGTGAGTTTGTAAGAGCTTATCAGGAAACACGTTTGTGCTAGTAAACAAGGCAGCAAGGGCACAAGATAATGTAAGGAATGTCACAAGGCCGAGTGCAATGCATGTTTAAAAAAAAGTGTCTACTTGTGGTATATATCACACGAGTGTGTGTTTGTGAAAGCATCGTGTTGGGATGATGGAGTCAGAAGATTTTAAAATGACGCATCTTGGTATTAGTCAGTGTGTTTACTGGCTACTTCTCTAAATATAGCTGTCTTACACACACACACACACACACACACACACACACACACACACACACACACACACACACACACACACACACTGACACGCCCTGAGTTGAATGTGCAGCATGATGGTGAAAACTATTACAGCACCTTTGGGCAAACATCATACCCCTGCCCTGTGTCCGTGTGGGCAGTGCGGTGGATGGGTTCGCACACGCGCGCGCGCGCGCACACACACACACACACACACACACACACACACACACACGGACACGGACACACACACACACACACACAAAAGTGCAAGGGCAAAAATTAATACACAGGCACAAACATACAGTATTTGCAGGTGGCACAGAAAGAAAGACAGAAGCTCAATGTAGGCGCAAACATCACATCATCACCACAAGAATGAGCACCACAGGAAGCAACACTGTCTCAGTTAGACAAAAGCACATACACATGCACGGGTACACAAAAAACTTTTCGGTCCATGCTGTCAGAATGATGATATCCATTAATCATAATTGAACAGCTGAGTCCCTGCGCATGCATAAAACATGAAGCCAATTGTAACCAATAAATCCCCCACATATAGTAATTATTGCACACAACTGTGTTACCGGCTATCCATTCCACGTGCTCGTCTCATCGAGGGTCACGGGGTTACTGAAGCCTAGCTCCACTGACAGTGTGCAAGAGGTAGGGTACATACTGGACGGGTCAATGTGCTCACCATCCATCACAAACTAACAGACGCACACACGCAACCACTCACACCTGCAGCCAATTTATAATCACCAATTAACCCAACATGGACTGTGGGAGAAAGCTGCAGCATCCTGAGAAAACCCACGCAGGCACAGGAAGAAGACGCTAACCAATGCATCTCTATTAAAGCACCCACCTACATACTGTACAGTAACCACTGGTGTTCATAGAAGCATTAGTGTTTCAGTATTTTTCTTTTTCCCTTGAGTAGAAATCATTGTAATTAACAGAAGAAAAGATATTTCTTTTTTATACTAGCCCACGTTTCCATTTCTAAAAAAATCTACCCAATAGCTAGTGTTTTAATAGCGTTTAATAGTGTTTTAAATCTTTATAACTTTAACAAATAGAACATTTGGAAGAAAAGCATCTGGACTTCTTTAAGTTGCTTGAAGACGTTTCACCTCTCATCCGAGAAGCTTCTTCAGTTCTAGGGTCAAAAGGTGGAGAGTCCCAGATTTAAGCCCTATGGGAGTGTTTCCCCAAGAGGGATATGGACCCCCTATTGATCCACTACCTAATCACATGAGCCAAGGTGTGAAAACAGGTGTAGGTCACAATCAGCCAGGGTTTCGGGTGAACCCGCTGTGAAACCTAGCCCCACCCTATAATGTGATTTCCTGAGGTCAAAAGGCCCAGGATGTGAGTGGGCATTAAGGTGTCTGGGAAGGATCTCAAAACTGGATTATAGATGGCAGACAGTTGGTGTCGTAAACCACCGCCTCTGTTCAAAGATGGTCGTTCACAGTGGACATAGATGGCTTCTTTCACTCATCTTTTCTCTTTGTCCAAAATTATGTCCCTCTTGGGGAACACTCCCACAGTGCTAAAATCTGGGACTCTGCACCATTTGACCTTAGAACTGAAGAAGTTTCTCGGATGAGAGGTGAAACGTCTTCAAGCAACTTAAAGAAATTCAGACGCTTTTCTTTCTAAGCTCCTTAGACTACAATGACCTGGATGACTGAGAACCTTCACAGAGATTGTGTGAAAGTCACTTTTTTGCCCATGTTTATTTACTCTCTTCTTTTTTCTTTTTCTTTTTTAAAAAAAAAGTGGAGTCAGAAGCGTTCACATTTGGATGAAACTGTAGAGCACAATGGTTATCAGGTAAAACTAGCAAGCTAGCAAGCTGCATCTACAATCTGCATGAGCCCGTCACATGGACACCCATGCTTACTAATTAGCACAAAATAATATAAAAGTAGTAGTAGTAAAAAGTAACTAAAATGAATTACTAGAATTTCACAAACATGACGTAAGACACGCTCTTAGTACAGCTAAGTATGGTTTAGCTTTCCCGTTCCATGACTTGAATTAGCAAAGATAAAGCTTAGCTGACTAGGTTACAAACTGCCAGGTGCACTCACTTGTATTGTATACACCTGCCAGTCAGTGTGACGGTCCTATAACTCCAGTGTTATAAGTCTAGTGTTTAGTAACACTTAAACCTGTGAGTTAAAAGCCTCTTTACCCGAATGGGGAAGTTAGCAATACTAACCATGGTGTTCATGGCGTACTTTGATGTATAAAGCCTCGTCAATCACAAGTCGCTAACCAATGAGTGTTTGGTAGTGATGTACCAATATCATTCTTTAAGCGATAAAATTACCCCCAGCAACTTAAAGGTATTTTTTATACACATTCTCGAGTTTTCTTTTACTTTCCCCACATTTTGTCACCTAATTAGTGTCATGCTAGCATGTGCTGTCCCCAGTTTCACTGTGAGATCAAACCCTCACTCGTCAACCTCGTCTGTCACCTGCAATTTTTGACATAATGTATGTATTAGCTTCAGTGATGACCCCTTAGCAACTTGGCTCTCAAGTATTAGAGTACGTTTTACAGTAAATAGGAGATAATGCTCATCTATGTTTCTCTTTCAGCTCAGGAATGTTGCCCCTGTGAAACATCCTATGTGGTTATGATGTGCTAATTGACTCTTCGCTGTACAGGGTTCGACTGGAGAATTCTCTGGGTTTAATAGTCACTGACATTTACATAATTCATAGTGATCTGCACTCATACAAAGAGATCTACAGTAGATGATTCAATTCAGAGTCCAAGTCCATTCTGTCAACAAGCACTTTACATTCTCAATTCTCACTGTTGCCCTCTTTTTATTCACGATCACTCGCCTAGTTTCCAACCTCTCCATTCTCCAAGTGGCTCACGGTGTCAAAGCTTTTAAGCCACCGCTCTCTAATTTCATGCTAAAACACTTTATAGACGTATTAAAAATGTTGTTCTTTCCGGTCTATTTTGCATCATAACTGAGATCCACTGAGATAGGGTGATTTCTGTGCTCGCATTAGGAGAGGAGGCAGCAGTGGCTCATCAGTTCTGGTCATAAAACAGGGGCGCCGGTGGAGGATTCACTCTGTGGAAAATGGAACTGATGGTGGTTATTGACCGTGTCCTCCAGATCCTCATTGCTGCTGAGAAAAACGTCTTTAACTACCAAGTGGTCGGTTTCCTCGCCCCTCATCTTGTCCTGCTGATTCAGTCTTTAGATTTGTTTTCATATGGCTTTAAAAGAAATGAAAAGCACATTAGGTGCTTTAGGTGTTCGTTTTTTTTTCCACGCCGCATACTAATCTACATTCTTCTTACCAATCACGCCCACGTTTATTTCAGGAAATCATCCAAAGATAAAAACAGAGAACTGCCTCTGGTATTCCACTGCTTGTTTTAATTTAATTTTTTGACCAGTGTTGAAGAGGGCAAGCCACAAAGAGAAAAAGCGAAATCTCCCCCCTCGCCCAGGACCATTTCACAGACAAAAATGAACCGGTATTGATTGTAATCCCTGTATAAATACAGAGCACATGCAGCTGCAGAAATCCCATTATTCAGACAGAATTAACTGTGAAACAAGAGCACCTGCTTAAGGTCCACACATCACCAATCAGTGCGTTCACTGAGCAGATTAGAGGAGGATATGTTATCTGAGCTCATCATACATTACGTCGCAATTAAACTGAAAGTGGAATTCCCAGTCCACACCTTCAGCCCGACAGATTGTAATTGATTTCTGGTGAAACCTGATCATCAGGGTTGTACTTTATGCGACAGTAACTCGGCTCTTATTAAATTCCGTAAATTCCAGAGGAGCTGGTAGGACAGAGAGCCGGTGTCAGGTATAAAAACTGTCACGTTGTTTTTCAAAAACTAGTCTTTTGAAACAGCAGCAGTAATACTGTCTTGTCTGTGGTAGCTGACACACACGTTATCATTCTAGGACGTTGCAGTCTGGTTATGTTTTACTTCCTTTAAAGTGTGATATTTTTCTACAAACAAACACTCAGTCATAAAGCGCCGCGTGATGCGTGAATCCTTTCCGTGTGAATTCCCCATTAAAAGCGCTGACCTGTTTTCCATGCCACCTCAACCCCAAATGTGCTGGAGCATGTGTCATACCCGACATTACAGTATCTGTCAGAATATTATGTAGCTGCACGCATGCTTCTGCTGCATGCAGTGGCTTGTCACAAATTCACAACTTACAGACATACAAGTTAAATTAATTACAAGTTGCAAATGTTATGTAGTTAAGCGAGATCAATCATCCACTAATCAGTTTGTGAAGTGCGATTTTATAGGAGAATCTCAAATGAAACATAATCAATTCCCTGTCAAAATAAAAGCAGAGAAAGGAAATAAGTTATGCTGAGTTAATGAGGTTGAAAGTGGCATTGTGTGGGTGTTATGTCATCTGATTGCGCTTATGAGGCGTATTAATTCTGTTCCACTTTATACTAAAGTTCAACACAGTACATATAAGAAAGTGTCAGACACTGTTCCTCTGCCATGAGGCCAGTTAACACTCTGCTGCTCTCACTACCTCTGAACATTGAATATCGATCCTTCTTCTGTTTATAAGATTGGGGAAACCTGCAGTCAGCTGAGACTGAAGAAATCACTTGGATGAGTGACGAAACGTTTCTCCTACAAAAAAGCTACGTCCAGATGAACAGAATCAACTTTTGGAGATCGATCCTTCTATCACTCTTTACATTATCATTTTTTAATCTTTTTTGCCTCCTGCTTTGTCTTTAGCAGTACACTTCAGGCAGTGCTGCTGCCTGGAGTTATAATTAAAAGGCAATTGAAATAAGCTGGCAGACAAATAATGACTCAATGGGTACAGAGGAAGATACTGCACAACGTATATATCGCATGTTGAGGACACACAGTGTTTAAGATTCTACACATATTTAAAGTCATAATTATTCATAGAGCCATAGGCCAAATTATTCCATCATCCAATGGTGCATTTATTTATTTGCGGTTTTCTTTTTGGGGAGTTTGGATGTGGGTATTGCCTGAAATTGTAATTAGTCATGACAGAAATGATTAAAATAATACAGAAAGAAAGCCTCATTTGTATGCACATCAAATGAAGCACAGTCTCTGTGTTTACCTACTCAATCACTCAGGTGTCATTAAACAGTACTACCACCATGTGGTCACAACATATTAATACATGAGTTAAAGAAAAAAAACAAGACAGACATGAAGCTTAAAAAAAACAAAACAAACAAAACTTTTTTAAATATTAAAATTTATTTCCACGCTGCAACCGATCTTAATCACTTAAAAATTGTTCACAAGAGAATCAGCAGGAATGAAACGGCGTATTTACAGAAGAAGAAATTTACAGTCACATTTCAAAATATAATATTACAATTAGAGGGATAACACTTACAGCTCATCTGGTTTCTAGGGGATTATTTAGTCAATGGGACTGAAAACCGATTTCTGTACTCGATTTAAGCTCTTTCTTGTGAGACAGAAGGAAAGTCAATTCAACTCACAAAATAAAAAGATTTTTCAGTGCAATTACCTGAGTCCCACTGACTTTACCTTTGCTAACAACTTCTACCTCATGTATCCCAGTAAGAGCAGCAAATTTATTTAACAGATACTTGTGATAGAGTAGTTCAGGAGCAAATGTTTACCCAACCTTTTTAATGAGGGATAGCCAACATTTATCAGGTAGTGATTTCTCAGTCACTGCATACAGTTCAGGATTAATTACAGGCACTGATAATACCTCTGTATATGGAGTCAGTCGTCTACAACAGCAAGATAACAGAGGTATCAGATGGAAAGAGTTCAAAAACTTTCAGTGGATAAGACACCACAGAAAAATCAGAGAAAAAAATAAATAAATAGTCGTAGCATTTTTACACATTTAACAGACTGAATGTTCTTTTCAAATGCTTAACTGCAGCACATGTGCAGTTTACAAGTACTAAAACAGCAGAGATAAACAGTAATGTACAAGAAACTGCCACACAATTTGGTTGGAAAAACATGCACATATACACACTTGAAAAAGAAATGCTTTCACAAGACTGTAACTCATACCGTATTACATGACTTGGGAATTACAAGGTGCTTGAGTCTATCAAGATGAATGATTTACAATCACTGACTGTAAATCAGAATGTTTCATAAAAGCACTTGCTGCCAGAGCAGTGCTTCAGCTGTGCAAGTGTCGTACAACTATCGAAGACGGGCAGAGAATTACGGTCAGTGGATTACCATAACATCTAAAAATAACGGGAAGTACAAAGTAAAAGACCAAGAGATGCTTTATAAAAAAGCATCAACCAGAGGATTGAGAAACCGAGCTGATGGCCGACTATAATCAGAAAAAGCTGTTGAGTTGGAAATGTGAACAAATCTTCATTATTACCTGTTCTTAAATGGTTATCCTGCTCAGAGGAGTTCTTTCTTAAAAACCTGTTGCAATGTGCTACCATGCACATTCAAAAATGATCACAATCTAACATTTATTAAGTGTTTTGCCACACGCAGAATCAATGTGCGGGCAAATGCGATAAATAATAGATTTGCTGCTAGCTAGCTAGCATATTTTTCCGTCTGTTTTTTAAATTTCAAATATATTTTAATGTTTAAGTAGTTTCATAATTCAGCTGTCTTACAGAAAGACAGGGCAGGATATGTTTTCTGGTCACCGTGAAAAGTATCAGCTAAACTAGCTAAAAGCTAACTAGCCTAGCAGGTACTAGCCTTTTAAGCTAGGAAAGTTAACTTTATTTTATGTTGTTCAGATTTATACAATTATAGATTTATATAGTTATTTAAAAATATTACATTACACTTTGAATTATTATGGGTTTTGAAATGTCTTTCGCTGTTATGTCTAATGACAAAGTAGCCTTTTTCAAAGGTAATGTTTCAGCAGATAGTACTCTCTGCTTTTTAAGGCAATATGTAATGTAGGAATAGTGCTATTCAGCTATGATACCTGCAGTTTGTTAGAGATACAACATTGTCACTTTATTTTACTTATTTTTTTAAAAGCTTAATCCTGACTAAGCCTGGGTAAATTTAAACTGTATAAGAACCGTGTTAAAGGAGCATGGTGTATGCCTTATTTTGAGGCCTCTACTTTAATCTGATGGGCTTGGCAGTAACAGCTCAATATTAAGACCATATGCAGCTTCAGTTGGTCCTTGGTAACTGAGAACACATGCATACATAAAGAGACCAGCACAACAATGCCAGAAAGACACAATAAACCACCCATCACGTGAACAAAAAGACAGTTATTGCTGGAGTTTAAATATTTCCGTGTCTTGTCTTGGGACACAGACGTTTTCAGCAGTCTTGGTTTTGATGAAGAAAAATTGGTGCAATGAAGCAAATAATTTAATCTGTTTTCCTTTTTCTTAGTAGCTCTGCACAAAAAATGAATAATATGCATAGACAGTATCCATGTTGTCTTGCGTTGAACTGACAGGGAATGTTGAATACACCACAAACTCCTGGATCAATAAATCCATACTTTTCTTTTCACTCTATTACAGTCACAGCTATGAAATGAGCTGGCCACTGCAGCAGTTCTATGATTATAGGAGCTTGAGAGGTTCACGGATGATGTTTTGACCTAAAATGTCAGTAATGCTACTCAGCTGGAAAGAATGATTTCCCTGAAACTATTCCAAGTGAAGCATCAGGGATGTTTTAAGGTTATTGTGGGCCTATCCTGCCATACCTATTGATTTGGGACCCTCTCTGGGTTTCCCAGTCAGTAATTTCTCAAGTCGAAGATGTTATAGAAACTTTGCAAATAATTCATGTTGACTGACTGATGGCCAGTGAGCAATCCTGTGTCATTAAATCCAGCAGTCATTAAAATCCATCCTCCAGAGATGCTTTGGCTTCCCAAATCTTCACAGTTCGGTCACTGTCGAAAACACAAAGGTAAAGTTTATGATAATAATCAAAATTTGTAATTTTAACATGGCAGGATCGTAGTTCAACACTACTGACTAGTGTTCAACTATGTTAGGAGACTTACTCAGAGGCAGTGAACAGTTGGCTGCTGTTAGTAGCCAGGCCGTTGATTGGACTGTCGTGTCCTTGGACCTCACCGAGGGGTGCAAGCGAGTCAGTGTGCCAAAGGCGCAACAGCCCTCCTCTGCATCCACTGAGCAGAACCGGGGAGCCTGGCACCACGCCCAGAGCACTAACCCAGTCTGCCTTGGCATTGACCGACTAGTAGATGCAATAACAGCCAACAGTTAGTGTAGAGTTTATCAGATTTACAAGTTTAAGTCACTGATATAAACTTTTTAATCTTGGGAAAAATCTTTGATGCACAATACCTGTAACAGTTTCTTACTGGCCAAGTCCCACTTTTTAATATAATAGTCTCTGGAGCTGCTGTAGAAAAAGTCTCCATGCACAGTGAGAGACTCCACGCTGTCCTGATGGACGGGGTCAAACGTATGGCAGGAGGTGATGCTACCCTGAGCGCCCTCTGTCACCTCAAACATCTGAAAAACAAGCACATTTGTTCTTTATATATATGGTGGTTATCATAAAGTTTGACGACTCTGTTCATTGCTCCCTGGAAGTATAGTTAGGGCTGGATCAGGTGATCCTCAATCCTCCCTTAGTTATGCTGTTGGTTATGCAACCCTCACTACCCTGGCAAGCAAAATATTACCCCATTGAAACAGGCAATTCCGGACAGTTGGTAGTACTGCAGGAAATCTAACAGATTAACACTTTTGTCCCCCCCCGCAGTTTTAAATCCCTGAAAGTGGGGACGTCTCTCCCAGAGCTCCAGTTCGGTGACACCATGTGCATCTTGTAGAGCAGTGGTCCCCCCCACACACAAACACATCCTCCAACCTCACACAAACTTCAATTTTTTTGTAAACATCCATCCATCCATCTTCATCCGCTTTGTCCGGGGTCGGGTCGCGGGGGCAGCAGCCTAAGCAAAGAGGCCCAGACCTCCCTCTCCCCAGCCACCTCCTCCATCTTATCCGGGGGAACACCAAGGCGTTCCCAGGCCAGCCGAGAGATATAATCTCTCCAGCGTGTCCTGGGTCTGCCCCGGGGCCTCCTCCCGGTGGGACATGCCTGGAACACCTCACTCAGGAGGCGCCCAGGGGGCATCCTTGTCAGATGCCCGAACCACCTCAGCTGGCTCCTTTCGATGTGGAGCAGCAGCTGCTCTACTCTGAGCCCCTCCCGGATGGCCGAACTTCTCACCCTATCTCTAATTTGTTTAAACAATTAAACAAATTAAAATAAACTACTACCTCTTTTAAATAACAGAAAAACAAACCATCTTTATGGTGTAATTATTTTACGTTTAGGTTTTTTTTTAATTGTGTAAGAATATTCAACATTGGTATCAATACATTTTTCAAAAAAACACCTCTCTGTGCAGAATGGGTTTAAAAACATTCTGTGGCAGGATCAGCCTGATATTATTCACATACAACTGTAACTTTACTGTTTAAAGAGCTAACATCTTCAAATTTTCAGGAGTAGTTATTCATTATAAGAAGTGTTTGTGAAATAAAAATCAAGAACGTGGGATATTGTTTGTCCGTGATTTGGACAGCCTAGCGCGACGCAGGGGGAAGCAAATTCTGGCGGGGATGCCTACCTTAGCACCACCGTTGTGCAGGTGAAGGCAAGATATCATCATAGTTTTTAGACTTTGTCTTTACTTTACAATATAAAGAGCCTTGAAGGAACTGTTGTAATTTGGTTTTATTTAAAAACAGAATATAATTCAACTGATTTGAGTTGAAAATCCTATTCAGACTATATATCTCTATATATATATATATATCTCTATATATATATATATATCTCTATATATATATATATATATATCTCTATATATCTCTATATATATATATATATATATATCTCTATATATATATATATATATATATATATATATATATATATCTCTATATATATATATATATATATATCTCTATATATATATATATATATATATCTCTATATATATATATATATATATATATATATATATATATATATATATATATATATATATATATATATATATATATATATATATATATATATATATATATATATAGGACGCTGCTACAACACATATATGGCTACATTTTTGTGTAGCTTCCTACTTTAATATGATGGTCTTTGGAGCCGGTGAGCACCAGGTCCTGCCCGCTGCCCAACTTTTCGACTGTCAGACACATAACAGGCCCCAGATGGCCGGTCAGCTTCCCCGTAGATGCAAATCTAAAGAAAGGAGTCAAATTAAGAAATCATTACCAAAATAAATACCTCCTATGAAACTGCTTATAGCTAAAACTCCTATCGATGTTACTGTAACTCACTTGCGGAGGTCCCACATGCGGACAGCATTGCCAGCAGCAGCATACAGGAAAGAGCCAGTGTGGTTGAGAGTAATCTGATTGATCTGACTCTCTCCAGGTGGGATGGATAAACTCCGAGCAGAAGAACAGGTGTCTCCTGAGCCCACCTGTCCCGACGACCTTACACGTATAACAAAAATGCAAAACAATAAGATGGTGATAAAACGTAATGACAGATGCTGGACGGAGGGGCGCGTGAACTTACGTGAGTGTGCGGATACACTTGGCAGAGTCTCGTATGTCCCAAACTTTGATGTAAGCAGTGGAAACGGTGAAGACAAGGCTGGAAGTGTACCTATAATAACAGCAACAAGTAAGTAATCTATCCAAAGGTTAAATACAAAAACCAACGTTACTAGTGATTCTAGTATTCTGGTACCTGACTGAGACGACACTGCTGGGATGATCAGCCAAAGACATGATCTCCTGACCTGTCACCAAGTTCCAGACCTTACATGTCCGGTCTAAGAAGACGCACGAGCACAGGTCAGATTAAGAAACAAAAAGGAAAGAAATCATAGAAAACAGTCTTCTCGTGGTGGCCGTTTGAAAGCCGGTGCAGTTTTTACCTTTAGACCCTGTAAACAGCAGGTCATCAGTGGCGTCTACACAGAGAACAGGCTTGGTGTGGCCCTCAGCTACATAAACACACTGAAGTTTGCCCCCCCGGCTGTTCTTGGGGCTTGTTACAGGGTTGATGACACCCCTACAAACATGACACAACATTTTAGACTTTCACTAATCAGCTTTCTGCACCAGCAAAGCCTTGTAGTGGCATACTGTAGCTGACAGATTAAAGTGGTTAAAGCAGTGACAGAATGAAAGGGAAAGGAAGTACAGAGTTAACTATTCCCTCTGATTTTAGCTTACATTTGATATTGAATTAAACATATTAAAGAGGCATGAATTACCTGTGGCCTTCAAACGCAGGCGAGTCCTCCAGCCTGAAACAAAATAATAATGGTTATTTAAAACTTAAATAAACACAGTTAAACTTAAAGGGCGTATTAGCATCCTAACATTTGCCTTTTGCAACAGTTTGCTCAGTAAAGCAGTGAAGTTCAGGCTGCTGGGTTCATGTCATTTTTGTAATCACCTAAATTAAATTATGGCTCATCAGGGGTTCATGAATGGCTCTGTTGTAATTATCCAGCTGCGGCCTGACTGACACATGGCTAAAACTACAAACAAACCTGTTCTTCTGATTAAAGGAAGTTCACACTTACAGGGATTTGTAGTCACTGGCTTTGGTTTTAGTTTCCGCTGTGCTAACTGGAGCTGCATGTACAGGTCCTGGGATCTGCGACGCCACGCCTCCTTTCTCGTGCATCTTCCTGCGGCTGAGCGGCGAGCGCTCCAGTTGTTTCCTCTCAGCTCCTGTAGGTGATCTGGATCTGGAACTACAGACGGTAAAGATTTCACAAGGGGTTTTGTTTTTCTGGAGTAATAACACGTAACATTTTAGCAGCAAGATATCACACAAACAGTCTTCAATATTTCAGAATGCTGAATGATGAGCACCGGAAATATCTGGCATTTCAGAAGAGAACTTTGATATTTTTGTGCCCTGCAGAGAAATGTTGCTTTTACCACTTACATGGCAGCTGGCCTGGCAGACAGCGCAGATGGGGAAACAGTTTGCTCACGGTCAGCGGTTTGACCAACCGCTTGACCCTGCATGTCTGCCGGTCCTTCCAGGCGCTCAGCAAGGGGCAGCAGAGGGGCTGAAAAGTCTCCAGTGGGGGATTCACAGGACAAATCTCCACTGCTGGCATAAAGCAATTCCATCTGTGTGGTGGTTCGCCTTCGAGCCTGGGGGACCAGAATAGTTTGGAACACGGACTCACAACTCACTAAGCAGCTAGTAATTATCCTAAATTCAACAAAGTATTGTGGAACTTCTGCTTAACTTTGGATGAAGTAAAAAGGAGGGGAATTGGAAAAATATGGATCAAATATTATAAAGTAAATTCAGTTTTAAATTTAAAAGCATTTTTTAACTGTTAAACGTAAAAAACACGGGGGCTTAAACAGTATGCTGCACATTGCCCGGCAGAGTACAGTACCTTGCTTCTTGGTCTGGATTCACCACACATCTTCATTAAATCTGATGCCAGTGTGCTGAAACGCAGAATTTTCAACCAGTTATTCCCAGTACATGTTAGGCTAGCAGTGTTAGGCAGTACAATGTTTACCAATTTTATGATATTAGCATTTAATTTGCACCTGCACTTTCAGACTCGAGATATGCAGCATCATCCCTATGTTTTGTCTGAGAACGCTCTTCTTCACCAAAGAAGTGGGAAAAAAAGGAAAGAGAAAACACAACTGGCGTCTGGATAGAAAGTGATCCTCTTCCTCCTCACCTCAAATTTATCTCCAGAACTGAAGCCAGGACTCTAATGCACACGCTTGTGCATAAACACGCTCAGCAGATTAGACATCCAGCGCACCCCTCAACATTATGAAAGCTAATTTTAGGCTTTCAAGGGTTCTAAAAATCACACTTTGTCTCTGATAAACAGTTTGATTGCTTTCACACATGTGACAGTTGGCTCATATTACAGCTTGTTCGCTATCTGTATCTGAGTCTGATAATGTTAGAGCCACTTCAACGAAGGTTTCACAAATGCCAGCTAACAGCAGCTAACAGAGGTTAACGGCAGCTAACAGAGGCTCACAGCAGCTAACAACGGCTAACGGCAGCTAACAGAGGCTAACGGCAGCACACAATAACATGCAGGGAAAAGTTGCCTGCTCAACTACGTGAGCTACAATGGTACAAACAAAAACAGGCCTCGTCAATAACTAGTATTTGCTTTGTCTATATCCGGCTTCTGTACAAGCAACAAAGTAGTTAGTGACACAAAGTCGTTAGCATGCAATGAACGTGGGATTTCACAGATCCAGGCATCACTCGTTTAAATCGGAAAGACGGCAAGGGGCGAAAATGCTCATCAAAAGGGGACTTCTGCGATCATGATGCATGAAATCATGAATTACTTTTTTCTTCTTCTAACTGTGAACCTATAAAGTGCTTTTGAATTGATAACCTGTGCAGGTGTATATATTTACCTGCCCTCTGTGGCTGGACTGGGGGTGGATTCATCACTACTGCTGTCATTTCCGTTCTCTGCAATAATGACAGACACAAATAAAGACACATTTGAAAAAGGGAAAAACAAAGAAAAATGTGTCTTTGTGAGTGTGGAAAGCATGTGTGACTTCCTTGATGGCACATTTTAGATGTCAGGGACTGTTCAGAATGTTGCTGCAGCGGTTCATAAACGAGGTCGGGGGGTCGTTTAGTGTAGTTTTAGATAAAGGGTGATCTGGGAGAGAAGGAAATGGAGGAAAACGCAAGAGAAGACAAACACAGAAAGGCTGACACGCAAACTGCTGCTTCCACATAATCGCAGCTCATCCTCATGAAGTGGGACTGGCTAGCAGGTGGGGTGACACGTCATGCATATTACTGGCACAGTTACGACAGCCGGGTTAGTTTTTATCAGGACTGCGATGCACGTGATGCACACGGCAAGATTCCATCATTTTTTTCAAATGTAGATTTTTTTCTTTCTAATTTGGAAACTAATTGCACAAAAAAAAAAATCAGACTGAAAACAGTTCACAGTTTGGGAGCAACATTTAATGGAAATCGTGTAGTGTGCACGTGCTTTGCTCTCTCACGCACTAACGTACTGCTGTGTATTTTTGTCACTCACCTGGAGACAGGTAACCTAACTCTGAGCTCACAGCAACACCACAGAAAGAAACAAACAGAAATCAAAAATCAAAACCCAAAGATGAGGAAAAAGGCTACTCGTTATTTTACTGGCTTCAGTGACAATTTGATGTGTCATAGTGACAAATTCTTCACATCTCTTTTGGACAAGCTGAGGAAGCCGGTAAAGTAAAAAAGTAGCCACACACGGTTAAAAAGATGACTGAAAAAGGTGATTGCGCCCGACGGGCTCGGACCCGAGTCGATCTGTCGGCGCCCGCTACCTTGCAAAGCGCTGCCCAGCAAGGCGTCCAGCTCCGGGTTGATCTCAGCTTTCTCCTTGAGCATGTGGAAGAGCAACTGGTTCTGCGTGGCGCTGTTGATCTCCGTCTGCTTCAGCCTGCCCTCCATCACCTTCAGCTGGGAGTCCTTTTGAGCCGCCTGCAGACCCTGAGTCCCGGCACAGCAGAGAGATTATCACAGAGCTCTTTTTAATTGTTTGTATTCGTATAACGGAGGTCGACCTCCGCATCTGTTCAGCGCAGGAAACAAACATAATAAAGGCTCGGCCTCTTTCAGTTTAGTGTGAAGTAGTAATTACTTCCGCTTCTTCGTTTGTGCTCTCAGTCTTCCTCCTTTTGCCGCTGGGCTGACTGCATTTCCTCACTGGACCAATTAGGTTTCGCCAAATCTAATCTTATCTAATCTAATGGAGACTTAATTCAATCATGTTGTTCCATTAAAGGTCTCATTAGATTCAATCTCATAAAGGAGCCATGGTTACGAAGAAAACGGGCTCGAGATAAACAGGCAAGCTGCAAACGAGTTACCACGACGACTGCAAATAATCGCTATGCAATTAAATTCATAAAGCACTTCTACTTAGAGAAAGGTTGGTATCATAAAAAATAAACATTGTGATATTTTGTAATATTTATTTGACATGTCTGGTGTGAGTCATGTGTTGGTACCTTATTAATGGCCATAGTCATGAAATGGTCAAGTAGGAAGCGGGACTCAGATAGGTTACAGGAACTGATGACAGCAGCAGCATCCACGGTGTCTCCTTCCTCCTGCAGCCCACAGCGATGACACATTTCATAAAACATTGCTGCGAGAAACTTGACAACTTATTTCCACACAGTGTGATTTGATTTAAAATGAGGACAGCAACCTTCTTCCATAGCTAACACCAGCTATCAGCACTGCTAACACAAACAAGTTTTATAAACAGCAATTCTGTGAGAGATTTCCTGATGTGCTTGGGATCATCATCCCGTTCTATGACCCAGTTGGCCTCACTTCTGACTTTAAAGCACTTTGGTATACAGAGGAGTTCATGGTCGACTCAATGGCCACAAGGTGCCCGGGTCCTGAGCTGCAAATCAAGCCCAAATCATTACTCTGCCACCAAAAGTGCTTGGTCTGGTTTTCTCCAAATGTGAAGCTGTGCTTTACAGCGAAATATCTCCACTTTGGTCTCGTCTGCGTCTAAAGGACACTGTTCCGGAAGTCTTGCAGTTTGTTCAGATGCAAAATCTGCAGCAACTCTCTGGTGTAGGTCTTTATTGAGGATTGCATAGTCTGAATTTGGGGATAATTTTCTGGAACGTCTACTCCTGGCAATATTGGGGGGGCACTGTGTTAAAACACAGCGGACATTCCCAGACCTCCAAATTGCCAAAACATCTGCTTTTATAGAGGTGCATTGAAGTGCATTTGATTAGAGTTGTACTTCTTTTTTAACAGGACAATTAAAACAGAAAAACATCTCAAACTGCCTGGATTATGAGAGCAAACATTGTTAGCTGCTATAAAACTTTCACCCACGGCTGGGATGCAATTTAATGAATCACTAGTCTGACACTAACCATCAGTTAGCAACCCAATTCTAAGCCTGCAGAGATTTCCAGCAACGCACATTTCAACCAACACAGCATTACATACCACCGCTCTCAGTGCTATCTCATTAGTGACCCCAGGCTTACTATTGATAAATAATTGCACAGTTTAACCCAAGCGGCAGCAAATCAGAGGTTTTCAGGATCCGCGGCTCTCTAATTCCTAAATTGCACACTTTAAACTCAACAATTTGTGCAGCAGCTTAAAGAGCATCGTGAGTGGCTGATGGCATGAATGTGAGGTACAAAACTCAGAGTGTAAACGTTATACGTGCAAACGTTATACGTGCAAACAAAAAGTTACATGTATACACGGCTGATCAGCTGCCACCATTAGGCTGCTTTGGCTGCATTAATGGGCTGTGCTGCCGGTGGGTTGTTGTTTTATTGAGTCATTGTTGTTTTGACAAATAGGCGCCTGATGCTTGTTTGTCAAAGTGGGGCCCAAAATGCTCTGGGACTGTCAGCGGTGCAGAACTGCAATTATTTCCCAAATTGATTGCCCAAGGGTGACAGCCCCATGCAAGCCCATTCTCGCTAATGAGGCAGCGATGATAGTGTTTGCATCATTATGAGCTGCGTGCGAGTGTGCGAACATCATACTGCCCTTCTTTTATGAAGCATTACAAACAGACTCGAATAAACACTGGGATCACGCGCGGCCGATTGCTGCTGTTCTCTCACCTTAGCCTCCTCCATCTGCATGATGTTGGCCTGGCAGTCGGCGATGCTGTCGTTGATGTAGTCGATGTTGGCGCTCAGGGACTCCAGCTCCTCGTTCAGAGATGCCAGGGAGCGGTCGGCGTCCGCGCCGTCTACTGCCGTTTTTTCTCTTTTCCTAGACACTCGCTCACGTCGTCTAGTCAGCTCCTCACGTTGCTGGAGAAAAGGCGAGAACAGAGGTTAGAAGGAAAGGAGGACAAAGAAGCATTTTAAAAGCATTTTAGTTGGTGCAACTACACACAAACATCTCTCTCTCTGCAGTAATTGGGCTCTAAAGTAGGAGAGTAGCAGTAAAACTCCTGTAGTATTCATCAGTGACAACAGAAACAGCATGACAGCTGGGGTGGAAGTGGGTTGCAAAGCAGCTTGCAGATGGGCAACAACTGTGTGCAGGCTAAAGCAGCTTAAGTAGTGGGGCCTATGTGAGTTCAGCAAACTGGATATTATCACAATACTTCTCAATACTTCATGTTATTGCGATTTTTACCATTTTGCATTTGCTGAGCATTGAAAAAAAACTGTAATAGTGTATCGACCAGCTGATGTGGGCTCACGACCACCGTTAAACATTACCTTCAGTAGTCGGTTCATATCTGTCTCCATGTTAGAGATGGTCATCCTCTGCATGATGATGTCATTGATGCGTCTCTCCAGTGACTGCCACTTGGCTCTGGCTGATCTGTTGAGGTAGATACTTCCCATCCGCACTGGGGAACTCCTAAAGAAGAAGGCATTCTTTCAGACGTCTCACTCAGCTGACATGCACACTCACGCTGTAAATGCGCTAACACGGTTTACCTGGCTCCGTTGGAAGAGCTTGCACTAGAGGACTGCAGCCGTCCTGGGACTGCTCTATGAGAGGGTTCCTGAGGAGGTTCAGGTAGGCTCACTTTCCTGCTCACCTTTCCGGACACGGGCCTCACCTGGCGCCTAAGAGCGGTCACCTGAGACAGAGAACAGGTATAACAAAGCCACATGTAACATAGTCATCATTGCCTCCCTCAACTGCGTTTTACCTCTTCATTCTTCCGACGGAGGATCAGCTCCTGCTGTCTCTTCTGGGCCTCGAGCTGCCTCACCTGGTGCTGTGAGACAAGATTGATTTTAGTTTTGTCTTTATGATCCAAAAGCAACTTTATAAGACATGAGTGTTTCTGTGCCTCTTACCTCAGCTCTGCGCTGGTCTTTTTTCAGCGAGGCTATCTCTCTGTTCCTCCTGCACTCTGTGGCCCTGTTCCTCTCCTGCTGCTCCTTCATCTGGCGCATCAGTGCCACCTGGTGGACAAGCATAACACAGCAAGTGTAGCAGCGCAGCTACAAGACAAGTGTGAAAAGTGCTGCTTATCCCAAAATGAAAAGAAGGAGCTTTACTTTGGTTTTCTTCATCTCGGTCACATCCAGCTGGAGTTTCTTGAGCTGCTTCTCGTACTGCGACTGGTTCTTCAGCAGGCGTGCGTGCTCCTTTTGGGCAGACTGGAGCTTCTGCAGCTCTTTGTTCATGGAGGTCAGCTTCCTCTCGTACTCAGCTTTGATCCGTTTGGCCTTTTCCTCCGTACCGGACTCCACTGAACCTGTGGATGGAGTAGGTTTCATTTCCTTTGCTCTTTAATCCTCTTTGAACAGGCAGATCCTAATTTCTCCATCTTACCCATGTTGTGCAGCACTTTGTCCCTCTCCAGCTGCGTGTCTCTGATCTTGTTCTGCAGCATCATCAGCTTCTGTTCATACTGCTGTTTGAGAGTGTGCAGACGCCGCTGGCTGTTCTCCAACTCATCGATCAGCTTCTGCTTGATGGCGATCTCACAGGTGATGTTGGCCAGGTCGGCTTGAACGTTTTCTGCACACCCCCAAAAAGAAACATGAAGTTCAGAGTGCAGTTTCTTTACAATCTGTGCACAGTTTTGTCTGGGGAAACAAAGATGAGCTCTTATTTTGATACTTCCTTCCATCTGGATAGCTGTACCTTTCTCATCCAGTTCTTCAGAGTCAGACTCCTCGGATGTCTCATCTCCCGCCATCTCAAAGTCCTCTTCTTCTCCATCAGCATCCTCGCCCTCTTCATGGTCGCTGCCCTCCTGGTAAAATGGTAACAAACGCTGAGTAATATGTGACATTTACATATTATATTTACAGTTTAAGTTATTTAATCCAGCAACCTACCACCTCTGCCTCCTCGTTTCCTCTTTCCTGATCGTTGTCCGGCAGCTCCTCTTTGACAACACTAAAGGAGGGAAAGAGTGTTAGCTCTCTGTCTAAGAAGGAAATGCTACAGTCCCATGAGTCAAATTCGGACTAACAGGAAGTTAAATCACAACAAATACAGATGAATGACACATGCAAATGATTATAGGCTTGATTAATGAATGATTTCATTGTGATTTCACAAACATGGAGGACACAGTGGGAGAGACGAAGAGATTAAACGATCAGTAACTACCATCCACATTACATTAGGAGCCGCCGCACACTGCAAAGATCTGCTGACCAAATGCCACACGCTACAGCAAAGTGTGTGATATTTATCAACTCCAGCTCCAAATTTAATATGTTTTCAATGGTTTTGGTATCACAAAACGTGATCTGATCAACACCCTGCAGTGTGCAGTGAAAGGGAAAAAGAGGGCGAGGAAAGAGCTGGTTAAATTCCCTGCTCCCTTTGCAGGACCGTGAACCGCCTGTAGGTGCAGAAAAAGTTAGTCGCTCGGGAATTTGGAAAAGAAGGAAGACTTGGGTCGACAATCAGCTAAAATCACTTCAAGGGAAGGGCACAAATTCCATTGCCAGTTTCAGATTGAGTATTTGAACCCCATTTGTTGATGGGAGGCGGCAAACCTGGCGTCCTCAAGCTCATGATGGTGATTCTCTTCGTACTGCCTCAGTCTTCGGTAAGAAGGATGGAGGTGGGGAGGGTGAGGACGGCGGAGGTAAAGAGAGCAGACAGGCCACAGAATTTGGGGGAAAACGAAGGATGTTTATAAGAGAGAGACAGAGAGAGAGGGCGAGAGAGATCAGCAAGAGGTGAGTGACAAAAAACCCCCAAAACAGCAGCTCAAATGATGGATTTTGGTTATGGAGACGTAAAGAAAGGCAGATTTCATGTGAGAAAACCTGATTTAAAGAAAATAAACAGTTCTTTGTAACTTGCAGATCCCAAGCATGTATAGAAATAAAAATATACAAGACACATGCAGCAAAGGGATAAGCGATCAATGGCCTCCAGCGTGTTGGAGAAGTGGCGACTGAATGCAGCACACATTCCATTAAAGAAACAACAGGGTGTAAACTGCTAATGTAGGGAATCAGCAGATAATTACAACACGCCAAGAGGCGACACTCTGGCTGCACATTAACAGCTCTCCAATTTCTACTTCCTGGCAAAGCGGCTGTTATTCTTACGCACTTCCAGGAACGGACTAGAGCTTCACAACTGTGTGCCAACTTGAACATGTACCTCTTTTTCTTCTTTTTCTCCTTCTTCTTGAGTTTCTCCAGGTCTTTCTTGGCCATCTCGATGACGTCCCTGGCCTCCTTCCCTGGAGCGAGGAGGGCGGGGCCGCCGTACAGCGAGGAACGAGTGGAGGCCCGGGACAGGTTCTTCCTGAGGTTCTCGCTCACGGCCTCGCTCTCCAGAAGTTTGGCTCTGAGGAACGAGTTACATTACACAAACGTTACTGTTGCTAAACACTTGCAGCACATTTTAATGTGAAGTTATACTGTTGTTGCAGACACGTTCCTGTGATCTGGCTAAGGCTAAAATCTGGTCTCCTTTCGTACCTGAGCTCCTCGATTTCTTTGATGTAGTTCTGAATCATGTTGCCGATTTCTTCGTTACCTTCACCTACAATTAAAGGAAGTTAGGACTTTAAATGATATAAAACTATGTTAATTATAAAACTAATAGCTTAAAATAATTTCAGAAACATGCTTTAGTGGTTATTTTATCTGACATACTGGTTTAAAACATAAACTGTATATAAAAGACCGACATATCAGTAAGGGGATAGTGATTTGGGTTCCAAAAAAGAAGTCTATAAGCCTAATTATCCATAATAAGCATCATCGTCTGGGTCCGATTAAGCAGAGACACCCTCCTTCACTCCGCCCCCTCCTCAAGCTCTTCCTGGTTGTCACTGAGATTCTTCCAATCCTTCTGGGTCTCTTCTCTGTGGGATATGGCCAAAACACCTCACCTAGCAAGCGCTCAGGAGACGTCCTAATCAGATGCCTGAACCACCTCAACTGGTAGCAGCTCTACTCTGACTACTGGTTACTTTGAAACTCACATATTACAACTGTACGTCCTGGGTTTGTCAATCAGATCATCCAGTTAGGCTAGGACAGGGTTAGGGTGGAAAACCAACATGGCAGTAGGCACGATGCTCAGCTCAGAATAGACAGTGAGTGATTTATGAAGAAACACTTCAGAACTGATGACATCTTATCTTAGCACGTGTTAGCTTACTCACGTAAAACTGCAAGGGTGGACAAAAACCTGCCAACATGCTAGCGTTATAGCATGCTAACATTAGCATTTAGCCCAAGGCCCTGCTGTGTATATGGCCATACATAGTAAACGGACTGGTTCTTATGATGACGTCTCACTGTGAACCAACCAACCACTTTTTAAATACTAAAATCCCAGTTCTACAAAGATTAGAACTATATAAAAAATATGATACAGCATATACACTATCAGCAAAACCAGCTGTGTCATGAGGCTGTGTAAGACATATGTTGTATGAGCTTTTTTGAAAATGTCCTACCTGCTTTGGCGAGAGCCTGGTTTGCCTGGTCACTGAGGATCTGAGTGAGTCGGGCTCTCTGGGCATCAATGGTCTCCTGCATGGCCTTCACTCTCACTCTCAGGTTGTTATTCTCCGTCTGCAACATGGAGTTTTCATGGACCAGGTCGTTCATGCCCTCCATGCCGTCCTCACCCACCATACGCTTTCCCTAAACAATCGACAAAAGGGCCAAATATTGCTCTGCTCATGTCCTCTACATGGACTGTATTTGTGAATGCATTCCCGCCTGTGCCACGCTCTTACAGTCTTGTACTCCATCAGCTCCATCTGCAGTCGTGCTATCTCTGTCCTCAGGGCGCTGATCTGCTGGCTGGCCCTATCCTGGTTCACCATCACCTTGTTCTTGATGTTCCGGGCCCGGTTGGCATATTTTAGTGTGTTCAAGGTTTCCATGAAGTCCCTGTCTGACGGGCTGATGCAGGCGATCATCACAGTTTGACTGGAGGATGCAAGAATAACGATCAAGCCCGTTGATTTCTTACGGCTAGTATGGACATTTAAATGCATATCTAATATTTATTTGAAGAGATATCACAGCAGATTCTTCCCCACAAACCTGTTGCCACCTAGTGAGTCCTGTAACAGCCGGGTCAGTTTGGAGTCTCTGTAAGGCACGTGAGTGGAGCGCTTACTCCTGTCTCCAAGAGCACTGATGACATTTCCCAGGGCGAGCTAAGGAAGGACACGGAAGAGGAGAACAAGCATTCAGCCTTAGTTACCTTGCCATCAGTATTCACTATAAATAAGGTTATGGTGGAAGAAATCAACAGTGTAATGCCTATTCTGTCCATCAGGGGTCTCTCCTGCACCACGCACTGGTAAATGCTGGTCTCTTACTTGCTTTTCATCACTGTCCTATTAAATGCAGCTCAAACTAAATTAAGTGGCCAATGACAGCAGCGCAGTGTTTACTGTTTAAAGTTCTCCGTAGAGCTTCCTCACCAGCCCACAGTTGATGGAGATGCCCTCTTTCGCTCTGTCTCCTGTAGCTCCAGTTCTCTTTAATCTCTCAGAACCCGCCAGGTCCACAAAGTGGAACTTGGCCGTCAGAGTCTCAAACTCATCGATCTCTGAGTCGTTAGCCAGACGGTTATCCGTCGCGTTATCCTGGACGAAAAGGGAAAGGAAAGTAAATAAACAGAACTGCGACTGATGCAAACACACCAGTCCTCTGTTGCCTTTCATAACAATACTTACATTGTTGTCAGGGGAGCAGACTCGCACTTGGCACAAGTGGATGGTGAAGATGGCATGGGAGCGTGAACTCTGGACGTTCATCTGGGTGCTGGCGGTGGTGCGAGACAGAGCACCCAGCTTCAGACACTGAATCATCTGTTAGAGGAGAGGTGGAAGAAACAGATGACAAAAAATTGTGTGCTTTCTCATATCATTTCTGAGCTGCACAGAAATCTAAACATAGAGACTGTTCCTAACCACTGTGATCGTTGAAGAGTTCAGTTAAGACACTTTAGCAGCTGAAAGGTAAAAAGACTACAAGAACTTAATGATGACTTCCTCACTGGGAGATGTGAGTCTCTGCTGGAGAGAAATCCTACTCACTGAATGGAAACACTACTGTGCAAAACTCTTGAGCAGCACTCATCTTTTTCTATTTAGCGAGGGAAAAAAAATCTACTTCTATGGATGTTTCTGCCTTTTGTTCAGTTCTTTGTCAGCATGATCCCACGCTGCTTCAATAATGTTGAGGCCCAGGCTCTGGAGATGACTGGTAGTGTTTCACTGTTACTGCATTGGCAGTGTTTGGGATCAGACTCAGGCCAGATGCATCTTCAGGTCCTGTGTCAGGTCTTTATTGGCTTTTTTTCTATTTCTTAACAGGATGACAGCATTCAGATAATGTTCATGTTTTATCCTCCACTTGTCCAGGTTCCTCAAATTTTTTAAAGGACATGCTGCACATGTTTTTGGCTAATAGCTCTTTGGGAATCACCTTGTTGCTGTAAAAATTCTACTTTATGCCTGTTAGACTGTTATCTCTGTGTTTTCCATGTGAGAACTAAATAGGCTGCTAGTAACTAAGCACTGTATGATACAATATGAAAAAATTGCCAGACGATTCTAGAGTTTATCGAGCCATCTGACAGATACATCCATCCATCCATTTGTTTCTGCTCATCCTTTTTCAGGGTCACTCGAGCCTATCCGAGCTGGCTTAGGGCGAAGGCGGGGTACACCCTGGACAGGTCGCCAGTCTGTCGCAGGGCTAACACACAGAGACAGACAACCATTTGCACTCACATGCGCTCCCGCATTCACACCTATGGGCAGTTTTGTGTTTCCAATTAACCTATGCCCCCATAACTGCATGTCTCTGGACTGTTGGAGGAACATGTTTGCACCCATGCAAACACGGGGAGAACATGAAAACTCCACACAGAAAGACCCCAGCCTGATGGTGGAATTGAACTCAGGACCTTCATGCTGTGATTCATGTTTAAAGTCTTAGTAGATTGGTGTTAAATGGCTTGACAAAAACCCCCAAAATATTCCTCTAAAAGTGGTCAGCTCAAGGACTGAACTGAAAAGGGGGAAAAAAATACACATATAGAAGGGCCTGAAGAGCTGTTCCTAAAGATCCCATTAAAAAAAACTACTAAATGTAGGTGAACTATCAAGTAATGAAGGGTGGCTAGAAACTTTTGCACAGTGTAACAAGTGTATTTTTACAGCGTTATGAACGAAATGAGTTGAATCAGCGGTCCCCAACCCCCGGGCCACAGACCGGTACCGGTCCGTGAGTCTTCAGAGTTTTTATCATTAACTCACTTTCCCTGGGTCTTTTCCCGTGCGTTATGAATAAATCTTTTTTTTGGTACCTGTACTGGTTTTATTTTGTTGTATTTATCCGCGACAACTTAAAGGCCGGTCTGTGAAAATATTGTTGGACATAAACTGGTCCGTGGCGCAAAAAAGGTTGGGGACCGCTGAATTAAATTAGGATTACCACCATTGTAACAGGATTTGTGCTGCCGCCATCCGAGTTATTTTGAAAGCTTTGGTCCTGTCGTTTAGCCTAAATCTTCAGAACATGAGTCACTTTCTGAGTGGGTTTTTATCACAATTTAAGACATCACCCTCAAAATGTAAAACTATATTCTACAAAAAAGATCATTAACTTCCAGTTTGCGTAGGCTCATCATCTTGGTCCATTAAAGCTACTTATTGTGACCCCCCTCGCAAAATCCCCCCCAAAAAGCAGTAGTATATTTGAGCCGCTTTTAGCGTTTTTCCAGGTTTTCGAAACTGACCTCGGCTGCAGAGGTGACGGTGCGGGTGGTGACCCCCACCGTGTAGATGCCTCCATTGGCGTCCTCGTGGATTTTGATGTTGGATTTCTGCTTCCTGGCCTCGAGGTCTCGAGTCGTGTCGAACAAATCGAGCACCTCCTCGTTGTAAAGCTAAAAAACAAGAAAGTCATAAATAATTAACAAACAGCCGACAGATTAGACGACGTCGTGCAGAGCGTAAATTATTATGTCACTGTCGGAAGCGCCATTTTTTCTCTTCAGCTGCTGCCTCACCAGCTGTTAGCAGCCACTTGCTGGCAGTTAAAAATAAAGCCGGGCGCGACCTCGGAGACAGGCTAATGACAGTTTAATGGCAGTCAGGTTATCTGCGCACTTTAACAACCTGAACTGATACACCCTATGCCGACCTTTGACCTCTTGCTGTCTGCATGCTCTCGCTATGTCTAACAAACTGACTTTAAGTTATTTCAGTGTTATTTATCAGCTTGCTGATGATGTTCGATGTTACCAACTGAGTTGCTCTGCATTGTTTGTGGATGTGAGTGTGTGTGTTTCTGCACCTCCAGGAACTGTGCATTGATCTTGAATTCAGGAACAGGCCTGCCCTGCTCAGTGGCGGCCTGTCTGCGCTCCTCGATTCCTCTGAACAGGTGGTTCACGGCCCGAGGAATGATGCCCAGCTCGTCCTCTCCGATGTTGACATCGAAGCCAGTTCCCATGGTGTACGTCTTCCCCGAACCCGTCTGGACAGGGAGGAAAAGACAGGGGGATGGGCCGGAGTCATGGTGACACAAAGAGGAATGAGACATTGGGGTTCAAATTCACACGTCACCCCTCTCCTCCCCACCGAAACGCCAGAGAGGCCCCGACAGGAGCGCGTGCGTGTTTGTGCCGACAGATGATCGAGAAAGACAGTTTTATTCTGCACGGCCGCACCTGTGTGATTACCGTGTTTGTGTGCATGCGTGTGAATGAGTGTGTTGGGCCGCTGCCGTGCCCCGTGAAAGGCGCTTTGTCAGAAAAATAACGGGCGAGGGAACAATGTGAGGACAGAATAATGAACACAAAGAGGAGCTCAGAGGAAGGGTAAGAAGAGGGAAGTTTAAAAAGCAGTTGTTCAATGACAGAGTGTCTCTTTGTACATTGAATTTCAATACAAAAACCCTTTAAATCACACTGAATAAAACTAAGCTGTTATTTTTTGCCTCTATAGTCCTCAGTGTGGCTGCACCTTCCTTTCCTCCGTTGCCTGTGAGTAAAGCATTGGTGTCATGCTGAGGCTGTTCCAGGCCTTCACTCATATTCACAAAGGCCAAAACATGGTGTTGTGTCGATAGCAAGGATTAACAATGATCAGAGTGACCGGTGATTTTTACTTTGTTTCCACACTGATGCATTAAATTAATGTTGTTCTTTTTTTGATTTGTGACTACTATGACATTGAGGCTAATTATCTGAACGCACTTTAATGAACACTAAATCACTGTGCAATTAATTCTGTTGGTATCGGAAGTTACCGATATTTGGAAGAACTGGCTAAGAAAAAATTGAGCCTAACACTTCAGACAGTTGAGCTGTTTTGCATTGCACAGGCCTTAATGTTACCATACAATACATACATCATCCACTTTTTTCACAATTATACACTTGCAGAACTATAACCTCTACATAAAACAAAAGGATTTTGCATATCTGTCCATTTCAAAACCAAGGTGGACAAATGACCTTGCTGCTTTCCTCTGTTTCCAGTCTTTTTGCAAAGCAACTGTGGAACTGGCTGCCATAGCTTCAGAGATGAGAGTGGCACCAATCAACTGCTTTCAGGATGCATGTTAGTCTATAATGTTTAAAGCCATAAAATATGTTTTGACTTCTTGGTTTACTTTCCTGCTCTGGCATAATGTGAAGCAGACACTTTCTACTTTGTTTTGATTGGATAACAAACTTCCATATCTATCATTCCCTCTTATTCTAATTTATTAGAGGCAATACAAAGCTGTGGTGATGAGGACATGTTGGAACATATTGGCAGCACAGAGCTGCCGAGGCTCCTTTATTGCCTGCCTACCGATGTGAAAATGAAATCAGCTTCATATCACATGATGCCATAAATCTTTTGTTTCTGGAAGGAGTGCCGCTCCCTTGAGAAAAACTTTGACTGAATGTGAATATGTGACTGAGCTTGTGTATATTCATGCCATACCGGTGTGCTGTTAACATGAGTAAAAAAAGGCAACGCTCCATGCCCTTCTACCAATACGTGTGCAGCAAAAGCCTGCTGACTAACCTGTCCATATGCAAAGATTGTGGCGTTGTAGCCCTCAAGGCAACCCTCGATGAGCCTCTCGGTGCAGTGGGTGTAGATCGTCTCCTGCTGGGTGTCCATATCGAAGACATAATCATAGGTGAAGGCCTTGTCCTTGCCCAGGACCACTTGGGGTTCTCCTGGCATCACATACGTACAGATGTGACAGCCCTCAATCTTCTCTTTGGGCAGCTGAGGACGAATCCTGGCAGACAGAGAGGGAGAAAGAGACCACAGTAGAGGTGAGACGTGGCTCAAGACTTGGGATAGGTTGTGGAGGTCACGTATGGGCAAGTTACCTTTCAGAGCTGGGAGAAGGGCTTTAACTGTTGTTAATGTGACAGTGTTACCCAACCAATGATCATCTCCTATGTCTAACCAAGTGGATTTATTGCTTATAAATAACATTGACTTTATTGGCTTAATGGTGAAAGTGCAGCTAAGCTGAAGACAGAAACAGTTTTCACTGAGCATGTCTTTTTATGCATGTGGAAACCAGTGTCAGCATGCTGCCCGTGCACCGTACAGTGCCCGCACTGTTCAGGAGTGAGGGAGAGCGAGCGAGCTCTGGGTAAACAGTCCCACCCATAGATTTCATTAAGGAATTGCTCTGTTTACCTTCCTTCAAATAAAAACACTTCCCCGTTACATCATTTCCTCCTCCGCTTTTTATCACTGCACTAACAGTCGACCTGAAGAGGAAGTGGAAATGCTGAAGGGAAATATTTGGACAGGGAATTAAAATGGTGAAAACTGTTTATAGCAAACCCTGGATGAAAATAGGAATAGAAAACAGTTCTATTAGTATCAATACTGCAATACTCGTAGAAATAAATGGTAAATTATAATGATGGGCATGTGAAGGAAAACCTCACAGTTAGCAGGAAGTAAATGGATTCCTTCAAAGGCCACAGTCAAACCCCAGAAAGGTTAGAATAACAGTGAAAAAACAGACTCTCAGAATAGAAAAGTGTCAGTACTGTTGGTGTCCTCTGGTGCTCATTAACTCTCAGTGTATGTGTGAGGATGTGGCACTTTGCATGAAGTCTGTACTATATCACATTAGTCACAGCAAGAGTCTACAGAAAAAAAGCAAAAGGCTTAGAAGGAAAGGAAAAGAAGGATGTCGGTGAAGCTACAGTAGCAAAGGTCCACAGAGGTGTCATTGTGCGTGCGTGACATCAGATCCCAGCTATTTAGCAGGCTCCCTCTCTGGGATTACAGCACTGATGAAAGCAGGACAGAGGCAGACAGTCCTACCTGCAGTAACTGTATTCCCGTAAGAGTATTATAACTGTCAGCTCTGTGTTGTGAAGAGAAGTCCCAAAAAGTTCAGCTTTCCTAGCAGGATTTTCCTGACATTCACTCAATTGCATGCTACAGCAAAAGGCACAGAGAACTTACAAAGCATCAGATCTCATACAAAAACAATTTCCACAGCATTGGATGGAACACAGTGAAGACAGTCATCAAAAATCAGAGACATGTCCAGTTGTACACTGGTCCCTCGCTTTAACGTGGCCTTGCTGTTTCACAGATTTTTTTGTGCAATTTTGCATGCTTTTTTTGTGTTCTGCGTCCTGATTGGCTGTAGACCATCGTCAATCAATCTCCTCTGTGCCGTGTCTCCTGTCCAGTACAGAATGCGTTCAGCTTGTTATATTTACATAAATCTTTGATCGCTAGCAGTGTGACTCTGAAATGTATGAACTGTATGTTTCTAAGTTTTCTCCCCAACAAACACAACAATGTTGACGAAACGTAGGCAGTTGCGGTAGCACCCGGAAGGCAGAGGAAGATGCTAACCATCGCACAAAACGTTGAACTTCTGGACATGCTAAAGGAAGGTAGAAGTTACTGTATTTTTTGGACCAAGTGTTTAAACAAGAAAGAAAAGTGTGAAAATGTTCATGCCTGTCTGAGAAAAGTGTATAAAGTGTGTAGTGACAGCTTTTAAAGCCGTAAAACATCTATAATAATTGTAAAAACTAAAGTTGGCTACTTCACGGATTTCACCTATTGCAGGTTATTTTTAGAACGTAACTCCCGCGATAAACGAGGGACCACTGTAGTTAATGAAAAGACAAGACAAACTGGTCAGGGAGGCTGCCAACAGACCTGTAGCACCACTGAAAGAGTACCAGAACCAATACCAACCAGTACTTTCAGGTAGAGCAGGGCAATATGACCAAAAATATTTATCACGATATACATTTGAAAATTTGCGATAACGATATAACTGACGATATAATTGACACTAGACAAAATACTTTACAACTCCTCAACTTTATTAGTGCAAAAAAAAAAATCAATGTATTTTCACTTAAACAAGCAGCTTTTTTAAGTGCATTAAAGTTATATTAAAAAAATTAACAGTGCAAATGCAAATTCCTTGCTGACAGTTTAACCAAAAGGCATTTCCAGTGGAAACTGGCCGACATATCCTCAGCATAACCATGTATAATATCCACAAAAGTTATGTGTGTGCGGCTTCGTAGCTTAGCAAAGTCGTACCGAAACATTTGACAGATTCTCGAGCGCCGTGTACATAAAATCGTTTCGAGGTCAGTAAACACAACCAGAATTCATACATAAGGCACACAGGATTATAAGGAACACTGTCGATTTTCAGAAAAAGCAAAGGATTGATTTTAAGTGTGCCGTATTTTCCAAAAAACACAGTAATAACGACGGCCTGCTAGCATGCTCTACCAAAAATAGTGTACAACTAGCTTATTATTGTCTTATAGTGTCACATTAAAGGTAAGAAAATTTTTGAAATGATTTATTGTGATCTAATTTTTTTAACATCAGAAAAACCTGGCAGTTTAACAAGTGTGTGTACAACTACACTACAAGGCTTGTTGACACAAAGCTGATAAGAAAATGTCAAGTTAATGCATATTTTTAAAAACTACATACATCAGAGGTGGCTCCAGGTGAAGATGACGTAACTATCAGGTCATCTGAGAAGACTGTGACTTAATGGCACGACGGCTGAGAGCATTACAGGAGTGAATCTGCATTAATCCCCTTTGGCTAGCTTCCCAAAACTTGTCAGAGAGCTGTAATCCAGGTAACAATAGAGGCACTCATTGCAGCTTACAGTGAGGGCATTAAGTCACTCAGTTATTGTTCATTTTGAGTGTTTGGGAAGAAAAATGTAACAAAGTATGAACTACAGCAAACACATTTAGAAAAAAAAGGATTTTTTCTAATATAGTTAAGTATAATTAAATCAGTGTTTTCTCCAAGAGGGACAAAAAAAGCCTCTACAAATGTAGTCTCCATTTAGAATAAATGCCCAGTCTATCTGATTACGTTCGCCTTAACAAAGCAGTGATGCACTGTTTGTTTTGTTGCTTGTTACGACATCTCCGGGGTCCTCCATTTAGAAATGGACCAGAGAGAGGAAAATAAATGTCTGAGGAAAAGATAAAGAAAAACAAAGGGCCAGGAAAGACTGGACATGATGGCTACAGATGGAAATTGCACCCACAGTGCATCTCGTCTCAAACTCATTATCTATCTTTGCATAACAAGACCTTTATACTGATCTCATTCAGCCTGTCATTTTTTCTTTCTTGTCACAGTAAGATGCACCACTGCAAATGAATAACGACACACTGAATGCACTGCCCTCGCTGTTCAGGAGGGCGAGCGTGTCATTTTATGTGCCTAGGATTTTTAAGCTCGGTTCTGTTTGGATCCAAAAGCACAGACTGCAGTCTCAGCTTATATTTAAATAGTAAAAGTGTCGTACGTTATTTTGGGAGCAGCTGGTGAAAACTGCAGGATAGCTAGACAAAACAGTAATAGTTAATAGAATAAATTCATGTTTTCTGGGTCATGTTGGTCTATGAAGCCATGCTTGGATGCCTCTGAATGCTCAGTGGGACAAGAAAAATGCTCTATAATGCCAGTCTATCTCCATTTTACAGTATGCTAACTATCCAAAAACAGCAAGACACAGATATTTGAAAATAGGCTCAAGTCATCACTCTAGGCAATGCAGGAAATAACACTAATGTGAGCCGGTAAGCGCTGTTACCAGCTCAGCCCTCTACCTGGCACACCCTCGGGCCACAGTCTTTTGGCCTGTAACTTCAACAACAGTGAAACAAGCTCTGTAAAGAAGAGCTTCTGCCTGTGTTTAAACCAACTTATGTATTCAGAGGGTGTGGCATGTTTTTTTTGTAGCTCACAGAATACAGCTAGAATATTCCAGTAAAAACTGTGCCATATTTTGCTATGCTTAAAAAATTCTGGATTAAATGGCAATGAAGCACTGCTTTTCATTGCCAGAAGTCTGTTAAATCCTGTCAGTGAAACCAATGATACTACAGTATTACCAACACCCACGTTTGTTAAGTACACTTGTACACTTTCTCACCTTCTAAGACTTAAATGCAAAGAGTAACACCACTACTACATCTGTGATCTAAATACACAATGACTGGGCACATTTTTTAGGTACACTGTTGAACTGGTTGTTAGCAAAAACATTTAATCAGTCAGTCACATGGCAGAAACCCAGTGCATTGAGGTTCAATCCAAACATCAATAAGAAAGAAAGATTATTCTGAATGTGGTAATTAAGATGTGGTAATCTTAATGTCATTAATGCCGCAGGTCGGAGGGGAGTGATCACTTTGGTTCACTCAGATAAGAAGGCAATAGTAACTCAAATAACAATTCATTGCAACCAGGGTATGCAGAAGAGCATCTCTGAACACACATGACACTGAAACTTGGAGTAGATGGGCTACAGCAGCAGAAGACCACACCACCTGCCACTCCTGTCAGCTACGAACAGGAAATTGAGGCTACAGTTTGCACAGGCTCACTGAAATTGGACAACAGATGACTGAAAAACTGCTGCCTGGTCTGAGAAGTCTTGATTTCTGCTCTAGCATTCAGGTGGTAGGGACAGAATTGGGCATAAATCCATCCTGGGCTATTAACGATTCAAGCTGCTGGTGGTGGTATGATGATTATTTTCTTGGGACGCATTAGTACCTTAAAGCCTTTAAGACACATCTTCTGACGGCTGCTTCTAGCAGTGTAACGCTCCTTAAACATGACAATGAGTTCATTATACTCAAATGGCCTCCACAGTCACAAGATCACAATCAAATAGAGCACCTTTGGGATATAGTGAAATGGGAGACTGGTGTCATGGATGTGCTGCTGAAAAATGTGCATCAACAAAACCCGAGGAATGTTTCCAAAACTTGCTATGCAGAATAAAAGGCAAAAAGGCGCAACACTTTACTTTGGTATGTTAAGAAGTATAAAGAAATGAGTTTTGAATGTTTATATGAAATACACCTCTATTATGAGCAGTCACTGGGTGTGTGCATACTCACAACTAATGCAAGTTCTGGCATCGGGCATTTCAGCTAAACATAAACAGAAGTGAGAGGTGTGAAGTGTGTTCTGCTGGTGTATTATTAGTGCGACTGACTGACTTTAGCAGTGATTATAATCTGGCAACCTTCACTCTGGTTCAACCCAAAACACTCTTCATCTGTTTGAATAAAGGTTTGCCCTTCAGCGCAGTGCAGACTTAGAGCACTAATCCACCTTTTAGAGCAGCACACTCATGCTCTGCACGGCTGTTTCTCCAGGAAATTTCAGTTATCTGCTTATGCATTAACACGCACGCACGCACGCACGCACGCACACACACACACACACTTTCAAAGCTTTTTACACACAATTTAGGTGCATCTTATGATTTTACCTTTAATTTTAATTCTGTGAGGAACATAAATAACTTTTTCATAGTGAAACTAGAGCTCTACAGTTAGATTAACAAATAGTTGTAAGACAAAATGCATACTGAAAATCTCAATTTGGAAAAAAGTAAACATGTTTGTTTAATATGACTAACTTTTTTAGAAAGATTAATTTTTTTAAATCTAGATTTCACTCTTTATGCTTGGCTAAGCTAGCTACCCATCTCGCTATTAACATGTGCAGCTAAAAGTTTGTAGGTTGCGAGTCGTTATGTAATTTAACTTATACACACTGCCACACTGATCTAATATGTACACTTGTTTAGCTTGTTGGCTTTTGGACAAAGGTGAGAATAGTTTCTACTGAGGATTTTGCAGTCACATAACCGCTAACCAGGTCACATTAACTTGGCCACCATATTGGTAGTCTCAAGTGACTAATGCCCTAGTCACATAGTGACTATCTGGCAACCAGTGAAGGAAAAATAGGCATTCACCAACCGGTTGGTAAGCTGTTGCTGGAGGTTGACGGCAGTCACCGTTTCAATTATTTTGAAAGCCCCAGTCACATGGGAAAAAATTTCTTTGCAAATACGTCCTTGTGATTGCACTGTTCGCTAGCAGATGTAGTTCACATGGAACACGCCGCCTTGTCTGCAAACATTTGCCAGCTATTCTCTGAGCAGTAAAAACCGAGACACAAACTGGAAATGGACATCATTTGTCTTCAAAGTAAACGTTCCTTCTTTTGAAAAATGTTAGCACAAATTTTACTTTCAAAGTAAATACCCTCAGTTTCTGGTTTGTATTGCAAAACGTTTTACTACCGCTCAGATAGTAGCTAGCAAGTGTTTGCAGACATGTGGGCATGCTCCATTGCAAACTACCATTGACCAGTTTTACCTAGGAGTTACGCTACAGCTAAATGCTAGCTGTGCTAGCATACTCTGCTAAAGTCCTGAAAACATCCGTGTAGTCACCAGAAGGTGCTGTCAAAGGAAGCTATTGTTCAAAGTTGCACTTTGTGGCTATTGTAGCTTCAGGTATACTGCTATCAGACACATTAAAAGAGCATGTGCTGAAAAATAGTAACATCCATTACTAATTCACTCATCAAATCACTATGCAGATCAAGTCTGACTAAAGATATGGAAGAAAACTGAGCAGCTTTTTAGCACAGTTCAATAAGAGAAGCCACAGCCTGTCACTGACTGATGAGGGGAATTTAGCGACCGAGACAGCGTTCACTGAACCATTAAAGAGATGAAAAGGAGAAAGGCAGACACACTACCCTATATGCACACATACCTATTCAAACAAACACACACACGCACACACACACACACAAACACACAGGGGGGATTTGTCAGCCTCTCTCCATGTGACAAGTCCTGCTAGGCTCCTGCTCTCACTCTCATTATTGCGATTATGGTGAAAGCCTGAGAAACAGTGAACTCCTCAAACACACACAAAAACACAGGCTTCATATATATATAGCCTGACTATAGACTGACTGAGACCTTCTATTGTGACTGATAAAAGGAATCAACAAGAAACGATGACACACTAATAAAAAGGAGGCGAGTCACACCATGACCACCATGCTGCTTATCTCATCTTTCCTAAAACACAGCCAGTCAAATGCTGACATCAGTATTACTGCCAATAAGAAAATCAATTCAATTCCCTAGAGCCAGTTCCTGTGCATCATCACTAACAAATCAACATTAACAGTAAACCTCGACATCCGATTCCTACTTAATTTAATCCTGTGTGATTTATTTTTAGCTTTAAGCACCACTTACAGCTGAGGGCACTGAGTGATTCAGCAAAAACAGAAAGGCACATCTGAGCCAAAGGGCAGCAGACACGACTCTTTTCTCCGCATTTCACAGTGAAACCAGCAGAGTCACAGTCACATCATCACAGTCATATATTTTTAGATCCCGAAACACTTGGAGTTAGTTGGTATGAGCAGTGCTGACTGCTAACTCAAAATGAGTATAACCAAATTTTATATTTGTTTGACTTGGTTTTTTTTTTTTTTTTTTTTTACATGTGATATTAGTATATTAGTTACAGATTATTATAATCAAACACATACTGATTATTATACAAGTAGAAGCCTCCAGGCAACATCAACTGGCAAAACTGCAGTTCCTCACATGGCCACTTGAGGCAACTTAAGAAGCTGCAGTAATTTCTCTTGCCAAGTTCCCCCTTTATGACAGATAGCACGTGAATTTTTATAGAACTCACCTGTTTAAGCTGTGCATAGCTTTAAGAGTATATGTTTCTACAATAGAATCACTGTGGAGACTTCTTTGTGTTGCTAGTTTTATGGGCATATCTAAAAACTACAAGAAAGACCGTGTGCGTCCTCCTTAGGGATTTGAAGCCTCAGGTTTACACTGTTGACTGGTAATTATGTAGCAATGTGTTTCAGGTCATTTCACAAAGAAATACGAAATACAAAAGTAATATAACAACTAGTGTAATGAGATACTTTTGTTAGAGTTTAATGAGGTAACTTAAGGCATTATTTTTCAGAAAAGTAACAAGTATTGTGTAATAAGTTACTTTTTTTGAGGGTCAACCCCAAGACTGATAACAATGAATTATGAAGGCACTTTGCTAACCAAGCCGGCTAGCCAGTTGTAGCAATTGCGAGACACTTAGGAAGTCAAAATTATGAGATATGTAACTCAAAATAACTCAGACAGTAACTCCAAAGTTTTGAAATAAAAACCTGAAATGTTGAACTGTGGAAAAAAAATACTTTTGTATTTTAAAGAATAGACTATCACTCTATTCTTTAAAATACAAAAGTATTACAAATGAGCTATTCATCAACTGACATATCCCAGGTCCAAATTTACTTTAGGACATAAAAAATATGTTCTAATTTAATGCTAGTAGAGTCTAATCATCTTATTAGGAATAATTTAACCGAACTGGGAAAATTACCCAAAGTAAATGTAACACTGTCAAACATAGCACATGTACAAATGTAAAAAGTGTCCACCTGGTAAAAGAATAAAAGCCTAATTATATGTCTGTAGTTAGCTAGGTTTTTGTAATTAAGTAAGTAAGTAAGTAACACATTATTCAAAGTTTAGATAATTAAGTTTGTGAGCTGCATTTTTTGTGCAACTGAGAAAATTACAGACTAAAGCTAATGGCATAAACCTAGGGTGTGAAATTTGGTTTCAAAACTGAGTTTACAAGTGAAAGCAGAGTTTTGGCTACTTGTAATCATTTTTTGTTCTTTGTTCTTTTTCTAGACACCTCAAATTAAAAAGAAATCCTCTGTAAAAACTCGGGTGAAACAGTTGAAGTTGTCCGTAAGTTGTTGATCTGAGTTGACTGTAGTTTTTTGAAGTGCTTTAACTGCAGATTGAAGAGAGAGATGCTACCCAATAGTGGATAATGAGGCTATAAGCAAGTCACAGTAACACATGCACACCACTCACTGGTGCATACAATCTCACGCACAAGGTCTACCTCGTCATTTGATGCTAATGTAACTGAGACAAGGGAACTGCAAACACTCAGATTTCAGTGACACTTCCCAACTTTCTTCGAGCCAAAGTTCTCTGTTGGGAGGTAAACACCGAAACTCTATTCTTCCGTGCTCTAAAAAGGAAACATAACTGTAGTGCGGCTCTAATTTACATTCTTTTAAACGTGTGCAAGTGTGCATCAAGAACACCTTCAAGTACAGCATAATGACTACCTTATATAACAACACGCACACTGTACGCCTCTTTAAGCCAGCAGGTGCACAAGTTGTGTTTTTCCGTTATTTGTGTGTGTGTGTGTGTGTGTGTGTGTGTGTGTGTGTGTGTGTGTGTGTGTAGACTAGCTTGTGTAATATGTTCCTAGTAGCCTTGGGCAAAGGGAAGAACAAGGAGGTACAGAAATGACACAAGGAGAGAAAGTAGATCCTAAGTACAGAGCGAACCCTCCAGCCACAACGAGCAGCTACTGCTTTAACTCACCACAACACAGCACGGCTGCATTTTTAGTAACAGCCTCTATTGTCTAGCAGCTCGTCTTGAGATCTAGAGCCAATTCATTGGGTCACTCTCTTCAGTGTGCTGAGAGAGTCAAAGAGTCAGTCGAGAGATTCATCTGTACAAGAAATTCATTGTTAAAATGTGGGACGTGTGCACAGATGAAATGGTCAGGTTACATCCAAAAAACCCTCCAAGTTAAAGCCGATAATTTGGGTTGAATTTAAACATCTTTTGAAACAGCTGTAAAGCATTAAAATTGAAGGTGCAGTTAAATGTAACTACAAGAATACCATACACCAGAAGGACATCTATCCAGCCATCCATCCAGGAGCTTTTTTGGCACAGTTTGGGTCTACTACCTTTACAGATTATGGTCAGTACAAAGAGTTAAATTATTTCTATCCTCATGAGATAGACTTTTCCAAGGTAGTAGTACCCCCATACACAGGATCACAGAATTGCTCAAAGTGTACGACAATGATGTGAATCGCACGGCCTTTGCAGGGGTGAGATTTTAACTCAAAGTCAACCCTTTGAGAGATTTTGGACAGATATACTGTCCTTCTTTGTCATCAAAACACCAAAATGAGGTCATAACTTTCGTACAAATGCCGTTCTGTCCCTCTGGTAGTGAATGTTTGTAAAGCTCTTAACCCTCACATTTGGCATTGTCAGGGTAAACATTTGTTTGCCTTTCTCTATTTTAATATCTTGTTTAAAATAGATTATCACTGTCAAAGGATCAAGCTGATAATTTATCGCAGTACAGTAAGAAACATGCATCTCTAGTATGCTTTGCAAGATGATATGTGCTCCACAGTTTTCTCCCACCTCAGACAAAAAAGAAAAAAGATCTTGGGAATTTCCATTCTTTCTCAGTGAACGATGCATTCGTGTCATTTTGCAGAAGCCAATAAAGAAGTATTGTATGAAGCCCACCTTTAATCATTCTTTTCTCTGGAATCTGGTGTGGAAACAACACCAGACAATGGTGGTTGGGGGGGGGGGGTCGGAAAAGACCGAGTAGGAAAGAAGAAAAAAAGAGGGCATTCTGCTGACTCAGGCTTTTTGTTTCCCTCCCTCAAGCTGCCCTTAGATCTGAGGCAGTCCAGTCACAGGGGCATCGCTGCACACCCCTACACGTAAAAGGACCCAAGGTTGTCATGGTAACAGCTAACATGAGTCCACGCAGGCTGCCAAAGGAAAAATGCGACGGGGTCACGGATGAAAGTTCTGACAGCTTCCTGGGTCAAAGATCGCCGGGCAGGAAAGAGGGAAAGGTGGAAGAGGATGGTGGTTATCACCTTGAGAGGCAGCCAGAGAGGGCATATCAGCACACACACACACACACACACACACACACACACACACACACACACACACACACACACACACACACACACACACACACACACACACACACACACAGGCCTCCAGCACTGATACCGGCTTAATAAAAACATTCCATTTTGACAAGGACAGTTCGGCCCATAATGGCACATGTGGGAGTCACGCGGAAATTCAAGAAGGCAACACAAACACAGCAAGCATGAAACAAGCAGGACAGTTTTGAAATGAAGCTACAGTAAACAAATAAATACTAATATTAGGAAAAATCTATACTGAACTAACCTCTGCGCTATTTAGACAGAACTTATTGAATATCAGTAAAAACATGATCACATGACAGAAGCTGGCAGATGGCTTGCAGTATGCTTCTCTTTGTGTCTCAGTTCACTTGAGTTGATTCATGAATATTTATCGTGAATACGCTTGGATGGATGCTGGTCAGAGGAGGCACACACACACACACACACACACACACACAGGGAGGTTTTGGTTCACCGCAGCGGACGCACGGGCCTTTGCCCTCAAACATAATCCACAAAGGTCAAAGAGGAGGAGCCAGTAGGCGTCAGACAATCTGGAAAAAGCAGCTGGGTGCTGGTTTCTAACAATACTTGTTTTTATTGTTGTTATAACACAGAAACTTTATTTGGTACCTATGCTTTTTCAATGTCCTGTCTATGTTGAGGACAGTCAGAGCACACGCCACCTGACTACAGCGTAGAGTAAAAACCATGAGGAATTTCTATACTAGATCTTTTTGACAGAAACCCCACTGCCATGATGGACGCAGGTGTTATGAATCACATTAATGGGGGTCCTGTTCCACATGAGCACTGAGCCTTTATTAATGTGATTAGTCACACCTGTGTTTGTCTCCTACTCCAGGTCATAATGGCTGCTGCGAGGAAGGTCAGTGACTGAAAGAGAATATTTGTGGTGATCTAATCTAGCACGATGGTCTTAAATCATCTTTGCACTAACATTAACTCCATCCATCCATCCGCTTCCGCTTATCCTTCCTTAACTCATTTAATAAAAACTAGATTTTGATAACATGGCTACATTTTTGTTGGGTTTTTTTTGTAACCAAGTAAATAACCAACTCATGGACAAGATGCACTGTTTTAAAGCATAGTTTTGGCATTTCTACTAGGTTAAATGGACATCACATATGCAATCCTCAGCGACAACATTAACATCACCTACCAAATATTAAAAACGTCCTGCTCATCCACCAAAGCAGCTCTGATCCATTCCTTCAGGTGGGTTAAAGCCACTGGATGTGGCTTGTTTCAGTGCATTCTAATGATGCACTATCAGATTGGGATGTGAAATATTTGAAGGCCATCTTAACACATTTTACTCTTATTTCTGAGCAGTTTCTGCAGGGTGGTGGGTGACGTTGCACTGTTTCCCACACACAGACTTTAATAGAGCGGGATGATTTATGACTGCAGTTAGATTTTTTTTTAAATTTTCCATCACTGAACAATCCACTTGCGGTCAATCCCCAGAAAGTCTCTCTTCCCATGGTGGGACAGACTCCAGATCCACTGCAGATGGACTACAGTTGGCTATGGCAGCCCCTTCTTCTTTAGAACTGGTTTATGTGCTGCTTTACCAAAATCAGTGGGGCTGCATGATGCTGCTGCTTTTGGAAGTTAAAGTTGGCGTCCACTGACAGAGAAACTGTAAAGACTGGAGAGGCAGCTGACTGTTGCTTATTTACTGGAATAAGGCATTTATTACGAGTAACGAGAAGGTCAAAGTTACTCACGTTACCTGTTAGAAGTTTTAAGGTTATGGCTGTATTTTGTCCAAACTGTTGGCTCAATAGGTGCTGCCTAAGTTTATATAGCTTCTTGGTGCATCCAAAATAAGTACATTATTTTAAAGTATTCACTCAAGCCCATCTAATTAATGAGGAAAAGCTATCTGCTGTGGATTCCAAAGTGACTACGAAACCTGAAACCTCACTGCTCACCACTTCTGCCTGTAGGCTTTGAATTTTTAAAGCTGCGCCTCGAGGACATCGACAATCTAATTAGATCTCTTGGCCGGCTCCTTCGGGCTGACTTTGTAAAATCAATTATTTCTCAGATAAATCATTAAGGTTTTGCATGATTTTTTGTGCACCATTGTGCCCAAACATGCACACACAGATGGGCTGTTACATAAGAAGATAGATCTTACACATGGGGATAGGCCAGTAAACACTTTGTATTTGCTAAATCACCCAACATTGTACCACTGAAGTGCCCCATCTGTATGCTGTCAGGTGTGGAAAATTTTTTTTAAAACCACAAAGGAAAGAACAGCAAACACATCTTAAGATCCATCAACAAAGCACATTCTCTTTTAAAGAACAAATTGATTTTTATGTTATATCATCTTTCCAGTAATAAATCAAGGAGACACAAGAACACCCTGTTAGATCTTCTGTTAGATCTCCAGATGTCTTTCTTTCTTGTTCTTTTCTGTTACCACTCAAAAAAAGAAAAAAGAAGAGATGATAAAAGTGCATTTCATCACTTTGGACTGTATGGGACGGGGGATTAGGCGCTCGCTCACAGACAGCATTAGCCACGCAGGCTGAGGCAGGTAGAGGTTGGCAACCTGCTGGCTGATTACTGGAGACACACAGATGAAGCTAACTAGACTGTTACAGGAGCTGGGAGAAAGCTGGCAGTCAAAATGTTTCAGAGGTAAGAATCACAGTTCACCACAACATTTCAAAATAATTAGAATGTTGCCACGGCGATTAATGAGCTGAAAACATCAACGCGAAGCTGTGGTTGAATGTTCAAAGACGTGAAATGAGCCGTTCAGGTGTGACCTGCAAGTGACTGTCTGTGAAAATTAATCAAAGACGGGACATTTTCTAAAGGTTTCGTATTAATCAGCAACACAAAAAAAGAAACAGGTGTGACAACTTAAGAAAAGTATGCAGACTTTATAATGACAATTTGTATTTCGTTCATATTGGTTATCACAGGAAATTCAAAGCTTTTTTAAGTTGGAGGTTTTGTTTCTTCTGTCTCGTCTTCATGTTGTTTTAACAGCTAGGTGTGAGGCAGTCACGTGACAATAACACGATTAGCAAAAGAAACACGAGGCTGAGCGACTTGCTGAGAGTTATGTTTAGCATTAACGGTGGATTTTCATTCTTGGGAAAAGTACAGTAAATTTGCACATCTGCCTACTAAGAGCTCAGTTCAACTGCTGCACTGTATGTTTTTGAATTCTAACATATGTATTCATATTCAGTAATTACTCTGGCTGCCAAAAAATAAATAATTCTTACAATTTCTACATTGCCACATCACAACAGTCCCTTCAAAGCAGTTTATATTATAAAGTAGCTGCAGGAATTTCAAGGGTGCCGAGCCGGATCTCCAATTAACTGAGTCTGGCTTCTAAAGCAACAAACAGACTACAATTATTATTTTTATCATTACTACTAAAGGAGGCCGAGGATTAACTAAACATTTGCAACCCAGTATACCCATACGGAAAAGAAATAGTAAAAACTTATATGTGATTACTCATGAAAGTGGCCACTTTCGCATTACTTTCATACATTGTTTTAGTAAGTATCCAAAACATACAAGTTTCATTATATAATTTTTCAAGGGATCTTATATCTGTTTTCACACTTATATGCTTTTCATACAAGTTTCACACAAGACAGATACAAACTTTATAAGATTTATATATATCTTTTCCATATGGGTAATGCCAAAGTGTACAATAGCAGCCCATTCCCAGCTAGGGCTGTTCGATATAACGATATAAAAACGTCTATCGTTTCATTTTACGCTATCGTTTGTTTCGTGGTGTCGCAAAATAAACTGTTTACGGCAATATTTTTTCATCGTTTTCATGGTCACTGTAGTGGCTATATTAATTACTTAAAGTTCTCTTTTTCTCTTATATTTTATATAACCACACTACGGACGGACAAGCGCCTGTTTTTATGCGTTGTCGTTAGCAACAACGACGGTAAAACCATCGCGTGTCCGCTTGTTTATTTTCCACATAAACCTTTCACAATAAAGCTCAAGATCCTGTTGAGACTTTTCAAAATAAACTGAATGACGTGAAAGAGGATGCAGAGTGTTTACGGATGAAAAGCAACAAAGAGCCGTCAGGTGCTAAAAAATAAACCTTAGACTCAAACGTTAGAACAGGCTTTTCCCCGCAGCACGCCGTGTAATAAATACTCACAAAGAAAATGGCAGCCGTTACAACTTATGTCTAAAAATTTATCATTTCATGCATCGGTTAAAACACTCGACTCCAGGTACACGTCACCCAGCTGGAAACACCTCACGCAAGTCGAGCTGCCCGAGATTCACAGAATTTACAGAAAATGTTACATTTTTGTGATTTATATAAGATAAGATAGAACTTTATTAATCCCTCGGGTGGGTTCCTCTAGGAAATTCGGTTTCCAATAGCACAGCACCGACAGAAGTTACAGAATGTGAGCAGAATACCATATATACACATTAGGGGTGCAACGATACACAAAATTCACGGTTCGGTTCGATACTTTGGTGTCACGGTTCGATATTTTTTCGATACAAAAAAAAATGTTCATGCCTTTTTAATTTGTCATTTATTAAAATTATAAATATATATTTTAACACAAAAGTACAGTTTTTAAATTTAACCCTAACCCTTGTGCGCGTTGTTTTTTAGCTCATCATATCGCAGCCACAGAAATTCTTTTGTCCATGAAACCATAAAGCTGCACTTTCTTTTTGCCTTATAGTCTGATTTGTCATAACTTCTCCGTTTTGTGGTAAGCTTTTCTTTGGCTGTCACTTCTTCACCCTGACCTGTCTTATTTGGCTCAGCAGAACTAAAATATATATCTGTCTGTGAAGGTTCTCAATCATCCAGGTCATCGTAGTGAAATATATATCCTGCCGCACTCACATAAGCTCAGCGATTCTCTGCGCGATCAACCTCTCACATGTTTAAGCTGCGGGAGATTTCACTTGTCATGTTTGCATAGTAAGCTAACAATTAATAAGACGATGTCAGAGGAATTGGTGCACAAATTATCATCACTCACAGATCAGTGCTGTCGCTCTCTATACACAGTTCGTGCGATTGCAAAGTGAAAGCAAAAAAACAAGCGCAAATTCAAACACGATTTCAATATGTCACATCTTGACAGTGGCTCACCGATGCCAATGACATAATTACCCAGCTACATTTCTGAAAGAATGCAAAAGCATTGACATATATTTTTCCTTCCTACAATAGCCCGACAGGCAGGGCAGAGATAGCCCCGGGACGTCGGGCTAGCGATATTGCGAGCCCTGTATCTGATTGAGGAATCACTCATCTTTGGAAAAGAGAGTTTATTACAGAGAAATGTCTCTTTCCAAAATAAAAGCTATACTATCCGCTTCTTCTGGGCTATATTCTCAGCAGCATATTAAACATATCAGGTCTCCATAAGGAGAATCCTGTGCTAACAGCTGTCTAAATGACTCTGCTAAAGTTTGTAGCATGCATGCTTGTTGTTTTTGTCTTTGCACTAGGATGATGTCGGTGTAAATGTGCAGTCATATTCGTTGTGTTCCCACTAGTGCTTTCAGGTTAATCTCGTTGAAATAACCTTAACGCCACAACATGGCAAATCTCCGTTAACGAGCTAACTGCGCTAACACACTAGCTCCCACCCATGTAATTGAGCATTGCATGGCACAGCCAACATACTGTTTTACTTTAGTCCATGACTCGCTTACCTTCAGGGTCATACGTCACATGAAAACCAAAATAATTCCAAACACCAGATCTGAATGAGGGTGGGGAGGTCCACTTCTGTCTCGCTAGCTTGCCCTGCGCTCTTCCTTCTGACCATCCTGTCTGTGTTGAGCGCTCAGTGAATCTGCGTTCGACTACTCCGCCTAGGCTGCACTCTCGAGCCTAGGCGGAGTAGTCAAATGCAGATTCACTGAGCGCTCAACACAGACAGCATCGTCAGAAGGAAAGTTGATAAAATAAATTACAAATTTTGTATTGTTCTTTTTTTTTTTTCTCCCCTTTGGTTTTCTTTCTTTCTCTCCCCCTCTTTCTTTCATTCTTTCCCCCTGTCCTATCCCACAGTCATGTCTGTCCCGTTTGCAACTGAAAATAAAATAAATTCATAATTATAATAAAGGTCAATCAAATGGACCAATATGATGATCCACTTAAAATAAATCCTCTTGGCATCTTTCTTGGCCTCAAGACAACAATTCTGATGGCTATAGATCCAAACGGGACACAAAAAAAAAAAAAAAAAAATTTGAAAAAAAAAAATTTGAAAAAAAAAAAAAATTGAAAAAAATTGTATTGTTCGATACATATGCGTACCGAACCGAAAGCACTGTATCGAACGGTTCAATATCGATACGAATATCGTTGCACCCCTAATACACATATATAAATACAGAGACATATAAATAAAGAGTATACAAAAGGGATAAATAGAATAAATAGGAATAAGAATACAAGGGAATTGGTTATTATTAACAAAAAGTATTACACAGTGAAAAGGCACTACATCTTAGTTGTAGTGCCTTCGTTATCGGGACGATAGATGTCTTATATTGGGATATGAGATTTTGGTCATAACACACAGCCCTATTCCCAGCCCACTCCTGAGGCGTAATATACCGACGGTTTGTCAAGTCCGGTCACCTTTCGTGCCGGGTTATGGATGAAATCCAGTAGAATGATCCTCCCGCGGTAATACACGTTCCAGCCCTGTATTCCGCCATAACCATAACCTTATCCCTAATGTTAACCACAACTTTAATGAAGTTAAATCGCTTTGGAAAACACTAGCTAAGTAAAATGAACGTACACGTGTAGATTGATTACAAACGGTTCTCATTTTTCCGATCTCATAATATAGGAACATGTTGGGTTCCTGGAAGCGTAATATACCGACGATTTGTCACCTAGCGTAAAATGTTACGCTTTGGGAGTGAGAACGCGTTGACAATAGACCCCGTGTAATGCAGCAGTCCCCAACCTTTTTTGCACCACGGACCGGTTTATATCCGACAATATTTTTACGGACTGCCATTTAAGGTGCCGTGAATAAATGCAACAAAATAAAACCAGTACCAGTACCCCCAAAAAAGAACATTTATTCATAACACTCGGGAAAAGACCCAGGGGAACGGAGTTAACAATAAAAACAATGAAACCCCCCCCCATAAAAAACCCATCAATTTTACACCTGAACCTCAACCTTCGCGGCCCGGCACGAAAAGACTCACGGACCGGTACCGGTCCATGGCGCGGGGGTTGGGGACTGCTGGTGTAATGGACACAGATGAAGAAGTTGCAGTAACTTGCAGTACCAGCAGAGGGAGATATTTTATTTCAACCCAACATAAAAATAATTGTGGGACAGCATTTAAAGAGACATTAGTAACACTTTTACATGTAAATATACATTAGCCACCTGGCTTAATCGTTTCAGGCGTAGAACAATGTTGGAATGTACCTTATACCTTCCTTGGTCTCCCTGGTCTTCCTTAGCTTTAAATATATTGTCTCCCCGTGTTGGTACTGCAGTGAAGTGAAGATTACAAAATGTAATAAGTCGTTAGCTAAAGGTTTGTGACTAATTTTGAGTTATTATCTCAAAATTTCAACTGAACTGAAAATTTCAAGTTATTTAAACTCTATTTTCAATTTCAAGTTTTCTCCTAAGCTTGAGTTGGTAAGCTGGTAAGCTGGTTGGTAAACTCAAAACTTTTAAGTTTGACCTACGAACAAGAAAAATACTTTTTTCAGTGATGGAAACGAGCTTCCGAATAGAAATCTCAACAATGACGGTTTGTGCTAGCATGTTAGCGCACAAAAGGCCATTTAAAGCCATATATCAGTGTTCTTGTTGGAGGTATGTTCAAGATTCATTGCCCTTTCAGTTCTGCTTTGGTGAACACAAAAATCCGGTCTGGCACTTGCTTAATATTCCACTGTGTTAACTAGCTGGCTGCTAATACTCCTTGTTGGCTGTTTGGTGTGGGATTGGTGAACAGAGCTCTTGTTGAACGGTCCTCTGATAATATTGCTGAATCCTACCAGCATATTAACTAGCTAGCAACTTGTCTTTAGGCTGTTTGTGGACACGCAAGTTAGCAGCTAGCTAGTAAACATGATTTACTAGCTGTTTGGTGCTAGACACATAGCATGTGGCTGGATTATTATCAGTTTAGTTAAAATTACCCCACTGCTCTGAAAGGCAACAGTGCCAAGAAGAACACAGTAAATCCAAATAATAAAATGTTTCACGGAGCTGATTCTAACTAAAGGGCTGGGTTGTAATTCATGAAGAGTTAGCCACTTTCATAACCCATATGGCAGGGGTATTGAACTCCAGGCCTTGAGGGCCAGTGTCCTGCAGGTTTTAGCTATCACCCTAGGTCAACACACCTGAATCAAATGATTAGTTCATTACCAGGCTTCTGGAGAACTTCAACACATGTCAAGGAGGTCATTTAGCCATTTAAATCAACTGTGTTGGATCAAGGACACACCTAAAACGTGCAGGACTCCGGCCCTCAAGGCCTCGAGTTTGACATCTGTGCCATATGGTCATCAGACTTATGGTTTAAGTAAAAATATTAGGCCAACATAAAACGTCATGTTTAAGCATTAGACCTTTTATAAGTTCATCAAAATAGCCTGTCGCTCTTCTCACACTTACAATTCAGACTCACAATACTAGGATACCCCCCCAAGTGCAATTTAGTCTAGTTTTGAACTTAACTAAAGTTGTATTCATGTACTTACACTGAGAAAAATGAAACATGCCTCTAAATTCATCTAACCAAATACATAAGAAGAGACATAAATATGTGTGCCATAGCATTCTTCGTGAGAATAGAGGTTACTTACGTCAAAGAAGTAAAGAAAATCAAACAAATCATGAACAAACTTACAGATGAAAACCTAAACCAATGAAAAGCCTTTTTGTCTGACCTTCAATAGGACAACAGACCAACAAACACAACAAAGGCGCTTTAAATAATTACTGCACCTGACCTTTCTAACAAGATACAAAAGCAGGTAGGACAAAAACATGCAGATCTTTATTTGCCACACATCAAACAGCCTGCGTATGCGGCTCAGGCTGTTTTGTGTGTTCACATTAAGCTAAGACAGGAAGCCAGACAAATGCAATGTTCCAATATGAATTGAATCTTATTATTAAAGAGAGCAGCAGAGCATGTGATTGGGGGGTGAGGTGGGGTGGGGGTGTACAGACAGATAGACAGATTATTTATTATCCATGAAGAAGAGAGAGAGAGCTTGTAAACTGAGCTGGCTCAGTAAACAAGAGTTCTGGGTCAAAGTCTAAATGCACAACAAGGAGCGAGAGGGACGAGGAGAAACGTGAGAGGGACGGGAGCTTTTTGTCCTCTCCTCCAACGAGATCACATGACAGTTCAGGTTTTTAATCCAAACACACACACACACACACACACACAGACACACATTCCCATGCAAGTGGCTTCCAACATTATACTGGTGTCTTTATTGATTTGTTGTATTGTGACCAGATGACGGCTATCTCAGTGTGTGTGCTGTGTAAGTGACAGGACAGGACTGGCCTCAGGGACAAGGGTCAGAGCAGCATGATACAGCGAATGCGCGCGCACACACACGGAGTAACGCACAAAAGCAAGGCGAAATATCACAATGAGTGACTGCAAGGGGCTCAAATGCACCTGCATTTCTGAGAAGTGAGTGCATCCTTTGAAATCGTGTGGCTCACTCTTACTACAGGTGCAGTCTTCAAGGGAAGAAGCGGAAGGCCTAATCCCTCAGACACATATGGCATCCTCATTCATAAATCCAGTACAAAGCATGCAGGTATTAACAAGAGCAGCTCATGTAATCGAGAGCTATATTTGCTTTGCACACCATGCAAGAAAACTGCAGCAGCTCCTGCCAGCCAGCTTCAAAATAAAAGCAGGTTTAGTAAAGGAGTATTGTTGTTTTAGGAGAGCCCAGTCAAAATAAAAGCAGGAGTAACATGTGCATGGTCCCAAGCAGGTGTAACACGAGAGCATCTCAGGAGAGGCGTCTGCATCCTTACCTCAGGGCGACGCGCACCGAGCTCTCATCCGGCCCGCTGCTGCTCATGGTGGCACGGGAGGCTGGCCCGAAACAGCCCGCTTAAATATAGCTCAGTTTCGCTTTTTTTTTCCTTTTCCCTTTATCCTCTTAGACGGGAGAGCGTCGCGGTCTCCCTCCCTCCCTCCCTGCTCCTCTCAATAAAGCGCTTTCTATCTTGGGCTTCCACCGCGGCCGCCGCTTTCGCCTCACCTCGTCGCCCGCTTGGAAATAAACCCCATTTTAAAGGCTCAATCTATTCTATATGAATAGATTTGGATTCCATGTTCAGGAAAATGTGGCTAAGGATTCAGCCGTGGTCACCTCCTGGGAGGCATCGTCGCTTCCTCCGGCCCGGGTGGAGCGCGCTGTGTGAGTGTGGAGGAGCCGGGATCCGCCTGGCGTGTGATTGCCCTGGACGTAACCAAGCTCCTCCCCCCAGGAGAGCCGTACCAATCCAGGCAGGGGGCAACCTCACACACCAGCAATAATAAAAGTAATAATAATAATAATAACAACACACTTGTGTCGACTGTCAACTCAGTGAAACTGACTTTATAGTGACATATCGCTAAAAACTCCAGAATATATGCATGGCCTGCAGTCCTTGAAACCCTAAACATGGCGATGTGAAGCGATTTTAAACTTCCACTTAATATAAACCTGGCCTCTTCTGTCTGTGTGTAATAATTAGATGACGTTATAGGGCACAAAATTGAACTTGGCCACGTTGCCATCTACTGGTGAATTCTTATTATTACACCCGTGAACTATAATTCTGAAGATTTGTATTCAACAAAAATTGATCATTTGTATGTCAATATGGAGACTTTTCAAATCCTCATTCAACTTACTCCTCTTTCAACTCTACTTCCACACACATTGACCTACAGACACCTTTTAAACTGTAAAATAAGCCAAGACATTGAACTATTCGGCTTGGATTTATCTTTTCAATGTCTTTTATAGTTTTTCTTCAGTTCCAGTTTAAGTTTAATGCCCCCCCCCCCCACACCCGTTTCAGAGTTTATAATGGGTGTCAATGGGATGAAATGTTGGCTGTTTCAGTAAGAAGCTGCTTTGTCCACAGTTTTTGGTCTACAGTCATTATTTTACCCTCAAAACGTGGACTTTTAGAAGCAGTTTTTCAGCAGGTGCATCGCGGCAGATTTAACAGGGCTTTGCCACAGAGCAACAGTATCTCTGTATTTACTCCAGTCCAACTGAAAGCTGTTGTATGTATATACTTTGTCTAAACACTAACACACAATTATTCTTAAAGTAAAACCCACAAAATCTTTAACGATTAAAAAATATTTTGCCTGTTCATTTGATGCCAGTTCCCCTCTTTCTCTGTAATTTACACTCTAATACTCACAGACAGACACACAGAGCAGATATTTGGTAAATATGCTGGTTTTTCATTTGAGATTCTTGAGTTTAGACATTTAAATCAGATTTCTCTCATGATGGTCTGGACCACGTTGTCCCTGATGGAGCAGGAGAAAATGGTCTGGCTATTCAGTGCTGTAAAAGTTTTGGAGATTCGATCCAAAGTGGCCTTTGTGACACTGATGGAGAGTATGCTCAGCCTTTGGGAGGCCATGTTTAAGAGGGGGCGAGGAGGAAGCTCCCAGAAACTCTGCAGGATGTGGGTAACTATGTCTGTCACTACTTCTTGAGTTGTGAGCATTTTGGAGCTTTGTGCTTCCTGCTGCTTCTCTTTAAGTATCCCAATGTAATTGTGGATATTGCTGAGGAGTTTAGGTTTTCTGGGACAAGAAAAGTGAATTCAGTTGACTGCAATCTGCAATCTACTGACATGTAATGGTGAAATGTTACACGCTGTAACCTTAATGATACTTGAATAGAGGCCAGGTGCTGCTCTGCTTCAGCCTGTTCAGCCTGCACATGCAGTCTGTGTAATATGTGAATAAAAATAAAAGAAATTAAATGAAATTAAACACACAAAACAGTTAAAGATTAAAAACTATTTTACCTTTTCAACTGGTGCCAGTTCCCCTCTTTCTCTGTATGTCACTCACTCTGTGATACTCACATACAGACACACACAGAGCACATATTCTGCAAATGTTCTGATTCTTGAGTTTAGACATTTAACATCCATAATTCCGCTCTTCCAGTGATTTAAAGAATATGAGCTTTCAATATTCATTCTAACTTTTTTGGGTCAGTTGTTCTAATGTACATTTTAAAGACGTTCAGCAACTTTCCAAATTTGAAAGAACTTCTTCTGGGTGAACATCAGTTTTCAACAGTTCTGCACTTTGGCTTTCAGGTGAATGATTCAGTGTATTTCACCTCATTCAACAAGCTTTTCAACAAGGATTCAGCAATTACAAAAATGAACTCAAACCTTTTATCTATCAGCATTCAGGCTGCATTTTCTTTAGTAAATGCATTCTTTGGTTGTATATGCAATGTACTCTGTCTATTTGCTACATTAGTGTGTCCATCTACAGCCCCTTTCACTATGTACTTGTGCAACATGGAACATGACTCATTATTTCCCATTTATGTATCACTTTTGAACATGACAGTTCATTTTGTTGATAATAAGACAAAAAAAAATGTCTGGGGTGTCTGAAAGATCAACTGGGTGTTGGTTTGACTCATAGGACAGCTTCAGCTGTGGGATTCTCCTGTTTGTATTCAGACACTCACTGCACCCTCTGTTGGAGCCTGACTGACACTGAAGCTTTGGGGAAAATCCCAGTTTGCCGATATTTATACACTGGCTATTATTCTGTATGGTGTATATATACACATTTAGAGCTATATTAGAAGGAACAAAAGAGCAGTAATTATTTATTCAGAAAGTAGGGTTCTCATTGGCCAACAACATGCCAGTCACATGAGAATGCGGTAGCTGCTGTTCTCCTGTAAAGTCCAGTTACAAAATACCACGATAGCACTGTTGAAAACCACTAAGCAGTGGATGCTGTCACAGTAGCTATATCCATCTTTTCTACTCCCTGTGATTGCCGATAATTGCCTAGAATTACATTTTCACAATATTTCTAAAATTAGAAACATCCTGTCTCACAGAAACTAGAAAACTAGTTTGTGCATGTATTACTTCTTGGCTGGAATACTGTAATTTCTTTATTATCAGGATGTCCTTAAAGCTCCCTGAAAAGCCTTCAGCTGATCCAAAATGCTGCAGCGAGTACTGACAGGTACTAGAATGCGACGGCATGATTCTCCCATACCGGCTTCTTTTCACTGGCTTCCTGTTAAATCCAGAATTCACTTTAAAATTCTTCTTGTCACAAACGAGGTCTTGAATAATCAGTCCTCATCTCTGTCTTCCTCCCCTCATGCTCAACCGGTAACAGCAGATGGCTGCCCATCCCTGATCCTAGTTATGCCAGAGGTTTCTTCCTGTTAAAAGGGAGTTTTTCTTTCCTACTGTTGCTAAGTGCTATTATCATAGGTTTTTTACTTTGCAATATAAAGTGCCTTGAGGCGTCGTTATTTTGTAAGACATAAATAAAACTGAATTGATTTGTTGACAGTTGCATTGATGCTGCTGTACTGGACACATTATGTGATGCTAAAATAACCAAATCGTCTTTTCGTGCACTCCTGACACATTGTCATAATTCCAAAAAGACCAGTATTGCCCAGCCTATATGATTCTCTGACCTGTGCTAAATTTAAAGAACTATTAAAGCTCATCATGTGGTACAAATATCATCATTTATTTAAGTGCTGAAAGCTGGGCTAAACTCAAGCATTTACTTAAAAGCTGAAAAAGAAGCAAGTTCATTTTTCTGAGGTTGCATTGTATCGTTTTATTTACAAGAAAATACATCTTCATCTCTCAACATAAAGTGATTTTTGATCAGATGACCTTAATGTCGCTCAAGCTCTCTTGCTGTAAAGGCTTAAAATACACAGACTCCTACACATGTGTCATATGAGATCCCCAAAAGATGACCTGGGCTACTGTTACTGAAAATTATGTCTTTAACATAATTATGTAATAATTCCAAAGCGTAGTAATCCCTGGATTTAAGGAAGAATCAATGCATGCTGGTCTGTGGTACACAGCAGCCTAATACAAATCCCACAAAAGTACAACATCATTCTCAAACTTACATATAGTCATCCATCTGCTTTTGACAATGTTGAAAAGATTGAATCTGGCTGCCCTGTAGCCATGGAATAACATGAAAATGGCCTTTCCCATAATTCCAGTTCACATACCACGCTGTACAGCAGCTCTGAAATGTAACACCACATTGTGGCTCTTGTAAAATGAAACAGCATGCACTATTAACACAATTATAAAACGACAAGCTGTTAACAAAGAAGAAACTTGTATGATCCAGTGGCGTAGAACTTGCTTCATACATAATCTCTCACTTACATTCAGTCTCTTAATAAACGATGGGGTGAGAAAGGCTGGGAGGGGGTTGGTGGGGGGTATGGGGGGGTTGCACTAGCAAGTAACAGTTCAGTAAGCCACTGCAGAGGCCTGCTGTGTCGTGGGGTTGGAAGAAATGATGAGGTCTCATTCACAAGCCAAAAATTCAATGCAGAGAAATGTTCATAGTCAGACCAGGACCAAGGCAACCACAAACACTGTAGCTGCTTTAACTTTTTTGGCCACTTGGGGGCAGCAGAAACATGCTTTGACCACTACACTGTCAGATTATTGCCTTCTCTGTGTTGCTAGTTGCCAGCAGGTGAATTTTACGTCCCGTCTGATACCAATGTTCACTATCCTGTCCCCTATCATGCGTTTTCATCAATGAATAACTCCACTCAACAGTAAATGACTGGGTTTAGCCTCAGTTTTGCAGGATGATTGGAAGAAAATGATGCAAAAAAACCCCCCCAAATAAATAAAAATCTGACAAAAGAAGAAGAAGACACCTCATCATTTCTTCTCCTGTCTATTCAAGATGAAATACTGGATTTATCGTCTCACTATGCCTGTGAAAATAGCAGGCACTTCTTTGAGCCGACCTCCTTGTTCCAGTTTTACTCGGCAGACTCTTGTGTCATTCAGCGGATCGTGCGCCTTCCTGTCAACAGAGTCCAAATGAACAAAACGATCGTGTTTCGGGTCAGAAACGTATGCCATCTTGCCGTTTTTGCAAGGCTGTGGTGATGCCCGTGATGCTCTCCCTTACATACCAGAAGAAAACAGTCTCTTTAATAGAGAGAACATCCCAGATAGGACCTTTAGACATTAAAGAAAAGAAGTGACTCAAATCTTCAAAATCCGTTTTTGCTTTCCAGTCACATTTCTTTGGGGTTTTGGGGGGGGTTGTCCCACAGAAACCTGGCAGCTCTCACCCTGAGCAGAGCAGCGCTGCATCTAAATGCTCTGAAGTTCTTTTCTTAAACTGTCCCCCAAAAGCCAAGAGGGGAGGTTTCATTGCTGGCATGTAAGCATGGTAGGGACGCAGCTGGGGCTCAGGCAAATCCTGGCATGCAAACCCAACAATATACATTAAAGGTTCCATAAAAGATTAGATAATGCCTGCTTGCTTATATGCCTAAACTTAGACGTCATTTAGCCATTTTTGTCTGAGGATTCTAAGAAGTCCTTGTGTAGACGGAAATACAGCAGTGCACTTGTTGATGATGTACCTGATTGTCCATGCTCTGAGGCTCTGAACACACATATGGTGGAATGTTAACAAAACAGAGGCGTTTTAACAATATAGTGGTATCGTAATCAGTGAGATGGCTTGGTATCATTAGATTGTGCTAGTTAGTCAGGCATGGAACTGGCACTGTTTGAGGCTTATATCCAGCACAGTGTGACAGTTTCACAGAGAAGTCCAGTGTTTCTCCTGTTTTAATTAACATAATGTGTCACAAATAAAAAATACATTTACAGATTTTCTGCCACACAGTTAAAACATGAGGGAGGCTCATATCGAACATGACCAAAGTTTCAAATATGTGCAAACAATCCCTGTCATCCAAAAGCTCTGATTTCAGACACTTCTATTTATCTATATGAGCCAAAGGAACGCAAGGTGGGTGTTACCTTTTCCAGAATGACGATATCATTATAGAGTAATCTCAGGCACTAAAGCCCCACCCACCTGCTGTTCAGGCTTGCTTATGAGGGGCAGCCAATCAGAGTAAAGTTGGCTCAAAGGTCGGGTGGCCTTTCAGAGAAAGACGCTTGAACAGCTTTTCAGGTTGAAAAAAATGATTATTTTGAACTGTGAATCATGCAAAGCTACGCTAGAATAAAAATATTATTAGAACATTAGAATAACCGTAATTGGTCCCCTTTAACTCAGCCCAATCTGAAAAGCAAAGGCAGTCCTGTTTGCAGCTGGTGAACCATATCAAACAGGAGCATTCCAGGTTCGAACCGTGTAAAGAGAGTACATTTATAAAAGCAGTTGTAATCGCAAGTTACCGTCACCACGTAGGAGCGCGGAATTCCCAACTTTTTTAAGAAAGGAAAAAAAACATTTTAACAGTATCACAACTTTCCATCTTTGTTACCAGCAACTTCACGTGTAAAAACAACCTATTATCTATTATAACTTAATAATTTTAAACAGCTGTAACGTGGAGCATATTCTGGAACATGGTAGAGTATTTAAATACACAAAGTCATCCTTTCATTGCTTGGCAAATATGAATGCTGTCTACGGTGTATGAAACGACTTGCCTCAAACACACATTGTCAAAACGCCAAATCATGAACTATCTACTATCGACAATGACTAACGTGCATCTCTCCAGCAGATTTCCAGAGCCTTACATGGTCACTACTAATTACTGTTATTGTTTTTCCTCTAATTTGATATCCTTTTGTGTGTTTGTGTGTGTGTGTGTGTGTGTGCACTCATCTGCTAAAAAAACCCTCTCCGAGCAGGATGAGCTTGCCCTTCCTCACTGGACCTCTTTATCTCATTGTATTTGTTCAATAAACCAGAAACTTAGAGTTCTGGAGTCAGACCTGCGTCACTAATCGTTCTAATAATAGAGTCGGCATCTGAGCCCATTCCAGTGGTTCATGGACGTGCAACCTAACAAAGCTAACGTGAGGTATAAGGAAACAGATTGTACTGTGGCTCTGCAAAAAAAAAAGTTAAAATTACATTCGGGAAAACGAAAATCTGCTGCTAAACTGGAATACTGCTTTGGACATCAAAGTGGCTCTAACCTTTAAAAGGTTTTCCAGCTAAATAGCAGCTCCCAGAGCCACCGTGACATGCACACCTCTGAAAGCAGAGTAAAGTGCTACAAAACAAACAAATTCATCGTCTTGGTTAATTTGGGTGTATCAGTCACGCCACTTTGAGCAGTGGAAGCAAACAGCGTGCATTACAAGCAGCAGGAATACTTGCGAATGCACTTCACTCTCCCCCGCCTCTCAGACTGGAGCAGGGCAAAGGAGAGGGTGAAAAGACGGAGGGGGGAGAGAAGGGAGAGCTCAGAGGCAAAGCTGCCATTAAGAGCTCCCCTGCTTTACCGAGAGGCTCAGGGCAAAAGAAAAAAAAGGGAAAAAAAATTTGTACTAACAAACTGATTTCTTTGCCTTTTCATTGCCTCGCGCCTCCTCCACCACCCCCAGCTTCTTCTTTTCTCCTCGTCTCAATCCTCCTTTACCCCCTCGGATCTCTTCTCACACCTCCCCCCTCACTCCTCAGCTGTTTTTAGGACAGAGTCGTCTCCGAGGATCTTGCAGAGCTCGTTGAGGCGATTCTGCATCTCGGGAATGCCGGCCAGCTGGGTCTCCAGCCGCTGCTTCTCCTCGGTGAGGGAGAGGCGCGTTGCCGTGTCCAGCTGCTCAAAGCGCCAGCCTCCTTCCCCGTCAAACTGCAGCAGGTGGGTGTGGTACTTCCTGGAGGTGGGGAAGAAGGATTAGAAACAAAGAAAAGATTTGCTCCCTACTACAACTCCCAACTACATTAGCATTTATGGACCAAAATATTCCCCCAGTGTGACGAGGCTTACCACAGGGAGGGTCTGTGTGTGATGGAGAGCAGGGAGATGCCGGCATCTTTGGCAGCCTGGAAAATCTTTCCTTCCACGTCAATGCTCACAGCGCTGGTGCACTCATCCAACAAGGCATATTTAGGCCTGACAGAGGCAGAGAAATGGTTTTAAGTTGGTGCTATGCATCCACTCCATGCAATCGGATTGGTTATGCTATACACCCATAAACAAGATCCAACTGTTACAGCAGATGAACTATAGTTTTAAAGGGGCAACTTCTAGAGTAGCTTAGCATGATTCCAAGTTCAAAGTAAGCCTATGTTATCTCGTACTAGGCTTCAATGGAGCTCATTTTATCCTCTGAACCAAGCTGTCTTAGCTTCTTTCTTTAGGGCAGCTTTCCTGTGATTGGCTGCCATTTGAAAACACATGATTTGCAAACAAGAGGGTGTGGCCTCTGAACTCCCAGCCATAGCTGTGTGCCTGTGATAGTCATAATAAAGTCCTCTCTATTAGTCTAAAAGCAAAAGCAAAAAAACAAAACAAAAAACCATCTAAAACCTGCAGTTTGGCTCACAGGCATTACCTGCATATATACTGATCTCATTATTTGGCCACATTCATTATGAGCATTCACCATTTATAGAGTTGTGCAAATATGTAAACGTTGAAAAAACACACTTTAGTTTACTCTTCAGCATTCAATTTCTTAACAGTAATTCCTTCTGTGAAAACAGCCAATGGGCTACACGCTAAGAAATGTTAACCCACAGGCTTTTTCTCCTTACCTGTGGTAGAACATGCGGGCCATACCCATCCTCTGCTTCTCACCTCCTGACAACACATCCTTCCAGTCCAGCTCAGCATCCCAGCCTGAATAAAAAAGGAGGTATTGCAGAGTAAGCAAGTGTTTTTAAGTGTTCTTTTTTTTGGTAATGAACCTCTGAACTAAAAGATTATCACCAGGGGGCAGGATTTAACTGTTTTTAGCCTTGACCATGAGAGGAAATAATATGTTCGTAAACACTTGTGTAGATCACTCACTGCACCATCTTGTAGTACAAGTTGGTATAACATGAAAGCACAGCCAGACCCTAATTCAGCATCAGCTGTTATCCCTTCAGCACCATACAGAGCTGCAAAAAAGTATTTGCCTGATTGCTTATTTTTGTATATTTGTCACACTTACACGTCTCAAACCACCATCGCACAAATTTTGATACTATACAAAGAGTAAATACAAAATGCAGTTTTTAAATGATGATGTCATCTATTAAGGGAAAACAGCTATCCAAACTAACCATCCTGGGCCACCCTTGTCAGCAGGGCTGCAATCAAGTGTTGCGATGATTCAGTTCAATTCAGTTGAATTCAATGTAATTTATACAGCGTCAAATCACAACAACAGTCGCATCAAGGCGCTTTATATTGTAAGGTAGACCCTACAATAATACACACAGAGACAAACCCAAACATCATATGACCCCTTATGAGCAAGCACTTTGGCGACAGTGGGAAGGAAAAACTCCCTTTTAACAGGAAGAAACTTCTGGCAGAACCAGGCTCAGGGAGGGGCGGGGCCATCTGCTGCGACCGGTTGGGCTGAGAGAAGGAAGACAGGATAAAAGACATGCTGTGGAAGAGAGCAAGCGATTAATAACAAGTGCAGAGATTCGGTGCAGAGAGGTCTATTAATACATAGTGAGTGAGAAAGGTAACTGAAGAAGAAATACTCAATGCATCATGGGAATCCCCCAGCAGCCTACACCTATTGCAGCATAACTAAGGGAGGATTCAAGGTCACTTGGTCCAGCCCAACTATATGCTTTAGCAAAAAAGGAAGGTTTTAAGCCAAATCTTAAAAGTAGAGATAGATGACTGGCAATGACTCTTTCACAACGCTGTGGAGGAATTCTGTTGCACTTTTCTTCACAGAATTGATCGTGACATGATGTGTTGCTTTCGAGATCTTTTAGCCCACTTCACTTCATGTCCTATTTAAGTGATTTCTAGATTTAACACGTTTGGCATTATTGTGGGTGTGACTGGTGAAATTATAAGCAGCTTTCCAAAAAATGTGTCTAATCACATTTAATTTATGATTTAACCAACGGTCCCCAACCCTCAACTCAAGTGTTCTACAGTCTCTATATTTCAAAATGAGATTACAATAGAAGAAAGGGAAGTGTAGATACTTTATAACAGCAGTCCCCAACCCTTGGGCCACGAACCGGTACCAGGCCGTGAGTCGTTTGGTACCGGGCCGCGAGAGTTGAGGCTCCAGTGGCGTGTCCAGCGGGGTGGCCTGGGGGGGCACAGGCCACCCCCCCAACCAGACTGGCCACCCCAGGTGCCACCCCGAAGCTAAAACAATAAAATTTAATGAAATATCAAATGTACGATTATGGTTTCACAGTGAAGCTCAGATATCCGAGGGTAAGTGAATGCAGCACCGGCTTCTGCACTATGCGCATCATGTTAGCAAAGGTAGGAGAGCCAAGCACGAAAGACGGCACCGCAGAAAACATTTTTTCAGCGAAAGATTAACACGTTAACATAGCTGGACTAGCCATCGGACGTTTGCATGGTGGGCTGATGACTTATTTATTTTTTTTGTAACGGCATGAACAATGAGAAGTGGTGGATTGGCCAGATGCTGGCCGATGTGTAAAAATAACTCAGTTGTTTGGTGGTGGCTATGGCGGGGCTTCCACAGAGGCAACAGGTGGATGAGGGAAAGTGAGGCAGGAGGAGAGACCCGAGGCAGCCGCCGGTCCAAGTGTCAGGTGTCAGGTGAACTGAACTTCAGGTAAGAAGTTATGACCTGCAGTCTATCTGGGTCAGATATAAACCAAGTTTAGGTGGAGTTTATTTTCATTGTGCTGACTTTTTACAGTCAGTTACAATACCTCATACTGCGTGAGCTAGCATGAGGAGTTTCTATACAGCTGTTCGGTTGCTATGATGTTACTGATAGTGAACTTTATTTTATTCATAAGATTAGTTAGTAGAGCTGCCAACAGTTCCTTAAAAAATGGAATGGTCCCTCATTCAGAGAAAATATTACGCGTTTCATATTGCCTCTTCTTCTCTCATCCTCTCACCCTCCCTCTCCTGTTGCTACTTTAATCATGAAACTGATCAATGATCAGCTGATCGGCTTTTCTCTCTTGTTTGTTTATCGCCCACTTTGCGCCATGAAACAGGAAACCAGCGGATGTCGCGGTAAACAACAGCAGCACGTTTAAGCTTGATCAGCTGTTGTTACAATGTATTTAATATTAATTTCTAGTATCAGCTGATGTTGGCTGGAGCCACAGCTGTAAAGCTGCTGGTCATGATGTCGGTTTGGTTATGTGATGAGAGGGAAACATGAAGATGAAACCAGGAGATGTCCTTACTGAACCATCAGAGCTGAACAGGTGATGGAGAAACAGGTTTACCTTTTAGGTGACATGAATGAGTTGAAGTTATCAACTGTTTCTGAGAGACAAATAACACCAGGATCCTTTTCTAAGTAGCTGACAGCTGGTAACTGTGCAGGTGTGGATCTAGCAAAGTGTTTCCAGGGGGGCAGGTAGGGCATTAACAGGGAGAGGGGGGCACAAGGAAATATTTTCTTATTCTCATTTAAAATGTCTCACTTTTATTAAATAATTATCTGAATCTTGCAAACAAAGTTTTTATCTGACATAAAATGTATAGAAATCATACATATGCCAAAAAGACTACATCATTGTCACAACAGCATTTGTTTTCATTCAAAGGCTTTATGGCTTTAATACCTGGTGGGCCGGTCTGTAGTCAAAATGCCCAATTTTTTGTCCCAGTCCAGCCCTGCAGGTTAATACTGGCAGTGTCACCATGCCAGCTGACTGTATTTCATCATCAGCCAGTGTTCTTTATCAATATTACCAAAGTTTACCATAAGGCAGCATAGAAAGTATTTACTTGCTTTCAGGTTTTATTCAAATGTTAGTCTTTTCATTTGTTTCCCCACTTTTTTCCTGTTTCAAAATCAAACACCAGTTTGTGAGAAGATTATCTTCTTTTTTTTAACAGGCATTGGTTTTGCATTGGCATTGGCTAATTTGCCAATTGTATGTTAAAAATGTTCGTATTTTAATATTCAAAAATGTTTTTGCCCAAAACATGTGCACTACATGTCAGTAAAAATACTATGCAAATATTGATGTCCTTGAATGCTGAGTAAACACTGACTGATTGTATCTCTTGTACTTTATCAACGCAGTATCTAAAAACTTTGCACCGTAGTGGTTAAAATCTCATTCTAATAAGAGTTAAAAGCGCATTCGGTTATTAGGTTTATAGTGTTATTGAATTATGGTTAAGGGTTGGTAGAATTGTTTTTAACATTATCTGCCACCCTTCTCCAAATCTGTGCCTCTACCTGGCCCCCCCAACAAAAATTTTCTAGACACGCCACTGTGAGGCTCGGGTGTGAAATTTCGGGTGTGTTTTAAATTTCGGGTGTGTTTTCAGGGTTTTTATCGTTAACTCAGTTTCCCTGGGTCTTTTCCTGTGTTGTAGTTTTGTGTCTTATTTTGAAAGAAATATTTATGTGTTACCATAGCGACCAGAGAGCATTAAGGGGCAGAGAGGAGGATGTTACTCTCAATGTTTGTCACGGACCCAGTTCCAGGGATTCGGGGTCCGTGAGCAGTGTGGACTACTATTGTAGTTATTATTATTATTATCATTATTGTGGTTGTTGTTATTATGGTTGTGTCTGCTGTCCTGTTTTTCCGTGTTGGTGTACTGTCAGGTGTTTAGGGGTGTGTGCTTGTGTATGTGAGGGTGCGGTCGTGGCAGGCACTTTTAGGCCTGGTGGGTGTGGCCCTGCCAGCTGACCGGTCCCACCCAGGAATCCACACACACCTGGCGCCGATCAAGCCTCGTCAGAGGAGCTTCAAAACAGTGTGGCTGAGAGCTCCTCGACGCTGGATCGTTGAGTGACTTCCCGTCAGTCTTAAGTGTATTGTGCAAGGTTAGTGCAAGCCTACTGTTAGGTTTTGTACTCACGGCTGCCTTTGGTATGCGTGTTTCCTCAGGAGGAATTGTGGCGACCAGGAGGCAGCACACGGAGAGTACACAGGGAACGGAGACAGAGCATGGAGCACGGGATAAAGGAGAAGACACGGAACGGGAGTTGGGATCACACGGGGGGATTTATTGTTGTTCGGATTGTCACCACTGTAAATAAACACTGTTGCACTGTAGAGTCCTGCATTTTGGGTCCTCCTTTCCCCACATCCCCACGGTCTGCCAGCGAGACCGTGACAATGTTGTTAGCACATTTCAGGAGGACACTGCTAATAAAGTTACACAATTACACAGTGAATTCAGATTATTATTATATTCATAAAAATAACAGTTTTCATCTTGGTCGTATCATTTTATTTTGTTGTATTTATCCACAACACCTTAAAGGCTGGTCCGTGAAAATATTGTCTGACATTAAACCGGTCCGTGGCGCAAAAAAGGCTGGGGACCGCTGATTTAACTTACCTGCCCACCTTTTCAAATAAGGCCAGGTAGGTTAGGATAGCTTTAAACATAAAAAATAAACAAAATCATTTGAAAACTGCATTTTGTATTACATTGTTGCGCTCTACACAGATGTTTTAGAGAAGCAGTAATAGCACTTTTTCAAAGTCTGCTGATAGCTTTAAAAAAGCAACCACAGGAATTTACAACAAGCACATTTTAAGGTGGTGTTAGTTGGATATTGTGGGATTATATATGATGACAGGAAATATTTTTTTCTCCTTTGTTATATGAAACATGGAGAAGGCACTTAGAGTTTGATGCCACACAAAAACTAATGAGTAAAATCCATGAAAATGAAAACTGCAATACATGACTTCACATTAAATACTAGACTAAACTGTAAAGAGTTAAAGAGAAGACAAAGACTGTGTAACGGACTAATCATCATATCCTCTTTGGTTATATTGCATGTCTTTGTGAGCCCATAATAATGTGACTGCATACACGTGGGCTAATTACCATGAGTAATGCAAACCTTTCTAAACTGTTTCACAGTGCAACTATTCACGCATTAAACCTTCTTGCGGCGCTAAGCTTGGTACAGTAGTTGGTTCACAACAGTGTAACCATTTGTTCTGCAGGAGGGAGAGAACGGCTGCCAATTTGTCACACACTCAAGTTTAGGAAACGCGCGCTCAAGCTCCTGGCTGATGCACACAATGTGTTTGATCTCAAACACCAGCAAACCTTTTCTTCACAATTAAAGGTTTATAATTAAATGCTTAGGGAGTTTTTTCTTCCCATTGTTGCCAAGTGCTTGCTCACAAGGGGTCATCTGATTGTTGGGGGTTTCTCTGTTTTATTGTAGGGTCTTTAACTTACAATATAAAGTACCTTGTGCTGTGATTTAGTGACAAGGTTCCTTTAGCTCAGTAGTTGATTTTAATTTAGTATGTTGAGTTTTTTTTCTTATCTGGTGATTGTGTGTCTTTTGATTTATGTGGTGAACTGCTGCTCTTTCATGGATAAATAAAAATAAAAGCTGTCTTACCTCCCTCTCTGTTGACAATGTGATTGAGGTTGACTATGGCTAAGATGACCTCTAGGTCCTTGTCACTCATCCCTCTGGCAGCCATGTCCTCCACCGAGTCTGGGTAGATCACCTGGTCCCGCAGTGAACCTAATGACATGTACGGCCTGGGGAAACATAAATGCACATAAGTTGTATCCGTTATGAGCACTAAAGCTCACAAATTGTGTGACAAAAGCATTTTTAGACACTTAAAGAGGAGGAGCTGAAAGAAAAAGATGTCTGTTTTATAGATAGTGTGTTGGATTCTGTTACAGCTGCCAGCTGGCCATCTCATCCTATGTATAAAATATTTACCGCACTGCAGGAGGGAGTCAGCTATGGGTACGATTACATTTGAAGGTTTGGGTAAGACTGCTTCCCACATGGGCGGCAGATCCTTGGTTTGAATCTCGACTGGTTGGACCATTACCTGCCTGTGCTCTCTGTTACCCTCACTCTCTCCTGTCAGAGTTGCTATATTTATTTCACTGTCTCGCTCTAAAATCAACATAAAAATGACAAAAATGTTATCATGATAACAGCTGCTGCTCCAACTGTTGCAGCTCTTGCTATATAGCAATAAAGGAGAGAGGTTACGCATAATGGATAATTACCAAACAACTATAATAATATTTAATTTGATAATATTTATCATATCTAATCATTCTGCAGAGCTAGTATTTTAAACTTAATCTGGACAGTAAATATTTGACTCTGTCCACAGCTCTGGTTTCTCTCTCAGCTGCACAGACACACTCAGGTCCTGTTACAATGGATTAGATTACTGTTATGGTTCACTGGTACAATGATCAAACCCTGCACTTGTTTTGTCTGCCGTGGGCCCTGCGATTATTGAGAGTGTGCATTTGTGCGTATACCTCTGAGGGATGTAGAACATATGCTGAGGGGAGGGTTTGTGTAGCCGGCCGCCGTAGACAGGCCACAAGCCGCCGAGGATCCTGAACAGAGAGCTTTTTCCACAACCATTAGGCCCTGTGATCAGTAGGTGCATGCTCTCTTCCACCTGAACGGGAGAGACAATTTATTAATTCTCCTGAAGCAGAGCGGGCTGTCAGTGTAATTACAATGCATCACTAGGCCATAAAGCTGTGGAAAAAGCAGGAGTGGTGTTAAACTGTTACACACAGAAAATATGGGCTCAAATTGTGGTCATAAATATTTTGTATTTGTAAATCAGTTTTGTACTTGTAAATCAGGATTTGTATGAGTAAAAAGAATTTGTGTGTGTAAAAAAGATTTGTATGTATATCCAAAAAATACGGGTGAAACTCTGCACTCAAGTTTCAACTTACAAATACGAATTTTAACCGTATTTTTCTTCCTTTCAGCTGATTGGTCAATGTCATGTCAATCACAAATGTAACTATCCAATCAGAGAACAGATGGGTTTGGCTGTCGGAGGGGCACTTTTTTGAACTGTCCCTGAAAAGTGGTTTTGTATATTGAACACAACTTAAAAATAAAAATAAAAATCCAGATGAAAATATATAGAATTTGCAAAATATTATCTTGCACCTGTCAAAAATTTGTGTTTAATATCATATTGATATAATAAATGAAATTATTTATTAAGTATCTTTAGATTTCAGTAAATTGTGGCTAATAAAAGTAAAAAAGCCTGATTAATTAATTAATCAAGGCTAAAGTTCTACATATTTAAGGGCTTGGGCACTTGCGCTACAGGCGCTAGCTAGCTTCTCAAGCGTCACCTTAGCTAATTAAAGTCACTGAGCTCTCATAATAAGGCTTATGTGGTTAGTTTCACTAACAGACTGTTTAAGAAGCGCTCTTTTTTTGGTGAATGAAATTCTAGTATTACTTCATTCATATGTAAGTACTAATTTGTAAGTATGGTATATGGCTACAGCTTACTAGCCAAACTAGCTTGTGTTAGCTGATAACTTGGCACGCCCCAATCTCGCATAAATACGCTGATTCTGGCTCAAGATTAAAAATGTAGTGATGTCTATAAGGCAAATCCTTTGAAACATTAGGCCACAGCACACATTACTACTCTATCATTAGTTTTTATAGCTTTAATCCTTTTGCTAAAGTGGTTAACCATGGTTTCCATGGCGAGAAACCAAATATAGAGCCTCATTCATAAACGATGGGTAAAAACGTTTCACACACAAATTTATGATTCTTATTTTCTCTATTTTCATGCACGACTATGCATTTGAAAAAATATTACACACCACTCTTATTGCTACTTATACTACTGCTAATTATTATTATTTAATTTTGGTCAATATTTACAGCTTTACAAAACAACATTGGCTAAAAATGTTTAGAATTAGAATACAAAACTTAATAATATGATATTAATTTACGTGTTACAATGCAAATTAATAATTGAAAATATGTAGACTTTAAACACACTTTAACAGGGTTATCTTATCATATGGGTCACTCTAAGTTTCATATGAACCTAAATGTCAAAATGTTCCTTTTTTCTTTTACTTGCCACAGTGAGTGTCTCAAGTTAAATGATATTCATCACCCCCATTATTTCAGCCAGCTCTTCATCCTCAGACACTATTACCCATCCTGCTTTTTTGCCTTAGTGAGCATGCTCTTCACCTGTATGCAGCTTGCTGTATGCAGATTACATGCAGTGATCTGTCCCATAAATCTTGCAGTAGTTTTGCATGTGCACTTGTTTTTTCGTGCAGGGTAAGAACTAAAAAAAAGAACTTAAAAGAAAAAGATCTTCAGTTCTTCAAAAAACTGCCATTTAAAGTTTGTGTATGATATTTATATTGAAGCTGACATTTTTAAGCACAGCATCAGCGTCTTTTTCCGTTATCAGCTCAACGTCAGCGGCGTACTCTTGTGTAACGACCTCAGGCCAACATGTATAATTGGAGCCTGGTGCAGTCTGCACAGAGGTCTGTTTGCCTGTGGTGTTTGAAAGAGATAAGCTATTCTTATTCATTTGTAATAATTACAAAAGCTGATTCTTTTGATGTCTCAAAAAGCATTTTTATCAAAAACATCATGTCAGTGTTTCCTATTGTTGCCTCCTAACAAAAGAAGTCAGCAGGTCAGAACTGGAATAAGAGACACGTTTTGTCTGGTATCAAATTATCAGCGATGAAATCATGCTAACTCAATTATCCACATACAAGAAACAGATGAAAGGATCAGCAGACCCTCAGCCACTTTTGAGTGAAAAAAACAGAACCTGTGCTGAATGGATGAGCAGATCTTTGCAGCAGATTCACATCTATGATATGAGCGTTATGCATTATACCCTGCATCCAAATAAAACTGGAACGTCTGATCTGTGATTTCCACCACCATGAAATCCTCATGAGGTGAATATAGTAGTGAAAATCCAGAGGGGAGCAACAAGTTGACACCCAAAGGATGTATCTGCTTTCTAATGAGACCCTGGGCCATTGTTTTTAAATGCTAATAAATTCTACACGGACCAAAATCCTCAGGAGTGAAGTCAGAGGGGCCTGAACTATCAGTTAAAGTAGAGCTCAGAAGGAAAAAAAGATCAGCCACCTTGAAGTTTAGGCAAGATACTACAACGTCTCCGTTTGGTGTGATAATCGGGACGTTCTCACACACGATGCCCTTGTCCACATCAATCACTTCGCCTGCAGAAACACAGAAACAGAGAAAAAGGATCAGGAACTACAGTGATTGTGTATTAGAGTAACTGATTGGACTCTGTGTCTTTACCACTTCACTTATTCATTAGCTTAGCATTACCCTCCAACATAAGATGCTTTCTATTAGAGTGTATCCAACCTTTGGCCATTTAGTTTATTGATTTCTTATAATGTAAGCTGATCTGTAAGCTGGCCCAGATAAGGTTTGTGCAATTCATAAAATCTGGTCAAACATTATAAATTAGCAGCAAAACTTGAGCCTGAAGTTAGCATGTAAGACAAATTCTGTTATTGATTTCAGTGAGGCAACTGCCGAAGCTATAGGCTATAACTCATTGCTGATTGTTGCTAATTTGGACAACAGAATGGATCGAATAATTGTTGGCAGACAGATGTTGTTGGGGAGTGAACTGAGCGTTTACCATTGACTATGTTTTGACCTGAACCAAATCAAAGCTTACTCTGGGCTTCAGGTAGCAGAAGTGGTAAAAGCAACAGAGGTTGTTGTGATGGCAACCTCTTCCTCTTCTGGTTTTTTTTTTTTTTGTACAGACAAAGAGGTGTTGTGTGTACACTGCTAGCTACCCTTTATTTCCAGCGGTCCGTCTATGTGCATCTCAGGCTTGCTCTTCTTCTCCGTCGTCGTTGTGGCTGACACAGAAGAGCGCTTGTAAATGCCCTTCTGGACATCCTCGAATACGACAAACATGTTGTGGACCCTCGCAGTGTAGCCTGCCAGCTCCGTGACCTGTCCCAACAAACACACACGGGTCAGTCCATCTCTGGTAGATGTTAGTGTCACCACCATTGTGATAAAGATCACGATCATGGTGATGTGCCTGATAAAAATGTGACCCCATGAGTGCAGGACTTGGAACATTGATCCTAAGCTAGGTTTCATTTTAACTTCGGCTGCTGCATCTGCAATAGCCATAAAGTACATTCAGTGCCCCCGTTAACAGGAAGCTGTTCCTCCTCAATATCTCCTGGTGCTTGCTTATATTAAATAATTAAGGTTTTTATATGTTCTGATGAAGGCCACAAGGCTATAACATTAACATGTCTGCTGGCATGGCCAAAACAAATTGGCAAAATGAAGATCTGTCAATACATTTCCCTAAAGTTTGTGTCAGTAGACAAGCAGACTTAGAAAAAGGTTTTGAATCTGTGTAAAATATAAAAACAGAAAAACAGAATGAAATCATGTACAAATTGCATAAACCTGTATTTTACTCACAAAACCCCCCCCAGAAAACATATCAAATGTTTGAGACTACTCATTCGCTAAAGCTGGAGTGGATACTCATTCAAAATGAAACTTTTCTGCAGTCAGGGGAATCTAAATCTGACTAAAGACAGGGACCATCTGGAGTGTTATCAGTGCTCAGTTTAAAAGCCTCTCTGATGATATGAGGGTGTTTTAGTGCCTGTGGAATTGGCAGCGTGCACATCTGAACAGGCACTATAAATGTTGAAAGCTATATCCAGGTTTTAGAGAAACATTTTCTCCCATCGAGATGACGTCTTTTTCAGGCAAGACCTTGCACATTTCAGCAAGACAATACTAAAGCACATAAAATATCTTTCAGAATCTGGAGGCTGAACTTTTTATCAGATGACAAAGACCCAGAACTGTTGAGCAGCTAGAATCATATGAGACAAGAAAGGGACAACATCCCTCTGCCTGAAGTCCAGCAGCCGCTCTCGTCAGTTCCCAGACTTTTACCGACAGTTGTTAAAAGAAGAGGCTGTACCACACATACCACACAGTGGTAAACATAACTTCTTTGTGAGGCATTGCTGCCATCAAATTCAAAATAAGCTCATATTTTCTTAAACTGCTACATTTTCTCAGTTTGTGTTTTGATGTTTTTTGTTTCCCATATGCAATTTTGAAACGAATTAAAATGACAGATTTATAAGATTCAAAAATCATTGCATTTTGTTTTTACTCACATCTTACAAGGCGTAGCAACTTTTCCTTACTGTTTGTGTGTGCTTTTGGATTAGATATATCATATATTTGCTTTTCCTCTTGTGGTTCTTTGCACCGTGATAATAGGCACGCACGCAGATTCCCCGCATAGCTCAAAAGAAAAAAAAAAAACAAACCCTACTTCCACTTCCAATGTTCAATTTTTATCCAGACCACATCTCACTGAGATCATAATTTCACTTCACTTAACCAGCTCTAAATGTCATCCTTAAATAATTACTACTTATTCTGTATTTTCACCTTGTATTCATCTACCTCTTCCTGGATTTTAAAAAGAGATTTTTGTAAACATGATCATAAAATTAGTAAAATAATACATTTACTAATGTCCCACCGGGAGGAGGCCCCGGGGCAGACCCAGGACACGCTGGAGAGATTATATCTCTCGGCTGGCCTGGGAACGCCTTGGTGTTCCCCCGGATAAGCTGGAGGAGGTGGCTGGGGAGAGGGAGGTCTGGGCCTCTTTGCTTAGGCTGCTGCCCCTGCGACCCGGCCTCGGATAAAGCGGATGAGGATGGATGGATGGAATACATTTACTGCTGAGGCAACAGAGGAAAGGAGCCAAATGTGTTTACAGGCACCTGGAGAGTGTTTCTTTTCGCTTTCTGTGGTGCACCCTGCAGCGAGACAATGCCGGCTGTTGACACAGCTTGATTATTTTAAACATCGAGCACCATTTCTGAGAATTCATGGACACCGTGCGGGGCAGCGGACCAGCTCAAACTCATTCAACCAGTTATATTTCTACTCGTGTGCTGGTTAGCCCAGTGGCTGCCAAAGTTCAACAGCATAGCAATATATATTAGGGGTGCTACAATACACAAAATTCACGGTTCAGTTCGGTTCGATACTTTGGTGTCACGGTTCGATATTTTTTCGATACAAAAAATGTTCTTGCCTTTTTAATTTGTCATTTATTAAAATTATAAATATATATTTTAACTCAAAAGTACAGTTTTTAAATTTAATGTTGCTGAAACAACAAAGTAATAAATAAATAAATCTATCTGATCGAGAAATCACTCATCTTTGGAAAAGAGAGTTTATTACAGAGAAATGGCTCCTTCCAAAATAAAAGCTATACTATATGCTTCTTGGGTATACTCTCAGCAGCATATTAAACCTATCAGGTCCCCATAAGGAGAATCATGTGCTAACAGCTGTCTAAATGACCCCGGTAAAGTTTGTAGCATGCCTGGTTGTTGTTTTTGTCTGCTTCCACTTGTCTTTGCACTAGGATGATGTCGGCGTAAATGTGCAGTCATATTCGTTGTGTTCCCACTAGTGCTGTCAGCGTTAATCTGAAATGACGTTAACGCCACAACACGGCTAATCTCCGTTAACGAGCTACGGCGGATTGCCCCGTACGTGGGGCTGGACAGCGTCAACACGTTAACGAACAACTGCGCTAACGCAGTAGTTCACACCAATGTAATTGAGCATTGCGTGGCACATCCGACATACTGTTTTACTTTAGTCCATGACACGCTTACCTTCAGGGTCATGCTTCACATGAAAACCAAAATAGTTCCAAAGGCCAGATCTGAATGAGGGTGGGGGAGGTTCAGTTTGCCATGTTGCAAGGAGATTAGCTTCTGTCTTGCTAGCATGCGCTGCGCTCACTGGATCTGCGCTCGACAGTGCAGCCTAGGCGGAGTAGTCGAACGCAGATCCACTGAGCTCTCAACAGACAGCCTCGTCAGAAGAAAAGTTGATAAAATAAATTAAAAATTTTGTATTGTTCGATACATATGCTACCGAACCAAAAGCACTGTATCGAACGGTTCAATATCAATACGAGTATCGTTGCACCCCTAATATATATGCAGCTTCAGTTTATTTTATTATGAGCCTCATTAACAGCACCAAAAAACCCACTGGGAAAAAGAACCACAGCCCTGCATAATGACATCTGACATTTCAACATAAGTATAGCAATGATTACAAAACACACACATTTGTGTTCTTTATAGTCTGCCTTTGTTCAAAATCCCTGATGAAAACATGCTGTTTGACTCATTTTTGTCTTAGTAATTAGTTCAACTTTTGCATGATATATCACCCAAATGTTAGTCCGATTGAATTTTTCTTGCTTTTGCTAAAATAAAGTGACCTCCTAAAGCCGGGAACACGCTGTAATAATGCAAAATCCGTTTTGTACAAAGCAATTGGACATCTTATGCAAGAGAGATCCTTTTGATATGGCTGTATATAAGTAAACAATACGTAAGTAATCAGTTTAAATATTTAACCAGCCTAGACATTCATGCAGCATTGCAATATTTGTCCTGAATTCACAAAAAAACATACCGGGGCAAATTAAATACCACTAAAACCATCACATCCACTATTCTGGTTTAGAATCAAGCAAACATGAGCTTTTCTTTGCTTGAGCTTTTTAAACGTGATGAAATTTTCAAATACTGGAGTCAGCATATGTGCAAGTAACCCCTGTGTGTTTCTTTTTTTGAAATCTTGGGTTTCTATGATGTCAGTGAGAGGGGATGTCCCTAATATGGTCATCTCAGAAGAGGGGCAATCACATGAAAATGCCCCCCTCCAGTATAAGTTAATAAGGATTATTTTGAATTGTGACTCACATGAAGCTAATCTAGCAGCAGAATAGATCCCTTTAACTAACACCCAGCTGCAGATTAAATGAGACCTGACTGCCCACTCGTAAACACGGCCCTGTTCTGAAGACCAGACAAGGCAGGTGCTGTAATCTGGTGCTTGCTGGGTTTTTTGGTGTGCTCAGCAGGTGTATTAACAAATACAGCCGCTTCATCCTTTCTGATTGGCCTAAAAAGAGTTCAAGTAAATGCTGTTGATCTTCCAGCTCTGCAGAAGTGCAGAGCTGAAAGATCAACAGATGGAGGATTATTTGCAGCTAAGCTGAGCTCTGAGAGAAGGAGCTCTCAAAACACACACACAAGCGCTGGGTTTCACTGACCCGAGAGTGATGGTGGATTCACTCTTCAGGAAGTGAGGCCTATTTAAGCCCTCTGTGTTCAGTTCTGTTCCCATAATAGAATTCCAAGCAGTGTAACACATACAGCATCAGAGCACCAACCTGACCCAGTTCTGTTTTTTACTTAGTCACTGGATCATGTGCTGATAGAACAGGGTGCCAATTTTAATGTACACGAGTGAACTACTGTGTTGTGTGTGAGGTTGGTAGATATTTATGTGCTTTTCACATAAAAATAAAAAACAAAACGGGGACTTTTAGTCTTACCTTGTTATTGTGGAACAAAGAACAAAAACAACAGCAAAGCTTTTTAAGATGAATAACAAACTACTGCAAGGTAGGACTTGTCATGGGCCAATCTGACTGCACACACACACACTCCTCCATATTAAATAGGCAGAGTGTGTGGAGGCGTGAGCTGGGCACGCTGCCTCAGGAATGTGCTCCATCCCTGCTGTCTGTCAAACTGCACACACACACACACACATCTCTTGGCCTTGCACGCAGGGGCACGCCGCAATGCATCTCAAGCCACGTGCGCACACGTGCTCAAAACAGAAGTGCATGCAGGCTTAAACTCGTATCCCCCGGGAACGTGTTTTTCACAATAAAATGATAATCATGGTGTGAAGAAGGTGGCATGATGGGAAATTCTTTAGCACGGGTGAAACAGTTAAGGAAGCTCACAGCCAACCGCAAGCACATCGAACCAGTTTCATTTCCTCCTCTTTGACGCTGTTTCGGGCTGCTGAACCGTCGCTGACAGTCAAGTTACTCGCTGACAGGCATGAGATAAACCCGCCAGATCTTTGCTCAAATATTCCACATTTTTATAAAGGGAATTATCAAAAAGCCTGGGATAGTACACACCAACACACAGGGTGGCACGTGATCAAAAGTGCAGCAGTACTAATGAGCTGCAGTGCAACACAGCTTCAGCACAAATGTGCTGCAACCAAATCCTCTTATGGACTTCAAAATGTAGCCTGAGAGAGAGAGAGAATGAACTGGTCTTGCAATTTCTTTCTTTCTTTCTTTCTTTTTGGATTAAAGTGCAATGAAAGATCAGGGATTTGGCTATCAATGAACAAGGTCTTTCATTCAGCTTTTTTTTCTCTTGTTTTTCCTTTTTCATGCTGCGTGGTGAGTTTTGCAAGAAGAAGAAGGAGAGAGATGGACATAAATCAATCCGACATTCTTGATGTCCACTCGTCCATGTACACATGGGCCACCGGAACGACCCACCGATGCTCAAACCTGGCCGGTTTATTTCTTCAAGAAGACATTTTTACTGACATCTGAGCCAGAAAACTGCAAAGTTGTGACACTCTGTACAGTCTTGGGTACTTCCTACTGTTCAGACGGACAATTAAACCTAAAAAGCTGCCAGATATGTTGTGAAAGAACAAAATGCTGAATCATTATAAGTTTAAATAAGCGCAAAAGACCTTTTCTTGTATGAAACTTCTGCTGCACTGCAACTGACTCTCAAACACATCATTTGCAGGATATAACACGTATTCAAAAGGCAACATTCATAAATTTCCATCTTAAACAGCGAAAATCTGTTATTAACAGATTAATCACTTCTTCATACAGTCTCTAACTTATCCAAAAATAATGAAAAATCTGTAATTTAATGCCTTAAAAGGGAAGCATTCCACATGTTGCTTTTCTGGACTCTACTAGAGCCGCTTTGCATGATTCACTTCATGCACAGGATGAAAGAAGTCCCCTCTCCCTTTAACCCAGCTTGTCTTCTGATTGGCTGGCCTTTGCAAACAGCAGGTCTGGACAGGAGGTTGGACTCACAGCCAGAGCTGTGTGCCTCAGATGACTAGATTATTAACATCAGAGTTGCTGCAACTTTCAGAATGGACGAGTATGAAATGCAGGTGTGCATGAGAGATCAGTGTAAGATGTGGGCCTGTGAGTCTCAGTTATGAAGTTTTCTGATTGAAAATGACAGCAAAGTTGTGTTAAATTCAGCATACTACAGTGCACCTCTTTGTAGGAGGACATGATCCTCTCGATGGCATCAGCTCCTGAGGCCAAGAGGTTACGTGCGGTGGTGAACGCCTCTGTTCTCTCGCTCACCATCACCTGGGTCTGACCGTCAGCTGTTTCTATAAGGGTGGAAAGACAGGCACAAGACATGGGACAGCGAGCAGAACAATTAACTTCGGGACCTCAAAAGACAAAACAGAGCTTTGTGTGTCAGCGGTGCGAAACATATTTTCACACTTTCACCTGGGAGCATAAGGATACGATGGAAAAAGGTTCATTAAATATCTGTAGGTACAGTGTAATAAGGGACTCGGTTACAGGCTTATTATTGATGCTGAGAGCTCATCAGGGAGGTGTGGGAGGCAGCTACTGTTTTCACACATGCTAATCAGCTCCCGCTGGTAGAGTAAGCAGTAACTACAGTTATTATAGTTGCACTTAAAAGGCTTAACAAGCACAAGACGCGTGCTAGGGTAACGCTACACCTAACCGACTCCCTACCGCTGTCAGCGAAGCCGGTGGCTGTGATGATGGGCACGGCCACCATGACGAGCCCGGCGCCGCTCCACACGTACTTCATGAGGAACTGCTCGATCATGATGTACCAGAGCCGTTTGGACAGGATCAGGTTCATCTGGTCTGCCAGAGCCCGGTAGCACTTCTGCAGCTGACACATCTCCACCTGCAGCGGGCGGTACATCAGAACATGAAGCAACACAGGCATTTCCCAAATCTCTGTGTGATCTGTGAAAAAGGCCGTGCAGTAGAATTTCTTCAACATAATAGTAAAGTCTTTCACACTGATGCTCTTTCAGAATAAAAATAGCTTTAGTCAATAAAGTTAAAACTAACTCTGCTGCTAATCTTTGTGCCGGCTCTTATAGCATATTTGTGATCCTAACAGCCTCAAGCAGCAGTAGATGGAACATTGTTATGGATATGACCATTCATCTTAGCTGGCCATCCTCAAAGACCTACCTCTAAAGTTACCGCTTCACCCATAGTAATTACATTGGTGTCTACAGATTGTAAATGTGTTATGCATTTCACACGTAACGTGGCACATCCGGGCACAGACACTTCCTAATAAATAAACACAATAATGATCGTGTGGCTGCACATAACTCCCACACCGCTTCCATTCTGCAGCTAGCACTCACATGCCCACATCCGTCTCTGCATACCTTGTGTCCTCTGTAGAAAGCTATTTCCTCAGCATTAGCAATGATCCTAGAGTGCACATAGCGCAGGTAGCCCTTCCTGTGAGCCTCTTCGGCCACCAGCTTGCCAAATTTGGGCGAGCATGCACGCAGGACTTTAGCCGTGGCAAACACCACGAGCCCTGCCAGCAGGGTCGGACCGGAGGCGTTGGCCCCCCTGGACCTGGCGGTCTGAATCAACGTGTAGGAGGTCAGCATCACATCCAGTATAGGCTTGGTGAGGTTAGAATAGAGATGGGCCACGGACTGGGAGAACATCATCACGTCCTCGGTGAGAGACTGGTCCGGGTTGGCGAGCCTCCCGTCCATGTTGCTGACTTTGTAGTAGGTCTGATTGGTGAAGTAGGTCCGATAGGCATGGTTCACTAGCCGGGTGCGGAAGGCCAGAGCCAGTTTGCACTCCAGGTACCGGATGGCGCTGTTGACGAACGTGGCCGGGATTGCAATGAGGAGCCATTTGATCAGCTGGATGATGAAGCGTTTGGGTTTTTTCTCCACGATCGTTTTGACTATCTTGCCGTCCAAGCTGGCAACGTAAATAGAGAGAAACGTCCTAGATATCAGCGCCACCGAGTGCAAAGAGAGCAAAGCGAGCTCTCTGGAAACGAGCTTGGGAAAGAGGATTTTACCAAGTTCCAGGATCTGCATGAAAAACTCAGTATTTACCCCCGGGGATGGTTTCCTATCAATCACAGCATCCGTTTGAGTCTTTCCCGAGCAAGTGGAGCCGTTCTCCGCCTTTGAAGCCCGGTGATTGCTCCCAGGACCTTTGTTTTTGCAGAGCTGCTTGCAGATGATGGGGTACAGCGTTCTGACACCGTATGCAGCAGCCGCAAGAAACACGGCTCGCTTCGCCGCGGCCGTGCGGTCCCATCTCACTTTAGTCGCCGCATCGAGGATGTTGGACATTTTTCAACCGTTAGTCGTCTCTGCAACCAGCCCTTACTACACCCATCCCCCAGACCTGACTCACCGCGTCGACATAAAGAGCGAGAGGATGGCCGGACTGATGTGAAGCGAGCCCGATACTTGTGCCGCTACATCCTGCTCCCCTTTTTTTTGCGCCAGCTACAAGCACTTCAAACTAGAACAAGTGCACTTCCGGTTATTGTTGCCAAATTAAAGGCGTTCCTACCTCCACCGTGTCTGTGTTAGCTTTTATTTTATAAAGAAAATCAGCCCAACATCCGGTTTTGCTGTCGTCACTGGCGACTTAGTTTGCAAAGGGGTTTTTTCATTGGTCGAGCCCCCGGCAAAAATATGATTGGTTGTCTGACAGACGTAAATAAATTAGTCCCAACTGATTTATTCTACTATACTACAGTATTTTATTTTAAGCAAACGTAAGGCACAGTGAAATAAAATACAGAAATAAAGCAGACAAACTCCATGAAAATTACACATATATATTTTCTTCTTTGAGCATTTCTGAGCACGTGTCGGAAGTCTGGTGGTTCGTCCTCGCGCTTCTATTGTATTCTGAAAGCTAAGATAAAGTTAGCTACCTAGCTGAAACAAAACAATAAGCTATGCACGCACTCTGAATTTTTGTGCTGACACAGGCACAAAAGCTTTGTAGTTTTCTGGATTTTGTCGTTTCTATAGTAATTAAGAGCTGTTAAAAATGAACTGGGTGGGAGGTTCAAGGTAAGAGAAAGCAAATTTTGGTTATTAGCTGATGTGTTAATGTATATCATATTAGCCTATAAATGTTTAAGCTAACTAGACATGTAACTGCTCATTTCAGAAACCGGTTAGTGATGAGGAATAATGCCAAAAAGCAGAGGGTAAGACAACCAAATAAAACTTACATTGTTTTACATTAAGTGCAAGTAGGATGCTAAATATTAAATGTTTAATTGTATACTCCATAAAATATTGTATCCAGAAGAAAACTTGCTTTAAAGGGATGCATTTCTAACCAGGGTTGTTTTACAAAATGGAAAGAATTGTTTTGACTTTTAATTTTGAGTATAAGTTAAATTCTTACATAAGGAGGTCAATAGTGCACAGGTTGCATATTGAAAATATATTTAAAGTAGTGGAATAAGACTTTTAATAATAATAATAATAATAAATTTTATTTAAAAGCCACGTTCAAGACATCTAAGGACACTTAGAATAGAATAAAAGACATAGTAGAACAATGACAAGATCTATCTATATATATGTGTGTGTATACATGGTTTATAATGTGTGTAGCTTTGGACTTGTACTTGTTCACAACTTTAATTACTTATTTGTTGTTTGGTATTTTTAGTAGAAGGCAACTTAGCCATTTGAAAAGCCCAGACATGGCCTATTTGAAGTTTCATTGATGTGAAGTCTTAAAACTCAACAATACCCCAAAATAACTCATTAATAATCACTAGCCCAAATTGCTGCCTTTGTTTTTCACAAACATTTTATTTATTTTTCATGTAATAAACATTAAAATCTATATCCTTGTGTAATGATAATTCATTAAATAAATAACAATCACTAATGTTCAAGCTTGATGTTTTTTCATTGTAATCAGTTTTGTAAATGTATTAAATTAACAAAGCCTTTGTCCCTGTGCCTAAATATTGGTTGTGCTTTTTCTGTTCCAGGAATTCTTTGAAAAGAGAAAAATGCAACAAAAACTTAAAAACATGGGAATACCTGTCCCAGCCCCTTCCCTAGGCAACACTAGTTCTGGTAGTTTGGACCTAATGACTCTGTTTATCGTCAACCAGATTGCTGCTAAAAAAGCATGTAAAGGTGAGATTCACAGCCCCAGATCACCAGAAAACAATAATCGAATACATTTAAGCCTCAGGATGGCAAATGATGTAAACAGAAAGTGTTCTTGTTTTTCAGATCCTCCTAAAGCAGCAGTTCTTGGCAGCTGTAAGGCAGGAGCCAGGCATAAGAGAAAAGATCCTCTGGTGCTCTCGATGAGCCCCTGTTCCCCATCACGGCTGTGTCTTGTTGAGGGCCAGTCTGAGTACAGGTATAGCCCCACTGTGGGTTAACAGTTCTTGTAGCCAATTATGTTAATATAATAATAATCCTCTTAATAAATGGAATGAAAAGGGTTTTAAAAGTATTATATTTTCCATTTTAACAGTGTTCAAGAAAGCAGAGAAAGAAGGAAGGTAATTCCACAAGGGTTCAAGTTTCAGCGTGTAAGTCACTTTCCCGCTCTTCATGGTTTTACTTCAAGTTAGCGAAACGTGCTTAATATGAACAAATGTAAAGACACTCACTAAATCCCTGTTTTTGTAAGTTGTCGCCAGTACTTGAGTCAGGTTTCTCAGACAACAGTGCCTCTGACTACCTGCCTGCCATACCTGATGCCCGCAGCCCCTTCTCTTCCACCTCATCTGCCTGCTCAGGCCAAGGTTGTGTAACACTAATAGACTATTAACAACTATAACTCAGTTACAGTACTGCGTATTCTTCTTTGCGTGATGATATCTTATGAAATCCAACTGTTCTCCACAGGAACTTTCACCCTGCAGCTGAATCTCCAGAAACAAAGCCAAGCACTGCATCCCTCTTCTCCCCCACCTTGGGACACCTCAGTTCTATCGCAGACCGATGCAGTAAGGGATAGCTCTTATTAGAATTACATCACTACTTTAAGGTTAAAGTTGTAGTTTTTACACATTTTACCCCACACGTGGTTTCATATGTAAGAAAGGAAAAGTATGGAAACTCTGACTTGAGTTGAGAAACTTATCTAAAGTTGGTGTGGAAAAATGGCTTATGTTGGTGTTGTTTAACAGGCCAACAAAGATTTTGGTAACTTCTCAGAACTCTGCTTTACAATAAATCATATTGTGCTTTAATTATAGAATGTGACATATGTCATGTGTGTCAAGGTCTTTCACAGTGAATGTAATCTTTTTTTTGTGTATTGATTTCATTCATGGGAATTAAAAACTGGTAATTTTGCCATGAGTGGGGGATGGCCAACTTCGATGAAAATTGAAGCTGCATGCCATCCTTTTCGCATTGGCTTTCTTCAGATTGTGAGAAATGGATAGCCTGTCCCCCAGTGACCTCATCTACAAACATGGTTTTTGCACACCTACACAAGTGTAATCCCAGGTGCCTAATTATAAATACTTATTTATATTTATTCAGGCTATTCAGGCCTAAAATTCAGGCATTCTTGTTCAATACAAAAGCTGAAAACAACAAAGAAAAAGTAATGTAGCATTACTTTTGGTATTACTAAAGGTACCAGTATTTTATCATATCACTATAGTATTTTAGTAAGTAAAATTTATTTATATAGCACTTTTCACAGTTAAAAATCACAAAGTGCTTCACAATTAAACCAGAAATATAAATAAAATGAAAAAAAAATTAAAGCTTGTTTGTATAGAAATGTCTTCAGCTGCTTTTTTTTAAAAAGGGGTCAAGTGTAAAGAGTGCCTTTGTGCCACTGCCCGAAAAGCCCGATCTCCACGTGTTTTGAACCCAGTACATGTGACCAACAGTAACCTCTGACCTGAAGCGCTCAAGAAGAAGCATGAGGTTTCAACAGGTCAGAGATATACTGTGGAGCTTCAACATGTGGAGCTCTGAAAGTTACAACTAAAAGTTTAAAATGAAACCTAAAATTTGCCGGCAACCAAAACTGGAGTAGTATGTGACCTCTTGTTTTAGACCAGTTTATAGTCTTTGGAGCAACAGCATCTCTTGCTAAGAGAAAATAGTATCTAATAAAATGTGACAATAATGTGTCTTTCTTCTGACAAATGCTGATTTGTTTCTCTGTCAGTTTCATCCTTTCTCTCAGCCCAGAAGTATGACAAACACATCTCCCTGGTCGCACAACCTTAACCAACCCTTCTTCCAACTTGAGAACCCCACAGCATCTCAAGTCCTCTTTGGCAGTCCACAACCAGGGTGAAAACAAGTTTACATTTTAATTGGTTATTTTCTATCCTTAGTTTCAATTTTTTAACCAATCAGTGCCCGTGTGTGTTGCCACAGTAAAAGCAAGGCAGAAGACCATGCAACATATGTGGACAGCATCTTTCTCAACCGGCCAAAGGCCAAAGAGTCCATGCTGGACTTCACGCTTAACCAGTCAGAAATTCAGCAGCAATTGGAGAACAATGTCTTTAGAGGCTTTTGTGATGAAGATTGTGAAGGACACTCTCATTCTGGGAGTGAAAAATCAAAAATATGTCTCCCAGATCAGACACCGGTAAACTCTTCTGCACCTCAGTAAGTGTTTGCACTTCCAGTCTAACGAAATGCATTATTATGAAGCAAATTTTGAATCCATTTTATGTTGGGTTTTATCATTTTATTGCCAGAACTGTGCCAGACTCACAGTGCATGGGAGCAGAGGTAAGCGGGTTTTAAAAACTACATGTGGGAGTAAAGTTGCCCTTTTACTGCCACCAAGTGGTCAAGTTTGGAACTGCGACGAAATTAACTTTAAATGTGTAGAAAGTAAATCATCACAAAGTTTAATGAGGCTCTCCAGTCATCATAAGCTGTCATATAGAGCTCCCAACAGTTTATGTTTAATATTTTTCATAACTGGATTATATACATGGGTACAGCAGAAGTGTCAAATATTGATTATGTTTTGTTCACAGCCCTGCAACTGCCCTGACACAAGGTTTTGTAAGTTTCCAAGGAGTCTCACGTTAAGGAAATTCATTTATTATGTACATGTTTGAGGAAAAACCAAAACGTAAATGGGTGTTTTTTTCCCCTCTAATTCCACAGCATGTTTTGGAGACAACACTGGGCCAGTGAATGGCTCTGAATATTCGCCAAGTTACTCTTTTAGAGGAGGTCACCTGAGTCCAGACTCAAATGATGTGAGTGAAGCTACACTGTGAACTTTATTCCAACTATCTGAAGTGCTCTACTTGGAAAGTTATCTTTGAAATACATTAAAGTAATCTTTCATCTAACCCCTCAAAACTGTAGCAAATTCATGCTGTATTTTTGTAGTACTGATGTTAATTAAGCTGTAGATTAACTATCAGCACTCTGCCAGTTTCTGCAGCCTCCTTTTTTAATTAAACACAAATGAGTAAATTACTATTAAACAGATGATCATCACCTGTCCCAAATAGTTAACACCAAAAAGCAACACTCATTAACAGCACAGTGTTCTTTGCACAGTGCCACTGATTTATACCTCTTTCCTGGACATATTTTCACACCATCTGACACAGGAATTGCTGTTTTCTACTTTTAAAACTATATATTAGGATGAAGACTGCTATCAGCTATGCCTCCCAGCATCTTCTTCTTACATGGATCAAGCCTTTGGCCTCAGTGGCTCACAAGGGAATTTAAATGAAACACTCTCTGAGCTCAGGTCTCACACCCCACGAATAAGATCCCAAATGGACTTCAGAGTTGACCTAAAAGTTACTGAGAACATGGCTACCCCAGATAAGGCCTTTGAAAGTAAAGGGCAGGAGAAAGAAAGCAGCACAGCTCTCCTTTTATCTCCACACCCTTCAGCTCAAACTCAGAGCTCAGATGTCTGCAAATGCAAGAAAACATCAAGTGAAACTCGAGATGCAGGAACTCAAACAGTACGCAGCCCCCCAGCTGGGGCGTGCGATGCTTCGACTCAGTGCAGCTTTGTTGCAGACAGTGCTCTTGGGTACAGCTTGCATCTATCAAACGCTGACATGTCGGAGCTGCCTCCAGCCACAGGGAGGCAGGCCGGTACTGCCACAGAGCCAGATGCACTCACAGCTTCACCAGAAAACTCCAGGAGCGAAGAGAAGCAGACGCCCTGGAGCAACAAGAAATCAAAGGCGGTTTCCCTGTCAGGCAGGAGCATGATCACTGCTAATAACGGTGCCAAAACGATTCTACAGAGACCCACAAACCTTCTTCTCACTAACGACCTGAGCACGACTAATGTCAGAGGTATGACATGAAAGTGAAATAGTCAGCTCTCTTTATGTGTCGTTTGAGAGAAACTTGAGATAGAAAATCACATTAAATTTTGCTCTAATGTTTCTAATTTAGGTCAGGAGAATAAAGAACACGAGAACTGCCCTCCAATGACAAGCTTTTCAGATCAAGGGAGGGAAGAGGGCACATCTGGCACCAAAGTTAACATAGTCTCAAAGGAGGCTGAAATGCTTCAAGAAATAGTCAACATTTTGCTCCTCCTGAAGCAGAGGAAAATTCAGGGCTACTAAGAACAGATGGATGAAGACATCAGGAAATCAGTTCTGTGCTGTGCATCTTCCTTTATTTTACAGCAACAGTCATAAAAGTAGATTAAAATAGTTACAGTGCTCTTAATGTTGTGATGCAGTTTATGCAGTTAAATAAAGCTCCAAAACATGACTTTGACTCATACATTTATTTCTTTCCCCATATACACAATATTTCATGAAGATATTTATCTTTATATAATATAAACTCTAGCAAAACATTTACAGCTTGAACAATAATCAAATATACAGCACTCTTTTTTTTTTAAATTTGCTTTTCTGTAATACCCCACAAACTTTAGCAAAAACACACATAATTGGTTCACATAGAAAAAAATGTAACCATTTTACTGATAAGTACACATTTAATGCCCTCAGCTGTGGTAGAGGACAGTGTTAACCGGAGGTTAAGGGCTGAACACCACATTATCTCTGACACAGGTGCAGCCTAAAACAATCACATTAAATATTTGGTTGACACAAGTTTTCGTTACTCAGTCTGTGCCGTGGACAAGTAAATCTGTGGTTTTTGTGTGTAGTAATACTTTCAGTACAAAACTAGCTTGTGAAGTTTTAAGAAAACTCTCCTGGATTAAGTGAAACTGGTCAAATACAATCCTATACTAAATTATAGTTGCTAGTGTTTTCTACACCTTTCACTCCAGAGAAGCTGCGCTAAATGAGTTGAAAAGCAAAGTTTTGGAAGTTTAAGTTATTACTCTGAACTATATTTCGCAATGTTTTGTTTTTATTGAAATAAACAATCAGTGCTCATCTTCGAGGATCCCTTTATTACCTCTCTGGGTTAAAAAAGACAATATCTGGAATATTCTAGCCCCATAACTACAAATCACAAGTGTTTACAATAGAATAGCTTATCATTTTCAAACACAAGTTGAATATTTGACCGTGTTTTGTGCTGACTTCAATTCTTGATATGATTTTATTGTAGTCTGTACATGTTGATACTACTGTTTGTGTTTGCTTTGAAAAATGATCAGCTATTATAACACTGAAGAACTTGCAACTAAAGAGGCAACTATGATATTTGAAAGCTTTTTTTATTTTCAAAAAATCAGCCGGTTTTCCACATGAGGGTGCTTGTGTGCTACAGTATGCCATCACTGTTCTTCCATTTATTGAAGGAATTTGTTTCTAATCAATTTTTTAAAACCTTTTTTCCCCATAGCTATCCACATGACACCTTGAAAACACCAAAATTACTACAATACTTGCAAATACCACCGAGTTTTAATGGATCACTTAGGTGTAATTGTCCCACGGCATTTGATGGTCTGTTTCTTGTTTTAAAAAGTGGTACTAGTCTATAAATAGACTAGATTTATAGATAATGGACTGTTGGGAAAAAAAATTTAAATGGTAATTTTCTGCTAGCACATTATCCGTTTTTTTACTGAGGTTTCTGGGTATTTCTATTAATGTGGGGTTAAAAATATAGGTAGAAGAAATCATATGGAAAATTCCATCATTTTAAACGTTGCATTGTACTGTATTTTTACAATCGTTTATTTTGGGTGTCTGCCATGAGAAACCTGTTCACTAAGCACAGCAGCAGCCTTTATACCCCTTACTTACCCTTTTATATTTTTTGTTACACAGTTGTCTACTTTCCAACAGTTTTGCTACACAGAAAATTACGTGTATTTAACTAACAAGGTGTAACCTTACACAGTTTACACTTTTACAAAACAACATTGCCAAATTACGCTAAAGCCTACTCCTCAACTTTTGACACAAGAACTACATAAATGATATGCTCGGCTATTTGTACATAAGGCTGTGAAGGAAGACACAAAGCAAAATACATGAAATTTTAGTCAATAAAATTCCATCACAGGTGAAATGCAAATATGCACATGTTAAAATTAAAAAAAGGCCATGTGGACCTACAGGAAATGTGACTGAAAAATGGCCATTAGGCACCTTCACAATACACAGGCACTAATATATCAATGTTCAGATAGAACGAAACACTTAAAAATCTCAGTCATCAAGCTAAAGCTTACTTTTACTGCTACAGACAGAACAGCCCGGTTTCTTTGCTGGATATTACAGACACTATATCCAGAAATAACAACAAGAAAAAGTTCATTGCAAGAGTTGCAACATTGGTTCGTAGGGTAGGTTTTGCGAAGCACATTTTAAATGAAAAAGTAAGCAACGTTAAGAAATTTGTAATTTGTCGAAATGTGGATTCACAAAAAGATCTGTTTTAAATAAATATATAAATACACAAACCATACTGTAGCACGAAGACTTCCAGTCCTTTCAGGGCTACCAAGTTTGTAAGAACGGTTTTGTTTCGGCACCCGTCGACAATACAAGTTTACTCAACCGTAATGATATACCGTGTGTCTCTGGCAATTGCTTTTCATAAAAATTCAAACTGCAAACAGAAGAACATCAGGTCAAGGACTGACATTAAGTGTGCTACGCTACAAGCTGAAAAAACGAGACAGCAGAATGTGTCTCATACACCAAGGCATAATGGTACGAAAGACAACAACAGCTGCTGTCCAGTCAACAAAAGTTTTGTGGTTGTATTTACTGTAACTTTTTGAATGGAGTTGCCATTGTATTCTGACACAAAGCTCTGGGATAAAACCGTTTATAAATCATAAATGGTGCTTATAAAACAAATGCACAAAATATTAGGGACAAATTCCAGTCCCTTGTATTTTGTATCTTTGCATCTGTTAAACAGTCATAACTAGTCTCTGGACACTGGACTTCTATGTATTATGCTTTGCCTATTATCTGCGTAGAAGGCCAGTGTTATAGACTTCTGTGGTTGAAAATAATAAGCAGGTCTGAAACCAGATAAGGTGCCAGTTCACCCCTGAATTTAGAGAATGAACTAATGGGAAACATTCATGCTAAAGCATTAGTGTTGATTGGGATTTCCCCAACTGACTGCTTGAAAAGTGAACTGATACATGTTACTGATAGAAGCATAGTCTTCTAAAATGTAATTCCCAATCTATGTTGGAGGTAAACCAGTGGCCCCGCAGATCACAGGAAAAAGAACACTAATACAGACTCAGCCGCTCTGCATGTTCCAGTGAAACAGCTAATGAAACACCCAGAGGGAGGTAAGCAACACCCAAGTTTCCTCTAGTCTACATCTGATGCGTCATTGTCCGATAGATGGTAGTTTGAACCTTTGACCCGGATGTACTCAACCTGCCGTCCCTCATCCGAATCAGAGGCGCCGCAAGAGCAAAGGTGGTTTTCGAACAACGCTTCGATCTCCTCCAGACGGCGGGATTTGGTTTCTGGCAGGCAGCCATATGTGAAGACGAAACCCAGCAAGGCCATGCTGGAGTACAGGAAGAAAGCTCCTGAGAAGACAAAGCAAAAGAACACGCTGTCACCGAGGATAGCCACCCACAAAGATGAGAAACACAATGGCACAACTTCACACTTCTTATGAGAAATGATTTGCTTGTTCTCATTCACTGCCAGAAAAAGAAACACCGATGGTGACAACAGATCCCGCGGGCAGCTAATATTAGACCACGACTTCCCACGCACTTCTAGGGACGTGTGTGGTGAAGAATGAAAATGCTTTTGCAACACTGCTTTCACACTGCTGGTCACCCTACGATAAATGTGGAGTATAAGTAAAATGTCCCTGTCAATGTGGCCTTACAGCAGGGTTAACAGGAAACAAATAACTATGTGACGAATAAGGGTTCATACGAAAAGACTGACACAGGTTTAATGAGATTTTGTCGCAACTGTGGTCCGTATTTTCTTCTTGTCAATGCACAGTGACATTTTTAAGTTGCAGCCGAGTGCACTTTAAGATTTAACAAGACAACATCTTGTGTTTTCCCAGCTTTGACATTATTTGCCCCACTGTTAGTAAATGATTGCTATCAAGCAGATAAATTGGTGAATGACTCAGAATCGATAATTAATCCAGTGGATCTCAGGATGCCTCCACAATCACCCCTGATTGATTGATCTCCAACTCTGCCAAAGGTCAGCTCCTTCCTGTGTGAGGGGAAACCTGCTGTTGTGCTACACTGACTGAGGAGTTATGCAAGATGGGTGGAAGAAAGCATCACTTCAGGGTATCAGCAAACTGTTCTGTCCTTATTGCTCTTAATGGGAACACAAAAATACCTCTTACGTGTAAAAAAAATAAAGGATAAAATCTTTCAAGGTTATTATTTCCTTACACACAGAAACTGACCATAGTAGGTGATGTACTGAGCCAGGTGGAGGAAGGTAAGAGACACCAGGATGTTGAAGGTCCAGTTGACCCCTGCTGCACAGGCGTTCCCTGTGCTCCTTGCCCAAAGAGGATAGATCTCAGAGTTGATGGTCCATGGCATTGGACCCATACCTGCGACAGACAAGTGAGAATGAGCCGTGGGACCATTTGATTAAGAGGTGGAGATGTGAGATGGATGGAGAATTGCACTATATTTTGTTTAAGTCTTGTCAGCAGCACTTCATACAACTTATTTCATTTTCTGTCATGTAAAAAATTCAAAACTCAAATGTTCTATAGTCTGTATATTTCAAAAGGATGTGAGATTACAATAGAAGAAAGGGAAGTGTAGATACTTTATAACAGCAGATCCCAACCCCCGGGCCACGGACCGGTACCAGGCCGTGAGTCGTTTGGTACCGGGCTGTGAGAGTTAAGGCTCGGATGTGAAATTTATGGTTTTCAGGGTTTTTATCGTTAACTCGGTTTCCCTGGGTCTTTTCCCGTGTTGTAGTTGTGAGTCTTATTTTGAAAGAAATATTTACGCGTTACCATAGCGACCAGAGAGCATTAAGGGGCAGAGAGGAGGATGTTACTCTCAGTGTTGTTGGCGCATTTCAGGAAGACGCTGCTAATAAAGTTACACAATTACACGGTGAATTCTCATTTATTATTATTATTATTTACAAAATACCACAGTTTTTGTCTTGGTCGTATCATTTTATTTTGTTGTATTTATCCACAACACCTCACCTCGGTCCGTGAAAATATTGTCTGACATTAAACCGGTCCGTGGAGCAAAAGGTTGGGGACTGCTGCTTTATAATACAGCCCATACCCCTGTCCGACCCTTGAATTCCAATCCAAGAAGACAAGGACAGGATACCACAAAGAGGAAATTTTGGTTGTCCTTTACTTTAAAATACCCCGAAGTTACTAATTAAATAAAAACATGAAGTTTGATTTGCGTCCTCTTTCTTCTCCCTAGACTCTCAATTAAGAAGAATTACATGGTAAATGTAGAAAAATTACATAATCAGTCGTGGGCTGTGTTATGAAGTGCTACCGTGCCTATAATAGAAACAAAGACGGTAGTTGAATTTGACAGAAGCAGAAAAGCTCTATCAATATGCAGCATCTACATACAAGTAAAAAGATATTTGATTTGATTTGCAGTCAGCTTCTGATTCCTTTTGTAGGTTGAGTAGTATTGACCAGGCAAATTTATGCAGGCTTTGGCTGCGTACAGGTAAACAGTCCATGTGGAAAATAAAATAAAAACATATACGCCAAAATGCAGTTTTATAACTACTGGCTCTTGTTTAGCTATGAGACTATGATCTACCTGTTTATTTGCGTTTTAAAAACTGTATCTGCATTTCTGGACTCTAAACAATGAACAGTACACCAACTAGGAGTTTAGACAGCAGCCAATGGGTTGGTGCTTTGTTAGGATTATAATGGATCCTGTTAACTCTGGTAAGCACTCAGACAAACACATCTGCAGCTACAAGTCCAACACAGTGAGGTTTAGCTTTGGCAGGATATCAGAATATAGTATGCTTTGTCCCACACTGCATTTTCAGAATTCAAAAAAATTATGTTCAATTTATGGTTCTTTTTTTGTTATTGTTTGTTTTGTTTTCCCCAAAAGCATCCTGGTGTTGGATCTCATGGGGACTAAAACTAAGGTTCAGTCTCTCACCCGGCGCAAAGGCAGCCAAGTAGAACACCAGTCCCAGTAAAACCAACCAGGAGAAGGAGGTGGGGCAGTAGTTGTAGGCCCAGTAGGTCTGATCTCTCATCAGGGTAGAGTTGGAGCATCTATAAGAGGCATGCACATTTTAGTTAGTTAGACTTTACCAATCCTTCTTAAAACTGTGTGTGTGTGTGGGGGGGTTAAAGGTGAGATGTGTTATTTCACTGCATCCTAATGCATTTCCACATGCTCACTTTGCATCCTGTGACTCACCTGCCCCATGCTGCGTGCTCGGTGGAGGCCTTATTGACTGGCACGCAGGAGGAGGCGAGCAGCGCCGAGCCATTCTCACGGTAACAGAAGCCGCATCCAGGATCCAGCATGCACGGCTCGCACACCCTAACAGCAGATGCAACACGCATTAACTCTCATTGCTCTAAAGACAATCAATCAAACGGCAGCTTGTAATCACATTCTTTTACGTCTGCCTTTCCTCTATAGGATGCTGAGAAACTCCTTGTAAAATTTCAATATGAATGTAAACGTACCTGCTGCTACTGGACAAGATGCAAATATAACAGAAAAACAGCTACCCACCCATCTAACTGAGGCACACATCTCTCACCTAAATCAGGAAATGCATGAGACATTCGTCCCCACTGTGTGGGATTCACTATCATTACATTTCTTTTCCTATCCTGTTCCCAGCTTTGTTAATTTAAACTACATCCTATCACATTATCATGTTCTGCGGTCTGTTTCTTGATGAGCAGTCCTTATTTTTGAGTGTTTCAACTGAATAGCTTCACAAGGGTGCACTCATCTTTCCCCGTGCTATTTAATCAGGTTCGAGGTAGGTCATGAAATGCACACTCTGCTTGAGAGATCTATTTTTATTGTCCGTAGCTTCCAGGGAAGCTTTTCTCTAATTTCACGCTGAGGTTAAGGATGAAAATAACACCATGTATTCAAAAGTAACTATTGCAGGAGGGTGAGGAGAAAGATATAACCACTTAGCATTAGCTGCTTAGAAGTATCTGTAACACTGATATAGATATTGTTAAGTATTAGTAAAGCTAAAGCCCATTAAACATCTGTTTTTATAAAAAGAAAAAATCCCAGAGACATTAGCAGGTCAGGCTAACTAGCCCAGCAGTAATGTAATGCTAGTGATACCTTAGCACTCCTAAGGTTTTTATTAGCGTTAGCTAGCATTGCAGGCTGGTTATGTCATAGATGGCAATTTCACCACTGTACTACTCATGGACTTCCCTTTTACCATGTGTAATGCAATGAGACAGTTCAGGAGACTAAGATGTATATTTTATACCATATTTGATATTTATCTGGTGACAAAAGTAAGCATAATGTAGCTAGGTCCTAAAAGGGTCAAACCCTTTCCCAATAGAAAAGCAGGGAGCTTGTCTAGAAATCCCTATCAGTAAAATTCTTTATCTATGATAGCTCCCCTTTAACCTTAGTGCTTTCCATCAGGAGCAACCTTCACCCTTAAATTAGTGGACAACCCACTCCACCAAACGATAGCCAACTCGCAGTCAGTATAAATGACTAAGTTAAGACCAGGTGAGTCAAAAAAAAATATTTGTAAAACATAAAATATTTGCACAAATGTTATGTGTCCAGTGCGTAAAGGGCTTTAGCTCTCCTTAGTCAAACCCCAAAATAGCACGTTAAGAAAACATCTTTAAATGGGACATCTGAGCACCAAAGCACTTAAGAGGCTACTGGTGGTTCTGGTGCTCTGTTGATGCTGCTGTGGTCAGTGAAAGGATGCGTGTGGGTTCATGTGAAGCAAAGTGAATTCAGTAAAGCTTTTCCAGTGTGGTAAAAGCACTCATCTCTTCAAATTATCCCTGCGTTTATGTGGGTTATAGCACGCGGTCGCAGGACAGCGAGTGCATTAGGCATTGCCTGTCGTTGTGATGAAAGACTGCCGTTACACATGATCTTCATCTCGTGTCTGTGTAAGTGAGAGTAAATTGCAACACGGAGGCATCTGATGACTGTTTCATTCGGAAACAAACTCTGGCTCACCGCCTGCCTTCTGCTGCTGCTGGGGACAGCCGAGTGAAATGGGAGTGACAGATGTTAGATGATGAATTGCGTAACTGTTAAAATCATTTAATTACATTTATTATGTGAAATAATTGACCACAATTTCTAACACCTATGCTGGCACTAATTTTGACCTCTGAGTACTCAGAGAAATCTAGATCTGTATTAATGTATGTGTAAAAACCTGCAAGAACTTCACCACAAAAATTCTTTTAGGAGGGTTTTATTCTCTTTCCACCACTTAGTGTCCTCTGCTCTAAAACTGCAAAATACTAAGTGCCTTTACTAAGAACAGAAGTGCTCCAAGGTCAACAGTAGCTTCCTCATGCCAGCACCCCCATTTTCGGTTCTTGTTTACCATTTTAAGCTATGCTACAATACCAAATGTACCGCTTTGTGTTTTCCTCCAACCTTCTGCAGAGTGCGACACCTTAATACAAACACAGAAATCTGTATTTTCCATCAAATGTGCTAGATGATCAGACGGAGTAATTCAGAGGGACTCGGAGGTCTAAAGTCATACCTACTCCTCACATCCTGAAGGGAAATAACAACCCTCATTACTAGGTTTGATAGTGTAGCTGGATTTCTTTCCACCATGTACGTACATGTGTGTCTCAGTATGTCTTTTGGTCCTGGAGAAAGCTACTTTAGTGGTTATACCCCAGAACTTGGTTGCAAGCCATAAAAATGCAATATCCAGTTGGAAAAAAACACCAGGTGATTTACGTTCAGTTGAGATCAAAATGAAGGGCACGTTTGAAGACTGGTGTGCTCCGATGCATGGGTACTTCTGTATTAATATGGTAATGGAAGCTGAGCACTTACGGTTTGGAATGTCAACATGTTCCAATTCATAAGTGCTGGCAAAACAGAGGCTCTCAGGGTCTCAGTGCCTCTGAATAGGATGGACATGTCTGACCAAGAGGAGAGAGGAGAGAGGAGGGAATGCGTCTCCCCAGCCATCTCTTCCATCGGGGATTGAGGAGTTGGCCAGGAAGAGAAAGATCTGAGTATCTCTGCCTACACTTCTCCCATGACCTGAAATCGACGAATGGATTCATGCATGGGTAGATAGGAAGAAGGAATAATTGAGCCTTGGCGCCTCTGTGATCCAGGTCCTTTTGCATGCTTCAGTTTTAAGGACTTCTTATTGACATCAAGCATCAATGTGATATTAAGGTGCTTTCAGTCCCATTGCCACAGGTGTAAAATCAACCTAGCCATGCAGTCTGCCTTTACTAACAAAAAGCTCAACGAATCTGTGCATGGTGCTGTAATAGTTTGCCACCGTTGAAACAAGTCAGATTTTAACATTTTTCCCTCTTCGTTCTTCCATAATAAACTGTAAGTGGTATTATTGCAAAGTAGAAGCATTTAGGAACCACAGCAGTTCCTGACTGTGCATAATTACAGAGCGAGTCACCAAATGCTAAGGCTCATAGTGCATATAAGTCACCACTGATTTGCTAACTCAATAACCGCAGAAATCCAAACCTCATCTGGCATTAACATCAGCACAAAAACTGTGCACTGGGAGCTTCACAGCATGGGTTTCCACAGCCATGCTGTTTGCTTTTATGTCCATTTAATGTCAAGTTCATACTGGAATGAAAATCCTTGTTGTTATCATAATCCCATAATAAAGTAAAGCTCAATTCCACAGTTTACTGTAATTGTTACTGAGTAATTACACCATAGATTAGTGTTTTAACGTGTTCCCTAAAAGACTTGCTTTTGATACCACCGTATTAAATCCTCTGGGTAAATGGTCTTTATTGCTCAAATGGTGTTTTTTTTAACACTCTGCAGCTAAAATGGTGAACGGTGGAGCAATCAGAATAACTGCAGAAAAGAAAAGACAACCTGTTGTTGGAACAGGCTAAGAGAACTTAACACTGATAGATTCTGTTGATGTAATAATACCACATACTGTAAGATACATCTGAAACGCCACAGGCCTGTAGATAAAGTACTCACTGGTACTTGGAGCAGGTAGAGTTGGCCATGGCGGGGTCTAATGGGTGGTAGGTGACAGGGGGACTGTGCTGTGCAGACATTAAGAAACCGATGGCCAACAGACTCAAACTGAAACACGTGCCTGTCAAAAAATATAATAATTAAATAACGCAAAGAGCGCACAAAAACAACTTTTAATATTTTTTGTTGATTTGGACAGCTCAAGTCTCCTCCTCCTTTAGCCTTACCTATGATGCTGCCTAGGGTGAGCTTCCTACGCCCCACTCTCTCCACCAGCCACACTCCCAGCAGAGTAAACAGGAAGTTGGTGAGGGTGGTGAGTCCAGCCAGCCAGATTGCCAACCTGTCATCGCGCACTCCTGACATCTGCAGGATGGTGGCACTGTAGTACCTATGTGACATGAGAGAAGAAAGAAAAAGCAAAGTTAAGAGAATAATAATAAGAAAAACGAAGCATAAAAATAGGTCAAGAGTATCCTTCTTGTCTATAAACACAGACAGATTGGCAACACATTGCAGTCAGTCTTAGTTAGTCTGTGCCTATGAGTCCAACTTGTCCGTGACATGTTTCTTTGCAACAGACTTGACTTACCTGACTGCCAACTGGTTGTATTCTGGCTATATTTCTGCATATAAACAAGTTTGCAGTTAAATCATTGTCCTAAAGCAACTATTTGTGGAGGAATTTCTGAATTTGTGCCAGAATTTAAAAGTTAAACCACTTTATGAAAATACACATTTCAAACTGCCTTACATTCTCTTGGTTTGAATACAGTTGGAAACATTTTGGATAATGTTAGTGTGCAGAGTCAACAAAACACAAGAACGGCATATTCATTTTTCATTATTACACTTGTTATTACACTGTTATTACACATATTACACTTCAGTTAAATACATTTCAATTTTATTTATAAATATCAAATCACTACAGTCGCCTCAAGGCATATTGTAAGGCAAAAACCCTACAAAGTATTTCAAGTACTGTATAATTGTATTTGGAGAAATGTTAAGCAGTCTCAGCACAATATTATGGCTACATTAAAGTATAAATATCAAACAGAAACATATACAAAACTGTAATCAATCTTTAAGTCAACAAGCCAATCACAGCCTCTCTTCGTAAGAGCAATTCACTCATCCACCAACCCCAGTCTCTCTACTTGAGCACCAGTTGCTCCACTAGAGACAGCTAGCGATCAGTTATAAATAGGCTCTCTCTTCATCTCTCATATAATATAATTATACTTGCAACTTTGGCACCATGTTGCTCCACGTGTGCAGATTAACAGCAATCATCATCAACAAGGCTCTAAGCAGGCTGCGGTCAACAATACAGACACCTGCACAGAGTCCATTTCCTGTTTCAACTTTGCTACTTTGTAACTAAGAAAGATGAGTGAAAAAAACCAAAAGGACATGCATGCAGAAAACAATGAAACAAAATGCACACACCTGCAGGGACTCTTTAAAGTAAACACCTCCAGGCAGTCTGTTTAAAGTATAGCCATTGAAACGATGCGCTCATTGGCAGAAAACACATCATTACCCAAAATGAACACAACGCGTGCAAGCACATTCAATAGATAGGGACTCAGCAACCTTGAGAGAATGCAACACAAACACAAAGAAGGTAAGACTCATTAAGAAAAAGCTCAAATAAATCTACAGCATTGTCTGCCTGCCTGTGTCTCTAAAGGCAGCTCAGAATTAGCATTCTGCTTTTCATCTCTTCAAAAGCATCGTTATCTCTCTCTTGTTCTCTCTCTCATGTTCTTGGCTTTCTCTCTCTCTCTCTCTCTCTCCCAAAACAAAGACATTCATTTGAGGGATTTGCATAATAACACTTTACTTTTTCTGCCATGGTATCCACTCAGACAGAACGAGAACAGAAAAGGAAATGAGATGGTGTGAAACTCGGGTTTAAAAGCATGACCTACAGTCTTATAAGGTGCATGAGGTGATAAATGTTTTTGATGGAATTATTGGGCTTCTGCAGACTGAGATATATGCCGGCAAAAATGCACGTGCTTAATGGACACACACTCACACACACGCGAGAAATGAGTCGGTTTTGGAGCAGCAGCAGGAGTAAAAGCACTATTTCTGTTCTCAGCAGTACAGCCCGCTGTGCTCCATCTCCAGCCCTGCATCTTCCTGATTACAGCACAGACACATGCACACACATGCGCACACATTGTGTTCTGACTTAAAAAGTACTGTGAATAACAGCCTCCAGAAACAAAATGATCATTTTTTGACCACAGTGCCAAGAAGCACGGCCTGTGTTAAATGTTAAAAGCATCTCCGAACTGGCATTTCAGGCTTTTAAAAGCCCCAAAGAGACGCTCGAGAGGCAAACATGGCCTCTCGGATTTCTAAAGGACATCGTTATCCATCATCAAGTGCTACAGTGTCATTCTAAGGTGTCATGATGAAATCTCAATGAAAAAAAAAAAAGAAATAAGTGGGGAACATAATATATAAAGAACTACTCATCTATAAGTTGATAAATCAACTTTAACCCTGTAAGACCCAACCCATCAAAAAATAGCCAGAAAATTTAGATTTTTTTGGAACTGAGATGTTTATTAACTCTTATAACAAAATCCACTTTTTTTTGCTATATCATGTTGTGTATTATATATTTCTATTATATATGTATTATATATTTTTTGTATCACATTTGATACATTGGGCTTTTTTGGCAACTTTTTGTCAACTACAATGTTAATTTTAGACAAAAAAAGAGTTTTGTCCATAACATTTTGAAATTATGGCAAGTACTGATCATGTTGATGAGATAGAGGTCTCAGAGACTCATATATCAAATATGATACAGAGGGCATTATAGGGCTAAAAAAAAATTCAAAATCGTGTTTTTACTTTTATTTATTTATGTGAGTGTCTACACTACAGCCATCTTTAACACACAGCGGAGGCTCTGTCGTGTTTTGGGGCGGCATTTCAGCCAGTGGTGTTGGAGCTCTTGTCAAAACTGATATAAAGACAGACTAGTACCATCAGGTTTTGATCCACAATGCAATACCATCTGGAAAGCAACTGACTGCATACTTTTTCAGCATGACAATGATCCTGTCATGGCTGTAAAAGCATACCCTGAGAAAAACAAACAATGGAACACTAACAATCATGGACTGGCCTCCTCAGAGCCCGGACATCAACATTACTTACAACATTACTTGTAGGTATTTCAATACATTCTTATATTTCCCATTTTTCCAGCAATCTTTAAAAAAAGAAAAAAAGAAAAGAGGTGTGGCTCAAGACATGCAGTTATTGGGGTTAGGTTCATCAGTAATTCTAAATTGCCCATAGGTGTGAATGGTTGTGTGTCTCTCTGTGTTAGCCCTGCCAGACTGGTGACCTGACCAGGATGTACCCAACCTCTCAACCTATGATAACTGGGATAGGCTCCAGTCCCCCCACAACCCTAATAAGAGTAAACAAAAACATTTGAATGGATGGTAGTTACTGAAGTATCTAATTTTGAAATGAATGTCTTTCCACAGCAAAGAAAAGGAAAACAAAGAATATTTTCTTTTTCCTTCTGTATATTTGCTCACCTGCAAATAGCAGGCTGCTTATGACAGCGCTCGAGCAGGAGACAGACTGATACTCTGGTATAAGAGATCAATGTACAAAGAAGTGAAGCAGCTCAGTATTCCCATGGACATTCCTCACTGGACGACATGGTGTCACATTGAGAGCACTGTAGTGGAGGATGTTGGGATGTAATGTTCTTCGGTTAATTTCTGGGTATTACCTTATGTGTATGAACAGCGTGGTTCCAAATTAAACCAGTCTGTTTATTTGATAATGAAATCAATTTGTAGTGTCATGGTTAAGTGTAAATATTTGTATTATATGTGTGTTGTTTCTTGGCATTTTCCCCCTTTATGATATCAGGGAAATCTGTTACTTCTCATAGCTTTTCTGTAGCGCTACAAACCTGAAGGGTTTCAGGTGTCACTTCTCATACAAAGTGACACCTCTCAGTCTAAAACACCCACTAGTTGTCGGCTATTAGCACACATCACAGAGCGACAGGAAAGACTCCATGTAGGGTTTGAATGAAACAGCAGTCTGAGGTAATTTCAGAGGGCTGTTTCATAAAATCTCTGTGCTTTCATTTCTGTTAACAATCAGAGCAGTCTTTGAGAGAAAAACTTCAAAGCACCTGTAAGAGCTGAGCTAGTGGAAACAGGCTATAGCGTAGTCACAGGAGAGTCAGGACCCCATCTTTTACTGTCCTGTAATTATTACATCATCTGCAAACTTTCGAAACTATGCAGCCATTCTGTGCCATAAAAGTCTCTCAATTAAAGACACAGTTTAGAAGCAAAGCACAAAAAGTGGCGCTGGAAAAAGCTACAGTAGGAAACTTTTAATTAGTAAGATCTGCTAAGAGAATTTTCTGTTTCCAGGCCCTCAGTGTTTTTGCAACACGAGGGCAGTGCAGTGGTTAGGTGCAGTGGTTTCCTTTTTTTTTTTAGCTTCATTAAACATTATTAGTCTTTTTTTCGTGCAACTAAAGAATGGGAATGATTTTATGATCGATTCCCTGTGTCCAAATACTGTAAATAATGCATTACAGCTGCTGGTTTCAAACATTTCCCTCGCTCCTAAAATAGATGTATGTAGTGTTACCATGGCCTAGAGTATCCATGCATTATGTCTGTAAGTGTGCTAAGGGGTGGTGTGTTTGTATACGTGTTGATGAGGTGGGCATGGTGGAATATCTGTGGTGTGGTTGTGGCTGGTTGGTCTGGGTAAAACAGCAAAACAAAACAGTATTTTCAGGCCCAGTCTGACCCTGCTGTGGTGTGAAGTGTTGGCGTAAAGCACATAGCAGAAGGTGTGATCTGGCCCTGACCTGTCTGAAAATGGAAACATGGATTAACACTCCTTTTTAAAACGAATACAAGTGTTTCTTTTTTTAAAACAACAGACAAAAACTGTCTCACTCTTGAATTCGATGGCTCCCTACTGATCCTGGCACATTTGACATGGGTGGTGATGAGAGGACACCTCTTACTCATGCTTGACATTTACTGTCACCTTACAGGATTCTCTTGGAGGTCTTCTTAAAGTGCCATGCTGGTAGCTTTTAGTGTTTAAGCCTATTAAGTACAAGTCAGTTATACATTTCTACAAAATATCCCAAAAGTTTTGAAGACATGCGTATGTTCCAGAGAATTATAGAGTTTAATTAATTGTGCAGTTTGCTCCTGACGTTGAGAGCATGGGCAAGGGATGGACAGTTGATTTTCTCAAATGGCCACCATAAGAAACTGGGACTGTTGTGGAAGGCCACAACAATAAACAATAAGCTACAGTTCCTTTTGTGGCCCATCCCTGGCATAAGCCATTTTGTCTTTAAAAAAATATTATATTATAGTAAAAACAAACAGTGTTTTATCAAATAAGCAAGCTGCACAGAAAAGCAGTCATTCTTGGTGACATAGTGAAAACACAAACTGCAGCTCCTTACTGTGTACCTTGAGGTTGTCTAGCTCTAATGCTCCCCCGCCTCAATGTTGAAATACTAAACAGCAGAAATAAGCATGTTTACTTGCTAACACAAAACCTTGTTAGTGGCACTTTTTTATAACTTATCTAAAGTAAAACATTATGTGTCAGCAGGGTTGTCTTCAGTGTTTGGATAATTAAAGATGCATTTCAGCGTTTCATGGGTGATTCATGGATGTGTCTTGCTAACTAAAATGTTTTGTACATATTTGGTAGAATATAGGATTATGGGCAAACAACCTATGCAGACTTGCTTGCATGCAAGAAACCCCCCCCCCCCCCCAATAAACAACAACAAAAGGAAAAAACAAAACAAAAAAACAACCAAAGGAAAAAAAATCTAATAGCTAGCTAACACTAGCATTAGCTTATGGCTCCTAAAAGAGTTTTATTTACAGTCTATAGTTTTGCAGAGTCTACAGTTGGTTGCAGCCTTTTCTGTAGAAGCGCCTACAAACCTGCATTCTATCTGAAGACCACCAGGTGGCGATAGCTGTGGTTCCAAAAAGCCTTCTGGTCCCCCAGAGGTTTATGGGTAAACACTTTCCTAATGGGCTTATGAGGCCAGACACTCGTGTTGGGTCATACTGAATAAAGAATTAAGTTGGGTTTATAGATCTTGGTTATGCCATGTTTTAAAATGAAGGATTATCTGTTGTCACAAGACGTTTGCCAATGAGGGAGTGTTTTACAGCCACATCCTTCCTTCTATCCATCTTTCACACTGTCTGTGTAGAAAAATAAAAACTTTATAGCTGGGCAACAAGTAACAAGTTTTTTGTTACTTTGTTATTCATCACTTGGTTAATTTTAATCTAAGCATAATTATAGCTTATGTATGATGCATATCAGAATATACAAGCAAAAATGTCCTCCCTTCCATCAAAACTGGCAACCCTAAAACTTTTATGTTCATACAGCTGATGTAACTGAATGTAAATCAGACAAGACAACACTTAAACGTCTAATTAAACTGCCAAACAGACCCTGTAAGAAGGCATTTTATCTTTTATTTAGTTTGAAGACAGACATATAACTACCTGTATTCAAATACAAGTAGTTACATATTGCTTTATTACCTGTATATATAGGCTAGAAAAGTAAACATGTGCGTTGGGGTGTGAGAGAAGAGTAGAGAGAAGGGTTCTCCAATATTCAAGGAAGCTCTAACAGAGTGCTACTTATTGACAGAGCACTGATCTAATTATGTAACCTAATAGTATGGATTTAGAGGCAGCTGAAGGATCAGCTATAAGGCAGCAGTGAAATTATGAGATGAAGCGAGCAAACAAGTGTTAAGTGTGTGTGAGTGGGAATGCAGTGAGTGTGTGGGTGCGCATGTACGAGCAAGTGTTTGCACGTGACTGAGTGACCGATTCACTGAGTAAGAGTGTAACAGACAAGGTGTCAGAGCAGAGAAACAGCAGGAGGCATGTATAGTGAGAGAGAGAGAGAGAGAGAGAGAGAGAAAGCAGGAAGTAAGTGAGAAAAAGACTGAAAGGTGAGAAAAAGACTGAATGGACGGAGAAAATAGAAAATGAGGGACGTGGGTGTGAAAACAAGAACTATTGGACAGATAAGAAAAGATATGGGGAGAGAGAAAGAGAGACATATATCGGGAGGGAGTGCATGAAAGAGAGACAGACAGAAACAGGGAGACAGTGACTCTCTTGGGAACTGGCCTATTTTTCAAATGAATGCATATGAACGCAGAACTGCATTACATTTACGCTCCGGAACAAAAAAAAGGCTCAGCCCAAATAGGTAAACCTCACACTTGATGTTCTGATTGGCAACTCTGTAAACACACATACACGTTCACACAAATCCGCATTCACAAAGCACCAAGTGTAACATCTGCAGATGTCTGCCGCTATCACAGAATCAAACACACTTTGCACTCTCCTGTTTCCCCACTCCTCAAGTAGTAGAAAATACAAAACTCCTAAATCAATCAATAAATTAATGACATTAAATTAATATGGCCCAGTCAAGAGCTCAAGAGTTAGGAGTTCGCCTTGTAATTGGAAGGTTGCCGGTTCGAGCCCCGGCTTAGACAGTCTCGGTCGTTGTGTCCTTGGGCAAGACACTTCACCTGTTGCCTACTGGTGGTGGTCAGAGGGCCCGGTGGCGCCAGTGTCCGGCAGCCTCGCCTCTGTCAGTGCGCCCCAGGGTGGCTGTGGTTACAATGTAGCTTGCCATCACCAGTGTGCGAATGTGTGTGTGAATGGATGGGTGACTGGATATGTAAAGCGCTTTGGGGTCCTTAGGGACTAGTAAAGCGCTATATAAATACAGGCCATTTACCATTTTACCATTCAGAAGTAATGGTAAATATAGGGGTCCATTTAACACATAGGGAAGTTAATGTTTAGTTAATTTGGTTGGCTGTAAAAAAGAAGGCAAAAGCTCTACAGAAATGGAAGTGATAAGTAGCCAACACTAGCGAAAAACAGTAGTTCACAGTAACACAAGTTTTAGCTTATCATGTTGTTGAAATTGCTGCTTTGTGCTGTTCAACAGTGTTTTGACAGTACTGACCTTTGGGTGACTGGAGAGATGTTAATTGCTGAATGGAGAAAGACTTTGTAGCTTGTCAAAGGAGATTGCAAAGAAAAGCATCTGTACTTCTTTAAGTTGCTTGAAGACGTTTCACCTCTCATCCGAGAAACTTCTTCAGTTCTAAGGTCAAATGGTGGAGAGTCCCAGATATAAACCTAGTGGGAGAATATCCCCCCACAGAGGGACAAAAGGACCCCCTGATGATCCTCTAATCGCCTGAGCCAAGGTGTGAAAATGGGTGTGGGTCCCAATCAGCCAGAGTTTCGGGTGAGCTCATTGTGAAACCTGGCCCCACCTTATCATGCGAATTCCTCAGGTCGGATGGCCCAGGATGTGAGTGGGCGTTCAGGCGTCTGGGGAGGGAACTCAAAACTGGATTATAGATGTCAGACAGTTGGTGTTCAAAGATGCTCGCTCACAGTGGACATAGATGGCCATCTATGTCCTCCTTTTTATACCATTCTCATCTGAAGTTAAAATATATAGAGGGATGAATATCCGGAGGAGAGCTAAGAGGCAGCAGACAACTGCACCAATGTTAGCGAACGGGATGAGCTAAAAGACTTTTATAACAACTTTTTTTTTTACAGACAGTTCTTCTACACTGTTTGTTAAATTAAGTATAGAACATTTTTAGGGTTCTAGGGTGAGAAGTTCAGCCATCCGGGAGGGGCTCAGAGTAGAGCCGCTGCTCCTCCACATCGAAAGGAGCCAGCTGAGGTGGTTCGGACATCTGACAAGGATGCCTCCTGGGCGCCTCCTGGGGTTGGTGTTCTGGGCATGTCCCACTGGGAGGAGGCCCCGGGGCAGACCCAGGACACACTGGGGAGATTATATCTCTCGGCTGGCCTGGGAACGCCATGGTGTTCCCCCGGATAAGCTGGAGGAGGTGGCTGGGGAGAGCGAGGTCTGGGCTTCTCTGCTTAGGCTGCTGCCCCCGCGACCTGGCCCCGGATAAAGCGGATGAAGATGGATGGATGGAACATTTTTAGAACAAATTACACCTGTAAATCTTATAAATATAATAGACAAGAGTTTGAGAAGCTTTTGTAACTAAGCTAGCATGTATGTGGCTAGCTGGGATGCAAGGACTAAGCTCACTTCAGTAGCTGGCATGCTATCTATGCAACAAGTAGCAAAATTACCAAAGTCTCTGAAAAAGAATAGTTTGGGATGTTCTGAATGTTGCTGTGACATTATCTTTGTGTTTATTTTTGCAAGCGCAGGTAACAGAATAGCTCTATTGGGAAAAAAAATCAGAGGTGTAATGAGCTACAGTGGGGCAAAAAAGTATTTAGTCAGCCACGATTGTGCAAGTTCCCCCACCTAAAATGATGACAGAGGTCAGTAATTTGCACCAGAGGTACACTTCAACTGTGAGAGACAGAATGTGAAAAAAAAATCCATGAATCCACATGGTAGGATTTGTAAAGAATTTATTCGTAAATCAGGGTGGAAAATAAGTATTTGGTCAATAACAAAAATACAACTCAATACTTTGTAACATAACCTTTGTTGGCAATAACAGAGGTCAAACGTTTACTATAGGTCTTTACCAGGTTTGCACACACAGTAGCTGGTATTTTGGCCCATTCCTCCATGCAGATCTTCTCGAGAGCAGTGATGTTTTGGGGCTGTCGCCGAGCAACACGGACTTTCAACTCCCGCCACAGATTTTCTATGGGGTTGAGGTCTGGAGACTGGCTAGGCCACTCCAGGACTTTCAAATGCTTCTTACGGAGCCACTCCTTTGTTGCCCGGGCGGTGTGTTTTGGATCATTGTCATGTTGGAAGACCCAGCCTCGTTTCATCTTCAAAGTTCTCACTGATGGAAGGAGGTTTTGGCTCAAAATCTCACGATACATGGCCCCATTCATTCTGTCCTTAACACGGATCAGTCGTCCTGTCCCCTTGGCAGAAAAACAGCCCCATAGCATGATGTTTCCACCCCCATGCTTCACAGTAGGTATGGTGTTCTTGGGATGCAACTCAGTATTCTTCTTCCTCCAAACATGACGAGTTGAGTTTATACCAAAAAGTTCTACTTTGGTTTCATCTGACCACATGACATTCTCCCAATCCTCTGCTGTATCATCCATGTGCTCTCTGGCAAACTTCAGACGGGCCTGGACATGCACTGGCTTCAGCAGCGGAACACGTCTGGCACTGCGGGATTTGATTCCCTGCCGTTGTAGTGTGTTACTGATGGTGACCTTTGTTACTTTGGTCCCAGCTCTCTGCAGGTCATTCACCAGGTCCCCCCGTGTGGTTCTGGGATCTTTGCTCACCGTTCTCATGATCATTTTGACCCCACGGGATGAGATCTTGCGTGGAGCCCCAGATCGAGGGAGATTATCAGTGGTCTTGTATGTCTTCCATTTTCTGATGATTGCTCCCACAGTTGATTTTTTCACACCAAGCTGCTTGTCTATTGTAGATTCACTCTTCCCAGTCTGGTGAAGGTCTACAATACTTTTCCTGGTGTCCTTCGAAAGCTCTTTGGTCTTGGCCATGGCGGAGTTTGGAGTCTGACTGTTTGAGGCTGTGGACAGGTGTCTTTTATACAGATGATGAGTTCAAACAGGTGCCATTCATACGAGTGGGGGACAGAAAAGCTTCTTACAGAAGACGTTACAGGTCTGTGAGAGCCAGAGATTTTCCTTGTTTGAGGTGACCAAATACTTATTTTCCACCCTGATTTACGAATAAATTCTTTACAAATCCTACCATGTGAATTCATGGATTTTTTTTTCACATTCTGTCTCTCACAGTTGAAGTGTACCTCTGGTGCAAATTACTGACCTCTGTCATCATTTTAAGTGGGGGAACTTGCACAATCGGTGGCTGACTAAATACTTTTTTGCCCCACTGTAGATGATGAATAGGGTCAAAAAGTCTCTGAAACATTAAAAAAGCTGAAAACTTCCACCCAAAATGGCAAATTTATAAGACAAAAAGTACAGATTTATGGGGGGGAAAGTAGTATTATAAGTGGAAAGAGCTGTTTCTTGCAAATTTGACACATTGTATATTGCTAATTTGTATATTTAATCTTAAAAATGCAGATTTTTCTGAAATTTTTGCTTGTTCTAGGAATGTCATGATACCAGGATACCACAGGTTGAGTAGTTAGTACCAATACCAGAAAAATTACATGACTCTTAATACTCAATTTAATACCAGAGTGCAAAAACAAACAAAAAAATGTAACAACAACAAAGACATTATTGGGCAGATGATTTATTTAAATTTTTAACATTATATTTTGTAGACAGGTCACAGACTCAAGTGTTAGGATGGTTGCAAGTAGCCTATTAACATTATTCCAAGGTACAGTGTTAGTGATAATAAATTAGTTAACACATTTCTATAGTGTTAGCCACTGGAAATATTTTAGCTAATTGAACATAGTTTATTTTTAATTACTTGACCCATGTCACGTATCAAAATTAGCACACAAATAACTGCAAATAGTGATCACGTTGCACTATGTTCCACTGGTTGTATTTGTTGTCATGTGTAGTAAACACCAATCCAGCTACTTAATAAGACAGCTTCACACATGACATCCTGCTGTGAGGAGCATGCGAGTGTGATGCATTTCTGTATGCATTTGATTAGAAGCTAAATTAGAATATTTGTCATTAAAAAGGTCTGGCTGTGTCTCGGTGGGAGACAGAAGATGTTGGCACGATTAGGTTGCTTATGAATGCTTGAAAACACACACACACAGGCAAAAACAACCCAGTATTTTTTATTTATTTATTTTTTGGTCTAGCTTCTTGGATTGCATGCACACAAAACACACGCAGATCAGTGCAAGCTCTGCCAGCTCCTCGCCGGCCCGCCAGCAGAGTGACCACGTAAAACTGTTTTTTGTGACATTTCCAACATGACATTTATCTGTGGGACCATCTGCGAGGGCCAACTGGCATGTTGCAACAACAAAATGAGTACTTGGCAACATGACAAAGCACACTGAGATTATGTGCATTCATATAGTAGCTAAATTTAATACCACAATGCTGGTTTTCTCAATACATATGTGGTTGTTCCATGAGGTAAATAAAATTGTAGTGATTTGCACTGCATGTTGGCAAAGATGTATCTCTGATATCTTATATTATTAGGATGTCATAGCATTAGAGAAGGTTGTTTTTAAGATGAGAACCACAGAAAACTACCATACATATACATTATTAACAGCACCTGGGTAGTGGGAAGTGAGGAAGTGAGTTTACCACGCAAAGAGTACTTGGGTAAGATGTCTATTAACAGTTGGCCAATTATATTAAGTGGCTTTTTCTTTTTAGCATTTTTATCTTTCATCTGTCCCAGAGAAAAACTCCATCTGCCACCAATTAATAGTGGGCACTTCCCTTGCTCTTATTTGGACAATTTTGCCACTGTTAGCTAACTAGCCTAAGGTCTTCCAATTTCATGTTTACCTGGGTGGCTTGCTGGATATCATTGCTGGATGCTGCTAATAAAGTTACACAATTACACAGTGAATTCGCCTTTATTATTATATTTACAAATATTGTCTTGGTTGTATCATTTTATTTTGTTGTATTCATCCGCGACACCTTAAAGGCTGGTCTGTGAAAATATTGTCTGACATTAAACCGGTCTGTAGCGCAAAAAAGGTTGGGGACCGCTGAACTACAACATCTGGCAGATCGAGAATTTATCAAGCTCACTGAGACTGCAGAGCTTGTACTGTATTATTAATTGCTGTGTTATCAATTTGTCATCAGCGTACTTGGCAATTTAAATTCTGACAAATAGAATCGAAGTCTGTTGCATATACTGGATACCAACTGCCATTGTATTCTGGTATAAATCTCTAGTTTCTATGCCAAGCTAGATTGTCTTGCCCCCTTTACCTAAATTCATATATTTCACAAAGCACTTAGTTTTAGTAGTTTGTTCTACTTGTGGTGATAATTAACCATTATTATAGTGCTGGTTGAAGGAAATTTGGCCAAGGTGTTGGGAATAAAATGTCACTTCTGGACTTTCTGAGACTTATTTTCTCATCTTCTGGAAAAGATCAAAGTTCACACCATGAGAGACCTTACAAAGTGCAAGCAGGAGAAAATAAAAGCAGAAAAGGAAACATGCCACGTGAACGATTTCAGGAAATGTTTGCAGTGTTTGCATGATAAAGTATGCACATTCCACTGGTCATTAATACCCTGAAAAGCATCTCTTTTTTTGCACATAATTGCTTCAACTTCTGGATCAAACCACTATTTTGGTAAGTGTGCAGTCTAAAGCATTGGTTGTACTTGGTTAGAAGTCCTTGATGCTACTTTTTGAGAAACCTGGAGCGAAGAACAAAAAAACCCTCTCTGCATGATTGTTGCAAAAAGCAGCAAAGAAACAAAGAGAATAAAAGAACACGGGTCTTTTCATCCACAGCTCAATATTTCTTGTCCCCTTTCTCTGTCTTCCTTCATAAATCTTACACTTCCTCTCCTGTCATCTGCCTTGATCCCCCTCCGTGGCCCTTCCTCCACCTCATCACCATCAATGTCAGATCTCCCTCTGCCCTCTGCTTTCCTCTTCTCTGCTTTTACTCTACTCTCCAGCCCAGTTGGAAGATCTTCCTGTCTTTTAAGATAGTTCGTTCACCACTCACAGGATGCACACACACATTTCCCACCAGTACACAGTGACCTTTACGTGCAAGATTATGAGGCTAATTCATTCGAAATGATCCATCAGCTAATGCATAAAGATGATATCTAATTTGACCAATTGCTGTACCACATTGTTCTGCATTTATAGCTAAACAACAGAGATGGGAAGGGAGATCCATAAAAAAAGAAAATCTCCTGCAGGATGCATGTTACTGATGTGATCCACACAGCCATCCATCCAGCTTCTTTTTTTCCTGAGTGATGCATTCTTGATAAATACATTTTTCATCACACAGGTTTCTCTGACAGTTTTTGAATGTTTGTGTGCGCGTGTGTGTGTGTGAGTGAGTGAAAGCAAGGAGGTTATTCATGTAACACCAAGAGAGCTCAGGGAGAGTACCTGACACATGAGTTTAAATCAATCTGCTGTAAAATAATAATGGCACGTATGGGACCATGTCCACGGCCATTACGCATACTCATGGCCAGTTTTAGTTCTCTGTAGGCCTTTTAATCTATTTGAAGTAACAAAAAAAAATTATTTGATCTTCTGCAAACAAACCCTAAACCACTACAGATACTTCTGCAGTTTCAGCACTATTGATGTCTTAAATCTTGCGCAACAGAAGCTCGGTAGATCTTTAGTTATGGCTTAGGTTAGCTTTCTATGGATTGGGCAAACACCTAGCTTCCATAGCTGTAGCAATTAGCTAGTACAGTGGAACTCCGACTTACGGATACCCCGTTTCATGAAAAATTCAAGTTACGAAGGCACTGAACAGCAATATTTTTGCCCGTGTTACGGCAAAATGCCCGAGTAACGAAATCCGCTGGCTCTGATTAGCTGAGCCTACAATGCCAACAATGCCTTCCGAATCATGTGACAACCCCTTGGCTTCCGTACTTGTGCTTCGCTGTTCCACTTGAACGAGGTATTGTTGTTCTAGTTAGCAATTAGCCTATAGCCTATCGTTTAGCATCGCCTCACTCAAAACGCGAATTACGAAAGACCCTCGGGAACGAATTAATTTCGTAAGTCGGGGTTCCACTACAATTATCTATAATTGTGAAGCTAAAATGTCAAACAGTGAATATAACTCTAAAGATTATGTTGTTTTCACGATGCTGTTGGTACTGTAACCAAGGACACCCTCGCCGAGCCACTAACACAACGGTGGACTTTTAATTTTTAATACATAAATAAATAAAAAGCAGATATAGCTAGGTTAACAAAGCTACATAAGCTTACTGCCCATTATTGAAATAAAAGTCATGCCATCATAAATTATAATGATTTTATTGTGCAAACTAGGCTTTACAAGTCATTATAGTGATCAACAAACTGGATTAAGAGCAGCTGATGGTCATTCAGCAAAAATCAGTACCTTAGCAGGCTACCCACTGAGCTGGTGTACGTACCATATAATCAGTATCTCCATGTATGCATATTATATGTGCAAACTTTTTTCCCTGCACCTTTCCGTTAAAAATACACTTGCGCATTTTTCCTAATTTTAAGCAATAGGCTTTTTTTTAAGTGACCATGCATGAAGAGAATGGAGTGCTAAATTAACAGCTAATGGGGCTGAAGTGGGCAGGGACAATCTGGGAGAACGTTAAGGCACTTTCAATAAAGAATTAGATTTGATAGGAAGCTGATGCCATGGAGACACATGCTAAACAAATCAGCCAGTAATATAACCCCACGGTCCTGCCTGGGCACTCTACACACATCCGTTTTCCTTTCTTATTACCGTTTTGCATTAATGCACGCATAAGTAAATAAAGATAAAGTAGTAAGTAATTTGATGACCAAAGAAAATAGGGCAGGAGAAGAAAATAAAAAAATATTAATATAAAGTATTACTTGCTGTATTCCTTCATTTTATAATAGCTTCATACTGGAAAGTAGTCACGATAGCTCACATAACATCTGTTTATATACTGTAGAGTACAGCTGGCTAAATACACATAAAGTAGTAATAGAACAGCGGCAGAGGTTAGCTGATCACTGCCTTGCTAGCACAAATAGAAAAATCCTCACCTGCCAGATAGAGCTTCAACACCTGTATACAGTTTGATCTCACAGACTCCTGAAATGTTATTGCAACACAAACAGCTGAGCATGATAAAAATTCACCTACTGGGATTGTGGATGAAGCTCAAGTACGTTTGCTTGCATAAATGGACATTACACAGAACAGAGCACAAATTAGCATTCAGGCAAGTGATACTAATGTGCACCAAGTTTAGTGTGTGAGCAGGTGTAAAGGCGGATTTATACTTCTCTGTTCAAGCTACACCTTTCTGAAACATAATCAGAAATGTGACGAAATGCAACCACATGCCAACACAGACCGCACAGGAATAAATGGTGCAAAGGCGATGCTTAGACTAGATCTCAAGCTCTCATTTAACCAGAATCTCTGAGAGACTTAGGTGCTGTTAACCACTGCTCCTTTGTGAAGTTGGACTGAAAAGAAAAAAAAATATTTAGATCGTGTGAGGTTTGTAACTGTATTTGACAGGCTGGGGTTTATAATTACAGATATCCCCTAACGCAGCACTGATCTCCATAAGTATGTTAGATATGAAAGGGCAAATCAGAGGGAAACGTGTTAACTGTCAGTTTGATGAAGTGAGAAACACAACTTTGTCACTTCATCAAGATGTTATTGGTTGAACTGGCTGGTCAGTTACAATCTCAGTCAATCTTTCGCCTGAATTCCTTTGATAAAGACCAGAAGAGCTCACTTTTTTTGTTAGATATTTTACTCCAAGGCTGACGGGAGGAGGGAGGCTTTCTGTGGGAAAATGTGCTAATAGGGTCTCAAATGTACCCTCTGTGTGAACATATGTGACTTGGAGAGAGGGAGGAAAAAAGTGAACACTGTCAATCCGTTCCTGTCAAGTTCCTAACTTGAGAGAGAGAGGACTGTTAGAACTGGCAGCCAATATGTGCTTTTCTAGTTTGGTCTGGATTTTTTTTTTTTTTTGCCTGTCTGCCAGATTGTCTCATTGCCCTTTTCCTTCTTCGCCTGTGCCAGCCTGGTGGTTTAATCAGAAAAAGCAGCTGGGGACAGGGAGAGGAGCTTGTTTCTAAGCCTGGCTGATTTACTGGCTCCTCAGACCTTCTTTATGTCTCACCGGCTAATGGGGCTAGCCTGGCAGCTTCACTGGAGGTAGACAAAAGAGGCAGTAGACAGGGAGCTTAGCAAAGCATACAGCACACATGACGAGTGACGGGAGGCGTCAGCAATAACTCAACACACAGTGCACATTCTGTGGTTAAAGTAGCCCATGCTCCGTATGGTGGAAGATGATAAAATATAGTTTTTAATCATTCATATCTTTACATTATATTCATCACTGAAGGGTGAGTATTGTCATGGTAACAGCTGTGTTCTCCCCCTTTCGTTTTGTTCTCTATGTTCTGTAGTCTGTCCTCGCCTCATCCAGCAACCCTCTGAGTTTTTTATTATTCACCTCAGTTTCAGCGAGCAGGCAGATTGTTTCTATCACCTAATATCAATCATCCAGATTCACCTTTTTCTCTGTCAGCCCAGTGTGTGAGTTCTCAGGTTACAACTGTGAACGTCATCATCAGGATTCAGTTCTCACTACATGTTCTGAAACCCTAACAAATGTACTAATTAATAAATTAATAAAATTAATACCATTTTTGCAATCAGTGCATGGACTTTTCATTTTTAACCCCTAGGCCTGTTTTGAATTGTAACACCAATCTGTAGATCAAATAGACCTTGCTGTTTCTTTATTTGGGTGTTCACCTGTGATACATGGCTCATGACTCCCCTGCTTCATCCTTCCTATTGTTTATGTGCCAAAATGTCCTTTGACAAGACACTTAACACCCAAATTGGGTTAAACAGTGTCTTCTAAACCCAGATCCTTTACCTTTCAAAATATGTACACTGGTCCACTTTATATTGACTTTATAAGTGGTTAAAAAAGTGGGCAGGTGGCACCTCTATAATGACATACTACAGCAATTAAAAAGGCTGGTCTAGTTATTTACAATTGAATTATTCAGTTACCCTTTATTTTGCAAAAAAGGAGAAACGCCTAGCTTCCATAGCTGTAGCAATTAGCTGGTATTATCTATAATTGTGAACCTAAAATGTCGAGCACAATGAGTATTATGAACTTTCAAGCTTATACCAACAAATCAACCACTGCAACATCTCTTCTCCTTTTGTTTTTGTGATTTCCTTTTGAGTAGGCCGTCACTGGCATCTGATCCTTTTTCCTTGTACAGCAAATGTAAAATTTCTTAATTCTTTTTCTCGTCATGCAACGTAAACACACACTTAAAGCGTTATGTTTTTGTGAAAAATTCGCCCTCAAAAACGCGCGGTGAAAAAAAGTTGACATTAAGCGACAATGAGCTGGTCCTGATGTTTTGACTGTGTTTGAGCTACAAGCGCACTTGTTGCCACATGCAGCGATCTGATTGGTCTACTTTTTGGAAAAATTTGAAAAATGACACAATCAGTCTGATTGGCTAATTTTATAACACAGGAAATATTTTTTCAGTCTGGTGTAAAAAGAGTGGCCTTAAAACTGACTGTTAATTTAATTATACCTTTACAGTGTCCAATGGCTGCATTTTGATTAGTATTTTAGTTTGGAAGGAGGTTCCTGGGTGGACCTCCTGCTGGAAAAGGACATTGCCATGCATGTTAGGTTAACTGCTGATTGTAAATGATCTCTGGAAGTGCGACTATGCAGTCGTCTGTCTCTCTGTGAAGGACTGGAAACATGTTGAGGGTGTAACCTGCATTAATGTCGGGCCTTTCTCTTACAGTATGAAGTGCCTTGAGGCAACAGTTTTGGAACTATATAAATAAAATTGAATTGAACTATCATGGCAGCTGGATAGCTGGTAACCCCCCATGACTCTGAGCTGTATAAGGAGACAACAAAATAGATGGATTCTGGCTGATATTATAACCATGGCTTAGTCTTATGTGGTTTTGAAACACTACAGAGACATCACAAAGACAGGCCCTAAAATAACAACTTGCTTTAGATTATACAGTTTTAAATTCACATACTCGAGTTCAATATCTTGGATACGAAAAACACAAACACACACACCAACCGAGTGATTTATTATTGGCTTATCCACACGTACATCTGGAGTGAACACATCTGGGACGGATGGGAAAGAGGCCCACGGATTCGATTCATTTGCTATGTCACAAGACAACTGTTGTTATTTGTGCGTCTGCTGCGTTGGACTCTTTCTCTTAAACATGTTGCTTCTTCTGATTTGGGCTGTACTTTGGCGATTTCATCAGATCTGCTCTCTTTCAGCCTGACTCCAGATGAAAATAACTATAACCTGTGCCAACTTGCATTCTGATCTGTCTCTGGGACTTTTCCAGCCACGAAACGATGCGAAGCTAAAACAAAGCAAACAACAGAAATGGAGACGCTGGCATCAAAAAATTGATTGTCACCAGCGTGAGGCCTTTAATGTCAATTTTGAGTGATGTCATTATCACCACAGTAAGCCGCAGTACTTATTTTTTCAAACGAAAGGGCAATCAGATTTCAATTTGCAGGCAGGAAAACACATTTTAATGCCATCTGTAAACATAACAGGCCCGAAACAGTCTCGGCTGAGGATGTAATGATGCTCGGTGCAAATGGGTCATCTCTCGACACAGATAAACTAGCAGGTAGACCTTTTTGGGAGGACTAATAATGGATTGGATTTATATGGCGCTTTTCAAGGCACCCAAAGCACTTTACAATGCCACTATTCATTCACTCTCACATTCACACACTGGTGGAGGCAAGCTACGGTTGTAGCCACAGCTGCCCTGGGGCAGACTGACAGAAGCGAGGCTGCCATATCGCGCCATCGGCCCCTCTGGCCAACACCAGTAGGCAAGTAGGGTAAAGTGTCTTGCCCAAGGACACAACGACCAGGACAGAGAGCCCGGGGATTGAACCGGCGACCTTCTGGTTACAGATACGCTTCCCAACCCCCTGAGCCACGGTCTCCCAGCAACTAGAAGATTGGCAGATACATAAATCAGAGAGTCAGAAAGGTGGATAGGGACAGAGCTATGACAGATTAAGTTTGTCCGCTCTGCTGTTCATAATGTTGGTGACAGGGATGAAGATAAATATACAGTAAGAGAGGCAGACACTCAGTAACCAGATCTCTCTGCGAGAGAGACAGAAGCAACCGCTCAAAGACATCCAGAGTTTCACCGCTGCTTTATTATCATCCTTTCTCCTCACATTTCTGTCCATTTACTTCTCAAAATCTAATCACGCATGGGCAAACGGCCATACCTAAAGCCTCACGCGCACCCGCTTACATACACACAACCACGCGAGTGCACAGATGTCATGCACAAACACGCACGTGCCACACAGGCGCGCCTGCACAGACTCCAAAGTCCATAGGGTCACATTTCGTTCATTTAGTCACATGTGTGCAAACACGCCCGTACAAGAACTCTTATCCTGCTGCTCTCACCTCCGGTGGTTGCTAAGCAACAGCACATATCCACAGATTGTTTACGGAGCCTTGCAATATAGTTCATCTCTAAAGGGAGGCGAGGCAGGGACCGATGACACAATCCCCTCAGATGAAAAGAATAAGCTGGTCCATCCCTTCGCAGGCAAGTGGGCAGTAATGCAATGAGTCCTCTTGCTCCCCACTGGGCGACGTGAAGCGACAGATGACAGAAATGTTTTGTGATTTAATAGCGTGTCGCTGAAGCGAATGCACCCATCTGAGATCTCTGGTGCTGAGAGGCGAGGCATGTGACATCGTGTGCCATGCATCGTTATTGTTTTCATTAACTCTGAGGGCAAAACTGATAAAAACACACTTGAACTTTTCCCTTTCGGTGCCAATGCGATGTAGAAATAATAAAGGCTGTGCCGTTTGAGCTCTTGAAAAGATGACACATGGACACAGCCTCAAGTATCAGAGGTCAATTTTTTCCAGTATACTACACATGAAAGGGCCTCTAAGTTCGGCAGTTACAGACTGCTGACAAATTAAAGGGAAAAACCTGAACCCTTGACCCCTTCATTGACACACTGGCTTTGTAAGGCTATACGGCACGTATCAGCATCCCTTAAAGGGAAGGGTTACTGAAAATCAGTGCAAAGTTGTTTTGGGTGATCGCCTTTATCTATTTGCTCATTTGATGCTGAACACTGCAGGCTCTGTTTAATTTTACAAAAGTCTGTTGCTCTGGGAGAACAAGCAGAATAAATCAGACCCGTGCGCCAGACCCGACGGAAAGGTTTGGTGATGTTTCCACTCACATGACTGTGTTGATTCCTGAAAGCTGCTGGAACATCTGAAGACCACAGCCCACCACCAGGGCTCGTCGTGTTGGGGGGTAGGTCAGCATCCGCCAGATCACCGGGCCGTCTGAGAGACACAAGCAAAGGTACAGAAATGAGTTTTGCACGCAGCACAAGATAAGATAACTGCTATCTCAAGGGCGACATGTGAAAAAGAAACCAGGCGTGAAAGTGCAGTTCCTCAAATGGCCACTGGCTGGCTCCATCACCAGAGATTTCTGTGTTAAATTGCCCAAATTTACAGTCATCAACTGTATGTTTTCCTTTACTACATTCATGAAATTTCTCTGAGGTCTTCCTTTTTTCCTCTTCCTGCCTGACATCTTCAACATCCTTTGTTTGTATATCCACCATCCCTGCTCCGCACATATCCAAACACCTCAGCCTTGCCTCTCCAACTTGGTCCCCGAACCTCACAGCCTGAAGTGTTCCTCTGATGTAATCATTCATAATCCTGTCAATTCTGTCTTAACACCTTTAACTCTCCTGTGTTTTTGTCAGTACCACCATCTTCAAACCTTCTTGTAACCCTTCTCTTTGACTCTTGCTATTATCTTCTGTCACAAATCACCCCTGACACTCGTCTCCACCCACTCAATCCTGCCTACACGCTCTTTTCATGTCTTATATGCAATCAGTTGCTTTGGATGGTTGACCCCAGGTGCTATAAAACTGCATAAAGATTTATGAACATGGCATGAGGTGCTAGAAATACAGGACCACCTGCCTTCATAAGTGCTTTAATTCTTCTTGGCACAGATTCAACAAGGCACTAGGCAAGGCAAGGCAAGGCAAATTTATTTGTATAGCACAATTCAACAACAAGGTTATTCAAAGTGCTTTACAGAGACATTAGAAACAAAAACAAATAAAAAGCATGATTTAAAATTGATTAAAACAAGCAAACAAACAAACTAACTAAACACACACATTTCACACCTGTTCGCTAATTGTTCACTAGAACAATTTCACAAATATTTTGGTCCATATCGGTCATTTGGTCATTGTTAAGTTCAGGAAACCAGTTTTAGAAGATGTGACATGGTGTGTTATCCTGCTGGAAGCAGCCATCAAAAGATGGTACACTGTGGACATAAAGGGATGGGCCTCAGCAACAATACGTGGGTAAGCTGTGGAGACGATGCTCAGTTGTTATTAAGGAACACAAAGTGTGCCAACATATATTCCCTACAATATTACAACAACACTTCTGCCCATTGATACATTAGATGATCGGTCCATGGTGGGTGTATTCGGGTTGTTAACGTCAAATGCTGACCCTACTTTGTGAAAGTGGCAACAGAAATTGAGACTCATGAGAGAAAGCCAATCTTCTGTTGTCCAATTTTGGGGAATCCATGCAAATCGTCGCCTCAGCTCCCTGCTCTTAGCTGGCAAGAGTAACACCCAGTGTGGTCTTCTGCTGCTGTAGCCCATCTACTTCAAGGTTCAATGTGTTTTTGTGTTTCAGAGATGCTCTTCTGCAAACCTTTGTTGTAATGAGTCCTTTTGAGCTGCCTTTTGAACTACTTTAACCATACTCCCCTAACCTTTGGAATCAACGAGTGAATTTTTTCACCCAGAGAATCTGTGCTCACTGGATATTTTCTCTTTTTCAGATTATTCTCTGTTTGGTTGCATAGATTAGCATTTTCTGAATTACTCAAACCAACAATCACGCCACGTTCAAAGTCACTCGAATCACCCTCCGTTCCACAATTCTGGTGCTCAATTCAAAATTCAGCAGGTTGTCTGGACCTAAATGCGCTGGGTTGCTGCCATGTGATCGGCTAATTAGATATTTGCATTAGTCAGCAGTTGAACAGTAAGTAACAGTACGTTAGCTGGCTGCTGCTGCTGCTTTAATATTTAACACATATAGATGAGAGTGTTGTCAACCACACAGCTTTAAAAAATGTCAAACCGTTCTCATTAACACGAGTGGAACAACGTTCAGCTTAACCATGATCTAATTAAAAAATGCCACCAAATATTTTCAAACCGCACACAGGAAACTCAGTGGGTTTGTCACCATTAGTTATCCATAACAGATTTCTGATTTAGTGTTTAAGTTAGCATCATGAGTCACACTCTCCTCAAGCTGGAAGGCATAGCGGAAGCAACCATGTGACCAAGCGAAGATCTCTTACACAAGATGCTGAGGTTTTGTTTGTTCCAGTGATGCCGTCCTGTTGCTCTTGAATGTTTTGGAAAAACATGCAAATTTGCCTTATTTTCTTAGTGCCATTTTCCTCTTTCAGATGGCGGATATCTCACTGTGGGATGGAGCAAATATCTGAATTTGGCTTTGGCCACACAGAGTCCTACTTGGCTCATCTTCGGAGCCAGACTGCGATTTCCAACGCACGCAGACTAGTGATTCCTTCGGGAGGAGAAGTCTTAATAGGATGAGAGAATGGCTGGACAGGCATGGGGCTCTGGGATGAAGAGGGAGACATCCAGAGTGCTAACAGATCAGACAAACAAGTCTGAACACACACACACACAGGTAATATCAGGATACACAAGTGACTGTGCAAACACGGGCAGAAAATACAAACGTATCACAAACAAGGATGCATGAGCCTGCACATATGAGCTGATGCGCACAGACTGAGTATTTTGGAGCAGCTGTGTGTGGGAGGACTTTGGACCAGTGAACATCTCCTTTTGCTGTTTGACAAGCAGATCAGACTCTGTAAAGGAGGCTCCCGCTGACACACAAACACACTTAAGCCTACCTTTTAATGGGTGCCTGTCAGCCCTCGTTGGAGGATATTATCATCAACTTTGAGTCTTTTCAAACCTGAGATGCCGCGAGAGGCTTTTTAACTTTCATCTGTTTTTCCACATTTTCACAGAAGACTTCTCCTCATCTTTTTATTTTGAAGAGATTGGAAGCAATTCTCAGTACCTTGTACCTTAGTAATAAAAGCACTGTTATATGCTTAATATATGTCAATATGGGATTGACATATACAATATGGGATTGTTCAGACTTTGAAGTTTTAACAAAATCATACTTTCATACACAGTCTCCTATTATCAGAGGCTAAACATTAATGAAATAATTAACTGTCAGGCAGTTTCATAATATTGAGGATTGTTTTCTAGTTATTTAATGACAAACGAATCAGACAAATCAGATACTGTAGAAGGTTTGGACTTGATTTCAAGTGTTAAACTTGTGCAAGTGACCGAGGCCTGCGTTAGACTGAAAAACTAAAATAACTAAAATAACCATAGATTGTTAATTTGGAGTGGCCAAAGACTGATTTCTTTTCTTGGTTATGAAAAACCACAATATCACATTTATGGAAAGAAATGAAACGTGTTTTCTACAAGATGCAAATCACTGGTTAGACTCAAGAATAGGAAGGTTAGATTAGACCTCATCAAAAAAACATCTAAGAAGAAAAAGAAAATTCTGGACAGAGGGAACCAAAGTTTTACCAGAATGACAGGAACCATAAAGTGAAGAAGGAAAGGAGCAACTTCTGATCCAGATCACATCACATCATTTGCCAGACATGGAGGAGGCATTTACACATATGACTTCTGAAGTGTACAAAGGTATACTCTCTGCTTAAATTAAGCGAAATGTTGCAAAACTGATTAGTCAGTGGTGTACAGCACCAATGGATAGCTCAAGGCATAATCCAAAGGCAACCCAAGAAATTCTCCAAGCAAAAACATGGGATTTTCTTCAATTCCCAAGTCCGTCACTGGAGCATATTTTTTCGACTATTAAATAAAATACTGAAGAGAGACGCACAAATAAGCGGCACCTGAAGGTGTCTGCAATAAATTAGAACATCTCAAGGTAAGAAAACGATTCAGACAGTCATTGTCAGCAAAGGATTTTTAACCAGGTATTAAAAACAGTCCTTATATTTGTTTGTCCAGTTACTTTTGAGCCTCTGAAACTGGACTTTGAATAAAAATGTCTGCATTAAAATCCACAAATATAAGGTCTGACTATGCTGATCCTAAATAACCAAAATACAAAGAAATTGTGTAAAAGCAGAATGCAATCATTTCCAAAACTTTCATGAATAAATATGAGCACATTTGGAATTTGAAGGCAGAAATATACTTCAAATAAGTTGGGATGGGGTCACAAAAGACTGGAAAACTAAGTTCCTTTTCCAACTATATCTCATGTAGGTGGATATAACTTGTAGAGGAACAGCTTCTTGGAAGTCACGATGGGCAGAGGTTCACCAATCTGCAAAAAAAACCCAATATCTACAAGTTGTGGAATTATTTCAGGTTAATAAATAGATGGATAATGTTCCTCAACATAAAATTGTGACTTTAAATAGCAAGTTATTTAGAGTACATAATATCATCAAACGATTCTGAGAATCTGAAGAAATCTCTGTGCACATTGGGAAAGGCTTAAAATCAGTACTGGACATCCATGATGTTTGTGCCCTGCAGCGCTGCATTAATCAACTGAAAACATCTGGGGCATAATGAAACAAGAAAATACGACAAAGACTGTTGAGATGCGAGAATACTACCATATTTTTCAGACTATAAGGTGCACTTAAGATCCTTTCATTTTCTCCAAAATTGACAAATTGCCCCAATAATCCGGTGTGCCTTATGTATGAACTCTGGTTGTGTTTACTGACCTCGAACCGATTTTATGTGCGTATGCGTACATGGTGCTCAAAAATCTGTCTAAATGTTTTAGTTCGTCTTTATCTGACTGTTTTGCTTCGCTTAATGCGCCTTATGGTCCCAAAAATATGGTATATCAGACAAGAATGGGACAACATGGGAACTGAAGAAGCTTCTTGGATGAGAGGTGAAACATCTTCAACAAACTTACAGAAGTCCAGTCAACCTGCATGACTGGGAATTTACACAATGGGTCAACATTCCTCTCCAAAAGGACAATGTGAGCCAATATTAGACTTTAACACAAAAGATATGGTTATTATTGAAACACAGGGCCACTAATGAGAATTACTAGACCAGCTGATTTCTGGGAAATATAGGATTCCAGAAGTTTTGCATATTGACTTTTACTAGAGATTTAAAAAAGAAAAATCAGGCAATCTCAGTCGCTGTTGCCCAGATTTAAACTGTTTTGTAATCATGTGCTCATGGGTCCACTTTTGTGATCATAAAATTCTAAATTGCTGGACTCATTAGCAAATGTGTTCAGGTTATGTAAAACATTTCTTTACTGTAGCTTCCTTTTACTCGGCTCACACAGCCACTATATGTTTCTCTAAGCAGCCCTGTTATTGTTTTTTAAGTCAATGTTTAAAGGAAGTTCTCCACAGAGAAAATAAAGAGAAAGCAATGTGTTTATGGTCCAAGCCACGTCCATGGCACAGGTTGATTTTTTGATCCCCGCTGAGCAGACCATGGGACTCTTATCTGATTAGCCGACAGGGAAATCACAAATGAACTATCGAGAGGTTTGAAACCTAACGGCCGAATGGAGGCGAGATAAAACACACGTTCACGTGCAATCAATTAAAGAAACGCTGTGTATTTTTCCTGGCTGGTTTTTCCCCACAGAATACCACGAGATCAAGCAAACAGTGTAAGAAAAGGGTTATGCACAGACTCTCAGACAAACTCGCAAAACACACAGCTTCATTTCCTCAGCTGAACACCACCCAGCTGTAATTTAATCAGATGAGATATTGAAAAAGAGGGATGGCAATGAAAAACAAGCCAGCGGGCTACCAGTGAGCCACAAGCGCAGTGATTGCGTCTCATAATACTGCCGTAATTGCACGTTCGTTTTCCACACTGAACCTTTCCAGTTACATCTGCATCACTTGAATTCGATCTATCCACAACAATTTAGCCTAAAAAAATGAAATACAGTTCATGTTGTCTTGTGATCAAGCCATACAGAAGTTCAGTTGAGTTGTGGATCATAGCTGAGAGCATGAAGCAAGCAAATATACACGATGGGATAAGAGTTCCTAGTAGAAAGAGGCACTTAGAAACATCCTTAGACACACAGACACTCACACCAAGCTCAACAGGGGAACACAACTATCCACACAAGCTGTGATTATACTTCCAGCATCACTACCTGCACAGATCTCCTTTGATTGCTCATCTTATCGGGTTTCAATTCAGTAAATAGCTCCACTCTACCACTATAATCCGATTTGTTTGTGCAGTGAAGTAGGGAAGCCTGGGATGTGTGTTTAATGTCTCCAACTACTTCTTTGCATAATCTTTGATATTCTTTGAAGGAATGTCCAATTAGTGTTTTCCCTTGGCTACTTGCTTTTTGGGAAAACATTGCTAGTCCAGTCAGATGTTTCTTTTTATTCATACTTCAAACTCGTGCCATACTCAGCTCCATGAAATATGCAGCAGGAAGAGGAAAAATACAAGGAGAGGAATAAAGACTTTGTTGGAAGCTTGCTTTCCAGGAAACTGGAATGCTTCCACTGACGGGACTTATAATTACAGATTTCCACATTGATTTGTAAATCTGTGAAATCCTTTCAGTCTGTGGGTCAGTGCATGGTCAATACACCACAAAGGGATACACTGGGACTGAGCAATGCCCAATCAAGAAAACAAAGAGGCTCGATGGAAGCGCATAAAAATGCAGGTTCAGACTTTTAAAAGGAATGGTCTTGCATTTAAGTTAGACAGGAATAGCTACTCCTATCCCATCCAATCACCACGCTTTGGGGAAGTAAGTGGCAGGAAACAGGCTACACTTCTCAGACAAGCAGGCTGCAATCAAGGACCGAGGCCTTGGCAGCCAATCTGTAGCCCTTCTACATCAACCCCCATCCCCCCTCTAATTATTTTTTCCACATACTTCCCCTCTCCTCATACTTTTTCTCCTCTCCTCTGCTTCCTTATGTAAGTAGGATCATGACATCTCACATGTCACAATAAGAATCCTGAACAGAAAGTAAAAACTAGTAGAGAATAAATAACATCATCTGAAGCACGGTGTAGCCTCTAAGGTTCTTGATCATTAAAGCAACTTTAGGATTTTCACGCACAAAAGAATTTAACTTTTTGGAAAAATAAAGTTTTTCTCTGAAAGTTGATTAAACTTTTAAAACCTTCAACAAGAATCTAGGGGAAGCTTGGCTAGATTAGCATCACCACTGGAAACATTTGGGGAAAGAAAATAAAGAAGAGTCAAAAGAAACCCTTCAGCCATGCTACGGGTGTCAACCTCTGAAACTTTCCTGGTGGCATCACATGATTGGAACCACAAAAACAACAACAAGCTAATCCGAGCAGCAGACCAGAATAAATAGCTGTTCATAAGAAATGTTAGATAAATCTTTTTATGTTTTGTGTGTCCATCCATCCATTATCCTTTGCAGGGTCGCGGGGGTGCTGGAGCCTATCCCAGCTGTCATAGGGCGAGAGGCGGGGTACACCCTGGACAGGTCGCCAGTCTGTCGCAGGGCCAACACACAGGGACAGACAACCATTCACACTCACATTCACTCGCACATTCACACCTAGTGGTAATTTGGATTTTTTCCAATTAACCTATCCCCACAGTAACACCTCAAAATCCAAAATACAGGGGACTTTCATGCCCTTCTCATTTTTTTTTCTTTGTAGTACACTGTATGCATGACTCTTTACATTTAGCTTATGGCAGGAAAGTAAATGAACTTGTTAAAGTCCTGAGTCTGGTGCCCCAGTGTCCATGTTTTTGAGTATGGTTAATATTTCTAGCTTTTGTATCAGTTATGGTTGTTGTTGGACTGTGTTTTCTTGGGTTAAAAGGATATTCTAAGTTGGATTAGTTTCTCTGATTGGCTTATGTTTTTCTTGTACTTTTGGTCTTCATGTTAGGTTATTTAGTTTCTTGCTGTTAGTGATTATGTTTTACCTCCCTCAGTGTCTAGCCTTGTCTTGCGTTTTGAGAGTCTTGTCTCTGTTTAATTTCTCCAGTCAAAGTGTAAAGCTTGCGTGTCTTGTCCGTGTCTATGTATTTGTCATGCTTCCTGTTTTATTTTGATAGTCCTTGTCCTGTGTGCAGTGCATTTAGTTTTGCTTCCGTTCTATCTCGTTATGTCAGATTCGTCCCAGCTGTGTTTCCACCTGTTCCCCATCCTCTCGTTATTCTGCCTGTGTGTCGTGTGTACTTCCATGTTTCCCAGTCATGTCAAGTCTCTTCCAGTCACCTACAACCAGTCAGGAGTTTCTTACTTGTAGTTCATGTTTGGTTTGTTTCTTTAGTATTCATATATTTTGTTTTTAGTTTGTTTTTGGCCAACATTAAAGCTTCTGCCTTTAGTTAAGCATCCTGTCTCCGAGTCCTGCGTTTGGGTCCTAACCTAGCCTGCCACACAGCTCACCATAACAGAACTATTCCTTTAACTACGTAAAATCATGGTGAAAGTTGCAAATGGTGGTGCTTTAAATTCAAGCTTTATTAGCATATAATAGTACAGTCACAGATACAATCAATTCACTATAAACAAAAAAAAAATAAGCAAAAATTGTGATTTTGTGACATGCTGTTGTTTATAATGCAGGATTACAGTTGAAACTGTGAAATGAAAAATGCCAGTAATTTACTGTAATTTAACAGGGACAAGTTTTGCAGTACAGGAAACTCTTCTAAGATGCTAAATCACAAAAAAATAATTTTCATGCATTTTTTATAGCCCTATACTGTCATGGTCCTGGGTCAGTGACCCAGTGTTTTTGGTTGTTGTACTTTTACTTTTGATAGTTTTATGTATTATGACTGTTGTGCTTTGGTTTCCCGGGTTTAGCTGTGTTCCCTCTGGTTGGTGTCATCCCTGCCTGTGTATCCCCTTTTGTGTAGTTAGGTCTCTGTGTTTAGTAAGCGTTTCTTAGTCTGTGTCTTTGCGTGTATGTGTTCCTGTTTTACTTTGAAGGTCCCTGCCTGATGTCAGTGCGTTCTGTTTACGTTCCCCTGCCTCGTCAGCTGTGATGTCTTCCAGGTGTGTTCCCCTCCTGTTTCCCATCCCTTGATTCCTGGTGTGTGTATTTATAGTGTGTGTTACCTCGTCCTTGTTGCTGGTTCGTCTGTGTCTCTCCGGCCGTCATTCTGTGTATTTCCCTGTGCCTCCCTGCATCTCTGTTTCTGGTTAGTTTCTGTTAGTTTTTCCCAGTTTAGGTTTTCTTAGTTCCATGTTCACCCTCGTCATCTCTGCTGTATCCACATTTGGTTAATAAACTCACTTGCACCAGAGCTGCTGCATCTTGGGTCCTAAATAATCCACACACGGCAACCCGTGACATATACAGACAGTTTTGAAAGAACAAACCTAAATTATTATAGAAGATCTCTTCAAATTTGCTTCAATCTTCAATCGCTTTTACAGCGTACAGATTGTGTATCAGTCTCTGTCTTCTAAATCCTTTGTTATTATACTATTAAGTGAGAGTATTGGTGTCATAATCGTCAGCTCTCAAACTCCTCATAAAATGATAGATTTCAGAGTTAAGCTGGCATCCGAGTCCTTCCACTTGTTTTCATTCTTCCTTTCATTTCAGAACACAGACGACCTTTTGAGAACAATTTATTTATGTGCTCTGATTTTTTTACCCACAAATAATAACAACCACTTTGACATCAAGAGGAAAAATGGTATGTTGAGAGGAGGTCGAAGAAAATTAAATCTTGCAAGAAGGATGCTCTCAAGTACTGGTTAGGGAGGCGATTCCTGTGTCAGCCAGAGGTAACTTAAGTCACCTGTATCCTACATGTGCACCCCATTGTTTTAGCTGGTGGATGTAAATCCTATTCCAACAGGGCTTCAAAGTCTAAAATACTTTTTGGAAAGCAGGAATCTCATTTGGTTCATTCCGAGATAATTGAGAATCACTCAGGTCCTGTAGGGCTTGGGAGAAAGAGCATTTTAAGTGGAGCTGATGAAATCTTATCGGTAGACCAGACTCCCGTCTGCAGATGCAGGGTAGCAGCTGTGTTTACCTAAGGGCACTGAGGGGCCAGCAGTTGCCAGGAGCTGAGAACCAGACAGACAGATGGATGGATAGATGGACGGATAAATGGAGTCACACACATGAAAGAAAAATCCACAAGAGTGGCAAGGGAGCTTACACTAATTCAACATAAATATGACACCCTTGAGCACTGACAGTAGAAACTCTTCCTACTGGCAGTTTCATTCAGGATGACTGACACATAAAAAGCTTCTGCGTATACTTTATCACCACCTGGACCAAAGGAGCACTTCACATCATTTAGCGTTGCACTGTAACTTTGCCAGACTCATACGAGACAGTAATAGATTAAAAACTGATGCAGCATAACCAGAACGACCATCTCTATTCAGTGCCACTCATTCTGTGTTAAAACCTGAATCACAGCTCTGTGAAGCTGTTAGGCTAGTGTTTCCTCAGGCCATGTAAGCTCATTTCTCTCGAGCTCCACTCCTACAGATGTTTCTTTTTTAAGCTCTAGCTTATGCTAAGAACCGGCTGCTTCTGGAACCAAAGAAAACCTAAATAATGAGGGAAAAAACTGTACCAAAGTCATATGGAGCATCAGCGGTTCTCTATTATCCCTATGCAAAAACACACAAAGCATCGTGCAAAGGAAATTTATATATGCGAAGACACATTATATAAGGCAAAAACAGACTTAATTATAATGGGCTTGAACGTCAATATTTGGTGTTTAATCTTCAACGGAGCCTGTAATTTCATGTAATTTGTTTAACTAGCCTTCAGGAATGGTTCTCACGACTTCTTGAAGGACATTCAAAGCTCTTCTTTGGACGTTTGCTGCCTTTTCTTGTGTTCCTTGTCCAGTTGATCCCACACCACTTCAATTAGGTTGAGGTACGAGGTCTGGGGAGGCCAATCCATGACTGTCAGTGTTCCACTGAGTGATTTTCTATCCACATATGCTTTTACTGCACTTGCAGTGTGTTTGAGATCATTTTCATGTTCCAGTCAGATGCTTTGCAGACGATGGATCAAAACGTGTGTGTTCCACCTATTTTGACAAGATCCCCAACACTTACTGTTGCACCTCTCTCGACCTCATGTAAATACTGATTATTTAAACCAAAAAGTTCAAATTTGCAATTGGTTTTTGTATAAATGTGGTCTGTTTCATCCCTTGAGCCAATGTCCAGAAAAAAAAGCAATTTTCATTTTGGATATCTAACATTTATAGGTAGTGAGGATCAATATAATGTCACAAAGAGAAAACTCTGAACCAGAGGGAGCTGCTGTCACAACTGAAGCTTACAACGTTTTGAAAGCTTCAGAGTCTCGGTGCAAGTTCAACAAAACCTCCATCTCTCCGGTTTGAAACTAATCACATCAAAGAGATCAATCGATAGAGCACAGGAGGTTGCTTTCAGCTCTCTGTAACCTGTTGCTAGAGGAAGAGGTTTGCACAAAGGTGGAAACATACAGCAAAAGGCAGGAAATAAAAAAGGAAATCAAAACGGAGGCAGACAGTTTTACTTTTCCAATTTTGGTTTTGAAAATTGTTGAAAAGTCAAAGCCTTGTTATGTAACTGAGCTCATGCGAGCAGAGAGGCAGACAGCTACCTGAGGTTGAGATGAGGACAGGGACATAGAGGCGCATGCATTTTTAAACTGTCTGATTTTCCAACTGAGATTTGTATTATTCAGCAGTCAGACTGCTTTCCCCGCACACTGTGCATCATTAGATGCAAAGTGACCCAGAAGAACTTTGACGGATATTTTTTATGTTGTGATTAGAAGTAATTTCATTCCTCCAGGCAATAGCTTTGTGGGTAAAACCCGGCTATCTAGCACTTGTTGCAGGTTACAGCACAGCTGTTATTTACTGTTATTTAATGAGCTACCATTGGCAGCTTTGAACCAAAACTGGTGGGTAGTTACTCCTAAGGGACGGGAATAGAGACAAGTGTGGGTGAGCGTGCATGCAAGGCAGGAGAGAGAGAGAGAGAAAAACATGAGAGTGGTCTTGATTGCCTAAGGCTGAGATTACACTCCTCTGTGCACATTGGAAATCTGGATGAGTGGCTGCTCTTATTCCACTTTGTAGTCCTTTGCAATTGGTGCCCTTGTAGTGGAGATGCAAGTCTGCACAGTCCAAACTAAATGGACAGTATGCTGATGTCTGCATAGAGCCTGCTAAATGTGGGTCCTTTCACTGATATGGTGGATTCAGTGCTGTCATAGTGTGGCTGTAGGCGGACCCAGAATGCAGGAGGCAGATGGCAAAAACAGAAATCAAGCTCTTTAATGGTCAATTTCCAGTCCAAAAGGCACATCATGGGAAGACATATACACACTGAGGGTGTTTAAGCTGTGTTTTCAAATTGTTTTACCAGCGAGAGGACCTTATTAATAATCTGAAGACAGTTGGGACTACAGTCACCAAGAACACCATTGGTAACACACTAAGCTGTAATGGACTGAACACTCGCAGCGTCCCCTGCCATGTCCCCAATCTTAAGTTTGCCAGTAAACATGCAAATGTTTCAGAGAAGACTTGTGAGAAAGTGCAGTGCTCCAACGAACTCGAGCTCTTTGTCACCAACTTGACTCACTGCGTTTGAAGGAAGAAAAATGCGTATGACACCAAGATCACCACCCCCACAGACCAGCACAGGGGTGTGAAGATTATGCTTTAGGGCTGCCTTTCAGCTAAGGGTACAGGACAATTTCACCGCCTTGCGAGGCAATTGATGGGACCAGGTATTGCAAAATCTTGGATGAGAATCTCTATCCTTCAACAAAAATCCAAAACATATCACCAAGGCAACACAGCAATGGAAGAAGCACATTAAGGCCATGGAGTGGCCTAGACAATCTCCAGACCTCAGCCCTGTAGGGAATTTGTTGAGGGAGCTGAACTTTAAGTTGTCAAGCAGCAGCCAAGAAACCCAAGAGATTTATTGAGCTTCTATAAAGAGGAGTGGGCCAAAAACCCTCCTCAGATGCGTGCAGACCTGGTGATCATATTACTGCTGTGCCTCCCAACAAGGGTTTCTCCAACAAGTAGTAAGTCGTGCTGTGCTTTACGATCCTTGTCTCACTCAGTGACATTCAAATCACTTTATAAAAATGTAAGTAATGTGTTTTCCCCAGATTTTTGGTTCCATCTCTCCATTAAAATGAAAGACTGTTTAATTCTTTGTAAGTGAGCAAACTTACAAGTTCAGCAGGGGACCAAATAATCATTTCTCTCACTGTATCTCAGGCTAGCACACAGTCCTTTAATTTCTTTGTGTGCACATGTCAGTAACTCCAGTTTTTTGTTAATAGTGGCTGAAATCAGAACTGGTGTTTTGTTGGTTCCCTGCATGGTGGATGAGTGTTTTGGCAGCTTAATCATCCGTATCGTGCTGTGCTGTTCGTTGCACTTCTGTTAGATCTGTGCGTTGTGCACAGTTTAGCATTTTGATTTGCCGTTTTATTTCTAAATTAATAGAGAAATGGAAGCTCGAGCACTCACATATGTGGAAAGCATAACTGCATTGTAAGGACTAACAGAATTACACACCGACAGACTCACAGACTACTATCCACGCACACTTTCAATTTCATAGCTTATTATTTAGGACTGTAGAGTTACACTTTCTGTCAACACGCACGTATATTTGCATTTTTTAAAATTACATTTGAACTACTTGCACAAACATCATGTTCTTATCACGGCTTGTAGGGATCTGCTTCTACAGTCTAAATCCCTAAAGAAATTTCACAATTATATTTTTAATATAAGTAATAACGCCTGCCTGCCTGTCTCCCCCTCCCACCCCCAAAAATTCTGTTTTAAAGACTGTGAAAGAATTTCGTTAATAACCGCCTATCCACATAGGACTTATGACAGGAGCAGAGAGGGATTCATGACAGCCACTGCACAACTCACCCTGCTCAATTATGAATAAGCTGCATAGGACCTACAGGGGAACAGAGGAGAGCAGGGGGCTCAAAAAGGAGCTTTTTTGTCCTCAATTTGTCAGTGCTGCTTTACCCTGTTTGTTATTCTGCTACACGGTGAACAAAGACTGTGTCTGGGCTGACACATGTTGTGAGCCCTTAAAAGTTTGAGTGCAGTATTTTAGGGAGGTTTTAAGGGGTTAGTACAAACCAGACAATGAATGCAGCTTTTTAAGTATCTGCATTAAGTGATTGAATCCAATAACGGAGCCAGACAACTCCAATCAGAGAGGAAATGAGCCTCAGAGTGATACAAACTAGGGAATCTTCTGTGCACAGGTGTGCAGATAAGCATGCATCCTGTATTACATCATAAAACACATTTTTCTGTCTCACGTACAGCTGATGCACATGCACAGTGGTGTCAAACTCATTACAGTTCACGGGCAAAACACAGCTCAATTTGATCTCAAGTTTAACAGATAAGCACCAACATTGCAAAATGGCATTAAAAAAAAAGCCTGATATGTCATAAGGTTACAAATATATAATCAGTATGTCTCACTTATTTCCCATTCAATCAGATTACAGTTATTGCAATTTGGAAGCCACACTCAAACAATATTGATTTACTTATTTATGGCAATATAAGGCAGCCTTATGTTTGAAACCTCTGCTCTGTGAACTTTGGGATATGGTGTAAAGCTAGATAGAAGAACTCGATAAAGCCAGTTATTATATATCCTGCATGAATCTTGTATTGTGCTAGGTTCTTGTTTGTGATGCTGCAAGTGTGTTCCTGACTCATTACCATTCAGTCTCTCTGTGTCATTTCTATCCCAGCTGAGTCGAGTAAACACACTGGCTGCCAGGGCCCGGCTGGCAGTACTTTTTCCCATCTTTTCACCAGGAATGAAATACCAAAATTTCATTCCTAATCTTTATTCTCCACATCATGTCCATGTCAGCAGAATCCATCATTTTTATGCTTTTCATTCACTGTCTGTGTAACCAGACTGTGTAAGACATTTCAAGTGACAGGTTATTTACATGACTCAATCTGAGGTCCACCGGGTCAGTGGCCATACTACAAAACTCTTTTCATAGTATGAGACAAAGTTTCTACCAAGTTGTCACGCTGTTCCAGTTTGAGGCAGCAGACTGTCAAATTTAAGTCCAGCTAGGCTGTTAGAGAGATTTCCTGTCAATCATCTATCTTGAGACCAACTAGTGGCACATCCATCTAGTGTCCAGTGTTGAGAAGCAGCTCAATTTGTAGTGTCAAAAAATGTCCCAGTGGATGTGCACCAAGGTTTTTGATCTGCTTACTGTAACTTGTTGTAAAAATAAGGAGTACTGATGAATGCTATTTAAAAGGCTACCATCCGGTATATGTAGATGGCACCAGGCAAGATATGTAGCAATAGCTCACATGATCGTGCTGCTTTATTCTACTTGAGTCCACAGTCGATCACTAAACAAATGACACATGTTTTGGATGCAGACAGTGGGTCCAATCTGTGCACCGATCTGTGGAGAACATGAGTAATAACAAACATGACTCACAAAAGCAGAGTGATTGGTGACAGTGGCGTTTCTAAGAGACTCATTGGTAAAAGACACGCATTGCACAAGGTGCGGAGATGACCTTCGTATCTGCTGAGCAAAGTGACACCTGACCTAAATCTGATTTGGCTGTGTTTCTATTGGACAGAAGATTAGAGTTCAGGAGAAGAAAGGAAAGCTAAGTGAGGGCAAAGATGAGAAATGGGAAGCAGATGAAAGGAAAAGACAGGAGTGAAGTGAAAGCAAGGAATGGTAAAAAGGAAAGGGATTTACGTGAGATAGGGAGGGCGTGAGTAAGGTAAACATGACACAGGAGAGGGAAAATAAAAAAATAAAAAGAAAGGAAGACAAAGGAAGCAAATGAAAAATGAAGGAAACAAATAAGAAAAAAGACAGGAAATTAAAAAAAGGGAAAAGAAGAGAGATTTATATGAGATAAAAAAGGATGAGAGTAAGGTAAAGAGGACGTGGGACAGGAATGGAAAAGGAAATAAAATGAAAGGAAAAGGAAATAAAAGTAATACAGCAATAAAAGAGAAGAAAGGAAAAGATATTAAATGAAGGTAAAAAGACGAGTAAAAAAGAAAAGTGAATAACTGACAAGACAAGGAAACAAAAGAGGAGAAGGAAAGAAAACAAGGGAACAGAAGGGAAAAGCATAGGAAAAGGAAGTAATGGAAAGGACTACAGAAAATGAGAGGAAAAGGGATAAGAAAAAGGAAGAAAGGAAGGACAATAAAGGAAAGAAACTGACATGAAGAAAAAGGAGGAAAGGAAAGGAAAGGAAAAACGCAGCTGTCATAGAGCTGGAAGTTCAAGACAGGTGATATGTGAGCTACAGTGGGGAAAATGGAGCTGTTGTCATTGGAAACTCATGTTAAGCAGCTGCCATCCATATGTAATCCACAGTTATTTTTACTCAGATGGCATCTTAATGTGCTGCTTAACTTCTCATTAATTCATTTTGTGTGTGACTGCAGAAACAGCACACGGTAGGGAACGTCTAAACAGGCATCCGCTATGACTCCAGGTAACAAATAATAACCATGCCAGTCTTGTAAAACTTGTACTTTTTCCTCGCGTTAAACTGAGGAGAACTTTAGAATGGGAACAGTGACATTCAAAAAGCTTCATGACTGACACGGCTGCTCTCACAAGTGCAGCAGGATCTCGCGTCTGCTTCAAAACGTTCGCTGGGAGGCAACGAGAGTTTAGTGGTAAGGAACTTCTCACACTTGATCTCGTCAAAATCTCTTTTAAATGATGCCTCCTCTCAGCATGACTCATTCTCACCTCTCAACTGAGCAGCCTTGAGACAAACTGAGTGGTTAACAATTGCACTGCGCAGCGGAGAGGCGGCGGTTCACAATGTGCCAAACTATATTTGCTCAAAAACAAAGCCTCTAAAGCACGATTTAGTAAACAAACTGCTGTCTGATTGATCCATTCACGCAAAGCAAATCCACGCGACGGTCAGTGGAAAACGACGGACACGACAGACGAGGAGCAAAAAGCTCAACGTGAGCGCAATTTGTTTTAAGGGGGAAGAGATGCAAGCTCTATCAGCGAGATAGAAGCTAAATGAAATAAACTTCTTATCATAACTTTTAATGTGTTGCCTCGGTGACTTGAGAGCGCCCAAGGCATTCAAATGCGGAAGAGGGAAACAAATGCGTGTTGAGGAGACAGCGAGATCTTAAAAAGATTTGTCTCCTGGAGGCAAACGGCAACAACTGTGCTGCTCTGATGAAAACATCTATTAGCACTGAGTCCCTCGACGTTTCAGGAGAAAGACGGATGTGTGTACATGTTCATTTGTGTGGACCAAAATCAGTTTGTTATCAGAACAACGAAGAGATTCTAAGGACGTTTTAAAAGGTAATATCTATTCGGTTCAACTTCATTCATTGTGTCTAGCTGAATCCTTGCTCTTGGTGACATTATTGGTCCTCAGTAACACTGTGAGGATTACCATTTAGACTCATTTTTGACCAGGATTTAAACTTCAATGCACACGTTAAACAACAATGTCTGCAGTCAGAGTACTGACAGAGACTCTTCATAGGCTCATTGTTAAATCCAGTTGAATTTAAAATCCTTCTCCTCACATACAAGGTCTTGAATAATCAGGTGCTATCATACCATAGACATATCATGCCACAGTTTCATATGATCCCTTGGAGCACTTTGCTCACAGATAGCAGGTTTAATTGTCTTTCCTAGAGTTTTTCATGCCTCTTTTTGACAAGTACCTACACAGCTCGACTCTGTGTTTAGGGTTGTCCATTATGCGGCAGCACCTGGCACTCGTTACTTTTTTAACAGCTGCACAGCCGGGGTTGTAAGTGTGACACAAGTCAATGGTGTCACTCAACGACACATGAGAGCGACTCCTTCACGAAAATCAAAACTTTTTTTAAAACCTGACAATGAAAGAACTCGCTGCATTAAAACCAACACCGTGGTCCCTGACAAAAAGCCATAGACAGAGCAGCAGGTATACCATCACCTCGACATCTTCCGTTGTTGTGTTGCGTTTGTGTCACATACAAATGAGTGGACCTTTGACCACATTGCTATAACAACCCTATGCACGTTGAGGTGGTACTTAATTGTAATGGAAATGACAGAAACCAAGGAGATTAGAGTTGAGTTGAGCAGGTACTTGACTTAATGGCATTTTCCATGCAAACTACGGGCTAGAGATCAAAGCAGTCATGAGTCTGGTTCTGTAGGAGGTCCTTTTATACTATAAAAGGGTTCTTCCTTCCCACTCTTGCCAAGTCTTTGGAGGATTGTTTGATTGTTGCATTTTCTCTTTAATATTTTGGGGGTTTACTTTGTAGTATAAAATGTCTTAAGGTGACTGTTGTTATGAGTTATTGAGCTAATGTTATGAGCTGTTATTATTCTATGGCCCTCTTCCACATTTTATAAGCCTACCATGTCAACCATTCCCTCTTCTCTACTAAAATATATTATGTGAATTAAATCAGGCAAACATAAAATATATAAAGTATACACCACACAGCTCTCGAGCTAAAGCTATATTAGGCATGAACACACATTGAGGATGACTGGCCTGAAGCCACAGTAGTCTCAGTCATGGTGGCCTATTTCCAGATAAACCGAACAATATTCTCAGCCATAAAACACATAGCGCATTCATAACAGATGAAGACCAAACATAAGGTGACAATAATGAAAATACAACAACTTGCGTTTTAGTCTGGCCTAAATGTGTCCATAATCCAAATGGTCTCTATGATATGTTAGCTGAGTAATACTCCTGCCTGATGGCAGGTGACCTGCTGCTGCAGTTTAGGTCTTTGCAACATTGGCCGGTGATGACTACTGACTTTTAAATGATAACCCAGGAACTCTATGAGCACTTTGTGTCAGAAGTTATTATCTTGCCAATCACAAAGTCAGTAATTGCTTTTTGCCAACACACCCCGCTGATCGAACCCACATCTGAAATGGGCTGCTTTACAGAGTCGGGATTGTCACCTCAGGCAACAATCTGTGGTTTTCTGTTATGGCTTTATGTTTTTGAACTTTGTTTAGAGGTTACCATAAAATGAGGTTTGAGACATCTGAACAAGCTGCATAAACAAAGGAGAAAAAAAGAATACTATGTTGGCTTAAAGAAAAGTGGAAGTTGTGATACTTGAGGGGACTAGACAAGTACCTGTTCAAATATTGTTTTTGAATGGAGAGCACGCAGATGTAACTTGAAGCCATACAGTCGCTATTGTTTTCTTCTCTTTATAGCAAGTCTTTCATAATTAATCATTGCTAAAGAGCTTGATACAGTCACTTAACTCTTGAGTTCAGTGAATTTATTAAAATTCAGCTGACATAGATGATCTCAGAGAATGTCTAAGTCCTCCAGAAAAATGAGACAGAAAACTGTGGGAAAATATATGTTTGGTGGACCTTTCAACCACATACTGTATGTTCCAACTCCAATTCCAAAAAAGTTGGTATGCTGTGTAGAATGATTTGGAAATTTGCTATACCCTATTTTATTCACAATAAAAAATAGAGGACTGACGTCCCATTCTTGAGTGATAGAGAATAATGTTTTTTATTTCATGTTCAGCACCTGTTCTTTTTTTTTTTTTTTTTTGTGTCCCGTTTGGATCTTTAGCCATCAGAATTGTTGTCTTAAGGCCAAGACAGATGCCAAGCGGATTTATTTTACCAAGTGGATCATCATGGCCTTGCCATATTGGTCCATTTGATTGACCTTTATTATAATTATGAATTTATTTTATTTTCAGTTCCTACAAACGGGACAGACATGACTGGGGGATAGGACAGGGGGAAAGAATGAAAGAAAGAGAGTTAGAGAAAGAAAACCAAAGGGGAGAAGAGACGGTGAGAAGGGGGGGAAGAAAGAAAAAAAAAAACCAAACAACAAAAAAAACAAAACACCTGGGTCACCTGTATGGAGAAAAAAAACAGAAGAGAAAGCAAACAACAAAGAGCAACATAATAAAAAAAACGGCACCATCACAATAAACTAGCTAGCAGTAGATATCAGTAGATACTAAGTAATAAACGATATTGTGCAGCACGCAAGATAGACAGCGCACAATGTGCTTTGAGGCAGCAGCCAAGAAAGCTGTAGTCCGCGTCTGTGAATACCCGTGTGTACACCTGTGTGCATACCTGTGTGGATCAGCATGCTTGCATTCCAAAGGTTTCTCCATGTAACGATCTGCTAGGGAGTGTGGGGAGCCACAGCCCCGTCCTCCAGGGTATGAAGCAGGTATGGAGGAGATCAAAACTCCAGACATCCAGAGGCCCCCAGAACACAAGAGACCAAGGAAGACCAACAGAGGGGCAGCTGCGCCACTGTCCCAGTAAGAGCTGAGGAGAGTCCCAGATGAGGGCTCACTCAGCAGCCGCGGAGCAGAAGCCAGGGGGAGTTGCAGTGACGCACCCGTGAGCTCCGCCGGCAGCCAGCTGTGCCTGAGTGACCGAGCCCCAGCCCGAGAGGCCGGGGGCACCCCACCTCCGAAGTGGCCCGAGCGAGCCCCAGGCTCCAGGCCCCGATAAGCGGCCGCCAAGGAGTGAGCCGGTGTGTACCTGGACGCCCATCCCCGGACACAAAGAACCACCAACGCACCGATGTCTGAGGGAGTCCGCCACTGGCAGGGGAAGTGGTGGTGGGGGGAGATAGGCCTCCAAACCTTGGAGGGCCTGAGATGTCCCCAGAGAGGTGGCGTCTGATACCCAACCTGACATATAGACACAGACATACAGGCACACACAGACACAAACATCCATTCCCACCCTCATGCTCTCATATGCACTTACTCCACACTCAACCAACGTGGAGACAGACATAAAGAGATGCTGTACACACGATCACACTCCCCAAGCGTACTCTACAAACCGGGTCTAGGTACCCTTGCCCCTGGAGGGGGGAACTGCACCCAGACCCAGGTGGTGTCACCCTTTTCCCTGCGGTGGGGGGAGGCAGACCGCCCCGACTCCGCAGCAGCAGGCAGGCCCCACACTCCAGACCGCAGTCGGACGGCCAACTCCTCCTAGCCCCCCCGCTCCAGCAGGCCGCAGAGAACGGGGGTGAGAGAAGACTCCAAACCTCCCTCCACCCGCTCATTGTAGTGTTGATGCATGTGTGTTCTAAGGTGCATTTAAAACCCAGGAGGGCATGGAGCTACCTGCCAGAGAGCAGCAGGTAAGCGCATGGTCCCTCCTGCTAGCCCTCAATGTCTACGTGTATTCAAAATTGAGAGGTGGGCAACGACGCCAGGGGTGAGGTGTACACCCTGATGACCAATCCTATATGTATGTGTAATGAGAGTGTGAGTAATGTGAATGTCTAAGTTGTGGGATAAAATTGAGGGGGGGGGGGGGGGGGGTAGCCTCCTCTGCACCCTGGTTCAGCACCTGTTCAACACCCAGACTCTTCTAGAATGAAGCCATGCTGTTGTAATAGATGCACTATGTGGTTTGGCATTGCCTTGCTGAAATAGTTAAGACTTTTCCTGAAAAAGACATCGCCTGGTTGGAGCATATGTCCCTTTCATTCATGGCGCCTTTCAAGATGCCAATTCCATAGGCATTAATGGCCATCAGAGATGCAGGCTTTTGAACTAAGGCGCGATAATGAACTGGATTGCCCCTCTTCTTTTTAGTTCGGAGGATGTAGCGTCAGTGTTTTCCAAAAACAATGTCACATTTCTAACTATTAGACATCAGAACAGTTTTCCATTTTGCCTCATTTTATGTTCAGTTGACGATGGCACTCTTTCTGGATCAATAACCTGCATTTAACCTGCATTTGTGGTTGGAATGTTGACCTGTGTTCGCAGAAAGTGGTTTCTGAGTTCATGTAGTGATTTCCATGACAGAATCGTGGCTGTTTTTTGGCATCTGTAGCGGTCACAAGGTAATGTGAAGGGGACCAGGCGGGAAAAAACAACCACACGAGCCTTCAGTCATTTTTCAGAGCTCTGAATATATTCTTTTATCCATGTACAGAGGTTTAACATGCTCACCATCGACACATCTAAAAATAATCTCCTTAAATAGATGCTGGTCATACCACCACCAATAAAATTTAAAAGATTTTCCCCCGACATAGCCCAGCTACAAAAAACCTATACAGTTAAATACTGCAGTTATTCTAACACACCTCACATATATCTGATTACAAACACCCAGCTAAATTATATACAAACTAACTAAATCGAATGAAACTGAAACTTCAGCCCACTCCCCCCCAGCTCTCATCTGATGGTTTAACTACAAACACTATCAGTGGATAATTGGAGAACTCCTTTCAGGTGAACATCATTAGGCTGTAATGATGTGTGCACTGCATGACTCAGGCTTTCAGGAAGTTGACCTCCAAAGACGGAGAGAGTAGTTAATGGACTTCAAAACAAAAGCATAGCAAAATCAAAACTTCCTGTGAGACATTGTGGGTGCATGCTTCACCTTAGTGAGGGACATGCTTCCCAGTATCAAATACTGATTTTCAGTCTTGTCCCTTGCACACAAATTTCTCCAGATTCTCTGAATCTTTTGATGCTATTATGTACTGTAATGTCTTAAAAATTTGACATTGTGTAACAGTATTCTGATATTGTTCCACAACTTGTAAATTTGTGAACCACTGCCCATCTTTACTTCGGAGAAACTCTGCCGCTCTAAAATGCTTCATGAGATGGTAAAGTGTTTCAGTTTAATTGTTTCATATGTTATTTCATGTGTTATAAATGCATTATCTTCTGTTGTAAATAAAACATGAGACTTTACTTATTTACATTTACATAGCATCCCGGCTTTTTTAAAGATCGGGGTTTTAAGATGCTGCTAAACGTGAAGCCAATGCATGAATCGGTTCTTTTTCTAATAGCCAGTAGTGAGCATCTCTTTGGGTTGCAAAAAGATGTCTGGCGTGAGAAAATCACCTTGCTTCTCATTGGATGTGTGACCTTTCAAGACTGCTTTCAATTAGTTTAGGGTGTTAGTTTCTAGTTCAAAGCTTTTCAACTCACTGTGATGTTTGTTTTTTTAATTATCATCCTTTTCAGAATCAGAATACTTTATTCATCCCTAAAGTTATGTGCAGAGTATGCTTTAGAGCCTGGCTACCTTGTGATCGAGTGTGTTGTTTCTTCAGTTTCTTAGTCCACCGCCTACTTGTCCAGCCTGTTTTCAAAAACTGTGATGGCCACACCCAAAAAGGCCACTAGAGGAACCCTCACTAATGAATATGTTAGGCAGTGAGATCCATCTTTCACGTAGCTTAAATTCATGGCTTCAAGTGGGTTGAAAACATTTGTTTTACTATGCAAGGGAAACCAACTGAGGGGAAAAAACCCAGCAGTCATGAATTCTGAACACTTGTCACTGCAATTATTAAAACCACCCTGCCTACGTTACCAAAAATGAGATTAATCTTTACCTCCTGCCTCCAGTTACACCACTTTCATGCCATATGCTGTATAGCAGAGTTGAGAAAGATGTTAATGACTTGAGAGTGTTTTGGCTTGTAATTAAATCTCTGGCGCCATTTTGAAATCTACTGGCACTCAGTTTAATGAGTTATTGAGATTCATGACTTCCAAAACGCACACCTGCCCTAATGCAAATGACAGGGGTCTTCCTTAGAGACATGGATACCAAGGCACACAGAGAACAAAGACGTGCTGAGTCAGAGCGGCTTTGGGAAAACAGGGAACAAAGGCCTTCTTCCCTTTACATCTGAATGTCTCATTTCCCAATTTCCCATTAAAATCTATTCAGATAATAACTTTTCAAAAGATAACTGACTGACCTAATAAACCCAGAACTATGGATGTAACGTATGAGTCATACAATCTTTGTGCTTGTTAATTTCACTGAGTGTTCCCCGGTGGTTCAGAACCCAAAACATGCTAAATCAATAGGCATGCTTTAATTGAATAAAGTACCTCTTGATGAGTCACACTTTCACTGCATCTTCAAGCTGGGACTGAAGAACAGCATCTTTTTTATATCGTCACATTAAAATAGCCTTGATTTCAATCAAATCGTGCTCTTGGATTCAACACGGTGAAAAGCTCCAGCGGTGCCATTAAAAATGTCTTTTTGTTCTTCTTACATTTTCAGTTAAGTGATGATTAATCAAGGCCAGAATGCAGCAGAACATTCAAAATGCACGTCTTCAGAGTCTCAGATGCAGATAACTCAGTGGAGATTTTTCTAGACTATTCTTGAGCTGGGGACAAAAAAATGACTACAGTATTTCTTAAAGCTTTCGGTTTAGTCTTAACAATATGGATTTTTTGGTAATTCTGAAAGATTTAAAACTCCAAGCTTGCGCTTTCGTTTTCCCTTACAGTGGCCTAAACAGTCAATTAATTGTTTTTCTGTGAAAATGCGATTACTAGAAGCCTGCATTCGCTCATCAACTCATCTCCTGAATCTGTAAGCTGCTTAATGTTTCCATGAGTCTCCTAAGAAGTTTTTAAGCTTACCTGTTCATTCTTGTGAAAATAATAGGCAATTCGCATCCTCCTCAGTGTGCGCTCAGTGTATTGACTTTTCGGGATGAAATGAAGACACCTAAAAATATCTGCTGGCAAAAGATCTTTGAAATTGTGCAGCTGAACAGCAATAAGATACTAGAGAACATGGATGGGGATGAATGGATGGGTCGTTGTGTTTTTTTGGGACTTGCAAGAATGCCTAGATAGAAAGCAATTACTGACATAAAGAGAGAGATAAGTCCCTAATCTCCCCTCTTTGCTTTCATCAGGAGCAGCTGGCCTTGCTTTTCCTCCTATACTAATGCAGCCTCTATAATAAATTCCCAGTTGGGACTTTCAGTTTCATTTCCCTGCACTCCACCCTGCTTACCAGCAAATTATTGCTGAAATGAATGGCAACATGGTCAAAAATGTGTAATTGCCATGAAAGTCTTCTATCAAAACATTTAGTTTGGAACGTATAATCTGTAGCACATGGAGAGGAAAGCGAAAAGCACAGTTATTTGAAAAGCAGCAGAGAAATCTGTGTTTACATCCAATTAAGTCCTATTTTTGAGTAGGGCAGAAAATATCTACAAGCGTGGACGTCAGATGACTGCTGCTCCCATTGAAACGTTGGATTTATCAAATATTAAACATTTAAACGGTAATGCATTTGAACAAATACCAGTCCTATAAACCTAATTTTAAATATAAACGGGCTATGCTTGAAGATGCTGTTGTAGCTCCAAACTGTTTGAAGCCTTGATATCATATTGATTTCCTCACGGATTTAAGCAGAGACAGAGCAGCAGTAAAGTTTCATAAAATGTTCAAATAGCCTGCATTATTAATGATCAGTGTGATACGTAGGTCTAGTAACTCCCACAGACACGCGCAAGGTGTGTGTCTGTGTGTAGCATGCTCGTACCCGCGTGTTCCTAATGAGTAAGTAGTGATTATAATGGCGTGCAGTCAGTAATTTAGAAAATCATGGCAGGAACATAAATCCAGCGCTCTTTTGTTGATCGCTAACACAGTGTACCATTTAATTACCTGGAAACAGATGGTTGGAAACGAGTCCAGAATAAGCCAGAACAGCAGGTTAAAGAGGAGATTGCTTTGGACCAATAAATACTGAAAAAAGGCAACTGATACAAGGCTCCATTTGACTCTACGCCTTGACCGATGTGCTTATGCGTGACTATTGAGCGTGAACATTCACTGCTTTTATAGCTTTCAGATAAAGCCATATTCATTTGGAAACAATATATCCATTCATCTTTATTCCTACCTGTGCCCACAAGGATGTCTTATGCGATGCAGTGATTGTAGTGCTCCAAACTGGTGTTGAAGTGCTTGACATTGGCTGATTTCTTTTTTCTCTTAGACTTTTTTTTTCTTTCTGTGGAAGTAGACTAAAAGCAAACATTCTTTAAAGAGATATTTCAGGAAAAATGTATTAATACCACCATGTACTCATGTATTAATACCCAGCTCAATAATAGCTATACGCTAATATCTGTATGAGCGAGTAATTTTATCTGCCAATGAATCAACATTTTAAAAAGTAAAGAAGAGACGGGAGAAACACCCTTCAGTCATGCTATGAGTGCTGATGTTGCATAGTTTGTCCACCAGAGGACACTCTGCACCTCTCCTGTCGGCAACAAATGTGTTTAAAACAGCGTAAACGAATAATCAACAGCTTGTTGTCGATTATTTATTATGTATAGTTATTTAGGAGTCTTGACGAAGCTATTGTATGTTTGCACCTGAGAGAAAAATAAATAAAAAAGAAAGATTTGTGTCTCAGTTCCATTCCCTCCAGTTTATAGACACTTTTAGCTTCTTTCAGCTCACTGTTTTGGTTTTACGACACTCTGCTGTTTTTCATCCAGTACGCACTACCTGAACATAAAGGCATGAATGCCGCTGTATTTTTACCACAACAACATAACATTCCGATAATGTGTCAACATCTAAAACTTACTGACTTTATAAGCAGTACTGACCCATTTTAAAGCAGCATCTAGGGGCCAATCAAATACTAATAATAGTCTAAAGAACAGGTAAACAATGAAGTTGTCAATCTAGGTAAAGAAAGAGCACAAATTTTAATGCTTCTTTTCTTAAAGGGTTGACAGGGTGGTGCTTTAGGACTTGAGGAGAATCTACTGTCTAATTCTGTGTGACAGTTTGTGCAAACAAAATGAAGAAAGGAAGTAAATGCATACCAAGACGCGCAGGCACAATAAAGTAGAAAGACACTTTTTTAAAGACACTCTTCAAGTGCAAAGAGGGTTAAGTGTTTTATATTGACAATAGGTATTTGCCATCTGCCTGTCAAATGATGTTTAGAAACTAACAGTATTACAAATTTAAAAACAAAGCATTTCTAGACTAAGAATATCCAAACATTTTGGTGTAGCTTTTACTTTAGCCTTGATAGCTTTAGATTAAAAAACAATTTCCATAGCTCTTCATTACAGAAATGTCATGTAGCTGTGGGTAAATTGATCTACTGCTTGATGCTGCCTCGTTCACTCAGTGACCAGACGTGCCCTTTGCTGTTGTAACGTTACATGTGTTGTTTGGAACAAGAATTGTTATGAACAAGCTTTCCAAAGAAATCAATGTGGTCAATGCTGCGCAATATGAAGTTGCTTGTGAAGAATGGCAATATAATGGCTGACAGACTTGGCCTGTGGTATTGCCACAATATTGCTGCTCCATCATAATTGCTGCCCCAACACCTCCATTTTCCACTTCACTTTCTCTTCGACCTGTCCTCCACTCCTCTCTTTTCCTCCCACCTCCTCTCCACCTCTAAGGCTGAAAAGACAGTAATCAGACCTCATTGACTTGGAGCTGACAACACATAATCACCACATCTCTGAATGTGTTTCAAACGATCAAAATAGATGCTTTATATATCCCCCCCTTCCACATCAGCTTGATGCACCAAAAATACAAAAACCAGTCAAAGACAAAAACAATATTTTGCATGTCAAAATTTAAATAAACTTTTTAATTTCTTCAAAAGGTTCTATCCCCAAACTCTTTGAGTGACTCAGCTGTGACTGAGCACTCTTTTCAACAATAAAAATAATATTCATAGTACCTCCATCTAGGTACGAGGTGACGCTAGTCTTTGTCTGCTGTCGTTTATCATAATCCCATAATCACTTTGCAGCTTTTTGACCATGGGGCCTTTTACATCTTTGACACTTTGTCATCTTTTAAGTGTGTAAATTTGTGTGAGAGGGGAAGAAAGGGAGAGGTTACACACAGATAATCACTGTTATGTCTGGGGTGAGAGGAAGAAGGGAAGTGAGAAGTGTTTCTATGGCAACCAGTGAGCTTTTCTTTTACCAGTTGCCAACACATAGATACACACACACACACACACACACACACACACACACACACACACACACACACACACACCATGGACTACAGGTAAACATCTACATTGTCCTTGCAGGAGACATGAATTGAGCCACTGGCCATAAATTAGAAAGACAAAGGGCCGGTCACCATAGAAGAAGGTTAATTATCGGGTCTGAGGAGTGAACCTGGTTGCTCTGGTTAAATTCCTTGGTTACAAAGTAACAGATGACTTCAAACTATTCTAAAGGGCAAAAAAGACCCATTGATTGAATGCTTGCTATTCTTTTAACCTGCATTCTGGCCTTTATGTTGTTTTACAACCTTTAATGAGTAGTGTTTAGCACAAATCCCATTACACTGCATGAAAAAAACTCTTACATTGAACTTCTTCTGCCACAGAATCACATTTCAAAATAAACTATTTCAAGCCACTATTATTTTACACAATTCTGAGAAAGAATAAAATAGTCAAGACAGCAGCAACAATATGTCCATCCATCCATCCATCCATCTTTTATCGCTTGGTTTGGGTCACAGGTGCAGCAATCTGAGCATAGAAGCCCCCCTGCCACCTGATCCAACCCACTACCCAACCTTTTAATTTTTTTCATTTATTTTATTTTATTTTCAGCTGTTACAGACGGGACAGACATGACTGAGGGATATGAAAGGGAAAAAGAAAGATGAAGGAAAAGAAAAAAGAAGGGAAGAGGGACAATGAGAAAGGGCACTTAAAAAGAGAAAGAAGAGAAAAAAATCTCCTGGATCACCTGTTGAGAGAAAAAGAAGAGAAAAAAAGCAAAAAACAAACAAACAGAGCAACATACTAAACACAACACCAACAGTGAACACCCGTGTGCTCATCTGTGTGGATCAGCGCGCTTGTATTCAAAAGGTTTCCCCATGTAACGATCTGCTAGGGGATGTAGAGAGCCATAGCCCCGTCCCCCAGGGCATGAAGCCGGCATGGAAGAGATCCAGGCTTCAGACATCCAGAGGCCCCAGAGTGCGAGAGCCCAAGGAGGACCACCGGAGGGGCATCCGTGCCACCCTCCTGGGAAGAGCTGAGGAGAGCCCCAGATGAGGGGTCACCCAGTAACCACGGAGCAAAAGCCACAGGGGGCTGCACTGGCGGCAGCCAGTTGTGCCAGAGTGAACCGAGCCGCAGGCCCAGAGGCCCGAGGGCCCCCTTTGCCCCGGAAGAGGCCTGACCGAGCAACAGGCACCAGGCCCCGCCAAGTAGTCACCGGGAGTGAGCTGGTACATACCTGAGCGCCCAGCCCCGGACACCAAGAACCACCAACGCACCGACCCCTGAGGGCATCAGTTACTGGCAGGGAGTGTGGTGAGGGGAGATAGGCCTCCATACTTTGGAGGGCCTGGGAGTTCCCAGAGAGGTGGAGTGTAAGACCCGACCTGACATATAAACACAGACAAACAGGCACACACAGACACAAACATGCATTCCCACCCTCATGCACACATATACAAATAGTCAGCACTCACCCAACGTAAGGATAGACATACATGGACACTGTACACACAATCACACTCCCCAAACATACTCTATACCCCGGGACCAGGTACCATCGCCCCTAGAGGGGGAAACGGCACCTAGACCCAGGAGATGTTACCCTTTCCCCCGGGGTGGAGGCAAGCAGACTGCCCCAGGCTCCGCAGCAGCAGGGAGGCCCCGCATCCCAGATCCCAATTGGATGGCCAACACCTCCTCCCAGCCCCCCCGCCCTGATGGCCAGCAGAGAACAGGGGTGTGTGAAGACCCCAAACCTCCCTCCTCGCGCTCATGTGTAGTGTTGCTGAGTGTTGTTCTAAGGTGCATTTAAAACACGGGAGAGCATGGTGCTGCAGCCAGAGAGCAGCAGGTGTTAGCACGGCCCCTCCCAAGAACCCTCAATGTCTACATGGATTTAAAATTGAGAGGTGGGCACCGGCGCCAGAGGTGGGGTATAATACACAGACCGTCGCTGTTAACGTGCCCACCCTCAAGGCCCTATATGTAAGTGTAAGAGTGTGAGTAATGTGGATGTCTAAGTTGTGGAGTTAAATTGAGGCACAGGTGGCCAGAAGGGGAAAGGGGGGGGGGGGGGGGTATGCCTCCCCTGCACCCTGGTGACACACCCGCACCCCAAGGCCTTACTTGTGTGGGTGGGTGTGTTGGAGCGGGAAGAGGGAGGCAGCCGGGGATGGGGAGCAAGATGCCCCTCCCTGGGGCCAGCTCCCCCGGGGAGGGGCATCTTGCTCCTCCCTTCTTTGCTCCCTTTCTTCACAACCCACTACCCAAATGGTGGTGATCAGTTAACAGCTCATCACCTGTCTTTACCCAAGTGTCCAAGACATACAGACGCAGATCTGATGATACGATTACAAAATGAATCATTGACCTGCGACCTAGGGTGTCCTGGTGCCACATGCACTTACGAACACCCTTATGCTTGAACATAGCGTTCATTATGGACAAGCTATGCCTAGCAAGGGTTCCAATAATAGAGCACTGCCGCTCAATCAAGCCCTCCAAGTCATAGTATCCTTCCCATGTGGGCGTTAAGGAGACTGGGTACTCTGAACTCTTTTTTTTCTTTTCGGTGCATAGGCACAAACGACAGCCAGGACCTGATCCTTGGCCTTGGGCAGCCTCTCACCTAGGCTGACTTCAAAATGGAACAGGGTCCAGTCCGTCCCCAGGAAACTAGTTCTAGAGCCCAAGGTATTGGTATAGGTACGTATTGAGGTGAGCCTAACTATATCTAGTTGGTATCTCCCAACCTCACACATTAACTCAGGCTCCTACCCCACCAGAGAGGTGACATTCCATGTGCCACAAGACAGTTTTGGAAGCCAGGGCCTCTAGTTCCTCACTCTAGTGTTGGGACAGACCCATGTAGCTTTTTTGGGCTGAGCCCAGCCAGACCTCGTGGGCTAAAGTTTGGCCACCAGATGCTTGCCCTTGAGCCTCCGCCCATGCCAGGCTCTTGGAAACTAAAGGGTCTACAGACTATGTGGAATATTTATCCTTGCATTTTGTAAGTGTTTAAAATCAGTGAATATAAGCTATCCATCTCTCAGCTGTAAACTAGCTTCCATTAGTAACATCTTCCCTTTTGTGTTGCTAACAACCAGGAGAAATGCTCCTAGGGGAGAGTGATGACTATTGATAGTCATAGTCTCCAATTTAAGGCTATAAACAAGACTGGCTAAAAAACCCCAAAACACCAACTCTGCTACTTTGCTCCTTCTTTCTAGATGTACTTGCTGCTTTGCCGCATTGCAGTACTATTAAAGGTAAGTTACACCTTTGTGTAGCTCGACAAAGAGGGTTACCGATTTTGTTGTGACCACTGATGCTGTTCCATATTTGCCATTTTATAAAAAGGCTTTGATAGCACTGTTCTTTACTTAATGACTCAATCTATTGTGAATATTCCTATGAAAACCAGATCATATGTTATATTAAGATTATTACCAGCATACGTTTGTTTTTGAGCTCAAACCACCTTTTAGTTTATGGTTTGTTTATTTTAGCATGTGAATTGAACACTTATTGTTTTTATGTTTTTCTCTGACTTGCCACCAAAATGGGCTTTTGCTCTCATTTGGCTTAAGGCTTAAAAACAAGGTACTGATTCTCTGGTATGAAACACTCTGAATTACCATATGTTTTTCTGGTGTGTGCGTTGCAAACAACTTGCACTGATGTCTACTGCCAAATAATTCTTTTAATCAATCATGGACTTTGTTTTCTATGGATCATGTGTTGGTTATTGTAGAGACCTGGCTGTTAGCTGCTGAGATGAGATGGCTCACTAGTCATTCCATCTCTCTCCTGTAAAATACTGAAGCATGTTTTTATGGATAGACTGGCCACACATACAGTACATATAAATGTGTACTTTTGCACTTGAATTAATACATAAATTGGACAAAATTAAAAAATAGATTTGATCTGGGTCCAAAATTAACAAGCAAGTTTCTTTGTACTGGCTCACAGACTTTTGAAAGGGAATGTGATCGGCAGGCAAGATGACTGAACTTGGACTGTCCTGGCTTCAACCCATCAGTCAGTCACCTAAGTCTAGACTGAGTAGCCAGATGTTTTCTTTATATTATTTTTAATTTGTTATTTTGTAAAATAACATATTTTGTTAGCTATCCATTTGTCTCAACCAATCTCTCTGTTCTTTTCATCTGTCTTGTTGCTAAGCAACAGATGGTATACAGGTCATATGTCGACCCTGCATTTAAATTGCAAATGGTACTAGCGATGCAGCTAAGAAATGATGTGCAGATGGTGGTCATGAATTAAAATGTGCTTCAGCTTAGATTAGTGAGTAACCTTAAAACAAAATAACAGCTGCTTTTACCAATTAGTGCTACAAATCATCAGGAAAAGAAAGACTTTCTGCACATGTGCTATAAAATCACGAAAAAGAAAACCTACAATGAATTTGAAGTGGAAAAATGAGCAATATTTGTTTTTAGTTCAGCAGAGAAGTGAAAGTCAAATAATGTGTCGTGTTGCATCTACCCTTTTGCCTGCTTATGATAATGTCACGCAAAAAGATTTTTACAGTCTCGGCTGACAAAAATCATGTACATGTGCCACCAACTAGGACTAGAAGTAAAACGACACAAGTTTGGCACATTTGATTGACAAGTTATATTAGACTCTGATTGTATTTAACAATTCCCAATAAAAGTTGAGCAGACATTAAAATCTTCCCATATGGGATGTCAGTTCGGTTCATTGGGTGAACAAGCGGCCAAATGCCACATGGCCCGAGTGCAGCCGCCCATGTTTGAGTCCAGCTCTCGGGTCCTTCAATGCATGTCTTCCCCCTCTCTCTCCCTGTTTCCCTGTCTGTCTATCTTCACTGGTGTGCTATCTATTTAAGGCAAAAAATGATCAATAATAATAATAAAATAAATACAATAGCATAATTATGAGAAGTATGACCCAAAGAACACTGCATTATTTTAAAATAATTTATTATGCTTCTCTCAGTATAATTGTTAAGATTTGCTTTTGCTGGCATTCATTTTCTTTATTAAAAAAAAATCCATTTAATGGTAAAATGGATTGACTTGTCAGAAGCCATCTACGGAGGCTTATCTTCTAGTCCAGATAAGCTCAAGCTTACTGCAAATGTTGCAGTTGTCAGTTTTATTTTGGTTTAGTTCATGCACTTTCAGGGGGAAGCTGATGCTGAGTGGGGAGATTCAGTGTATGTGTGTTGGAAGACTACGTGCTGAGTGAGTTCTGTAGAAAGCAACTGTATTATCTGGAATTTCTTTATAACAGTTTCACTTTATGTGCAATGGGCATCCTGCCAGTTCAATCCCTCTCGACCCATTTTTATCATCCTAACAACTAAATTAAGAGGGGACTGTGTGCACAGTAGCAGCGAAAAACCCGAACCATTGTTCTCTTTTCCACCACACTGATTGGAAATGGGGAGAAGCCAAAACCGGAAACAACAACATTCCTAAAAGTCTGGGTGTTGGCTTTATGACACATATTTCACATTGAGCCCAAATGTTAACCGCTGGCTACAAGATAACAAGCAGCCTACATGCTGTGTGACTGGCGATGGCTGCACAGCTGAGTTATAGCGATGGGGAGGAGAGACACTGAAATGAAAACAAAACCGCTGGACACACACTGAGTCCCACAAGAAGAGACACGGCGCTGCTTGTGTGAGTGTCTGCTTTTGTACATCAGTGTGTGATTATTTGTGCGAGAGCACGAGATTAAAGGCTCTTCCTCACTGCTCGCAATGTGGACCCAGGGGATCTATGGATGCCACTCCTTCCAGAGACATGGTGTACTCTCCTGTCAAGGTTGATTAGCTGGAGGACGAAACCAATTTCCTCTGTTCTCCTTTAGCCCCAGCTGTTTTTTCCCTCCCTGATACTCTCGTTCTTCTTCTGCAGCTCTCTCGGCTTTTCACTTGATTTTCCTCTTGCCCGCTAAACACGGGTGCTCTTTGCTCTCCTTCACTGCTCTCCGGGCTCAGTATATCAAAACACAGCTAAAAAACATCACAAATACTGCAAATATTTGTGATTTTATGATCTCCAAGCTGTAAGTAGTTAGATGGACGTAGAAGTGTTTCAGCTGTTGTTTTAAGACACTGTTTTCATTAAGAAAAAGGTGTTTTTTGGGCAGCACATCCCTGAAAGACTTTACCCTCAAAAATACAGACCATAACATCTTCACTGTTTATTTTAATAAAGTGGTGGTTTCTAAATAATCAAATGTGTCACAATCTGCTGTGACCTTCAGGGGCTTTTGTGTCTTCATGTGAGTTTTCAAATCGGTTTAATATGCTATACACTTATGTCTTTTTCTTTTATCCCTCATATGGTTCCAGCTCTTATCTTTGCACACATGATTTTGCTTTGCAAGAACTGTTCCTTTTAAATGAAGTGAATACATACATTGCTTGCAATGTCTTCACTTTGATTCTCTTTGTATTCTTTATTTCTTCCATTTTTGTGAGCATATTTTTCTCAGTTTTCTCTGTTCTCAGGATTTGAGAGATCATTTGAGTTAAAACACTGCATTATTTTGTCTTGAGTGTAGTATTTCCAAGTGGTTCTGGGTTTTGGTATCAATATTTATCATTCATTGTTTGATAGCTTTGATTTGCTTGTTTGATTGTGTTAGTTCCTCTGTCCTTGTCCTAGTCTCGCCTTTGTGTCTTGTGCTCAGCATCTCCTGTGGAAGTCAGTCTTGTTTCCATGTTTGCTTACCTTTCTGTTTCCCCAGTCTTATCCCAATGTAGTTCTGTCAAGTTCATATGTCTTAGTCCTGGTCTCAGTGTTACTTCCTGTTTTTTTTAATCCCTCGTCATGTGTGCACTATGTTCACTTTTGTTTCCCTGTCTCTTTAGTTAGACTTTCTTCAGCTGTGTGTCCAGGTGTATCCACTCTAATATCCTCCTGAGCGTTCATACCCTGTATAAAATCAAGCAGCAAGTCATGCAGTCTGGCTTTGCAAACATACGTGACAGAATGGGATTTTCTAAGAGGTCACTGAACAGAATTCCACCATTGCAAGAAGTCAGCTTGTGAAATTTCTTCACTCCGATATTCCATGATGAACTGTAACTGGTATTAATGCAAAGTGGAAGCAGCCATGGCAACTCCATCACCAAGTGGCAGAAAGTTACAGTACACTGCCTTACAAACTATGGAGTACATGGTGTGCAGAGAAACCAAATGTTGTGGCATCTCCATTCACACCAGTGGACCTTGTTTTTTTACAGCAATGGCGGATCAGCCTTGCAATAATCATGGAAGTGAGCAACATACACTAGCCGTGCCATAGAGATATAACAGCACAGAGATTGAGATGTTCTTTTTAAAGGTAAGATGTTATAGTAAAACTCCATGCTATCAAAACATCCAGATAAAATTAACTTGTGCCATACACCGCATGCCCAATATATTCGTAGGTTATTTTCAAATATATTAGATTTGAGATTTGGGTACTGTAAATACATAACAGACTACTACTAATAATGGACTGCATTTACCCTCAAAGCGCTTTACAATTCCACTATTCATTCACTCTCACATTCCCACACTGGTGGTGGGAAGCTACAGTTGTAGCTACAGCTGACCGACTACAGCTCATTCGGCCCCATTCTGCCAACCTAGTCCAATATTGTCGGCTCACGCTGGCAGAGCCTTTTATGATGTGGTTGGTCGAGCAAAGGTCAGCTCCACAATAATTGACCGTGAAGAAGGAAGCATTTTCTCTGCCTTTTCCTTGTCTCCCTTCAGCTCCCTTTCTGCCTGAGATCTCTATTTGCAGTGTTCAATAATCTCAGTGTAAAGCACAGGATGTTGAAATTAAGTCTGCCCTGGGGCAGACTGACAGACGCAAGGCTGCCATATCGCTCCATCGGTCCCTCTAACCATCACCAGTAGGTGGTAGCTTCCCAAGTTCCCAACCCTCTGAACCACGGTCACCACGTCTAGGTTACTGTTAGCAGGACATAACTAGAGATGGGCAGTAATGCGTTACTGTAATCTGATTACTTTTTTCAGGTAACGAGTAAAGTAAGGGATTACTATTGCAAAAACAGTAATTAGATTACCGTTACTTTCCCGTAGGAACGCTGCGTTACTGCGTTTCTAAAACCGTGATTTTTTTGCGAGAATGTCTCATGACAGTGACGTAAGCGAGTGTGACGTTTGTAACAACAGCTGTGTGCAGATCAACAATGGATCATATATCGAGTGCAGGAGAGAGTATGAGCGTGCAGCGTTTAAAGCGTGGAAGTACTGACCTTACTTTGAGTTTGATTCCATAAAAAGTGACAAAAACATTAGCGTCCGCTGTGCGTGGGAAGAAAACTTCTTTTTACAGCAAAAAACCCCCCTAAACTTCCAAGCAAGCTCCGGGAGTGCGCTGCCACGTAATGGGAAACTCACAGAGAAACTCCCGGATTCTTCCACTGACCGCTGCGGCACACCTGCACCAGGGTAAACCTCCGCCTACCCCACTCCTGCTTTACAGGTGAAAATAGAGCGACAGGACCGCTAGTCTTTGATGTTATTTATTTTCTGCTGTGTTTTACTTGCATCTATTTGAAAGAGTGAGTGGTAACACAAAAAATATTTTATTTTATGTGCTGGAATGTGCAGAAAATAGGTTTAAATGTTAAACTAATTTCTTCCAGTCAGAGAATGTTGCATATGATTAAATTTTTTGCTTGATGCATAAAGTTAAAAGAAAACTAATAAAACAAGTTTTAAAAAGAGACTTTTCCATTTGATTACATTTTGTATGATGGATTATGTAGAAAAAGTAGAATTGGGCTGAAAGATCTATCGCTTTATCACCTATTCAGGTTGTAAATCGTGTTTCTAAAAAGTAACTAAGTAACTAAGTAATTAATTACTTTTGAAAATAAGTAATCAGTAAAGTAACGGGATTACTTTTTTGGGGAAGTAATCGATAAGTAGTTACTGATTACTTTTTTCAAGTAACTTGACCAACACTGGACATAACTGTAGTCACAGTCTGTTGTTTGTATATTCTGTTATTTTAATGCCAATTTACCCGATGTTACAGAATTAGAGATTCAAAGTTCTGGTCGTTTTTTTGTAGTGAAGTTGAACTTATGTTGATGTTTCATATGACAACCCAAATTCTGAACTCCTGCTGACGCAACTCTGACTTAATCAAGAGGTCTGATAGTGTGGAGATGATAGAGGACATGATAGCAGACATGAGGAAGAAGAGGAGACCCTACTGGCCAGTTTTCATCCGGGAGCTTTAAGTGGAGAGGGTGAGCAGCTTTAAATACATGGGCGTCTACATCAGTGAGGACCTCACCCGGACATTTAACAGCACACAGCTGATCAAGAGGGCTCAACAGTGACTGTATTTTCTCAGGAGCTGTGGAAGTTCGGCATTCTTCAGCTTCTGCAGCGGCATAGCTGAGAGCTTCTTGACCAGCTACATCATAGTGTGGCATGGCAACGCCAATGCTTTGGACTGCAAATGCCTGCAGAGTGTGGTGAAGACTGATAAAGAGATCATTAGGACTCCACTGCCCTCTCTGCAGTATTTACTATCGCAGAGTTCCGTCTACGGCACATACAGCTGATGTAGCATTCTGAAGTGCACAGTAATCGTAGCTTATTGCAGCTCAGATTCTTTTATTTTATTTATATTGTGTGTATGCTTCTTTAGAACTGTTGTATATAGTTTTTAAATTATGGTTTATTTTTCTTATCATTTTTATATTTTTTTCAGAAGGAAGAATCGCATTGTTCAGGAAAACACGTTTCTTTACTGTGTATGACAATAAAACTAGCTGAGCCGGTCATGTAGATGTAATGTGTAGGTGGCCTAGTACTTTTGTCCATAGTGTATCTTTATGTTATGAAATACTTGCTAATCATTTCCTAATCTACACCTAGTAACAGTGCCCTTTAACAGCTAGCCTGCTGGCTTAATCTCCTCCTTAAATCCAACCAAGGGTAGTGGCTTTGGCCGTAGTAACTCAAGTCAGTGCTTGTGATTCCACCAGAATCCCTGCAGCACATTTCAGAAAAGTCCCAGGAGGAGAAGTTGTGTTGCAAAAAGTACATGTCCATTCTCCTTTTGAACAAAATTTGCCTCATACTGCATGGAGCAGATGAGGAGGGCAGGAAGTCAGACAGAGGAGCATTTTGAATTTTGAAAACAAAAGACTTGAAGCTATGCAAAAAGACACAATAAAACTGTGCACAGAGACAAACACCCAGTGCATTCCCAGTCTTATTCACCAGCAGCACAAACTTGCCACTGTCATTCTTTGCTCCTTTACCGCACTGCCAACCTGTTTTGGTAGCAGTCTGTCTGGGAAGCTGCCTTCAGTCGACCCTTGGCTCTCTCTCTGTGCCATCTGCACCTCAAAGACTTTTACAAAAAGCCTTTAAAACCACCTCCTCACCCCGTGCTCTGCTTCTGGCTGCTTTTTATTTTTTTAAAAGCTCTAAAGCTTGGCATAAAACCAACGGCAACCATCTTTGTTGTCTTACATCTGGCCATTAAAATCAACGGTAAAGCTTATTGCCAAGTAATAGCAGCGGCATTCTTTCTTCCCAATGGAAGCTGATTCAGTCCCTGGATTCAAAGTAGAGATTTGTCTAAATTGAGATTTTGTATGGACAGCATTTTTTTTGCAGTTCCTACAAATCAAATTTCATGCACACTTGATGGTCTGGGCTTACCACATCACTAACAGTCTTGTGCATGCCACTGAAACTGACTACTCTTGCTGTGGGGAAACAACAAGAGTTTTTCCGGTGCATTTGTGTCTCTCTCGTGCAGACACACACACACACACACACACACACACACACACACACACACACACACACACACACACACACACACACACACACACACACACATACCAAAAAACGAAAGAAAGAGCAGAGTGCAGATAAACAGTGAGATAAAAGTGAATAAACACTGTTGTATTTGTGCGTGCGCATGCATGCATTAAGAGACTGTGTACCCATAGCCCGGTTTGAGCAAGATTTAAAAAGAGATTTTGGGAAAATGATTTGCAGGTTCAGGCAGTGAGTGTCCATTACACACAGGCATTGAACTCAGCAAATGTATTGATTGCCAAAATATTAGCTAATGAAGCTCAGTCGGCCCCATTCTGCCAACCTAGTCCAATATTGTCGGCTCACGCCGGCAGAGCCTTTTATGATGTGGTTGGTCGAGCAAAGGTCAGCTCACACAATAATTGACCGTGAAGAAGGAAGCATTTTCTCTGCCTTTTCCTTGTCTCCCTTCAGCTCCCTTTCTACCTGAGATCTCTATTTGCACTGTTGAATAATCTCAGTGTGAAGCACAGGATGTCGAAATTTAAAAAAAAAGTAATCTGTAACATTTTCAGAGCACTGTTGAAACAAAAGAGACAACCTACGCCCAGTTCTTTTTATTTAGCACAAAGCCACTCCAAATACTGTCAAAAATGGAGCATTCATTTAATTTATTAAAGGAAGTGATGAAAATGATCTTGAACACCAAACCCCATTACGCAAGGACAGACAAAAGATAAGAACTCCCCCTTCAGAAACTCAAATTGTGTCAACAGAATCATCAGATGTATAATGCCACGTTACAGCTCGCGCTGTTTGACTGGCAGGTCACCACCAGCGCCGTAGGAGTCAAGGGCACGCAACGGGGCAACTATTGTTCTTTAAGCAGAAAAGGACCTCATCACGCAGCAGGAGGAGAGCATAAACAGTCACGTCAGGCTCACTGAGATCACATTAGAATGATTGGAAAGGAAGACGCTGCCTTCAAGGCTCTGGGCTGTGACTCTGTCAGATGTGAGGTGTTAACATAGCTGTGAGGTGCTCTTTGAAACGAGTGTACATTTCATGGAAATCAGCGACTACACTGAAACTGTTCGTATGTGAGCCAGGCTTTGTGGTGAAATGCACAACTGCGTGTGTGCAGTTTTAACCGCAGCAATTAACAACATGCTGCTTATGCGAGTTAAAGCAAGCTAACCTTTAACTGCGGCTTATTTTTGGTGATCCAATCACACCTGCGGTAAAAATATACTTTTTCCATGATTTTTTTTCTCTTCTCCTTCCATAAGCACACTGGATCTGGAGCATTGTTACAATCCGAACATGTTGCTTTGTTGATTTGTTAATCAACAAAAGGAGGACAAAAACATTATGCTGCTCATGCGGGCTGATTTTTTTTGCAGAAACACAGGGATCAGGAAAAAAAGACTCCTCCCCTCACCTCCTCCGCTGTCCTTCTCTTCTTCCTCGATGCTGTTTTTGATGCTGTCGTACTCCTCATCTATGTTCTGGTTGCCTCGGATCTGACTGAGCACGCGGCGGGCCTTCTGGGTCAGCCCACGCTGAATTAACCAGCGAGGGCTCTCTGGCAGGAAGAGGAATCCCATGAATTGGAGCACAGCGGGGAGCACAGACAGACCCAACATGTACCTGCGAGAGGAGAGAAGGAACACATGGAGTGAGACTAATTATGATCACAGAAATGCTGTTTTTAGTTTTGTTTGTTTGTTAGCTTTTGACTAATGAAGGGTTTGAAAGGTTGAAAAGGTTTGATGTGCAAAATTCAACTGCATATGCAAGAACAATCAGGTTTCAGCAACGCTCCCCTGCATTCACTTTATGCTGACAAGTTCAGCTAGCAACACGTGGTTTACTTCATTAAAATTAAACACTGGGGAAAATGTCAAGGCTTTTTTCAGATTCCTCTGCTTAAAATAACCTTAACATGTACATTAAGCATTTAGATTAATCGCTGCACATTAGAGATAAAGTTCCACTTGCTAGAAGCCTTGCTTGAGAAAGAAAATCAAAACAATAAAGCGTCACTGTCTAATATCACTGCATAATTAGTTTACCCTAGCAAAGGCACACTATGCTGCACTGAAGTGTAAAAAACTGCAGGATTGCTCTGCAAGCATAACATGTTATGTGCCAGTAAGGCAAAGAATAGGAGGATATAAGAAAAGTAAAAGGGTAAAAGGAGGCTGTAATAATGACAAATTGCTAGAGACTGCAGTAAACAGCCAGAAGTACAAGGTTTTTCTTCTTCTGCGAAGGCAACGACATCAATCTGAGAACATCTGTAATCTTAACTCAATCGGTTTTCCATTATCATTATGAATCACACAAATCTAAGGCTCGCCGAACAATCTCCTTTGTGTCTATCAGAACTGCAGCCGAGGCAAATCCTTTCAAAACGACCAATTCTTATCAACAGTATCTCGCAGCTCGCCGCTCAAAGACTCAGAAGACCGCGAAGCTGCATTCAGCGTGACACGAGGAAAGGACGCGAACAGAAGAAAGAGAAAACAAGAGTATCGCTCCAATAAACAGCACAGCTGCTCCCAGTAAATGCTAAAGACTGACCCGTGCTTGTGTTGACATTTTGAATGAGGGTTTGAGCCGGAATGAAAAGATTTTCTGGCATTTCATACGCTAAGAAGCCAAAAAAGAGACGATGCTATCACATCTGATTATATGACTATCATTAACGAAGGCGGCATTGTTTACATCCTGTGAGAAGTGTAAAAGTTCTGCTTCTGTATTCTTTTTTCTGTTGAGATACAAATTGCGGTGTGGAAGGTGCTATAACACATTTTGCGTGCAGTGAAAGGTGGAGCTTGGATGTAGCTTTGGGGTTTGAAGAGTGAATTCCTTAACCCTGTATTTTTTTTTAAATGGCCACTAGAATGGTTGGAAAAGTAGGGGAAAACTGGGAAAACTGACCTTGGACTGAGTTTCAGGAATGAGCGTTATTATTGGCTGACAACTTGTGAATGTCGAGTGTTTCAAACGATAGTTCGATAACCACTGGGGGTGAAAGGTGTATGTGAAAAGTTCATCAGTGTGTGTCTGACCTCCAACCGTCATGGCGCAGATAGCTGAAGGCTCCGTCGATGAGGCTGGCTGTGAACTGCCCCCCCGTGATGAAGAGGGTGTTAACGGTGACTAGCTGACCCCTTAGGTGGGGTGGAGAGGCCTCAGCGATGTACACGGGAACTGTCATAGAGGCAATACCTATACAGTAGAGGAAAGAGAGGGAAAGGAGATGATTAGGAGTAGGAACTATTGGCTGAAGTAGAATTTCCAAATGTCGACTTACAAGTTTATATAGCAAAATGGATAACACATTTTATCCATCCATTTTCTTCTGCATTGAAATTCATGGTCGAGGGGGGACTGAAGCATATTCCACATCTTAAAGGTGAGGGGCATGGTACACCCTGCACAAGTCACTAGTTTGCCTCAGTGCTAAAAGTCAGAGACAGCCTATTTACATTCACATTTATAACTATGGGCAATCTAGAATCACCAATTAACCTATCCCTGTGTTTTTGGACTCTGGAACGAAGCCCTAGCGGCTAGTGAGCACTCATGCAGACCCAGGGAGAACATGCAAACTTAAAGGTCCTAGGCAGGATTCAAACCCAAGGAACTGAGTTGGTCATGCTCAGTCATCGAGGTAAGGAAATCCCAGGAAGTTGATTCTGTTCATTTAGACTTTGTTCAATCCAACCGATGACCCAAAAGTGGCACTCAAGTATCAGGAAAAACAATATTTACGCCGGTTTAACCATATTTAAAGTTAGCAGACATACCATTTCACAATCACTTTATTTCTGTGATACATTTCAGCCATTTCATTCCCACAGACATGCACACTCGAACATGGTAATTGCAGAAATAAAGCGTACATTACAGATTTTAATTAAATTTTGTGGAATCTGCAGTGGCCCTAGACTAATCATCGTGACACTAATCTGACATGTTATCGCTTTGGCTTGTTAGGACAATTTGAAAATGATTTAAACTGCAAAATAGCATTTTTTTAAATACAGTAAGCGACTTTTACAAAAACAAATGTACACACTTATTGAAGTTATTTGGGTAATGTTTGCAACGCCTACAAAAAGTTACGCTTGGTCTTCTTCAGTAAGTTTGACCATATTTGCTCAACGGTACCAACAGTGATGTCACAAAGATGTTGACGTAAATCCAAGAGACAGAAACAAGCATACTGCAGTGTCTTCCAGTGTGCTACTCACACACGGTACACAGGCTGACCACACACAAACACATACAGGGCAATGCACACTTCTACACTCTCAAAAACACAGACCAAAACGTGTGTGACTGGATGTCTGACGAGGTGCCATGAGGCTGAGGCTTTCTGCAGCTGGCTCCCCATAAGCTCTATTAATAGTCTGCCATCTACACACCCCACCCCACTCCACCCCTCGCCTCCCTACAGCCACCGCCCTGGCCTGAACGGCCGCCATGACTACGTGGCTACCCGTCGCCATGGAAACCACTTGCTGGGAAACGAGCCATGCTGTCTCCAAGCGGGCACCACACTGTGGCAGCTCTGGGAAGACAAATCAATAAGCAAGATAGGAGGAAATTTACTATGTTTTTCTTTCTCCCCCTTTTTTAAAATTAATTTGTTCACTGCTTTTTCTCAAACAAGAAGGACAAAAAAATCAGCATCTTGAGACGTTTAATAAAAGAGCACAAAACCCCAAATTACAAACTAATAAAAGCTGAACTGCAAGAGAAACTGTGGTTTAATGTCAGATTGGAAATCCGTGTGCGTGATTGGGGGATGGGCACGCCAAAACACACGTGGAAACACTCCGCTCTGCTCTCACACAACCTCGAACTGCAAACACACCCTAAGGATTTAGAGTCAAGTCTTTATCTTTGTTATGGCTAAAAAAAGGATTACCATCTGATGACGGAAATCCGAGATCCAGAACACCCCCTGAAATCGAATCAAGTGCTCTTTGGCAATGAAGCCTGTCTGCTCAGCCCAATTTAATAGAAATGCATTTATAAGCCTTGGAGAGGTCCTGCCGAAAGATGAATGCAAGACAAACCCTATCGCGTCCACGGGTTACACTAAAGTTAGGATTCTGAAACTTTGCCTTGTGTAACTCAGCATAACCATAAATATCTGGGGGAAAAAGCATAGATGTGTGTACTGCCGTTCCCTATAGCTTTAGCATTCAGTTGTTACGGTCCCTGTCTGATCTTCAGGAGCATTAGCATCACGCTCTGCTGCACCTTTAGCCAAAGCCTTTGTGTTATCCTCTCTTCTGGACATTAAATTAGGAAAACAAAGAAAAAATGTGACAAAAAAACCCCTCTGTCATTCTAACAGAGCTGTTCAGCAGGGAGAGTTCATCTAGGCTTTAGCAGGGCTTAGAAGTAAAAGTCTTTATTTATCGTTGGCTCACTAACTAATAGCCGGAACCTTTCCACACTAAAATAGACATGTAAATCCCATCAGTGTTAAAGACATAGAACTGAGCCTGTCTAATGACTATTACTCTCCGTGTACTTGAACTGTGCTGCTAGGAGGCTTTTAATAAAACTGATGGAACATCCAGCAACTTAAAACAGTGGCATTGAGCCATCTCACATACAGAAACTACTGCAGAGTCTCCTGGGAATTGTAGTTTTAAAGTCATCTAAACCCAAAAAGAAACAAAGTCACAAATGACCAAAGCGGTTTGTCTGCTTCAATTCCTCTTCTGTTGCGTGTGCTAGCCTCATGCACACCTCCCATCATTCTACCTGTTTTAGCCTTATGCATCACTACCATATCTCCGTCCAAGTCCCGCCTGCTGCTATAGCCCGCCATATGCCTGCCGGCGAGATACAACAGCTGATGTTGTTACATTTAGTGAGCAATGAATCATGTCCATTTCACATGCTGCTGCAGGTGGTGACGGGGAAAATATGTTAGAGCCCATCTGAGCATACAGGCCAGGAAAAAGGTTAAATAGTGTACCGATTCGCTTCGGCTTATCCGTCATCTGTGATTAAATATTTTTGACTTTGAGTCTCTGGAGTCCAACATCGCAGTGACTTTTTCTGTTTATTAGTGTACAACATGCCTTTCTTTCATTAATGCACAGAAAGATGATTTGGAAATTGTTTAATATACTAGTGTAAATATGAAAACAGTTATATCTTCTTCTTTTTTAATATACGTTGAATTTCACACCTATAGTTTAGGGCCGCCTTTGTCATATTTTTCTTTACATGACGAGCCAAATGTTTACACTGGGTGCATTTATTTTATTTACATGAAAGAGTCTCAACTTGGGTTTGTAATTAACTGAACACTTACATCTGTTTTCTGAGGTGATCCTGAGACCAGTGAGTTGTAAATGTTCTCTGTGTCTTACGCTCTAATAGTTTAGCTCATGATAAATGGATTTTATTTTTTAACACATTTTTAATCTCATCTATCACTCAGAGCACTTTTTACACTGCAAGCTGCATCCACAGACACTTTTGAATGCGTTGATCCATTAGAGGGTAACTGGGTTTGAGTACCTTGACCAAGGACACCTCAGCATAGGGTTGCTGGAGCTGGGGAACAAACCAACGACCTTCTGAAAAGCAGATAACCTGTTACAAAATCTCAGTCAACAAAAACAATAAGGTTTTTGGAGCTGTACTTGAGAACTGGATAACCAGTGTGAAGTGTCTTTGACTAAAACACATAACATTACTTGTAATATTAAGTAATAAAAGCTTCTACGGTTGGGTGGCACGGCGGTTAGCACTGTTGCCTCACAGCAAGAAGGTCCTGAGTTCAGTTCCACCATCAGGGCGGGGTCTTTCTGTGTGGAGTTTGTATGTTCTCCCCGTGTTTGCGTGGGTTCTCCATGGGTACTTCGGCTTCTCCCCACAGTCCAAAGACATGCAGTTAGTGGGGAAAGGTTAACTGGAAACTCTAAATTGCCCATAGATGTGAATGCTTGTGTATATGTGTTAGCCCTGCGACAGTATGGCGACCTGTCCAGGGTGTACACTGCCTCTTGCCAAAGATGGCTGGGATAGGCTCCAGCACCCCCATGAAAAGGATAAACGTAAGCGAATGGATGGAACTTCTATGGTTGACTTCCACATTGTCAAACGTGTATGATAGCTATTGCATCCACCTGTGAATGATTTCCCTCTAATGTTAGGTTATCTGTTGCACACTGTGCTTGCAGGATTTCTCTGAATTTCCTGAAATGATTCTATATACCTCTGCATTTTGACATCGATAAACTGTTTGAACTGTTTGTCCTATCAGTCTTTCACAGAGTTTTCCCACCCTACAGACACTTCTAGGACGACGTTCCGGGACGCTCCACATCATGTTACTGACCTGCTCTCAGTTAACTTGTTGTGAGATGTTCAACCAGATGCTTTGTTAATGGTACTTTTTTCAGTCTGTGCTCCTGACTCAGTTGAACTGATATCAATTTAAAATTAAAAGAATAAACACTATTTTTATTATTCTTAATAACATATAGGTCAAAATATAGAAGAGATTTGCAATTAATTTTCCATTTATTTGCACTGAAATCAGCATTCCATTTTAAAGATCATGATTGTATGTTAAATCTAACTGGATCCAATAAAATACGGATTGGAAAACCAAGCTTTGTTCCTTCACTCCTTACCCAGGAAATAGATCCCTCTGCCATACAGAAGACCAGCTAATTCAGGGAGATAATATATTTACTTTCAGAATCATATTTCAAATGGATTATGTAAATTATAATTTTATCTAGAAAACTATAGATTAGACAAAATTACTGAGCCACACCTGTTAATCTATGAATTCAGGTATTTTCTGTCCCATTGCAACAGGTATAAAATTATTATTGTTTTTATTATTAGTATTGTTATGATTAGGATGGCATTGTTGCAACAATGATTCCTCTGGCATTAACATCAGCATGAGAACTGTGCACTGGGAGCTTCACGGCATGAATTTCCATGTCTGAGCAGCTTCCATAAGGTTTAATGTGTAGGTGATCCATATTATGTACAGAGTCTTGCTTCCAAGATGTCTGAAGAGTAGGTTGAAAGGTTAGTATTTCCTACACCAGCTTATTCCAGGCATATGAATATACAATATTTGTCTTTAAAAACTAACACAGGTTGTTGTGTGTCAGCCTCTCTCTGCATCAGTATCACTGTTTTAGAGCACACATACTTAAAAAAAGAAGTGACAGGATATGAGTAATGTCAAGTATTCGTATTCCTTTATAATTCTCAATAGTAATAAAACTAAAAAAACAAACAAATTAACTCGTGTTATGAGTATATTTCTTTACTTGAGTGTGAGTCTCTTTACCAAGACACTTGCACTATGCTTCTTTTCTTATTAATGAGCTCTCTATTCAGCACTGAGGACAGCTCGCAACACTCACACACACAAACACACATACACAGTCTGAAGTTGCTGTCTGGGCAGGCTCAGCCTCAAAGCAGCACACTTAACAAAGGATCTGTCTGGTCTTCTAAAGGCGGGCTCTAGGCACACAGTACAAAGGCTAGGACTGAGACTTGATCAGAAGAACGAGGGAGATACTTCTTCAGAATCTCCACGACTATGATCTTGACAGACAGAACATTTTCTGGATGTGTTGTTGTTATGATGTTGTTCTTGTAATGGAAGCCGGTTTTTTAGGATCCTCTAACAGAGGATCCTTAAACATGCAAAGTAAGGGGAAGGGAAAAATCTGATACATACTTTTAAATGTGTGTAATTGTGAATTGTGATTGAACGGATTAGTGAAAGCAGGAAAAGCTGTAACCTTTCGTAATTGAATTCAGTAAAAAAAGTAACAATTTTTTGATTGGTTTCTCTAAAAGCATGTTATGGAATAATAAGACTTGTTCTGGAAGGCTTAATTCAGAAATTAGCCACTGCTAAATTTCATGCTCTGGAGAGTCAAAATGCGCAAATGTCAAGCCGAACCCAACTCATCTTTTAAAAACTTGACATTTAAGTGATGTAATTTGCACATTAAAACAATAATATGCGCATAAACAAACTTCTCATTAAGTCTACATTTAGGTTTCGCCTGGTTAGGAAGAGAATTGCGACTTAATTATATGAACCAACCAATTAATTAGCAAGCCTGCAGGTTGTAATTAAATGTTATCTCAGTGTAATTAACAGTACTATTTTTAAGCGGGCCTATCTCCTCTTTCAAAGAACAAAACATTTCAACGCTTGCAACTGCTAGATAATTTAGCCAGAAAACATAATTATACAGTCACTATGAGGGTGTCTGTGTGTCCTTTTATTTGTGCATGTTTTTTTGTCTGTGTGTGAGGCATTGGATTATGACTAACTAAGCCAGCATGCATCAGAGGCTTAAGGCAGAAAAGAAACATTTTTATGGCTCTTTGTTGAACAAATGGAAATGCATTGTCTTGGGGCAAGCTCTCCACTGATTGGTTAAATCTGACAAATGGAAAAGTTTTGAAAATGGAAAGTTTTTCGCAGATTAAATTTTTAATGACCTACCTTGTCCTTGAAAATGTAAAAAGAAAAGAGGGAAAACTTAGATCGCTTCCTTCGTGATCGTGGGGATGTCTTCTAGCATGTTAACATGAGCGTTGTTAGCTGTAACGTTACTCTGTTTTGGAAGCATTGTTCGCTCACCGATGCCTACAGCTGTTGGTTGCTTCACTGTAGGGCAGAGGTCTCCAACTCCAGTCCTCAAGAGTTACTTTACTGCAGCTTTTAAATAGATCCTTGTTCCAACACAGCTGAATCAAATGAATGGCTTGTTAGCAGGCCTTTGCCAAACCTGATGGCATGCTGAAGAGGTGATTCAACCATTTGATTCAGCTGTGTTGGAGTAGGGATGCATCTAAAAGCTGCAGGACAATAGCTCTCAAGGACTGGAGTTGGAGACCCCTGATAAAGGGTGAACTGAGGATAGAGCTGAATAATTCCCCCAATATATCATAAACTTTTAGGACATCATGTTAAACATGTGTACTCAGTTGGATGCTTCCTCTTTGCCCCTGTCAAAAGTGGGCAAAGTTTGCCCACTTTTATTGAAGAGGGTACAACTTTAACTGAGTTTTACTGATAAAACTGATAAAAGCAATTGCCCCTCTCAGTTGGAGCATGGAGGACGGAGCATTCACGATTTGCTCTCTGAGGTTTTAGCCATAATCCAACCATACCGTCATCCAACCTTTACTAAAAAGAGACATTTTTAAGAACAAGAAGTCTATATGGAGCTGCAAAGCATATTCGAGTTGTAGTGCCAACCTATTTAACCCGCTGAGCTCCAAGTCAGCCTCTGTGAAAACCTAACCCAAACCGTAAGTATCATCAAATAATTTAGAGACTTTGAAGAAATCTCTGTGCAGAACAAGGAACAAGGCAAATCATATACTGGAGAAGAAAGACCAGCTGGCTCTTTATGAGCACTCAGTTTAAAAGCTGTAATCTCTGATGGTGTGATGGTGCTTTACTAAACTTTAATTTAAGTTTAATAGCTTAAACAAAAATGAGAACATCTGAAGTTGTTGGTGATGAAACCAAACTGTTTTGCCCCCACACAGTTAAATTCTCAGTTTTTCTCCTTTACTTTTATTTTTTGGATTTGTAATGCATAGCTCGGGGGATAAGCCAACTATGTGTCTATATCCATGATGGCCAATTGAATTTATCCTCCTAGGACCTGGCGTCCACATATGTGGACATCACATTTTGGGTTATTTAGACTAAAATACTCAATTTTGCTCTACATGGGCATCAAAATTTTAAATGAATATCCTCATATGTGGCTCTCATTTTTCTTAAAAACAAAAATAAGGTTAAAAAAAAAATCTGGTAATTCTTTGTTTTTACATTCATCGGGCCCAAATATCAAAGAGAAATTAAAAAAGCATGTCGTGGAAGAGTTTGGGTCTTAGGCAAATTAAGAGGATAATTTTCATATTCACCAAATGTTGTTTTCAAAGCCACAGAGAGCCACTGGTGACGGCAAAAGAGCTGCATGTAACAGCTCTAGACTTCCTCTAGGCTTTTTTTTTTTTAATGAAAATTTTTTCTGATGTTTTGATTTTGAATTATGATTTTTTTTTTTTTGGCTCCCTGACTACCAAAACTTCAGAGAACAATTTGATAAAAGCAGAAATATTGACTGCCTGGTCAATGTCAGGGTTAGTGCTATCTATCTATCTATCTATCTATCTATCTATCTATCTATCTATCTATCTATCTATCGGAAATTATGGTTTGGATGTGGATAACTGTTTGACTGAATTTGAAAATACTAAATCAAATAATAAATTAGAGTTAATCCCGCAAGTCTGGCTCAACATTGTCTGTCTGCTTGCGCAAGCACCAGCTCATATCGCACAACAGTCGATGTGCTTAGGCAAAGGTCAGCTCAACAATAACCAGGTTTATGTGTAGAAATACAAGAAGGCATGGCATGGCGGTGTATGGCCTTTCCTGGTTTGACAAACAGCTCTGATGACCTTTCCGGTGAGTCCTGTTCAAAAACGCTCAACAGTTGGCTTTTCTGAGAACTGACATTCGTGTTAATGTGCAGGTGATCGGACTGGGCCAGAAAAATTGCATGCAAAACAGGTTGCCTCATTAGCGTCTCCACCTTCAGTTTGCCTCATTATCTTTGAGTGTCTGGCTCACGCGTGCTTGGTTAATGGAGATCTCTGTATGGTAAAAATGTAACAGCACAAAAGGGAGGGGATACTTATGATGTAACAGCTGAAATGACCCATGTGATTAGTTCTCTCCCTCATAAGAGCAATCAGAGCTTGTTCAGTTAATGATAGTGTGCAGCTGACACTTTAGCAGTCTCTGTATTTCATGCATTTCTTTGCTGTTTTCATCACTTTATCTTAAAATCTCTGAAAACAATTATTGCTTTTCCCTCAGTTTTTATTACTTTTGTTTCTAAAAAAAACAACTCCAACTCAATAAATTCCTTTAGATTCGCATCAGTGTTACGACTGCTTGTGTTAATATCACAGTATATTTATAGACTGGTATTTCACTCTAGGTGTTTACAGCGGCTGACTGCCCATTACCTATGTGTATTAGGGATGGGCTAATGTATTGATACGGCAATACACAGCAAAATATCACTCCAATTATAAACAAATGACACAAAATATAAATAATGTCTTCTTTTCTTTTTCTTTAGTTATTTTTTTGTATTCAGTGACAAACAGATCAAGGTTTGACCCAGATGATTGTCTTGCAATCTATTATTATTGCATATCATTGTATCACAGTGCCATTTTGCTGATAATAATAATAATAATAATGATAATCAGGCTTTAATTTGAACGTATTAACATATTACTGCGATATAAAAAACACAAATAAAATGTAAAACCGAAGGAAAATAATGATTATAATAAAATAACCTAATATGTTTAAAACAGAATAGAAAGAAGCATGAGCTGATTTAACCACTAGTTAGTAACGATTAATTATTATTTTTACTTTCTGTTTATGTCCTACCCAATCATAAATCCTCCATACAGTTTGCTACATATATTTGGCTTTGTAGCTCGAATAACAAACCAAGACACGTATGTACTTACAGGTATATACTAGGGGTGCAACGATACTCGTATCGATATTGAACCGTTCGATACAGTGCTTTCGGTTCGGTACGCATATGTATCAAACAATACAATTTTTAAAATTTATTTTATCAACTTTTCTTCTTTTTTTTTTTTTCTTTTTTTTTTTCTTTTTTTTTAACTCCGTGTATCGTGCCCACCCCCAAGATCCTATATGTATGTGTAATGAGAGTGTGAGTAATGTGAATGTCTAAGTTGTGGGATAAAATTGAGGCAGAGGCAGCCAGAAGGGGACAGAAGGGGGGGTAGCCTCCTCTGCACCCTGGTGACATACCCCTACTCCAAGGCCCTGCATGTGTGGGTGGTTGTGGTGGAGCGGGAAGAGGGAGGCAGCTGGAGATGGGGAGGGAAGGACGATGCTGTCTGTGTTGAGCGCTCAGTGGATCTGCGTTCGACTACTCCACCTAGGCTGCACTGTCAGTGCAGATCCACTGAGCGCAGCGCAAGCTAGCAAGACAGAAGCTAAGCTCGTTGCAACATGGCAAATTGAACCTCCCCCACCCTCATTCAGATGTGGCGTTTGGAACTATCTTGGTTTTCATGTGAAGCATGACCCTGATGGTAAGCATGTCATGGACAAAAGTAAAACAGTATGTCGGATGTGCCAGGCAATGCTCAATTACATGGGTGGGAACTACTACGTTAGCGCAGTTAGCTTGTTAACGTATTGACGCCGTCCAGCCCCACACACGGGGCGATCCGTTAACGGAGATTTGCGGCGTTATGGCGTTAATGTCATTTTAACGAAATTAACCTGAAAGCACTAGTGGGAACACAACGAATATGACTGCACATTTACGCCGACATCATCCTAGTGCAAAGACAAGTGGAAGCAGACAAAAATAACAAGCACGCATGCTACAAACTTTACCCGAGTCATTTAGACAGCCGTTAGCACGTGATGCTCCTTATGGGGACCTGATATGTTTAATATGCTGCTGAGAGTATACCCCAGAAGAAGTGTATAGTATAGCTTTTATTTTGGAAAGAGCCATTTCTCTGTAATAAACTCTCTTTTCCAAAGATGAGTGATTCCTCGATCATATGGATTTATTTTTTTTATTATTTTGATGTTTCAGCAACATTGAATTTAAAAACTGTACTTTTGAGTTAAAATATATATTTATAATTTTAATAAATGACAAATTAAAAAGGCATGAACATTTTTTGTATCGAAAAAATATCGAACCGTGACACCAAAGTATCGAACCGAACCGTCAATTTTGTGTATCGTTGCACCCCTAGTATATATACATATACATACACACACATATACACATGTTAACATTAGTATGGGTATCTCAGGCCTATGTGCGCTTCAGAGTGACACAATATGGAGAGAACAACAAGACTACATCATCAGTTTATTAAGTGGAATAAGATACTTTCAGCTGCTCCCTTATTCAAAAATGATCACCACAGCAGGTTGCTCCATTGCGCCAATCATCTTTGATTTGGCAGATTTCTAAATGAGATGGCCTTCCTGACACAAACCCTCCGGGATCTTTGGCATAAGCTACCCATTTAATCTATTTTCTTCTCATATTGTAATTTCCACACAGAGCTGCAAACAAAATACATAATTTGTCATTTATTCATTTTTAATTAATCTGTATATTATTTTTTTACAAGAAGTCAATAAATTAAAAATTTTCCAGCATCTTATTTTGATCAACTAGCAGTACAATGCATAAATATGTTCCATTTACATGTCCACAACAGAAAAACAGAAAAAATATTTGCATAAAACACTTTTTCTCGTCATGATCTAATCAGTTATTCGAGTTTTCTTTCTTTCAGGCCTACTGATATGAACATTGTAAACCTTGTGTCCCACCCTGTACTTTTAAATGTCAAACAGTGTATTTACTGTACTTAAATAGAGGTTCTTAATCCAACTTTCTCTAACTTAATAATGGCCATGCTTTAACAATACTTTAGAAATCAAATCCTCTACAATTCAGATGAAGTAATCATAGAAATCATTTAGAAACCTTTCCACATTTGAAGCAGGGAGTCAAGCACAAACTCAAAACATGCCTAAAATGGGTGGATGGAGGTTCGACAGGGCACAACGACTGAGACTGAAGAGTTTTCTCAACACTTTCACACTGTGTATGCAATTAGATCATCAGAGCCACCTGTCTAATTTACCATGCTAGCTAATTAGAAGTACACATTCAATTTATTTTAATCAGACAAAGTGGCAGCTATTTGCTGCCATTAAAGAAACCCTTTCTCTATCAAGTGTCAGGTTTGTTTGTGTAAAATTCCCCGTAAGCAGTCTAAATAAATGACGAGAAAAAAAGAAAAAAAAAACACTTCTGGAAAGTGACATTTACAAAAAAATTCAAAAGTGAAAGTGAAAGTGACAGGAGAAAATCCGTCCCGGTCAACCACCCAAACATCAATAACGGGAACCTTATACAGCGCTTCCCTATACCCGTCGAACTCCCACAGGCACAAAGAAATTACAGAGGCTATTACTTATCACCTGACCAAAGATATGGCTCCCATCAACACTGTGCAAAACGAGGGGTTTAGGAAAATGATCAACACCGTAGACAAACGCTACACAGTGCCGTCCCGCAACTATTTTTCTATTGTTGCACTAACTGCTCTATACACGCAGTGTCGAGCATCGGTGGAGATGGAATTTCAAGCAGTACAACATTTTGCAGCACCGACAAAATGTGAGACATTTGTTGTTTTTATGTTTATTTATTGTTTTTATGTTCAGTCTCAACTGTTACGAAGTTGATGTGCAGTTAATAAGTGCAATAAATATTTATATTGGAAAAGAAAATCGTGAGAGAATCGTGATCTCAAATCTAAGCAAAAAAAATCGTGATTCTCATTTTATGCAAAATCGTGCAGCCCTAGTGGCCACTGTAGGACAAACGTTTCAGTCAGCTGCGAGATATCAAATACAATACAGCATCGTACTAATGTTAAGTTAACATCACTATACCCATGGTATAATGATACCTGCGAAACAATATGTTGCAAGACAATCACCTGTGTCAAATCATTATATATGTTTCATTGAACGCAAAAAATAACTCTAAAGAGAATAAAAGCAAAAATGTATTATTACTTAGTACAAGTTCTTGATATTTGTGATACAATACTGTATATTGGCATATCAATGTATTATCCCATCCCTAATACACATACTGTAGGTAATGGACAGTGATCCATCTGGATCTGACAGCAAAGCCAAAGACACTGTATACAGATAAGACAGCGATATCTCTAGGTAGGCTTGTGCTAAAGCCTATCCCGATTACACTGATCAGAGTAGTCGCCCCCTGATGGACAATAAAAATAAATTCAGGATTGGTCTTTACTTTTCAGACCAACACGTTCCATCCACCTTTACATACACATTATAGCTTTACAAACTAGGGCTGTGCTACATCATATTGTCCACAATAATATCATTATAAATGTTTGCACGATATGAAAGTATCTTATCAGGATATCATGGCTATAGCAACACAACGCATGTGCGTGGTCCTAGTGCACGTGTCTAAGAGTCAGAGTTGTTGTCAGTGTCTGATGGTGATTTAGTATCTGAAAGGGAACTACTTCCACACTACTCACTAAATGTGCAAACAACAAACTTGCTTCACTACTTGAGGCAAAAACACTGTTGAGTACAACAAGGTGGGGACACTAGCAGGTGGAGACGAGCGACCCAAATGCAAACAAATACTCTGCCGAGTGTCGCCGGAGCACTCCAGTTGTGCTCCACGTAACAGGAAGAGCAAATGGTGGATGGAAATTACTGATGCATGATGGAAAGGCATGGTTTTAAGCAACTGGTTAAAAAGTTGAAAAATATTTTTCAGTTCTATCACATGACAATATTCCACAACTTCTGCAGAGTAGCATAGTTCAGTTACTTTAGCTATTGTTAGATTAAAATTTTAAGCAGCTATTTTAAATAATTTCCCCCAGGGATCAATAAAGTATTCTGATTCTGATTCTGATGAATCTTTTATTTAGATTTTCCTGGTAAAATATTGCCCAGGCCACTTTTTGTAAATACATATATATATATATATATATATATATATATATATATATATATATATATATATATATATATATATATATATATATTTCCCTTATGCTCAGTCACTTATTATATTGCTGTGTCACTATTATTGCACTATAATGCTGCTGGTGGCATCTTGTTTCAGAAGATTCACACTTTAAGTTGGTTAGACTGTTATCTATGAGAGCAGTTCATTGGAAAAGAGCCTAAACATGCATGTATTGCAAAAATGTAAATCTGAAATAAATACAAGGGTTTCCAGCATAACCTTTAAAACTTCCATTCATTCATTATAAAATTGTCTTACATCATTCCACTTACAGTAGTGCAAATTTAACCAAGAAGCTGTCATCATCTGCACATTTCCAGTGCCAGACAAACATGCAAATTGGAGTACGACTGGTCTTTAATCACACAAAAAGAATCCAAGTTCGAGTTGCTTCTCACAGGAAGCAAAAGAAATGCAGGAAAAGGGGAGCAAATTAATAAACGACTTTAGTTTGTTAAAGGGGTACACACCGAGCTCTTTAAGGCGGGTAGAGCTTAGTAAGGATCCCTGACCGAAGATGATAAAAATGGTGTGCAAGTCCTCCATGTATCACTGAAAGGAGCGCTTACTGGTCTCAAAAGAGGTGATGGACGAGTACCGAGCCTTGAAAGCCACTTTTAACAGCAGAGATGCGACTCATGAGTAACAGCAGCTGCTATAAATAATGTGAGGCATATTGAATTGTGATCAAAAGAAGCGTTGCGTGGAAAGGCACGCAGAGTGGAAGGAAGACCACGCAGAGAGATGGATGATTCAAGAGGGGAGAAAGCTCAGAATGCAAAAATATTCATGCACGGAAGGAAGTAGGAGAAAGGCAATGTGCAAAGGTGGGCTGCAGGGAAGGAAGCAGGGACGAGGCAGCCAATAAGACGAGTGCAACTCAATAATAAAGGCAAAATCAGAGGCACTATGTGTCTCCTGTGTGCTTTGTAGGTTTATCTGGGCTTCCTTTGATGGGGTGATATTTATCATTCAGAATGAGTTTCCCCTTTATCACCTAATGATACCCAACCAAATCTAATAATGAGAACGATGATGATGATAATGGGGACTGCAAATTGTCTAACAGCCAGTGGCATGCAGATAAAGGAAGCAGAGGGCCACGCTGCGTAATTAGACGCTGCGAGTAATTGCAAACCTCAGGCCTGTGGTGGGGGAGGAGGAGCTACAGCAGCAATGCATCACCAAAACCACCAAAAGCTTTAAGATCTTTGACTTCAAGGGGCACTTAAGCCGAGTGCCACCTCTTTTCTTTCTAATGGCGAGCGAGCGAGCGAGGGGAAGTGTTGAAGAAGAAATCAATAAATCACATTATCATTAGCGCCGGGCAGGCTGAAGTAATTTCATTGGAATAACAATTTGTCTAAAGCTACAGTTGGCTTTGTTTCTTGCTCTGGACTGGTAAAAAAAACTTTTCTTAAACAAAGACTCTGGGAGCATGCTCAGGGTGTTTAATTAGGAGCAGGGCTTTTCTCCTCATGGTATATAAATACGAATATTCAATATTAGATAATATTATAAAGTGGAATGATGATCCTTCCAAATACAAGACAAAATCTTTTAAAGGTAAATATTGTGGAGAGACGAGATGCAATCAGAAAACTTGCTGTCAAAATGAATACTGATCACCAGGCAGTGAGTGTGAAGGCCCTGGTGTGTTGGTGGCTTTGTACAATGCCGGTATGCCATTTATGCTCACTGTTATGGCTCAGGTAGCCGCTGCAATATTCTCCTTAATCATAGGCGTCGCCACTCAGGCAATACTGCCACATCAGCCATGATGCAGAAGGAGAAATCAAAACTTTTTCAGGAATTCTGTAAAAGGAGCTATTAAACCCAACACTCGTGTCTTCAACCCAGCTGTGGTGGCGGCGGCACGGCATGCCAGGTTACAAAAACCCAGAGGTGCACCACCTGCAGAAAAGCAGCTAGCTACCAATAACGCCCATGATGTCAATTTTGTAGTATGGTGCTGTTCACGAGGTAAATATTTAATGGCTTTAAGGGTCCATGGCTGTCCGTGTGTCTGCCAGTTTTTTGTGACACCGTGGAAAATCTCCACTACAAGGCACAAACTATACATGAACTCTAGGTAGCCGACTACAAGGAGACTTAAAAGAAATATAATGGCTTACAGTTACTCAGGTGCTTTACTTTTCAAAGTTGAACTTAGAACAAAGTATGTTCGACATCTATAGTTTTGCTACTTGGTAGAATGAAATTGATTTATATCCGTATCTACACTGATTTTGTTAGCTCCATTCCCTCCACATTTTTTTTTTAAATTTTCTTAATTCAGAATTTTTTTTATTGAAATTTCTGAGACCCCACCCACCCCTTTTGCGCCCCCTTATTTCAAAAACCTGAAAACGCCCCTGAAACCTACCGAGCCCCAATCCAACGATGAGCCTACCCGCCAGGAGCACCTCTTTACCGGGAGCGCTGCTAAGGACGATCCCCCCGACGGCGAAGAAGAAGCTGGCGAGCAGTATGCACACTCTGCGCCCGAACACCCCGTTGAGAAAGCCGCCCAGCAGGGCGGAGAGGGCGGCTGCGGCCACAGTACTTGATATGAGCACCTCCTGCCACAGGGCGCTCAGGTCCAGCTCCCGCTTCAATAGGAGCATCGCCCCGGAGATCACCCCGGTGTCATAGCCGAAAAGGAAGCCCCCCAGGGCGGAGAAGATGGCCAGGACGTAGACGAAACCAGGTGTAACATCCTGCTGAAACTGCTTGCGGGCAGCTCTCTCCAGGTCTCCAGTGGACGAGGAGGAGGGAGCTGATGGGGCACCAGCGGCGGCGGAAGCTCCAGTGGAGGCGCCCTGGCTGCTGATGCTGGCGTTGGACGGAGCCTTGATGAGACTGCGCTCACCTCCGTCGTTCACTTTCTTCCACCTCTCGCCCATCAGGTTGTTCATACTCCGGAGGTTGTAGTCATGGTCGGCCTGCCTTCGCGACATATGGGAACTACAACACAGGACAGGGCTGCTGAGTTGTATTTGAAGCGTCTGACAACAAAACAAACACACACGCCCACCCAACTAACAGGCCTACCCCCCACTACACTCAGCTTAGACTTAAAGTCACGCTGACTGTCCTAAGACACTTCCAAATAAAAAAAAGAAGCCCGCTGCTGAGTAAAGTTGTGCTCCAGCCTTGTTTATCCGCGCATGACATCCCTGTGGTCCTGATGGGAGAGTTGGAGAAGAGTAGGGTAGGAAAGGTGAGATAGGAGGAGTGTAGTGGATCACATCGTCACTACCAGCGTCGGCGTGACGCAAAGAAATGTTGTTTTGGAAGCGTGGAGCGAAGACTTATCAGCACCATCTTTTATGGGGAATATGCGGTCTGCAGTTGTTAACTGACCAAATCAGGCGGATTAATATGCTCGTTAATACACATCAAAGATGTGTAAATGTCTGCTGTATAATTTCATTTGATGATGATGCTTAAGCCTCGTGAAAAAACACTTTTTTTGTGGGGCTAAAGCATAAAATCATAAAAATAAGAAAAACCTTTGTTAACTAAAAGATATAAAAACCGGAATGTTGTTGCTTTAAACATTTTCAACACGTTTTACTCTTACGACAGGCAGCCTCTGGCAAAACTGGAAAACGGCTTCCCCCTACTGGCAGTAGCTTTGTATTACAGGTGGAAGAACTCCAAGCGCAGACAGTCGTACAATGATGTTGTACATGTCAGCTGCTATCCACTTTTATGGATTATAGTATCTGTACTGCTGATTAGCTTTAACACCGCCACAAAGCAAGCAGAGTATATTTCAGTGCTCTTGAAATTAAGTAGGATCAGCTGATTTTTAATGAATCAACTCTGTAACTATTAAAATATTTACATTTGCACAATTTCTGATTCACTTTAAATGTTGATTGTTGTTTAAAAACAATTTGATTGATCTAAATTAATCTATTTTGGCAATACATGTGTCATAATCTGTCTGCTTGAAGCTAAAAAAAAAGGTTTATCAGTGACCCATACCAACCAGTTTATCTTCTCCATACACTCAAACCCTATAATTGTCCTTCACCACTGATGAAACATAGCTGCAGTGCACAGAATGGCATAGCAGTTAAAGCATTCATGAGTTCAGAGGATCAATACGTGGACAACGGTGTCCCTGAAGAATTAACATGGCCTGAAAATGACTTGTGATTGAACCGATTACAGAAGAAGATCAATAATGAGACAGGGTTTCCATGCATATACAATAGTTACATAGAACAAACCAAGAAATGTGTCTTTTAGGGAATTTACCTTTTTGTCCCCAGCTAATTGAGCCTTGAGGCTCAATTAATCTCAGAGCTGAATTAGGTTGCTGACCCCTGCCATAGATGATGCCACTTTATAGAATAGTTAGGCTACATCATATCAAATTAAGCAATTACCTTCTAGTGAAAGAATATTTAATGAGCACATTTTCTCTGAAAGTTAAAATAATTAGCATGACTAATCGGAAACTCAAAAGAAGCACCATAAGTAATACCAATTTTGAATTCAGCACCAAATCACAAGAACAGTAGACCCCAAAATAATACATACAGAGAAAAACCCAACAATCGTATGACCCCCTATGAGCAAGCACTTTGGCGACATCGGGAAGGAAAAACTCCCTTTTAACAGGAAGAAACCTCCGGCAGAACCAGGCTCAGGGAGGGGCGGGGCCATCTGCTGCGACTGGTTGGGATGAGAGAAGGAGGACAGGATAAAAGACATGCTGTGGAAGAGAGACAGAGGTTAATAACAGATATGATTCAGTGCAGAGAGGTCTATGCAATGAGTGAGAAAGGTGACTGAAGAAGAAATACTCAATGCATCATGGGAATCCCCCTGGCAGCCTACACCTATTGCAGCATAACTAAGGGAGGATTCAGGGTCACCTGATCCAGCCCTAACTATATGCTTTAGCAAAACGGAAAGTTTTAAGCCTAATCTTCAAAGTAGAGATAGTGTCTGTCTCCTGAATCCAAACTGGAAGCTGGTTCCACAGAAGAGGGGCCTGAAAACTGAAGGCTCTGCCTCCCATTCTACTTTTAAATACTCTAGGAACAACAAGTAGGCCTGCAGTGTGAGAGCGAAGTGCTCTAATAGGGTGATATGGTACTACAAGGTCATTAAGATAAGATGGGGCCTGATTATTTAAGACCTTGTATGTGAAGAGCAGGATTTTGAATTCTGGATTCAACAGGAAGTACTAAAAGCATGAACTAGTTTTTCAGCGTCACTCTGAGACAGGATATTTCTAATTTTGAGATGTTGTGCAAATAGAAGAAAGCAGTCTTACATATTTGTTTAATATGTGCATTGAAGGACATGTCCTGGTCAAAAATGACTCCAAGGTTCCTCAAACTATTACTGGAGGCCAAGGTAATGCCATCCAGAGTAAGAATCTGCTTAGATACCATATTTCTAAGATTTTCAGGGCCGAGTACACTAACCTCAGTTTTATCTGAATTTAGAAGCAGAAAGTTAGCGGCCATCCGGGTCTTTATGTCTTTAAGACATTCCTGCAGTTGAACTAATTGGTGTGTGTTATCTGGCTTCATGGATAGATAGAGTTGGGTGTCATCAGCATAGCAGTGAAAATGTATGCTATGTCTTCTGATGAGGTGAAGCCAAAGGGAAGACATGCTTCACCATATTTTCTAGTCTTTGGCTTTGAAATGAAGTTGGTTTAGAAACATATTTGGCGATGCTTCATCTCTTGCTTTGCGTTTGCGTGGGAGCCCCGTCAAAAACCTGTCAATTATGCTAGCAGTGTCCAAGCACTGTTCCCCCCCTGCAATGGCTCAGTGGGCCCCACACTTTGGGAACCTCTGTATTAGATAGATATGATACAAACCACTGCAGCGCAGTACCTGTAATCCTCTAACCATTCTAATAGAATTTTATGGTCAACAGCATTGAAAGGTGCACTGAGGTCTAACAGGACAAGCACAGAGATGAGTCCACTGTCAGAGGCCACATGAAGATCTTTTGTAACCTTCACTAAATCTGTACTTTGATGAGCTCTGAAACCTGACTGAAACTCTTCAAATAAGGCATTTCTCTGCAGACAATCTGTTTGACAACTACTCTTTCTATAATTTTTGACATGAAAGGAAGTTTGGAGATTGGCCTATAATTAGCTAAGCAATTTAATATTATATGGACAAAACCCTACACATTGTAACGTGTCATAATGACTTAAGAATGGAGACAAAGAAACCATGAAAACAAACCCTACTCAACACCATCAATCTTATTATTTAAATACCAGAAAGATTTGTTTTGGTAATGGTTATTAAGGAGAAAATATTAGATTAAGATGTGCACAAACGAGTACCCTGAGTTGTGCACCTTCCTTTCATTGTTTACAACTCTGCTTCTCCTGTTTCTTCACTGTGTTTCCATTTGATCTAACCAGTGCACTGTTTGCTTCCAGCAGCAAGAAATGCAGATGACAAATCGCGATAGGCTGTCACATTGCCAAGCCTCAGGTGGCAGCAGAAAATGGAGACACATGTCCTGATTTAAAGTATCTTTTCTCTGGGTATTTATTTATTTCTTTAGTATAATTGAGAAATTTCCTTCTTTGACCAAGTCTTAATTAAAAAGTTTAACTGGTGAGATCAAAAATACAAACAGCAAAGAGTAAAAAGGTGTTTGACAAAGATAACACAAATAAACACAAAATGCATTTTCTAAATAAATGTGTTTATCATGAAAGTGAAAAAAAAATCAAACCTATATGGCCCTATGTGAAAAAATTACCGTTTTTTCACACAGGTAGCACTGTGTTTTGAAGAGTTCAGGTCTGATGGTGAGGACTTGGTCTTCTCGGCATTCAGGAACAGATTCATAACACTGCACCAGTCCACCAATTAATTCACCTCCTCTCTGTAGGACAGGTCGTTATTGTCCCACTGTTATGTCATCTGATGATGTGATGCACGTGTCAGCAACGTGAACAGCAGTGGGCTCAGGACACAGCCCTGAGGGAAGCTGATGAACAGGGAGATGGAACTGGAGATGCTGTTTCCCACTTTCGCTGAACTCAGTTGGTGGGAAAGTCCAAGCTGGTTTCCGTACATTCACTCAGCCACGTTAAGATTCAGTGCTACTGAATTTTCATTGCTTGATGTCTGGCTTTTGAGGATCTTTTCATCTATTCCACTTTGTCAGGCAGGTCGTGTTTAAGAGATTTCTTGACTGAGACCAGCTGTGTCAGTCTTTCTCCTTTTAGTAATAAACACCTTCATTTACAAACTACATTTTGTGCTTACTTGTATTATTTTTGTCTACTATTTAATTCTGTTTGATGATCTGAAACATTTAAGTGTGACAAACATGCAAAGAATATAGAAATCAGGAAGGGGGCAAACACTTTTTCACATCACTGTATATGGTATTTGCACTAGAATGGATAGGCTAGCTCAAGTAAAGTTATAGAATTACAGGAACAAAAGGAAAGAATGAAGAGAACTCTATCCCCAGTCTTTGTGTGAAGAATTTTCAAAAAGAGTAAAACAGGAAAGAGACCGTAGTATTTTGAACAACCTTTTAAGCCAAGTGGCCTGGGTACCTGCAAACAGCAGAGGTGTTATTAACAGCAATTATAAGCAATCAAGAATACATTTAAATCCAGATTACCAAGTTCCAGGATCATGTGCAGATGAGGCATTGTGACTTGTCATTACATGAAAGCACAGGTCTAATACGTAGTGGCTGTGTTTGGTTTTCAAAGGAACAAAGCTAGTCAGTGTTCCTGGTTCCACCTGTGATGAGTATGCTGTGCATATGTTAACTTGGCTAAAGCACTTAATGGAGAAGAGTGCACATTCAAAAAAAACCCCCAAAACAAACAACTTCTGCAGTTCTAACTGACTCACTAAGTACAACAGGAAGTATCTAAAAGAAAAATATATTTACCACTGAATAGTTTTGCATCCCTGCAAAACACTGGCAACCTTTTAAGAGTGTGCACTGCCTTTCACATTCTACCTGCTGGGATAAGAAAGTGACTAGACTTCTTTAAGTCCACATGACCCAAGCAGTGAAAAAACGTGTGGGTCATTACCACTAGAGGTATCAGGTTAAAACCACTGTGGGACCTTGCCTCACCCTATTACGTGACCTATTGAGGTCATCTGATGCGTGATCTGATGGACATCTCTGTGATTCTGTGGTGCTTTCCCTCCGATCTAGCAATGAAAAATAATTAACTACATCCTGGTTCATGCACTCTCATCAGTTACCAGCGCTCACTTTTCATTCTATTCTGTTTGTCGTGTATTGACCTTCAACACTGGTGAAGTTTACCAAAAGTAGGCATCACTCTTTGTACATAATGCAATACTTAATATCTCACCTATTAAGGATGGAGTTGACATATTGCTATTATTTAAGAAAGGTAATAAGTACCTTATTTTTTGCTGAAGGAATGAATCATGACAAAATTACCGGTTTCCAGTTTAGGAAATGTAAAAAAAAACCCACGGATTTGTGCACTTCTAATTTGTGGCACCTGCTCAACAAGGAAACACAAGATCTAAAGTCTTAAGTTTCTGCTTTTTAGCTTGTTTGTGAACCAATTCCTTTTTGGGTTCCTTTGCCAAATTCTTTGATACGCAACACTAGCAATTTCCCACAGGAATATATATCAGTACAGGGAATTGTTGAATTCTTGATGTAACCTTATATTATAGAATAATGGCATGCTTTAAATGAGCTGTTTTTTCAGCATTGTGTATTAATTTCCTTGTTATCACATAATGACCATATTTTCTTTGAAATTTTTAGTTTCCTGGTAAAGAAGCAGGTGTGTGCATGTTAGTTCACACATCCCTGTGGTGGTGGTGATTCATGCAGTGTGTGTGTATGTATGGTCGTTGCATATATAAGGGACGGAGTGGGGTGGTTGGGCACATCCTCCTGGTTGCACTTGCACAGAAAGAAGAAAATGACCCCTCAGCAACGGATGCTGTCTGTCTGTTTTTTACTGGTCTCAGGTACCATGCATTTATTTATATATTTTGAATATTAATTAATTATTTTAAGCAGAATAAGTAACAAATCAAAGCAGTGTAAATATTTGTTATATATTGATTTCATGCATTACTATGGTTTTCCTTCTTATCTTAGAAAAACATTAGAGAAAAAATGTTGATGTATACTGTCCTGTCTACAGTATGATGCACTGTATTTTCATATTTACAAGGAGTTTTCCTTGTAATTGAATGTTGTTGTTAAAGTGTTATTACATTGTCTTTTTTCCTTACCTCTCAGTTTTTGGGACCGGTGGATCAGTGACAACAAAAGAAACTCAGAAATGTGAGTATAAGTCAGTGTCGTCGCTTGATAACTTAATTTTAGAGAGTCAATCCTTTTTACAGTAATTACACAGTCTTCATTACTTTACTTGGTCCCTTGTCCATCTCTGAACGATAAATTTGTAAGCAACTTAACTTTGCCATGATCAGTTACTTGCAGGACGTATGGCAGTGGAGTCGTCCAGCCCTTCAAAGGCCTGGGTTACTACGTGAGGTCCAATTGCCCGTTCACTCTCACCCGCTTCACCCACAATCGTGTGGAATACGACATAACCATACGGCGAGGAGACAGCGGGCTGCTGGTTCAAGTCGAGATCACAATGAACAAAGTCCGGACTGTTCTGCAGAATGGAAGCATCCTGGTGGAGAAGAAAAGGTTTGTCCTCAAATATGGATCCACTAAGTTAGTGCTTCATTTGAAGAAAACTGCTTGACTTTGAAACCTAATACCATTTGCACGAGACACAATCTGATCCTTGTTTCTTAACATCTGATCTTAAATTACTCATTTTTTGGCTCCAGAACACCAGTTAACGTAAGCATGTGAGGCACCAGCAAAGTGTTTTGTCCAAAGACACTTTAGTTCATTAACTCAAATGTCACTCATACTCAACCACCTAACCAAGCCGATCATGCTCGCAGGTATTTCAGCACTTCTACCATCAGTGCTAGTTCATTATTAGTGCTGGCCCTGGGACACTGTGCATTATTAAGTGTTTGTCTTTGTGGTTGAGTTTAATGAAAAAACACACGATATTCTATTCGCTAGATACTCTCACTCTCTGCAAAGGCTGTTTTGTATTATTATTTCCTGTTTTTCACTTATTTTCCAAAACTGAAGAAGTGAGACCTCCGATCATTTCTGAGCAGGTGTCCCTTGTGTATTTTCTTACAGTGTCTCCCTTCCATACGATCACACCTACCAGCATATTTTTCAGTACGGCATCTACACTAGACTGAGGAGCTCATTGCTTCCACTTTCTGTCACCTGGCATAGTGTACCTGGAGGAATAGACAGTTTGTGGGTAAGAGGATACATAATGTATGAAAGCCTAAACAAAGTCAAATGTACAGAATCTATAAATCCCTAAGAAGAATTCCTGAAGCTTCTATGTGATTTGCTGTTCAGGTGGAGCTGCAGCAAGAGCTGAGCACTGACATGACTGGACTGTGTGGAAAACACAACGTAACAAGTATGTCACCTACAGCACAAATAAACTAACAACTAATAGCTGTAGTATAAGTCTAATAACATAAGCAACAGCACAATATTGTACACAAGTGAAGAAAAGGCTGGTTTTAAAGCTTTACATACTACTGAATCTTCCCTTTTAAGAGTTTTTAATGATTTGTCTTTAGCAACTGACTCAGGTGACTGTGGTTTATTATCGTGCTTTTAGATTTAACAGCTGGTTTTGATACAGTGGATCATAAATGTTAATTTCCCGTTTGGAGCAGTGTTATGAGTGCTGTACTGCAGTGGTTCAGATCCTATTTGGCAAAGCGAACTTTCTCTTTGAAACTTGGGGAGTTTGTGTCCTCTGCTGCTTCTCTTCAATGTGGGATACCACAGGGGTCAGTTTTAGGCCTCCTTCTTTTCTCCCTATATCTCCTACCCCTTGGCTCTATTTTCAGGAAACATGGGATTTCTTTCCACTGTTATGCCGATGACTCGCAGATTTATTTCCCTCCTAAAAAGATAAATGGTTTCTCTGTAGACCCTTTGCTTAAATGTCTTGATGAAATAAGGGCCTGGATGGCTTTGAACTTTTTGCATTTTATTGAGCATAAAACAGTAGTGATGGTTTTTTTGTGGCACTTCTGAGACCACTAAACGGATCTTGGTTCCCTGGCACAGTATGTTAAACCAATCATCACTAATCCGGGAGTTAAAATGAAGGCAGATCTTAAACTTGAAAGCCAGGTCAGAGCTGTGTAAGATCTATCTAGCTTTTGTCCTTTGAGGCAATTAGTCAAAACAAAGCCCATCTTAATAAAGCTACGCTTCTTAAAACATATTTATTTGCTGAAGCCTTTGGCACTCTTTTAAGAGGTTGACTCAATTTATTTTAACATGTTTGATTTCATTTATTATTTATTTATTTATTTATTTATTTATTTATTTATTTATTTATTTATTTATTTATTTATTTATGTATTTCTTTGTTTGTTTGTGTGTTTGTTTATGCTATTTGTATATGTACAGATCTTTGTGAACCCTGGTTTTATGTTAAAGTGCTTTATAAATAAAGCTGGTATGGTAATGTTGGTGGTAGCAGAAATAATTGAAATAGCGGTTAATATAGGCCTTAATTCAATAGTAATTATAATTAATATATAGTATCGGTTATGCTAGATGTAAATAAGAGGAAAATTAGGACAGTTTTACATACATTATACAACCTCGTCTCTGGTTTCCTGGTATGGACTTTTAAGCATAGTCCAGACATATTCAGTCGGATTGAGGTTGAGTCTTTGGGAAGGCCATTTCAAAAGAAGAAAAAGAAGAAAACTTCTAAAAGTGAAATACTTTCTCATTCTTGCTTTAAGTAGTTTTCAGTTGCTCAACTTTGGGCCTTTGTTGCCATATGCACTTGTTTGTTCAGTGTTCTGGGCTCTAGTCTGGCCAGCACTCTGGCTGTTTCAGTCTGCAGCAATGTTGTAATTGGTACAGAAAGTAATTTGGTATTAATTTACTGACATGCACAAGACCCTACCTAACTGCTGTCATCCGTTTCTTCCAGCACAGTATGTTGCTCTAAAAATTCTATGTATCATACTTTCATGAAAAAAGATAAATACAATCTCTAGGAATATAAAACATTTGTTTTTGCATATTTTGTTCAAAGTTGAATGCACATTTTATTTGTGAAAACAGGCAACAAGCAGCAGCTGATAACAGAGAGCAAGCTTACCCAGGAAACGTGTCAAACGCGAGATCCTGTCTTTGTCACTAACCAAGTAAGCTGATGTTACAATAGTTTTTTTTCAATCATTTTCATAGTTTAAATCCACTTTTCTTTATTCGTTTGTTTTTGTTTTCATGTTTTCAGGAATCGATCAGTTATATAATCATATTGTATAAATGTTGCCGTACAAAAGATGTTAGTCTAAAATGTTAATGTTCCTCCAATGATATTTGCAGGTATGCAGAGAGTTCTTTTCTTACACTATGGAGTGTCTGCAAGTTAAAACACCATTTTATATCCAACTCTGTGAAGAGAACATTTACAGCTTTGAAAACAGCAAATACGTTCGCTGTGCTTTCTTCAAAGAGATTGCCCTGCACTGTGGAAACAAAAGCTATGTGTGGCAGAAATGGAGAGCTATAACCAAATGTGGTAGGTGATCATTTATCATCATTCTTAAAGTCTTAAAGAGGGTTAAAAGCTTCATAATAGTAGTCGCAAAGTTGTTTGTTTATGGATTTTTAAGCTTTTACGGATAAAGGATGAATTCTAACTGACATTTCATTTAGTTTCATGATGGATTTACCTTTCTGTTTTTATGAATGCAGCTGAGCCGACGTGTCCTGGAGACCTGGTTTATAAAGAAGAGGGTAATGCATTTATTCCCAGCTGCTCCAACCCTAACCCCAGCTTTTCCAGCCAGGCTATCACCAGCACTTGTGTCTGTCCAAAGGGTGAATACTATGAACTGTATTTTGTTTTTTGCCTTGGTAAGTCACATGAAACTAATCAGAACTCATCATCAAAAATTTACTGAATTATATTGTAGGTAAGGTGCTTGATGATCACGCAGAAGACTTCCGCTGCGTGAGTGTGCCTAGCTGCCCCTGTGTCTTCTCTGGTAGGACTTACTTAACTGGAGACAGACGTAACACTAAGTGTCAGGCATGGTAAGTGGCCAAAAAATAAAATAAAATAATACTGGAATTTTAATACATAAAAACCCTTAACTTTAGAATCATAAAAGTGTTTAGAAGTTTTTAAAACACATTTTAAACTTTTGTCCTTAGTATATGTGATGGTGGAGGATGGAATTGCTCAGAGAATTCCTGCCTAGGCAGATGTGACATTGAAGGGCAATTTGTAACAACATTCGATGGCAAAAAATATGTTGTTCCTGGTAAATGCACATATGTGGCCTCACAGGTAAACACACAGCCTACAGCACAAATATGTGACATTAGGACGACTGTGCATGATTGTGATGCTATGTTGTTTTCATGACCACATGCAGGGCTTAAACTGGACAATAAATGTTGGATTTTCTGGGAAGCATGCATCTATACAAACAGTCGTTCTCCAGATTTTCCAGGTATATATCCCACACACTATACAAACTATCAAATCAATTAATAGTGAGGAAAAATGAGCCTGATTATGCACATCATTTGGAATTTGCAGGAAATGTACACATTCACACGCAGCATGGTTAAATTTGAAGACCAAGAAATTACTGAACTTCATCAGTCTGGTAGGTAAAAGAATGCTAGTTAGTCTGCTAGCCTCATAATATATACTGAATGGTTTCGATACATAAACACCAAATCTCTTACTAATTTCTCTCACTTTTTAGATCATGCCCTGGTTTTCTGGCAGTCCTCTATGTATGTTGAAGTCCATACATCCTTTGGTATGAAGATCCAAGTCCAGGTGTCTCCTGAAATCCAACTTTACATTACACCACCAGGAAAACACACAGGCACGATTTCAGGTTAGTACATTAGTCTACAAATACACACTAAACCTGGAATTACTTTTATCATGATTTATTTTATGAACTGTCAAATTATTGGTAAAACAGAAAAATGTTCTAGTTCAAACTTTAAACTTTATGTGATTTTTGTAGCTTAACAAGCATTTTATTCTGTCTTGAAACAACCAAGCCTTCTGCTCAGTTCTTCCAATTTGTGTAAAGATTTCACAGCAGAAATTTTGACATACAGAATACTTTTTAATTCTCAGTCACAAAAGTAAAGAAAATGCTATTTTCACTTAAATTCTCAAGCCGTACCACAAAAACCCAAATATAACAGAATTCTAGAAATGGCACTTAAATTACAAGTTGTTAAATATGTGCAGTTTTCACAGCAAACATTATAAATGTTCAAATTTTCTACCATAAAAATGTATTTATGCAAACTGGAGGCTGCCAAGCAGGAAATGTTCTAAAAATCTGAGACAAAATAATAAGTCTGTCTTTCAGGTCTCTGTGGCAACAACAACAAGGACACCACAGATGACTTCACCAGCAGCAGCGGGATCATCGAGAACTCACCTGAACCTTTTGCGCTGTCCTGGAGCGTGGGCCGTTGTACACCGAACATACCGCCAACCTGCATTAATACCGACAACGGTATCAATCAGTCATATAAAGTAGACTGTCCTATAAATTCACAGATGAGAAGATGCTTTTATATTTTGTCTTTAACACACAGAAAACTGTTTTATACTAAATTGTTTTGCAAAATCATTACTTATTTTAGCATTTGATGCATTTCTGCAGAAATATTTGCTGATGAAAAGTGTTCGGTCTTGAACAACCCAGCTGGGATATTTGCAAAGTGCCATGGCTACATCCCAACTGATCAGTTCCATACGGTAAGATTGTTTTACTACTCAACCAAATCTGAAGAAACTGCTGAAGCTAACTCGTGCTGACATATTGATTTATAACTTTATAACAAGTTGAAAACTTAAACCTGCATTATGCATATAAAATTAAACCAGTTTAAGGCGAACATGTTGATCATACAGATGCATACATTTTTGTTTGACTCATTACCCCGGTGCATATATTTCTACTCCACTCTTCGACTATATTTTTACAGGCTTGCATCCTAAGAACTTGTAACTGTGGTACCAATTTGGTCCAGTGCTTGTGTGTTGCTCTGGGCAACTATGCCAAAGCATGTGCCAGTCTTGGAGTTGAACTTGGTGACTGGAGGAAGGCTACCAACTGCTGTAAGCATTTAAAAATGCAAATATGTTTTCCTTTTACTGCACACGACTTATAGTCTTATGTAGGCAGTTTCTGCCTTGTTTTTGCAGGATGCATTGTATAAGCAGATTATTAAATGTGAATCAAAATATTTTTGTCACAGCACTGACATGTGAAAAGAACCAAGAGTTCTCCTACAATGTGCGAGCTTGCAACCATACATGCCGCTCCCTGTCTGCTCCTGATCCTCGCTGTGGGCAGGAAGATGCTCCCATGGAGGGCTGTGGCTGCCCAGAAGGAACCCACCTGAACCAAGGACAAATCTGTACACCAAAGACTGAATGTGTATGCCATCATCACGGCGGTATAACGCCACCAGGGCCTGTTGTTATCGATGGACGACAGTGGTGAGTTGATCATTAAAGATTTTTTTAAGGAATTTCAAATTGATCAAATACATTTTGTATTAGCATGAAACTGATGGTGTATGATAAATACAATGGTTCCAGTTTTATTAATCTTATGTTGTGTTTTCAAAAGCAACTGTAAGAATGGAGAACTGCAGTGCTCCAAGGACTGTGGTAAATATATTATATTTTTGTACTAGACATACATTGCTATATGAGCAAGAGTCACGGCAGTAAACATATTATTATATCAAACTTTCAGAAATATATTTAATACATGAATTTGTTCGCATCAGGCTGCAGGAATGGAAAGGTGTGCGTGCACTGCTCAGAATACCCAGTTAACACAGCTCAGAAAACTTGCGACAGTCTCAGCAAACCACTGGTATGTATATTTATAATTATTACCATTTGTATGTAAATGTGGCTTCATCTTTAGTTTTTTTTTTTTTTTTAAAGGGTGACTAGTTATTAGAATAAACACGTTTGCTCCTCACAAAGGTGTAATTTTCAGGTTGGTGTGATTTTCAGGTTGCCAGTGTGACTTGTGAGAGTGGCTGTTATTGTCCTCATGATCAATATGAAGATCACCATGGAAACTGTGTATCAAGGGACAACTGCACCTGTGTCTACAGTGGTAAAGTCTTCAGGGCAGGAGAGACTGTTAAAACCAACTGTAAAAAATGGTAACGCTACTTTACCGGTTCAGTCGCAAAGTTTTGTTTTTCTGTAAACTCAGTGTTATGACTTTATCTTGCAGTGTCTGTGGTCAGGGTCAGTGGGACTGCACAGATGAGCCGTGTCCCGGGACATGTCAAGTCTATGGAAATGGACATTATCAGACCTTTGACGCTAAATGGTATCGCTTTGGTGGTCACTGCCAGTATACACTTGTAGAGGTGAGAGCCAGAAAAATCACAAAACATGAATGTGTTCACATGCATGATATAAAATTTATATATAATGTAGATATGTAAATTCTATTTTTAAAGTTGCAGATTCATGATGTAGGAGATATAAGTCATACACTTTCACAAAGTCCAGGTCTCTCTCTCTCTCTCTCTCTCTCTCTCTCTCTCTCTCTATCTATTACAAAAACTGTAGCTGTTGACTTTCAGTCATGGTGGTAACCATTTGTTCATAACTACAACAAAATGCATGATTTTTGACATATAATAAAGAAGTTTTAACCATGCTTTTCGATTTCAGGATTACTGCAGAAGTCAAAACGGCACCTTTTCTCTCCGAGTGGAGAGTGTGCCCTGCTGTGATGAGGCACTCACCTGTTCACGCTCCATCATACTGGACTTACAGGTAAGTGGCTCTATCCCTAAATATTCCTTGACCTTTATTTGGTGGTCATGTTATACTAGTTTTTATTAGTGTATTTTTTGTCTTACTTGGAAATGATCAACCTCAGTCAAAGGATGGTTATTTACTCAAGTCGTTCATGAATCATGGAACATAACTTGCTGCAGAATTAATGGTGTGCATTATGAGGTAGCTGCCCATATACCAGTAAAATAATCCCTTATCTTGTTCTTCTATCTTGCTCTTCCAGAGCAAAGTCACCCTTATCCTGAATGACATGAGAGTGACCAAGCAAATCCAAAAAGGCTGGACTTTGCAGCAAGATCCACTTTACACAATACACACAGTGGGACTCTATATCATAATCTCAGTACCCAGCAAAGGTCTAACTCTAATATGGGACAAACACACCCGGATCACCGTAGAACTTCATCCAGACTGGAGGGTGAGTAATAAAAATGCTAAGAAGGATTTTTAAACGTGACCATTCTTGTGTAGTAGAATACTGTTATCCTCACTATAAAGCTTGAAAAGGAGAGAAGTAGAATTCAAAAATACAGAACTGAATTAATAACATATCCACTGTGTACTTTTTATACTCATTTTCTTTTTCAAACCGTCTCACCTGCAGAACAGAGTGTGTGGCCTCTGTGGGAATTTTGACTCCAATGAGCTGAATGACTTGCAGATCAGTGGCTCAGCAGGTAAACCAGTCAGTTTTTTCTCCTTTTTTGTTAGGGGTGGTGTCTTTGCAGTGACACCAACACTTTACCTGTGACACTCAAACTAAAAACAAAACTCTGTTCTTAGTGGTTTCTAGTCCAATGGCCTTTGGCAACAGCTGGAAGGCAGCAACTCCCCCTTGTACTGATGTGACCACTGAGATATTTCCATGTGAACGCAATTCCTACTGCTCGGCCTGGGCCCAGAGGCGCTGTATGATCCTTAAAGGAGGCACCTTCAAAGACTGTCACTTGAAAGTATGTTCTTCACATTGCACACAAGTTGCTTGTGCTTGCTTAAAAATAACTACTTTTTAAGCAGAGTCGCAAAGAGAGGATTGGGACTTTTATTTTGTATACGGTGAAAATTTGATACCAGTGTTGCTGTCAAAATGTATTAGATTACAGTTTCTCTTTTAAATTTAATAAGCATTGCAGCTAATTTGATTAAACTAAATAACATTTCTTGCTTTTACTTTCCTAACAAATATCTTTAAACTGGGCAAAAAAGGAGAAAAAACCCTCCTCCACAGCTTTTTGATAACAATTGTAATGCAAACATTATAATAATTTTTGAGTTCCTAGACTTAAAAGGCATTTCTAGGTGCAGCAAGGAAAACCACTTTGGTGCACATGGATATCCAGAAGCACTGCTTAGGGCAATGAAAACTAGTAGATGAAAGGGAGCACAAATTAAAAAACAATGCTCAACATCAACAAACTGTGAACAAAAAGGAGCTTGTCGAGACCTTTAAGCCATCAGCATCCAGCCTTTGATGGTGTTGCATTGAAATTTGTTCCAAAACATGCCCCTTAAAAAGGCATGTTATTATGCACATAAACTTTTCACGAGAATTTATAATATACTTTGTGGATAAAGGTTCTGAGCCACCCACACATTACAACAACCATGGAAAGCCACATGATGAAAGTTTTTGTGCTGATTTTAATGCCGGTAAAAGTTAAACATTACATCTGCATTTTTGTTGTGATTGAAGTACAACTTGCAGTCAGGTACTTCCCAACTCTGATGTTTACTGATCCTCAGGTGGATCCAGAGCCCTACTACCATGCCTGTGTGCAGGAATCCTGCTCTTGTGAGTTTGAAGGGAAATTCCTGGGTTTCTGCACAGCTGTGGCAGCTTATGCAGAGGCCTGCAGTGACCAGGACGTCTGCATAGATTGGAGGACACCTGATATGTGCCGTAAGTTTTAAGCTTTTTCCCCACATAAGGTGTGCATGTCGTCAGCCAATCATCAGTCCAGCTTATATAAATTCTTTTCTGTGCTTCAGTTCTTGCCAACACACACCCTGCATTGCTTAATGTTAAATTCAGTTTTATTTTATTGTATTTTAGTTATTGTCAATATACTCATGAGCGACAATAGATATGGCACTATCAAAGGATATGTACAACAATCTGCATGATGCGATCAATGTTTTTTGAAGGTTACAAAACACTGAATACAACAAAACATAAACTGTGATAATTTACATCTTAGCCGTCTACTGTGACTACTACAATGAAAAGGGCCAGTGTAGCTGGCATTATGAAGCCTGTGGTAGGATTCTGACCTGTGGCAAAGACTTCACTCAGAAGCTGGAAGGTAACCAATGTTTCTCAGTTATAGTCTAACATGTTAAAGTTCAGCTTGCACAAACAACTGAGTATATTTACTTTTTGGAAAAGGCTGCTACCCCAGATGTCCAAAGGAAAAGCCATACTATGATGAGAATACTGGTGATTGTACCACATTGAGGAACTGCTCTTGTTATTTTAATGACACGACTGTACGACCTGGACAAGTGGTGAAAATAAACTCTTTTGAATGGTAAGTTGACACATTCACAATATATATGGCATGCAAATATCTACATTTTCCATGCAATTGTCATGAAGTTGTGTTGTTAGTTACACTGACGGCTGGTTATTTCTTACTCTCCTATTTTATTCAGCTCCTGTGAAAATGGAACAATTAAATGCCGTAAGTATAAAAAATACATTCATGTGTGTACTATACGTGGCCGATAAAACAATTCATTTTCAATTCTAACTCACAACATATTGGTGCTTGTTCAGGACTCCTGACCAATCAGGGCTATGAGATAGTAAAAGCACAGGGAGCAACATAACTTGGCTAGTTGTAGAAAAACATGTTATCCACATTTTGAAAAGAGAATTTGGATTTTCATCTTCAACTAGATTTGTCACCATTTCCTTGGTAACCATGAGTGACATTACATTACAAACCAGCAGAGAAAATTTGTCTCTATTTCAGACATTGTGCGACTACTATTTAAATCTATCAAATTATCTTCTATGCTGAAATACAAAGTAATACCCAGCATGTTAAAATGTGATGTGTATGGGATCAATTGTGTCTACATGTGAGGAGTTGGGAGTGATAATGGGTAAAAAACGTTACTGAAGGCAAACATATGTAATGTAATGATAGAGAATACAAGGAAATATTATTGAAATTTATTATTATTTTTAAATAATATGTGCTTTTATGGATCCTTCTTTTAATAATTGCACTTATTATCAATTTTAATTCAACAGCACTTCCGCCCACAACTACCACCACACTAATAACATCTCTCAAAACAACTGCTTCAACTACAAGTGAAACAACTACTACTACTACTACACCAGTGATTACCACTACCACAGTCTCAACTACCCCTGAAACATGGTCGACACCCACTGCTACCTCTCTACTAACTTCATCTACTAGTAAAACATGGTCAACAATGCCCTCCACTTCTGCTATATTAACAACTCCTGTGCCAACAACTACAGCTACTTCAACTACTACTGTAACATGGTCCCCCACCACCTCTGAACCAAACACTACGACTACTTCAAGTACCAGCGAAACATGGTTAATAACGCCCACTACTACATCTGCAGCAACTACTAAAACTACAACTGGAACCACAGGGTCCACCACCACTGCTACAACAATGGCGACTTTTACCAGTGATCCAGTGACCGGTAACAATCGGTCATTTGAATTTTACACCACTAAACCAACAACTACTTTACCTACCACCATTACCTCAATAGCCCCTACAGAAGCTAACACAACTACAGCTACTATCAGCACACTCTCCACATCACTGTCAACTTTTTCAACATCTGCAACTCACTCGACACACCCTACAACAGTAACAGAGTCTATAACAGAGACTCCCACTGAATCTGCTAGTACAGTACTTTCAACCTCTTACCTACCTACAAGTACTTCATTCCTTAATGCTTCAACAACACGGGCCACAGAATCAGAGCCGACAAACACAGTTATATCAACATATGTCTCAACACCTCCACCATCGACAAAACATACGCAGCCAACAGTCACTACACTTCAGTCCACCAGCACCTTTGCAACCAATTCTACATCTGCTGTAACCTCAGGTCTGACAGCAATAAGCACAGAAGTTCCCACTGTATTTACTACAACCACCCAACCTACTACCTCCCACTCTGAATCAACAACATCTAAATCTACGTCGCCACTGATAACTAATACTGTGACAACATCTGGACAAACAGAAATAACAGAAACAGGTGCTACAACAATGGGAAACCATAGCACTTCAGTAGGCACCACAACATTTTCATCTATTAATACAGAATCCACACCCGAAATTAATACAGGACCCCCAATCACAACAACACCACCTCAGAACAACTCCCAAGGTAAATGTTATGTATCTGTTTTGCACTGTTCATTCATCATCATAGCAGTCGTTTATGTGAGTAACCTAAACGATATTATATCTCTGGCAGTATTTCCCACAACATTTGGAACACTTCGGCCAACAAGCACGTTTGCAACCAATGCAACAACTACGTCAGGTATGACTGCTACCAGCACAGAAGCTCCCACAATATTTACTATGTCTACAACCACCTAACTAACTACCAACTAGACATTTTCATTTATGATCATAGTAGTCATTCACGAGAATAACCTAATCAATGTTTCTGTATTTTTGTGTTCCCTGTTTTCTGCCACAGCACCAGTCTGTAGATGTGTAGACCTGAAGAGTAAAAAAAGCTGGATTTGTGGGGAGACATGGTCAGAGGACTGCTTTGATAAGCACTGTGTTGGTGGAAAGATAGAGTTGACCCCAGTGGTTTGCCCAAAGTCTACAGCTCTGCCCTGTCCCAGAGAACGGGCCGTAAAGGTCTCGGATGGATGCTGTGAAACATGGAAATGTGACTGTAAGTGACCATACCACTGACTGACTAACCCAGAATGTCATTATTAGAGTTGTGCAGCTGGCTCAGGTTGGCATTTTGACAGATTCTTATTTTTAGCTGAAATCCAAATTGTGTTTTTATCCATTCCCAGGTCACTGTGAGCTGTTTGGGGATCCCCACTATGTTTCTTTCCAAGGAATACCCTTTGATTTCTTGGATCAGTGCTCCTACGTCTTGGTGGAGGAGCAGTCACCACGTCATAATCTGACCATTGCTGTGGACAACTTTTATTGCGTGCCGGGCCTGCAAGGCTCCTGTGCCAAAGGACTCATTCTGAAATATCAAAACAATGTAGCTGCGCTCAACATCAACACACAATTGTTTGTAGTACAGGTAGGATTTCATCATGCATCCATATTCAGTAATTATACAGCAGTTTGTAACTGAGAATACTCACTGGAAAGACAGCTAATTTTGATGATAATGTTATTATACTTTAGGCTACACTGAACAATGTGACAGTCCAACCACCATATGAGGAGAATGGTTTCAGATTTGAGACCACGGGGTACATGGTGTCAATTCATCTCCCAGAGATTCGTTCATATGTCTCCCTCACTCCATCCTATACCCTGGTTGTGAACCTGGCCATGGAGCATTTCGTCAATAACACCCAGGGACAATGCGGTGAGTACTGGATGGAGTGCTAGAAGTGTGTTAGAAGTATAAGCTTATCAGAGCTCACTTATCAATTCTCCCTCCAGGTGTGTGTGGTGGAGCATCGTGTATTCGTAAAGGAGGGCAGATTGAGGATGACAGCTGCTGTGATAAGACGGCCTATGACTGGGTGTATCCAGATCCTCTGAAGCCTGCCTGTAATTCTGCACCAAGGGATGTACCCTGTCTTCCTGGGCCAACCTCAGTACCTTCTCCCCCACCTCCGCCTCCCTGCCCTCCAAACCCATTATGTGAACTTCTACTCCACCCGTAAGGTCCACACATGAATGTAGCCTACTAATCATGGATTTGTTGTGTTAAAACTGCTTCAAGTGTACTTCATGATAAATCTACATGTTATATACTGCTTTATTTTGATTATTAATTGTAATAGTGTGTGGCTCTCTGTCTCTTTGTGTATAATTTCAGCAAATATTCTTAAATTCACTTTGTTTCAATTTCTCCAGTGTCTTTGAAAACTGCAGCAACTACGTGGATCTAAACCTTAAAAAGAAGAACTGTGAGTTTGATTCATGCAGGAACCTAAATGGTTCTTGCTCATCTCTGGAGCAAGCTGCAGGAGAATGTAAAAGCTTTGGTTTCTGTATTGACTGGAGAGGACTGACTAATGGAACCTGTGGTATGCATCGTCTTTTTTTTGTCTTACAATTAACATGGCAAACCAGTAAAGCTAGAAATTAAGTGATTTATGAATAAATTTGCTTTCTTTGCAAGTTCTAATTTAAATTGATGTATTATTAACGTCAGTGTCCTTGATCGTGTTTCAGATGTGCCATGTCCAGAAGGATTGGTTTACAGAGAATGCAGCACAAAGTTGGATGACTTCTGCTATGGAGGGTTAGGAAACTTTACTTTTGGTGTGATGCAGATAAAAAGTTAATCAGCTTGGTCATATAAGACTGATCTCTTTGTGGTCTTCTCCAAGGCACATTAGGAAAGCCTCCTGGGAGGCTAGGTTTAGACTAGTTTTACCACTTGCATCAACTTCTGTGTCAAACTGGAATAACTTTTATGTCAAGGAGCCAAACAGCACTTTTTAAGAGTCCAGAGTGTAAATGCTTGAATGCACTGGGTTCTGAATGTGACCTCACTGTCTTGTTTGACAATCAGTGGAGTTTCGCACCATGAATTTAATCAACGTAAGATTTTCAAGGCTGAGTTTTACTATAATTTTCTGAGGAATCTCATTTAAGGGATACCTTATGAAATTTGGTGTGTCTGGCAGCTTCACGTCTGGTGCATTGAAACAATGTGTTTGTTGGCCATCCCATATCTGAAATTAGATATGTTTCGATTTTTATTGGGGAAGCTGTTTTCTGATTGCACCTTGTAATTTCCACATGTTTTTCCTTCATATACTATTCTGAAGATTTACACCATTTTCATGCTTTTCTCCGGCTTTTTAGCGTGCGCTATCCAGGAGCTTTGCTTGAAAAAAAAAGCACAGGTTGTTTCTGTCCCAGCAACCTGACCAGAGCAGGAAATCACTCAAACATCTGTTTGCCTGTTTGTTCCTGTAAGTTGTATAGCCTAAGATGATGACAATGACACCTAGACAATTTTTGTTTGAAGTCTTTTACAGGAAGATAAATAAAGGATTTTCTTTCTTTTTTCCCTAAAGATTGCAAAGGACCAAGTGGAGAACCTAAACTTGTAAGTAAAAGCTACAAATTTCCACAGGGATGCTGCTGTTATGTGACACATTCTGTAATCAACAGTTTAGCTCAAATAATTTAAGCGTATTAGTATTAGATCTGAGTGTAGATTTACAAATATTTCTGTATGTGTGTTTCAGCCTGGTGAAGTCTGGCAGTCCAACTGCAAACTGTGTAGATGTAACAACCAGACTATGACTGAAGAGTGCTTTCCACCACCTCCTAAGCCAGCTCCCCTCTGTGGCCCCAATGCAGTTTTGATAAACACTTCCTGCTGTGGTGATGCGATTTGTGGTAAGTAAAGGTGTTTCATATTTTCTAGTTCAGTTAATGATTGATTTTTTTAAAGTTTTCAGTATCTTTTAGAATTATAGAATTTCTGTATTTTTTTTTTTTTGCGTAATGACATGTGCTTTAGTCAAATGTATTTGCAACAAAGTAAGGTAATGCGCTGTTCCTAAAATTGGTAATCACATTAGCCGTACTTATCAAATAAGTATGTTGGGTAACAATCTTTAATATGGCCCATGATTAAAGGTGCAATTCACTTGTAATTAATCAGATTTTCAATGTATTTAAAATAAATGACAATATATTTAAATAAAGTACAAATACTTAAAAGTAGGTAAAGTGGAACAAGAGGGTAACAAATCAGATTTTTACAGAAAACAAATGATTGTATTATAAGTCAATTTAAGTACTTAATAAGTAATTTAAAGCACTGCATAATTTTTTGGTAATTTTGTAGAAAGACAAACAATATTTTCCAATATTACCTGGTAAGTAAACTTACTTTTCAGGGGTTGGGTATATTATGAACTTAACATTGTCTAACCTCCAGGTATTTTCCTTTCCTGTACACTCAATTTGGAAGTTATATTTGAAGTACACTGCAAATGATAGCAAATCAGCACTGCTCAGTGTTAGTCATTGTTAATCTTCAACACTGACTAGCTTCCTGTTAGAAATATAACACTGTCAAAAGTGTTAATTTAACACTCAAAAGAGTGGACACATATAGACACTTTCTAGTGTCAATTTAACACTGGAGATTTTGCAGTGTATGATTGCAAACCTCCCCACAAAACAAACAATTAATTATTATATTCCATAACTATAAGGTCAAACAGGACTGCAAATTTTGATTTTTTTCATAAATTGCCATTTTATTTAAATTATCTCCAAGCAAGGACAAAATGTCAGCACAATATTCAGCTTTTAATTAGTTGGAATTTGTTGCACAAAATGATGAAAATATGACAGTGAAAGGGAAAAATTGGCATAGACAAACTAACCCTGACTCTAGATACAGTCTAATCTCAACAAGTGTGATCTCTAGTTCTCAGCAATGATTACTCCAAACTAGAAGCCAAAGCTTCATTTTTACCAGTTTACCAGCAAAAAGTTTTAAAAAATAGGCATGGTAGAATGATTCCGCCAATACCAGTTTCCATACCTATCGCTATCATCATTCATTAAGAAGTAGTTCTGGAGTAGTTTTCACAAACTTTGTTGTTGGTAATGCTTCAAAAATATCATATATACGAGATAAGAGATTCCTGCTGATATCTTGGCATACATGTTCATACTTCCAAATCTCAACTGGCAATTATGTGATAATGCATCGCAGAAGAGCAAGTAACAAATACACAAATACATGTAGAACAACACCTTATATCTATTAGCAGATATATTTTAGTTGTGTGAAGCTGCATCTTTGATGTTGTTAGTGACCCAGAATATATTTGAAGAGTCAGTTACTTGTTGTCGTTTTTTTAATTTGTTTGTTTGGGTGATTTGTTTAATAGATGGCTCCATATTGTAATGATTTATGCATTTGAATGTAAAAGGTTTGTAGTTCACATCCACAAATCCCATTTGGGCATCCAGCATAAACTCAAACGCAGCTACCTGCTGTGGTGACCCCTTGTATCGAGGGAGAAGCCTAAAGTGGCCTCTTCTTAATTAATTAATCATTTAGGAAACATTTTGACATGAAATATTAGGCACACACATTTATTGCAAATCACATTAACTAATGTTAGGTTAAACCTTAATAACACTTGTGTTTCATATCAAAATGTCTGCTGTTAAAAACATAGCAAAGTCAAACACACACACAAAAACGTGTCTTTTTTTTTCAGTTGACAAGACCTGCAGTTATAATGAGAAGATATACAAGGTATGCTGCATTGAATTTTATTGTAATGTCTCTTTGTACTAAATTGATTGAAATTGTTAATCATTGTCAACCATTGTCTGATTCTTCATTTTAAATTAAAAATGTTCTTTGTGCATGTAGGTGGGAGATCAGTGGACAGATCCTGCCCATCCCTGCAGGTCACTGAAGTGCAGTAAAGACGGCATTCAGACTGAGACCAAAGTCTGCTCCAATGAAAACTGCTCTGAGGTAAAAATGTTCAAGTAAACTGTAAAATCTTAGATTGATTTTCTACAATAATAAGCTCATATCGGTGAAGCTTTACACAGTACTTACATTTATTTGCAGAGCTTTTCAAAGCTAAAGTGTTAGAATTTATTTATATTCAATATTTAAATGTCACATAATAACAATAGAAGAACACTGTCAGAACAAGCACTGTGAGAAAGAAAGACTTACCCTTAAAAGATGCTTAGAAACTACAATTAAATACTGTGTGAACAAGCGCAAGAATTAAAGTCTACAACTTGTGGGGCTTTTTCTCTAGGAGGACAGAATCTGGGATGACCAACACTGCTGCTTTACATGTAAGTCAGACCCTAAATCTAACATTTCACATAGAAATGAAAGCTATAATTTATTTATTTTAATTTCACACTCTTTACATTGTTCCACCTCTACTTTGTTACTTCAAACTTCAGGTAACCAGGGCTGTGCTGCTAGGATGTCCACCCTCAACATCACCGTAGATAACTGCACCACTGTCATGCAGATGCCTGTGTGTCAGGGGAAATGTGAATCTCAGCCAAGGTGAGATGAGCAATAGTGATGATGCAAATTAATGCATTTGAGGCCCTTGTTATTCACTTCATAATCACTAACCAAAGAAAAGTGCATCTAGATTCGTTGTATGAATTCTGTGCGAACTTTGGATATTTTTCTGAAATTTAGATTTTTTGTTTCTCTCTTCTATCCCACTTTCACCCACTCCCATTCTCCTCTGCAACAGGGTGGAGTTACATGGTGACCTGTTGGAGCAGCGCAACACATGCTGTCTGGACTGGATATCAGAGAGGAGGCCCGTGACTCTGCTTTGCTCTGACCTCAGTACGAGACAATACTACTACAAGCACATCACCAGCTGTGCTTGTAGATCTTCCGGCTCAAGCTGAAAAATAAAACTCAGATGAAAGAAAGAATTATCCATTAGACTGTCACATGAAAACTAAATGTATTAAAATGTTGTTCCTTATATAAAGTAAATGCTGAATAAGTTTTATATCAAATAAAGTGAATGATTTGCTATTATGAAGGCATGTATTCTCTGTTTTCTTGAATGTAAAAACTCCATAATAAACTTCATCACGATTCCTACCCATTTGTCTCAGTGTATTTTTTAAAAATTATACAATACAATTTTATTTATATAGCACATTTAAAAACCAGAGGTATGCCAAAGTGCTTCACAGAATCAAATAAAAGCAATAAAAGATACAAATATATTGACAGGAGGGAGACATAACTAACCAAGAATACAGTAGGCACAAGCCAAAAGGCAATGAAATGAAATGAAATCATTATAAACATTAATCAGAGCAAAAAGATAAATTACAGCACACTTACAAATGCGAGCTCTAGGAAGCCGGGAAGGATAGGCTAAATAAATAACTTTTTAATTGAGATTTAAAAGATTTAGTTGAATCAGACGCGCAAATAGCTTGAGGGAGATTATTCCAGAGGTAGGGTGCAACAGAGGCTAATGCACAGTCACCTCTGGTCTTAAGCCGAGATCTAGGTCGCACCAGGAGCATTTGGCCTGCTGATCTAAGCTGAGGAGATCAGTAAGATAGCTGGGTGCGGTATTATTTATGATTTTAAAAGCGAGCAATAAGATTTTAAAATCAATATGATATTTAATGGGGAGCCAGTGCAGGTCAGAAAGAACTGGAGTAATAGACTCAAACCTACTAGTCCCAGTTAAGAGAACGAGAACATTTTGAACGAGTTAATTATGCACATGTTAGTTATAGTTTAAATGTTTCACAAAAGGTTTCTGTAGAAGGTATTTAGACATGTTCACATTTTGCAATTTTTAAATGAATAAGAAATTAAGTTTACCCACAGATAATAACCCGTTGAGAAAAAGTGCAAAAGTATGTCTTAATATTGCTACCAGGTCTTGCTTTAAAGCCTTTATTAATATCCAGCATTTGGTGTTGGCAATACTCTGAATGTTTCAATGCATTCTCTTTTTCCAGTTGCCAGCCTTTACGTTCACACTGCAGGTCTTAATGCTCAATTCCGATTTTTTGATCAAATCCGATTTTTTTGTCTGCTCGTTCACACTACAAATAAAATGCGACAGCAAACGCGCTCTAGTGTGAACGCTCAAAGCGGCCCGCATGCGCAAAAGAAGATGTCACACACAACGCGCTCTGTTTAGACCCAGAGCAACAGTATTGTTTGACTGATGGCCCTTAATATAAAGACTTCGGTCTTCACGTTTCCCAATTTTTGCTTTAAGTTATTTTGTTATTTACATAATAATGTAAATAACCTAATAATGATCCTTATTGCCGTTTAAGAGAGGAGCGGTGCTTCAAAGGATAGCTGTAGATTTCTGTCAGAATCTGCAGATTATACAGTACAAATAAAATGTTTACGTTGTCTTCCCAACAGTTTCACTGACATCTACACTGGATGGCCAGGAAGCGTTCGCGATGTCTTCTCGGGCGCTTCTCTGGCGCTGATAATTGGCTTCAGTCTTGTGTCGGTGACGTAAAAGGCGGATTTAATGCGACTTGACCGTTCAAACAGCAGTCGCTTTCTAAAACATCGGATATGTATCGGATTCAGTACCACATACGAAAGTGACCCAGATCGGATTTGAAAATATCGGATTTGCGCCGTTCACACTGTCATACACAGCAAATTCAAAAGTGTTAAATTTTTTGGTGTTAATAGTCTCCTTGCAAAAGTAGAGTTAATTTTACTCTAAGTAGAGTCACATTCTTTTAATGTAACTCTGAGGTGTAAAATGATAGTAGTTAAAATCGAGTGTTAAAAATGAGTGTTTCTCTGTCAAATCTGGAGGTGTTACAATGGAAACATTAACTCTTGACCTCTTAACTCTGAACTCCTAGAGGGGCTATGACACCAATAGAGCAAATTCACAGACTCCGCCCCCAGCACGGCTCCAATCGAAGCTGAAGTGAAGCCGTTTCAGAACATTTTGCTCTACATATTTGAGTTGTTTGCCATGCTTGGTAAGTCATTTTTTCAAAGATTGTTTCAATTATTATTATGAGCTTTTACTTCTGTGGCTCTTTGGAGTTGAGACAAAGCTGTGTGAAAGGCATTAGCCGTGTTGCTCGGTGATAGCATAATATTCTGTTTTAGCTAGCTGAAAGGTATTGTTTGCGGGCAAATACCACAGCCTTGGAAAAAAAGCTTGCATGTGAATTTTCAGTCAAACTTTTGGTCAAATACACCTAAAACAATGTCTAGAATGTGAAATGTTGGTATAATGGTGCTACTTGAAGCCTGAAAACGATCGCCCATAAAAAAAAACGAGCAAACAGCAATAACTGACGTCCTGACTCGATTCTACGTTAGCATAGATCCCTTCAGAGTTTTGTGCACACGGTTTAGGTAAAAATGAAAAAGGTTGAGGTTTTACATTTAGTTCAGTATTACCTGTTGCCTGTGTCTTTGTCTTTTGGGAAAATACTTTACACAAGTAATGGCTCAAAGAGGATTCCTTTTTTTTACTGTGCTGCAATTGTTTACTGGATTATTTGTGCCGTTAATTAGTGTCAACTAATTTTTATTCAATCTCTGCACAGGATATGCTTGTGAAGATGGAATATGGGGGAGAGCAGAAGTGCGCTGAAGTTCCACAAAGTGATGAATGAAGGACATGCATATTGTATTGAAGAAATAAGTGTTGAGAATGCTGTTATTTGCATTTACCATGTCAGACCTTTTGATAAACAAAATTCTAATGAAAGTGAGAACATGTATACTGTTACATCTTTCAGAAAATGTTTTGAAATTGTGGTGCACAGTTCAGAATAAAAGTTTTTCAAAAACCATTGCATCTTTTTAGTAAATGTTTATTTCCAAAAGAAATTTCTAGAAGTTCAGAACAGTAAAATTCCTGCTTTTTAGAATGAATTAGAAGATAACTCTTACGTAGTTAAACTAAAATACTCTTTGAGAGTTAATATATAAACTCTTAACACCAAGTGTTAAATTATCAACTCCAGACAGATTTGGTGTTTAACACTAAATCAGAGTTAACGTACCAACTCTCCAAAAAGAGTTAAATTAACACTCTCTGGTGTGGACCCATATAGACACTTTAATAGTGTTGAAATCAAATCCGACAGTGTTAATTTGGACATGGTGGATTTGCTGTGTAGCATGATCGGATATGGGTCGCATAGGGTCAAAAAATCGGATTTGATGCGCTTTTGCCTGCAGTGTGAACGTAGCCTAGTCATGGATGACCCGTGTTTGAGTACATGCTTGTTTTTACCTACCTTACACAGATTGGAGTATGGTACTTCTTAATGTCAATAAAACCTTTGGTCATTTTTGAACAAATACCTCCATCGTGCCTGAGTTATACTTACTCAAACACACAAAGCAACCGTTGACCTCCCATCAGGCCTTCAGTGGAAAACCTTTACCTTAAGTTATCAAGGTCAGACTGAATGAACAAAATCATTTATCATTAAGTGGTCAAGTGGAATTCCAAAGATTGTTGGATTGGTACATGGATTAGAGCTGTTTAGAAATCTTCAGACAAGGAGATTGTAGGTCAACACCCTCTGGCTATGGGTAGGGTCAGAGAGTTTTGAAATTGGCATGATTTAAAGGTACCTGCTGAAAACGAAATTGTGTATTTGATAAGTAGAATATTCTTTTTCATTTGAGACATCAAAAACACATTTTTACACACCTACATTTAAATGTTGGTTAGAAAGTAGGAAAAGCTTTGAACTTTTGATAGTAGTAGAGCACAACTCAGTATACCTTTTAAATTACAAATGACAAATTCTGAAAATGTTAAGACGTATAGTAATCATTCACAAATCTCAAAAGCTTATAGTTTATTCAAAAGAAAACATTAAATTTATAAACTGAGAAAACGTACGCATCTCCATGTTTACCACTACGTAGCCCCACCTCTTCTTTTAACAACAGTCCATAAACATCTGGATTCTGAGGAAATTAGTTTCTAGACCTTTTAAAGAGCAGTGTTCTCCCATTTTCACCAGGTGTAGGATTCTAGCTGCTCAACAGTCCTGTGTCATCTTTCTTTTTCATTCATTGTTTCATGATACATGAAATTCTTTTTAGTAGTTGGCAGTAGTTGGTAAGGCTAGTTCTTCAACTACAATCTACACTACTGTAATATATGCAGCAGGCTGTTTAGCACTTTATTGATGAAATATGTAATGAATGATAGATTTGTGGATGGCATGGTGAACTGTGGTCACAGTCAGTCCTTTCTAAAAATATATATGTATATATATAGTGTAGTTTAAATGACAGCTAGTGTCACTAATTTGCATGGTAAGTATCCTCCTTAAAGGAAACCACCAATCACCAACTATCAAGCTGTATGATATACATGCACTCCCAGCATGCTATTATAATAATTTAATTGAAATTGTTTTGGTTCTTTTTTAGTTGAAAACAACGTGTTTGTGTCTGATCATGTCAGTGAAATTAGCTGTATGTCAAATTTGAAAAATTTTGGTGACCACCAGAATATTTAATGCTACCAAATTTACTGTTAGTCATATTTTTTTTTTTGGTAAAAGTTAAACTATTTTATAAGCTAAAAGATATGACACAAAACAAAGATCTAATCAAAGTAAGAGCCTATTTTTATATTTAGGAAATGAGTCATGTCTTTGAAAAGAAGAGTTTCTAGGACATTTGAATCTTTGTTTTATTTCTGAAAGATTTGTATACTTTTCCAACAAAACATCTACAACTGGCTGCAAGCTACATATTTTTTGATCAGTTTAATGTCATTTAAATTAAATAACACAAATAACATGATAATAGTAATTGGTAGTGATGTTTGAAGAATGGACTGCGCCTTTCTGAATTGCAGAGATTAGCAGGTTTCATTCTTATACAATAACAAATGTTCTTTTCTTAAAGCAAAACACACAATATGTAATCTAGCTAAATTGAATTCACTTTCTTTGTTACGTCTTGAGGGAAGCATCAGAAAAGAAGGAGGTAAGAGGATAAGATTTAGAACAAAACTGGAGCTGCGGTTGTCTTGACCCGGGGTGTAGCCCAGGTTAGATCAGATTTCACTTTCAGAACGTGATTGGAGAAGAGGTATAACTGTTTCTTTTCAATTTATCCCTTTGTCTCAGCGCAATTGTATATATACATGTAGACCATATATGACTTTGCTAAGTTTTTTACATTTGGGGTTTTGTTAACAACAACTATCTCAGTTAAGCAAGTCAAACTAGCAACACAAGCCAAAATCCCCAAACAACAGGCCTCTGGGTATAGATGAGGAACAAGGTTAGCACTCTTTCATCTCCAAGGTAGATCCCTGGACTAAGATTGTTTTTTTTTTTCTTTTTCTTGCACGTTCATGTCTTTGTAGATGTTTTGTATCTTTTAGCTTAGTTTTGTACATTTTAAATCTTATTCTGGGGTTTTTACTCTTAGTGTTTATACATCCCCTAAAACAGTATTTTGGAAGAATGATAAAAATCCTCTGCAGTCACCAGATGTTGTGTTTCCTTTCTTGAGATACTAGGCCTTTACTGCAGCCACTTTCTGCCTCCAGTTTTGTCTTCAGAAATTGAAAAGCTGCTCTGTGGGGTTGATATCAGGTGGCTGAGTTGGCCTTTGAAGAATATCCCATTTCTTTGCGTTGAGAAGCCCTTGTGTTGCTTTTGTAGTATGCCTTGGGTCATTATCATATAATCGATAAACACTGGTATGCTTCAGACAAGCTGTTTCTCTCTTCCTGTCATTTTGGTAGTTAATCTTTGTTTCATCTGTCTATCCATTCTCCTCAACTCATGGGTCACAGAGGGGGCTAGAGCCTCTCCCCCCTAGGCATGTCTTTGGACTGTGGGAAAAACAGAAGTACCCCTTTAGGGGAAGAGAGATAATATTGCAAATTCCTTATTAAATAAAGGCCTCAGTCAACTGGTGAATACAGCCTAAGGGCCCTCACACTTTGAGGTGTTAACTGCTGACTGCTGAACACTGTTGTGCTCCCCAATTCTAAGTCACGTTCCTGCATTTAATTTCAAGAGCTGTAGAGGCAGTTTTGATTGGTGTGTAGCTGGAGGAATAGACACTCTCAAGGTGAGGGAAAACTTAACCACAGTCACACACATATATGCATTTTAAATCAATAAGTGGAACTCCTAAAGTTAATATTTGATCTGCTGTAAAGGTTGAGCTGGAGCAGGAGCTGAGCACTGACATGACTGGACTGTGTGGAAAATGCAACGTAACAGGTGTGACCTAAATGATAACCAGACACTTTATAGGAATATTTTAGGTTTTCTTTGCAAATGATAACAGTTGTTTACAGACACTTTGCTCAAAGAATGCACCTTTTCATGAATCTAGGCAATGAGCAGCAGCTGATCAGAGGGAGCGCGCTTACAGATGACACATGCCAAACAAGGGATCCTGTCTCTGTTCCTAATCCAGTAGGTTCACGTGGTTTACATTAACTTGTTTTTTTTGTTTGTAATTTTGTTTCTGTATACAAATTTGAAAAATAGACAGATGATTCACTAACACATTATAACGGGTCAGTTATGCAGTCGTTATGAATCTGAATTTCTGAGACAACTGTATTTACAGTTTTCAAATAAAATGTAAGAATGTCTTTTAATCTACCAGGTATGTGAACATTTCTTCTCCTACACTTTGGGCTGTCTGCAATCAAGTCGGCTTCATTACTTCCAGCTGTGTCACAAAAACATTTACGGATATGAAAACAGTGAACACATAGGCTGTGCTTTCTTTAGAGAGATTGTTCTGCACTGTGGAAAAAGCAGTAATGTGTGGGAGAAATGAAGATCTGTGACCCAGTGTGGTAACTAATTGTTTAAAATACTAATACTAATAACAATAAGTGGCATATCCTGTACCCACCATAATTTGATGTAGCTGTCCCTGTTTTGGTGGATGAATGTAGCTCGACCAACTTGTCGGGGAGCACTGCTTTATGAAGAAGAGGGTGCTGCATTTGTTCCTACCTGCTCCAACCCAAACCCCCATTTTTCCAGCCAGGATATCACTAGTTCCTGCGTCTGCCCAGAGGGTGAGCCTTGCCAGAATTTCCCCAGGTTATAAATCATTGATGTGTTTTGTTCTTGTTGTTGTTTGTTTGTTTGCCACATTTTAAGGCTGTCCTGAACATGTGCGTAGGCAAAGTGCTTAATGATCACTTGGATGGCTTCCACTGTGTGAATGTGTCAAACTGCACCTGTGTGTTCGCTGGCAGGACCTGGACAGAAACGTAGCACCAAGTGTCAGACATGGTAAGGACCCAGATAAAGGGATTTATATTTATGAGGATTTTTTTGTGAATAATGAATTGAAATTATTTAAACCTCTTCATCAACCCTGTCTCCAGTTTGTGTGAAGGTGGGAAGTGGCGTTGCTCTGAAAACTGCCCAATTAAATGTCAGATTGAAGGTCAGTTTGTGTCAACATTTGACGGCAAACAGTACACTGTCCCTGGTAAATGTACATACCTAGCATTACAGGTAATTTGTCCTCCTCCCCTTTTCATTAATATGAATCTTCTCGAGTTGCCTGTGTTAATAACTGCTGGTTTATTTGTTTATGGACACATGCAGGGCTTCAACTGGACAGTAATAATTACATTTTCGAAAAAGGATCCATCAATACAAGCTGTTTTCCTCCAGCATTTGCAGGTAAAGACAGTCTTTCAACACTGAAATTAAAACCATCAACATCTAACTAGCAAGCATAAAAAGTAACCTTGAATACCGGTTTTTATTTTCAGGAAACGTATACATTCACAAACAACATGGCTAAAGTTGGAGACCAAGAGATTAGTGAATTTTATCAGTCTGGTAATTTCATATAAATTGTTTGGCAACCTTGTAATAGAAACATGCCTTAATGCCTTAATTACTAACATTATATTATCTTACCGATTACCTTTTAGATGGGGCCCAGGTTATCTGGCAGTCCTCTATGTACATTCAAGTCTTGACATCCTCTGATATTAAGCTCCGACTCCAGATGTCACCTGAAATCCAACTCTACATGTCTGTTCCTAGGAAACACAAGGGCATCATTTCAGGTTGGAAACACACTGGTGATAACACATTAAACAGCATCATTGGTTGGCACGATCCACTTTGGTCAGTCAGTCTATCGTTCAGGTCTTTGTGGCAACGGCAACAGTGACGGCACAGACGACTTCACCAGCAGCAGCGGCATCATTGAGCTCTCAGCTGAACCTTTTGCTCTGTCCTGGAGTCTGGGCGCTTGCACTGTGAACATACCCAGTACATGCATCAACACTCACAATGGTACCAGTTAATATTATAACTGTAACTAAAACTGAAAAGGCATGTATACATTCAAACACTGCAATGCACAACGGGAATTATAGTGGAGTTCAGCTTGATGACAAAATTGACATTTTGGTTTTCATATCAATGATTATTGTGGTGTGAATTATAAGGCAGCACAGATTTTTATTGGTAGTTTGCATGCTTGCCTGTGATACAGTAAAAAAAAATCCCCACAAGATATGTTTACAAATTAAAATTTCCTTTTTTCTAGAAATATTTGCTGATGAAAAGTGCTCTGTGCTGATCAGTGCGACTGCCATATCTGCTAAGTGCCATGTCCATTTGCCACTGGATCAATACTACACAGTAAGCACGCATTATGAGCAAACAGCAACTTTGTGTAAGTTAATTTGACTTATCAATATTAAGGTGAAAATTGTATTTGCTGGCAGGCCTGTATTCAAAGAACCTGTAATTGTGGCAACAATGTGCAGAGGTGCTTGTGCATTGCATTAGACAGCTACGCCAAAGCTTGTGCGAGTCTTGGGGTTTTGATCGGTGACTGGAGAAAAGCTGCCAACTGCAGTAAGTAAACTTTATTCACACACCAAAGGATTACATAATATATTGAATATATCAATAATGTTAATACCAGACACATGAGGTTTAGACTTTTTGGAGAAGAGCCAGTACTGAGATTTTTTTTTTTAATTCAAAATAACTAGTCAGAAAAGATGAAATCAATGTTTTTCATGTTTTTAAGAACTTGTGTACACTACAAATGTAAAAGTCTGTCTGAAGTGTTTGGATTTTTGAAGGAAGCAAATATTGTGGAACTTTGCACAGCAGAAAATGTGACAAATTACTTTTTAAAAAGTGCCATTCGTGCTCATCACATTGTTGTCTCACAGCTCCGACATGTCCAAAGAACCAAGAGTTCTTCTACAACATCTGAGCTTGTAACAGTACATGCCGCTCCATTACTGAGTCTGACCCTCGATGTGGAGTGGATGATGCTTCTGTGGAGGGCTGTGGCTGCCTATACATACCAAAACCAAGGAAACACCTGCACTCCAAAGGCAGACTGTGAATGCCACCATCGTGGTGGTGTAAGTCCACCAGGGCCGGTTGTTATCGATGGACATCATTGGTGAGATGACCCTCTAATTACACAGTATTTATAGGTATTTAAAATGATACAGTATCAAATATTACAAGAAACCCACATGCCTGTCACAGGTTTGAATAAACTTAAAACACCTGAGTTTCCTAATATGTTCTCAGCCTGTTATAATTCTAGACAAAGAGGAGTAGCAATTCTAATACATAAAAATATTAATTTCACAGTACTCGATACAGTTATAGATCCAGAGGGCAGATTCCTAATCGTCAAACTATCTATACTTAACCAAAAGCTAGGTATTGTAAGTATATATGGTCCAAATGTTGATGACCCCTCATTCTTCCACGGTTTTTTTAGTACACTCTCCGAACACCTAGATTGCACAATTGTTCTTGGGGGAGACCTCAACCTGGGACTAAATGAAGAAATGGATAGGCTCAACACAACAGGAACTCAGCGTAACTGGCAGTCCACAAATATAATCAAACAGTATATGAGCGACTTTGGTCTTTGCGATGCATGGCGCTCCCTTCACCCCAACAGTAAGGAATATTTTTTCTTCTCACATGTCCATCACTCTTACTCTCGTCTGGATTATTTTCTGGTCAGCAGCTCACTGCTGAGTAACATTACACCCCGAGATTCATCCTATAGCTGTCAGCGATCATGCTCCTGTATCTTTAACACTAATACAGATGAATAATACTACACCAAGAAAAAACTGGAGATTTAATACATCACTGCTCAAAGACGAAGAGTTTATCAAATACTTTAAAAAAGAATGGACTCTATATTTAGGCTTCAATGACATTCCTGGAACATCAGCATCTGTCCTCTGGGAAGCAGGGAAAGCTGTGATGAGAGGTAAAATAATCTCTTTCTCATCACATAAGAAGAAAGAAGAAAACAAAAAAATTCAGGAACTAGAGAAAAACAGCAAATCTTTAGAAAAAGCCTATGTGTCACACCAAGATCAAGAAATATTAAACAAAATACGCAAGAGAAAACTAGAATTAAATGAAATTATTAATAAAAAGACTAAATTCTTAGTACAAAGACTTTGCCTGCAAAATTATGAACACGGTAACAAATCCGGACAATTTCTTGCTAACCAGTTAAAAATCAATGAAGAAAAAACAACTATATGTGCTGTTAAAGATTAATCTGGGAACACAATATATGATCCTAAAAAATAAACAAAATTTTTAGGGATTTCTATGAAACTTTATATACACCACAAATAAACCCATCTAAAAACGAAATTGATCAATTTCTCGACAACATAACTCTTCCAAAATTATTAGACACCCAAGCAATAGCACTGGATTCGCCACTGACGCCAGGTGAACTCCAGGAAGCTCTGATAAGTATGCCCAATAATAAGGCTCCAGGTCCAGACGGTTTTCCAACAGATTTTTACAAAGAATTCTGGATGATTCTGGCACCAGTTTTTCACAGGATGTTGCAGGAAATCAAAGAAAATGGTAGACTACCACCAAATATGAACTCTGCAAATATCAGTCTCTTACAAAAACCAGGCAAAGACCCTTTATTTCCTTCAAGCTATCGTCCAATATCCCTTATTAATGTAGACCTTAAAATAATCTGCAAAGCTCTCTCAAAGGGATTAGAGAAAATAACCCCCCTTTTAATTCATCCTGACCAAACTGGTTTTATAAAAGGTAGGCACTCCTCAACAAACACTCGTAGATTACTTAATTTAATAGACTACTCATACAGCAAAAACCTTGAAACTACAATATTTTCTGTAGATGCAGAAAAAGCATTTGACAGAGTTAACTGGAAATTTCTATTTGCAACTTTACACAAATTTGGTTTTGGACCTTCTTTCATAAACTGGTTAAAAATATTATATAACTCCCCAACAGCTTGTGTCAGAACAAATGACCAGACATCCTCCAGCTTCTCTCTTCTGAGGGGCACCAGACAGGGATGCCCACTCTCCCCTTCACTGTTTGCAATTTTTATTGAGCCACTAGCAGCAGCAATTAGACAGGCTACAACATTTAAGGGCATAAAATGTAAGAATATAGAACATAAAATCAGCCTTTATGCAGATGATGTGTTACTTTTTCTCCAAAACTCACAAACCAATACCTCTGGGGTAATTGCATTGATAAATTCTTTCTCAGGTGTCTCAGATTATTCAATTAACTGGTCGAAATCAACAGTTCTTCCGATTAATTGCTCCTTCCATAATTCTTCTCCTTCCCCACTGCAATGTGGAAATATAAAATATTTAGGTATTAATGTCTCTCCTAAGCTTTCAGAATTAACTAAATTAAACCACATCCCACTTTTAAAGACAGTAGAAGGCGACCTGGCTAGATGGAAATCTTTGTTTGACACACACTTATTTTCACTTCTGCATGGCAACACATTGTCATGATCCCAAAGTGCCATTGCATTTTGGAGTCACTTGAGGGACTTTTAAGTGATTTAAGTGACACATATATTAGGAAATTTTCAAATTTTTGTACCTCTGGCTGTGGTTGTGCATCATCTGAAAAATGCTGCTGTTTTACTTATTATTCAAGCTCATTTTTGCGAACATTTGTTTTGTTTTTCAGTTGAGAAGACATGCAGCTATAATGAACAGACATACAAGGTGTGTTGTGTCTGTGCTCTGTGTTTCTTTTTCCTTGGAGATCAGTTTGAATTTGACTGAAACAAAATGATAACAAAATATCTTGTGTTGTCTGGTTTATATGTGTTTAGGCAGGGGACAAATGGACAGATCCTGCCCATCTCTGCAAGTCATTTAGCTGCAGCAAAGAAGGGATTCAGACTGAGACTAAAGTCTGTCCCAAAGAAAGCTGCCCCGAGGTACTGAAAACCTACACAGTGATCCTGAAACTGTAACCCGTGTCTAAGAATATGGATTTTAAAACAATAAACTTATATTTTAGAACTTGCTCTTAGAACTGAAGAAGTTAGGACACTTTTCCTTCCAAGCTCCTTAGACTTATATTTTAAATATTTACTTCTATTCAAAATTGTAATAAAATGTATGCATGTCATATGTAATTAGACTAGTTTTAAATATTCAACCATTTTGTCTTAAAATATGGTAAAAACTATGGTCAAAATGGTTATTTTACTACAAAAGTACAGTATGCATGGAAGAACAAGCTTCTGTTTTTTTTCCAGGAGGACAGAATTTGGGATGACCAACACTGCTGTTATACATGTAAATGAAGACAAAAGGAAAACCATGAGTTATTTATAACTCTGAACTTTGTCTAATAGACTGCTTTCACTTTCTTTATTTTTACAGAAGTCCAACTTGTAACTAAAGATAACTAATAATCTGCAGCTCTGCTGCATCCAAAATGTTTAATGTCATTCATTTTTGAAAGGATTTGCTCACTGTGCTTCATCTTCTGTTATACTTCTGCCACTTTCAGGTAAAAGGGCCTGTGCTCCCAGGGTGTCCAGCTTCAACATCACCATAGAAAACTGTTCTACTGTAATACAGATACCCGCATGCCAGGGACAATGTTCGTCTCAATTGAGGTAAGAGCAAATCTTCACTGTTTAAGTAAAAATACAGGTTAACAGGCATGCCATCATATAAAAGGAAAATGAAAACTAGGGCATAAGTGTAAGTGAAGCTTGAATTGTAGACATTTAGATGGATTTTAATCTACTTTCCTTATTCTGTATGTTTAAAAATACATTAAAAATACCATATATAAAAATACCAATACAGTCCTTCAAGTATCTTGGTGTCCACATCTCCTCAGACCTGACATGGGCTGCCCACATTCAGGTCCAGACCAAAAAGGCTAGGCAGCGCCTGTATCACCTACGACAACTGAGGAAGTTCAGGGTCTCTCCAAAGATCCTCAGGATTTTCTATACAGGCGCTGTGGAGAGCATCCTCACACAGAACATGACATCGTGGTTTGGGAACAGCTGTGTGAAGGACCATAAAGCTCTCCAGAGAGTGATCCGTACAGCAGAACGCTGCTGCAGGATTGCTCTCCCCCTGCTTCAGGACACCTACACCAGGAGATGCCGGACTAGAGCAGCGCAGATACTGAAGGACCCGTCCCATCCTGGCAACAAACTGTTCCAACTTCTGCAATCTGGTAGAAGGTTCCGCATCTTCCGGGCAAGGACAGAGAGACTCAAGAGGAGCTTCTATCCCCAAGCCATCCGTGCCCTAAACACACACACCTGCCCTCTCACATCATCTATAACTGACTGAGACAGGACTCTTCCAGACACTAAACCAAGGCACAATGTACATTTCAAATTCCTTTAATTTTAAATATGTTTATATTGTCTATCCTGTAAAATAGTCGGATGTCTATTCATATTAATGTACAGAATTCACCTGCTTGCTGCTACTACTGCACATTCACCCAGTGTATATACTATATGTATGTATGTATGTATGTATATATATATATATATATATATATACATATACATATACATATAATGTTCTTCCTCTACACCCCCCCCCCCCCAATTTTTGCACATGTCGAGGAGCGTGTCAGGCTACATTTCACTGTGTGTTATACTTGTATAACTATGCATGTGACAAATAAAGAACCTTGAACCTTGAACCATTACCTTCCTCTGTCCTTTTTAACCCTTCCCCCTCACTGCGGTGTTAAATGGTGACTTGATGTTGCAGCAGGAGTGCAAATGCTGCGTGGAGCAGAACTCAGAGAAGAAATCGATGACCCTGCACTGCTCTGACCTGACTACCAGACAATACGCTTACAAGCACATCACCAGCTGTGTGTGTGAATCTTGCAGCAGGATCTGAAATGTAGAGCTAGCAAAACCAAGATGAAGCCATTTGAAATCATTAGATTAAATAGAATTCAAATCTAATTCAGCAGTACTGGATGGTTTTCTTCTGTGTTTAAAGAAGGTACTGAATCTGTTTTCTGTCAAATAAACACATCTGACAATCACCAAAAGACTCTGTAAATATCTTCTCTGTTTTTGTTCACTGTCACATTGATTTGACCTTAATTGCTTCCGCATTTATTAAACACTTCCTGGAAATTACAAAAAGAGTTGCTCAACAGTTGTATCTAGCCTTGCAGGTACATTTTAATTAGTGCTGTGCGATACTGCAGATTTTGGTATTGATACCAAGTAAATACAGGGCAGTATTGCTAATACCAATCTGATATAGTCTCTGATATTTTGATACATATTTTCATATAATAGTATATAATACAATATATAATATATATATATATAATATATATGATGTGCACATACTGGGGAGGGTAGACAGTCTTTCTTTTTGCAACATCCCTGGGCTTCAATTTTAGCATAGAGTCATGTTGGCTGTGGCCTGGTTGTCTGGCTATTGTGTGTCCTGCAATGTCCTGCTTCTGCTAGTACTGTTAACAAATTATTGTTTCCTTTACTCCTGTTTGTTCTGGTGTAAGAAGGTTCTGCTGGGCAAAAAAAACATGGAAAAAAAAGATTGTGAGGCACGCAGGCAGGGTTTCTAGGGTGGTGGTGCGACTGCTAACAGGGAAAGGCAGGCTAAGGCCAGCAGATGGAGCCACTGGAAAATGTAACCACTCTCTCAGCTCAGCCATCTCTCTAGTGATAATAGGACCATCTTTATTTAAAGGAAAGGCAAAGCAAGCAAGGAGTACATGAATGGGTGTATAAACGAGTCTTGAGTTCTCCAAAGAGAGCACACAGTGAAGTCGTGTTAAATTAAACATTTTATTACAGAAACTTACATATATGTGACCTTTACACACACTAATGTTAAATTGTGATGATTATAGCAACACTCTTTGGCCTGGTTTTCTCCTTAAACATAAAAAAACAAAGACACCTAAATAGAACTAGCACGTTTAGAATTAAAGCAGGTTTTTATTAGTTATCGTTTGATTATCAATGTTTCATTAATTATATGCCTATTAAACTTCATGACACTTCATGATACATCAACTTCATGACGTCATGATACTCAGAAGTCCTGCCTTTGCATTTATAATCAGTGTGCCTCTGGGTTTTATCCTAATATAAAAGAAAACTGTGGCAAGCATTCTTGCTGTGGACTTGAATTTGTTGGTCTCTACAGAAACAGAGGAAAAAAAGCATGTAGTTTTATGTTTTTAAGTGTTATTATAAATCACAGCTATCATCTTTAACAGTCTAGAAGGTAGTGGAAACTGAACATTACATAGCAGCAACGCTAAAATATGCCAAGGGTTCATTTGGTGAAAGCTGTCACAGGCAGTGCTGTGGGCACAGATTAGGTGCTGTCCCCAGCATCTGCTGCACAAACTAGAGATCTAGTTAAAGTACTAGGAGATGATGGAGTGCATTGTTGCGGAGGCCAGGGTGGAAACAGCTGGATTCTCTGTATCATGTGGCATCTCATCTGCTGTGGTGATTTTCTCTTTCTCGAGTGTTGTGAAGGTAAACTTGCACCACTTCATCACACCACTGCTTTGGCTGTGGAGTTATTCAATACCTATGAAGCCTACCAAAAACTAAACTGGCTTGTGCATTCTGTCACAGTCTGGCTGAGGCAGACTGTATGTATTGAGAAGAGTGGACCCAAAATGCAGACACAAAAGGAATGTGGAACAAAACTTGGATTAATAAAAAGCGAGCCGTTTAACGAGGCTGGTAAAAAAGGTACAAACAAAGGGCAAGGCAAACTGAAGTAAAACTAACATTAACCTAAACTGGGAGAACTAAACAAACAACATGAAAAACCTGTAATATGAAACCTAGAAACATGGCATGGAGAACATGACGCAAACACAGACGACCAGACAAAGAATGAACAGAAACACAGAGACTAAATACACACAAGGGTGATTATGGGAAGTGGAAACTCATGGGGAAACAGCTGAAACTAGTCTGACATAACGAGACAAAGGAAGCAAAGCTGTCTACATTGACATAGGACACAGACCTTCAAAATAAAACAGGAAACATAATGAAACACAGACCTGACAACATGAACTTAACAAAAGACATGCTGACATGAAACACACGAAGGGCAAGGGAGACTTAACATAGGGGTAGGAAGACACAGGGGGAATCTAATAACTAAGAACTGTAATGACAACCTAGGCATAATAGGAATGAACTTAGAAAACATAAAGGACTTAAACATAAAAATAAACTAAAACTCATAATGCTGGGTTAGAAGATCCAGGATCGTGACACATTCAGCATGCGGAAGAAGGCTACTCCAACCCAACTGTCCTCTCCATTTCTTGATTCCCTGCTCCAACAATCAGAAATACCTGGATAAATGTCTCTTTCAGGATCTCATCCAGGGATCCTGAAAACTATTAAGTATTTATTGCATGCAAAAAAGTTAAAAGTTTAATCATGATTTTCCTCATTCCTACTTAAATTTGAGTAATTTACAGTTTCTAGTTAAAAGGCACAGCGGTTGCAAAATTTTGGACCAATTGCAAATGTGAAAATGTCTCTTGACTTATATATATCTCCATCTTCAGCTAAATAACATAACATCCCTCAGGACAATGTGGAATGTAGCTATTTTGTTGAGTGAATCAGTTTCCCGTCCCCTCCAATATCAACATAATGCAGCACATTCTCATTCAACCACTGAGAGGTTTGGTGCCCGAATCTCCTGAACTGCAACTGATGTAAGTCCAGTCTGCTTATTATCTTGGTCCCCACCATGACTCAGAGAGCCATGTTTGCTGTTTGTCTATACGTACACTTGCACAGAGTTTTTGAAGGAACTGGGCTGGTAGGTTGTTCCAAACATCTTGGAAAAGTAACCACAGATCTTCTGTGGATGTAGGCTTCCTCACATCCTTCTGTCTCTTCATGTAATCCCAGACACACTCAATGATGCTGAGATCAGGGCTCTGTGGGCGCCATACCTTCACTTCCAGTACTTCTTGTTCTTCTTCATGCTGTAGCTTGTTTTCAAAAGCCTGGATCCTTGATGGGAATGCATGGAAAGGCACCATCAGTGCTGAAATATTTTGGCAGATTTTAAAATGCCATATCCCATTTAGATGGCTTTTTGGGGGGTTGCATACTTCAGCAAGACAAAGCTAAACCACAAACTGTATCTATTACAACACCAGGGCTCTGTGGTACAGGACTCCAGGTGCTTAACCCTTGTGTGGTGTTCGTATTTTTGTTACTCAGCCAGTGTTCATGGGTCTGGTGGACCCGCTAGAGTTTTGGCTTTCCAAATTAACACTATCAAACAATTTTATGTTAAATTACTCAACAGATGTTTACTTCATCCCAATTACAAGACATATGAACAGCAAACATGGTTAATTTTTTCCCTTTACCTTTGTTAGATCACATTTATGAATTAATGTGCTTCTCGTTTTTCTTTTATATAAAATGTTATAAATAAATCAGTTATAATCAAGTGGAGTGAGTGGAAAGACACAACACATTTCCACGTGAAAAAATAATTAATTGTTTAATTTTTCTTTTGAAAAAAACTGAACACGGATCTCACAGACCCGAACACCATACAAGGGTTAAATGGTCTGTCTGCTGTCCAGACCTTTCACCAACTGGAAATGTGCCGAAGCACATTACAAAACTAAACATATGACAAAGAAGGCCAAGGGCTGTTGAGCAGTAAGAGTCCAATATCAGATAAGAATGAAACAACATTCGTCAGTTGCCAAAAGAAGAGGGGATGCTGCACAGTGGTAAACATGCCCATATCCCAACTTTTCTCAGATGTGTTTTTAAATTCAAAGTTAGCTAATAATAATAATAATAAAATAACACTCCCACAAAGCGATATGGGGTAATAATATGTGAGAACTGATCTTAGGCCTAATTCTTTTAAATGTGCAGTGCTAATGCAGTGAAACAGTCACCCCTTCCCACTATTACAAACACACTTTATATCCATCCAGTGTCCAGATGCACTACACATTATTTTGCTGCAAATTTACAATAACCATGATGTTTGCAGATAGTTTAACAAACAACTGTTAACCTTAAAAAAAACCCATCATTTCACAGCTTTATTGACAAGTTTCCAATCTGTCTCACAAAGGTGACAAGTCATTGTGATTTGATGTGATTTGCCGTACTCACTGAGAAGGACAAGCAGAGAGAAAACCATTGTTAAAGGCTATCAATAGGACAGGAAGACTTTGATCACATCTTTGAGGCACCCAACCGTACAAAAAGGCCGAGTTTCTCCGGAGGAGGAAAGTATTTCACTTTGAAAGCAGCAGACCAACAGAAACAGCAGGTTTGTATTACAATAAGTTTTGACCCGTTTCATGCTGCTGTTTGTTGTCTGTTCAACAGGATGGCTACTCAGGAGGCTTATGAAGTTCTCAGAGGAGGATGTGCGGGTCTGTGAATATCTGTGTGTGTGTGTTTGTGTGTTCAGTGAACTTCTGAACCTTTAGATGCTGTTCATACAATCACTCGACGAAAGCCACCACCGCTGTCACATTTGTACTTGTGTGAACGAGTGGCTGTGTGTGAGAGTTGAAGGGGTTGGATGATATTGACATGAAAACAACCTCACATGAGTGGCTGAGTTACTGATTACAGGTGATGTTCACTTGTAATTTGTTAAAGATAAGACTCCCGTTTTCAGCACAAAGTCCTATGCAAAGGGACAGTCTGCCTTCCACCGCCATCCCTCAGAGGACCACTGCTGGTTGTCAGGTAAGTGCACTTTTTTTTTTTGAGACAAAATAGTTGCGTTGATCTTTTTGGGGCAAACTCTGGAAACAAATCAATGCACTGCAGCTAGACACCTTTTAGGATGTTACTACCTGAGACAGTATCTAGACAACGTTAGGGTTTTTTTTCCTGCTCGTAATCTTGTTGTGGCTTTTCAGGTCTTGTGCTATTCCATTTTCTACTGTCCTGGATTTCTCTGAAGCACGGCAGCATCATGAGCGTAGAATCCAAGAAAACACGTGAGGCATGCTGCTCCAAGCTTAAGGTCAGAAACCCTCACTGCTTTAATGACTGGAAATTTAAATGTAAACGTGAATAATAATAATAATGGATTGGATTTATATAGCACTTTTCAAGGCACCCAAAGCGCTTTACACTGCCACTATTCATTCACTCTCACATTCACACACTGGTGGAGGCAGCTACAGTTGTAGCCACAACAACTGACAGAAGCGAGGCTGCCATATCGCGCCATCGGCCCCTCTGGCCAACACCAGTAGGCGGTAGGGTGATTTTGGTGTGTTTCTTTGCTTGTTTGCATTGTGTTGTTTTCAACAAAAAGTCACCAGCACCCCTTGGGAAAGACTGAAATGTCCCCAAACTGTTTGTGATCATTCACAGTTTGTTCTGTGACCTTCAACTCGAGTCCCTTTTCAATCATTAACGATCTTACTGTCAAACGTAAAGCTGGATGCAAGGCTTGCATTCCTAAAATAAAAATAATAATTGATTCACGGCTTTTTGTCAGAAGTCTTCAGAAGACAAAAAAACAAAAAAAAAAACGAAAAACCAAAATGAATGCACGATGCTTTTTTAAGGAACAAATTGCAAAAAAATTTTTTTTTAAATGCCTGATGTAGTAAATATTTTTTACATTTTGCCAGAAGGCTCAATAAACACTCCATTTTCAATTTTCTATCAATTATTTTATGGTCCAAAGGTTTAAGGGGTTCAATTCGGCGACTGTGGCTCAGGGGGTTGGGAAGCACATCTGTCGCCAGTTCAATCCCCAGGCTCTCTGTCCCGGCCACCTACAGGTGTTGGCCAGAGGGGCCGATGGCGCAATATGGCAGCCTCGCTTCTGTCAGTTGTTGTGGCTACAACTGTAGCTGCCTCCACCAGTGTGTGAATGTGAGAGTGAATGAATAGTGGCATTGTAAAGCGCTTTGGGTGCCTTGAAAAGCGCTATATAAATCCAATCCATTATTATTATTAATTCAGTGAGATAGTTAAGAAAAGAATGTGTTCAGTGATTAGCTTTTCATCAAGCAGGATACATTATATTATGCTAAACACTTTTTAAAATGTAGAACACAGTGCACATCTATAGCAAATTGTTTGCTGTCTGTTTAACATTTTACAAGTTATGGGTTTTCTTTTTTAGGGTTTTTTTGTATTGCAACCAAAAAAGAGGCTTTTTGGCTGCAATACAAAGAGAATTGTTTCTAACATTACCTAAACTGGTTGCAAAGCTTGCATACATGTTCTTATATTTGTAAAGAATATACTTGCTCATTACAAGAAAAGATATTTCTTAGAAAGAGGACTAACCAATCTAACTGAAAGGGATTTATCACCAATGGTCTTGGTCTTGATTCGTACTTTGGGTAGGTAGCTAGCGATTGTTAGAAACAATAAACAGAGTTTGTCTAGTGCTTAATGTTTTACCCTGATGGGATCAATAGTGGGATCATCTATTACTCCCAGTGGTGTGTGCTACAACTTTGACAAGATCAGTTCAGGAAAGATGATTAATAAGTGATAAATTAGTGTGGTGGGTTTTTAAAATCTGTTGTAACCACTCTTATTCTGGTATCAGTACACTAATCCCATCAAATGTCACTTAATGTAAATCACTGGTAAAAGCATTTGTGAAGTGCTGTGGGTATGTTTAGTGTGTGAGTTGATTCTATTATGGGAAACACTGTCATTCACCTCCCTATAGGTCACATCAGAAGAAGGGATTACAATTCAATCATCCAGGTCACAACAATCATTTTGACTGTTTAAAGAAATTCTGAGAAACCATTTGGCAGCTCTTTCCAGTAATCCAGTCCAATTAAATCTAGAAAAGCTCAATCTAACTGGTTATGTGTGTTTTCCAGCTCTTCCTGGCCTCCCTGGCATTTGTATATTTTGCCAAAGCCTTTGCTGGAGCTTACATGAAGAGCTCCATCACACAGATTGAAAGACGGTTTGATATCCCAAGCTCCCTGATTGGTGTTATAGATGGCAGCTTCGAAATGGGTATGCGCTTTTTTATACTGAATGCAGCATGTTAGCATTATGGTTTATATCAACTACAGGAATTTATCTAATTTATTGACTACAAAGCACAAATTTCAGGTTATGTTATAAAGATAAGCAGACTGCTGAACTCTCATGCCTGGCAAAGACTGTAGCTGTTCATTGATTCATTCCATAATCATTCTTAGTTATTTTTAATTCTTCTCTACAGGCAACCTGCTCATCATCGCCTTTGTGAGCTACTTTGGTGCCAAGCTCCATCGTCCCAGACTGATTGGAATTGGTTGTCTGATCATGGCTGTGGGATCCTTCCTTGTAGCCCTGCCTCACTTCTTCCAGGGACTGTCAGTACAAAGTTTCCTTCTTCTTCATGAATATAACAATGAACCAATCAAATAATCAGATTACTAAGAGTTATGTTGAGCTCCCAGAGAATAAAGACTGGAAATGTTTGATAAGATTCATAAATGCCCAAAAGCTGTAATCGCATAAAATGGCTAAAAGTGCATGTGTGTTCTATAGCATCCAAGAAATGAAGGAGTATGTGTACTTACATGTTTCACAATTTTCAGATAATACTTTGAATATTTTCCAGGTATAAATATGAGACCAGTGTGTCTCACAAAGCTGCTGTCAACAGCACTGAGACCATCCTGCCCTGTCTGTCCAACCACAGCATGACTGATGCAGATGACACACTTGATGCAGAGACCAAATTAGGTATTTAGCAGCCACATTCCCTGCAATGGATCAGAAGTAAGATCACTCAAGTCTGAAATAGACTGTTTCGGGGTGATTTTAGTCATTTTTCTGTTTTAGATTTTATACACTATTCCGTTCATGATATGCACAATGTAAAGTCAAGTTTCTCCCCCCGCCCCCCAGAGTGTGAAAAGGCTGCTGGTTCACCCATGTGGATCTATGTATTCTTGGGAAACATGCTGCGAGGAATTGGAGAGACTCCCGTCATGCCACTGGGAATTTCCTATCTGGATGACTTCTCCAGAGAAGAGAACACCCCTTTTTATTTGGGTTAGTCATCATTTACGGTTTTGCTGTCTTTCACTGTTTTCATGCATTTTAATACTATCCACTTATATTTATTATTTTATCCATTTTTTCATAACTGCTGTATCATGAACTTTGACATATTACCCTCTGTTTTTTGACATTTCTTTGACCTTGTACTCAATTATCCCTTGGTGTTTCCTCACTGCCTAAAATCCTAAACAGTTCAGAAGGCCGCTGTACTCCTCCATCATGGCCAAATCTCAAACTGCTCAATACTTATCTTCTCTTTTCCGCTCCGTTTGCCAGCCTGCATCCATACAGTAGGAATCTTGGGACCTATGTTTGGCTTCATGCTTGGGTCCTTCCTTTCCAAGATTTATGTGGACACTGGATTTGTGAATTTAGGTATGGTATTACAAAAAGTAATTTTTAATATTGTGTAACAATAATGTTTACCTGCGATGTTAGTAATATCCTGAATGAAGTGTTTAATTAGGCAGAGAAGACTTCTGGTTGACTTGAGCAACGCTGAAACTCATTCGTGTCTCAATTTAGCAAAATGTTTTCTTCCATTTGGACTTTCTAACGCAACATGACATTACAAAAGTCAAACCATTTCTTTACTGAGTAATTATGGGTCTACCAGAAGCAAGAGGATTTCACAACACTTCATCCTGTTGACATAGTTGACATAAACTCTTCCTTCACTACTTGGATTAGAGCTATTGACATTCCCTGAGCCAGAGAACTGCCTCCATACTTCTAAAAATGACTAAGCTGTTATGATGAAAGGGCTTAGAAGTCACTTATAAAAGTCCTACACATAAAATGTCTGTAATAACCTGCGGTCTTTGCCTTTCCCCTTCTTCCAGACACCATCACCATCACCTATAAGGACTCCCGCTGGGTGGGAGCCTGGTGGCTGGGCTTCATAGTGACTGGCACAGTGGTTCTACTGTCTAGTATCCCATTTTTTTTCCTTCCAAAGTCTTTACCCAAGCAAGGGCAAGAGCAAGAGGAAATTCAAAGCAAAAGCACAGAGCTTGCAACAAAGACCGAGCAGGAACAATTCCTGCCAGAGGAAACCCAGGAGAAAGTCAAATTTCAGGAAATGGCTAAAGGTAATTCACTGCTCAGTAGAGCATTTATCCTAACAGATCTTTAAGAAAGTCTCGTGAAAATGCATAATTTTGTAGATATAACTGCTAGATTCAAATTCCCATTTAGTATAATTTGAGATTATTATTAAATTTTGATCTCAAAAAATCCATCATGAAAAGCATTAAACATGATAAATAGTACATTCTCACTGGGAAAACGAGGTTTAGTAACGAGGTAATTTATGTCATTACAATCAGGCATGCCTTACAACCCCTATCCTGCTAATAGATAGTTTATACAATATTTTAACACAGCAATAATATTTTTATTTTACTTTATATTTACTTAGTTTTATGTGTCTATAAAAGTATTTTCCTCTTCTCTTTGATGTGCTTTGCACTTCACCAGATTTCATTCCATCTCTGAAGCGACTCTTCAGAAACAGAATCTACTCGCTGATTATCCTTGCCTCCCTCGTGATTGTCAACGGCTTTATTGGCCTGATCACCTTCAAGCCAAAGTACATAGAGCAAGTCTACGGCCAGTCAGCCACCAAAGCCATTTTCCTCATAGGTACGGAGCAAAAACTGGCTTTCATTCACTTTCTGTTTTCTTCACTATGTAGCCCAAGGCAACTGAAACAATGATGTTATTGAAGGGAAGTCTGATTGCGAGTGATAAGGCAGACTGAAAATGCAAGAACTACTCCTTTTCTGTGTGTGTGTGTGTGTGTGTGTGTGTGTGTGTGTGTGTGTGTGTGTGTGTGTGTGTGTGTGTGTGTGTGTGTGTGTGTGTGTGTGTGTGTGTGTGTGTGAGCTAGAATGTTTGTCAAGTAGCATTTAATTACCAAGTGGCTAACCGGCAGGGTTATTGTTAGAATATGAATTGTTCTATCACCAAACGTTATAAAAACAGTTGGCTGCTGAACAAAACCATTTAATGCAAACAACTTTTGTGTGTACTCAGTACTCTGCGCATGAATGGACATAAGTAGACCTGCAAAGTCTGCTTATGGTACATTGCTGCAATTTTGACACACTGAAAAGGTTCATGTTTATAACTTTTCTATCCTTCCTTGTAGGTATATTGAACCTGCCAGCGGTAGCTCTGGGTTTCATCACTGGAGGTTTTTTGCTGAAGCGTTTCAAGTTGGGTATTGTTGGAGCAGCCAGGGTGGCAATTAGTGCTTCTTTGGGGTCGTTTTGCCTGCTTGCCGTTCAGATTTTCGTCCAGTGTGAAAATGCAGAGGTGGCTGGTCTCAGCATGTCATATCAGAGGTGAGTGGAATGGACACACAAGCCTATTTGTTAAGCTAGGTTACACTAAATTTTTGGAAGTTAAATAGTTTATTTTAGTCTTATAAACTAAAAATATGCTCATAAATGTCTCCACTGACAGTGTTAATGTGTCTTTACTTGTCTGTCTGTACCAGAGTCCCTCAAGTGTCCTACAACCCACAGACTTTGCTGTCTCAGTGCAATGGACATTGCTTCTGCTCAGTGAAGCACTGGGACCCGGTCTGTGCATACAACGGCATGACTTATGCCTCACCCTGCCTGGCCGGCTGCCAGACCTCCACCGGAATGGGCAAAGAAATGGTGATGATGGTCTAGACAAACAGAGAGCTTAGAACAGATAAAGATTTACTGTGAATAAACTAAAAAACAGCTCAAACTCACCGACAGACCACAATTAAGGCTGATTTTTAACTTTTTCTTCTTGGTTTTTAGGTGTTTCATAACTGCACCTGCATTAATGAGGCAGGACTAGCTGCAAACGCATCTGCAGTGCTGGGCCAGTGTCCCAGGAAGGATGATTGTGACATAAAATTTAAAATCTACATGGCGTTGTCTGTAATTGGGTCCTACATTTCTGCCTGTGGAGGAACGCCAGGATACATTGTTCTGCTCAGGTGCGAGACACAATTTGACTAAAGAACATCTGCTTCTAAGTTTGTGGTTAAGCAGATGTTCAAGCTTTTAGGGGTAACAAAAATCCATTTTTTTTGGAGTCATAGTTTGGCAAACATGTATATACAATATGTACCCAGTGTTGGGAAGGTTACTTTTAAAACATATTCCACTACAGATTACAGAATACATGCCCCAAAATGTACTTGTAATGTATTCCATTATGTTACTCAATGAGAGTAACGTATTCTGAAAACTTGCAGCAATCTTGTATAGAAAACTATTCTGCATGGATATAAAACGGGTCCACGCCGGGCCCGCGCCTCCGAACTGTAGTAAAGGGGCCTCTGGACCTCATTCTTTTGAATAACAACTAAAGAAAAGACCGCTGTGTAATCCATTTATTTCAACAAAGTAACTGTATTCTGAATACCACCTTTTTAAACAGTAACTGTAATGGAATAGAGTAACTCATATTTAGTATTTTAAATATGTAACGCCGTTACATGTATTCCATTACTCCCCAGCACTATATGTACCATATACTGTTTATGGTATCACTGAAACTGGAACCAAAGGAGATCTACTCCTCAAAAGACCTGTTGTTTTAAAATGTATTAGGAAAAAGTTAGCAACTCTCTTTTTAAAAAAGAGAACCACTATGTACACTAAATATGCCTACAATTGCCATAAATTTTGCCAGTTGATGATTTCTTTTTTTTTTTTACTCTTTAAATTATCTGATACGATATTAATTGAATTTCAAGTTCCAATCTGATACCACCTTATTGTGTGTTTTAATGCTCACATGTGTATCTGATATGGTATAATTTGGTCAACAATTCAGGTCTATACAACCAGACTTGAAGTCGCTGGCTTTGGGTATGCAGACACTGATCGTAAGAACTCTGGGTGAGTACTAAAACTAAAACCCAACCCACACATCGAGCCTTTAGGGGTAAAACTGTTTTTTAATCACATGTGATATGTTTTACAGGTGGCATCCCTCCACCTATATATTTTGGAGCACTGATTGACCGAACCTGTTTGAAGTGGGGTACGAAGCATTGCGGTGGCCGTGGAGCATGCAGACTCTATAATGCTAATGCGTTTAGGTACAATTAAATCTTCATCATTGTGCTTGAATATGTCACTTGTAATGTACCACAGTTTAATTACCTCAATGCAGGGATTTCTAACCAGTGAAGTGACAATCTTTATATTTTATAGAATTTTGTGTACCTAAACTTGTACACAGACAGTTTGACTTGTACAAATATTTTCAGTAATTTGTTACGATGTACTTTACTTTCAGACTTACATACCTAGGAATGATTACTGGACTCTACTTCTTGGCCAACACAGTGTGGGGCTACCTCTACTACAGCATTGTCAAGCGACAGAAGAAAATAGCACTGAAGAATCAGTCCAAAGAAAATGGACAGGAGAGTAATGCAGTGACCAATGGACATGCCAATATCAACATTGCAGACATAGACGACATGGGCACGGAGTGCACTATTTAATGTGTTTTAGGAAGACCACACTATTGTTAAATATAAGTGAATGCCTGAATATTGTGCTGCATCCATACTGGACCAAATATTGGTCATTCTACAGCATCAGTACTTTTCGGAATTAAGCAGTAAACCTTGTTCTTTCGGGTAAAATGTAACAAAGCTCTAAAATGTAACAAAGCTTAATAAAACTAAAATGACACATTTTATACAGTACATCATAGGTGTCAAACTCTGGCCCGCAGGCCAAATTTGGCCCGCAGCCTAATTACATTTGGCCCGCGAAGCCAATACTAAATTATTATTAGAGCTGGCCTACTGGTATTATACAGCTAATATATATATTGTTTAGTATTAAGCTTTGCTTGTTCCATATTCAGTTTTTCAGCAAAACTTGTTTGAGTCCATAAGAAGAGATTCATTCTTAAATCTGGAGGAAGATTTTTTTTTCAGTAAATATTAACATTAGCCCGCGACCTTGTTCCAGTTTTGAATTTTGGCCCACTGTGTATTTGAGTTTGACACCCCTGCAGTACAAGAACATGCAGTCAAGAAAACAGAGCAGGGACACATGCTTTTCTTAATATCTGTCAGCAACACACCTGAGCAGAAACACACAGTTCATGTATGCTGAGACAAAGTAAGAAGAAAACGTGTCAGATTTTCAAAACAAGCTTGTCTCTGATCCTCTGTTTAAACTCAAGCAGCATTAGGTCAGGTAAAGCTAACAATGTCTTACCCTACAAGCTTATTTTAAAAGTGATTTTGTGGAGTACTAGTTTGATAGACATGTATATACTATATGTACCACATACTGCTTGTGGTAGCATAACCTGGTAATATTTTTTTATTAGTTAATTTCATAAATATACAATATAAAGTTTTGGGGGAATACACTTATGTGCAGTTTTCTAAAAATCAATACCACTCCTTTGTCTATGTGAAGTCTCTTACCTTAGTATAACACAAAGAGTAGAAATATGGAAAAATAGGTAGCTGTCTAAAGGTAACAAACACCTCTAGCATCTCTAAATCTCACATCTGCTCAAGCCATGTAGAATAGAAACTCCAGAAGTCACGGAGAGTTAGCTGTGCTACAGTATTTCCTAACTAGCACCAGTGACTTTGATTTACAACTACGAAGACAAACAGCATATCGCTAACTGTGTCTTAGAGATCCTTGATGTTACAGCTAGCCTTGCTGCAACAGTAATTTTTAGGAAATATTCTAAGTCCGGTTCTTACTAAGTTAGAGAATGGACTTAGCATATTTCCTAAAATGTGAAATTAGTAGAGTAACATATTATTTTATTAAGTCTATAAGTTTATTTGTACTAAGTTACAGTAGATGTGACAGACATTTACATGTTGTCAAATAAACATACAGAATAGGATCTCAGTGTCCACTGAAAATGTGAATTCATTGTTTGAATGTCCCTCCTGAAATATGAATAATTGAGCTGCTTTATATACGTGCTAATCAAACTGATTGTGAAGGCTCATTAGCCATTCAGAGACTGTTCTGCACCAGCTCCAGACGAGCTTATCAGCCATGTTTCCAGTTTAATACCTCACAAACTTTGACACACATTTTTTTAATGCACATGCATTTTGAGCCATGAAGGAGAGGAAGATGAGGGGGCCATTGAAAGTTAGTTGCATTTAACAGCTTGAGGTAACCTTTATTCTGAAAAGGTTGCCTTTCAGACACATATGTTACATCACATTGTAACACACAAATCCAAAGGTCATGAGAGTTCCCAGAATCCTCGACTCAACAGTGTTTGCTTGGAAAAAGTTCGTAATGGTTGAGGCAGTGGACTAAGAGTGAGTGGGATAAATGAGAACGTGGATTTTATTTTGTTTTACTTTCCTACACCATGGTTGTTGTCTGAATGTATTATCAATCACTAGACAAAATTACTAGCAATAATGATGAGTTCTATATAGTGTTGGATATATTTGAGTTTGCCCGTACATGTTGTTTGGAAATCTTTTCAACCTTTTTACAATTTCTTCTTTGTCCTTGAAAAATATCTCTTGCATTAAAGACCAGTTTTGTCCAGATACATTTTGTTCTGCATTTTTTTGAATAACAACTCATTTTATCCTTTCACTCTAAAAGTGACAGAATTCTCTATACACTCACTAAGTTATGAATCAACAAGCTCTACAATATGTTACATTATTTAAAAAAGAGTTGCAATTAATAGTGACAAACTAACAGGTAAATACAATATACAAGACAAAGTAAGAATTTGTACAATTCTTTATGACCACCTTTATTCTTCGACACAGCCTGAACTCTCTTAGCCAAGCTTTCCTGTAATCTCTTCAAGAAGGGTTCTCCAGGTTTGTGAAAGGACATTCAAAGCTCTTCTTTTTATGTTGGCTGCCTTTTGTATAAAAATGTAACAGTTCCACTGTTCCACAGTTCCACTGTTACGTAACAGTTACAAAAACGTAACAGTTCCACTGTTACGTTTTGTTATATATTTTTTTTTTTTCCTATTTCTTTAGAGCATGACGTTCAGATACTGTTTATCTGTTGGATATGAACTTTAAGGCCTGCCACATCTTTTGTCTTCCATTTGTCCAGTTTTCTAAACGTTTTTAAGAACACACTACACACCATGGTGAACTTTGCTGTTGCTGGCATTTTTCGTAAAATAAACAAAAGAAATCACCGGATTAAAAATGTTCTGTCCAAAGATAAATGATTTCACTGAAAATTGGACCGAAAAAGAACCAGACTTGCTGGAAATCCTGGAGAGCTATTTCTCAAAAACACTTTAGAAAACTACAAGAAAGTCTGGCAAGGTCACCACTGTGGTTATGACTCTTTTTTTTCAGTGATTCAGTCTCTGTGTTTGCAGTTGTGAGTCTACAGAGCCGTTTGAGAACATTGATTCAGAATGATTCTCCTGAAATAAAAAGAAATGTTTTGCTTTTGCAGTGTTAGGGTACATCTTTTTTCAGTCATTTCAGTGTTTTTCTGGTACTTACTGTCACTGTTTTCTTGTTTCTTTTTTTGCATTTTCATCACGTTGCCTAGTTTAAAGTTGAAGGTTTGGATTACGTAACCTGGCTTTTTAAAATTACATAAGCTTTTTTAAACAAACATTGACTATCCTGTGTTTAATTTCCACTTGCTAAATACTGCTCCCCTTTCTCTTATTGGCCTAGAGACTATGTTTGAACTTAAGCCACGCCGTGTAAAGTGTTATAAATGTTATAACCTCCCTTATGTTATTACTTCTAATCACCTTTATTGCTAAAATGACTATTTGACCTGCTTTAGTTTGGTCTAGATAAAATTTAAGATGTTAGCTTTTTTATGTTACACTTTTAATCATCATGGTAAAACAGTTAACTGGAAATCCCATGACATGCTTAGTAGCATTAAGTGTTATCTTATTTCACCTGCAGGCTGTGCTCTACACAAGAAAATATCCACGGAAAAAATATGCAACTTCAGTGCTCTCACAACTTCTAGTTACACAAACCAAAGATAATCAGATTTTTAAGCAAAATTGAAAGAATAACATTAACAAATTGAATCTTTAAAAAATCATCTTTTTTCCAGGCAGTACAGCTGCTGTTAGTCTAAAACGGAGTGCTGCAGTTATGGCCAGCATCCCTGTCTGAATGCACTTGTAATTAAATTAAATATAGTAGCAGAAGACGTGTAAAGTATTCAAGTCAACTGTACTTTTCTGGAGACAAGTATAATTTCTGGTAATTAGTAAATGTGTCCCTCGCTGTTGCTGTGCAGGAATGTGAAGGCGCTAATCATAATCCCTGGAATGTTTGCAGGGACAAAGCTGATTGTGTGACCTGCTGCTTGGCTGCCAGGATCCCTCCTGCGGTCACTGGACTAATAGCACATTCTCGGGCAAAGGTTAATACACAGACATATTGTTCCACATTTGAGGTCATCATCAAATCCATCCAACTCATCTGGTATCATTTGGTGCGTGAAATGCTGCTTGAACATTCACCACGCTGACAGTTCCCTTTTACACAGACATACTTTTTAAGCAGACTTTTAATCCCGTATAATTCGTCACCATGCACCTGATGTTTTACCTTGTGAGGAAAAATAAAAATCCTTAGGGACTGGTTTGAAGTTATTAATCTTCGCCCCCACACCTCCTCCTTACCCCTTTAACCCCCACTAAATCCAACCACCCACTGGAAGGACTAGCTGGCATGTGTTTGGAATAAAAATGTGTGAGGCCTTTTGTCTGCTTGTACCAAGCAAAAGCTTTGCCCTCAGACGGGAGAATAGGAGCTCAGGGAGAACAGATCTGTCTGCTCTCAGTAGGAAGAGCAATATATGGCTGCTTAAAGAGGAGCAAAAGAGGAAGAAGAAGGGGGAGACCATAGTCCCTTTCACCTGACGATGCACTAGGTATTTCATCAAACTTCCCAAGTGCTTCTTTTGCAGTTGGGATTTTACTAACGATTCCTCTTGCTATTACTAAAAATAATACATCTAAATTTCTTCAAATTCCTTCCACCAAGGATAAGGTGAGCTTGTAGGTCAAGAACGACTTAGACAGTAAGGTTAAGCCGCACTTTGAGTGGGAGTATTAACAAGTCTGAACTTGAAAAGGATTTATGGAGTTATGAGACAAAAACATACGGACTTTTCTGTCAGATTTTCACCCCCACAGTTTTTCTAACAGATCAGTGCTGCCAAAGTTGTCACTGGAGAGTTTTTCTTCCTGATATGGGCTTTGGCTGGAGCACCTGACATTTATAGACCTGAGAGGACTGTGGATTTTATACAGGTACCATCTGCTTTTAGACTTCACCTCCTTTCCATCACTGAAAACAGACTTGTGCATTGGAACCAAAAAGATTGACTTTGCACTGTAAAAAGTGTTTAGAATTGTTTATAGAGTCATGTGAATAAGAAAAAAAAAAAAAAAAAAAAAAAAAAAAAAAAAACACGATTCAGTAGCTTAGAGCCAATTTTAGCAGCAATAACTTGGATTAATGGTTTTCTGTATGCCTTTATTAATCTCTCACATCATCATGATCGTCGTGGAAAAATTACAACTTTGCTTCAGTTCATTGGTTTATGCACAGCTCAGGTCCCACATTCCAAAGGAATTTGACTGGATCATTGCAACGCTTTCTTTTTCGAGTACCCTGTTGGAAGTTTGTTGCTGTGCGTGAGATTGTATTGCATTGTGTTATCAAGTTTCAGCTAAGCTTTAACAATCGGACAGACAGTCTCACATTTGGCTCTGGAATACTTTGGTGTGCAGAGGAGTTCATGGCTGACTAAAGCTGACTGCAAGGGGGCCAGGTCCTGTGGCTATAAAACAAGCTCAAATTATCAGCGCTCCACCACTGTGCTTGGTAGGTTTGAGGTCTGTGTGTGCTGCTGTACTGTATTTGTCTTTTCACCAAATGTGCCGCTGTTCATTGTGACCAAAAGCACTTTGTTCTTGTCTGCCCAAAGGATATTGTTCAAGAAATCTTGGGATTTTTTAGGCAAGGCAAGGCAAGTTTATTTATATAGCACAATTCAACAACAAGGTGATTCAAAGTGCTTTACATAGACATTAAAAAACAAAAACAATAAAAAGCATGATTTAAAATTGATTAAAAAACAGTAGATAAAATCAGAACAGTAGATAAAATCAGTAGTTAAAATATAAGTTTTGAAATTTAAGCTTAAAAGTGTGGATTTGGTGCTTTATTCAAATGCAGCTGAGAACAGGTGAGTCTTCAACCTGGATTTAAATAAACTGAGTGTTTCAGCTGATCTGAGGCTTTCTGGGAGTTTGTTCCAGATGTAAGGAGCATAAAAGCTGAATGCAGCTTCTCCGTGTCTGGTTCTGACTCTGGGAACTGATAAAAGACCGGATCCAGATGACCTGAGGGATCTGGAAGGGTCATACTTGGTCAGGAGGTCACTGATGTATTTTGGTCCTAAACCATTCAGAGCTTTATAGACCAGCATCAGAACTTTAAAGTCTATCCTCTGACGGACAGGCAGCCAGTGTAAAGACCTCAGAGCTGGACTGATGTGGTCCACTTTTCTGGTCTTAGTTTAGGTGCAACACTGCAAACCAAAGCCGAGTCATGGTATTTTAGAGAGGAGGCTTTCTCTTGGCAACAATGAATACTTGTTCAGTTTTATCTCAATGCACTGTCATGAACTTTAACATTTAACTTGCTCACTGAGGTCTGTAGAGTCTGAGATGTAGTTTTCAGGTTGTTTACAGTTCTAAGCATTACATGGTCTGACCCTGGGATTCATTTTTCTAGATTGTACACTCCTGGGAAGATTGTGACATGGTGTTAACACACACTTGAATGCGTATAAACACAAATGGCAACGTAAAGCTTGTGTTTTTTTATAGAGGTGCTCAGACTCAGTGGTGATCAGTTAATCAAGTGTATTTGATTAACAGCACCTTGGAAACAGTTTCCTTCAAAGACTTTTCGTGCCCCGTTGTGCGTATCGCTACCGTGTTGGTCCCCTTCTTCTCCACAGTGTGACTCACCGGGATGTCAAAAGTGAGCGGGACCTCGTCCATGTTAGTGATGTGGCTGGGCTGGATGTGTTTGTTGGCGATGTGTTTGCTGCAGTAGGAGCGGAAGATGGCCAGCTTTTCATTACCGGTATAATCCGCTGGAAGTTGCTGCGCTACCGTAGTCCTGGTCCGGATGGAAAAATGGCACCGTTTCATGAAACGAAAGCACCAAGACGGACCTCCTCGGAAATGTTCAATTTCCATTTTCTTCTGCTAGCGAAACCGCTTTTAGTCGAATGGTGACCGTCGAAACGCTTCTCTCGCTCGTTCTTTGCTTGATGATCCACCGCTCGAGTCTTTCCTCCAACTCGGGCCACCTCGCCTTATGTCCGCGGAAACTCAGCTGCGTCTTCTTGACCTGTCGGAGCTTGTTTTCCAGCTTCCTCCACTTGCGAACCATCGATTCGTTAATCTTAAATTCTCTCACGGCTGCTCGATTTCCATGTTCCTCCGCATAGCTGATGGCCTTCAGTTTAAACTGTGCTTCATAAGCGTGTCTCTTTGCCATTTTCAGGGTTGTTAAAACAACGATGTTCCACATAATGCACATACCTGTCCTTTTATACAGGTATGTGCGATTGTCCGGTATATACGAGCAACGCCCACACTTCACCCTTTAGCGTTCTCATGGTGTTCTCTACTACGTCCTCCTTACAACACACAGGGCGCACTGCACTATAGGGCGCGCCACACTTTTTAAAGAAAATCTAAGGCTTTTATGTGCGCCTTATAGTTGCGAAAATACGGTAGGTATGATTTTGGGCTGAGTAAAGATGAATAGCTTCTCATTACAACTGCATCATTTGCAGTTGGTATCATTTTCTCATGGCTTATTTCCTTTTTCTAACTTTTTGTATATGCATCCTTCATTTTACTGATTTATCTATACTATTAGGACCAGGTTTTTGGACAATGGTATGTTTTAATGTCTTAATGCATGCTTGATCATCCAGGTAAGGAAATCACAGGAAGCTGTCAATGGAAGAATTGTTTTGTCACAGATCCCAGTGACGTCCTCAGCCTCAGCTGACTGCATATTTCCCTAATCTTATAAATATAGTATAGTATATTTGCTGTGAGATAACCTATACTGGAAAATACACACTGGCTAGAGGACAACATCACTGAAGAGTAACTTTGTGAGGCCAGGGCACTGAAACCTGGTCACACCCAGTAGCTACTCTTTAAGTGATGAGGATGACATCCTGGGCAGGAAGGAACGCTGGTTTGAGTGGGGGGTCTTGTAGCCATTCTTAAACTCTCTCTGAATAGTACTCATGGCCATTGATCAATCGTTAAGATAATTTGCATATTAATGAACCTGAACCTGGCCTCATAGTCCATTGTTAGTCAGCGGTGCCAGTTTCTTATGCAAATTATGCACTTATGTTTACTAGGATAAACATAAATGATGAAACATTTCTCCCACTGAAGACACTTACAGAGCAACAGAATTCACTTTCTGGGACAATGACGCATTCTTTGTAATTTTGCCTTTTTGCAACACCGCGAACAATCTGCATGTGACTAAAGTGTAGATGTTCAGCTTCAATTCAAGTAGTTTACCAAAAGTGTATAATAGCTCTTCAGGAATTATAGCAAACACTTCTTTTTTAAAGTGTCATTGATCACAAACTTAAACCTAAATATATGTACACTGGCTTTTCTAAATAAGCAAATCCGAAAATACCCACAGTAAAGTTTTATTAGATGAATGCAGCTGAAATATATTTTCTCCTCTATTAAACTAGTGCTCTAAGGAAAGGAAGACCAAGAGGAAAATGGAAAACACAGCACAGGACACAGCCAACATGACGAGCGAAGAGGTTCTGTGTAGCCCCGTCGACCACAAGACCAGAAAGCGCCCTGGCTTCTCCAATCTCAAAGTACTAAAGCTATCTGTGATCAACACTCTGACACCTTTTTTATCCTGCTTTTGATCTCGGACTGCGGTTCATTCTGTTGATGCACTCAGTGTAAAGTGGCCCAGATAAAAATGCCAGTTAAAAGCGTAAAAGGCAGTAGGTGGTGCAGTTGTTAGCGCTGTCTCCTCACAGCAAGAAGGCTCTGGGTTTAAACTCTTACCCCGCTGGCACTGCTGCCTGTTTAGACTTGTTGTAGTTTCCTCTAAAGACATTCGGGTTTTGGTGAATCAGTGACACAAAATTGCCCATAACTGTAAATGTTTTTCTCTTCATGTGTCAGCCCTGCGCTAGGCAGGAAACCTGTCGTGCCTGTGCGCATCTCTCGCTAGAGTGAGCTCTAACAGCCTCCCCTTTTGACCCGGCACAGGCTAAAGATAGATGATAGGTGGATAAATGCTCAGAAAGCCAGATGCACATCTGTTTTCAGTTGATTGAACAACATTTTCAGAGATATGTTTTTCCCAAAGTAGGTAAAATCAAGCCAAGAGCTGATCTTGTGTTGTTACTGAAAATCTCAGCATGCCAAATTTCTGCTCTAAATGAGCTTTCGTCAGACACTTCTGTAGCTGCCCGGAGCTACGCTTTGCCTGATTACAGCAGTACACTGGAGTCATCATATTTCTGTTTTCATCCCTTTCTTTTTTCCATTAATTTTGAGACAGAATGTCAAAATTAAAAAAGCTTATTGTTGTTAACTGTGATGTCAAGACATTACACCAGATTTTGTGCACTGATTCAACACTGTTAACCTTTGCTGTATTTTTCACAGTAAAATACCACAAAATGCCCAGTAACTTACCTGAAAACATTTCTACAGTTAATTACTGTAATTTGCTTTGCATTATGGGTATATTAAGGTTACATTTACTTACTGTATTTTTTAAAATTGCGGTAGTAGTTATACCTACCGTTAACACATTAGCAGTAGTGCTACTGTATTATGTGATTTGAATGGTTCATCATACTGTTTGTGTATTTTTACTCTTTCAGTGGTTGGTTGCAATAGTGCATTACATTTTAACTCTTTCACTGCCAACCATTTCCAGATTTTCCTCCAACCTATGCCATTTGTCAGTATGATACCAGTGAAAGTATTATGGTTTTGACTTTTTAGGGGACTTGCCTGTGTGTAAGGTTCAAGAATTCTGATCATCTAATCTGCTGCATGCAGTTGTATGCACATGCACAGCTGCTGCAAATGTGTGCTTGCCACTGCGTTGCCAAAGGCGAACTTCAGTCAGTGGAGAATATTGTAATAATTTGGCGGAGGCTTCTCAGTCGAGCAGTAACTGAATTGCTCATTTACTGAACGTGCAACATGTACAGAACTCTTCTGGGAACTAGTCAACCCAACTTAGTGAAACACACACTGAATGCATGCTGGCCCCGCCCGCCCGCCTGCCTCTACCAACCACCACCACCACTCCATATCCTGACTGACATGACCTGTGATCCAGTGATTGACAGGAGAGGAAAGACAGTCCAACTTTGTTAACTCTTCATTACGATATGCTCGAGAGGACAAAAGATTTTGCACCTCGTTATTGTTGGACCTCTGTGTGGAAACTGCAAACGGGACGTCATAAGGTAATGCAAAGGACTCTCCTACCTAACATACTCGTTTATTAATTCTTAAGAGCATATATATTTTTTGTGTGTGGGGGGAGGGGGCTTAAAATCGGTGTTAGCTTGGTCGAAATAGCACATTAGCTGAATTATTCTGGAAAAAATAGGTTGTGTGTGTTTTTTTTCTTTTCTTATTTAAATATATATTTAGATATATATTTTCCACGGGGAGGGGCGAAGAACACAGGCGCAACGACAGTCTTTGTCTTTTTCCCGCCGAGTGTGGTGCATTGTTCTCCTGCGCTTCTGTTCTATGACTATTGAGAAGCTAGCCACGCTAACAGTGGGACATTTAGCTTCAGCTAAAGCAGCAGGTAAAAATACACATTTAATGAGAATAAAGAAAGACAACTTTTTTTTGGAAATTTAGAGACTGCTAAAACAATCTTATCCAGTTTTGAGCTTGCTCATACAGGTTAGCCTGCTTTATTTAATTTTGTGTGAGCTGCAGTACACAACATTAAAAAGTTAATATAACATTAGGTTGGTGGCGTGAGGAACTCCAACCTAAGTTTAATATTTATTATTTTTTTAAGTGGGAAGGGGAGCATGTTTTTTTTCCCTTTAATACAACGTCTTCCAGGGTCTTTTTCATAGGAAAACCGTGTAACGTCTGTGTTAGGTTGGTCAAAAGAGCAATTAGTTGAATTATTCTGGAAAAGATGGGTTGTGTGTTTTTTTTCTTTTATTTACTTATGTAAATATATTTTTCAAGGGTTAAATAAATGCAACATTAAATTAACAATTGTCTCTCTGTCTTTTCTCGCCCAGTGTGGTGCATTGCTGTTCTCCTGCCCTTGCTGGCTGCGCTGACAGTGTGATGTAGCCTCAGTGTTTGTGTTTTAAATGCTTTTTCCACCAAGATGTCTGTTGAGAGAGAGATGATCTTACCCATCACACCAAGGGTAATAGCGCTTGGTAAGTAAATACTTTCAATCCTCTTGTAATATTTTTGTAAAAAATCTATGTAATTATTGTGGTATTTGTACCCACAACAACTTACTTAACAGGGGTTTGTCTGTTTTATATTGTATAAAAATAGAATACACACAGTTTGCTGCTGTTTCTCTTATTATTTATTATACACAATGACCAACAGGAAAAAACAGCCTAACATTTCAGCACAGGCCAAAATGCCAAAACATTAGGCAGTTTTTTCCTGTAATTGATCATAATTTTCATTACATAATAAATAATAAGAGAAATAGCAGCAAACTGTGTGGATTCTATTTTTGTACAGTGTGAGGCCTGCTATCCAGCATTCTTGTGGAAACCTTATTTGTAACGGTGAGCACATTGTCTTATTGGACTCTTGTCTGTTTTTAGGGAATAATTTCATGTCTGCAAGCCGCTGGATGATCAGTTTGGAGGGCAAGGTATTTTATGAGCCTGAGCAGATGCATGACTTTGCCAGCACCCTTGCTGTCTTCTTTGCGTCATACTACGTTTTCAACCTTGAGTATCAGGAGTCAGCGTCCATCACACAGGAGATGATACAGAGGTAAATACTTTACACCATTAAAGCTTACACCATTTAAGAATGAAATATATGTGATAGCTTGACTACAGTTGCAGAAACATATAGGTGATTGCTGTAATGTATGTTTTAATTTTGAAATTAAAGCAGCCTTTTTTCCGTTAAAAGGTTCTTTGTGAGGATCAATCCAGACATGGGAACAAAATGCCCTGCAAAACTTGGTACAAGCTGCAAGACAGGTCGTGTCGTAAAGAGGAAGGTTACAAGCATCAGCCCTCGGATCACCACCTTCCTCCAGCGGCTCTCTGAGTTTGAATGGAGGACTTCCAACTAGGTAAGAATACAGAGATGATAATATCTTTTACATAGCTGATAATTATATACATACTGTACACTCATCCATACAACAGTATGAATGATCTCAGACAGATGTGAACAAGTGAATAACCTGAGCAAACATGAATATTGATGATGTGTCTTTGACAGGTGGTGATAAAGACTACACTGAACCCGACCATCCTGGTAACGGAAATCTAAATCCCATGTCACATTCTATTTCCTGGGACCCACTGATAATTATTACATTTTGTAAATGATTTTTGTTTTACAATTGTAATAGTTTATTTAATGTTCATGCTGGTGGGTTTGACCTGTTTTTAGTGGAATGAAAAACTGTTTTCCTTAAAAAAATCAGACACAGAAAGGTGAAGGACTGTGTAGTTTTCATGTACGCTTCTATTTATTTTGGTTATTGACATTGTTTTTATTCAGTTGAAAAATGTTTTTCTTGTTAAAAAAAATATCAACAATAAATGTTGGTTTAATTCACTATTCTGAGACTACTTTATTGAATTATATTGTTTTTTGTAAATGTTCTTATATTGAATATGAATGTTAACATTATTTTTATTTGCTGTAAAACACAATTACAGTGTTATACCATAAACCACATTTGCAGTACAGTGATACTATAAAACTTAATCACGGTAAGTCTTTCTAACTGTAAACCACGTTTACAGTAAAGTTTTTATACTGTAATATATGTTTACAGTAAAGTGGTTGAACTGTAAAACATCACAACAGTAAAGATACTGTAGATCAGTAATTACAGTAACTTACTGGCAATAGTGTTGCCAGTAAGTTGCTGTAAAAATACAATAAAATGTCTAACAGTGAACACAACATAAGTTGTTGTTCAAGTTAAGAATAAAGGGGTAATGCAACATTAAACAAGGGCCACAATTACACAGTAGAAGGTAGTGGAGACTCAGAAAAGGGGGCAGAATCATTTCCATGATTACACTATGACATCGTTTGGGTATGTAGACACATAGTCCTAGTTTTATCCAGAACATCTTTGCATTATTAGAATGTGAGTTTTTATATTGTCTTCTGTTTTCTGTCTTCCAGCTGTTTATTGTAGCGCTTTCCTTCGCCTATTTCTCCAAAGCCCTGACAGGAACCTACATGAAGAGCTCCATCACTCAGATAGAGAGGCGCTTTGACCTCTCCAGCACACACATCGGTCTCATAGATGGCAGTTTTGAGATGGGTAACATCAACCAGTTCATTTAAAAATAAACGCTTTGATGTTTTTTTTTGTGATACAGTGGAGAAAAAGTCATTCTTTTTGCTTACTTGATTTCAATCTTTTTTGGGGTGTGTGTGTAGGCAACTTGTTGTTTCTAGCTGTGGTCAGCCATTTTGGGGCTAAGCTGCACCGACCCAGACTCATCGCTGCGGGCTGTTTCCTCATGGCTGTGGGGGCGTTTCTCACTGGCCTCACACATTTCTTCATGGGACGGTACAGGTCAAATTTAAATGAGAAACTTCTATAAGCAAAAACGATGACAGAAGAAATTGACATGGACTTTTTGTTTGTTTTTTGCAGGTATAAGTATGACACGGTGATTCAGGTCTTTCAGAATGACAACCTGAGCATTGCTGCCTGTGTGGATCCTCTGAAAACACTAGATCACGTGCCAGAAATTCAAATAGAGCCTTCGTTGGAGGACAATAAAGGTAAGAGTGTGGAATACATGCCAGGATTAAATATAATTAAAGATAGTAAAACATTCACTTTCACTATTTAGTGCAGTCAAATGCATTTCTGCTTTCTGCTGCAGCGGGTACAGTAAATACCTGTAAATAGGAGAGAATAGCATGGCAATGTCAGCTATTTATTGTTATTATTACTTATTTATTTATTGCTTAAAACTCATGGTTATTGTAGATTTTCTTTTACAAAAAAAACATGAAACTTTAACATGAAACCTTGTTAAACCTACTAACAACTCACCGGCCAATCAGCTCTCTCCTGGTGCATCTTTGTCACCAGGAATAAACAAAGACACAACAGCATGCACGTCCGCAACAATAAGCCCGGACGCAGACTCTAGAGCTAGCCAACGAGAGACGACTTTTAAAAAGAAAAGACTGAAAGGAGGCAGAATAATAAGAAAGCAGACATTTGTAATATTTATGGTAATGAATTCAGTTTGGCTCTGTGTGCCCATGTGTTTTTCAGTGTTTTTAGGAGCTCCTCTTGTTCCCATTAATTTTGGTCCCTGAGATGGGCTTTAGTTGCAATGTTGCTTCAGTCTCACTATTGTTAAACTATAATTAATTCTGCTTCTCACAAAACCATGTGATGCTCTCACAAAATGCAATCTATTGATCCTGTTCAGCTATTCAGATGAGACGTATTTGGAAAGAAATATAATGGAAGTCACGTACAATGTGGTGATATACAACAAGCCACTATTAAGATGGTACTGAATATCGGCAGATTTTATTCATGTCTTGTTTGACGTAGTCTCCGTAATGAAAAAGCAGATATAGCAGATATAGATGTAAAACTGTGTCTTTCTCATTTTCATGTAACTGGGCTTTTTCCTGTATAGAGGAATTTTTGGCCCCTCCACTCCCACTACTTGCATTGCTTTAATCAATTGGGCATATTGTGTTATATTTTCATAGTTCATTATTAACTCATTCACTGCCATTGACGTCTATAGCCGTCAATGGCAGTGAATGAGTCAATGGGTTTAACTCATTCACTGCCAATGGCTGGCAGTGAATGAGTTAACTATTATAAATATTTCATATTTTACTGAGTAAAGAATGTATTTTTTTGTGTACTAAATACTGAGAAAGAACCAGAAAAAACACTGGTGTGTCGTGAACAGGCTGAGGCTGTTAAGTCTGTAAAGCTCATTCAGAGCCAGGAAAATACTGGTGAACCTGATCAAGAGGATCCATGCAATATTTGGTGTGTTTTTTTATTGTAGTACGCATGCTCCATGTATAACTTTGATGCTGTGCGAGCCACTGTGTGTGAACTCTTTGTAACAAAATCAATATCACAGATTTCTAGTTTGTGTCATTATGCAGCCTGTGTGAGAGATTCTGGTTCCAGCATGTGGATCTACGTATTCCTGGGGAATGCTCTGCGGGGGATTGGAGAAACTCCAGTCACACCTCTTGGCATCTCCTACATCGATGACTTTGCTAAGGCGGAAAACTCCCCTTTTTATATTGGTAATATGGGGTTCAAAGGGATTTTAAAGTCTTCCACCTGACTTAAAATTTGTTAATTAATTAATAAATTCCTTTAAATGCCCTATAAGCCATGTGAGAATACACACATTCATCATTCCTGTATGTACAGCATTTTTATGCTGGTTAATGTGTGATTTTTATCAGGGTAAACCTACAATTAATCTCGTATTCAGTAAATTTAACTGAGGGTCAAGGAAATATCTCATTTTACACCCTATCCTTTAGATCAGGGGTCTCAAACCTGCCGCTCAGGGACCACTTGCGGCCCACCTCACCCCTACTTATGGCCCTTATATCAACGTGAAGACATATAATGCAGTTTGGCCCTTGATGTTGTTTTATTAGGGAGGATGTGTTTGTTGTTAAGTGCAATGTTAAAATAAGTTCTTTAAAAAGCAAAAAATGATCTAATATGAAGGCAATATGAGCAGAGACTACAAACATGTGGAGGGATTGGCTGTGTTAGTCTAGTGAAAGAGTCAAAAACTGATGCGTACACTTATGTCTGCACTTTTTTATTTATTTTTTTAATACGAACAAAATTATTCTGGCCACGTGTTTATTTGGTAGGTCAATGAAAGGCTTCAGTTAGTTAAGAGTGAGGTAAAAAAGAAATTGCGTTGATGTTTGCAATTTTGTCTTGTGATACAATATTGGAAATTTTAAAAAACAAACAAAAGAAAACATTTTTGGAAATATTTGTGGGTGCTTTCTTGTTTTCGCTTGGTTTTTTTTGTACTACTCGACCACTAAAGTGGCCCTCCAACGAGATGACAGTGCCAGTAGTGGCCCACAGCTCATTTAAGTTTGAGACCCTTCTTTAGATTGTTTAATATCACATCGTAGACTTCTGATCTATTTTGTCATTGGCAGCTTGTCTCCAGACCATTACTCTCCTGGGTCCCATGTTTGGCTTCCTTTTGGGTTCCTATTGTGCCAGACTATATGTTGACATTGGATATGTTGATATGGGTAAGGTTTTTCTTTGTGTGTCTGGGTTTTGTTTTTTGTTTTTTACATGATACACGACTCATTATGGTTAGAGCTCATCTTAAAAGTATCCGATAGATGGCAAAAGCTGACAAAATTCAAAGCAGTGATTTTACCTGAAAGAATATAAAAACCTGTCTGCGTTAGAAACAAAAAGAAAATGTACACATTTAGATCTTTTTAGGCAACGACACATTTCTCTGCAATTTTGCCTATACACTACCACATTGGATTTTAAATCAAATATTTTAAATAAATTAAATCAAATATTTCAAATTGACTGTAAAATTAATGCAAACATTTTTTTTTAATTAAAGTTAAAAGTTAAAGTCTGCACTTCAATCACATCATGATTATTTGGGTTGACATTGAATGGGATGGTCTGGAGGCTAAAATGACAAAACTGTCTTTGTCTAACAAATCAAGTTTATGTACCGTGTAAGGCCAAGAAGCTGGATGGGGGTAACAAGAGTTAAAGAACAAACTTTCACAAGTTAAAAACATTTTAGCCAGTCTACACTTTTGTCAACAGAGATATTTTGATTGAGACTTGTTTATGCGAAGCCTTTATTTGAAGACTTCCTGAAGAAAACTTGAAAATTCTTCTCTTTTACATAGAAAGTGTGACCATCACTCCTAAAGATTCCCGCTGGGTGGGTGCTTGGTGGATGGGTTTTCTTGTGTCCTCTGGCCTTCTGCTTATCTCCAGCATTCCCTTCTGGTTTCTGCCCCGTTCGATGCCCAAGCAGGAGAGTGAAGAAAACCATGAAACTCCAGTCTGCGAGATCCTTAACAAGACAGAGGATGCGCAAAGCAACAACCAAAACTTCAAGCTGACTGAAATTGCCAAAGGTAGAGTCGTCGTCTGTTTGCATGTGCAGGTTGATGGATCTTACGTGATTTTTGTGGATGTTCCTGCCCAGGGTTCCTTCCATCATTGAGGCGTCTGTTAGGAACTCCTGCTTACTTCCTGCTTCTTTGCGGGAACATCCTGAAGTTCAATGCATTCATCGGTCTACTCACCTTTAAAGCCAAATACATGGAGCAACAGTTTGGACAGTCTGCATCCAGGGCAAACTTCCTCATAGGTAAAAATACTGAAATCAATAAATTATGTGTTCATATTGAACTTTTGATAGAAAAGTGGAACATAGGCGCAGTAATTTATTGACACGTGTTCAAACATACATGAAAATAGTGTTTTTACAACTCTATCAAGCTTGAAGGTCAGCATTTGCAATGACCACCAACACAACACAGCCTGAACACTCCCAGAGAAACTTTCTTTTAATTTGCTACCCTTCAGGAATAGTTCTCCAGGCTTCTTTAAAAACATTCAAAGCTCTCCTTTGGCTGCCTTTTGTTCTGTTCTCTGTCAAAATTATCCCACACTGTTTCAGAGCTTGATAAATCAACTCAGAACAGGTTCGGAGAGGACAGCCTGTGAAGGAAAACTGTACTCGTAGGTGTATAGATACCCAGCGCCAACCCTGCACACTTCTGCCTTTTCTCATTTCCCTTCCTTCAGGATGGCTTCTTCACAGCCAACATTCCTCTGAGACATGCATCTCTCATGTCCTGTGTCAGATCTTTTTTTTTTTATTCGATTTTTTCCTATTTCTTCAGAGCATGACTTTTAGATACTGTTAATTTGCTGGCAACAGTGTTACACCCTTCTGCAGCCCCTAATCTCCTCAGTGTGTTCAGCTGGTGCTAATTGGCCACACCTACTCAGGTGTGGATAAAAGCATACCTGAAGCAGGCTTTCAGAGAGAGGCTCACTAGTTTTTGCCTTGGTGGTTCCAGCCATTTTAGCCAACCTGCTATGCATTTTAAGATAAAACCTCTTCTCACTGAAATTCTGGTATTCTTCTCCTTATTTATGTTGCGGCTTTTGAGCCGGGTTGTAATACGTTCACCTTCTGTGAATAAGCAGTGTGTACTTTTAGATAAGGTTTAAATGATCAAAATGCACTCAAATATTTAACATCTAACAAACAAATCATTAATAATCATTAAGGAAAATGTGCTTGGTATAAAGTATGTATATGTGATATGATGTATGAAGTATACAAGCAATATTCCCCTGTGTTTCCTTCAGGTGTCCTGAACCTGCCAGCAGTGGCAATAGGGATCTTCCTCGGAGGGCTGCTGATGAAGAGGTATAAGCTGAGTGTGGTATCAGGAGCTCAGCTTTCCTTTGCAACATCCTTTATGTCCTATCTCCTCATGCTGCTGCAGTTTGGCACCAAGTGTGATAACATACCCATAGCGGGGCTCACTGTATCGTACAACGGGTCAGTGTTGAGACAAATATCACTGATTTAGCAACTTTCTTCCTGTGTCCACTGTAGATCAAAATATCCATTGCTTCACTCCCTTGCAGGACAAAAGGTGTATTGTACAGCAGAGAAATGCTCTTCTCTGAGTGTAACAGGGACTGCTTTTGTTCAGCAGAGGAGTGGGACCCCGTTTGCTCAGATAGCGGCATCACTTACATCTCCCCATGCATGGCTGGCTGCCTCAGCTCCAGCGGACACGGCAAAAACACCGTAAGGACAATTACAAGAGAGCACAGAGGTATAATGTAAAGTGTAAACATGTGTATCAGCCACTTGTTGGAAGATATTTGGGTCAAGAATGTCTTGATTGCGGTGTATTGAGGTTACATTACATTTTAAATACTGCTACTTTGTAACATGAACTCTTGATATTTATATATGTCTCATCCTTAAATGCATTTGAACAGCACTCCCATGGTAAATGGATTGCATTTACATTTTCTGCTCTTACTGACCACTCAGAGAGCTTCACAGACCACATGTTCACGGCACTTTGTATCCCTTTCATTTACATTTATACTTTTACTCACACACAGTGATGACACACATCAAAGGCAGTTCTTAGGGTTCAGTATCTTTCCCAATTACACTTCAACACTTTGACACATGGGTTGAGCTGAGGTTGAACCACTGTAACCTGATAAAACATGTTCATAAGCAGTACTGTGGGCCATTTCAAAGGAACACCCTTTATTAGCGACACTGAAAAAAATTAAGAAAATTTAAGCTATCAAAATGCTTTGATAGCTTAAATTCTGAAATAAAATATTTTTTTACAATGCTTTAAAATGTACTGTGATGGTTAATTCACCAGTATGTGAAAGCTCTTCAATCAATAAAAAAAATATTTTTTTTTTAATGCTAGAATGTCTGAAACCAGCACCACTGACTGAAACTGACTGAAACTAGTACACTGGGAACAATAGGCTGTGAGGTCAGTTCTTTGATTGTTAATATGCAAATTCTCATGACCATTGATCAACAACCCCTCATCAAAACCCACTGATCAAAGGCAATGAGTACCATTCACAGAGAGTTGGGGAATGGCTGCAATCACAGCATTGTAAGATGGTAAATGGCCTGTATTTGTATAGCGCTTTACTTAGTCCCTATGGACCCCAAAGCGCTTTACACTACATTTAGTCATCCACCCATTCACACACACTGGTTATGGCAAGCTATGTTGTAGCCACAGCTGCCCTGGGGCGCACTGACAGAGGCGAGGCTGCCAGACACTGGCGCCACCATTCGGCAACGGGTGAAATGTCTTGCCCAAGGACACAACGACCGAGACGGTTGGAGCCAGGGCTTGAACCGGCAATATAATATTTACAGATTTCTAAAATACTTGTGTTTTCTTATTTTTTGTGACAGGTGGTCTAATGAATACCATCCATGTAACCATGATAAGCAGTCAGAATAATAAAAATCCTCCACTTTTCTCACTTTTTATCATTTTAAAAACTATTTTTAAAAGTCTTTTAAAACTATTTTAAAAACTGAAAACTCACTCTCTTTTAAAAGCTCACTCATTACCATCTAATTATTTTACACTTGTCAATTAACATTAAAAAAGGGTCAACTTTTAATTAACCCCAAAATGTATCAATTTGATCAGACACATACAGTATATAGTGTTATTTTGTTGCATGTATAATAAATGAATAGAAAGCACATATGTCAGTGTTTGTGATATAGCTTGAGCGTTGCAGTACATTTCAATATTCAGTTTTGTTTTCACAAAATTTCAAGTATTACTCCGAGAAGTTAGCAGAGGTTTCGCAGCATTCTCTGAAACATGATCACATATAGTACTTGTATATAATACTTATAGATTAGATTATTTGTGTTGCAAAGATATAATCCAGTACAAAATCATCACTATTGTTGTTCTTCAATGTTTCTACTAGTTGCTGTTGAGGAAGATGATGTTAGCCAGGAGGCATGATGTTACACTGTTGCTACTAAAGCATTTTTCAGCGTGTACTCTCAGTGTATTTTCCTATTGTTGTAAGTGTTATTGATTAGCTGTTATGTGCTTTTCTTCTTATGCTCTTGTAAATATCCCCTACCTTTTCTTCGCCTATAAAATCCTCTGGGTGAAGTGTCAGATGTTACGTGGAGAGCAGTTTTGTCCCTTGTCTCTTCAGGAAACTCAAATCTCAGTTGCTTTAAACTTTAAAAAGTGTAATTTTACGGACTTTTAACGTGTTTGATTAACAATGCTTACTTTTCCTGGGTAGAAAATGCAAAATGAAATAATTTTACAATCCAGTTCCAAAATGCCTGGATGTAAAAGACATAAAAATATATATAAATGTAAATATTCTCTCTTTCCCAGGTCTTTCACAACTGCACCTGTGTGTCCACCTCCTTTCCAGCAGGCAGCAGTACATCAGTGAGACTGGGCCAGTGCCCTCATGCCAAGGACTGCAGCCGAAGCTTCACTTCCTATATGGCCATATCTGTTCTCAGCTCCTTTATCAATGCTCTGGGAGCCACACCTGGCTACATGGTCATTATACGGTCTGTAAAAACTTAGTGTTGCTATCACGTCTATGAGCAGCCTAAAGTAGTGGTAGACAGTGAAATGGAAGGACTCAAAATAGTTATAACGTAACGCGGCTAAGTGAGGTGGAGAGAGTATAGATAGACTGGCAGGAACTTGGAAGCGTAAAGTAATGGGGCCAAATAGAGACTGAGCAGGCATGCGGAGGGCTGGTGAGGTTAAAAACCTGGGAGGCACAAAGACAGGAAGGTTTAAACCTTTGACACATTGTCTTCTGCCACAAAAGATGATAGAACGATCATGCAAAGACTGGATAAAATACCTGGTTAGATAAACTACTCAGGATGATTGATCATTTGACATGGAGGCACATCAATCCACTGGCTGCTAAGGAGCAGGAGGGAGGCACTAAGAGAAAAACACACAGAGCAAGAAGAAACAAAATGGAAAGGCGGACAGAGAGAAAGGCAGAGACAAGATAATTCCAGTGAGAGGAGAAAACTTTGCTGTTTTGATGCAATCAAGTATTGGCTGCTGTGACCCTGACTCAAGGGAAGCATAAACAAAGTTACTTTTTGACAAGTTTGGTGGTGTGGTGGTGACACATGCAATGAAAGAACGTACGTAAGTATCACCTGAAAAGGGTTTAAAGGAATAGTTTCACCTTTTAAAGAACTAATGTCCAGCATTAAATAACAGTATTAAGCAAAAACTGCAAGATAGTTCCCCAATAATTCCACTAAAATTTAGCCTAGCCAAAGTCTGTTCCTGCATCCTGTGTATCACTTCACGTCTATCCATTGCTGCTATTGAGACCTGTCAGCCTACCGTCACCGGTTTATTTTTTATAATGTACTCCTTATTTTCTTGATTTGTTTTGTTTTGTACTTGCAGATGCATCACACCCGAGCTCAAATCCCTTGCTCTGGGTATTCAGACCTTGGTAACTAGGACTCTTGGTAAGCTTCAGTACTTTCACTTTGACGTGAAGCATAAATATATGTCACTCTGCTTGAATCCCAAAAGGTTTATTTTCTCTGGATAAAAGTTTTGTCCCCATTGCCAATGCTGTCTGTAGGTGGAATTCCTGCACCGGTGTATTTCGGCGCTTTGATTGATTCAACTTGCCTTAAATGGTCTATGAAGAGTTGTGGCGGTAGGGGGGCATGCCGTATTTACAACTCTGATATGTACAGGTACCACACGGAGAAATTCCAGTTTACACTATTTAAACAAATTTGCCAAAAATTATTGACTAGCATTATAATTGTTGTAAAGACCTTTGCTGATTTGCCTCAATCCAATTCTGTTCTCTACTTTTAGGATCATTTTCCTGGGTTTGATTACTTGTATCAGTGGCTCCTCTTATTTTTTCCTCATTGCTGTCATCATCCTTCTCAGACGCCAGTTCCGAAAGCCAGAGAAGGACACAGACAAGCAGGAGCAAAAAGCATCAAAGGATTTTGAACTAAAGACGCCATTAAACCTCACTGAGGAGATTAGAGCCAGTCCTGAAACTCCCAACTTACCCAGTGCTACAAAAATTTGGGTAAAGATTGCTACAGATTTGGAGGAAGGAGGAGAGGTCCACACAGTAGAACTGCCCCCTCATAATGATGGAGTAATCTCTACAAGTAATGCACAGGAGGCTAAATACATGACAGATACCTGCGCTGAAGTTATTCCTCTGTCTTCTGATGGCACAAACACAGAGATAGTCCGTAAAGAATCCATCGGACACAAAGTAATAGAGAAGCAGGACGATCACATTGATGACTAGAGAAAATTGGAGAAAGAGAGGCAGCAACTAAACTGATGGACCACATAAAGACTGTGTTTAGCAGAGTGGTCTCCAACACAAAATCAAACTGGAATAGATGGAACAAGTCCCAAAGTTTGGTCAAAATATAATTTTCCTGTTAAGAGGGACTACTTTCAGGACAATGTCACGGTTAATGCTAATAGTATTTTCCATCCTTTTTTTTTTTTTTTTTTTGCAGGATGCAGCTATTATAATCAGTGTTGGGTGTGAAATGTAACAAAGTAACAAATCCTTAGATAAAAATTTGGGGGGGGGGTGTTGTTTTTCAGTTCACAATCTCAATTAGGTACTTTTTAAATATTTAAAAGTACCTAATTAAATATTTCCTGTTTTGTTTCACAATATTTTTGGCTCCTTATAACTCATTAGCATCCAGCTACATACTGGAATGTAACCAGTTGTAGAGCTCAGCCAGCATGATTGTGCATATGACAACATTTACATTGCAGAAGAATTTGAATTACTGTGTACCACAGTTATATTTATTGTCTGTCAGCTGCTAAGGAGCTGTGCTTCATGTTTTGAAGTAATCTGCAGTCAAAGTAAGTGGTAAGGCCAGTTGAGAAAGAGACTGATGACTGTATGTGGCATGAATGATGGACCACATTATAACACTCATTAACACACACTTTCCTGGTTGTTGTTCGAACACTCTCGCGGTTGCATCTTCTCAGCTCCCAGCCGCCCATACACCAACAACAACACCATTCAGGAGCCAGTTCACTCTCATATGCCAGGGAGGCTTGATGACCCAATGCAAGTCAGGTGTGTCCGCCTCCCCGCAGTCGTGCTCCACCACACTCTGCTTCTCCAAAACTTCAGCTAAAGCTTGCTCTACGAGGGAAATTAACAAGCTTGATGCTGGTTCTGTGGAAATGAAGATGATGCTGTCAACATGCTAATCAATGAAGTAAAGTCAGTACAGTCAAAAGTATGAGTACAGTAGACTACAAGCCCTCTGGACGTATAACCAGCATGCTGTATGCAAAAGGGGTTTTATTTTTATTTTATTTTTTTTAGGTAATGCTTTAATGTAACTGATTACTTTTTATATCCAGTAATCTTTTAAATTTACATGCTATTTTTAAAAGTAATGTTACCCAACACTGGTTATATCACGCTTAATCCTGTGAAGAAAGAGCGCTACCAGTGGTCCCATTTCCACATTTGTAGAAACAGTCTCTGGAACAAAAATGAAGTTGTGCTGATGTATGTATATGATCACATGACCGCTTTGCAAGGTCCCAGAGTGAAAAATTTTATAGATTACTTCAACTTCTTGAAAAAAAAGTTTTTTTGTGTAAATAAATGGATGTTTGAATGACTAGAATTATTTTTGCATTCATTAAGCAGATCTCATGTATACACAGTACAGACTTTGAATGGAATGCATTTGTCTATAAATGCAGTCATAGAGATGCAATAAAATTGTGAAACGTCTGGGCATGGCAGCAACACATTCAGAAAGTTTGCCTTCAAAGTAAAAGCCCTGAGGCACAACGTTTACTTTGAAGGCAGTCCATCTCCATTTCTGGTTTGTGACACAATCTTTCAAGGTTTTTTTTTTTTACAGCTGGGCTGGTAAGTAGCAAGTATTTGCCTGAAAAATGGGAAAAACCTCAGGGAACCACAGTTCCCTTTCCCTTTTTTATAGATAATATAAAGTCATCTTCTATGTACAATCCCAGTTCCAAAAGGTTAGGACATTTTAAAATGGAAATCAAAACAAAATGCAATGATTTGCAAATTCCATAAACCACAAAAATGCTAGGTCATTTTGAATTTGGTGGCAACAACACGTCTCCAAAAGGGTTAGTTTACCTGACAACAGCTCAGTAACATGATTCTGTATTGTAATAAAAGCAGGTAAGAGAGGCAAAGCTTCTCAAAAGTAAAAAAGGTCAGAGGTTTATCACTATGCAGTAACCAAAAAACAAAAAAAGAGTATCTCCAGATTGTGCAGCAATTTCAGAATAATTTTTCTCAACATGAAATTGTGAGGACTTTAGGACAAGCCTGAAAAAACATATCAGGTGCCTGTGATCTTCAAGTGGCACTGCATTAAAAACAGGCATGATCACTGACGTGCCATCCAGAAATGCAGCCCTGTCATGCAAAAAAGAAGCCATAAGTGAACATGATCCAGAAACACTGCTGTTGTCTGTGGACCAAGGCTCATATAAAATGGACCGAGGCAAAATGGAAAACTGTTCTGTGCTGAGACAGACCGACCCTTGAAATACTTTTTGGAAAACATGGAGCCCAAATACTTCAGACTGAAAAGCAGACTTGTCATTCAGGAGGAATATGTAGAAATGTGTCATGAATGTTGAAAACGTTTTAGAGGAATATATTTTTAACCCTAAGGCCAATTCGAAATTGTATACTGCATTTGTTTCAGTAGCATGGCTTCATAGTAGAAGAGTCTGGATGCTAAACTGGAATGCCTGCAGTCAAGATCTTTTATCAACTGAAAACATGATGAGATGAAAAACATTCCAAACAAGATCAGGAATATTGATACGTTTTAGGGGATGGGGGGTATTTTTAGACTGTACAGTGAGGCTCAAACATCAAGGTGAAGTAGAAAAGACTAGATCACAAATGTAGCTGCTAAATGTGTCTTTGTTTTCACCTGCTGTTTTGACCAGTGTAAAAATCTGTGTGCTTGATTTTGCATCAGGTGGGAAAAGGTTGAAAAGAAAAAACACTCCAGAGAGGTGTGAGAGAGAGTTGCTGTGTTAAGAGTTGTGTGAAATGTACAACCAGCCTATGCTGTTAAGCTCCGGGCAGCAGGAGAAAATAAAAGTATTTTTAGGTGCAGATCCTCAGTAGGTTTTGTCCCTAAGCTTGAATCTTTCATGTCACATTTGGTCTTTTGAACAACAATTCCTAATCAGATTTAAGTTTAGGCAAAATTGAGGACTTGTTTTGCGCACAGAAGTATGTCTTAAAGTATGTTTCTTCTCATTAGCAGAGATATTTTTACAAATACCACTGAAATATGAGGGTTTCTCTGCACTTATGCACGCTGTCCAAGAAGAAAGAAAACACCAGAATCGTAACTTTATGCATAAGACTGCTTGATGTACAAGAGATATTTAGTAGGAAGGTAAAAATGCATTCACAAAGCAACAAAACAAAACACCTTCCTGACTAAGATGTCATTAATGCAATTAATTCAAAAAACATGCTATTTGGTTTCCATGTAGAGGTAGATGTTGGTGACGTCAAGTGTTTATTTTTATCTGTGGATGCATCACGGGCCAGAGAGTTGACACACACAGGTTTCGTGTGTGAGTGCTCCTCCCTCGAATAAACAAAAGTGATGAAATCATGTGACCAAAGAGTTTTTCCACACCAATCAGGTAATGCATCGTGCCAAACTGCCCATGTGACAGTAGTTAACTACAAACATGGAAACATTTCCAGGCGTCGATGCTCTCAGTGCAAACAAGTCATAGCACTGCGCTGCTGGCACTCCTTGCTTACGTCCGAATGATTCTCCAGTGAGGTTTCATCCCACTTAGATTCAGTGCTACAAGAATACTAATGAACCATGCTGACCATATTTATTGATGCTTACAAGCAAAAATCTCTGCACTAAAAGTGAAAGGGAGAAAAACTGGATTAAACAGGATTTGATGAAGCTTGTGAAGGTTCACTTGGTTTTGTGTGAGCTTTGTTTTTGTGCTAAATCAAACTGTAAGGTTGGACTTCTCGCATGTACAAAATCAATCCAAGGCACCACATGATGACATGACTTGACTCAATGTTTTCCAGGACTTCCATTAAAAAAAAGAAAATTTCTTTTCTCTCTTCTTCCTCAAAAAGTTGTAAATTACCAAAAGTCCTGAGGCACAAAATCTCTGGTATATAGCTAAATCAAGTAATTGTTTTCGGACTCTCGCGTGATTATGCATTAATGTAAATAAATCAGTCACAACTTTGAAACTTTGAGCTGATATTGTGCAAAGAAATAATAAAAACCCATGTAGCTGCAGAGGAATCAGAAAAAATATCCTGTCACTGTCTCTGCAGTTACCTTTTTTTTTTTTTTTTGAAGCTTACAGGAAACTGGCGGAGGTGTTCATCAGACCGCAGTGGGTTTGGGGGTGTTATACGTCCATTAAGAGTGCACTATATGTCTGTTAGCTCAATCTGCGGTGAAAACCACTAGCACTTACCAGCAGCCTGCTGCCTGTGCTGGCATCTCCCCAGTGAGATAGTAGGATGCTCTCTTTGGCTCACCAGTAACAATAACTATGACATTAAGAGTCATGCACTGTTGTTGTGAAACTGATGGTCTTTTTTTTTCTTGCAGTGTTTTATGAGTACATTTTTATGAGATATCTTTCTGTGAAAACCACAGCTCATCAGAATTGTCTATTTGTATTTGCTGCTTATTTTCAGTAGATTTATATAAATGTGTGTTATATTAAAACATACTATATATACAGATTTATAATACATATTACATTACACATTACTTAATAACATGATTATCAGTTCAAAGGGAGGCTGATATTCCCTGATTGTAGATGGGAATTTTTTCACACTATCTGTCTAAGTGCACCTTATCGTTCAGTAGCTTTTAGAACCACCTTTAGCAGCAATAACTTGAAGTAATCATTATCTGTGTGACTTTATCAGTCTCTCACATTCCTGTGGAGGAATTTTGTCTCACTCTTCTGTACAGTGTTGCTTGCGTTCATTGATTTTTGCAGGCATTGATTTATGCACAGCTCTCTCAGCATTTCAGCCAGGTTGAGGTCTGGACTTTGACTGGACCATTGTAACACGTTCATTGACTCTGTGAGTCACTGCAAGGTGCCCAGGTAACGTGGCTGTAAAACAAGCCCAAATCATCACCCCTCCATCGCCATGCTTGACAACCGGTATGAGGTGTTTGTGCTGATATGCTGTGAACACAGTGCTGTGTAGTACGGCCAAACAGCTCCACTTTGGTCTCATTTGCCCAAAGGACATTGTTCTAAAAGTCTTGTGGTTGTTAAGGACACGTTTTCTGTTTAGATGTGGTGATTAAGCGCACAAGTCAGAGAGCAATCTCTCTTGTTCGGTTTTTATCTCAGTAAATAAAACCTCGATCAATCACCTCTTGGATTCCAAGCGATGCATATTGTTTACTTAAAAGAAAACAACTTAATATTTGCTTATACAGTCTTTAGGAAACTAAATAAGAAGATGCAACTACTAGTCTAGTTTTCAACTTGTCACACTGTTGGGTTGTGCGGTTCTAAAGTGTCTCAAATTTTACCATCAATTCATTAATTAATACTGTGTTGCTTGTGACACGTCCCATCAAAATAATGAGGCACCATTTATTATTGATGATAATTCATCTTCACATGTTTTATTCATCGTCGTTGAAGCCCAGAGGAAGGCGCTAAGGCCAGAGTTTGGTGACCTACAGTAAAAGTTCACTACATGTCTCAAGGTAAATAGGAAGACAGCCTGACAGTGTTCTTCTCCCTGGTGTGGGTTTGTGGCGGGTCAGTCCCATCACGGCAGCTGATGACAATAGTGACGACTGTGATGATGAGGATGGTGACGTATGCAGACGTGCGTGTGTTTGTGTCTGTGTACTGTGATTATCTTTCGTTCTTTTTTTTTATTCTGCTCATGTGAATATTAAAGAGTGTACATTACGGTAGAACCGAGTGTTATATGACATGTATAAGACCCGCTTTATTCCCTACCCCACCCTTTTGTAGATGAAAATGCAAGGCTATATTTGGAGAGAGCTGATGTCACAAGTGGTTTGAGCAGAGAGCCTATAACTGTTGCAGTCGGCTTGTGTGACAGTCTGACAAACCTTGGAGAGCTCCAGTAGCAGACTGGGATCTAGCCAAGACTACAGAAAGTGAGTATTTTGTCTTTCCTATGGCTTGGATGTCTTTTTCCCCCACAGGTTTTATTTATAGTTGTTAATGAGGTGCTAGAAGAAACTGACATTTATCTCAGTTTTTATATAGTAACATTTTTCTTTAAAAAATTAAAAAGGGAATATTTTAGTAAGTCTATTTCTTGCATATTTTTTAAGTAAGTAAAAGAGAGGTTAGAAGATTAAGTAAAAGATTGAAATTCACATAGAGCACAGGGAAATGTGTAGATGAAAGCTACATTAAGTTAGATGATTCTGTGGAAATATAACTAAGACTGAAATGTACAAAAACGGAAAAAAAACAAACTATTTATTTAAAAAAAAAATTATGTGTTGTTCTGTAAACAGATGTAACAGTGAGATTGCTGCTACTATTTTCATACGACTAACACAATAAAAGACTTTGTCATCATTTGAACACATATGCAGCTGATTAATTAGTAATGAAATGTTATAAAATGATGTCATTATAATCTAACATTTAAGCTACTCAGCAAATTTGGATATATATTACAAAATAATATATTCCTAATTACTTTTACTTCAAAATCAAATCCCGAAAATATTGCACCCTATACTAAAATTGCACATGGTCAGGACATGTTTATATATTTAAAATATATCCAATGTGAATAAAATGATGCGTGCATGTTCAACATTTAAAGCTGGTGCCATTAAATTACCTTTAAGAAACCAGTACTGGCAAATGTACTGTCCTAGTTGAAGTAAAATTCTAAATGAATCCATCCCATATTGTTTTTGCAAAGTCAGCTCAAGTGTTCCTTCAGATTTGCATTTAAAAGCAACTATATTCTAATTATTGTGCTGCACGTTGCTGAAGTTGAAATAATGTCAGCATTTCCAGGAACAACAAGCTTTGTTTTTCAGACTGCTCCTGCTTGAAAATGTCTGCTTGCTCCATTTTATGGTGGAAAAATCCCAGTATCAGATGAGTCGATACCATGGATTTAATTGCTTTTAAAACTATTTCAAAGATTTTTTTTAAAAATGCATTTTTGGCAATCTAACTATAACTTTATTGCATTTTTTTCAAATATAATTTAACATAGCTTAACACTTATGTTAGACCCTGACAGCTATTTTGATGATGTACCTAATTTGTTGGGAATCAGACAAAACTATCACATGTCTCACTGGTTTTCCCTGAAGCACAATAAACAAATGTAACTCCTGTTGTGTTTGCAGGTAATCACGCTTACAGCATGTATCACCTCAGGGTGCCTGTGCTTCTTCTCATGCTGCTTGTGCTGCTGCACTGCATCACCGCTGCCCCAAGCTATAGGTAAGCCAACACATTCAAAGCAGAGAGCCGAGGTGAAGGAGAACTTTGGCTTTCATTTGGCTCAAATGTTGATAATCAAAGATGGAAACCAACTGTGCTCATTTGTGGGGAAAGTGTTTCACTGTGCAGGGAGAAGTGGGGCTGGAGCTAAGTGGCCACTTTCTCTCCTTGTTCTCGGGAGTTGTGGATATCTTCAAGAGCCTATCATCAATGTCAAATGGTTTAGCCCTTTGTCCTCTGTGATTCAGGTACTTCAGTCCCAGCTCATCCAGCGAGCAAGAAAGCGATCTCCCAGATAGCGAAGCCTGGTTGCTTCCCGGGCTAATCTCCAACCCATTTCTCAGCCTCGTGGGTACACGGCCACGAAGGGGGCTCACAGCTATGAACAGGTAGCAGCATTATTGCTTGATTTCATTTTAAAAAAGTTGAAATCTACGAGTATTTTTGTGGTGTTTCTTAATATCTGTGCTTTTCTTAGTCACCATATAGAGAAGAGAAAGTGCAACACAGCCACCTGTGTCACCCAGAGGCTAGCAGACTTCCTGGTCCGTTCCAGTAACACTATTGGTACTGTGTACGCACCAACCAATGTGGGATCTGCCACCTACGGCAAAAGAGGCCTACTGGAGCCTTCAGGCTACGTGAATCTCTAGTGCCAACTGAGGAAACTCCACAGCATTTGCAGCAATCCTCACAGCTCTGATGATATAACCAATCATGTAACAATGATTGTGAGAATGACATATATATATAATGATGGCAATGATGGCAATGATCACAGACTTTTCTTGATTACTTTCTTAACTTAAGAAACAGTGCCTTTGATTTAAAACATCACTGTATATTTTTTTCTGCCTTTTTGTGTGTTGTGGCTTCATATGTTGTTGCACAATGGCATGATGGGAATAATAATAATAAAAAACAACCAAATGTTAAAGTAATTCATGGGAAATAAAATAAAGGAAAAACATGTAAAGCAATATAAAATAAATGTTATTTGTTGTTTTGATAATAAAATTGTAAAAAAAATATATATATATTTATATTTTTTAAAACCTTTATGCATTTTAAGCCACATTATTGTATTAGAGCTGCACGCAGGAGCTGTGAGCTGTTAGCATCCATCTGATGAGTACAGAAAACGTTTTCTTTCAGGAGATGTCCATTAATCAAATAAAAGTATTTCACTTTGATTATGAGCAAACTCTGAAAGTTGCATTGCCACTGGAATAAACTTAAAAATGAAGTAGCCATTCTATTTCACGCAGCTCATTAATTCACCCAGCTCCATAACACCAAGAAATAAACAACTCACGTTTGCCATAACGTCAAGCTTTCATGAGGAACACAGCAGCCAAAGAAACTCAGAGGAAATGCTGATAATTCAGCCCCAAATTCAATCTCATCTTTCACTCTCATCACAAGCAAACGATGGTTCAGCATTTTGAGAATAACACTTGTTCACTTTCTTGCTAGACAAGATAAACACCACTTTCATTTCTGTAAAACAAAAAAGTCGTATATGTTGCTGACGCAAGCAAATGCTCAAGACACACAAAACAGGGGAAGCGGTAGGAACTTCTGAGGGACTTTTAACACTAAATAATTAGTCTGACTTCCTGGTATTATGAAATGCAGAAGCTTATGAGGTACCATTTTATTCAAATCATTTTTAGTGCCTGTTATTTGAGTCCATATCAAACCAACTTTGCACATCAATGCCATGAAGACGATGCACCCCAAAGCATCCAAAAAGTACCTTAAGTGGCGTGCTATGAACTCATCGGCCACCGTATTATCTACACCTTCTTAGTCCTTCGTTAAAGCCACTTTTTTTTTCAGGACACTCTTAATTCTTCATGGAAGAGATTCAATGAGTTTCTGGAAACATTCCTTAGAGTTTCAGGCCCATATCGACATGACAGCGTCACACAGTTCCTGTAGATTTGTTAGTTGCACGTCCATGATGTGACTACACCTTTTCACTATACTGTTTAAGTACAGGGAACTCATTGTCAAGTTTGAGATGATTTGTGACATGATGCTGAAAACAGCAATCAGAAGATGGGTACACTGTGGTCATACAGGGACGGACATGACCAGCAACAATAGTCAGACTGTGGTGTATAAATGTTCAGTTGGTACTAAGTGTCCCAAAGTTTGCTACACCATTACAACAACACCAGCCACACTGATACGGGGAAGGATGGATCCATAGTTTGATGTTGCTTACAGCTAATGTCACAGCAAATAATTGAGACTCATTAGACCAGGCAAGTTTATTCCAGTTTTCCAATTTTTGTGATCCTGTGGGAATTCCAGTCTCAGCTGTGACAGAAATAGTACCCGATGTGGTTTCCTGCTGCTGTAGCCCATCTACTTTGTGACTTGATGTGCTGTGCATACATAGATATTCTACTGCATACCTTGGTTATAACAAGTGGTTATTTGAGTTACTGTTCCCTTCCTATCAGCTCGAGGCAGTTTGGCCATTATCTTCATTTTTACCCAGAGAACTGGATGTTTTAGATTTTTCAGACCATTCTCTACAAAAATCCTAGAGATGGTTGTTTGGGACCATCCCAAAGATCAGCAGTTTCTGAAATACTCAGACCAGCCTCTCCCGTCCCAACAACCATGCCACTCTCACAGTCACTGTCATATTTATTCTGATGCTCGGTTTGAACTTCAGGAGTAGACTCAGTTGTTGCCATGTGATTTACTGATTAGATATTTGTGTTAAGGAACAGCTGAACAGGTGTAGCAGAGAAAGTGACCAGTGAGTGCAGGTTTATAGTTTTTATATTGTACCTTACTTCAGTATGTAACCTTCAGTATGTAATATTGCACAGTATATACTTCAGGTGACTAATTTGATTTATGCTACAGTGTAATCAGATTCACAGCTCTTCATCATCATCATCATCATCATCATCATCATGGCCCTCTTCATTAGGCCGGTTCTGCTTTCTTCACTTTCTCCTTTATAATTTCCCACCTGCTGAGGGAATTAACTAAAGAATGATGTGACATTAAAGATAGATAGATAGATAGATAGATAGATAGATAGATAGATAGATAGATAGATAGATAGATAGATAGATAGATAGATAGATAGATAGATAGATAGATAGATAGATAGATAGATAGATAGATAGATAGATAGATAGATAGATAGATAGATAGATAGATAGATAGATAGATAGATAGATAGATAGATGGCTTAGCTTTCACGTAATCTGTAAATAAATCTCCTCACTTCTTTTTTAAAACTCCTGCTCTGGTGCCTTTCTCTCATGCAGATGTGAAGATACATGAATAGGTAAAGTTCCCCATTCTAAGCTAAGTAAAAGTCTAGTAATTGCCACAAATACTGTATTCCCATATAGTCATGTGTTGCCTTTCTGCAGAGGTTATTCAGGGTAATGAATATCAAGAGGCGACGTATGACGCACAGCATTAACCTCTGTTTGATTAGCAGCGACCCAATCATCTCAGACACTGACATCAACACTCCCATGCACGGTTAGCACCTGCATAAAAGGTTTTTCAAAAATAGAACAAATGCCGGCTTTTGCTGATGAATCCAAAAACAATGCAGCCATTATCCCCCAAACACTCTGACGGTGAATGGGGATCATGTCAAGATCTGTCGATTGCCTCATGTAAAACCACAAATGGCACTGCAACTGCTATCTGCTGCGGGGTTGTTTATCACTGCGGTAATGACGGTTGATGAATGTTTTGATGGAATTTTAGATCTGATTCATGGCCTGGTGACCACATTGATCGGTGGCATTAAAGGTACAGTTGTGTTTCAATATCAACAAGAAGGTTGCTGTGCCACCAAAATTCAAAACAAAGGACTTTAACCTCCTCTCGCTACTAAATTGATTTACATGTCTTTTACAGTAATAAAGGGTCTCTGTAGTGACTAAAATGATTAATTTCTCTGATGCTGAAAGTGTTATTGTTATATATATATATTATATATGTATTATATATGTATATATATGCCAAGAGAGCTTCACAAATTACAGCAAATATAACACATATGAATATCACAAGTAAAGAAAAGAGCAACAAGTTGCACCTCAACCAGATTCTTTGGTAGTCATCAACACACTCCTGGCATTATTCTGGCTGGATATTTGACTACTTTTCAGTTGCCAGGAAGTAACAGTTGGCAGCAATTCAACGAGACAAAGAATTAGACTAGACTGATGCTTTAAGTAGGCATGTGAGGTAATATGGGAAACTCGAGAGTACACAGTTAAAAACTAAACACAGTTAAAACTAAACAGCCATAGTAAGACAAGGGAGCTAAAATCCAATGCATACAAGAGAAGCGCTACCAAAAAATCCCCAAAAAACAGGATGTATGACAAACAGAAAAACACCTACCACAGAGACTAAAATATGACAACATGATTGAGGGAATAAAGGTGAAATAAATGGAAAACTTGAAGCCTAAATTCTAACCTATGAAGAAACTCAAAAGATATTCTTCATAAGCCTGTCGTACAGGAAACCATTAATCTGAGTTATTATTGGTTTTTCACATACTGCTTTTGCAGTTAAATGAGCAGCTTTTGGCTTAATTGGTGTTAAATAAATAATAACATGGTCTAACAGGTCATGTTCTGTAGTTTATCTGAGGTTGTAGTCTTCACATTTTTAAGATCTAATAAGGAATAGATTATTTGTCTTATGCCCTGAAACATAAACCATTAAAACTAAAGGACTGACTGTACATAACCAGAAAGAATGTAAGCTTCATTAATATGTAATATAATGAAATAACGATGAAAATATTATTAATAATAATAACAATAAGAAGAAGAATTATTGATGAACAACAATAAGACAGAGGGTCATTTTATCCAGAGACCAGGCGAGCTACACTTAAGGCCAGTGTAGCATCACTTCTCTTAATAATATCTGAATGTAATCCAAAATATTAATACAAGCTGGTTGTTTCGAGCTGTTTGAGCCTTTTCTCTGAGTTTCTTAAAGAATGTTTCAAGAATTTGTATCTTCAAATGGGGACTTACGTGGACACATACATGTTGCATAAGAGATCTTCATTATATTATATATTATTTATTTGCAATCACAAAAAACAGGGTACAAAACTCAGTCTGTCTCCAAACAATGACCTCCACCCTGTTTCAGTACTATGGACAGATCTCTTCTGAACAAAACAAACAGTGCTGTCCTTGGTTCTGAAATCTGAAACAATACCCTTTATTGTTGTTGATTTTAATTTTGTTATTGCTTCTTTGACTGTGTTTCTATTTACACAAAAAGATTAAACAGAGAGGTAAAAAAATATGGACGCAAACACTAACAATTAAACGGGGAAGTAAAATGTATCCAATAATACTGAGCAAAAATTTTGAGGCACCCCATATTTCTTTACATGTTGCACAGAAAATTAGAAACATTTATTGAAACATGTCCAAACATAAATGAAAATACAGTACATCTGCTCTAGTTTTTTGGGCCTGTCACTACTTCTTTTCTTTTCTTCCGTTTGCCCAGCTTTCCCCTCCCTTTAAGAGCATATCTCAGGACACCATGCTGAGATATGCACGTTTCTGTCTAAAAGCTAAAAAAAAAAAAAAAAAAAAAAAGAATACGTTTTTGAGACTAGCTGATAGCAACAGTGCTGCTAATACGAACTAGTTCTTTGTTGTTATGTGTAGACACAACACTGGTTCATTCCTCGAGTTAGGTGACTTTTTATTTTACATTTGAATGTGGTGTGGTGCTTAACAAACAAACACATCTTCTGAAGACGGTCAGCTATGAGTGAAAAAAAAAAATTTCCAAAGAAAAACTTCTGATGAACTATTACTCAAGACCACTAAAAAAATTACAAGGAAGTAGGGTAACATAGTAACAAAATTAAGAAGTTTGCACATTACTGTATGTACAAGACATTTTGTGATCCATAGCTAATTCGTATATAGCACACAAAACATTAGGTAGTAAGCAGAAACAATGACTACAAGGCTACGGTATTTCTAAATCTAACCCACTGTTATTAGAAGACTAAAATTTAAATGATTAAATGTTTAATCTGTCCTGCTTCTTAGTCAACCATACCTTTGTTTAGGCACAAACATATATTTTCGTTCCTGGAAAATATTCATGGCTCTTTAGGAATTAGATGTCACAAGCACACGTCGATGAAATAAAGCAAAGAAAAAAAATATCTAAATTCTAGATGTACGCGTTTCATAGGTTTTCCTGTCGCTTGCCGTCGCTACGCATAAACACGGAAGTTACAATACTGTGGCCGTGTTGCATTCGTAAACACCCGAAAAATCGGAATTCCTCTTCTCCAACCCAGAGAAATGTCAAAATATGGTAAGATTACTTAACTGTGACTTCCACCTTACGTAAAATCCAAACAAAATAGCACCTTAAAAGTTAACCATACTTTCTCTATCTATATCGATTTTAGCTTTCTAACAGTCCTTTAAATCTGTTAAATTAGAATCAAAGTTCATTCATTTCATAATATTTCACTGAAGTTTTTCACTAATGGCTTTTAAGACAGTTGCTCACTTAACTCCAAGTGGATTCAGTTTCATATTTGTAAAATGTTAAGCGTGCGGAGGTCGTAAATGATGTCTTTTTAATTTGAAAATTTCTAATTTCCGAGGCTTTCTAAACGCAGCATCAGTCTCATGTGTGCTAAATCAACCTCGCTTCTTCGAGAATAACTTTAAAGTATTTTTGATATTTCAGCCCGACAGCCAGTTGGGCTTCCACGTTTCTAATGTGTGCAGACGTCTCCTCGTTATGGCGGAAAGTGTCCGAGAAATCTTTTGACTGTTAAAACAAATTTAGGCGTCTTCAGAATACTAAGGGTCTGGTTTTAGCTAGGTTCTGTTAGCTGATCATTTCAGAAGAATGGAAAATAAAAAAGAGAAAACGTTTCAGTTCGTGGTCGTGGGGGGTGGCATCGCTGGCGTGACATGTGTGGAGCAGGTGAAATGAGATGAATGGCATGTAAAAGCTTTGCTAGTACAATGCGTGTGCCATGTAGCTACTTAACGTACATGTTAATCTACATTGACAGCTGTCGTCCCAGATTCCGTCCGCTGACGTGGCTCTGATAACTGCAGGTCCCCACATCAAGGCAGTGACCAACTACAAGCAGGTCAGAGGGACATTGATGACGATGATGGTGGCGGTAGCTCAGTGGGAGCTTCATCTCTGACAGAGTTATGGATTTGTTCTCACAAACTCCCACGTTACAAATGCATGCGCTCATGTATTTTAAGTCATCAACTGTATTAAAAAAAAGAAATAATCAGTATTTCATTATGATGATTCATTATGATTCACATACAAGCTGCCTTTAAAAACATAATATGATCATCATGGACACACTGTATTTTACTGTTCGGGTTTGACTATCAACAGGCTATCTTATCACTTCTCTGAATGGCTTTTAATGCTGTAATTTTCCACTGTCCTCCTTTCAAAGGTGTCCAGGACACTGGAAGAGTTTGACGTGGAGGAGCAACCATCTAGTGTTCTGGAAGAAAAATTCCCCAACCTTACTATCATCCATTCTGCTGTTAAATCACTCCACACAAAGTCACATGTAAGGTTTGGCCGCATGTAGGATGCATATGTGACAGCAAAGGCCACACATGTTGTTTACTTACTGTAATTATAGCAGAGTGCAAACTGATTTCATGCAACAAGCACTTTACTATTAACTGTGTACTATTGCCACCTTGTGGACATATGGTGGGCAGGTTCCATGGAACAAGAATGAGATTATTGTTGCAGTACAATAGTGAATTTCACTATAATGAACGGTGCCTCCTTTAGCTTATCCATTACGCTGCATCATTCTTTAGGAAAACAGAGGAGATGGTGCGTCCTCTGTCTCATGAAAATAAATGATCAACATAACAGTCAAGAGACTGCGTTTTATATCATAACTTGCAAATATGCAAGCAATTTTTTAAATGTGGTAATTGAAATATAAATGTTACGCAATGTTGTTATAGTTTGCCTGATATGAAAGTTTGCTGCTTTCCTTGAAGCACTTCGTTACGAGTTTAGTGACATGTCTCGTAATCAAAGATAATGAGCCAAATCAAAGCTCAAAGTGAAGTGAAGGTTGTCGTGCAGGTCAGTCTGTACTGGTTGTGCCTTCATTTTAGACGTCAGCTTTTAGGATTATCAATAATTAATTTGACTTGAGAGGTGCTGAGAGCTTTAATAAAGGTGAGTGTAGCAGATCTTCAGCTGGAAAAGAAAACTGTGTTATGGCCTGCATAACACAACACAAAAAGAACATGGGGCGAAGGATTAAGGATGAGATTTGGTTTGATGAGATTTTTTCTTACATTGCAACCCCTTCTCAGGGATTTGCGTCTCCTCCTGGATCGTAAATTAAGATCTTTTGTGTGTTAGGCAAATGTGTTAAATGCTTACAAGGCTAGGAGGATTAAAAGATGACCTTTATGTTTAAATCACACCTTTTTTCAAGAAACTGAGGTTGTGAGATAAAACAGTTAAAGCTCACAATTGATTGCCATTTCCCATGTAATGCTCCTCTCTTCGTCAGTGTGTGGAAACTGCAGATGGCCGGGTTTTTGGTTACAAGAAGCTGTGTATCTGCAGCGGTGCCAGACCCAAGCTGCTAACCCAGGACAACCCTTACGTGCTGGGGATACGGGACACAGATAGTGCTCAGGTACAAGCCAAATCTTCTGGATGTTTGTGTAGCTAGTAGCATGTGGGTCTGAAATTCCTGAGGAAACTAACCTCATAAGACTTTCATTGTAACACCAAACAGTTTGTCCAAAGAAAACAGCTTGACTGCTTGTCCTTGTATTTTAGTCCCTCTTCTCTGGTCTTCATTAAGGTGATATTACTTAACTGGATGTGGCATTAGCGACTAATTACCAGTCTACTAACCCTTTGAGCTCCTGTACAACTAAACAGTGTTCGAATTTCAGCTATTACAGCTTCTGTAAGATCTTATTGGTTTCACTGAACAAAAAAAGGGTGTTTGTGTATTTTCTACATCTGCATTAGTTGCACATAGTCTGTCTGTAAATGATTGTGTTTTATTAATAACCTTTAAACATAGATGTGTCACTAGTTTTCTTTGTTCTTTTAAAGGAGTTTCAGAAGAGGTTATCCAAAGCTAAGAGGATTGTTATTGTTGGGAATGGAGGAATTGCCTTGGAATTAGTGTAAGTCTGCTGTAGCCAGAATGCCATTTGAGCCCACAGTTATTCATGCTTTACTGAGTACTTGTGAACTTTGTGATCTTTAGGTATGAGGTGGAAGGCTGTGAGGTGATCTGGGCGGTAAAGGACAAGGCCATAGGAAACACATTCTTTGACGCAGGAGCAGCACAATTCCTCATCCCATCGCTTGAGGCCGACAAACCCCAGGCAGCTGCCCCCTGTAAGAGGCCTCGCTTCACTACAGAGGAAGCAGCTCCCGGAGGCTCACACATCTTCACAGCAGGTTCTTTCTTTTCCTTCCTGTTCTACACTTCTGCTCTTCTCTCCTTTAGTACAGAAAAAAGTATATAAAGCAAATGTTTGTCTTCTCTCAGATAGAAGCTCACAAGCGTACGGTCACGGTCCTACGGATTCTGGAAGTGCCCTGGGTCCTGACTGGCATGAAGGAATAGCTCTTCGAGGAGCAGAGCAGGTGAGATCCTGTATGCGTGGTTGAAGTCTGTGGGGAGTAAAAAAAAAAGGCTAATGTTCTGTTTGAACAAGGTCCTAAAATGTCTTACATGTTCTGTTTCTGTGGTAGTTGAATTTTTAGAATGTGTTTTTAACTTAAAAACAGTACAGTTAATTTGGGAAATTAGTTTTGTGATCTTTATCTAAATGCATGTCACTTCCTCTGTGTTGTTCCGCCTTTCTAAGATACCTATTGTTATATTTTACAGTGCAACTAAATGGGTTCACACCCTAACGCCCATTAACTTAATAGCATAGCTGCGGGTACCTTCTGTTGGTTCATTATCAGATTCATAGTATCAAAATCCCTCTTGAACCTTATCTTGCTACTCAACAGCTATAATTTTTTATTTTAGTAGTTAAGTTAATGTCATTGAACTGCAAGTGTAGAAAGTCAAATGTGATTAAACAAGGATTAAAACATTTTGCTAACATTGCAAATAAGGTTTAAAAAGCTTTTTCACCCAGGTTATACTTCTTTTCCAGTCATGCTGACCACTCAGTTTTAACTGTGCATTCATAATGTACTTTATTCTAAAAGCTTTATCTGACTGTCGTGGCCTGTTTAAAATCATCAGTTAACCAATCATGTAAATCTTTTGACTCCTCCAACAGTCAAATGGCACATAGACAACATGCAAATTCTACACACACAGGCCCAGTGATAACCACTATGAGATGTTACAGAACTCTTCCCATAAATTTCTATTCAGGTTTGTTTCAGTGCCATGTCTCCTCATTATACAGTCACAGTCAAAAGAAAGTACACCGTCTGTCAGATCTAAAAGTTAGTTAAATTTACCCTTTTAAATTTTTCATATTTATTTCCTATCTTATTCATAGCCTTTTCCTTTTTTGTTTTCTTTAGGTCACGAGCAGTTGTCCAAGCATTTCACTACATATCGTACTGTGTATGACTGTGTACGTGACAAATAAAATTTGAATTAGAATTTTAAGATTTTACATATCAGGTCACAAAATTGCATAAATACAGACCTAAAAGCCCAGACCTACAAACTGCCAAAACCCCTGCTTTTAGAAAGGTGCTCACACTTGCTGATGATGAGTTAATCATCTGCATTTGATCAGCAGCACCTGACTGCTGCTTACCCTCTTAAATCATACGGAAGCAGTAAGCAGTGGTGTTCCACACACTAGTTTTGTGTTTCATGTGATCGCGTATTTAACTAATTCTAAGATCTGCTCAGATGATTTTTAATCTGTCTTGATATGTCGAACCTTAAACCTAAAAGAGGGTTTCTTTTTACTGTGACTGTACAGTAAAATCTCTAACAGATGATGTAAGGTTGTTTGTTTCAGACGTGGCAAAAATGCAGTGAGAGAAATGGGGAAGTGGTTATTTCCACTTCGGCACACAAAAATAACGTAGGCTGTGGTGGTGAGGCAGCACAGAATTACTGCTAACCTCGTTCACAACTACACGAAATGCTGAACAAGCGGACAATCTAAAAGTTTAACAGTATTAGGTTCTAAAGTTGCTTTTTGCTTCTTTTTAACATTGTTTTACTAACCATTTCAACCTGGTTGCAATAATACTAGCCTCATAAGGCTGAAATTAATGGTTGTAGCTTATGTAAAAATTTTTAAAAAATCTTCAAAATACAGACTTTTTGGATTACTAGACTCAGTGAGTCCCTGGGTTAGCAACACAACAATAATTTGTCTGACCATCAGTCACAAATCCACACTTACTTTACTGGCAGGGATTAAATATCAAATAATGTGTTGTATGGCTCACTGCACTGTTTAATGGTAGGAGACACATTTAGTAGTTTATAAAAGCCTGAGTGTAGCACACAGTTTATCCTGTCATACTGTCCTCCTGTTCTGATGAATCCCCTCACACTGCTGGCATTTGCTCAGGTGTCCCACAGAGTTTCAGTGGAGTACCAGTGTGAGGTGGAAAAGATCTTCACCTGTGAGGAGCTTCATAAATCCCCAGAGCAAACACTAAGACCTGAGTGTGGTGAGGATTAAATTTACTGCTCTGTGTTTTTCTCTAACCCTGCTCCTTTCTTGCTCACTTTTTTGTTTGTTTTCTTACACTCTGCCCTTTGTCTGAGTAGGAGACTGGCCAGTTTACGTCCGGCTGACTAATGCCCAGACATTTGGCTGCGATTTTGTTGTCAGCGCCACAGGTGTCGTTCCAAACACTGAGCCCTTTCTCCAAGGCAACACGGTAAGAAAACTCATCCATATGCAAAGTGGAAATTCCTAGTGACTCTGCCAGAGCTTCCAGGCTTTGGGAACGTTGTTGTTTTGCATTATTATTAAATGCGTTCGTGCCATTTGTCATTCATCGTACGGTCATGCGTCTGGCCAGTACCGTGTTAGATTTTACCAAAAGTTGTTGAGCTGCACACAGTTTCATGACTGTATCTGCTATGCTACATTAAATACTCATGTTCCCACATAAAGTGCCTTGTCCCTCTTGATTCCCAAGTGTTTTCAGCCTCACTAATAGTACACACTCTACCTCTTCTCGTGTCTGCTCACTTCGATGTAATGTTCAGTGTTTTGCAAGGCAAATTGCATGAGACCTACTTGTACGGCTTATCTGTTTTTGTAAGTGGAAATGTGGTTTTAATGCCTCTAGATGTCAGTAAAGCATAGGTGAGCTTTTTCATTACTCTGGTTTTTCAGCCTGTGTAAAGCTGCTGGATTTCCAGCAAAGTGCCACTGCATCAAAGTTAGTGCAAAGTCTACAGCAACCACTCTGATTTACTTATATGTACTACATCTTCCTTTGTTTTGTTTTTTTATTACTGGTGCTGATCATTTCTCTGTGTGAAAGTTTGTGGTTGCAGACGATGGCGGCCTACAAGTAGATGATCACATGATGACATCCGAGGCAGATGTGTACGCTGCAGGTGACGTGTGCACTGCGTGCTGGGAGCAGAGCCCTCTGTGGCAGCAGGTAAAAAAACAGTCAGTTAATCTACAGTGCAGCATTTTTGTCCTTTAAACATTACGTACTGCTCATGTCGTTTAAGTAATCCAGTGTAAAAATTAGAAAAAGTAGCGTACCATGTGTTTCCTGATTTTTGACTTAAAACAAAATTATAATGCCAAGCAACTGTTTCTGTTTTAAGCAGCTTCTATATGTGGAAAACAATTAAAAGTTAGATAATTAGATATATTAGCTTATGCCAGGGCAAAGCATCCATCTGTCCATCCGCAAGTCATAGGAATTGCTACTTCTGGACACAATGAGCAGCTAATCATCTTAATTGTGCTCAAGGTCAAGATTGAGATCTTATGGGTCATTTTACAAGCACAGTTTTCACAACACTCACTACTCCTTCTAGACAATTGGACAGATTTTAGTGAAACAAGATTAGTTTGTCCCAGATATGACTGTTTGCAAGGCTTCTTTATATTCAATTCAATTCAATTTTATTTATATAGCGCCAAATCACAAGAAAAGTCGCCTCAAGGCGCTTCATAGATACAGAGAAAAACCCAACAATTATGACCCCCTATGAGCAAGCACTTTGGCGACAGTGGGAAGGAAAAACTCCCTTTTAACAGGAAGAAACCTCCAGCAGAACCAGGCTCAGGGAGGGGCGGGGCCATCTGCTGCGACCGGTTGGGGAGAGAGAAGGAAGACAGGATAAAGACACGCTGTGGAAGAGAGACAGAGGTTAATAACAGATATGATTCAATGCAGAGAGGTCTGTTAACACATAGTGAGTGAGAAAGGTGACTGGAAAGGAAAAACTCAATGCATCATGGGAATCCCCGGCAGCCTACGTCTATTGCAGCATAACTAAGGGAGGATTCAGGGTCACCTGGTCCAGCCCCAACTATATGCTTTAGCAAAAAGGAAAGTTTGAAGCCTAATCTTAAAAGTAGAGATAGTGTCTGTCTCCCAAATCCAAACTGGAAGCTGGTTCCACAGAAGAGGGGCCTGAAAACTGAAGGCTCTGCCTCCCATTCTACTTTTAAATACTCTAGGAACAACAAGTAGGCCTGCAGAGCGAGAGCGAAGTGCTCTAATAGGGTGATATGGTACTACAAGGTCATTAAGATAAGATGGGGCCTGATTATTTAAGGCCTTGTATGTGAGGAGCAGGATTTTGAATTCTGGATTTAACAGGAGCCAATGAAGGGAAGCGAAAACAGGAGAAATCTGCTCTCTCTTTCTAGTCCCTGTCAGGACTCTTGCTGCAGCATTTTGGATTAACTGAAGGCTTTCAGGGAGTTTTTTGGACATCCTGATAATAATGAATTACAGTCGTCCAGCCTGGAAGTAATAAATGCATGAACTAGTTTTTCAGCGTCACTCTGAGACAGGATATTTCAAATTTTAGAGATGTTGCGCAAATGGAAGAACACAGTCTTACATATTTGTTTAATATGTGCGTTGAAGGACATGTCTTGGTGAAAAATGACTCCAAGGTTCCTCACAGTGTTACTAGAGGCCAAGGTAATGCCATCCAGAGTAAGAATCTGGTTAGATACCATATTTCTAAGATTTTCAGGGCCGAGTACAATAACCTCAGTTTGATCTGAATTTAGAAACCGAAAGTTAGCGGCCATCCAGGTCTTTATGTCTTTAAGACATTCCTGCAGTTTAACTAATTGGTGTGTGTTATCTGGCTTCATGGACAGATAGAGCTGGGTGTCATCTGCATAGCAGTGTAAATGTATGCTATGTCTTCTAATTGGAGTCTATTAGATAGATATGATACAATATCCCCGTGCATTTGAATTCTCAGTAGTTTGTACAATACAACAAAACTTTTCCATTTCTTTCTGTGAAACAAGCTGTGAAACTGTGATAGATGTGAGTTTTAATCGACACTGAAAGGTGTCAGTTTAGACCCAGCGTGCCAGCAGTAATTCAGTTCGCTGACTTAACGACAAGTTTAATGACAAATGGTTTGAGAAAGCGCACGCTTGAACAGGCTTACAAAGCTAACGGCACTGCATGGTGAAGGTGTTTCAAACTTTAAACAAATGAGATTAGGAGAGATTATTTAAGAAAATAATTATATCTGGATTTTATTTTTTAAATTAAGAAGCATTTGTCAGTATTTTTAAACTCATTACTTTACTTTGGAAATTTTTTTCTCCTTTTTTCTCCTCACGGTGTATTTTATTTTGTTAGTTTAATCTTAGAAAATGTTTAATTCTGCTTTTTTATGGCTGTAGTCATCCTGTAAAACATGATCGCATACATTCACATAAAGATTTTTTGCTAAAAAGAAAAGTAGGCTGTAACGTTTCATACACCATGTTACGTAAAGACACTTTGCGCAGTGTTAGAAAAGTGTGGAGAGCAGCTGTCATATTTGCACTGTCATGCATATTTGAATGTAACACTGTGTATGTGTTGTGTGTACAGATGCGTTTATGGACGCAAGCTCGTCAGATGGGTTGGTATGCAGGCCGTTGCATGGCAGCACACATCCTGTCAGAACCAGTGGAGCTGGACTTCTGCTTTGAACTCTTCTCACATATTACTAAATTCTTCAACTACAAGGTAAGAGATGTTTTACTAAAGTGCAGCAAAGTTATTTAAATGATAACTAATAGGTTAAACATCAACTATGCAAAGTGGAAAGGTTTTCATTCTTTTCAAGGTGATTTCACAGGGCCGCATGGTTTTAGCCTCAAGGTTGATTCACAGTGCTTTTTAAAAAACATGTCTCCTTCTGATTATTCCACAGGTGGTCCTACTGGGAAAGTTTAATAGTCAAGGGCTTGGGCCAGACCATGAGCTGCTGGTACGCTGCACTAAAGGCCAGGAGTATGTCAAGGTGAAACTGCAGGGATAAACAATGTGATGACAGTAAATGGTAAAAGGACTGGTACTTACAGTGCTGTGAAAATGTATTTGCCCCCTTTCTGAATTTTTACTTATTTATTTTGACATATTTATCAAACTTACATGTTTCAGATCATCACACAAATTGTATCAGACAAATATAACCCGAGCACGAACAACACATCCTGAAGTTTGCTGATGACACAGTGATCGTCAGTCTTCTGGTGGGGGACGAGTCAGGCCATGGGCAGATTGTAGATGATTTTGTGGATTGGTGTGATGAGTCCTTCCTTTCACTAAATGTGTCAAAAACTAAAGACATGATTATTGATTTTAGGAAGTCCTCTTATAGCTCATCCCCTACTATCATTAGAACTGCTGATATTGGGATCGTTGAGAGTTATAAATATCTAGGTGTGGTACTTGACCATAAACTGTGTTTTGAATCTCATGCTGATGCCACTCGTTTTAGAGTACCTCTGAGGAAGACCAAAAGACTCAAGGCTTCTTTTGTCCCTACTGCATCCTGTCTCCTACATGGCATATAACCGTCCTGGGATTTTCTATTACTATTATTGTCATTTTATATTATGTTTTGTTTACTTTTATCCTGCTGCTAAACTAATTTCCCTTTTGGGACAATAAAGAATTTGAATTGAATTGAATGTATTAATGGCTATCCCTGCCATTATCTCACTGGAGTGGAGTCCTAAACCCTTAGAAAATAAAACCTTGCATTATTGCCCTTCCCAAACTGACAGATGTTAAAGACTTTCTCTCATCTGTTCTTGAGTGTTTTAGATTGTGACATGATGTGTTGTTTTTGAGAACTTCAGCCTACATCATGGCAAACAACATCTTGTTTCAACAGGTCTGACAGTAAACAAACCTGAGTGTAGCTTGTGAAAGTTAACTCAGCTTTTGAAAACTATGTCATGGCTTAACAAGGGCGGGACAAAAGCATTTTTCACACAGGGCCAGGTAGCTTTGGATAGCTTCATAGTCATCATTTAAAAGCTGCATTTTGTATACACTATCTACAAATGGAGTTCCAAGGTGAAAACTGCTGTCGAAAACGGCTCATCTCACATTTTTCAAAAAACATCTTGATGATTCCCAAGACTTTTGGGAAAATATTCTGTGGAATGGAGAGACAAAAGTTTAACTTTTTGGAAGGCTTGAGTCCCGTTCCATCTGGCGTACAGCTAATACAGCATTTGATAAAGAGACAATGATACCTCCAGTCAAACATGGTGGTGGTAGTGTGATGGTCGAGGACTGCTTTGCTGCTTTAGGACGACTCGCTGTAATTGATGGAAACATGAATTTTTTTTCTTCTCACAAAATCCTGAAGCTCAAGCACACTTTGGTTATGCTGCAGGTCAATTATCCAAAACACCAGCATGTCCACCTCTGAATAGCTTAGAGCAGGGGTGTCCAACTCCAGGCCTCAAGGGCCGGTGTCCTGCAGGTTTTAGATGTGTCCTTAATCCAACACCGCTGATTTAAATGGCTAAATTACCTCCTTAACATTAAGGTCTCCAGAGGCCTGGTAACTAACTAATCATTTGATTCAGGTGTGTTGACCCAGGGTGATATCTAAAACTTGCAGGGCACCAGCCCTTGAGGCCTGAAGTTGGACACCCCTGGCTTAGAGAGAAAAACAAAATAGAGGTTTTGGAGTGGCCTTGTCAAAATCCAGGCTTGTATCAGACTGACGACCTTAGCACAGTGCTGAAGGGAGGGCTTTAAAGTTGCCTGTACTGAAGCGTGCATGCACATGCAGAAATACTTTTTCACAGCATTGTAACTTCTTCAGTCTTCAAAATTAAAATCACCAAAGGCTAATCTGGAACCCAGAAATCAATGGGAGCTGCCAGGGTGTCTTTGTCTTTTGTATACAGTCTTTAGCTAATATCAATATTTTGTCCATCTCATTGCAATTAAATGTTTGTTCCAGGTTGTTCTCAGTGGAGGGAGGATGGTGGGAGCAGTGCTTATTGGAGAAACAGACCTGGAAGAAACATTTGAAAACCTGATACTCAACCAGATGGATCTGACGCCATATGGAGAAGAATTGCTTAACCCTGACATTGACATAGAAGACTACTTCGACTGAGCTCTGCTGGAGAGTTTGAACAATGGCAATTAGCTGTGTGAAAGAAAGATTATGTTTGCAATAGTAAATGAAATTATTTATTTTTGCTTTAAATAAAAAAAAATTCTAAACCACATGCACTAAATTGTTGGTTGAAATATGTATTAGGTAAAAGTATTTTTGTAGCAGTATATACAATACCGTGCAAGTCTTGAGCCATCCCCCATTTCTTCAGAGTTCAGCAATTTATTGAAAAGTGCAAACAGACGTGGACATTTGCACAAGCTTGAAAGTCAATATTTGGTATGACCACCTTTATTCTTCAACACAGCCTGAACTCTCTTAGGCGACATTTCTTGTCATTTCTTTAAGCAGTCTTCAGGAATAGTTCTCTAGGCATCTTGAATGATATTCAAAGCTCTTCTTTGGATATTGGCTGTCTCTTGTTCTGTTCTCTGTTAAGATGAACACACACTCAGTAATATTGAAGCCCAGGCTTTGTGGAGGCCAGTCCATGACTGATAGTGGTCCATTGTGCATTTTTCTATCTAGGTATGCTTTTACTGCGTTATCTGTTTTTGGGATCATTGTCACATTGAAATTGAAGCCATTTCCATTTCAAATATTTCCAGATGGTATGTATGGTTATTCAAAATCTGATTGTACTTTTCTGTGTTCATAATTCCATGGTTTTTGACCAATCGCATTAGACACCAATGGCTAATGCAGTCCCAAACATGACAGAGCCTCCACCAGGCTTTACAGATGGCTGTAGACACTTACTGTTATTCATCCCTCTATAAGTTGCTTCAGATTTTCAGCCCAGTTATTGTGTAGCCTTTTCTCCTTGTTTCCCTTCATTAAGAATGGCTTCCTGACATCCACGCTTCCAGTGAGAAGATTTCTGATGAGGCTTCAGTGAACAGTAGATGGAGGGCGAGAGGCATCTCTTATTGCTGGATTTCTTCATATTGCTTAAAGACAAATGCTGTTCATCTGCTATAGGTTTTAGGCCTGACAGTTTTATCAATTTTTTAGGGACACCCTGCACATCACGTTGACATACACCAAGTTTTGTTTTTATTATTATTATTACCAATAGCTCTTTGGAAATATTCTTGTTGATGCCAAAATACAATTTTATACCCATGAAACTGCATTATCTTTCATTCATTAAAGAAATGAAAATTAGTGAGAAAGTAGCCAGTGTCTAAAAGAAAATGTTAAAAAACCTTCAGAGAGTATTGAAAACTATTGCTCAAGAGCACTTTTCAAAATTCCAAGAAAGTCTAGCTGCTTGGAGGTAAATAAATAGAAATGGGTGTGGCTGGAGATTTTCCACAGCACTGTAAATCCATCACTTTATTGTCATGGTTTAAACTAATCATGGTTGATTTAAATCAGATATATACTGAGGTATAAGATACACGGGGTAGTATGAAAATGGCATGCACTAACACTCACTTGACCCATTGATTTTAATAGGCAAACGTGTTCTACGTGAGAGCGAAAAGGAAAATCTCTTTGTTTCTATGTTGTCCTAGTAACTCGTGATCAGATTTCAGCCTGAGCAGTAACTAGAGCTCCTCCCAGGCCTCAGCAACAATCTAGATTGTGCTGCCCATTGTTACTGTGAGACGTTGCTTTTGTGGTATAACTACTTGAAAACCCACCAAATGACAAAGGACAAGAAACATTAAAGGTGTAATGATTTAATGATGACCAGAACGCCCACCCACTCAATTCTCGTATATGTTTACCTTTAGGCTTGTGTTTGTAGGTCAGTGCTTTTATTTAGTCACATCTATTGACTGATTGGCTGAGTGAGCACCAAAGGTTGAGTTGACTCACTGGACTTGAAAAGTGACTAAAAATAGCAATGTAAATGAGCAACAACAACTGTGCAACACAGAATGATATCCTTGTCTTTTTAGTAAAGAAACATGAACAACAAACTCCTCTGCTGCTACTCCTGCTGCTGTTAAAGTTTCTCTGGGCTAGACCACATTTTCCAATTTTGGTCAGTTGGAGTTGCCCAGCAATCAGCAGGAATTGACACTGTGATTGCACTGAGTGGTTTTCCCTGGTGTACCTGCACAGGTGGAAAATGGGGAATTGTTTACAGGGTAAGTCAACACTGCTTAGGTGGCCAAATGAATCAAGATAAAATTCAAGTCCTTGTTTATATGCAAACTGCTGGAGTGGAGGGCAGGGCTGAGATGCCAGGTGCCACTGTAGACAGATTGTGTGTTACTAAGCAACTGAGATCAGGCATAAACATTAGTATGACAAAAAAGACAGAAAAGAATTATATGCCTAGTTAATTTCCTGCTATTAAAGTTGATATCGCTGAATATAGGCAAATATGAAAACCAAATAAGATTTTGAAATCTTTAATAATCTGTTTTAATTGACTGATTGACTGGAAGTCCCAACTACCCCCAAATTTTGGGTGGTGGCCAGTCCCCCACACCCTGGCATGGGTGATTATAAAGAATTCATAAACATGAATCTGAATCAGCATACTTTATTAATCCCTAAAGAAATAACTGAGGGTTACAGTTGCTCCAGTACAGTAACAGAAACAGACTAGATTATTTAACAATACAATATGTTAGATTTAAGAAATAGCACGATATATACAAATCACTCAATAATAAATATCAAGGATTGACAGAGGTGATTATAAATAAATATCAAGAAAATCAACAAGAATATTACAGAGTAGAAAAGAGCGTGTGTAAAAAGGGTGTAACTATTGCAGTGTTTACAGTGTGTTAGATGGAGGAGTTGTACAGGGAGATGGCCACAGGCAGGAATGATTTCCTGCGTCATTCAGTGGTGCTTTTTGGTAATCTCAGTCTCCCACTAAACATGCTCTATGGCTAGCCAGCATGTCATGGAGTGGGCGGGAGGTATTATCCAACATTGTCTTTATCTTAGACAACATCTGCCTCTCCGACACCAGTTCCATCCCCACAACATTACTGGCCTTGCGGATATATAAATTAAGGACATTACTAATGCTCTGTTTTCATCTTAGCATTTAGAAGAGGTAACTGAATATATGTGTCCTTTTCCAAGTAACCTATATTTCACAACAGCATAATATAATAGTGGAAATTATTTTTTTGGCACATTTATATTGGTTTTAATATGGCCACCCCTAAAAAAAAAAAAAAAATTCCGGAGGTGCCCCTGCCGTTCAGTCGCACCCATCACCAAGAGGACAGTTGAAACCATTGTAAGACATTGCTCAACCTCACCATTATGTGTGCTATTGACGTCACCTGAGGCAGGGTGTGATTTGGGGTTTAAACACCCCAGGGTTGGGAATAGATTGCAGGTGCATTGAGGAGGATGAAACCTCCCATGCTGAAGTTCATCAGAAAACCACAAACGCACACAAAGTAGGGGAGACCGGGGATAGTTGTAACATTTTTGACATTTCTGTCTGTAAATTGGAGCTCTTTTAAGGTAGTGGATTCAAAATGTAATGCAAAGTATTTACATGTCTCTGCTATTAAATAGTGCAGCTATTTTCTCTGCAGCACAATTACCCATTGCATGGTATGGTCTCAAACACAAAGAGTGAAATGTTACAATTAACCCCATAGTCTGGGTTAGTTGTAACATATCCCGGGGTGAAATGTAACACAATGAAATAAGGGTACTAACAAAATATTAACATGTAATCTTTGTTTATTCAACACATGAATGCACTTAGAGCCATTTATGTAGCTCTGTGTGTGTGTGACAGAATGCAGAAATCTAGCTTTTGAACATATTCCAACCCCCCAAAAAAGACAAATTCTGGAATTTTCTGCAACTAAATATTTCATTAATTTTGGTTGGTCTTCCTTGAGTTTGGCCTCATTGGCTCAGTGGGCATTATAACCTACAGCTCTTGCACCAATTTTGAACATAACAATGAAGCTGAAAAAATGTAGTTGTTCACCAGCATCGCAATTCCATTACTTTTTATCATGGCTTACCTTGGTGTGGTTTGCAAAGTGCTTCAGAAAGATGAGGAAATCTGTTTCTTGCACCCATCCTGACTTATTTCCACTACCAATACTTCCTACTGGTCCATCTCTGACACAGTGGTCTGCATAATGTATGTGTGGGAACACAAACAGTGGAGGAATTGTGTTGCCAATGGCATTAACCGCATATACAAAAGCGACCAGTGAACCTCTCTCTGCTGATGTCGTTCGCAAACTTGTTTAATATAAGTTTAAGTAATAGTGTGGCAAGTTGTAACATCTGCATTGTTACAACTAACCCAGACTGTTGCTGTTACAACTGACCCAGACTCCTATAGCCATGAACTAGCTAACATTACAGCCAACGGCTAAAACATTAGCACTAAAGACCTACACAGAATATATCCCCATAGACATACAAATAACATAATTTAGGTTTGATGAGTTTAACTGCAAAGCAGATAATGCTATTAGAAATTGAAATAAAGTAGAAAAACTTACTTTTTGGCATACAAATTACTTTTCATGTTAAATTGTCTGTGTTTGACAAAATGTGCTGATTTTTCACATGTGATAGCAGAACTGAATTGGGCATGCACAGGATGAGTCACATCATTTGAAACTTAGCCCTGATTGGAGAAATTGGAAGTGTTACAACTGACCCACGTTACAACTATCCCCGGTCTCCCCTACCTATTCTTTGACTCCCCCACCCACTGGAGCACCAGTGGGTGGGTTGAGGACCCTACACCACTGACAAAAACATTTTCCCTCTAAAGAAGAAGGGAAAGAAAAGGAACACATACATGCAAAGAAAGCACTTAAAACATGCAGTTAACCTTAACTGGGCCTTCATTATATCAGCAAAGATGTCTCAACATAGGAGAGCCACCTCAACACGACAAGACTCAGGTGTACATCTGTGCCTTAAGGACAAAGGGCACTCTTTTGAGGACCCCAATGTTAACCTTTTGGACCAGGAAGACAGGATGGTTTCTATGAACAAATATTGTTTCTGTGAATGAATTTTCTCAAAATGAGGTGATGGCTTAGAAAACCAGGTATTAGCTACTTACAATGACTGACTCCTCCCTAGGTGTTTCAATCCCCATTCTTACCTTACCTCAGGTGACGTCAATAACTAATTTAATGGTGAGATTGGGCAATGTCTCTGTTACGTAAGGCCCAAAATGGCCTCCGTACAAGAAAGTAGTAGCTCTAATATTGACCAGTAACGAACCACCACACGCACACTGTAATGGGTTACACAAGATTTATTTGTTCTTTCTCCGGGTAAAACTACTGGCTGAAGACACAACTCTGGCCAGGAATCCAAGGCCCAAAGCCACCGCGGTCAGGGTTGTTAGCCTGGTTACAAACAGGGGAAAGGTGGTCACTTGGAAGAACAAGCAGCCAAAACGTATCAATCCTGCAGCTTCCTCAAAAAGGCTTGCCACCCACCTTTTCAGGCCTGACTTCGTTCGAGGCTGGGTCTCCACATCACACCCTGGGAGCTGGAACTTCCCCAAAACTGGTCCAGTTTCCTTGTCAGGGGCACAGAGAGTCTCCAGTCCAGTGTTTGTTTTCCTGCCTTCTAGCACATCCACTCACATCCCAATAAGAATGAGTCCTCCCTCCAACATCCTCAGTTTATTTTAAAAGCAAAACCAGGCCAGGTTAAAAATCTTTTCCATTAAAATGTGCACACTTCATCCTGGATCTTCGAGGCTTCCCTGCTTCACCAGTGTCCTACTAAAAAAAAACAACAACAACCCCTACTTTCTGTTTCCTCTCCCCTTTATAGAGAAGGGCTCCAATCATCCCCAATCAGCTGCTCCCTGTATTCAACTCCAAATAGCTGGCAGCTGGACTAGAGTAGAATCTCCACTCCCACATGGGTGTGGCCCACACCTCACATCAAACACAAAAAAACACCAAAGCATGCAATTAATACAAAACAAAATCTAAAGAAATGCCAACCCAAAAGCTTAGGGGGCGATTCTCTCCATCCTTTTCCACCATGCTATACTCTGTAACATCTCACAGAGGTTTCACCTGTCGACTGGCATGTCCTATGTCTGTTATCACACGGTAAATAAATAAATAGTGGGTTAACGACTCTCAGTAACAACTCCAAAGCAACTGACCCCACTAGGTGTTGTTGTAGAACTAAAGAACCAAAATATCTGCAAAAACCTCATGAAGTCCAGTTGTGTTTGCCTCTAAGATTGCCTTCCTGAGCCTGGTTCTGCAAAAGAGCTCTTCCTTTTAAAGGGCGTTCTTCCTTCCTACTACTGCCAACTCCTTGCTCAAAGTAGACTATTATGGTTATCTCTCTCACTTTATGAAGATTTCATCATTCAAAATTAAAGGATTTGAGATGAGTATTCATGCTGTCCTTATAATGTGACTTTCCCCACCGCACTTACAGGCTTTTTTTTTTTAATGTAAACTGGTGAACACCCGGGCTGTCTACAAACATCTCATCTGTTTTATTGGAATACAGTACTCAGTTCCTAGTAGTGGTTGTAAATCAATACTCAGTATTCCAGTAAATACTGGAAAAGTCCAATTGATGTGTGTGCATTGTCTTTGGCTGTGACTTAGATAAAGATCAGACTGTAAAAACGCAAGGCGTATCCATCGTGCTACGAATAAGACTTGACATAGCGATCACTATCTTAGTGACGGATACACTTTTAGTTTTTATTGAAAAGTTATAACGTTAGTACTGGTTGAGTGGCTTCATTAATACAGATATTTAAGCAGATTTACCCTCTCCTTGTCGGCCTAAATTAGTCGTCTCACTTTTAGCGTAAACGTTAAGCCCAGACGTGTCACGCAGAGGATTTCATTCAAGTAGATTGCGGATGTGACGGCAGTAGCGTGACGGTTTGCTCATGCAAAAGTGTACGCTTGTGTGTAACACCAGCGACCGCCGCCGCCGCAAAATAAAAATAATCAAAAAAGGTCGAGGATTTTGAGTGATGTATTTGATTGCTGTTCGTTTTTTATCTGGTAATTTGTTGTTGTTGTTGTTGTTTTTGCTTGCATTGCATCTCTGCCAATTAATTAACATGACTTGGGTTTTTTTCCATGAGCAGGATGTCATTTTTAAAAATTAAGCTCCGCCACCGGTGCGCGCTAAGTCTTTGAGCATGCGCTTCTTTTGGTCATTCGATTACCAGCATGCATCAGGAGAACATCTTTTTTCCCCTGGTGGGTGGGGCTTTTTGAGAGGCGTTGCCGCACAGCAAGGACTCAGGGATTATATACCCTGTGCTGGTCTTCGAGCAGTTTCATACATTGCGCATTTGGAAGCAGATAGGTGCACTGCAGTTTAAGAACAACAACAAAATAATAATAATAATATTTCAAGTATTTCAACAAATATCGACTCCGCTATGGCTAGCTACATCCATGTTCCCGACGAGGCTCCCGCTGTGCCCAAAATAGATGTGACAGTTGACGAGAACGACTACAGACCTGGTGCACTGAAACTGATGAAGGAGCTGAGACCAAGCTGGAGGCCGTTCGAGATCAAAATGAAGGTGCGGTTTATTTCATTACACGCACTTTCATTTCATGTGAAATATTTACTGATTTTTACCATAGCTTTTAATTCTCCCACATATCAAGTATTTATAACCTTACCGTTTAAAAAAAGGGACGTTAGCTATTAAGGAGTAAACCACTTAAAAACTGTTGCCGATGTTAAATATTTACTGGTGTCGTACATTAACTGTTAACGGTTAAACAGGTGGGATGACTTCATTTTTGTGAGTCGCCACCAAACCACCAAACCAGGAAATGAACGCAGTGAATAGTTGATCTTTAAATTTGTATGTCTTATTGTTTGTTTGGTTTTTTTCGTTACACGACACACGCAAAAAATGAAAAAAAAAAAAGAAAACCGAAAGAAAGAAAGAAATTGCAAGTGTACGTTTATGTAGGGACTGCGCTAAAGAACGATTGATTTGACTGCGCAGATGCGGGCTCATAATATCGCCGACGCTAAACTGTTCGCTAGATGTTCTTGTTGCAAGTAAATGTTCATGCTGCTTATTCTTCCCACACACCCTTATGCAGCACACACTTTTATATTGTCCTCACTCAGTGGATGCTGATGCTACGCTGTGTCAGGGTGTGACCGTCAAACCATATTAACCCGTGACACACATATCTGGCTATATTCGGAACACGTTTTAACCGAACTATTCCAGTTTGCAGTTCAAGACATCAGACAACTGCAGCTTTGTGTTTCAATGGCCTGCACTATTAAAAAGATGCTATGCATAATAAAGTGTCATGACGTGGATATTTTCAGTTTACTATATTTATGATTTCACGAATAAAAGGCAGTCGATTGTTTGTTTTTTAACAGAATGCGTTAACAGTAGTACAGTATTGAAGTATGTATTAAACGTAAGGTTCAGGAAGAAATACTGACTCGAAACGCAACATGACTGTGGGCTATTTACATAAGAGGCTTAATCTAATCTTATGAGAGTGCAAATTGATCTTCCAAAGTTTAACACTTTACGTTACCCTGCAGGATAACAGTGTGACATGTATACATTACAACTATAAACAGACACCCAGAAAGTGGTATTTTCCTTTCTGCGAACAAAGTGGAGGTGTTTGGTAAATAGTGAGAATGAAAGCTTGTCAGGGCGTCTGCTGTTCTTGCCTGTATTATTCATCAATGAGCTCAAAGTGGGGAGTCAGCAAATGCCAGCCATTGCTATCTAATGGAAAATAAAATTCCTGACAGTCCTGTCATTCTCCGTCAATCCTAGATGGAGTAAACAATTAGGGTTGGTATGCTGACCCCTCAACCTTTACAAAAGTGTTCAGAGATTGTAAAGCGAAAATCAGCCAAAATGACACAACCCAAATTTTTGTAGGATTCCGCTTTGTTTTGCAGTATTTTGCCACTTCTGACGCCTCTCAGAACTTATGTAACGCCAAAAAGGTGTGGGCTCTCAGGCTCAGAATTTAAATAGAATCATGTGGACAGTTCCACTTCCTCTAATTGTAGGTGTCAAGTTCAAATTTTGAAGAATGGGACAGATGAAATCCCACTGATTAATCTGTCCTCTGCTCTTGTCTTCCCCTCTGCAGTTTTTCACAGATGGAATAACCAATAAACTGCTTGGCTGCTACGTGGGTGCAACCATGCAGGATGTGGTTCTGGTCCGTATTTATGGCAACAAAACAGAACTGCTGATCGATAGGGAAAATGAGGTGAAGGGTTTCAGAGTACTGCATGCACACTGCTGTGCCCCACGCCTTTACTGTACCTTCAACAATGGTCTGTGCTATGAATTTCTGCAAGGAACTGCACTGGAGCCTGAGCACATTCGCAGCCAGCCTGTTTTTAGGTAAAAAAAAAAAAATCTTGCTATGCAAAATGGAGCTTCTACAGTGTCACTTGACTTTGGGTGTTGTATGCTCTACCACCTCACCGTCTACCTGTCTGAGGCTAAAAATAGATTCTGAACAGAGTTGTGCAATACCTGCACCAGTGTTTTGGTTGATTGTATCGGCACATTCTAGGCTCCAAATATTAGCCTTTTAGCTGGATGTAGCTTTTTTTTTTTCTTCCCTTTACAAAAATGACATGAACCATGTGATTGCATGGCTCTCAGTTACAGTCTATAACAACTTGCAGAAAGAGTATGAAGCAGTCAATTCCATTCAGTTAACTGGGAAAAGCCATAAAGACAGCAATTGACTACATCCCAGAAATCAGTTTTTGAGAACAGAATAAGTTCGTTTTCAGTTGTAAGGTTTTTAATTTTTCTTGAAATATACCACGAGTTTAAATAATACACATTAAATGCTGTTAGCTTTAACTTTAATAACTTTTTGAAAGCAGGTTTCTTTTTTTTTAATAATTACTTACTGACAAGACTGCATAATCTGATCCATAATAAAGTTAAAGCAATTCCCCTCCTTTTATAGCCCATTTGTGTGTTGCTGCTTGCTGTTGTAGTTACAGTCTTCTTGTTTTCTACCTTGCAGGCTCATTGCTAGGCAGCTGGCCAGGTACCACGCCATACACGCCCATAATGGCTGGTTACCCCAGTCTGACCTGTGGCTGAAGATGGGCAAGTACTTTACTCTCATCCCCAAATCCTTCAAGGACCCTGAGCAGAATGCCAGGTGAGACCACATAGATCAGACTTAGTCTGCCAGATCTGTTAGAGAGCTGGTTAGTACTCAGGTTCTCATATGTCTCAAAGCCCAGTTGAGTTTCACTTCTACTGTCTAAAGAAGTGAAATGCATTTCATATATTGTTCAGCTCGCTTACACTATGTATATGTCCCTTTTTTCACACATGACTTCAATTGACTGTTTCATACAGGATCAAGAATCAAGAGTTGGCATTGTAAGAAAAGTGGTTATGTAATGTTTATTACTACTATTATGTTTAGGTTTTGGTATTTTTAAAGACTTTATTAAGTTCTGAAAATGAATTTGCCACGCCTTTTTATCAGCATGGCGTGATATGACCTCATAGCTTTATCTGTGAGTCACATGATCCCTCAGGTTTTAAAGACAAAACACAGGGATATTTATCAGGCGATCGTATCTGGGGAAGTATGTCAAGTCCTTTGCATAGTTTCAGGACATTTGTTTTGCATTCCCAAGAGACTATGCACGTCTTTCCCTAAGTTTTGCTACATCAATGACCAGCAACCTAGAATAGTAAAGTAGCTCATTTATGGCTTAAAAAAAGAGGGGCTGCGTAACATAAAAATGAGTTATGATTACAGTGTCTCCCTCACGTGCTTTTGCCGTTTTGTCTAACAGTAATAGCTGCCTTCAAATCTACTGGCACTTAAAATGAATCCAAAACAAACATTTGCTTTATATGCTGTTCCATGCAGGTCAAGCAAATATTAATACTGTAAGAAATACTATTAAGTTGAGTCAGAGTGTAAGAGGCGTGGCATCTCGAGTCTTGTTTACTGAAGTGTCCGAATGTTTAATGAGCACGGACACTGAATACTCTTCTTTCCAATTTCTTGCCACATTCTACAAGTAACAAAGAAAAGGAATTCATTTAACACGAGTCTTTTAAGAATCCAATCCAAACAGGAAGTACAGAGCAAAACTCTCTTCCAGTGAGTGTTGTGGGAACAGTGTCTATTTTCTGTTCCTGGTGTTCACGATTTGTGCTTACTGCAGTTTAAGCAGTGATGCCACTGATAAAAGGTTCTAATGTAACGCTATTAGTTGTAAAGATGCTCTTAATACAACAACTGATAGTTTTAATCTCTGATTTTTATTTCTTTTTTAATTCCTGTAGTGATACTTAGCCACCTTCTTTATTTGTTTTCTGCTCAGTTTCGTTTTGTCATTCTGGGCTTTACTGACAAGTGTGATATACGTATTTGCATTTAAATTAACAATACACTACAAAAATAGACTACTTGTACCTATTTGCACCTCATAAAGTGCCACATTTGATTTTCTTGCCTTCTAGTGCCTGTTGTTCTGTTCCTGTTTTCTCCCATACTTCTGTTTCTACCTCTACTTTCAGGTTCCCCATACTGACTTATCTATCTCCATCTCCCATTGAATACTGCTCAAAAAAGTAACACTTTTCAATCAGAGTACAACATCAAGTCAGTTAAACTTCTGGGATGTTGATCTGGTCAGTTAAGTAGCAGAGGTGGCTGTTAAGCAGTCTCAGCTGCTTTGCTGTGAAAGAAATGAACAAAAGAGGGACTGACTGTTTTTGTTGTTTGTTTGTTTTCACTAGTTTTATGTTTGGCTAGGGTTAGCGTCACTACTGCTATCATGAGGTGATGCCTGGACCGTACAGGGGTTGCACAGGTAGTCCAGCTCCTCCAGGATGGCACATTAATATGTGTCATTACCTGAAGGTTTGGTGTGTCTCTCAGCACCGTCTCAAGAGCATGAAGGAGATTCTGTGAGAGCTGGAGAGGGCCATAGAAAGTCCTTAACCCATCAGCAGGACTGGTATTTGCTCCTTTGTGGAAGTAGGAGCAGGATGAGCACTACCAGAACTCTACAAAAAAACCTGAGGTCCTAAAGTCCTTTAGTGGACTCTATGCTCACTGCCCAGCGCCGTGGAGCCCGACTGGCAATTGTATTAGAATACCAGAATTGGCTAGGCAGCAGCACCCTGAAAGCCATTAGGTAGCGAGACAAAGTCCTTGGACCTCACTCAATAGATTAACTCTTTTGTTTTTAACGTGCTACCCAGTTCGTATCAGTATAGATATAAGCCCCCCCCTCCTCTAAATTGAGATCTGATCTGTGTCCTTTAATTTTTTTTTTGAGCAGTCTATGAATAACTTTGTAACCAACTTGTAAACTCTCTGCCTCTTTCAGGTTGAGCAGGGAGGTTCCCAGCGCACGGAGCCTCAGAGAAGAGCTGTTGTGGCTCCAGCAGAGCTTGTCTGTGCTCGGCTCCCCCGTCGTTCTCTGCCACAACGACCTTCTCTGCAAAAACATCATCTATAACCAGAAGGAAGGTGAGTATGACGGGGTGTAGTCGCATACTTTTCTGTGTGACTGAGTGCGAACTACACTGCTCCCTGTACCCAGATATGATTGCATTAATTAGATGATTTCAACCCTATATGTCATATGCTACACTCATTGTCAGTGTTTGCATTGGACGGTAGCTGTAGAATAAGAACGGTCAGACAAGACAATCTGTGAGTTTATTTATTTATATAGTACATTTAATTACAACAGGAACGTTGACCAAAGTGCTGTACAAGAATACAAAATACCTAGTAAAAAGTCATGGCTGTTAGGGTAAAAAGTTGTGCAAAGAGAAAAGCCTTGACTCATGGATTTATTCTGTTTTCTAAATTTGTCTAATCTGTCGTTCTAATTCTGTGTTGAAAATACAATTAGAAATGTTATCAGCTTGAAAAAGCAGCATCATTGCATCATGCTACATACATAGTCTGTGTTACTGGCAGCATATGTTTTTGGTGCTATGTTGCCATTTTTGTTGGTGTGAATGTGAAGCAAACAGTCTTCGGGTAAACTTACTTGTGCACTGAGCTACTGCAATTATACCAGCCTATGAATCCAGTGGATTTATGTATGTGGGAGGGGGGTTGTTTAAGAGCTGTCAGCCCCCTCGTCAGTGTGTGACGAGGGGCGAGACCCTTCTTACAGCTCCTTGTGTCTAGCCTTTCTCCCTCAGGAATAACAGCAGAGGCTGTGGCTGCCCCACCCTGCCCCAGGGAGGCAATGGAGAGAGACAGACCTCACACACGGTCGGCTCTGAGGGCCCTCGCATACTCTGCCCACTCCTCAGACTAATCTGGATGAGTTCATGGCAGCAGTAGGAGCCAACTATCTAAACTATCTACCTGTCACCTTCCTTTTGCTACTTGGCCAACAGTTGTCCATCTGACAAACTATTGTTCCTACAGTACTGGTTATTACACACCCGTTTTTATAGGTGTCTTTGCTGTAAGTAACTCTGAGCACCACTCAAATGGCAAAATTTTAAAGCTGCTTTCTGCTTCTCTTCACAGTTTTTTTTTTTTTTTTTTTTTTTTTGTCACTATTAATCACTAGAAAGAAAAGGACGTGGTGATACAGTATTCTGTTTTTTTTTTCTGTAAACTAACCCCATGATAAGATCCACACTGAATCCAGGTACAGCTAAAGGTCCATGTTTTGGGATTATTTCATGTGTAATATAGCACAGTGGATTTAAAATGAAGCCCTCAAATGTGGTTCAAGTCTAGACCAACTTTTGTTCATGAGAAATACAGTATGAGTTAAGGTGTTGTTGGCATTTACTACCTAGTTACTTCATTTTTAACAATACATTTCTCACAAATTGCTCTAATAGATGCTCCTAATTGCACTAAATGTGTGTTCATTGGCTGGTCATGTCAACAAATTCACTATTTTACTCTTGTGACTGAAAACAATTTAAAGAAAACCACTGAGACTTATTTGAAATGGGTAAAGAATTGTAGCAATTTTTGGAGGTCTGGCTTAAAAAGTCAAAAAATAACAATGTGTAAGTCATTCTTAGTAATTGTCTTTTCATGGGAATAGTTGACAGTAACAATAAAGAATATAATCTAACTTTCAATAAAAAGATATAACTATAAAGCTTGTGAAAAAACATTTTGCCAGGGCGCGCCTAAAAAAAACTCCTGCATACAAATATATTTCTGAGAGAGTGTTGCCACTTATAGAACTTGAATAAAATCTGTGTTGCACATCAGGCGAAGGCTGAGCAAGGGAAAAGTTCTGGTGTCACCCGGCTTTGCATGACAATGCAACACTCTTAAATTCCTCCACACAGAAATGCAACATCGCCTGGAGCCTGTACTCTAAAGTTAATTTCTTGTATAGGCATGTAAAAGTTTGGGCACTCAATATGCATGTTTGTGGAATTGCAGAAGCATATTACAATCTTCAATAAGTACTGGATAAAAAGATCTAGTGTAATTGTATCTCCCTCAAACATCCAAACAGAACTAAACCACACGTACAAATGACAACTGTAATGGAATGACACCACAATAAACTCTGGGCCTTTCAGCTCCAAGCAAACTTTATTGTATTTCTGGCTGCGCCCACTCAGTTGTCTAAGGTGTCGTTTTTGTAAATGCAGTTGCTGTCTTATAGTGCACTTACACCCTTTTGTTGAGTTGGCATAAAAAGAAACTGAATGACTTCCATGCCACTTCCTGTCACTTCTGTTCAGCTGTAGCTGCTGACTTGAAACCACTTGTCTGCTAACGTGACAGCAGAAAAGCTACCACTTCCTGCATTGATAAACAAAAGAGCTGGAAGCGGTCATCTTTTTTCTTTTTTCTTTTTTTTTTTTTTTTTAAGCTGTCGCACACTTATAACAAAGGCTGTATTACATTTTCCTGCTTGTTCCTGTCTCTCGGTCCCAGTCACAGGATCTTTTACTCTCCCCACTCCTCTAACTGTTGCTCAGATTTTTCTTTTTCAAAAAAACCAAATCTCTTGACTCTGGCCCAAAGCCCTGTAAGTCTGCAGCTCAGCAGCTAACAGCAAGCCTCTCAGAGCTACTTTGCAGAAGCAGTAGTGATGTTAGGCTATTGGATATTCAGCGGACCAATAGGAAGGGAGTGATGAAGGGGAGTGTTAAGTCAAGGGGTGGTGGTTAGGCTTGATGGAATGGGTGTGAAAGAATGGCTAAAAGACAACTGTGTCAGTGAGAGTGAGCATGTGTGAAAGATGTTTGCCCCAACCTTTTCATCTGCTGCACAGGGGGGCTATAGCCACTGCCCGGAGGTGTTCAGTTGTGTCCCGCTAGGACCCACACGCCGGCTGGTAACCCACCTCAAAGTGTCTTTCTTTGTAGTCCAGCACCAACTCAAAATCTAATGTTCCATACACTAGGGTAAAGAAGCTAGCTAAAGCCAAAAATAATTAGTAGAGTAGAGACATTTAATTAAAAGTACTGTTAAAAAAAAAAATCTGTATTTGTTAATGTCTCTGTAACAACTGGGCTTGTGAAAGTAAGTGTTTGCATTTTGACTTTGACTGGATGCTTCTCTCTTTGTTCATTGTCTGTGCAGTGAAATCACATTTTCAGCAACCTGCAGATGCACTCACGCAGCACCATATTCTTTGAATTTTACCTTCCATGCTCTTACATCAGATTCCAAATGACAGTAAATATAAGTGCATATATTTTGCAAACCTGGCCTGAAACTGGTGCCTACATTAGCGGCTGTGTGGGATTTTGTGTGTGCACTTATGGGCATGTGTGTGTGACTCATACACATCACGAGAATTTGTCTGAAGCTCTCAGTTAAGCTGAGAGTTGTTGCTCCTGTTTGTCTTCAGCCATCATCACTGCTGGTGCGTAGTTTCTTAGAACTTGTAAGTTGACTTGTGCTTGTAAGTACGTGGAACTTGAACTTTCTGAGAGCATGGATCAAATAGTGTGGTTGCTGTACATTTGCTTTGGCTGCTCACCGGCTACTTATTTCACGTGTGTGAAATGTCTCTCTTCTTTGTATCTCTTTGTATTTTATTATCTTCCTCCTTTTGTTCCCTGTGCCCCGTTTTCCTTGTTTCTGTCTTCAAAGCATAACATTGACTTGGCCATTTTCCTTTTACTCTGTGTTTGTGTCCAAAACAAATGTTCTCTGAGAAGCAGGCTCTGCTCCTTTTCCTTTACCATTTGCACATGTTTCACGTATTACAGCATGCTCTGTACTCTTTGATTTCTGCTAATATGTTCCAGCTGCCTTAAGATTTATAACTCAGCTTTCAAATGAACACAGACATGCACATCTTGATGTTTGTTTCATCAAAATTGTCTGTTCCTCAACACTTCTGCTACATTCAAAATGCAAACTCTTACTCATCAGCCCTTAAAACTAGCTCAGTAACCGTGCCAGTCCAGTTAGGAAGTCAGAAAGATAGGAAATTACATGAAAAACCTTGACATTCTGAGTTATCAAAGGGAAATGCAACATAATCATTGTAATGTCTGCCTCCTCGTGTCTTTGTCTAAATGATGACGCTTCTGTTCCCAGGGAATGTAAAGTTCATTGACTACGAGTACACTGGGTACAATTACCAAGCCTATGACATTGGGAACCATTTCAATGAGTTTGCTGGTAAGTGTAACTCAAACCACTCACATATGTGAAAGTAATTTGTGTTTGCTGCTTTGCTATGGTATAGATGCACAATATTTACTATTATTTCTGTTTTATAGGCCTGAATGAAGTGGACTATAGTCACTACCCTGGGCAGGACTTTCAGCTTCAGTGGCTGCATTCTTATCTCGAAGCCTATAAGGAACACAAAGGCCAAGGTAGTGCAGTCACTGACAGAGAAGTGGAGAGCCTCTATGTCCAAGTCAACCAGTTTGCCCTGGTAAGTATTTGTAGTTGGTCCAGCGTCATCTACTCAATAATGGATGGATTGGTAGTTGGATGTGAAGTGAACACAACAGACACAGCCTGGCTTCAGTAAAATAATCATTTTAAGCCGAATGTTTGCACTGTTACAGTAAAGCTGCACCTGGTCTACAGTTTATCAGACCAAGCTGCATTTATTTTATTTTTTTATTTTAGCCTTTCTGGATTAAGTATTTGAGCTACCGTATCACCAGCTTACTATAAATCTGGTATATTAGTGTTACTGTGAGGGATTGGCCACAAAGGTGCACTTTATATTGTGTCTCTCATCAAATGTTGTTTATCACAAAACAAACTCTATTAAGAACTCCAACAGTATTCTAGTAATGGTGTCGATCACCCACATTTATTTTGTGTGACTAAACGCACATGTGCTTTGGAGAAAATAATAGGAACCGCCTGCAAAGCAAACTTGTCACTTGAAGTCTTGAACTAGTACAAATATTTACTCTGTAGTTTTAAAAAGATAAAATAGTTACCTGAACAGACAAATGTTACTTCTGTATAATTCAGCCTTTCCCCCAAAATGGTCAAAAATAAAGCATTAACATTAGACATTGACCAAGTACAGTGAGGTCCTTAGGGCTTGTTCTGAATGATTCTCCACACTGTAAGCTGTTGGGTCAGAGTGGTGCATGTTATACAGATCACACAGACATAAACTACCTGCTCTGAATATGAGAGAAGGATGACTGACACACTCACTAATCTAGCCACCACATGGGTAACAATAACTAAAGATAACTTGCAGCCTTGGTGAGACTCGCCGTTGTCCCATGAGACAGATTCTGCCTTGTTTACTCTAAAGAGGAATAGAGGGCAGTGTGGAGGATGGGCAACTGAAACAATTGTATTTCTGTGTGAGCTGTTTGTAATTGCTGCCATAGGGCCTCTAGTTTTATACGTACTTGTGTGTGTCATGTTCGATAATTGGAAATGACATGTACTTTTAGACTGTGAGCACACGGTGAACCTTTCTCTCTCTGTCTCCTTTTTGCCAAGGCTTCTCATTTTTTCTGGGGTCTCTGGGCTCTGATTCAGGCCAGATTCTCCACCATCGACTTTGACTTCTTGGGGTAAGTTGCCATCTTTAAATAATCTAGCGAGCACACTTTTCTTTGAGCCGTTATATCTTGGTGTGGCAAGCACAATTTAGTAACTTAATCACGTTTAAGAACAAAATGTTAAGCATCCACATGGATATTTTAGGATGTTCTGTTATTTTTGCACTGGCATTTCGTGGTAACATGTCACGTACATATTTATCTCACTGCTGGCACTGCTGCTGTGTGTCTCTACTTTACAATCAGATATGCAGTCCTGCGGTTTAACCAGTATTTCAAGATGAAACCAGAAGCGGCTGCACTAAAATTACCAGAATAAAAGCCCGCACCTCCCTCATCATCATCTCCTCTTCGTCCTCAAACCTGCTCTGCACCTCACACGATGACCTCAGAGTGCCCTCTAGAGGTCCCTGTTGAGAAGAAGCCAGACTCTGAGTCCAGTTTAGTTTCTGAAGATCCCCTCTAAAGTCCACATCCATAAAGACTGAACGGGCAATGATAAACACTGTTAATCAGGATAAAGCCCATACTTTCAACATGGGTGTGTGAAGGACCAATTTTAAGATCCGCTATAATGTGAAGTCCACTTGGTTAAATTTATTTTCATTATCAATTCAGTTGATATTTGCATATCAGCTTATTGTATTTATAAGCAGCTCTTCAGATGGCTCAGCTCTGTCTAAGGCAGAGAAGAAGCATCATGTGAGCACATACATGGCAACTACCAGCATTATTTTTTTTTTTTTTTGTCTTTCTTTAAAAGTTGTCCAGACATTAATCTGACTGCCTAGACACCTTCCTAATATCACATTCATGGGTAAACCCCCTCAGAACCAGCCAAGTCATAGACCACATTTATGACAACGGGCAAATAAAGCCTGCTTTATTTGCCAAGGAGCCAAGATAAATGGTAGAAAATGCTAACATGGAAAGGCCAGTCCTGTCTTTCAGTCCCATGTGATAGGAGCCACGCCACACCAAAAACACTTGAGGTCTGTCTTGTGATTCTTGTTTTCACCCCCACCCCCTACATTTCCTGTCCATGCATGGGTGGTGCCTAAGAATAGCCATGTAGTAAATGTTTTACTTTGTAAAGGTAGAAAAGGGGGTTTTAGGGGAGCAGCTTGTGTTTGCCTCCAAAATCTTCCTTAAATGAAATGGTTGTAGATCATTGAAAAGCCATTTGGTTTGACAGTAGTTCTCACTGTACTTCTAGTTTTGTTACTTTTGACACTTTTGTTAACTTAACACAAAGATACATTTTACTGTAATTTTTACATTCCGCACTTGTAGTACTAGATTGTAAAATTGGTGGATTTCACGTGGTAAGTTAGCAGCGTCCATCCTGATAGGGAAGGATTTGGAGTCTTCGTCAATATTATGAATCACTTTTGTCCTAAAGCTCCAAGGACTAAGCATTTTGTGAACACGTTCTCATTTAGAGGTGTGTGTGACGTGGCCTTGCTGGCTGTCAGATTTTTGAAGCAGAGTTGGCATTTATCATGTTAAATGATGGATGTTAAATGGTATGGAAAAGTGGAATTCTGGTAAAAGAAAGTCAAAATGATTATCTCAGGCTGCCAGTGGAACTTGAAGATAATTTTTATCAGCAATAACTATTGAAGTTGGTAAAGAACTCTTTAAACAAACTGTTTTTAAAAGAATCTTTTAGGAACTTTTATGAAAACTAAGAAAGCGTAGCTCTCGGTGATTTAACAAGCAGACACCAAAGTGCTGATCGCCGTAAACACTTGCAAGAAAAATGTTTAGAAGAACCTAAGCGTTTCAGATCCTCACACTGCTTAAATGTGACCATGACCCAGCAACTCTTGCAACTGGTTTTTGTTTAGTCCAAAACAAAATCACACGTTTGCAGAGCTCGGTGAAAGCAGTTATTGACACAAAGTTGTCCACTCATACTCATGCAGTTATAAATACATATAGAAGTGTCAGTCTGCCTTTGTGCCTTTTTTTTTTTTTAAAGTCTTATTTTTCACTCAAAGCAATGAACTTAAGGATTATTACTCTTCTGTTTTTAATTAAGTGTTGCTTTTTTATGCTGGAGGATTAAGATGGATAGATAATAAAATTCTCCTGTTGGACCTAGGGTAAATTAGAAATTCTTGTCTTTTAACCTGTGACTTATAAACCCAACCATCTACTTGGTGGTAAAGGGTTTTTAATTTGCTGGTTTGGATTGTGCTGAGAGAACATTTCTAAAGGGTCTCTCGGAAAGTTGTTTGGAGTATTAAGATAGTAGACAAGACTAAGTGTACAAAAAATCCATCTGAATAATTAAACTGGATGAGTGCATTTTCACTGTATATCGAGTAATCTCTCTAGTCTTTTAACTTGAACCACTACATCTTAGAAATGCATTTATATTTAACATTATTGGAGGGGGAAAGGTTAAACTCTGGCCACTGTAGCATATGTTTATATGTATAACTAACGTAATGATAGCTTTTTTTTTTCTCATGTGAATATGTGTACATAGAGGGAGGTTTTTTTTTTTTTTCTAAGAAATGAATTAAGGTGGAAAAACTGCTCAATGTAAAGAGTGAAACTGGAAAAACTAAATATGCTTAAAAATAAAGTATATTTACATTTATGTCTGCTTTTGTCTTTTTTTTCTCCCCCTGTGGCTTTAATATTGGACTGGGGGGGGTATATAGCAGGTGTCACTGAATTTTCATTTAAAAGTTCATTTTAATTGAAATCTTACAATTTTGACCTTCCCCTTTCTTATGGGTCATATAGAGTGAAACAGCGCTGCTCTACAAACGGTAAGGGAATGTCAGTTAGCCGGACACACTGAGAAAATGCTGGAAAGGTTTTTTGTTTGTTTTTTTCCTGAAAAGTTGCTTCTCTTTATTTGGTCGTAACGTTTTCAGGGGGAGAAACATTTGGTCATTCATCCAAGTGACATCAAGCGCTAGCATTTCCAGCACCGGTAATCATTAATTTTGCAGTTTTAATCCCTACTTGCATTTTATTTGCCCCAAAAACAGTTATGTACAAAACGACGGAGAACAGGACAGGTCCGTACAAAGACAGACTTGACAAAAAGACAAAGAAAAAAGTACGAGTTAAAAATCAAAGGAGTGAAAGAGTCAGACCCATACGAGCATACAGAGTGGAGTAAGGACGTTAGCGTGCTGCCCAACTTTCATCACGCACATATTTATTATTATATGGTCCTAAGTGTGAGTGCATACACTCAAAAAATGTTTAGTAACTTCAGATCCCTGCAACAAGCCCGGGTCCAGTTTACTTTGGTGATTTGGACTATTCCATTTCACAGCTGTTGTTACTTTTTTTTTTTTGGTCCTTTGCATTGGCCTGTACAGGAGACGATCTATTTGTCGTTTCAGGTTGTAGTATAACACAACATTTTCAGATCCTTTTTTTTTTTTTTTTTTGTCCCATTTGGATCTTTAGCCATCAGAATTGTTGTCTTAAGGCCAAGAAACATGCCAAGCGGATTTATTTTACCAAGTGGATCATCATGGCCTTGCCATATTGGTCCATTTGATTGACCTTTATTATAATTATGTATTTATTTTATTTTCAGTTGCTACAAATGGGACAGACATGACTGGGGGATAGGACAGGGAGAAAGAATGAAAGAAAGAGAGGGAGAGAAAGAAAACCAGAGGGGAGAAGAGACGGTGAGAAGGGGGAAAGGAAAAACAAACAAACACCTGGATCACCTGTATGGAGAAAAAAAAAACAAGAGAAAGCAAACAAAAAAGAGCAACATAAATACAGCACCATCACAATAAACTAGCTAACAGTAGATACTAAATAATAAACGATATTGTGCAGCATGCAAGATAGACAGCGCACAATGTGCTTTGAGGCAGCAGCCAAGAAAGCTGTAGTCCGCGTCTGTGAACACCCGTGTGTACACCTGTGTGCACACCTGTGTGGATCAGCATGCTTGTATTCCAAAGGTTTCTCCATGTAACGATCTGCTAGGGAGTGTGGGGAGCCACAGCCCCGTCCCCCAGGGCACGAAGCAGGTATGGAGGCGATCCAGGCCCCAGACATCCAGAGGCCCCAGAGTACGAGGAGGACCACCAAAGGGGGGGGGGAACCGTGCCACCCTCCTGGGAAGAGCTGAGTAGAGCCCCAAACGAGAGGTCACCCAGCAGCTACGGAGCAGAGGCCAGAGGGGGTTGCAGTGGCGTGCCCGCAGGCTCTGCCGGCAGCCAGCTGTGCCAGAGAAGACCGAGCTTCAGGCCCATCGTGTCATCTGAACATTTTCAGATCTAATAGAAATAAAATAAGTGTTTCGTAATTCATTCCATTCATTGTCTTTATTTATAACTGGCAGTATTGTTTCATTCTATTATAGATTCTTACAAGATAGAGGCAAAATTGTATTCCATTATGCTTTATTAGCTGCTTCGGTGAAAAACAAATCAACAATGCAAAAAAAAAAACCCCACTGGAAAACAGTTATTCATCACTTGATTGCTTCAGTGGATCTGCGCTCGACAGTGCAGCCTGGGCGGAGTAGTCGAACGCAGATCCACTGAGCTCTCAACACAGACAGCATCGTCAGAAGAAAAGTTGATAAAATAAATTAAAAATTTAGTATTGTTCGATACATATGCGTACCGAACCGAAAGCACTGTATCGAACGGTTCAATACCGATACGAGTATCGTTGCACACCTACAAAACACATCACCTTTATCAGTGATGCATTTTGATTCACTTGGATTTCACTTGGTTCTCTGTGTGTAAAAACAAACCAAACCACATGGAAAAGCTACCGCTGATTTGGGCCAGAGTAAACAAACTATAGGTGTGAAAACACTCTCAGACTTTCCAGGAGCCCTGGACAGTCAGACCTAGCCTCTGTTTGCAGCGTTCTTTCATGCTCTTAAATACCTCTCCATGGTGGTGTCTCACTCCCTTTTCACTTGTTGGTCTTAAGAGTGAGTGGAGCTTTAATCCATTAGTGTGTACTATGTAGTCCAGGCAACATAATTTCATGTTCATATATTTAAAGATAATATAATATTACTTTGACATTTCTTTTGTCTTGTGCAGAGGTGGAAAAAAATATTTGAAAGCTACTTAAGAGTTGACATAGAGATGTCCACAAGATGGCGACACAACCCACTAAAAGAAAGTAGTACCCACATAGCTCCTCCAGGCTGGCAGAAAGCTCACCACAGGGTACAGAAATAATCCCATTCAGCATTTATTATTTGTGATATTAATGCCTATTAGCATAGATTTCTATATTTAAAACAAAGGCATCTCAGTAATATGTCTTGTGTTGAACATCTACACTCAAATGTGCAGGAAAATAGTACATTTCTTTTTTCTTTTCTTTTTTTTTTATGTCTTTTCCTGTCTGGAAGCACTTGCAATCAAATTTATGATCTGATTGCACTAGTGTGGCAAACACATTTCGCTTTTCCGAGATGTTTTCTATAAGTTCTCTATAGGCTCCTCTTGTTCAGGGTTTATCTGCTTATTTCCTCATTTCAATTTGTGTTATTTCAGTTATTACATTATATGTAGTATATTCTGTGACAATGTCTAAGGTAGGACAGACAGGAGAAAAGGGGGGGGGGGGGCACAGTAAATAGAAATACACAGCGTATCGCCCACTGCCACATCTGTTAGAAGAAAACAAACATTCAACACCTGGAGTGCAAAAATTAAAAGCGCACAGGTGCATAAATTAACGATCTTCTTGTGGTGTGTGTGTATCTGTGTGTGAGATACACACGTGTGTGAGAGAGAAAGATGGAGTATGTTTGTGTCTTTGACATGAAATGTGGGTGGGAAGCTGCAATAACGCCACCTAGGAGCCAGAAGCAGACAGAGATGGATCCGGGAGAACCAGGCCATCCGAAGCCCCAAGAGTACTGAAGACCTCAGGCCACACATCTCAACGATATCTGCGTATCTGCGGGGCATGGAAAGATCAGGGTCCCAGTGTTCTAGGAGCTCAAGAACCACACTGTTTGAATTTGGTCACTCACTTATATACCCACTAATGACACAGAGACACATATATCACACATGCACACACATTGACCCTCCCCTTTGAGGTGCCAGCAAGCAGATGCCCCCCGAATAAGCAGTGAACTGAGACGCTGCCAGAGCATCGCATCAAACCACCTGTAGACCTCCGTACCTGGCAGGGTGTGTGAAACAGGGGTGCAGGAAGATGCTGACCATCCCCACTAAGTAATAGAATTGATCAGTGGGGACCAGAGGGAAACAAATTCATCCAGTTAGTTTTGTGAGGAGGCAGACGTTCTCTCCAGATGGTTTGATCTAGAAGTACATTTCTTTATTGAACAATACATAAAAATGTTTTTGGATTTCCAGTTCATGAGCATAGGCTTCTTAGCGATGCATAAGGCAGTATCTATTTCACATATGTCACCTATAATGCACAGCTTGGGTGAGGTTGGGATGCAATGACTAGACCATGTGGATAGGTAGGGTGTGCAGACCCATATAACATGCATATAGTTGTGAGCAGAGTTGTCTTTGCAATGGGTGCATGTATTTGAGTGTGTGAGACCCATTTGGAACAACCGTTCTCCTATATAGTTTGTTCTGTAGACAATTTTATATTGTAAGTTGTAAGTTGGGGATTTCATTTATTTTGAAGGTGTTCAGACAGTTTTGATCTGGACTGATGGAAAGATCTCGCTCCCAATTTATGGTTGGGAGGGGAAATAATTCATTAGTTTTAAATAAAAGTTAACTTTTTCTTGATCACCATTTGAGGGTACAAATATTTATTTATTTTACCCATGACTGATATTAATCTTTAATAGGGCTGTCAAAATTGAGAGCAAACAAAACAACTGCTATAATGCCCTCTGCTGTCTTAGTTTAATTGGTCACATGACTGCACCGTGTGACTAACATGCGTCATTGTTTTAGAAAGTCTCCGTTTTCGCTGTCCACACTGCGACGTGAAAGCACCGTTTTGAAATATATGCGTTTCGGGAGCGTTTTCAAAACGTTGCGTTTTCCATCAGCGAAAACGCCGTTTCAGTGTGGACAGGAGGCCAAAACGGAGAGAAAACGATGACTTAGCCTAAGTGAGATTGTAAGTAGTGTACTGGTGAAAAAAAGGTGTGATCCCTGACAGTTGGGTGATGTGAACGCCAAGCACCGCAAAGAGCAAAATCATCCATGTATTGTTTAAGAATATCTGCCATCAGTTCAAATAAACATAAGTGAACTTAAATCAACTGAAATTAAGTTCAACATGCACACAGCTACACTGATCTGGTCCTTTTCCCTGAACACCTGTGTTCATCTGCTTAAATAGTTCATTTACGCCTGGACTATTTCATTAGGTAGGTGAGACAAATATTTCTATACTCAAACCTATACTGCTACTCCTTCCTAGCGGTAAAACTCTGCAGTGTATAGTCGATACATATTACAACAAATCCATTTCTCTATAAACACACTCTAAAATCAGCTTTATTAAATTACCAATATTCTCCCCCTTCTTCACCTGGTCACTTCCTGTGACCTCAGATTAGCCAGGAAGCTATAAATACAGGAAGTGAAACTATATTTCCTCTTGTTCCTGGAACACAGGTAGGTAAGGTGAGTTCAAACTAAACCAATTAACAGGTGAAATAAATAACTTTTGTCAGAATTGATTTAAACCAATATGTTATGTTATATAATCTGTAAAAGTGTAAAACATAAACAAACCCAGGATATTAGATGTTTGCCTACTACAGAATACATATGAGATATGGCTAAATCAAAAACAAGAATGTTGACTAATACTACGGACAAATGGTGTTCTCATCCACTTTGTTGCAAACCTCTTTTCCCTGGAACCAACTCCACGTGTGACAAACCTCAGTGTGATCATGTTTAAACTAATTATTGGAGTGTTGAATGTTTCCTAAAGTTCAGTGATAGTTTGAGTACCTAAAATCAAATATGATAACAACAAAAAAACAAAAAGAAAACAGGCTGTGGCTGATTAAACTGGTGTTATTTGATCTATGTAGACATTTCTATTAGTGGGAAAGGAGAGCAAAGTAGAACGAGGAGTTGTCTGTATATACAGATTACCCCAGTTAATACAGCCATGGTGTGGTGTTTTGGTTGTGATAAAGTGGGTCGTTGACATACAGTTTATCGACTGTGATGACAGCTTGGGAGCCTCCTTGGATGAAATTCTTTCGGATCGGGAACTGGGCTCTGCGTCTCTCCAGGATCTCTTTTGGAAACTGGTCGTTCACGCTGAAGTCCATTCCTCTCAGCCATAGCTGGACTGGCCATCGGGCGTACCAGGCATTTGCCTGGTGGGCTGGTGGAGATTTTTCATTTTTATGGGCTGATGGGGTTTTTTTTTTCCTGTTTTTTTTCCCGTAACGGTATAAACTCTGAAAGGTGGTGGATTGGCCAGATGCTGGGAGATGTGTAAAAATAAGTCAGTTGTTTGGTGGTGGCATCGCAGAGCTTCCACAGATTCAGTAACATTAGCAAGTGGTGGAGGCCAGCAGATGCAACACGCTGGCAGGTGGATGACGGAAAGGCAGGAGGAGCAGAGACCCGAGGCGGTGAACTGAACTTCAGGTAAGAAGTTATGACCTGCAGTCTATCTGGGTCAGATATAAACCAAGTTTAGGTGGAGTTTGTTTTCGTTGTGCTGACTTTTTACAGTCAGTTACAATAACTCGTACTGCGTACTAGCTAGCATGACGAAGTTTCTATACAGCTGGGTGGGTGCTATGATGTTACTGATAGTGAACTTTATTCATAAGGTTAATTAATAGAGTTGCCGTCCCGTATCCAGAGAAAATATTATGCGTTTCGTATTGAGCTGAAAAGGAACAGTTTGTCCCGTACTTCAGCTAGAATGGAAAAAGACACAAAGCTGGAGTTATTCTGTGCCTTTACGCTGTCAGCTGCTTCTTCTTCTCTCATTCTCTCCCCTCCCTCTCCTGTTGCTACTTCAATCATGAAACTGATCAATGATCAGCTGATCAGCTTTTGTGTCTTGTTTGTTTATCGCCCACTTTGCACCAGAAAAAGGAAACCAGTGGATGTAGCGCTAAACAACAGCATGATCAGCTGTTAAGCTTGATCAGCTGTTGTTAGAATTTATTTAATTTTACTTTCTAGTATCAGCTGATGTTTGCTGGAGCCACAGCTGTAAAGCTGCTGGTCATGATATCGGTTTGGTTATCTGGTGAGAGGAGGGCACAAAGAAATACTTTTCTTTCTTATTCTCATTTAAAATGTCTCGTTTTTATTAAATAATTATCTGAATCATACAACCAAAGTTTTTATCTGATGTAAAATGTATAGAAATCATACATATACCAACAAGACGGTGTACGTCACTGTCACAACAGCGTCTGTTTTCATTCAAAGGCTTTATGGCTTTTCCTGTAATACCTGGTGGGCCGGTCTCTAGTCAAAATGCCCGGGCCGATATATATATATATTTTTTTTTGTCCCAGTCCAGCCCTGCTCTCTGGCTGTGGCTTTTCACCAGCTCTTTCTGTTTGAAGTGTTCGCAATTGGCCATGATCAGTCTGGGTCGACTTCCCAAATGATGGACATGATGAAAAGTGATGTTTTCAGCAACGGCCTCCGGGAGTTTCAGGTAAGTCTGACTCACCATTGTTTCCGGGTCGTCTTCTGTCTTCTCTGGTAGTTTCTTTGACAGTTTCATTGATTTTTAACATTTTCTTCAGAGAGTCAGACCATTCCCTCTGTGACACACTCTTCACTCTTTGAAGGTGGCGTTTTCAGCACCAAGTGTTTCGACCTGCTGCTGGCTGAACTCCACGGACTCACGCATGCGTGAAAATCTTTATGGAGGATTTCCAAGAGGGCCCGGCATGCATCAAAGCTGGACAGTTTTTGTTTTGTTATTTTAATCTATGGACGCCAAAATATTCACCATGTCGTTGTTTTGTGGTGAAGCTCACTCAGGTTAGTCTCAGGATTGTGTTCTTTTGCTGCTGAAGGGAGTCGGCACCTTGTTACCTGGTTTCCCCATAACAACTTGCTCGCAACACTCGCTAATATGCGGCTGCAAACTGTCCAGGTCTTCTTTGCAGTTGTCCAGAGTGGTGAAGTTGGTTGGAATGTAAGTACAATTCCTATTGTTGTAACCTTAAAAGCTGTCAATGAATAGACTTGGCAGAGAAAAGAAATTATGGTTGAAATGTTCTCAATGACGCACTGTGCTCAGTGTTGCCAAGATTTTGCTGTGTCTCTCATTACAATAGAATAGCTTCTCCTCACTTACCCGTCTCACTTACCTGTCACTTCCTCCAAATGGTGAATTTCTGAGGAAAACACCACATTGAAATAAGCTTTGACTGCTTTGCACCACTGAGCTTTGGGACTGCGGTCTTTTGGCATAGACAGCAGTTGGTTATGCAGCCAATTTTAGTTCTATAATTAATAATGAAATGGACAAAGGATATAACTTATTTAATAAGTGGCTAATTGAACACTATAAGCAGGGATTCTGTGATGCGTTTAGTACTGTGCAGAACTGTAAAGATGAGCAGTGAACACACAAACTTTTAATAGTGCATATGTTTACAGTAACCCAAGAGTTAAATTAGAAACTCAGTCATGCCTCACACCCCAAAACCAAACAAGTAATTTCTTACCATTCTCTTGAAGCAAATCAGGCCTGCCTTTCGTCTCCCTAATGCGAGCACTGTCTTATGCAGTCGAACAATTACAACAGCGCATTATCCAACTCGCTGACTGTAATTCAATTAACTTCCTCCCCCTGGCTTCATCCACCCAGATAATACACACATTAATTAACAACAGAATCCAATATCGCCTGTTCTGCGCCTCCACTTATTTTCATTTCCCATAAAAAGGTCATAGCAGCCACTTCCAGCTGAAGACAATTAGTGTAAGTGCGTAGTAATAGATTACACTTGTATATCACCAAGACCCACGCGTCTGTGACAGGGAGTGGTGAAGTAAGCCTGTTGGTAGTCAGAGGCTATGGCCTGGGAGGAGAGAAATGCTGACACAGCTGTGATGTGCATCCATCAGAGGTGTCATTTCGCCAAACTCATAAAGCCAAATCTCCACGGAGTGGATTTTTAACAACTATTTCATGCTTCAGTTAAATGGAAAAAGTCTGGTTGCTTTCTTCAGCATTTCTCAAGATTAGGGATCGGGAATCGAGAACGGATCCCTGTAGAGAACCAGTTATCACTAGTTAAAATCTTGGGATTGTTAGTCACCTTGCCTATTGATCCAGCTTATAGGTTTCACTTCCACTTGAGCTACAGTCAGCTGATAGTCTGTGTGTTGTAGGAGGAAAACAGTGGTGCAGTCTGGATGTGGAAATGTGATATTTAATGTTTGTATTATTTAAATTTGGTTATACTTCATTTAGATGTATATTTAACTTGACAGTGAAATGGCTTCAAAAACAAGAAAAATAATAGCTATAAAAGCTGCAAGTATTTGTTCTACACTATACATGAAAGTGCAGAATCATATTCAGAAATAACATTAAACAGTAACTTAACAGAGTTCCTTGGATACGCAGTGCTATAATATCTACAGTTAAAATTCCAGATGTTGCATCATCACTATCAACTGATGTTCAAACTGAAATGACTTAAATATTCTGACTTGAATGCCACTGACTTGAACAGTGGCACTCCATCGGGGCAAGCACAGCCATCAATACTTGCCCAATGAAACATCACTTAAAGCCTACTAAGTAAAAGTAACCCCTCTCTTTCCATCTCAAACACAATTCTGTAATAAAGCTTTTCCCATTACCTGTTCAAGTGTGAGCCATTGGAATATGGAACATAGAATCTGTTGTTTTCGTGAGTGTGTCCGTATCCTGCTTACAAACTAGTGGCAAGCAGCCTTTTTTGGAGGGTTTTGGTGCATGTACGTTGTAGACTAGTCTCTGGTCTTTGACAGGAAACTTATGGGAGACTAGTGCACTAGACAAGCTGCTCCTGGCTGTGCTTTTACTGCTCTGAGAACTAGATGTGTGGAAACGTAGGTACCATAGCATTCCAAGTAAAAGGCCCTGCCATGATTCATCATAACCGATAAGTTTTACTGTATGTTAAATAAAACTTTTAATAACTCCTTTAGCACATTATCATGGAATTATGATAGAGAGGGAAACATGTCTAGTTTAACAAACAGGCAAGTTGAACAGGTTCTGGCTCCACCAGTATTTTCAGGTTAACATCTCCAATATATCACTCGGTTGACTGAAGGTTCAAAGTTTACCCAGCTGTTTTGCTAACACACCAACTTAATTTTTGTATTATTTTAAAAGAAAGCATTCTTAGTACCCTGTGTAAACCTGTGAGAAACTAAGTACATCTTTAGTGCTTCTATAAGACTTAAGAGGGCAAGTAGCTAATCAAATGCTCATGATTAACTGATCATTAACAAAATGTACTATCTCTAAAAGCAGATGTTTTGGCAGTTTGTTTGTCTGGAACATTCAGGTGTTTGTTAACTCAATGACACAATTTTCCAAGAACGTCATTTAGCAAATGAAATCTTACAATTCATAACAGTATAGTTAGAAAACCTCTGAACAAGTATATCTGCCCAGCGTTCAAAGCTTGGCTGAAATTGGGCCATACAACAGGACAATGATCCCAAGTGTATCTTTACATTTACAGCAGAATTGTTGAAAAAGAATAGAATCAAGATGCTGCAATGGCCTAATGGCTCTGTGCCCCCCATGTGTACGTGCACACACACACACACACACACACACACACACACACACACACACACACACACACACACACACACACACACCCCCACCCCCCAATGGTTTAAGTCCTATAGGCAGGCTAAGCTCTACTGGGTGGCCAACGCTGACACCTGTAAATTCCAATTAGCCATTGCAGGTGCCAGAGTACAATATAGAAATATGACCAGCTTCCTTTTATATCTGCAGATCAAAAGAAGATGGTACACATTTCACCTCAACCATCTTCTTGAAGATGCCTAAAACAAAGAGACAAGAAAGCAGACACAAAAGCAATCGCACATCAGTGGATTGGTATTGAGGGGCGGGGGGTAGGGTCAGGGCGGTCTCAGTCATCCCTATTCAAAGCAGCAACCTAATTACCAGAGGAGAGGGAAACAGTAATTAGCAGCGAGTCTCACCTCGTTAATCACAAAGGGCTCCTTCGCTCTATTTATATCTGATTAATGGCTTGCTTAAGCATGGCGAGATATTTATGTTTCTGTTAATTGTGTGCAGCTTGTATCCTCCTCTCAGTGCGCTCCTGCGTGTTCACACCCCAACAGCTACACACACTGACACACCTCCACTACACCTACCACATCTTTCATTCTCATTACTACTCACTGTCTGCAACAACAGTCAGAGCTGTCTAAAGACTGTAATTTGTTTCGTACCTGATTTGTTTCATAGTTATAATTAGCCTATTAGCCTGGCTACCTTTCCTGCAGCTGTAACAAGGGAAGCCCCTTTTTTCACCTTTGTGTTCTTGTTTTGGATATACTGGTGCCGCTCGGTGAACTTAGCTAAACTTAAGACGAGGTAGAAGCACAATATCACGTGAAACTGTAAGCAGGCAGGGATTTTGTGATGTGTGATTTCAGGTTATTACCTTTGTTTATTTTTCTACATCCAAACACTGTTTGTGCAAGCCAAAACATAACCCTCATTTTACTGTGGAGGCACAAATGAGGGATAACCAGGGAAGGTGAGTAAAGGATGTTGACAACGCCACCTGTGGAGAGAGTTACACCCCAGGAAAGATTTTTATAGCCAATGTAGATGTTACACTGGCTACCAAGACCCACAGGCTCGTTATTAACAGCAGAGGTGAGGCAGATCAGTTCTACGAATCAAAATTTATTGAGAAAAACTACTAAAAGCATAGAACTGTAAAATCAGAGAAGTTCTTAAGGTAGCAGGGCTGAGTCTGCAAGACTGTTAATTAAAACACATTAACAAATAATGATTAAAACGACAAGGCTCGCTGCCACGGTGCTACCCTAGTAAAACAACAACTCGATAAACTAACTAAACAAAATGGTGGAGACCAAACCTACAGAGAGGAGTGCCCAAGGGTGCCACCAATTACTCACCTGTGTAGTTCCACTACAAACCTCACTGTCACTCACACTGAAATCTAAACGGTGCAATCTACCTATGCCCGGTGCGTAAACACTCTCATGCACCAGGGAGGGGATTCCACCTCACGTGCCTAGCCCCTCAACAGGTGGCTGCACCTCTACTAAAGCAATGAAACGACAAAACATTAAACAAATTAGTAAAAGACATATACATAAAGCAAATACACCCTAAGTTACAGTTCTATATAAAAGTATGATTAAAATGTATAAAGCAATTCTGAGTAAAAGACCATAAAACCAGAAGTCAGTCGAGGCCAGTCTATAAACGTTTGTAAGACGATAACAGGCCAGAACGAGACAAAACAAGACAGCAGCAGTCTGGCACAATCCTGTAACAAAAAGAGGGAAACAGTCGTCAAGGTCCACCCTACTATATGCCACAGTATAACAAACACAAGCGTCCTACTCACCACTCTCTGAAGGGCAATACTAAAATGAGCAGCTTTCCTGAGCTCTGCAGTGCTTAAGCTGCCTAATACTCTCAGCCACCTTGGATGGGAAAAGACTGCCAAATGCCTCCATGTGGTAGTGAAGGCAGCTGTTTCTTATAGGGCCTCTAATTATCAGCTGGGAAGGTGTGGATGTTAGTGCTGCATTCGTGGACACCACGTAAAATCCTACCCCAAAATCTACTTCACTAAATTACAGAAAGCTGGCACAAAACAAAACACTGGCATCTAAAATTATGGTTTAACAATAGGAACTTTTGCATAGTTTTAGTGAGTGCTGGAGGTACTACCAGTCATTCCCAGAAGTCTGTTGTAGGGTCTTTTTCTGGATAAGAGGAACTTTGAGTGTATTGCAAGTATACTTGATTGTTCATGTGCATACAAATTTTAGTAACTGCAGCAACCCCATATGTCATATAAACATTGGTAACGCATCACTTTGGAATTTGTATTAGCAATGTGAATGCAAACAGGAAAAACCTTGGAATGTATGCAGTTCCCTGAAAACCTACCTCGGTGACTATTTACCTCTAAATGGTCTCCACATTTGTTAAATATATAATTTCCCATTGGTTGTAAAATTGAGGGTCTGTTCTCATTATTTTCAATATACTCCAAAACAAAAATAAAGTTTGTGTTCCTCAAAGTTTTCAGTCCCCCAACAAAGCTAATAATGGGCTGAAATATTCAAATCCACCAGTGCAATAACATTTTCACCAAATGTGTATTTTTAAGGTCTAATTTCAGCTGTGGTATATTCAGCCATGACCATGCTGCACTTCACTTCCTTTAGAAGTTTCTTACAACAGCGTAAGTGCTGGTGTGTCACATCAGAGCACAGAACACTTTGAACGAAAAGTAAGGCGTGTGATATAATATGTGCATGTCACTACTACCGTGTTTCTACTTGCCTTTGGTCGTGTAGCAAGGCCAGTGCTCCCCAAGTATCCTGCACACTTGTGGCATCCCGTGACTGTGCACTGAGCGCCACTGATTCAACCACACAGCTTCTTTCAATGTCGTGATTGCGCCTCACACAAAGACTGGAACTTAAACCGTGAGCTGAAGTGATGTTAACCACTAAGCTTGCGTCTCGGGGGAATGGAAACCTTGCTCTTAACCACAGCCTCTGGGTGAGACTCTGAATAGAAAAAAATGAGAGGTCTGTCAGCTATAAAGGGAGAAGCATTCTTCCTGTGTTATTTCAGAGGACCTGTGCGTGTCCGTCTTCACTCCTCTGCTCCTGTCTGTCTGGTGTATGTGACAGGTGTAAATGCACAGTGAGAGACACGTGGAAAGACTGTAAGAAACATCTGTTAGCTGGAGGGTTTCTGATGGGAGCACTGTGTATTTTTCCCCCTTCGTCTTCTCTCTCTTTCTCACTCTGTTTTCCTGCTATCTATCCAACATTCCAGCACAGCTTTGCCAAAGCTCAGTCGCTTGTTGCGATGGAAAGGGAGGCATAATGGGAGAGGATCAAAGAGCTAAACGAGGGGCTAAAGATACTGAAGCAGATTAGCAGCGCTTCCCACAATGCCGACAGCTGCTCATAACCACGCTGGGCCTAAAGATATTGTTTCAGATTAGCGGCAGCGCTACAATGCCCAGGCAGCTGCCGTCTGCTGCCCATATTACAATAGGAGAGGGAGGATCAACGCACACACTGAAAAACATGTGTTATCATCACAAAGGGATTGTCAGCTTCAAACGCCTTACATCCCTCTGCCATCCCTCAGGATCAAACAGGCTGTTTGCTGGCAGTTATCACAGAGCTCTCTCTTCTAGTCTAGTCACATCTATTCTCCACTCTTCACTCTTCTTCCCTCGCTCTCTTTTTTTTCCACTCCTATTTTATTTCGCCCCCTCTTTCTCTTTCTCAGCAGGGCCCTAATCTCAATCACCGTTATCCTCGAAGCCATCGCTTTTCATAATATGCTCCTGCCATCTCTGACAGACAAATAATCAAGACAATCCCTTTTGTCTGGAGTTTGCTTCAGTCTCCCCCGCCCCTCCCTCCCTTTCGAAATTATCAACAACACAGGATCTTATTGTGGGGCTCTTGATATATCTCAAAGCCATATATTGTTTGTCTGAATTCTCTGACAACCTCAGAGCCATACTCAGCATCATAAAGAGCGAAATGTCTGAAACAGATAGGGGATCGCTTTGTTCTTTATTGTAATGGATGATGAACTCTCTAACTCAATCCACAGCATCCTAAACAGACTGCCGCTGAATGCATTCGCTGATATGAATGTGTCACATTATGAGGCAACAATTACAAGAATTGGATGAGAATTGTTCTTGAGGGGGGAAAAATGACAGCAATTCGTTCACGCAGGAAATGTTTTCCGTCACTGCTCATCTGATTGTTTTTTTTTTGTTTGTTTGTTTGGTTGGGGATTTTTTGCCTCTCCTCCGCAGGGAACCATTTCCTAACTCACACACAGACATATAGATATTTAGACAGACACATACAAATGAAGAGGTGAGGGATGAGACAGACTGAATCTGACAATTTTCACATAATAAAAAACAATTCTTTGGCTCAGTCACTGCACTTGAAGCTGCACGGACAGAAAACATTTTTGTTACGTGATTGTAATTATGGTATCTAAATATTTTTAACAATGTTTTACGGCACGTCGTGCCTCTGTGCAGCTTGCAACCTTTAAACTTTAGTAAAAGCGGCGTGATGTGTTAAATGCACAAATGCTTTTACTCACAAAAAGTCACATGCGGCATATTTCAAATGATTTTTGTTGCTTTCTTTATTTTCCCAATGAAAACATTTTCGCACATCAATTTGGGATCTTTATGATGAAAAGCATGAATGAGCTGGAGTAAGTGATTTTTCATGTTTATATTTCTCTGCATCACGGTATTCGATCATGTCTGCGAAGAACATCACGATAAAGTGAAACACCTAAAACCATCAGCAGTTTAAAAGTGGTCTTTTTTCACTTTTAATAACCACATAAAGCGTTAGAAAACCAGCTGTGAGGAGCTTAAAGTGCAATAAGTGACATTCAAGCTCTCATTCAAATTCTGTATCCAAACAAGAACTTGTTATGATCAGGATTTGTAGTTAGTTTTATTTTGCTTTGTAAATTAAATCCATATTAAGTTATTGATACAAACTGACTGTTAATAACAATAAGAAGAGATGCATTTTTTTTTCGTTCTTCTTCTTCATCAGACAAATCTCCTTTATGTTTGGATGAGAAGTTGAGATACAGTATGATTCACCTACCAGTGTTTTTTGTATTTTTTTTATTTTATCTGTAGCTTCACCAGAAAGCCAGTATTTTAATCATATATCTGTCATTTAGTGTAATTCATGTCTTTGCCAAACCACATAATGGGTGTTATTCGTGGTATGCGTGATGCTGGAATTGGAGGTTATGCCTCATCTGCGGAGTTACTCATCCCTTTGGAAGGCGAGATGAATGCCTCTGCGAGTAAAAAGAGCGAGGGTCCGCTGGGTGCCGTCAGCGCCGGGACTTCCCCGTTTCTCCAGTAGATGCCAGCAGTGAACCATTTAAAAACACGGCCACGTCTCGCTCTCTCTCCCTCTCTCGCTCCCCCTCTAAATTGTGAGGGCGCTCTGCATCTAGCTGCTTTGGAGTTGGAGATGGTACAGATGGCTGGCCTAAACGCAACACTTATCCAGACATTTCACTGTTCGCAGAATGATATCAAAGTCAACTCAAAATGGAGGCTGTGCCATCAACTTGAAACAAATTCTAACACTTCCAACAGAATTGTATTGTGAGTAAAGTCGCGGTGGATTTGGTCAGCGTTCAGCACAGATGTCCCCCCTGTGTGTGTTTGCGTTAAATAAAAACTAGTGCTCACATCCTCTTAAAAATTCAGCTGTGGGATTTTCGGGGATAACTGCTCACAATTATAATGTTTTAATCCAGATTGAATTCAGACACATTTATTTATTTCAGAGCGTGAGAGTTTAAATCGTGCTTTAAAACATAAAAAATCGACAGAGTGGTGCAGGGAACACAAATGCCCTAAATTATGGGAAATATGAGGAGCTGAAATAGCAACGTGTGCGCTTTTGTGTTTGAAGTGCTGAAGAAAACGTTAATTAAGGTTTATTTACATTTTTACACGTACATTTAGTACAATTCCAGTGCGAAAAATAAAAATAAAATGTAAAAAATGATTTTCCCTTATTTCTGCCCTTTGTCCTCATCCTGACATGGATTGCAGTCACACAAGCTCAGATCAAAGTCATCAAATTCCCCCACGTGGGCACGCAGACCTGCTGTCATTTTAATGTTACAGTGCAAACGTCACATCACATTGACGCGCGCGAATTAAAGAACACAAATTTATCTCTCAATAGGCTCCCTTGTACCCTCAAAGTGTGTGCTTGTGTGCGCGAGGAGAGAAGACGCATGCTTGTAATGTGACATTACATTTACCAAGAATACCTTTTATTTTTATTTACTTATTTTCCTCTCTTACAGCCCGAGTGCCCTCTCCTCACTGTCTTTCTCTCCTTTGCTTTTTACTCCCATCCATTAGTTTCCATTAGTTTCTCGGTGCGCGCAACAGTTTTTGGGATTAAATAGCTGTGAAAACACTCGCAGTACCTGCCACTCTCTCAGATCCAGTTTTTCACAAAACATGTTTACAACTGGTTTCGCAAGTAATGCTCACTCTGAATGTGTGTTTTTGTGCGTGAGGTCATCCGCGAGTGTGTGCGAGTCCACTGTTTGGGCTCCAACAATAGGTTATCTGTGCCTATTTCGGAAGGCGGGGCCCCAGAGACCTGGCTCCACTGTGTGATTGGCTGTGAGAAGTTTACTTTGGAGGGTGCTGTATGGTGGATTTTTTTTCTTTTGCTTGGTGTTTTTTTTTTTTATACTTCCAATTAAATGTGGAATGCAGGACTCTTGAAGGCCATTTGAAGTGTGCTGTGTTTGCATGTGTATGAGCGTGCGTGTGCATGCATGTGTGTGTATGTTTGTTTGTCTCCCTAGCCTTCTCTTTCATTTCCACACACAGAGGTCCGTCTGTGGAGACGAGACAACCTCCCAAGCAGGTAAGATGGGACCCGAAACACGCTCAGTTATTTTTCCATGTCAGTTTGATTCCATCTGCGTTTGCCGTAGTGACCTTAGGTGGAAACAAGGAGGCTGTGAACACAACCGCAAATTATTTCTTTCTGTGGCAAAATCTTCTCATCCAGAGAGGAATAACACTTTCAGCAAATGTGTGTGAGTCCCCTGTGAGTCATGCAAGACTTCTGGCTCCCTGTTTACTGTTTGTCAGAGGTGTCTTTTGTCTGGATGTGATTAGTAGCCGCCTTTTTTCCTCTTTCATGCACAGGAGTATATGCGGCCTGCTTTCAAAGGGCCCGCTCGGACCAAAGACGACTATTGTAACTGTAATGTCAGCGAATGCTTCAGTTTTTTTCAAGAGAACTTGAACACAGCGCAAACACAGAAAAACACAAATATTAGCACCCGGACTCAAATGTGAAGAGGAGGTGGAAATAAAAGAGAATTTAAACTTAATGAACATGCATTACTGGCATAGAAGTGCTTTCATCAGACTCCTTTTCAAACGTGTTTTCACATCCCCTCAGATGCAACATCACAGCACCAGTGAATCTGACAGAGAGGAGAGAAAGTCTTTATTTAGACTCAAATGGGTCTCATCTGAAATAATGAATATGTCCTTGAGAAAAACAAAGAGCCCCACAAAACAGGCTACTCTTCTACAGAGGCAACGGAGATGGCAGATAATTGTTTTCAAGTCTGGCACTGCTCTGTAAATGAGTTTGTTCTGTTCTGCAGGCGGCTAACTGTGGCTTTCCTTCCTTTCATTTCTCCCTTTTTCGCAGACACACACACAGCAAGCACGCTTTTTGATTTTTCTTCTCTTTGTCTTTGTTTTCTTGTTATCTGGCCTCCATGTTTACCCTCTCCTTGGCTCTCTTGATGCCCTCTTTCTTTCTCTTCGGTCTTTCTTTTCTCCCCTCTTTTCTCTCAGTTCGGCATTCTTAGGAGCGGCAGACTTTTTTACATCTTTGCCTTACTCGTTGTTCCCTTTCTTTGTCTTGTTTGCTCACTAAGCGCTAACAACAGAGGAATTCTCTATTTTGCTGTGCGTTCTTCACAACAAATAGTTTACCTTGACTTCAGCTGCCTCGTCCTGCCGCTTTCACATCTAACTGTTGTTATTCCTCCACAACAATTGATCATTCCCTCAAAACACAAGATCAGTTGAGCTCTGAGCCACTGTGGACATTTGAGTTGTGCACAGAAGTGTCTGTGTCTGTGTAGACAAGTGATAAACATGGAAATAATGACCGCTATACCTATTACAACGTACACTGTGCAGTAAATTAACTTTTCACTTTTTTTTCACTCTGGCATATTTCTATGTGAAACTATTGCGCACTGTATTTCTCAACAGCATGGATTCATTTCAAGGTGGCTTCTATCCTCCTAATGTTTAAACCATCCAAATCAACTTAGTTCTACAAAGGTGTAGGCCTTTTTCAACTTCAGGATTCAACTACAACCATAAATTGTTCCATCACCAAAAGCACACTGACTAAAGGTGCAACAAAAAAGTGTTACTTTGGTTCCAAGTTTCAGTATTTGGATTTGAGAAGAAAGCAACCAATCAGAACAGGTTTAGAAACTGGTAGTTCATCATCCTGCATAATACATGTAGAACAGGAAAAAATATCAAGAAAACCTGAAGTAAATTACTCATCTCATCTAATATAAGAAACATACTTGGACTAAGTAACCAATCAGCTGACATGTTTTTATTTATCAGGACAAAAATATAATATTTATTTAAACATTTATGCAACATAAAGAAGGTTGAGTCTATAAATGAAATTGCAGTACACTCTATCAAAAATAAAAGCTCATCCCAATAATTGGATTACCACCATAATATTTAAAGTTTTATTAAAGTTTTTTATGTGATATATATTATTATATGTCACTTTATATATCAACAGTGCTATGATTGTTACACCAAAAAGGGGACTTACTTTTTAAATAAGTAGTGCATTTGTTCACTCCTTACTTCCCATAGAGAGTACTCATTATATTACTGTTGTGTTAATTGTGTAATTGTCAGCATAACATCAAACTTTCCCATGCCCACACATCATCTCAAATCTCTGATCAGTGTTTCTATACCAAGCACACATTTTGCTCTTTACCATTACATTCTTGGCCCTTTGTGCAATAAATTAGAAGTAATGTGCAAATCACTCCTCCTCCTCACAAGCTGTAGATCACTCTGCCATTTTTGTCCTATCTCCCATATGAACCGAGGTCTACAAAGAGCAAATGAATGTTGCTAGTCCAAGTAATTGCATATTTCGTTGTGAGTTACTGTTATTTGAGAACTAAATTTGGTACAGAAATGAGTTAGATTTCAATAACACACCCAACACTGGTCAACATTGTCAACAACTGTAGACAACTGAGCAGTGAAGCGCAGAAGAAACCTATTCTACATCAACAGAATTGTCAAAACCTTCTGGCCGGGTCAAACAATCCTGCTGTTGCAGAGACAGCAGAGCATGTGTAGAGCAAGTGTTGTCACTCTAGCATTAATGAAAACTGTGGGGTTTGAGAAAAAAACAGCCCTTCGCCCATTAATGAATCACAGGAAAGTAATATATAAAACGTAAACATTTGCAGCTGAAGGGAATAAAACTTTTTTCCATACCAAAGTTAGCAAGTTGCCTAGCTAGCTAACTAGCTATCATAGCTACCATTCTTGCTAAATTCTGAGAAAACAATGAAAGAAAAAACAAACTCAATTCAATTCATAAGTTGTGAACTTTGGCTAAAGGTATGGCTGTATTTACCCGTGTCTCATTCATATAGAGAGTAGTTTAACCTGAATGGGATATTTAGACAGGCTTCCCGGGATTATTTTACAATCAAAGGAAAATGCAAACTTACGCTTAAAGGTATAATAAAAGAAGTACTATCCTTCCTCCCTTTTCTTTTTCCTTTCCTTCATTCCCTTCTCATTCTCATGGGGTTTTTATTCCCAGGGTCCCACTCTGGAGTGCCTGCTGTCCCTTGAGAACCATATGAAGCCCTCTCTGGCAGGGTAATAATGGCTTTCCAACATCACCTATTTAGACTGCAAGTTTCCATTAAATCTCACCATGTCATTACAGTTCATATTCTTAATTATGCAGCAAATGTCCCCAAGGGAATATCATGGAGGCCACTACTCCACAATCTGTCCATATGGCACTTAATTAAAAGTTTTCTTAAGAATAAATTGTATTCAATTCAATTAAAACTGTAATGTCATACCAAAATAATGGGCATAGCCTCCTACAACGTGCAGCTTTTCTGTCTCTCTTTTTTTTTTTTTTTTGCAATGTTTGCAATGGGAAAAGTGCATATCTCCCTTCCAAAATGGAAAAAAAAAACCCTAGTAGAAAATATGCAAAAAGCAAATATCACCAAAGCCTCCTACATGCCACCGAGCCCCAGGCAACAACCGCGCTTGAACACTCGAGCTATTTCTAGATTCCACTCTTGGAATTCACACCATGACAAATGAACCATTGGAGTTTGGAATTCCTATTTATCTGCCGCGCACAGAGGCACTTGATTTGGGTGTGAAGAATAAAGGAATTATATGGACAAAAAAACAGACGACTTAAAGGATAAATGATAAAAAATAAATAAATAGATTGTGCGTGTGCTTTTCCTCTGAAGCCAGAGTTGTTTGTTCATCTGATTGAGGGCGTTTAGGTGGGCGTGTCCTTATCATCTGGATGCTCTGATCTCAGTGAAGCAAAGACAATTTCAAATATGCAGCATCTGATATTAAACATCCAGCGTACCTCCACCAAGCTCTGCAGGATTATTTCCAAGAAAAGACAGTTTTGCTTTGAACAATAAATGATATATATAGCCTATATGTGTGTGTATATATATATATATATAAAATCTTTTTTTCCCACATTTCCTTTTTTGACAACCAGCCTGATGTCACAACAAGTTCAGAGCGACAATGAGCACCAACGCACACCTCAAGTAATCACACTTTTGATTCAAAAGGCACCTTCCGTAACCTTCCACTCACATCTCAGAGGGTTATCACACAGACGATGAGCATTGATTAGTAGACCGGGAAAAGGGAAATGAAGTCCATTTGGTAAAGTAGGCTGCTGTTCCCCGCACCCCATCTGTTGGGTGTGAGATGCTGACTTCATCTGTTGACGACGCAGCAGTGGCTAGGGAACCAGGGATGAGTTGATTTCCCTCTTTCACTGGTTGAGCAGTGAAGGGCCCTAAAGCGTAAACAAAGTGTTTTTCTTGTTCTAAACACAGTCTTGGCTCGGGTCTGGCTTGGACTTGGCTGCTATGTAGGTGTGTACGTGTGTGTGTGTGTGTGTGTGTGTGTGTGTGTGTGTGTATGTGTGTGTGCGTGTCTGTCCCTCTGCTGCTCACTCAGCCTCTATCTACAGACCTGATCGGCCCAAACACAGCACCCCACTCCGAACAGGTAACAAATACACATAAAATGTCCGTACGTGCGTACCAACGGACAACCACACCCACATTCCCGCAATACACACGTGCACACACACCACACACGCGCGCACACGGAGACCAGGCTACTTTGTGAGTAATCATATTGCTGAATGTCAACACATTGAAAGCTTTCCTCTGAATGAAAACACGCATATAAAGATTTTAAGGTTGAGGGTCACATCATTTTTGCTCCAATCATTGCATCTATTTTTCATCTGCTGCCTACACACAAATACTCTGACTCACAGGGAAGAACAGTGGGTTTCAAATCAATCATACAATCACATCAATCCACGCCTTAGCTACATAAAAAAAACAAATAAACCCATGTCTTTCTATCATCGCTACTATTCACTCAGATGTGAGAGGGAAGAGAGATTATTAGAGCCCGTGCTGAGGTGGCAGATGATAGCCCATCAGAGTTATGTGGCCTCGACCTGCCCTCGCTCCACTGGAAATGGGGGTGAAACGTGGACAAAGCATTTATTTTTAAATGGCTTCAAATATTTCTTCTGCTAGAGGTATGATTGATTTAACTTAGTAGCTGGTGCACCAGGAGGACAGAGAGTTTGTATAAGAGAAACAGTGGCAGCGACGGAGAGCGAGAGAGAGAAAGAAAGAAAGCGAAAATGAATGCGTCCTCTTCCCTGCACAGGAGTATATGATAACTCACAATGTGGGCCTGAGTGAAAACATTTGCTGTCAACAGCCAGTTTCACTGTACTAAGCCAGTCTAACAGATGTGCGCTCACCCAAAGACTTGTGCAGCTGCTGCTGCTGTATGTGTGTGTATGTGTGTGTGTGTGTGTGTAAGCCCACTTGTCAATGTGTGTATACGCTTGTGTTTGTGCACCGTTCTGGAGGGTTTATGCGCCTTCATACCTTAAAAAAAAAAAGCACCATAAATAAACTTAAAAAAACAAATGTGTTCTTCTTAGATTTGATGTTGATTGAATTACCAGATGAACACATTCTTGGCTATTGTCCTGGTCCCCGGGGCCGACTCAGGCTCAGTTTTGGACCACACTGAGATGGCCTCCGGAATCTCTCTGCCCTGGGAGAGGCATTCAAGAGACCAGGGGGCATCCTGCAGCCCGGTTTAGCCTCTCATTCTGGTTCAGGGCACCTGGGTCGCTGCCCTAACCTCCCCCTTGAGGTCTGGACAGAACTGGGCTTCAGTGCCTGCTTTGTTTCCCCAGAATCTTAAAAGGTAAACATGCTTTTAACAGTGCTTGTAGCTTAATTCCATGGATTATCTTTTTAGGGATTTTTGATGATGATTGACTTGATAGATGTCATTGTAAGTTCATTATTCAAATGTGACATGCAAATTTGTGCATGCTAAGGAATATGCAATAATAGGTACATATGCAAAATGTAGCTGCTGTTTTAAAATGTTCATCTAATTACCCAAGTAAGGAGCTATTTGAATTACTTTAAATCGTTTTTTATAGCAGAAACTGACATCAACAGACTTTTCAAACATTTTCTACATATGCTAGTCAACTAAAAATAGTTTCGTTTGATGAAACAAGATATCCAAACATGTCACTTTGGAATCTGACAGAAATAGTGAAAAATACTCACAACCAATCATTTAATTAACAGGTGCATTTCTTTTGCACTTTATTTTCAAACAAAGAACCTGCAACATAACAAGAAACAGAGACATCCATCTGTTGCTCTTAGATCATTCACTCGGCTGCAATTGATCGTCATATTATTTCAATACCATGGAAGGTAAACAAAGAAACTGCAGCAGTCCTTAAGCTAAATGCATTTTACAGCTCTGGTAGCTCCAAGAACGAGTGTGTTTTGTCTCTTTCCCAGTTTGGTGGGCAGAATTCAGCTAAATAACCTGCTAGTGAGTGGATCCTTATTACCTTAATGAGATCAGAGAATCTTCATTTTAAATAATAAATTGTGCAATTGAATCGATAAAAGGAGACCTACTCTTTTGATTTGATTTCCTGCAGACTGGGGCTATAGCTCACTGGCTCCAAAACAGTGAATCCTCATACAGCCCCATAATAAAACTTTGCAGCAGAATAAAAAAAAAAAATACATTTCTGTAGTCTGATGCAAAAACATTCTTAATCTCTTTAGCTAATTGCTATTTAGTTAATTTCAGCTAATTATTATTATTATTCTTTTAATAATAAGGGTTAGTTTCCACGTTTAGGCACGTTGCTGCTGTAAATGAAATGTTAGTATTTGTACTGTTTGCTAGGTGTTAAATAAGCTAATTTGAAGTCTGAGAAACTGAGAAAGCCTGCTTTGTGTTACAGTCTGCGTTATAAGAGTTTGCTCCTTTTGTGGTAAGTAGAATTCTAGTATTTCAGTTCAACCTAGCAATAAGTAGCGTGTATTTGCATCTGTTTATAATGTAGATGTAGCAAGATGTAGCTTGCTAACATAGCTTGCTAACATAGCTTGCTAGCATAAGTTATTAACTAAATTTCATCTATCAACGGTCTTTTCTTTTTTTAGAAACAAGGTGATGTCAACAAATCCAATGTTCTTGTAAAACACAAAACTTCTAAATCAATAGGTGACATCCCAGTGGCTACATCTGTGTTTTATATACAGTCCAAGGTTTTTACCAATTTTACTGTCGTCTTTGTGCTAATATGTAATTCCTTCAATTGTAATAGAGATTTTTGTTAATATGTGGTCATGTATAAGGTTTAGCACTATATTGTCAACTTGTAATTCCACATTAACTTATCACATGATATTTCAGAGTGAGCCAAATGTAATTTAACGAGTAGTGTGAGATGTTACTTTATTCATCCATCCATCCATTTTCTTGTGCTTATCTCGTGTAAATTAGTAAATTATTCTATTACTTTTTTTAGAAAAGATAACCGTTAATGTACAATACATTTTCTTAAAAGCAGCACACAAATCATAGACACACACAGGAGTGCCATCATGCATGTGTGCGTGCATATGCATGACTGGCACACACACACCAGTCTTTCTTCTTGTCTCATTGGCAGACTCATATCCCATCTGCTCTCCAGGGGGGCTGACAGAGAGATAGTTGTCATTGTGGAACATCTCTGCACATGCACGCACACACACACACACACACACACACACACACACACACACACACACACACACACACACACACACACACACACACACGCACACACACACCCCTCGGTACCAAACTCATCGACACATACACACCGACAAGCGCACCCCATCAACCCCCTTACATTCACTTTCCTGCATCTTGAGTCCGGCTGTATTCTTCTCTGCTAATTGACTGTCATAACGGCGGGTGAGATTAACTTCAGCTCAATCCGCTGCAAAAGATAAAGGATAAAGATGTGGGGGCCAAACTTGGCTGGGACGAGGGTGTGGCGGCGGCGGTGGTGAAACTGGGTGAAGGGGGCTAATACCAGCACATCTTCTATTTGTTATTGATATTTACAGCCTGCTGCTAGCCACTGCCCCTCCTTTGCTCGTCACCCATAAGGATTAGTGTTAATGGCAGGCTTATAGAGTAAGCGAGCCCCTGTCAAACCGATGTCCCCTCTTAGCCATCTCTCAGATTAGCTGAAGCTTTGTGATGGGCTGCCTCTGCAAGACACAAGCCCCAAAGTATAAGGAGAAGGAGGGAACTTTGTTTAAACTTCTCTTAAAGTGGGAGAAAAGGAGCTTGTGGCTGTGTTTTTTGTGTGTATGTGTGTTTGTATTTGTGTGTGTGTGTGTGTGTGTGTGTGTGTGTGTGTGTGTGTGTGTGTGTGTGTGTGTGTGTGTGTGTGTGTGTGTGTGTGTGATGAAATCATGCTTTTTCGGTGGTATTAACTTGCGCTTATAGTACATTTGAAAAGTGCTTTTTTATTTTGTGGCAGAGTGAGTGGTGGCAAAGGCTTAAAGCAAATCAGGGTACTGCTTTTTAGACGGCATTTACTGGATCCTCTGGATTTCAAAATGCAGAATTATGAACTAATATGAATAAAAAGAACAGTAAATAAAATGCATATACTGTATGCTTGATGTGGTGGAACAAAAACACACTTTTATCTATCTTACAGTTCATATATAAGACGTATGACCACTCTTAATCATATTAGGTAGTGATGCCGCTCTCTTGATCTGACCCCCCTACGAAAATCTTTCTACAAAACACTTGATCACACATGTTAGTTCTTCTTTATTATTTAAGGATACAAACAGGGCAAAGTATTGAATCCTTGAGCAAGAAGTTAAAAAAGTGTACAGGCATGCTTCTCAGGCCATTTAATACTGGCTGTATTGGGGTCCTTTGTTGTCGCATTTAAATGCATGGCATTTTAAACTACCAGGGTTAATGTTAATAACAGGCATATTTCTTCCCATATTTTTAACCTGACCTAATAGGGTTTTTTTGTTGTTGCCTAAATAACTAGTAAGCAAGTGAAAGTGAGCATATAAAATCAGAGCAGGACGAATCAGCAAGTAAAAAAAGAAATGTCAGGCGCTGACGCCAAAGAACGCCTTGCTGTGTGTCTGTTACGCCAGTGGCATTTGACACAAAAGCAGTATTTGACGCCCTGAAATCAGAAATTGTTGGCAGAGATTTGATGATAAGTGGCTTCTTCACCACAGATGCACAGTCACTGTACCGGTTCTAATTAAGATTTATTGTGTCAGTAATGCTTTCCTTTGGAACACATTGGTAAAGAGCAAGATGATGCAAATGTGACGCGTTGTCGTAAAAGTCAGAGAGTTAAAGCTAATTATTTTATTTCCTTAATTGGTTATTTATTGATTCTTTGCATTGATTTGTTTGCTGCTCTTTTATTTCACGTCACTGATAAAAAATGACACTCAGCAGACCAACACATGTCATCCTTAGCTGTTCTGAAAAGTCAGGAAACGGAGTTTTGTGATTATTCGAGATAAGATGAGGTTGTTTTCATGCATTTTATTAATTTTTGCAAATGCTCAATTACATTTTTAATTAAATTTTATTTATACATTTGCAGTTCACAAATGCAGTCAGCTACAATATTGGAAAGAAATTTCAACAATCACAACATTGACCCCCTACGAGCGAGCACACAATGATTAACTATAGCAGTGATGTATAAACACGTAGAGTTTGAAAAGAGGTAAGTGAAGAAGAAGCACTCAGTGCATTATGGGAAGCCCCCGCCAGCCTAGGCGTATCGCAGCGCAACTAAAGGATTGTTGAGGGTCACCCGATCGAGCCCTAACAGCATTATCAAAAAGGAAAGATGCTGTCTGTCTCCTCAATCCAAACTGGGAGCTGGTTCCTCAGAGAAGAGGCCTGAAAGCTGAAGACTCTGCCTCGCATTTTACTTTTGAAAACTCATCCAATTCTGGATGTAACGGGGAGCCAATGAAGAGAATCTAATAAGGGGGAAATCTGCTCTCTCATATGTGAGATGACATTTGCAGTCAGGGGCAGTTATATGTATTGCATATCTTTTGTTGTGTCTTTTCTGATAGAGAGAGATTATATTTCTCTTGGCATTTATTAAGCTTGTCACCGTGAGTGTGTAATATGCAGAGTTTAGGATACTATAAGTACAGACAGAATCAGTATGTGGTGCAGCCACCCTTTAAGGCACTACTCAGTCCAGTTGCACAGAGGTTTTTAATGTGGTTCCATCACACTGAACTTCAGTGTGTCTCATTTGCTTGTTTTGTCATTTAGTTTCAGACTGATTCGGTGATGTCAAGATCAGGGCTCAGCATCTGTTGCGGGACTGAAGATCGTCCTCTAGTTGGATGTTTAAGTTTGTCATCTCGTGCTGCAGACTGAATTTGTGGCTGATGAGACAACACAGTTTGTGTAATAGTCACAGCCTCTTCTGTTCAGTCAAGCTGATGGACACAAATTGTGCTTCCATTACCACAGGGGGCGTCAATGTTTTTACACTTTATTGCTTTTTCATTTGCTGTATTTCTTTTCACTGTTTTTTTTTTTTTTTACATTAAAATCCTAAATTTCAGTACATTTGGGAACAAAATATCCAAGTTAAGGCACCAGCCTACAACGGTCATAGTTTAATTACAACATTTGCCTCCCGTTTCTGGTTTTCGTAGCGTTTGCATGTGCATGTGTCAGTCTGTGTGTAAACACGATAGCTCAAAAAGTTTCAAATGGGTTCTGATAAAATGTTGTTGGGGTGTGTAGTGGGCTCATGTTAATCATCCATTAAATGTGGCTCACATCCACCGAGGCCTTCAAGGTCAACTTAGTGATTTATTGTTTGAAAATTGAAAGAAAAAGCCTTATAACATAGAAACTATGACCCTTACAGGTGTGGTGTGAACTGTCAAGAAAGAGTTAAACTGTGCCACATACAGCAATTTTTTTAAACAAAATTTTAAAAAACATTTTTTCAACTGATATTTATTACCAAACATTTAAACAAATTTTACTAACCAACGAGATGAATGCTACGCATGCACTACAGCAACATAACATTACTGACATAATCAAAATAATGTCAAGTATATTACAATAGGTTTCAACTATTACGTTTCAAATAACAAAATACTGCACATTGCACCTGCTTTTACTGCAGTGTTAACTTCTTAAAGTATGTTTAAAAAGAACAAAGAAAACAAACTAATACATACAAAATATAATAGAATTCCATTTAAGTAAATCCTCCCCGGAGAGTGAGCTGCCTTGGTGGAGGTTTGCGCTCTCAGAGTGCTTCGTGTTAATGGTTGGGGATAAGAGATAAGAATCCAAACGTGCTGAGTGTTTAAACCTTTACACAGCACTGCACATCAATGCCACATACAGACAGAGAACATGTGAGGAACAGTGAAAATCTGATTATATAGATTACAAGAAATTTAAATTTCTACTGTTTAAACAAGGATCAGGGTTGTTGTAGGTAATTATGGCCAAGTGATTTCATGAACACATTCACAAAATGCTTAAAAGAAAAAGAGGATTCTTTCAGAGTACAACATTTAGAGGAGGTGGGGGGGATTATTTCTTTCCACTTGTCTTTATTATTTATAATGCACCGTGAAGTGTCATGATGCATTATGTGTATGCTTTGTCAATCACTGCAAGAGTTTTTAGGACAAGAAAGTGAAAACGTTCTGCATTTACTTCACATTTAAACTCCTTGTTGCCGAATCCTAAAAGTTTCCTCTTCGTTTTTCTTTCTTTTTCCCTTTACCTAAATGTTCCCTGGTCTCCTCCATCCCACGTCCATTTCATTCTTCATTACAATTTTCTCCATTTCACTAGCCTTCTTTGCCCCCTTGTCTTCTTTCCTTCACTTTTCTCCTTCCACTCCTCTTCCCTCTCCTCCCTCCATCCTGGCTGTGCGGATGACAGCCGTGCTCTCATGGCATCTGTCTGCTGCTCCCCAGCTTGTCTGTGTGTGATCAGCTCCTCTCCAGCTCTCCTCCACACTTTATCTCCTCGTCTTAGTGCTCCCTTTTTTTCACAGACCGCCGCTCAGCTGCCTCGCTGCCAACTCACTGTCGCTGTTAACTCACATACCATCTTATGTATTGCCAAAGCAGATTGTGTTTGGAGGGCAAGCAATTAAGGGGGAGGCAAGCGCAAAACTGTAATGTAATTTTGGCTGCGATATTTACGGGGGAGAGGGGGAGTGGGGTGGAGGGCTGTGGTGGTGGTGGTGGGGGGGACGACAAAAAAGCACAGAGGAGGGCTTAAGCGGGTCGGACATTGCAGAGTCAACACCGTCGAGAATAATGATTTTGAGCTGAGATTTAGTGGGACGGAATCTGGCACTTCCCTAATTACGAGAGGCCAAATGTCAAGCCTGCTCGCTGTCAGCTTGGTGGCGGGCGGTGCTGCTTTCTCTCCTTCTCTCGCTTTCACTCTCTCCCTCTGTTTCTTTCTCTCTCTCCCTCGCACGCTCTCCCTTTTTCTGCAAGTTTCTGCATGTTTTATGAATCTCATTAAAAGTCATTAAAAGTGTGGTGAGATTTTCACAGCCTCCACTCCGTGGCCCTGTAGTCCTCTTTCTATCTGTCACAGATCTGAGAGAAAGAAACACACAGAGGGAGAGAGGATTGGGAGGGAAGGGGCGGGGGGCATAAAAACTGAGACAGATTTGAGTCGGAGAGAGGGAGGCATTCGAGGTAAACAAGACATAGGAAAAAGAAAAAGAAAGGAGGACTCGAGGGCAGGGTTTCTAAGTGGATTAGGTGCTAAGCTTCGCTGGGCTAACTTTCCGAAAGGTCTAATTTTTTTACAGTGCCGCAGCATTATCACCACTTTTCAAGAAGCGAGCACTCTAATAAAATAAGAAAAAGTGAGAATGTGAACAAACACCTTATAGGAGGGGTGTTTACAGACAATTTGGCCTATGTGGTGATCAACATCTTTCGGGCACAGCATTCTTTTCAATGAAAACTGTTCTGCATTTACAGCTCCCATTTTGGTTGATGCCCGATACAACGCGTGGTCAAAGTCAAGGTCCCTCTGCATCGCTGAGTGGGTGAAACTTCAGATCTTGCTTACAAGCCGATACAAAGACCTGTTTTTCCTCGTTTTGGGGTGGGTCGGGTCGGGGTGAGCGGGCCCTGCTCCCTGTACGCAGCGCGCAGTCTTGGCGAGGATGTGCGGCTGACAAAAGAATGAGCTTCCATCGCCATTCAGGAAAGACACGTGGATGGAGGGGTGGGAGGTGAAAACCGGCAATGTAAAGTGATTGGATGCGAGGTGCAAACGAGAGAAAAAGGGAAAGAGAGAAGGCACTAAAAGCAGTTAGTCTGACATATAGCATTCCAGTCCCTACACTGTCGGTCACGCTCCCAATTACACCACTTCAATAGAGAGGCTGAAATCACATTGGCCCCCTGTATTTGTGCACTCCTGCTACAGTGTCTCCTTCAGAGCACACTTCCACACCTACACGCACACACACCGAAAAAGCCTCCTGCCGCCATACAAATATACACACAAAGCCGCACATTGTTGCTGACTGTGTACCTAATTGAAGTGTGCGGCGCCTGTGAGAGGTAAAAGTAGTTGTGCAACTGCAAGGTGACTTGGCTCACAGCGACAGCATACAAAGGCTCCACAGATGGTCCGGTGCTGGCGAGGTAGTGACGTCCGGTTTTGTGCGTGTGTGTGTGTTTGTGTGTGACTTGGCACTGCCAGGGGCCCCTGTGTATTGGGAAGATGTAGTCTTTGTGGGCGGTTACCGGCAGAGGTATGAAATTATGTGTAGAAGGTGGCGGTCATGGTTGTCAATGTATGCAGCTGTGTCAACTTCAAATATCTGCTCAATTTATCAAGACATCACATTTTTGCAAAAGCTCAGCTCGATAGCTGACTGGGAGGTCGAGGCTCACTAGAGCCGGCGAGAACTCCATGGCACGTCGTTTTCAGATCCCCGCGGTCTTTCGCTACATAGGTTAAACATGTTATATAAGTCACTTAGATAACTTAAAAATGTTTGGCTTTTTTTTGTGTGTGTTTTATTTGTTCATGAGTAAATCGGTATGACTGAGATTAAAGTTATAGTTTTCACACAGCTGAATAAACGTCAAACAGAAAACTGATTAAACAGAAGTGTGAGATGGTAGAGAATTTATTCCAATGTCCTGTTATATTTTAGAGAGCAAAGAGAAGACGGCTAAGTTTATTAAACTCTACCGAGACAGCTGGTGACGCAAATCTGAATGTTAGACCGTCCAATTTCACAATCTCGCACTTCCAGCCTTCTCGGTCTTCAAAGGACCCGGCCCACGTAGACCGCGAAGGCCGGGTCCTCTGAAGGATGCAGCCTAGAACTGGGACACACCTAGAGAGAGACGAATGTGCAGGAGACCAATGCTGATTTGCACCACTGAGGTAATTGCTAAAAAATTACTATAAATGTGATAAATTAAGCAAATATCCATACTGGAGATCTGAATGGACCTTAGAGGAACTGACCCAATTTCTTATGAACATTTTGAACTTTGGAACCATCGTCTTGAGTCAGAAGGAAGAGTGAACTGTTAAGGTAACATTGAAGCTAATAAGTTAAAAAGACATTAATGGAGGATTTAATAGCTCAATTCCAATGTTGTAGATCTGCACAGGTGTGGGTGAAGTGGACAAGATCCTCTCTGAGAGTTGAACATTAGAAGTGTGCTGGTGAGTTAAACTGAGACTGGGCAAATCAGGCTAATTTAAAAGCTAACTAGATGCACTAAAATAAAATAACGGGTTGAAGTTAATTTTAATATTAAATGTCATAAATCGATTTTATTTTCTTATTGCATTTGATACCCTGCACTGTATAGAAACGATTGATGTCTCTGCATAGTTTCATTGTGCCAAAATGTTAACACACACTGTAAAACTATAATCTGTGGGCTTTTGTATATTTTTTAGCAATTTTGCAAAGGTTTATTTGGTTTGAAAAGGGGGGTTATACTACAAAAAGAGAAAATTACATTTGAGAAATATTTTGGTAATTTCAACTTGTACACTTGAATGTAATTAACTCATTCACTGCCATTGACGTCTATAGACGTCAATTACGTTTTTCAATGGGAGGGGCTAGAATACAACCTCGGGCAGCTTGTCAGTGAACATCAGACTGCTTGAAATGTATTTTTCACAAAAAGCTCGTTTTCTCCCTTTTTTTGGTCAAAACAGGCATTTTTGGTGGAACCCACCTCTCTTCTACAGCTGATTACTAAAGAATGGAAAATGGTAGAAACAAGCTTTTTTTTTTTGGATGGAAGAAGAGAGTCTGTTCTTCATTTTGGTAGGTTCAGCGTTTATATGATCATAACACACAGTTTTCTGTGGCTCTTCAAAAATGAGTAAAAATGCTCAAAAACCCTGGCAGTGAATGAGTTAACATATTGCGTCATCGCTATGCAGTGCAAAGCAATGCTCCTGTAATCCCGTTTGAAGGTGCAGTACTGCAAAAAAAAAAAAAAAAACTACCATAGTTAATGGTTTATTCATGATTTCTGTTAAACATGCGGACCATTGATGAACAAATAAGCTGCATGTGATTTAAAAATTACATTCCGATTAAGATGCACTGTAAAGACTATTACAATTAATGGTTTGTGCTTGTTTTGGTTAAAGCACTTGCATTATTTATCTATGGCTATATACATCACTATAAAATGTGAACTTAATTAGTAGTAGCCCTGTTGTTTACAGGTTAGGTATTTTGTGAATGGTAAATGGCCCTTATTTATATAGCGCTTTACTAGTCCTTAAGGACCCCAAAGCGCTTTACATATCCAGTCATCCACCCATTCACACACACATTCACACACTGGTGATGGCAGCTACATTGTAGCCACAGCCACCCTGGGGCGCACTGACAGAGGCGAAGCTGCCGGACACTGGCGCCACCGGGCCCTCTGACCACCACCAGTAGGCAACGGGTGAAGTGTCTTGCCCAAGGACACAACGACCGAGACTGTCCAAGCCGGGGCTCGAACCGGCAACCTTCCGATTACAAGGCGAACTCCCAACTCTTGAGCCACGATCTGTGAGGCCTGGATTTCTTCCTCACGAGGAAGATGGCGAGCCTTTCCCTTTGAACCGAACCATAGCCATTCCGAGTTGGCCCAGAAGGGCAGGTTGCTCTTCCCTCACTAACAATTGCAATAGTGCGGTACGATGAAATTGCAGCAATCACAGACTTTTGACCTTCCGAAATTGACTTGATTAATCACTGACTATTAAGCCGGCAGGACTGGCATATCTGAGCTCAGATAGGATACTGGGGTATTTTTTTTAAAAATTGTCATTTCTATTTATGGAATGTTTTATTGTTGCTATACTGTTCAATACAATTCAAAGCAAATTAACCTGTGGCTCCAGTCATTCTTCTGCACGCAACTCACAGTAGCCCTGCTACTAATCTAGCTATTGGCCCATTCTCTCCTTTTACTTTAACTTCCCTTACCCTATCCTGCACTAGGCTACAATTCAAAGAAATACTTGAGCCCATCTTTACAAAACTTTCAGCATGAAAAAGATCCTAAACGCATGGATTCACCAATGGATTTAAAAAAAATGAAACCCTTCATATAAAAATCACTCTGACGTCAACTAAGATTTCAATTGGTACATTAATTTTTCATAGTGATTCATTCAAACCATGCAACAGTACATCAACCTCGTGCTGTAGATGGATCACAGAAGATGATCACATGATGTATTTTCTCTGCAATATGACTGTATTTGTCTCTGCCCATCGGGAAGCCTCACATTAAGTTTTATTGAGGAGAAAAAGCTTATTGCTAATCCTTCATCTTCGCTGTGTTAATGTGATTATATTGTCCTAATCGTAGCTGGGCAGCACAGTGGCATGGTGAGCACTCTTGCCTTACAGGAAGAAGGTCCTGAGACTGACTCCACCATCTTGCGGGGGCCTTTCTGTGTGGAATTTGCATATTCTGTGTGGGTTCTCCTTGGGTATACTGGGTTCCTCCTACGGTCCAAAGACATGCAGTAAGTGGGGCTTAGGTTAATTGGTGAATCTAAATTGTCCATAGGTTTGAATGTGATTGCAATCATGATCAAGTATGAATACAAGAAGTTGAAGAAGATGAATAGATGGATGGAACCACAGTTCTGTAGCTAGCCACCAGGTAGCACTTCATTATATGCAAGCTAGCTCAACTTCAGTAACCTTTCAAGAATTGCTGCTGTTTAGTTTCTTTCTTCGTTTATGTTTGAGGTGAAGCACAACCATAAGTTTTAGTTTTTTAGAAATCCCTCAGTTAGATGTTGGTTTCTCACTTTTAGGTGAAAATTAGCAAGCTAACATCCTGCTAACTCCATTAACCTTTGTAAATTCTGTTTTTTATGGATGCCTGGATGTTACACTTTATTGTAACACTGTAACCATACTGGAGCTTGTAGCATGAAAAAGATCCTAAGCACAAAGATTTACCAGTGGATGGTTCAAAGGAAGAAATGAAGGGTTGTGGGATGGCAACTGTAATATATTTCAAAAATGAATAAAAATGCTTTAATTTGAATGAATAAGTAAGTAAGTTCTTCACCTTAAAGGAAGCACTAAATGCTTCTTGTGAACTTTTACTACTAGAAAAAATTACCCTGTGATGTTGTTCAAGTGCGCCACTTATTATTTGTCAGTACTATTTTAAATAAGATTAAGTGTTACTATGAAAAATATATATTTTTGCACATATGCATTTTAAATGCATATGCGAGAAGGCAATGTGGCGTACTGAAAAAATCCTCATGAAATATTCATCATTTAACTTTTTTTTTGAAATCACAAGTACTTTAAATTATAATGGCAACTGTATTTGGTTAAACAATAGCAAGTCCCTGTTTATTTCCCTTTTTTTATCGTGAGGAAATGTTTAGTTACAGAAGCAAAACAGCAGCTTGGCCCAAGAGTGATGTCAGCATCAACTCTTTATATCACCTCTGTTACGATCAACCAAAAGACCATAAAATTGATAGACTACAGCATGTGGTGACAAAATAGAGGGACAAATTGCAGTCCATAAAAAAGAAAATGGAAAAAAAAAAGAGGGCTGAAAAGAGGGTAATATTAAAAGAGGCTTGTGTGTTGTTTCCTCTAACAGTGACTTGTTCAGTTCATTTGAGCTCACTACATGCATTTAAAGAGGGGTCAGAATAGTTGATAATAGCCAAAATAATAATGCAACAATGACTGTGCTCCAATAGACCTTTTTGTACAAAGCTACATTTATTTCCTCATAGAATATCTTAAATAGTCCAAATCTAAACAGGAGTTTCTGATTGGCTCATCTGGCCCCATTCTTAGTTCAGACTGAAGCTCTCTTCCAGCGTTCATATGTGAAAAGACACAAATGAAATGTAATTTTTGTTTTTCACCTGTTTCCTGTTTAACTCCCCTGACTCATGTCATATGTGAGTCAGGTGGGTTGGGAGGAAGCTGAGAACAATCAATGGAGTAAGAAAGACACTGAAGATACAGATGTCATGGTAACGGTGAAAGATGTGTTTTAACACTGTGCCTTCTTGGTTATACATTTGGCCAGAAAAATCCATGAGCATCCCCAGAGTAGATGACCATAGTAGTTTGTGTGACTACGTAAAGGATATGCAATCAGTTTTGTTTTTGTTTTTTCACTATACCTAATAGATTTATCTGAAAGTAGGAACAGTTCCACTTTGGTACTTAAACCTGTTATATAAAATTTGAGGTCCTTGTTTTGATTTTTCACAGTGCAATTTTACTGCTTGGTTTACTTCCTACTGCTCGCATTAGCTGCTAGCTAGTAAACGTGGCTGAACATTTACTTGCTAAAGAGTTTGTTGTTTCAATCTGGAAATAGAGGGGCTTAAAAAATGAAAAGAAAAAGAACTTCATATTCATCAGGTGCCCAACTAATAGTTTTAAATAGAAATCTGCATGCTGATAAAATCACCATAGCAATATAAAAAGTATGCCAGATTTATGTTTACAGTTTGTATAGAAATCTTTAATCAGGGGCTTAAAAATCACACAAAAAATCACTTGAACATTGGTTCCATTCACATATGAAATTTACACATTTACACCTTCTTTCTGCATAAAATTAGCAGCATCACATTCAACTATTTCTAACAAAAATCATTCTGGTGACAAAAACAATGTCTTACACATACTTTGTTTTATTTGCAAAGTAAACGAGTTAGTGAACTGATGATATATCAACCTTCTTCCTACTGCTTCCTACTTCCTACTCCTACTCATTAAAGCTGTTGTCTTTTAAATGTGTTGTAATGTAATTGCATCTTGGTTTATTTCGTATAAACAAACCCCTAAAAATAATCAGTCGTCATTGTCAACCTCTGTAGCACTATTCGTGTGCAGCATGTTATTATGCTTAAACCTTACACTGTAAATACAGCCCATCTGCTCACAGTTTTACATACACCAAATATTTAAACCTTTCAGAGAACAATGACTCTGAAACTAAGATTTCAATTAGTACATGAAGCTCAGAATCAGTAAGTTTTCATAGTGAGTCATCTGAACCACACAGCAACATATTAATGACTAACCTCGTGCTGTGGATGGATCATCTCCGATGATGACCAGAAGATGTCTTTTCCCTGCCATATGATTGCATTTGTCTATGCCCATTGGGGACCCTCACATTAACTTTAATTAAGGGAAAAAAGCTCATCTGCATCAAGCTGCTAATGTGTTTATAATATCCTAACCATTGCTCTGTAGTGAGCCACTAGGTAGCACATCATTATATACCAGCTAGCCCAACTTCAATAACCCTTCAAGCTTTGCTGCTGTTTAGTTTTCCATCATCATTTATGTTAGAAGTGATACTACACATCACATGTTTAAGTTTTTTAGAAATCCAGTCAGAACATTATGGAATTAGCAAGCTAACTTCCTCCCAACTCACGACTCTGTTAAACTTCATAAATCCTGTTTGGATTCATGGGTGATCACCTGGGTTATCGGCCACATTGAACATTTTATCGGAGATGAAAGAGTCTGGGCCATTTCAAACTCTCCATGATGCCACAGTGTTTGTTTGAGTTTGGAAAGAGTTTGGGCCTAGAAATGACTAATGGCAACCAGTGGATCAAACCACTATGAGGTTACAAGGGGGAGACCTTTTTTCCCAAAGTCAAGGGCCAAATTTACTAATGTGTTGCACCAGCACAAACTGGATTTTGGTGTAAAAAGTGTACTGTCTGTATTTGCAAAAAAATCACAGTAACAAGATGGCATGTCAGAGGTGGGAACTCAGAGACTTTTGTGACTGACCCTGTTGCTTATGGCATTTACTAACATTGTGACACGCAATCTGCTGCTAATTGTGTCAATATTTAGTCATTGAAAAATACTGAAATAAAGTGACTGCTCCTGTATTTAGAAAACAGCCCAACTTTTTAAAATCATCCCTAAAACTAAACACACCTATCAGCACTATTTGGATAATTGCCTTAAACATGTTATTTTGACATTTGGTAAATCTTGCCCAAAATGTATCATTTTGTTAATATAACATGTGACCCAGACACCTCTACTCTCACCCCCAAATTATTTCCTCCTTCAACAACATAATCTTGGGGCAGTACCCCAGGGCCCCCTTTAAACCATGCCCCTATCTCGCGTTGATAAAATGTCATCTGTTTCAGAGTTTTGTTTATCGATCCCATGACACACATTCCAGAGTCTCTGGCTATTTGGGAAAACATTTTACAGTTTTTTGGTGATAAGGTTGCTGCTCTCAGGTCTCAGATCACTTCTCCTGCTAGAGTCTTTGACTCCATTGGGCCTAGCGTGCTATCCATTATTAACGCCTGTCTTCTGACACTCTCAAAAAATGTAATCATGATCTGACAGTCTAAACTCCCTTTTCTGTCCAAGGTGCTAGAGAAAATTGTCTAGCTCCAGGGATTTCTAGAATCAAATGGTGTTACTGAAATCTTTCAGTCTAGTTTCGAAGCACATCATAGCACAGCAAAAGGTACCTTTTAGTTTTTAAGGATCTTTTATTAATTGCAGACTCAGGTAACTCTCCCATTATTGTGCTATTAGACCCGAGTGCTGTGTTTGATACAGGCTGGGTGGCTTTTCATCAACATCAGCTCCTGTTACATGTGGAGTTCCTCAAGGACCTATCCTCAGCGCACTGCTCTTTTATCTCTACATGCTCCTGTTAGCTTCAGTTTTCAAAAAATAAATGATCTCATTTTTACTTTATGCCAATGATTCTCAGATGTACTTTCCTCTTAAAAAGAATACTACAACCTCTTTAAAAGTGTTGCCGGACTGTCTTGCCACCATAAAATCTTGGTTTGCACTGAACTTTTAAATCATTTTAAATCTTGAGAACTGTTTCACATTTGAGATAAAAAAATAACCTCTGTTGTTAAAACCAGGTTCCTTCAGCTGAGGGCCCTTGTGAAGCGTGAAAATGTTCTTTCATCTGCTAACTTTGAGAAAGTATTTCATACCTTTATTTCATCTAGGCTTGACTATTGCAATAGCCTTTATTTTGGAATCAGTCCGATTCTACTTTCTTGTCTGCAACCTTTACAGAATGCGGCAGTTCGGCTCTTGACAGGCGCATGTAAAAGGAGATCTTATTTCCCCTGTTTTAGCTTCTTTGGCTTCCAGTATGTTTTAAAATTGATTTTAAGACTTTATTGGGGGGGTTTTCAAGTCACTATGCACATTCCCAATGGATTTTTAAGGCTAGCCTCTGGTTTTCCAAGAAGCAGACTAAAGCAGCGGTCCCCAACCTTTTTTGTGCCACGGACCGGATTACAGGGAGTGCAGAATTATTAGGCAAGTTGTATTTTTGAGGAATAATTTTATTATTGAACAACAACCATGTTTTTGGAAGTAGTTTTTAGTTTGTTTTTAGTTTTAGCTATTTTAGGGGGATATCTGTGTGTGCAGGTGACTATTACTGTGCAGAATTATTAGGCAACTTAACAAAAAACAAATATATACCCATTTCAATTATTTATTCTTACCAGTGAAACCAATATAACATCTCCACATTCACAAATATACATTTCTGACATTCAAAAACAAAACAAAAACAAATCAGCCACCAATATAGCCACCTTTCTTTGCAAGGACACTCAAAAGCCTGCCATCCATGGATTCTGTCAGTGTTTTGATCTGTTCACCATCAACATTGCGTGCAGCAGCAACCACAGCCTCCCAGACACTGTTCAGAGAGGTGTACTGTTTTCCCTCCTTGTAAATCTCACACTTGATGATGGACCACAGGTTCTCAATGGGGTTCAGATCAGGTGAACAAGGAGGCCATGTCATTAGTTTTTCTTCTTTTATACCCTTTCTTGCCAGCCACGCTGTGGAGTACTTGGACGCGTGTGATGGAGCATTGTCCTGCATGAAAATCATGTTTTTCTTGAAGGATGCAGACTTCTTCCTGTACCACTGCTTGAAGAAGGTGTCTTCCAGAAACTGGCAGTAGGACTGGGAGTTGAGCTTGACTCCATCCTCAACCCGAAAAGGCCCCACAAGCTCATCTTTGATGATACCAGCCCAAACCAGTACTCCACCTCCACCTTGCTGGCGTCGGACTGGAGCTCTCTGCCCTTTACCAATCCAGCCACGGGCCCATCCATCTGGCCCATCAAGACTCACTCTCATTTCATCAGTCCATAAAACCTTAGAAAAACCAGTCTTGAGATATTTCTTGGCCCAGTCTTGACGTTTCAGCTTGTGTGTCTTGTTCAGTGGTGGTCGTCTTTCAGCCTTTCTTACCTTGGCCATGTCTCTGAGTATTGCACACCTTGTGCTCTTGGGCACTCCAGTGATGTTGCAGCTCTGAATTATGGCCAAACTGGTGGCAAGTGGCATCTTGGCAGCTGCACGCTTGACTTTTCTCAGTTCGTGGGCAGTTATTTTGTGCCTTGGTTTTTCCACACGCTTCTTGTGACCCTGTTGACTATTTTGAATGAAACGCTTGATTGTTCGATGATCACGCTTCAGAAGCTTTGCAATTTTGAGACTGCTGCATCCCTCTGCAAGATATCTCACTATTTTTGACTTTTCTGAGCCTGTCAAGTCCTTCTTTTGACCCATTTTGCCAAAGGAAAGGACATTGCCTAATAATTATGCACACCTGATATAGGGTGTTGATGTCATTAGACCACACCCCTTCTCATTACAGAGATACACATCACCTAATATGCTTAATTGGTAGTAGGCTTTCGAGCCTATACAGCTTGGAGTAAGACAACATGCATGAAGAGGATGATGTGGACAAAATACTCATTTGCCTAATAATTCTGCACTCCCTGTATGTCCGACAATATTTTCATGGACTTTAAGGTGTCGCGGATAAATACAACAAAATAAAACCAGTACCGGTACCAAAAAAAAGAAGATTTTTAAAGCCCAGAAAAGACTGCCTCTTTAAATTAGGACCTCTGACACTTGACATCTTCAAAGCTGCTTCAAAACAAATCTTTGCTGCCTATTATTTAAATGTGACTGATTTTTGACACTTCCTTTGTTTTCTTATTTTGTCTTTTATTTTGCTATATTTTCCTGCTCTATCTTGTTCCATTTAGTTGTACAGCACTTTGGCCAACCTGTGTTGTTTTCAAAGGTGCTTATAAATATGTTGACTTTTTTTGAATCCCTGTGTAATGTAGTGCAATTTTTCGTGTATGTTAATACGACAAACAATATAAATCTTTAATACATTAGATTATTTACACCATCAAATAATATGATCACAAAAACATAGGAAATATTGTGGTAATATTAAACATGTGGACCATCAGAAACCTCTTATTTTATTGTTATTTTACGTTTCTATCCTACATTGGATGATTTATATGTGCAGTCTAGCTACTATGTTGTTAGATGTGATTCAGATATGTTGCTACAGGTGAAGTTAGTCAAGTTTCCTTTCCTTCTCGCTCTGTGTGTTCTTTTATAGTTTCGACTTTTTTTAATACCAGAGTACATTTTTCTCCAGACAGCGTGAAACAGAAAATGTTGTAAATTTAGATCAACTGAAAAGAGAAGAAATAATGTTTAAACAAGACACCAATGTATCATCCACTTAGTCTGGCAGACATCAGGATCATCTGTTTTGGTTGCTTCAGCCTGCTACCTCACCCATCCACACCACTATCCACACACACACACACACATACAGCCATCGCTCCACTCCTTAACCTCTGAGTGACAGCAAGTTGGAGAAGTGATGTGAGGAGCAGTGGAGAGGCGAGAAGTGGGAACATGTGGGGGAACCCCTACTGGGCACGACGACACATACCCACGCACGTATATTATACACACACACGTCAGACAGAGCCCTGCAGTCCCACCTTTGACACTAAGCTTCCAGAAGCAGGGAACTCTGGCTCATCCTCGCTAACACAGATTGGCAGGTGAAGCTAAGCGCCCTCTCGTTTCTCCTCCACTCCTCTCCCTTTTTGTCCGTCTTCTTCTCTTTCTCCTACCTCTGTGCGTTTCTTTCTTGCGCTCACTTTCGCTCCTAGTCCTCTTTTCCTATAGCCATCTGTTTCTTTCTCATACCCCACCACCTCCCTCCTTTCTTTCTTTTCTCTCTCTCCTCTCCTCTGTCTCTTCCCCCCTCGGAGGCTGCAGGCTGGGGTTTGAACTCATCTGTCAGGATCAGAAAGGGTCTGGAGTGACGGGAGACTCCTGTTTCAGGAAGATAAACAGCCAGCACAGATCAAAAATACTCTCCCTTAAACAGGCAAACACACACATTCAGACACGCACACCTACTCGCACGCACAAAGGTGCACACGGAACGATCCATCTCGTGCGACGTCAGATCGAGGGTGTTAGCTCGTTGTCAGCTTAGACAAGGTGCGGCATCCAAATTCAGCAGGCACCTGGTTATTTACAAAGTTAATCGCAGAAAATTCTGCTAAACTTGGCCAGAGAACTCAGGCGGCCTGTGATTGACGGTGACCGAGCAGAGACGCTGATATAGATCTTTAGAGGAGGCGAACATATTTTTGGATGAGACACAGAGACATCTGTATTGAATGATATGTCGAGAGCAGCTGAATATCTTAAAAAAACGAACTTCCTGCTCCCTCTCTCTCTCCTTTTTTTTCCATTGCAGACGAGAGCTACTTCAACACTTGCCAAGATGACAACGGTTGCCCAAATGTTCTATTTGATGTTTCGAGCCTCAAGAGCAAGTGGGAGAGAAAGAGTGATACAGAGGGGAGAGGGACCGAGGGAAAACAGAGAAAATAAATGGCAATAAGAGAGGGAGAGAGGGAGGGAGAAAGGGGAGAGTGAAAGCAAATGAGAATGAGAGGAGTGGAAAAGAACATTAGCTCGAGAGGTGCCAAGTTCACTATCTGCCAGCCTGAGGTGTGTGCAGTCCCGGGTGTCGTAGTGGCAGTGGAGGGGCGGGAGGGAATGGAGGGAAAAGAAGGGAAGGAGGGGTGAGGCAGTGGGTGTCAGGTATGTCTCTCTTTCTATCCAAGCATTCCAGCGTGCGCTTTTTTCTTTTTTTTTGCTGCAGCTGCTGCTTGCCCGGATAACAAATCATTCCCTACAGCGCCTTCTGGTAACCTCGTCATTCCCGCTTAATAACATTTGGAGATGCTAAGCTTGTAAATTAGCGAATCTGGACCGAGGAGATATTATTTATGCTTGTCTCCCATCCTGAAAGACTTGTCTTGATGGGTAAATTGTGTTTAATTCTTGGAGGAAGCTGTTTTTTTCTGCGCCCCAGCGTGAGATGAGATTAATCCCTTGACAACCTTTGCGGGCGCACTTCAAAATTGCTCCCAAATGTCACCACAGCCGCCGCCGCCGCCACTGCTGCTCCTGCCACCGCTGAGATTTGCAGAGGGTTGGAAAGAAGGGGGGGGGCACCGTGCAGAAATCGGGGACACTCACGTTCCTCCCCTCGCACACGCGCGCATGCACATATTTTCTTTAAGTGTGTTTTCGTTCCTTCTCCCTTCTTAGCATTCACAGAAGAAGAAAAAAACACACACACACGCAAAAAACTCGAGGCACAAGCCATCGCCCGCCCACGTCCACAGACACACACACACCTTGCACCCTCCTATAGATTATGTTCTTGTTACACTGACACACACAAATAAAACTGTCTCACCTCGAACTGTTTGAGCAGCAACAGCAGACACACGCGTTCGCACGCAGGAGCAGTTGTCCTAACGCACGCACACACACACACACACACACACACACACACACACACACACACACACACACACACACACACACACACACACAACACTTACAGCTTGTTCCCCAGATTGCCTTTTACTAATTTGTTCCCTCCGAGTGAGAGTTTGTCTTTGATTTAATGTGTCTTTATGGCTCTTGGTGAGAAGACAGTTTTAGATTTATTTAACAAGAAGACAGACATGGTTAGAGAGGCCCCCGCAGCCTGGAGTTGCTTTTTTATTTTGCACATAATTTCAAATCCTGACACACAAAAAAAAACCACCTCCAGGTCTCTCCACGCAGCTCTGCGCACCCTTGGAGTTTGGGGGGTTTGTCCAGAGGCTTCATATCCCTGATCAAAGTCATCCACCCTGTTTGCTGAGCAGGGGGGCCTGGATGATGAGTCTTGGTCCTTGTTCAAGCTCCTCCGGAGGGTCGAGATCAGCACCCCGGAGCAGAGCACGGGCAGCGAGGGTATGTCTCTCTTAATGACCCACAGAGTGGCAAACATACCAACTGTCAACACTCATCCTCCTCCTCTTCCCCCACATCACTGCATCGCTGCGTTTGTTTCTCTCTCCGCACCGTCTCATCTTCATGATTTACTGGTTGTTGTTGGTTTTGCATGTGTGAGTGTGTGTCCAACCCCCCCCCCCCCCCGTTCAACTTGCAGCTGGGATTGGAAGTGGGGAGAAAAGAGGAAACGCACGTAATTAGATTGTAAATGCTTCATGATATCTGAGGACTTCAAAGGGCACAACCAGAACGATGAAGGCTCTGTGTTTGTCGAGCGCGCGCGTAGTACGTGCGACAATAATGGCGCGTCTCACATTATCATTATCCAAAGGCGGCCGCTGACCTCTCCTGCTCTGCCAGCTTTTTGCCGTGGCGGAAAACACTCACAAGTTCATTTCACACCAGCGCGCGGAGAGTTCAGCGGGAGCCGCGGCGCGCCTGAAAACAATGAGCTTTAATGTGTTAAAAATGAGTTGCAAAGTGCTGTTACTCAAAGTTCCACCGACATCTGACCGCCGCATTCAAACAGAAAATGACGCGGGTGACTGTTTTCATGCAACAAGTCATTTCTGGTAATTACAGTTATTTGTGGCAACCGTCCCCTACACACCAATTACACCCGTCTGGGGCATTTCAGAGACTGTGCCTATCTGCTTTGAGAGAAAAAAGAAAAGAAAGAAAGAGCGCCGTTTAAAGCAAACAATTGTCACATAAAAAGATAAACACTAAAATAAAAATTTGACTTTTTTTTCATTTGTTAAAAAATCAACTTTTTCTCAACAACACCAAAACCATGACGTTAACCTCTGACCTCCTCTGGCTAGAGAGGATTTGTCCACTTCCTGTCTGCTGGTCCGCGTCCAGGTCAGTTTCTCCGGGGCCTCTGAGCATGCTCATTGTGACCACGTTTATTTTTAGAGGAACTTTGATGAAATATGTTTCTTTGGTGTGGAGGGGGGGGTATTAAAGTTGTTTTTGCAGAGCTGAAGAGATGTCATTTAAACAGAACATAATCCATAAGCTGAATTACAAGCAGAGACGTCCGTTCCCTCCCAGCTCTTCCTCCCCCCCCTCGCCCTCCTCCTCTGTGTGTGTGTGTGTGTGTCTGTGACACAGCTACATAATGTCTGTCTGTCGCCGTCTGAATGTAGGCTGTAAATCTGGCAACGCACATGTAACGGGCACACACACACACACACACACAGAGCTGTCCTCTTGCTCAGTAATGCTTATTTATTGGAACACTTTAGAGCCGACGTACTTGTGTCTGTAAATTGACAGCTTGGCACAGTGCTGCAGGGAAAGAGCTTGCTGGACCGCCGCTTCATTTCAAGACCGGCTGATTGGCAAGAATGAAAAATAGTTCCACTGTTACTGTACGCCAGTGACATTTTAGTCCAGAAAAAAAAAAGAAAGAGAAGCAGATTTAACTCTCACCTTCTAACGAGCCGCCATTTGTAAATGCTGCAAAGTTTAAACAGATGGAAGCGCTCGATTTCCAAAGGTACGTTTTGAGTGATTCATCGAAGGAAGCTTCCTCTTAAAAATAAAAATAAAAATAAATCGTGCTGGATACATGAAGATTTTACACAACAATGAAATGAAATAACAATTTATTTTTATTGTTTGTTTTTTTATTCTGCGCTTAATTTCTCTGGATTAATGTAAAAATGATTTCTCTGAAAGATGATGCACACCTTTAACTCGAGACATTATAAACGGATCATTTGGGATATACTGCAGAGCCGTGATGTAAAAACTGATCACTTTCAAACAGATGCATTTATTTATTTAGCCATATTAACGCCCCACTTTAAAATACAGGTCTTGATCAGGCAAACATTCATATCTGATAATTTGGTCCATAATCTCCAAAATGTAAATGAAGCCCTCACGTTATTATCCAGGGCCTGCTTATTTTTTAATTTCAGTTTTGTTTATTTTTTTTTTGTAGTTGTTGTGCTTTTTGCTCCCCTGCGTGTTTGCCTGAGAATCATTTAGAAGGCCACATTTCAGATGTGCTTCACCTGTGGGGGCGGGGGCACATCAGCGGCGTCGTTTTTCGCCGCGGCGCGGTGGATGCAGTGAGCTCGGCGCGTTTGACGGAAATCGCTGTTATTTCCAGTCGTGTTATAAACAAAAAATATGCACCTGCTGATCAAACTGTTCTTTCTCTTCGGCTCGTCTCTGTAGAGCAGAACGAGCTCCTTGAGCGGGAAAAAGCCGTGACGGCAAATCAGAAAACATTTGGTTAAACTTGGTTTCGACCACGTCAGTGACGAGAAAAGACATGTCCATCTCGTTGTGGTCATCCACACTTTTATGTATATGTATAAGCAAAGGACAAATCAAGCAAATTATGCTTCTCTTGTGGTATTTTTGCTCACAGTGGAAATGCAGTTCTTTCACATCATAGTTTGTAGTTTCTGGGTAATTACATTTGAAAATTGCCCCCACCCCCAGAAAGCTCCACTAATTTGTGCTGGTCCAACTTTAATGCACCCGCTGCAGCATATACACAGATATACACAGACTGTTAAATATATGCTTTACACAGAATCAGGTTACTGATGGCCAGACCTGCTCGTGAATTTAGAGCTCGCGTTCTTTCTATTTTCAGTGAAAAAACTCAGATCCACCTGGCTGCTCGCTCACCACAGAGAACTATTGAATCATTACTGACAATATAAAGTCAAAAGTTCAGATACTGTGTGTGGACATGTTGTTGGTGATGCTGATGTTGGTGTTTTAACGCCTGTTTTAGGAGCAGACCTTGATATCGGCGCATAAAGCAGGACGTGTTCTTTATCAGCTTTAAGCTTCATTGTTGTCAGCGTGGTTGCTCGAAGGCCTGCAGCCCTCGGCTCTGGGAGCTCTTCCTGAAAAGTGTTTACGGAGCTGTGTTTTGCGGTCGGTGTGGTCTCCCGCTCGTCCCCCAGGCCTCGTAAAAGAGCCTCACCACAGGGCGGCTCAGCCACAGACCGCAATACCAGAAGTCACACATCTGTCGAACAAGCGGCGTGCCGAAGCCTCAGATTTATGTCCGGGGGCCCGACGGGACACGAGGGAAGGGCTGCACGCTTCGCTGTGGGTTTGCAGTCATTTTAGCTTTCTGGCGCAACTCACAATCATCAAACGCTTTTGTTGCATGTCTCTTGAAGGTAAAGACGACTTGGATTCATAGAGACACGGGTCAGGTAGGGTTGCACTCGAATTTTCATTTGCTTTTATTGAAATTCCATCTCAATTATCAGAAACACTAAAGTCCCACAGATTCAGTGAGAAAACATGATTAGTCTTTCAAAGTACTTATTTTTCATCTAAAAGAAGCACAGTTTTGCTTTTTATATTATTTATTATACTATCTATTATTTTGTAATCACTTTTCTTTTATAAAATAGTTGGACCGAAACCGATGAGGTGAAAATAAATTGCAGTGATTGTGCATAATCGTTGGAATTTCCCATTTGATTAATGCAACCAAAAGCTTTTCATTATCCAGAAAGCATTTCGGTTACATAAAGCATTCATTTGAATTCGTTTAAAGCATTTTCAGAATAGTGTTTCGTATTGTGAACGAGACAGTTTGGAATTTCAATGAATATCAATGCCGTGAACATTTGATTGTCCTGAATCTTTCTCTTTCTCTCACACATACTCACACGCGCACACGAGCACGCGCTGCTAGCCCTGCGATGATGGCTAACGCAAGCCGTTTAAACAATCGTCCCAATCCCCCCCTTATCTTCAGGAGTTATGCCTCTAAATCTACTCATAATACACAGCTCACTGAGGGTGTAATCCCCGGGAACATCAGAATAAATCCACGCTATATCCGCTACATGCAGACCAGCAGGCCGAGCCAGGGCCATTATGGAAGGGACGGAGGAAGAGGAGGTGGTGTGTTAGCGAAGGCCGTTAATGGGTTGTCTATGAATACATATTAACACCAAGCCATTAAGACACCTCCATCCAGGAAATCCCTCTGACCCTCTGATGATACAACAGCTGTCCAAAGTTGAAACTTTAAACCCGCAATCCCTCCGCTGTCACGTCTCTTCCTGCCTCTCTTTTCCCTCGTTTTACTCTCAACCATACTGTGGCTGGATTGTCCTGGATTTGTCCCAATAGAGAGGAGAAAAAAAAATCTTCCACACGGGACCCAGAGGCAGAGAGACGGAGCCAACCGCTCATATTTGGGGCCCGATGAGAGAGGACGCAAAACCCAGAGGAGGACAAATAAATGACGACAATCAAGAGGGCACTTGTTTTTTGGGGGGAGGGGGGTTTTCGTGCGACCTCGTTCGACCTTTAGTTAAAACAAACAAACAAATCAAATTGATCGCAACTCTGACTCAAAGTCAACTGTCAGGACACATGGCTGTCTGCTGCATGGCTCGTGGCTTCCGTCCTGCCATCTGGAGAACATGAGTTCTGGGGAAATCCTTGTCATTTTAGAAAAAAGTCCAGAGGAAGATGAGGAGGAATAAGTGGGCTTTTTAAATCTTGGAGCAAAGTGAAGTGACGGGGCGATCAAATTAAAAATGCAAACTTGAGCACTTTCTCTCCGTCTCTCTCTCTGTCTTCGCTGCTCTCTCCCCGTGTCTCTCCACCCTCCTTTCCCAGGCCTGAGCGAGCAGCCAGCAGAGCCATCTTAGAGTCGGGAGGGGGGAAAAAAAAGGAAAGAAATCGAGGCCCCTGGGCTCTTTGGCTCCTTGGCTGGACGACAGTTTCCTGGCCTGAAGGGGTCAGCGGTGGGCTGTCTGAGAAACTGGCAGCCATTGGGGCTCCAGAGGGGATGTTTTTCAGTAAAAGAGGGGGGTGGGGGGTGTATCTTGTGGCTGGTTGGCACAGAGCGGACACTGACAGTTTCCAAATAGTGTTGTTCCTGCCAGGGCCCGCTGAGCTCTTACACATTACACCAAACACAGGAAAAGACCAGAGGCACTTGAGGCCTGGTGTTATAAAGCCCCTGACAGACTCCTAAGAAAACGATAGGGTGCCTTATTTATTTAGGGTGCGCACGGCAATGTTTTTATAACTCTCAATTCTCCAAACAATTATTCATTGCAACATGGTGTATGGAGAGTACGTTCCCTGGCAGGAAGAAGCCTTCATGATTGCTCTAATAAGTGTTTTTTAATCGTCCTTAATTTTTTTCTTTTTTTTTTTACATGCTATATAATATAGTATTATTGCACTTTACTAACATTTGACAATAAAACCTTTTCACAAACTTTTTGGTTGAATCTACATTTGGTTGCTTTAGGATCAAAACTGCTCGCATTACATTAATATCAGACTGTATATAGAAGATGCACACATCCACCATGACATCACACACTGGTCAGTGGACTGTTGTTCCGAGGCCTTAACTTCCGCATTCGGCTGTTGCCATCATCAAGCTGGAAGTGATCATAGAGGGAGGAGTGCTCCACCACCACTACAACCACCACAACCACTGGGACAGAACACTGTTAATTATTATAAGAGCACGGACCAATGGTGGGATGTAACTTAGTACATATATTGGTAAAGTATATGTTTAATGTACTTGTACTTGTATGTCTTACTTTACTTTGCACCTCTGCGCTGATACATATATGCATATATTGTTCTCACACTGTTTATTAATCCTGAACACGCCTGTCAGCCAAACAAGCCACGCCTGCTAACACTGCCTAACTGTGAGCTTCAAAACAATTAAAACAAGCGAGTTAAACAGAAGTTCAGCTGCTTTCTATTTGTCAAAGATGGCTCAATAAACTTTTGGAGCCAGCCTCCAGTGGCCATTAGTGGAACTGCACTGTCGCTTCATGTTTCAGTCCCAAATGTTGCCACCCAAGCTTCCCAGTAAAAGCCCGAGATTGGGACAGTGAGGAGAGAAACTGGGAATCAGTCACCACAATCATTTGTCATAAACATAACCAATGAAACACTCAGCGCTGCAAACATGCTGACAGACAAAGGATGTGATCTCTCGTCGAGTCTGGCACTTTCTATGAACGATTATTTTTACTTTAAGCTACAAACATAAGGAGAGTCGGGTCTGAGCAAAACAGTGAACCTGCGCGGCGGCTCTTCCAGCTCCAGCGTGTGACTGTGTGTGTGAAGCAGAGGAAAGTGTAAAGCGTTGCTGCCTTACTGCTTTGCTGATAACGCAGCCAAGCGCTATATGAGAGCAGTACATTTACATAATGAAGCCATAAGTTAAACGATGAGCCGTTTTACCACGGTTTACTGCGGGTCAAGAGCATCGCACTTAATTAATCATACCTGTGGGTGCAGTGTCACCTTCTGGACACATGCTGCACGCTGCACTCCCACACGCTCACCCTCGTTTCAGCATGTGAGAAAGAAAAGAGGGCGTCTTTGATGCAGAGCAACCGGTTCAGTCGTGAAACCGTGATGCCAGCATCTGACGTCAGGCAGAGCAGTGAAGAAAGGCCCGCGTGACCTCTGTGTGACCTCTGAGCACGACTGCCTGATGAAACATAGTTACAGCCTGAGTCTGCGCTACCTTGAGAGTGAGAAGGAGTGATTGCCTTCCATCCAGCACTATGTCGAGGATGCTTGGGGGAGAAACGCAGTTGATTTTTTATCTAAAAGAAAAAGAAGAAAAAAGTTTCATCCAGCCTGATGTGCACTCTTCCTTTTCCCCCCTGTATGTGAATCATATTAAGTTTAAGTGTACCTAATAATGACTCTATTATTACATGTTTGTCTTTGGGAAACCCAAAGCTGCAAGGCAACCAGTACATTTCACACAACGTACTTAAATACTCAAAGTGATTTATACATACATGAAGTCATGAAAGATAAATGACTTTTGAAGCTCGACTGTGTTGTGATGCTGCAGCTAAAATAAACTCCCTCATGGTCGTCCTGTGATGTTTCCATCCGAGCACATTTTTCTCTCTTTAATTGTTCTTTGTTCCTTTTACTTTAAATCTTTCTCAGGTGACTTTCCCCCCTTCGGACTGACAAGCTCTTCCATCTCCTCGCGTTCATTTCTCCTTTCACAGCACTTTTTTTTTCCAGCCTCCGTTACATCCCCTCGCCTTTAATGTCTCCCTTTCAGCCTTTTTTTACTTATTTGTTTTACCTTCGTCCTCTTTCTTTCTCCCCTCACCGAGTCTTCCTTTTAATCCCCGTGTCTGCTCGGTAAACCCCTCTTTACCCCTCGTCCTCCTCTTATTCCTCTTTACCCTCGTCCCTCGGCTTCTCCTTCGTATTTCCATATCCCCGAGCTGATTCCCCTGTCCCCCTCACTTACAGCCTGTTGTATTCCCTGTCTCTCTTCTCATCCGTTTATCACTGGCCCTTGTTCTGTTAATCCCCGAGGGTTTTGTTTATTTGTGTTGGAGCTGCTTTTACAGCTTGCGACTGACCCCACCTATTTTCTCACCAGTCATTTGAACAGCAGGGCTGCTTTGCAGCTACTCCACCAATTAACATACCATTAGCATAATATTTGCATGTGTGCATTAGGGTGTTGATGGGAAGAGAAAATAACAGTTTTACAGGGTTTTTTTCATGCCACAAAAAAATATACATATTTCACGGACTGACGTTAAAGCACCCACGGGCTTCTTTATCTCGCTTTGATTCTGCTGCTGCGCGGTGAAAAATCATCCTGTTTTCAAGTTTACTGTGAAAAGTTCTGCTGCTCTCGTGTGATTGGCCCACCTACACGTTAGCATCTGATGGTGATGAGTTCAGTCATTTCTACTTGTCTAATTTGTTATGTCACCATTATGGTTCGATCAACCTGTTACATAAACGTCCATGTTTTTTACCTTTTTAGAGTAAAAGATAACAAACAAGAAAAACTTGGTGAAGGTCGGCTGTTTCCTGCGTATGAAATATAAATGAAGACTTGTATATGTTTTGTAAATATTTGCAGGAGGACGACAGGGACACACGAGGTCAAAGGTGAAGGGTAGAGGCTAAAGAGGAGGGTATAACGGTGCCCATTCAAAGTCTTATGAATGAAAGAAGAAAGGAGCACAAATCACTGAGAAAGACACACAGACGAACACTCTGCACAGATGCATGAATGGAAATAAACAAATGTCGATGGAGACGCACCGACGGGGATACAGAGGGCTGAAAGTAGGCCAGCTGCCGGCGGATTGAGCCGGCGAGCGTTTCATGTGAGAGCTGCGGCTGAAGCGGAAGGGCGACGTGTCAGGGGCGGCAAGCCAGTTTTCCCGGCCTCGACTGGGGATCAGCCCCCTGGGCCTCGCTGTTCCCCTGCGTGCCACGCCTGTCTCTCACACGCCGCCGCTCTCAGATCTGTCACATTAGGCCCGTCGCTCAAACACCGGCGACGCTTTGTTTTTGTTTGCCTCGTGTCACGCCGATTACTCTGCTCGTTGGAGGACCCGACTGAGGGAAGCGGATGAAGTTGCGCTCAGGTCACGCCGGCCATTTACCGCTAATGTCCGCTTGGTCACTGGCCATGTTTTCCAATCAACACCCCCACCGCCATCTCACCCCGTTTGTCTCAAGGCTCGTCTCGCATTGACTCACCCCCCTCCCTCCCCAAGAAAGAACAGATGCCAGACACAAGTGATTGAACGTAATTTGTCATGTTTGCATGCAAAGACACAAGGACCGAGCGGGGCTGTCATGTGATGATGCGATATGTTCTACATGTGAAATGTCACACATTAATCCGCGTGCAAAGCTCCTCACACTTAAATCACGGAGAATAAAGTGACTGGGTGGCCATGTGCCAAAATGATTTTTTTTCTTTTAAAAATATATTGAATATACCATATGCCTGCACGTCTATATTTTATTTTACATCTCTGCACCATGTGACTTCGTTTTTATGGTTTGAGTGCAAACACTTTCTGATAAGGGATTATTTTATGGACTCTTAATGCATCAGCCACCTGATATTAATGGCCAGACGCACAGCCTCTTCTCTTATTTCACTTTTCTCCCCCCTCTCTTATTTTTTCCCTTTTTTCTTTTACAAAATGAGACATGACTGATGAAATATTTGGGGAAAATGGCAGCTTAAGTACTTGCTGAAATCATTTTTATGATGCTTTCATTTTGGGGGGGGTAAATGATGCTGCAGTTTGTGTAGACATTAGTATGTTAGACTGAGGATTAGCTGCTCTGCCAGGATCAAAGATGAAAGAAGGAGGAGGGAAAAAAACAGACAACTAGACCCGCAATCGTGTAATGATCTGGGTTGTAGTGTAGAATTAATATATAATTGCATTTTTAAAAATTGTGTTCGCCTCTAGAATCAATGAGATAACAGTGCATTTTCAAAATAAAGGACCTAGTTTTTACCCTTCTTTTCTCATTTTTTAAAATAAAATAATAAACTATATTTAAACAGGTTCATTTTAGATTCAACGTATAGCAACAACGGCGATAATTATTAGCAATTTAGCAGTGTGCTGCTATCCTCCCCAGCTTTATCGATAAAAACTAATAAGTAATAAAACAACATTAATACAATCAAATTCAATTCCAGGCTCACACTGCATGATTTCAAAAGCAATTCCCGCCTTACCCTTTATGTGTGTGTGTGTGTGCAGTCCTACCTCCTGCATCGTGCAGTATAAATGGAGTTATATATAATATCTAGAAGGCCTGTTGGCCCTGGCTGCTGTGCTGCACTCAGCTCTCTAGCTGCTCTTGTCTCTGTATAATCCTCCTCCTCATGAATACATTAACGCCGGAGCCTTAAACTCAGCTTAGCTGGGGGCTCAGCGTCACAGCACATCCTATTACCGACTTTAAATCATTAATGTGACATCGTTTTCACTCAATTTCCAAACACCCACGGTTTGAAGAAAAAAAAAAGCTGTATATTTGAGCCGAGGCAGTGCAGGCAGAGGGCCGTGCTCACAGTCACGCCAGGTGCTCGTTCACGCATTCAAGTTTTGTTGTTTTATTTTTTTCAAGCGATCCACGGGCTACTGGGCCTGCGCAAAAACTTTGAGCAAATTAAATCAGAAAAATAAGCAGGCATTCAAATGTAAATATGTGCTCATTGTAATAGTTTCCCCTCTTTGGTCTGAGCTATTGTGATGGAAATACCTGCTAGATATAAATGTGGTTTAAGCTGAGCAAACTCCTACAGTACACCTTAGGGTGTGTGTGTGTGATTTAATCTGAGTATAGCCACTGTTTGCTTCCTCCAGCATCTCACGTACTGCTGACAATAAAGAAAAAAAAAAAAAGGGGGGGGGATCTGAATCCCCTCTCTGCTCCTCAACTATTCACACATAAACCTTTTCTCAGATTTTACCTCCAGGCCGCCTCTGAAAAATTCACAAAGCCCAGAAGGAAAAAAAAGAAGTCGTCCTCTTAATGTAGGAGTTGTGGATCTTCCCCCATCCTGCCTCTTTATTGCATCAAAAGGGTCTCTGTGTGTGTGTAGTTATGGTAATTACCAAAGCACGTAAAATCATCTCCTTGGAGTGCATTTAACTGTTTTCACGCACAGCGCGTCGAGCCGGGCTGTGGAGGGGGTTTAACATATGGACACAGATGGGGGGGGACAGTGCTTTAATGGGCGCCCTGAGTGGGGTTTTGTGTTTTTTAACCCTTCAGAAGTGGAGGCACGAACATCCCCAACCTTCTTAAGCGAGCATCAATTAAAGATTTCACTTTTAAAACTGGTGACAGCAGCACAGCCAGCACTCTGACAGGCCGGGGAGGCTTATATGGACACTGCGAATATAGGCTACTCTTCTTCTTTTTATGATTAGCACACACACACACACACTTCATCACTTACACCCCCCCTCCAGCCCGTCTCCCCGTGTTCCCTTGTTGTGCTTAATTAGGTTATCAGGTTGCTAGTGGGCCATGATTCTTCTCCACGCCTCCCAGCTGGCCCTCTGATTGGAGGGGCAAGAAGGTGGACTTGGCATAATTAACACGTTGTTATGGAGATGATTGAATCGTTTGGCGACACATGGGCTCACATTAAGCCACTTTAGAAAGAGGAATGAAGAAACGTCGACACTACCAGCACTACTACTACTTTAAAAAGTTGTCTGTCTGCTCGTGTGTTTATGCTGTGGTGTGTTCACTGCACTATACCTTAAAAAAGAGGGGGGAAAGTGGCAGTGTACATTTGTATGTTGGTGTGGGGAACCGTAAAGCCGTGTGAATGTGTGGAGGAAAAGAAGTGACCAGGACCAGGACAAGTTTTTTTACTGAACACATTGCTGTCTTTATTAGAGCCTTGTCTGGCAGTAATACTGAAAAAAAGTGAACTTAGAACAGATGGTGGCAGCCCACGGCTTTTTTTCCCCTGTTTTTCTTTATTTCTTTGATATTTTTCTTCTTTTTTTGTGCGAGCACTGTGACTCTTGCTTTTCTGTGGCATGGATAACATCAATAAAAGAGACAGTAGGGAGAGGAAGAAAAAAAAAGAAATATACAACTTATATTACACTGTGTTATGAACAAAATATAAATCTATAACTCTATGTTATATTTACATAATTATCTTTCTTGAATTTTCAAGTTGAGATGGTAAGATATTTTTTTTTTGTTTACTAGTAATAATTCTCACTTTGTTTTGAGCTCCACTCATGACTTTGATTGTCTTAAATAATATCATCATCATCATTTTCATTGTCTTGATATGGGGACGGACCTTGCCAGCAGGGATGACTGATCTCTTAATGCCCCACCCAAACACCCACCCTCCTGATACTGTTTTAAAAAATGGACTTATTCATTTAGTCCCCTCTTTCCAGCATGGGGTTCAACAAAGGTGTGATAACAGGGGTGACTATACAGCAAAATTAAGACCCAGAAGCTTGTTATGTGGCATGTAGGAAACATCTAGAAGCGAGAATGTGACATGAAAACAGCACACCTGAAGAGCAGTCATGGCTCCTGTAGCATCGTGTGGAGCTCAAACAAAGCAAAGGGCTCCTGATGAAGATACTGCAGACCCACACGCGCACACAGTGGAACAGCCTTGGTGGATCGCAGTAAACACTGCTTTCTCATGATTAAAAAAAAAGTCACTGCTACCACAAAAAACAAAAACAACAACAACAAAACAAAAAAAATGTCTATATACAGGATTTTTTTTTCAAGAAACAAAAAGGACAGCATAGGATTTGTTTGGTTGTCATGATAATCTCTTCATTTGAAATGTGCCTGTATGTGTTGTATCTGCACATTTGGGATGTACTGATATATCGGTTGAATATATTATCAGCTAATATTGACCCTCGTTGACAGATATTGTCAAATAGGTTTTATTTGGATTAATTCTTTAAAAAATCCAATAAAAGACTCTAAAACTGGTCAGGTGGTATCTCTTTAAAACAATTTCATTGCTTCACTGGTAAAAAAAAAAAAGACAAAGGGGGTGTATAAATACCCCCCACCCAAAAAATGTATATTTATATGTATATATATATATACATATATATATATAAAAATGGCCGATATATCGGCCTAATATCGTTATTGGCCGATATTCAATCCTGCTGATTTCGGGATATTAACAAATAAGACATCCTTTATTCTGAATGTTCAAAAAATGTGTGATGAAGATCTGAAAGACTTTCAAACAGGTCAGTATATTTTTGTACAAAAGAAAGACACTGAAAAAATATTGGTATTGGCTGTCAGCTACATTATAAACATCAGTGTTGGTATTGGCCCAGAATTTCATCGGTGCATCCCCCAGTGCGCACACGTGTGTGTGTGTGTGTGTGTGTGTGTGTGTGTGCGTGCGCGTGTGTGGATCCATGCCAAAGATGTTCCACTGTGTCGCCGTGAGGCAGCCAAACTAGTAAACGGGGACGGGTCTCTGTTCACAGAAAAAGTGACAAACCAAAAACATGTAAAAATTTAAAAAAAAAAAGAAGAAGAAGAAGAAGAGGAAATTCACATTATACATTATGATAATCATTACAAATAAAATTATAATAACAATATAAAATCATGTTCTTCTTCTCTGACTGCACAGAGTCTGAGTGCTTCTTAGAAATGGGTTCGGACATGATAAAAAGGGTTACGTCTTCAGTTCGGACGAAGGCTGGCGTCCATGTCTTTCAGTCCAGCTCACCCGCCCGCACAGGATTAATAGGAGGGGATCAAAAATAAAATAACATAAAATAAAATTGCAAAACAAAGCAAGGTAAAATGACAACTTTTTGTTTAGATCTAAATACCTACCAGCTAAATAGAATAATGCTTCATTGACTGTTTCATATGGTCATAAAAACCCAATAAAGAGGAGAAAAATAAATTATACTGTACATAACTTACTAAACTTAGGAAACGTTGACCATCCTTATAATTATTGTTAATAATATTATTAGACTAGAGGCAGTTTGAAGAAAAATAATAATAAAATACAGTATTCAAATACAAACAGAAACACTGACTGGCTGACTTCACCTCAGCTCCACCCACTGCAATACAGCAGGACAACGTTGATTGGAGGGTGGGGGGTTAGGAAAACACTGGACAGAACACAGTGTGCGTGTGTGTGTGTGTGTTACAGGAAATAACAGCAGCAGCATTAGTTGCCTGTCTTTCTGCAGTATTATTAGCTTTCTTTTTGCGAGCGCGTGTGCAAACGTCCAATGGTGGAGCACACACACTGACACACACTCGCACTGTTGGGATGTTTCGATCGAAGTCGCACTGATGTGTGGGGTTTTTTTGCCCTGGACGAGATCGAGATAGAGGGATGGAGCGAGAAGGAAACCGGTGGATTGTCTCGCAACACAGTGCTTTTGTTTCTGCTCCGTGACGCCAGAGAGACTTCCCTTTGCTGCAACCCGCCCCTCCCCACACACCGAAAATCCACTCAAAGTGGGACAGTCCACTTTGTGCTGGTCAGTCCCGGCTGGACCGTCCCATTTGATTCCATGCGATGCAAGGAGGGGAGGGGGGGTTAGCGGGCGGTCACAAAAAAACACAAAGGGGGAGAAATATTGGGGGGGATTGCTGACAGCACACTGCGAGGTTGAAGAAAAGATATCTTTTTGTTAAAAATAAATGTCTCATGTCTTTCAGGTGCTTTACAACAAAAGGGGAAAAAAAGAAAAGTCTCTTTTTTCTATTATTATTCAAACTTGTAGCACAAAAACAACAAATCACATTCACAAGCCACTTATTGGCACCGTGTACCTGAGTGAGAATATTATAGAACCAAAGAACAAAAAAAGCTGTTTTATTTTTAAAAATGTCTCTTGATAATAAACAGGTCCGCCATCTTAAAGTGTCATGTTAGCCTTTGACAGGTCCTCTGTTTTTCAGTTTTTCTTCAACAAACGGGACTAAAAGGTTGCTTTCTGAGAGCCATGTTGCTTTCTCTTCACTCGTGGCATTACACTCTAACACCTGCAGTACTATGTGGGTATTCCTCAGCGAGCTTCAGAACTGCCTTGGTCGTCTCTTCCTCCAGTCAGTGTGTAACAGTCAGTGTGAGTGACAGGTCCTGTGCTTCGGTTGATTGATCAAAAGATGCTGGTATCAGGACTCCGGGGGGAGAGGAAGGGGAGGGGAGTGGATCTGGCTCTATTAGAAGAGTCCATGTTAGTCCGGGGGGGGGGGGGGGGGGGGGGGGGGGGGGGTGAAACTGGTTCCAAAGCGATTGGCAAAAGTGAAAGGTTTCTTCCTGATTGGTGGGGATTTTGTGAGATTAACCAGCGGTGATTGGCTTACAAAAAAACAAAACAAAACACAAAAAGCAGGCGGTGCTGATGCCGTCCTATTGGGTGATATGGTTCTCGTTATCGCTGGCGTAGTCGCCATCTTCGTCCTCGTAGTCAAAGTCGTCGTACACGTCGCCATTGCTGTCGTCTAGCCTGAGCTCCTCCTCCTTGATTCGCGGCTCCTCCCCCTTGAGGCCAGGCATGCTGGGGTTCTGGTGGTGGTTGGCGTTGGGCTCGGGGCTGCTGGACATGCTCGAGTGCTCTGAGGGCATCTGGGGTGAGGGCATCCCCGCCATGGATAGGGCACCTGGGTAAACGACGCCTGCAGAGGACAACGGCAGCTGACCCTGCTGCCTGCACGCACAGAGGAAGAAGGCTGTCAGCACATTAAATGCAGCGCTCGCAACACTTTTGAAATCACATAAATGTTGAGATCCCTCCCTGAATGGTGACTCTCTCTCTTTGAGCCATTAAGAAAATTATTACACAAATGGGGAAAAACTAAATCCCTTTCATATCTGTGTGGTAAATATAAACCTACAGCCTGTGTGCTGTTAGCTTAACTTCTCATTAAAACTGGAATTGAGAGAAAACTGACAGTTTGACGTCTTCAGTCTTTTCTCAAGCACCAACAGTGATTCTTAAAGCATCACGTCTGAAACCTCTGACATTTACAGTCAGCGTGTTTATAACCTGAGTGCGTGTTCTCAGCTAAACACTCAGAAACAGCTCTTACTTTCTAAACACAATACTGCACTTGATGTGGATGAAACCTCATGGCCTGACCCACACAGAACGCATGATTTATCCTGATGTGTTTTTTAGAACAAATGTTTCTTTTTTTCAGAGAAGAAAAAAGAATTAAACTGCATTCAGTCTGTAATGTTTGGATTCTACATCCATACCTTACACATCTGGATATCCATGTGCATGTGTGGTCACTTAAGTATATGGCCAAACTTTAATGCAAATGGCTTCGCCATGTACGCACAACAGAAAAAAGCCACATTTGTAATTTTTACTCTCTGCTAATAATATTGTTATTAGCAGAGAGGTATGTTTATTCAAATAATGGTTTATGTTTCATGCAGGAAGACAAAACTGATTTATTTCTCTCATAAGATTTTTGGAACAATGGTTTGATTCATCGAGAGAGTTGTTGTAGTTTTTTGTTGTTGTTTTTTCAACAGCCTTTAGTTTCAAAATACAGGATCTAAGCATATAAAATTAATAACATTAATACAACTGTAAAGGGACAAACAAAATCTTCCTATGGGCAACCATAGGGTTCAATTCTGAGTGGATAAAACCATATAAAGCATATAAAACTGTAGCTGTTGCTTCTCTTGACTCATGATTTAGGAAAATCAAAAAATCAAAAAATCAAATCAAAGGTAATATCCAAAAAAAACATCCAAACAAAACTGTGCATTTTGTGCTTATTATCTCATAACACTCACTGTGACCCCTTGTGAGAAAAGTAAGCCTGCATCCTGTAGTTTAATTTCTGATATTATTATTATTATTATTTTTTAAAGGACTGTATTTAAAAACACTGAAAATAGGAAATTTAAATCACACTAAAGGAGAACACCTCCTGCTTCTGTTTATAACTAATTCAGCATCTTGTTGTCACGCCTGTTCCGACACAAAATTCAATTTGTTAAGGTGAGGGGCGGGCCTCGCTGCAGGTAGGCCGCAAACAACAAAAGGAAACTATGCAATTATGCGCTGACTTGCTTTCTCCAAATTTCTGCTGCGATCTTTTTTTTGTTAGTAATTCATTAAAAACTGAAAGATTGATTGATTTTTTTTTAGGCATTTGATGTGACAGGAAAACAAAGAAAAATAAACAGTAACTCGTTTAAAATATGAAGTACAAAGTCAAACCAAAAAAAAGTAATTGTTAATCCCTGTTTTCTTACTGGAGAAAAAACAACCAACAAACAAAGAAAGCCAACCCACTCACCCCACACTGAAGTACTGTCTCATTTCCTGCCTGCGGGACCTCATGATGGCCTTGTACTCGCCGATGCGCAGCTTCTTGCCGTCCACCAGGCAGGTGCGTTTGGGCCGTGGCTTGTACTTGTAGTCGGGGTATTTTTCCAGGTGCTGCTTGCTGAGCCGAGCCTGCTCCTCGTAGTACGGCTGCTTCTCCAGGTTGGTCATGGCTTTCCAGCGTGAGCCTGCACACACAGAGCATGTATTGTTAGGGATGGCTGCGTGTCTTTGGAAAAAATAAAATAAAAACAGGCAGATGGGGGGTTTCCAAAGAGAGCTTTTGTCTAAGGGAGGAAACGTGTAAAACTGTGAAATGTGATCATAGAGCAAGACGACAAATAACAGCACAGAGATGAACGATAATGAAAAGCTGGCATCGATGTCGCTGCACTGTGAGCGCCGCTGAGATAATGTTGGACGTTTCACCCGGAAAGAGAACGCATAGAGCGCTAAAGGAGGTTAATGAGGGGAGCAGCGGGGACGACAGGTACTCATCTCAGCTAATGAGGACTTCACTTAACCTGCTGTCATCTCTCAGCTCAGTTTCTGCTTGCAGCATCAGCGCCCTGCATGTGTGTGTGGGTGTAATCTTGAGTATGTCTTCCCCCTGTGTGTTTCATATCTGGTCTGAATTTGCACTTGACTACTGTATGTTTAATGGTTAAAAGCTGTCAGCGCTCGGCTGTTCGCTCTCTCGGTCTTTCTCTCTCTGTTTTCTGCGATCTGTTAGCAATCGAGAGAGAGGGAGGGAGGGAGAGGGAGAGAGAGGAGGCTTATTAAAACCAGATTTCCCTGTGTTATAAAACGCTTAGGAGCTCTTTAAAATGTCAGGGCCGATCCCGGCGGTCTGGGGGAAATGTCAGGCGGCCTCGCGCTGCTTGTTTAATGCATAATGAATTATATCATCATTTGTCGAAGCTGTGCTCTCCCTAACCGTTCATTAACAGCACTTACACAATGCCACTGCTTGTAAGGAAATCACAATTAGTGTATGTGTGCGAGTGTGTGTTTAAGAAAGTGGAAAATACAACTCACACCGCTCTTCCTTTCTCTAGGGTTATTCACATGAGAGGGTGGAGCAAAGCCACTTGTCATTCACACCGTGCGAGTGTAGGTGTGTGATTTTTACCAAGGATCTTGCTGATGTTGGAGTTGTGCATGTCGGGGAAGGCCTGGAGGATCTTTCGCCTCTCGTCCTTGGCCCAGACCATGAAAGCGTTCATCGGCCTTTTGATGTGCGGCTCGCTGCTGCTACGACCCCGAGACTCTCGGAATATCCTGGAGTCTGACACGCTGGGAGAGCCTGGGGAAGGGAACCAGGGTGTCAAACGTATACAGAAAACTGGACAAGTTTTGTTCATTAGACGAGCTAAAATGCTGGGAATTTTTTTTCATGGGCGAGAAAAATCTGTTGCTCATTAAGCTAAATAAATATCATAAAAATCATTTTTCTCATATTATAAAAAAGTCTGACTGACTCACTGATCACACGTTTGGGAGGACAGCGACTACACAGAGTTTTACTCTGTATGCTCAAGTTCATAGAAAGGTAACGGTTATTTTCTCTTTTATTCAGGAAAAACAAAAAACAAAAAACTTAATTATGAAAATTATTGATATCATTAAAAGTCTTTCAAATCTTCATTACTCTGTCGTGGAACAATCAGTGAGCGAAATATCGTGGTGAAACAGATAAACAGCAAATTGGTAAACATGACCTCATTTGCAGGCAGGCTGATATCAGTTAATATAAATATTTGGCAGATATACGGTACCAGCCCTGGAAGACTTTCATCTTCTTGTCATCGTTCATCAACACTCACAGCCTTTTTCTCAGTTTAGTGACTCCATGCATAAACTGTGTGTGTGTGTGTGTCTGTTTCCCTACCGTCAGAGTCTCCACTCATGGTGAAGTCCAGCATGGCGTGGCTGAACTTGTTCTCGGCCTGCTGCTTCAGCTGTTGACTCAGACTCTCCAAGGCAGCTTTGTCCTAAACAACACAAACAGTTCACAGTTGCAGTCGGTCAGTGACTGAGTCAGGGAATATGTGAATGAATGAAACCACAAACCTGCAGTGATGCCGAACAATTTCCTTTTGCACCCACAACAAGTCATTCTTGTGACTGACTCTCTGTCTCTGATTTCATAACTATGAAAAGCAACGACTGTCTAATGTTTAAATGTGTCACAGTTTCAGTGACCGGAGAAGCCGACTCTCTGTCGAGAGATGAGAAATTCAGGAATATTCCTCATACTCGCCTTTGATCTGAAACAAATCTGTTTATTTATCGTTTTTCTATCAATACAGAGGCTGCAGACAAATGACGGTTGTAATTTAAGTAGAAAGGCAGTTTGTGTTTTGGTTCATTTCAGTGTCAGTTTGTGGAAGCATCAAATTGTTTGAGTGCGTTATGCCCGCATGTTTGAACACACATCTGTGTGTATTGTTTGCATGTGCAAGAATGTTGATTACATTTACTCCTATCTGGATGTTTGCCGCTTTGTGTGTACACTGCATATTCTGTGTGTACAATGGATTGTGTGAGTGGGCTTGTGTGTGTGGCAACTCCTGGCAGCCACCTGCGAGAGTGGAGTGCTGCGGCTTGCCTCTCTCTTGCAGAGGCCCCCAAGGGTCGACGCATTAGAGAGAGAGAGAACGAGAGAGTGCAGCACAGACGAGAGCGAGGCCACGCCGCACGGCCCCCTGGGTATTTATTACAACCAATAAAAGGCTGATTTACTGAGCATTTACATGCTTAATGCAAGCAGCCGGCACACTCTGCGCTAGAACTTGACTGCAGACGAGCACACACGCTCGCACACACGTACACAGAAGCGCACCAGCGCGAGCGTTTTACAGTTTAATTATACGATTAGGAGCGCTACCCAAAACACTGTCGTCTTCTAAAACAACCTTCCAAAAAGTGTCCCTCTCCATTTACATGTGACCCTGGCGAGCTGGCTGGCTAGATGGAGGGAGGGCAGAATGATAATGAAATGCATTTTCTCTGTTTTTAGTCCAATAGAGTTTAATTGTTAGCGATAATTTCCTCCCCAGATTGGAATAAATACTGCTAAAAAGACAGGAAGGGAAGCGGGAGAATAAAAGCCAGAGGCGCGCAGCGAAACATGTTTTCGCAAGCCTTTTAAAAAGTATTTTATTTGGAATTTTGTATGTTTTTATAAATGCTCAATAACCTGCCAATGGGTTGGAATTATCCAGCCATTCTACATGCAAATCAGAAGTATTTAAAGAACCTTCCTCATTTCGCACAAATGAAAGCCTCATTCAAACCTCCTTCCACAAAAAAAAGATAAGAGCACAAAGTGTGCTTCTTACTTTTAGATCATAAGATTAAATGTGCTGTTTCGAATGGTTTTATGCCGTGTGTGTGTGTGTGTGTGAGGCAGAGATGGAGATGAACAGGCAGACCGAGTGGATGACAGCCTAGTCTGACATTAAACCCCAGTATAGTACATGAGAAACGTGGATTGAATGGCTGACACTGGAGCCAAGACACAAAGTAGCGACAAAACTAATCCTGTGTGTGTGTCATGGATGACACTGTTGTATGTGAACGGCGGGAGCTCGCCTGTTTCACACAAAGCCAAAGGGAACAGGAGTCAAGGTGAGCGTGTGAGGATGCAAACGAGTTATGACTTACAAAAAAATATTCCCAGTGCCAAAACTAAAAATGTTTTGTAGTAACAGGATTGCATGTCAAAAAAAAAAGAAATGTAAAACAGAAATAAGAATTTCTTTCAACAATTCTCCCGTTATTATTAATAAGTAATTATTATATGATTCCACAGTACAACTGATATAAAAAACTTATAATAACAGGAACTTGAACTGATCTAACGAGACATGAAAAATGTCAGTGTTTAAGCACCTAAATGTCTCCACGTAAGGAACAAACCGTAAAATACGTTCCCTTACTCACTGGTATAATTATCATATTTCCAGTTCTCACTGGTTATAGTCATGTGTAATGCAGTATGTTACTATCTGTGTACAATGCAGAGATCAGTGTGGGTTAGACACTTTGAAATGTGTCACATCAAAGTAAAAAAAACAAAAAGGAGAAAGAAAGAGAGGGATAGAGCTGTTGAATGTCAGCAGTGCAGATGCTTCCAGCACGCTGTTACCCTGCATGTATGCACCCGAGTGTGTGTTTGTGCGTGTGTGTGCACCAGCTGACTCCCAATGTGTTTAACAAATAACCACAATTTGGCCACGCTGCCGAGGAGCCGGCGCCGTCATTTCACATTACCGTCTCCTTGACGCTCTGCTCTGCCACACACACACACTCACACACAGCCCTGCAGTGCGCCTTACAGACACACTCATTACCTCTGAGATGCCTCTGGTTTTACCTTATCTGGCCCTGTTTAGCTTCAACACATTTCAGCGAGAGCATTGTACACCGATTTACCTCCTACATAGTGCAGCGAGGATGGCATATGGCACGACAAATTATTACACGCTGACAATGAGACGGTACAGCTTGTGATGACTTTGGAGAGTCGGGTGGATTTACAGTATGTGTTCAGTCCCAACAATTCAGATTTTTAATTTTTTTCCTGGTTTAAAAATGTGTATTTATTTGTAAGAATCCACATACACTTTTAACTTAACTGAACACTTTGCCATAGAAATGAGGTCAAAACTTTGATTTAGTGTGACCCAAAAAAAAAAAACCATTAACAAAATGAAGAAGTAAAATAAAGCCCATCATGTTCTGTTACGTAGATGCAATTTTAAGTGCTTTACCTTGTCTGAGCGGCCGTTGTTGAGGCTGAGGTTGCTGACGGCTGCCACCTTGGCATCCAGCACCTGCTGCTCTCTCTTCAGCTGCTCCTTCATCTGCCGAGCCTCGGCGAAGGCCTTGGTCACCGCCTCGTGGTCGTTCAGGTAGGCTGTCGAAGACAGCGACGACAACAAGTCTGCTGAGGCGCAAAGACGGCAAGAGACGGAGACACACGCACACAAACACACACGCAGAGGACAATCAATTAATGTGGATAATCATTAGTGAGTGAATATGTAGGTGGGACTCATGTTGAGCATCTTCATCTCCTTTATTTCCTTTACAAGAAAAACACTGAATAGCATTTTGCTTTAACAGTTGAGCTCGGACGGGAAAATTAATATGTCTTGAGCGTGTGCTTGTTTATTTTTAGGAACCTGGCAGGAGGTTTTTCATGCAGAATAAATCTTCTTCTGAACCGTGAGGTAAAGACATTAACATACACTTGATGAGGGGACTTTGCCAGAGCATCTGTGTATGCCTCTCTCTGTGTGTAGACTCGCACACTCACACAAACTGACCATTTGACTGTTGAGCTGTGGATGTGAGTCAGAGAGCGCCCCTAGGTAGCCTTGTTGCAAGCTGCCCACCACCTCCCACCTGCCATCAGCCTTAAATACACACACACAGCCACTCTAAACCACTCAATATCCTTTAAACGACATTAAAACTCACTTTCGCACATCTGACGGCTGTGACTCTTTTCATCTGAGCCCTCACAGTCCTGCTTTGAAGAGAGGTGGCCACACTCTTATTACAGCTAAAAAGTCCTGCTAATTTTCCCAGTTGTGAACATCTGCTCCGCAAAGATCAGATCTCCCCACTCCTTCTCACTGCCTATTACTCGTATTATTTCTGCAGCTTAGCTTCTGATGAGGCATCTGCTCTGTGTGCACTGCTATCGCCTCTCCCTATCAGTCGGGTAGGTTCTTAACAAAGAGCCCCGGCTGGCTTATGAGGCCTTTATCTGCGCTAATCCGCACCGCTAATGCCATCTCAGGCCAGATTACCAGCTTCAGATTGGTAATGACAGAGCTGTGAACTCTTACAGAAGTCATAACCGGAAAATCTGGATGTGGAAAAAAAAAAAAAGAAAGAAAAGAAAAGAGAAAAAAAGGGTAAGGGGCAGCAGGGTTGGGAGGGGATGGAAGAGGAAGAAGACAGAGGGTGATGGAACTGGGTGGCGGTCAATTTTAATCTGGAGTCAAAAATGGGTTTTTTTTCGTGCCTACAATCGTGTTCGTCGCCTAAACTGACTGCAATGCCAGACATCCAGACAAGTAGATGTGACCCAGATAGAGGGGTGGGGTTGGAGGGGGGTCTTGCTCCCTCGGTCAACTTTTTTCTGAAATCTCTACAGACAAGTGTGATACATTTTAGACCACACACACAAAAAAAAAAAAAAACCTCATGCAAGAGGTCAGGGGGAGCTGCAGCGCTTTATGACAGCGACAGAGACGAATGTGTGATCGTGGTAGAAGTTACAGGAGCTGACAGCACTTCAGTTCAGTTTGAAATGAGGAGATGGACAGACAGACGAAGAGGCGGAAAGAAGACACATGCCTCAAGCTTGATAGGTGTCAGAATTTGAAAGGAAGCAGGACAGTAGGGCGAATATGAGCAACAGACAAATCCAAACTCACGCATATTGAAGCCTTAAAGAAAAAAAAGTCGACTTTCTCCAAACTTTTTCGTGTTGAACTGTATTTGATTATTAGCTCCAACACGTAAAAAGTACTTTTGTTTAATTTTTAGCTGTTTGTGCTCGAGATTGTTCTGATTCATTTTTGTTCGGGAAGCAGCAAAATAACACGGAACAAGCTTTCAGATAGCGATGTAAAAATAAAAACAGCATATCCCACAGGAATATGGTGGAGCAGAGAAAGAAAAAAAGCTCATTTTATGATTTCTATAGTCTTAAAGAGTTGACCTGAGAGCAGATGACTGAATTCAAATAACCTGAAAAAGGCAGACATAATCTGCACCATCCTGACAAACAACTCGCTTCCACATCAAAACAACCACTTCTCGACTCTATCCCAATTGGTCTGCTCCTTCCATCCCCGATAAACTACGTAACAGGAATCCCAATGCGGCTGTGAGTTGTAATAGCAAACGCTCCGGCGACCGGCTAAACTCAGTGGCAACAGATGGGACCATGAGCTGCAACATAACTGGGATCTGACACACTCGTCCCCACGCTCAAATAATTCAACAGGGATCACACACAAACTTTAAACACTGTAATCCATTTTTCTGAACAAAAAACATCTGGGACTGAAAATCCACTAATCTGATATTAAATCCGCCGATTTGTTGAAAAACAGTGAGATTAGCCGGGAAGTCAGAAAAACTGCCTATTGCACAGGAGGAGGAGGTGGTGGTGCTGGGATTGTGTTTCTGTGCGAGTGTGTGTAAGAGCCTTTGTGTGCGTCTGAGTGAATGTTTGAGTGCGTGTGCTGTCATTGTGTCATTAATGCTGGGTGTTTGCGCTGTCCCGGCTCATGTAAGAGGCTTGTCTAATCTCATTGGTGATACCTCCTGTCTGTCATGCACTCCTCTCTTTATTATTCCCCCGCTTAGTTGCATGGAGGGGAAAAAAAGTGCTAATCCTCATCTCTCTCTCTCTTCCCCCCCCCCCCCCCCTTACCTCCTTTCCCTCACTCCTCTGTCTCTTTCAGTCACTAATAAACACATAACAATGAAGCAGCCCCGCGGGCAAATAGCGACATGGAAGAACAGCACAAACACACTAATTATAGCCCGTTACATATGTGTAATATTTGAACTATCAGTGGTGCGTGAAAAATGGATTAAGAGTACAAAATAGTGATTCATTTATGTCATATTTTGTACGTGTGCATATGGCCGGGTCTGATTATGGTACTGGCACTCGCAACAATGGCACCACTGCGAGAAGAACGCTATTCTTGTCATCAGAGCTATAACTGTTTTTCTAAAAGAAGTTTATTGTCGTTGTGGTAACAACTTCCAAGCACCTTTCACAGGAGAGCATTGAAATATATAAGTGCTTATGGAACTGTGGTAAACATCCACTGACAGCTTATTGGCAGGAAAAGAATTCATTGTTTAGATCAGGGACACCAAAACATGGCTATAAGTTACATTTCCTATACTTTAAATGGCTTTGCTACAAATTACATCGAAGGCTTATCAAGCCAACGGTATATTCTGGGGCATTCACTAACATCACTGAACGAGGCTCTGCTGGTTATTTTGAGGTTTCTTCCTGTAAACTAAGGATGGATGGACTGAATGGATTTGCCATCAGAGCTCCCAAACTGTGCAGCAGTCCCTCTGAATCACCACTCTGGTGAATCTCATGATACATTCTTTATTCAGAAAAGATTTTTTTTAATGAAAGTTGGACATTGTGACACTTTTTTCTTATCACGTTTTCTCGTGATTTGTTTGTTTATTTTATGATCCTGGGATGTTTTTATCACTTGTGGTTTTCTTTTGTTCTTTTTTGGAGTCTTCCTGTAAAGCACTATATCATTTTGTTAAATACAAATTTGATGAGTTAATGTTTATTTTTGGTCCATCAACCTATGAACAAGTATGTGGTTTAAATAATAAACATGCACAACCAAACTACTTTGTTCTAAACACTGAATACCCAACTTTTGGCCAGATAAAATGGCTTAGCTGGTCTGTGTAATCCTGTGTAAACATACCTGTAGTGAGTTCAGCACCTGTCCCAATCAATGTGGAAACTGGAGTACCAGTTGCCCCTCAGTCCAAGAAAACAGATATTTTGGTATAGGTTTAACTATTTTACATCTATGTAGGTGTCTAGCTTTGCAGGAGTATGACATCAGCACAGTGCAAACTGCTGTGATTGTTTTTTGTGTGTGTGTGCTGTGAATGTGTGAGCATTTAAATCCACTTACCAATTGAGCTGATTCTGGTCGGTGGTCCTCCAATGCTGGAGGGGGCAACGCTGTGCTTCATGGAAGTGGGGTCCAGCTTGTTCGCAGCAGCAGCAGCAGCCGGCACCTGTGGGGAAGTTGGGGGGGAGTTGGGTGACTTGCTCTCGGATGCCTTAGGCTTGGCCGACAGGTTCAGTGGCTGTGCACCCTCACTGTCCTGCAAAAACCAAAACAGCACAGTTTCGCCTGCTGTGACCACCGAAGGAATTTGGAAGCGGGAGGCGCGGGGCCCACCCTCGCCCTCCCCTCACCGAGACCACTTTCAATGGAGGTGTGCTAATCAAACGGGAGCCCATGCACAGCAATCTGAGGCAAGCCCGGGCGGGACGAATCACAAGGTGCATGCCACTGCCCCTTTCCAAACAGCTCGTAATAAGCGAAAAGATAAAACATAAAAATAACGGCACATACAAAAATAAATATTTGCATATTTTGGTGCGAACCACTGACATTCACATGCAAAATAACCGACTTCCTGTCACAGCAAACTCGACCTTCAAACAAGGCAGTTCATGCACGTGCACACTCCACATGCAGGCTCCGGCAAACATGCACTATGGTACTTCACATGCTAAAAACAACCAAACACACGAGGACGAGAAACACCTTGAACTCATTCGTAAAACTACAGTCTTTCACAGAGAAAAACACCTCCCTCAGACAGTCTTTAGAGGTGTGAGAGTCTTAAGACACTGAACAGAGGGCTGTCTGTCACTTCAATGTGCACTTGGTCCATTAGAAACGGGGGACCTTCATGGTCGGGAACATGCATGTGTGTGGGGAAAAGCAAAGAAGCCCTTTCTGCCTCACCCAAAAACGCACCCATAGCACCTAACAAACAATCAATACGATTCTTAAAGCAGCTGGTTTTTGAGGTCCATTTTGTTAACCATATTTATCAGAGATAAACAGAATCCCTCCACTTCCTATTACTCGTACTGCACAAACCTGGGCTGCAATTAAACCAGAGGAGCAGAAGGGGGCGCTCGTAAGATAGCCTTCAATTAATAGGAATTAATGGAGCTAAAATAATTTTTCTCAATCTGATTTTTATTTTTAGACCAAAGCCTCAAATTTTATTTCGCTATTTTAACTTTTTAGAAAATATGTCCGAGCTGAAATAGAATAACTTTATCTTCCTTAAAGGGAAACTTAGTTGTCCCATAAAAATGATAGCATTTTGCTAATGTGTGTTGATGGGTCATTAAGGTTAATAACACAAAACATAAAAACTAAAACATGGTTAAAATGACAGAGAACGACATGCGTACAAGAAGCAGCTGTTGGGGGAGGTTGACTGTGATCGCTATCATGTGGCTGCTCGTAGCCGCTGCACATTTCGTGAGTGAAATCAAAATGGTGCGTGCTGTTAAGTGGCTTGTGGTGTTGTGACACCCCAAAGATATTTGACAACAAATAAATGATGATCACCTTCTATTGGAAACAGAGACCATTTTTGGAGAAAAAAAAAAGTGTTTACTCCAAAAGATTTACATGCTTGACGTGTAACACAGTAAGGATCCATTTGTTGACCCTGAATCCTCCCTTAGTTATGCTGCAATAGACATAGGCTGCCGGGGGATTCCCATGATGCATTGAGTTTTTCCTTTCCAGTCACCTTTCTCACTCACTATGTATTAACAGACCTCTCTGCATTGAATCATATCTGTTATTAACCTCTGTCTCTCTTCCACAGCATGTCTTTTATCCTGTCCTCCTTCTCTCACCCCAACCGGTCGCAGCAGATGGCCCCGCCCCTCCCTGAGCCTGGTTCTGCTGGAGGTTTCTTCCTGTTAAAAGGAAGTTTTTCCTTCCCACTGTCGCCAAAGTGCTTGCTCATAGGGGGTCATATGATTGTTGGGTTTTTCTCTGTATCCATGAAGCGCCTTGAGGCAACTTTTGTTGTGATTTGGCGCTATATAAATAAAATTGAATTGAATTGTTCTGTACCATCTTCTGAGCGCCCCGCCTCGGAAATCCAGACACTAAAAAAACGTAAAGTATTCCTAAATTCTTTGATTCGATTAAATTCCCTCATCCATCTATCACTGTGTTGCTCGGCACACAGCAACATCCTCAACACAACAGGCAGCGCTCCTTAAGTAAATCGCCATGTGGACCACCACTGTTATCATGTTAACTGTCATGGCAACATCACCCCTGCTGATGACCTAATCCAATCAGGAGGACCCTTAGAAGGTCACATGACAGGAAGGAAGAATTGGATCGCAGAGGGGCCAGATGTACACAAACCACTCTGTGTAATTAAAACTCCACAATTAAAAGCCAGACACAACATGAGAGGATGGACGGCTTAACGGGTCAGCCAGCTAAAGGCGCACAACAGAGTCAAAATGAGGCCTACAAATACAGTTTCCTTGGTTGTTTCACAACATTCATCTTGTGTATACTTTGGAAAACAGGATAAAAGAGAAATTTTGCCATTACAGGTGTAGCAAAATTTAAGCCTTACAGCAGAGAGAATAGAGACATTATTTGTCCTTATTTTCTGGTCATTAGTCTAATTGCTGCTTAGGCAAAGTAGAAACTGGCATACAGTGGAAAAGAGAAACTGTTGTGTGTATGTGTGTGGTATATTCACTCATTAAGGCCGACTTTCCCTGATTCCCACTCCTTGAGTCTTACTAAGCCTTATGAGCCCCTCACAACTCAATTAAGCCTTTCCAATTAAGCCTCCCTACATGTGTACGTGTTCATGCATGTGCGTGAGTGTGTGTGCACGCAATGAGGCCTAACCGGATTGTCCTTCATTAGGAGGGGTGGGGTGGGTTGGGGGTGAGGGCTTTCTAAATAGATGGAGGACCCCCCAAAGATGCCTTCAGTGAGACAATGGGCTGGAGAAGATGAGGAGAGAAAGGAGAAAACTGAGGAGGATCTTCTCAATCCTGACCCACATTATGGTGGGCTTTGGCTGGGAACGTGTTTGAATATTTATTACAAATAGATAATGCCTATGCCTCTTGTACAGTGGATTGGGGGAGTTTCCCTTCGCGCCAAGCCAAATCCTGTGGTGGGAAGGTGGCCAACCTGCATTATGCCAGTGTGGAGGAATTAGTTTAGACAGTGGAGCTGAGAGGCTTGGACCGACTTGTTTGTGTGTGTGTGTGTGTGTGTGTGTGTGTGTGTGTGTGTGTGTGTATTTGTCCGCGCGTGCACGAGTGTGTGCGTGTGTCACTGTAAGACATTGTTCAACAAGCTCTAAATCTCATGACAGTGTGTGTGTGTTTATGTGTGTGAGAGGCCTCTAAAGCCTCTGAAAGGCTTGGAATCTTGAATTAATACAATTGCTTTTGTGTCTCTCTTGGCTGATGAAACAGTCTCCAGCTTTGAGACCGAAAACATGCAGAGTGACAGTGAGAGCCAGAGGGACACAGAGAGACAGAGGAGAAGCAGAAGGGCAGAGATAACACGTATAAAAGTGTGTGTGTGTGTGTGTGTGTGTGTGTGTGTGTGTGTGTGTGTGTGTGTGTGTGTGTGTGTGTGTGTGGGCTGTATTTCACTTCTGTGGATGCCGACATGTGAAAGCGACATCAGGGTTCTGCATCTTATCGCAGGAGCTGACGGTTCAATTAACAGGACAAGTGTGTGTGTCACTACAGTTTATCCCAGTCAGGCCTGCGTGCGTGTGTGTAGGTGTAGAGGGGTGTGTGTGTGTGTGTGTGGGGTGGGTGCTAAGGACAAGACCCTTAAATGTGCCTTTCACTCTTCATCTCTGCATCTCTCCTCTCTTCCGCATCTCTTTCTTCCCTTCCAGCTATAAGTGACTGTTCAGATATTAATTACACTGTCATAGTTTCCTGTGTGGCACACACTCAAATTAACTTGTTGATTTGTGGATTTTCTGACTCCAATCATGCAGGAGTTTTGAAGATAAAACGGGCAGGAATATTGAACACAATATACTTCTATTATTTGAGTAAATGATTTTCATATATGCCCTCTTAAATAATGAAGCACAGTATTATGAGTTATAGCAAATTACTGTAGACCCCTGAGGGTCTCCTGAATGCACTTTAAGAAGCACTGTACGAGGCTATCAAGGTTTCACAAAGGGAATTCTGTACCCACTGATAATGCACATCGCCATTAAAAGGATAAATAAGCAATGTGCAGAAAACATATTACTACACAATCAAATAGTCTCAAATAGGGATGCAGTATTGAAGCAACCGGGTTACGTGTGATGCATTGAAACAACATTGTGTGGGTCTGTATGCATCTGAAGATCCACTCTTGCATATAAGAAAGCTGCATGTAATTGCAGCTGCAGTGATTTGACCGTGTGTGTGTGTGTGTGTAGGTTCTAGTTGGTGCCTAGCTCTACACCTGTGTGTGCATGTGTGCTTTTTTTTTTTTTAATGTATGTGTGTTTGTCCGTGTATCACCAGAGGGTAAAGCACTTAAGCAGTGTGAGCCTGAGTCCAAACAGCTGTGAGCAGAGGCGGGCAGTGGGCCTTTAAATGACTAGAGACCTGAGATAGAGCCACAGGGAGAGCACACCACTGAAATATACATGTCACTTGACCAGAGAGAGAAAGAGTGTTAAAGGGAATCAGTGAGAGCACCTCAGTGGTCAGCCTGAAAGAGAGAAAGAGGAAGAAAGAAAGAAAAGAGAAAGAAGAAATCAAGAAAGAAAACTCTCCAAAGCACTTATCTAATGTTTGTGAACAGCTCTGTGGTCAGTCTGCGATTTTTCCTCTATGGAGACTGTCGGGGTCCGCCTTGGTCCACTCCCCAGTCAGCCACTCCCGCTGGACTGGGGAGGCCATTACGACTCCCTGCTTCTCCTCCACCACAGGCCACAGCACTTGCCTGTCTTCCATATATATGGTAATAACGTGTGTGACAGTGGGGGCAGGATGGCTGGATGGCAGAGTGTGTGTGTGTGTGTGTGTGTGTGTGTGTGTGTGTGTGTGATGGAGATGTAGGGAGGGGCTGATGGACAAGGAAGTAGGGGTGCAAGCTCTGGGGTCAACCACATGCTTTAATATCTGTCATGAACCAGTCCTGTGTGTGTGTGTGTGTGTGTGTGTGTGTGTGTGTGTGTGTGTGTGTGTGTGTGTGTGTGTAAGTAAACACAGGGGTTGGAACAGGGCAAGAACAACGCAGAAATTAACAGAGACGAAGTTAGAAGTGGCAAAGAAGATGTGGAAGTGGAAATAAAGAGGACAGGAAGGAAAGAAGAGTTTAGGAAAGACAAAGGAAAGAAGGAAGGAAGGCAGAAGAAGAGGAAACCCGGAAGCTTTTATTTATGTGGCAACAAATGTGAATTCAGCTTGTCGAACTTGGTGGGATTTTGATAGTCTAGAATTACTTATAGACACAGTGCCTGTGTTTATGACTGACTATAACATTTATGAGGGTCACAGAGTGGACAGAGGGTGGTAGGAGGCATGGCTGTTTGTGTGTGTGTGTGTGTGTGTGTGTGTGTGTGTGTGTGTGTGTGTGTGTGTGTGTGTGTGTGTGTGTGTGTGAGAGAGGTGGTATGTGTCCCAATGGCCAACCAGATATTCATAGAATTCCACTTGGATGGTCACAAGGCTTCTCCTCGCCCCTATTGGGCAGCCAGCCGAGAAAACGGCAGAAGCACCAATACATCCTGAATTCCGACCAGATACCAGCTGGAAGTTTCTGATCAACCTTTGGTGTTTGAGGTGAACTGATCGAGGACCAAGTTGTACTAAGGTATAGAATGAGAATAGAATGAGAAGCAGATCGCTGCTTGGGGCACTTGTTTGATAAGAGAAAAAAAACATAAAAATGTGTTTGCGACACTCGGGAACACATTTTTCAGCTCATGCACTGGAAGTCATTCACTCTCAGCTAGCGTGGTCACACTGGAAAGGCCAGCGTGTGCGCAGTTCGAGTAATTAGGCTGTTAAAGCCTTTTTGAGCATTAATTGACTGGATTTTTTTTTCTCCCCTGAATGAACTGGAAGAATTTACCCGACGCAGTAAGAATATTTCAACTACCATCAAGAATTTTTTTTAAAGAAATAGAGACTGATGCTGAATTGAGAAAATAAAACTTATGGAAAATACTTCCACAGACAGAAAGCTGAAATATTCCATTGACAGCTTTCTTGCAAACTTGTCGAAAAATAACACTTTAGTGATATCAGAGACAGGAATTTGAAAAGCAGATGTGATTGCTAATTAAAAAACTTCAGGAATTAAATGTTATTTCCTAAGCTGTGGATTTTTTTTTTTTTTAAACATTCATGAAGTCGTGCTCGTTATTGACGAAGAAACCTTGTTAGCCAGCTTTCAAACCACAAAAACATGCGCACACACACAGATATGTTACATTTCTTCTTTCTTACCTTGGTTTTATTTGGTGGCGGGGAGCTGCGGACCTTGTCACTCTGTGAATGTGTGTTGGTGGGTGGCGAGTGCGTGCCCAGGTTGGCTTGGGGAGGAAGGCTGCCTCCATGCTGCTTGGCCCCAGGGGAAACCTGCATGGCTGCTAGCTGAGCAGCATACAACTGCTGCAAGGTCAGAGAGAGACAGGTAGAGAGACAGGGACGGGAGGGGGAGACAGGATAGAGGCAAGAGTTGGGTCGGTGGGACAGCAAGAAAGGGAGAAGAGAGGGGGTAAAAAGAGAGGGGAGGAGGAGGAGAAAAAAAGGAGAAGAAAGGATGACATGAATAAATGAATAGTCAAGACCACAAAAAAAAAAAAAAGAAAAGAAAAGAAAAAGGCGGCTAAAAAGCTCTGGAAGAAGAGGCCATTAGTGGCCCGGCCTCTGTTTGTGTGACAGAAAGATAGAGTGGGACATCTCCACTGTCAGCCCCCCTCCCACCCCATGGGAGAAGCGCTAACAGCCTCTCTGACAGGCCTCAAGACGGCCATGTCCCCTCCAGGTGCATCGTGGGAGAAAGGCAAACACTCTGCCTATCGAGGTCACGATGGCGAGCCCAGCTCTTGCTCAAGGTAAAAAAAAAAAAAAGTGATGATGGAGAAGGAGAGAAATTTGTGACGCTACATGCCAGATGGGACATGCCAGGAGTGTCTAGTGGCCCTGTGATGTTTTTAATGCGTCGACAATAAGATGCAAAAACAGACGCAAATGTCGTGAAATAGGTTTAAAATAAAGATAAATTGATTCAATAACTACAGTAGGAGGCAAAAAAAACCAAAACACTGTTTTCGTTATTCTTATTTATGTATTTAATTAATTTCCAATTAAATAAAAGCATTATGGTGTGAGCTGCGATGGTGCGAACATACTCTGGGATATTTATGCAATAGCATTGTATCACACAAAACAGTCTCTGGCCAGTATTTCCACAGCAACAGACACAGCATAATATTCACAACTTGGACGAAGCTTCAATATTCATAAATGCCTCTTTCTGTCTTTCTGCTCAAAATCATCCCGCAAAGCTCAATTACTTTCATGTTGGCTAATACAAATCTCTAAGACGCTGGTTTTGTGTTCCTCTGAATTGTTAGTGCTTCCTCTGAAGAGCAACATAATGGTTGTTTTTGCACGAAGTAACTGATGTGTTGTTTTTCTTTTCTTTTCTTTTTTTTTTTTGAATAGTTATAATTGTTATTATTTATTTCTGGTGGAATATTTTTCTGGAAGAAGACCATCCTTTTTTTTTTTTTAGTTTAACTTCCGTCCTTCTGTTGGTGCTTGGCTGCCGGCCACCGGCGTCAAACAAAGGCCTGTTTATGCAAATGGACAAGGAAGAGATGCTGTCACTGCTGTTTCTCTCTCTCTGTCCATTTGTACCTCACTCTATCTCGCTTGACAGCCACATTAGCTCCTTCTCCTCTTTGCTATCTTAAAGTAAGACATTTATCTCTTTACCAAGGGGGAAAAAAACAGAGACATTCAAACTGTTGGCGTGCGCGCACACACACACACACACACACTTGCACAGCGGCATACTTTTTGGAAGAATCTCATATTTGAATATGAAATAATCTCTTCATGACTGCCATTCATTCAAATAGTACAATATTTACTGTCCAACAATTCAACAGCAACGCAAAAGCATGTTTTCTACGACAGTTCTCTCTATCTTTTTCTATTACTTTTATTGATTTTCTAAACTTGTAATTTCACTCTAAAACAGATACCTGCCATTCCAAGAATTGCATTCAGAGGTAAAATAAATAAATAAATCAAAAATACTGTGAAAAGTAACTTCATCCCTGATAAACACTTTGGAGTTATGGAGGGAAAAAAAGGGCAATCCACATTTTTCACTGACTGTTGAGAGCCTTGCCCCCCCCACTCACTCTAAAGTGTAAGGCTCTCACACTTTACTGTTTGCTCCTGAGTAGTCTCTTGTAAGTGTAAAATACACATAAGCAAGTATTTCTTCTCTGATGAGTATCTGTATAGATTTCTCAAACATGAGTGAAGTGCATGATTGAGGTACATAATGTGCACTGGATGTATTGCTGCTGCTGTGAGTTCCATGGACGCGGCACAGTTGACCAGCTCGCTGAGATCAGATCAGCCGGTGCTTGTTCATTGCTCTTCAATTAGCTGTACTGTAGCTCCTGCAAAGGAGGGGAAGGCGGGTGGTGTGGGGGTGGACTTCCAGCCGAGCATGAAAACCCCTCACCCCCCCCCCCCCCCCCCCCTTCCCTGCTAGCCAAACCCCCCCGGCGAGTGGACCACAGGCGGTGTGTCTGTGTGTGTATGTGTGTCCTGCCATATTCGGACCAGTGGTTCAAAGGCCTCTTTATTTACGGAGTGAATTGAGTTCCATTACAAGGCCAGCTCCCGTCACTCAAAGCCTGCTCAATGGGCCAGCGAGCAATGACACACACACACACACACACACACACACACACACACACACACACACACACACGGTACAGAGGGCAGAGGCACTGTGGAGCGTGCCCAGAGCGTAGCCACAACGACATACATGTCAACAAACAGGAAGTGACAGCGCAAAGCCCCCTGGGGTGACTAGAGGAGTGAACACACACACAGATTGGGGAGGGGGTGCAATTGCAGTTGCAGGATGAGACTAAGGAATTTGAAATGTCACTCACAACCCAGGCACACTGCTGAGCTGTACAGCCCTTCCCTATTTATGTCCCTAATCCCTTAATGTGAAACAAGCAATATGTCAATAGAATTTTTACATGTGTGTCTGTGTGTGTGTGTCTGTGTGTAGCCCGACCTCTACTGACATCAGTTGGGGAGGTGATGGGAGATTGCTGGTGTTCTCTGACTGAAAACATGGGGTCACTCTGTGGTATTAGTAGTACTGACACTATCTTGTGTGCATCTTCCCTGACACACACAATAAGCTGTGTCCATTCTCTTGTTTTGCTGTTTCTCTTGTCAGCTTAGTCACTGGGGATCTGTGTGTGTCTGTGAATCTTGGTCAATAATCTGCAGCCTTAGACAGATTACAAGCTTGCCTCATCTTTGTTGTCCGAGTACGCGGGCGCCTCAGAGCGGTCTGAGCTCTATTGTTTACGTGGACATGAGGACTATTGTATAGATCTTAATGGATTCTTCTCTGTCTATCTAAGCGTGTTTTTTTCACCCCCACTTGTGGGTTGTTTTGGTACTTAGAGGCAAAAAAAAGAAGACAAGCCTCGGTAAAACTGATAATGAGTCAGAAGCGTCTGACACAAACGCTGTCCGATCTTTACGTCTTATCAACCTCTTCTTCGATTTTGCTTTCGAGCCTTTGTTCTTGTTTGGAAACCTATGTGAGATTGAACTACAATAAACTGAATAAAAACAACCCACACAGAGAGATTACTTCACCACAATATAGTGGTCAAGTTTAAATAAAATAACTACAATGCTTTCTTTATACCTTGACAGCAAACATCTCAAGTATTTTGGCTATTTCTTTTTCTTTGTGCTCTCTTTAAAGTATTGAATAGAACGAAATAACCAATATTTAGCTTTTACTTTAACATCGCTGGGTTACTTAAAGTGAAAAATTTCTCAACAATGCAGTCTATACTTTATTTTGTAATTTCACCAGAATTTAAAGCCGGAATATAAAAACTGCCGCTCAAAGTACGTGGGACTTATACACCAAAATGTTTCTATGAACTCTATTTTCTATAAAAATCTATTTTTCTCTTAAGGGTTCAGAAGTTTTATCTGCTATCCCTGCTGCTCACGGGCTCACAGTGCAATCTCAAAAATAAATCTCTCAGCACCTCCAACACTGAAGCATCTGAGAAAACTGCTGTGTTGCTATCTGTCTTCCTTCCAGATAAGGTTTTGTAGAAAAAAAACGACTTGCGCGATTGATTTCTCGTTTACCTCTCTCATCTGTTCCTCTTTCCCCCTCCCCTCCTCCCTCTAACCGCCTATCCGTTGTTCGTCCATCTATGTCTCCGGTGTACAGTGCGGTAATCCAGGACAATATGTTCCAACATCTGCCTCTCCATATGATGCCTGACCCATGCCATTGACCCTCTTTATACCACGCCACACACACACTTTGTTGCGCACAAACACACTTTATTCCAGTGCTTACCTCCGTTCCCTCATCTCTTTTTCTCTCTGTTTATCCTTTCAGCTGATCATCCTCTGGTACTTTTGCCTTTTCATCGTTACCTCAAATCTCTCTCTCTCCCTCACCAGGATAAGTGGATTTTCTTTTCATTTTTCAATTCTCTGTCTGTCCTTCTCAGTCCATTTGTGTGATGTGGATGATATCAATGATATCAAGGGTCAATAGGGAGCCAGATTAACATGCTCTAATGCACAATGTCACACTCATCCCACAGATTAAGATGCTAAATGCCAACCTTGTACACTCCAAAGCCTCCACTGCCTTGAAAAGCTTCTGTAGAGGATTCAGTGTTAAGCTTCTATTGACTTTAAGAGCCACTCTGTTGATTTCTATGGAGGACGGTTCAAACATAGAAAAAAAGCTTTAAAATCATTGAGTTTAATACATTTTTCTAAGAACTGCACTTATCTCGACACTGTGCTTTTGAAAGGTTTTCTTTCGGTCTTCTTTCTTTCTGTGTGCACATTGGATACACACAGATTAAGCCATTATTCCAAACTTGATTTCTTGCTTCGTATCTACAGTCTATCAGCTGCAAGGAACAAGATTCCAAATAGGACTGAGATTTCTGCGATGACAGAAATAAAAAAAAACTGGCACAAAAGAAGTTTCAGTCAGAATCACTTTAGTCAAAAGAAAAACATTATTTTTTTATCTGCGATTATTTATATTTGGCTGTAAGGCTGTACTCTGTTTAGAGCAGCAAAAGGACCCTCATACAGAACAGAGGAGGCATTAATGACCACAGATGAAGTCACACAGTGTGAACGGAGGAGCTGTGGTGGAGGTGGGTCGCAAAGCGGCTTCCAGTTGTGCAGGAAATGTGGGCAAGTTTAAGCAAATACTGCGCCCTGTGTAAACTTTGCCACTTGGATGCATAAAAATGTATAAAAACGGAGCTATCAGCTTATATGAGCTGACTGCCTGACAACTAACTTTATTGCAGGATTGTGTCAAAGTAACATTCTTGTTCATATTATGGACTTTAAGGGAGAATTCATCAATTTAACAGTTCTCTAACTTTAAATTACAAATATGTTTGTTTTTTTACATTTTAGTGGGTTTGCAGAGTCCTATGTCACAGAAAATAGGACATAAAAGACAGAGGTGTTAGTTGATAACGTGCCAACAAAAGATTGTGGGGTTCTGTGTTTTGGCACTTGACAAGGAGTGGAGCCAAGGGGTAACCACAGCCACGACAGACTAAAAGCTGGCCACCCAAGACAACCAGTGGTGAAGCCTATTAGAGGCTACACTCATACTCATAAAACTAGAGTTACATAGAGTAACAGCTGAACAGTTTCTCTGTGGCTGTTGTTCCTACACAGACAGCTTAATAACACAACTGCCCAGTTAGACTACAGCTCTCCTCTAACAGCTTTATCAGCAATAAAAAAAAAAATCACATTAGCAACTGCTCAAAGTGTGAGCTACATAGAGAAGCTTAATATATGAGTGTATTTAAAGGAAGTATTCATGCCTGCATAGGCAAATAAGTGAGTGAGCAAAAAAAAAAATCCTGCACCTATACACTGGAAAAGGAAGAATATCCATAGCTCAGACTATACTGCTTACAGTTTCATCAATGCAAGCTGCTTGTACAGGAGCCGCTGCTGTTTTTAAACAATAACTTCAGTCATTTATTAGCAGAAAATTAAGAGGGATGTATAAAATTGCCAGGTATACTAATTTAAGCAAACTGAACCAGCAAGGTACCAAATGCAGTTTTTGATCCTATATTGTATCAGTGGGTGTATATAATATACCACTTTCCCCAAAGTGAGTCAGTCAGATGTGCTGTGATACCAAAGTTAACGACCTAAACCGGATCAATAGTGCTTAAGATAAGAAAGGCTCTTTGTGGACTGTCAAAAAAGCCCTTTAACCCCTTTTCAAATCAAAATGTATTGGATTTGAATTTAATTCAATTTGGACAACAAATATAGATTCTTCATATTGTTGAAGACTAAACCTTAGACCCCAGGCGCACGGGAAGTGTAGCATATGTGAGAAGCGTGTGTACAAACTGTAATCACTATGTTTGTGTGTGTGTGTGTGGTTCAAGTCCAGCCCACATGTTGAAATAACACACCCGTGGGCATGTCTGCATGTTCCCCTGAATGCACCTTAGTTTATTGTCCATTGTATCTGAAAATCTTTCATTTTCTGTCTTCATTTGTGTATGCGTGTCGGCTGAATGGGTTCACTCGTGTCTTCCCCGCCAAACCGCTGTGTTGCCGTGGCGACCCGGGGGCCGAGCTAACTGTCATGTCTCGTCTGGGCGACAGAAACACCTCCTTATCAAATGAGGGCGCAGAGACAATCCCAAAGGAAATCCATCCACATTGAGACATCTGTACTTGTGTTAGCCCTGGCAAATCCGTTTCTTTGTGACAAAGCCTTAATCTCAACGTGCGCCTGCGTTTGTGTGAGCGTGCATGTGGATGTGTATTTCTCTTGGAGGATTGGAAGAAAGAAATCTGACTGAGTGAGATGGGTTTTCCTTTTTTTTTTTTTTTGCACTTGTTGTGTTCTTTTGCCCCTCCCTGCTTGTGTGTGTGTGTCCGATTGCAAGGTGGACAAAGCTGTTCGACTGGAGATTTTGAGTGAGTCTGAACACAGTCGAACATATGGACAGCTAGATTGAGGCAGTGATAACAGACAGAGAAAATTATTCTGGGGCTAAACACAAACGTACACACACACACACACACACACACACACACACACACACACACACACACAGGCGCGCAAGCAATAATGAAATCAGTGACGACAGCGGGGTCCGTTCTCCATGATAGAGTTACACAGCTATTCTATTCTCCCTGTAGTGTCTAGCATATGGAGCTGCACGTTTTGGCTGACAGGTGCAAATATATTACACACCCTCTGTCTGACCTTTAACCCATATTTTCTCATCATTCCCCTTGTGTGTAAGTGAAAAGACGTGGAGAACTACATGAAAACATGTGTGTCAAATGCAGCTGTTTCTCTCAGATGTACACAGGTGGCCAAGTGTACTGAGGGTGAGCCCTGCACTAGTGCTTAATGTGTTTCAGACAGGCGAGTGAGAGGATGCCAGTGCAAGCTCTTAACCCCTCTGAGAGGGGGGCCCAAAGCCGACGTGGATCTCTGAGTTCTAGTCGTGTGAGGGCAGACAGTGGTCAAGATTACATAAGTGGCCGCCATAGGGGCACCTATTTTACATACACACAGAGGAAAAGCACGAATCTCATCCTCCTTTTAAGCTGGATAACAGATGTCAGCTTGTTTTCCCACCTGTGTTTTACCTTTCCTATTTAACTCTCTCTCATCTCTGCCCTGCTTTCCACAGAGTCCCCTGAGGTGCATGTAGATGTAAGCTGCCCCTTAAATCCTGGGTTCAACTTTGTCATAGTTTCCTTTGTTTGGTCAACATCTCCGAAACAGATAAAATGAAGAATGATTGATTGAAGAATGATTTAATGCTTTGACTTCTGGTTTGTGATGCGAAAAGTTTTGGACACTTCATTTTAAAGGCATGCTTGAGTACAGTGATCCAAACCTATTCCTTAGGTTAGAAATATCCCTCTTTTGGTTTATTCAGAGCCTTCGGTAAAGTCTGTGCTGTAAAGGGAGATTGAAATGTCTTCAGCATCACCCCCAAATTACCTCTGACAGCCAATCTGAATATTTCTGTGCTCTGCTCTCCATGCCGGCTCCCACTGAACTGCATCAACCACATTTGCTCCCTATCACAGGACAAAGCCGAGGGCTACGCTTACATTTGTCACATCTCTCTGTTTGTGTGTGCTTTTCTTTCCTGAGCGCTGATCATAAAGATCATGTTTTTGTGGGATCACTTTGGTGTCAACACTTTGGCTGAAAGTGACAGCTGCGCATCCCCCCCCTGTGGCTGTGTTTGTGGTCTTGTCTAGCTCAGTGGGCAGCAGAATGTGGTGTGAACACTGTCAGGGTTAGGGGAATTGTTCACAATGGCATCATCCCAGTGAGAAGAGAAACGTCTGTGATATATCTGAAGGTTTGTGGCTACTCCTGGAAGTCATTTTTATGTTTCTGGCCCCTACGTTTATTTCTGAGAGCTCAGCTGTAGGTGCTATAGCCTTACCTGGAGCTGTAGGGGTCCCAGACCTGGTGTGGCGGCAGCAGCAGCAGCCATCGTTGTGGGGATGAGCTGGAGAGGGTAGGGGTCACCTGAAGACAAGAATCACATTTTTTCTATATAAAATGAAATATCAAATTAAAAACAATGACTGCTTTCGAGCACTTTACACACCAATGGCACCTTATCCTCAATTTCTCCACCTCCCCCCTGTTAGACTAGGATGGCTCTGTGACCCCTTCTCCACCCACGTCTCCATTTTCCTCTCCTATCAGCCTCCATCTCTCTTGTTCACTCTTTCCCCTCATCCTTTTGTTTTTCTCCTCCCTCTCATCCCGCTTTAGTCTCTTGCTCCCTCTCTCCTCTCCCCCATAAACCCTCTCTCCCACCACCACCACCGCTGCCACCTGAGTCCCTTTCTGCAGCTGTTAAAGCCATCCTTTGTGTCCGCTGCCGGTAAGGCCCTAATGAAAAGCCTGATTGTGTGTCCTCCTCCTTAATACCCCCTGACAAAGAGCAGTGAGGTGAAGGGATTCTGATAAAGCCGGCCCCAGCACCGTAATTAAGAGCCGCGACTGCCGATTGCTGTTCTCCGCTCTCCCTTTTTCCCCCTCAACTGTCTGTTCTCCTGCTTTGTGGACACAGCGCTGCTTTCACTGCTCCCCTCACTCTTCTCCTTTGCTTCTTTCCTTCTTGGTGCCTTCTTCACAAGTTACTCGCTACCTCTCCATTTTGTCTCTTCCTTTCCTTCATCCCTCTCTCACCCTTCTGTCAGGAGTGATAAATCAAGAGATAGATGGATGAACAGGGCGGAAGAGATGACAGAAGCGAGGTGGAGAAAGAAAGGGGAGAAAGGGGCGAGTTTGGATTATTAGTTAGTAAGTGCAGATAGGCTGCACTGTAATTACTCAGAGAGAGAGAAAGAAAGAAAAAGAGGGACAGAAAGGTCAGAGATAACAGGAAAGAGAAGGTGGAGGGTGAGGGATAGCAGCGAGAGGAGCAGAAGGGAGAAAAGAAGAGGATACGGTGTTTAATTATGGTCATATTGTGCAAACATGCTGGTTGAAAGCTCCGATGTGTATTTGAACTTGCTCTCTAACTAAAGAGGAGTTGGTGGACGAGATCGGGCTTTTGTGCTGATATCTAAATCCAGGAAACTTCTTTCATCTGAAGAAAACTCGAGAAGCTTCTCAGTGCTTGACCTTGCATTTCTGACCTGAACCTTGAGCACAGTGATCAGCCTCTTGGCTCTATCTATTGTGTGTATTTGCCTGTGTACGTTTTGTGTCCTAGCTTGGCACAAGCCAGACTTTCCTTACAACATATTTTCCCATATATCTTCACTCTTAAAAATAACACACACAAAAAAGAAAAAAAGAGGGTGAAAGCAAAGCTGAGACATTCCTTTGTCCAGTTGGGAAGGAGGGCAGGAGGGATTAAAGAATTATTTCAGGACTGTGTATTCTAGGAGATTGGTCTGTTCTCCTTGCTCCCTGGACAAACATGAGCCCAGTGGATATTTATGCTCCTCCTGGGGGTCGCTGTAACAAAAGGGAGAAGGACAGAGAAAAGCAAACATGTTGCTCTTGGCTCGGGGACAGCGACCTAGGCGGACGAGGCTGAGATTTCTCACTGACAAACAGACGAATGAGGGAGATGGATGAGGGCAAGTGATATATACAAAAACATTATCAGTGACACTTTGATGTTACAATTTTGCACATTTTTTATTTTTAAAGAGGTATTATAGAATCTTTCAACATGAAAGCAACAGTGAGACGATGCAGTTGTCTTACCATACAGAGTAAAGCTTTCTGTGTTACTTTGTTCTGAACAATTTCTCAAGTTACTCAGACTTAATTTTTGAAAAGAAAAACCTGTGTTTTGAACTTGGGATGTTTAGTTTAGGTTACTCATCTCTAAAACACCCTTTGAATCACTTTAGTCTCATCTCCAAATAACAAACAAATAAAACAGAGTTTGTCAAACTTTAGAGCGGGAAACAGCATATTTAGGCCAAAGTTTTAGGTTTTTCCTGTTTACTCTGAAAGTTAAAGATATAAAACATGGCCAAAATTTCAAATAACAAAGTGATCTCTTAGTATGAAGTTGCACACTCAGACATGTTTTGATCCATATGATATCATAAAGAGTAAACATTAGATCAAAGATCTTTGATATGGTCATCTCAGCCTCTCCTCCAGACTCAAGCACAGAAATGCCACCCAGCTTCTGCTCAAAGCTTCTGTTTGAAAGTGTGGGCCCATCTGGGTTTAAGGAAGAAAATCTAAACTGGCACGTTTCAGACTGTGGATGAATTGAGGGGCAGCGTCAAGGTTTAGTATCAGATTAAAGAAGAGTATTTTGAACTGTTGTTCATGCAAAGCTACCCTAAAAATAGCTGGAATTAAGCTTCCAGCTTTTTTCAAAAAGTTACAACCATAAACGCAGGTATGTTTTGCACTTATTTATTCGTTATCCTCCCTCGAAGACGCTAGCTGATTTCTTAAACTGCAGCGTGAAAAAAGACTGCGTTACTGTTCAAGTGCTTAAACAGGAGAGGCTTGGAATGCGCAGAAATCCATACTGTGCAAATAAAATGTATTCTTGTCTTCCAAACTGCGAAGCGCCGTGAGAATATGTCAGCGCACAATGCTACACATGTCCTATTTAGAGCTTCACCACCAAACTACATCGACTCACAACAACTTCGAAAGTTGCCAGAGAGTTTTCTCAGGGGCGGCTTGGCCTGCCGCAGTGTGCCAGTCCGGTTGAAGTTGGCTGAGGCAGTGAAAAGACAAGCCCACTACTTGACAGGGTATTTACGTGGGCAGTGGGCGTGGGTGAAGATGGCACTAATTAAAATGGAATGGACTTGTTTGGGAAGCTGTGAAACTCTAAGTGGGGTGGGGTGGGGGGGAGTATGCACGAGCCTGTGCGCACACTTACATATTTGTGTCTGATTTGTGTGTGTGTGTGTGTTTGCAATTCCACAAAGCCATTTCTGGCTGTCTGGACGTGTGTGTGCGCGCGCGCGCGTGTGGGGGCTGCTTTGGAAACATGTTCTGGCTGCGTCCCGTGTTAATGTGAGGAGAACCTGGGGCAGGTCACATTACCACCCTCCCTCCCCCCCCTTCTGCTAACCCCCCCCACTGTGCATTTATTCTCAGCATCCCCTGGCAAGCACCAACCTCTCCTTTTTTCCTCTCTCTCTCCCCATCTCTGTCTCTCTCTCTCTCTCTCTCTCTATCATGGTAAACAACACATTGCCACACAGCCGGAGCGTGATAGCCAAAAAAAAAAAAAAAAATTCTGCAGGACGCCTTCATTTTGTTGCTTTTATACATCAAAAAATAGACAAGACAAAAGGAAGGAGCCAAAAGGACTGAGTGAGAGAGGGAGAGAGAGATAAAGAGAGTGTAAACAGGAAGGGTGTATTTGGACTGGTTTTTCTATTAAGAGGGAGATGTTGTTATAGGGGCGAGCTCGTCTTTTGGGAAACAACCAGACTCCTTGTGTGGGAAAATGGTAGGACTCTACCTTGCTTGCTTGGTGAAAAACATGTGAAACATCACACATAAAAAATACTCTGAAAGTTGCACCTATTCATGAATGTACAGCGTGTGTGTGCGCGCACGGATGCCACTCACTGCAGCCAGGCTTGTAGTTGAAGCCAGGGGGCATTAGGAAGCCCTGCTGGGCTGCAGCTGCCGCAAGAGTTCGCTGGTCTGGGGGAAAGACAGGAATCATCAGTGGAGGGAGTTGGCCCTGGACCTGCTGATGAAGGAGGGGGAAGAACAAGGGGGGAGGAAAAGGGGGAAAAGAAAGGGAAATGAGAAGGCATAAACATTACGACCTGTCCATTTGTACAGCTCTTCATGTGTGCATGCACTGGGAGCGATATGAACAATGCTGAAAATAAAGGTGTGTTTGCACAGTGACACAATCAAATGCATTCATATACATAGACTGTATGCATGTAATCAATGCGGAACACACGGCTGTAAAGAGAGCATCATGTCATTTCAAACACAAAAAGCCACGTCACGAGGACAGTTCACTAAACTCTAACAACAGCTGGCCTTTTCGTTTTATTTGGAAGACAGTGCTCTCTTCCCTTCTCCCTGCATCAAACCTCCCACCAACCAAAACACACAGACACAACGCTGTGTGCGCGCCTGTCGGCAGAGAGCCATACGACTTCATAAGGTTTCCAGGATTTTAAAAGGAGACGAAGGGAGAAAAAAAAAGAAAAAAGAAAAAGAAAAAGAAGCTCCTCCGATGGGTGACTTTGGCAGGGATGACAGGAGAGAGAGAGAAGGAGAGAGAAGTAGGAGACAGATGGTTGCACTAAACAGCGTTCTGCCAAAAACAACACACAAAGACTTGCGCGTGATGGACTGACTGACAGTTTGAGAGGAAAGATAGGAGAAGATAAGGCGAGGAAGACATGGAGAGTGGAAAAAGGTGGGAGAAGGAAGGAAATACTGGAGAGTTTCTACCTATAGCTAAGGTGTAACGCGAGATGAAGACAGCAAAGCATCCCAAAGCAAAGATGGTGAAATTGTTCTAAAAAAAGTCAGAATGTAAAAAAATAATGCGACAATCTTGCGTAATCCTCTGAGCCAGCCCTAGGACACATCTTGCCCTCTTTGTTGTTTTTATTCAGTAACGAGAAGCATACAGTTTGCCTTTTTTATTGGCCACCAGTTTTTTGAATATTAAATGGCAAGATTACAACAATGCTGCGCCCACACTGTACTCAAATAAAATTAGAAGTACAAGAAGCAGGTCTTGGAAGTGTAATATATTTAATTAACAATTTCACAGCTTCTGTCAATTTAACTATACCTTTAATGATGTCTTTTTCTGTTTTACAGTATAAACAGATTTCTGTCAGGACCACTACAGTCAAAAGGAAGATTGTTTTCTCCATCTGCAGTAATTTGTATTTGGCAGTATGCCTCTGTTCCGGGACCTCCCTGTGCATTTGTGGAAAGACTAAATTCAGGAGTAGCTCAGAACAGAATAGGCATCAGTGACGTAACAGATGTGACACTGACTGAGTTTAAAAAGGGATGAAAGGAGGTGAAGTTGGGTTCCACAGCGGCTTGCAGAGGCCACACCAACCAGGCTGATGATATGCAGCTTTCAAATATGCTAATACGATGCACAGAAAGCTATTAGCTGAGCCATCAGCTGATGTGACTGTCAATGAGAACAGCTGATCTGCCAGGGCTGCTGCCTCAGGCTGACTGTGAAACCTGCCAGAACTAATGCTATGTTCAATTTAAAAGAAAAAAAGCAAAGGAAAGACGGGCATCCTGAAGTTTCCATGTTAAACTGTGAGGCTTCCCCGCTTAAATCAAATCCCTGATAATGTCTTAAGGCCCATGACCTGCACATGTCTGGTTGCAAAGCACTTTGCTCCCTCTTTGCAACTAATCTCTCTTCCTCTTCTTCTGTCACTCTTATTTTGCCAGGAGACCAGAGAAGGTAATGGCTGAATAGGATAATGGGTGAGTAAAAGCTGACTGATGTGGAAAATTGATCTGGAATGAAGGAAATGGCTGCACAATCATAAAGAATGGTGGTGGTGCCACGGTACAATCGGGTAATGTCTCAGCAATGTGAGCCCTTTAAGTGGTTAGTGTTTGAGACAGGTAAATAGAAAAAAAGAGAGAGAGAGAGTGGCTGTCGCTCAGTATCAACAGTGATTTTACAGTGTACTGTAAATTCCTGTGCGTGTGTGTGTGTGTGTGTTTCTGTGTCTCCTCCTCATCCCCCTCCTCCCGCTCCTGTGTGTGTCGGCACGCGGCAGCCAGCAGCACTGTAATCAAACTATCACAGCGCAGCTCCTGTTCCCCCCTTACACCAAAAACAATAATTACTCCACCATTTTGGTTAACCATAAACCGTCGTGCCGCCTGCGACGCACGATCAGAAGGGGGAGGCGTTCCAGAGCGACGCTCGGACAGGACCCCTGCGGGGACGAATCACAGACAGAACAGTTCTGCTTTGCCTTTCAGGCCTAATTGGACATATGCTGGAGTAGAGCTGGCTAGAAATGCTGTAATATACCGGAGGGAGGAGAGGGAAGGAGAGCAGAGGAGCAGAGTAAGATAAGTTTGAGGCAGATGTAGCACATATATACTATACATACACACACTAGTATATCTATATTGTGTGACTCAGTGTCTGCACATGACTTTGCTTCTTTCTTTGCCAATGAAAACGCCAGAGAAAAGCTACCTTCTCCTCTATATCATCCCCTCCTTTTCTAAATCTCAGAACAATATGCCTGCATACAATAGGCAGACATTAATCAGCCTACAGAACTGTTGCGCATTATGTACAGTATGAGTCATCACAATGGGATAAGAAGATCAGGAGGAAGAAGAACAAAGGGATGAGAAACAGAGACAAGAGTGAGATGGGGAATGGTTTATAGAGAACAATTCCCATACATAGGTTGCTCTCATAGTAGCTGAGTTAGTGTAACAGCTGCTGAGCCGATCAGTAGCAGCAATCGCCTAACGTGCTCACTGACACTCACACTTATCGACTTTCATAAGCCACACAAAGCAGGAAACGTGGGTCGCAGCAAGTTGAGCGAGGGACTCAAAAACTGAGAGTGTGTTTGTTTGTGGAGTGGCTATCACATAATACAGAGGATCAATCACTCTGATACTGTAGGAGCTTTCTTTCCCATTTAATATTGAATATACAATAATGCCTTAAAGCAACTCACGAGCTCTGCCTTGTGATCACACCGTAAACTTTGAAACCAACAAGAAGAAGAGGGAGGGAGAGTGCTATAAAAATCAGAGACAAAGATGAGCTGACAGAAGGAAAAAAAGAAAAGCGGGAGAAAGTAAGAGTAGGAGAAAGGGAGAGCAAGGCTGGATCTATCAGACAATCTCCAGATCTCACATAAAGGAAAAGGCACTTCTTAAACAGCAGGAGCTTTGGGAATAATGCGCTCCTCAGCTTCTCTTTCACATCAGGCCCAAAGCGAACATGAAAACCTACAATACACACACACACAAATCTTCACACTGCTACTGCTGACGTGGAGAATAAGAGGCGCTGCCGCTTTCATCTGCAAACCCCACCTCCACACCCAAAACAGAAACCTGAAACGAAACTGGATCTGAAAAATGCCTCTAATCAGTGAAAGCTAAATGCAAAACAAAGAAAAAAATTACTCCAAGCAGAAGAAGAAGGAGGGAAAAAAAAAATCACATATATTAAGAACAAGTGTGAAACTTTTTCTCGAGAAATTTCACAGGGGCAAAGGGGACGGAAAGAGAGAGAGAAGTTGACAATTCACCCTGGCGAGACAACTTCTCAGGAAATAAACAGCAGATAGAGAGAACAGAATGAACAAGAGAGGGAGAACGAGTGAGAGGAAGAGAGACGGAGAGGGGAGCAAGAGTTGGATAATTGGCAGCGAGTCGAGGCTGCGTTCACCACGCGCCAGGCGGCACAGCTTGAACTTAAAGCGCCGCTGCGGCATAATGAAGATGTGGCCGCTAATTAACATATGGGGTGCGAAACAGGTTGGTTGGCACGCGCTGCGCTAAAAACTCCAAGGTAAAGTTATTATTGGGGAGTAATTAGCTCTATGAAGTTAATGCGCCGAACAATAGCTGCCAGCGCCGCACAATATGGCTCGCATCTGAGCGCGCGAAAAAATAGCCCCCGCTAAAGTGCGAGTCCCACAGCTAAAATCTGTTGGCGACCATATGCTCCGGCAATTAATGCAAGACCTGTATGACCTATTGCTGAAGAGGGGATGTGCGAGCGATAGAACCAATAATTAATTTGGAGAGAGAGAGCGAGACCGAGAGAGAGAGAGGGAGCTGGCTTTTAATATTAGTCCATTAACTTTCTATGGACAGTGGGCTATTAGGCCAGTGTGCTGTGAATGTAGGGGCATGGTTCAGGTGGCAGTGCCACTGCAGGATGCACACACAGGTATATCTGTGCCTGAGAAAGCGTGTGTGTGTGTGTGTGTGTGTGAGAGAGAGCGAGAGGGTGGGCCTCAGTGGGAAAGGCTGTTTGGTTGCAGTCCAGTTTATTAGTGCATACGTGTGTGTGCATGCTGACACACACTGTGTAAGGAAAACACAAATTACACTGGCTGCGGTGTAATGGGGGTGATTAAATAATTACACAGCCAATTGGGTTAGCTGCTCCTATGCAAAGACTACAGAGGTGCTCCTGTGTTACGTTCATGGTCTGCACCGTGTGCGTGGAAATCAATAAATGTTTTTCAATGTTTTTGTCTGCCTCTTCCCAACAATGAAAAACACAGATAGAGACAGGAGTTTGTGCTTGTGATTGCATCAGGTATTACACTTAGCTTTGTGTATGTGAGATAGAGTTACCAGTGTAGGATGGCCTTAATAGAGACCTTGTTAGCTGCTGTCGCCGCCAATTCTGGGCTCTCTTAAACCAGTCAAAGCATCAGGTGGCTTTACTCATTTTCTGATTTTTTTTCTCCTTTCTCTCTCTCTGCTCTGCTGCCTTTGACCTATAGCAGTAGTGATTCTTGATGAGATTAAAGACAGCACACAGGGGCAGCGCTACAGGAGCAGACACAGTTGAAAGTGTGTGTGTGAGTGCTTTGCATGAGTGAGTTTTGATTCATTAGGCAGGCCACACTTGTGTTCTCTCATCCCTCTGTTTCAATATATATTGTGCATTTGTGTCTGGCAATCCTATAAAAATGTGTGCGTGTTCTCAAGGTAAGCCCTGAGCCTCACGGCAGGTGAGCTGCTTTCATCCCTGTCGCGCTTCCTCGCACGGCAGCAACAGTCGTCCCCGGCAAACACCGGGGGGAGCCTCGGAGACAAGACGTTTAATTAGAATGAGACGAGACGAGAAGGAAAGTAAAGGGAAGTTTGAGAAAATGTGCTCACCCCTTCAAGCTTAACAAGAAGGCCCCTAGCAGGGGGTAGGAAAGTGTGTGTGCATGTGTTTTTGTGTGTCTTGTACGTCCTTATGTTCACACATGTTCCTGTTTTGGAATTTCTGTGTGGACAAGTTAGACTGAACCCTTGGAATGAACACAAAGTTTTATAACATAAAGGGTGTTTTTCAAGGTCTCTGCTTAACCAGAGGGAAAGGTTTCGTCATGTTTGGGGTTTTGGTGTAGGATTATGGCAAAGTTAGAGATAACGTACGGTCAGGACTTCAATTAAAGGTTAGGTTTAGACGGTTTATCACAATAAAAGTAAGGGTTACATCCAGGGAAGATTGAGGATTAGGACAGTGTATGACAGCTCACTCAAAAGTAAAACAATGTGAATGTGAGGGAGAGTGTGTGTGTATGTAGTGGATGATTAAAATTAATGGATTGTAAGTGATGCTAAATCATGGATCATTTCAGGTAGAATCAATTAGAGTGAGAAGACAGCCAATCACCGACTTGTGAAGACTAATGAGCGTCTACACAATGAAGGTGCACATGTGCGTGTGCTGCTCCTACTGTATGCCATTAGCCTCTGCTGCTGTTATGCCCGTCTGTGCAAATGAACTTTCTTACACCGCATTCGGCGAGTGCTGCTGGCCTAAATAGCGAAAGCTAACACGCATATCGCTAGCCTGAGAGGGAAAAAAAGAGAAAAGAAAGCAGACACAAGGACAATAAATAATTTGTCCTCTTTTCATGAAGGATGTGTGTCACTCTCCTCTCTTTTTCATGAGCTTGATTATTCGTTTCATTTCATCACCTCTTCCAAGTGGACGGTTGAAAGCATTCTTCACAGGCCTTTGGGGGTTCAAGTCTAACAAAGCCAAGGACGGAGACACACAAACACACACACACACACACACACACACACACACACACACACGAAGGGACAGCTGAACTCAGCCTTGTTAGGGGGAAATGCAATCACAAGGGGCTTATCATACAGACACAAAACACACATACACGTACATACACACCCGAACACACTGAACCTGGTGCCCTCTCTCTGGCAGGCCATTGTATTGTGGGATTGTGTGGACAATCTCTTCATGAATGATTAAGCAGTGTATTTCTCAACCAAGTCTTTGATGACGAGTGTGTGTTTGATCATCGAGCGAGTGTGCAGCACTCTCCACGACCGCTTGTGATATGTGTGAACGGGCAAGGGAAGGCGTATATTTTGGATGTTTGTCCGTGTATTCGCATACTTTGTTGTGTGCAACATATATGTGGATGTCTAAGTGTTTTGAGCTGCTGTGATGAGCGCCTGTTGATTGTGTGTCTCTCTTAACGAGGCTGCCTACAGCTGCCCCTGCTTGTGAGAAACTATTGTTGGGCCCGTTCAATGGAGAGACGCTTGTTTGGGAAAAGGTTGCAAAGTCATGGGAAAAGAGAGCTTTGTCTCGGCGGGGTCGTGAGGGAGTGAATCATGAGCGGACGTGTTTATGGCTTCACACACACAGCTGTAGTGCGCGCGCACACACACACAAGCGCATGGGTTAAGAAACGAACGCATGGAGAAGGCACAGAGAACTCCTCAGACGCAAACATGTGCTCGCTTTTTTTGTCAGAGAGACAAAACGCGGACAATTAAGAATTTAATTCGCATAAAGCAAATAAACACAGCTGCTTTACACAGTATCGTGGACACACACAGACACACGTCCTACACACATGCTATCACAAGGTTTCTTATCACACAAACCGTGTATGGCTAAACTCTCAGGGGAAAGGGAGTGTGTGTGTGTATGTGTGTGTGTGTGTGTGCGCGCTTTCTTGGACAGGGTGTCTCTTTATGATACAAAGCCCAGCTTTCTCAGCTTAAAATTCAGTGTCATCTGCCTTTACAAAGGGCTGGGCTATTCGTTCCAAGCCACCTGGACCAAAATAGAGACTCCAGTGTATGGACCCAAAAGTACAATACTTCCATTTTTAAGTGTTACATATATAAACCCACCCATTTTCTCAAGCCGAGGACCAGGCTCACATTCAAAAGGGACTTTTAATTTGAATTACTTTGCAGTTTTATTTGACTTTACTGGCTATTTAACATTCACTTTTATACACCACATGATAAGATTTGGCCATTACTAAATAAAGGCCTATTGATTTTGCATTTCATAGGATTCGGTGGTGATGAAAGTCCCTTACAAATCTCCTTTGAAGCGAGAACATAAACAAGTATCTCATACAACAACCACCCAACTCAAAAATATCACGCAATATTAATCACATCTACAACTGAAACGTTTATTTATTTATTTTTTAAACACAGGGTACTACTTGGCCTGCAGTATGAGAGTGTGAGGATTCTCATTTTATTATTATTATTTTGCAGTGTTAAGAGTGTTTCTGGCATCAACCTCTGTTCAAAAGGGGAAAAAAGTCGTAGCAACCAGGTTAATCAGGTAGGGGCTTAGCTACGCACAAAAAGAGCAAGGATGCCATATTGGACAGTATAGTTTCTATGGGTTTGCAGTCGTACAAAAATCAACAATGTGGAACTTTCCTGCAGAGCTGTGCCGAGGTGGGTGTGTTTATTTGTACTTTAGAACGTAACAGCCTTGAAATAATCAGAAAATAAGGTTTTACTTGTCTGAGTCTCTCTTTCACACTTGCTACCATTATCTAGGTTGATTAGCTGGTGCTGTATTCCTTTAACAGTCACTCTCAGACACAATGGAATAAACATCAGAAAAGTGGACTTCACCGACAGTGTGACAAGCAAGTTGGATTTATGTAATAATCACTTAAACCGCACATACTGCCAACAGAGTACTTTTGATTTTTCCAAGCAGACCGACCTATTTTTAAGTGATTACACAGGTTTTGTATGAGTGTATGTTAGAGGAGGAGGGGTCACCATTATAAGTCAACGTTGATTCAGGCCCCAAATGCTGATGGCTGAGCATAGAAAAGCTGCAACAATCACAATCACAAAATTGCTATTGTGGGTGATGCCGACACGCGCGCAGACATACTCGCACGCTCACACAAACCCAACACACAAAGGGCACATACACAAACATGCGCGCACATCATATGGATGGCCATGCAGACACAAGCTGGCCTCACCTGGATTTGTTGCTGCAGGAGGTTGATTTTGTGTTGCTGCTGTAGAAGCTGCTGCTGTTGCCGGGCAATCTGTGGACAGAGCACACCATGCGCTTTTAGAACTGCATACAAAGTGCATGCGTGTGCGTTCGTGTGTGCAGAGCCTGTGGGAGATGCGACACATCTGCAGGTCTCTGATGCCCCAGTTGTACGACAGAGGGTCAGTGCCCTGGTATGAAATATTAAAAAGCTCATTTCATATGGACTCAACACCGACCCACTTACTGACATGCTGACAACTGACTGCTTTTGATATACTGATGTTAGCTGAAAATAATGAGCACACAATTTTTAACAGTTAGCCTCATATGATAATTTAAAGCTGCTTGCTTTCACTTATGTGACTGCGTCTTTTATTTAACTAGGAAAGAATTACACAATTATGTGAAATTTGGCTTCTACAATCCTAGAAAACAGACAAAAATACAAATACTTTTGTTCTTGAAAGGTAATTTTTCACTTTCTTTACCTTTAACTTTTGTTTTGCATTCAAAACAATGCTTTCAATGAAACACAACAGCTACAGCGAAAACATAAGTAACTTTTGAGCTGAAACTCCAGCAACTCCTAAAAAGAAATGGAGAAACACAAGAATTCACATAGAGTAAAGTCTTCATAATGTCAGAGTCATGCACTGTGTGCTGGTGCAGGATGAAGCCAGGAGCACTGTAATGCATTGTGTTTGTCACAGGTGATTTGTCCTTACAGCTGTATTTCTGTGTGTGTGTGTGTGTGTGTGTGTGTGTGGGCCCATCCTTCTCTTTGTAAAACCAAGCCTTCCAGGAGCAAAAAAGCATGGCAAAAAAAGGGAAACCCTTCTCTATGCAAATACCTGGCAGACTCTCGCCTGGGAGCTGGGAGTGTGTGCATGTCTCTTCTACATCCGCTCCAACACTACATACCCTCAGCTGATTCCTGTGTAATGTCCTTGTGTTTAAGCTGCCAAAGGCGCATGTCTCTGGCTGCTTGAGCGCTGCATGAGATGTGTGTGTGTGTGTGGAAGAAAGAGCGTGCAGGGGACAGAAAATCCTGTGATTTGTTGCTTTTCAAATCCACCTTCTGTTGTAGACCTATAAGATGCATTTTAAACAGTACTGACCTTTGAAGTTTACATTTTGCAATGCGATCAATCAAACAATGTGCTCCATATACCAAGTAATGGAGACTGAATGGCTTGTTAGTATGGACATTTTTTTTTCTTTTTGCAGCATAGGCATGGAGTAAACGCCATTTCCAAATGAGGCCCTTCACATGCACCGTGCTCCTATACCTGATCCTGCTGCTGCTTGGCGAGCTCCATCTGCTGCCTCTGCTTCTCCATCTGTGAGGCGGCCAGCTTCTTCTGCTCCTCATGGGCCGCCAAGAGCTGCTCCCTCAGGCTGCTCAACTGGCCAATCATGCCCATGAGTTGGCGCTCTTTCTCCGCCAGGCTGTCTGGGGTACCTAAAGGGCAAGAGTGAAGAAGGGGGGGCAACAGAGGTCAAAGGTGATATGAAATAAGCAGTACTCTGCTAAGGTTACCCCATGCTTTTTGAAATTCCACTTCCAGTTTTTAGACTTGATATTTCCTTTGTTAAATTAAAAACAGGCTGGTTACAGCTGGATGAGTCCGAGCACCTCAAATATTAAAATTAACCCTGTAGTTTACTGTTTTTTTTTTTTCAGTTTTTGTAAATTAAAATGGCTATACAAAGGATGGCATGAATCATTGGGGTTGAAGTCAGGGTCAGAGAAACCAAAAAGAAAAAACAGAGCAAAGCTATCCATGACTTGTTAGCTGACTTAATATATGACTGGTTAGGGGCTTTGAATGGTAGAAGGGGGCATGTCAAAGGAAGATGGGTAAAGTGCCGTTTGTGTGCAGCAGGGTTGTAAAACCAGATGTTGACTCATTCTCCTGGGCACAGAAGGCCAGCAGTGATTAATCAAGCCACATCCATCACCGCTTTTATTGCCGTATTGAAATAAAGAAAATAAAGATGGCTGAGGAAGTATTTGTAAACAGGCAAAATGTGGTGGGAAGAAGAGGCAAAGCAAATGTAATGTCTGAGCCAGAATCGTACGTTTACCAAACAAAACGAATCTTCAGCCAGGTTTGCAAATTGACATTCTTCACTAAAACTTAAAGTACAATCAATATTTATCCGATTGGTGCTGAAATATGGATAAATTTGGAAGTGCTCCGTAGCAGTATTGAGTTGTATTTTTTTTCCTATGAGTGTGCTTGTGAGAAAAAGAGAAGGAAAAGAGAGAGAAGGAGAGTGTGTCTGGTCTGTGTTTACCCTGCAGTCAGCCAACCTCCTGCTCACATTTAGCATGGCCTGACCTTTGACTCCTTAGATCCTGACATACCAGCTCCATTACAAACACACATACACACACATGCGCGCGCTTCCACACAAGGCCTAAATCATTCAACAGGATGTAGTTAGAGAGAGGCACACGGAGGCAAAATCAGTATGTGTGTGTGCGCCCATGTCTGGTCATATATATTGATGTTTGCCTACATGCCTTTGTTGTGTGTGTGTGTGTGTGTGTGTGTGTGTGTGTGTGGGGAACAGCACAATCCCCCATTGTTCTTCAGCTGCTACCTTTAACAGGGCCACATTCCTGCACCAGTCAAACCAGATGAGGACAAGAAAAGAGGGAGAAAGAGAAGGAAGAGAAGGAAACGGGAGAAAAGAAAGAGAAGCACAGCAGGGGATGAAAGAGGGGAGCCAGAAGACGAGATCTGTGTCGGGGGGGGGGGACGTAGGCCATGTCTGCTGACCTGGCCTTTGACCGCTCGGGAAGGTGAGAGCCATCCATTTGTCTTCCCCTGTTGGTAGCTGCCGCCTCACCCACCGCCACCCCCACTGCACCCACCGACACCCCCTTCTCCCTCACTTCCCCCCGCGCTCCATCCATCCGCCAACAATGAACAATAAAGGCAACTGTCGGGAGCACTGGCCGCTGGAAAAATAAACACGCCGCTGTCCTAACTCACAGACTCACCTTTGTAGAGCCAGAATGTATATGTGTGTGTGTAGCCAAAGCTGACCAAGACAAGAAAGAGCCTTGTGTTACAAACGTTGGCATGTTCAAACGGAGGGGTGAAGGGGTGTGAAGGAAGGGGAGAAAAAAGAAAAAGAAAAAAAAGAGGCTAAGAGGGGGGTTGCAAAGGTGAAAGGATGGATCAAAGGAGGCTTTTTATTGTAGGGCTTTCTTGTTAGGGTTAGCCTCCCTCTGCACACACACCCACACATATAGAAAATTGGTTCCAAAGAGTGAGCGCGTGCGCGCCGATGTGAACGGACATTCCTCGAACCAGGAGCCTGGAAGACGGTCCTCGTTCTTTTTCTGCAAGCTGTTTCCAGCTCCCCTCTAAGGCCGAGGAAAACGACACGCTCAGTAACTGAGACGAGATGTCGAAAATCTCCAACGCCGACATGAGGCGCCCCCGTCTTTTGCTTCTCATTTCTTCCCATTCACACTTTGAGAATTTCTGTGGTCACCCCATAAATCAGCTCGCGTTGCCTTGTTTCTTCAGCTGCTGCGAGGCAGGCAGGTGGATCGATAACTGGTTTCCTCCATTGGTTTACACACATTTCTCCTTAGGCTGATTGCCGCGGCCTGAGCTTACCTACAAACTCCCCGAATCGACACCAACTCTCTCCCTTTTCGCGCTCTCTCACACACGCACACACTCGTGCGCAGGGTAATTAACCAATTTGTAACAATGTAATACTTGTCACTGTGTTCGGTGCTAATTAATGACCCCGGCTGCACTGATAACTCCCCCTGGGTAAGTAAGGAGGAGTGGGGATGAGATGGCCAGGGAGGGAGGGAGAAAGAAGAGGAGGAAATGGATTATAGATGTGAAGTAGAATAAGAGAATGCAGAACATATGCAAAGAAGTATATTTACTTGGACACAAGAACTTAATTTCTCTGAATAATCAAATTAGTTGATATCATCAAGTCAATACTAAGGTGAGAAATTAAGGTACTTAACATGGTGGGTGTTTTGTGGTAGTTTGTAGTAATAAAAACCAGAAGAATTGGTTATCCTAATAAAGTTACTTATAGTCAGACCTTTCTATTGCATTTATTGTTTATTTAAAGATAAATGAGGAGTTTAAAATGCACATAGTAAGTACATTATTAGGAATACCACTGTTGCTCCTGCTAGCTGTGTGTGTACCTGCCTGATCCTGTTTGCCTAATTTGTTTTAGGAAGACCAGTCAACAATTACCTTCTCCTGACCGGTCAGTGGAACCAAGTGAAACTCCTCCAACTCTCTTGCTCTCTCTCAGCCAGCATCCTCTCCCCACACAATATTAGCTGTTCCTTTTAATTGTCGTAATGACTTTAAACCTGGTTTTGTCTCATCCTGTATGGGTGGTGTACAGAATGAACCTAAAGTACCTAGATGGTCATATTAAACCAGAGTAAAGACAATAAAGATAACAAGGTCAGTGAATAAGTAATCTTTATGAGCCAAAAGCTTAGGTTTAGCCCTCCTCCAGAAGCTGTGTTTCAGGCAGTGTTTCTATTCTTCAGCCAAAGGAAGAGGATACCTCGGGTATCTAATCTCAGAGTCCAGAAGCCTAAACTACCTGGTGTTTGCGAGGGTCAGCCAATCACAGAAAAATGGCTTCAAGTACAAAGCTACTATTTAAGACTATAAATGGCACCAGTTTATTTTCTTTTTGTTGCTTTTCTCTTCCTTTCTTTTGAGCAGCTAAGCAAAGCGATCATTTCACACTTTGGAACTTTGGAACTAGACTTTACAGTGTCTTTTCACACAACTTTATTGTAAAAAGGAATGCAGTGTAGAGATAAATATTTAGCAGAGATTTCAAGCAGAAGTAAAAAAGAAAAAGCAAACAGCTGTACAAAGATTATCCCCCCCCCCAAAAAAAAGAGATTGGTGCAGCTTTAAAAGTCTCTTGTATGGGGTTTAAGCATTTCCCCTCATATAAATGTAATGATGAATAAAAATGTTATCCAGATTTCAAGCAATTGTTCTCATCTGTGCTGTCACTTTTTAGTGTGGGGGAGCGACGTTAATAGCATAACACCGTGGGGAGATTTATTCCAGGACTATGAGTTCCATAATTGTGTGTATGTGTATTGCTATGTGAACCGCATGGGGCCTTTTTACCAATGTTTCTTCTCAATAAAGCCAACGGAGCAGGAGGCAGTGGCTCACTTTGTTCCCCACAAAATGCTCTTCAATGGAATTCGATGGGGGCAAAAAAAAAAAAAAAAATCAAGAGATGCGCTGACAGTGTGAGAGCAATGTGTGCGCTCACCTACACACTGACGCTATTAAAGCAAACACTTTAGTATCTCCGCAGCTCTACCTTTTCTCACAGATTCTTATGTAAGACACGCACCGGCTTAACAGACACAAACGTGCATATGTGTGCTTCCGCTGCATGCACACACATTGCTCCCCAGCTGTTGGTGTGTGGTGCGCCAAGCGGGACGCCCCTACACAGAAATGTCAGCGCGGCAGGGAGCTGGGAAAAGGAGGTTTGATCAATGGAGCCCTGCTCTCGATGGCCACGCTGCTCCGCGAGGCTCTTTGATTACATATTGCTTTGCTTCCTAATGAAGCTCAATTACTGGAGGAGAACGACGGCTTTGCCCTGGAGTTACAGGGAATAATGGCCACAGTCTCTTCTGCCTCTCTTATATCTTTTCCCCTCTCTCGCTTTCGTTCTCGTTGATTCTTGCTCCTGCATATTCACAGCACAGCTCCACTTGTTCCCTTTTTGTATCCCCTGCTGCCCTCTGTCCTACTCCGCCTGTGTCGCTCTTGGGTGTTAAAGAGGGTTGTTGTGGATAAAATGGTCGATTAGCAGTGAATTAACAGCGAGCTGCGAGACTAGCAGAGACACCATTAACTTATTTTTTTTTGACGCGCTGGTCAAACGCACAAGATGAAGCAGGTGTCCTGGTTTAGTTCAGGACAGATCAAGTTCATTTAGGATCACTTCATCTGAATTCAGTTCATATTAGTTCATTTCAGGTCAACTTTAACCTGAGCTGTCATCTTTACAATATGGCCCCATCACTAGATGTCATACCTACCACGCTTTAGGCCTTTCTGCCTCATATATTTAATCTAACTCTAGATGTTTTACTCCCGCAATGGACATCGTCAGTGCCTCAATCAAGTTCACAGGGTTAAAGTCTTTAAGTTCTGGCATAATTTAGTTTTACCGTACCTTTAATTTCTCCGACGTGCCCTGAGCCCATGGCCAAAAGTTTATCCTTCCAGTCCTTTGACAACAGCCTCTCAATGCTGGGGGCCTCTGTTTAGGGGAGGATGAGGGGCGGGGGGGCAGGGGAGAGGGAGAGAGAGAGGGATTCAGATGGCTGGCCAACATGACAATAAAGCTCATTTAAAGTCCATTTGCTGTAATAAAGGCAGCAGCGGCTCAGCCTAATGGCCGCATCAGCAGGAGAGAGAGGGAGAGAAAGGCGGAAAGAGAGGAGCTGATAATCGAAAGAGAGGAAATCTGAAAAACAAAAACAAGTGAGCGAAAAAGGGAGAGAGCGAGGGAGCGCAACGCAAGATAAAGAGAGAGACAAGTGGAGGAGATGGGGGGAGAGAGAGAGAGACGAAAAAAGAGAGGCTTTTTTCCCTCTCACCTGCTGCTAGAGAATCATTAGCCCTGTGGGCCCTGAGACAAAGAGGGCCTTAATGCACCCGCCACAATGGACACATTATCAGCTAGTGCTTTGTTTTCAACACACACTCCACACAGACGCTTACAGGCGCACGCACATACACACACGCGCACAAACCACTACCTAAACACACACTCGCAGACTCACTAATTACAATCAAACTATGGTAACAGTTGTGCACACAAGTACACATACAGTGAGGGGAATGGAAATGTCACACGGGTGAGTGTATACTTGGAAAGATCCAATCCTAAGATGTGTGCACATATAAGCACCGGAAAAAAACAAACGCGTACACAGATATATGGCCATGAACCTCGAGTAGTCACAATGTTGGCTGTGATTGACGTGAACGAGAAGGAGAGAGGAGTGATCAGACAAAAGAGGGAGAAAGAAAGAGAGAGTACTTTATTTACTGGGAGCCATCTGCACTTGGGATGGGAGGCCTTCCTAAGGAGAGAGGTTTTACACTTTGAGTACGGAGATTAACCCTATCAGCCAATGCAAACACACACACACTTGAATGTGCTCATACAGTATATGTGGCTCCACACATAGATGTATACACACTTGCAAACGCTGACAGCAGGAAAAAAGTTTGTTTGTCCCCAGATTATTTTCCTTCCCCTATAATGACAAGACTGATTTAAGAAAAGTCTTAATCTCGCTGGTGTGAGACAGCCTGCATGCATAAACCCATACACATGCATACTGATGCACAAACACTCAGGTTTTCCACAGAGGAGAGGGGGGGGATGTCCGGTGTGTTGAGTTGAACAGCTTAGTGCATCTTTTCCTCTAAAAGAGACACGAATGTACACATATCTTCCACACTCAACAACAAATCAGAGTACACAAAAAAGCAGCACTTTGCCTAAACTTCTTTCTTTCCTTCTCATCCGTCTATTTCCCTTTCTGTCCACAGTGGAGTGTTGACAAACCACCTGGAGATTTAAAGGATTTAAACGACACCCGATCACCTGCAAACCTGCACGCAAGCCCCCCTCACATAATGACACACACTCAAAAAATAGAGCACATTAATTTCTGCTTCCCTCAAGGCCTGAATCAGGTCCTTTCCTCTGGCGTGGAGACGACAACATCCATGCCCTGCTGATTACAGTGAGCACACATTTGCAAAAAACACACACCTCGGGATCAACGCTGAACTTCGAGCCAAGTCCACTTCTCACTTTTTCCTGTTTGTCTTCCCACTGTCCTTGCCCTGTTCTGTCCTTGAGTCTTCAACGCTGCCACTTAACCAGTAAGACAGCAGCCCTAGTGCTTTCACTCAGAAGCCACTGTAGCCTTCAGGGAATCGGTTCACAGCAGGATGAAGGTAGGGCGAAGAGGAGGAGCACGAGTCGATAGAGAGTCTTTTGCAAAAACATGCATAGAAAGAGTAGAAGAAAGAGTGTGCTCCTGTGTCCCCCCCCCCCCCACCCTCCACGACAGCTGTCTCACCATCACCCCAACAGGTGCTATTAGCCCCTGGCACTGCCTCTTTCTCTCTCTCCTTATTTTTCTCTGTCTCTCACTCCCCCCCCCCCCCCCCAGCCCCCTCTCCCTCAACAATGACAGAGGCTTTTAAGCCAAAGAGCTTTGACAAGTGAGAGGGAACAACAAATGGCAGTGTCGCCTGTTCTCTTTCCATTGCACTCCCTCTCTGTCTCCATCTCCTAGTTATTATTTTTATTTATTAACAGGGCTGCAGCCATTGTCCCCAGTGACAGGCTGGGGCCACTTTAACTATTAATAAAAGCCAAGAGGCTCTTTCATTGTGCGGCGGATGGCAAAATGGGAGGAAATGGGCAGGAGGAGCTGAGAGGGAGAGAAAAGAGGGGATGAGAAGGAAAGAGGGGATGGCGTGCTGTATCTTTTAGTGGGATGTTGATTGATGTGGCGAACACTAAGAGAAATGAACTTCCACTGTCACCCATGACAAACTGCAAAAATACACGCACACAGAAATAGAGGTCAAGAACCCACACATACATGTGCGAATCAGTTAAAATGATCTGTTTGAACCACAGACTGTAAAATAAAGATGGACATGGACTCTTTGACATCACTCATTGCTTTCTGGGCTTTGCATTTTGAAGCCACAATATTTGGGTGCTGTTTTGGTATCAGAAGTAACCATATTTGGATGAGAGGGTGGCGTGCCAAGTTATTGGCTTAGACTATCCAGCTACCTCTATAAACTGTATGAATGTAATGCAATGATGTTCTGTACCACACAGCAGGCTGTGTTATTTACTGCGTAATTCCATTAAAATTCTCCAAAAACCACAAACATCACAGAGACAGCTGAGAAGATCAATTCAGTGACTCAAATTAGTGGTGGTGACACCTGACAGACAGCAACAGACAACATTTGTCTGCATTGGTTAGCTGTTGTTCGACTGTTTGCTACTGTTAGAGAAACTTTCTTTGAAGTGGAGAAAACATAGTTAGACTCTGACGCTTTTTAAATAAAGTCTCATACGATGTGCGAATTGAATGAAACTGTTTATAAGAAGTAAAGTGTCATTTTTAGAGCACTCGACATTAGCTATATATATATATATAATGTTATATAATATGAGATATAATGTTAGCTTATAATCAACTGTTGTCGTTTAGCTGGTCCATTGTCAGTCCTCAATCCAGTTCAGGAGTTGAGGCTTGAGGTGAGGAGCAAGCTGTGTTGTCTCTTTCCTTCACATTTTCCCTTCTTCAGTGAAGAGGACCCCTTTTCAGCTTTTATCCTGTCTTCCTTCTCTCACCCCAACCGGTCGCAGCAGATGGCCCCGCCCCTCCCTGAGCCTGGTTCTGCCGGAGGTTTCTTCCTGTTAAAAGGGAGTTTTTCCTTCCCACTGTCGCCGAAGTTCTTGCTCATAGGGGGTCATATGATTGTTGGGGTTTTCTCTGTATGTATTATTGTAGGGTCTACCTTACAATATAAAGCACCTTGAGGTGACTGTTGTTGTGATTTGGCGCTGTATAAATAAAATTGAATTGAATTGAAAAGCTGATCAAACATAGGTATGATCCTTCATATCTTGAGTTTGAAGGTGCAGACATGAATACGGGTTAACTTCTTTTCACCTTTGGTGTACTACATATGAGGCCATATGAGGTGGTATTTTGTTGTCCACTGTGTGTTCAAAATGGCGGGGCAACATGGCACCTTCCTCAAAATGACACACACTCCTATGTATTTTTAATAAGTTATAAGATTGCTTTCAGAGATATACACATCGTATACTAATCAATAAATCTTTATTAAATAACCTAAAAAAAATGACCGACTGTGCCATTTATACTTAAACTTTAAGTGAAAGGCTTTTAACCATGGGAGACTGTGGGGATTAACGTGCTTTTGGAGCCATCCTAGTGGTCACTAAAGGAACTGCAGCCCCAAACTTCATTTTTAAGCCCCAGAGGTTGCCGTTTGGTTTAGAAAGCCTGAAACTGTGACCTGTCTATGCATTATCTTCTTGTTCACTAGTTCATTAGAAGCAAATCGCTTGTTTTTGTCTTCCTTCTAAAAAAATATATATATAAATACGTCCACGGCTGATGTTCCACAACAACAAAAACAACTTGTCCAATACAAATCGGTTCTTGAAAGACTCTTTCCACCTCGTTCAGATTCAAGGATTTATTTCCTTCAGCTCAGCATATGGAAATGCACTTAATTCACTCTTCATGTTCCATAATGTTTTAAGAAGTCTTTTTTTTTTTTAAAATAAAATCTGCTTGATAGCTGAATGGAAACATAGCAAGAATCTACTAGTGCTAATTACGGGCCAAAAATCACATAATAAAGGAGGACAGCACAACACTTTCCATGAAAATACGAGACACTACTCCCTGTTTCTCTGACGTATGGGATGCTGAGTGTGTATGCGAGTATGTGTCTGCGTATGTTGGTGTTGTGTGAGGTAAACGGGTGGAGTCTGGTGCCCACGCACGGGTGTGGGTCGCATATTTTCAGGATTGGGTGGTGTGAGATGAGGGTGAGGGAGGATACCCCGTGAGAAAAAAATAAGGTGTGAGGGGAGTTTATTGTGTTAAAAGAAAAATTAGGCAAGAGGAAGTGTTGAGTATTTAAACTGCAGTTCTCTCCATTATTCGCTTCTTAAGTTGCTTTAAGGATGTAAATAATGTTGAAAATATCACACATACATATTCTGAAAATTCTTCAGCTCCTTGTTTAAACTGTATGATGTCTGCACTGAGTAAAATACCAACACACGTCATTCTAGATGTTTTTCTGCACATTTCCTTCAATTTATATTTTTTTGCCTGCAACATTTTGGCGCTTGAATCAATCAGAGTGGATTAGGCAGTTTCAAAAATCATCTTTCCTTGTTTTGTCTGTATGGTTTGGAGCGTACAGTACAAACAACTGGTGATCCCACTGTTGTATTTTCATGCGTAAGCGAATGAATTCATCCGAGGGCGACGTTCTGATTCGGATCCCGCACAGCTGAGAAGGATTCTGGGAAAAGCAGAGGGGGGAAAGCGCTGACAATAACTCTGGAATCGTCGGCTATTATTTTGGCTCATTGGCTCAAACGGAGTCAAGCTGCTGCCCTGCAGCCGAGCCAAAACAACCCCGTCCACCTGCCGAGAGACGGAGAGAGAAACAGTGTGTGTGTGTCTGTGCGTGTGTGTGTGTTGCAGCAAACCCCCGTCCGGCTTTTGGATCCACAGTAAGCTTTTGGTTCGGGAGCTGCTGGAGAGAGGAGAGAGAGAGAGAGCGAGGGGAGGAGACTCAACCTCAGTCCAGCTTGCTCGGACCAACCTTACGAACAATGCCATCTCTCTCTCTCTCCCTCTCTCACTTTCTATTTTTCACTCAGACGTTTTGCCCTGAGTCACCAGAAGCAGCCAGCTCTATTTTTCCTATTATCTCATATTTGTGAAGACTGGAGACCTTTAAAGGAAAAGAAAGGGGGGTGGTGGTGAGGAGGAGGAGGAGGCGGAGTGGTGTGTGTGGAAAGAGAAAGAAAGAAAAAGAGAGAGAGGCAGAGAGGGGAGGAAAAGAGAGAGTATGAGAGACAGAGAGCCCGGGTCCTCGGGTGCACAACAAAGGGGCCTCTGTGCCAGCGCCAGGCCCAGCCGGGCTCAGAGGAGGGTGGAGGATGAAGGAGGAGAACGAAGACAAGGAGGAGGAGGAGGGCCCACAGGAAAGGGCCCTGGCTTGGGACCCGTGGCCGGCGCTTATATCCCGCAAAACAGGCTCCACATTGACTTGGGCCTTGGCAGCCATGAGGAGACTCCATCTACTCCTCCCCCCTCTAACCCCTTCCTCCTTCATTCTCCTCCTCCCCAACTGAGCAGGGGTCAGCTTTGAATAAGCAATTATACAAGCACTGGTGCAGTTTGTCTAAGACTGCCACCCTGAACACAGAAGTATTGAGATGGCAGGAAGAAGCAACAGAGAGGCAGCGAGTGGGGCACTAAAACGTGTGGTGACTTCTGCAGTTAAGAAAGCAAAAAAGCACACACGCACATTAGCTGGTGGTCATCACAGAGACAGAATACGCATGTCTACATGTGATCTAAAGATTAGACTATAACTAGATTAAGGTAACTCTGTGCAACAGTCATGCAAACACCTTAACAAGGTTACCCTAAATGAATCAAAGTCAAAATCACAGAAACATAACTGATTTGACCTGCTCGTCATTTTGGATTTATAGCCTTTAATCAGAATTGTCTCACGATACAACAACTGATGAAATTTCTTAATGCATCTAGACATTCGAGTCAGCTATAAAACAAATCTGATTATTCCGAGCTACATAAAAGCACTAATCAAACTTTCACCTTGTATCTGGGGGGTGGTGTACTGTACGAAAAAGACTTATAAGCACCAGTTTGAGGATGGAGTCAAACACACCTACACATGGATTCGTAATTAAGAACGACGTTTGATTCCAGATAGCTTCAAGCTGTAATTACCTGACTTAATGCTTCACCTAAAACAGATTTATTCCGGTATATCTATACTTACTCCAAAAAAGCAAAAAGGTTGGTTGTTACTATTTACAAAATTGTAGCTAACCCAGTCTCGCAGCAGTAAAACGCTTCAACTTTAACAGTCTTTTACATTATGGAGGTGTTCAAAGAAACTTTTGAATTTGGAATACAACTCACTTATTTACACCCTCTCGATACCGCAGCTCTTGCTTTGCACAGTCTGTCTACCCCCGACTCCCCCCTCACGCTGACGGCGCCAACACGCTCCATTACGAAATGATGATGTTGATATTTTGATGATCAATTCATGTCTGGTTGAGCTGGGCCATGTGTCTGGACACATTTTCATCGATTCCTTCTAAAGACAGTCCAATCGTTCCAAAGCAATGAGGATGGTGCCAAGATTATGGGCAGTCTCTTGTTTATAAAAAAAAAAAGGGAAAAAAGGAAAAGGAAACAGAAACAGGGGCACTATGTTTCAGAGAGGAGATGTATCAAAAAGCTTTTTGTCCAAGCCCACCTCGCACCACCACCTCCGCAAGGTTAGCTGCTAAAAGTACCAATTACTGGCTTGTTGTTGGGGAGAACGGCGCTTGGCAACAGTTGCCGCGGTGGCCGGGCCTCTGTGTAAACACTAAAATCCCTCTCCTCCTCCTCATCCTCCTCCCTCCTTACTTTCTAACCCCCCCGCCCCCCCAGTGCTCCGTTTCTCCCACTGAAGCAGAGGATCGCAGCAAGAAACAGACAGAGGATGTGTGTGCGTGTGTGTAGATTCAGTCCCTGGTCGGCCTCAGTGTCCGCAGTGACTCTTCATTCAGAAGCTGCTCCAACTTTAGTTATTAATAAACACCCAGACCACTAGACTAGGGAGGACACCAGCACACGCAGACTCAAAGTATCTGGCATGCACTCACGCTGAACAAAATCAACTTCAGAGAGTTGCGAGGTTGTTTTTCACCTTTTAATGTAAGTTAGGTTTTTGGGTGAAGCGACGGGGAAGGTGGGGGGACATATGGCCCTCCCCTGAAGTGCTGTGACAATCTCAGCTGTGTTTCGGTGCGACACACCTGTTAATACAAACCGTCACACACGTTATCACTTGCCAAAACACCTGAAGTCTAACCGAGCGGGGCGCTTTATTTTAGTCTTAAGTTGTAGAAAAAGGACACGTTTTTATTTTTTTTTCTCTCGTGCTGCAAAAAGAAAAGATCGAACTCAAAACAACAGATGCAGCAGGACTTTTTTTTTTGCATTCTAATATTAGGAATTGCATGGATGTATGGCAACATGTTTCCATTAAGTTCTAAGAATAGGCCGCGCCACATAAAGCGAACATTTACAAGGGTGTCAGTCAACAATTTAATAAATTGAAAATCCATTTATCTGAATGCAGAGTTCTGCCCTTCACTCCACTGCCTTTCCCTAACAGATGGTGTTGTGGGTGCTTATGTCCAATTTGATTTGAACCAAACCCTCAGCCAATTTTTACACTGGCATGAAATCTCAGCGAGCCAGATCCACACACTGGCAGTCAGAAATAGCAGCGGAGAGGGCGCGACATTGTGAAAGAACGATGAAGGGCAAAATCTGGAGCGACATTCGAGAAAGTCGCACAGAAACTTTTCCTTGTTGTTTCATTTCGCTTGTGTGTTGTTGCATTATTTTTTTCCCTCCTTTCTTCTCTCCTCTGCGTGTTGTTTTTGTGCCGAGCCGGTGAAATTAGCGATGCTATCTTAATGCTGTGTTTTTGCGGGAGACAGAGAAACGTTCCTTTCACACACACAGACATACACACAGCATTTTCCCAATTGCCTCTGTGACCTCCATTATCATTAAATGGTGTTTGATAGGATCTAGACATTTGAATCCACTGCGGACTAATTCAGCTCAGCCCCTGATAGCCGCTGCCACCACACCTTATTAGGGACAAGCTATGGGACTGAACACAGATCCCATTTTCATTTTACTGCCTCATACTTTACAGGCTGAAGAGACCAAGTGTCAACTGAAGTACTGATAACCACCAAATACTGCCTGCTAATTGCCTGGTTAACAAACAGAGCCTCATGAGAGACTTTTGAATAGATAATAGAAGTTCACATGCAACAATGGGTCATGCTGTATTTAAAACTCAATGTATTCACTGAGGAGCCTCTGAAAAGCTGCTCTGTTGCCACATAAAAAACCCTGCATCTTGTGACTGTGAACTTTAAAAATAAAGAAAGAAATAAAGAAATACAACTAAGAAAATCTCTGTTTTACCTTTAGATTTTTTAAATGATCCAATATGTTTTCAGCCTGTTTAACAAGGGTTTAAATATGGCTTGTGATGTAATCTTTCAACTAAACTATGTAAATCGCTAAAATTAGGTTTTCAGCATCTATTAGTTACTTGCAAATTCAAATGCAATTTACCTGAAGTCTTTACTTTCATGGAAAAATCTGATTCATACCAATGAGCTGTGGCTCAACCAATCAGATAAGCCATCTAAAGTAAAAGGGAAAAAAAATCATTAAATGTGCTTCTATAAGGATGGAGTTAAATACTAGGGGCCAGTGCTCTTAACGCATGCACATCTCTCCCTGTCAAAAGCATCCTGTTAAAGTGGGCCAAGGCATGTGCACCTTGTGTGCGTGTGTGTGCATGTGTGTGTGTCACACACAGTGGCTCAGGCTGCTGTAATGGAAAATGACACTTGCAATCTGTCTCGTGGCAATAACCCCTCTTCAGTGCTCTTGTCTCCACTCCATGCACGCACACGCACACACACACACACACACACACACACACACACGCACACACACACACGCACACACACACACACACACACGCACGCAACACACTCGACGTCTCTGTCACTGCAGCAGCCCCCGGGCCGTCCTTGTCACTGCACAGCTTTATTGCATCACTTTAACGTGACAACAAAAGAAGACATTGTGTATTGGGCCTGCCGAGTATAGAAGGGGAATGGACCCACGCATTAACTACACAAGAGACAGACTGAGAGTGCGCGCTTCCGTGCGCGTGCACGCATAAACACACACGCAGACACACAGCAGCAGCGTTTTCTCTTGCGAGTCATGACATTTTTCGTCTGCCTGTCAAAGCAATGACAGAGAGACAGACAGAACAGCAAGACACTGCTGACACACTAATGCTGTTTTGCATGTTGGAAGCCTATTCAAACAGTGCTGAGCTGTGACTTTAACCTCTTATGTGTGTGTGCGCGTGTGAGACTGATGGGTGAAGACCGTTATTTCTGATGTTATCATAGTTTGGCCCTGTGTTGGCTGTTTGATTGACAGTTGGCTTGGCTTTAGAGTGGCTTTGCTTTGCTGGACAGCGGAGGCGGGATCCGCCTATTCCAGTTAACGCGGACGCCGCTGACAAGAGCAAACAGACGCGCACACATGCGCACACACTTCTCCCTCTGTTTATGTGTCTGTTTGAGTCTTGATATCCATCTCTGTCTCTTTTTTGTCTTTCTTCTCTATGTGTGAATGTTTGTTCCATCTGTGCGCTGAACGGCTTGAGACAGAGCATGTTGTAAAGTCTTAAGAATAGCCCACATTGTCCTGTGTGCAGCTCAAAGATAGAGCGACAGACATGTGAGAACCATTAGACCAATGGCAACAACAGTCCAAACAGCAGTGGAATGTTCTGCTGACTAGCATGTGTGTGTTTGCGTGTGTGTGTGTGTTTGCGTGTGTGTGTGTCTGACCTGTTGGAGCCTTATGGGTCACCGTGCACCAATTACTCGGGCATGTCAACGTCGCTCCTTGTAAATCTTTTCCTATTCTCAAGTTTTCCTGGCAAGATTACGCCGCAGTTAGGCGAAGAAATAAGTTTGGTTGATGAGATGCCTCGTTGATAACAACTGATGGTTAGGTCACGTTTAGATCACTTAGCCATCTGTGGCTAGCAAATAGGAAGAGTAAAACTCGCGCATTAAATGACAGAGTTGTGGGTGTCTTTGCCTTTATTTTACGAAGCAAATGACAGAGATAGACAGAAAGAAAGGGGGAAAGAGCAGGAGAAAGACCCGGAGTAAAGGTCTGGCTAGCCTGGATTTGAACCAATGCCTCTGCTGACATTTGAGCAACTTGATATAATTAAACTATAACGAGGGATGACGTAACAACAGTGAAGTAAAACAACAACCCTGTGGAGGTGACAGTGATGTCATCAGGGTTACTGTACTTCCCCTCAGTCTTTAGACTTACAATTTTTAACAAAAAGCACCAAATACAAGTTTCCAAGTCAACATTTTGGGAGCTGGAAGACAAAGTGTTTGGGAACTGAAAAGTGAACTTCTGCCGCTGCTTTAAACGGCTCCTTTCTAAAGTTGTGAGCTGTGCTTGACGACCCTTTCAGACATATTCACTCTCACACTTAAATCATACAGAGCCAGCAGAAGAAAAACCTGCCTGAAACCAAGCGTTTAGAGAAGTCTGGAGCCCGAGCTTATGCCTCACGGGTATTACTTGTACAAAATGTTGACCTTATTATTTGAAACTTTGGTCTTGTTTAATATGAACATTCACCTCTATACAAGTAATATACTATAGAAGATAACAGTGTAACAGGTCTACCCACTACCAGCTGAAGTTTGAAGTGGGTTAAAACAGCTGTCAAAAAATTCAAATTCAATTTACTCAAAGCCAAAATCTGATTGGAATATCTGCTACGACACTGCTTCAGCTTTTCTTTGGAAATAAACTAGAAACCAATGTTTATCAAAACATATTGTGGTTCTTTTTTTTAAATTAAATCAACCCGCGCTTAATCTTATCATTCATATCTTTTTCAGAACAAGATAACTGAGTCAAGTCGGGTGCATGAACTCTATTGATAAATATCACATCACATTTATTGTAAACCCTTATAAACACAACATGTTGTGTGGTACTTATTTTCTCCCTGAACATTCCTGTCTGTGTTGACCCTCTTTTCCTCCTTCTCCCACAAGACACCCATGACTCCTTGATTGGACTAATTGTCCTAACAACGTTTGGCTCGCTGGAAACTGGAGGCTACAGTGGGGTATAATAACCTTGGAAATAACTTTGTTAGTGTAATTCAACACACCAACAAAATGGACGAGGCCGTGATGGGCAGTAAAATGGGGTAAAATGTGGTTCAGTTGGTGGGTTACAAAACAGCAACAAGCGTAAACTGACAATCTTATCGTGGGATTGGGAGGTGGGGGGTACACTACAAATAGGGCTCAATATTAGAATATCTGAGTTTGGGAGAAAGAGTGCCAGATAAACCAGCACCACCTTAAAAACGTCTCTCTGTGTGGCTCTTCTTAAGCCACCATCATGAGACTGAACTGATAAAAAGATAAAATATGAATATATCACCACCAGTATCACCACTACAGGGCCAGCAACCCACCATATGACACACACAGACACACACGTGTACCTCCAGTGAGTCTGCAGTCTCTACCCACATCTGATGGAGCCATAAATAGCACTGTTACTAATCGCTGATATTCACAGTTGATCATCATTTTAAATCATCATTTTACTAACAAACTTTAACAACAAGGAACCACATTCTAAATTTAAGCAACTGACAGGCAGAAAATGGTTCTTCATCAAATGTCTTTTACTTGAATGTACCGATTGTGAACATTTGGGTTGACGCCAGTATTTTTGCTGTGTTTCTATAGTTATCTATTCTCTCTTTTGTGCAGGAAACCTTTAAAAAAAACTTAAAATGAGAAAACTGACCGTGTTTCACAAAATCAGAAAATTTACAGAGAGGGCAAAACTGATTTGGCAAAAGAAATTGGCAGCTCCATCCATCCATCCATCCATCCATTCGCTTCCGCTTATCCTTTTTTTTCAGGGTCGCGGGGGGCGCTCCAGCGCTAAACATCACTAATGACATCACTAAATGTCATTTCTTTTGCTATTATCCACCAACAAGGAAATTCAGCTGATCCATCAGAGGTTGGTTAGTACTACTTGTCTTTTATTATTATTTTTAGACAAATATCTAATTAAAACTAACTTTTGAATGACAAACTGCTTAATTTAAGATCCCGAAATGGTTAAGTGGTGTCTCTTCACTTCAAAGTAACTGTCCACAACAGGAAGACTTTTAGCATCGTCATTTAGTGCGCCAAGATTTCTTCTATTAAATTAAGGGACTCACAAGAGTCATATTTCCTGTCTGCTAAATGCCCGCTCCCATGGTTTACAGCCCCGAACACAACTTAAGAAAACGCTGGTAAAGTCATTCTTTGAGTTTAGAAAATTCCTCGAGCCCCACTCAGAACATTAAGTATTCTTCTTAACTGGAACCGGTGTGAGTATTGCTATGGTTAAAGACAAAAAACCCCTTAAAAGATGACTGTCTAAGTGAGTCTTTAGCAACTCTGGCAGTGTATTAATGATCACTGCAGTATCTTGTCATATACTCTTTTATACTGACTGTCTGTGATGTTTTGGAAAGGCTACAGAAACACACACCTGGGTTATAGAGAAGACTGGCATACAACAGCTGATTTGCTCTGTCAGTATTACAATGAGCCAAGAGGCCAAGTGCTTGTGTGTGTGTGTGAGTGCGCGTGTGCATGTGCAAGCACACTTGCATCTGAGCATGTTTGGATGTTTGAATATGTGTGTGTGTGTGTTTGTGTGTAGGTGACAACTCCAGCCCCAAACTGACTGGCATCTGGCGGTGGCAGTTGTTTTAACAGCTGAGCTGACAGCATTAATCCGAACGCACCCAAATCAAAAGGAGACAACACCTGTTCACTGCTCCTGAGCCCAGCCGAGGAAAGGATGAGGGGGGGGGGGGGGGGGGGGGGGAGAAGAGGGAGGATGGAAGAGAGAAAGACGCAGAGCGAAGTATGAATGAAGGCAGGGAGTGAAAGAGATGGAGGGTTGGTGATTAGAAGCAGGTGGAAAGAGTGATGGGGACAAAGGGAGGTGGAAGGAGAAAGATGAAGGGAGCGTGGCGGAGAAGAAGAATTTAGGCATAGATAGGAGAGGGGTAAAAAGCACGGAATGAGTGAGAGAAGAGAGAGATACGAAGGAAGGATGGCATAAAAAGCAAAGGAGGGGATGGGGAGAAAATGATGAGAGCGGGCATACTGCCAGGCAATACACACACGGCACTCTTTCCCTTGAGCGAAGCGGAAAGGGGCAATGGGCCAAACAAGGAAGGAGGGGGAAAAACAGAGGGAAGGGAGGGGGAGAGGTGAAAGGATGGATCCCACAGGGAGACAGAGAGAGGGAAAAAGGTGGGGTGTGGGGTGGCAGACAGAGGAGAACAGCAGCGATCTACCCAGAAGAAAATCAGAGCTCTGACTCGAGTCGCTGATGGTGACCGCTCTGCTGGCCAAGCAGCAGGGAAAGAAAAGAATGCAGCGCAGACCCTTGCTCCTTAACATCTGGCTCAAATAAGGCCGGGGTCATGCTGAAGGGGCAGGTCGTGACCTATGCGGCTGACAACACAGACGCTGCCACTTCATCTGCAGGACCTTACCCCTTTGAGCAGCCAGCCCGGGGTTAATTAATAAAGACCTTGTGGTTTCAAAGACTGACACACTGACTGGCTGCTGGACCAGACTAGGACTGGCTTCCTGACACACTACAAGACAGATTTGTTACTCTCTGCGTGCTGAAGAACACCACCTTAATATCTGTGATATAGGACGGAGCAGAAACGGTGGGGCTGGCTCGTGGGTGGTGACTACGTGGATAGCTGGCGTGTGGCCATTCGCTATCCCTGATGCATCATGGGAAGCTGTGACTCCTTGGTCAGGTCAAACAGCTTGGTGCATTTATCATGCATGTGTATGCAGACTTGAAAGTATGTGTGTGCAGAGAATATAACTAGAGCTATGTGGTGACATCAATCCCACGCCTCCAATCAGGTTGTTAAAGCCCCTTTACATCCATGTCAGGCTTTAAATCCTGCTCTGGACGCTGCTGACATGGGCGAGAGCGGACTACAGCTCTGACGCTTTCACATCTGTGTTAGAGCTGAGATGTAAAATTGCACTGAGCAGATTGTGCTACTTTGCAACAAGCCTACATGGATTATACAGGGGAAACCGGAGTGCAGTCCCTTACACACATACTGTATACGTTACCACAATGTACAGCAAGAGATTTGGTTAATGTATGGAATAAAAAGTACAGAAAGTCTGCTAATAAGCTAATCACGGAGGATACTCGCTTCTGTTTAAAATACATGTTTTATATCCTACAGAAAATTATACATTGGCCTTTATAGTTTTGATTTTAAAGCTTTCTGGTCTTCAGGCTGTATATCAATTACACTACAAGTAAAATTATGTTTTGGTGGAACTTTATAAGACAGATTAACTGAACATGCAAAAGGTTACTAGTGTAACACAATGATATAGTCAATGAATTATGAATTATGAGGTTTTTATCAGCACCAGAGCACATTAAGCACATTGTTGTGCCCAGTAAGTAAATGACAGACCTGTAATTAACCGAGAAATACAAAATATAAAACAGGCAGCTCATACACTACAGCATATATGTTACTCAAGTTCTCAAAAGCATAACTTGTGAGCAATTTCCACCTATTTAAAGTCAGCTCAGTGCCTTCCTGTGCACGCACTACAAAATGTACACATTAAGAGAAGTTTGTGGAAACCTTGCAGCTAAGTGATACCTTTTTATATTTTGTTGTGGCAAAGAGTCAAGATGAAAAAAAAAAGAGAAAAACTCGAGCATTTCTTTCCAAAATGCAACATCCACCTACTCACAAAGTAACTGCTGGTATGTCACTAAACTACTTAATGGAAGATTGTTGAAGTTGTTGGCTAACTTGACAATTTTTCTCACAAAGTAAAAATGTTGGAGGGCACAGTTATTTGGCCCCTTTGAAAAACTGGTTGAACTCCAAACAGCAATTGCACCACAGTGTTTCTCAGAGTGTTCTTGTTGCTTAAGTGCCTCGGTGAAAAGTTTGGAGATTTTCTGCCGCATTTCATATCCTTTTGATAAAGTAATTGAGGGACAAATGAAAGTCAGCGCACTCTGCACAAAACTCATTAATCTTGCAGCCATTTTGCAGCATAAAAACATTCCTCTGACTCTCCATGGGAATGGGAGAAAAGACCAAAAGGAAAATGAGAGAAAAAGGAAGAAAAACAACAAGTGGGTGTGCAAATGAAGAGAGTTTATGAGAAAGCTGAATAGATAAATCATGGATTCCGCTGATTTGGTCATGGGACATGACGCTGAATGGAAATTAATGGGTGAGTGCCAAAACACTGGGGCCTGTCTAATATTTGGGAGTTAGGCCTTTATGGGAGACTCACACAAATACACGCGCACAGAAGCCCAAACATGTAGCACACATGCACAATTACAATCTCACCTTGAAGAAACGCACACCTCTTGCCCAACTCATCATCAGATATCCACAAACACACACACACTGTACTCTAGGACAGTCAAACTGTGACTAGGTCACAGCAGCTAAGCTATGGAAGCCCCGGCTGATTCATGAAGCTCGAGCCTTTGTCCTTAACTTAATGCCACGCCGGGGGGGCAATAATACACACAGGCGCACACACACACCTTAAGAAAAACCACAGGACCCTCTCTCCTCTGTGTAAGCGCTTTTATGCTCATGTATTGGACAAAAGCTGGGGCACTGCTTTTCCCCTCAAAAACACAAACACACACACACTATTCATCTACTTAATATTGCTCATCTGGACACGGAAGAATGGCAGAAAAAGAGTTTCATCCTCAGCGATTGTCTCGTGCAACGCTGGAGAGAGAATGCAACGCTGAAAAGCGGACGCAAAACAATTCAATGAGAAAAGTGACTTGAATGCGCCTTTCATCAAGCCAACAATGGCCAGCCCCACAATAGGCCTCAGGTTCGCCCCATGACGTTGCCTGTTTCTCATGCCACAAAAGGAGAAAGAAGAAAGAACGAAAAAAAGGAAACGAAAAAGAAATGCCAAATTGACTCGATTTGAATTGTGAGCCATGTCCATGATGATTTTTTCCCCTTTCTATAACAAACCCAGCAAAGTTAACTAGCACAATGAGACTCGGATAAGTGGAGAGAACGATAAATAAAAAGGTTTGGTTTTCTTGGATAAGCAACATGAGGCGTCCACTTTTTCCTGCTTCAAAGTGAGTTTTATTTCAGCAAAAGGTCGTTGTTTCTTTCTTCTTCTTCTTTTTTTTTTTAAATGTGGAGATCTTTCTAAGCAAAGAATGTTTGAATTTTTTACTACTGAGGGCTTTTTTCTTTTTCCACCAGGTCACCGAATAGGTGGTGAAGCATAAAACACGAGTCCACATCTCCTTAGGAAAGGGTTCAAGGTAGCAGCAGTCTCACAAGCATGGTGTCAACTTCTCTTCGGCAAATGCTGTCCGTACATTTGGAGCGCTTTGATTGGCGAATGAGAAAAATCACGCCTTTTCTTGCTTCATCCCTTCATTTTTAGCGAGTTGACAAAAGCAAAAAGGAAAAAAAAAAAATCTCTTTCAACGTCCCCCCTCGGTTTGGTTTCACTTGCTTTCCTTTTCCCAGTGCGACAAGAATAATCGCGGCAAACAATGGCTGCGAGAGTCCTGCTGCACTTCATGTTAATTTATACAACTAACTAATTACCAACAAAGGGTGGAAATCACATAAAGACGTTCAACCCGCTCCCACGCTAGGGGTGTGAACCTGCTGCTGTGTGTGTTTAGATCCATATATGTGTGTTGCAGTCTGCAAATTCCCCTCAGGGATCTCTGCTTAAAAAAAAATAAATAAAAAAATCAAGAGGTCTGTGTGGTGACTTGCAAGGGCCGTACATGCCATTGTTGATGTTTGTAGTGTATGCATGTGTGCGAGCGTGTTTGACGTAACCCCCCAGATAGCAGAGAAGAAGTAGGATTAGGCAAAGTGAGGATGAGGAGGGGGTAGAGGGGAGGTGACGCGACTGATGGACGGATGAACAAGAAACTGCCTCGATCCCTCCGCTTCTCTGCCTCCTTTTTTCCCCCTTCCTTTCATTCTCTCTCTCCTTCTTCTTAGGAAGAATGTATCCGCCCTTCCCATTGTCACCCATTGGAGTGTACGCAGGCGTGAGGGAGCTCCGGCCACTGTGCGCCTGTGTGGCACAATGGCCTCGCCTAAGTGCTGTCCTATAAAATGCCTCAGTGCTCTCTAAAAGCAAGCCCCTGGTACCCCTCCATGTCTCGAAAATAGATGAAGTGCTGCGCGTACATGTGCGAGCATGTGTCGGTGACTGTGTGCTGCATGACATCTGTCACTGAGTTGGCATTTTCAGTATGGAAACCTGTGCCTTCGAGGAGCTCGGGGCGGCGAGTACGCTCAGCAGTAAAATACCGTTTTGGTTGACCTTAAGGTTGCAGGGCTGCAGACCGGCGTGCGAGGTTACAAGTGTGTGGGGACGAGTGCGTCTCTTGTTTCTGTGCACGTATGTACAAAATTAGGTGATAAAGAAGAGTGGCGAGGCTCTGACCTCAAACATGCACGCTGGCTCGCTGAAACGACAGCGTTGCCATTTACTGACCCCGACAAACACTCTGACAGGAGAGACACATACATCAAATACATGACAGTATTATTGCTTGTACTCTCATTCATATCGATGGCAGTAGACTCAGGTACATTTTTTCTTTTATGCAAATGTTAACGTTTACTTTCAAACTAGTACAAAACTCTTTCCCAAGTTGTATGAAGGAAAGGAAGTGTCACACTAAGAATCCAGTTTCCTGCAGACTTTGGTCTGAATAAAAAGCAAATACCTTTAAAAAGATATTTCAAGGCTGTTTCTTGTTTTTCTCAAATCTTCAAATGCTAAAATGCCTAAATGTTGTTAAGTTGAACGGACAGCTCACCCCAGAATTTAATTCACATAGCTTTCCTCTGGCCTGTGGTGCTATTTATCCATGTAAACTGCTGTGGTGTGAGTTGCCCAGTTTTGGAGACATCTGCTTTCTCTTAAATGTAATGGAATGAAACAGGACTTGCCCTGAGGTGCCCAAAGCACCAAGGAAAAAAAAAAGTACCTATAAAAGTAAGCTACAATGTTTCTTTCTTGAAATAATAATAATACATTTTAATGATATAGGTAATATAACGAGGTGGTTGCTCAAAGAACAGCTTTGAGCCTTGTTATAGTGTAATCACATTCGTGTCGGGACAATTTTCATTCTAGAAAACTACACCTAGCGAAACATTGAGATGGTGTGACAGGATGTAAGCATTAATGGTGTCTCCCTCACCTGCGCTCTTTGATTCGTTTACTGTTCATAGACTGTAAAAAGTAAATACTGTCCACATTAAACTATTTGCAACAAGATTTTTGACTTTTCTGAGTAACTGGGTCTCAGTTTTTGCAACAGAATGTAAGCTAAATACAAAGTCGAAAGTTGTATCTACCAAAAAACACATACAGCAGATTTTCTGAGCGACTTCAGGCTGGGAAGCTTTGTTTATCCCTGTAACAGCTGAAGCTAAAAAAGAAAAAAACATTAAAAAAAAAAAAAAAATCCCAAAGGCTATGAAGCCCCAGTGACTGGTAGCTGTAGCTGGGTAGCAGAGGGTCAACAGACGGGTCCAGAGATGGAGCTCAGCTGGCACTTAATGTGCGAGCCACTTACAGTCCATGCCGCCATGTAGTGAGACGAGGAGAGGAGAAGAGAGGAGAGAAAAGGAGAGGAGAGGAGGCTGAGTGTCTGGTGAAAGTCCAGGGCAGTGGAGGCACCACTCCAGGGGCCGAGAGGAACATCTGTGCCCCATTTAGTGATGTTACTCCTCCTTTTAATTCCCCTCATTTTTCCTTTTGCAGCTTATAACTTCTGTCTGTCTGTATGTCTGTCTGTCTGACTGGGCTAATAGGTTATCACTGGGGGTTGCTCTGTGGCGTATGGGTCACAAAAGGTTAAATGATGACTCCGAGGTAGCTGTCCAGGTGTGCATGCGTGTGCTCGTGCAGCCATCTCTCTTGGGTTTCTGCACCGCGTCTCCTCTTGACCCCGAGCCTCCTGCCATGCTCTGCACTCTGCACTCATAATTCCATGTAATGGCACAACGCACACGCTCCAGCATGAGCCGCTTGCCTGACGGCCTCTCGCATCGAGTTGAACGCACAGGAACGCACATGCACGCACGCTTTGTCATGGCATTTTTATCTTCGCCTTGTCACTGCTGAAGAATTTATTAAAGACAGAACGCTGTGTGTCTGTGTGTGTGTGTCTTTGCACATGTTTTGGAGCAGTGTGTTTGAGAGAGTGTGCGCGTGTGTGTGTGAGTATCTCGCGGGTAGCAGGTGGCCGTGGATTAAGACAGGAGATGAATGTAGAGAGCAGGAGAGCGGTGGAGCATGGTTGGGCCAGGCCATGGGGGACAACATGGCTAGTCATTTATTAGAGGCCAACACACACACCTTACATGTATGCAACCAAATGCAATCCTTCCCACAGCAAACACGCACACTTTCTGCCACAAATACATATGCAAATGCACATGCGCAAGTATATGTGCTCCCAAAGGCTTTAACAGCACTCACACTGACCTAGTATCTACTATCTCCATTCATCTAGCCTAAGTAGAGCAGCACTAGCCACAGACACAAAACTAAATCTTTCAAACTTAAGGCATTCTTAGCGAGCGTGACTGTCTGTGTGTCTGTGTGTGTGTGTGATGTCTAAAGAGCTCAGGGCCTGCCTTCGATAAGTCAAGCCCCTCTTTCTGTTTCAAGATGTTTATCGTTTTCTGACCCATTTTGTGTCCCTGGCCCCTTGTTCACATCCCTCCTGGTGTCAATGTTCGTACACTATGAATGTGTATGTGTCTCATTGATCCAGCTGGAGGCTTTGTGTATGTGTGTGTGAAAGAGAGAGAGAGAGAGCAGTAATATTCCAGGCCTTTCATAATGATTAAAGCCTTCATTAAATTTTCATCCCAACCTGCTGTTTGCTGCTAATGGCCTTTGTGAGCCACACAGCCAAACAATAGCTAGCCGGGCACAGAACACAGAAAAGGGATTTCTATCTCACGTTCAATACTGCCCCTCATCGTCCCCCCCCCCCCACTTCCTCCATTTCCCTCTGCCTCTCTTCATCTTTTCTCAGCCTCCTTTTTCTTCCTTTGCTCTCTTTTCTTTTTTCTTTAGCCTGGGTTTGTGTGTGTGCGTGCTGGGTCTTGAGGCGCTGGGGCCTTTTGTTAGCGCGTCTCATTTAAACATAGAGAAGCTAATGCTCCAGGTCGGTTTGGATGCTGCTCCGCTGTGGCACTGTGCTAATGGGGTCTGTGAAGACACTGGTCTTTCTCTTCTTCACTTTCCCTACCTTCACCTTCTGTCTCTTCCTTCCCCTTCTCTCACTCTCCGCTGGCTGACTCATAAAGATCCATTATTGTTGTTTTTTTTCCTGTGCAGCCAGTTCACGAGGTCCACTGAAGCAGCGAACAACCCAAAACACACCTCAATTACAGCTCTACTCAACAAACAGTTCAGTTTTTCTCTCTTTCTTTTTTTTTCCCCTTAAAATGTGCCACAACAGGCCTCTCTATCGACTGGAATAAAAACAACCAGACAGCGAGAGCTGACCAACAGTCTCGGCCTTTTGAAAACTCGGCAGAAAAGCCTGGAAAATAAGGTTAGTGCATCGCAGCTTGAAATGAAAGCCTGTTGATGTACTGGCAGAATACAAACACATAATGCACCTACACTTTAAAGGCAAATCCACACTGCACCACTGAGCTGTTTTTTCACCTTTTGGGTATGCGGCAGCACGGTGGCACGGTGGTTAGCACTGTTGCCGCACAGCAAGAAGGTCCTGAGTTCAATTCCACCATCAGGCCGGGGTCTTTCTGTGTGGAGTTCGCATGTTCTCCCCGTGTTTGTGTGGGTTCTCTCCGGGTACTCCGGCTTCCTCCCACCGTCCAAAGACATGCAACTTGTGGGGATAGGTTAATTGGATAATCCAAATTGCCACTAGGTGTGAATGTGCGAGTGAATGTGAGTGCGAATGGTTGTCTGTCCTTATGTGTTAGCCCTGCGACAGACTGGCGACCTGTCAAGGGTGTACCCTGCCTCTCGCCCTATGACAGCTGGGATAGGCTCCAGCGCCCCCCGCGACCCTGAAAAGGATAAGCGGAAGCGAATGGATGGATGGATGGGTATGCGGTTATGTGAGCTTGAGGCTGCTTGGTCAGAGATGTACAAATATTAACGCGTTGCAGACTTGAAAGCTGTTCTCCAGTGACCACTTCAGGCTGGGTCCAAAAGCTCGTCCATCCCCAATAGATGATAAAACACTACATAAACTGCATCCACGGATCGTTCCCCCTAATTGTAACACCTATATGAAGGGTGCATTTCTTTTAAAACCCACCTGTTTGGATTTTTTTAAGGCTTTGCGTCCGTTTTGCTTATGGAAGCAGCTTGCTCACAAACTTGACTACACTTAGCTGATAACTTAACGCTTCACTCTCGCCTAAATATCACTTTCGGCTCCAAAAACAACAAGCATACTGGAAGCCACAATGCAAAACATTCAGTCCAGAGACCAACAGGTGACATCATACCAACATCATGTCCAACTCTGACAAACTGTTTTTGTTTTTGATGGAAACTGACTCTTAATCAGCTCGTCTCAATCAGGATCTATTCGGGTTAATTAGATAGGACTTTCCTGCACAACAGGTTTTGGTAGGACCCCAACATTTTGCAGGCTTTAAGCTGCATTTCTTAGGGGTGCAGTATATCCTTTAAAGTTGACACTGACTTCTCTGTGAAGCATCTCCACCAATACAGTAACCTGTTATTTATATTAGCACATCTTCCTAAAGGGGATGGACACCTGTTGTCACATTATCTCTTAAATGCATTTCATGGTGACTTAAGCCCCCATTTGTGGGAGCAGTGGACATTAGTGGGCTAACTTTATCTTCTCTAGACTCCAACTGTTTAGCCTGAGGATACATTTGAGAGTCAAATGTGGGGGCTAATCGAGCTTAACTATGGAGGCCCTGCAGAAAAACAATGTTTGGAATCTGTATCCAACAGAACATGTTACAAAATTACTAAGAAAGGTGATAAGATGATCACTGAGCTGAGAGAATTTTTAAGTAACTGCTTCAAATTAAAGCAGGGAAACATTTGGTGATTTGTTAATCTACTAAAGTATGTTTGGAGGCCTTTCACTCTCACTCCAGTGCACACTACACACACAAGCACGTGCATCCACACTTGCATCTTATTTGTCAGGTTGTGATAAATATGCAAGGCACGGTGGACAATAGGCCCAAGCAGCCAATGCTGTCTGTCTGTATGCTGGAAAAAAAACAAAGGCTGGCCTCTCATCTGAATGTGTGTGGGTTCAGAACAGAGGGAAAGAGTGAGAGAGAGAAAGAAAATAAGACAGAAAGAAAGAAAGAAGATGATGAAGAAGAGGGAAACGACAACAGAGTGTAATAAAAGTCGGGCGCAGAGCCAGGGAGATGGTGGGGACCTGCAGATCACACATCTGGCTGTAGCAAGCGTTTCCTTTCATCACTGACCTTCTGGCTCGTTTTTGATCAGCTCCTCCATCTTGCGTTGTTTCAGTGTGTCCACCACGTCTGCCAGGCTGCCCTTGCGTCTCTCGGGGGTGCCCAGGGTGCCCGCGGCCGAGCCCCCGTCGCTGCAGAGGCGCCCCCCGCCTCCACCCTCTTCTTTGCCTGGTGAGGTAGCATTGTGCTGAGGGTAAGGACTCAGGGAGCTCCCCTTAGTGCCATCCTGCTCCTGGAGAGAGGAAAGAAGAAGAAGGGGATAGGGATTAATCAATTCTTAGCTTCAAAAAAGCGATTTTAAAGACACAAACAAACTCTAGAGAAAGAAAATTAAGAGGAAACGAGGGAGGAGCTGGCATAAACCCATTCATTATCTCCATCTTTCTTCCCTACTCTTGCTCCTGTTTTCTACATCTCCTGTTCTTATACCCCAAAGCAACAACTTTCATCCCTGTCCAGTTATCTCAAGTTAGGGCATACTACTTCTCTCTCTCTCAGATCCTCTGGAATCTGCATTTGACTGACTTGGAGGTACTTGACAGAACGAGCACATGAAACAGTAAAAGACTGCACACTCTTTAAGTGTCACGCTAACTCTTCATTACAAAGCGTTCAATGGCTTCCTTTGAGGGATGTCCAATGCTACAAATTCCAAGCCCAACTTTCAGCGCTGGTTTACTTTTGTCCTAAGATTTTCAAAAATTAATGCTGTGGATGCAACTCCGACAAATTCAGAGATAAAAAAAACTCCAAAAACGGCTCCGTTGTGAGGTCAAATCATTCCCCTAAACTCATAAAGAACTGAAAGGGCAAAAAACATCATTGTAGGAGAAAAGACAATCAGCATGTCAGCAACTAATTATAACGTATACAGCTTACAGTAAAGCTCTCTTCTATTGCCAACACGTTTAGTTTAACGATGCTTGGAAGTAATGACTGTGGCTGAAAAAAGATATTTAGAAAAGTGGACTTTGCAGAAGAACAAGTTTACCTCTTTCCACTAAACATTGTTTTTCTTATTGTTTTCTTATTATATTTAGAAATCTGTATCAACTTTCACTGCCATATTTTTGACCACCGACAGCTCGAACGCACTTATTTACATTTAAATAAGCGAGTCTGAGTACGGACGTTATTGTTCCCTTTCAAAACGAAAGCTCAAACATGAACAACAAGCCTCAGGACAGTAGCCGAGTGCTAAGTAACTCTTAGCATCTTAATCTGTGACCCCATAAAACCTGTGTTTGTTTCTACAGGCGGCGTTATAGACTTAACGCCGGCTCAGCCCAATTAGCGGTGACACTGAGAGTGAGGATGCCGTCAGCTTCGAGAGGGAACGCTGTTATCTCTTTGTCACATGCACAGATGGATTCATGAGGGTATATATGCTCCACATGCACAGAAGTGCGCTCCTTCTTGAACTCGCACTCAGGTGTGGTAAACTGTGCGTGTTGCTGTTTAATTACAAAAACAAATGAGTCAGTCAATCAGCCACGCAGTCTGTCAGCTCAGCTCTTCGTGGGGTCAATGGTCCACAGGGTTAATCTTTGGCTAATCTCACTACAGTATGGGGCACGCCACCTGTGACAGCGGCACACATACACCGTACCTGTGTTTGTCTTTGTGTGGGTGTGCATCTGGGAGAGACACAGAGATGGACGGGCATGGGGAGGCGGTGATACATTCCACCTTTAATAATGACATTACAGAGCATTAAGGTGGAGATGGTTTTCTAATCATTAACTCGCAGGCTGCCGGTGGAAGTGGAACTTAATACTAAGATCAAGGTCCACAGTGAAGTCATTTAGAGTCTAGACAGACTGATCTGTGTCTTTAATTTAAAAAAAGCATTTAAATGGGACAATTTAAGAAGAGAAAAAACTCAAAACAAAGTCTCAAATTACTTTTTCTTGTCCTTTTAAGAACATAAAGCCAGGCAGAGGCTTTCCATATCGATGATGCTTTTGTTGTCGGAAGCCAAACATTGTATGAGAGGTACAGCAGACCATTATCACTTGGCATTTTTGACACTTCGCTGACTCTCTGTGTTGGGCTCTGTGTGTTTCCACACTCTGAATAAGTCAGCGCACTCAATAATTCACCCATCCTCTCCTTGGCGTTCTTGCACATGCATTGTAACAGAGGGACAGATTGTGACAGCAATGATAAGGTTGGAACGTTTGTGTATACTGTATATGACGGGGTAATGAGGTTTCAGTCAGTCGCTGCTGAGGCCGCTAACAGCCTTGTGTCACAAGTGTCTTGTGATTTTAAAAGCCCTGAAAGACTTTGCTCTTCTCCTCTGAACACCTGACCGAGTTGGTTGCTCGTGCCTCTCTTTGTTCCCTCACCCTCTCGCTGTTCTTCAGATTAGGGAAAGTCAGACTTCAAAAATGAGTGGATTTGTGATTAGGAGTTGCATCAGCGCCGGCACGACGTGCAAATGTAACGAGACGGAGGGAGAGATAGAGCGTAAGAGTGTAAAAGTCAAAGAAAGCAAGAAAGAAAGACTGAGCGAAATCCCCAGAAAAAAAAAAGAGAGAAGCAGCGTTATTAGAGGAAATGAGAGTGAGCGAGAGTGTGCGAGTTGACAGAGAGATGCATGGAGAGAGAGAGAGCAAAGAGGAAAGCAGGCATCTTGAAGGCAGCGGTCACACCTGTCACATCCCATTTATCTAATCCAGCGCCTACTTAAAACAGCCGCACTCTTTCTTTCGAGAAAGATGTCGCGCAAACAAAACAAACAGAACAAGAATATGCAGAGGGAGATGTGGGGGGGGGTGGTCGGAGGAGAGATGGAGTTGGAGAGGAGTGGGGGTGAGGGGTTGTCGGATCTCTTTACTCTGCCGAAAAGCTGCCAGAGAGATGTCATCTCGCTGCGTCCAACAATGAAGGTCATTTCCCCAATCAAAGGGAATTAGCAGGGAGCCATGGCTTCTTCAAAGACCTGGTACATTACGGCCTGTGACATTATTTATGTGTGAACTCTGACAGACAGCCTTATCCCGAAGGCAACTTAAATGGCTTATGTTTCTCCCCCCACCTCCCGATCAGTCTCCCGGCATATAATCCACACGCCTCGCTGGCGATTTGTACGGCAAAGTCCAAGACAGAGGGATCAAAAAAGAGACAAGACACAAGGCAGATTCTCCGCTGTAAATGGGTGTCAGTCAGCCGATCCCGGAGTAACGCAGGTGGCGAAAACTTTTTCTCATCAGCATGCATTTATTCATGAGTGCAAACAGAAATTCTGGCTACTGTAAATGTTCATGCCCTCCTCTCTGTGCATGTCTGTGCGAGCAGGTTTTTTTTGTGCATATATGTGTGACACTGTGAGTGCACCACATAGCCTGTAGGTGTGTAAATGTGTGAGTGTCTGCATATATGTATTTATATGCACTGGATGTGGCAGGCTGGCAGTGTGGGCGGTTCTGCCTTTAGTTTGCAGATGTCAATTCTCTTCCAAATGACTGGAACAAAGTAAAAATTGCGCCCCACTCTCTTTATCCTTTTACTGCCTCTGCAATGGAACCGAATTAAACAACTTTTGTCTTCTTAAGCTCATCTGTGAGGGGAGGTTGGTTTAAAAACACTTAACTCTTGCCAAATGCTATTTTTTTCCTACAGCCAGCACAGATGCCGCTGTTCATGTTCTTCTTTTTTTTCTTCCTTCTCCTATTCCTTCCGTCTTCTTCTCTCCCTCCTTCTCCGTTGCCCGACAGAAGAAACTCTCTCTCCCCCTTCTTTCTGCGCCACAGCCTGACATGTCTCGGGCTGTGCAAGGTGTATGTGTGAAAAACAATATTTGATGCTTGGCGCGTCGTCGTGGATCAAGGCATGGACAATGTGGCAGTAGGAAGAGCTGGAAACAGCTGCTCAACTAAAATACGTGCCCACGAATACACACCGAGAGAATGTCACCGATCGCTCCTGCGAGGGGGGGGCGAGACTCAGCCCTGTGCCAGAGCCTGCCAATCTCCACAATATATACACTTAACACACCTCAGATACAGCAAATCCCTTTACATGCCATGGCTAAACACAGACACTGTCAGTGGTGACTCGGGGGGTCCTTCAGGATGAGGACAAGCAAGAAAACACACAACGACACGCATTAGTTTTCTCCTTGCGTTCCAACAATATTGAGCTATGCGACTGACCCCCAAAACTGAAGAGGAAAAAAAAGCCAATAAATTACAAAATTTTAATTTGCTGATTCTAATTGTCTTATTGCACACAGTTGCCCTTTCCTTATCTAAAAACCTGCAGCTGTATTTTAAGTAGCAGTTTGGCTAAAAAAGAAAAAAAATACGCCAGTATATTTTACCAAGACCTCTCACTGTTGACAGGCAAGCGTGTGTTGATTCATTAGTGCATCACTGGCATGAGAAATTAAGTGTGACCACTGTGTCTCAAGACTGCTCAATGACTGTGTTAAATCTGTCAAATTCACATTTACACACACACACACACACACACACACACACACACACACACACACACACACACACACAGGAACACACATAATCACACATACAAATTAGACAAAAAAGAGAGAGAGGAAAAATGAATAAGAAATAATGTTTGATGAAATATCTTTATAGTTTTCTAACGTGTAAGCGTGCATCTCGCCTGTTAATGAAATAATTAGTGTTTGTCCATTAGCACATTTATGAGAGAAGATGCTTGCCTCTGCCTGATGTGAAAACAGTTTTTTTTTTGCCAGCATCTGCAAACATAAACATAAAAAGATCTAAAAGAAAGAAAGCAAGAGAAAAATATCTCATTCACGGGCGGTGGGCTTAAACGTTTCCTGTTGTCATTTACAATTTTCACATACATTTACACAGATTTTTGTTTCCCTCTGTAATTTTGGCGGTGTCATAACTGGATTTGATTGGTTGACCTCGCTGAACTCCCGACTAAAATCCTTCCCGTAACGCATTTGAACTCAGGTGCTCCCACCCAATCAGGGTCCAGCTGCATAGCGAGAAGTTCGCATTCAATAATTTTTTTTTAAAGACACCCTTTTTAGCTAAACTACATTCATTTGCAAACCATTATGAGCAGTGCTATTCTTACTCACAGGCAGGGGGGAATAAAACACATAAGAAAAAAGGAGAAAAGTGAATAATCCGACACCTTTCACGCTTTTAAAATATGCGCGGGTGCCGTTTTCACTCAGTGTGGTTGTGCAGCTGTAGTGGGCAGGTAGAGCAGCCGAGCCAAAGCCAAACAGGCAGGCGAGGCAGCCAGAATGAAGAGGTCAGTGTGGAGCTGAGCGCTTCTCCACCACCGTGTTAATTTACTATGACAAGATAAGGCTGTAATCTGCCCCCCACCCTCTCTCTCTCGCCTCCCGCTGCCCCACATCCAAGTCAAGCAGTTGCCGATGAGCCATTTACTTCCCCCTATCACTTTACAACAACTGCCCTGAGAGAGAGAGGGGGGGAGAGACCATCCCCCCCACCTCTTTGTAAATCTCCCCTATTTCTCCTCACTCTCCAGCCACTCTTCACTGACAGTCAGCGCTGAAGGGATTGGCACTTTTAAACACCCCCCTCTGAATCCCCCTTAAAAAAAAGAAGAAGAAAAACTTAACACACATCTTACAACATGCCAAGCAGGCAGTCGGATAAGCCCCCATTCCACCCCCTGCCAGACACACACACACGCGCAGAGGCTTGCACTTAATAATCCACATCAACTATTATTAATAAGACTTTCCACATACACATACATGTAAACAGCCTCCCTTCTGGTGTCCATTAATGAATAAGAAAGCAGCTGTGTGTCATTTTGTCGTGAATATTTAAGGTTTTTGTCAGTCTCTCTTCATGATCACCTAAAGTGGTCAGCCACGACGCCTAAAATATTCATGAGGGTAATGTTTGTTTGGATAGTGTAAATCTAAATGAAGTGGGAATAATCTCAACTACAGCAGATAACCCAGTATGAAGATCTGCATCTCTGCACACCTGTGTGTTTCTTTATGTATTCCCCTGCAATCCCAGGACTTTGGTTTGCAGTCCACAGCTACCACACATACAGAGTCCACAGTAGGAGGGGCTTACTGGCTAATCAGCAAGCTAATTACAGAATTAGCTTTTAATTACAGTTGCTAACCACTGTTTCATTGTTTTATAGCGCGTGGGTATTTATGGTCAGTATGGGGGAAAGGTCGACAGGTGTTATGAGAGCACTGGTATGATAAGGTGTGTATCAAGGTGAAGGGCCAGGAGAAGTTTCCTTTAGTTTTTTTTTGTTTTGTTTTTTTGCCGTTTGTTAGGTAGCTTGCGTTAAAAAAATGCACAAGTTGCCTTGTGCCACATTTAGCTACTAGCTAACATGGATTTCCTGGCAGCTAAGGTAGTTATAGGTACATAATGAATCTACTAGTCGAAAAACATAAATAATATTGTGTTAATAACCCCAACACTCTTATCTCAAATTAAATTAAATAATTTGATCATCATTATATAAAAATAATACAAAAGTCAGGGAGGAAAAGATTAAATGTGTTGCATCAATACTGTTTGTGTCAACATATCACAGCAAGTTTAAAGAATAAATAAACGTCTGATACTCACAAACTAACTAGCAAAAATACAGCTCAATATTCAATTTGAATTACGCAACTTTACATATACACACACTGACACACAGACACCTTTACAAATACAGCGCCATACATTTAGCACCACCAAGCAGCCTCACACTTCATCCCCAAGAAAATGACTCACGCAAATGGCTCACATTTTAGCAGTCACGCAAATGTGCATCAAATGGGCTCAAGGCAACAGCTGGTGGCGCACACATAAAAGCGGAAAAAAAGGGGAAAAAAAACCTCTCTCTCTCTCTCTCACACACACACACACACACACACACACACACACACACACACACACACACACACACACACACACACACACGCAACCAAATTTTATCCTTGAACCTAAAAATGTTCATATTTAAAAAGAAAAAGTCAGCTCCCAGAAAGAACCTGCTTTCTACTTGCAAAGAAAGTCAATTTCTGTTTTTGTTTTTTTAGGGTTCTGCTTCTTTTCACATCTACCGTCAGTCAACAAACAAATAACCTCGTTTTCTTTTATCGTTGTGGAGATACATGTACCTTTTCATAGTTTGGCTGCCATAAGAAGAGTAAACAACATACCAAAGTTAAAGCAGACCCAAACTGTTAATGCATTCAATATGTGAAAAAAAAGCTGTTTACTTATCCAGAAATGACTGGAAATCCCATAAAAGCAAAACCATTCTAATTAGTTAGGAAATGCTTAATTCACGAAATTAAAATGACAAATACACAAGGTCGAGGAAGTTAATTTCCAGCTGAATGCATCTGCAAAATGAAACATTTTGCAAGCAAAGATTGTAGATTTTTGTCATACAGGTACTAATTCCATTTTCAGCCTAGGCTGTCTTAAAGACAGAAAACTGCTATGCTTTCAATAATCACTTAATTCGAAGGGTTGAAACTACCATGACCACAATCTGATCTGGGGTCTGAGCCTTGGGGTTACTTTCAACCCCAAGCCTCTCAAACGCACACAGGTAGACAGCCTTATAGGAAGGAATTGGAAGGGCAGAAAGCCAATGGAGATAGAGAGATGAAGCCAATGACCAAGCCTGCAGTCTGTAAAACTGAAGGTCTACATTGGTAACTTAGACACATTTCTATGCCAAGTGGTTGGTTGTGGTTAAAAAAATGTTTTCTTTTTTGTGGCCTATGGCAATGCAGTCCCAAAGTCACACAAATGTTAGCATCACTAAAGGTAGAGTCATAGTTTTTTTTTTTAACAACTAATCATAACAGCCTGGACACTGACATCATCAAGTACCATTAATGGATACTGCACTTCTTTGGGCTCCAGCTATAGTCTTAAGCACATGAGAGAGCAAACATACAGAGATTCCTTCATGTATTGGTGAGAATCGCATGACTAGCTAACATGGCTAAGTACCATTCCGATGCGGTTTACTGATGACACCAACTCACAGGTGGCGTACAACATCACTGATCCCACCAACGATGTCACCTCTGTGGCCTCTTAATGCTGCCTCTCGTTCTAAATACAATAGCTCATAAATAAGGCTTTAAAAACAAATATTCAACAGCTGGCTGCTCATAATCACTGTGGCATTCAAATACCTTTGCTGACACTAAACATATCTGTGAATGTAGGGTCTGCATTGTATCTATGTATGGGATAACCATGCAAGTTTAGGGATTATTCTTCTTCTGGGCATGCAAACATAAGATCAATTTTAACTCCTTTTTCTGGGTTATATCTGTTTATATTTCAGAAACTGGAAGCGTGTAGGACCTGCCAACGGTCATTTTTAAAAAGTTTCTCTACAAAGACTTTTGACTTCTCTGATGAGTTCAGACACAAAAGTTCCTCCAAATGTCTCTTCAACTGTTTCACCTGTAACCCCAAATCAGCTACTGTCACCCACAGGTGTGTGCCCCAAGCGTGAGAAACGATGGGTGAGACTGATTTGAAAACCGTTATTATTTACCATGTTGGGCGGGCTGTCCAAGTTGCGGTTGGGGGGCGAGCGAGGGGACACCTTGTTGCAGTAGGAGGCCAGGGGGAGGTGGATGACACCGCCCAGTCCCTCACTCTCCTCATCCTCCACTCGCTGTCTGCTGGTTGCCATGGTTACCTCTCCATCTGTCCCCCCATATGGAGAGGCTGGTCGCTTGGAAGACATCCTGGAAAATAAATAGGAGATAGAAAGACAAGAGAGAGAAGGAAAAACAGGAGGAAGAATGAGCAACACTCAAAAGATGATATAATAGGCTGACAACTCCACTTATATGTTGGTAGCAATGAAAAGTGTGGAGGCTCCAAACTAGTTCTCAGAAACTCCCGGATAGTTCAAACTTTTAAGTGTTTACCCCTCTGCTATCCATTTACTGCCTTCTGGTAGACATTCATCTGATCAACCTGCAACATTTCTCCATCTTAAGTTTTCTGGGGAAACCCTTGCCCTCATAAAGACAACAACGGGGCATCTCCTCACATCGACTTTAGCGAGCTTCTTGGCAGACATTCAAACGCACTCTCGGGTCTTACAGTATGTTTACCATCGGGGCCGTTACTGCAAAAGGAGCGCGCTTGGACTGGCATTGTGGAGGAAATGACCATGTCTTGACAATGGGCTTTCACAGAGAAAAACAGATTGTGAAAGAGAGAGAGAGTGTGTGTGTGAGACAGAGAGGGAGAGCAGTATGTACAGTGACAATAATGTGTGTTTATGAAAACCTCTGGACAATAGAGTGACGGGAAGGAAAAAAGGTAGCAGCACGACAGCCCCCGCTGTTTGCATTTGTTACTCTGCCTTTGTTCCCTTGAAAAGAAGCAAAGGATATAAAGCCACATCTATTAGGTGAACTCTGTCTCTCACAAGGTAAATTTGCCTCCCTGTACTTCAGCTGAATAGGGATGCAGTGACTATGCGGCAATAATAGAATTTAATGTGGTTCTCAGCATCGCCTGAGTGCTTTCAGATGCACTTGTCAGCCTTGAAGCCACTGCGACTATGACCCTGGGTAATAGGCTGCTAACGCTCAGTCGCACAGAGGCAACACATGACAGCGATGGAAGGATGGAGGGATTGTGAAAACTTTAGCGGAGGGTTGATCCTGATGAAATAAGCAACAGGCATCTGACTTTCAAACTCCGCTAATTTGTTCCTTCTTTTGACTTAACAAGCTGGTTTTTTTCACTCATCCGCTCACTCTCTTTATCCGGCATCCATATCGTGCCTGCCTGTGATTTCCTCCGTTTTCCTCTTCAGCCTTTCTCCCTCAAATTCTTCCCCTCTCTCCCCTGCCTGTCTCTGGTAAACTGATTACACTCTCAACTCTATTGGATTTCCTCTGGACTGTACATCTGGCATTTTTCCTAGGAGCAGCCCTGCTGCTAATTCATTGCTTATTTACCTTATGACAGTGGAAAGGCAAACAATATTGAGTGCAGCTCACTGGAGGCGATGAGGAAAGCGCCACGCTAGGACACGCAACATGCGGCTTTATCACATCGAAGGAAGGTTACGGTCAAAATCAAATAAACTCCGCTGAAGTATAAGGATTAAAGAAAAAAAGAAAGAAAAAGAAACGATAAAGATAAAGAAAGGAAACCGAAAAACCCCTGCACCATAGTGACCTAATTTAATTACATTTAATTGATTTTGGAGGATGCTTGCAATATTCATAGATATACATAATCTAATAATTTAAACTGATTTACAAATTGAAATTTGTATTCTCTGTTTTCGTACTGAGTGTATTTTGTATACAGGATCTCTTTTTTTTTTAAATGGAAAACCCCAGGTTTTCAGGATCATGGAACTTTCCTTCCATGCGTTTTTGAGTTTCAATGGGCTCTGCAGAGCTGTTTAACGCTGCACCGGACTATTTCATCCACTTAGAAGGGACCCTTCATTTGAAGTTAAATCAGAAAATTGCTAAATCACCACTACAGATATATATATATATCTTTTACTACTAAATCAGAAAGTTCTGTACAGCTACAATTGTTTCTTTTCAGTGACTTTCTCACAGCTTTAATCAAGGTTAGACTGGATGAAGCATGTTCTAGTAGTTACAATAATGTTGACGGTGGCTAAGTGCTTTCATGAAGGACGCCGTATAAAGTACACGCAACCAAACACAGAGACAGTTGTCGAAATCAACTGGCTGGTGTATCTGCAGCTGATTTCTTTATCGGTTTCTCCTGGACGCTCTCTCTTGCTCAGCAAAAACTAAGGCCATAAATGACAGCTGAAGAATGTGTATTGTTTCGAAATAAAACTGCACAATGAGAGCACTAAAGCAAATTGATATTAAAACTGACTTGAGATAACATTTATGATGCATGTTGGAATGACTGTGGGGAAAGCTATATCTGTGCGTGTGCGCGTGTGCCGCCGCGCTGTATAATGCAAGCGGCAGGCCCAGCTGTACAAACTACACACACACACACACACACACACACACACACACACACACACACACACACAGAGAGAACAGAGCAGAACACTGCAGGTCTGTCTTCATCACCGCCTGTTTACTTTACCTCCTTTCACTCTTTCACACTAAGGCCTTTTGTTTCAGACACACACACACCTCCCCTTGTATCCTTTGCACACCTCTACTCCAGCCATAACCCAACACACACACACACACACACACACCTGTGATCAGTTTTGAGAGCTCTTGCCTCGCTAATGTTACACTTTGGCTATGTTACAGAGACATCTTTGAAAGCATGGGAGGATTTTAATTTGGTTTTTACAACGTTGTTATCCATCATTTAACCACAGTAGCCACAGAAACATATCTAGATATATGGGCAATCCATAGACAAGAACAGTTACACATTAACACAGAAGGCAACACAGGTATCCAAAAGCTCTAAGGGGCAGGGAGCGACTTCAATCTCTGGATTTCCTTCTCTCCTCTTCTCATTTGCCCACTCCTCTCCCGCAACTCTGCTACTACTTCCTCAGAGGTGGGTGTCTATGAATGGGGAGGCCATTCGCAGCTCCTCTCCGGCTATAAAGTCCCTCTTTCCCCCGTCTGTTCGCCTTTGAAGTCAAATTACTATACAATTGGGCACAGCGGGTGTGTAGGTTTCGCTGGCTACTTCATTTAAAAGTTTGGCAGGGCTGTCATGCTGGTGGTAGACCTAAAGGAAGCGGTCTAAACAGCGAGGATTTAAAGAGATAATGTGATTAATTTCCAGGCTGTCTTAGGTAATAATTAAGGGAAATTAGCATAATTTTGTTTAAAAAAAAAAACGAAACAAAAGAACACCAAGGAACATCTCCTTCTCTGTTAAACACACGAGACACGTGTATGTTTCTTTAACATTTCTTTAACAAATGAGATGACGACCCTTTTTTGCCGTATTTACAAATTCAAGCAAAAATAATTTTAAAAAGTCATCTTTTTGCCCCCCCGCCTTCATCCAAACTCATTTCTTTCACAGAAAAAACACATACACACGCAACACCACACAGTGAGAGTGCTAAGCTGAGATTAGAGTGCCACTTCCCTTTGGCTTTTTGATGATTAGTGGCTCCTCAACTAAGTCCCTCATATCACATATGTCCACCGCAGCTAAGTCACTAATCGGACAGCGACGGACGTCCATTAACAGGCCGAATAATCGCCATCAGCGGTGGTTAACTGTCTCCTGGCCATCGCTTACTGTAATCAACACGTCCATTTCACGTTGGCACGTCAGCGACGGAAAGCTTACGCAAGCGTGTTTAAATACAGGCAGCGAGCTTATGAACACGCGATCGATGTTGCTCTCACACGCGAAACATCCCCCAGAAATGCATCCAGACACATTTCAAATGAATTAAGCAAAGTGGGGACAAAGATTTGTTTAAGCTTTGAGGGAGAGCGAGAGAAAGACAAAAGCAGCCATCACAGAAATGTCACAGACTATCGCACACACACACACACACACACACACACACACACACACACACACACACACACACACACACACACACACACACACACACACACCCGGCTCTTTCACTCTGTGTGTCTGGCTGCTAACATAATCATGGTGCTAACTGCTCTTGTTAACTCCTCTACTCAGAACAAGCTTTCAGGGAGCGTGGGAGCCTCCTCTGGAGAATTCCACAGTAAAGTGTGCGTCTGTGCTTCGGCATATGCACGCGTGAGTGTGCGTGTGCGTGTTCGCACCCTCGCTTTAAATTACAACCCATTATTTCAGCCACCACACAGTCAGTTGGATCTATCGTCTGCAGTAAAAATAAGCGCAGAGGCTAATTCCAAAGGGCTGTCAGGAGCCAACGTGACATTTGTGTTTTCGTTATTCCTCCCCCCACTACCACCACATCCACCACCACCTTAAGAGCGCTAAGAACTGCCTGCCTGTCACTCAGGTGTGGGGTCTATTTGCGTGGAAATGTGAGCTATCTTTGAAATTGTTCTCTGAGGGGATGGAAGGGCATATCAAAATAGTTGAGCGGAATGTGCCTTTTAGATAAGGCGCCCAGAGCGTTTTGCCTCAGAGGAGCAGACCGCAACATTTACGTATGACACCTCAGGCAGGAATTTCAACAAATGTTTCCCCCTTGTGTCACGCTATCGCTCATTTTATTGCCATCTTTTTCTTTTTGTTTATCCTCCTCTTTTTCCTTCTTCACTTCCCAGCTTTCAAAACAATTTCCCCATCTCCTTCTACCTCCGTCTCTCCGTCACACGCTGTTGAACTTATTTGAACACTGCTTGTCCTCCTGCTCTTTCCCTCTCCCCGTCTTTTCTCCCTCTCCCTCCCCCGGTGTTGTCTTACTCACTGTTCCCTCTTTACACAATCAGCTGTTTGTAAGAATGTCGCTCCATCGCTCCCCTCTCTCTCCCTCTCCCTCCTTCTTTCCCTTCTTCTCCGAGCAGACTCTTAAGGATATTGCCTAATATCTATTTATAGACTGTCCTTTCGAACAGTGGGATGAGTGGGGCAGCAACAGAGAGGAAAAGCTGAGATGGAGGCGTAAAGATTAGGAAGGAGGTGGTCAGCGATATTCCCTTTTACTTTGGTGCTGCTTTGCTATAGTTAAATATTCTTGACAAGCACAAGATTTCGTTTTGGACTCTGAGAGAACTTCGCACCAATAAGCCCTCAAACATTAGCGACTTGTAGACAAAATACCAATTTTATAGGGAGACATTCTGATGAAGTGTGAAAATAAAGTTTAAAAAATTTGTACGAATTTCACTAGAACTGCTGTAAAACGCTGAACTTTCCGTAATCGTTTTCTCTCTTTAAATAAACAGCGCATAACGGGAAGAAAATGTGAACACAGCTCCTGCCTGTATATGCTCATACACTCACAGAGACACACCCTTACACACACACGTATACACAAAGGCGCAAACACACACTCAGCCTCACAAACACAAAGCATCCTCTGTGAGGTGCCCTAAATCGGCGCCCGGCAGCTCAAACCGTGTTTCCTGTCCAGCTTAACCACAAAAGGCAATAACACACAACCCTAATGTCACCACTGTTAATCACACACACACGCTGGAGAAAAGTCATGCGTGTAGTGTGTGTGTGTAGAGAGAGAGACAGAAAATGAGAGAGCAAAGGGGGTGAGCGCAGAAAGACGTGGGCTAACTCATGTGGCCTCTGAGACTACCTCTCTCTCTCCCTCCCTTATTCTGTCTGTCTCGCTCGCCCATTCATCCACCCAAAGCTTTAGTCACCAGAGGGGCATCGCTCCACATACTTACAGTTTCATTTTTCTCCCTCTTTAAAACTTTTATTTATGTCCTTACACGGAGTCACTACGTGATCGTCACTGGCGTTTTAGTGACAGAGAAAAGATAAAGCAAAACGGGAGAAATAAGGAAAGCCATCAACGCAACGGAAGGCCGTGGGAAAATCTCAAGTGCTGCCATTGAAAAAGGAAGACGAGAGGCAGAACTGGGGGAGAAGTGGGGAGTGAGGGGATGCAGACGGCGAGAGGAGAAAAAGTGCATCCGGTGGACGGCGGCCCCGCTCCCCTGGTGTTTTGCGAGGGGGAGACGATGCATAATGTTTATTGAGCGACGGACAGTGTTTTTCCATTGTTGTGCCAGGGCCACTATTTGTGCTGCATTTGTTAAGCAATCCATAAAGGAGTCACAACATTTGTCTCACTGTCAGCGACTTGGCCTGCCCCTGTAAACCCACACACACACACACACACACACACACACACACACATACACACAGAGAGAGATAAACACACCCAAAATGCAAGCTCATTCTCTCACATAAATGACAACACACAAATACGAGCGCACACAGAGTCCCAGCTGGCCTCTTTCTTTCGTCCCCGCACTTTGAAACTCTCCCACCTCGGCCCAAATGGTCTCCTCCTTTTTCCTCCGACCCCCCTCCCTACCCCCATCTCTCTCTCTCTCTCGCCCTCGCTACCTGGAAAAACAGAGGTTTCATTGTAGCGCTCCGGGAGGGAGCTCCAAGCTCCTGAAACTGTCTCCTATTGAAGATTCGAAGGATGGAGAGTGTGTAAATGTGAACGGCAGAGAGCGACAGCAAAAGCAACATAGTGGGATTAGCACAACACAAGCTGCCTGGATTGATGGATGGCTAAAGAAATGGGGGAAAAGAAGGAGAAGAGAAAAAGCGAATATACAGTGCATGCACACTGCTAAGCTTTCTGGCTCTGCTGACAACAGAATCCCACCACCTGACCTTTGACTCCAACCCTATGACCTCATGTCATATGACTACACTCTAGTTAGCCTGGAGGGAACACCTCTGTCAGTCTCTCGCTTTTTTCGCACGCACTTTTTTTCTTCCCCTAAATCGCTTCTCATCATTCTCACTTTCTTTCATCCCCTCCTCCCCCATCCATAAACACAACAACAAAAACAAATGTGGCCTAATATTTCCCTGTCTCTGCTGGCTGTTGGCGAGGGTCAGCTGAGCACACCAGGGTGGGAGGTCGCGGTGGGAGAGAGAGTTGGAGGGGTGAAGGGTTGGGTAGGAGTGTGCTGAGAAAGGGGAGGAAGTGGGGAGGAGGGGTGGGGAGAGGCTTTGGCATTCTCCTCTGGTATTTTTCTGTCTGTCGTTCTTTCTTTCCCTTTCTTTCTTCTTCTTTTTTTTAACCCCCCCTTCTCGTTCCATGGATGGAGACACGGTTATCAAGCCTCTCTGGGGACAGACAATATGGTCCAGACAATGGTCTCCAGTCCAAGGTGGTGGTGGAGGGGGCGGGACACAGAGAGAGAGAGAGGGAGCGAGACAGAGAGAGGGAGGCCAGGACAGGGCCACAGGGGAAGAGAAGGGCAGAATGGCGCATTAGTTTTCAGAGCACGGACACTCTACTCAATTACTCTACTCTCTCTCCTTCAGACACACATTCTCCTTTTCCTCCAACACACACACACACACACACCACTTTAATCTCACCCCTTTTAAATGAAGTACAGCGACACTTGCACTGCAAGCAGCACTGCTCACTCAAATTGGAAACAAGTTGTTATCGGCCAGCCACAAGAACTTGGTCTTTAAAAACTGTCCGTTCCTCTATAATTACAAAACGAAAGCCAATAAATATTCTAATAAACAGAAATAAACAGCAGCGGAAGACTCGAGTCTGATTTAGTGGAAGTTGCAGATTCACAATAAAACGCCGTTCTTATGTCTACAAAAAAAGAAAAAAAAAAAATCACAAAAGTTTGAAAAGTGTGCAAATCGATCCTACAATGGGAGAATTATTGCTGCCTGACCGAAACAGCTGATTAATATGAACAATTCATCCCATTTCAGGTGTTTATCTGAGAGGGTAGTTAACAATTAGAGGTGCCTGTGCTCGAGTAGAGGGCATGATTAAATGTGCTCTGCCACTGAAGATAAATTAAAGTGACAAATATTGAAACTGTTGAAACGTGTCGAGGAAACCGAGTCAAGTCCTTCCGGCTGCTAATGCCGCTCTAGCTGCTGAGTCCAACGCAACTACTATCACTCCGTATCTGAGTGTGTCCTGCTTAAACTGTTCAAAGTGTTGACACATCCACTGTTGTCTGTCTCTACCCCCTTCATCTCCACTCACACACACACAAGACGGAGGGGACAAATGGAGGGGTGTGAAAATCCACCACTGCTTTAACACCACATTGACAGGGACCTCTTCCTCTCTTTCCTCTCGTCCTCTTACTTCACCCCATCACCCCCACCCGCCCTTACCCTCTTCATCTCTGGCACTCTCACTTTTCTGTAAACCTGCTTCTTTTTCTTTGTGGGTGAGGAATGTGTCAGTTTGACCACATCATTTCTTTTCCTTCATCTCTCCGTCCACCAGCAGCGGCATCAGCGGCTCCTTCAAGTGTCTGTTTTTCTCTCTTCTTCTTCTTCTTCTTTTTTTAAACCCCCTCTCATGATTTGGTTGCTTTGGCTTTCTCCGTTTCTTCCAATGTGTATATTTCTGTTCTGTTTGTGCAAACAGATGAGGCCGTTCTAGCGAAGGCAGTCTGTTTCCACTATTTTCAGTTTCACATTGGAAATTCTGATACACAGCAGAGCACTCAGAGAAGCAAAAAAAAAAGAAGAAGAAAAAGTGATTGAAATCACAAAAAAGCAGAATGCAAAATTAGAACATGAAATAATGTAAATTGCAAAATTATGAGTCTTTGTCAAAGCAACAAGAAAAGACAAAAATGAGATGAAAATTCTTGCATTGTTAAGTGAACGACACAAAAATATGACTTCTCACTTGCAAAAAAAAATAAATCATACATTTACATAGAACTCTTTCAAACTCTTCCCCAACTGCTATTTTTAATAAAAAGTTAATTTTAGCAAACTGCATGATTTTCAAAGAAGAAAAGAGGAATTAGAGAAGAGGAAGTTTGATGGGAAGATGAAGAAGAAGAAGAAGAAGAAGCGCGGGTGAAGGAGGCGAGCGGGCACTTACAGAGACACAGGAACCGAGAGCATCTCAACCACCGAGGCTGGAGCGCACACACACTCTGGCAGCTCGCGCGCGCTCCGCTCGCCGAGAGACAAGCGCTCGACGCACACACTCGAAACGCACCGCTCAATGGAAGGTTCACCTCGCTCGCCCGCTCATATGAAAATACACACACTCACGCACACAAACACATGTAGCACGGCCACAGTGATGGAGTGCATTACTGGAAAGCAAGACTTTTAAGCGCTCTCCTCCTAAGTCATTGTAATCCCTGCATTTATCTCCATACATTCTGCTTTTCTGTGTAATCCTTTAAATTTTTAATTCCTCATAGCTGTTGTCATCTTTTTTTTTTCTCCCCTCTCTCCTCTAACCACTTTGCCGGATTGAACGGTTTATTAAAAACACTTTTTTTTTTTTGCCACATCTAAATGTGTTCTTAATTCAAGGGGGGCCCCCGCCCAACACACTCACAACCCACCCGCCAACCTCAGTTTATCTCTGAACAAAAGATTAGTTTCATCAGGGCATTAAAAAAACAAAAATAAACAGAGTGCTACTATAATGCAATAAAAGTCAAGCAGGCAAAGGAAGACAGGAGTGTGTATGTGTGTTGGTATTAAATCGTAGGGTATTATAACATAATCTGTCTCTCGCAGCATTAGCATCAAACAACCATTATTCCACAGGCAAAAGCCACTTGTGTTGACAATGTTGGGAAAGGGCAAGGTTAGAGGGTTGACACCTCTAAATGAAGCAGGCCTGCACAAACAACATTGAAATTAACATTAGCATAAGGCAAGGGGGGAAAAATAGAAAAACAACACCACTGCCATGGAGACTGACAATAGGATTACTAAGGGTTTGCATGAATTTGGATTAAGTGAAAAATAAATCTCAAATAAACAGAACTTTAAAAAAAGGGAAGCGGGGCAGAGTGAAAACACTTCAAATACAGGATGGCATATTTCTATATTTTGGCCGATTATTTTTAAACAATTTAGTGTTTGAAAAAGAAGAAATGTTGAGTTTATTTCTGACTTGCTCAGATCAACTTCTTATATATTAGGCTGGTTTAGGTTTACAGGAGGAGTTGCGAGTGGACGCACGAGTAGAAGTTGAGGTGAGTAAGTGGTGCAGACGAAATGATGAGAGGAACGGCGCACACGTTCTGACTTTAACACACACACACACACACACCTCTGAGTTTACTTTTTCTCTCTTACAGACACACCAAGGTTTTGAATGAACAGAACTTTAGTCAGTAAACTCAAAGGAGGGGGAAAGAAAGAGTCCTTTCTCTCACTGTTGTTACAAACGCGTACACATATGTTGCTTGATATACGTTTCCTTTGCATATACCAGAAGCATAGCAGTCAATCATCAAGTCTCCCCCCCTTACCGTCTCCCACTGTCACACACACACAAACACAGAGACGCACACACACTCTTCCAGACTCAAACTCAGCGGACTCGCTGAGACAGCTGCTCAACACACACACACGCGCGCACGGAGTCCGAGTCTTCTCTTCACACACAGCAACTTTCTGCTTTATACCCCTATCCTCCCTGCCTGCATCCCGCTCCGTCCTCACCCTCTGTCATCTGTATGTGAACGTGTGTATGTCTGTGTTTGTGTGCGTGTGTGTGAGAGAGAAAGCGTCACGTACCTGTTACACTCCTGAGGTAGCTCAGGCTCAGTGAGCATGCTGGAGTAAGGGTCCGTCTCTCTCGACAACAACAACATAAAACAGTCCCACAATGCTCAGATGAACAAGGTTAGTCTCCCAAAAACAAGACGGGATAGAAGTGATCCTTCAACCTCACACACACTGCTGATTCTCTCTCTCTCTCTCTCTGTGTTCCTCTCTCTCTCTACTCACACACTTTCAGCCTCACACCCTCCCTCTCTCTCTTTCGCTCTGCCTCCGTCCCTCCTCTTCTCCCTCCCTCGCTGTAAGCTGTGAGATCTATGCTCTGCTCTTAAAGGGCCAGAAGCACAGTCTCTTTCTCTTTCGCTCAGTGCATGACTGTGTGTGTTGGGGTTTGTGAGAGAGTGTGTGTGTGTATGCGTGTATGCAAAGGGGAGGGGCTGTTTGACCAGAGGGCTCATCTATCTCTCAGCGTAAATGCACAGCAGTGCTGCCCCCTTCCACAAGTCCATCTCTCTCTCACTCACTCACTCACTCACTCACTCACTCACTCACTCACTCACTCACTCACTCACTCACTCACTCACTCACTCACTCACTCACTCACTCACTCACTCACTCACTCACTCACTCACACACACACACACACACACACACACACACACACACACACACACACACACACACACACTGTTCAAACACTCAGTTACAGATCATGTAGACACACTTCAGAGTGATAGGACCACTACAAGCCCTCATACACTTTATTATGCAATAAGCAGGGAATTAATGACATGACACCTAATAGAACAAACTACACGCCTCGTCTGAACGTGATGCTAGCCGGGTTTTTTTCCAGGTTTAAATTGCACTACTGGGAACTTATATAGTCGTTTGCCACACACAGAAAATCCTGAGCATTAACTGCATTTAACAGGTAATCATTTTCAACTCTTCTGGAAAAACACCGCAAACAAAAATTCACTTAACTTACCTTAATTAATCACTTTTACTGCATTGCTGCAACCTTTTCGTTTGGGTTTATTTTACTTTAATATTAAAAGCTACACAAGAGTTCTACAGAAAGAAGTTGGTCCAAGTTTGACAAATGAGTAACTCAGTTTGGGTCATTAAACACTTCTACACACTTCTAATGCTCTTACTGAATGTATACATTCTGCTTTCATATTATCCCTACTCCAATGCTGTGGACTCATCCGTGCTTAATTGGTTATCTTGTCTTGTCCCAGCCTCTTTCACTGTCCCTTTGGTTCCACCGTGTTAGGAAAGTGAAGCTGTTTTGTGCTCAACTTTGATTCACATCACGCTTTTGACATGATTGGCCATGCTAACAGAGTAAAGTAAGAGAACAGTGGATGTGAAATAAACCTTGAAACGAGATTAATACGAGGTACCCCAACACTTAAGTGTCTGAATTATTTCAGAGTACTGACTTCCCTACACTACAGGTCAAAAAGCAAAATTAAATGACATTAATACTACTGCTGTGTCCTCTACCAGTCTTACTTTTCACCACACTTGCATTCGTACTTGAGCACTATGCCATCTCTTAAGTTGTTATTCCTTTGATATGCATTTAAAAGCTAATTTTTGTCATCTGGGCCAAGCATGATGCATACAACTCACATCCACCACCCAATCCAACAATTTTGCACAGTCCAAAGCACATTTTCTCACCTCTGCTTCAGACCCAGCATACTTGTGTAATGAGTCAAGTTTCTTTTAAAAGAGATGTATATCTACCAGTAGTCTACTTTAATCACCCATCTCTTTGTTTGTACCATCTTGACCTTTCCATGTATTACTGTGCTAACATTTGTTGCTATTAACATCAACATAATGTTAGAATATTTCTTTGCCTTTAATTGATGTAGGGGATAATGTCAAGGATATGCACTACAGGTATTGACGAATGACTTCTATCGTCCAGCCAATCAGAGTGCGCCTGTCTTCATGGCCATAATATAACAAATAAAACCCTTAAGTGACTTTAATTTCCTTTCATTTTCCTTTTTCTTTGATACAGACATTTCATTCTGCCACAGAGAACAGTCTCGTTACAAGAAGACAGCTGAACACTTCCAAAAGAACATATGCCGACGCTCACATGCATGAATGAACGCATGCACACACGCGCACAGTTTCAAATCACACAATGCACATATGCAACTCGACTGAAACCTTCACCAATCAACTAAAACCATTATGTCCTTAGGTGTGCGTACAACACGAATGCCTGTGTGTATGTGTGCATCAGTGGTGCATGCTGCTTGCAGCCCTTAGTGCTGTCAGTCACTATTAAGGGTGTGTGGTCTGCGTGTCACACACACGGCCAATCCAGCTATTGTTCTGCGGAGCACAGAGAAAAGCAGAGCTGACAGACTGCCACTTCTGTGATACTTTAACACACACAGACACACACATACACACTCAGACACTGAGAGAGGCACACACAGAGGAAGGAGGGAAAGCAAGCCCTGTCACTGTACCTACTGTAGACAAGCAGACACCTACTGTATGTGTGCACACACACACACACACACACACACACACACACACACACACACACACACACACACACACACACACACACACTGCTGTTAATATAGTGAGAGTACATTAAGATGTAGTGATGAAATCAAAAGCTCATTTTTGACTTGAAACAGCTGGAAACAGCCTTTCACAACATCCATTTGGTAGCTCTTTTTAAAGCAATATTTCTAAGCAGTTTGACTTCAACCAGTTGGTGTGAAAGTAGATCTAATGTTAAGTTTTCTTTTTTATTCTCTGTACTTTTAGTATTTTCTGTCCATGAACATATATAGAAAAGTCAAGCCTGAGACTGCATTACTACATAAAAAAAAGAGAAGTAGTTCAAGGTCAGTGAAGTCCTCTTACCTTATGCAGGATCAAAAATTAACTTTCAGTCCCTAGAACTGTTACAAATGTAAAAACTGGACATATGCAACTATATATTTTTTTCTATCTTATTGCTGAAATGTTTCCAGCAAGAGTTCTAAAGAACAGGTAACAAGGTAACATGTTAATGGGAAAGAGTGTCATTACCAGTTGGGACAGAGAGGATTGGTGCCATTTGCCATCTGCGAGTCTGTCTGCCTGTGTGTGTGTGTGTGTGTGTGTGTGTGTGTGTGTGTGTGCGCGTTTGTGTTATAAAAGCAAAATGTGGTCCGGGGAACACCTACTGCAGCAGGAAGTACCACAAAGGCAGTACTGCGTATTGTGTTTATTTGCCTGTCTGTCTGTGAACAGATTTTGTCAACAGATTTTACAGGTGCGTAGTTCAGATTAAAATAAAGGCTGACTTCAGGGATGGTTGCAGTTTGACCTATGACATCAGAGTAAAGACAGCTGGAAATAAGGGGACAAGAGCTTCTTACCTCATCTGTATAATATTTACTCAGTTCAGTATCATTTCACGTTCTTTATTTCCTGTTATTGGGATACTTCACTAAATTGTATCCTTACACTTTGGCAATCTGTTTTTATAAGCTGACATGCCAATAAAATACTTCTAAATTGATCTGAATACAACAAAAAAAATTGGTGGAGACGTGGAGCACAAACACAGGAAGACCCACTAAATTCGGGTGAGGATCCAGATAAATAAAACTGTGAGGCAGGGGGTTGCGAATGACCTTTGAATGTACCCTTCAATGTTTTCTAAAACATTATGCTTAAGCTCTTTCTTGTGAATTATGTTCTCATTACTAACTCTAGATTTCTATTGTTGGACTACTACTAATATTCAGTATTGGTTCAGTCCTGCACTTCAATTTATGTCTGAAACAAGCTCGATTCTTCCATCCTTGAAGGCAGCTTCTGTTTGATTGGCTGTCCATCAGAAACAGCAAGTTTGAAAAGCAGGTGGGCTTCTGTGGTTACAGCTAAATCCCCAAAAATAAGATGCCCATATTAGGGTCATCTGCAATTTCTTTGGTTCTGGCTTTGACTTCTTCTCCTCCCATATCTGCACTAACATGGCGTTATTATCTGTGGCGGCACCTATTGCAGCGGCTACCTGCGAGTAAAGGGAGCAATACACTTGTTGCACATTGGTTTGTAGCTGATGATTAGCCACAGGCAGATGTTTTAGGGAGCGGTTACATAGTAGTCCTCTAATGCATTTATCACCCTGTCATGTGTCTATCAATGATATCTTCCACACTCATTTATAGTCCCTTCAATTGCTGACATCGAGGACAAGAAAGAAAGAAACTTCTAGTTATTTCACCCATTTTGGAAAAGTCAGTAAATGTTCCTGGCTCCCTACGGTCTTAAGTCACCACATTACTGTGAATCGCCTCTCTTTAAGATTTTAGCTCATCCTACTCTCACACATTATTATTTCATTTATTTTATAAATACACTGCTACTTCTGGGTTTTCTGTAAATTAATGCGAACAAATGCAAACATAAAATGAATCCATCAGTATTTAGTTTACTTTATGTATATATAGTATGCCAGTAAATGTTATGAGATGGTTTTATCCAAACACAAAGCTACTTAGAGGGGAGAAAATGTCATGCGGAAATTAATGTTTTATACAAAATGTTTGAGCCAGCAACTCAACACAGATGTCAGATATTAGCTTCTTTGGATTATCAACAACACTGGGTATAATAGGCAAGATTTCAGCAATGGCAGTGGTGTTATATAAACTACAGCATTTTATAGCATCTGAAACAATACAAAGTTGACCTTAATTGACCCATCAAAAATTTAACAGATACCGCCAATGGACGGTAATGTCTTTACAAGCTGTAGATGACAGAAACACCGTGACTTTATAATTAGATAACCTTTTAACAGCAACAGGTTGCTTTGACAGGACTAAATCTAATCACATTCCCAACTAAATTGAGCCTCGATTGAAAACGGCATCTCTCCTTGACCCCGTGAACAGCTGCAAAACCAATGATAACCTCATTTGTGCATTACAGAAACTTAATTTCTCCATTATGCGTCTGAGTCGCCAGCAATTGGTCAACATAACGGAGCAGCGCTGACCTGGGCACACTCTTTAGCCTGCTCTCTGTCCCCGCTGGAGAACACTTTGAGAATGAGGATAAGACTCATATTTGTTGTGTTTTCAATACATGTTTATGAGAATAACACTCACACAATAGCCATGGCCAACAGCAGCTATGAGAGTTCACTTGCCATGAACTTAGTTGAGATTAATTTTTGACTTGACAATGTATTATATAGTCGATAAGATGTTGCAGGGACAATGCAAATGCACAGCAATCAGCCAACCCGAGCGTCATGTATAAAAAGCCTTCTGTGGAATTTGCACAGAAAGCATTTGTGAAAAAATAAACTTTTCTTCTTTTTATTTCAGGGACAACCACAAAATCAACTTTGTTTTTCTCTCTCCTGAAGTGTTATTTAGGTTGTTTTACTGGAAGTTTCCCCAGTTGTGCAGATAGAAGTGTAGAAATATCTCTCTTCCCTTGGATATAAAGGAAGCAGCTGGCATTCCACTAATCTAAAAATCCACAAAATTTGTTCGGAGCAGTTTCATCGACATCCGTCTCAAAGAAGCATACAGCTAGCTAGCATTACAGCTGACTCAATTGGAACATCCTTACTGTTTACACTGTGTCTCCAGTATGAGCCTTCCATCATAGATAGATGCAGACTGAGTACCTTACAGGTATATAACCAACCGACACAAGCGGAAGCCTCTCCAATCAGTCTCACCTCTGTCTTGGACTGCAGCTGGAGAGCAGGAATTAGGGGCACATGAACCGTCAGTTTCTCGGCAGAGTTTCCGTACAGCTCAGAACTGATGCTCCAGGCGTTACCACCTGCAGGCCATGATAATGGAGCTGGATTATTCAAGGATTTCACAGGCTAAGACAAAAGCGGCCTGTCCAGCAGGGCAGTCACAATTCATCAAATATACTTGTTGCATCACCAATGTGCTTCAGCGGCCTGCCCAAGTAAAGTCTATGTGCAGGAAAGCCTACATGTCTAGAGCCAATATCACCAAAACTGTGCAACTCACACCAAAACAACCTAGAAGGCTCTGTCCTCTAACACAGAGTGCTCTAGGAACAACCAGTCTCCCAATAACAAAATACTGCCTGCAGTTCGTGTGTTGCAGAAGAATTCAATTAAACAAAAGGACCAGAACTTATTGTTTTGGCTGATTTAAAAAACAGGATTCTGAAGTCATTCTTAAGTTTCAAATGTTTGAGAAAAGAAAGTGTCACAGAGCTGCCCTTCGAGGACAAAGCGCACACAGAACCAAACACACCATCACAGAGACAGGAAAAAAAAATACCCAGGCGATACAGCAAACACCCACTGTGCTGCAGATACACACACGTATCACACACTCATTCACTACCAAAGGGGAAAAAACACAGAGAGGCTAACATGTACAAACAACACACACACACACAGTCCATTACAATGAAACCGTTGATGGGAGGCCCCCGTGTCGGGACCCTAACAGCTGTAGTGCATTAAGGGCCGACTATGTGCAAGGGCAGGGAGAGACCGGCAGCAAACAATCCCAAAGCCCGAAGATACACACACACAGTCGCACACATCACCCCCACATTTTCACAAACATTCATGCGCCATATTATGCAAATGCAGAGACACACACATCAGACACAATGTGGCAAATCAGTAGTTATGGACCTAAGAGGGCTTTTCGTGAAAGAGCAAGATCGCGTCTCGAAAATGACAGTTTGCATTTAAATCGGAGAGAAATGAGCGTGCTAAAGATTGTTGAATATTCCTGTGCTTTGTTGCTGTGAATCAAAGTTCTGGGGAAGAGCTGTCCAAAATTTTGCATTTACCTTTTCCTTTTTTCTGTTGCAGCCATTCTTCATAAGACAGAAACGGTCAATAATTTGCTTTCAAAATGACTGCTTTATAGTGATTAATGATTATTGGGTCTAGGATCCTAAAAATAAGTTCAGTAGGCAGCTGTACACAATTTCAATGATAAACAAGAGTGCGTCAGACTGTGTGTAGTTACACTTCAATCATTAACGTGATCCTCTTTGATAACATAACTATACCACAGTTTCTGTGGCCAAATATTGTGGAGAGAGATAGTCGAAACAACAGCTGACAAAATTATTTCAGCTCAAGTTCTGTTTACTCGTTTATCTTGGGGCCACTGACTGTACCACACTGTCTTAATAAGCAGGTGCAGTATGCTCAGTTGCCAGAGCACCTCCAGGACTTCTTATGTTGACAAAGAAAAAAGAAAAGAAAAAAAGGTTGAGTTGGAAAGAACAGCCAACAAGTCTTCTAAATTAAAACAACCATTTAGTTGCATTAAAGAACAACACAAGCATTCTATTCTTGCTCCCCCATCTGCAAGTCAAAATCATTGGAGGCCAAACTGCAAAGCTGTGTAAACACAAAAACTGTTTCTGCTTCTCTTATGCTTCTTCTTTCTTATCGTCTTCTGCCGTTCCAATCTATAGCAACTCCTAGAAACATAAAATTAAAAGTTTTCAAATTTGGCACCAGTTTTTTTAATCAGAGTTGGGAACTTTGGCACCACCAATGCACTTATTATGTTTTTTAACCATAAGCCCAATTTTTATAAGGTGGAACACGAGGAACTGTTCAATGCAATGAATTAAGCAGAGTTTAATGGCATCAATTTTAGTCATATTAGATTTTTGGAAAAACCTTAAAAACCCTAAAACTGGTGATGAGGTGGCCCAACAGGGAGTGAAATCAGCAATGCGTTCGTCTATCAAGCAAGCCTAGGCCTGCATTTTAAGAAGCACACACTAAGCTTTGTCAACATGTTAACCCATTTGATGCTACCACCATACTGCATTTTATCAAGGGGTTTATGGGTAATCCTCAGATCGCACCTCACAAAATCCCTCATATAGAACTTAAATTTTCAAAAACCATCATAGTTAATCTAATTTTACACTGAAGTAATGTAATATCAGCAATTATATTGACACCAAACTTGGGGAAAAATATCACATTGTGTTTTTCTCTATAATAATTCCACCAGACTTTTATATGCTTTTATAACCCCAATTGCTGCAGGGGGAGCTTTGTCACTTGAAGGTGACCAGATGTCTTGAGGAAGCTGCTGAAAGAACCGATTCTGTACTTCTTATGAAATCATCTCACCTCATGTTCCACTTCTGAACACTTACAGACTCTTTTTTTCAAGGTCAAGAAGGAACTGCTAGCCTTAATGCTGAACCTTTGGCATTTGTCCATCTTACATAGCAGCTTGAGTTATCCAGACGTTGAGGTTTTGAAATTGCGTTAAATGAAGCAAAGCTAATTATTTCAAGTTGAGCTGCCTTACTCACACCTGACGCGCTCTCAACCAATGCCGTGGCAACAACTAGTTCAAGTTTAAAGTGAGAATCAGAATGGAGATGATCTGGGTGAAAATGCTTGCCTGATGTCAGAGAAGAATGGCCAGAGAACTTCAAGCTGACAACATGCCAACATTTACTTAAATAAACCCCTTATTACAACCAAGATCTGCAGAAGAGCATCTCAAATGCAAAATGCATTGAACCTTGAAGTAGATGGGCTACAGCAGCAGAAGACCACACCGGGTGACACTCCTGCCAGCTAAGAACAGGAAGCAAAGGATACAATTTGGGTTCACCTAAATTGAACACTGGAAAAACATTGCCTGGTCTGATAAGCCTCAATTTCTGCTGTGGTGTAAACATGAAAGCATGCCTTGTGTAAACAGTGGTTGTGGTGTAATGGTTTGGGGGATATTATCTTGGCACACTTTGGACCTCTTCGTACCAACTGAGCATTGTTTGAATACGACAGCCTACCTCGGTATATTGCCATTCTTCAAGACCATCTTCTGATGGCTGCTTCCAGTTGAATAATTCCGGCATGCCACAAAGCTCAAATCATCTCACACTAGTTTCTTCTTGAATAAGACAGGGAGTTCATTGCAATCAAATGGCTTCCAGAGTTACCGAATCTCAGTCCAATACAACACCATTGGGATGTAGTGAAACAGAGCATTAATATAATGGATGTGCAACAAGTTTGCAGCAACTGTGTGATGCCATATGGACCAAAAACTCAGAGGAAACCTTTTTCAATCTGTGTCAACAAGAATTAAGGTAGTTCTATTTGCAAAACGCATCGAACAAAAAGTCTAGTACTACTGAACATATCTGTCGAACCTGCTAGGGATGCATCTATGGAGGGATATTTAATTACTAAACATTTCCTGCTGATAAGGGATCAGTACAAAATGTTACAATGTTATCTACCAGTAGAATAACAAATGACTAAAACATATCTTATATTGTTCACCTTACATTTATAACACTAGCACTAGAACTAAAGTATCAGTGACACAAAGAGACACCAGAAAGAAGAAGAAAAAACAGATCCAAAAATACCTGCAAAGTCTTATTGTTTCTCTGAAGGTCTACACAATTGACATTGTTGCATCAGATATTACGTTCTAGGTTACATCGCAGGACAGTCTTACACAAATATCAGATAACATTTCAGAATTGCGCATGCAGGCTCTCTCTCCACCTGTCTCTCAAAACTCTTCTCAGTCTCAGGGTGAGCTCATATATCAATACCTATGGCATCTTTTCTTCACTCCCTCTCTCTCCTCTTTCTAGGGAGAGGAGGACAGAGGAGAGGCCAGTGTGGAGAGGCGCAAAACCGTGTGAAGTGGCTTTATCGTTGGGAGACACGTGCAGGCAGAAGACTCCGTCTGAAGGCTGAGTGGCAGGCGGCAGAAGCCATTAAGATAGAGCCGCTATCTCTTGCTGCCAGGGTCCTCTTAATACAGGCAGGGACTCGGGCCTCTGTCACCCACACATGCGCACACACACACACACACACACACACACAGAAGCACACCTTCACTCCTGATGTACTTTAACTGACACACAGCGAACATGGATGTAGACATGTGCGTGTTCATTTACACTTACAAGCAATTCCTTATCTGTGTGTCTATTTTACCATCCTGAACCCATCAATCGTCACATAGGGAGGAAAACTGAAGAGATAAATGGGCAGGTAGACGGGTGGAGACCAGAACACAGACAAACAAATTACTGTCTCTGCCTCTTTTACGACCAAAGTATAGTGGTGTCAGTAATGTGAGGTAAAGTGCACGCCACATTTACTGTTTTGAGACATCCATGTGTAACTCATAAGATGCCTCACCCTTACCGAACTTGTTTGCATCCACAATTTCTCTCCTTCTCCCGTAGAAGTGGAGGCACTAGTGGAATGGACTCTAGGAGGTTGCAGACTTGTCCTGAAAACTTTTAACTGCTTTACAATTAAATACTAAACTGCCAACATTACTGCATGAAATAAATATTTTGGTTTGGTTGTTGTCAGAGCTGTAGAGTAAATACAGAAACCTGGAGATTCTTGTTCTCCTACAAAAACTCTTCACACACCTTGGATCTGGCTGAACCAACATGACAGAGAACAGTCATGGTAAAAGTAAAGTAAATTCTAAGATTTTCGGATGTAATAAAAATGATCTGGTCCTTATGCATTTGATTGATTGATCCTCACCAAGTGTGAGCACCTCTATAAAAACAGAGGTTTTGGCAGTTGGGCAGTAGAAAACGACTAAACAAGTATGGCTTGTTGAGAAATCACCTTCCTGTTTAAAACGCATGCCTCCATGCCTTAGGTCTGCTAAGGATCTGAAAATGCTAGAAGACTCTGAACAATATCCTTTAGATTTGGGCCATAATGCACAGCACCGTGTGCATACACATGCATATCAGCACAAAAAACCATCATCTGTCAAACACAGTGTCATGATTGTGGCTTGTTTTGCAGCTATAGGAGCTACAGGAGCCGGGTACCTTGCAGTTGTGCAGTTATCCGTCAACTCGTCTGTGTACCAAATAGGGCTGCACGATTTTGCATAAAATGAGAATCACGATTTTTTGGCTTAGAATTGAGATCACGATTCTCTCATGATTCTCTTTTACAGTATAAATATTTATTGCACTTATTAACTGCACATCAACTTCGTAACAGTTGAGACTGAACATAAAAACAATAAATAAACATAAAAACAACAAATGTCTCACGTTTTGTTGTTGCCGCAAAATGTTGTACTGCTTGAAATTCCATCTCCACCGTTGCTCGACACTGCGTGTATAGAGCAGGTAGTGCAACAATAGAAAAATAGTTGCGGGACGGCACTGTGTAGCGTTTGTCTAGGGTGTTGATCATTTTCCTAAATCCCTCGTTTTGCACAGTGTTGATGGGAGCCATATCTTTGGTCAGGTGATTAGTGATAGCCTCCGTAATTTCTTTGTGCCTGCGGGAGTTCGACGTGTATAGGGAAGCGTTGTATAAGGTTCCCGTTATTGATGTTTGGGTGGTTGACCGGGACGGATTTTCTCCTGTCACTTTCTCGTCATCCCTGACGTGCTCTCCGTTGTTTTTCCCTGCTAATTTTAGCATCACATGGCACAGCTTCTGTATCACGTGGTATAAGGCTCCGCCCTTGTCATTTGTTGAGCAGGAAGAGTGAGCGCTTGTTTTCATGCAGATTACGCCCCGGATCAAAATGCGGTACAATCGTCGTCATCTTTTTTTTTTTTTTAATCGTTGTCATTTGGAAATGAGATCGCACATAAGTATGAATCGAGATCGCAATTTTCTAACGATTAATCGTGCAGCCCTAGTACCAAAGTATTCTGCAGTCAAATGTGAGACCATCTGTCCATGAGATAAAGCTTGCCTAAAACTGGATCATGCAACAGGACAATGATCCCAAGCACAGCAAATCTGCAAATGGCTGAAAATGAAAAGAGTCGAGCTCTAACAATGGCCCAGTGAAAGTGTGTGTATATATATATATATAACTAGGGATGGGTACCGGTATCGGTTCTGACACAAACGGTAGTAACCAGACCGAAAAACAGCGCACATTTCGGTGCTTTATTTCGGTGCTTTTTTTTTTCCTGAGCTATGATAGATTCTGTGTTAGACTCTAGCCAATCATTTTACGTTTCCAAGGATAGTAGGCGGGTCCAGGTACGTACGTTCTTTTAGAGCAGAGCTACAGATTAAAAATGCCCAAGGCGAAGCGGTCAAAAGTCTGGCTGTACTTCACAGCAAAATATGCAAACTCAGCAGCAACAAGTGCTTCAAGCTGATACTGTGATACTGTGCAAAGGAGGTAACACCTCAAATCCGATGAAACACCTGGCGACGCATAGCGTTTTTTTAAAAGCCGAGAAATGCGCTGTATTTGATAGCTTGCTGCAAGACCTCACACCGTGCACATCTACTGCGGGTGTGGTGCCTGTTATCGGACCCGGAGTTAGCAACATCCCCCAAAAACCCGAAGAGGAGAGTCCTGGCCCCTAGCCCTGCCAGTGTAGCAGAAATGATGACGGATGATGATGCAGCAGCAGCCGTTCTTCTCTGCGTGAGTAGCTTAATGTTGTTCGTGTGTAATTTACGTTGAGTAGGCTAACCACGTTATTACATTAATGCATGTAAGGTGAACTAGCAAACATGATCATAGCTACATGCGGCTGTCTTCTTGTTTGATGGCAGGTACTTCCTTCACCCCGGCCAAAAAGGCTAAAATGACCAAAGAAAAAGGAAAACCGCTAAACACGAGAGGTTTTTGGACAAAGTTTGTGTTTTTTCCATTGTTTAAGCACTGCTTCCAGCCAAGAGTGATACCATATATGCCCCATAGCTGCAGAAAAGGCTAACATTGTTATCTTTTCACAAAAAAACAGCTGAACATGAGAGGTTTTTGGACAAATTTTGTGTTCTCCATTCTTTAAGCACCGGTTTGAGCACCGTTTGAGCACCGGCATGGTTTCAAAAGTATCGGTTTGGCACCGGTATCGGATAAAACCTAAACGATACCCATCCCTATATATAACAATTTTTATTTTTTAAATATCAAAACTTAGAATTTCAAATCACGTTTTCTAATGCACTAAATTGACCTAATTTTAAAATCTTGTAAGGATCACTTTTGATGTCCATCTCAAAACGACAGAGGATGTACAGTAATGTACATTAATTTTTTTATTTTTGTTTTTATCATGGCTTTATAATGAGGAGACATGGCACTGAAAAAAAATCTGAAAAGAAATCTATGGAAAGAGTTTATTTTTAACATGACTTTATCTGCACTGGAAAGGTTTTACTCCCTCTGAAAAATAATGTGGGCCATGAAGTCCAAGCCTCAAACCTACAGTACTTATAGTAATCTTTGGGATCTTTATAGAGAGCCTATTTTTGTAGCACTCTAAGTGTTTTACTCCACTTACACATCTTTTAAAAATAATAGATAATAATAGATACGAGCATAAGTAAAGTTGATATAAGTAGGGATCACTCTTATGTATCTGATGAGATCAAGTGAAATCTGATCGAACAACTACAACATCTGGCTATTTCCTGCCCTCCACATGTAAACAGAGGATAACAAAAAGCTAATGAAAGTCACATTGATGAAATTTATACAAAGTATTCAAGGTAAATGTAAATAGGTGGTTTAACTTTAGAGAGAGCCAGCCTAGCTGTCAAACTATGTTGATGACTTTTTGCCTCTTAGTCCAAAAATCAGTCCCCTCTATAAGGTAACACCAAAACATGAAACAAAGCAGGAAACAAAATGATCTCAGAGGTTTTCCACACTTTTCTGCAGAACATCTCATCTTTTTTTAAAGTTGCAGCATTCTTCCTGTGTGCCATCTGGGTATTCCTACGCTCCTGCATGAATGTATCATAGAGATGTCTGTAGACACAGACCTGTTTACACACTGGCGCATCGTGCTCATCCGTGACGGCCGAAGCGACACCACAGCACACGGCAGCAGCGATGACTTCACTTTTGGTGTTCTGCAGTGAGTAAGAACAGCAGCGAGTATAAGCTGCCTGTTCGATTGTGCTTGTAGTGCCAACTTTCATGCTATAAGTGTCCTAAATAATAGAGTTTATTGTTTATTCTTTATATCAAGAAAGTGATTTTTGGCAAATTTTGACTTGTGAAACTACTAAATTCACCTGTAAACACACAAGCTTGAGTATATTGCAAAAGTGTTTTTTAAGGAGCACAGAAAATGAAAAAGTCGGGATGTCATGGATCTACATCAGCATCGATGTACAGCAGGACATTTTTTATCATTTAATTTCTAATTATTTTTGATTCCATCTTATTTGAATGAAACCACAGGGTCATGCCTTCCATCATCCATTCATTTGACTCTGAGACAGTCTTAATCACACATTTTCTCTGCTTTGGCACAAGGTTACCGGACAGAGAATGCACATGCAGTGTTCAAGCCAGAACCCTTTTGCTGCCGTGCCCCTACGGTGAGCACGCCGCTCTAACCACTAAGGTAAACGCTGCACTGTAAACAAAGCTGTTTTCTTCGCCGACAATGGCAGCGTGGAAAATTAATTAACGATCTGTACTCTTTGTGAAAATCTTAACTCATTCCTAATTAGCTCCTCTCCTTGAAAACATCAAGTCAGTTAATTATGTCTGAGGGAAAATGGTCTGTTTCTGGTGTCACTTATTTATTAGTAAGCTTCAGTGCTGCGAGAGAGGAAGCGGCTGGAGCAGACAAAGTAAGACGAGAATGAAAGGGAGTCTGTGTCACGGCAGGGTTAATGAAACACTAGCCTGGGAAGATAAATAAAAAGTGAATGATTTACAAAAAAAATGTACAGAAGCACACAAATACACACATGCAAACACAAAGCGTGTTTTTACTTAAGGACACAAACTCACACGCTGTAATTGTCCTGCCACTTGATTACAACACAGACCTTGAATTCTTTCTTCTCAACTAAGAGCCAACTTTGGACAAGCATAATTCTGCATCCATTCTTTTCTATGCATTTCCTCTAAAGGTCAAAAGTCACTGCTGCTACTTTTCATATTATGATAACCTTGAGCATCGCATTGTATTTGCACAGGCACACAGTTAAGTGACTCACACATAGAATCATACCTTATAAGCAATAAAGTTAAAAATTATATGCCAAATTCCTGCAGAATTATGACACCTTATACCCCCAGAAGTCAAAGTTTTAGTAATCAGCATTCTTGTTTAGAGTCTTATCTAATTATGTTAAAGAAATTTGGTTAATTGTCTACACATAAGTTTTAAAGTTGTGTATTACAATGTCTAACAGAGTCTCATATATGCTGTTTTTTAAGAAAAAAAAATTTCTTTGCAAGGAGAATTACTGGCGTTCAAAAAATTAACCCTTTTCCCATCAGCTTATAGAATCTGAACACTAACACATGAACTTTATAGTTACAATAGTGCCATTCAGGAAACTCCAGGCTTAAATTCTTGTCAAGACGTTTTAAGAATGAACAAGAATTGAATTTGTGTCTTAGGTTTTGTGGCAACAAGATAAATATCACTGGAGTGAGAGCTTTGGATTTGAAAATCTGTCGATAAGGATAATGTAATAAGATCCAAAGCACCAGAAGACGTACTCTGTACTAAAAAAGCAAAAGTCAAAAACTACTGAAATCTGGCCAACGTGCCCTTCAGGGTATTCTCGTTGTAAAGCATTGAACTGCACCCACCACCCTCGAATACTGTTTGATCTTTAGGTCATAGTCGGAAAACAAGCTCTCATTGTCAATGACGATTCTCAACATGACGGTCAATTGGGCACGGAGGTAAATTTTTGCTGTGTTAACATGGAGAATGTGCACGTGCAGGTGGTCTGAATGGGAGTTTAAGGCTTGAGACAACTCTGATTAGGTTAGCGGATGACATCCCTGAGACGAAGCAGGAGAAAACAGCAACTCTCTGCCCAAAGTATTTTCAAATCTGACAGATGTGACAGGTCAAACTAGAGGCTGATTTCTAGTCTCATCATAAAACACAGTAAAATACTTTTAAATATTAAAAAAACAGCATAAATCTAACACTTTTAGACTCTACGCTTTGTTTGTATCCCCAGGAGCTGACTTTACCTCTTCATCCCTTTCTCCCGCCTCTTCCATCACAATCTCTCCCCTCAGTTGTTATCTCTCTCTCTCTCGTTCTTCTTCATTCTTCCCCCCCTACTTTTTCCCCCTGCTCAAAGCTGTCAGGATGTTGCCTCCTTGGGTATGAGGCTGAATGGGGGGATTTGGCACCGTTTCCCTCTCCTTGCTCGCTTCAGCCGTTTTTAAGAGCACATGTTTATGCACCAAATCTCTGCACTTTGTGTTTCTCCACGTCAAGGCACAAGCTCAGCCCCAGATTGATGCGGCCTGGCAGCCCCCTGTGTACTTGCTCTAAGCGAAGAAGGGGGACGACAGAGAGAACAGAAGAAAAGAGAGAGAAATCTAGAGTGAAGAGGAAATGATTTTCTGATTTTCTACACAGGCTTTGTGGTCCTGGAAGGCTGTTTAAATGTGTGTTTTTAAGTCCATTGGTGAGAACAAGAAGAGAAGAGACTGTGCTATCCACTGCCTGAGGGCTATGCTGAGCCTATATATATATTTAAGCCCCCCCAATGTTCCTTGCTTAACAATAACGCCTACTAGTTTTAATTTAATTCTGTCATTTTTCTTACTAAATAATCCACTTCCAATTTCTGTGTCACAGCTGGAGAAATAAATCTAATCTTATCGCATAGCAGACTGAGTGTGAGGTTTGACAGAGTTTTCTTTTTCATCAGCACTACTATATGTGAAAAAGAACAATAAGAGACAGAAGTGTTTGAGAGTGCGCGCCATCTGCAGAGGGACAGGTGGGCTAAGAGGACAAGCGCAAGAGCTCTGACAATATGCCAAAGTAAGACATGGGCACGGAGAGCTAAGAGGACGACAGACAGATAACAGTCGCTCAGAAATCTGAGAAAAAGAGCAGCACTACTTGATCTTTCCTAGCCAGTTGGCCCATGGGCACACCAGTTGTGGTGAGCTTCCTAAACATCGTGCGGCCCAGCGGCCTCCGTAAACCAGCATGCAGTTTACACCCACACACCATCATTACCAGAGAACAGCTTTTCATACAAACTATTTACATCAGATTTTAATAATGACCAGATCTATGGCCAGTGCAGATGTGTAGTTAATCCTAAGGTGTTGAAACATTACTACAGACATGCAGAAGAAGCACAGCTACTTTGACACTTGGGTCAAAGGAAAAGATGATAAATAGCTGCTTTCTAGTTGTAGTCTGGCTTTTTATGGAGAAACCCAAAGCAGGATATGTAAAGTTACACAAACTGGTGAAGCGACTAACTGATTAGAAACTTTTGGTACTTATACCCTCCATCACCATCACTATGGAGATTCAAGTCACACAGCCTGAATCAACTTTATTTGTAAAACTTTGCTTTAATCCCATTATATATGGCACCTTCAAAAACTGTGTTTACAAAGTGCTTTGACAGCCCAGCAAAATCCTGAAGATATAAAGAAATTTAACCTCCTAGGACCTGGCGTCCACATATGTGGACATCACATTTTGGGTTATTTAGACTAAAATACTCAATTTTGCTCTACATGGGCCTGATATCCACTTACGAGTGCATTATACTGCTACTGTTCTATCAAAATTTTAAACGAATATCCTCTTATTTTTCTTAAAAACAAAAATAAGGTTGAAAAAAAATCTGGTAATTCTTTTGTTTTTACATTCATCGGGCCACAATATGACCAAATATCAAAGAGAAATTAAAAATGCATGTCGTGGAAGAGTTTGGGTCTTAGGAGGTTAAAACTGCAAGAAAAAAACTCTCAGCCAAAAAAAAAAAAAAAAAAGAAAGAAAGAAAGAAAGAAAGAAAGAAAGAAAGAAAGAAAGAAAGAAAGATTCAAATATGGTGAAATTAGAAACATAAAAAGGGCAAAGACACAAGATTTCAAATGCACCAAAACAAAAAGATTAGATGTGAAGACATCATTAAATTTTAGTTGTGGATTTCTAAGAGTTAAAAATACTGCAGTGCTGTCTCCCTGGAAGCTGTTCTACAATTTCCTGAGAAATCAGTGTAACACTACTTTTGACAACTCAGAAAATTGGAGAACCTGGAAAATAGAGGCAAACTTTAATTTTGAAAAACAAGAAAAAAAGCTAAATGTGGAAAAATTGATAGAGTATCAAGACAGGCATTTGGGCCCAGAAACAGCAGCGTGGAAACTTCTCAACAACAGTAGCTAACATTAGCCAACATGTGAGCTGCGTTGGAAAATTACTCAGTGTACCTTTTCTGTGAGCACTAGCACGGCCGTTGGACTTACCTATATGGGCAACAATAAACAGTACAATTACAACATGAATGCATGATCGTTAAAATTAAAAATGCATCATAGCTACTTGCTTCTCTCGTCTCTGTACCATGTAAGCATAAGAGCTTAGTTTCTATTCTTAGCAATAATGTGTGCTACCTTTAAGCCATATCATCGATTTCCTTTACACATATTTTATTGCTCACTTTAACTCATCCTGGAAAGTATGGAAGCTGAAGCTTAAATGGTAAAAATAAAGGGTCTTACGTTTGTTTCATCCAAATAATACTGCAAGCTATACATGGGATATTATAGGCTATTATTACCATGCGCTCACATATCACTTCATGTAATCTCAACATGCAGTCTGCCATGCCGTTTTTATTTTCCAATGTCTGCCGTGGCAACCCCAACACCTTTTACTACAACCTCCCACCCCCACCCTCAAGTCCTTCTTTTCAAACTGTGGGAACACACTGGCACACAGATGGTTAAGCCCATCCTTGTGATGAGTGGGAAGGGTGTGTGTGGTGGGGGGCTTGCTGCAGATGGCACAGAGGGCATCGCCAATCAGCCTACATACACACACATACGCACCTACACAGGGAAATAAAGGGAGAAGAGGAACAAGGTAAAGACATATGGGGAAGAGTTAGAAAGATAGGGATGCATGTATAGATGAAGGTGGGTGTGTGAGTCCTGTGTCCCCGGGCATGCAGTGTACTGTGTACGTGCGATGGCTGCCGTTAATGTAGCGTGGCACACAAAGCCCTGGCATCTCGCTGGCACCTCTGCCCACGCCGTGCCACACTGAGAGGCACGGCGAGGCCTGCCAGAGGGGCTGGCAAGGCCGTGTATGTCTCTGACTTTGTGTACGCATATGCATGTGTTCATTTGCTTGGTGACTGGTTCGGTGTACCTTCTATCTAAATATGTGTAACAAAGCACAATATGTATATACCATGCTGCTTTTGAAGGTGTGTGTCTAAGTATGCATATATTGTGACCCAGCCAAATACCACACACACACGCACACACACACACCAGTACCCCTCTCATTAGGAAGACCCTACCCTGTGTCTCTAATGGCTAAGCCTTTGATATGCAATGACGACTAATTCCCTCCTGTGTTCCACTCTCCGCAGACAGCGCAGTCATTAGACCACGGACATGGACACACACATACACACACAGTTGTGTTTGAGTGGGAATCTAATCATTTAACCCGTCCAGAGGTTCTGATTCTCATCTGTCTTTACCTTATCTTCTGAATTGTCTACCGGGGGACTCACTCCCCTCACTTGTAATGTAAATAGAACAATATTTACATAAAAACATTTGAATTTATCATTAAAAACAGCTCTTCTTGATGTGGAATGCGTCTTTCTGCTCTTTAAGGCAATAAGGTGAAGCCTAATTTGCTCGTTGGACTGTTTGTCTTGTATGCATAAGTTATTCTGCCATCAATCTCACACTGTAATGAGGAGGAAAAATCCGAACATTTAAATGTGCCTACTTTCTAAAATAGAGTATGCATTCTACACTGCAGTGCAAACAACTAGCTTTCTTTTTAAACAAAGTTATTTGTAGCATTAAACTCAATTGGCTGGTGTGGAACATCCAAATGAGCTTCACAGCACCTTTAAGGGAAAAAAAACAATCATATTTTTAAATGTTTTTGTCAAAGCAATTTCTTTGTTTTTTAAAGATGCTGTAAAAGTAGTGCCCCTCTCTTTTAGCGCATCCTGATCTTAATGGTGTAGCTAGCAAACTGATGAACTTTATTTACTTCTCCATTTACTCCTGTCTCTAGATCTTTGGTTTGTGACTGTTTATGTCTCAGTGAAACAAAACTAAAACTAGGACGCCAACCTCCTTGCAACTAGGAAAAGTCATATACTGAATTATTTTGCCTTTAGAGACTGACTGGAAATAGTTCCAGTGACCAACTCCCACAGGTTGAATGTGCAACATCATTGACAATCGCACATGTCATCTGCAAACAATCATGATCCAACTCAGTCTGGCTGCAACCAGTCTCAGACAAGATTGGTGGAAACTGATGAATAATCACTGCCAAATTCACAAACACAGACACGCCAACACGTTGCAATTTATCTGAGTCAGTATGCACCAATTCATCTGCTACGTGTCTCTTTTCAGTAGGGTGCACTGGTTGGCAGCTGGTTTTATTCTGGTTATATTCCTATACAAATGCAAAAACAAGATTGTCCTGCAGCAACTATGATACTATTTGTGGAGGAATTTCTGGATTTCTCTCTGAAATCTATGAGGTTCTGACTCTGATTTCACAGGTAACTATTGTATTATCACAAATCCCCAACATGACCCCATTCAAACACAAACTGATAGCACACTGACCGTGTTAATGCTGTTCTATCACCCTCTTGGCATCTTGAAGACGCACAGCCGACTGCTAGTGGTGCAAACCTGCTCCCCGACTTTGAGGCAACCATTTCAAAGGAGTTGTTCCTTATAGAGGGTCAACCGCCTGACATCTCTTTATCTTGCACTAGTGAAGACTTGCTACCTCCTCACTAATTTGAGCCTTTTAGCATGCATACACCTGAAGACCACATGTAAGTGCCAGCCTAAAAAGGAAGCAGAGAGTTTTGGTTTAAGTTATAGAAAATAAAGAAAGAGCGGTGAAGTTATGGTCACTGATCTCTTTGTTTGAAATGACAAAGACCTGCAACACAGGTCACATTTGAGTACAGGGTAGTCATGGGGACAAAAACGAAGGTTTTTAGTCATCAGTAAACCTGAGTGTGTGTGCCCATTGTTCTAATAATGCTTCTAATAATACTTTTCTGCACGTCCCAAATAAAACACGATTTCAAACTAAAATGAGGTCAGGAACATTTCCAAAAGTCTCCATTTTAGGAGTCCTAAAATGCCAGGGCAGTGAGAACACTTGGCAAAAGAAAAGGTCGCGTATCATCTATTGCTGTGGGCCATTATTTATTTCTATCTGCCTGTAAAATGATTTAACACTGTTGCCAATTTTGCTTAACTTTGTATTCATTTAAGCTTTAGATTGCCACTAATCTAATCTTATCAATAACACACTCAAGTATTGTACAGGTGATTAAAATAGAAGCAGCAGATGCTAAGACATCATTCAATTTGCTGTTCAGGCTGGATCGAGTGCCAAACACACTGGATCCCACATACCTCTACAAACAAACTAAATGCCCTCCTTTAAAGTTACTAATATATTCACACCACTATTGCTACCTGATGAGCGTTTTCCCCCTCATTTCATAGTCTCTCCACCATCTCTCTCACTCACTCTACAGTGTTTCCTGTTTTTAATATATCTGCAATCCTCACTTAACCATAACCATCACCCTGATCTCTTTGCCCTCTCCGTCTCGTTTCTCTTTTGTTTAATCCTTCCCTAATCCAGCCCTTTTCTCCACTCTTTTCTTTTCCCTTCCCTCCCACCCCTACTCAACCCAGTCCTGTTATCGCTTTATTACCGTGTCCTCAGTTCATTCTGTAGCTATTAACGTGGTGAACAGCTTCACCCTTGCTGATTCCAGCCAGCTAATACAGGTTACACACACTCGAGCTCAGCTGGCTGTGTTGGCACACTACCCTGCTCCTGCCGTCTCTCATCCCGGCATTATAAACCCCACCTAATCAGCCTCAGTGACACATCACGTGTGTCATTGATTTTTAATTAACAATCTGAATTTGAACAACGGATCAGCTTTTAGAGAACTGTTGAATAACTGGTGTGCAAACTATACAACATCAGGAAGTTGTGGTACACCTGAGAGGACAGTGTAAGCGTTGAGTAGCAACACTGAGTCAGAGAAGGGGCTGCGAGGACATACTTAGCAGAGGCCAAGGAACGATTTTGATACTGACAACAGGCTTGGAAATGTGACTATTAAAGTCTGTCACTAGCGACGGTTGCCACAGTTACATTTTATCGCTACTGCGTCAGTAGGTGAGGGTAAGAAGCCAAGGCTCTGGTCAACTGTGGAACAGTGCTCTGTGATGGATTGGGCTTGAACCGATTCTCGATGACAAAAGGTGATAACAGGATTTACCAAATGCTGAGGCGGAGCCAGAGCAGGAGAGGAAGTCATTTATTGACATCTGATTGGCCAGCAATTGTGCCAGTCTAAATTTCATTGGTTGTCACTGATTGCACATCTTGTATTCAGAAGCTCAAAAGGACAAACATGATTTACGTTGTATGATTTCTCCTATCAACCTCAATCTTTAAGTCAGAGAAAATGATCTAAACCACAGACAAAATCCGTTTTGTTTACTCATTTGCTTTAGTTCAGTTCAATTCAATTCAGCGTTTTTAATCTTTCACAATAGACACCAACCCCTCAAGGTGCAAAAACCCTGTAACATTTGATAACACCAGATAACCCCAGCAATCAGTCATCTTCCCTATGAGCACAACTGGCAAAGGAGGGAAGAGAGAACGGCATTTTAACAGGAAGAATGATTCAGCAGAGCTATGTCAGGGAGAAGGAGCCATCTGGGTGAAGGGAACGAGAAGTGAAGAGAATAAAGGACAGCAAAGAGTGACGAGGACAAATCAAATTATGAGAGAGAGTCAATAACATGCAGCAGTGGTATATCAATACATGGGGAGTGAAAAAGAGGTGAGCGCTGTGGGTAGCAGGGGAAGTCCCCAGCCTACTGAAGTATAACTAAGGGATGATTCAGGGTCACATAATCTTAAAAATAAAAGCTGATCCTTTTTAGAATCGCGGGAGCGATGACCCGATCCAAGATGTCAGACAAAGAAGCAAGAACTGGTGGTCAGTAAACAGCTCTTACTTTCCTTTGCAAGCTGCACAGTGCAGACATTTATGTTGAATAATGAATTGAAATATATCAGTTTGCTCCTTGAATTTGGCAATCAGATGATAGTAAAAGCGCAATCTGCTTGGAATGCGAATACTCCTCCAAATGTTGTACGATGTGTTAAAGGCAGTATAGCTTTCTTTTTCATTTTGTTTTTATTTTATCTTTTCCTATAATGAATGAGAAATAACATAACGTATATTTTTCCGGTGTTTAGCAGCAGGCATTGACATAAAGTAGGTATGAGAGAGGCAAAATGACGTTGTGTCACTTACAACAAATACAATAAAATGTTGTATTTAATGGTTAGCTTCAATTTGTCTCCTTAACATTCCGTATCAATGACTTTCATCAGCCCAGTGCAGTGTTATATGTAGGTGATTTTATAGGTTTATAAGCATTAAAGCTCTTTAAGTTAGGCCAAAGTTCTTCCCACCAGACGAGAAAAGGCGTATTCCTACCCTTAAAGATCATTAGAGTCAACACAGGCATAGAGGTTGCAGATTCACCTGTCCTGGTCGACTTTCACTGTCTGCTTTCCCACTGACAAATCATGTAGTCCGCTAAATCAGCCTTATCCATGCTGCTGGAACATCCAGCAGAGACACAGTAGAGACAGAGGATAGCTCTCAGTAAGCACTGACACAAAAGCTGGTTAATACTATTGTTCATGACACAGTGGCGTTTGGCACCGAGGCAGCATGTGTTTGTGTGTTCATATATGTACATACAATTCCTTATGTCAACACACGTGTGTGTGTGTGTGTGCTTGCGTGTACGTGCATGTATCCGTATGTGCGTATCCACAATACCGGGCTGCAGTTAAGTGAGTAAATGCATTAAAAGGGCTGTTGCGGAGCCCTGCTCGCTCATTGCCCGAGATAATGAGGACGTTTTCTGTCTTCAGTTCAATCAGCACTCCCGGCTCTGTGAGACGGGAGAGCCTAGCAGATGCACGGCACGTAGCAGATGTGTGCTATTGGAGTGACATCTGAAAGTAAAACTCTAGAGCCTTTTTACGACATTGTGTGCTGCTGTTTAGATGCCCGCGATTTGCTGGCACCGAGCGATGGTGACAACAGCAACTCAGGGAACAAGCAAAGGCGCAAAAGAAAGAGGAGAGAGAAAAGGAAAAAGGCAAGGAGAAAAAGGGAGGAAATCTTTGGCAAGGGCCTCGTCTTTGAAGTGATTTGGAGAGAGATGACATACAAAATTAGAGTAGCATTTCGCCCTCTCCACTTTGACTACACATTAAACGCAACAGGGAGAAATTTTTCCCCACAAAGATAAATGGCGCAGGGGTGCGCCGCGGTCCCTAAACAACAAAGATTACCTTGTCTGCTCGCTTTCAGAATCTGTTAGGATTTCAAGCCGTTTGATTAAAGTTTTGTTGGGTTTGTTTCTGATTCAGGTACATATAACTTTCCAACTATTCAGTTCCAACTTTTCAAAAGCCAACTGGAAAAAAAAATTACTCTTTTTCTCTTCAATCATCTCTCAGCCAATCAAAAACAGATCCTTGGCCAAAAACACTTAAGAGGAAAAAATATATACAAAGTGTTTGTCGCATACAAAAGGCAAGAAATCTGAAAGAATAAATGGCGAGGATTTATAGAGGGACTTCTTTCATTGTATACTATAGAAAAGGGAGACGGTTTAATTGGACCAATAGTGTCTCGCTGGCTCTGAGTAACATGATAAGTAGCTGCTATGTTCAGATCCTATATGTCTGTTCATCTATATATGGCGGTGTATCAGAGTCATACGGTTTCCTTATTCTTTACTAACAAACAACTGCTATTTACTATTCATTGTGGTATAAATTTCACAAGGGTCAAATCAACAGGACAACTTCAGCCATAATTACTTAGAAACAAGATGCTTAAGTAGGCTGTTTCATACCACACCACGCAACACTTGCCTCTGTTCAGAGTTATTAAAAACAGTGAAAATTGCGTGAAAACAGAATATGTGAATAATGACGGCGGCGTTAATAAAACAAAAGCACGTGGAAGATTTAAATAAGCATCTGGAGTCGAGTAGAAGCAGCCATATACCACGCGTGAGTCACACAGAACGATCCTATTCTTCTGTGAAGAACAACGAGGTGCCCTAATTTATTTGTCAATTAAGCAAAAAGGAAACTTTTCAAAGCTCTGCAAAACTATTTTACCCCCGATTCCCACAAAAGGAGACAAAATGTATTCAAAGATATATTCACCATAAAGATAAAGATCCAATTTAGACGGTGTGTAGGTGAATGTTAAACAGATTAGTGGGCACACTTGGTGAACATAAGAGCATTCTTCATTCACACGAACACACACACACATATTTATTTGTGCCTTTGAAAATGATGCATTGTGTGAACATATATTGTATAGTGCGAGGCCGATCTAGAGGGAGTTTTATTGTTGTGCCCACGGGAGCAGATGTCACTGGCACTAACTCAATACTTTCTCTCATTCTGTCTCTGTTTGCTCTCATGCTGCGCTCCTCTCTCCCTCTCTCTCCATCTCGGGGTGTGTTTTTCTATCCGTCTCCCTTTTTTTGCTTGGACCAGATGGAGAGATGCTCTGCTCCAAACCTTTCTCACTCAGGATCACAATGCTCTCAGTCATGTGATCCGGTCTGCTATTTCCTGCCTCTCTCTCTCTCTCTGTCGCTTTCTCTTTCTATCCATAAGCGCTCGTTCTTCTCCTTCTTTCTCAGTATCCTCTCCCCCCTGACAAAGCCTGACAAAGGCCTTTCATTTCTTCTAGCCTGCTTGTCCTCTGTGTGTTTGTACTGTACCAAAGTAGTCTCCCTCTCTCATTGTATTCTCTCTCTCTCTTTGCAAAGAAGGTGTCTAGGGGCTGCGGGGGCCCTGCTCTGAGACAAGGGGCCTGCCTCGGCTCAGCGAGGGAGGTGGCAGGGGTGGGAAGGGGTCTGTGTGGTGAGTGAGAGAACGAGGGGAAGAAGAAAGAGCAAAAGCGACAGAGTATATTATTTCATTAACTGCTTTGGAGCTCGGCAGGGATTGGGGAGTAAAACCTTGCAGCTCTGTGTGTGACAAGGGCGCGACCTCCCGCAACCTGGGAACTCAATCCATACACATTGCGCCGCTTTCATCTGATACTGGGGGTGTGTGAGAGCTCTCAGTCACTGGTGCTGGCTGGCTCGCTGAGGGTGCTAAGCTTTTTAGTCAGGGCCTGCTGAACGGAGGAAAGGTGGCGAGAATGACGGAGGGAAGGGACGCGAGAGGAGGAGGAAAGGAGGGAAGGTAAAGTGACTAGAGTAGGGAGGGTAGGTAAGGAGAGGACAGGGGGGGTTTGCCTGAGCCCCGGTAAGACAGAATTGGGCATTGTCGCCGAGCAGAGTAGAGCCGAGCTAGCCCATTCTGTTGATCTGAGCAGGATCCCGGAGAAAACAAAACTGCATTGTTCCCCGCAGATGGAAGCCAGTGTCTCCTGGGTAACAGCATTAATCTCCCCTTTTCTCCTGCTTCCTCTCTTGTCGGGGCCATAATCGGTGGGCTCCTTTCAGCAGCCGAGCCAGCCTCAAAGCCCAGGCTCCTAACTAGCCTCCTAATTAGCTGCAATTACAATGAAGACAACATGATGAGATAATAGAAATTTGCAAAATAATGACATACCACGGGAAAATATTCCTCCTCCCCAAGCACCATTTTTTTCCCTCCGGGAGAGGCACAATGGAGAGCCGGGGCCCTTTTCTGAAAGCGGGGAGCTCAGAAAAATGGTGGCGCATTATGTGGCATAGAACCCTATTGTCTGCCTTCTGGTTGCTTCAATCAACAGGCCATTGTCTGGCTGCTTAAATCAAAATGACTCAAATATGGGCTCCGTAATGATGCCCTCTCAGCACCGCATACTGAACACAGAGACAGATTGAGGGAGAGAGGAGAGGAGCTAACCATGCAATGTAACGCAGGGCAAAATAATTAAGATGAGGTAAGAAAAGGGCCCGATCATCAAATATCCCAAAGTGTTGAAAATCAGGTGGGAACAACAGAGAGCAAGGAAATCAGCAATGGGACTGCCATTGACATTACACAGTAGTTTTCATCTGGACTTGTTACACATTAAATATTTCTGAGTACAACACGTCACAACTTCATGAAATCGAACGTGAAAGCGAGTGAAGCAGTAGGAAAAAGGTGGAAAGACAGAAGCGGAATAGCAGGATAGAGGGAGGAGGAAGATGATAGAGGGAAGGAGGAGACTGAGGTAGACAGCAGGTGGTAGTCATGCACAGAGGAACATTTTTAACAACTCTGATCGGTAACGAAGGACAGAGTTACTTTTCTATTAAAACACTTTACTTAGAAGAAGAAAACCGATGGGCATGTTTACTCTTTGCTTTTCTATATGCTTTGTTATAGCTGCTGTGAATACTATCAGTCCTTTTGTTGGTTGTTTTTCAATATAACTAACATTAAAGTGTTAATAACTTGTGTAAATTAGATATAAATAAATATTAAGGAGCTAGGATTTTTAATGGAATACAGTGACCATCACTCCTGTGTTCCAGTGGCCATGCTATTGTAACAGATTGTTGTGTTGGAATAGCTTTTGTTGGTCACAGAACAAATAGTGTGGCTAGGTTTGTCCATCATAATGGGTTTAATGATAGTCTTAAAATATCCCATAAAAAGATCTCTTCTATCCAAAATTCCAAAAACAGACTGACCGTAATAAGAACAGGAAGAGAGACAGAACTTTCTCTGCTCCCTTTCAGTTATTTTCATTCCCGTCCTTTTACTTGACAAAATTCAGCCGTTTTTGGTTTGTCTGGAATAATAATTCAAGCATAAAAATACTGGCATGAACCAGTGTTGTGTCTTCACGTGACAGATATGTTATATGTCAAGGAAAAACTATACTTTAAACTGTATCTTTGTTCTCAGTTTTTTTTGGTTGAATATATGGAACATTTAAAGATATAAAATAAAATAGCATTTCTGTACCAACAAGGCTGGCCTTTCAGTTAATCCAACTGCTGTTTACTGAAGCCTCATCATAAACGACCTCAATGGAAGGGAAACAGGGAGAAAATACTGAGGCATGCCAAATTACACAAGAACTGGACTGAGCGATGAATCAATTTAAAAGGAGCTCTGTCATGGTTTGGGGCTGCATTTCAGCCATTGGTGTTATGGATGTTATCACTGATCACTGGTCATATTTTGATCAACCACGCAACACCATCTGAAAAGCAGTTAAAGCATAGGTGGAAAGATAAACACAGGCCTCTCCGGTGCTCGGGCTTCAACAATATTGAAGAAGTGTGGGATCATCTTGATAGAGAATGGAACAAACATCCAAAGAAGAGCTGTCCTTCAAGAAGCCTGGAGAACTATTCCTGAAGACTACTTAAAGAAACTACACGACAGTTCCTCAAGAGAGTTCAGGCACTTTGGAAGAATAAAGGTTCAAGCTCTTTACAACAGTACAGATTCTGTTTTGGCCTTGCATCCTGTATTTCCATGTGTGTTTGCACATGTTTTAATAAACCACTGCAACTAATTACTCATTTCAAGAAATGAGGGACAGATCAAGACTTTTGCACAGTATTATACCCTAAAACTCTCTAGGTTGGAAAAAAAAAACACACCCGACAAGTCCTCAGCTGGCACTTCTATTAAACAGTACATGCAAAACACCAGACACAACACTCAAGAGGAGACTACTGAAGGCTGGCCTTCTACACAGGGTTGTTAAGAAAAGGCCATATGTGACCTGACCAAGAGCAGGACAAGATTAGAATGAGCAAAAGCACACTGGAGCGAGAAATATCGAAAGATGAAGGAGAGTGAGTGTGAGGCCAAAGTCTGAGGATTGGTACTGGATAAAACAAAGATTATCACAATGCTATGACATGCTGCTTGAGTCGAGTGAGTTTCCTCTAACCACAGGATAATTACCCAAAAGACAGCTTCAAACTCTGTAGGAACTATTTAGAAGAGTAGTTTGTAGTTTGTACAGTTTGCTCTGAGAACAGTGAAGTTCAAGGAAGTATAAAAACCCCCAACTTTGGTATTTTCTTTGGATCAAATATATTTTCTTTTCTCCTGAAGTATTATTTTTAGCAAATAATTAACATGAGAGGCGACTTTCTTTCTCACCTGTCTTCAGGCTCGGCGTTCTTCATAGCTCTCGACTTCTAGCAGGTTTGTGGGTCTGAAGCAGTCTGTCTGACACACAAACACACAGCAAGACTGACATATTGACAGACAGATAGGCAGAAAAACATGCAGACAGACAGAGAGACAACAGACATATGGACAGACAGACAGGCAGATGGACAGAAGGGCAAAGGTTAATATGCAGGAGAAGGGCTGAGAGTGTGTGAATCTGTGCATGAATGTTGGGTGTGCATGTGTGTCATGACAGCTGGAAGCTTGTGTTGTGAAGCTGAACACCTGAGACTGGCACAAACACAAACACACATCCGCACTACGACAGTAGCACATAATTTTCTTTTTCGTTTTTTTCCATTAAATGTGATGTTAATTAATCCTGGTCTCTTGTAGTTTTAATCCCTGTGGCTTCTTCACTGGATACCAGATAATGCCATCACTACCTTTTGCCCTCACATGAAAAAATACATACAAAGCAAAATGGATTCCTTCTGAAATGACAAACTTTATTTATATTTATAAAGCTTGCTAAAATTTTTATATCAGCCACTCGTAGATCCCCAACATGACAGATCTGCGGATCAGCTTATTTGCTGAGTTCATGTGCTTCAAAGTCTGGTTTGACGTTGAAGTTAACCCTCGGAAGTCAACACTAAACCACCATCCAACAGCCAGCAACCTCCTACAACCACTTGCCAACCTGTCAGGGAATATACATTTTTCCCTAGCGACCAGTGTTTTTCAAGGAATTGCTGACTAGTCTTCTAGCGATGTGTTACCGAGGCCTAGACAAAGAATTTAAATGTATTTACAGTGCCTATTATAAAGTGTTACCCAGCTGAGATGTACATGAACCAAACATGTTAATTGTAATCTCATGTGACTGATCTGCACCATTTAAAGTAAAATGTTCTTTCACAATTCCTTATAGTAAAGTGGACCGGAATTTATATAGCCTTATCTAGTTTAGGCTTAGTACTCAAGGTGCTTTTGCACAGCAAAACCCCAACTGTCATTCAGACAGCTAGAGTGATTAAACGATTAGCAGTTAGTGATGCAGTTAAAAACTTCAGGGTAATCCCATTGAAAGATGCTGGTATTAATCTGCCGGGTGTAGGAGGTCACAGGCAGAGGTGCAGCAACCTTAAAAAGCAGAAGCTTCGTTACCTCTTCCTAAACACAGAGGAGTCCTGTTGAGTAATTAGCTTGTGTCAGATAAGTTGACAAGCTCGTTAACACGCCACATCATCCGATACTGCCGCCTTTGTTTGTGTAGGCTTCTGAGAGGAAGTTAGCAGTCTAATTAGCATAATTACAACTGCTGATTTATATGGGTGTAATTAGCAAGCAGATTTCTGCATGTTGTGGTCTGATGGAGATATGCTGCTGCGAAGGAAGAAGCTGGAGACCAGATTCTCTTACGCTTTGCAGTATGCCAGAGTCATGTACACACAGTTCTTTTAGTCCTCCACACACATATGGATAAATACATTTAGTACAAAGATGGTTAAAAATAAATACATATATGTCTAAACTGTACATACACACCAGTCACTTCCCTCTAAATATTTTCAGAATAATAGCAGCAGGAGAACATTGAAACTTTTTGCCTCCATTAAAGGTGAATAAATCTAACAAACGGTTTTCGGAACCTCTACTTAAAGCATACCAGTTTGGTTTTTTTGATACCAGATTACATGGTCTGAATCCCCGTCAGGAGATTTAAAGATTCTTCAAAATAAATTTCACGCGCCTAATAAAGAAGCACTTTGAGTGGAGGCACTGAGAGAACAAGAATGGAGGAACAAAACAGAGGCATGATCCGTCTGACAACTTGGCCTTAATTGCACCAGACGTTCACAGTAGGACAGTGAATTAGTGCAGTTACCTCTCATCACTACTGTAAAAGCCCGGGGTCAGTAGATTACTGTACCACACTCACATACAGCATAGACGTGCTAATACACACAGTGCCGGGTGCTGTCTGGTGATCTTAGCAGTTTTCTAGGTGACATGGGGTGAAATTGGGGTCAAAATGAATCTCAGTGCCAAACCAGTTAACACAATAATGTGGACACTGGGAGTGTCCTGGTGGGGCACCATGCTAAGACTTATTTTGTCTGCCTGGCATGGCAGAGGACAAACCTCTTATTTAATCATCAAGGATTCTCTCATGAGCCAGAAAGGTGTTACTCTAATTGGAAAAGGGTAAAGTGTAAAGATAAAATGATGCATTTTAAAGCAGTGTGTGTATCAACTAAACTCAGACATGGGTGGACAGTTAGTTACTTCACTCCTACAGAAGAAGGACAAAAATGTAAAAAACTAAGAATTTTCTAGCATACAAGAGCAACAAGACTGCATCGTCAGATGCTTCTTTTTTTGTCATGTAATAATGAATTGAAGCTTTTAAGAAATAACAATATATAACAAGTTAATGTGACAAAACAATATCACAGTATAAAAACTAAAAATCTTGTTATAAACTAGAAAGTAAGTCACAGGAGCCCAAAAATTCTGAGGATTATGAAAAATGACCTGAAACATAGTTTTTTTTTCTCCCCTCTGTTTTTGCTGGTTTGTCAGGATAAATTCAGTCGCTATTTGACTTACAAGCGAATCATTTCAGCTTTATTAAATCTATGGAACAACATCTATCTCATGTGACCCTATGAAGGGTTCCCAGCCCTCACAATCGCGAACTATTGCCCTCTAAGACTCATTACAAATCATAATTAGAGGGGTTTTTTTTATTTAAATTGATGTCTTTAGCCTCTTATTATTATGCAGCATGATTTAATCTCAAATATTGACAAACAGAATTAGCAAATAAGAGGATCCTGATTCCAGGTAAGTTGACAGTCACATGCTGTAAATGTCATCGAGATGACAGTATGCATCAGTTTAAGTCCTGGCATGTATTTACACATGCACAGATTTCCTTTTAGCCCGTGTTCGTGCCCTGGCCACACACACAGACACACACAAGCAGGGACCAGTATAAAGGCCTGATTGATTTCCTCACACACACACACACCAATGGATTGGGATGTGTGCATTTGTCACTGAACATGCGTGCATGTAAGTTGTGGATTGACTGTATTAATTAATGCAGTGCAGATGAGTCCCCTCTGAGCTGTCTAATTAGACATTAGCATGGAGATGTAATTACCTGAGAGGGCTCAACACGTTTCACTTAACTACTCTCCCTCCTGCATGGCACACTGAGCAGGTAGGGCTCAGGCTGACTGGTTTGTGCGTGAAAACGCCGATGTACTGTACTGAATGTGTGAATTTGGCTGCATTTTAAATGGAGTTTTTATGCTCTTTCAGATGCAGATGGTAGCAGTAGATTGCAAAGACCTAATTGATCTGCTCCTAAAAACAAGCTCCCCTTGTCCATCCCTCTGTCCCCTACTCTTTGTCAATCATTCTTTCTTTTTCTTCCATCTGTGATACACTGTAGCAGGTCATCCTTTTTTCCTTCCCCTCTCTTGAGTAGAAGTGCATTAGGCTTCTCTACTGAGCGACATAGGTTCGATTCTTGATCAATATCCACCACTCTACTGGCGGAAGAAAAATAAAAGGTCCCTCTCTGCTCTTCAGTCTCAAAAAGCCTCCCTTCCTCTTGGAGGAGAGAAAGAGAGCCCAGATCTGTGAGATCTGTTTGCCAGCGTCACCATAGCAACCATCACTGCCAACCTTGACACTGGAGTTGCATTGTCTGGGACCCTGACATTAGATAAATAAATTACACAAACCTTTGCTCAAATATCAGATAAATACATACAAAAAAATGCAAAAAATCAACAAATTTCTACAGTCTTTGATCAAAATAATCCAAAAATGAATGCATAAGCATGACGCACGATTTTATATGCATGTACAAACACAAAATCATCCACAACCAAACACACACTAAAAATTTGCCATCCTCTTTGATAAAAACAGACTGTTAGGCTGAGCTCAGAGGAGACTGTCAATACAAGACAACAGATTGTGAGAACCCCATGAACTCCAATACAGCCTGCAACACACCTCTTAGAGCACCAGGAAGAAATCTATGGGCTGCTGCAAGCATTGTCTTCTTATCTGTAGATGGTTCTGTCCTGCTTCCTATGAGGATCAATAGCATTAGCATGTCTGACAGAGAAAGAGAAAGACAGCCAGAAAAAAACAAAGATTAGAAGAAAAACATGCTACAGCCGACTGCTGCTCTTTGTCCAGAGTCCAAAAGTCTTTTAAAAAGATGATTAAAAAATATACGTTTTTCTTTTAAATGGGATGAACCAGCATTAAAAGCAAACTGATTCTGGTACAGTGTTTAGTTAAGGGAAAATAAGATTTTTTTAAACTAACCCGATGAGGCTAACAGGACTGACACAACTACAATAATGAAAGCAATGTCCAATAGCCAAAAAAGCAAGTATAGTAGTATGGACATCACCCAGTTTTGTGAAAGATGGAGACAGTAACACACTGTATCTAAATGAGAGTATTACATCTGAAATAATTAAAAAGAGTACTCATTTAACTTAAACAGTTAAAGCTATCAAAGACACCAAGAGCACACAAGTTAGCTCACGGCTCTAAACAGCTGTGGTGACACGGATGTGCTGCACATCATGAACAATAAGCAGCAATACAACTTGCTGGCATGGCTACAGCTAATGACAATTCAGATGACACAGCTACGGTACTACAGAAGAAGCGACAATTGATGTAGTTTTATAAATAAATCAGTTCAAATTCTGACGGGAAAATACAAAATGTGACAAAGTCGGGCAATACATTGAATAAGTCACAGCAAATTTCTGTTAATTATTACCAAGGTGAGACTATGAACCAACAATCGCAGAAGTTTCTACAGAGCTGAATTTCAAGTTCTTGCTTAGCTGCTGACTTTATCTGTTTACAGTAGATGCTAGCTCCTACGGAGGAGCCTATCCAAGCTGCCGCTGAATAAGAAGCCGGCCACAAGACACCTATGATCAAATCCAGGGTCACCAGTTAGCCTAACGTGCATGCATCTTTAGACATGCAAACTCGACACAGCAGGATCCAAGAGAGTCGCTCAGACCCTCTTGCTCAAGATTGTTTGAGGGTGCTAACTACTGCAGCACCACGCTGCTTGCCATTAAACCACATTATAATATAATGAGCTGAAAAAATGTTAAAGAGCTCAGCAAATCCTAGAGATAATAAATAAGCATGTGGTCCAGTCTTGATGCTGATTAGTTCAGTTACCAATGTATACTTTTTAAAACAGGAAACTAACTGATTTACACAGAGAATAAAGGGAGATATTATGATAAAATGCTTTGGTTTATATGTACCCCCAAAAGTATGAAAACAGTCTGAGGTGACCTATTTTCCATACTGAATGTTTCACGGCTGTTATTCAGCTGGTCAGGCTAAGATAAATTGAGTAAAAAGTTTTGATTCCCCAACACTAAAGTGGTGGCGGCTACAAGAGAATGCTAATGGAATCGTGAAGCAGCTTATCATGTGAATGAGAACAATAATGAGGAGACAAAGCAGAGACAAATCCATTGTAAGTGAGGTGGAATTATGTCGGCTCAGTGGATTATAAAAGGCCTTGATCCAGTGGGAGTTGAAAAACATGGCGTCTGTTCTCACACATTTTTACACGCGCACACATTCGTGCACGCTACAGCATGTCAGAAACACGCACACAATAATACACACTAACATCAAAACACACATATGCATAACACACAACTGTACACACACAGAAATAACCACAAAGACATAAACGTCAAACCTTGATATCTACTCGTGCTGCCAGATAATTGAATTAATTCAGCCGAGGAACAACTTCACAGATTAGTGACTTAACTTTCCAATAATAAGAAAAAACTCAGCCACGCGTGATAATTACATTTGTCTCAAATGAGGGCAGCCGTCGAAATGGATCATGTATTGCCATGCGTCCACAGTTTAACCCACACGCTCGCATGCACACGCACAGACACCTCCCCTAAGTGGCTGTGAGATAAAGACATTTTTACAATTGGAAAACAGAAGAAAGGCAGTGTGTGTGAACGTGGTTTCAGTGTATTTGCTGCAGATACATCAGGCTTCATTACTTCAATATGGAATATGGTATGTATGCACTGTCTATGTACTGTCAAATTTCTGCTTGCCTTTTATTCCTTCAAGTAGTTCTCTTAGTTCTGATTAAAGGGCAGTTGTTTCTACCACTATATTTTAATGCTATGGGGTACCATCACCAGCTGCTCTCCTAGGCTGTGATGCTGGAGTTCTTCAGACCGCTGAATTCAAGCAGCTGGATGACATTAAGGACCAACAGCAGCAACTTGGCTAGCAAGCTAGCTGACGGTAAGTACCAAGGCTAGTTGGTAGCAACAACTCAACTTTCAAAATGAGAATGCTCTGCCCCTTTTACATCGGAAGCCAGACGTCAGAACTAGGAGTGAAGTCACTCCTGATTTGACATTGTTTCAAGTAGCAATAGTCGGAAAAGCAGGCTTTCTTTTGGTCCCTGGCAAGGTAAAGCCATTCATGCATCTCTAGCAGTACAATGCAATGCCTTCTTTTTTTTGCACTTAAAAACACAGCTGTGCCATTTTCATGGGTTGAGGCTGGTCAGAGCTCTTTGTGTGGCTTATTTAGTGCGGCACAAATAAACAACAGTGATAATACAGATTGCAAAAACCATAAAACCTGCAAAGTCGGGTTTGGCTTCTCGACTTTTCGAGTTGGAAATCCAACTTGGAATTTCAAACTTTATATGGAATGTAGTGTAAGAGTGAGGGGATTCAACCAAACCATTTATTGGGAGTAACACTAAGCAATGCTTTTTTCCCCCAAACTGTCTTAAACCTCATTTGGAAAAACCAAATTTAAAGCTGATAGATCATGTGGAACTTTAGTTTGCATAGCAATGCCAATCTGCTCATTGTCAGGCCCATCCAAATCCTCTATATTTTTGCTTGTGAAACAAGACGGAAAAAAACAGAATCCCAACTCTATCAGAGCCACGGCTGAGTCACAGTTCAACCTGTATTCAATTCAGCTGTGTCCAGTGAACAGTCAAGGTTAGAAATATGTGGCATCAGTGGCTGACCACACTAACCCTTTTCTAAAATCTATTAGAAAGCTTTCCAAGGAGTTAGCTGTTGTAGCAGCAAATTAAAGCTCATGATTGCCAAATTAAAGTGTAAAGTGAAAAGCAGTCCAAAAACTAACAAATTTAAGCCTTTACCTTAAACATTAAACGAGTTACAACAAATTCCCTTACTAAAGAGGTTAATTTTATCTGGATCTCATAAAAACAGCATGCATATACACACACAATCATCCAATCACGAGTAACGTCTTGCAGCGGACAGGCAGGTAGAGAGGAAGCTAAGAAAGGTGCCATGCCGTACTTCATAGTCCCACAACACTGAATTCTCAAACTGCAAAAACAAGCCATAAAAATTCCAGAGAGTTCATTGAAAACCTCTCTAGTTACCCTTCACTCCCCCCTCTCCTTCACCATCCCTCTCTTCCTCCCTCTTCTGCCTCTCCTATTTCTGTCTATTGTCAGTACAAAGCATCACATTCAGGCCCCAATGACTTCTCTTATGGCTGTGGTAGGCTAAACGGACAATGGCCGTATGGAGACAAAAGCTAGTTTATTAGGCTGAAGAGTGACAGAGTAACAGGCTGTTTGTGTGTGAGAGAGAGAGATGGAGAAGGAAAAGAGGAAGACAGAGAAAGAGTGGCCCTCTGCGTTCCATTGTGGCTGGACTCACATCTGGTGGCCATGTGTGACCGGAGCAGCAGGGCTAATGATGGGCTTCCTGAGGCCAGCTCAATTAGGCCAGGCCTCACCGGACTCCCAGAGAGAGAGAGGCAGAAAGAGAGATGACTATCGACATGCTGGTTTACCGTTTGTGTGTGTTTGTGTATATGAGTCAATCTCCACTATATACATTCCCCTCCTGCTTACGTGTGTGTGTGTGTGTGTGTGTGTGTGTGTGCATATAGACAAGCGAGTCTTTCCTCTACTGATGTGTGTTTTCAGGCATTTGTGTACATGTAGTTCACCCTGACACACTCCTGATTTTCTTTTTTTTCTTTTTTTTAAACAAAACAACACCTCCCTTCAACACACATACACAAGCATGCGTACACACACCCTCCCTCCTAAGCAGGCTAAAACTAACGAACAAGCTGTAAAGCCATTAACGGTTAGGGCACTGCTTTGATGGCCCCAATATACAATTTCCAACACACTTAAAATTACACAGGGCAAGAGCTTGCAACCATGTCCTAAGGCATCTGTGCCCATATCTGTGTGTGATGTTTGGTATGCGTGTGTGAGTGTTACATTATGTACAAGTACAAGATCCCCCAGGGATCAATAAAGTATTCTGATTCTGAAGTAAGCACCAAATCAGGTGGGTTTCTGTGACAGTCCTTTATTATTCCTGGTTTGCAAACCGTTCACCCCAGAAGACACAGGCTGACAAATACAAACCTAATAAACAGCAAAGAAAAGCCCGTCTGTTTGTGTTAATAAAAGGCTTTATTGGGGAAATTTGATGCCAATTCTTCCCATAATCACGTGTTACTGGTCAGATGTGTATAATTAGTATTGCATAAGCAATCGCACAAACAAGAACTGGGGTTATTTGAGGCTTTGAGTTTTAGCGAAAGAAAAAGGACACAGGTTAAGGTTTCAAACATGATGCTAGTCTGCGTCCTGTGTGTGGTATACGGTGACAACACATGTTAAGGTTTCAAGATTTCAGTCAATTGCTTAATTTACGGGGTAATTTTGAGTAGATGGAAACACTAGTACTGTAGAGAGGAACAGTCCTACGAGAAGGAATTACTCCCAAAGCCATTACGCAATACGAATCAGCAGCACCCCGTGTGTAACAATTGAATTTCCTATTCTTTAATTAGTAAAATATGACACAAGGAAAGGAAGATATTATCATATGTTAAAAAACAGAAACTATCAGAAATCTACCTGGAAATCACACACACTTTGTCTAACAACAGGGCTCCCTCTGAACTAAAATATGTCATCTGGACAGCTTTTGTAGACTCTGAAATGCTCGTAATTGGGTACCATTTCATCCTTCTGCCCCTGGTTTTGTTTTTTCCTTCATGGCTTCCTCACTGATCAGGTCTTTGTTGTGGTGCTTCTCTATCATTCAGGTGTGGTCTGTGGTAAGAAACCCACTCCACTGTCCGTGACTGCAGCTGGTGATTGTAGTCCTACTTCTGGTCTAAAGAGCCACATTGCAAACATGAGAGACATTGCTTGGTTGTCTTCCCCTGACAATCTCTAGTGCTTTCTTACAGTTAAAATGTTGATGAGGCTGATAAAAGGATCTAAATGTGTGAGAACGTTCACGAGATCAAAGATTCAGTTTAGCTGCTTGCTGAAGACGAACTTGAACCCAGAAGCAGTTACTTGATCTTCTGTCCACATCACCTTCTCTCTCTCTCAAACATTAAATCAATAATAGTCAACTGCAGTGTTCGATCCCCATCTGTTTTCAGTGGCTTCTTTTGTGTGGCTTTACAGAAGGTTTCCGTGGTTACATGCGCTCCCTCTGTGGAGGGGAAGTGGTTCTTCAGCTGGAGAATCACAGGTTTCAGTCAGGCCATTACTGCCCCGTGTAGGCACCATGAAAGCTGATTATCATTTGCGACTGCTTCTAACCTTCCAAACACAGCTGTCTGTACCAGTGTTGTTCAACAGGTGTCTGTCAAGTGCTGAAAACACCTTCTGTGTGTCTAATAATTGTGTGCATGAAGCAAACCCACTAAGTTAATGGTGTCTGCTACCTGTGCTATTGTGGGATTCAAAGTGAATGACTGGATTAACTTTGGGTTACACTGTACTGCTAAAGGTTTGCTGTATTAGAATGTGATCCTTTCTGAATACATTTTTCTTGGTAATTTCTTGTAATGTCAATGTTGATGTGTAGCTGGTGGAAAATCTTGCCCTTTCAAAAGTGTAGAAATGTACAGACATGTGTAGTTTAGTTGCGTTTGGGAGGTGAAAACAGTTCAATGTGAAAGCACATGGGAACGGTAATTAGCTAAGATTTGCTAGCTCTCTTACACAATCTAGTGGTTGCTAGTTTTGGGGTCATAGCAGTCAGTGTGAGACACAGGCAACAAATAATACTTTGGTTAAGCTAACAATGTCTTATTTCATTAATTATAATAATAAAAAATTATTACAGGTTGTTACAGAGTGTGATGGGCGTGGTTTGTGGCACACCTGAGCTCTATCGGCTCATCACGCCTCCCCTATTAAACGTGCTGGCACCTGAGGACGTTGTTGTTGCTGTTGTTATGTTGTGTGTGGCTGGCAGCTGAAAAGCTGCAGCCGAGTGTGTAAAACGACAACCGGGAAATAAAAGTGTATAAACTGAAGTATGCGGTCGGGTCCGTCGTCCTCCCTGTCACACAGAGATTAAAAGAAGCGCTGCAATATAAGCACAGCGGGGGAAAAGTTTGCTTGCAACACTACACACTAAAGTCTGACCGATATTAGCTATTTGCCAATCTAAGTATCTGTTTTTATTTCAGCTGACAATTAAATGGAAATTTAATTACATTTTAAAGTAAAGCAGAGACAACAGAAACACAACAGGGAGTGAACAGGAACGTGGGGAAAAAGTGAGAAGATGACATAGGAAATGGTCCAGGGTGGAATCAAGCCCCAGCTCCCTGCAGCCTTTTGGGATATGGATCTCCTGCTCAACACAGTAAGCTATAGCAGCACCCTAATGGTTCACTTTTAACCTTAAAAACAAGATTATACAAAACAACCACATGATCCTTGTGACTAAAGTATTCTCTCGCTTTCAATAAATAGAGCTTGGGAGAGTTATTTCGCTAAAGGTGAACTCAACATATTACTTCTTCCTAAAAGGGGTAGCTGTAGCTCAGGTGGCAGAGCAGGTCAGCCACTAATCAGAAGGTCGGTGGTTCGATCCCAGGCTGCCTCCTGGCTGCATGCCAAATATCCTTGGGCAAGATACTAACCCCGTGTTTGCCTACTGGTGGTGGTCAGAGGGCCCGGTGGCGCCAGTGTCCGGCAGCCTCGCCTCTGTCAGTGCGCCCCAGGGCAGCTGTGGCTACAATGTAGCTTGCCATCACCAGTGTGTGAATGTGTGTGTGAATGGGTGAATGACTGAATGTAGTGTGAAGCGCTTTGGGGTCCTTAGGGACTAGAAAAGCGCTATACAAATGCAGGCCATTTACCATAAAAGGTACAAAATAACTTTTATAAAAAACACCCAAAACAGTTTAAAAATTACGCAGCATGGGCGAACAAAAGAAAAAGGCATCCAGCCATTAATGCCATAAAGCCGCATAATGTACACAAACACACACAGTAGGAGAGCAACTTTGCTGGTCATCAAGGACAAACTGTACCACCTGTTAACAAGGCTACAGCGGCAAACCACTGGCACTTCTTCCTTCAGTCTCATTCTCTGTCTCTACAGGAAATGAGCGGGCGAATAAGCAGACAGAGATAATTACAGGCCAAACAATAGCTGTCATTTCTTTCCACATCAACCTCCTGGCCCTACCCTCCCACCGACACAACACTGTTCACTGTAATCCGTGTCCACTTGGTGGACAGAGTGGCTTCATCCATCTATTCTGTTTGTTTGCCCCTCTCCTCTCTCCCTTTGCTTTGACAAAACAAAGCATGTTAACCTTGAGCTGAGAACAGCTTTCTGCTGGCGTCTGAGGAGATATTAAGAAGGTGATTAAGTGAGATTGATGGTACTTTAATTCCCCGACAAAAATAATGGCTCTTTCCTGTTGTTTAATCTTCAATCTTCATTAAATGAGGGACACTCAAGAGACTATGGTTTTTAGCCAAAAGAAGGCCACGCTAACAAAGGACACCATCAAGGATGGTATTTGCATGTTTAATCAAAATGAATTGTAATTGAAAGTCCAAAGGAGGGTTTGGGAATGCAGCAAACTGGAGCACGAAAACAAATTGTTTAAACATGTGAAGGTAATCCTTGATTCTTTTTTTGGAATTCAGAGCATTTGACTGCAATTTAGCCACAGCGTAATTAGAGCACAATCGTCTCCTATGCATATTACTATTGTGAATTTTATTTCCGCTGTTGGTTTGGGCCGACTTATGGATTTTTCTCGCTTCTGCGACCTTGTAGCCCAGGAAAGCTTATCAAACGAACTAAAGAAAAATAAATAAAAAGTTCTGTTTTCTTAACTTGAGAAAAAGTAACATTTTGGAGATAGAAAGTTGTGAAAAAACAAAACAAAAAACAAAACAAAAAAAAGAAACAAAAGCTATTTACATTTTCCCTGGAAGGTTCAGGACTAGTTTGAGAGTATGCTGAGGTTTGTGCGGCATTAGGTAAAATGCCCTATGACCTCCAGAACGCAGCAAGGTCCTGTGCGGGAGTTTTTGTTTTACACAAAAAAGATTTTTGTGTAAAACAAAAACTCCAGCACAGGTTCAGTTCTTTTTTTTTTTGGTGGATGGACTGTCCTTGAGCAAACCAGCAAACCCCTATCATTTCCCAAAGGCGCTGTCTCGAATTTGACCCTGCATTCTGACCTCCCAGTGGCGAGAGTCTAGTGAATATAATATTCTTACTTTTGGGTGATCAATTCCAAAAAAAAGAAAAGGCCAATAGAAGCAGCCTCGGTTTTTCTCTCCTACATGGAGGTCAGAACACAGGGTCAGCCGAAGAGCTACGCTCAAACAGCCGATAAGGATTCAGTGTCTTGCTCAAGGACACTTCAGCAGGGAGGGCAGATGCTGAGATTCCTTCAGTTCAAGAGCAGAGCCTTCACTAAATACAGCCCCCTGCTGCTCTCAAAGAACCCGCATGAATAATGTGTATTCAGTATTTCAGAACTCTGTAAACAAGCTTACCGGATGCTAATTATCAGATACAAGGTCTTACATTTAGGGTGACTGCTCAAGGTCATTTTATATCACGGGAAATCAAAAGAAGAATTAAATAACAGAATGAAGAGAATGCAGGCTTTTTATTTGACAACAATAAAATAAACTGTGGCATAAATCTCTTCAACATTTAAATCGAAATCCAAACTGTGCTCAAAGTCTCAAAAACGGGATAAAGAAAGTAAGTAAGAGGCTGTAACGGATATATTAAACTAAAGACTTAATTTAAACCCGTTACAGAAAAACTGGTAAAGAAAATGGCAGTTTACTTCCATCCCCTTTGTGTCCTTTTCTATATTTTTCTATCAGTGACATTCAGTCAGTTTTGTGTGGTGGCCTAATGACTGACTGCAAATAGATGGACTGTCAAACAGCACATTTAGATGAAAGGGGTCCTGTCGTGTCGCGCCGACATTTTGACACCATATCTGTGCATGTATAAGCGAGCTAGTTTGCTTCCGTGCGTGGGTGTGTGTGTTTGTGCATAAATACACGTGATGAATTGACTGCAGATTCGTCTATAATCGTCTCTCTGTACAATAGAGGCTATAGCAGCCACAGAAACAATCCTTTTAATCTACTGCATCTTTCGCGGCATCTCAGTCTGATGTCCGACTGCACAAAGAAAGGTTGGGGAGGGCTCGGCTTGGGTGGGTGGAACAAACAACTGGGATGTGCTGTCTCTCTTCCTCTAACCCTCCCTCCCTCTCATTGGCTTCAAGGTCTGCTTTGGCGTGGAGTTACAGTTAGTTTACTCACCATCAAAGCAAACCCAAACTTCTGAGTTCTCTGTGTACATGCTCCATGTGCTGGTGGACAGAAAATGAACGATTGGAGTCTCTCTTTTTTTTTTAACAACTTCCTAGCAAATGAACTGCACCAGCAGAAACTAAACCAACTTTCTTAAAAAGTTCATCCTATCTGTCATCCTTTCTTCTTTAGTCTGTTGCTTCTTCATCTATTTTCTATTTATCTCTTCCTCTGTCATATCCACACTCACACACAGTACCAGCCGCAAGTTTGAACATTTAATAATCGTTTCTGCCTTCAAATCATTCCCTGTACTAAACCCATGCCTACCAAATAGTGCCTAATCTAGCTCATCCTCCTGAGTTCAATGCAGTTTATCAGCAAGAGATGAGGGAAAAAGAGCTGCTAGAAAAGGTGGGGGTGGGGGGTGGGGGGGGACCTAAAGGAGAATAGAGCAAGAGGAGAAGGGAGGAGGAGAGAAGGGGTCAGCAGAGGTAGAGAAGAGTAGATGAATGCAACCCCTGTTCCTTAAACAAGGCCTGGGTAAACAGGAAGTACAGCTGTGCTTTCTGTCCCCGTCCCTGTGACTCTCTGTCTTTCACCTCCTGCACCTCCCTCCTCGGCCTGTCCAAAAATACACAGCATTCCTCCTAGAACACAATTACGTTTCCCTTATCTGATACTCTTAACTTGTGAATATAATAATGCACAAAAGCCAGTAAAAATGGAAGCAAACACAAATAACAAAGGTCTTGTAGAATATCTCGTTGCCATCTCGTCACATGGTGAGGAGTCATGATAGTTGGCAATCTAGACACGCAGCTCCCCTTGGTGGGCCCTAATCCCCCTATTTCTTTAAGAGAGAGAGGGAGTAAAGAGGAGGAGAAAGGAGGCATTGTGGTTCGAGACAGTGCAGTAAAAAGAGGAGCGTACAGTACCAAATTGAGGTCGCAGCAAGACAATGGCTGCCCTTCACTGGCTCATTCACACACGGTCTCCACACAGCTCTATCAAATGCCTCTTTCTTTTCTTCTTCCCCTCTTCTGGTCTGTTCTTTCTCTTTCTTTTTCTCACGTCCGCCTTTCTTCTCCTCATCACAGAGGGATGGGGGATAATGAAAGGCCGGCTCACCCAGGCTGTTCTGGGGCCCATTGCAGAGAAGAGGACCCCTCTCCCTCTCTCTTCTCTCTCAGTCCCTCCTGCTTTTGTCACTGGGTGCCTTCTCATCTTCTCTGTTCAATGCCTTACACTAACTCCACCCACAGCTTTTGTTTTGGAGGGGAGAATGCATAATTCAGCACGATGCATAAAGGTATCGAGAAAAAAAGAAGAAGAAAAACGGCACAATCACACCTTGAAACCCATTTCTGATTTGTGTTTAATGCCTTAATTAAAGAACACATCCGCATGGAAAGGGTTAATATGAGCAAGGTAAAATTCAAGGAAAGTACAAACCATTTGGGGTTAAGAACAAAGTGGATTTTGCAGCATGTGCTGCCAAAAGAGTAAAAATCTTCAGCACCTGTGGCTGTTGATGCTGTTGGTGAGCACAGTGCTGAAGATGATGGGAGGGAGACGGTGCAGTGGGATAGTGTCACACTCCATGCACTCGCTGGTTTTGGCTTTCATCTCAGTGCAATATATTCGTTTGTGTACGCTTTACATTTAACATGGTTTATATACGTACTCAGGATGATCAGCTGTGCTGTGCTCTTTTTAAAATGTATGTCATATACTTTAGAGCCCCCTTTGCCTTCAGAACTGCCTTAATTCTTAATTCCTCAGAGATCGTGGTGCATATTACCACGATGACTTCAGACGGTTACTGGAGATTTTTTTTTGTTGCACATCCATGATGCCAATTTCATGTTCCGCCACATCCAAAAGGTGATGTACTGGCTTGAGACTGTGGAGGCCGGGCTCAAGCACAGTGAACTCATTCTCATGCTCAAGAAACCAGTTTGAGATGATCTGGTGGAAGGAGCCATTAGAATATGGGTACACTGTGTTCAATAACTGAATATAACACAGAGCACATTCAAATCATTCTGATGCTTGGTTTGTCTAGACCACGTCTACATGCCTTAATGAGACGCTCCCATCTTATTAGCTGAAGATGTGCGCCTAATGAAATGGCCTGTCCGTGTAGAATCTTATATGATCTAAAAATGTTGGCAAGTTTTGCTTAGTCACTTGGTCCTTGATTGATATTTGTATTCCCGGATTTACATCACGGGACTTGAGGAAAAGCATCCAGAGTAGACAAAACGGTCAGTTCACACGACCATGAGTATCAAGCTAGGCATCCATCCATTTTCTTAACTGCTTATTCAACTAGGTCATTGGGTATCTGCAGTCTATCCCATCTGTCAGCAGGCAAAAGACAGGATACACTGTGGTCCCTAGTCATCACAGGGCTAACAGGGAGAGGCAGACACACACACTCTCACATCACCACCTACTGTACAACCAACAAACTCACCAAACATACATGTCTTTGGACTGTGGGGAAAAAGGTGAAGCACCCAAAGAAAAACCAAGCAGGTAAGGGAACCCAGACAAATTCCACTCACAAAGGTCCCAGCCAACCGAGAGGTTTCGTTGGTGTGAGGTGTCAGAGACACTCAGTGCATAACCGTGCAACCCTACCACGACTATGACAATTAACATGTTTTGTAATCTTGTTTTCTTGTGCGCTCTGACGCACACGTGAGCTGTTATGGAAGAAAACAAATGTAATATTCTGTATTCAGGAGGACACACAAATGTGTCATTCACAAAGTCACATAACCTATGGACTGCTTGTAAACAGATAAGACCATGACGAGTAAAATATGTGCCGATGAATGGATTAATAGAATCCAGAGTTTCACACGCAGACAAAAATCTGTGAATGCGTCTGCACAGAAACAAGTTAATAAGTGAAGAGGGCAAAAGCACCTTCGGGCTACGTGGGTCACAAAGGCTCATCCTCAAACCTAATTTGGCTTGGCAAACCTAATCGTTCAAAACTGATCGAATACAGAATCTGTTGGAGGCCTTTAACCGGTTTGCTGTGAGACAAGGAAGAAACAGGGATTGGCATTGTTATTTAAACCAGTGAAAAACTGTCTCGCAAACACATTTAAGCAGAAGGACATGGATTGCCTGTAGGGTTGAGCGCATGATACTGTTAAGGTGGCCATTATTGCCCCAGTGGGAAAACGCTCATGTTCTTTTGATGGTCAAGTGCTCTTCAGGGGAAAGCAGTCATATCTCATCCTACATATAAACAATGGCTTGTAGTTCAACATGTACAAACAGTGGCGTAGAGAGAGGAACCTTGATATATTGATATATAGGCAGTGAATATTAACTAGAGATAAAGGCGGGGGTTAGAGGTGTCACAACTTGGTTTTCTGTTAAACCACAATATTCAAAGCAGCTTGATTTTTATTTACATCAAAGTCACAGTAAAGATACATAAATGTACTGTATATAAACATGTATTCTTCATCTGGATACCATAGATTACAAGTCTCCAACTGTTAGAATACAGTTTAGACCAAGCAAGTGTGTATTAATATTTGCAAAATGGGAATTTTGACAGCAGTGAAGTTTGCGTTTTAATATAGCTAAAATAACAAGAGCAAAGAATTTGCGCCAAAGGGCTTTGAAATGCACAACACAGATCTTTGGTCCCTCTGGTAAAGCTTGTTACTGCCAGCCTTCTTCAATCCTGAAACCTTCTATTTTAAACTTCATATAATCAATCATATTTTAATGTGAAGTAAAATTAAATTAAATATCTGTTTATTTCTTTAGAGTTGTGGGACAGTTGTTAGCCCAAGACCAGGAATTTATCTTGGGATCTTATCATATTTTAACAGCATGCCAATCGTGGCTATTTTTTTTAGCTTGTATTGGAATTAATGCGATAACTTATTATCAGATTCATATCAAATTTAAATGTAATCTGCCCTATTAAAGTCGGCATACAACCAGTGCACGCAGACAACTTCATGGTCAGCCCTCTGTCCTCTTGTGTGTGTGGAGGGAACAGCTGCTTGATCCATCATAAACAAAATGAGACAAAACAGGAAGTCATTTCTGCCTTTTGTTTTGTTATCTGCCTGTTATTGAGTTTATCTGCCTTCCTTAACTTTTTTCCCACTGGGTGTGTTTGTCAGTAAAAAACTGGTGCATAAACCCACCCCCCAAAACATAGTCTGAGCAAGTCAAAAGCATAAGCCTGGAAGAAAGTAAAGTAACATGTCTGATACCATTTTAAGTTGTTCAGCTGAAATACAGTCTGTGTCTTTCGTCTCACGCTAGAAGTGGGAAATAAATCTGTATGTCTGTCTGCCTATCTCACCAGATAGCACTGATCTGTTTATGTGTTTTGGTCACACAGTCACATCATGGAGAGTGGATAGCGTTACCTTAACTAGGTGCACACAGGCCCCATCCCCCAACCCAGCAGCAATGCATCAGTTATTGGCAACCGCACAGAGGTGTGATAGGACGACTGGACTGTGGAGCAGATCGGCCAACCCCAACAGGCAGTCTATGTTCCAATCCTCATCTATAGTCACGAGTTCTGGGTAGTTGCCAAAAGAACTAGGTCATAGATACAAGCAGCTCAAATGATTTTCCTCCATGATGTGGCTCGGCACAGCCTTAGAGTCGCTGTGAGGACTAACAGACAGGAAATTAATGACACAATGTAACATAATGGACATGCGTGTCACAATGCACAATGTCACAACTGAATTATGAGTTCGTCAATATAATACATTATAGCGTTCAATCCCAGAAGTATTCCGTCACCTATCCAAATAATTGAATTCAGGTGTCCCAAGTGGTTTTCACATATGTGTAAAATCAGCACCTAGGCGTGCAGACGGCTTCTGCACCTGTGACACCTGTGCAACAAGTCCAGTGGAGCCAGGCCTTCTCAGCCAACATCAGTGTCACTCGAAGAAAGGTCAAAAATTCTCAGAAATACACTCCCAAACCTTGTCTTCAGGGAAGAGTTGAAGCCATTATGGGATGTCACTCGAGTTCATATGTGTGCGAAAGCAGACAAGTGAATACTTTTGTTAATATGGTGTATTTAAAGGGCAAGTATTAAGTTGTCAACAGGTACATTTTAAAATCGCTTGTTATAGACTGTGCAGCAATCCAAAAGCTGGTATTAAATGGTAAAAACAGTCACTGCAGTGCTCTAATTCAGGACATTGCCATTTTTCTTTGCAGCTTACACAACACATACAATTTCAAAGTACCAGACAGGAAACAGGCTGACCATAAAACAGTTAACTGGAGGACACAACACACAACAGGTGGTCAGACAGACATGGTACTAATGGAACTGATTGTAGATCTAGTCAGAGAGGTGACGCTCAGTGGCCCTGAGGGAGCAGACAGTGGGCCTGACCTTCCAATCTTACATACAGCGCAGCCACTCTCATGCTGTAATTACCTGTCACACTCTGAGCGTGTGGGTTTTGGAGGAAGGGGTGTGGTAGGAGACAACACTTGCACTTGACCCTATGTGCAACCCAACCCTCTGTTTGGCAAAAAATGACATGAGAAAAAAAAAAAGCACTAGTGACATGCATGTCTACCTGAGACCCTGACTCCCCTGGCCCTCTCCCTTTCTGGTTCCCAGTAATTACCTGTGGGCCTACTGAGCGGTGGGGACCACTGCGTGCTGCCAGTGAAGCACTCAGGGAGATGTGGGATTGATGCACACTCGGCGACCTCTGTGATTGGGGTTAACAACAGCCTCATTTGCATTAAGAGATGGGGCTTTCATTAGCTACAGTAGCAAGATCTCAGGTGAAGAACACACATACCTGCACACATGGCCACACATGAAACAATCAATCACACACAAACACGCACGGTGAGGATATAGCATTTAACTTTTCAGACATAACGCTCTTTTTGCATGTTTCTGTAGCAGAACTTTTACACGACAACACATTTTCTTTGATTGAATCTTGGCAGCTACACTGGTTACTGAACAACAGTACATACACGGTACATATGATGAAAAAAGTAACTACCTCAAAACTGGTTCACAGGCACTAAATAACTATAGACTTTGGTTTGTACTTATTAGCCCATAATGTCTGATAAAGAGCGGATCTATGCTTAGTTTGGCCTGGTGATCACCATCTATATATAAAAATACAGGTCGGACCCTCTCAGCCTCCTATTAGGTGCACCCATGTTATTAATGTGAAACTCCATCGTCACTGTGAGTTATATAAGAACGCTTCCTCATTCGCATATGTTTGTGTTGGTTACCTTACAAGCAGGGTGACTATCAAACAACTGCAGCTGTGATAACTTCTTCAACAATCTGCTTCAAAGTAATAAAAACTGTTGATTACTGATTAGATACTGTATATAATCAGCATTAAACGAGATAAATGGGCAACTCAAACAGGACCTTATATATATTAGCTTCTCAGTGTATCAGCATGCCTACACCAACAAAGGCTGGCATGTGAACATAAAAACTGCTTCTCTAAAGATTAGATGCAAAATAACACTGGAAAATAAGTAGGTGGGTTTTTCTGACGAGCCAACGTGAAACAGCGCACCGTGACCAGCAGTGTGTGTTGCTTCTTACACATTCAACACCCAAAAAGCAACACTGGAATTTATCTGAAATTTACTTTTTCACAACGCAATGGTCCAGGATCTGTAGAAGATTAAAAAAGTCAAAATGAGATTCTTGGAGAAGGTTTTGGCAATGACATACTTAGCCATGTGCAGAATATTCCTCCATATCATCTCCCAGCACCACTTAGCAGAAGCAAATCCTGCAAGCACCCCTGAGACAAACAAGCCAGAACAAACTGGGGTTTTTTTTTCTACCTTCACCAGAATGGGCGCTTGCAGGTTTTGTTCTGGCACCGAGAGATTCTGGCAAAACTACGGTGCCCCATCTTGAACTGGAACAGGTTTGATTCACCACGTTAAAAATGAAGTTTCTTCATAACACTAAGCGATACAAACATTTGCAAGCACAGAAAAGCCATCACAGACAATATACAACCTAGGACAACTCAGTGTATGTCAGAGGAAAACAGAGTCACGCTACAAAGCGGACACTTCCCTCTGTGACACCTACAAATGCTCACACACACACACACACACAGTCACACACTCTGTCCTGCACTGTCATGTATAATTCAGCGTGTGGCCGGGTGGGCAGATGCCTCATCCCCAGGGGGTCCCATCATGCCTTCACTAGGATGAAACATTTAACAGCACAGGACAAAATGGAACACGTTCAATGAAGAAACAGGAAGGGTTTTGGAAGAGCACAACATTACAATTGTAGTCAGCACATTATTGCTTTATATACTTACATATCAGTCCTTTAAGCCTGTTACTAGTAGTACAATAAATGAATAATAAATGAAGGGATGAAGTCAAAGTCTCAAAGCTGAGACCACTGCCATGAAAACTGACACACAAGTTAATATCTGAAGGCTGTTGGGCTTTTCCTTTAATAATATTGCCCTTGAAATAGCAAACATTCAAGTCCAATATACGTTTAATCAAAATTAAAAATGAACAGTTTGTAATCTTAGTGTGTCACAGCCTGGCTACCAGTTTCATCAGGTCGTTCCATATATTTAAACACAAACAATATAGAAATGAAAAAAAAATAACAACAAACTTTAAAAAAATGATCACAATTAAGTGTGAATGAAGTGATGGGGATGCTTTCAATGAGTAAATCATAGTATGGGATATACAAGTACTACAAGGTAGCTGAGGTTACAACTGTGCTGTCGAAATTTTCACAGAAGTTGTTTCCATTCAGGAAATAAAGTGGCAACGATCAACCAGAGACTCCTTGTCTTCTTAAAAACACAACGCAACAGTCGAGGAGTCCGTTTGGGCTGACCTGTTGCAGCGGGGTGAAGCAGAAACCGGTTACACGGGGAAAACTAATAATTCAAAGTACCATGTGAGTTTAAATGGGACTCCCAGGGTTCTTGCTGGAAATTAGACTTCCAATTAAGCCTAACCAAAAAAAAAAGTATTTAAAACTGCCCTACTGATAAACATTTAAACATACATTTGAATAACACTGGCTGAAGACTGCATTCAAACCTTAATGGGAACACACTTTCACACAGAAATGTAAAGGGCTGACTCAAACACAGCTTCTCCTTCTAAGACACAGATACTTGGAGAAAACAAATAACCACTTGCCTGCATGCACACAAACACACAGACACAGACAATCACACACACAGTAGTGGGTCATTAAGTGAATCGCAGCACAGCTGTAAAAGTGCTTTTATAGCAGCCTAAGTGAATATCGGTACAGAAACAATATGGCTGCATAATATCAATATCATGTTCCATATTCAGCGCATGATGATACAAAGAAGAGGAAGCTGTGCGTGAATGCGTGTGTGTCTGCGTGAGTGTATATGTGTGAATGTGTGCCAGCGCTTGATGGAGCAAAGGCGAAGAAGCTCTGTAAGTGTGAGCAGATGCTGATGCTTTGTGTGTGTGTGTCTCTGCGTGTGTGTGCGCGTTTGTGTGAGAGAACCTAAGCAGGCCTGGAGTGAGGCCAGGCGGCTGTAGACTGTGCATATTAATGTGTTATAACCTTGACACAGACGGCGCTGCTGATGCTGTAGAGGAGCTTCCTCTGATGACATCATATAAGAAGACAGGAACTCCTGCCTGATTTAACAAAGCGAGACATGACTCCTTACAATACCTTCCATCTCCACCCCTCTCCCGACTCCTATATTCTATCCCGTTCCTGTCTTTTTCTTTCCTTTAACGCAACACCCTCCTCCACCTCCATCAGTACCTCCCGTCCCTCATACTGTGCCATCTGTGTACCTCTCCAGTGATTCATAACTCTTCTTCTCTTGAGTTTGTCAAACAACTCTTATCCCTCCCAACCAAACACTGCGTGCTCACACACATCATCAACCCATTCCCTTCTTTCCTCACACCTGCTGAACCATTAGCTACTACTAGCATTCTACTTTCTCCTCAGTAAATCTTCTGCATTTCTTTCTTTAATCCAACCTGTCCTCCTCACATTCCTTCCCTCCCCATCCACATTCCTTTTTGCCTTTCATCCTCATCTTCTCTCCTGTATTGTATCACCATCATATCTTTTACTCTTCATCACCTACTACCGCTTACCTTCTATTTCTTCCTTTTGTCTAACCTCGAGTGCTCTGCATTAACTCCATCTTCTTCCACTTTCAACCCCCTCTATCATAACTTCTTATAACCTTGTCTCCTCTCAACTTATCCCTCCAAAGCATGCACACTCTGCCCTTCTCCCCTCATCTATACTATGCTACTATCCAGCTGATCACGCTGCTGCTGTTTTTTTCCTCTAACCCTCGCCCTTTTGTTTCGTCTTTTTCTTCTAATTTCATCAACTTCTCTTCTCTCCATTTTTCACCCAACCCTCACCTCCTGTGCCTACTCGTATTTATCCTGACTGAACCAACTCTGCCCCTTTTATCTTCACCTTACATCTTTCAGCTTGTCCTCTTTTTTTCTTCATTTCTTTCAACTTTGTCCCCTCACACCCCGGGTCTTCCACCACCTTACTGGCTTCTCCTTTGCCCTTGTGGATCATTATCATCATTCTCCTCCCATTTTCTCTCCCTCTGTCTCTCTCCTTTGTGACTGTATACAATTCTGGCTTCACTACTAAACTCTTTCTCTCCCTTTCGGTCTCACTGTGTTTCCATTCTCTCTCTCCTCCACCCCCCTTTTCTCTCTCTCTCTCCCTCTTTCAGCTCACTGCCAGGCTACCACAGCCCAAACTGTTCAGCTGCAACTGTTCCAAGCCCAATAATTACAGCTTGTCAGAAAGAATTAATTTTCTCATTTCTCATAAAGACGTGTAAAAAATTACCATGTTATTATAACGCTGCCACTCTCTTGAGGCACCAACGAAAACCAAATTTAATTTCGGAAATTCTTCCCTCGCACATTAAATTAAACACATAAATAAGAGTTTAGGAATTGGGGGGAGGTTGTCGGGCGGGGGAGCATATGTTCGTTAGGCCAGCCCCAGCTCTGGGTAATGGCCGTCGTAATGTTTTGATGGGCCCGGCTATTGGTAAGCACCAATACATTTGCATGATCACCGTCGCGGCAGGCAAGCGAGCTGCCAATTAGCTCTCGTACAGCTCTGGACAGTGCTGGGAGAGAGAGAGAGGGAGGACATGAGATCTGTTTGGCATTAGAAACACACAGCAAGATATGGAACAGAGCTAATTAACAAGCACGTATGGAGAAAAGCAGATTTACTGCAGGGAGATGCTCTAAGGGACTTTTCATGGAGGATCGTATCTGTGTAATATATGTTAAGGAAAGTAGAGCAAGGCTTGCTTCAGTGCTGATAGACTGAGATGCAATAACATCAATTAGAAATACATTGTCTTTAAATAAAACATATTGAGCACCATTCTCAGTTACTGGATAAAACACTGCATCATATACTATACTGACCCTACTTCTGGCATGACCTATGACCTCAGTAAACACTTTCCTGATTTAAGCTCTTATTTAAGGGTGTTCATTTTGTATTTAGAGCCAGACAGAGCCCTACAGCAGGGTATGCTCTGACTTTACTGTTCTGACGATATAACGTCGTCTTGAACTAACCCCACAGCAGCTTCAGAAAAAAGCTCCGCTTGAAATATCACAATGTTAAAAGTACAAAAATTTAGGACTAAAAAAAGTTTAAAAAAGGTATTTGCTGATAGGTAAGGGATGGAAGTTAAGTTGTATTTTATTTGGCCTTAAACTTTGCATTATTAGATGCATTGCCACTGTTACTCACACCTTTTTTTAAAGTCCTTTCCTCTTTCCTCCGCCCTTCCTTTCCATTTCACAAAGACGTTTGTTTCTGTTATCTGTAGAGCAGAAGGTACCTTCAGGGAGAGGCCTACATGCACGGATTCATGTGCATTTTTAGCCCACAAACTTGTGAACATTGCTGCTGCGCGACTCAGACTGTTGTCCTGATACTCATTCCTTCTTACTGTTCACAGCAGGCCAAAACAACCCCCAGGCGAAATGTCCCGATACTCCCAGCAGGCTGATGATAACGTAAGTGTAAGATAGATGACTATACATTAAAAACCCCTGTATGTACAGCAATGTTTCAGCATTCCTACATCATACAGTAGATCAATGACAGTAATGTAGTACTTTAGGTATCATTTGCCAAGATTATATCTCCATCTGGCAAATTATCCAGTTCATTAGAAGACTTCAACATGTCGTCACACATGTATGCCAGGCCAAAAGAGAGAAAATGCAAGGGAAACAAGCAAATGCAGGTGTCACAGCTCCCTTCTGAGCCTTTGAGTTATTTCCCGATGACAATTCACACACTGTTTGGTGCTTACAAAATGCAGAAGTCGAATACTAAAAGCGTGAAGTCAGACGTTAGAAAAGTGTGATCAAACTGATGTAGAACATCAACCCCTCTCAATCTGATGGGAAACTCCCACAATGACACAATCTCACCCAAGCACAGATGAACGAGGTGTCCCCTCCAACTCCCCAGCACAGTGAAGACAGGGACTTTCCCTGCCTGCAGCACGGCACGCATATACACACACATTCCCAAGCGCACACACAGAGAAAAAGGTCACCCCTGGTTGGCACACACGCAGTAGGCAGAGTCATGGCTGATTTGACAAGGCCGCGACAAACGTTCATACATCCATACAAGTACACAGTGGAACGCACGCGCACACACACGGAGCATGGTCAGTGTAACCAGTGCCAACTAAGTCTCCTCAGCAAAGCAGCGATGGGTCTGCAATCTGTGATCGTGACACTGCTTTGACACACACACTGTCTGGATTTCCACTCACACGTGCAAACACACAAAGAGCAAGAAAACACTACCACGCTATTTTATGGTCATTTGTCTTGTATCTGGTTTTGCTTTCACTGTCTTCTTCTGACTCCGGGCCCTGCGCACCACACAGTTCTATCCACTGTGACATGTCCTTATATTTATAGGAATTCAAACTGTCAAATTTATTTCTTAAAGTTTTGAGATGAGTAGTGAAAGTTCCAGAGATAGAGGCATATGAGTCTCAGGGCGTTTTCACACCTGCTATGTTTAGTCCGTTTAAATCCAACACTGGTTTGATTTCCTCTTTAGTGGGGTTCGTTTTATTTTGTGAAGACTTCGCATTAAAGACAATATTCATGCTGTAATAAACTAGAACTTGCCAACCGCAAGCTAAGTTTAATAAGTTAGGGAGAGTTTAATAAACTCCTTGCTATCTAAAATATAACGGGACACTGGAGTAAATTCTCGAGCATCTCACACTTCTGATAATCAGCTGTCTGCTTCACGTTTATTCAGCTGTGTAAAAACTATAACTTTAAGCTCAGCCAAACCGATTTACTCAGGAACAAATAAAATACTAAAAAAAGCCAAACAATAACATTTTGAAGTTATCTAAGTGACTCATATATGTTTAACCTGAGTAGCGAAAGACGGCGGTGGGTTTGAAAACGATTTGCCGGGAGTCCGGTGTTTTCACGGCTCTAGTTAGCCTAGCCCCCGGCTAGCTATCGAGCTAGTGGGTAACAGACGTCTCCGAAAACGTCGGAGCGCTTTTGAAAATATGTGGTGTCTTGATAAACTGAGCAGATGTTTGAAGTTTACACAGCTACATTCTCGCCTGAAAATATGTTAAACGTTTATTTTGTGACCCAGAAAGAATAATAAGAGTAATATTAAAACTAACTAGCTGCCGCCATTGTTGGAAACTGAGCTGGGCTGCGCTATGAATTCTGGGACGCAGCTTCTTCTTCTTCGGGGTTTAACGGCAGCTGGCATCCTTGTACATGCAGTGCTGCCATCTTCTGTTTCAGTCCGTTATTACACTCTTAAATCCTACTACTTATTCCTGCGTCTTTTGGGATCTTACAAAGCTTCGAACGACGCGTCAGTCGTCGACGATTTTGATAGTCGACGCAATCGTGACTAGTCGACTAATCGTGGCAGCCCTACTGTATATCACTAGATGATCTGTTAGAAAGCTCTCATGCACTGGTTTGTGACATGTTTCAGTTTCAGTCTATCATGTGGAGGATACTGAAGAACAATGGTGAGTATGGCAGGGCTGCAAGGAGAAAGCACTGTTCTCTGCAGAGAGCGCTTCCCATCTGCACATGCATGAGTCAGAAGACTGTTTGAACAGTGTTTCTTGGATAGATGAGATTAAAATAGACATTTTCATTTACGTGAGAAGGGTTATATATATGGAGCAAGAAAAAAAAATGCATCACACTATTAAAAATGTATCCCAATCAAGAAACATGGTGGCATTGGCATCTTTGGTTTTTTGCTGCATCTGAGCAAATATGGCTTGTCATCACTGATGAAGCAATAAAATTATTCAATTCTAAAATCATCAGGACATCTGTCAGTGATCTAAATGATAGGAAAAGGTATGATGATAGGAAACAATGACAGAAATAACTGAAAAGAGCCTGAAGTGAGCACTGAATATGAGGACACAGACCTCAGACCTGAAGCTGTTCTGAGTACGACAATGGTCTAAAAGTCTTCAGTGCTAACCCAAAGGACGGTTCACCGGGCACCTTAAACATTTAGCTGCAGTCACTGCTGCACATGGGATCAACTAAGACACTAAAAGCAACATTTCAAATGCTTTTTCTCTTCACTGATATGCAATGGATCGTTTTCCTTAAAACTATTTTGTCTAATATTTTTAATGTTTTTAATTTTTAAACCTCACTTTAGAAACTTATTAAAGTTTCAGGTCATGTTTATGCAGAAATCTGGAAAATAATAAAGGGTTCACATTTTCTTCCCATAGCTGTATGCCTATGTAGACTAAAACAATAGACTATATCTGGAATATCTGAGTTATAAAGTGCACCACTCTTAACAGGAAAAAAGGCCCTTACCAGTTACTTGATGAGCAATATGAAGGAAAAAAATATCCAGAAGTAATCAGCTGCTCTGTCCACTTAGCCCCTTCAAACCTGGACACAAAGAAGAAAACAATAAAATAAAGTAATTGTATGACTATCTTGTGGTACATAAAATTTTTATTTTTAAAAAAAAAATCAAAGAGGGTGAAACTGAGAAAGGGAGATTTATCAGTGGGAAAGTCACAAATAAATATAAGTTTGACTATTTGACTTTTTCAGCTTTTTGACATTTCTCCCATTAAAGGCACATGTATGGTGAAGTAAACTGCAGCCATACTGAGTCCAGTGGTCATCAGACTTTCCAGCACACAGGGCTTCTATGTGACAAATTGCTCTGACTCATAACATGAGAAGTAAAACTGATGGTTTACAGAATAAAGACACAGAAAGTTAGAGGAAGGAGGAGAACGAAAAAAGCTGAAGGCGACAGTCAATAATTCTATCTTAAAGAACCTTTCCTTCTTTCCTTCCTACTCCCTTTCCTCTGCCTGACCCTCCCCCCTTTGCTCCCCACATTCTTCTTACCCTCGCCCCTTCATACCAGAATTCTTACATCTATAAATATCAACAAGAGAGTCTATAGAACTACATACACACATACTGTAAACACACACACCAGTCTAAACCAATGAGCACAGTGGCGTATTGTGCCAGCAGAGCCAATACACACTTCCACGGCCATTACTCCCCATGGAAACAGGCGAGCGCGTTCGCACACACATGTGATGTTGACGTTGTACCCGCACAGTGGCTGCCTTAGACAATAAGCTATTTCAGGGCCAAATCGCTGACAAAAATCCATTTTTCCACCCCACTAAAAAAGATCAGGAATGAGGGAGGGAGAAAGAGCAGGATAGAGAGAAAAGCTGAAATCAAATAAACAGTGGCGTACATCTCTCTTAAGCTGGATTTATCTCTGTATTTTGTCATCATTCTAATTTATTCCCCAACCTGCTTACAATTACCGCCTTTTCAAAACTCATATTGCCGGCTTGTTGTTGTTCTAAGAGAGATTGCGTGGTAGCTGCAAATGAATGAGCGGGGGACTTGCATAAGGTGGAAAAGCTCCTAGTGTACTTTTGTAGATTATCCACTTGATACCGATTCATTTTCTCCCTCTCTTGTCACAGTTTTCTAAAGGAGGCGATGTAGGACAAACATGCAAATGCACACAAAACACACACACAAATGTACGCGTAGATACAAACGCACACAGTACTGTAGCGGAAGGGAGTGGGCTCATCATCTTTAGTTGTGATTACAACACTTGGCAAGCTCTCCCCTGCCTGTTTGCCTGCCTATTGCCTTACAAATGGATTAGTAAGCCCTGTTCCATTTGTGTGTGTAGCTTCTCTGAGATTTAGGCTGACTTACAAATAACACCAATCAGATTTGGGAGCAGCCATTGTGTAGTCTTTTCTGGGGGAATATTGAGCGATATGATTTTTGGGACAACACTGGAAAAACCTTAGGACTGTGTGTACTTGTGCGTGTACGCATGTGTTGAGAAGATTTTTACATGTCTCGTAACGAGAAAGTCTGCCTTCAACTTTTGGAGTCAGTCAGCAGTTAATCCCTGAGAGGACTGCTCACTCATCCCCACTTTGCCTGTAATATAAAGGACGACAACTCCAATCTGAGAAAGAGAGGAAAAGCAGGCAGGCTTTCCAATGTACACGATCTACAGAGCAGAACTGTTCAGTTCATTGTGAAAACGACTGACGAAAAAGACAGAAAAGCTTTCTGAGAGACAGACAACTGTTTCGGTCTCGTACATTGTTGGTGGATCCCAAATTTGAAGATAGAACAAATGTTCTACTAAAAGCTGCGTGTGCCCCGACATCTCAGTGTACATGATAAATGCACTGCATTTATATAGCACTTTTCTAGTCATACTGGCCACTCAAAGTACTTTACAAGCTGTGTAACTGCTTCTGTGTGTGAATGTGTGAGGTACTTTTCGAGAGGAAGGTTACAGCAGAAATAGTACGCAAGAAGCACCAAACAAAAGAACAGTCGATCAGCATGCATTTGGCCCCATTTCTATGGAGAGAAATTTGCCTCAAAAGTGTTACGAATGCGTACAATATGATTCACAAGCATAAACAAATGTAGTCATGCAACTTTTGAGGACTCACAAATGCGTGCTCCGATCCAGATACAAATATGAAGCATTGTGATCACATGGAAACTATTTTACAAATGCGTACATCCAAACCTGAATAAATGGTGATTATTTATGCACAGCGTATTAAGTTCAGCTTCCCGAATTGGATCGTTTTCTCTTTCAGTGCATACAAATGTTTAAAAATACAGTTAACACCCCTCTCGCTCACTTACAAAACCTTAAATGCACATGCACCAGTCGCCTGACACAAGACCAGTCATTAAATTTCCTCCCTACTAAATATTCGACAGTCAACTGTTAGTGGCATTAAAACAAAGTGGAAGTGATTGGGAATTACGGCAACTCAGCCTCAAAGTGGTAGACTACAGAAAATCACAGAGCGGGGGTTTGTGGATGCTGAGGCAAATGGTGTGCAGAGGTCACCAGTTCTCTGAAGCCAATCGATACAGACCTCCAAACTTCACATGGCCTCAGATTAGCTCAAGAACGGTGCACAGAGAGCTTCATGGAATGGGTTTCCATGGCCGAGCAGCTGCATCCAAGCTCACTGCAGAGTGTCAGATGCAGTGGTGTAAAAGCCCACCAACACTGGACTGCAGACCAATGGAAATGTGTTCTCTGGAGTGACGAATCAGACTGCTCTGTCGTGCAATCCGATGGATGAGTCTGTGTTTGGCAGTCGCCGGGAGAACGGCATTTGTCTGACTTTGCCAAGTGTAAAGTTTGGTAGAGGGGGCATTATGGTGTGGGGTTGTTTTTCAGGAGTTGTGCTCGCCTCCTTAGTTCCAGTCAAAGGAATTCTTAATGCTTCAGCACACCAAGACATTTTGGACAATTTCATCATTCTAACTTTGTGGAAACAGTTTGAGGATAGCCACCTCCTGTGCCAACATTCCAAAATCCCATGAACTCCTAAACCCTATGGAAAGTGTTCCCCAAGTGGCAATACTACTGTACTACCTCAAAACTTGAGGCAGGTAGTTGGAAAAGTAATAATCAAGTTTAGAGTTTCTAGTCATCTGTAAAGCAGCTTGGCCCAAAGTTAAATTCTTTCATTAGTTTAACTTGTCAGTTTAACTTCATAATTGCCCAATTGTTTCTCTGATCTAACAGCATCTAATTTATTTATTTTTTCCTGAAGGGGAACAAAATATCTCACTAAAAAATTATGGATAAATCATTTTTAAACTGGATTGACTAGTTGAATTCACAAGCTGCGTAAGTATTTCTAAAATAACGCATTAAAGTTCTTACATATAAACCTGAAGTCACCAAAATACATAATGTGGAGTTTGGAGTCATACCACAAATGCAACAAATCTCTATCAGAAAATTGGCTGCATGGATATTGCCAAATCAGATTTTTATGCCATAGGGTCACGACTCAATAAATGCCTAAAATTTGGTGAGACTAATAAATCTTAGAGAGCATACAACAGTTATTCTGGGTGTAACATGTGTTTCAGTAACCAGTATGATGGGAAAAACTAGACGAATCACATCCACAACATTGATTACAAATGTAGTTACACTATGGGGAAGAACAAAACATACTGATCTTGTAAATCTCAAAATTTATGGAAAGGGTGAAAGCTATTTACTGTGAAAAACAAAATTATAATAATGCTCACTTATTAAAAACTGGTTTGTAAATCATCAGTGACAATTATCTGAATGGTTATAAAAAATTTATATGGTTAATTAATATTGCAATAACATATGAAGCAGTGCTAAAGCTATAAGCAGGTGCAATATAATACATTAGACATGTATGATTTATAAAGTAATCAGATTTCTTACACAAACTATCTTGACTGGTGATCTTAACACACACAAAGAATTATAAGTGCCCCCAACTTAGTGAAAACGTAGCTACAGTGGACACACATAAAAGACAAAAGCAAAAGCATCTGTTTTAAAATAAATATGAAACCTTTTTCTTTGATGATTTGCTAGAATATGCAGAATTTTCTGGTCTTTTTTTTTTCCTCAATACAATAGCAGAGTTGTTTTGGGGGGTTTTTTGTGTGGAGGACTAAAAATTCTTTGTCTAACTCTTGGTGACTGAGCAGGATTAAAACAGTATTAGAAAAACATATTGACATATAATGTGTGTGCACAACAAAGGCTGGCTCCTTGAAAAGAAAACATTTTTTCATGGTTTATTATTTTCTAGTTGTGCTCAGCATTGAAGAGGTGATTCGGGTTAGTCGATCAGAGGTGAGAGACTCTGTTACCCAGGCACCAACTGCGTGTTTTTTTAAAGCAAGCCCGATCATACATATGATTTTAGCCTGAGATCAGCACAAAGAGTTTGAAGTAGCTTGCTCCAGAGCAACTATCTGGTCACAAACTCTCCTCTACCATTTATAAACATTATAAAATGAGAGCACCAATTTTAGTGGAGGAGAACAAGGAGTGTTTGGTATATGGGAAAAGTGATTGTGTGCGAGTGTGTGTTTGTGTACACATATGTGTTTCTGCCAACCCAAGAGTACAGTTTGTGTGAATAAAGCTTTAAGCTGAGCCTCCATTAAGCCCCTTTCAACACAATGCCTTTCTCTCTGAGAAACTCTCTGATGGAAATCTGCTTTTGTTGCTGCAGTTCAATGTCCCTGCTATCTCCTGATGGAAGGAGAGAAAGGAAGGTCTGAATGGGCCTCTATAGTTTTATGTTCCAGACAGTTCACACACACACATGGCAAATAACACACAGTCCTTGCTCTTCTACAATGAAATCAATGCTCTCAGTTTTCATCTCTGCGCACAGCATCTCACAGTGCCAAAGGCTTCTTGTGATCAAACACCACATCATGTTCTGCAACTTCTGATACTGTTGCTAACACAGTGCTGCTTTTGTAGTTCAGTGTTGCTGTTCATTCACATTGTATTCAGCTGCAATAAAGGATGGATTTTTTGGGGGGGGTCAAACAATACAAATCTTTTTTTTCTTGCTTACTGATTATTTATTTCCGATGCCATTACCCCTATATTTGCCTTACCTTTACCCTCAACTAGTATTGATTATAGTTTATAGAGCTTCATTTAAAGTCATGTATTATTCACCTGCAGTCCCCTTGAACAAAGTTTTAAAAGCTTTTAACTCCAAAATTACATGATCATAGTAACAATTTGGCTTTTATTGTTTTAGAAGAACAATAACATTCTCATACTCATAACACAGATTGCCAAACAGAGTGAGCCAGTCTGTGATGAGTCTCTTGGCAAAAGGGGACTCGACTTAACTGGTTATATTCCAGCTACATTCCTATATAAACCAGGTTTTAAGCACCTGTTTCATTTTGCATTTAAGCTTCTGTCCTGCATCAATTATGTTATTATTTATGGAGGAATTTTGGAATTTCTGTTTCAATTCTATGAGGCTCTGGTTCGACTCTGAATGCAAGTAGTTAATGTGTCAGTACATGGCAACAGGTTTACAATTTTCACTGATTTATCACAAACAAATTACATGAAATTGCCATTTTGAGCACACTGACTGCATTTTATTGACGTCTTGATGCACTAAACTTGCTTTGAAGCAAGCAGTTGCCGTATTGGTCCCATTGCACATTGTCTCTAATATGACTGTTTTCTTAGTATGACTGTAGCATAAATAAGGCTGATCAAGACCACACACCAAAGCACAATAGTGACAAAGAATGTTCCTCAATTTAGCTGAATTGGGACTTTTAAAACAAACAAAATATATAAAAAGAAAAGTGAACCTATGTTAGGAAATACATGCGTGGTTTGAACAGGTGTGCTGAGCTGTTGGTGCAAAAGTTATCATGGGGTCAGGAGAGTCTTAGAATTGAGCCTGATTGTTGAGAAGGATAAGACTTTAAAAAAAGGGAAATGGACAAAGAAGACAGAGAAACACAAGCACAGCTTTAAAGACGGGCTTTAGTAAACAGAGTGGGAAGATCACAGGACTGTTAGCCGGCCATGTATCACAGAGACATTTAAAGTAAGCTTAAGAAAGAGAATCCTTTTAATGCAAAGATTAACACTCAGAGATAGCAGCCTATTGACTGCTACTGTATTGGTTTACATTAGACGGTACAGGTAATGAATACAATGGCTGTTCAGTGTACATGCAAAACACTGATTAACTGGAACCATCTGCATGCAATCTACAAAGACACTGTCACACACAGTTAATAAACCTCAACCACACACACACACAAAGATTAGTGCATACAGAGCCTCACAGAAGACAGCAACAGAGGCATGAGGAGTCTCGAAATGAAAATGAGTTAATGCACAAACACAGACAGTGACTTCCACAGATGGGTGACTCGAAGCATCTGACTGGGTGAAATGTGAGTGATCTGATTGAATTATAGACAGGATACAATGGAGACAGACCGCCAGGGTCCGGCCTGAAACCTCACATCACTATTGTGTCCGCCAGCATGCCATCAGGGTGAACACAGGACAACACTGAAGGAGAGAATGAGAAACCAAGCCTGACGATATTGTCTGGTAAAAAAAAAAAAAAAGTGATTTTTTTGGTGAACTAAAAGAGTTTGGTTGCAGTTGGGGCAGAGGCAGCTTCCATTAAATATGGCATTGGGGAAACAATTTTCAAAGGAGACCTCCAGCCGGTCATAGCAGATGGCTGCCTAACCCTGATTCTGCAGGTTTCTTCTTGTTAAAAGGGAGTTTTTCCTTCTCACTGTCGCACTTGGGAAGGGGGTCATCTGACTGTTGGGGTTTTCTCTGTATTCTTGTAGTCATTACCTTAAAATATAAAAATTTTTAGGGTAACTGTTGTTGTGATTTGGGGCTATATAGATAAAAGTGAATTAAAAGGAACATGGGGAGTTTCTGTCATTTGCCATTTCTTTGAGCACTGCAACTTCAAACTGACTCACATCCTATTTGTGGTTACAAGCAAAACTCAGAAAACCACACCCAAAAACAGCTATTCAAGTCATCCTAGCCCTTAGTATTTTTATTAGCACTATTTTTGTGTATCATACCTTTAAAAACTCGTGGTGCATGCTCCAAACTCAACATTTGACACACCAGTCCAACTCTTCTTCTAGCCGTATAAAAGTCCTTGTACCTTCCTGGAGAATAACCCCAACCATACTTTTTTTCTTTTTACAAATACTTCAACCAGAATATGGTATAACATCTCTGAATGCCCACTTGCTCCTTACAGATTACTGCTAACTTTTAAATCAACCCAAGCCTGAAAATTCAATTTTTCATGGATATATGGATGCTAGACTTGAGTGGAACATGTGAGAATAGTTACACTGATCCCTTCATTGTAGTCAAAGGAGTTTGGAATGTTTTTAGCTCTTAATGGTGCCTCTGTGCTCAGTTAATTTATAGAGCGTGGAGAGCATCTAAACCCAGAAATGGCTAATCAAGTCGGACTTAACACACAGTTATGTATAGTTTGTGTATGAGCAACAGCAGTAGCAGCATCTGCTGGGGTCACAATGTTGAAGTCCAATCTTGTTTTATCAAATTAATACTGCCCTTCTCAGCATGCTTCCGTGAACACACACAAACACAGTTGCACAGTTGTGCACCTTCATCACTTAATCATGTTATGCATAGCATGCCGCAGTACAACACAGAGACAATACACACAGACTCCAAAACACTATTACATTATTAAAGGGTAAAGGTTAAGGAGAGAAGACATCATTGCAGGGTCATCTTTTCAACATTTCTTTACAAAGTCTAATATAAACCGTTATAATAGCTTTATAAACTTATGTTGAAATTAAGTTACTGTTCCATCATAAATATTTAAAAAAACCCAATGAACTATTCAAGCCTTCAACAGCAAACATCAACAGTACGTTACACTATTCCATCCTCAATTCAACATAGAAAACAACATTGCAACAGCTATTTCATTTATTCCTTCATTCATTTAAAATGGATTGTGGTTATAATTCGGCATTCTGTAAATGATAATGTTAACAATAACGAAAAGCACTTCATTATGTTCCACGGGCAAATTAATGCCCTGGAGAGCATTATATGAAATAAAGGCTGGTCTAATATTATACAGACAATGCACCACTGAGTCCAAAGATGTCATCCTGAACTACAACTTGCTGGAACAAATGTGCTTAGCAATTATGCATCAGTGACATCAGGGTATTGTATTGTTGTATGGACAAGGACGCGTCTCAGCACCTTGACCCTTTCTCAGAGCTGGCCAATAGCTATTCAGAGAAACGGTTTCTTTTGAAATACAACATCCCTACTTTTCTTTGCCAAGTCTAAATCAACCCAGGTAATTAGAATTCTATAAACAAGGAAGAATAAGGCCTTTCCTGTGCCGTCTTTGTGAGCCGGAATGGGTACAATGCATGACTGATGGATGTCAGGACACCAGATTCAGAGCTCTGAGACCTCTACAGAGCTACAAACAAACAGACAAACATTTTAGAGATGGAACGTCACAAACAAAAATCATAATGCCGTTATGTCCTGTTGTCTAGAACTCTCAAACAAATGCCTGATTATTCCTTTGCATCATGAAGTTCATCCAGTGAACTTCATGATGCACTTCAATTTTTTTTAGTTGTAATAAACAACCAGTGTCTGAAGCTTTGGCCATGGAAAGAACAGGGAAGGACACTTGTAGTTGCAGGGGTACTACTGGCAACTGTTGGCTGAAAAATTCTATAGATTTGTTGCTAAAGCTCAATGAAAAGTTGATAAAGTTGTTGCTAACAAAGTGAAGTCTGAAAATTACTGCTTTGAGTGGGAGAGATGGCAGACACCCAAGCTAAGATTTTATATTTACATACATTAAAAAAGGAGACTATTCAAATACGAAATTAAAAACAACAAAATATAGAGTAGATGAATATTTGAATAGTTGGAGATGAACATAACTATGTTTTAAAATCAGTTCATGCAACATGAAAATACTAATTGAAGTTCCACATCTTTAATGCAATTACTAGATGTTAAGGTTAAGAACACACAAAGTTCTGGAAAACACAGTGTAAGTTGCGATGAAAGAAAAACAGTGTAAATGACCCACGGCAGATCCGATGACATCAGCATCTCTTTTATTAACACACGCGGTTGCTGTTCACAAACACCAACAACAACACCACTAACCGAGACCCAGTACAGACTTTTTATGCTGGCGAGGCGTGACTGCAGATGCCGTGCAGGTGCGTCCATCTCCCCTGCAGCGGCAGTGCAGTCCACGCGCTGCCACAGAGAGTTTTTCAGTTCAAACAATTAAAATGGTCAGCCTCTATTGTGCAGTTTATCACCAACAGCAACAATGAACTTATGGAATATGGAACTTTTACCATCTACATTTCCACAATAACTAGCAAACTTATTTTAAGATTAAAAGTTCATTTCACTTATTTTCCTCTCCGAAATTAGCCGGGGAGACTTGTAATCATCGTTATTATCATCCTCTACTTTTTTTTGCAATGTTACATTATTTTTATGCTAAAGCTGCTCCATCAAACCAAGGAGCTGGTGGTAGACTTCCGCAGGCACAAGCATTCTCCACTGCAACCACTGAACATCCAGGGTATGGACATTGAGGCTGTGGACAGCTACAGGTACCTTGGTGTTCATCTGAACAACAGACTGGACTGGACTCATAACTCAGACGCCCTCTACAGGAAAGGGCAGAGCAGGCTGTACCTGCTGCGGAGACTCAGGTCGTTTGGGGTGGAGGGCCCACTCCTGAAGACCTTCTATGACTCTGTGGTGGCTTCTGCTATCTTTTATGGTGTGGTCTGCTGGGGCGGCAGCATCTCTGCTGGGGACAGGAAGAGACTGAACAGGGTGATCCGAAGGGCCAGCTCTGTTCTAGGATGCCCTCTGGACCCAGTGGAGGTGGTGAGTGACAGGAGAATGGCGGCTAAGCTGTCATCCCTGTTGGACAATGTCTCCCACCCCATGCAGCAGACTGTGACAGCACTTAGCAGCTCCTTCAGTGGGAGACTGCGGCACCCACGGTGTGGGACGGAGAGATTTCGCAGGTCTTTCCTCCCCACTGCTGTCAGACTCCACAACAAAGACTTTAACTGAACAAACACACACATCCACACATGTGCAATAACACTAAGTGCAATAATCCTTTCTGGCATCGTTGTATTTTTACTCAGTTGTATATAGCATTCGTATTCTATTTTTATCTTATTGTATATTTTTATTCTATTTTATTCTACTGTATATAGTATATTATTTTATTCTATTCTGTACAGCTGTGTACTGTATTTATTCTTATTGTATTCTAATTTTTGCGTCATAACTTTTGCACTGTCCACTTCCTGCTGTGACAAAACAAATTTCCCACGTGTGGGACTAATAAAGGTTATCTTATCTTATCTTATCAACACAGCTAGCATTGAACCTGTTTCAATTCAATTTTCTGCAGGACAGTTTATGGAAAAGAAATTACATTAGAAGTAAAGACGTGTTATTTGCTGAATTTTTTATGTTCAGTTGCAGGTTTCACGCTCTGCGGAGTATTCATGGTTAGTTTGGTGTAGGTCCAATCACTGGCATATTTAAATTACTGAAGATACTAATCATCTTCTAAACCCTTACATGCTTATTACTTTTAGTGACTGTTTTGTTTCTGGTCTCTAACAGGGTTTTATTCTTGCACTGTCAAGGACAGCCACCCAGTTTTTTTGTTGTATTTTGAATGAATTAATGCCTTTTATTGTCACAGCACACTCATTCTCCTCCAGTGACTACATTCACGTCAGAGAGAAATAAACATAGTTTCATAAAAGCTCTGTTACTTTAACACAAAAACCCATATACTGTCTAAAAGGGAATTTCATCAACACCATAGCTGTATCATTATGCTATATTATATATTAGATGCGACCCTGATGGGCAGAGAGGTAGTGAAAGATTAGGAGAAAGGCCAAAGTGCATCACTCAGGCTTGTTTTTCTCCATTCTCCCTCTGCCTCTATGTTTCTTTCCACCTTTCTCTCTCTGACAGTTGCTGTACCACTAACACCGCCTCCACAATTAGTGTCTTCTCACCGACTATACACAGATACACGCACACACACATACATGGTGACACCCCAGGGCCCTGCACAACCCAAACAGCATAATTAGACATCCCCTAAACAAAGCACACACTCTGTAATTACTCTGTAATGTTACATAGCACAGGGGACTCAACAAAAGCCATTTTCCTTGGATCAGCCAGTACTGTGCACACACTCTATACTCTTCTCTCATGTGTCTCTGACTGTGTACATTTTTATTGATTTCACTGGGCAGAGAATTCCCAGTGGCTGTGTTCTGGTTTGTGAGAATAATGCACAAGTCGCTGAGTGCAAGCGTGACTGTATCTATAGGTATGTATGCTGTTGCTTACATATATGCATGTACAGCATGTGTGCGTACACACACAGACCTCGACAGCACATGAAGTGGCAGAGCAATTGAATGTCTTCATCTAGCGTTGCTCAGTCCAGGGAGAAAGACATGCTAAGTATAGAGAGAGAACTTGCACACAGACACAAACACACACTCCTCTTTTCTCTCTCCCCGTCTTGTTGCTTCTCAGTCTCCAGAATGGGACATGACTAATTTCTCCAGACAGAGCGACAGCATAAACACAGTGCTGAACACATGTGCTGATACCGTTCTTGGCAGGACTCCCTTCAGCTCCAACAATCTAACACCACCACCACATCTGATCACAACATGACAGACGCCCCCAAACACATCCACCATGTTCCCCCTCCTCCCTCTTTCACCACCCCCTTTTTTCACCACCGTGTCCCCGAGTCAGCACAGATATTTCACTAAGTCCAGTGGCAATAAATTATCTTGCTCCGTGCCAGGCAAAGTAGTGTGAAATCACATTAGATCTTAATCAGAGACTATTGTGTTTGCCTTGTTGGATTTTTTTCTTTCATAACGGGCGTTATGTTTTGTTGTGTTGAGTTCGAGCTCTGAAAGTATCCTCACTGTGGGGATATATCAGAAAGCATTTCTTCTTATGCTGATGCTGCTATAGAAAGAAGTCTAAACATTTCCCCCATTTTGGTTAAAGACGATAAAAGTTTAGAGACTCTATCCAATGGAAAAAAAACAAGATATTCATTTCTGCACCAACTTTTTTTTTTTTTTTTTTTTTTAAAGAACGGTCCATGACGGGTGATGATCCTCAACACAAAACTCAGGTCCAGTGGTGCATGAGAAAATAATCTTGAATATAAATGTATTTATTTATAGTTTTTTGTTGTTGCTTTTTTTTAATCTGAGTCCTTCAACCGTATGATGTGACAGCTTGTTTTGTAGTTACCTAAATGTGCTGATGCATTTTATTTGGGACAGCTTGTGCAAAAGCGAATATATCATTCAAAAATCTTTGTGACACATTTGATGACTTTCATTTGAAGATCTGAAGTCAACAACTGTCAAAGAATTAGGCTGTCACCAAGTTGTGGTTTTATATTCCACAGACAGGTAACAAAAGGAAAGTAACTGAGTAGTATGGGAATTACTTCTGTTTAATAATCCATCCATTCACTTCCACTTATCTTTTTTCAGGGAGTTCAGAGAACTGAACTCAGAAGACCTTTACACACCAAATGCGTAAAAATGGTGTGAATCTCTTAAAAATATTTTTTTAACTGTTTGTTCAGCCATTCACTGTAATTTCACTGTTGAAATTTGAGACATTTTTGGGACCCAAATAAACAGATCTAACCAATCAGACCACTGCTTATGGGAAGTAGCGGTACTGAATATGCAATTAAATGGAAATGGTAAAAAATACCATATTACCTCAGATACACAGCACATAGACACTGCTCTGGGTCAATCAGCTCTCTTGAATTATTTCTCTGCCTCCTCCGATGTGGTCCCAGCTCTGCTAACAAGAGCTCAAAAGCCTGTCCTGAAATTCGTGCAAGCGGTCATGATACAGCGTCAATTCTTGGATCAAACTATCCCTGTGGATGCCTTCTCAGGAGAACTACATTTACCCAAATTCTCAGTTTCTTATATTGTTTCGAAACATGACGACCAGCTCATCATTGGCCTAATGTCAAGAAAAAGGCAACGCATTCAGTGACTATATACCTACTAGGACTGCCACAAACGATTATTTTTTTAGTCGACTAGTCACCGATTATTTTTGCGATTAGTCGACTAATCAGATCATGCATACATTGGACGTAAAACTACAGCTTATTGCACCAGCAGCATCTGCTCTTATATAACTATCATTAGCTTACAGCTTTAAGTGTTTAAGGTATGTGCTAACTAAAAATAAAGACAAGATGATAGTTTATTAAACTTTTAATAAAATTTGCAGATTGTTTCGGTGGAGTTTAGTAAACTCAGCCGTCTGCTCCGTGCTATCTAAAATATACCAGGACACTGGAGTATATTCTCGACTAGCTCACACTTCTGTTTAATCAGTTTTCTGTTTGACGTTTATTCAGCTGTGTGAAAACTGTAACTTTAACCTCAGCCAAACAGATTTACTCAGGAACAAATAAAACACAAAAAAAGTCAAACAATAAGTTTTAAGTTATCTAAGTGACTTATATATCATGTTTAACCTGAGTAGCGAAAGACCGCGGGGGTTTGAAAACGATTTGCCGGGAGTCCACTGTTCTTGCCGGCTCGAGTGACCATTGAACCTCCCGGCTAGCTATCGGGCTGGCGGGTAACAGACGTCTCCGAAAACATTGGAGCACTTTTGCAAATATGCGATGTCTTGATACCGAGCAGATATTTGAGGCTTACACAGCTACATTCTCACCTGAAAATATGTTAAACGTTTATTTTGTGACCCAGAAAGAGTAATAAGAGTAATATTAAAACTGCCGCCATTGTTGAAAACTGGAATTGGCTGAGCCGTGCTATGAATTCTGGGATAGGTTGGGGCACAAAGGATATGCCCGACCTATCCTTCAAATCTGGGGAAAAGTAGGATGCATTTGTCAGCTCCATTTGCAGAAGTCTTCGAATTCGGAAAGCCTTCACCACGTCGCTGTAACGTAATCGGCCTTCAAATGCGGCCTCTGAAGGATGCGACCTGAATTTGGACAACGCTGCGATACCAGAGTTGCTTCTTCTTCTTCTTCTGGGTTTAATGGCAGCTGGCATCCTTGTACATGCAGTACTGCCATCTTCTGTTTCGGTCTGTTATTACACTCTTAAATCCTACTACTTATTCCTGCGTCTTTCAGGATCTTACAAGGCTTTAAACAGCGTTTGATAGTCGGCGTAATCGTGACTAGTTGACTAAGCGTGGCAGCCCTAATACCTACACAGCAAGACTGAGCCAAAAAAATAGGAAATTTCCCGTTAATTTTCACTTACATTCTGTGTATAACAGCCTTGAGACTCAGTATCTTGTCTTTTAAGGGTAATTTGGTGATAGATTAGCCTAAAAAGATTTTTCGTTAACCAATTATTTTCAACTTATCTCAGTCCTTGTAACAACAGTTAATTGCAACAAAATTACCAGCAAATCTATCATTTAGATCTACAAACATCTGTGGAAAATCTCTGTGAAATGTGTGGAACATGGAAAATTTCGGCATACAACAGTAGTGGGTATTTGTTGAAAATAACACTGAAACTATATGAGGTTGAGTAAGCCACATCATAACTCATCACCGTTTCTTTCCAGATCCAGGTGAGTGAGAGTGTCAAACTAGCAGGCTGACCTTTATGAGCAATTTCACTTTCAATAACAACAGCCCATGAACTAGTGTGACACAACGAATGGTCTCCATGTGATGAGCTTCCTTTAATGAGCTGCACCTCACTTGACAACAGATAAAAATTAACACTCTACCTCTTAATGATGTCCGTTAGGCCTAAAGATCTTATCTTCTTCCTTCTCTCAGAGACAATCAACACAACTTAACAAGTCTTTTCAATCACTAAGTTAATAATCTTAGGCATTAATTAACCAGTCCACAGGAAAATGAGCCTTCAGTTAATCCAAAATGCTGTCCTCTCTGTGCTCTCCTGTTTTGGCTTCCCTTCATTGGCTTCCTGTTAAATCCAGAATTGAATTCAAAATCCTGCTCCTCACATACAAGGTCTTAAATAATCAGGTCCCATCTTATCTTAATGACCTTGTAGTACCATATCACCCTATTAGAGCACTTCGCTCTCGCTCTGCAGGCCTACTTGTTGTTCCTAGAGTATTTAAAAGTAGAATGGGAGGCAGAGCCTTCAGTTTTCAGGCCCCTCTTCTGTGGAACCAGCTTCCAGTTTGGATTCAGGAGACAGACACCATCTCTACTTTTAAGATTAGGCTTCAAACTTTCCTTTTTGCTAAAGCATATAGTTGGGGCTGGACCAGGTGACCCTGAATCCTCCCTTAGTTATGTTGCAATAGACGTAGGCTGCCGGGGGATTCCCATGATGCATTGAGTTTTTCCTTTCCAGTCACCTTTCTCACTCACTATGTGTTAATAGACCTCTCTGCATTGAATCATATCTGTTATTAACCTCTGTCTCTCTTCCACAGCATGTCTTTTATCCTGTCTTCTTTCTCTCACCCCAACCGGGCGCAGCAGAAGGCCCCGCCCCTCCCTGAGCCTGGTTCTGCCGGAGGTTTCTTCCGGTTAAAAGGGAGTTTTTCCTTCCCACTGTCGCCAAAGTGCTTGCTCATAGGGGGTCATATGATTGTTGGGTTTTTCTCTGTATCTATGAAGCGCCTTGAGGCAACTTTTGTTGTGATTTGGCGCTATATAAATAAAATTGAATTGATTGAAATATATGTGTAAGGAAACACAACTAATGGATAAATCGCTAAAATAGCTGTCTAAATTTAAGGGTGCACAGCTTAAGCAGTTACTAAATCCAACAGATAAATTGTGATAAAGCTAAAAGCAATAGCTACATTTACTTAATGTAAAAGATGGATAAAGTGTGGGAGCGACCGTGGCTCAAGGGGTTGGGAAGCGCATATGTAACCGGAAGGTTGCCGGTTCGATCTGTCCTGGTCGTTGTGTCCTTGGGCAAGACACTTTACCCTACCGCCTACTGGTGTTGGCCAGAGGGGCCGATGGCGCGATATGGCAGCCTCACTTCTGTCAGTCTGCCCCAGGGCAGCTGTGGCTACAACTGTAGCTGCCTCCACCAGTGTGTGAATGTGAGAGTGAATGAATAGTGGCATTGTAAAGCGCTTTGGGTGCCTTGAAAAGCGCTATATAAATCCAATCCATTATTATAAAAAAATTTAATAAATGAATGAAAACAACAAATGCCGATAAATGAATACATACTTAAAATAGTTAGTTATAATAGACCATTTAAAATCTTTTGCCAAAGCCAAGATATAAATGGAGAAAAAGCTAAAACTAACCGACAAATGGCTAGAGTAGTTAGCTAAAATGCTGCCAATCTGCTGTTAATGGATTAATGACAATGGCTGCATTTGTTGTGTGTCCATTTTTGTTTTTGATACTGACAATTAAAATTACCACCAGTAGCTTTGGCACTTAAATGCTGTGCTTCGTGCCATCATCACCTTTTTAGTATTGGTATCATAAAAATATTTTCAGCATTTGTAGTTATTTGTTTAAATGACAGCAGACATTGATTAGAGCCCTATCCTACTAGGCAGGTTCAACATACCCAGGGCACCGTCCTGTTATCTTAATTCACCCTAACATCAGCAGTCCGCTTCGGTCGCACAAAGCTGGTTATCAACTTTCTAAGTTAACCCACGGTTTCCCCTGTGCATTCACATGAAAGGGCGGCAGCTGATTTTACAAAGGAAGATAAAACTACAATATTAGAAAAACATGACAGATAATACAGACTGATAGTAACACAGCAGCTACAGATAAAGCAATGATATAAAAAGTGCTATACAGTAGTTCAGTATTCAAAGGGCTGCATGAATGTGTGAGTGCTTTAACTGCTTTGTTCAGTAAGACAAAAGCCAAGTCTAGTCTATGAATAACGTCTAGCCTGTTTGAAACCTCGAACGAAAGCTGGTAAAAATCTCGACTGCGCAAGTTAACAGACTTAGCAATATGACAGCACTATCACTACAAATCAGATGGATTATATTCCTTTACTTGTGATTTTTCAATATCCCTATAGGATATAATCTTAAAGAGTTTTTCCTCATTTTAAATGGAATAGTTACAGTAGAGACAGACAGTTTGGGGAAGGAGCTACTGAGCTACCAACAGGATTTTCTCCCCGGCAGTATGGACCTTAAGCACTCTGCCTTTTTTCTCAACCACCTGCACAAAACACTATTTGTCTTAGTCTGTACATAAAAGAGGGATGGAGCTTTTAGGTATGAAGTGACGCCAACACAGAACAGATTTAATCCTACATTCTTTCAAACAGCAACCAGAAGGCAACTCCTCTGATTGCAAAAAAGAAAAAAAGTCCAGTTGTGGAAGCATCAGTCTTGTAGTAGTCCATGAGAAAATTACACTTTTTTTTACTTTACCTATTACTTCAGTAAACATTTACCTAATGAGGAGGACATTCATTTGAATTATGGTGACATATAGAATGGAGAAAAAAAAACAACTAAAGCAAGGTATGTTTTAAGGGACAGCTACGCTGTAACTGACGAGTGACTATTGTAGGGGTAGTCAATAAACCAATAAACCAGTGGATGACAGAGTTCATAGATCATCACCAGATATTTATCTGTCTTTATCTTGTTTATTCGTGTTTCCTGACTGAAAGGCTCTTTGCAAGAAACTCATGCAACGACCTTTTTATAGACACCGATGTTTAATGATTAAGTTATACAAAGCATGCATTTGAAGCAGCACTCATCATTTAACTAACTTTTCAACTTAGTTTCATGTGCAACTAAAATAAATACATAAATTAGGGCTCTAACTATATCTCTTTAAAAATAACAGAAGGTCATTCTAAACAGATGCTTACACCAAACCATTCGTTGATGATGTCAACAGGAAGATGACTTGCACCGAAAAGTGTCGGCTTCCAAATCAACGTAAGATGCATGAAAACTAAAACTCTACATTAGCGAATCAGAAAAGAGCAAACAAGAACACTTAAGAGTACTGAATGAACAGAGGATGGATTATCCACAAACTCGGTTTTATTCAAACAACTTTGAGAAAGAAGAAGGAAAAGGCGAAAAATGAAAGGCCAAGTGTTTACAATGAAAAGGTCGCACACAGTATAAAAATGAGTTCCATGAGTTTGGAATTGAACTCACTCTATAGGGGCATCCACTACAATGAGCCCAAATATTTACTTCCCTTTTTGATGTCATACTGCTGCTTATTTCTGTCTTTGCAAGTAAACATATGCCTGATATACAAACGGAAAAAAATGTGTGGTTTTACCTTAAGATGTTTAGAAGCTTAGTGTACACAGACACTTCCTATTATTTGTGGTCAACACTATTTTACATGTTCTGAGTTTTTATACGTCTTTGTGGGCCTGCCCGCATTAGCACATTTGTCTTGCTAGTGAGTGTGTGTATGACACTGTAGCTGCTACGTGTCTTTTGTCAATAAACTTCCCCATTCGCTGTCAGGGAAAGAGTTAATAACCACACAATGTCATGATCGCTTTTGGTATTACATTTTTACGGTAAAGACACTGCACAAGTTTGGGGCTTTAAACTTGTGTGACACAAGCAAAATACAAGTTTAGAGTAAACGCAACAAAGAAACCATCTGCCATGCTGCCATATTAACAATCTTTCCAATAACAGAACTTTGGCGTTTATGCTATATGGCTCAGGTGGCCAAAATGCATAAATGTTTCACAGACGGTAACATCAACCTTTAACTGTTTGACTACTTTCTGAAGTAAAACCAAACACACTTTGCAGGAACAAGTCACTTAAAAAAACTACAAAAGCCTTTTAAATTATTCAAAAGAGCAACGTGTTCTGCAAAAACCCCACATCACATTCATGTTTATATTTTATATGTTTATATAACTGAGCCTCTGTATGAAAGAAAAATCACAGTTGAGACACGTGGGGTGGATGTAAAATTGGGTTTGCTGCAGTTTGTAGCACAGCTTACATCAATTCTTCAGGCCTGAAAACTTGACTTAAATATATGTCCTTTTGAAATTAAGATGGCTCAAAATTTCAGGAAAACAAATATGAAATAAAGTCCCACTTTACACTCACTCCTATGTACTCCAGTAAGTATCAGATAGAGTGAAAGTAAAACTCATTCTTTTTTAACTTTTTTCAAATGGTTGACTTTTATGACCAGAGAGAGAGCGAGAGAGGAACTGCCTTCCCTCAATATGACAAAATCTTATTTATTTACTTAGTTCATACTAGTGAGCAAACATTATGCTTGGAATGAGTTATGTAAAGTGCAACATGGTGCTTGAAACTACTCGAGGTGAGAGCTTCAACAATCAACTGTCAAGGTCAAGGTCAAATTTATTTATATAGCACATTTCCAGACAGACAATGCTGCACAAAGTGCTTAACAATATAAAAATGCCATTAAAAAGAAACAATATAAAAACAATAATAACAATATAAAACAATGATAGGACATAATTAAAACAATAAGACTATAAAATAAGACTAAATAAGACCAAAAAAAAACCAACAAAAAATATGTCTTTAGTAGTGATTTAAATTGATCAAGTGTTTGTGCAGATCTAATATTTAGGGGAAGACTATTCCAAAATCTGGGACCTGCCACAGAGACGGCTCTATCGCCACGAGATTTGAGATCAGTCCGTGGGATGGACAGCATTAATTTTGAGCTAGACCTCGTGACTTTTCCTGGAGCATAAACAGAGACGAGCTCAGACAGGTAAGAAGGGGCTCGGGCGTTAAGCGACTTAAAAACAAAAAGTAAAAGTTTAAATTAGATCCTGTAGGAGACAGGAAGCCGGTGCAAGGAGGCTAAAACTAGAGATATATGATCTCTCCATTTGGTGCCAGTTAGCAGGCGAGCAGCTGCATTTTGGACCATCTGAAGACGATGAATGGAGGCCTGGTTAAATGACACGTTCGGGAGGTATGATTTTACCATAGCTAGTTGTCTTAACTGAAATAAGAAGGATTTGACTACTGCACTCACCTGCTCATTCAATTTAAAAGAAACATCAACGTAGACACCAAGGTTTTTTTTACATGTGTTTTATTGTAGGTTGATTTTAAATTTAGCACATCATGTAATAAATATTAAGAATACTGGCGGAAGCTGCTTCTGGCCCTTAGCCTCCGAGTAGCTGCACCTATGGCATGAATTTCAAAATCCTACATCACCGCATTCTTGACTCATCACTTTCATAAGATTTTCAGAAAGCTAGACTTCACCAGGATTCAAGCTTATCTGATATTTACTTGCAGAAGCACCTATAGTATGAATACATAAATCCTAGGAGACTTCCTTCTTGAGTTATCACATTCCCAAGATTTTGAGAAAACGTAACTTTTGTCCTTGACCTTGAGGTCATCGAAATTCAAACTTGTCCAAGACTTTAAGTAGCTGCACCTATAAAATGTCAAAATCCTACGTCACCCCGTTCTTAGTTATTACATTCACAAACAGGGTTTCCACACCAGACTGCCTGGTTGCTCAGGGTAGAAGCAGGGGAAAAAAAAAGTAGAAACCATTTTAGCCATTTCCCATTTTTTCCAGCAAACTATAGAGAACATAGAGAACTATAACTCCAGAGATATTGGGATGCTCGCCCAAATTGCAATGTGTAAACCGATGTCTAAAAACAACTCAAAGGAACAGAATGACACACTTGGTGGAACGAAAAGGGTGAAAGCCTTTTTGTCATCCTTCTGTTCAGACAAAGCTCACCTAACAAGCTTTAGTTGATCAAACTGCAGCACAAGAGTACATGGAAACATGAAAGTGAGGACAATGAACCAGCCTTGAAGCACAAGCATATACACATACAAAAATGTAAGTATATAAGCCATTTGCACTTTTGTATGAGTGAGTAAAGGCCTGTTGACAAACATGGAGGCCACACATTTGCAGGAACACTTCACTGGTCCTTTCTTACTTGCTTTCCTCTCAACCTCGCTTCCTTTTTTTATTTGCCTCCTGTTTTTCTCACTCTTCTTCCCTTTTATCCTAGTAACAAGGGACACAATCAGTTTTCATAGTTCTCCCTCTCCCAGCCAATACCATCTGAGCAAGGAACCACAAACAGACAAAAGGCCAAAAAAAGTGAAATTATTGATTTGATGTCATTGTCAATTAGAGCCAAGAGAGGAAAGAAGCAGCACAGAGAGGAGACAGACTGAAAGTGAACCGTTGGTCTCACATAGGTAACATAAATGGAGAAGACAAAATGGAAAAATAATCTTACGTCGACCGATGAAAAGAAACACCATTAAGCCTGGAAATATCCCCTCTAAAAATGTTCACATATATATATTTATTAACCACCATGTAAACATATGTGTGTGTCTCTCTCCCTCTCTCCACATGTGTAAAAGAGCTTGTCACTGCTGGTGGCGATTAACACATCATTTCTGTACCAGTGCACACTAGGAAAGGCAACAGCATCACAAAGCAAACACAAAAAGTCATGTGACACAATAGGCGGAGGACCTACACCAACCCACACGTTCTTCAGCTTGTGTTTTACAAGCACAGCTGTGTCTTTTCTCAACACCATTTTCAATATAAATTGATAACTGAGATATATATATATATATATATATATATATATATATATATATATATATATATATATAAAAAAACACCCAGCACGCCCCTGCGGGCGGTTTATCCTTCAAGCTCGGGTCCTCTACCAGAGGCCTGGGAGCTTGAGGGTCCTGCGCAGTATCTTAGCTGTTCCCAGGACTGCGCTCTTCTGGACAGAGATCTCCGATGTTGTTCCCGGGATCTGCTGGAGCCACTCGCCTAGCTTGGGAGTCACCGCACCTAGTGCTCCGATTACCACGGGGACCACCGTTACCTTCACCCTCCACATCCTCTCGAGCTCTTCTCTGAGCCCTTGGTATTTCTCCAGCTTCTCGTGTTCCTTCTTCCTGATATTGCTGTCATTCGGAACCGCTACATCGATCACTACGGCCGTCTTCTTCTGTTTGTCTACCACCACTATGTCCGGTTGGTTAGCCACCACCATTTTGTCCGTCTGTATCTGGAAGTCCCACAGGATCTTAGCTCGGTCATTCTCCACCACCCTTGGGGGCATCTCCCATTTTGACCTCGGGACTTCTAGGTTATACTCGGCACAGATGTTCCTGTACACTATGCCGGCCACTTGGTTATGGCGTTCCATGTATGCCTTGCCTGCTAGCATCTTGCACCCTGCTGTTATGTGCTGGATTGTCTCTGGGGCATCTTTACACAGCCTGCACCTGGGGTCTTGCCTGGTGTGATAGACCCCAGCCTCTATGGATCTTGTACTCAGAGCTTGTTCTTGTGCTGCCATGATTAGTGCCTCTGTGCTGTCTTTCAGTCCAGCTTTGTCCAGCCACTGGTAGGATTTCTGGATATCAGCCACCTCCTCTATCTGCCGGTGGTACATACCGTGCAGGGGCCTGTCCTTCCATGATGGTTCCTCGTCTCCCTCCTCTTTCTTGGGTTTCTGCTGCCTGAGGTATTCACTGAGCACTCGGTCAGTTGGGGCCATCTTCCCAATGTATTCTTGGATGTTCGTTGTCTCATCCTGGACTGTGGTGCTGACATTCACCAGTCCCCGGCCCCCTTCCTTCCGCTTAGCGTACAGCCTCAGGGTGCTGGACTTGGGGTGAAACCCTCCATGCATGGTAAGGAGCTTTCTTGTCTTTATGTCAGTGGCTTCTATCTCCTCCTTTGGCCAGCCTATTACCCCAGCAGGGTACCTGATCACGGGCAGGGCGTACGTGTTGATGGATATATATATATATATATATATATATATATATATATATATATATATAAATATAAAAGCTGAGAATAAAAGCATGGTTCCATCATAGTGCAACCAAACACTAAATGCTTCTACAATTTAGATGTGTGGCACCAACATTCAGCACAGACCTGCCCATAATCTGCTTCTGATTGGTTCTGACCCTAGTATTCTTCTTCACTGAATGCAGCTGACGGATAAAAACGGGCATTTGTACATGTGGGGCGATCGTGGCTCAAGAGTTGGCAGTTTGTCTTGTAATCAGAAGTTTGCCGGTTTGAGCTCCGGCTCCGACAGTCTCGGTCATTGTGTCCTTGGGCAAGACACTTCACCCGTTGTCAGAGGGCCCGGTGGCGTCAGTGTCCGGCAGCCTCACCTCTGTCAGTGCGCCCCAGGGCAGCTGTGGCTACAATGTAGCTGCCATCACCAGTGTGTGAATGGGTGGATGACTGAATGTAGTGTAAAGCGCTTTGGGGTCCATAGGGACTAAGTAATGCGCTATACAAATACAGGCCATTTACCATGTGAAACCGCACCCTGGGTTTCTCCTTAAGAGACATTGCAACCTTAAAAACATACTGGTTATTCAAAATAAAGAGAACTATTTGCTTTTTTTATCAAGAAAATGCTGTCACTGGCCCTGAAAGGCCTGGTCCGGACATCGTCTGCAGAAGTAACTATTCCGCCACCCGTCTCCCCTTGCCCTGACGAGATACCAAATCGTGACCCAGAATCCTCCATGGTGACAGCCTTATCTGACTCGGGGCCACAGCAAGATCCTTCCACATGCAAAAAGGCAGACACATAGGTGTTGTGCAAAGAATGCTTTGTCTAGCTTCCATGGCTGAGACATGATAAAGATCCAGAACAATGTGCTACACCACACTGCAAAAAACATTCCAGGAGTAACTTGAGGAATCGGACAAGGAGTCCAAGACACTGACCAAGCCAATCACATCATGGTCCCATCCTCCAGTGGAGAGGACCCAAGGGATCTGCTGTCAGTGACATGCATGCCCCAAAGGGTCAGAACTATTCCCACAGAACAAAGGGGCTGCTTATGGTTTATCGGTATAAATGAAGAAGCTGACACACCAACCAGTCTTTATGCATCAACTGAATTAAAAACAAAACAAAAAAGGCCCTCAAGCGTCCAAAGCAAATTATAAACATTTTTGTTAGATTTTTCAAGTAAAGTTTGAGCTTCTGTTGACACAAGGTTGGTCTCTTTATAGACAAACAATAAATCCAGGTCTAATTGTACAATTTTTTTCCAGGTAAGGCAAAAATGCTCTTTTCTAAATCTTTATATTAAAAGTATGCTATAATCTTGTCTGGACCCTACAGAAGGCCGCATACTGCTGTCATAGGAAACCAGTATTGAGCTTTATTTGAGCAGTTCATGCATGCAGAGTAAAAGGTCTGTGAAGAAATTGTGAGTGACAGATATTGAGGAAAGAAGACAGTGTATTGATCTCTAATACAGTGGCTGAGGCTGAAGAGGAAAGGGAAAGAAAAAGGAACATGGCTGAATGAATAACCGGTGATAAAAACAATTCACAGCATATACCCTTTAATCTGAAGACTGCTCTATTTTCAAGAGTCCATTACATACAAGTTACAGTGGAAAATCTTTTTGAGTAAGTCAGAGTAATTCACCATCACGGCATCCATCGGTGGGCTTAACTCATTTTTAAATAAAAATTTTATGAAATTCTATTGTATGACACAAAACTCATTAAATACAGCCCAAATAATACCACAAATATCTGCATGAATCGTGAGGGCTAAACAAACTGTTAATAACACTGTAATATTGTCTATGGCATCGAAGTTGCACTCTGAATGTAGTTAAACCACCCAAAGGTTAGAGTAGTTAGAAGAAAATGTGCAAAAAAATGCCAATTCACGTGCATAAAAAAATATTGCAAGGAATCAGTCATAATTAGTAATAACACATCTGAACGTTTATACATGCTGTGCATACACTAAAGATAAATGCTATGAGATGAAAAGGGGTTAACAGAGCAGAGGGAAGGAAACAAGTGAGGTGGGGGTGGAGAGGGGGAGACTGTTTGCCATCTGACTTCGGACTAGATACAACTAGTGGAATGATAAATGTGTGTGTTTATGCGTGTTTGCATTTTGTGCACATGTGTAGGAGATGGGAGAGGGCAGGGTGAGGATACTGTTATTTTTCAGAGGACATGATGTCTCATTGCACATCACACACACACACGTGCACGCATACAGTCAGGCCAACACACACGCCGTGTGTCACTGCGCATTACTGTTGCTTTCTGTGGGCGCCGCGTCCAGACAATGACAGGCAAGCAGGAGCCACAGCATAATGAGAGAGAGCAGGGGCCTTCACTTATACACACACACACTTCCACGTGCACACACACATGCAGAGGGCAGTCGGCTTCACTCCGTCCCCTAGCCTCTCAATTACCCAGCAGGCTTTTAGTGCCACTCTGCTCCACTACAGCAAATTACCCAGGGCCCTGTCTCACTTAGAGACCTGTGACTGTGTGTGAATGTGTGTGTATGTTGGAGGGTGTGGGTGCTTGACAGAGGTAGCGAAAAAGTGTGTGTGTGTGTGTGTATGCGCGTGTGTGTGTACACCGTGTTAAAGCGAGTGGCTCTGAAACAGTGGCTGGAGCCCAGCAGAGGCATGTGAAAAGCTAATAAAAGTGTTTGAATGCAACTGCCATTAGGCTAATACCTCTCCACAAGTACGACACACATGCACACACATAAACGAGCACACACACACACACACAGTAGGAGAGGGGAGAGGAGAGGCGACAGGGTCAGCTACCGTGCCCTCTCTTAGATCAAATGTAGCTCTCTGGCTGGCTGAGAGAGCTGGCTTTTATTGAATGAGATATTAAAGAGTTGTTAGCTGAAGAATACTGATACAAATGGCTACTGATGGCTGTTTAATTGCATCACAATTTGGTGTAACTTTTAGAAAATCTGCCCTCCCACCCACTCCAACTCTTGCTCACCACTCTGTGTTTGTGTAATTTATAACAGCGTCAAAATCTGCTACAATCTCCATCCACATGGAGCTACTGTTTCTACTGTAATTGATGCTTGACACTGTATTAAATCTTTACTTTCAAGCATCTCATTGTTCTTGACCAAAACTCCCTTTTATATGTGAACAGAACAAGCCAGAAATGTGAAGTCACAGAGATGAGAACATCGACCACTCATCGATCCATCGACCCGCTGACATTTTGCTCACTGGGTAGTTTAAGGATAGAGACGGCGTCTGTACAACTCTGGACTCTTCACTCTGACCCAGTTACCTTACTTGAAGACATGTGGTCCATGAGTTCAGTTAGATGACTGACATATAAAAACAACATTAATGGAGAAAGGGCTCAAACATTAACTGTTGATCTGGTTTGTTGAACTTATGTGAGCAGATCAAGAGAAATGGACAGCAACTAACTGCTGTCAGCAGCAAAAACACAGCAGCGGGGTTTAGTGAAGTGAAGATTTCAGTGTGTATTGATTAATTTAACATGTTCTTTCATGTACTATTGTAATATGACAGAAAAGAGAGTTAATACATTAATGTAAGTGATAAGAGTGGTGTTAGCATGACTTTGGTTCCTTGAGCATTATGTGAGGATGTCAAATAAACTGAAGCTGCCGCAAAGTGGGATAACTGCAGAGACTGAGAGAATAATCCTTGGACTATTCTGCTTCAGGAAGCATTGTGTTGTCTGAACTGTTAATTTCATCCAAGCCAGAGGTCTGAATCATCATGAGTTTTCTTCTTACCTTTCATCTTCTTCTTTTGCTGACAAAAGACAGTGTCCATGACCTGCCAGGGTAAGGTTGTCAAGTCAAGTAGTCATGCCCACGTGTTTCTTTGATTTACAACAGTCAATCATTTCTTTGTAAAGACAGCAGGCTGGCTAAAGGTTGAAAACTGTTATAATGGTAAAATCGTACATAATTTTCTTAAGACACCTCAGTCTATTCATTGTCTGTTTTTTGAATGAATGGTGCATTCAATGCGAGCACTTTCAGAACATACTTGAACTTCTTTACACTACAAAAAAGTTTTTTTGTTTGTTTAAAATTAAAAAGTTTTCATGCATTGGTCCAGTTCAGTTCTGATGAACTTGGTTATATGTATGTAGCTCTTGAAATAAAATGCCTAAAGTCCTTTATTTGATAGGCTATCCGGTTGTTCAGTCTGACGTCACTAGCCGTGTCTGGGTCTAAACTCCTCTGCAGGTCCATATATCAAACGATCACTATGGCATTACTGAGAGTTGAAAAACTGTCTAAAGTCTTTCATCTTTAATAAAATGATCAGCGTTCTGCTCTACCAGGTGTAACAATTGAGTTTAACATCCAGGCATCCATGAAAACGGAATTTATGACATTTAACGGAGTTAGAAGTTAGCAGGGAGTTAGCTCGCTAGCTTCTATCTGAATACAATATAGCATGTCCTGACTGCAGGGTTTTGTAAACAAATTAAAACGTACATCTCTGTTATCACTTCCAACATAAATGAAGACAGAAAACTAAACAGCAGTGACGTTTGCAGGGTTACTGAAGTTTGGCTAGCTGGTATATAATGATGTGCTACGTGACCGCTAGCAACACAGCTATGTTAGCATAATATAAACAAGCTAACTGTTTTTCCACTCGATAAAAGTTAACGTGAGTGTTCTCGGTGGTCAGGAACAAATGTAATCGCATGGCAGGATGCTGTAAAAGGACCAAACTTCAGCCAGGAGAACAACTGAGATAATCCATCCATAATACGAGGTTAGTAATTCATATACTGCTGCATGGGCTGGGCTGTAGTTACATCCTAAGGTTTTAAAAACTGAGCTTAAATAAATGATTAGCGGTAATAAAAGCCGAGGGAGGTCAACAGTGATCACTGACTGTTTTAGGAGCTTTTTGAGATCAAATAGAAGAAAATACATAACATTAAACATGTTAACAACACAAAAGCCATATTAAACGCAGACTACTTTAGACCCGGAAGTAGGATTCGTCGCATCATCACTGAACAACCGGATAGGCTAATTGATAACTGCAACAACAATACGTCATTCAAGTGGAACAGCGAAGCGCAAGTACGAAAGACAAGGGGGTTGTCACATGATTCGGAAGGCATTGTGGGCATTGTAGGAATTCTGGGCTCAGCCAATCAGAGCCAGCGGATTTCGTTACACGGGCATTTTGCCGTAACACGGGCAGAAATATTGCCATTAAGTGCCCCATTTAACGAAACTTGAATTTTTCGTTAAATGGGGTATTCGTAAGTCGGGGTTCCACTGTATTACGATTACCTAGAAATGTGTGGTAGTCTCAGTGTGATAACCTGGAATCTAGGACGGTGCAAAATGCAATATTGAATGTTTCGATTGATGATGATTACCTGAAATCCTAGGAAACAGAAAAAAAAGTCGGTGTTTGCTAAATATAAATGTTAGAATTACGACTCTAACATGCTGTACAAGCAAAATGATGGTCTAAATCTTAAAATCTCTTAAAAACAATGTTAAAATAATGTTTCTGGTTATTGCAAAGAACCCACCACACAGATTTTGGTTATTAGCATGGAATTAAATATCATCTGTTATCTTTTACTAGGATGTTACTACTACAATACTATTCTATTGCTAGCAGGTTGTATTATTATCTATATATTACTATACTATTATTGTTTAGTCTTGCCTTATAAGTATACATTTGTATCAATACTTATTTTCTGCCGTTATTACCCAATTAATAAATATAGAAGATCTTGATATTGCTTTGGTAACTGATAATCTTCCAGTCTTATATTATCAGTGTTTCTTTCTTATTACCCCACTATTACCATATTATTACCGAGCTGTAACAGAAATTGCTGCCAAAATTATTATCTCACAAAGTCAAAAATATTGCTCTCGCACACGCTCTTGAACAGAACAGACATTTTAACAGAATGAAACTAAATTTCACTTAACCTGACAACGGCATGACATGAAATCAAATAAAATCCACCTGCAGCACACATCTAATTGAGCAGATTGGTATCACATTGACTAAATTGCCAAGGAGATGATTTGTGCCAGAATAAGATAAAGATAAGTGAAATTGGTTAGAGTGAGTCACAGAGGGGGAACGATGTGTGTTTGTGTCTGTGAGACACGGTGTGTACACGGTCTTTTTTTCGTCTCTGCTCGCTTGTTAGCTGCGTTACCGTGTGTCTGGGTCCACATTAATGTTCACTCTACCAAAAACGTTCTTGCTTGTGTTTACTTGTGTTTGGACGTGCATGGATCTGTGCCTGTACTGTACATCCCTTAACTGGATCTGTTAATTAACCTAGAGCCCTGCCCTGGTGATATGGTGAGAGACAGCAACAGAGAGGCAGACTGGGAAAAAGAGAGAGGATCAAAGCGGGGGTCTGTGGCCAGGGGGCCCCCTCAGCGCTTAGATGAAATGCTGTGGCTACAAACTTTAAAGACTTCCTGCCATTAGCCTGGACCTTGTCCCCTCGCAGGCCTGGACCTCCTCCTGCTTCCCTACTCCCGCAAACAATGGCACAGAAAGAACAAGGGGGAAAGACAAAGCACAATGCTTATAATGACAGTTATAGAAGTGTAAAATATCTACAGTGAAAGATGAATAGGATTTTCACACACAGAGTACAATATAACTAGACAGAAAGGACAACTGATTCCTACATGTCCACACTATGACCTAAAAATAAAGCGCTCTCAAATCATTCAGAAGAAAATGATGTGTGCATCTGAAAATACAGTTCATTATAGTTTTTCGATTACTTGATGATGAAGTTGCAGCCATGGATGAAACAAATCTTTGTCTCCTTGAGTGGGTTTTTAACTTAACTGCCTCTTTTTCATAACTACAGTAATACAACAGGACAAAATCACATTCAAAAGGCATTTCAGATCAAGACAAAGCACAAAGGTGGCTTAACATAGGATTAATATTGATAATAGATAATATTGTGTTTAATTAGCATATTCATTTTCTCTCACTAGTTGACCCAAACTAAAACAATAATTTGACCATGTTTTCATACGAAATTGAGCTACTTTCCCTACAGTCCCAATAACACTGCGCAGCAAGTGCCAAGTCTTGCTTTACCACCACACACAGGCGCAGCCCTTGTGTCAATGAGTGGCTGCAGCATATTCTCTCAATCGCATGGTAGCTTACATAGACATGAACGAGCTGCTCATGTGAACTAACTTTCAGAGTTTTCATTTTACATCTAAATATAGATGAAAAAATCTTATGCGTGTAGTGATTTTGTCAGATCACAGCTTGGTTATGAAATAAGGATATTAACAGCACAGGATAAGAATGTAGTTTTAATAGAAATGATAATAGAAAAATATGTAAATAAGAAGAGCTTTATTAGGAGTCTAGTTGTATTAAAGTATGCAGGAAAGCAGAGAACAGCAAAAAAGCAAAAAGATGGAAAGAGTTGAGGAGTACTCATACTATACTAGAGGATACGAAACGATACCACTACTATGGTAATTAGTTCACCATTTCTAAGAGGCTTTTCCAATGAACGACGGTAGCACTGCAGGAACACGGATGGAGAAGGCTCACTCTTTAAGGATCAGACACGTTATAGCCAACTTTGTGGAAAATACCAAAATATATATGATTCTGTCCCCATGACCCTTCTTGATAAGAGAGCAGCCAAAAGTAGCAATCACCCAGCACTAACAATGAGTGTGCACGTTCACATACTTTAGCCATATGTGACTTTGCACTTTTATTCTTGCGAAATCTAAGACCTCTCTCAGTCTTGTATGCGTGCTTTAATTCTTGGCTGTCTGAGAGCAAGCGCCTCCACCTGGGCTATATTAGAGAGAGGAAGTGTCTTTACTGTCCTTTTTCTAGGGCACACTCACAAAGACACACACACATGGAGAGCCAGGGGCATGATCTGACCATCTCTCTGGGCGGCGGTGAGCATAGGAAGCTCACCAAGGGCTAACGAGGGAGGATCAAAGAGCGCATTACCATGCCTCCCCTCTTCCTCTCGCTCCGTCTCTCTCTGCCTCTTTTCCTCTCTCTGCCGTTCACAAGCAATAAGAGGCCCGCCGGCCGCCTGTCCTTGTGCTTGTTAGTCGGTGACAATAGGACGTGCCCTGAGCCAAAGGAAATGAATTATTTACCCCGCTCCCTCTTGTACTCTTGAAGAAAGAAAGGGGGGGGGGGGGGGGAAAAAACCTTTTCTTGTTTTACCATTGAACTCACAGCCCTCATATTACACACACGCCTTGTTCTGCGGCCTCAGATGTTAAACGCTCAGAATAATCCTGTTTCCTGCTGTTGATGAAGATGTCGGTCCCCAGCTTTCCAACGCAGCATACACAACTGATTAAAAAAAAGACACATACTCCAAGAGATACGCAGAGACCGGGTGTGTAGACAAGGTTATTTCAATACCAACACAAACACTCAATCACATCTTGACGCACATTTCTTTTACACTTGTTGAGCACAGGGCAGCTGAGGGTACTGAGAAACAACAAGGAAGATATGGTGAAGGTTGGAGGGGAGGGTGTTGTGGTTGGTGTGTGTGTGTCTTTGACTACACGGGTATGAGACTGCCACTGACAAGCATACGTCTGCTAATTAATCTGATTATGAAGAGACAATTAAATCCACGATGAGACTTCATATCCCATGACCCCCGGCAGTGCAGCGAGACCCTTACAAGCTAACACTGGCCTAACCAAAGAGCTGAGGAGAGCTGACAATGGCTGACATGAGTGAATCTTTACAGCATGTGTGTGTGTGTGTGTGTGTACTTGAAGCTACTTTCTGCACAGTACAATATGCCCTTGGTGAAGTGCTTTCATAATTATTTCATTTATTCCCACACGTACTCTCTCCCCACCTCTCTCACTTCTCCAATCACACTTTTTTCCTCATCATAATTCTTCATCACACCCCTTCCTCCTCCTCGTCTTCCTCTCCTCTCTTTTCTCATCTGTCCGCCCCTCCTTATTTTCTGTCTGTGCTTATCTTTCTTCCTGGCCCTGGCTCTGTTCTTACAAGCCATAATGACTGTCTTTGAAACAAGGGGGAGTAATGGTCACCTTGATAATGATGATGGTCGTGTTGGTGAAGCGGCAAGAGTGGCGGAGGCGGAGCTTAGCCTGTCAACACAGACTCACCTCACTTGCTCTCCTGTCCCAGCAACAGCGTACGAGCAGAAAACTAGTGAACAGTTAAACTGGAGATTGTTCTTTTCTTTTCTCTTATTTCCTTTTCTTCTTTCATTCCCCACTCCACCGTTAGATCAATACTGAGCAACTGGGGGCCCTTACAATGTGCTGCAGGCTACACTGGGGCTTATGTGGGCCCTAGACAATCCATCTCTATACACTTCTACTGGTGGGGGACATGAAAGCAGCTTCATTAGCTGCGCCAAAAGACTCATATATTTCTCACAGGGCATAAAAGGCCATTGTAAAAACGCCCTCTGTTCCCTTTCAAACATAAAACGTGTCAGACGGCACAAAAGGATTCCAGCCATCACAGAGAGCGAGGATCATTACCGAACAAGTCGGCAAAGGAAAAAGAAGCAGGCCGTGCAAAGTGAGCAGAGCGACGAGAGGAAATCATGATTAGAGAAAAAAAATGGATGAAGAAAAACGGCCATGAAGAGAAGAATGTGATATGCCCACATAGCAGAATATTTCCAGATAGACCTTTATGCTTCAGGCAGCTCTGTGTCTTTTTTCTTTCTGACTTCCTGTGTGTACAAACCTTGAGTTAGGGGAGCATCTGCTCTAAAAGCTTCGTTCTAGAGTCCTTGGACAGATAATGACTGTATTGCTAGTCTATTATAAACCCCACAGGCCTTGCACACCGTTGTCACAGCCTCTCCCAAACAGCCTCCACAATGGAGGCGGCTTTCTGGGTTTCAATAGTCCTGTTTCCCCCTTCACCATCCGGCACACATCTGCAGTTAAACTGACCTCACACATGACTGGCAAAGGAACTCAATTACTGGTAGGGTACTACGGTGAAAGCCATCTCAGTTTCACAATGGCCAAACTGGCATTGTTCAGGTAGCAGATCACTGCGCTTGTGGGGAGGTTGTCCATTATGAAATATAAATGGAATTCAGATGTTATGAGTTCTATGGGCAAGAAGCAAAAAGAAAATCGATGCTTTGGATGTCAGTGCTGAGACCCCTGACAAAGGAGACTGATTGAGATTGACCTCTGCCATAAGCGGTACAACAGACAATACTTTATCTCTTACACAAGCTCTTTATGCGATGAAACGCAGCCAGCAATGACCCCCTGATCTGCAGCATTGTCGCCCGGAATTCTTTTCAGCCTTTAAAGCACAAGCAAATGAGTGTGCAGCCATGACCAAAACTAATGCAGTGGCAGATATTTAGGTAGGAAAAAGAAGAAAGAAAGCAGATAAAGCAAGGTGGAATGAAAAGGTTCGGAAAATATGAAGAACAGTGTATAAATCTGCATTAAATTACTAGTGTTGGGTCATATGTGGCAGTAATCCAGGTGAGCACTTGGTTTTGTTCTTGCAAATCCACTGCTTTCACGAGGGCTTTGTGATTTTGAGTAGATGTAAAGAAGAGCATTAAACACACTGAAATGAATACACACATCTATCAAATTATTTCAAGGCAGTCTTCAAGGTTGAAAATGACAGATTTAGCGATATTTTTTCTTTAGCATCAAAACGAATGCGACTTCTAAATACAAAGTTCTTATTTAACGGTCTTTTAGAAAAAAAATGTGAGAAAAACGCCTGACTGGTGTGATAAAAGAAGCATTTGAGACAGTAAAATTTGCATGCCTACTCTGTCGCTTTGTGCTTCAATTCAGACAGATGTAACTGCAAAACCTCATCTCTGACTGACCTATTTAGAAATTACTGCCCTGATAACACAACAAAAACAACACTTTGAAATGGGGTGAATGTGTGTAATGAAATAAGTTCCCATATTTGTACCGGAGCAGATCAACTTGTCTGCGTGGCTTAAAAGTCTCCTTACATTATTAAGCTACACTGCAGTGATTTGTTTTCAAGTACAACAAGGCTTGCTGTGCCTTAACCACCCGTGTTGAGCTAAGGATGTGTGCGAATATATGTGTGTACGTGTGCGCAGGATGGGAAGAGGAGGGGGGGATTGGAAGGGACACCAGCGATCACAGCAGACGTGTTCAAGATGGAAAAGCCACTGGTGACCTGCGTAGGAAAGACTACAGTATTAGTCCAACAGCAGAGATTACATGGTACTTACAGGAGGTCAGGCTCCAGAGAGCGCACCGGGGAGGGAAACAGGAGGGGTGAGGAAGGGGGGGGGGGGGGGGGGGTGACAAGAGAAGATAGCGGAACTGCTTCAGTACGTCTTCACAGCTTTTCTATTAGTAGGACTCTACGTGCGTTTGCTAAAGCGAGCGCACACTAGTTCTGCTTGTTATCATGACCCATCAGATTTGCCTAGAAACGGAGCTACAGTCAGTGTTACTTCCCAAAGTCAAAAGCCTCTTTATTTTAAGTTATTCACTCTGACCTGAGCACCAGAAAAAAAAACTTTTTTTTCCATGTGCAGCTTTGTAAGATTTTATTCGACATATACCAGTAATTTTTAAGAAGAAAGTTACTCAGTGCATGCAAATTCTAGTTACAAGTATTCAGTGAAATTACACTGTGTTAAAGAGTAAAACTTGTATAAATGTGTATAGATCTTTCCCTGTTAATTCATTTTCTCCACACCTTTTCTTCACATATGATCATTTTGGTCATAAATGAGAATTCAGACCTAATGTGAGGTTCTTCTTACTGTAATTTATCACGTTCGTGTTTTACATTACTTGACTTTTTTTCAAATTTATTTCAACTATGATACAAGCAGCGTGAAGAAATTTGTTGTGACCGAAATGTTATTAGAGAATAAGTGATTCTCTCTACAAATAATTTTTAAGTGTTGCATCTATGTGAGTGTTTTACTATCTGCTTCATGCTTTAGGGAAAAGAAATGCAGAAAGGATTACGATTAAATTAGAATCTGTGTGAATCTAATAATACATCTTACTACTGACACTATAATGGAACTATTTCTCAGGCTATTTATAATGGAAATGGGCCCGATTGAAATGACATTTATCTCCGAAATCATCATTGACTTTAATGTTTTGATTTTGATTGTGATAAATGCTGTCAGTTAGACTGTTAACCGAGAAGAAGTCACCAAGAGTGCAGGGGCATTTGGGGGTTAATAAACAGGTGATGCTCAGGAATCGTCTCCTGATTTCACCCCTTTTTTTAAATCTTTTTTCCTCTTAGGTTTTATTAATATGCTCAGGTATCTCAAGTTTGCTGTTTCACTTTGTTTGTACTATCGTTTGACCTTGGCAAGCTCGTGTAGCCATGGGCACCTTGCCAGAGACCCTACTAATAAGGTGGTTATTGCGAGGCTGCTCTTTTCCTCTGCACAGGTAAAGTGACTGAAGTGGGCGCACAAGTGAAACTTGTGGAAATACAGTGATCCGGTTTGGATCAGCAGGTGTTCATTACAAAGACTTTTATTAAAAATACAGCAAACTAAAAAAAGCCTTTTAGTTTAATGAGTTCCGTATCCAGTCGCTGGGGTGAAAAAGAAATGTTGGGGGCAGATCTCATACTTCCTGATGGCACATCAGTTCACTCTGCTGCACTGCTTGCACTGTTTTCTGAAGTGTCACTGCTAGTTATTTGTTTGGTGTGTGCATGTTTTTTCATTAATGGGGATTGTGTGTAGCAGAGTTACAAGGCCATGTGATGGAGGAGAGAAGAAGAAAACTAAATAAAACAGCATGCTGTAAAACATGTCCAGCAGCAGCCTTGACGATGAGAAATTGCATTCCAACCATCTAAAAATGCCCCTCAGTTTTTCTGATTTTGTCACACTAATGTGTGGTCATGTGCCTGTTTCCAATACACTTCAACACACAAATTGTAAAGACTTCAGAGCATGTCATTCATATGATAATCTGTTGTAAGAGGCAACGTTAGTACATTACATTTGTACCAGTTAATCTGACAAGGCCATAACAAGAATTATATAAAGTTCAGTTCAATCTTAAATCCACTGTTGGGGTACTTAAGCACATTAAGAGTAGTCTGACCAGTATGAATGCAGACTGCAGTCTATGTAAAGTGAGTCCAAGTGTATCTGAATAATATGTTCAAAGTGCAGGGAGGCACAGTTGATGGAGATAACTTATCTCTCCCAGTCGGCAAGGGAAAACTTCTGTCACTTGGCTGGAGCATATGATTGCAGGTATATGCAGATTCTATCGGTGAGTCATGAGTATGGAAGCTTATCTGGAGTTTGCAGGAGGCAGCTCTCCTACAGTGGGATCCACAAACACCTGTTGAAAAGGCGAACAGGAGCTGCTGAACTCCGCACGATAAGAGGCAGTGGTTAACGCACCAGTCGGACTGAAAAGTCCAATGTTGACGGTAAAAACAAATGGGAGGAGAAAAAAAACAAAAACAGAAGTTGTCATCTAAAATGTGTTTCTTTGCTCTGAGAAAACACACAGAGCCCGGGCACAAGCAGAAATTTGATACACTCACGCGGTGCCGTTCTTCTTCTTTTTTTTGTCTGTTTTAACAGGGGTGAAATGTTGAAATCCAGACTGGCTACGTTGAATCTTTGTGAAGATTAGCAAGCGGAAAGCACATGTGCTCTGAGGGAGGTTCACCGCAATAATTACCGAGCGCTCCCGGTTGCATCTGCCTCATGCTAACTGGTGGCAGGCCAACCAACAACATGCACTGAAAACAACAGTCCCTCTCTGCTGGCACTGCTGCCGCTCGCTAACTGCTTTCCCCCCCCCCCCCTTTTTTTAAATCTCTCTGTGTCCCTCAGCCTTTTTCTCTCCCCCTCTCTGGCCCCATCTGTCTCTCTTCCTCTTTCATCTCTTCATCTTCTGCAACTTTATCACATTTCCCTTTTTTTCTTTCTTTTTGCTCCTGAGCGTTCCTTTTCTCCCCTCCTACTCTTGTTCCCACTCCTCCTCTTCCATTCTCTCATTCCTCTCTGCACCCAAGGCCATGTGGTCCAGGCGAGGTAGCAGGGTGACAGAAGCCGGACCCTTTGGTGTTGCAAGTTTCTTATCTCACTTACGAGGTGACGCTGTGCATGTGTTTGAGTGTTTGTGTGTCTCTGTGCCGTGTGTGGTTTGTGAGAGCAGGGCACTGTTCTCGAGGGCAAAGCGAGGTGTGAGAGGATGATGCACTTGATACACTGTGAGGAAGAAGCGAGGGAAGTGGAGAGAGAGACTTCCAGAGGGTGGGTGGGAGGTAGGAAGGTGGAGGCCAGGACTGAGATGCTTGCTCCGAGTACGCCTCCTACTGGACCTCGATTTAGTCATCAAAGAGCCATGAGATGACTTTGTGTTTAACCAGGAGGATCTCCTTACACATAAAACAAGACTGGAATTCTTGAAATAATTTTCCAGACTTTATACAACCTCGTTATATTGTGCAACGAATTCATGTTGCCAGTGTTTATTACCTGTCAATAATGACATTTAAATAAAACTGAGATGGGTAAAAAAAAAAGAAAAAAGGGCCATTATTTAGCTATTAGCTATTTTGACATAATGAAAGCTAGATGAATGTCCTGTTAAACTTGGGAGCTACACTTTCAATAGGTTTAAAAAATAAAATCAGTGTACCCTCTCTTAAAACGACTGAGAACCTTCACAGACATCTTTTTGGTATTCATAAAACTCAGTAATCCAGGTCATTGTAGTCAAAGGGGCTTGCAAAGAAAAGCGTCTGGACCTGAAGGAGCCTGAAGGAAAAAAGAAGGAACACACACATGTAAAGGAAGCACTCAAAACATGCGGCTATCCTAATTGGGCGTTCATAAAGTCAGCAAAGAGGCACAGAAAAGAAGATCAGACACCAGCGAGGGAGGATAAGAAGGGCAGACGTAACAACATTGTCATCCCCTATGTAGCCGGTGTATCAGAAAAACTCAGGAGAGTTTTCTCCAAGCATGACATCCCGGTGCATTTCAGACCCAGCAACACGCTCAGACAAAAACTGGTTCACCCGAAAGACAAAACTCCAAAACACAAACTTGACAATGTGGTGTATGCTGTACAGTGCAGCGAGGAATGCCCAGACCTCTACATTGGAGAGACCAAACAGCCACTTTACAAGCGCATGGCACAACATAGAAGAGCCACCTCCACAGGACAAGACTCAGCTGTCCATCTGCATCTTAAGGATAAAGGACACTCTTTCGAGGATGCCAATGTTCACATTTTGGACAGAGAGGACAGATGGTTTGAAAGAGGATTGAAAGAAGCATCTATGTCCACTGTGAGCGACCATCTTTGAACAGAGGCGGTGGTTTACGACACCAACTCTCTGCCATCTATAATCCAGTTTTGAGTTCCCTCCCCAGACACCTTAACGCCCACTCACATCCTGGGCCATCTGACCTCAGGAAATCACATGATAAGGTGGGGCCAGGTTTCACAATGAGCTCACCCAAAACTCTGGCTGATTGGGACCCACACCCAGTTTCACACCTTGGCTCAGGTGATTAGAGGATCATCAGGGGGTCCTTTTGTCCCTCTTTGGGGGGATACTCCCACTAGGTTTAAATCTGGGAGTCTCTGCCATTTGACCTTAGAACTGAAGAAGCTTCTCGGATGAGAGGTGAAACGTCTTCAAGCAATACGAAAAAGACTACAGTAAAATTGTATACTGTTGACTTGTTGTTGACATTTGTAGAGGAATTTAACGTTGCAACTTGGAATGGTAGTTGTAAGCATTTGATAGGATATATATATTAACTTTACATTAAGCCATTTATTAGAACCAGACCACTATAATACGGGTGGGGTTTCAATTATTGATTTTCTGATTAAAATCGATTTTAGCTTGAATAACGCGATATGGATTCATTAAATCCTGAACTGATTTTTAAATATAAATGTTTTTTGCCAGAAACGCCAGAATGTCAGGTTAAAGCTTTCATTTCAACAACCACCAAACGGCTTTCTCACCCGACAGCATGTACACGTACACGCTGTTGGGGTTGAACGCCGACATCTCACAGATTCTGATGCTGCGGGTTTTGTCGCTCTCCAACCAAAATTCACTAAACTAGCAGCAAAAGAAGATCAAAACTACTAAATATTGTTATTAATTCCCATTTGCTGTTTTGATTCCACCACAATAAAAAAAAAAAAAAAAAAAAAAAAAAAAAAAATCACACTTCTTGCACATCTCTGTCCCTCTCTCTAAGGGTACTTCAAGAACAGTTTCCCAATCTCAAATCTCTGTTTTCTGCATTATTCGCTTGCTTATCTTGCACCAGTCTACCGTTGTGCAGAACGCTGTCGGCTAGGGCTGCCACAAACAATTATTTTGATAGTCGACTAGTCACCGATTACTTTTTGCGATTAGTCGACTAATCAGATCATGCATCCATTAGACGTAAAACGTACAGCTTATTGCACCAGCAGCATCTGCTCTTATTTAACTATCATTAGCTTACAGCTTGAAGTGTGTAAGGTATGTGCTAACTAAAAATAAAGACAAGATGATAGTTTATTAAATTTTAATGAAATTTGCAGATTGTTTCGGTGAAGTTTAATAAACTCCTTGCTATCTAAAATAACGGGACACCAGAGTATATTCTCGAGCATCTCACACTTCTGATAATCAGCTGTCTGCTTCACGTTTATTCAGCTGTGTAAAAACTATAACTTTAATCTCAGCCAAACCGATTTAATCAGGAACAAATAAAATACTAAAAAAAAGCCAAACAATAACATTTTGAAGTTATCTAAGTGACTTATGTATGTTTAACCTGAGTAGCGAAAGACGGCGGTGAGTTTGAAAACGATTTGCCGGGAGTCCGGTGTTCTCACGGGCTCTAGTGAGCCTTGCCCCCGGCTAGCTATCGAGCTAGTGGGTAACAGACGTCTCCGAAAACGTCGGAGCGCTTTTGAAAATATGTGGTGTCTTGATAAACTGAGCAGATATTTGAGGTTTACACAGCTACATTCTCGCCTGAAAATATGTTAAACGTTTATTTTGTGACCCAGAAAGAATAATAAGAGTAATATTAAAACTAACTAGCTGCCGCCATTGTTGGAAACTGAGCAGGGCCGCGCTGTGAATTCTGGGACACAGCTTCTTCTTCTTCGGGGTTTAACGGCAGCTGGCATCCTTGTACATGCAGTGCTGCCATCTTCTGTTTCAGTCCGTTATTACACTCTTAAATCCTGCTATTATTCCTGCGTCTTTTGTGATCTTACAAAGCTTCAAACGACGCGTCGACTATTAAATCAGTCGTCGACGATTTTGAGAGTCAACGCAATCGTGACTAGTCGACTAATCGTGGCAGCCCTACTGTCGGCCATTGGTTTTTTTTTGGTTTTTTTCCAAAATGACTTCCGACAAGAAAGCCTCATTTCTGCTGTTCAATACCAAAGACATTTAAACTTTTTAAAATTATGCCAAAATAGCTGTGTCTCTAATAAAACCTCTGCAACTTTGCTCTCCTGTCACTTCTTTGCATTTTTAATTTTCTTTTGTCAGTCATTATAAATGCAGATGTAGGTTACTGATTTCTTGATATTTCCATTTTATATTTAGAGTACAACAACGAAGTTGTACAACAACTTTGTAAAACTAATTACCTATCAATCAGACCCACCTTTATAAAAGAATCACAATAAGTAGTAACAATAAAATACACAAAGAATGTTTTCAAATGATTGCCACATGTCCTTTTCTGCAAAACAAAGCTTTTTATATTCGGTTCTACTGGTTTAGAACATCTATAAACACTTACCTTCACATGTAGTTGGACAGTCAGTTTGTTTTGAGCGTAATGACACCTTAAAGCACTTAAAATGTTTTTCTCCAATCTGGACTACCATTTAACTGGCCATTTTTGTTGATGATATTTTCTTCAAAACACTCAACACAAAGTGGATGTATGTGAAAACACTGGTCTTACATTGTGAACAAGGACAAGCTGCTGTAACGTACCAGTGCTAAATATGTCACTGGGTTTATAGGTGAAACTACCACAAACGCAGTTTCGAGTAGTATGGCTGGTGTTTGTCTGCCTGGATCTTTCTGAGCCACATCCATGGTCTCAAGGATCGACAATGGTCACAGTGACTATCAAAGATTTGCTAATCAAGACTATATGTAGCTTGTTTTATTTTAAGTCAATTTTAATATAAAATCTAATCTAATAAATGCCACACTGTAACATCACACACATAATTACTGCTCTGTTTTCTTTGAAAGAAAACAAGGGAAGGGATGAAAGGTGTTTCTGGTTATATTTTTAAATTACAGCTTAGTGTAACTATGCATTTGTAGAGATGCACAAACTTTGCTGTTGGGTGAAATACTGAGTGGGAAGAGTACGGTGCAGACTGGAGGAGAAATAGGTGAGAGACGATGTATCACATAATGAAAATTTTACACAGTGAGTACAAGGAGAAGCCTGCCCATGGATAAACTTTGTCAAAACATTAGTGCTGCAAGCGTAAAAGACATGCTAGCAAAACTTTATAGATGTGTACAACTGACTTCTTATGTTCACAGCTCTCATTTTTCATAATGTTTTATCTATTTGAAACCCACTTTGACCAGGAAAGTTGTTAGCAACGGCAAGTTGTTACACTTTATTTACTCTTGCACTTGATTCATGTTGCACAATGTACCCACAGACGGGGCCCATATATGCAAATCGGTATGCAGGAGGAAAAAAGGACAGAAAAAAAAGGCACAAATGAGAGTTTATTTCACCAAAATTATTATAACACTGGTTAAACCGTGAATCACAGTTCATTTTGTTTGTAGACAGCAAGAACTGGTTTAACCTACCATTATCAGTGAACGTAAAAAGAAGGAAATCAGCTAAAGAGGTAGAACAGTCTGGTTCTTAAATTCTTTTGTCTAATTAGTTTGTATAAATACGTGTTATACACTATAGAGGTCCCACCGTTTAATCTCTGAATTCAGGTATTTTCAGTCCCATTGTCACAGGTGTATAAAATCAAGCATACAGTCTGCCAAGACAAACATTTGCGACAGAATGAGTCGTTCTAAAGAGTTCTGTGAATTCAAGCATGCCACTGTAACAGGATGCCATCATTCCAACAAGTGAGCTGTTAAACTTTCTTCCCTCCTAGATATTCCCTGACCAACTCTGAGTGGAAGTCTTTAGGAACCACAGAAACTCAACCATGAGCAGTGTCAGTCAGTGTTAAGGTGTGTTGGGATTAGATAATTTGCAGTGCCTCAATAATGTTATGCTTTTTATTAATAAGTGTTATAAAGTTATATAGTGTAGTATTAAGTGGACACAGCCCTAAAAAATAAAGGCATTAGACCATGTGTCCTTGGGGAGTAGAAAGCTGCAGACTCTCGCTCATGCTTGCTGGGAAAATGTAGATAAGAGGGGACCATCTCTAGTGGAAAGTTACTGAGACCCTGTTGTTTAGACTAGAATGAGAGAGCTTCCGTAATAAAACTGTTAGGGGCGCATCACCATTTTGAGATCCGCGGCAACGTGTCAAGCAGGACGCATCTCCCTTCTAGAAGTAATGTGAAAGAGAAATAAAGTGTTAAATGGTCTACGGAGCAGTGTTTTGTTCTCCATCGGATGCCTCTGAGGAATCAAAAGAACTCGGTGAAGTGTTGATATTTACAGGTGCACAGTGAGTAAAAGTCTTCAATGATCTACTCACTCAATAACAAAACCTCCTCCAAGACATGACTTTCCATGGCTGAACAGCACCTGTCGGTATAATGTGTAAATTTAAAAATTCCCGCTGCTTAGGATTGGCAGGTCCATGCTTGCACCTGTCCATGAAAGCAGGGCATTTATTGTTTTTACGTTGTGAATGCATGCCACAGAAATACCCAGACCACAAAGGTGGATTCGAGCACACTGTCTGCTGTTTGTCTGTGGACAGATTTTGTCACTACCGTGGCATCACATCCATGCAGAATACAGTCAAGAAACTTTACCCAACATCAAACTGAAAAGTAAGTGTTGTATTAAAACTGAATATTTATTTGGATTTCAAATCTACCGTCGCTAGTGCAGGCATGGCTTGAGAGTGCATAGCAACCTTTCATCTATATATAAAGAGAGAAATAAAAAGTCTCCACAGTACAGATTCTCTTGTTGAATATACGTGCGTTAAGAGGCAGAGGTCTTTAGCTGCCTCTGCCTCTCTTCAGCCTTTAGCTGACAGACAGAGCAGAATGGCTTGACTCTTGGATTTGAGCCCTTTTGTGTGTGGCACAGACGCCGAGCAGACATTGCACAGCCGTTGCGTGGACGTGGAGGCCTCGGGTCGTCGCTACACTGTTATTAAAAACAGTGTGATAGCATGTGGGCTGTTCCCTCTCCTCTCCCTGTTTCTTCTCTCTCTTTTCTCTCCTTCAGCACGATCTATCCCTCCTCTCCTGCCCTTCTTTTCAGTAATAGAACTACTGCGTTCTGCATATCTTGTTTATATGTATTTCCCAGCTTGAGGCATTGAGGCAGCTTTCACACTGAAGATCTGCAAACTGTATTTTACAAGAGCAGTCTCTGAAGCCCTCTATTCCTCAACCATACATTTCGTACACTGTTTATCTAATGGGCATCTTCTATCATCTGTTTTTCTACTTCTCGTAAACTTCCTCGACTCTCCTCAAGAAGAAAAGAAAGAAATTACAGCCTTGTTGCGAATCGTCAGCTGACTTGAGCACCATCCTAGCACGCATCCCCAATTTGTAGACAAGTGCTTTTCAAAGCTGCTTTTTTGCAGGGCCTTGAATAAGATGGCGACTGTTCTCAAGGTTTTCAAGTAAACCGTGGGGAGAAAAACACATACTGTCATTCAGCACGATGAGGTGAAATGGTAAGTATTTGGAACCAAAGGCTTTTTTCTGACCTGCTCTTTGAAGTAAACAGTGTTTTAAAAAAAAAAGAAAAAAAAAGTCTGTTTTGGCCTTTTGAAATTGTCAGTGATTTTTTTAAGCAGGTTGTACTCTTCATCCAGCATTAAAAATACACTTCCATACTCACATGCACACAAACACAAATACAAAGAATAGATTAGAAACATCATTAAATACAATAATGATGACCTTTTCTCACTATTTCCGAAGTCTTTTACTGTGTTGCACCTCGGAAACAACAGACAGAGCCATAAACTATCTGAGATGTGATGGCTTATTCTAACAGAGGCAAAAATCCTCATTTCACTCTCATTTCCCTGTTCACTTTCCCTTGTGAGTGCTGTAAAATGGGTTCTATTACAATACCTATCACAAGCCCCTTTTTAAAAAGTGGATACAGATTCATGCGCGCAGGTATTCAGGAGGCAAAGCATTCACATTACAAAGACTTGAGAGAAACGTGTGCGTTCAGGCGGAACGACTCATATGCATTGGCAAATTGCATGCAAAAAGTTAGCCTTAAAGATCTGGTCTTCAAACCAAACATGGGATGAAAGAACATCAGGAAAAAAAAAAACCCCCACACACGCTGGCAGAGCGGTGCAGCCAAGCAAATGCTGTCAGTTCAACGTTTAGTCTGCCAGTTATCCATTCTTTTAAGCCCCTCTCAGGTGATTTGTAGAAAACCATGTAACATAATGCATGAGGTCAATGTTTTCTTAACAGCTATATTTTGATAACCGCTCTGTTAATTAAAGAAGGCATGTCCTTCATGTAACTATAGGAACTCCAACATAAACGCTTAAGTGGTAATTATTAAATGGGGCACAGGGTTGAAAAAAATAAATAAAAAACTGAATAAAAATAAATTCTCTGCAACAGTATTGATACCAACTGTACTGTATTTGCTTCCTTCTGTTGACACAACTTCACACAGCACCGGTGCAGACACGAAGGCACACAGCCCCTCCCCTCACTGAACAACACTTAAGGAATCATTTAAAAGGTCAATAAACCTCCCATTTCAAAGACAGTCAAGTATTAAACAGTTATCATAAATGTGAACCTGTCTGCACAAACGTTAATGTTAGCCACCTAACTATTAGCAATTATGCAATAGCCACAAAACCCTGCCTTGGGGGGGTCACCAGGTAATTCTGGTCCCAAGTCTGGATAACTAGGAGAGTTATCAGAGTCAGAGACATTTACTGATTAGAAAAATGTTAAGTTATGAGATTTCAGATGATGTTCAAAGACATCAAGCACTCCGTTTTAATCATACAGACATCATCGGTCAGACAGAGTTGAACCATTTTCACACATGCAATGTACCTTTGAAATTTTCTCCCAGCAAAACTGTCTGTATCAACACAAGTGATGTGTCAGAATGGGCATTAAATAGTCTTTAACGAAGCTCCTTAAACCTAATGGATGAACCTGCTAGCTCTCAAGTACAAATGTAATTGCTAAACTACGCCCATGTGAGAGAAGCACAGGTAAAATTCAATACTCTTTTCTGGCATCGTTGTATTATACTCAATTGTATATAGCATTTGTATTCTATTTTATTCTTTTGTATATAGTATTTTATTTTATTCTATTCTATTGCGCACAGTATCTTATCCCAGTGTTTTTCGAATTTTTCTATGTAGCTTTGCACTGTCCACTTTCTGCTGTAACAAAACAAATTTCCCACGTGTGGAAAGGTTATCTTATCTTATCTTAATTACACGCTGAGTTTTGCAGCCTCTTGTAGCATATACTCATGTGGCACAAACTGAGTTGCACTGGAGGTAGAATATTTTCTGGAGTGTCCTACATTTAAAAAACAAAACAAGCAACAACAACAAAAAAATCTTCAGAATATGTTGAGACATTCTCCAGCTTAGAGGTGGAGTCAGTCCAAGCCTCGATCTGTAAGTATGCAGAGGTGAGAGAATTCTTCTTGTAGTCTCATCATTCCTTTACTTTTATGTGGTCAACCAAGCACAACACTGTACAGAAGTCAGGTAGTTCAGCAGTCAGCTAATCAGTCAGTCTGTGAATACAGAAACAGGTGGGTTCGAGTCCGACGATCTACAAAATGTCCATCCACGCCTAACCTCATTACAGGTTTGAGAGGAGCATTTATACCCCACTCCAGCCATTCCACCACCCAATTTGAGCCCACTATCTTTTTGTTCTGTTTTGTGGTACTTGTTCATCCTCATCATTCTCTCCTTCTGTTTCGTCTTTCTCATCTGTCTCCTCTAGAAGAGATGCGTCAGATGTAAACAAAGACCAACGCCAGCCACTAATTAAATAGATGAGCGGTATTAACATAACCTGAAAGCCCAAGCCAATTGTACCCCCACCCCAACTTCCCTTTAATATCCCTCCTCCTCATCCCTCCATCCTTTTTTTTTTTTCCTTTCTTTTTTTTCCCCCTTCTTGTTGTGATCCAAGCAGTGAGCGCCAATTGTGGGCAGTGTAATTACCATTAGGACAGAAAAGCCTAGCATGTCTTTGATATGGTAATGATGCTTCATGTACACCATGTACACCCTTCACCCCCCCCCCACCCCATCACTAACCAGCACACGCGCACGCGCACGCACGCACACACACACACACACACACACACACACACACACACCCCTAAATAATCTCACCCATGAATATCAAATAGGGCAACTCGTCAACACCTGATAGTGACGGCTACAGTTCTGTTTAAGGGTGATGGGAGGGGTGAGAGAGTAAAAGGGATGGAGTGGCAAAAGAAAGAGTGGATGGATGATGGACAAAGCGGCGAAGGGCAAGGTTGGAGGCAGGGGTGTGGCTTAAACACAAGTGGCAAAATTGCACTGCCGGAGAGAAAGGAGGGAATGACAAAGGGAGGGAAAAGACGATAAATTCTTGACTGAAGAAAAAAGGTGAGAGGGTTGTGAAGAAGGCAAGTATACCCTCAGTTATTGTCGCCCCAGCTTTAATTATTAATTGCATTTGTCAAGAGTCATTTAGCATCTCAGTGCTGTTCTGACTGGACAGGAACAGCCTTGGACTGCTAAAATTGTTATAGTAACATTTCCATCTTTTCTCTGTCCTTGTTTTCTTTACCCTTTCTGGTCTGATCATAGAGACCTTGTGTCTCCTCACAGCTTCACCTCTGCCCCTTTCTCTTTTCACTTGTAAAAAGCCTTACTTACCCTCTCTTTTCTGACTCTTGCTCCCCTCATCTCCATGAGTTCTCATCCTCTGTCCAAGCTCTGGCCTCCAGCCCATGGATGGAACAGGAACAAACCGACTGCACAGCTCCCTGCTGTCTCCCTCTCATCCCGACTACACACACCACCCCGCCAATGCCCCATCAGTCCAAATCCCGCAGCCTTTCCCCTCAACGCCATGCGGCCCTGGCCAGCAACACAAAATAGCCATGGACCTGGATCCCATAAACAAGAGAGCTTGACAAGTCTCTAAGGGACACAATGCACAATGTCACATGCACTGTACATTGCTTTTGTGATTGTGTTTTAAAAAATGAATGCCATTGGCTTAGCAATTTGAATACTTTGACACCTTAAGAAAAATTTGCATCTGAGACAAAAATGGCAAAACTTCAAGTCAAAAAGAAACTTTATGGACAATGTAATCACAACTAAACCTGTTGAAATGAAACCCAAGTGTTTACTTATCAGAGAATGGATATATAATGTTATGATATTGCATATGCATTACACTGGCACAACCCTCAGGCAATGTTTGCTACAACTTGCCCACATACTGGAAAGTTGTGGCAATTGTTTGCGCATTCAATGTGCATACATTGAATGCAAGTCTGAAATGATCTCTCTATAAAACAAATGTTTTTCACTGTACTCATTAATTTATCACATTGGTATATTCTAACTCATACCCGTCTCCTCTAAATTATGCATTTGTACAACTGTATAGCTTTGCCAAAGATGCTCTGGAAACAATATAATAGGTCTGTTCTTAATGCATAGAGTTTTAGAAAGATGGTTAGTGGAAGGTGCAGGGTCCAAGATTGTAGAAGTGATCCTGTGCATAATTAGATTTAGTCTACTAAAAAACTGTTAGAAGACAACTTTTCTAATTTTACAACATTCATTGCCAGAAAATGCAGTTTAAAAAAAGGTTATGTAGAAAATGCCCATGTACTCCATCCTCTTCCTTGTCAAAACGTGGCACATATTAGCCCTCATGGAAAGTGTCTATGAAGAATTTTCTGAAGGGATATCAGACCCCCAAATAGAGCCACAAAAGCCTTCACAGAAATTGATTCACACGTGTAGCTGAACACCCCAAAATGTACAGACTTTGATGTGTGAAGGAATTTGGTCTTTTGGAAAGAATGCAGTTTCAATTAAACACCATAAAGTAAACATGTCATGTCTCAGGCCGCAAGCAATGTCTTTTAAAGCAACCAAAACCAGCATATTGCCATGAAAATGTTAGTCATAGTTAGGTTTCAAAGTCAGGAAACTACATGTAAAACTTTCAAGGTTCAATAAGAAATGGGATCCAAATGACTCAAGAGGAAACCAAATGTAAAACTGACCATTATAGATAAAGGTAGGAAGCTAATATCAACAAAGTGCAAAAATTCACAAAAGAAAACAACCTGAACTCAAGAAATCAAAGAAACCAAAACACAAATGGAGAGACATGAGAGGCTAAACAGATGCATTGATAAAGACTATAAATAAACACATGAGGCAAGCAGGGAGATACCAAAATAAAACAGGAAATGAAACATGGAGAACTTAGCACAGGAGGGAGTATACATGGAACAGGAGCTCGCAAAACACCAAACTGTATCCAAGACTAAAAACCCAGTAGGAGCTGGAAACACAGAACTCAAGAGAATACTTGAACTATAAACACCTGACGTGAAGCCAACATAGAGACTAGTGAGTAAAAGAAACTCAAACCCTGAGAAACAATTAAACTCTAAACAGAGAAGAAAATTCAAAAGACATGTAAATTATACAAAACAGGAACCAAACCAATCATATAAAACTAAAAACATTTTTAAATATGACAGACATATTTACTGTTCATATTTTATGTTGCGACAGCTCTTACTAAAGTTACTGCTGTCTGGATCAGTTTATACTAGAGGGGTTTCCAGAAGAAAAGATACTAAGTTCAGTGGCTTAGAGGCAGAAATAGTAACAGAAGGCCTTTATTTTGGGGTCTAGAGGCATTAAAAAAAACCTAATAAACAAACAAATCAGTTAAACTTGTTCACATGAGGGAGTGATCAATTGTATTAAATGAACACCACTGGACTGATGTCAGCTGATCAGAAAAACTACACTGAATCATAATATTTGCTGTGTTCTTTTTGTTTTCTTTTTTAAACTTATAAAACTGTTTTAAGCTGTTTTGAATGAAGAAATGATTAATGGGAATAGCTGACTAATTCAGATGACATTAGCTAACTTTACCACTGTAGTATAAGCAGATGCTTAGGTCCGCCTGGCCATCCTGTGTTTAATGCAACAATAAAACCCTGATTGGATCAATACTCTATGACTAACTCAAACCATACAGTGTTTGAAATAAGGCAAAATCCACACAGGATCTTTAGTTAACACAAATTGCTGTTGTTACTTTTGCCCAAGTAAGGGCCTGATAATCAATTTACAATGACATAAGATGTGGAGGAGAAACCCAATTAAACAATATTTGTTTTGCTTGATAAATGGAAATAAATGATTATGCAAGCACCATTACGTCAAATCTGCCGCTTCTGGGCAATAACAACTTTAGGAAATTGTGCGTGACGTGCTGATATCAACCACAGGCCAAAGCGTGCGTCTCAGTCACATCAGGTGAATGAAAAGTGTGACTGGAGCAATATTTGATTCATTGTTACGCTGCAGTTAATTTACTGTAGGTACTTGCTTTGCGACTCATTCGGGACGTTCTTATACATGTCTTATTTTCTGTTAACTGCATTCAGCATTTTAAAGGAGTTCAAAACATTAAAAAAAAAAAAAACCCTTGATGATCAAATAACACTGAGGGTAGGAGAGTAGGTGGAGGTGAAAGAGGGTGAAGGTAGGCAGGCCATGCTGCTTGCTTTTCCCCCTCGATTCGCTGGCTCCCCAGTGGGTCACGGAGAGCAGAGGGAGCCCCGGTCGATCAGAGGGGAGCCCAGATGGACCGAGACGTGCACGCACACACACTCACATACACACACATGCATACACACACTCAGTCACTCACATGTCATATGTTATCCCATCTGCACCGTCACCAAGCTGCCTGTAACCCCAGGGCCTTGAGGGGAATACGGACATACACACACACTGATACAGTATGTACACACAAGCAAACATAGTCAGTCACACACAAAGGTTATGGAACTGTGTGACTGTGCACGCACGCACACAAACACACACACACACAAACACACAGAAGAGGTGTTTACAATATGTAACTGGAAGTGAAGATAGCTGCAGCCTCTCTTGTTCACTTGAATGGAAAACCTGTGCTGTAGCGCAGACACACACACACACACGGTTCTCAATACGAGGCTTTTCACATGTTCAAAGCAGTTCTATAGGTAAACAGAGTTGCCTGATCCACCATGCATTTATCCTATAGAAGTATAAAGACACTGAATCCAGAAATACACAGAAACAGTTCTCATTCAATGTAAAGAATGCATAGACTGACGATGTGTAAATACATATAGATACTGCCAAAGTAAAGAAATGCTTCATTTTACAGCTGACAAAGGAGCTGGTAGGCTTTGCAGTACAACCAGCAGTACATGAAAGAAAATGAAGAATGGTGTTTAGGGATATTCAGTACACACTGGATTTGACTGCTTAAAGAACTGATCTGAAGTTTGAACTGAAATTTTAAGAAGAACTTCTAACTTTTGCATTACTGACTGTTAGTTGTTAGAAGCAAATTAGTTCAGACTTCCACCCGGTCTGCATTTGTATTACATAACTGTAATTGTTACTGTACTACTTTGTATATTGTCGTAATCTGCACTGCGGCACTTGTGTGAAGCACTTTGCACTGTGGTCTTTTTAAATGAGCTACAGAAATAAATTTTGACTGATTGACTTTGAGTTACTCAGCTGATTATGATATTCAATGTAATTTAATGACACCTGGCCATATCAGACATATTAAAAAAAAGTGAGTACATCTGAAATGTCAGTTGTGTAAAGGTTTAATACCCACAAATGCAGCAAGTACTGTGGGACAACGTAAAAGGCAGGAAGTCAAAAAGCAAAGTAGGGTTACAGCGGGCAGTTTGGATTATTATTTTGTGTTTTTTGTTCATTTTTTGATAATGTTATTTATTTACAACCAGTCTGTTATAGTAGCAATATTTTTATTTTTTTAAATACTACAGTACTAGAGTGTTGTGGGTGATATATTGAAAATTTCCAGGCATCAGTCCAACATCTGGTGATTGCTGCTAAATTTTAGATTTAATGTGTGCATGAAAGTGGGGAACTGGGGGTGTACACACCCACTCCCCACCTTCATGCACACACTCACTCATTGCAATACATTATAATAAATCACCCATTTGAGATCATTTAAGTTCTGATTTAGAAAGAAAACTATTACAACTTGGGAGATATTTTGTCCGTGTCTGCTTTAAATGAACAAACACGCGGTTGTAGCACATTACATTAAGTGATCAGGGAACACAACCTGTAATTTGCAGTGATGCTGGTAAATAAATAATGATCTTAGAAATTTGTTAAACACTTAAATAGAGACTTCCTCCCTGGTGCTTTGTTGCGTTAACCTTGCAATGCCGCTGCATTCACTAGTCATACATTTCATCATCGTCAGTGCACAACTATCCACTCTAGCTCAACGCAATAAAATGACTGGAGTAGGTACCTTGTAGTGCTTTGCAGCAATCACACTTCACAAACTAATTGTTTAATGAGTTGAATTCCCAAAGAGTAAACTCCTAAGTTACCAAAAAAAAAAAAAAAAAAAAAAAAAAAAAAAAAAAAAAAAATCACACAAACGATCACCTAACAGTCCTAAAATAGAAAAAGAATATCACCAATGGACTTATACATCATCAGAAAGCCTATATTTTTTCCCTATTTGGCCAATCTTATACAGTACCAAAATTTTTGATTTGTCTTGATGCATGCTCAATCAACCAAACAACCTCTGGTGAAGCGGATGGCACAACACAGAAGAGCTACCTCGTCAGGCCAGGACTCTGCAGTTTATTTACACCTACAGGCCAGTGGACACTCTTTCAATGATGAGGATGTAACATCCTGGACAGGGAGGAACGCTGGTTTGAGCGCAGAATCAAGGAGGCCATTTACATGAAAAGGGAAAGACCGTCTCTGAATCGAGGAAGGGGCCTAAGGGTACATCTTTCGCCATCTTACAATGCTGTGATTGCAGCCATTCCCCAACTCTCTGTGAATGGGACTCATGGCCATTGATCAGTGGTTTTTGATCAATGGTTGCGGATCAATGGTCATGGCAATTTGCATATTAACGATCAAGGAACTGACCTCAGAACCCGTTGTTCATTCAGTGGGCTGGTTTCAGTCACTGTTTATAAGGTTGGTGAAACCTGCAGTCAGCTGAGACTGAAGAAGTCACTTGGATGTGTGACGAAACGTTTCTCCCAGTGACAACGCTACTTCCAGATGAACAAAATCAACCTTCAAGTTTTTGATTGTTTTTTTTTCCCATTATCAAATGAATCGAAATTTTTAAAAATCTGAATCAATAAAAGCAGCCATACAAAAGTGTGCTGAAATTCAAGATCCTGCAGTTTTAAGTTTGTTTGCACAAACTAAGTTCATTAGTACATTGTTATCATTACTGAAAGTAATGCCTGACACAACCACTAAAAGCAGACCTTCGTTATAAGAATTTCCCTTTAAACATCATTTAAAGGGAAATTTTGCAGTTGGAGCAGCTCTCATCCAGCTGCACACAGGAAATTGATCAAATGTCATGTCTACTGTTTGTTCTCACACATACCCTGAACTCTGACTTTAAATAAAATCACATAGGAGAATGAACTAAAGGCCTTAAAATGGATGAATCTACATGTCTAAAACAACAAATATGCTCACACACAGACGCCTTTGTCTAACAGAATGAGACCAGTAATCTTTCCTCCACTTATCTTGGGCGCGTCAGCTAAATGGGAAGTGAAAAGTCAAATATGAGATGTCACATTCAGTTTACCTCCTTGCCTACTCACTTCATCCCTTCTCCCTCTCTCTCTCTCTTCATCCATCCCCCCGTTTTGTTGTGCATGTCTCTATTTGATTGCATCTTCCTCCACCTCAACATAATGCTTACACAATACAGCTCCCATCTGGGTGATGGTTGTGTATCGGCATGTTGAGTTAATGGATTTTATACAGAGCATGGAGCGTTTAATCGGAGAGTGGAGTAAGAGCTTCTTAAGAGACTGACAAAAAGAGAGACACAGCGGGAGGGTGATGAGGAAATGAAGAGAAGACAACATGAGATGCAGAAAAGGAATCTTTGGGACTTAATCCTTCAAGTCATCTCACCTGATAGTTGGAAAATTCATTTTACTTTATGGCCAAAAAAGGCAAAACCATATCACACCTTCTTATCACATCTGCACGAGCCAAACTAAGCTTGGTACACCCACACATTTGCTGTGTGTGACTGACTTTTAGATATGTTGATCAACTTAATTGTGCAAGTTTGCGGATTTTTTTTTAAGTACACACGGAATTGTACTTTTAAACTATGCATTCTATTTTGTTAAACACACATGAACATAAATAGGAACATAAATGGGAAGTTCCTGGTTCACAGCCCAAAACTCTCCACAGAAGGTATGATTACCTAATTAACCAATGAGCTGGAGACTTAAAAGGAAAGGATCATTTATCAGGTCAGTATGACATCACAACATGCATCTCAGGGCTAAAAGGAGTCTTGTTTAAAAGCTGCAAAGTTGTGGCTTCTCCGCATGCCTGTGCAATCCTCTCAAACTTGGTTAATTACATAACACACCACTTTGCAGGTGTAAAAATCACTGCAGTCCATTGAAAGTCCCTCTGGAGACTCCAACTGATGGGAAATTGCAGTAAAGAGTTTAATTGTTGAATTGAGAACACTGGGAGGTATAAATTCTTTATCTGGCACTCTGGAGAGCGTTTTCTTTGTTCCTGTCGGTGGGAGAGATAACAATTCCTCCCACCGTTAACTACCTGCCTGCTTGCCGGCTGGGTTTTGTTGTGTTTTTCTTGTGTTTTGTTGCTGCTAATAGGCCTAATTGGCCATAACCCAGGCACCCAGAAAGGCGGGGGGAGTGGTTAATGAAACTACCTGCTCTTTATCCCTCTCTCCTTCGCCTCTGTTCTCCCTTTCTCTTCAAGGAGAGAGAATTCCACAGAGGAACAGAAGGCACATTTGGAAAGGCCGTTAGCCCAGACAATCCATGTGGCCCACAGCTCTTTGCACATAGATGCAAGTCTGGGAAAAAGGTGGAGGAGAAGTGAGCACGAGCTAACAGAACATAAGAATGAGGAGCAGGAAAAAGATTGAGGTTTGTGAGGGCTCCGAGAGAGTAAAAGAACAAAGCCAGGTAATGTTTATGGATGACGATCTTTAAAGGCCTACCGTTTACTGAGCAGCACTTTGATACTGAAAAGACCCTTGATTATCTCTGGGTCAGGATATAGAATGTCTGCTCTTGATGTTTAATTAACGTAGCTGTTTTGTGACGGTTTAATACGTCAAGCAGGCGTTTTGATCTCGCCACAATATGCCATATCATATAGCTACAGAAAGCCATTGATGTGAGATTCATTTATTCTGCGTCGAAAGCCCTGCTCCCCCCGTTTGATCTGTACAAGGTTAATCTCACTGCATGTCTGTGTGTGTGAGAGAGAGAGAGAGAGAGAGAGAGAGAGAGAGAGAGAGAGAGAGAGAGAGAGAGAGAGAGTGTGTCAAGTGTAATTGTACCAAAAGCATCAGAATTTCTTTAAATGTGACTGTTCTGACTAATACTCCTCTGAGATAAAGGCAGTCAAACTGCCCTGCCTTCACTCTGAGGTAATACTATGAGAACAGTATGTTAGTGGACAGATTGTGTGTGTGTGTGTGTGTGTGTGTGTGTGTGTGTGTGTACGCGCGTGTGTGTGTGCACGCATTTGGAGCAATGGGACCTGAAGGAACACCGTCAGGACAATCTGTCGCCCCTCCGCCTGGGCCCTGGGTGACAGATGATGTGCTCCCACTGCTGAGCTTTGTGTATGTATGCATACGTGTGTGTTTGTGTGTGCGTGTCTGATGTATGGCATCAGGCTTGCCATGATAACAATAGCTTAATCCCAGCCATGTTGTGAGAGGTTTCACCGATATTAACACAAAGATTTTCACTTTCATGTCTCAACGAGCTTTTATAGTACAGTGCATGCCTCTCTACCATGTGGACTACAGGATCTCCTCTCATGATGAAGATGCTCATCATGGTGCACTGAAGTCCTTATAAGTGCTATAAAGAAGCAGCAACTGTACTGACAAGTTTGGCAGTCTCTACTGGCCTTCTACATTTAAATGTACCTCGTGGAGTTTAACAACCACAAGCAAAAACGACTAATAGCAATGTGCACTGCCCGTGTCATATATACAAATTAGGATGCACACACGTTACAGTAATATACAACAAGACATATTTCTACAATGTGCAAAATGCACCATCTGACCCCTTTAAGATATACTCTTACAATATTTTCCTCGAGCTACACGGCCAGCATGTGAACAATGTCATTTGCACCTTGTTGCTTATCTGCATGTATGCACTATAAAAAGCAAAAAAAAAAAAAAAAAAATCTCACAAGCCTTAAGGCTGCAAAACATTCAGCATTTACAGAGACTAGCTTTTATCTTGCCATTTCTCCAGTTCCTCCTAGATGATGTGGATCCTAGCCTGGTTTGGTGCAGATGCTGGCACTCCCGATAAAAACCTCCAGTCTCCTGTTGCAGCATTGCCTTTGTGTCATGGTATGGTAGCTGAACCTTGTAGGGAATCACACAGTGTTAATGTTTCACAGTTAAAAGTGACAAGCTGCTTCCAAAGACTGAGTGAGCAAATGGAAGACAGTCTCTCCAGAAACTAGTTTTTGGCACATGCTGAGTACATCTTCCTATCTTGGCATATTCCATTTAAGTCAAATGAATGTAAATTCTCAGTTTTCTCATGGAGCACCTTCTTCTTGTCTTCCTTTCGAGCGCCATGTATTACATAAAATCGGTTCGAGGTCAGTAAACACAACCAGAGTTCATACATAAGGCGCAATCTCGATTTTTGAGAAAATTAATGGATTTTTAGGGTGGAAAATATGTTATACAGGAGAAGACAAAAAAATAATATATTGCAATATATATCATTACTGCACATGCTTCAAATTATACTGCGATATGGATTTTAGGTCATATCGCCCAGCCCTAGTGGATATTATACATGGTTATGCTGAGGATATGTCGGCTAATTTCCACTGGAAATGCCTTTTGGTTAAACTGTCAGCAAGGATTTACATTTGCACTGTTAATTTTTTATTTAATTTTAATGCACTTAAAAAAGCTGCTTGTTTAAATGAAAATACATTGATGTTTTTTGTTTTGCACTAATAAAGTTGAGGAGTTGTAAAGTATTTTGTCTAGTGTCAATTATAGTGTCAGTTATATCGTTATCGCAAATTTTCAAATGTATATCGTGATAAATATTTTTGATCATATCGCCCTGCTCTAAACACACAGCACCTTCAAAAAGGAACATAGAGGGACCACAAGGCCCTTAGAAATACTGCATACTCCTACCCATCCAGCCACACACTTTCTTTCACTATCTCTCAGATGTGCGTGGCTTCAGTGACCAAAGGCCAGCCTTTTTAGTATTACTCACCCCCGTATTTACAGTGAAACGCAGGGATAAACTAACCCTTTGTTACAGAGCACTTAAGTTCTGACGTCTGGTGTATACATGCAGCAGAGTAAGGATGGTGCGCCTGTGTGTGTGTCCATGGTTGTCAGTGCATTTCGGACAGTCGTTTGTCTCTTAAACTCAAACAAAAGAGCATACATCCTCCATCACAGCTCTATCTGTTTATGCCATCAGCTCCTCAGCACCCGCAAGCTTGTAAACACACCAACCCACCCACTCTGTGCCTCTCTCAAACACACACACAGACACACACACCTAAAAAAAGGGGTCACATCACATGTTCACATTCACCTAATAAGTCCTGGTTAACATTCATAGCCAAAGCACAGGTCAAAGGATTTAAGGAATCCTATTAAAAAAAAAAAAAAAAAAACCACACACGCAGACACCCAGTTAGATAAATGGTAAATGGCCTGTATTTGTATAGCGCTTTACTAGTCCCTAAGGAACCCAAAGCGCTTTACACATTCAGTCATCCACCCATTCACGCACACATTCACACACTGGTGATGGCAGCTACATGTAGCCACAGCCACGCTGGGGCGCACTGACAGAGGCGAGGCTGCTGAACACTGGCGCCACCGGGCCCTCTGACCACCACCAGTAGGCAACGGGTGAAGTGTTTTGCCCAAGGACACAACGACCGAGACTGTCCAAGCTGGGGCTCGAACTGGCAACCTTCCGATTACAAGGCAAACTCCCAACTCTTGAGCCACGATCGCCCAGTTAGATGGTTTACCGCCTCCATCTCAGGTATACACACCTGGCCTGAAATGATTTCTTCTGAGATTTATAACTCGTAATGTTTGTGTGCATGTGTGGAAAGTATCAGAAAGACTCTTTTTCCATCTCAGCCGACTGGAGGCTGGAGAAGCGCGTTGCTATTAGTGTCTGATGGACAGAAGATAGCAGCCTATGAGAGTGTTGACGTAACACTGCAGAGAACAAGAGACAGAGTCAACAAACTTACAGAGTGTGATTTTAAGAAGGACTGCCACGCCAATATGTCTGTGCACATCTATATGAAAGCTGTGAGGACTGAACTCTGACACCTTTTTAGCACTTCTGCAAGATTACAGGAGGGCCTTTTACAAACTTCTTCAAAGTTACTTTTTAACAGTTAGTTTCTGCTCGTTCTAGTTTATTTTTAATCCATTTACTTTTAGTCTAGTTTGCATTATTACTATATCTAACTAAAGTAACTTTTACTTAACTGTATTTCTATTTATGTAGAACTTTTCAAAACCAAGCATGAGGCCAGAAAATGCCATCCACACAACCACTGCAGGTTCACATCACACTGACTATGTTTAAGATTTACGAGTCCTGTATACTGGAGTGAATGGACCACTAAAGCGTTGAAGAAACCAGACCTGCTTCCCTCTGGATTTTTACTCAACAACAATATAACTTTGAACAGAAAAATAACATAAGTAAATGGGCTAAACAGATGTTTAGCCCAAAGTTTTCATTGATTTTTGACTGGAAACCAAATGAAAGGCTGATTTTAGGAACAGCATGTAGGTAAGCTATTCGCAGAAAGTGTGTCTGTCACATTGACTCATGGTAACAACCTGCTCTCCTAACCTCTGCTGCTGACCCAGAAGCTATACAGGAAACCAACACACAACAAAGTGATCCAAGCGTTTGGGCCGATGACCCCATTAGTGGAGCCTCGCTACTACCCCAATTTCAGCTAACATTAAAGACAACTGGACTTGATGGAAACTGGATCAAACCCAAAGCTCCATTCCTAGCCTGCCCACTTGGCCTTGCTTCTTGGACAGAGCAGAGGAGCAAAACCCATATGTCAGACAATATAATGCCCTGTGAAGCATGCCACTCTAGCGGTATCTGATAGAAAGGAAAAACTGAGCGTGCACACATACACACAGGGTCCGATTTGAGGACACGGCTTTCTGGATGGCCGCTCTGGCAGATGAAGAGACAGCAGTGACATACAGTCAATTTCAGGGCCCACAAAAGTGTGTGCATGTTTGTGTGTTCACATGCACTTGCCCACACGCATATACATAAGTTTACACAAGTTTGTGTATGCATGTTAATGTTGTTTGTGCATGTCTATATACATCTTCCACTGCATATATGCCTGTCAGTCTCAACAGGCCTGGGAGTGCAGTCCGTGTTCTAAAGTGGCCGTACTGTTACTGGGGCGTGCTAGCCATCACTCAATCTGTCATGCGTGCGCACACACACACACACACACACACACACACACACACACACACACACACTACTCAAGCCATCTCCTTCTCTTTGTCCCTTGTCCAGATGGCATGTTGGTCTTTTCTATCCTATTCTGTCCTCATGGTCCCTCAGTACTGAGTCTCTGGGCTGGCAAGAGCCATATGCCTAAACTAAGCTGACCCAGCTCACACCTCACTTTCCATTTGCCCGACAGGCTGTCAACTTACCTATCTGTCTGCCTGGATGTTTTTCTTCCTGCCTTCCCATCAGCTCTCTTTGCTCTGCTACTGCAAATTCAAAGCCATAAATACAACATTAGCTCACTTTGTTTTAATGAAACTCTGAAACAAGCCATAGAAGGACAAACTGACCTCAGGGGTATTTTCAGTGCTACCACACAAAATACATTTCAAGAGTCAAGCTCCATATGCCTCTTTTGTCTCAGCTGTACTTATCTGCCTGCTTCTCCCTTAGCTTTCACTAACCACACATAACAATAATTAAACAAATAAATAAAGATCCCACTCTCCCTGCCCGCCATGTGCCATTTCTCCATCTCACCGTTTACCTTTTAAATGGTCTCACATCTCCAGATCCCTGTGCCCTAATTTACCCTAGTTTAACCCCACCTTTGGAAACAAGGAAAATTCAGCAAGGGCATTTTGCCCAACAAATTCTCGAGGTCCACCACTATAAACAAAACTTCTCAGTCCCGAAAATTTTATTCTGTTGATCTGGACGTAGAGTTTTCAGTGGGAGAAATGTTTCGTCACTCAACCGAGTGACTTCTTCAGTCTCAGCTGACTGCAGGTTTCCCCAAGGTGGTTGATCAACAGTCATGACAATTTGTATATTAATGATCAAGGAACTGACCTCACAGCCCATTGTTCATTCAGTGGGCTAGTTTCAGTCACTGTGCAAAGGCACTGTTTCAAAGATTGGGGAAACCTGCAGTCAGCTGAGACTGAAGAAGTCACTCGGATGATTGACGAAACGTTTCTCCCACTGACAACGCTGCGTCCAGATGAACAGAATCAACCTTTTGGGATTTCCTTGCCTGGATGATTGAGCATGCATCAAGACAAAGCATCTCAGTTCAGAAACCTGGGATATCTGCTTCCCAGATTCAGTGAGCTGCCAGTTAAAGTGATAAAAAGCAACTACAAAAAAGTCAATCTTGAATCAGAAATAAAGACTCTCTCTGGATGAGCTGTTTAAGGGTTTAAAAAATTTTTTTCTTTTACATTTTACCTGCAACTGTATATTGGAGTATAAAATAAAATAACAGAAAAATAGAATATAATTCATGTAAGCATAGTTACGTCCACAATGACGATGCATAGAGGCAAAATTTAGCAGTTTTGCCTTTAAACGTCACAACGGTGGATTTTTAATCAGTCAATCAGGATATGAAAACTTTCAGCTTTATTTTAGGGGTTTAATAACAACTACACACTTGACTGAAAGTTTCATGTCCAAGTAAGGCCATTGTTGTTGTTCTTGTTCTTGTTCCATAACAAATGGAGTAACTTTTGAACTTGCATGTGGTAGTTGTTTACTATAATTCTCAATATGAGGTCCAAAAACATGTTGAGGCAAGTAGCGGAAGCAGTCATTAGACTGAAAACCCAAATAAACCCATCAGAGAGATTAAAAAAAAAAAACCTTTAGGAGTACCCCAATCAACAATCTAACATTAATAACATCAACTGATCACAGCATGCGTTTCAATTACTGAAAACAATACTGAAAGCATCTTAAGGAAGAAAACACAGCATTTGTTGAACGCTGAAAGTCTGCATCACAATCATATCTTGATGATTTCATTCAAAAGTCACCATGCTGGTGTACAGAGGCAAGAATACAAAAAAATTATCATTGTCTTATGGACCCAACACTGTTTATTTAACCATGAAACACAGTGACCTTGACCCTGAATGCATGCCTCTGGATGTACAGATTACTGAGACAAACGCGAGGAGGTTTTGTGGCATATGTAAACATTTGTCTAAATCTGGGATGTTCGTTTCAGGTCAACTGGAGTTTCAGATGCTTTTTTGTGACACTGTCTTGTCAAGAAGAGAATTTACTGGCATGCTCTGTATAGTGTCTATGGAAAGAGACAGAACTTCCCCTTCCTCATACTCCTCTCTCAGCTTTCATTATCTTGGTTACAAATAAAATACAAAAGTTTAAGAGCAATTTTTAACCAGTGCCACCAGTTAAGGCAGGGGTTTTCCTGTACAACGAAATTTTCAGTGCCCCCCCGCAAAAAAAAAAAAAGAAGAAAAAAATCTCCAGTGTTGTAATAAAATTACACATTTAACCAACATAACAGACATTTTTACTTCTCAAAATACCACAAATGAGAGGAAGACTTTCTGTAACATTTATTTTTCTATTTCTGTAAATACAAAAAGAAAATAATAGTTGGGGATTTGGGACATGTTACAGTAATAGATCGTTCTTTACCTCATAGCCGTTCTTCTGATTTCCACATCGATTAATAATTTTAGCATGGATGGTGGTGGTGGTGGTGGTGATGGTGGTGGGGGGGGCAGCTGCACATTATATAACTCAACACTGAAGAGAAAACTGTTTTAACAAAAAAATAAAAAATAAAATAAAAACCCAACAAAACTATTGTGTATGTGACTCATGGCTGTGCACTAATCTCCCTCCTTTATATCTAAACAGACGTGCACCCCTCTTCCTCTATACTCTGTCAGATGTACAGATATGATGCTTACTGGCTGCCCACTGGCCCCACAGAGGCCAACTGAAAATGCCGATTGGCTGGATGCTGACTGTGTAGTCATGGAAACTGACTTGAGCCCTGTGTGTGACCTCATGAAGGCCACATAAAAGCTAGGTTACAGAGAGAGAGAAGAGAAGAGACAGAAAGGGGTGTCCATGCATGTGTTGGACAGTGAGAGAGCGACAGTGTGTGTGAGGGAAAGAGAGCATCAGTGACAGTGTCATTCAACCCACTTGATGTATGATTATTTGGCTTACTTTAAAAGTAGTCGCTTGTTCACTTACTTAATATGGTGTGCGTGTGTGTGTGTGTGTGTGTGCGCGCGTGTGCGTGTGTGTGTGTGCGTGTGTGTGTGTGCGCGTGTGTGTTTGGGGGGGGGTTATGAAAATAAAAGCTGACCTACAAGCGTCTCCAGAGAGGTGGCTCTGCAGCCAACCCTGTTAAAAAGAGAGCTTCAGCTGCACTCCACGTTCAGAGAAATAACAGCCAGGTTGACAATACTACAGCCACACATATACTCACCCAGATGAAACACCACTAAGGAAACATTACAGCAAAGTAAGATGAAATAGAAGTGTGTTGCAGACATCAGAGAGATAAAAGGACAATGTACTGCAAAGAAAACAGAAAATCGATAAATATACAACAGAGCAGAAAGAAAAGAGGCAAGAAAAACAAGATGGGATAAAAAGAAAAACAGCAATGACTGTAAAAGGAAGAACTACAGTTGGTCTACCAAGGTAGAGTAACACAGAACTGCCAGCATAAAACAGCAACTCAGAACTTTGAATAACCGAATATAATGGGGGGGGTTTTGTTTGTTTGTTTTTTTCAGAACATCTTTTGTGCAAAATCTGAACAAAAGAACGACTCTTTCCTCCAGGAAATGACACAAGAACTCTGGAGGTTGTTTACAGCACTCGTCCTTGTCCTACAATTTCGGAAAACAAAAGGAGCAACTGTATTTGCTCTTTAGAAAAATAAAGCTGTAATTACTCATTAAAATACGACTTTGTGGAGAAAGCGCTGCGCTTTCTTTTCTCCTTCCTGGTGTTTTTGTTGGTGGCACCTTGTCTCAAGTTGTGTTTTACTAAGATAAAGGAATTGGGTGAAATTTTGGGAACTTCAAAGCAATATTTTAAAACTTTCCAAGCAGTTAGTCTCAGTCCAGCCACTGGACTGACTGTCCGTTGAGGTGGAGGTGCGTAGGTCTGCAACACATTGCTAGCTTACTCATATCTCATGCTCAGAAATTTGCCAGATATGAGAATGAAGATGTCTACAGTGCTGCTCTGATTCAAAGCACTTAAAATCTATCACATGTGGCACTACATTTGCTAGTCATGCACAGTTTTAAGATTGAAAGCAGAGCGGAAAAAACTAGCCTGGCTATGTAGAACAAATAACCACCAGTAATCATCGCCTCCCGAAAACGAACCAAGAATCTTTCATGTGTTTGGTGAATATATATATACACACACCACTACTCTACGGAGCAACAAATTTTTAGCAGTTTAGCCTTTGTTTCTCTCACAGAGTGCCAAGGTAGTCCCCCTCACCTATTTCTGGTCTTTGTGCCAAGTTAGGCTAATTAGCTGGTAGCCATCTTTCCAACCATTCAGATGGAAGCATAGCTTTACAACCTGGTACAATAAGTTTCTACCTAAAATCTATAAAATGATAACTTCATATAAATATGGGAAGGGGATAAATTTTTGTACCGGAAGCTTCTGATTTCCATTTGTAGTCCAGGTTCTACAAAACAATAATGTGAGCATGCTTTGGTTGCATGCAGGAACACACAGCTCACAGCTTGAGGTTTTTTCTTCTACATAAACTCCCGACAAACCAGGAAGTTTATTAGTCTATAGTTGCTACACAGATCTCTGCAGATCTATATTTATATGTTACAGCTGTGTATTGTCAGCAAAGGGAAGTATAAAAAAATATGTTGAACAGCCAGCAATGTGGGCTAATTGTTTTATCTTACTGAGTTCTGTTCAAAACTATGCAACTATCTAAAAAGTAGGCAAAGTAGTATTACATTACCACAAGGGTAGATGGTGTTGCCACACCTTCTTGCAACTCCTGCACATTTGTAAATGGGTAATAAATATGCTCACAAATACACTTATAGATGGCCAAACCGAACATCACACAGTCAAAGGCACACTCAGTGCAGCCGCTGAGAACGGGGACACAGCTAATGAAGCTGAGGACAAAGACAGCTCATTGCCTGTGTGAAAAACAAACTGTGGGTAAACATCCAGATCATTGGATCTCCTCTTGGCAAGCCTCAGCTGCCTTTCTGCCACATCCAGTCGCAAAAACGCCACCCTCCTCCCCTTGTTCCAACCCAACACATCCCTCTTAAACATCAGCCATTAGATAAACACTCACACAGGCACACACACAACAAACACACACACACACATATAGTTCCATTTATTACTCTTTAAAAAGGTCACCGTTTTCTCTGGCTAAGCGCCCTGCGCTATTGATAATTTTATGCATAAACAAATGGCAAATTTGTGCCACATAAATATGTATTAGCAATTAATAATGGTGGTGTGTGTGAGGGGACGCCAGGTGCATGCCGAGTGGGGCTGGCTGGCTACTGGTGGAGCCTGTGAGCTGGACTGGTGGCTTTATGCAGCTAGCTGGTCTCCCTCTCCTCCACTGTGACTGCACAATGGCCACTTAGGCACTCTCAGCAAAAATAAGACACACACACACACACACACACACACACACACACACACACACACACACACACACACTTATAAAATGTAGAAGCAGAAACTATTAGAGCTGCATACAGTTAAGATGCTAAGAAACAGATTTGCATATAAACTCTGCACATACACGGCAAGATGTGCAGGAACTGTACACAGAGGCGGGATTGAGCGAGTGCTGGTCCAGTGGGTTGAATGTGTCCTCAACCTCACTCACTTAGAAAACAATGCATCTGTTACTGCACATTTCACACTACTAAGAGAAAATGAAGCCCAAATACAAGTTTGAGACATCTCGGGAAGTTAATATTTTCAGTTATACCCAGAAATCTGACGTGGTTCAAGCAGAGATCACAGATTTAGTTTGCTTAATGTTTTTGTCCAGCTATATTGAGCATATTCATACAGAGTATAACTCTTCAGGTTTTGAACAGTAGAACAGTTGCACTGCACCAAATAAAAATATGTAAACTTGCATTTAATAAACACAATGATCTGCCTGAGTTTCAAAAGTCAAGAGAAAACATGGAAGTGTGTGAAAAAAAAGGCTGATTCATGTTCACTGAGCTACAGTATGACAAGTACGTGCCAGCATAGTGAAAAATGTTTCAAGTTCTGTATTAGTGCTGCATGATAGATATCAACAGAGAAGTACAGAAGAATGTGCCCAAGTTCCACATTTTTGATATTCATCATCTTTAACCAGAGCAAATTACAGAGGAGGGTCTTCTAGCATGATACAATGAACACATTTGCTACTGATCAATCACCCGTAAACACATAAGTCAATACAAATCAACCCCAACAGGACATTGAAAGAATTTAGTCAGAAAACAGAAAGCATTTAAATATGGTGCAAAGGTTCTCAGCTGATCTTTTAGGACAGTAAAACCAGAAAAGGACATTTAAAAAAAAAAATACTGTGCAGGAGTTGCAGTGGCTGTGTGTGTGTGTGTGTGTGTGTGTGTGTGTGTGTATGCATGTCCGTCTGTATATGTGTGTGTGTTATGTTGTCCGTCTGGCGTGGAGAGAGCAGGCTGGCTCCCCTGTAGAGCAAAATCACTCTGCTTGGCTAAACACAATCACACAACCTCTACCCTACTCACATGGCCCACTGAGAAACAGAGAAAGCAGAGGGAGCCTACATAGATATATATGTATATGTGTGTGTGTGAGAGTGTGAGTCCCCTATGAGCACTCGCAGTACAAAAGGCAGCCCCATCTGTTCCATTGTCACAGGGTCTTTAATACGGATCAGATAAACATGACATTTGGGATGAGCCGCCAAGCTCATGTTATAAACCCTGACATAAGAATCCTGTCTACCACTGTGTGTGTGTGTGTGTGTGTGTGTGTGTGTGTGTGTGTGTGTGTGTGTGTGTGTGTGTGTGTGTGTACACCATCCTGTCAAGCGGGAAAGCAGTGTAAATTGACCTCTATGTATCCTGTATATGTAATTTACAATATTACTTCTCTTTCATCTACCTGTGTGTTTGCCCCTTTGTCGTGCCTACCCCTGTGTGTGTGTGCGTGAGTTACATAACCCACTAGTGCTCTCAGAGGTGCAGGGCACGGCTGACACGCAGGATCTGTAGCGGCTGTGGGAGGATTAGCGACCCATTGGCCTAATCAGAGAAGGTAATCAGACCTTCTCTGTCATCACAACAATCAGTCAAGAGAGACACACATCTGCCTATTGAGCTCAGCTCTAATGCCATAATAGTGATGAAACATCTGGTCATTTAGGGCTCAATGCAATCAAGAAGAGGGATTGGGACAGTTGCAGATGGCAAACCTATACTCATTATCTTTTTCAGGCAACTGACACACAGACAGGGGGATATGCACAACACAAAGGTTATAGGTCACACTGCTTCAGTAACTATGAGCTCACACTGTGAGAACTCGTCATCCAGAAGGGAGAATGAACTTGATTTCCATCATTTAAAGCACCTTTTCAGACTTTGTTCTGCAGGGTTCAGAAGAATCATTGCTTTATGCAAAGCGATAACTAAAGGATTACTTGATTAACGACAACTGTAAGCGACTTCATGCCTCCGCCAAGGCTGAAAATTCCCTCCACAACTCCCATGAAACGAGTCCCCAGATGCAGATCGGTATCTAAATCTGGATTTGTTGGCGTAATCAACATAGTGCCCCCCAATTTTTCTTTTTTCAATCTGATATTTGTGAAGATAATAATCATAACATTTCTGATTCCTTCCCCCAAAAACAGTCCATCATTTCTAAGATAGGCCGCGGTGCATCTCTGCTAAAATTTAATGAAAACACATCTGGAACTTTCAAAGCAATCAAGCTAACAGACACAGAGTCAATCACATAAGCTCTTTAGAATAGGTAATCAAACAAATTACTAATAGATTTATATTGAAAAACAACCATTAATCCAAGCACTTGTAGTTGTCAAATTCATTTTAATAGTGACCGTGGACTATAATATCAATAATGCCTGAAAATACATCTAAAAGCTTGCAACAGTATTCAAAATGTCTAGCCATGTTTCTACACCACATGTAACCCACTGTCTGTAACTCATGTACAGTAACTACAGTAAAAGCATCATCCTGTGGCTTCTACGCTCATGTAAAAGCAAACAAATAATCAAAAATCAACTTTATTTTTACAGAAAATTTGTAAAGGCAGTTTTTTTATTACGTGTTTAAAAAAAGCTCAACATTTTAGTTTAGTGTTGTTTAATACAGAGCAATGTGTTAGATTTAGTCATATTTTAATGTGTGTAAAGTAATGACAGGTCATTGCAGTCCTATATGGAGTGCAATGTTTAATAAATGCCATAAAATATTAACAACCAAACACAGCCTCTTCTGGCTTAAAAAGAATTTGGTTGCTACAAAGGTTTCCACAGATTTTGTTTCCTTTGCCCTGCCCCCTCAAACCAGAAGTGTAACCAACCACCACAATCACATTCCACACTGTCTGAAGCTGTGGGCCAAATTACCTTACTGACAACACACACACACCAAAACACAAAAAAAGAAAAGCGCAGACACACATACACACACGTGTCTAGTGTAAGTGAAAACTGACCCCCAGTGAATACCCCAAGGATTTTGCGAATGAATGTGTGAAGCCTTCTGTATGTGTGTTTCCTCTCAGGCTCTGTGTCTGTGTGTGTGTAGCTGTTGCGACGCACAGTCCAGTCAAATGTTCTGGCAGAATAAAAGAGCCATTGTTCACCAAGGTGGTCCCAGCAGGAACTCCAATTCTAGCCTTACCCCTACACAGAGATGTACACACACACACACACACACACACACACACACACACACACAGACAAATGCAAACATGAACACAGAGACATATACATGCATTTACAGCACACACACATTTATTCACACACAGCTTGTAGGACGTCAGACAAGCACACATTATACACACTCCTCTCTGACTAATCATAGCATTTTGTTGGAGGGTGGCAGTTGCACAGAGGTAAATATTTGGCTGTGGGATGTAAACGCTGGTCTGTGTAAATCAGACATGCATGCACAAACACACACACACACACACACACACACACACACACACACACACACACACACACACACACACACACACACACACACACACACACACACACGGTAGTCTGTGTAATTCAGACATAGTTACTTCCTTCCTATGGGGTGATGATGTTTAGTCTCCCCACACCGCAATCTGATTGGTGCGTTTGATCTCATCCACTTCCTGTTTAAAAGCACCCTGACCTCTCCTTGCTCAGATCTGGGATCAGCATTCGTCAGACAGGTTCATGTGAGCCACATGTAGGAGGGTTGATAGCTAGATAGCTGATTCATCCCAACTGTCTGCGTCATCTGGTTAATGGGAGCGCACTGGATGAATGAACTGGTGTGTTACAGGAAGCTGTTTACATCATTTGAAGCAGTTTTTTTCTTTAAAAAGGGAGGAGGCTTGCACAGAAGCAAGTGCTACTTATTTTTTTCTGTTGCGCATGTGTGATTAGGGCTTAGGCTTAATGCAGCCTTGGTGGTGGTGGTGGTGGTGGTGGGGGGGGGGTGACCACGGCCATCAAATGGATGTTAAATGTAGCTGCATACACAAAACACAGTGTGATCAACCTTTCACTGAGGAGTGTAAACACCCTCAGAAAGATTTATTAGTTTGTAAGTGTGTGAGATGTTAATGTGAAGATATCAAACATATAAAGGGAAAATGACAGATGAAAAATTTTAAATGCAATACGAAGCATTTTGTCAGTCAACTTCACGTTCAATATATCCTTACAGCAGTTATTTGATAGTAATAAGGGAAGTGAACTGAATATTCAGAATCTGTGATAATACATTGTGTAGTCAACTAAAATATATTAGGAAATGGCAACATTGTGTTAACTTTTTTTGACATCCACAAAACCCTTCAGTATTTTAACAAAGTCAATGATTGCACAATCTATAAGAGCAAATGGTTTACATGAGCCTTAAAAAGAAGATTACTGGTGCTAAAAGTTGTAATCTCTTAATCTCTTTTTCTATTTTAAATACAGCAGCTAGTTAAATCTAGCACAGTGGCCTTGTGATCTACGGTCATATTGGCTGATTTTGCTCCTCTCGATTTCCATCAAGAGTCAACCTCCAGTGCTACCACAGGAAGTGGTGTGGCCCTGTAAGCAGCGTTTAAAAAGAACTGCTTTGTCCACCTACAGTGAAATCTAAAATTGATCACTCTTTCAAGGCCTGGATTATAATCTTTAAAAAAGGAGAAAGAAGATGTGGCAGTTAATCAAATATAGAGGGGATACACATGAGATGTATTATGAGAAACCTTTTCTATGAGACTTTTATATTAATTCTTTGCGCAACTGTTTATGTTGATAGCTGCATAAACACTATTTAAGCAAACACGTCACCTCCACAGACCTGACCAAATGCTGCATAAAGTGGCCATGAAAGCTGGATTACCAACTTTAGAAAGTCATAGAAATTGTCCAACACAGCCCACAAATTTGGATGCAGTGCAGAAGGAAAGCATTCCTTCAAGACGCTGCTTGGTGATCCAACAAGATGTTGAGTTGCTCTGCTGTGCGCTACTCAGAAAAGCAGACCTAAAGCAAACCCACACATAAAGCAGCTGAATAACAGTTAAGCACAAACAAAACAGAAAGTGGAATTTCACAAACACTGGGCAGAGTGTGGGTTTTTAAAAAAAATTATTTGTTATCAGAGTTAGACAATTATTCAAAAATATTCTACCATGCTTGTAAACTCCATTTAAAAATTCTGCCAATTTTAACTGATCACAGTGCAAAGTCAGTGGTAACCAAGGAGCTTTACCGAAACATTTCCACAAAGTATGTACAGTCTTAAAAAGATTCTTGGTGGCAAACTATTCCACTTTCAAATACACAGGACCCAGAAACAATCAGTGGAAGAAGGGATCAGTATGTAGCTCTGTATGTAGAGTACGACATGGAAGTATTTTGCGTTTGAGATAACGGATTTGCAAAAGCCAGTCAACTCCAAACAGCAGCACCCACCTGTTTTCAAAGAATTCAAGCTGAGTTAAGTTTCAGTTCATAATAATATCCAAAGTGTAATCTTTCTTATCTTATCCTGCAATAAATGTAACTATTTTGTTTGAGACAGCTACATTGTAAAATCAGTCATGTTCCATAGATTAAAGTGTTAGCAACAGCTAAGTTTAATGAATAAGCTAGCGCATAGTGTTTGTACACTACTCAGCCAGCAATCCTAATCTTTCAGTCTTGTTAAATATAATTTTAACAGTTCTTGGTCTGTACTATTGTTGCTTTTACTTATAAAAAATAATAATAAAAGATGTTCTGAACAGAAACGTTTGAGGAGTTTAGGTGAATCACAGCACCACCCACAGCGACTAGAGTGGAATTTTTGGTCAGCTACAGAGCTGCTTCACATTTTCTTTTACTGTTTTTTTCTTACAAACAGTTAGTGATATGGCAAATAGGAACATGATAAAAATTTCCCATAAACTGATATTTGCAACATGTTTTGTGCTTTTTGACAGTTTAAAAAAATATTATTAAGTCATTATAAGGGCAAAATAAAACAGGTTTATTTGTATTTTATTTATGGAGTTATAATTTTTTTATGTAATTATTTTCCAAGAATGGTTTAATTCATCTGGTAACAATTAAACTTTTGGTATTGTTATTGCATATCCAGCAAGCATGGCTTATAATATAATAAAGAAAATGATCCAGTTCACTTGTATGAATATTACTTGTATTTACTAAACAACAAATGAAATAAGCAGATATATTAAGGACGATTTTGTTAATTTGTAGTCCTAAGGCTGCAGAAAGTTCTCAAATCTCTTGGATGTTTGCCATTTCTGGTACACGTTACAGAGCGGATTGAGTGGTTTGAATTAGTGAAACAAAAAAGTGGTCACTTATGAGAACAATGTAATAGGAGTACTGTTAAAAAAAAAAAGAAATCACACTACCCACCACCCTATCGACACACTCTGCAGTCTTAAAATAACAGACGTTAAGAAGGAGAAACTTCTTTAAGAAGAAAGGGGAAGCAAAAAGGGACATGTCACAAAGAAAAGCCTTTAAAAGAAGAGGAAGGAATTAAAGACAAGACATGAAAATGTGATTTTGCTAAACGTGTGCTTCTGAGAAGTTACACATAATATCACTAAAAGAAACACAAAGTCATTTTACACCAGTCTGGTGACAGCTTCTTCAAATTAGACACACACGCATCAATTTTATGATTTTATTTCTTTGCGAGACTAAGAGCTATAGTAAATCCTATATTTCTTTCTCTTTAAAGTCGAAACACATGCTTAGAGATATTTTCAAAGGAACTGCTGTGGTAATGAGAGGACATGTCAATGTTTTGATCCTTCAATGGCTGATGTGTGGCAAAATCAAATGGCCACTAAAGTCAGCACTCCAGCTGCAGTCCATTCTTTGATATGACCTACATGGTCACTGTGGAGGTGGTGAGTAGTGGGAAGCACTTGTTTGTACTTGTTAAGACATTACAGTCTGTGTCTGAGTTTGCCTTTGACAAGTGTGGGTTCACACAAACAAACACACACGTCCTTACACACTGTAGCGTGCACTATGGGGTCTACGTACTACCAAGAGTGAAATGTGGCTCTGTGGAGGCTGGGCTCTATTGCAGATTTACACTCATGACCCAATCAGTAAGAGTTATTAAACATAATAAGATACTGAGCAACTTTCATTAACTCTGCTTTGGGTATCATGGAAAAGGTGAGGTCCAATCTATGCAAACAAGTCAAAATTTTCAGGGACAGGTGAACTTCCAGATTAACAAATACATGCAAGAGCAGTCGATACAGTGCTTTGTGACTGAAAGTTCTGTTGTTGCTTAGCTGTGATACACAGTGCATTACTTCCTCACTTACAAGTTTACCAAAACATCACACAAGCCACAGAAACAAAGAGAAGATGACGACTCTCTGAAAAGAAGCGGATGCTAAGAGACTGGCCTTATCTGATCTGCTTGTGTAGATTTTACACTTATCTCATCATAGCATCATCATTTAAACAATGAAAAAAGGGGAAAAAAGTTGTCGAGTGTTCAATGATTTGAGTGGCATCGGTACTGGTGAGATTAGGAGGTAAACCAAACAAAAAGGAAGGATGTGGGTGTTGCCCAGCCAGCTCCAGCCTCCTACCTGCTGCACATATCTCTTTTAGCGGTAACAGCACACACATGGACACATGCACTTTTCCATACTGAGCTTTGACAGGGAGAAGGAGAGGAGGAGGAGGAAGGCTGATAAAAACACTTAGAGCTGTCTTAGATTTGACAGGGTGAGTAAAACACACCAAGCACAGTTTACTCCTCATATCCACAAAAAACATGCCCGCTCACTGATGTGTCTATTCATTTAAGGCGTCACACACACCCAAGAGGTATCACTTCCACTGTCAGCCAGCTAAATTACAGCTCTTCTTCTTCTTCTCTTTTCTTTTCTCTCCATCTCTGCTACCTTTGTTTGGGAGACAGAACAGGACAAAGACACCATCTTCTCATTCTTTCACTTTCTATCCCGCTCTAACACAGAACCAGTCTCTGCTCAAATCTGAGCAGGCAGACGTACCAGATGTGCTGCTTAATGTTTTAATGTGATTAAATGTTCTGAGTCAACCAGCCGCATTAGAGAGAGAAATATTTTTGAGGGGTTGGCAGAGGTTGTGTGGGTCAGTGTCCTCATCTGCCTTCTGAAGACAGTCAACGGTTGTTTGTGGCTTGGCTGAATTTATCATTGTGGACAATAAGACTCAAACCCACCTGACTGTCAGGCAGGGAAATTAGGAAAACAGCAACAACAGTTTCACATTCTAAGTATAATGAAAGCATTTAAGCATTAGGGAAAGAACATGTGGAAATAAGCAAAGTTACTGGAATTCACCTGTAAAGGTATTCATCAAGCTGCAAAATATAATTCAAAACAATTCATTCACAATTACAAATGACAACCTTGCACTTGCACGACATGAAAGATCAGGGAATCACAAAACTCAACAGGAGTCATCCTATTAGCCTCCCACTAGTGCTGAGCAATATATTAAATTTTCATCATCACAATACGAGCATGCACAATGAGCCCCTCACAAAGGACTTGCTAAAAGGCTAACAAACTGTTTACTTGATATTTTGTTACCCATTCCATGCATTCACACTTTGTGTGCAAACATAGATGGATCACTGCATATGTTAGATCAAGTGTTGGAGTTTCCCTACAATTATTAGGCTTAGGTGCAGTGAAGAAAGCCTAATGAATGAGAGAAGCTCTGCTGGATGTTTTCTGTTTCGTTTTGGTGTCTCAGTCTTCAGCCTCTCCGCTGTCTGACACACACAAACACACACAGCCAAAAGCTGGGACACCGAAACCAGATGAAGTGAAATATAACGTTTTACTAGAGTTAAAAATGACACTTGATTAAGAGCACTCAAAACCTCTAAGAGCCACCTGTTCATCCAGCTAAAACATGTCGCAAAGCGATCTTAGCTACTACCTACATCACGTTTTAAACGACCATAGCGGGCTTGTTAAACTAATAGTAATCAGCATGAACGACTTTACAAAAAAAGTTGTTCATATCTCGCACAAATGCTAGATTAGACTGCCACATATTTTGAATTCTGGCACTTTCTTAAGATCTAAGCTGCAGGCTGAGAGAACTGTCTTGGCTGTCTAGCAGCGTTACCTTCAGGCAGTGAATCCACATCAGCAGCTGAGAGAGGATGACAGAAGACATGACTGACAGTGACTGATGTTTGTGTTCCTAATTCTCTCTAAATTTCACTCAGTGTCTTCATGTCAGGAGGTATAATTTTTTTTTAAGTTTACATTTAACCAAGTGAGATTTTGACATTATATTGTGAATTTTCTCATGAGTTCATTGCTGCAGCTGCTCAAACAAATAAATGCAGTAGAAATGAACTGGTTCAAAGTTTTGAAAACTTTACATTCATTATGAAAGAATAGATTAAGCTTTACAACAAGTTACAGGATTTTCTCTCACACAGTTTTGATCCTTCCATTGCTCATACCGAGGCTGCTGGCTTGTGGCTAGCTTTAGCGTTGGCCACTTTTCCTTTGCTTCTTTAAAATGCCCATCCTCAGATGGGTCTGATTAGCTTTGTTGCTAAAGATGTCTTAGTGGTGGTCTTCCAACTATTTACACTGGTGAACTTTGTGGCTTCACTCATAGTGAGAACACAAAAACATGTTGGCTGTGCTTGTGCTGTGCATGCATCAAATGGACTGGTTAAGATTGGCTTGTGTCCCCACCGCCTTGGACACACACATTTCACTGCATGTTGTACTTTGTAAGACTGTGTATGTGATGAATAAAATTTGAATTTATTTGAATTTGATTCACCAGTCCAAACCAAGAACCGGCTGACTCCTGTGCTGATTTATAGACCTGTTTCATTTCTTTTCAATTGTTCAGAATAATAATAGGTTGTAAAACATTTAAAATTACATTAACGTAAAATACCTTCAGAAAAGGAGAAAGAGTATCCATACTACAGTATAAATGCACCCCCTTTTACACTGTAGCCATAGCAGGCACAATGACCTCTCCAATCTCAGCACCTAAGCCTTACTAAACCTGTGCCTGTACTGAAATGTATAGATAATTTTGGGGAAAGCCAGGGAGCACCCTCAGAAAAGGGATGCACACTTTACTTGTTAGATTACCACAAGTCATATAATTATCATCAGCAACTCTTATCCAACACTGCAGATATTCCTCGCAAGTGAGAATGCTAAACAATTTACGCTGCATGTGTAATTCTGACCCACTGGGTCGTCTTAGACTTTAGGCCTTGTGTAAAAACAAACAAAAATGAAAGAAGTCAAACCAAATCTGATTAAAGCCAAAGGTAAGTAAGAGGAGGGAAAAAAGTCTGGGATAAATGGACCTGTGTCCCATAAGACTCAGGCTGAGAATCGAAACTCTGGGACAAATGCACAGATAAATCTACTTCAAATGAAATGGAACAAATAGATTCAAACATAAACAGACACCTAGAGTTTAACAAGACAGTGATCACCAAAGTGAAGACTGACTTGCCTTCCGTTTTCATCATTTTGCAGGCAAATCTCTGAAATATTGTGCTTAAAGGGTATAAATACCTCAAACACAAACAAATAGACTATTTCACATCCAGAAGTGGAACAAGAGTGTTAATTCTATCTCAGCATGATAACAAATGCTATTTAAAGGAGATTAATTCCACAAGAGGATTAGTCTTCACACTGGCGATAACGGGAAGTAGGCTTGGGAAGCAGGGGGGTGGACAACATTTGATCTCACAAACATCTAGCTGATCCCAGGTGTAAAATGCACTGGGGTTCAAAAGACAACTGCATATCTGTGCATGCTCAATCTCTTAATTTGTATTTGTGTGTTTGTGTTGTATTTTGCATGAGTTGTGTACGTTTGTCTGCCAGCTCTACTCTGAGAGTGCGTTTGCTGATTCCTGTAGGCCAAAACATAAGCTGTGCCCGCTGGCTTCTTCCTTACAGTGGTAGCATTGATGTCAGTTGTATTACCATTTATCTTTGAGTGACATATCCAGTTCATGAAAAAGCTTTCATTCGCTCTTCAAAACATGCAGCGTCACACAGGAAAGTCATCTGTCATGCAATAAGTGATGTGATTTACATTTCTGGTATTAACCAAAACAACTTATTTTGAACTGAACAAAAAGCTAGGTGCTTAGCAAAAACAGCAATACTCGCCACAACAGTACACAGAGCAGGGAGAAAAGGAGCAATGGACACATTAACTTAATAAAAATGGACAAACACACAAAAAGCTGTACACCAATCCTGTTTGTGATGTAAACATTTCTTCCCTACACGAGTGCTTTTGTACATTTTTAAATCACAGAAACACACTAATTGCAAATATCAGTTATCGTGGCTTTTTAAAATAACTGTCTTGGTATAAAACGAATAAAGGACCTTAACTTTGAAGTAGGTTTTCAGTCTAAAGCAAGACTGTACATAAAGGATGTATCCATGTATCCATAAAATAAAAAGTGACACTACAAAGGTATAACCTAGTGGTTTATAAAATCTTCAGATTTGGTATGTTTACATGCACAGAAATCAAAATGTTAAAGGATGGATTAGACTGATGAACTGACCACACTGAACACTTACATAGTAGCAGCTTATCAGACTGTAGCCTCACCTTAAAGCATACCTTTCTTTTATTTGTCCATTTCACTCTAAATGAGACTATAATTTATTAAATGTTCACTATGTTGTACTAAAAATTAATTATTGAGACCATAAAGCCCCTCAGTAAAGTGTTTATTGGGGTTATAAATGTGAGAAACATGGTCACAGACATGCATACAGTTTTCTATACAAAGAAGTCGCTCCCTACTGCCCATTAGAAAGCATTCAAGTTTAAGGCACTTTCAAATTGGATTCCCTTTTATGCTGTACCCATCTTCTATGGACTAACTAATGACTTATGAATAATGATCTTAAATTGTCCATCCATTCATTCTCCTTATCCATGTCAGGGTCATGAGGGTGATACCATAGGGCGGAGGCAGAATACATCCCGGACAGGTCACCATTCTGTTGCAGGACTAACACAATTTACAATTATCAGTTAACCTAACCCCACTAACTGCATGTCTTTAGACTGTGGCAGGAAGCCGGTGTACCCGGAGAGAACCCATGCAAATACAGGGAGAACATCCAAACTCCACACAGAAAGACTTCTTTGGTTGACTTTTATCTCTCCTGTTTGGTAATAATGGCATGGGTGGACTTTATAAAGAATATTCAGTTGTTCACAAACAGGCTTTGATGAATCAATTGGTCATATCAGTGACATCATCTAAACCACAAGATCCTTCAGGCTTTAAGATACAGACACAAATAGATGCTGACTCACACATGACACATTAGATACACACTGACGCACAAAACGCTTTTGCATTGGTAAATATTCTCTCACTCCCTCTCTCCAAGTCTTGTGCTCTCTCTTACACACTAACTCTCTGGAGCCCACTTAACACGAGTGCCCTCTGTCTTCGTCAGATGCTCCCTGAGACTAAAACATCAATGCAAAATCCATCCACAACAACAGACAAAAAACTAAGACTTGCCAAAATTTAAACTTTCTTTTCTTTGTCAGAAGAAACAAAAACAAAAATCAAATCAAGGCTCCTTCTCTCTCCAAGAAGTTGGTGTCTGCACTTTAAGATTGTTTTGGTGCTCAGTTCAATTGCTGCCCTACGCTTTTAAAAATCAAGACAGCTTAGGTTCTTCCAAGTAAATTACAGTACTGTGTAAAAGTCTTGACCCAGCCCTCATTTCTTACTATTTGCTTCCAAGGACCTAGATTTGTAATTTCGCAAAGTGATCTTGAACAATAGTTCTCCAGGCTTTCTGGAGGTCTATCAAAGTTTTTCTTTTTACACTGGCTACCTTTTCCATCGGCTTCCCCAGAGCCCAGACGTTAGAATTACTAAAGCAGTGTGGAAACTTCTAGCATGACAATGCAACAAAAGGCAGAAAAAAGGCAAAGAAGAGCCTCAAGAAGCTCTTGACCTTCAAGAAACCTGGAGAACTACTCCTGAAGACTAATTAAAATACAAGAACATTTGCCTGAGAGAGTTTAGGCTGTTGAACAATAAAGGCGATCACACCTTTGTACAGAATTGTATACACCGTTTTTTTCTTACATACAAAAACTTCCATTTGTGCTTCCATCCATACTGAATATGTACACGAGACAAATAAAGCTTCATTATTTTTAACCCCCCCAAAAGAAAATGATTGCATGTATAACATTTAATCTAAAACATCTATAATTACAGTACAAAAACTGTAACACAATGGAGCCAAGTGGTATTTTAAGATTCATTATGTTACATGTGCCTGTTGCTTCCTGTTATTCCTGTGTTTGTGCTGCTTGTTCACTCACATCATCTCTGACCTAGCCTTTGTTGTTTCTTAGTCAGTCCACTGCAAAAAAAAAAGAAAAGTTCTTATTGCTTTCTTTGCTTTTGTTTGTTTGGCACAGTACAAAGAATATCACCAGATAAGTTGGTAGTTAGAAGTCATGTTTAGAAGTCATGTAGCAACATCTTCCAAACAGATCAGGAGAAAGGGCCAGTGAGGAAGCCAACGCTGTATCTTGAAAGTCATTTTACACAATGACATGTGGCTACTTAAAAAACAAAAAACACCTTCATGTAAGCACAAGGTGGCGAGATGTTTGGACGGTCTGACTGCGCATCCCTCCCCCTGCCTGCTCAGAATTCGCAGCGCCGCCTAATCATCGTCATTACAGCTGTTTGAAAAACTGTTTCCAAACAGGCAATCAAAGCCTGTCTCGATAATTAGCGAAGGGGAAGACATCTTTGTGAGCAAGCTGCTCCTCTCCCTCCTCCCATTGCCACCAATCTGAGAACACAAAAATCAGATCCTATGAGAACACAACAAAACCTGCACATTTGTGTGATTCTCGGGATGTGTCTGTGTGTGCGTATGTGCATGCAGCGGTTGCACTTATTGTGCTGCCGAGACAGCTTGACTGAAAACAAACTGACAAAAAACATTTGAAGCAGAAAAAAGGGGGAAAAACGTGCACACACAACAACCTGTCAAGAGCGAAATGCCTCTAATTTTTCTGTCATCTGCCAGCCGTTTAACAAGACGAGAGCGCTCTGCCCCCACACTCCTCCTTCAAACCACAAGAGACAGAGATGGAGTGAGGAAGAGGAGGGGAGACGGGAGGAAAAGAGAAGGATGGGAGAGACAGACAGAGCATCTGATATGTCTTTTTCCTATCTGAAATCATTCAACTCACTTAACCTTTTACTTTCTCTCCAGGTTGTGATCTTTTGCTCCTTCTCTTCATCGCCCCCTCTTTCCTACCTCAGACAGTAGAAGAACAAAGTGTATATTTGTAAGTGTCAGGGGAGGCAGGGTAATAAGCACTTAGCCACTGGCCCAGTCTCTCTCAGACCAAACCTCCTGCTCTATGCCTCTGGCTCTCTCTAAGGGGGGAATGGGGTTTATAGTAAAGCTCCTGCTCACTTTAATATGGTACATTACGCTGATGCTGCTGTCAGCTCACATGAGAGTGCAGGCGGTGTGTGCATGCGCACGCGTGTTGTCTGTCTCAGCAGGTTTTCTTCTGGCTTCTACATACATTTGAGTACATTTAGAGCAAACGTGTATGTAGCATGTGTGTACGTGTGTGTCGTGGCAGCTTTATTTCTCTTGCTTCCTCATCAGAACAGCCTCGGGGAGACAGGCAGACACATGAAATATTTAACTGTCGTGTCTTTAAAAGAACAACAGATGCTTTGTTCTGCTAATTAGCACTTAGCATAGAGAGCAGTTACAGTACAGTTGTGTGTATGGATGGGACTGTTATTCAAACTCAGCTGGGGCTTTAAGCAGCCCACTTGACATGCCATGTCCAATTCTGCTCCCTCTCCATCGAACCTGGTGCCACAAGTGGGGTGGGCAGTGGTACAAGAAGGTAGATAAAGACCTCCAGCCAGCACTTAGCAAGAGGCAAACAACTCCAAACATGAGTCAGCATCAGCTATATTTTAACTACCAGCAATGAGCAAAAAGCCAGACCTGCGGAACATGTATAGTTAATTTATGTTCTTATTCTCTTATTAACATCAACTCCATCCTTCTAGAACAGTAAAGGAATAGTTTTGGTTTTATTGCATTGGATGTCTGTGAAGGTTCTCTGTCATCCAGGTCATTGTAGTCTAAGGAGCTTGGAAAAGTATAATTGTATTGGATGTAAAATGAGAGATTTGTACTGGAAAGACGTGGAAAAATACCCATTTTTTAGATGCCTAATTGATTTACTTTTTCAAACAAACTCTCAATGAGTAAAGTTCCAAACTATTCAAGAGATATAAAAAGCAGTCAGCTAGCATTCTCTCTTTAACAGAGTCCTCAGCTCTACTGAGCAGCTCAGTAACATCAAAAATTGCAGAGTGAAGCATCTTAGGAGTCATTTTCATGTACCAACTCTTTTGTCAGGAGTTACAGGTCTGAAAGTTTGGTAATGTTCACTCTGACTGCGTTAAACATTTGCACTCTCAAATGCATCTCTGTAGGGTAATTACAGTTTAATAAAGTTCAGGACTGACAAAAGAAAAGCTTGAAGGACAACATTCCTAGTAACATACTTGTCAATGTCATAAACAAATTTCTATTTACTCAACCAACAAAAAGTTTCACTTTTTAAAGGCGGTAGTGTACACCTCCACAAGGTCATTAATGAACAGCCTTAAATTTCTCCATCAATTCAAAAATCTCAGAGCAGCCATGATAGCACAGTGCAACCCAAAATGATCACATAAAACATGAAGAGAAGAAAAGAGGGCGAGCACATAAGTGAGATCAAGTCAGAAACACATGAAGGATATTCTCACTAGTCCTCTGGAATGTAGGTTTGAGGTACATTAGACAGTTGTTTGTGAAAAGACTGCAATCTAAACGCAGCACAGCTCAACCCAGTCCACTAGCTTTGTCCTTATATAGGGCAGGCTGGTAGAGGGTCATATAACACCCGAGTCATAGTAAGCCACAGCACAACATAAATTAAGACTGAGACAACCAAGGCTAGTTTGAGAAAACAAAAGGCTAAGACTGTCTGCTCCAATTCTGTCACACAGAACAAAAAGGGAAAGAGAGCAAATTGTGTAAAAGTAATATTGTACACAATATGGGTCATTGTTACAAGCAAGACTCTCATTTGTTGGTATCATTTTTCAGTAGCTATGTCATTCTTGATAACTGAACTCTAACTGAATTCTGCATGTGTGTCGGGTATTTGTAGTGGCATGCCCCTCTTGTCCCTCCTCTGCTCAGAGATGCTCGTCTCCTCTCCTCTCCTCTGACACTTAATCAATGCACTGGAAGTAGCCTTTCACACACAATCTAATTATATGGAAATGAAGGAAAACCAGGGGGCCTATGCTAAGTGTGTGAGCATGTATGCCCGCACGGATATACTTGCACTAAGGTGACTGCTCACAGTGACAGAGGTAAGGAAAGCGCAGGAAAGCAAATGGGATCCACATGCACATAACAATAGAGCTGCAGCTGTTGTAGGTAACAACAGGTTCTTATGACCTCTCGCCATAAGAACAGTTTCTCTCGCTCTGCTGTTGGACTCATGAACAATAACCATAAGACTGTTCCCAGCACGTGCTCTGATTCAAACACATGACCCTGTATTGTGTTCTGTGCACCTGTTCCATTTTTGCACTGATCATCCCCTGCATTCATGTATATATCAATCTGCTTCGCACGTTTTATTTTTATTTAAGTTTGTCTTATCGTATGTCTTGCACAAAGTACCACAGCAATTTCCTAATGTTGTAAATCTGCTCAACATTTGAACATTTGGCAAAAAAACCCCTTTCTGATTCTGATTCTGAACAGGGCATGCACAAAATACAAATTCTGAGCTATAACTCAAGAATAGGCCTACATATTATCTGAACTGTATTGTTATTGGTCCCTATTGTGCTCTATTTCTTACCATTCATCAGGATCTGACACATGCATGGAGCTGTAATCTTGTCCCAGAACGAGCGCGCATGTGAGTGTGTGTGTTTGGTGGTGAAGGTGATGATGTAGAGTGGGGTCAGGGTTAACTCATAATAAATCCTGCATGTGCAGCCATTAAAGTGAAGCTACTGCCCAGGCATTTGTCTATGGAGTCATCAATAAAGTGTGATTGCTCAGTTTAACATGGCTACTGTCCTAGCTGTCTTTTTCACTGTTTGAGTTTTAAATCAGCATACAAGCCTATTTATTCATGAACATGTGCATTTTATCTAAACCTTTATTTCCTAACAGGCCATTTTGGATGTTGGAAAAGTTTAAGGTTTGTTTTTAGCACTCTAACTGTACTGCACTATTGTCTGTCACAGCCTCTTTTAATGCTATGCTGCTACTACTACTACTACTTACAAAATCAAATCAAATCCTACAAATGAGGATACTAGCATTTATTTAAACTGTTATGAACAATCATAATATTAAAGTACTGAAACAACCCTGAAATGAATAAGATGATGGATGGATGTGACAGTCATTAATTAAAAAAAGAAGCGTAACCCCAATGTGGGCACTTTTGTGAAATCACACTGGTGCTATTGGACTTTTACTAGACAACATATCTGGACATACCACATCATCACAACAAGTTTCACTAGTAAGCAGGCTTTATCCATCAAGCCAAGAGCTATCAATTTAGTCAGAAGAACAAGTTAGTCCTTAGGACTTTGGCAGATTGATGTTATGATCATGTTTATCAAATCAAGCGTTTTATATGAAAGCCCTGATATCTTTGTCTAATCAACTTTGAATCGTAAAAGGGAAAAGATTGCTGACCTCTAATTGTGTAACTTCTTCCTTGGCTGCAGCGATGCAGAATTCCAGCATGTATCAGTAACACAGAGCAGTCATAAAGAAATTATAAATGCTTTATCAGGTGGTATACATTAGTAGTATATAATGTTCAATGTTTTTCACAGCAGAGCTTGCTCATGCATATTCATTTTTTATACATTAATTATTTTTTTATTACCATTTGTTTGTTATGTACACGCATATAGATTTTTAAGATGCCCACCCTGAAGCATGTATAACTAACTATACACGTAGTTATGTGTTTCATTGTGTTGGCTCACTCCTTTATGGAAAAAAAATGATATGTATTTTGTAATAAAGATGATATAAAATAAGGAAGTGTAGATTTTAAGTCTGGAAAATCAACCCATTGCAGATGTGCCTTAAACTTAATTTACTTCTTATGAGTAAGCAGAGCAATCCTTTTGGTCTTACTGTTTATAACATCATTTCTTTAAAGTGTCGAGTCTAATAATATAGCAGAAGGTGGCCTCACCTTGTGATTGACAAGTTGCTGTTATATGACCATGCAAGACCCTCAGTTTAATTCCAACTGTGGGCACTGTAATCTATAGACTTTCTAAGTTCATTTTAGTTTAACTGTAACTGATAAATGAATAGACTTCTTGCAACAGTGAATAATAAAACAACGCTAATTCTCAATCCACTATACAGTGTGCATAAGGCGATAATGTTTCCACATTACTGGATAGAGTTGGTGCTACTTTGGTGTGTGCATGTCAGAATATGTGAATAACAGCAATACAGTGAAGCTCACGATTGAGTCAAGTGATCTGACAGCTGTCAGTTGAACCCATTTCAGCTCAAATACACACAAACACAGACAAGCATACACACACGTCAATTATGGTGAACTGAGCAGTGGTGAGCTGATTGGGTAATATGTTTACTCCCTGCAGCCACTGTCAGCAACAGACCAACTATACAGTGGACATCACCTGGCACACCAAGAATCAGACAAATGCACAAACATATAGTAATGTGCAGTGTGGTCAGGATGGCAGGATAGTACCACTACCGAAGCTACCAACAAATCGTAAAGAGTATATATAACCACAGATGCAAAGACTGTACCACATGCATATATAGACACATTTACATAGACACCTATTTAATCTCACTTAATAAGGAATTCCATTTGTTGGAGCTGTAGGGTGGCATTAGGGGTGTCACCAGAACTGATAGTTAAGATACCAATAAATATCAGAATTCAAATTAAGTACCACCTCCATGATGCTTCTATGTTCCATACTTGATGGGCCATAATAACGTGATAGCACACTCTGTACATACCGCAGGGGCGTACCAACAGAATTTAAAAAGAAAAAACTAAACTCAAATGGGAAAGACTACGCTGATCGGCTAATTTTCAATTAATTGCCCAGTCATAGTCCACATGCACAGGAACAAAATAAACTACACAAGACAGTGGAAGAGAGTGACCTACGTGCAGTTGCCATGATAGCGCTGCTCCACCTCATTCACAAGACAGACAGTAAAGGTCAGCTATGGAGGAGCTTTTCATTTGTTGGACAACAAATTGTGTGTGTGTGTGTTGGGGGGGGTGCAAAAGGCATCATGTAAATGGTGGTATCATGCTTTTCAGGGCAAGGGAGGAAATTCTTCCAGTGTGCCAAGTACCTAAAAGGACCTCCATCCATTCTGCTACTACAATGTCAGTGGCTTAAAACCACTTTTTAAACAAAAGAGTTTATGTTTAACTAAACTGGACAGGTATTTTGTTTTGGTATTTGGTATCAAGAATCACATAATTCAGCTTGTACTGGTATAGACTACTAAATTCATCATATCGTGACAACACCAAATGACATGGCTACAGCGCTGTGATTTTCAAGCATCCATGGCAGCAGCACATGGAGGCTCTACTTACACAACAATGCTTCATGATTGTTATGGCCCTGTCCATAATCTGTTTTGGTGGCTGTTGTTGTCTGTGTCTTTAAGTCTTTGCAGGCCCCGGAGTGGATGAGCTGACGGCTGCTGATTGGTCCCCTGGTCATGTGGTCTCCTTCAAAATCCCTCACCAGCAGTTGTCCCGGGGCAGCCACTGACAGCAGCAGCAGACCTGACCCTGGCCTCCAAAACCTGAGACATTTGTGCCTGTGACTTTGTGCGACTTTCTGAGTTCTGTATATAGTGTGTACATTAGTTTTCATTGTCAATAGCACTGGGACAGAAGGGGTGAGCTGCCTTATTGTTTTCCTTGCACTGTTTTCTCCTGTTTATTTCAGTTAGGGAGTTAGGTGTAGCGCTTGTCTTTTGTGATGTTTGATTTCACATAGGGTTTTAGATAGCACCTCCTCCTGACTTAGCTTGTTTTGTTTGTTATTTTGGCCTTTGTTCACCCCGGAGCTTCATTTTTGCAGTGTAGAAAAATAAACCACCATTCACTAAGAAATTGGTTTTCCCTCTGTGTATGGTTTTGGGGACCAGGGCGGGGCAATCTTTTCAAACTTATGTTGCGTTCCTGTACCCCTAGACTGGGGCGTAACAATGATAAATATTCATGGTTAACGCTAACATGCTGATGCTAACAATGTAGATCGTTTACTTTTGTTGCCCCCCGAGAGATGAAACTTTGAGGTATCAGTTCAAGATTCTGGATTTCGCTCCTTATTGGAGGAATTTACATAACAATGTGCTGCACCCATGGTGTGCTGATGAAAGAAGTTTGAAATCTGAGTAGTGACGCTCTTGTTAGCAGTAGCTGCTACAGTCAGAAATTTGTTGATGCACATGTCTGTGACTGAATTACCACCACAGACCATAAAGTATTTGCATACAGATAAGCTTAACTCCAACAATTGTTATGCATCGTTATTACTGGCTCAAAAAACCTTTTTTTCATTTTTAAAAATACAGTTACTGATACGGTATACTGGCTCATGCAATATTACTGCAATTCCTTTCTTCTCTATGACTGCTGAAGAGTTGCTCTGAATACTACAGGCTAGGAGCTAAGCAGACAGTAAGACACAGGAGCATCTAGAACTTTAAAGCAAATTTTAAATATTGAAATAAATCAACCCTCTTTTATCAAAGACTAACAAATTAAACTGGATTAGCAAAAATATGACTTGGAGAGAGCCCTGTTGTTTACAATTTTAAACAAAGCATAAAGTTTGGACGGCAAACCAAGAAGTAACATTTTGACTTGATGTTGTCACTTGCCTAAATTAAAGGTCAGTGGATCAGCAAAGTCAGGGCCTCTATACCCTGGGGTCTGGACATATCTGCACCAACTATCTGTGCTATCAATGTAATAACTGTTTACATATTTCTGTGTGAACCAAAATGTTCAGAAGATTAACTGACAGAAATAGTGAATTATTTTACACCAGCTATTATTATCAACTGAGTGAAACTGCAGGTGCTGAGCCAGGAGAGAATAACAAAACAAGTTATGATTGAAGTCTTCAAGTTCAAGGCCCAAACAAAGAAGTCAGAAACTCTGAATCCATGTCTATCAACATCAACTGAAAATCAATCCAACGCTAGATAATGACTATTTTAGTACAGATATGAAATATTATTAAAACTAACAAACTGATCTGCAACATGAACGAAGTAAAAAGAGGAAAGAGGGAGATAACAACAGTTCATGTGAAGCAGGAACACTGGACCACACCAATAAAACCACACACATCAGAGACAGAAAGGACAAACGAGAAGAAAGGAGCAACACAGGAAGAATTAAGAGGATGTAGGCAATAAAACAAAAGACCAAAAGACTTTAAGAGACAACAAGCGATAGATGGAGACAAAGTGATAAAGAGTGTGTGTGCGCATGTGTGTATTCATTATAAAAGTGTTCAAATTGTCTTGGCGTCCTATCAGGTGGCATCAAACCCATGCGCGATCTGGAGGGGGAACTACAAAGTGGATCCTGGGGCCTGCAGAAAGAAGCCTTTTTGATCGCGCTAATTAAAAGCCATTTTGTTTAAAACAAACAGACACAAGTCTAATTGGCTCTTTTCCATAAGAAAGGGAAGGATGCTGAAAGTGGAAGAACGCATGAAGGAGGGAGGATGTGTGTGTTTCTGTGCGTGAGGTAGAACTGGATCAGAGGGAAGCTGTGCTCGGCTGGCACATTCACTGCTTCAGACACACAAGCATACGTAAACAAGGAAGCACACTTTTTTTATTCTTTTCTTTTTTCTTTTTCTTTTTTTTACTGTAACCCACTACTAAGTATTCCCTAAACATAAAGTAAGACAGGAATGCAAGTCTGTAAGGGGATAACAGGTGGAGATGCGGACAGTTAAAACGCACACAGACACAAATCCAAACAGGCAAAACATTTCAAAGAAAACTGCACGTCTAACTCCACCACACAGTCTATTAAACATCAGCTATTAGTGCCATTACTGTTTCTACAGCACATAACATCTTGTCAGCTTTCATTCATTTGACTGTTTTTCTTCAAAAATCACAGAAAAGTCAACTGGATTATAATAATTTTTCACTACTTTTATAATAACGGTGAGAACGGGACATTCACTCAATGCTCATGGATTGAACACTGTGTCAGGTAAAAATTTGCATGTGCTAAAATTTGAATATTTTCAGTAGGATGCACCTTAAATTAGTCCATGATATGAAGATGTTGTGTAACAGCAAGGTCAAAAGTCAGACAAATGGCTTTTTAGAAAGTCAAAAAAAATGAACAGGTGTATGTATATTTTAACTCCACCACATTATAAATGGTAACGCTGAAATCTAACACACAAAGCTGTTCCTTTCCAAACTGTCAATCGTTAAATTGGACTAGAGGTAAATAGTTTCTGTTACGTTGCTTGTCAACATCACAGCAGATTAAAAATCCCTGAGGAGCGCAGTATGGATACACTGAACATATGAGGGTACATACACGCACACCTGGGTCTGAAAATGGAACATATTGTCTCCCTCCATCTCTGAGTCATCAAATCATGGCCTGCAGCTCCTGTGGTCGATTTCATGTTGTTCTCCTAAGTGTGACTGAACTTAACTGAGCTGAGCTAGACTACAGTCTGAATGATGCTGGACCTGACTACTGACTGGGTCCAACTAACCCAACATAGAGACAGTCTTATTTAACTGCTGCAATCATGCTAAAGGAGCTTTTTATTTCAGGAATGCCACAGACACGTGCCTAAGTGTTCAGGGCTTGGCAGAATAAAGTTGTGAGACTTAAGTATTCCTGCTTTCATTTTATACACATAACCACAATACATGTCACACGCACACAAATAAGTGACACCCAAAGACTGTTTGCATCCTGAGAGATGTAGGAGATTTTACATTTTTTTCATAATGTGTCTTTACAGATTTGCCTGTAAAATGAAATGCAACATGGAATGTCATCACACACTTCCGCTTTGTCTGCATCTTTAAATATCACACACAATGCAGAGGCTTCAGTCGACCCATCTACTGTTGACTGAAGCTCCATTCTTAAGGAAGGGAAACAAGGAGAAATGTTTGAGGTAATTTGAGGTCAAATTACATAAGAACTGGGCTAAAAATCAGTGGCAACTGGTCTTTTGGTGTAGTGGTTTCTGGTTCAAATCTCCATCAGACATAACTGACTGCTTACAGCTATCTGAGTCATCTGCAAAAAAGCAAAGATGAAATCTTAGGCCACCAAAGTGGAGACTCTCTACCACCTGGCACAGATATTCCACCAATAAAAATTATGAGCAGAATCGTGACAAACTGCACACCTGGGGAAAACCAACACTCACCGGAAACAAACATCCACTGACTTACTGCAGGAGGCAAAAGCCATATATGCTGTTCTGTTTATGTTTGCACGTTTTAATAAATCCTTGCACATATTCCCCCTTTTTGCAGTGAAATATAAAGAAATTAGAAGTGGTTTGAGTCTTTTGATCAGTTTTCTACCATCGCACACTTTCTCTAGGCATAAATTGTACACAAGGAAAAACTGCCTCTCTGACATCACAAAAACAAGTTACAGAAAAACACACAGCAAACATCTTCCTCACACACGACTCACAAAAGTTTCACAATCTCACACGATTATGTTCACAACTATAGCAACAGAGAAATGGGCCGCTTGAAAGGCAGAGGCAATAGAGGCCAATTTTAACAACGCACACAATACACTACATTAGAGTAGCACTTCCCAGTCTTACCACAACACAAACATTCACTTATCTATATGATAATAGGAGGGCGCAGAGCTCAATGTGACAACAAGAGAGAAACGCAGCACAATGCCAAGCAACGCCTGTAGACAGAAGGATGTGAGATGTAATCTTCTCCAAAGAGAACAAGAGTAAGAGGGAAGAGAAAAGAGGGAGATACACGTCTTTATATGCAATACAGAGTAGGGTCTGTTGACAATGAAGCTGTCAAGGAAAAAAAAAAGTGTAGACAACAGGCTGTTGTTTGGGGAGGAGTATCTTTAGAGGAGAAATTGATGTTGGAAAGGGGATGAAATACAGGGAGAACTGTGATACAGGAAGTTCTGACAGCTTTTACAATTGCAACTGGTGAGTGTAAATAAAGTATGATTCTACACCTGACACACGTACAATGTCTCTCTTATATCTAATGTACGTTTGAACTGCTCTAGGTGAAGCATAAAGTGGAAAAAATAATGCGAAGGAGGATGTTTCTATCTTACCTGTGTGGCGTTTTTATGTATGAGCGTGCAAGCTTAAATGCAAACCATGCTTGTTGAACTTCAAATGAACAGCTCATAATTCTGGAGAAGTGCTTATTCGTTACCTTTGACGAAAAATTAGATAAGATCCATTAATAAGTGAGGAGTAACGACATGTTTAGCAGATTACAATTTAAAGACTGTGTGTGTGTTGATGACAGACTAACTAGTATTTGGTCAAATGTTTTAACTAGTTTCTTAAAACGTTTTTCCACCGTGTAGCTTCATGCACAATTTCTATCCACTGTGTAATCTCGTGGCACTGGGACGGCTGGCAGCCTTAACCCAATTTCCCTCGGGATGAATGAAGTATGATCAATCAATCTTCCTGCCATATTAAGTGTACCTATCAGTTGCTTGGTTGGCAGTGCTTGGTTATCTACTCTTGGGTCACACATCACCAGCTTCCAGCATCTCCTCCTCGTTGACAGTGTGTTTTTGCCTCAAGTGGTGAAGCATGTTTGTTGTTCCTGCCTTTAGCAGGAAATGTTTAGTTGCATATTTTGCAAAGTACTGTTCTTTGTTGGAGGTTGCTCCCCTTTTTACGCACGAAATCTTCATCAGAGGCTGAGATGCTATTTTTGCTCTCATATTTCTGAGATTGTACCACTGCTGTACACGGAAGGGAGCGTCAATGCATGACTTCCCTACATCATTGCTTCAAGATATGACACTTGTTTAAACGGTATATATATTTATACTGGTATTATCACAGATGATGAGGCACAAATCTACCTGAAACATTCTGAAAACTGCACTGAGGTACTTATAGTCTACAGACATAATAATTTCTTGAGAAACTGGCTAGATAAATAATGGAAAATTGACTGAGGGGAATTAATTTATCTATTTTAAGTGGATCAATCAAGACTTGTGATTATCAGTTTACATTCATGCATACACACTTCTGTGATAGTCTCATTTGCATGTGATGCAACCTCTTAGGAAATGCAACCAAGTGTAAATAGCTATATCTGGTAGAAATATAACATGTAAAAATGGAACTCAATATAAACATGAAATACTGACTTGTGCAAAGATGTTTCTTTCAAATAACATGCAATACGTAACAGGCTGTGACTGTACCTAGCCTCTTCCTAGTAGTAATGCTAGCCTAAGAGCCAGTAGTTCTGGATAATTCCAATTAACTCAGTTGCTTCCAAAGTCTTCCATCTTTTTACCCTGCAGTGATTTCTTCTGTGGTAACTGTTGTTCAAAGTTTATTAGCTCCAACTCCATCATGGTCAGCTCAGTCTTAGTCTGAAATACAGAGTTAATTTTATTTCCTAATAAAAATGATCAGTAAAATAATCAGGAGATCAACAAATAATAAAAAGCGATCCAGCACGGGTGCCCTTCTTCATGTCCCGGATGGAAGGACCCTCACTCTACCCCCACGACAATTACCACCCATGGCGCATGGCAAAAGAGCTTTCTTACCCCTTTCATCATTTTTCATCTTCTGATGTTTTGCCATGTTTAGTGGTAGTGGTAGTGGGGGGCCTAGCTAGATAATGAGATAACATGATAGAATAAAAAAGGTTCTGAATTACAGTGGAGCAAAAGACCATGCTTTCAGCCACCACGAAAACCAATAAAAACTTATTTTTGTAAAATGAGTCACAAAACTTTCACAAATACGTATTTTTTTTGCCTATAATACAGTCGAGGTCCTTTTGGATTCCCCCTGTTTCTGGTATATGCAAATCTGGGCAGATATTTTTCCTGTCATGCTAAGCTAGGCTAAAAAAGCCCTGATGTTCCAATTCCTGCTCTCTACTTAACAGAGATTGCATTGATCTGCTCATCTCAGCACTTTCTCCAAAATACTGAACTTTTCCTCTCACGCTAGCCTGCGTGTGACAGGACAACAAATAATCAGAAAGAAAGAAAGAGGGGAAGAAAAGAGCAAGAGAAATCACAAAGGAATTACACTTTCTCCTGGCTCATATGATCTATTATTAATCCAATTTTGCACGGACTCTTAAATTTTTGGGGGGGAGAAAAATCACATTGAGCAAATTAATGAGGTAAACGTAATGATCTGAGATGATCAAAGGATATCAGTGTTGGGCAAAGTATAGCCACCAATTAGTAAAACAAGCGCAGGAAAGGGACTAAAATATGCACCAACGCTCCTGATGAAAAGACGGGGTCAGAGAGAATGGACTAATTTCACAAATGAAACGACGTACAGCAAGACAGGCCCGCGTGTGTGTGTGTGTGTTCCAGAAGGAGGGGTGTGTGTGTATGCGGGTCATGTTTGGATTCCCCCTGGGTCTACAAGCAGAGAGAGTAAGAGAGGTCCCACAAGAGCAGCAGGAGAGGAGCTGGCTTTACTTTGATAACAATAATAAGGTAGTTCTCCCTCACTCTCTCTCTCTTTTTTTATTTATTTATCCAGCTTTGGCACAATGTGTACTGCCGCTCTCGTTTGATCCATGAAAGAAGCTTGTTATGTTTTTCTTTCCCCCCCACCCTTTTTTTTTGAAGAGTTTGATGCACAAAGGAACAGGAGAGTGGAAAAAAAAAAAAACTTTGGAAATAGGCGCCCTCTGTCCGAATTGGACTTCGGTTCGTTAGGAAGGCCTCAAGAGGTGTACTTCTTTTTGTTGGCTTTTGTTTTGTATATTTCTGGATTTCGCTTTTTTTTTTTTTTGAAGGGGTGAGAGTTGCTTGACCTTCTGAATAAGTGTCTGCAGAAACTAGTTGCAGGGGATCTTATACCCGGTTTCAGTTCCATATTTTTATTCTTCGGCTCAACTAGCTTACTTTGCATGAGTGACATTTCAAAATAACTGTTTTTCTTGCACTTGGCTTTAGCTCCTCTTTCTTTAAGCTAACTTCACTCAGGATGAATGGATGAGTTGTGCATATAAAGTTGATTCTGCATGTAATGGTGCACTTAACAATATAATGGTAGCTGTAAGGAAAAGATGGATGACGAGACAGAGGTTATGCACCACTTCACAGTTGTTGCCAGTGAAACAGCACTACAGTAAGTCAAATTTAAGGTCACTTACAGACAGCAAAAAATGACCTAGTGTATAGTAATTCTTAATCCTTCAAGTGCATCAGCTAAAGAACTAAAACAATATAAAACGTTAACATTTGCCCAATTTTTTTTTTTTTTTTAAATTATAGTAAAGTGTAAAATGCCTAAAAACTCTTTAATATGTGCCTTACAGTTTCTACTATAAGCTTTTAACATTTGCCAACTAGATTATCATTTATTGGACGAAGGGTGGGTATCATCCTAATGCCCTTAAGGGGTCTTCAGAGATCTGCTCAATGTTAAAGACTTTAAAAAAAGGGTTAAAATTTTTATTGATGGTGTTGATTCCCAAAACAGAACAACCCCATAATCTGTCTCTGCTCCACATTGTACTAATCAATCAATCTTGCTCAATCTATTTAGTCCGGTCTCCTGGTCCATAGAAACAAGACAAGCAAACAGCAAAAGACAGCAAAAAACAAAATATATTTGCTATGTCAGTGATGTAAAGTACAAAACTTCGATTTAATTATGCCAAAAATGTTAAAAGTTGAAATTCAATCATAACTGAAGCTCCCAAGGCCATAAATGACAGATAAAATGAAATCTAAGTGGTTTTCTGGTATATGGAATGAGAGAGTTAATGTCTACTTCGTGAACAATGACCAACCTTCACAAACACACACAGACACCGTAAGTGCCATCGAAAAACCCCCAAAGATATTTCTAAGCTCATGGAATGAGCTAACAGTCTGACTCTTCTCCCTTCCTGCTTCAAACATATCTTCCATTTCATTCCACACACCTCCACAGATCATGTGTTCGACTGTCCCTTTCCGTTTCATCTTTTAAAGTCAAATATTATAATTGCTCCACTGGGAACAAAAGTACACAACACATTTCTCACTTTAATAACAATGGATAATTTTATGCTTTTAATAAAAAATTAAAAAATAAAAACATAGGAGGTAGCGGAGAGGAGCAGATAAGACAAAAATTTGAATTTTAATCTTAACCTTGGAAAAAAGAAAGACCGGTGGGGAGTAAGGAGGGGCGTATTTCGCTGCCATCCTAATTTTTTTATTCTTGGCTTATGTATCTCTCTAAGCCTTTGTATGTCTACATGCTGGACTGAGATGCTGGTAGGACAAGTCACTTAAGCCCATTACTCTAATAATTTATGTGTCTTGGCAGCACACTCCTTCAACCGTATTCAAAGCCTACAGATACATAAAAAAGACATCTGTTTGAGAGAAAAAACAGAAATATCAGCTAAAGCGAAAAACACAGCGATTCAGTCTGCAAAGGTGGACTTGTTTGAGGTTCACTGATAAGGCCAATGATAAAACTTATAACTCTCAATATAAAAAATAATGGTAATAATAATAATAATAACAAAAAGCAATGAAGACACAATCAAATCAATGTCAGAGGGGAAAAAAGAAAGTTAGCTGGCAAACTCACAGTAAAAATCACAAATTGCTGGGCATTTAAAAATTCCAACAAATAAGAGCTTGACTGATATCTCATATCAATGCAGATATCTGGCGATCTAAAAATCCAATATTTCCATATATCAGATGATATTTTTATTGCCTTTGGGGCAACCCTACCTCCCTTCTGTGGTAGAACACAAGTAAAACATAACATATCTAACTCTGCACTGTTTGCAATCAACATCACCGTTACCTTACTTGGTCATGCTGCCCACAGTATATATATTATTTTCCTCATCATTTGTGGACGACTCCTTCACTGCTGCCATCCCTGTTTTTCGCATTACCTTTCCCCCAGCCTGACTACGTCATCATTTTGGTAGTCTGCTGATGTCTCTTATTCTCCCAAGAGAATTCTCATTTCATTCTTAATTCTCATTATTCTCATTAAACTGTTCTAAATTTTCACGGTTTTCTGATTTTTAAAAAACTAAACCTATTTTGGCTGCTCCTCTTTTCACAAGGGATCACCACAGAAGATGGATCTACATGTTTGATGTGGGAGACTTTTATACCAGTAGCCCTTCCTGATGTAACCCTCCAAGGAACTTATCCTAGGTTCATTGGCATATTAGCCAAATGCGCTGATCACCAGACTATGAAGCCACTGTTTTCTGACTTTTAAAACAATCAACTTTTCTTTTCTTTAAATTGGGATTCATTTTACATTTGGGATTTTTTTGTCATTTCACCTTTAATCTTCTAGTAAATTAGTCACCAGAAAAATACCTTAATGGCAACACAACTACTGTTGGCAACTGAAAAAAAATTAAGTTTATTTAAACAAATTGTTCAGCTGCTCCTGAAATCCACTTGCTCAACATGTTCTTACTGTTGGAATTCATAGGCTCACTTTTTCTTACAAATTTATGAAGCCTTCAAATAGGGCTGTGCAATATGACCAAAACCTCATATCCCAATATAAACATTTATCGTCTTGACAACAATATATATCACAAACATTTTATGTTTCTGTAAATTCTGTGAATCTTGAGCAACTGGACTTGCATGAAGTGTTTTCAGCTGGGCGTCGTGTAACCGGAGTCGAGTGTTTTGACCGATGCATGAAACTATACATTTTTAAGCATAAGTTGTAACGGCTGCCGTTTTCTTTGTGAGGATTTATTACACGGCGTGCTGCGGGGAAAAGCCTGTTCTAACGTTTGAGTCTAAGCTTTATTTGGAGCACATTGTAGCATCCCTGGCTGAATGATGGTCTCTTATACTGATGCTTCACAGAGGTTTTATTGGAAATGTCTTTATTGAAACATTCAGTGAAGACACCGTAAGAGCTAGGAGCAAAACAAAACCAGCAATATTAATACCATAACATCAAAGGAAACAAATTTCTCCTGCTCACATATAGCATATACATCAAATTTACATCACTCAATTCATTATATCACCTCACTAACTTACAACTACACATAAAGGTCAAGGTCAAGGTTAACAATATAAACTCTATTAAACGACATTTTGATTGCATGTAACTTATTCCGTTAAAGGAAACATTAACAACCCTTGTGCCACTGTCAGCCAGGTACTAATTGGCAAAGTAAACGTACATATTTTTCACTTTAAGGCATACCATTTACCATATCCTAAAAGAAACGTTAATGACAGCCCTTTAACGGTTTTGTGCCAGTTTCCTGTTTCAAAATAAAAGCATGGATTTCAAAATAAAACCGAAGTGCCTTTCAAACAAACAAAAAATATTTACCAAATTTAAAGGTCATTTACACACGTGACGGCTCTTTTTTTGTATCACATCCATAAACTCTCTCCATACTCTTTCACGTGATTCTTACGTAGGCGGTAGAAAAGGTTTCCCGTGTTTGATTCTGAGGTAGGGACCAGTTTCCTCCAAAATTTGCATAGTACAGTTTTCTGATCGGTGTCAGACTTTTCATAACCAAACCATGTCCATGCTACAGAGGTAGCCCCATGTTCGGGAGCAAGGTCCTCAATTTGTTTTGACTGGCCTGTTTGTCATTATTTCAGTTTATTTTGAAAAATCTCAACAGGATCTTCAGCTTTATTGTGAAAGGCTTATGTGGAAACTAAACAAGCGGACGGCGGAGCCACTAGTTGTGTTTACCATCGTTGTTGCTAACGACAAAGAGTAAAAACAGTTGCTTATTCGTCTGTAGTGTGGTTATTATAAATATAAGAGAAAAAGAGAACTTCAAGAAATTAATATACCCACTACAGTGACCATCAAAAAAAAAAAAAATATTGCCGTAAACAGTTTATTTTGCGACACCACAAAACAAACGATAGCATAATATAAAACGATAGACGTTTTCATATCGTCATCCGATATATATCGTTATATCGAACAGCCCTACCTTCAAACAACCTTCAACCTGACATGGATCAGACAGTGACTGTCCCTATTTGTACAATTCATCATAAAAACCACCCAGTACTGGGCAGGGCTGGGATGCAGTGATGCTCAGATTTTTATGTACTATCAAATTGAAGTTCATTAAACTTTCATTGCATGTGTTTATTATTTTCATTTTGGCCAAATTTATAAATTGGCTAAAGTGATGTTTAGGGAAATAAGATGCATTTCACAAACCCCATTAACCACATTTGTGGATTATAAACTTAAACTAACCAAATTTTTTATTGTATTCTCCAAACTGATAATAGCACAAGCATTTAAGAACTACAAAGTGCAATTACTGCACAGCCATATCTCTCAGTGAGCTAAAAATATGGACAGTCATTCAAAGATAACACACTTACTGGAAGTTACTTGGAAGGTGTTTAATGAATAATTACTGTAACCAAACAAAGCTCCACTTCAAATGCCTGCTGTCTGTTCCAATTTACACTCAGCTGTTATATTTCATTAGTCTACAAGTCACACAAACATATTCTGATAGCGAAAGAAGAGAGGGATATGCTCCAGCAAGTCACCACATGTTGGGGGATTTGTTTACAGCTTCCTGTCTTGTACGAGATCAACACCCCGTTAAATCAGTGACACTCAAACGTGCAGCTTCTTCACCTGAGCCCTAACCTCATATGCGTGTGCACAAAAATCCGTGTGTGCGTGTGTGTGTGAGAGAGAAAGAGCGGGACCATGACCGAGGGAGAAAGAGCACCTCATCAGTCGCATTGGGAAAATACCATTCAGAGACTGACAGATGTCTCTCTCCGTCTGACTCTTACCTGCATCTAACAATGTGTCTCGCTCCGTGGGCCTGGGGACATGCATACACCCACTTTGACACACATGCACAACAATGTAACAAACAAACTCAGTGTGCCTGTCTGTGCGTGTGTGTGTATTTCTGTGTACAGTACATGTTTGTGTTTTCATCACTGTCTAAAACAGAGCGGAAACCAATCCCTGATGCTACGGACAGATAACAATATCCACCGCTGCCAAGCTCCCACAATAACAACTGGGAGCGCAGCAGCAACTGATACTGTAGGACTGTAAATAGCAGACGCACTTCACATTCGGTGCAGATACAGTATCACTCAGCAATGACTGCAATTGGTTGTTCAAATAAAACAAGCACAGAGGGTGCAGGGAACTCTGAATACAGAATAGCACAGAAAAGAATAGCCTAATAATAAAATCCACAGCTCTGATGGCAATATGTCAGAAATAAAAATACAGCTGCTTTATCCGTCATTTGTCATGTACTATAGATGATGAAGTCAGATCTTGCTAATGGAGAAAAATGGTTTTACCTCAGTAATCTTTAGTAGCTCAGTTATACTAATAGTGTCAGACGAGACTGGATGGTAAAAGAATGAGCTTTGCAGTCTGCTTTAGAAGTAAAAACGTAGATCACACAGAAGCACAATCCCTGAACCAACAGAACACTGTTTTATGGCAGAATCTCTTTACACCTGAGCAGCTTTGACTTTTAACGCCTCTCATTCTTTAAGTCTCTTAAAGAACGACGGATAGGGGAAGATGCTGACCCTAAAATTACACAGTCACTGACACAGCACCACATGCAATAAAGGGAGGCTTTACCCTGCAGGATGCCGAGGCAAGTAAGGCACAGATAAAGTGCAAACAAATAACAAAAGCTACATCTCAGACCTCATTTAATATGTTATATGTTAAAGTTCATGACAACATATTTAGAAAAAGACTGAACAAGTACAGCTTGTTTGGAAGGGTTGCCAGGGGAAAGCCTTGTCCCTCTAAAAATAAAACACGGCAGCACCACTTAGGTTTGGAAAGTTGCATCTGACCAAACCACAAGAGCTCTGGAAAGATCGCTCTGGACCAAGGTGGAGATGTTTACCCATTAAGCAAAGCAATTCACAGCAAATCAGCACAAACACTTCGTACCAACATCAAGCATGGTGGTAGTGGGGTGATGATTTGGATTTAGGCACCTTGCAGTCAGTGAATCAAACTCCTCTAATGGTGTTAGTGAAGTATTGTAGGAGTGATGTAACTCTTTGGAGGTGAAATTACAAAACAATGCAGACACATACACATGAAAGTTAGGTGTACCACAACTCATTTTCACAGGGATTTATTATTTATCCAAAAAACTATTTTGCTTGTTATTGGCTTAAGTGAGAGTGGTAAAAGGTCGCGTAACCTGAGGTTGCTACTGATGGTCAGGGTTTTAATCTGAACATAAAATTTCCACCGATCTTCATCTGCTTATCCCATTCAGAGTTGTGGAGGCCTGGAGCCTATCCAAACTGTCATAGGGTGAAAAGAGGCATACAGCCTGGACAAGTCACCAATCGATCGTAAGGCTAATGCACAGAGACAGACAACCATTCATGTGACAAATTTAGAATCACCTCATCCATGTGTTTGGACTGTGGGAGTATCCGGTGAGAACTTACGCAGACCCATGGAGAGCATGCAAATTCCCCACAGAGCGGCCCCAAGCAGGATTTGAGCCCAGGACCTTCTTGCTGTGAAACAACACTAAAAACCAGCCAAAACTAGAAAGCCAAGCTATCTCACTGTGATTAAGACAATTTTAATACTGAATAAAGATGCCCCTCAATCACTGTCTTGTAGATAATCGTGTTACTATAATTGTCCTAATTTGAAAGCTTTGACATTAGCACAAGTCCTGTTCTAAACTATTTTCCCTGCTGCCCTTCATTCTGTAAGCCTATGGAGTTTGATTAAAGCCATTAAAGTGGATGCATAATTTAGACGAACATGGCAACCAAACCAAATGACAAACTCAGCTAATTCTGTTATAGCAAAATTACTGATAGCATCTTCTCTGATGTGGACATCGGGTCAGCTGGAGGCGCAGTCGAAGATTGCAGCGGTCCCAGATCAGATGTACACACTGGAACTCTTTCCCATGTTGCTTGTCTGTGTTTATTGTGTTATGGTGTGTTGATATCTGTGCATTCCTGTATTATCCTTTTGTGTTACACATTTCGATGTTTCTTTTTCCTCGCTACCTAGCCTGACCTGTCTCCCCAATGTGATGTTTGTGTATTGTATGTACGGTCGGCAAGGTCTGTCATCTCTGTTGTGGGCAAAAGACCTGCAACTGACAAATAAAACACATCTCATCTCTCATCTCATTTCTAGGAAATGAGAAGCAGCCATAAAAAAAGTAAAATAAACCCAAAATATTCTGATGAAAACCTTGAACAATTACAGATGCAACTGAAGCTGATTCCCTGCAAATGCAGAACGGTTTTCTTTGTTCACCAAAGAAAAACACAAATGTGCACCTCATGCACGTGTAATTTTCTAAATCCAGTATAAGCACAGCCCTTTAAAAAAAGTTTTCCACATGCTTGCTAATAGATACTTAAGAGATCCAGTTAATCCCACACAGACCCACAGTGTCAACAAAAACAAAAGCCACGGGCAAAATGTAAGTATCTATAGAAACATTACAGCATTAGAGAACTACCGCTCTCTCTCCTCAGCTCGTCCACCATCCCTCTCCTGCTTTTTGAGAGGCAGGGCGGTGATTGGCGGAAAAAAGCCTCCCTCAATCCAATCCCTAATCCCCAGCAGGCTTTTAAAACATATGACTGGAGGAGGACCAGCGGCGGCTCTCTCACGCTGTCCTCTTCCAAGCGATATTTTCTCTGTGCTATAGCTGCAACAGAAGCAGCCGTCACAGAAGAAGCGAAGAGAAGCTGTGCGGTGGGGGTTTAAAAATTTAAAAAGGTGCTCATCCACGACCGTGTACCCTGTTCTGCATGCTCTGAGTCTTGGAGAGCAAAGTCGCACTGCCAGGCTGCCCTTGTTGCCTTCGCTTCTGCAACTTTGACTGCATGGTGGGAGGTATCCCTAGCTCTTTAACGACTTACCGGATGCTGCGCTGCTGAGGAGCCCGTCTTTCCTGTGACTCCCGTTCTCCACTGGTCTCTCTCACTGAAAGACAGGGAGGTGATGGAGGTCGGTAGAGGGGGAAGACTGCCGCCGCTGCTGCTGCTGGTGATGGTGGTTTGGGTGCTCACATTGATTTGTGTCACTTCTCTGTCTCTCTCTCCCTCTTGCCACACCACCTCTTTTCCACTCTCTCTCTTCACTTCACTTCACATTACACACACATGCATGCACACATACAGGACAAGATTTGGGCAAATTACACAAAGCTTAGACACTAAGGGCAGGAGAAGTCAATTTGTTTCCTCTTCACAATAGCTACTCCTCAAGTCAAGACATTTCTCTTACCAAGAACAAACTATTAAAAGTCTACAACTGATGTGTAACCAGAAGGTAAAATCTAAAACACATGAGGTAAAATCTGACCTGAAGTTGTAGACTGTCAAGAGGAATAACTTTGAATGTGCCACTATCATAAGTTGTAAAACACTTCAAAACCACAAGCTTTATATTCCATCTGCCTTAGAACCAGGTTTCTGCCAACTACAGTAAGTAGGCTCCTTTGAATGACTACCAGGCTAGCAAATAATACCAATTTTAAATGCTGCCTTGTAGTAGGTGGGTTTACTAAAAAAAAAAAAACCCAGACGTGTAATGTAAAATCCTCAGTGTCACCTGCCCTGCACTAAACTGCGAGGGAGAAACCACACCTTGAGCCGGAATAGTTGCAGTCAGTCATTTAAATGATTTGGTGACGTTTACATTTAGCTAAACTTTGGCTAAACTTTGGCCTACAATGAAAGCAAGCTAGTCCAAAACTGGGATATTTTCGCTTAAAGGCAGTTGTGGCTACTATTTCTTTTTTTAGTACGTCTACTGCTATCGAAGTATAATGGTTAACTTTCAGAATAAAACACTCACCCTTCGGCTGCAGAAAAACAAGAAAAGAAATTTTTTTTCACACACCTGTTAAGCTCGCGAGGACCTTGACTAAACTGTCTAATTTGCATACATCGCAGTGCCCCCCTCCTTCTTCCCCATTGGTCCAAACCGCTCTTTCCTAGTTCACTCATTGGCTGATTTAATTCAGATTTTTCATTTTTAAAAATGACATCGCATACTTAATTTAACTTGAACTTGAACATTGGAAACTAAGTAAATTTGGCAGGTGGTAAATATTGGGGGTTTTCTTATATGTTACGTAGCCTTTTTTATGTGGTGCCGAAATTAATTAAAAACTGGTCCTCATCCAGACTGCGAAAATTCACATGAAGGCCAGAAAAAGGACTCAAAAAGTGGAGAAACGTTTGGCACATGGTTTGTGAAGTAGAAGCCAGACAGAAAAATATATCAGATGAAAATAGGCCATGTTTTTGCCTAGATAACCTGTTTGATAAGACAATGGTCTTTGGTTGGAACCATTAGTTCATGTCAATGAAATTGGGACAACTTGTGCATTTATTAGTAGAACCCTGACTTTGATAACTTGTGAAATAAAGCTAATTATTTGTCATACAGTACTGTGTAAAAGTCTCAAGGCAACCTTTATTTCTTCATATTTTGTTTGCAAAGTACCTTCTTGTAAGATTTTTTTTTAATGCTCTTGAGCAATATTTCTCAAGGAATTTTGAAGGGTTTTCAAAGTTTTCCTTTGGACTCATTTTAGATAATTTAGCAAATAGCCAATTTTAAATAGCATCTGTAGACACTTTGTTGCTAGTAGTTTGTTGCAAAAACACATAATTTGTACCAATTTCTTTAGCTGAATCTATGAAAAATACCAAAGATAAGACAATTCGACAGGCATGTGTTTGTGCACCAACATTGTGATTCCCAAATGCATTGAGGGAAAATTTGGCATATATTGGCAGGTTGTCCTTTTAACGCAATTGAGGACACTACATGCGTTCACCATTCAAAGAAGAGCTTTAAATGTTCCTCAGCCTGGAGAACTAATTCTAAAGACCGCGTAAAGAAATTACAAGAAAGCCTGCTAAGGTGATAATACCAAATACTGAATTTCAAACTCATTATAATTGTACAAACTATGGTTAGGGCTTAAAAACTGTATTTTATCTAAGTTTGCACATTTTTCAATCAATCAGTGGATATTGATCACATACTGTGATTTTATTTCACAAAATGACAGCATGAAAACACCCCATGAAGATTCCATATGGGTTCACACTGCTCCCTTTCCTGAAAATCATCAGAAAACATTCAAATAAGAAGAGACTCATGACAAATGCACAAATGGACAAGTCTGATTTAATGTTTGAGCCACAACGTTTTGTGCTATTGTTCAACACTCAGCCAAAATTGTAAAAACAAAATGCCAATAACTATAACAATAAATGCATGCTGGGCACAAGTCAAAATTATTCTGCAGCTTTCTAACAGAGTTAGACCACATTTGTGATGCTACATTAACAACTGCATAAGCCGTTAAGTACAATTTTCCTGGATGTTAAAAATCTTGGCACCCACCAGAGAGCTAATGACCATTCACCAAAGGAGAATCACCAGTACTGTGATACAAATATTGCCATTTTTTAGATGTTGAAAACAATTGTGTATAGCCATAAACAACAGGCAAATGTGCTGACTTACATCAGGTAAATTAACACAGACTTGTTTAAACAATATGCATAGCCAGTTGTGCTTAATTCATTTTTACTGATACGCCACCAAATCACAACAAAAATCACTTTAAGGCACTTTATATTCTAAGGCAAAGGCCCTACAATAATAAAGAGAAAATCCAAACAATCAAATAACCTCCTATTAGCAAGCACTCAATGACAGTGGGAAGGAAAAACGTCCTTTTAACAGGAAGAAAACTCTGGCAGAAGCAGTTTCAGGGAAGGGCGCCGATCTGCAATGGCCTGTTGGGGGCTAAAGCACATAATAACTTCCTAAAGACCCATTCTAAGCCAGGAAAAACCCTGCTGTTCTTTTAAAATAGCGCCTTAAGGCAACTGTTCCTGGGATTTGGCTCTATATATAAATAAAATTGAATTGTACTGAATAAAAAACAAAAAACTTCTTTTGAGTAGTTTGGCCCATTTATCTCTTTGTTTATTTTTCTCCAGGAGTGCTTCTGATTGAGGTAGGGTCTTTTCTCAATGATGTTTTACTAAGTCGCCCAATCAAAGAACAATATGTAGGCAATGGCATCCCCCTGCTGATACTGACTGAGCTGGGAGCTGCTCAAGACTGGGCACCACAACCAAACAGGCATCAGACACAGGACCTCTTAACCAGGAAGGTAAGCAATGACCGAGCTGTAGCTCAGAGCAAGAAGGTGGAGCCAGCGATAAATAGTCAGTCTTGCCCTGGAGTCTGAGTGAGCAAGGTGCTCACTTGTCATTCACAAATACAGATCAAAATAGGCGGGGGGTGGGGGAGTGGGAAACATCATTTTCAGGTTCTGAAGAAAATTTACTCACACTCAGTGGTTTAAATCACATATTCTTTGCCATTGTCAGACCTCAGCCACTGTACATATATAAGAGGTTTCAGGCTATTTTGCACCATTAAAACATGAGTGAGCAGGTATCCTGTGAAAGAATGCCTTTCTCTGCAAATGCACAGCACAGGAAGGACAGGCTGTACAGTACTCATTAAGTCTCTTGAAGTCTTTAACGGTGCTACCAGCCTGCAGCAAAAATCCATTCATAAATTTTCTTCACTCATTTTTGTTAAATCGATAGTAACAGTCTACTGCCACGCTGGAATATTCTTCATCCGGACAAACAATTGTGATGTAAGTTGTTGTTATTGATTTAATCATTAAAAGGATCCAAAAATATATACTTTTTTTCTTAAACATATTTTTGGGATGCAGAGACTTGGAAAAGCTTGGTGATATCATGGTGGAGAGGACCGATCAATAGACACTTTCTGTTGTTTTCTCCTTTATTTGCCAGCCATCTGTAGCTCCCAGATAAGCTTCCCTGTCTTGCACTTAGTAACAGCATATTTTATAAAATATGTTAACATTAAAGCATTTCACATTGATTAGTGGGCACTACTTTTTCCTTTGTGATGGTCACCAGCTGCAAATTGTCTTTTTGCCAAGCTTCTTATTTGCTATCGCATCGCTGTTTGACTCAACCAAAATGATTCACCCTAAATCACTGTTACCTCGCTCTCCATCCATGTATGCTTAGTTGTTTCTAATGTGCGTCCCGCTGCCCACTGTACCTTGTAAATGCCACAGTATGCCTTTGCAGAGGAGAAAGAGGGCTCAGGGGCAATCAGCAGAAGCGTGGGGGCAGAGCGGATGCGCTTCAAAGGCTGTCAAAACTATATTATATGGTTGATCCCTGTCCAATTCACTTTCACAGTTCAATAGCTGCTGTATGTTAAAGCTGAAAAACAAAGACAATCATTGGTGTCTCATCATTTTAAAGTTAGCGCACAAGAGGCTTTTTCTGTGTGTGTTAGAGAGGAGGTTGGGGAGGCGGTCAAACAAGGGAAAGTCTCAGCAGAGTGACCGCATAGGTCAGGTTTGACACACTTTATTATTCATTCACTGTCTGTCCTCAGCTGTGCTTAGCTCATCAGTGTGTGCGCACACACACACGCACACAGAGTTTCCCCTAGGTGCGGCTTTTACTGCACATATGCGCCTGGACGATGCACAAATGTCAAGAGCAATAACTGGGATGTCACTCCAAATTCACTCTCCTCTCTTCAGTGTTTAGCAGCTAGGTAACTCAGGGATCTGTCTTTCTCTCCGTCTCTCTCTCCCATGGTGTGAGCGTGTTTCTACATATGTGTGAGTGTGCCTGCGTGTGCCCTAACGTCTCAAGGTCTATGATGTTTTTGTTTATTCATTTCAGTTCAATTTACCTTCAGGTGCTTCAGGATGACTGCTAAATTATCAATATTATTACAGTATAAACATATAATCATTTCTCTATTTTAAAGATCCCTCGTATCTTTAATATCACACCTGGAAATTTTAACCACCATCATCCTGCAACTCTTTGTCTTCTTAATTTACTACAAGGTGAAAACTGAGATATATTTACTAAGAAAATAGCGCCTCCATTCCTGGAAGATTCCTGGGAACTCGTGGGTGTAGAGCAGGAAGGTCCAACACTTTATTTTAAAACAGTTTATTTGTTCTGTAAGCGTTGATATGATCCTTAAACACCACACCTCTTAGTATTTGTGGGTCAAATTTCCATGTACTCTGATGAATTTAGTTTTTATATTTGTTCTTTACTCTTTGTTTTAATCTTATGACATACTATCAGATTCTCCTGTGACCTAATGCGATCTGATATTACGCTGTCTGTTGACTTACACAGTCTGCATGCCAGCTTTCCTTCTTGTCTTCAATATAGTTGCTCTTTTCCAGTCTTACTGACTAAAGCTCACATGCATTCATACGTTCTTTACACTAAACTCCTGTACAGTGCTTTTCCTCTCACATTCACTCATATGGCAGTGCTGTCTGCACTGGCTGTGTTGCTTTCACGCTGTAGTATGTTTAACCTCTTCATATTTTTCTAAAATTATAGTTCTCTTCCTTTGTTTGATCAGCCAGTCTTCTGCCAGGACTTATCCACGTTCGTGATTGGTCAGATGGTGCCAGCAGCAACCTTTTCATGTGAACACACTCATAATTAAATTAGGAAACCCTACGTTAATTTGACAAGTTGGTAACCAGCTTCATGTGACTGCTTATCGTCAGTGCTGATGTTAGGGTTAGTGAATTCACTTAACAGAAATATACCCCTAGCATGCTGAACGTACTTCATAGTGCAGGCCTCTTGCTACCTGTATTAGCTGGGATAGTCCCAGTACCCACCTTCCTGCAGCCCCATACTGGATTAAGTGTTTTAGAAAATTAAAGGATGGAAATCGCTGCATAAGCTAAGAAATAGTTCCGAAAGCAACAGTTGCATTCACAGACACTGTCACCTTCTCTGTAGCATGACCTGGCATAAAGTGGAAAAATGTCTAAAAATATCACAAATGCGATGGCATACATTGCATAGGGAACTTTTACATTTGTGAAGGTACCAATGCCTTATATACAGGTTTCTGAGCAATGCATGCTATCATCCAATGCTTTCAAGAAGTCATTACTTATTTCAGCAAGACAATGCTAAAACAACTTTTGGAGGTATTCCAACAGCACGGCTCAGAGTTGGGAAGACTAGCAGCTGTCCAGACCTGCCACCGACTGACACTTTAACATATAACGTAATAAAACTCTTCCAGCTGAACTTCCATATAAAATAGGAATGGGAAAATATTTTGCTTTAAAACCTGGCTGCTGATGCAAATACTTACAAACACATACAGAGCGCTGTTAAAAGAAGCTGTGATGACACGGCCCCTTTTTCAAAAGTATGCTACCGGCATAAAATTCAAAAAGAGCAAATAATTAATTTTATAATTTTCATTAGAATTAAGGCTTTAAGTAACGTGAAAATCATTTTTGTAATTGTATTTGACATTGCATTTGACCTTTGGGAAAATTGGAGAAATTATTAAATCCCTCGGCACGAACAACGATCTTTTCCAAGCTGCAAAATAATAATAACAATAATAATAATAATATCCTTCAGCATAGCTGTATGATGAAAACCCAAATGAAGGCGTAGTCAGGAACCTAGACCAAATCAGAATTTAAAGCATGTGACCGGTATTTCATAAGTCTGCAGTTTACAACATGTCGAAGGAGTAATATTAGTTGGAGTTTTGATAGCTTCCCCCAGCTGAAATGTACATATTTAACATGTTTAACTGAATGAACTGTTTATGTAAACTTTCGCTTTTTGACTGACTTTTTGTGGTAAGGCTGACGGGATAGCTGTTCTTAAAGGATACAAACTGAAAACCTTTCTCTTTGTCTAGACCTGCATTAATATGTTGCTAATACAACACTGTAAGAGCCTCCTTGTTTAGGTTTAAAAGGAAACGTTGCCACAATCGGTATTGGTATTTTTTTTAACTTCAAACTGGGCACCAGAATTACCCTAATTTGTTTAAAGCTGTTCCCAATCAAGATCATGTGCAGCCCTCTCCCTGCCTCTCTCTCTCTCACTTTCTTGCATGTACAGTCGGTTCATGAATGTTCTCATTTGTTTTTTGTGTCAGCCCATTATGAACATTACATTTAATGCTTAACATCTTATAATCAATTTCCTCTCTTTTAAGAGCACAAAGCTGTCTTTGACCTCTCAGCCATTCCCACTGGTTCCTTTGAAGATTGTCAAGATTTCTGTGATGCCATATAACTTCTATCATCCCATCAAATAAATCTCGAATATTAAATTTGATGTATTTCTTTCCTTACGCACAAAATATAAATTGGAAAAAAAAATGCATAGCATATAACTACTAATTGTATTAGACAGAATAAATACTGTAAAACGTTAGGGGGCAATTCATGATCTTTCCCTGGCAAATACTTGGCCTCAGAAAGAAAGCTTTGATAAAGGTCTTTGATTTTATCAGCAAGTACAAAGGGCGCGCAGACACATATTAATCATGTATCGTTCTTTGCTTTGAGTAGGTTGTAGTACAGCTACCTTCTCAGGATTTGGCAGCTTGTATCAGACCCCTGGGGCCTGAAGCTCAAGTGTCTGGCCAAGAGACGCCCCGCTGGGTCAGTAAGGATGGGTCCGTGCCCCACGCTCCTGCACTACAGAGCAGTCCTATAACCAGCCTTTGAAGACCAAACCAAACCAGTGACATTTGCTGGCGTTTATCATCACAAATCTACTGGTGAAAATCAAACTTGTGCTGACACTTTTTATTCAAGACAGTTTAATAAAACAAAGGAAGAGCGGTCTATCTCTCTCTATCACACACACACACACACACACACACACACGTTAAACCTTGAAAAACTTCTGAGCAGAGAATACAACTCGAGCCGTTTGTGGATAAAGTGGAATTACAGTATGCGAAGTTGCTGCAGAGATAATGTAGTCTCGCTGTTTTGTATTCTTCTCTCTACATGTACCGCAATAAGGCAGACTATAAAAAAAGCAGCACTTAAACACACAAAGTGCAAATACATATAAAAACTGTCACATTCTACTTACTTTACTAAGACTCTCTGCAATTATTGAAGTCTGTTTTGGGCAAACTTAAAAAGCAAAAAGCAAAAATTATAACACTGGTATGTAAAACAATTAAATCAAATCAAACATTCAGCTCCTTTTTTTTTTTTTTACATGTATGTGTCTGAACTCTTCTTTTCCTATTTAGCCCGAATGCCAAGAATGTTTCACACAGAGCAGAGATCATTTTGTGAAACATGTCAATAATCTTACCTCCTGTCAGGCAAAGTATCCCCACAGCTGAGTCCCGCTCACATAGCTCAGGCTCAACCACCCTCTAGTGACTGGAAGCCGGCATTACAATCACACCACAACAATCTGCTCTTCTTAGGAAGTATCCCACCGCCTTTAGCTTACGTTTCTACATGTATAAGCTTTCGCTAGACAAATATATCATGATGTATCTATCCACTGGCCAAGCCTATTCCAAGCCTGAGAAATGACAGAGAAACGCAGGAAGTCGTTGGAACATAAACAAGGCGCAATGGAGGAAGCAAGGGTCAAGGCGGCGCTTCCTGTTCCGAAACCACCACTGTGTGCCTGCAAGCAGACGCCAGGCAGCTGTGACACAAAACTTCTCTTATTAGTGTTATGATCAGATATCCCCCTAAAACTGCTCGCTCTGCATATTCAACTCATCTGAAAAACACATAGTACGATTTAGGGAAGTATATAGTCATTTCCACCATGTGGTTGGACCAACAACTAGTAGGCTACAGTATACAGATTTCTGCAAAACTAAAAATGTTACACTTGTGTGTTTCGGGGGTTTTCAGCATTTGTTTTTGTCATTACTTTGCTACTTTTTTCTTTCATTTTTGATGTCTTACTTTTGCTCACCAGCTCTATAAGTGAACTTATCCATAATATAAAAATAAACAGTCCCTCAGTTACCAGCGCCTTGTATGATGCTTTGATTATTATTTTTATGGCACACTAACCGGAACATTATCCCAGCTTTTCTGGAATTCTGAGCAGTGCAAATAGTTTTATTCTGACTAAGAAACTGATGACACAGTTTCAAAGTATCTGATGTAAAAAAAAAAACCCCAACAACAACCTTACAGTTAATTAATCGTGAAGGTTTAAGTTGTGGTTAGACATTTATTGCATAGCTCCTGCTTCACTCCACAACATTGCATTGTTACATAAATTTCCAGTAAACAACCTAACATTTAACCTTGCGTAGCCTCAGTTTCAACTGCAATGTTAGGACTAACATTGGGAAAAGTATGTTTTTAATTTAATGTAACAATACTAGACAACAGATTCAGATATCAGATTTTTTTTGTGGTGTGGTGGGGTTTGTTCACCTACAATCATTGTGCTGCTGCCAGCTTTGATTTCCTGTGCTTTTTTTCTGTGTTTAATTAGTACTTTTCCCCCTTTTTTTTCTTTTTTGCAAATGAATACAACCAGAAACCTGTTCAAAGTCATTTGGGGGTTATGAAAACCTCCATTGTCAGATGTCCAGTCTGGATTAGATTCATTTGCCGGCCAGACAAAACAGCAGCATCTGGCCAGCATTATTATAGCATATCATAATGAATTCGTAATCTGGTATTATTTAAGCATTTGGTATTATTCTCAAACTCAATTACAGTAATAGTAGCATAATGATTTCAAAGGGTTTACATTTTGGGTGGCAGACAGGATGTGACCTATCTCGTTCTCATTCTCACACACAGACAGATTACCTCAAAAACACAGGAAAATCACCTCGGTTTCCATTTTGGTTATTACATGCTACGCTGAATAACCTTTTTGCAAAATGTGCTCGCTCAGTTTCTCTGTTTCATTCTGCTTTTTCTTTGTGATCGTTCCAGCACTGCAGCCCACAGTATGCCATGGACCATAATGCTTGCTGTATTCCACTCAAATGTCTTATCAACACTTCAGAGAAGACGCAGTGCATCAAAATTTAAGGGGAGACATATGGTATACATGAGAATGATCTCAACAGACTTAGTGTAGTGTATACACAGTAGCATCTGTATCTTAATAGGCTATCAGCAATGGTGAAGGGAGAATGTGAAAGCTCTGAGGGATTTAGGAGAAAGGATATGATTACATTTATGTCCCATCAAGCAGCTTGCTGGATCCAGGGGAATGCCTAATATATGTCTGTATTTGGTCGCCAGCTTACATCTGTCTGCTTATGGATTTATGACTTCCAAACTATTTGGGAAAAAAAGGCGCCTCTCGACAGAGCCAGTGACTAATAACTAAAGCCGACAGGGATGGCAGGCAAACACACGCGCGCGCGCGGATAGACGTAACGACAAGGCTCGGCGACAAGGAACAAAAGAGTCGAAATCTGACACATTCCCTCTGACAGAAGGATAAAAGTCATTCGCCCCTCGAGCCATGCTTGCACACACTACACACATGCACAATTTACTTCTTTTTCTGTCACGCAGAGTTTTTGTCACAAACATGCACATAATGTTTCATTTAAAGAGTCCCGTGTATATGCTCAGCCTTTAAAGCATTAACAGTGAGCGTGATTTTTATTTTAGATATCGTTCTCATAAATATACAGAGGTAGATATGAACTTGTGCCACTGCGACTTTAACGGGCGTGTGACAGGGAGGGCAGTCTGGCCTGGTTCATGTTGAATCCAACATACTAACCATGATTTTGTTTTTCCTATAAGGTTGAATTTCAGGAAAACAGCTCTAGGAATAAATGTAGGAGAAGCAAAGAGAGGAGACAAATTAAAGTGAAAACGTTCAAACCGAATAAGGGAATCTTATCACTCTAGTGCTGTGTGGGGGGCATTTTTTGTCTTCTCAAGCTAGACTGATAAACAAGTTGTGTTAATAAGCGCTCTGCCTGGAGGGATTTCTATTAGCAGTTAGGTTGACCTCTTCTGGATGACACTAGAGATGCCCCTGACTGACTGGCCACGGACTGGAACTGGTGACTGGCTGGTTAGCTTCCCGCATGCCCATTGCTTTCATGCACAGCAGCGGTTTGCGTGGAAACTCTTCTTTGTGTGAGTGAAGACACAGAGTTTGCCACAGTCAATCATGGGAAGATCAGCACAAAATGTTTGTGAAAATAAACCTAATCAGACGCTTTAATCACCTTCACCCAGCTGAACATGAACAGAGCTCAGAGCCAGTGATAAGCCAGTAGACTCAGCAGGAGCCTCGGTGTGAGCAAAGGATCAAAGCGGTTGTGAGAAAAATTACGAGTGAAAAATAATAACACGGTTGAAGCCCTGATTTTGTAACATACTGGAAAATGATAGAAGTATATGACATTTGTTTTGTTCTGTAAATCTGTTACACTATCTTTTATTTGATAAGGTAAATTATGTCAGGTAAAGGTGGGTGTTCAGCAGCTCACTTTCAGTTAATTATTTGTAACTCTTTCAAGTCACAAGGGGATGTGGATTTGCTCATTTGTGCACAGTTGGACAACTGATTGCGAAGTCTGGTTTTGGGCAATTGCACTAAATCAAAATGGCAAAGTTGTTCTCAAAACCAAAACACAAGGCCAGCTTTCTCAGTGCAGGTTTTTAAGTTTAAATCTCAAGTTTACATGGATAATGTCAAATGCATCCCGTGTGGTGAGCACTGGAGGCTGAACGGCTTTTGACACCTGGGTAGGAATGGTGATGAACAATTGAGCATTAAGCCGTTAAAATATGAGGGTGGAGACAAATGGAGGCGTCAGCATTGGCAAAAAATTGAAATAATAAACAAGGGAGAATAAGAGGGGAAAATGAAAGAAAGGTGGAAAGGTGAAGAAGATGTGAATGGGTAGTGGGGGGGCGAAGGCAGATTGTGTTTGCGAGAGGCGTTTAATCCCCAGAAGCATCCTGACGGCATCTGCTCCGTACAGATGGGGATGAAGGGATGTTGCAGTACACACATGCATTGTGTCAAAAAGGAAAAAAAGCACTGTTGAATGTTGGAAGCTTTTTTCTAACACCCTCGAGGATCATGCTAAGCATAAGGTAAGGGAACCTGGTTGTGTTTCATAATTTCCCACATTACAAAGACCACTGGAGCTGTGGCATCAGGTGATTAATGAACACAAAGCTCTTTGTTTCTCTCCCTCTCTCTCTAAATATGTTCTCCAGAAACGGTCTATCTATCTCGCGGTACAGCACAGAAGTTGGAATGGCGAGATTGTCTGGGGAAGCAAATGTGCTATATATGGTTCATCCATCCTGTGTGGCAAATGTACATATATGAAAGCGCCATGTGAAATGACTTTACCGTCATCATTTTCTGTTCTTTAAAAATTAAATTCAAAATTCACTGTCAGTTCTTATTTTGTTCTGTATTACATGCACAACAGCCTTAGTTTTTAATATTTTAACATATACTCACTTTTACTCAATGCTTACCCACTTACATTTAATAATATACAGCATAATGATTTTAGGGATTATTAAAGATTGATTCTGATTGCATATATTTACCAGAGGTGGGCAGATCAATCCAAATATTGATTGGTATCAGACTGATACTCATGCAATATGATCGATACTTTAGTTTGTTTCCATAAATTGATGGTTTATCTCATAAGTCATGACATACTGCTTTCACCCACATAACCTGTCGTTTGAAGATAAAAATATTGGTATAGGTAATACCGCCCCATATTTTCTTGGTATCTGGTGGATACCAAACATACCGCTAATACTTAAATGCTTACTGTCTTACTTATTACATATAATTCCCTACTAAATACTTAATTAACACCAAAACTGTAGATCTTCTTTTGGCATTTAATTAAATGAAGGCCGCAGTGCTTCCTGCAGTGGCACTCAACTGGTTGTGTAAACACACACACAGGGATGCTGGGCTTTTGAGATATGCTGGGAAATGAGGAGTCCTGACTCCACTGCAATCAGTGGATTTTGAGTTTAATCTTGGGCCTCTGTTTAACCTAGGGTCTATTAGTATTATATCACGTAAAGCAGGGGTGTCGAACTCCAGGCCTCGAGGGCCGGTGTCCTGCAGGTTTTAGATCTCACACTGGGTCAACACACCTGAACCAAATGATCAGTTCATTACCAGGCCTCTGGAGAACTTCAAGAGATGTTGAGGAGGTCATTTAGCCATTTGAATCAGCTGCGTTGGATCAAGGACACATTTAAAACCTGCAGGACACTGGCCCTTGAGGCCTAGAGTTCGACACCTGTGACGTAAAGGCTCTTAACTCCTGGAAACAAGAGCATGTGTGAAAGATAGTTCTTCAAAAGCCTTTGGTAGAAGTGCAAGCAATTTTAAACTTGAGACTTCCCCGTAAGAATTTGGTAACAAATTTAAACAATGGTGAACAATTTTAGGAAAATACACTTTGAAAGCATCCAAGCTTCTTTTTTGACCCCAGTCTTACGTATTTTACCACTTTTAACCTCATTTGCTGCTTTTTTGTGCTTTTGGCGCCATTACCTTGTTAATCTGTCATCACTGGGTCCATTTAAAGGTGGAGGATTTATTGTCAGCTGAGACACGGAGGTGAGGTCACGGCATATCAGAGTGGCGCAGTTTACGACAATAGCCATTGTTCCTGGGACCAACGGGAAGTGTCTGCATGGGACTTCCTGCTGCAGATAGTGTACCTCTGGAGGGCAGAGAGGTGTATGTTTGCACATGGGTTCATGTGCGTGTCACTCTGATGATGATTATGCCTTTGTTTCAGTAGCTGATGTCATCTCTCCTGTTTTGTCTATGACATGCAAAATTGGGTTCCTTAAGTTATTTTTCGTCTTTGCTGATTCTGGGTAAATTGCCATGCAATGCCGCTTTCATTCTTATTTCAACCTCCAAACTTGCGTAACACCCCCATGCTTTGCACACACACAAAACATTTCGTGTCAAACCGAAGCATCTACATGTCATCTGAAGGGAAAAAGGAATGTATGATATCGGCTGTCCTGATGACAGATATTAGTTTCCAGTGGTGTTGAGAATAAAAAGGCAGGAAGTTGATGTGGATGCGCGTAGACTTCAGAATCGAAAAAGAAAAAAGCAGGTGCAGCATACAAACAGAAAAGAAGGTTTATGTGATTGTGATCTGCTCTATGAGTCCCTTTCACCAGTTAAAATCGCTAAAAAAAAATAAAAATAACAGAGAATGGCATCACTCTGCTAGAAAAAAAAAACTGCGTGCACCCAACAAAATTACCACTTAACTGCTACAATATCACAGCGTTTGATATGTGCCAGCCCAACAATAGGGCCTTCCGAACCTCTTTCTTTCTCACTCTCTCCCCCTCTGAAATTATAGCCACGATCAATTTTGATAATGCAAGGGAGCAGCGGCATTCATTGAAAAAAAAAAGAAAAAGAAAAAAGTAAAATAAAAATAACCATCTTGATTATTTTTTTTCCAGCTGTGTACTTTCTTTGCCTTTCCAAGGTAATGGTAACAATTTTCTCCTTTCAGTCTCACTCGAGGCCTCTTTCTCTTACTCATTGGAGAAATGTGAAGCCGTTGTTGTTTTTTTTCCCCTGTTTTTTTCTGCAATGCTGAAAGCCTTTTGACCCACAAAGTAGGGTTTTGTTGACAGATTGATGCTTTCACACAGTGACATTAGCTGAATCGCCGGTGTTCAGAGGCCCGCGGTGCCACTCTGGAACAAATGCCCTGGAATTTTCCCAAATAATCCCCCTGTGTGCCTGTCTGTGTGTGGTACAGCGCTGATCTCTGGGGAAAATGGAAAGCATCTATCTATATAACTGTCTGTTTGTCAGTCTGTCTGGACTGCCTTTTACTAATAGTTGTCTTTTTCAAAGGGGGTGGAGGGATAGAAGTGCAGTAACCTTTGATGTGAATAAGGGTGGAGAGAGGAAAAGGGGCAGGAGACTTGGGATTTTGCGATGACAGCTAAGGTATTAACACTCGGTGACACTGGTGCAACATGGTATTATGCCCTGACAGCAAACACAGAGGAGGAGAGAGAGTGAAACGGGAGAAAAGAGGAAATGAAAAAGAGAAGGAAAAAAATATAGAGAAGTAGACACCATCCATACATTTACACCCGCATTAGTCAAGGTGTAAATAGCTCCCTGTTACTCTAATTGCCAAGGCTGTGTTTCAGCGTGCACTTACCATCTCCAACAAATGAAATTACACATGCACTCTTCTGCAAAACAGGGACTCCCAGTGCAACTAGAATAGTTTTGGTGAATAGGAATGAACCCCTCTAAGAAATGCTAATTTGGGTTAATGTTAGTGTTTACTCTTAATACATTTTTTTCATTTAGCTAAATGGATCAATAACTTGTGATAATTTGGCATTATTTTTCAGCGATGGTGTTACATTAGAATGTTTGATTGTTGTACTGTAATCAGTAAATAGTGTAATTCTTTCCCAAAAGCTACAGTGGGTTTGAATTTGTATAAAGTTGAGGCTTTTTCCACTGACACCATGATATCCTGTTATCCTGCCTTTCTCAACAAAACATCACTAGTGGTTAATTGGCATGGCTTCATACAAACATCTGCATGCTAAACATGTCTTCTGTCATACATGACCTTGTTTCTTACATTGGGAGTGAACATTTTAACTTTCTAGTAAAAACTCTAACCCCTGTGGTAGCAGTTTTTGTTAATCATTTGTAGGGGAATCTTACATATTGCTTCTTTAAACCTGTGTATCTCGCTCCTGGTCATTTTTTGTTGTCATGGTTCTGGACTGGCCACTTTAGTTTAACAGACTAAGATTTAAAGAAAATGTTAAACTCAGTTTGTGTAAGAGTTGGGTTTCTCTGTAAAGTCTTTTAAACATCTATTTTATTATCACCGTATAAGAGTTTTTGGACAAAGGAAGAAGTTTTGAAAGTCAAACGTTTTCTCTTTCCTTCCTGATATCGGGCTAAGAATTGGATGAGCAGAACAGTATGGATGGAAGGGTGAATGGATGGATTTCAGCTGCTTAATATTTCAGGGGATCTTTCGTCATATTTGTAACATTAAAGTGCAATATAATTGTGCAAAGTTTCACAGTCAGGCAGGACAGTTTAGCACGTGGACTTTTCTGCTACAGAGACTTCCTGATGGGAGGAAGTTTTGTTTTTGTTTTTTGTTTTTCTAAGTGCTTTTCTAGCTAACATTCCCACTCCAACAAACATATGAGGAACAACTCTGAGTTCAGTATCTTAAGTATACTTCTGCACACAGACTGGAGATGACCTGAACTACCTATCTCCTGAGGCACAACCACTGAAGATGGCACACCCACAACTCTTTGAAGGTACCTCCACAACACTTCAGTGATATTGAGGTCTGGACTTCGACTGGGCCAGTGCAACACTTTGATTCTTTTCATTTCCAGCCATTCTGTTGTAGATTTGCTGCTGTGCTTGGGATCATTGTCTTGTTTCATGACCCAGCTTGGGCCAAACTTTGGCACGTAGGATGCATCCAAACTTTCTCAGCAACAAAGTGGCATTATCAACTTAGAAAAACAGTTACCCATTTATACATCAGAGCTCAGATGGAGTCATGTCTCTGGCCACCTGACGAATTAGCTGCAACTTTTACTTCGCTTTTAGCTCTATTATGGTCTCCACAAAGATGAGATTTAAGAAAGAAATTCAGTCTTATTATCTGCTCAATGCTCCACTATGTTACTGCTAACTTGCTGGGCAGGTGGCACACAGTGGGGTTTTTCACTGAGAACAGCTGCGTGTTGTGTCTGGAAACAACACTGACGGTAGGAGAGAAAGGTCAACTGAACACTTAATCACAAAATATTAAATAACCTCTGGAATGCACAAAAAAAAGTTGATCAGTAATCGCAAATGGCATGCCCAATATGTCACTAAACGCATGCCGGTGTTAAAATAGAGTTCTGCCTTTAGCCTTTGATTCTGGCCAGGGCAGGCTGAGTAATGTTGTCTTTGCATACACATACAAGGTATTGTCAAGCCTCGCTTGCATTGGGTCACAGCTGCGGGGAGTTCAGAGGGTCCAAGACCTGCACTGCCAACCCCCCTTTCCCCAAACAGACACACACACACACACACACACACACACACACACACACACACACACACACACACACACACACACACACACACACACACACACACACTGCCTTGTCAAAGGACCCTTTGTGCACTGTTGTTTTTTCAGGAGAAATACCCTCTTTATTCCTCTGGAGGGAATATAAAGCAGTGATCACCTAATCACACACACACTGAGAAACCCGGTGAGCCCCAGCACACACACACACACACATACTAACACGCACACACAAAAATACGTGCGTTCTTCCACTTTCAGAAACACTGCACACACATTTGTAGGCACATGTAAATGATCATACATTCATGCACAGACTGAGGCAAACACACATGAACAATGGGTCATTTATGTCCCTCTCTGCACCCCACATTCAGACTTGGCAGGCGTGTGAGGGCTCTGTTGTTTCAGCGACCTGCAGGAAAAGTTATGTGCTCTTAATTTAAACACCAGGAAACACACCTCTTTCTCTCACACCCACACACACATATACGCTCATTGTTTGAGTATGAAGTGTGGCATACGCAAGCAAAGTCAATAAAGTGACTATTTAAAGACGGTTTGGGGAAAATATACACGGAGAGAAACAGAGTAAACGATGATGGTTCTTAGACACACAATGTGGCAACATTACAGCAGTGTGAAAAAAGTCGTGAACCTCATTTCTTAATAAATTTTTCCTAAGAAAATGGAAAATAGGTGCAGTGATTTATCGAACCATGTCCAAATATAAAAGGAAACAGAGTGTGGGGCTCTTGGGAGGTCAATCCATGACTGATAGTGATCCATCATGGGGGGGTTTTCTCTATTAAGATATGCTTTTCCTGCATTGGCGGTGTGTTTGGGATCATTGTCATGCTGAAAAATGAATCTGTTACTCAAGGTTTGCCACTTCTTTTGTCCTTGTTTTCGCAATTATTCTAAGCCAAGTTTTCCGCAAATAGCTCTTTGGGAATTATGTTGTTGATGCAAAAATACTAATTCGTGAGTGTCAAACTGTGTTACATTTGGGATTTTTTTTTCTTGATGGTTCAAAATGATGTGCAAATGGTGTGTGTTTTTTCAACATGGTGCTAGTTACAAAGTGCAATTTAAAATTGGTTCAACTGTGGTTATTCCTGAGTAAGCTACCATTTTTATGACTGAGTGATCCACTGGTCAGTGTTAAGAGGCTTAATATTACAAAATCTAAAAAAATTTTCTTTAATCATGGTCAGGTAAAAGGACTGAAAATAGCGGGGGGGAAAGCCGATGTCAAGACCTTTAGCAAGCCTGGAGGACTACTGCTCAAGAGCACTTAAAAAAATCACAAGAAAGTCTGGCTCCTTGGAAGCAAAATATGAAAAAATGAGAGGTGGCTCAATTCTTTTGCACAGTACTGTTTATACAACACAGTCTGTTTGAGGCAATATGCAAAAATAAGGCAGAAGAGGTGCTACATGAATAAAGAAATTCTCTAAAGTAAGATAAGTGTGCATGTGTGTGTGTGTGTGTGTGGTGAGGGGGTACCCGTTGAGTGCCGTGCGCTCCCCTGGGAACACAAGCACAGCTGAGAGTAAATGGCAATTACTGTGTTTAACTGTTTTATCCGCGCTCAGAGGCAACCATACATTGCAGATTCCACAGAACATCATTAAAACACACTTAGATACACGCACACGAGCACTGTGCTCGTACGCACACACACACACACACACACACACACACACACACACACACACTGTCACATCACGTCTGGTGGCTTATTCATGCCTGTCACATCGTCATTTACTCAACCATGATGGAGTGATACAAATACCGGCAGACATATTTCAATATTCTGCTGGAGCAAATTATGATATCTGATTAGCAAATGATGGAAAAGGGCGTCTCACGCACACACAGCAGTAGGCACACGCAGCACAAACACACACACACACATCCAGAGTTCATTGTAAAGCCATGATTTTAAGCTGATGGATAGACTCACCAGTTAAGTATTATAATGTGGTCGTTTACTATACAGTTAGAGAGGAAGTCGGCATGGAACGGCTTATAATATTACATGCAGAAAATGTTGTTTACACTCATATATTAAAGCACATCTATAATCTACAACAACAATTATATATTATAGAGAACAGTGTAGAGAAAAACGGTGTCAGAGAGGATGTAAAGCAGTTTCTTCTTCTGCATTTTAAACCTTTTGGTAAAAAGCATTTACAGTATGCACTCTTCAGCCAGGTCTTGATATTTCTTTGAAAAACCTTTATTTGGTAAACTGACAAACAATACAACAAAATGACTTTAAGTCACCGGGCTGTTTAATCAATAAAGAGCTTTCTCTGTATCAGACATAAATGCACGAGTGTGTTTGTTTTATGTCTTACCTTAATTTAATGCTGTTTACATTTCTACTTCCTACAGTAAAGCAGCTCAGATATGAATTTTGACAGCATAAGAGGAATGCGGAATAAACAGAGAGGAGAGAAAGGTAGCTTCTTTCCACCTTAATGTGAGCTGGCATTTGACAGGGATGTGTCAGACTTGTGTGAGTAATGAGAGAGAATGACTCTGTGTGTGTGTGTGTGTGTGTGTGTGTGTGTGTGTGTGTGTGTGTGTGTGTGTGTGTGTGTGTGAGGGAGAGAGGACATAATTCGAAGACAGACAGACACTCACTCTATCTGCTGTGGTGGTATGTGCTGTTGCTCCGCAGACAGACAGACAGACAGTTGTTCATTGGCCAGTTGGCTGCCGCGGTCGCTGTGCTTGCACGCCAAGGTGGTCAGCATGAAATGGGTGGCGCTGCATATGTGTGTGTCTGTGTGAGTTGGAGTGTTTGTGTGTGCATGTGTGTGCGTTTCGGTGTGTGTGTGTGACTCACTCCCACCTGCAGGGATACAGAGCAGTGCCAGCCGCCAGGCCTGGAGAACATTACTCACCGTCAGGACCGACGTCTCCATTTGACACACGCGCACATACATACAAAAATATTCAGCGCGCTGCTGAATAATAAGTAGGTGTCCTGCATTCCAAGGCAAAATGTGCCCACCTGCGAAATGAAGTACATACTACACCCACAGTGGCTGGCTGAGGGAAAGCAGTCGCATAGAGATGCTTTGATATTAAGCTTTTGTTGCTGTTGCTTTTGGTATTTTACCAATAAATCATCATTTTAGGAGATGGTTTCAATGACCACCAGCATAAGAAAAATTCTATTTGCTTTCTTTATGACAAAAAGTGTGATTAATGTGCAGGGGGACATAAATTTTAACATAGCCCTCAGATTACATGTAAGAAGTGGAATTAACAATAAAAGGTTCCTCAAATCCGCAGTTATCCCCTTGTTAAAACCTCCGTTCCTCTCATATTTTCCCTAGTTGCTGCAATTTAAGTGGTCACAAGGGGTGAAAAGGTAAAGTATAATGTGTTTTATGATCATTACCCTTCAACCACAAGGGCTAAATCATCAATCTAAGAAAGCATCATCAATGTGCAAAGGAGAATAAAAAAATAGAAAGGATTGTAGGGTAAAAATGATGCAGTCCCCCTAGTTTTTAAGTGCATCACAGTGCAAAATTTCCTCACACTGACAGTGAATTAAAGCAGCTTTAAATATAAGATCTTTTTATTCACCGTGCAGATAAAATGCAGACCACTTCAGAGTGTCGGGGAAACAGTGGAACTAAGATATGACAAATATATGATACAGTTATGTATATAAAGTAAAACTAAACTGAAGTGGGGCACTTTCAAACCTGAAAACGGTGCTCTGTGTTTTGTTTTGGTTTCCTGGTTTGAACAGCATGTTTCCACGGTTTTGTAATGTGTTTTCTCTGCCTTGGTGGGTGTTTCCTAAGTGTTACCAAGTCATCAGCAAACTTAAATATAGACGGAGAAAAATTAGAACAAATCCATATTTAGTGCTACTGTTCTTTAAAATGGGACCAACCCTTCTAGGTAAACTTGGCAGTGAGGTCGTTTCAGGCATCTCGGAGAACGCACCGCAGTCTCTCCATGAGTTTTAGGTTCTTCCTTCTGCCTGATTGTTATGATGTAGAAAGAAACCCCCCAGATGGGACTGCATGCTGGATAGGATGTTAAACATCTAGTGTACATATTCGACCCCTGTGTTTTCCTTCATTCAAACTCCAATTACCTGGCCATTACAAATAATGTAGAGTATAACAGCGTTAGATGCCCTTATAGTGCAGAAGGAGGTGAATGCATTAGTGGTAAAAAAAAAAGAGAGTGAGAGAGAGAGACTCTTGTTCAGTCCAAAATGAGACTTCAAGTGTAGTGTGACAGTGGAGCATCTCCATTACAACGCTGGTGAGAAATAAAACAGCTTTTACCACAAAGCAAATCAGGCTTTGGCGCTGAAGCTGTGTGAGTGACACTGATCTCTCTCTTTGCGTGCGTGCGAGTGTGTATGTGCCTGATCTTTATCCATCCATCCACCCATCCATCCATTTACTCTAAGCTCTTAAGCAGTGCTGCTGTTAAAAAAGTCCCCTAAAACTCTAAGCCAAGACCGATAACATGAGCGACAGGAGGATAACGCTGATGTAATGTCAGGCGCACACAACTGACACCCAGTGTTACCCTCGTGTTAACAAAACCCATCACAGTCTGTCTGTCCGTCCGTCTGAAGACGTGCTAATCTCCTCTTAATCACGAGCTCTTATTTACCAAAAAGAAAAATTTTAAATACATTTTTATTAATGCAGCAGAGAGGGAGGGTTGGAATGAGGGAGAGGAGGGTGATGGTGATAGCGGTGATGGTGATGATGATTTCGTGATTAAATGATGCCATCGTTGTGTTCGTGGATTAAGATGGGCATGGAAATAGATTAGTTCTGCAGTGGTTTTTCATCATGATTGGCAGGCCTCCAAAAACTCACTCCCTCTCCCTTTTTTTTCCATCTCTCACCCTCTCTCTTTCTGCGTCTCCCTGTGTGAGGCAGAGCTGCGTTAAGGCGCAGGTTTTGTAGACAGAGAGCACCACCAGCTGGTGGAGAAAGACGTGGCACATTTCCTCCTTTTTCTTAAGTTGAATTCAGAGCTGGGTTGAGCGGCGGGGAAATCTCTGCAAAAAGGAGAGTTGCAAAGTGTCTGCCTGAGAGGATGCAACTGAACAGAAGAGGCACCAAGCACAGGACAGGGGTGTAAAAATACCTCGGCCTAATTCTGCTCAGAGTGTCTGCATGAGTGATTGCACCTCATGTGTTTTAAAATTGGGCTTTTTGACCATTTATTTGTGTGAAGGACCGCTTACAGCAAAGACATTTGCTCTGTGCTCACTAGCTCTTTTCTCTGAGTGAAGAAAGCGCTCTGTTCTTCTACCCGTGAGAGGTTTAAGTGGTTGAGAGTTCACAAGGTCATGGTTTTGGTTGCACACTGTACATCCTGTTTCATGACTCAGGTCGCTGTTAAACTTTTCTGTACTAAATAAACAGTGTAATCCGCCCCAAACCATAACCAAAGGATCGGTTGTGCTCCCCATTAACAGTTTTGCAACTTGGCAGTCACAGTTTTTAAATTGTTTTTTTATTATGTTGATTTAAAAAAAAAGAAAAAAAAGAATTTAGGCAGCATTACTGGATCTATACAAAAGCTTTTATGTAAGAAAATCTGATTTTACAGTAAGACTAACAGACCGAGGTATGCTGGATGGTGATGCTATTGTGTTCCACCCAGCAGTACTGACAGTAGACCAGCATCTGTGCCTCTATATGGAGTCTGTGTTTGGGTAACATTAATCTCTATGTACTTTCTATGAGTTATGACTCTCTGTGAAGAAGCTGATCATCAGTTCACCTTTGCACCATCAAAACCTTCACTAAGAGTAGATGTGATATCGGCCCTGCTGATACTGTGAACATCACGCCCCAAAAATGCAAATTGCAAGGGATTAATCAGCATTAGTTTGCATTGTTTCCTCCATATAAACTGTGCAGTAAATGCATGATGTTCTTAAACACCCTTCTGCCCCTTAACACCCGTGATCAGCAGCAATTGCGCCTCTTTCTGCTTCTTTACAGCAATTCTGAGAGAAAAACACTGAAGAGACACAAACAGACAACCACAATGGCACTACACACACACACACACACACACACACACACACACACACACACACACACACACACACACACACAGAGTTTGATTCTAATTGGGTGACCCAAAGCCACTGATATCATCTGCCATGGTGTGAGACCACAATCGCACCCAGAGCGAGCGGCGGTGCAGATACACCGCCCCGTCGGAGGAAGACTGGAGGAGTGAGGGAAGGAGGAAGGTTAAAGAAAAGGCGAATAGAAGACAAACAGGCCTGAGATGAAGAAGGAGAAGAAGAGGGAGAACACAACAACAACGACAAAAACACATAGTGGCGCCGAGTTCATTAATTAGAATTTCAAATTGGACAAACTCAAGATGACAGCGTTGCGCTTGTCAAATCAGATCATGCCCTGGCGGGATGAGAGAGAGGGAAGTCAGAGAGAGAGAAGGAGGCATACTGCTCAGAGCCAAATACCACTCTTAGTAACTGAATGGGTGCCATCGCTCCGTCTCCCCCTTCTCTCCATTTCCTCTGATTATGCCGACTGCCTCCCCTCTGTCCTCGCGTGAATGTCACGGCTGCCTTAACGAGGAGTGACAATTAAAACATCATCACCGTCTTCAGGCTGAATGGGAGCGGCCTGCCTGGGAAACAGAGAGACAGAGAGAGAGAGAACTAAAATAAAAGAAATGAAGGAGCTACGGGGGGGGGGGGGGGGGAATACTTTAAGAAGAGAAAAGTGGAGAGATACTTTGGCAACGTACTGAACTCTGAAAGCACGAGCAGCGCTCCTGGGCTAGGACCTGCCCGAGGAGACCTATAACTAGTGACCTCCTTAAAATCAGTTTCTAAAAACACATCTTAACAGATTTGATTTGATGTGGTTTCACTTTTTATCATCCTTTTTAAAAAAAAAAAATCATTTCCCATTTACTTATAGTGTTAGTGCAGTGGTTCACATATTTACCTACTAAAAGTAAAAGTTCACCAGTTGAGCTCCAGGAGGAGACAAAACTCTTTGGGGTTGTGTCAGACATCTGGTGTAACAATCTGCCAAACCAACCATGTGGAGCTACCCACTGTGGAAGCCTTCTGAATAAGGAAGCAACCATACTGATTATTGATCTTGGTTTCTTTGCTGTCCTTCTTATCTTGTCATGTCTGGTTTATTTTTCTTTGAATTTTTTATTTTTTGCTTGTTTTTCACAGCGCTTTGGAAGCTCTGATTTTAAGAAGCTTCTATTACATGTGTGATAATGATGATGATGATTTACTGATATAACCGCAAAAAAAGAATACCATAAATTACCAGCTTGCCGCTGTTAGACACATACTATTATAAGAATCATCTGATCAGCTCAAATTAAATATAAGTGACGTAACAGCTCAGGTTTACCTTTGTCCCTTCTTAAAGCAACCACCTGTCTTAGATGTAATGTTAATGATGTTAATGAGCTTTTAGAAGCTAATTTATAACTGATGCTTACTCAACAAACTGCCTGCATTTAACAGCAATAGGAAGGAAAAGGAGGATTAGAGGATAGATGCTAAGAGATGCTCTGTGGCTACTCCACCGGTGCCATCGATTAGGCGGGCTAGACAGCGTTTGGCGTTTTTAAGTCTGTGTTTTGTGTCTGTGTGTGTACATGTGCACTCAACAGCAGCTGTGCACACTGCACACAGGGAAGGAGCTGCTGCCAAAATGAGCCATCTTCAGAAAGATCCAAAAATTGTCCAACCACCGGGCAACCCCGCACCCGCACCCGCGCACACACACACACACACACACACACACACACACACACACACACACACACACACACACACACACACACACACACACACACACACACACAAACTATGGGATGCACAGACAGATTATGACAGCTTAGTTTAACGACAGTTTTAATAGCACATGAATTTACTAGTGGACACAACTTACCCCCATCTTTAAGCTACCTGAATTCACGAGTGTGTGTATGCGTATGTGTGTATATGGGCACACACAAACAGATAAGCACTCTCCATTTTGATGGCTTTCTGTTATGACTCCATAATGCTAATTACTTTGGTTATGTTCCAGCTTCTTTCAGGGAGACTGTGTGTCTGTGTGTGTGCGCACAGAGGATGACAGAAAAACATTTGCATCATTAAGAATTGTCGAGGCATCTCTGTAAAGCCAGGCTCTGACATCCTGAGAGGATTCTGCACCGCCTGTCCAGAATTCCACTTGACTTTCACGTTCCCTGTATCAAACAGGACTGCCTGGACTCCACTGCTGGCTCTGGTTACTTCTGCTTTTCCTCTCTCTTTCTCTTTTCCTTATTCTCATTTCTCTTAGCTTTCCCTCTCTCCTCTGAGAGTGTGGGCGGCACCTACCTGCACTACGTGGCCCTCCCAGAGGTCTGCTCTAGCAACTGGCGGAATTCCAGTGGATGCACCTGCTTCCCATTTCCTCATCAGTGTGCATATAAAAGAGCTGGTTCAACATCCACTCGTCACCAGGTCGTCACAGCCATCTCAGCTTCAGGTCCTCGATCTCTCAGCTCGTTTTCCAGTCAGTCGATTCAGCTCTGTTTTCCCTTGGAGTTTCTCTGGATGCACAATCACCCTCTTATTATTACTGCCTGCCCACTTCTCACCACTCTCCAAAGAGGAAGTTAACCACCTGATGTGCTTGCTTACTTCTGAACCCACCTGTTAACTCTTTCAAATTGGCATTCCATGCTGTTATTGATCCTAAGATTGATTTTTAAACTATTTGTAAATATACAATTTAAATGGTAAATACATCTCTTTAGCTTTGTGTAATGACCCACAACATACAGCCTGGAGCATTATAGAACTACTCATGCATTAGTACTTTGTTTAAAACCATTGCACGCTGCTATAAATTCTTTAGATGTTGACTTGCATCGGCACCGCAAACGTCTCAGTGAAAAAGAAGTAGTGATTTCCAGCACACACACAGAGTATCATGTGTTCCATTCAAAGGGTCTTTCTTTGTCAAGGACAGGGTCTTTTGAATGGAACATCTTCCTCACATTGAAAATACAGAGGTGAGATGCATGTGGGACTGCATCCTTCTTCTTACACCTCATACGTTTTCCTACATATCTGCCAAACCAAGAGAGCTAGAAAGAGTTCAGTTCATTTATTAGATGTGCAAATAAAAGAAGGAAATAAGTTTTCCTTCCATGATGTGTGGTAAGACCCCATAGAGAATCTTTGAATACAGCTACGTGTTAGGTGCTGTGACGGTGAGAGACTGATGCATTTCTCGTGTTACATTAAGAACTGTGAGGCTACAGCCAGCAGCCAGTAAAACTCAGCAATTAACATATTATATCTAATTTTGATAAAGCTTTATCTTAAGGTACACATATTCACCATTAACTTGTGGCTTATAGGCATGTACATTTGTAGCTTATTTGCCCTTTATTAACCATTAGAAAACATTTATTATTATTATTGACTTATTCTTCCAAAACCAAACTCTGTGTCCTCTGAGACATTAGCTGAGTTTGCCCTTAATAACCTCCTAATCACTGCTTATTGATTATAAGAGTCAAACTGCTAGTAAGCTAGTTATGGACAAGAGCTCAATTTACAAGCTAAGTTTAAAACATGGCTAATTACACAGTATTAACAGTTTCTAGTCAGTTTCATCAGAGTAGTCTATATTTAAGTGGAACCGTTATCATGATTTCCAGTTCCATATTTTTATTTTCTATTTTTTCACCATTCAAAATATTACTCGAGTGATGTCCGCGTACTTAGATCTGTTTCCTAACTCCTATTGGAGGCGTTAATCAAACTGGATGAAACTTGCTATAATAACTGCTGAATGTTCCAGGATTATCAATATCTATATAGCTTTTGGGAATCATAACTTTTTTTTATAACACTCAAATTTATATATATATATATGATCACATGCATGTTATGAGCATGCGTAGGTGTATGCTGTTGACATATATGTTACGTATACCTGCACATTGGTGCTTCGTAATACATGTTGTTAAACTATTTTTTTAGTGGAATGTGTTGTCATGGTTATTTGCAAACAGGTGTTAATCAAGAGGTGACACTAATAGCGCCTGTAACTGATGTATGCTGCAAAGAAGAAGGACAATAACAATAACTATGTTCTTATTATTTATTATTCATTCTTACAGAGAGGCTGTGTTATTCATCACTGTTTGTTTTATTCAATAATATAATGAAGATAAAAAGAAAAATATCACAATTAACATACATGTCTGTGTTTTTATACATGATCGTAAAAATACGCACTGCAGGCCTGCTAATGACCAATGAAAGGCCTGTAGGTGCTTTTTGGTAGTATTTCTTCATTTTCTTAAAGAGGCCTTGATGCAGTTCATCACCTGAATGGAAAAAGATGTTTCTGCACCCTGTAAGGTCAAAGCTGCTAGTGACCAAAGTAAGTTTTTCATACCACACTGTATACCTTTTTACAACCAGTTTCAATAAGCAACACTAACCAACCAGTCAGGGAAGACACCTTTGTTTCTGTTCTGTTTCTATTCAGCTTCCTGGTTCATCATACAGAAAATGAAAATTTTACTTCCAACACAACTTTAATATGTTTAAAACATAAGCATCCTTGACAGAAATTGACTTTTAAGTTCATGTTTTTATTTTAGACCTCACGAGTTCAAGACATTTTGTAGCAACTTTGAAATTCTTACGCAGTCATGTGAAACTTATCAACGCTGGGATGCTGGGAAGAAGTTACAGAGCAAGTCCTCATGGCGGGGATAATGTAAGTTATTGTGCAGCATTGCATGAGACGTTATCCTACTTTATTAACTACTTTGGACAGTTCTGTGTTTGTGTTAAATTTAAGTGTAAACCTAAGTAAAGGAGTCACTTATATTGCAGTTAAATTCCAAATATTGCACATACTTTACATTGCTTCACTGTGTCCAGGCTCCTTCGACACTGCTACACCATGAAAGTCCAATCACTAGGTGTGCGTCCGTACTGCAACAGAACCAAGGTCACGAAAAGGTTACGTGAAAATCTGGTCCTTTGGGGCCCGCACAGAAGAAAATTCATGCCACTAAGTACTAAACTTCTCTCGCCTCAATCTGCTTAATTGCGAGCGCAACACAAATCAAAAAATGAACTCAAATATCCGTAAGCGAATCTGCAAACTCAGCCGCCAAACGGAACACAACACAACACAGAGAAAGGAACTATAATAAAAAATCAAAACAAAATGTTCCCCAATCCGTGACAGCCGCGGAGACAAATCCAATTATTTGTGTCTCATGTTGCAAATTTGTTCTAATGGTCGAAGTGAGAAAGTAAATAAACGCCTGCGAAGGGGAAACAAAAGAATGTGATTTCTAATTAACTTGAAAGAGAAACAGCAGGGCGACTTAGTAAACCCATCTTTCATCTGCTGCCTCAGACCACTCGTTTGTTTGTTGCACAATGTTGTCTTCAAGAGGGGCGGGAGGAAGAGCGTGTGTGGGGGGCTAACACTGCACTGCTTTCCTCCAAATGAAATGTCAACAGATTTAACAGCGCTGCGGAAGGAGCGCAGCGTTTTCCAGCGTTTTGTCAATTTTATTGTTCATTAAGCTACGCACCCCCCCACCCTCCAACCCCGTCCCCTCGCCCCTCTTCCCCCAAATCCTCTTCTTCCTCCTCCTCTCGCACTTGTTCGAGGCTTCATTTGCAGCATCTTGGCTTTGAAGATCACAAAAGGCTGAGGCAATAATTGGGTTTGTGCAATTACGACAAGCTTAATGAGAGAATTCGGGAGTTTGTCTTTGCCCCTATCTGCAACTCTCCATTAGGCCAGCGACTGTCTCTACTCTGTCGACGAAGGAGGATGTTATCGCACACAAAGATGGCGGCAGTGCATTTGTCGCACATATCACTTACAAGGCCTGGATGATGGAGAGAGGAGATATGCTAATTGACCAGCGCAGACTTGCAAATACAAACAAAAAAACAAACAGAGAGCAGAGAAAGTAAAGAGAAGAAGACAGACAGAAGGCAAGTTGAAGCGATAAACTAATCAAAGTGCTTAGAGGACATTTAGGAGACCAAGAAGACATAATATCTTTATAACACTGTAATGCAGTAGTGAGGCCTCCAATGCAAATGTAGTCAAAATAACTGATTCTGCTTTGAAAGTCCTTCAGTTTCTGCAGTCCAGAATGTCAGAACACCGAAGGATGTAGGAGATGTGATCAACAGTTAAGGTAACTGACCTTTAAGAATCATAAACCCTTAGATGACTTAATATCTCCCACACTAGTCCAGACAGCTGCCATCTTTTAGTTTGTTTGCAGGAAGTTTCATTCTGATCACTATACTGTGCACTATGTGATTTCATCAGTGGTGATAATATGGGTCTATAGCTATGCAGTTGCATAGGCCAGCACTGGAGCAGTTGAGAGGCACCACCAAAGGCACAGGAGGATCAGTCCGAGTGTACACCAGCACACAGCTCATTGAAAACAAAGTGGGCCCTATGTGACCCTCGGTGTAAAATGAGTACAAGTGCAGAAGTAAAAGTGCAAGAGCACAACAAAGTAGCAGCCACGAGTAGTAGACGTAGTAGTAGACGACGATCTCGAAGGAGAAGTTCAAGTCAGATGCTGGGTGGCTATGGTTCTGGAGGTAAAGCATGTCATCTGCTAAATGGAAGCCTGGTTGCTCCAATCTGAATGCCAAAGTATCCATAGGCAAGAGTAAAGTGCCAAATAAGACCCAGTCCATTTAAGATTTTTAATTTATTGGTAGAAGCCACTGAATTTTATAATACCGCCTCCTGTAGTTTCACATCCTGCACACAGAAAACATGCAGAAATGTTTTATTTATTTTGGTTTTTTAATTTATCTGCTATACCACTGAAGACATTCTCTGTTATGATTACGCCCATGTCTTGTCTGTCCCTGCCTTCTGTTTCTTATATTCCATTTTCATTTCTGAAATTGCACATCTTCGACTACTTTCACTTTGTTATAGTGACTCTCACCAGAGATGTGAGTGAAGGAGTTGAGGAAGAGACGGGAGTCAAGTCAACTGGCACTTAATATGAGACATCTGTCCTTTGGAGCCTCTTTTTAAAGCGATGTCAGTCAAATATTATATGTGTCACAACTGCATCATAGATTTTTTTGGTTGGAGCTCAAACAAAACACATTACTGCTGGGATTGGTTTACGGGTCACAGTCAAGAGGATGGAGAACAGAGGAGATGAGGAAGCAAATTAGAGAAGTGAGATAACCTTTTCTCTTTTGTTACTGCTTGATGTCACTTTCTGTTTAACTTGGTAGTGTTGTGTTTATTGGAGCGCTTCCTGTTTTTCTGATTCTCAGACTGTTTCCCCTGTTTCCTATTAGCTACTAATGTGTCAGTTTACCCTCCACCTGCCTGCCTGCTTGTGTCTTGGAGTTGTTCCCAGTTGCTTCCCTTTTGGTTTGCTCTCATTAATTATCACCCATTCGGATCATTGATTTTTCTCTGTTATAAATACTTTGCCTGGACTTTTATTAGACTCATCCTGCTACTTCCCTGCAGGGGCATTAATTGTTTTTTTTCTCTCCATTCAAGCTCATTATAGTTTCATTTGCTACCTGCCTCCCTATTTGCTTTTTCCTTACGAGTGTAAACTGACACATACAACTGGTTCTGAAGCCTATTCATAGATTAATTCAAATATCCTAGACTAAGCCTTATGATTTTAAATGCCTTTTTTAAAGCCTAGTTATCTAAAGTAATGGACAGTGCAGAAGAGAGGAAGAGAGTGCAGACAGGGTGGAGACGAGTGTCAGGAGAAAGATGGCAACAAGAGTGAAAGGGAAGGTTTACATGATGGTAGTGAGACCTGCTATGATGTATAGTTTGGAGATGGTGGCACTAACAAAAAGCCAGGGGGCCAAGCTAGATGTGGAAGAGTTGATTTTCCCTGGGACAGACAAGACAGGACAAGAAATGAGTGCATTAAAGAGACAGCTCAGATTGATTGGTTTGGAGACAAAAAAAACCAAGACTGAGATAGTTTGGACATGTGCAGAGGAGGGATAATGGAATACTGGACAAAAGATGTTGAAAATGGAGCTGCCAAGCAAGAGGAAAAGACGAAGAGGAAGATTCATAGGGTGAGATGGAGCAAGATGATACCCTGTGAGAGAGCCAAGAGAGCTTTAGGCCTATTTAGACCTCAAGCTGCATCACATTGTGTATGGAGAATAGCTTTGATACTAAACATACACTATATTACCAAATCATTGAATTCAGGTGTTCCAATCATTCCCACAGGCGTATAAACCTTCCAGTCATGAACTGTCCTCGCTACAAAATGTTCCACAGTGGAAGTGATTGGGAATGACAGCATCTCAGCCAGAAGTGGTAGGACAAGTAAAATCACAGAAGCACACAGTGTGCAGAGGTCGCTGACTTTCTGCAGTCAGTCGCTACAGACCTCCAAACTTCATGTGGCCTTCAGACTAGCTTCATGGAATGGGCTTCCATGGCTGAGCAGCCGCATCCAAGCCTTACCTCACTAAGTGCATTGGAAAGTGATGGATGCAATGGTGTAAAGCAGAGGACTATAGACCAGTGGAGACGTGCTCCCTGGAGCGATGAATCACACTTCTCCTTCAGGCAATCTGAGTTTGGCGGCTGCCAGGAGAATGGTACTCACCTGACTGCATTGTGCAAAGTGAAGGGGGACTATGGTGTGGGGCTGTTTTTCGGGAGTTGGGCCTGACTCCTTAGTTGAAATGAACTCTTAATGCTTCAGCATTCCAAGAAATGTTGGACATTTTTTTCCAAGCTTTGTGGGAACAGTTTGGAGATGGTCCAACATGACTGTGGACAATTGCACAAAGCAAGCTCCATAAAGACATGGATGAGCCAGTTTGGGCTGAAAGAACTTGACTGGCTTGCACAGAGTCCTGACCTCAGTCTAACAGAACACTTCTGGGATGAATTAGACTGAAGACTGCAAGCCAGGCTTTCTCGCCTAACTTTAGGGGCTGAGATCAAAAATGTGCTTCTGTAAAAATGGTCAAAAGTTCCCATAAACACACTCAACCGGCTGCAAAGGGTGGGCCAACATCATGTGAAAACTAAGAATAGGATGTTACTTAAGTTCATATGTATGTGAAGGCAGACCAGCAAATACCTTTGGCTATATACTGTACGTCAGTTTGTTTCTATAACATGTAGGATGTTGAGGTCATCTGTTAAGCATGCACAGGTACATTTCAGTTGAAAACACTGTTTGAGGACAAAATGCACTGTGCTGAGAACTAACAAGGAACTAAAGTAAGGATCACACTCAAGCTCATATCGCTGCTAATAGGCTCATTGCACAGCACAATAACAGAAAGAAGGCAATACACAACAGCCTCATTAACACAAATCTAGCCTTCAGCAAAGCATATTATGAATCTCTTTAAACCTGCAGTGCTGAGTAGACTTTAAATGTGACCTGATTATAGGCCATGTACAATATTACCAAGTCATTACTCATTACTTAATGAGATATTTCACTTATTATGTACTTACAGCAAAATAATGGAATCGGTGGGTGTATGATAAATAACGACCGACGGGGGTTTGTTCAAAAAATAACAGTTTAATAGTTTTATCTCAATGACTTACATAATAACCACTCAGATAACCGTTCTGTAATGCAATTATGGAGATGCAAGATAAGTGAATATTTGGAGGGAATATTTGTTTTTAATAGGTCTTGCCTTTCATCAGCCACATTAATCATTTAATTTAGTAACATTTCCATTTATTTGCCTTTTTTCCAGCGAAACCTTTTAGTTGTTGTCTACCAAAAGTGAGTAACTAACAAGCCAGGCCTGTGACAAATTATAACACTGCTGTCATTTAGCCCAGTAAATCCAGCTCCCATCTTTTATTTTGTAGGATACTGCTCAAGTTAGAGTGTTTCGCATTACTGAAGGCTTTATTCAAAGTAATTTAATAATACTTGAGAGAAGAATCCTTGGGGTAAAAGGAGTGTAAAGAACATAAATGTTCAATCAGCTGTTACTAAGCTCGAGCAGGCATCTGTGGGAAAACAGTGTCAGCATATGTGTGGGCATCCACCTACCTGTATATCCGTGAGTTCTTTTGTGAGCCGTGATGTCACTGACTGCTTATCTCGACAGGGGATATGCAAGTTCTAAAACACACAGTTTTAATAATTTTATTGTCTCTGCAAATCAACTTGTTGTAAAATAAGTTTAGAGAAAAGGGTGAACATTAAGTGAGCAGATGGAGTTAACGCAAGAGGCCACAGGGTTCTGGTCACAGGATACCATGAGCCTCATTATTCAAAGCAATCCCTATAAGTATTAAAGTATGCTATTTTCATATTAAACCATTAATCAAATACAGATGGTGGAGCAGGCTTTTTTCCTTACATTATAATTTCTTAAAGGGAAATGTAATCACAAAATGTATATTTCTTTAAGCTGTGATTAAGCAGAATGTGACATGGCAAAACTTTTTGCAAAGTGATGCGCTGTATACTCACTGGCCACTTTATTAGATATACTTATTCAACAGCTCATCCCCACGTTGACATGCTAAAGCTCAAAGTGAGCATCAGGATGGAGGAAAAAAGGCCATTTAAGGAAATTTGCCATCATTATTGGTGCGTTTCAGAGAATGCTGATCTACTGGGATTTTTCCACACAACCAACTCTGGGGTTTACAGGAAATCATCTGAAAAAATGAAAATATCCACTGAGCCGTAGTTCTCTGGGGGTAAATGCCTTGTTGATGTCAGGGGTTGCAGGAGAATGGTCAGATTGCTTTGAGCTGGTACGAAGGCAACAGTGACAAAAAATGCTTGTTCCAACCATGATATGCAAAAGAGCATGTCGAGCCTTGAACCAGATGCTGCAGCAGCAGAAGACCACAGCAGGTGCCAGACTTATCAGTTAAGAAATTACTGGTGACCGCCCGCAGTGCTGGTCAAGTTACTTGAACATAGTAATTACATAGTGAGTAATTACTGATTTCTTTTTCAAGAAAGTAATCCAGTTACTTTGTTCAAATGAAATCAAATTAAAATTCAAACCTATTTTCTGCATATTCCAGCACATAAAATAAAATAATGTTTTGTGTTTACACTCACTCTTTCAAATAGATGCAAGTAAAACACAGCAAACAATAAATAAAATCAAAGACTCAGCGGCACTAAGTCCTGTTGCTCTTAAATCTATTGTCAGCTGTTTAGCAGGAGTGGGATGGGTGGAGATTTGTGCTGTGCCGCAGTGGTCATGTCAGTGGGGGGATCCGGGGGTTTCTCTGTGAATGTCACATTCCCGTGGCAGCGTGCTCGGTGCTTGTTCAGATTTAAAGTTTCATTTTTCACTGTCGAAAGACGTTTTCTTCCCACGCAGAGCGTACAGCAGACGTCAGTGTTTTTAGTCACTTTTTACGGAATCAAACTCAAATTAATGTAAGTACGTCCAAGCTTTAAACGCTGCATGGTCGTACTCTCTCCTGCACTCCATAATATCCACTGTTGATCTGCACACGTCTGTTGCTGCCACGGATGTCGCGCTCGGACGTCATTGTCATGAGATACTCTCACACACAAAATCACGGTTTACTGATGCAGTAACGCAGCGTGCTTATGGGAAACTAACAGTAATCTAATTACTTTTTTTTGCAATAGTAATACCTTACTTTACTCATTACTTGAAAAAAGTAATCAGATTACAGTAACGTGTTACTTTTAACACATTACTGGTAGATTCACCAATGGCATCATTTTAGAAATCCTACGTTCCTTCATTCTTGAATTATCAGATTCAAAAGATTTCAGTAAACTTTTGAAAACTTGACCTCTGACCTTGAAGTCACTGAGATTCGAACTCGTTCAAGATTTTTAGTGGCTGCACCGTTGCTCCGGTCTCAAAATTATCTTGTGCAAAGCGTCCTTGGGTTTCTTGAAAACCGCCATACAAATCTAAGTTATTATAATTGTTATTATAATCACAAACTTGGGTTCCACGCCGCCCACTTGCCCGATGAGGTAACAAAAATACCCCATCAAATTTTACAGCTGAGCAGTAAAAGGGAAACTGAGGCTACAATTTGCATGGGCTAAAACAAAAACATAAAACAGAAGACTGGAAAAAGGTCGTTAGGTGGTAGAGTCAGAACAAAATGAAACTGTGGATCCATCCTGTCTGTGGTGTAACAGTGTGGAGGATATGTTTTAGAACATACTGAACTCCTTAGTACCAACTAAGCATCATTTAAGTACCACTGCCTACCTGAGCACTGTTGCTGACTGTCTCTTTGCCTTTATGTCCACAGTGTATCCACCAACTAATGGCTGCTTCCATCAGGATAACATTCCCTGTCACAAAACTCAAATCATGTCAAATTGGCTTCTTGAACATGACGATGAGTTCACTGTTCAACCAAGCCTCCACATTCACAGATCTCAGTGCCTTTTCGATGTGGTGATACAGAAGATTCCCATCACAGATGTGCAGCCGACAAATCTGCAACAGCTATGTTATGCTACTTGTTGAATTGTTGAATCTGTGCCAAAAAGAATTAACGCAGTTCTCAAGGTAAACCTGAAGGAAGAACTAGTAAGATGTACCTAATAAAGTGGCTAGTGAGTGTAAGAATACCAAGTTAGCTAAACTTGCTATTTAGCCCAAGATTCCCAGGAGTCCCAGGATTTTATGATCACACTTCACTGGTGGTTATCATTAAATACTGTTAGTATATTCAACTAACATTTTTAAAACTATAGCATTTGCTGCAAAATTTGAATAAAGTGAAATATCTTTAACAAAAACACGTATCAGTATCTTTAGTGATCCACACTACAGTACATTAAGTGTATATACACTTAATGTATGATTGGATTTAATGTATATAAATTAGTTTCAGACAGGAAACATGTTGTTTGTCCCTCATGCCTACAGTACCTCTCCCAGGTAGACAATGTGTCCAATAGGGCAGATCATGCAGGCAGTCCCGCTGCCAAACATCTCTTTGACCCGCTGCTGTTTGAGAGCACAGCATAGCTGGCTCATGGTGAGGTAGCGCTCTGTCACTTTAAACTCACCCTGAAAAAAACAGAACAGCAATCTTTTGAAAATGTGTTCATGCACTGTAACCTTTGAGATATGTCATCAGCATCTGTTGTGCTGCTGTTGTTAAAAGTGTGTTCATCTGTCCATCAAACAATAGAGAGTCAGGCATGCAGCTACTGATATCAAACCAACTTCACAGATTACATGAAATTTTACACAGGAAATCTCATTTTCTTTTAAAAATATGCACATCTGGACTCTATGTGTGTCTGTTACCCATTTCCTGGTTAGTTCGAGGATGCTCCGTCGAGTAATGCCTGGGAGAATGATGCCATCCAGAGGTGGAGTTGCAAGCTCCTCCTCTATTAGAAAAAGAAAAACATTATTTGATATAATAAAAAATAAAAGAAATATGAGGTTTTTTGGCAATATTTTCTCACTGTTGTTATGGATAGACTGTATATTAAAAGATAACCTTGTACCCTTTGATGTAAAACCTGGTTTTGTGGACTGTTATGAAGCCTCAACCTAAGAGCAGTTCCACTTCCTGTTAGACCCACTGTACAAAAATGGTTGAAATTGAGCAATTTACAAAATGGACACATTAGTAAAGAAGGTTTAAAACTAGCAACAAAAACCATAAACACATCAGAAAAGTGTTTACTGAGGCAATAAATCAAGTGACTAGCAGTGTAGTTTCCTCACAGCCATCCAAAGAGCTTTAAGTTCTTTCTTTGACTAGAAAGGTCACCACTTCCTGCTTATTAGACAGACGTAGGTTTATGTCCATCGTTTCTATACAGTGCTTTAAACCTACATTATTTCTAATGACCAGCAGGGGGTGACTTTTGTGTGTAATTCTGCCATACCAAACATACAGAGCCCCTGAAAGTAGCGTCATCGTTATTAAGATACAGTCTCTGCAACTGACCAACCTCCATCCTGATTGATCCAGTGCAGGAAAATATTCATAGTTCCTGCCTCAGTTATCTGGTGGTCCTGTCCATACAGCCAGAGCACCTGCTGACACCCGTAATCATCTGCTTCGTACTGGGCAAACAGGGAGCATCCATAGTTCCTGTGGAAATCCAAAGTAAGATCATTAGGATACACCTGTAAAAAAAAGACTTGATCGTTCTGCTTGTTATACATACCCACACTGTAAAATCTTAATTACCAAATCAAACTAAGTCTTATATCAGAGTGCCATGGCTGATATCTTAGGAAATTTAAGCAAGCTTTCATGCAGTATGCATCTACCCACCCTCCCATCTTGCAGTCTCCAGTTCCTCCTTTCCAGGCCCGTGTGTATTTTGGGTCAGCCCACAGGGAGATGGCATCTGCCTCAGAGTTGAAATAAGAGCCAGCTTGACACAAGATCACATACAGCAAGGCACGGCCAGGCCGCTTTACGCCCAGAGAAGGCTGCCATAAACACATTAAGGAAATTAAATTGTTTTTCAGTTTTAGAAAACATTCGCCCCCACAAGAACGTCACCATCCTCCTCACCTCAGTGCTAATAAATGTTGGCCTTATGTACAGACTTGCTGAGTCTGATTGAGGAACCCAGTCCTGGTCAATCTCTACCAATCTCCTGATACACTCCAGCAACTCTGTCTGATCAAAGGCCTGGAGGAGTGAGACAACAAAAGACAGAGGGCGATAGCAAAAACCTATTCATCATTGTTTTTCCCCAGCTCATTCGTTCATTTATTCCCACATTAAGCCCCTTTGTTTTTCTCTACATCCATCTTACAGGCAGACAAGCTCTCTTGGCAGAGTCAGCCATGCGGCTCATGTTGAGCATCGGTCGGAAGAGACGCAGTCGGCTGTCATCTCCGCGGTATACCTTGAAGCCTTCAAACAGCTATTGAGAATACAGAGAACATTGAAAATACTGAATTCTCTTTAACCCTGATGGCTTTTTAACCACAAATTCAAACTGTAAACTGAAATAATGCCAACAGCTTTATTCTGTTAGTATATGCATTTATTTTACTGCAGTACAGATTAATTGTTTATTCCATTAAAGCTCAGTGTGCTATTGTCCATTAGTCAGAATTTTACAAATTTTGTCTTTACTCAGTACCAAATTAAAATAGGTGTTAAAAACAGCCTGGTATAACATAAATAAGAATTTGAAATGTGAATCATGCAAAGCTACTCTAGTAAAGCTCGTAAATTAAAATAAGGAGGGGTTTGGTGTACCTGAATGCCATAATGTAGTGAGGAACAGGCTGGGTGGAGGGAAAGATTTGTGAACGGCCTGATGAACGGGGCTTGCCAGCCCTCAGTCACGCTCCACTCGACAGTCAGCATGTGGTCAGTGAAGACAGTCCCGAAGTCAACCACATGTGGCTTGGCTTTTAGAGCTGGGGACAGCTGAACAGCCAGGTCAACTGCCTGGTTAAAAACACAGAGCAGAATTATTATTATTTCTTTTTTAAAATAAAGGGATGCATGAATCTGAATCCAAGCTGTGTTAACATTTACGTTTGCGATCACATTTCACCAACTGATCCACTAATCAGGGAAAAGCGCTCCCTGCAAAGTCTCATGAGCGCACTTTCTGATCATAAGCATATAATCTGCATGCTGTGGCTTTCTTTGCAATCCTCACCTCTCCTCACAGACAAATGCAGCACATTAAATCATGTTATATAGAAAATAAAGTACTCCTTGTGTCATGCTTCATTAGTGATACAAAACAACAGGACGATGCAGTATCTAGCACACAGCTGCACCATTTTTGCACTGTTCATTTTGAAGTTGACCTTTGTGACCCTGCCCACAACAACTGGTGCTCCTACCTAAATGCTGGCTCTCATTTGGCTATTAAAGTATTTTCAGTGGCTTTGAAGCATTTATGTCACGACACTGGAATGCAGGTGCCGTCATCAGTGCACCGCATCTGGAATAGCCCGATTTTGGTAACAGACATTGATTGTCTCTGAGACCCACTGTGTTCATAAACAGGCCGTGGCTATGCTTTGCTACCATGCTAGACCATATTACCCCATCCATGTTTGGCCACCAGGGGTTGTTGTAACACCAACATCGATACAAGGTAATTCAAGAACTGGACAGTTAACCTCCAGTGATATGGCTTTATAATTAAATCAGTGGGACTGGAACACACAAATGAGAACTGCATTCAAAAGCAAAGCAATATTTATCCCCCTAGAAGCTCTCTGTCTCAACTAGACCACCCAGAGGTCAAAGATCAGTGGGTTAAGTATGAAACAGAACAGCATCAAATTAACACTGACGCCTTGAATATGAGTCATCCAGTCTCTGAGTCCGTGATGTCACCAAGCTACCTCTGTGTTGCTGCAGTGACAGCAGGTTGAGAGAGATGTGAAAGATTTATCAAGAACTATGTGAAAAAAAGGAACAGTTGGGAGTGCTGTCCTTTCCTGCTGTTCAGCAAGACGGAATAATGTGATCCTTCTTTTGAAGAGACACTTCCTGCTGGCCAGCAGTCAGTTGTGTGTTGGAATTGGCCAGGATTAGATCGGCACTTTATCCACTCCCTTCTGGTGCAGACGGTTACTTGCGCCATAATCCCAGATTACAGTTCCGGTGGCTAGTGGTGAGTGACCGCAGTACGAGCACTGCGTGAAATTGATTAGAGGAGTGCAGTTATTCTGTTTTTCAATCATTCTGAACATAAATACACAAATGTGATGCACGTCTTCTCTGCAGACAAACCAAAGTATTAGCTCCTATGTCGCACACCTTCACAGAACAGCACCGGAACGCAGTGGTAGTTTTAGAATGTGACAGCATGCACCGTCCTCAGAATGAGCCATAATCCTTCTTCACTGCTATCTGCATCCAGCCAGTGTTCGGCTGGGATTAAATGGCTATAAATATGAATGTAGCTGAGTGTCTACAATGTGCAAGAAGAAGAAAGAAGGCTGCACAGGGCGTCTGACCTGGGTACTCCCACTACAAGGCAAATTGAGTCCCTTCATGTGAGGTGCCTTTCAAATATCTGACCTGTCAGAAAATAAGAGGTTTCAGGGTAGAACCGATGGAGACGCTCAGGTACCAAACATACAGGTCAAACTGCAACACATAACTCCAACTTTACATTTCTTTCAATGGAAGTGAAAGTTGGCAGACATCTCCAAGCCCGGGCCAATGTGCGTCTGCACATGTCCACCCTAATCTCTACCTGAGCCTGCTATCTACTGCTCAGGTGGTCAGGGTCAGAAAACAAGCAAAGCCCCAGCTACTTAGCGTGAGCTGGGAAAGTGGATTCTGCTGAGCAGGCTGCACTTGTGACAAGAACCAGAATGCACTACATATCCCCCCTCCCTTCTCTTTCTCCCTTCTCTAAAAATGGCAGCATCATCAAAAGAAAAGGCTTACTCGGGTTGACAACAAATGGACTTCTTTAAGTGCTGGGATTTGTTGGGATTCGTTTTTCAAGTGTTCGTCGTCACAATATGAACGCCTGTTCATGACTGACTCTCAAGGCCTTTCGGTGCTGCCCTTGGCAACATGAAGAAAAGCAGCGGAACCGGAGTATCTACTCTGTAGGGGAACGGGGAAGATTTTTAGGTGCTGAGAAGCCGAGGAATCACCAAGATGCTACACCTGGAGCTGCTACTGAGGGTAGGTGTCTTTAAGACATTGATAGAATTCAGACACATGAATTTGATTCATTACCTTGAAGCTCTGAGTACTGTCGTCAGCCATTCGGGTGGTGGCTCGGTCGCAGATGCGTCCCTGAAAACAGTGACAACAATCTAAACAATATCAAGATGGCAATAAAAATCAACAGCATACAAATGTGTCTGGATTGTACAAGTTTTTATTCATATAACCTGGGAAAGTTGCTTTAGTCAGGGGGAGCAATAAACCCCCTTTCACATTACTAATTAAAGTGGCTTGTTTTGATATATAATGTACTGGACTCTTATTTCTACTGAACAACATCATCAGAGCTGCTGACTGTGTGAGTTTGTGTTATACTGTATATTGCGACATTTCTCTTTAAAATAATTAGCTGAGTGTGAAATGCTGATATTGTCACTGCAACTCTTTGTGTTTGTCACACTTGGTTAAGAGGTGGGATTACAGGAAATAGAGATGAGATAGGAAATGTGCTTACTACCAGATTAAAGAACAAACATGGTCACTGACATTTAACAGTGCTTTAATAGTGATACGTTACCTTGAGAGAGGAGACGTCACACCTGAGGTCGCTGTGATGGCAGTGAAGCCGGCAGTAGACCTCCAAGTTGTACTTGTTAAACCGCTTACACTTAATCTCTCGAATTGAAACCAGTCCCATAACTGAGTTGTACTGGCAACAAAAATCAAATGAACCCACCTTGTGTTACAGGCAGGAAATAAGTCTCTTTCTCTCTTTCTATTCTCTTTATTTGACCTGTTCTATTTTATTGTATTGGTAATGGAAATAAGGTTATAGGACTGTGTCTGAGTGTGGAGGGGAGTAGGCTTGTGGGACACAATTAAAGGAATGACTATAAAGCGAGACTAACGTACTGTTAGCCTGCTACACTGAGTGCTGTGTCCCCTTGAAACCACAGGGAGGGGGTGCTGACTCACTTTTTAGAGTCAGAAACACCCACCGACGTTTTAACTCCTTCTGCCTCGAGCTTCCAACTACCTGTGCGCGTGCTCAGCTTGAGCATCTGGACAGTTGGCCAAACATTTTGTGGCGGATTCGATCATACGAGATTAAAAAGGTAACAAATATCTGCATATGTATGAATATTGAACAAGGATATTTAAAGAGGTTTGCATGTGCATGACTGACTTTAAATGTTCCTATAGCACAGTTTTTTTTACGTAGATATGCGTACAATTAGTAGCTCGTTCTATAGATTTAGTATAATTAAATGACGCCCACTTTTAAACTTAAATGAAACGGGGTGTATTAAAAGAACAAAACAAACAAACCTGAAAGCTTTGCTAAAAACACACACAGAGACAAAAAAAAACGCTTTTGTGTATTTTTTTTTTAATCTCAAGCTAACTCTGGAATTAATTGGCTCGTTCTCACACCTGTGCGCCAAAGTAGGTGAATCATCGAATCTGAACACATTTGTTTGAATCTGTTCGCATCATGAGATGCTACCGTTTTACAGCCTTGTAGACTGGTTGGTATATAACACTGTATATCCTCCTGTTACATTCATGCCTTATTAAACTATTTGGGCTTTTAGTTAATTTTAATAGATTACTCTTTCCTTTTAAAAGATATCTTCCTGCTTATTTACCCTTCCTAACACTGAACCTCTAAATATTTGGATAACTTGAATGATCACATAGCTCATTTTTGTTATTTGGTTCCTCCAAAAAACAAGAAAAAAAAATCCCCAGTCGTTCTTATATAACACTATTCACGCTGTAGTTCTATTTGCCCATTATCTGCTTCTAACCTTGGAGTTAGTCCAACCAAAGATAAGCTGTCATATACGTGGTGAATGTGCTATTTATCCAGTGCTTCATGGTGTTATGCTGCTCAGTGTTTGTGGTTTCCCTGCTGAAAAACCTGTTTGATATTGCAAGGTTCTATTTTAATTCATTTTTATCAAAACGGTACTTTCTTGTCCTTTTTTCAGACTTCAGCCTCTCCTCTAGCCAGGAAACCAACATCACACCCTCGCCATCAGCAGCATGGACTATTGCACACCTCAGCCGTCGCGCCGGCACAATCCCGTGGACAGCATCTGCCGCAAACTGCAGACGATTCAGTGGCGCGGTGACCGAGAGCCCAATTCACCTTTCCAGATTCCCAAACTGTCCTCCAACAGTTACGACAGCCCTCAGTGTGGCCTCAGGCACAACTTGGAAGCCATCCTGAAGAAAGGGACCCTCCATAGAGACAACAGGGAGAAGGAGAAAACGAGAGAGATGGGGATGCCGAGCAGAGCAGCTTCCCAGCATTCCTCTGTCCTTCTGACCACACCTTCCACTCCTACATGCAACCGCTCCACACCAGCTAATGTCACATACACTATCACTAGTACTTTGGGGGAGCGGCGATGTGCTGATGGAAGTGATTTAAGACAAGTTAAAACGTGGCAGGGGTATTGTTCGACCCCCACGGGCCAGTCCAAGGACTCCCCTTACTTTACATTCACACGAGGACCTCAGTCAGCACAGCCTGATAGCGAGAGGCCGAGCAGGAGCCCACCTTTGTCTCGTAACTTCACCCAAAGTCGCAGCACCCTCTCCTACAACGTCAACTTCAGTTCTGCAGACAATACAAACCCTGCTGAGTGTGAGCTACCCTACCCAGCTCTGGTTGTGAAAAGACTGTCTATGGGAGATGGAGGTAGGGTGCAGAAGTAGCTTCACTGATCATTAAAACTGTCAGTTGACAAAAATTATCTTTGCACAAAAACTGTTACATCAGCAATAGATCCTCGAAAATGATTGTAGTCACGAAGCTGTGGATTAGAAAAGCATGGAGATGTCAAACTGCAGATTTACTTCTGAATTAAAAGTCTGAATTAAAACCGCTTGTGAACAAACGACCTCAGCAAGGCATGCTTACCAATCGAGCAAAGCAGACTGCCCCAGGGCTTCAGAAGCCTTGCCATGCTTCAGGTATAATATAATAGTTGTGGACTCCTATTGTGCAGGATACACAATGGGGGCAAATGTTAAACTGGATTCTGATTTATTAACCCATCTTTAAAAATAGGTTAAAATATGCAGTACAGTGTTTACAGTACATTAACATTACCTAATCCTTAGTTTCAAAGTAAGCATAAAAAAAGTGATTTTTAAGTGGCAGGCATCAACATGAAAGCTTCAGTGCAAAAATATGTCTTAGAGCCGAGGCTGGCTTTGTTACTCAAAGCGGTACCTCTAGAGGTTAATGTGTTTTACTTCACAATGCCCTCTTTATGCCATCACAGACAGGGTTTGAACAACTAGCACTTTGGAAGTGTGTAATGTTATGTACTGGAGCATCTCTACCTTGTCCTCTGCTGGCACAGTGCTTTTTGTCAGAGAAGGAGCACTCTGGATTTTCCTGCCCAGCATTGGTCCTCTGCAGTCGGGATGAACAGCAGGAGTGACTACAAGAAAATCATGAACTATTTCTTTAAGTCCTTGTCTTGAGGAGGGTGTCACTGTTTTTGTTTGGACTTTCTTCCTCCGCACTGGAACTAAATCAATCAGTAAATCTTGCCACATATCAAACATCGGGCCAGTTAGAATTCCTGGATGGAAGCGGCTGTAAGAGTGAGAGGAAAGAGTGGCAGAAATTTGGCCCAAGAGCTTTTGTTTAGTCACTGGTGCTGGTTCAGAACTAGTTTTCAGACAGAAACTATGTAACATTTTCAGATTTTTGCTTCCAGACGGTTTAATTTAAATTCAAGACTGTAGATTATTAATTAAAAGCAATAATTACTAGCTGTAGTTTTGAAGTGACTTTCCTTTTGTGACTCTGTAATGGATAATGTTTCCTCGTTATACTGTCACACACTCCATGCTGTGCCTGCAGGAAAATGTATCATGTGCTTTCTTTGCTACACAGCTGAATATTCTCTGTGTTTGGTGTGTTTTCTTCAGGGCCTTCAGTTGCCTCCGAAAAAGGGAAGGAGAATATGGCTGAAATCAGTCTTATCTGTGAAGAGAATCTGCTCGACACCATCTTCCATGCTTGTGATACCCAGCGCAGAGGTACGGCCGTATGTGCTCGCACAGTAATCAGTCAGTCAGGCACTAGCCATTAGCTCAATACAGAAGCCTAACAATGAATTTTAAGTCGCTACTTAGCGTAGTGCAACAGTGCCTCTTTTGTACAGACTGCAGAAGTCATTTCTTCAGCTTAAAACATTTGCATAGTATCAGTCCTCTCTGCGCCTTCCTCTTGTGCCTGCTTTTGCTCACAGCCACTCTCACATCTCAGAATGTGAAAATGTTTCTTCTGCTTTTTTACAGAAGCTTCTGTGTTTTCTGACATGTTAGTGATTTTCTGCTGTGACTCATGGTGCTGCATGGATGGCATATTAATAGACAGAGAGAGGGGTTTTTGTTTTTTGCCTCTTTCTTCTGTTTATAAAACCATTTTTAAACAGTTAGACAAACCTAAAAAATATCTTTTTTTTATAACCACCAAATCTGATTAAATCCAAGGTTGCAGTCTCTTCTTGTGTTCGGGCTACTCAGGTGATTTTCAGAAAAATGGTGCGCAGAGCTTTTTTCTGATTACTGTCTGAAGCTTGTTGAGTAAAGTCGGCACTGAGAAATGTGTGAAACCAACCACCAAAAAGTTAACTGTGGCTCAGTCACTATGGTTACTGCTTTTGCTGCCTACACCTATAACCACAATCTGTCACAATGTATCTGGGGGTGTTTAACTGTGCAAAGAAAGAAAATCTCAACTTGAAATGAACAAGAATATAAAAAGTGTCTTCAGCTTTATGATCAGATAAAGTTCTTTTATATCTTGAACATCAAAGTGTATCTAACGGGTCTTTTTTTCTCCCCCCTATTATTTTTCTAGGGAAAGTGTATGTGTCCCATATTGTGGACTATCTGCGTCACACCACCAGTCGCAGCTCTGAAGATAGCGGATTGGAGGAACTTTGCAACATGCTGGATCCAGAACACAAAGACGTGTCAATTGATCTGGACACATACCATGCTGTCATGAGAGAGTGGATCGATGACTGCCGCAACAATGGGTACTAGAAAATGTTACAGTTATATTTCAGAAATATGTATGTCGAAAGCTTTTCAGTTTAAAAAGGAAAAAAAAAGCTAAGGATTTGTTAGGTCTGCAATTTTATGGTGAAACCAATCAGACATTGTGAAATTTGCAGTATGAATGTGAACATCCTGGAGCATCTGATAAGGTGTCCTAATGGCAGTAGGCTTCACATCTACTTGATGCTTAATATTTCCATATATAAAAAAGAAATCACCTTTAAGGCATTCTTGTAGGATGAGCTAAACTAAATATCCACTCACAAGTGGATTTCAGAAAAAAATATTTAGTTTGTTTTAGGTGAAGCCATGGAAAATTAACGTTTTGCATCTTAGTCTGATGTGTGGGCTGGTTAAAGTGACATTGCATGAAGTGAGAGTAACTGCTGCATGACGTATCTTTTTACTGGTGCGTCTTGTTACTGAGTAGAAAAGAAGGGTGTCTTCATCATCATCATCTGACAACGAAGGTTGCTTAGATATAGATAGAGAATCTATCGATCTAGTTGCCTGCTTATAATATTAATATTGACTGTGTGCCAGTCGGAGAGCTCTCTCTAAAATGCTGTCAGTATGTTTGTGGATAAAGTAAAGAGTAGTTGGTGCCTTCCAAATTCTGGCGAAGATCATAAAACTACCTTATCTTAATGTGTTGTCCTCTCTGGTTTATCTCAGGGAACGGCCAACAGAAGATGACATCACCCAGGAATCAGTAAAACTCAGAGACAGCCTGTGTGGTGAATTTCCATATGATCACATACATGATTGTTTTTTATACCCTTTATGTTGTGTGTATGGGTCCAGTGTTGGTGACACCAGGAGCTTAATTGATGTAATATATGTTGGATTGTGATTTTTATTTATTTATTATTTTCCCCAGCCAGGAGGTCGATGTTGTTTAATGTGACCTCAGGAAGCTTGGAGGCATTTGGAGGGGAGGCATCCAGAGTTGAATTGTAAGAGATTTTTTGTGCAATACCGAGTGTTTGTTTATAATGTGACCTGTTACTGCCTATATTTGTCTGTGACCACCTACGCATGCCCTTGATCTATAAAGCTAAGATACATTATGCCTGCATGTGTGTATTTGTGTGTTTTCTTCCTCAGTGAAACATCAGAGCTGGTGTACTGTGTTGCTGACCTCCAGATGAGCAACCAAAAGCTGCAGGAGGAGGTAAAAAAGCTCAAGCAGGTGGTGGAGAGCATGGAGGAGAGTAACCAGAAGCTTGCGGAGGAAAACGAGGAGCTACACAATCAAGCAAAAATGTAAGATGCTTTTATGCGCATGTAAACATACAGAACACAGACACGGTATTAGAGCAGTCACAGTAGTAATGTCCATTTGTACTTGTCGTCTTTGACAGTAACCAGCAGCTGGCACAGAAGGAGAAGATGTTGAAGGAGGAGGTGGAAGAGATGAAGGCCACTCTGAGCTGTACGGAGGAAGGCAGAGCCCGTGCCTCCGCACACAGCAAACATGTGGTGAGTCAAAAGTGTTGAAATAGAATCGTCTTATTATTTTCTTTTCCGCTGCCTTGCAGCAGTTTTCAGTCAGTTATGGTAGTTTTATGAAACTTGTGAGTTTTTTCTTTTGTTTTAAACTGAGCACTTTCTTGTTTGAGATCTTTTTAAATGTCTTATTTGAAATCAGTTTCTCTTTAGCAAACAGGTGGTTGAAATATGGACAGCTGGTGTTAATATTCAGAATGAGATCTTTTCTGATTGGATGATAAGATTTATTTGCTATGTGCAGGTTTGTATACAGTATGTACCATAACTTGTGAGGACGCATTTATAATAGTAATCTGTAGTTTAGGGAAAACACTCAGAATATATAACAGAGCCAAACGCAATAATGGCCTATGTCTTTTTAATGTTTATTATATTGATTTTATTTTATTTTTTTATCCAGGAGAGAGAGAACCAGAGTCTCATCGCTAAGATTGCTTCTCTTCAGGAAGAGGTGATGATTATAGCACAGTTCACAGTGAAACGAATGACCTTACTGCACGCACACCAGTAGCACTCAGCAATTCCTAGCCCTCTTGCGTAGTATAATGTCACAAGTTTGTTCATGAAAGGATGTGTCCAGCTGCTCTAACTCCCCTCTGATGGTTCCTCAGAACTTTAAGGTCACTATGGAGACAGATGAGCTTCAGAGGAGAATAACGGAGCTGTGTGATATTAACGCTGACCTTCAGGTACCTTTACTGTAAAATATACTTTTATATTTTGAACTGTTATTTTATCTCTCTCTCTCTGTGCTTCACTCAAATATGCCCTCAGTTCTGTATTTGACGATATCTGCAGCGCTCATTGTATTTCTGTTTCTGCCATGTTTAACTTGCTGTGCTTTCTTTATATTATGTAACTGCTCTTTTCTTGTCCTCAGATGCAGATTCACTCTTTTGACGCAGTCATTAGTGAAAAGGATGCAGTGATAGTAGAGGTCAGTACCTAATCTTGTTGAATTTTTATTTTATTGTTGCTGATTATCTTTAGAATCTTGCATAATGATATAAAATGAGTGTTTTTTGGGTTTTTTTGTTTTGTTTTTTCAAAAAACTCCCACATTTTGTGTCATTTGCATTCTTATACAGAAAAGCAGACAGATAGATGAGCTGAAGGCAGCAGTGGAGGAATACTCTTCCATTACAGAGGTTGGTGTGCTCAACATCCTATCAGCTCTTGAGTTTCTACCTTGCTTGATTTTTTTTTTTTTTTTTTTTTTTTTTTTTTTGTTATTTATAGACAGAAATATGTCACTGAAGACAAAAAGCCTTCAGCGACATATTCCTGTCCTCTGTATTAGTCATCAGTGACACGCTAGCAGTTTGGTGTGTTGGGTTCAGATGTGGGAATGAAATCACCTGCCCTCTATCCAAACACGCGCCTCATGGCCCGCATGTTTATTGTAGTGTAGAAAGGGTAGACTGCACGGACTGCCTTTAACTATCTAATGGGTTGGGATGACTCATGATTGCGTTATCTGTTGTTGACTCCAGCTGCTGAGGGTGGACAAGAACAAGCTGGAGAGGCAGATGCAGATGATTCTCCCAGACTTGGCTGGGTGAGTGAACCACAAATAACCTGAAAATAGAAATTTGAGTTTAAATGTTTAGACTGAGGATTGAGGGACAACTAAGACAAAATGGATTGAAAAGTTTTATTTTGTGTGCACATTTCATCGTCACTTTTTCTATTAAGTGTCTTTTTCTTAACCTGAACATCAATTCCCTTTCTCCTGTCTCTTGCAGGGCTAGTCTTTCTTTGTCAGTGGCTTATCGGATGAACCAGAGCAGCTCGGGATCCTTGCAAACAGAGCTCGCTCTGGCACAGTCACCACTGGAGGTCAGCACTCTCATGCTCTGTCTCATTTATTCATCTTTCTTTTATGCCTTGTATTACTGCCACTTCTACCTGCTTTCTGCTGCTGCTTCATTAATGTATCCATCTAGTGTTGTTTTAGCTTGAAGTTTGATGTTTACTCTTATTTCTTTGCACAATGTTTTCAGTATCTGGTCTTTTGCTTCTGATGGTGAATGAACTGTTCTTTGATGATTAGTCTTTTCCAGAGTGTCTCACATAATCGGTACACATTGCAAAGCAACACAAACCGCTGTCCTAACATCTGATGCAGCCATTCACAGGCCGCATACTTAAGAGACCACCTTCTTTAATCCGTAAGGCCAGCAATGTTGTGGGGATGGAGCTGGACTACCTCAAGGTGGTGTCGGAGAGGCGGATGCTGTCCAAGATAAAGACAATGTTGGATAACACCTCCCACCCACTCCATGACATGCTGGTCAGTCACAGGAGCTCGTTCAGTGAGAGACTGAGATTACCGAAAAGCACCACTGAACGACACAGGAAATCATTCCTGCCTGTGGCCATCTCCCTGTACAACGCATCCACTTAACACACTGGTTACTGCTACAACTACACATGTTTCTTTTCCAGCTATTTATTTATGAGTGACTTATGTATGTATATATATGTATATATTGTACTATTCTTAGTTAGCATGTTGTCTGTCTTGTCTTAATGTTGGTTTATAATGGAGCACTGTAACAAAAAATAATTTCCCCCAGGGATCAATAAAGTATTCTGATTCTCTGCAATAATAATTTTTAAGAAAGCCTTTGACTTGTTCATATAAATCTATTGCCCCTGTCTACAGGCTCCCCATGGAGTTGACTATTTGTCCACTACAAGCTTTGCCTCCCCACTGGATGAGACTCTGGACAGGGAGGTGCTGCTGATGCTGCAGGGACCCAGCCCTGAACACATGGCACTGGAGTTCAAAAACCTCATAAATAAACTGGTAAACCAGTCTCTCTTATGTTGTATAACATTCAGCGTTTTCATTTCTAACTGCACCTATTTGGAATTTGAGGTGTAGAGATGAAGTTGAGTTGCTGAGGGTTGTGTGATCCTGTCTTGAAGTATTCCTCTTTCACTTTTGTCTCTCAGAAAAGGGACTTCAGAAAAGAAACCGACTCTGTCTTAACTTCAGTTAGAGTTTTGTTAGATGACCACACACAGACAGAAGGCGACACCAGTCTTCAGGTGAGATACACTTTTACATTCACATTTTGAACTTTACAGTCAGCATCAGCCTAGCTATAATGCTGTCAGTGTTGACCACAGAATAAGTGTCTGTGTACATTTCTGGGTCTGAGTAATTCAAGTCTGCAGATGGCTATACTTTTTAAAATATGAGTCATAAAATTATATAAATTATTCTTCCTCCACCTGTTGCTCTCTTTTTTTCCATTTATCACAGCCTATCTGCTCTTTCTATCCTTCCCACCCACCATTTCTGGTCTCGAGAGCTCTCACTTATATAACTCTCCAACAGGCCCCATCCAAGCAGTGCTGTTTAGTCAGTGTTTTACTGTGAGCACAACCCACTTCCCCCTCCTCTTTCACTCTTTCTGTGTCTCTCTCGCTCACTCTCTCTCTGTTTCTCTTCCCCCCTCCTCCTGCATTGTTGCCACTCTGCATTCATTAGCCACATTCTGCCATAAAGCAGTAAACATGCCAAATGAGACAGAAATCATTAGTGTACCTGAGCTGTGCCAGTGTGTGTTTTGCTGGTTCTTCAGCGTGCTAGCTGTCACGGAAAGAGTTTGTGTCAGTTAGGTGTCACAACTTTTGGGGGCGTAAAAGACACCCAGCTATTAAATCTGCGGCCTTTTTACTCGAGCGAGAGGCTCACCCCTCAGCCTCATCTTCCTACAGACTGTGCAGGCCGAGCTGGACGCACGTAGGGCAGACTGGGTCCTCAGCCTGGACCAGCTGGCCCAGTACACTGACTCACTGGAGAAAGAGCTGATCAAAATGGCCGGAAACATGAGGAGGTCCCGCACTGAGATCCTCCACCTTTCTGTCAGGTGAGTACATCTTTGCTGTATGCGCTGCCTGTTCATGTGTAGCTGTGCATGTGAAAAAAGGTGGGCAGTCAGAACCGAGCGATCCGTTAAACACTAACGGCAGTTCTCGTTTTGAGTCTGGTATGAGAGAGGAGGTGGATGAAAGATTAATGCCAGGGAAAATCGATGTAAGAGAGCAGAATTCCAGTGGATCTTGTGGCGGCTAATCAAAGACGACTTGCTTTTAAGGTAGGGAAACTTTTTTTTTTGAGGCGGAGTTGTTTTGAGTAGCCGTGATCTCATTGGTTGGATTAAACACTTATAGGCAGAGCTAAAAGGGAAATATCCTGCTAGAAAGTAATACTGGCACCACTGAAGATAATGAAGACTACAAGCTGGTTAAGCATAGCAGCGTAATCACTGATTTAAATGCAGTCTAGACATAATGAGTTCCCAAGGTTAGCTGATTAGACTAGCTGACCTTTCAAGTCCATACACTATCTGCATAGGCTTGTTAGGATGCTTACAAGACTTCAGGTTTTGTTTGCTTCATGGTGCTTTCCTGGTAACATGTCAATTTTAGCTAAGCTCTACTTTTGGGTCATCTGAGCAGTGTTTCTAAAACCTTGATTAGTCTAGATAAATAACCACACACACAGAGTACTCAGACCGCTGCAGGTGTCACTGAGGGGGGGCTCTGCTTGTCCAGGCTCTGTTTCAGTTGGGCAGTCAGTTGTTGTAGTGAATGGAGGAAAGACCCGTTAATCATCCTGACCTCAGTGACCATGGAGGGCCTGCCTCACTAAGTTGGGTCTGGGCCATTCCTGGATTGTATTCTGACTCTGGATGGATTTGTCTTGCATTCTACGCGTGTCTGTTGATGTGTGTTCATAGAAACGGCCGTCCCCTTTGGATATATAACAGGGTTTGGTCTGGTGCACCACAAGACCAGAGGGAGAGAGCTGGTCAGACTGTCCACCTGGGATTTAGAAGCTCAGCTGTCAGGGTGATCTTGTTTGGGGGTGGGGGGGAAGAAACTGCAGAGGGCTCACTGTAGGTTTAGTTCTGGATCACTTGAAAATCTAGACTGTTACAGACTGAAGGAAGCATTACTGGGCCAGTCGGAGAACTGGCGCTGGTCACCCTGGGCAACAGAATGGGACACTGCATGGGCCTGCGGATTGGGTACAGTATGTCCGCTGTACTTTCTACTAGGATCTGCTTGCATGGGCTTGGATAAGTCTTCAGACAGTTTAGATGTAGCTACCCCATCTTTTCTTGTTAAACTAATAATGCTTGAGCTGTTATTAATGTGGCACCGTGTAATTGCATACAGGGTGCAGGAGCAGGAGAACCAGAAGCGGCAGCTGTGTGAGGAGCTCGAGCAGCTAAAGACCCCTCAGGATAGCAGAGAGGCCTCATGCCAGACACCTGCACTAGAAGAGGAGGTCAGAAAACAGGGGATGGGGCTCATTATGCTTTATTTTATTAAGTTTTATGCCATAAACGATTGCAGACCCTTGCTTTCACCATTCCTAGAAAAAATCTTCATCTATAGTCTGTGTGCATAATTATTTGCATATTCAATGAGTAAGACTGAAGTGTGATGTACACCATCTGACAGATCACTTTGCACTTTTTAAATCCTCTCTCAGCTGGGGTTAGAAAATAATCAGATGTAATAATATATATGTAGGCTCTTTTTACATTATTACCAGTAACCACAATGTGTGTGCATCACTGGAGAGACAGCTCGCACTGTATTCAGACAGATGGAGTAGAGATAGTAGAGGAGAGCTTACTGCGAGCTGGCGACTGAAGTGGACATGTGCACCCCCGCACATAAATACACATGCACGCAGAATCAGATGCAAGCACACACCTACGCACTGCTAATAACACGCTGACGCATACTTGAACATTTCCATTCCAACACCATTGTTTTACTCTAAAAAGGAATATGTGAGGTGCTGATGTACCTCACACAAATGCATATGTGTATATGTTTATACAGCAACCATATACATGCATACAGTAACCAGGCTGTCCATAACAAATAAGCTTTAAGTTTTAGATATTTTACAGGATAGCCCTGAATTAAACCAGGCTGCTGTGGACGTCTTCTACATCAAGCTGGCATGTTTGAGAGCTTTTCTTACTGTAAATACTGTATTTTGTTTTATGGTGATAGTTCTCATAATACCTAAGTGTGTAGTTTGTTTGACCAGAAGCAGCAATAGCTGTACAGAAACTTGGCATCAAAAAGATTTTTTTTGTAACTGTAACTATGCCACCTTCAGTCCTCCAGATGTTTTTTTTTTCTTTTTTTTACTAGAGTGGGTTTTGAAATGCTTCTGCAAATTTCACTTTTGCATTTTTATTTTTAGGTTGGAGATGACTTGGACTGGGACGAGGAATTTGCTATTCAAGATTTCCTTAAGAATGAGCTAGCAGAGAGAAATTGCCAAGTACATGACGGGCAAAGAGAAGAGAGGCTCGAGGAAACAGGAGATAAAATAACAGACAGAGGTGAAGAGGAGGACGCAGAGGAGAGGTGGACAGTGGTGGATAGCGGCGGGGAGGGAGACGTGAGGGACACATCAACTCCGCTGTCTGTTGTCACAGTGGAGGCCCAATCTGGGCAGGGCACAGTGGGAGAAGGTCGAGGTGAGTGAGGACAAGAGTTAGGCATAACGACAACTGCTCACGCTTTAAAGACTCACAGGGTGTTGATTTTGAGTTGGCTTTAAACAAGAACAAATATTCCTCGTTATCTCAAGGAAAGTTGAGACCTTTGAGGAGTTTTCCTTGAGCCCTTAATATCCAGTGTTCAGCATAACTGGCCCAGAGCTAACTGGAACCTCTTGGCCAAGCCAAATAGAACTAAATATAGTTCAGTATTTTTCTAGCCTTGCTGTGACCCATGTGTTCTCCCTCTTCCTAGCTCTGGATTAAATGCAGGAGAATCGACTGTTTAAAAATGAAATATGAGCTAGCGTCATGGAGCACGAATGTGATCTGATACATCCTGTAAATGTTTAGCAAGAAAGTATTGAAGCAATTGTTTGAATGGGAACTTTTCCAATCTAAAATTATAGCTAATGATTTGTTAATTTGCAAAACTCTAACTGAAGTGTTCTTCCAAGCAGAAGTTGTTATAGACAGCATATTTTATCTACACGGAGGTTGTTTAACCAGGTTATTGATTTGAGAACATTTACAGACAATGCCAATTTTTTTCAGTGACCTTGAATTCACATATACCTCCAGTGACGAATCAGTCTACGCTGTATATGATAAACTCTTAACAGATTACCATTGTCTTTGAGTGCTGATTTATTTGTGCGTGTGTGTGAGATAAACTGGATTATTCCCCAGTAATTCATGGGAGTCAGCTACCTTTAGAACCAGTACAGTACTCGCTCACTGTCTTACTGTAAGGATGCTCAATCTCTGAGGCCATTCTAAGCAGACCCCTGCCTTCTATGGTTGTTGTGGCCCTGGGCTTCTAAAGGTTCAGTGAGGGAATGTGTGTGTGTGCGTATGTCAACACAGCACGAGAAATCCTCTCTTCCTCAAGATCCTTCTATGGCCAGGTGTGTGACTGGTCTGAGGCCATGAAGTGAGCACAGTAATCCCCATTCCTCTGTCTGCATGAGCGGTTGGCAGGCCGAGAAACAGAAAACAAGTGTGCAAGTGTGGTCATTAATGCCACCTTAGCCATGGATGGTATTTTAACCCCTTTGCCCCTCCCTCGGCTCAGTTCTTTACATAATAGACTGTCTGACCTTTTATGGCGACAGTGCAGTTGGTTTGTGAATTAACCCCAGGATGGATTTGACAGGGCTCTGGGTTCTCAGCGATCAGCCTCGTTGTTTTGTCATTTTTCTCAGCCTCCTCCTTTCTCCTCTCATTTCTTTGTTTCATTTTTTTTCTCATCTTCCCTCTGTCCCAGGTTCTGCAGCCTGTAGTGAGTCAGAGCCAGAGGTGACCTGTCAACCTTTGCAGGTACATTGAAATTAGGTGCTCACTACATTTGAATTTGAAGGTCATTTTTTAACTTTATTATTGTCTTATTATGCTTGATCAAAAGATTCACTTGAAATGACACAACTTGGTTAACAGGCTCTAATGTTAAGTTATGCTGAAGCCAAATAAGAATACATCTTGGTGGGATGTTGCAGAATGAAACCCCATTTAAAAAAAAATAACAGGTTTTCTTTCCTTGAAACATATTTGTAATCAAGATTCTCAAATGTATTTTTAATTAAAATCAACATGGCCAAATTCATATTTGATGGCACATGTGACAAATGGGTACATAAGTATGTCCTATATCATTAGATGTAGCTGTTAAAAGAGATCTAAAAGCATTGCCGTGGAATTTGGGATCGCCTTAGCTGACTAGCTAAAACTGAGACTGTTGCTAACACTTTAGCATCTGAAACCTTTGATTACCTAGAGCAGGGGTGTCCAACTCCAGGCCTCGAGTGCCAGTGTCCTGCAGGTTTTAGATCGCACCCTGGGTTAACACACCTGAATCGAATGATTAGTTCATTACCAGGCCTCTGGAGAACTTCGGAAATGCTGAGGAGTCATTAAATCAGCTGTGATGGATCATGGACACATCTAAAACCTGCAGGACACCAGCACTCGAGGCTTGGAATTGCCTACCCCTGACCTAGAGTAATGTGACCTGTCTGAATACCTGCTCAGATTTTGCTGTTAAGAATACATGTCCGCCATTCAATAGATGGCTTTCTTTAAAGGGGGTAAACTAAAAAGATTTTTTTTTTTGTAAACCATCTATCTGAAGAATGTGGATTGTGAAATCAATTTACTCTGGCTGTCTTTCCTCTATGACTCCCCACTCCACTCTCAACTATTACTGATGTTGATCTCTTGAGCAAGACACTGAATCATCAGCAACTCTGCCAACAGTAGATGAGACTTCAGCAGCACGGTTCCATTAAGCTGATTTGATGCTTATTGCACCTTCCACGGTTCATTTAAGTTGTTAATATTTAATTTGGCTGCAGTTGAAAATATAACCATATCTGTCACATGCAACTGCAATGAAGTAATATAATGCTTCATATTATTAACAAACTCAGTTTGGATGACCCAGCATCAGTTGGCTGTGGTCAACGGCAATAATAATTACGCAACTAGCATTTGTGACAATCTGTGGTGTTTGAAGTTTTGCAGAGGTCATTGTCGGCATATTTCTGTCATATTAACTGTATGGAAGTAACTTTCTGTTAAGAGCAGTGACTCTTTCATTGAAGTCTACCTATTCAGGGATCCTTTTGACTTATTAAATTTCAAGGTCTTTAGCTGCAAATAACTGCTTTGAATGTGCTGAAATCTCAGTTTCTTCTGCCTGTCATTGACGGCTGTCTCTAGTTTTTTACTCCACTAAATAAGAATTTATGATGTAAGATATTAAACAGTGTCTCTGCCTTCCTTTCCCTGTCCTCTTCTGTCATTTGCCTACCAAATTGCTCGTCACATATTATTCACAGCCTCTACATACAGTCAGCAGTCTGCATGCTTGTACAGAAACTGCTTTTTTAAATTTTATTTTTTTAATAAATATAGGTTGTCACTGATGAAACGCTACGATCACACTGATGTGAAAGGGAAAAGTAGCTATAATCTTGGCGTCTTGCACTTGCTTATCTTGCATGTTATGAATTCTTCCCACTTGCTCACTGTTTAATTAATTTCATGCCTGTGAGGTTGATAAAACCAATTTAATCACTCATCAATGCTAGCATTATGAAAGTGATGTTTGCTTTTGAATTTCTATGATGATGACAGTAATTGGGGGTCTTTCCAGCAGCCCATCAACGATGGGGCAGACTCTTTGTGCTTTCTGTCATCTGTAAGATTTTGTTGACTTATGTAATGTCTCCTCATTTGACAGAGATTTGTTTCTATTGACTGTGTGCCTGCTGTTTTAGTATATGGTGTGTGCTGTTTAGTGTGCTGCTTATTTGATCTTTTCACTCCTTTTCTCTTTTTTTGAATATTTGTCAATATTTCTGTGTGCGTGTGTGCACTTTTTTTTTTTCTTCCTTCCAGGAAGACGCAGTGGTACCACTGAGCTCCCACTCACAAGCTGTCAGCGTTACACAGCCAGAGGCGGATGCTCTCCCCGATCTGCCCCACTCAGAAAATAACGGTAAGACCTCCTCCTCTGTCTCTGTATTACACTTGAAGTGCTGATTACTTGCTATCTTTCTGTTTCACTTTCCTCTCCCCCTGCTGTCAGCTAGACTCCAGTTCAACTGTTTGCATTTACACCTTAACCAGAGTGAGTCATTTCCTGAATGGCTTGGTATGCTGTTTGTTTAGACAAGACAAGGCTTTACTAAATCGTGCAAGATGATCACATGCTACTAAGTAGTCACATCACTTATGTTTTTAATGACCTTATGCTGTGTTTATTTTGGTTGAACTTGTATTTGGTAAGCAAACCCTGCATTACTGTTTCTTGTTATCTTTGTCCTATCCTATTTTATTTACTGGATAAGGAAGTTGCAAAATTAACTTTTTTATGATGATTATTGTGGTTAAGTATGACCTAGAGAGGGGAAATGTGGTACTAATGCGTTAAAATGGTTTCTCTGTATATGTGTAATTATAACTAATGCTCATGTACTGTAAACTACACGCAGTTTGAACTGAATTAAATGCAAAATATTACAAAAGAGAAACTCGTAATTGTGAAATATCCTATTATATTCACATTACTTCATACTGATAGTCTATAAATAAACTAACTTTGGCTCTTGTATCAGCAGGTGCAGAGGCTTGTGAAAATGGACAGTCTGACTCCTGTGGTCCAGCTGAAACTTTGAGAAACTCACCTGATCAGAACCAAACTATAACTCCTGTTAGCACCCCTCCCACAGCAGCTGATATGGTTTCTCCCAACAGCACCTCACCTGGATCAGACGAGACCATTAGCCAGACTGAGAGGTGACTGACAAACATTTGACTTTGCTACCAGGAAAAAAGAAAAAAAAAAAGACTCTTGGATTGCTGTCATTGACTTTTTTATCATTGCCACTAGGGGGCGCCAAATAATAGAATTTTGAAGTTGTTTGCAAGAAAGACAGTTGTAATAGCTTACATTAAATTGTGAGGCTAGTTTGTTGCAATCAGTTCACAAGACTTGATAGAGCTGCAAAACAAAGATACTTTGTGTTTATTTGTGCTGATAGAGTGAGAGTCATCAATGTGCAAATGGGAATTTCCAAAAGACAGAATATGATAATGAAATTGAAGAGAACCAGAGGATTACTTATCACTGATGATCAACTAGTGATGTGGTAATTTGAATATATTGTGAATTGCAACCACATCTAGTGTGAAAGTTGGTATGAAATGGAGATGAACATTTCCTGGTCAGCCTTTTCCTTCAGTGCCACTGAAAAGGATCATTGTGTGAGGTCTGAACTGGTAAACCTCACCTGGGGCACAGAAAACACGTCTCTTTAGTACACAATATAATTTTGTCACTCAGTCTCACATGGTTATTCTTGCATAGCAGCATAAACGGCCTCTTTTGAATTGGAACTTGAAAGGAATTATCAGTAGTCACAATAGTCATAACTGAAGCAGTCTTTCATGAAGTTTGAACATTTCCCTGCGACTTGGGCAACATTTGCTAGTCAAATGGGCGTTTTCATTGCTGTGGGAGGAGTGCAAAGGCTAATTGGTATCTCTGTGCCCATGCTTTGCATAGGCACAGTCTACCTCCACAGAGATGAAGTCTGTTCCTCATCTCTCTTGCTGCCTTTCACTGTGTCAGTTATTAGCTAGCTAGAAAGTTTATCAGGCATATCAATAAAGAATCCAAAAATGGACAGTACCTAAAAGTTGATCTCTGATCTTTCAACTGTTGTCGGCAGCCAGCCAACCAGTGTGGACCACGAAGGAGAAGAGAAGAGAGGCAAGGTGGACTCAACTGCCGGAGACATGAGCTATATTAAGGTTAGTAGCAGAAGAGAAGTGCTTTAATGCATAAATGAAAACAATTTCCTCTCATCTTTTCAGCGCCCACTCATGACTACTTCCCCTTCCTCTTTTTGACACACTTTTTCTGTTTGCAACTTTGTGTGTGTTGAGTCAGTGAAGGTGTATTATAAAGGGAGGTGGAGTTCAACAGGCTGGGCAGGGGCTGGGTTTTCCTTAGAAAAGTGAAAAGGTATGTGATCAGACTGATCAAGCTAGTTACATCAGGAGTTATGGGCTTGACTGTCAGCTTCCCTCAGCTCTGTTAACATACAAGGCAAGTGTGTTATACCTCATACTGCTCATCAAAGTCTGTGTTAAAGTTCTTTACTTCAAGATGTCTCAGGTTTGTGTAGTTCATAAAAAACGATGAAAAATCTAATATCTGTCAGAGCATGTTGAAATCGGTAAAGTTTACAGGCAAAGAAGTTTATACATAGTAGCTTAATCAAAACAAAATTAAGTTTTGTATTCATTGAAAAAGTATTAGATATGAGATCTCAAGAACAGAGTCTTTAATTTTTTAAACAAGAATTTAACTCAAATATAATTAATCACAATCTGAACGTGTGTGTTCTTTAGCATTTTTGCTCAACAAGTTAGTTACACAGTTACTTGACTGCTATTTATTAGTTATTTTTACCTCTTAATTTATTGGTTGGTCTTGAATGACTTCTGTGTCCAGATGAATGGGTTTTAAAAGTACATTTTTGCAAATTACATTCCTTTGTTTGGAGATTTGGAACCATGGATGTCTGAGTTGTTTCACCACGGCTAGTGTACGTCCTGCTCTCTGCCAGATCTGTCGGTTTGTTTTTAGTCTCCTACTTGATGTTAACTTTATGGCCTGCCACCCTACTGAGAGATAGTGATTGTTTTTATTTTTATGGCCAGGTCAGTGTTTATAACTAAGAATTGGGGCCTTTTATCTTTTTTAAAGTTGAGTATTCTATTTGAACCCTATTATTCAAATATATTCAAACTGTAATTTTACTTGTAAATGAATCCATTTTCATAGGACTTCGTTCATATTGACAACAAGAATATAAATAAAGTCAACCATATTATTTATCCCAATAGTGGCACTTTTTATTTAGTTTCAATTGGATGTGACACAGCATGCGAAAACCTGACTAGTCTAAAATTTCCCAGATTAATATGAAAAAAACAAACAAATGAATAAACACATTTATTTTGTTGATCAATCATTGTTTATTTTTTAGGACTTTTTGACTTGACAATGTCAAACTGTTCATTCTTTGATTAATAACTGCAAAAAGATACTCACAGCATGTTTAGAAATGATAAAATTTAACTGAATTTAAAAACTTGTTTCGTACTAAGTTTACAAGAAATTGTTCATCGATCCCAATGTTGACACCGTCACCGTCCTAGGCCAAAGAAGCAAAAGTTGCCAGCATCATCAAGGGTGCAGATTTTGCTTGCGGATTGTCCAGGTTTCACCCCTAAGCCCGTGTCGCTGCACTGAGCAGGGGCTCCTGTCTCGCAACCGAAAGGTTTTCTCAATGATGAGAATGGTGTGCTGCAGCTTGTGCATCAGAAACTGTTCGGTACTCTACATTTTCAGGCATTGTTTTTAGAGATATTTGTAGACTGCTGCAAGATGATAAGCATTGCAGATCCTGGAAAGTCCAGGTCTAAAGTCTAAATGCAGCATTACAAATTGGAAATCTAGCACCACAAGAAGAACGTTTAATCAGATTAATGTATTCACAATGTGTGGTGCTGTAGTGGTTTTTCACCTCACAGCACGAGAGTAATTTGAGAAGCCCTGTGATAGACCAGAGTGTCCAGAGTGCACACTTCCTGTCACTCAGTGGCAGTGTAAATGATGCGTGACAGACCCGACCACATTTTCAACGCCTTTCTGCACTTTTATTCTCCGGTTGTCGTAACTTTACACTCTAAGCTGCAGCTTCCCAGCAGCTAGCCGCGCACATCAACAACAACATCGGGACCCAGTTCATTCTCCTTTTATGCCGGGGAGGTGTGATGAGCTGTTTGAGCTCAGATGTATCGCCTCCCCTGCAGCCACGCCTCAAACCTTTCCACCTTTTGCTTTGGGTGTAAAATGGTGTTGAGAGTCCAAATAAAAGGAGACTGTTGCATCAGGAAGGGATTCTGATGTAAAAGTTTGCAAACATCCGCATGTTTCATGATGTGGACCACCTCCAGTGCTGTTGGTCAACAGGATGTCGGTGAAAACTGTGCTACAGTTGGCCGAAGACAAAGGAAGAGGAGAGGAGTAAGGCCTCTTTGGAGGAAGCCAGAGTAGAAAAGACAGGAACATGGTGGTGAGAGTAGGGCTCAAATTTGGCTGTTGTCACCGAGGAGGATGCTGCGCTGGGATTATTCGCTCTGGCGACCCCTAAAGCAGCAGCCAAATAAAGAAGCAGTTGTGTCAGAAGTCATATTATCTACACTTATTACACAATATCCTACTGCTTTGGTCTGAGCTCTCACCTTGCTACGTTGTATGAGTGTATTCATACAACTGTGTGCACACAGTCCGCCTCCACTACTTAGCACTGTGCCAGTGTTAACTGTGCACTCTTCTCGGCAACACACACTCATAAAACAGCAGAGCTCTCCATGTAGCTCCACATTATATAAGGAATCAATCCAGTCTTTCTGTTCCACACGCTGTACAGCTTAGATAGCATTTCACTGCCATGGGACAGGTACGCTACATGTACACGAACATTTATGTGCATGCAGCTTTTAACAATTTCTTGGGACCGAAAATGTGCTTCAAGGCCACCTTGTGTTTTTTCTCATCCTTTTCTTTGTCGCTTTTAATTCGGTCCATCTTAGAGCCTAAGCCAGGACCAGTCGGCCAGCAGATCACCAGCTGAGGACAGGTGAGTGGTTCAACGTCAGCTTGGAGAAAACTTTGTTTCAAAAAATACCATAAATAGACGTAAAAGTGTAGGTTGCTATAATACTGTGTAAGTAAAAGTATATATTTTCAAGCACAAGCCTGCTACCTGTGCTGGTGGAAGAAGAGGAGACTGTGCAGGACGGTGCAGCTGGGGTTCCAAAAGCAGAGCCCAGCACGGCAGGTAAAGAACTATTTACAGATATGCGTGCTGGAACAAGAAATGAACCACAACCAGAAATGGCTATGCTTTTTGTTCGTGCGTCTGTGTGTAACTTTAACCACCCACACAGCAAGTCTTCTTTCCAGGGACAGGCCGGCTCATCAGCAGCAAGCTAACCACCCTCTCTGACAGCAGTCCTCCTCAGTCGGCATCATCTGTCACACACACCAGTCAATCAGGGAGTGGCATGGCCAGTACGGTCTCTGGTCCAAGCCATTCAGAGGTTAGTGAAGGAAAAAAGGACAAAAATAGGCGAGAACTAGTAAGACCTGCACACTGACTTTGCTCTTAACTGCTTAACTCCACTTATAAATATTACTTTTAAAGTAATTTGAACTTTAGTTTTCTTCTTAAGGCCTTGGAGAAAGGTAGTGGATATCTTAAATTTTTAGCTTTCCCACCACATGTAGTCAGATTCTATCTTTTAAAAAACAAAAAAAAAACAAAAAACAAATTAAAATGTATAAAATAAAAATCTTACAGCATTTTGAAATACAAAGCTGTAAGATGGCACCATTAAGGTGACATTTGACTGGACCGTGAAGAGAAATGCAGCTTTTCTTGCTGAGTGAGTGTGTGCGTGTAAGCATGTGAACACTTGTCTATGACCACGAGAGAGGGAGGAAGAGAGTTTGAGTTTTACCTCTACTCAGGATCGGATCATTCAGAATCTAGAGCACAACCAGCTGTGTTGACTCTTCAGCTCCAATTCATTATGTAAAAAGTAGTGAAATCCATGAGAAATACTGGTGTTGAAGAGAATTTGAGTATGGAAGAATCGGACTCTGAAGCAAAGCGGGACCAGAAAGAAACTGAGACTGGAATGTTTGTACCGATCTTGCAGGAGCTGACTCGCACCGTGGAGGCCGTTAAGGAGCACAAGGTTCAGGAGGACCAAAATGTAGCCAGCATGGCCACGGACACGGAAAGTATGTTTAAAATATTTCTTGTATTAAAATGCATTTTTAATATTCATGGACTTGAATGACTGCATGCACGCTTTTTGGTTTCCTTATAGCTGAGATGTTAGTCATTCCTGACACTTTCAAAGATAAGAACAAGTAAGACAACTTATCATTCCAACATAATCTGTAAATCATTCGTATGCACATGAAGTTTTCTGATCTTGTCTTTCTGTCTACAGCCTGTCACCTAGTGATAAGGAGATTGAGGTATGTATACCACTGGATCCTGCACGTGTTTGCCTTTTAACCTTGTAAAAAAATGGTGTGTCCATGTAGAATGCTAGTAAGTTTTACTTTATAGTACTTTATTGCTTACTTTATAACTATTTTTTTTCATCAAGTCTATTAAATTCTCTTGAAATATGAAGTGTGTGCATGTGGAAGTTTCACAACTTCAATGGTGTAACTTTTCTGCTGGTCCAGAACCGCTGTCGATGTTAAGGTAGAACGTATGGAAATGTACTTTATACTATTTTGAGGTGGTGTTTGGGTACTTCTTTTCAGACTAAAGTGCCTCTCTTCTGTTTTCAGGCAGAGTTCCAGCGTCTGGCACTGGGGTTTAAGTGTGACATGTTCACTTTGGAGAAGAGGCTCAGGCTAGAGGAGAGGTCACGTGACCTAGCCGAGGAGAACGTCCGCAAAGAAGTGTCCAGCTGTCAGGGCTTACTGCAGGTGTGTGTGTGCAGCTGTTGAGCGCACACTCTTTTTTTTTTTTTTCCTTTGTTATTAAAGTACCACTGGTAGCTGTGATAACTCTGTAAGTAAATGAAGTAGAGGGTTGTTGCACAAACATAGTGTGATTGAAGTTACAATATATTGTGTAATTATTGGTTTCACTGAGTAAAAGGGCTGACAGGTGCAAAGGTCACGAGAGCTTCGAAGTGTAGTGGAGGGAATGTGGACAATGGTTTTAATGTATTTTGTACGATTTATTTAATATATGTAAATAATAATAATATAAATAAGAAAATGTATATGTTGAAATAAAAAAATAAACTGAGGAAATTGTATGATATTTTCTCGCTGGTTCTTCAGCTCTCTTTTCACTTTTCCTTTTTTTCTGCTTAGGCTCTTAGTCCTCTTTGTGACAATGACAACCAATCAATGGAGATCATCCAGAGGCTCCAGAAAAACCTGGATATTCTCATCCAGTCCATGACTAGGGTGTCCAGTCGCTCTGAGATGCTAGGAGCGATTCATCAGGTAAGTGGAGAATTTAAACATGTTTTCTGCATAACAAGGAAACTTTTTCATTATTCAATGGTTTCCTTTGTTTGGGATTTGCAGGAGAGTCGTATTGGAAAGGCTGTGGAGGTAATGATTCAGCACGTGGAGAACCTCAGGAGATTGTACACCAAAGAGCATGCTGAGCTGCTGGAACTGCGGGAGACGCTCATGCAGAATGAGAGGTCGTTTGGATCACAAACAGAAAAAGGTTGTACCCTTTTTCTGTTAGACATACAAAGTCTGACCGTAGCATACAATAGGTTGTAAACTCCTGCAAACTCATAATTACTTTTTATATACCAAGTTAAATGCCAAATATGCACTGGGCCTTGCAATGAATGCTTTTGTAGCTGTCCTCACATGAACCACTATACTCACTAGAGTAGAGACTCAGGAATCAGGTCTGTGTAGATTGTGATACATGTGATATTTTGCATGCAAGGGTAACCTATATGTTCCTCTTTCCAGATGACTTCCGTGAAAGAAGGAAACAGTCATCACAGTACAACAAGGTGGATTACACACAATTTCATCATGATCATTTATTCAAATTTCTGTTGACTGTTTTTTAATCCTGTAAATTACAATATTTATTTACCACCACCGCGCGTGCTCTCATAGACAGCCCGGCGGAGCAGCATGATAACAATTTCTCGTGCTGGCCCAGGCAACATGCATTTTGACACAGTGAGTATCAGTTGCAAGACTCTACATCATCACATTGGAAATATGTTACATTATGTTTTTGTTTCTCCACTGTATGTATAATTTCCAAAGATGCAGCTTTCCTTATATTTTAAAGTCTGAACTCAATATTTCAGCTTGAAAATCATTCATTCTTAAGTAATTATTGAAACTGAGAACTTTGGATCAAGTGGAATGCAGCTAGCTAGCTCATTGGATGACGGTATCCTGCAAAGGCTGGCATTTTGTAGTTTGTAATTGTAGTTTTTCTGTAGTCCACAAGTTATTTAAAATGTAAATAAAATAAATTTCAAAGGTGTTTGTGAAGCAGTCTTCTCTTAGGTGTGCTTTTTCTATAAAATGACAGGAGGTATAATAGTGTAAAGAGAAACTTAAATTACATTTTCACACTGTACTTGGACTGTATTTGTAGTTAGACAAACTGCAGTTGTCCTTGACATGTAAAACGTAGGGAAAGTTAAATGAACTAAGAGCAACAAGCAGAGCATTGATACAGAAAATGTATTCAGACAAAATATGATTGTGGTTAAGTTTTATTTAAGAGTATGGTTTTCATGATGGCTTGATTTGTCCCCCCCAACACAGTCCAAAACACAAGATGGCTCAGAGGTTGAATCGGAACGACTGACCAGACGGTCCCCATGGTGGGTATTTGTGTGTGTGTGTGTGTGTGTGTGTGTGTGTGTGTGTGTGTTAAATTATCTTCAAGTTAAGTTACAACAAAATGTATACTCTGTATATAAAGGCAGTGTGGGTTTTTTTTTTTTTTTTGGGACTCCTTTTACAGCAAGATTTGAGGGTTCTGGTTGGTTATTAATTCCACCAAGGCTTGTTGCATCATGACTTGAGGGTTGTTGTTGTTATGCCCCTATGTGATAACGTTGGTTTACAGGAATGTGGCAGGGAAGATCACAGCGCGTCCCCCACTCAAACGTTTTAGTAGCTCTGTGCCCTGGGTCGACACTGAAGAGCCCTCGCTTGTGATGAAGGGGTAAGACGTGTGAGGAGGAGGATACTGCACTGGCTGCATCACCAAAGTTCTTTTAGCGCAGACCCTGATGCATAAAAATGGCGGCTCTTAGGTGCAATATTGGTTACAGTATAAGTTTATGCAGAAATAATTTTGATTGTCAACAGCAGATGTTATTGAGAACAAAACAAGAGAATTTTGTTAGTGAGAGAGTGCTGACTGACTTTGTGGGTATTAAAAAGAGAATAGTGAAGCTAGTTAGCAGAAACAAAGTCGAAAGCACAAACCGCAGAGACAGCAAACCACACAGCAGCCATCTTTCATGCATCTGGTCCATCCACATTTGCTTGGGAAAGTATTTGTCTGAAGCCTCTTTTCTATATGATTCAAGATTCAAAGTGTTTATTGTCATGTGTCCAAAGAAAAAAAGGCATTTCTTTGTGCAATGAAGTTCTTTCTTTGCTGTCCACACACAGATGCCAATTAATATATAAATAGAACAGATAAAATACAAATAGTACTAATAAATAAAAGAAGACAAAAAAAAGACAAAATATTGAAGTGACACATCTTTGCTGTGGACATTTGTGACATGTTTGTTTTTCTTATGGGGCACCGTATGCTTTCACATGTTTGGAAAACTAATGTAAAAGCTAATGCTAAAGATGATGGAAGTCAAGCGCTGAATAATCTCCAAATAACTGAAAGGTTGTGAAATTGCTTTATGGCTTTGTGCTATATTTAAGCATATACTCTGCATTGCTGGGAATGAACTGATTCATGCAAAACAAATTATAATTTCAAACATGACTTCATGTCTGAGAAATTACTGGTCTGCAGGAGGTGAATATAATTCCATGACTGCTACAGGGGTGTCTCTCTGCTTGCTTTTGTTAGCTTCATATGCATGACTTTGGCATGTGTGCACACAAAATTGTGGTTTTGTAGCAATGGTCATATGTCATTGTGCAGCTCAAAAGTTTGTTTGAATGCCTAACCCGTGCATGCCCACAGGACAGCCTGCAACAACACAGACTGCCAGTCCGAGGAAGAGCAGAAGGAGGAGACAGTGGTGGAGAGGAGGTCCAGTCTCAGTGAGCTGGGCAGCAAACTCACCTCACTCATTCTGCCCCTTAAGACGTTAGTCCAACTAAATGCCCACCGCTACCGTACGGTAGCACTACTGTCTGCCAACAAACCAAGAGACTGACACATGGTGAAAGAGTTGATCATTTGGCTGTGCTCAGGTTCCAGTAGTTGTAACCTGAACGTCTTGTGATATCAGAGTTCATAAGTGGCATATTAATGTTTTTATTTTAGAATGGAATAACCGCTTCATTGCCACTTATGAACTTTCACTAGTTACTGAAATTTTGTGATTGTATAGAGATATTGCATCATAAATCAATAGTCATGTAACATTTTGGCATTAATGATGATATCAATTTTAAGACACCATCCCCATTTATACTATTTGGTCAACACTGCCCTGCTGCTGTGTATAATGATAACGGAGGCCTGGGTCAAAGTATCATTAATACCAGAAATGTAATGTGTCTTTAACATCTGATGTTCACATCCTTTTGTTTCAAAACTTTGAGGACGTTGTGGGACCTAAGTGATGAAACTCTTTCATGATGTAGATCTGTGCTGGACTAGCTTCTATGCTCAAGGGGCTCAGAGGCTTTTGTTTGAAATTCATCATTTCCTTCAGCTGGAGACTTTGTGTGTTTTTGTTTGTTTTTGGATGTGTTCTTTTTAATGCATGCTTTTTTATGTGTTGTGTTATGACTTGTTTCTGCATTTTTTTTTTTTTTTTTTTTTGATTCAACGTGATAACCAGTCCAAGTTCTCCAGGCTTGCTTTTGTCATCTACTAACATGCTCGGCCACCTGTTTTATGTGCAAACCTTGGCCTGTTCCTTTGTTTTCGTGAGGTGACAGATCATGCAAACTATGCAGATCAGGTGTTGTTCTGAACTATCCTTTCCTCTTTTCCTCCCTTTACATCTCTCAGGAATCAGGATGAGCTCTTTGTAATGCTGTAAGTGTGTTGGGAGAAAATACAAAGTGGGAAGTGATTGTGGATTCTGACTTTGTCTAAGGGGGGAAAACACTATTAATGCATGCAAAAGGCCTATGTTTATATGGAAGGAGTGCCAGTCAAAGGCCACTTACGACCTTGCACGGACTCTAAATTGAAGCGGCATTCCTGCTGTTGACAGATCTCAGGCCAAAATTATCTGTTGCCTTTGCCTGATAAGCTAATGCTGAAATCCAGCTCAGTGCCAACTGCTATTAACAACTGCTGACATCTTTCTATGCTAACAGTGATGTGTATGGTTGTGCTTTGATGCAGTTATAAGATGGGTGGTTTAATGCACTTAACTGCATTTAAATTGTAATTTTAGCCAAGTCACAGCTAATTTACTGCCTGCTGTAATTAAGTTACCACAAATGACCAACAGATTTTACTGTGTTCATGACAGTGTCCTGAAATAAGCTAACTACGTCACAAGTATTTTTGGTAACTTAAGTCTTTCGCTTTATCTTTTTAACATTTTATCTTTTTTTCCCCGTAGTAACCATGTCTTACCTAGTTCGTGTCATAACGTTATTTCGTTTTCTTTAGGCCTAGCCCTTCATCCAGCCCTACATCTACAGAACCAGGAGCGGCCCAGTCTCTGTCCCATAGTTTAACCAGTTCCCGGACGGCAGCAGCAGTAGCCAGAGGTGGCAGGGGTCTTTGGCTTTGGCTAGCCATGATGGTGCTCCTAGCGGGTAGGCTCCTTTTGTTACCATTACTGGTTTAAACCTAGGAGAACCACTCCATTGACTGTATATAAAGGACAGACCGTGACATCTTCCACTCGTTTGTCATGCCCCCACCTTGAAGTCTCAACGTTGATGCTTTGGCAACCCCTAAGTTGTGTAATAATGGTAAAGTTATTTTGGCAAATAAACTCCTTTATTGAGGGCCTAAGCATGCTTGGAAATTCATGAAACTTTACATACCTGTTGATAGTTGGTCTAATTGCAAAATCTTCCTCCACCTGCGTTTTTAATATCGCCCCCTGTTCAGTTTTTCTGAAAATGTGCCATCAAAATCAAAACTGCCATATATGCATTTGACACCAATATTGTACTTTGTTCTTGATACCGTGCGTTTTAAATCTTTACCTAGTATTTTTCAGATAAATTGCATCAAGGTACCCAGCAATAGCACAGCTGTAACATTCAAGTAAAACATCAATAATTCAGAGATTGTTATCCATGCAGAAGTGGGGGTGTTTTCTTAATTAAACAAAGGATTCTTATTGTTATCATTGTTTATTTGCCTAGGTCTCCTGGCACTGCTGGCCAGCCTGGTGATGCAGCCAGCCGTAGACGCAGCCCCTGTAGGGACCGGGGACTCCTGGATGACCATCCAGCAGCTGCTGTGGCCCTACACAGGGCTCCGGTACAATGGCCAGCCCCCTGTCTAGTCGAAGTCCTGAGGGTCGATGGTGCTAGTGCTCATCAGCCCTCCAGAGATATTTATTGCACTGGGAGAGCAGAGGCTGTTGGGATGTTTACTGTGCCTGCAAATTCCTATAAGACTTGCATCGACAGCACAGGCCTGGCCTCAGGAATAGTTAACCCCATAGAGGAGTTTATGCATCACATTATGTTTGCTAAATAAGATTATCTGTGTGTATGCATGTGTGATAGTGCTGCTCAGCTGTTCAGTGAGCTGCTCCACCTGTGGCTTTTTAAACACATTTTATGTACTTGAGGATGCAGGAGAATACCAGCATTTTTAATGGAATTTTACCTCATCGGTTGCTGAGGACAGTTTATAACTTAACTCTTTAAACACTGGTAATAAAACTCTTAAGTGTTTATGAAGTCTATATTTATGAGTTTGCTAGTTTTGAGTGGAAAATGTGATTATGAGTTTTAACTTGTATTTCTGCATTATTACAGTTTCAACACAAACGTTTTTTTGTTTGTTTTTTTTTTTGTATTTTCCATCTTCAAGTTTTTGCTGTGGTTGCCACAACTTCATACACTTTTGTATGTTCCAAAGGAGATGCGTGGATCTTTTCACAAATAAAGTAGCCAATTCTACAATAGAAGATGTGTGTTATGTGTATCCAAGTGTACAATTCAAATTCAGCTCTCTCGTTGTTGTATTTAGTCGTGCATTTTTAAGTTTATTTCACTGGGATTATGAATACATCAGGGGCCTTGTGGCACAAAGCAGGCTCTGCACTGTGTCGACAAACAAATGATGGGAATTTCTGGTCCGAGCGACGCCATCAGGACTCATGGTGTCCTGAAGCAAGTGGATGAAGGTGGAGTGAAACTCGCTGCCAGGATAATGATCTGGAGAAAAAGCTTCACTTGTTTCTGTGATCGCCAGCTTTCGACTCCTCTGAGCTCCCAGAAGGTACAGACTCCATGAGTCCTTGGGCACGGGGGAGGGATTGTGGTGCTCACACACCTGGCAAAGAGAGTTTTGCAAGTTGATGTAACATTAAAGCATATTAAATGTTAGCCAATTTCATCTCTGTTCTGTCTGCTCAACTATGGTCAGTAACCTTTTGGTGAGAATCAGGTAGTCACAAGTTAATATCACTTTTGCTTCTTGGTTTCGTGTTCTATAAAAAGCCTACTGTTTTACCTTTTTCATATCTCTGGCTGCGTAAAGGTTGATGTTAAGAGAACCCAGGTGGTAGTCTGCTTTAATCTAGAGCTGCACTAGAGAGAATGGTAATTGGAGACTGCAGCCAAACCACAATTGTTGCAACTGTGTGCCGTGTCCTTGACTTTGAAATGGCTGCTTCAGAGACCGGGCCCAGGTCTGAGACCACATGCGGGGGGAGGGTGAATTGACAATTACATAAAATCGGGTTTTCAATAATACCACAATTACCTGTGATAGCTCTCAAATCTACTGCTGTCTGCATCAGACATGTGATTCTATAGCAGAGCCTGGGGCAGAAAACAGAAAGCAATTCAGATAAACAAGACCGGGCCGAAGGAGACTCAATATGTTTGTTTGCCGTCTGTGTTAATGTGCTGTTACTCTGCTACATGTGTAAATGCATGCATCTGTCTGAGCTTCTCTGCAGTGTGTGAAACTGAATTGGTGTTATGCAACAGAGCTGCTGTCACACATCCTGCAGTTAGAAACTGAAGGCATCGCTCAACAAATGTTACGCACACAATTTGTGGTGCAGCTGGTAAGACCAACTAGACTTCTCAATTAAAAGGTAAACTCTAACCTGACCTTCATTCGCTTCATGATTCTGTAAAACGTGTTCACTTATTTATCAATTCTCAAATTGAACGTCTGCTGTTGGTCTTAGTACATGGAAGAAGATGCCTCCTCCTCTACATGGAGTTTTAAAGTTAAAAAAAAAAAGAAAAATAATGGTAATGAGATACAGATAACATTCACCTCACTTTACTCTACGTACCATAAAGTGGTACAGCTGGCCAAGTAGCACTAAGTAGACACAGGATTTAATTCTGGTAATTTAAAATATTTGAATTGCGTTTGCCAGTTTCTCGAGTAGAGAGGATAACGCTGTTCATACTGCATATTAAACTAACACAGTCCCCAAACAGCTGCATTTTGACAGAGATGTTATGTAAATGCATCTATTAAGGAAGTAAAAGAAAACCTTAAAATTTCCTGTCTTTGCACACTGCTGAGAAAACATTTCTAAAGAGATGTTTCAAATCTCTAAAACCCTGAATACTGAAACCTGCTCTGCCCATTATAATAAAAATGATAGGTTGTCAAAACAAGACACATCCTTGTATGCATCATTTGTCCAACATCTCCCCCGCCTCCCTCCGATGCTTCTTTGAGTTCTGCTGTTTAATTAAATCCCAGTGTTACTGCACAGCAGGAATACACGAGGCTCAGCTCTAAACACTCAGAGGACTGAGTAAAGAATGACAGGACGGAGCCAAAGTTATGTCTCGCTCTCCACTTTGAGCCAATCGGGTGTATTAATTATGCAATCGTTCTGAAAACATGTCCACCTCCCATTCTAAATAACTAAACACGTTTTTTAGTTTTAAAATTCAGCACAGTTTATGCAAAATTTTCTGGCACAAACTTTAGTAATTCACGTTTTCTTGGTTCATTAATTGATCAGGTAGCAGTCGTGCTAATTGGTACAGACTGACTCCAGTTGATTACAGCATGTTTGCATTTGTAAAGTGGATGGCGATTAATCGCAAACCTTCACCAATCTCTTTGAGAGGGATTGCAGTCGGTCCGAATCAGGCAGAGACAGGTTACCTCCCACCTGGCAACATGCTGAATCTCCTTGCAACCAAAAGTGGTCCCCACAACTTCTTGTGGTCATTCCCAGGTAGCAAAATTATTTTCAGCACAATCACTCACCAGCCACAGTTTTTTCTCCTGCTCGCACAGAGGTAGCCGTTCTATTTTTACTCTAGTGTGACTGAGGCCTTAAGTAGATAATGGAGTAAAATACTACATTGCATAAAGTGTATCTATGTGTGAGAGAGTACCTGCATGACCAGATGCTCAGCTCCACATTTAGCATTCCACTTGCTCCACGAGAATGCACAGGCAGAGGAAAAGAGGGCCATCTGTTCGTAGGCAGCGTGCTGTGTGAGTGGGTCCTGAAGAGGACAGAAACCCCACAGATCATTTCGTAATTCTTAATACTGCAAAAACACAATAATTAAATTGTTGTTTAAAACTACATATCAGGACCGCTTCAGGCAGCCCTGTGTAAATGCAGAAAAACGTATTTATCTTATGATTTCATGGGACACTTACATGCACTGTGTAATACAAACTTTGGTTCAAACCTTTTAACGTAATGCTACCATCAGGTGAAAATCTCACCAACCAAGTCACACGCTAACTGACATTTCCGTCTGTAGTCATTTATATTTGGTGTAGGGCTGTCAATGCTAACGCTAACGCAGTCATCGCAAATAACGCTATTTACTTTTTTTTTTTTTTTTAGCGCAATCAACCCATCTGGAGCGCAGAATGACTCAAAATCCCTGAAATGTCTCTGTCAATGCATTTTGGGCAGTTTGTCCAGTCTGCGCTCCAGATGGGTTGATTGCGTTAAAAATTTTAATCGTCATGACGCATTAACGCCTTAATGTTGACAGCCCTAATTGGTGACATGAAAAGCACTTATTCACTTCTTCAGTCAGATGAATGAAAAGATGCACAACAACTGGGGGTAGTCTGAGCTGCTTAAATAGTGGGTACCATGTGAAATATCAGCCGAACCTTGTTTTTCAATCTCCTCATTTAAAGGGGCGTTCAAGTCCATTTTTCCATTCTGAAACCCATTTGACTTCATAAAATGCATTTCAATCTTTGAAGGATTCTTATTAAGCTTCTCATATTAGCGTCTCAAATTTAGCATCTTGGTTTTGTGTTGCAGACCTTGGCAGTGCTGCTGACGTATTTGTGCGCGTATTCATTCACAAAGATGTTGACCCCAGCGTCGACCATGGCCTTCTGCAGGTCCGAGCCACTCATCCACTTTCCGATGAGGTGAGAGAGCCCCCCCTCTTGCTCTGATTGCAGCATACATTTATTATCCTATCAGTGACACAGATGCACAAATTGTAACAGTTAAGCCACATCTCCTGTTTATTTCCTGCGTCTTGCGTCCACAGTGCTCCTGCCGTCTTACCTGAATAGTGATGCTGATGTTTATGAACGCCCCGTTGACAGTGTAGAGAGCAGAGTCCTGGCCCAGTGGCCGGAGCTCCCAGCTCTGAAAAGGAAGGTTGGCGTAGGTTTTCTGCATCAGCGCAAACGCTTGGAAGGAGTCCATCTTGAAAGAGATTTTGGCCTCAGACTCATCATAGGAGATGTCGGTGATACCATCCATCCTCCACTGCTTACCTTTGGGAGTAGACAGTTTCAATATCTTTGACTTTGTGGGGTCTTTCAGATGTATTTCAGAGTGTGGTATACCTGCAGCATCCCAGCGAGCCACTTGTGGAGCTTCCAAGAAGACAACAGAGTCGGGCAGTGTCACAGACACCCCAATAAGAGGACAGGGGAGAGCCTCGTGGCCATCCAAACCAGACTTCTCAGCCTGATAAGAGAAGACCTGCATACCTGTCCTCAACACCTACAAACAAAAACAGGCATGCACTTTGAGTACAAGTGAGGTTTGATCTCATGCTAGCTGGAAGACCCTTATCACTTCACCTGCACAAATTTCCAGCCATGGGCATATTGAATTTGAGGTGGGAGGTGAAACGCATCATAGTAGAATACTCCACCCAGAGGTGTGTACTCCATCAAGTCTACCACCTGGGCAACAGGGTTGATCACTGTGTGCTCCTCCGGGGGACCAATCGGATCCCTGACTGGTGAACAGACAGACAGAACTGTCATTAAGGCTTTTAGAAGAACCGCTGGTTAATTTGTCTGTGGAAATAAACACATTCTTTCTAAGCTAAGTTTACAATAATCATTGACATAGAGTTAGTTGTGACATAGTGTGATATGTATTTTTAAAACGAGTTTAGTTTATGTGCTTGCTTTTTACAGTGGGGCAAAAAAGTATTTAGTCAGCCACCGATTGTGCAAGTTCCCCCACCTAAAATGATGACAGAGGTCAGTAATTTGCACCAGAGGTACACTTCAACTGTGAGAGACAGAATGTGAAAAAAAAAATCCATGAATCCACATGGTAGGATTTGTAAAGAATTTATTCGTAAATCAGGGTGGAAAATAAGTATTTGGTCAATAACAAAAATACAACTCAATACTTTGTAACATAACCTTTGTTGGCAATAACAGAGGTCAAACGTTTACTATAGGTCTTTACCAGGTTTGCACACACAGTAGCCGGTATTTTGGCCCATTCCTCCATGCAGATCTTCTCGAGAGCAGTGATGTTTTGGGGCTGTCGCCGAGCAACACGGACTTTCAACTCCCGCCACAGATTTTCTATGGGGTTGAGGTCTGGAGACTGGCTAGGCCACTCCAGGACTTTCAAATGCTTCTTACGGAGCCACTCCTTTGTTGCTCGGGCGGTGTGTTTTGGATCATTGTCATGTTGGAAGACCCAGCCTCGTTTCATCTTCAAAGTTCTCACTGATGGAAGGAGGTTTTGGCTCAAAATCTCACGATACATGGCCCCATTCATTCTGTCCTTAACACGGATCAGTCATCCTGTCCCCTTGGCAGAAAAACAGCCCCATAGCATGATGTTTCCACCCCCATGCTTCACAGTAGGTATGGTGTTCTTGGGATGCAACTCAGTATTCTTCTTCCTCCAAACACGACGAGTTGAGTTTATACCAAAAAGTTCTACTTTGGTTTCATCTGACCACATGACATTCTCCCAATCCTCTGCTGTATCATCCATGTGCTCTCTGGCAAACTTCAGACGGGCCTGGACATGCACTGGCTTCAGCAGCGGAACACGTCTGGCACTGCGGGATTTGATTCCCTGCCGTTGTAGTGTGTTACTGATGGTGACCTTTGTTACTTTGGTCCCAGCTCTCTGCAGGTCATTCACCAGGTCCCCCCGTGTGGTTCTGGGATCTTTGCTCACCGTTCTCATGATCATTTTGACCCCACGGGATGAGATCTTGCGTGGAGCCCCAGATCGAGGGAGATTATCAGTGGTCTTGTATGTCTTCCATTTTCTGATGATTGCTCCCACAGTTGATTTCTTCACACCAAGCTGCTTGCCTATTGTAGATTCACTCTTCCCAGTCTGGTGCAGGTCTACAATACTTTTCCTGGTGTCCTTCGAAAGCTCTTTGGTCTTGGCCATGGCGGAGTTTGGAGTCTGACTGTTTGAGGCTGTGGACAGGTGTCTTTTATACAGATGAGTTCAAACAGGTGCCATTCATACAGGTAACGAGTGGGGGACAGAAAAGCTTCTTACAGAAGACGTTACAGGTCTGTGAGAGCCAGAGATTTTCCATGTTTGAGGTGACCAAATACTTATTTTCCACCCTGATTTACGAATAAATTCTTTACAAATCCTACCATGTGGATTCATGGATTTTTTTTCTTTCACATTCTGTCTCTCACAGTTGAAGTGTACCTCTGGTGCAAATTACTGACCTCTGTCATCATTTTAAGTGGGGGAACTTGCACAATCGGTGGCTGACTAAATACTTTTTTGCCCCACTGTATTTAAAGACCATCTTACCATCAAGTGCCTCCATCAGTGTTTGGACGTGGCTCACTTGGCTCTCTTCCGGCTCTGGACTGCTCCTCCTTGACCACAGACTGGCTGCACTCTGTGAGATGTGCATTCTATAGGAAGGAAAAGAACCCAGTAAATGAAGGAACCCACAACAGAAGCTTTCATCTTACCTCCCTCTCGCCTAACCTTTGGGTGGACTGCATCGCCGGGTAGACCCTGTTGCTGAGTGTGTGTGTTCTCAGATGAGTCATCCTGGCTAATGAAGATAGGTGGTCATACCGGGTGTGGAGGATGCGCACAGCAATGTCACTCACAGCCAGCTGCTTGGGAAGCTCAAAGCTGAGGCCTGCCTCACTGAAGCTGACACTCTTAAACCTGGATGGACCAGGTAGAAACACAAAGAGGAATAAAACATCAGCCTGTGTACCTACAGGCAACATTTGTACAAGTCTGTGTTTAGGTACTGTCCACAAATTTCATCTTCATCATAAGGCACAGCTACAAATGATTGACTTTCTTTAACGTTGGAATGATGTTCATTTCTAGCACCATATTTCTATTTTTGGATGGGCAGCATCAGAAGGAAAATGTGGGAGCCAGCGACATTTGGCAGATCATGGTGGTGGTCCCCCTGTTCAAAAGGGGTTTCAGGAGTTCGTGGACAATTAGCCCATTGCTGCTGGATGAGATGATGAGGCGTTTCTGGCATGTCCTACTAGGATACCCTGGGCTGACCTAGAACATGCTGAAAAGATGTCTTTAGTGTCTCTCTGCTGGCTTGGAAATGCCTCAGTGTCCCCCCAGATGAACTGGAGGAGTTGGCAAGGGTCTGGCTGTCTCTGTTTAGACTGCTGCCCCTGCAACCCAAACCTAGATAAGCAGCAGAAGATGGGTGGACAGACGGACAGTTGGTCTGTCTGTCTAACCGCTGTCTGGCTTCCTTCCCGCTCACTTAAACCAACTTTCTTCTGAATGGCTGCTAAAGAGAGGGTTGAGCTTCTGTGCTCACTCCTAGAACTGAAGAGTCTGAAGTGTGAGCGTTGACTCAAAGAGATTCCTTACACATACACTGATTTCACCATGTGAAACTTTAATATGAGCATCCACCACTGTAACAGTGGATATATAACAGAATGAAATTCTAAGATGATAGCTTTATGAACAAACCTTGGAATCTTATTGAGGTTGGCCCAGAGACATAGTGTAATGTTGTCATCTTTGATCACAGTCTGCATGTTGCCTGTCTCAGTGCTGACGTTTTCACTGGCACTCTGAAACCATGGACACGCAGGGTTTTGGACTTATTGCTATATTGTTACTATAAATCAAACTGCATCCTGATGTGTTATCATAGGAATAATCAGGTATCTTGTACCTTAAGGATCTCTTCAGTAGCAAGGTGGTGTTTTGAGTGAATTAGCTCCTGCAAATTTATGAGAACCTTCTGGTACTTCTGGCCCTCCTGGGGATCTGTAACATCTTTGAGGAAATCTTCCAACTCATCTACCAGCTGTAAGAACAGATTTGTTATGTTAGAACACACAGCAGATAACTCACTTGAAGACAAGGCTTTAGTTACCTCTATTTTTAATAGCTCGAGCTACTTTTGTCCTGTGCTTAATTTTTCATCCTGATTATTATCACTTAATTATTGCCAGTTAACATAAAGAAAATTGTTGCTGGTTATTATCTGATAATAGGGAAATAAAATAACCTTACTGTCATTGATCAACAAACACATACAGACCTGCAGAGCAAGATTACACTGCTGGAGCACGAGCGTGATGTTGACCTCAGGGTCATCTCTCCATAAACTCATGTATGTATTCATCTCTTTCTGTACTGCTGGGTCTGGTGCACCGTCGCAACGCATGTATCGCTCCCACTGGACACAAAGCATACACTGCCAGAAATCCATCAGGGAAAAAGAAAATGTCCATATCTACTGGACAGAATGCTTGTGGATCCACACCTTGGCTGTCTCCACAGCTTCAGTTTTCCATTTGGTTACTGCAGTATGATTTTCCTCCAGTAGATGGTGCAGTTCCTTCAACTCGGCCTCTCTGCGCTCTAGGTCCTGTCAGAGAAAGACATCCAAGCACACAAAGCATTCCCAAGTACTCTTCTGTGTATGTACATTTCTTCTTTTATGCTTCATTTAGGGTTAATATTAAACTGGGCTCTTACCTTTAGCTCAAGCCTTTCCACTTCCTTCTGCTTTCTCTCTCTTTCCACTCTCTCCTGTTCTTCTCTTTCTGCCCTGATCCGGGCTTCCTCTACAATGTACATGTTACAGATACAGTGCTAACAGAGAACACATCCACCAACAAGCGCCTATCTCTCCTACTCATAAACAGCTACATAGAGCAGTAGATCAGTTGGGATCCCTCACTTCCTGATACCCTGAACAGTTTCTTCTCCAGATTGACAACACTAATGGAGGTGCAACCGTTGCTCCCCTTCAACTAGAGGAGCAGCATCAGCCCCTGATCCTGCAGCTCCACTAAGTGACTTGTTCTCTGAAGAGAACTAACACTAACAAAGCTGCAAAACCGGAAAAGGTGTCAGGGAGGACATGTGCTGACCAGCTGGCTGGGGTCTTTTTGGACATTTTCAATCTGTCTCTGCAACTTTATACTATCCCTGTCTGCCTTAGGTCCTCCATCATTGTGCCTGTGCCAAAAAAAAAAACCAGCTGTGGCCTGCCTAAATGATTACTGCCTAGTCGCACTGACCCCAGTCATCATGAAGTTCTTTGAGAGGATCCTCCAAAGACACATTAAGCAGCTAACAGACCTCAATTCAGTATAAGCTGGCAGACTGCAAAGGAAGGCCAGCCATATTGCTGCTGACCCCACTCACCCGGGACACGAACTGTTCATACCTTTGCCATCTAGGAAATGGTATAGATACATAAAGACCACTACCACCCGGCTGAGGGACAGCTATTTTTCCAAGAGCTGTGAAAGCCATCCGTCCACCTGCCCTTCCCCATGGACCACCTGCACGAACACTCACATCCAGTCACTTTACTCTAAAGACTGCTAAAGGCTTCTGCATTTATCTTTTTTTAAGTAAATCTTATTTATCTTTTCTACATTTTCTTTATTACCGAGAGCACCATTGCAATTTTTGTTACGTTCTAGCAACATAATGACAATGAACAAATCTTGAGAGAAGCTCAAAAAGTGTAACAGATTCATTTTTTTAAAAGTCAATTTCCCTTTAAAGTCTCAGTGCCAGAAACGCCGCCTACACTGGAGGTTTAAATTAAGAGAGACTGCTCACCTTCCTCTCGAAGTCTCCTCTCCTCCTCCTCTTGCTGCCGCTTTGTCCTCTGAGCCTTGGACACCTTACCGGCCTTCTTCTGTGGCATCAGAGCATTGCAAGTGTAGTTTAACAGTGACAGTTCAGTGTGTACCTACTAGCAAATGGATATATTGCTGAAGAGAACGAAGCAGCGAGAAAGAGAGTAAGGAAGCTTCCTGTGTGTATCTTGAGCTGAGTTCTGTGTCTAATTGTCAAAGACAGACGATGTACTGACTGCCTGTTGCTCATACCTGTTGTTTCTTGGGAAGCTTTCATTCACAGGAAAAAAAGAGAGAAAGTTACAGAATGTCATGTTTCACAACAGAAATTCAAGAAACTATGTATCTATCTATATCTATATACACTATAGATAGATATAGAGAGGTGGGGAGTAACTAAATACAAATATTTTGTTACAGTACTTATGTAGAAAATCCAGGTACTTTACTTAATTATTTATTTTTCTGACACCCTTTTACTTTTACTGCCTACATTTCCAGAAGTAGTGCAGGTGACCTTTTGTGTTAGTGGAACTTCATAATCTAGCTAGCGCTAAGTGGCAGGTAATTTCAAATTCAACATTTCTATCAGCTAAAACACAGACTGTTTATTTACAGTTTTATTTCACAGGGAGAGAAAAGACTGTGAAATAACTTCACACTTAAGCTGATGATGTTTAGATTAATTCACTGAACTTTATACTGTCTACTGTAAAGACAATCTAATGAGTAGAGGAGTGGTGTCCGTGTCAGTGTAGAGGATGGACATCACCCAGGACATCTTGTGAAAACTGCTGACATCTTGCTAAATTCAGTTGTGTAAATTCACAAAGAGCAGCAGGTCAGCTGACCACAGCATGTACACAAATAAAATCTACTGAATCTCACATTAGACATTATTATGAGGTGTAATTCTTTTCCCTTTGCTGAGCCACTCCACAGATCTTAGTGTCCCCCACCTGCTGAATCTCACTTTAAAATCAAGAGTTAATGTTTAAATGTGGAGGCAACAGAAAACCGCTTCTTTTTTTCTTTTTTTAAATATTCCTTTCCACTGCATTGGGTCCTATATAACACATTCAAACTGGGCATATTCACTGGGATTATAATTTATGTTATTGTATTAATTTAGATTATTGTATTTGTGTTATCATGTACTAATAGTATAATGATATTATATTAATATAGCAGGAGGTTCAGTTTCCTTGTTAGAATTGTCCTACAAAGAGCTACTTTCTTTCTTGGAGTACATTTCAGAGCCTGTACTTTTCCTCTTTTGAGTAAAACAGTTGCTTCAGTGCTTCAACTATTGGTGGAGCATTTTTTTAACCCAGGTATCTGTACTACTTAGTTGTTCTACTTAAGTAAAGAAAGTCTGTACTTTTGCCACCTCTGTATATAAAGAGAGAGAGAGAGAGAGAAAGTGTCGAAGTTAAGAACTACGAAACTGTATTTCGTACAGTAAACTAATAGGTTACTACGTAATTGCGCTAACTGGTAGCCTGTAATCACATAGACCTTTAAAAATAATATTTAAGTTGGTCTATTATAAGGAAATAATAGAGGGGAAAAACCCTCACCATGTTCGTCCGCGCGTCTGGGTAACCGTGGCAACCTATACGCATGCGTACTTGCTATGTTTTTTATTTGCGACAGAACGAAACGACGTGCGACAACGTGCACTACGGAGTTGTCCCTTGCATTCATAGGTAAGGACGCAAGGAAAAGACATTTTTCTCTTCATTGGCGTACATAATATAACACGTGTAAATGTCAATTTGTTGCGCTTGGCATAAATGCGGTGCTCTACATGGTAATTCGTAAGCTAGCTGCTAAGCTAAACTTAATTTTGTGTAATGGTTTCTGTGTGCTCTCTCTCCTGACCTTCCCTTTCTCCTCTTCTCGTTTCAAAAGTGTGAAAGGCCATGTCCAACCCTTTAAAAACTGAAGTTATCAGGCTGTACAAAAATGTAAGTAAACTGGTGTTAAGAGAAACAACGCTGGGTGGTGTGCAATGCTGCAGAGCTTTAAAAATGTGTCTCTCCTCTCCAAACAAGCTCCTGTATCTCGGCCGTGAATACCCTCAGGGAGCAGCGTACTTCAAACAGCGCCTGAAGTCAGCATTCATGAAGCATAAAGACGTTACCGACCCGGAGAAGATCAAACAGCTGGTGGCCCGGGGGGATCATGTCATTAAGGAGCTAGAAGCTCTGTATTTCCTCCGAAAATATCGGGCCATGAAAAAAAGATACTATGAACCCGAAAAATAATGGCACACGCTGATAGCTCCAAGTGGTTTTCCTGGATTACAGTGTGGTAATCGGTTATTTCGGATTCACAAACACCTTTTAACACCTACCGGGTCCAAAACAAAGAACAGAATTTACATCAGCTGCTCCTTTATTAAACTCAACTAAGGTTGCCTCTGAAAGGGAAATAAAATCCTCATCTCTGGGTGTTGGAAAGCGATCATCACTGTCATTGATATTTTGTACCTAAGGCCACTCTTTCAATTTCATATACTGTTTGTAAGCCTAGAATATGTTTTATGCATTCTTTGTCCCATTGTCACATTTTAGTGTATTTAAAACAAATGCTTCACCAGATGAGTTACCCAGTGTTTACACCAAGGTGTCCAAATTGTAACATTGATCATTTGTACAAGAGGTTGTGTACTTTTTTTTTTTTTTAAAGCAGCTGTCTTTAATGTAATACGTGAGTTTTAGAATGTATTTCAGTGTATATATTTGTAAATACATGCTCACATTTTTTGAGAAATAAGTGTACATGGGAATGGATTCATGTGCTGTTACACAAAAGGCAAACATAAATGTTACAGATTTCTTAGAGTGGTGTCTCGTGTCATAATAAACCACAAACACAGCTTAGTGTTACTTATTCCTGCTATTGCAATCAACCTAAACCTTGCAGATCTAGTGTCAGTCTGCATGGATTCTGAAAAAGGAAGTTTTCATGAGACTATGAAATCCTATGACACAGTACTTGGCATGATTCAATGGGTTGTAGACCCACCTTTAGCACCAATAGCTTGAAATAATGTTTTCTTGAGGACTTATTCAGTCTCTCACATTCCTGTGGAGGAATCTTGGCTCCTTCTCTTTTCAGTGTTGCTTCGGTTTATTGAGGTTTGCAGGTATTTGTTCATGCAGCGCTCTGCTAAGATCCTGCTGCAGTGTTTTAATTGAGCTGATGTCTAGACCTTGACTGGACCATTGCAACACCTGTCTCTTCTTTTTAGGCCATTCTGTTATAGATTAGCTGGTGTTATTTCATGATCCAATTTGGTCCAAGCTTTAACTGCCGGGCACACAGAAGGTTTCATATCTTACTCTAAAATGCTTTGGTATACAGAGGAGTTCATTGTGACTCTGAATGCAAGGTGCCCGGGTCCTGTAGCTGGAAAACGAGCCCAAATCATGACCACTGGGCTTGACAATTGTCATGAGGTGGTTGTGTTGAAGTGCTATGTTTCACTTTTTGCAAAATGCGGAGCTGCTGTGTTTCTGAAGGACAATGGTCACGTCGTCTTGTGACATTTGAGTTAATTAAACCGAAGCTAAAAAAACTTTATGACTCATAATAAATAGCATCAAAACTACCTTGAATGTATTCATTGCCTGTTTGTGTGGATTGTATCCTGTGGATGTTTCAGACAAGTCTGCGTTGCCCTCCTGGTCAGAGAAATTCAAACATTCCAGAAAGAGAGGAACACTTATGTTTGAACTATTTCGACTATTCCTTCCACAGCATGTCTTTCATCCTGTCTTCCTTCTCTCACCCCAACCGGTCGCAGCAGATGGCCCCGCCCCTCCCTGAGCCTGGTTCTGCTGGAGGTTTCTTCCTGTTAAAAGGGAGTTTTTCCTTCCCACTGTTGCCAAAGCGCTTGCTCATAGGGGGTCATATGACTGTTGGGTTTTTCTCTGTATGTATTATTGTAGGGTCTACCTTACAATATAAAGCACCTTGAGGTGACTGTTGCTGTGATTTGGCGCTGTATAAATAAAATTGAATTGAATTGAAATGTTTATCATGTGGCTTTTTATTAATAACGTGTTAATCTAAACAATACAGACAGAAATCATCATTGTACACAAGTAGATATTTGAGAGAAGTGCTTTCTACTTTTTGCTGAATCACTGGAAAAATAAAAGCACGATTGTCTCGCTGACAACTCAGTTCCTTTGGTCTCATTTCTTATGAAGTAAGGTGATTACAATCCTGGATTTGAGCATTGCAGCAGCTCTGTCTTCAGCTGTATCGGTCGTTAAAAAGATGAGACACGGATATCGTTGTCAATTTTCCCATGTGCAGGTTTATTGATTCCATCCTCCTTGTTTGGCTGACCAACATTGTCTGTTCCTCCCATGACCTAAGGAAGGAAAAGTACAAGGCAGAATTGAGCGCCTGTCTTCAGTCTGTTGCTTTTGATACCTTTGCTCTTCAGCACGTACCCCATCTTTGACACGTTTGAACAGGTGATAAGAAAGAGTGTCTTCTTTCATTAGCATAAGTCTTGGGTCCACCGTCTCCCTCAATCCCCCTGAAATGATAAGTGGAAGAAACAATAAGAAAATGATATCACAGTTCCAATGGCAAAATCTTTTCTTTTTTTCTTACCTGTCAAGAGACTGATGATTATTCCAACAATAATAGCTGTTAAACCTCCAATGACACAGAAGTAAAGGTAGGATGGAGAGTGCCACTGAACCGCATGTCTGGTGGTGAGAGAAATTAGTTTTTTCTCATATGCCCTTTATTTATATTATAGGAAAGCTCGGTCATCCCATCTCACCAGGCAATATTATATTAATTGATCTAACACAGACTGAACCACACTTACATGTCATCAGTATTCTGTCCTGGGGTTGTGGTAAAAAGACTTGGTTCTGTTGGCAGTGGGGTAGTCCAATTGAGACTGCCACCAGAAGTAAATTTACAACCCTCAGTGCTCAGCGAGAGAGGTCGGGTCATCTCAGGAGGCGAAGGGGATATCAATTCTCCAATGGTCACAGACACAGCTACAGCCAAACCTGCCACGAGGCCCCATAGGCCTCCCTGTGGACAAATATAAGGAGCTTCATGAAATATATATTACATAGACCAACAGTCAAAAATGTTTGTCAGAGTCGAGTGTCACTCAACGCTCAGGCTCATTTTTCAATATTATTTTCAGTTTGACAGCAGAACTATGTAAGCGAAAACGGATGATTTCTGAGTTCATTTATACAGTTCCAAATCACAACAAAAACTTGGTTGGAGGCACTTTATATTGTAAGGTAAAGGCCCTACAATCCAGAGAGATGGATTATAACTAGATGATGAATAATAACTAATGATTTGTTACAAAGTGGTGTGTAACCACAGAGAGTGGAAGTGGAAATGCTCAACCAGCAAGCCCCCATCAACGCCGCGCAACCAAGAGACGGCTCAGCACCTGATCCAATCTTAACAATAAGCTCAAAAAGCTCAATCTCAACAAATTATAAAATCCTGCGAGTTGGTTCCACTGAACAGGGTCAATTGATGGGGTTTTACAGCTATGCAGTAAAAACAAACAAACAAAAATAAATAAATAAAAAAATATAAAGATTATAGTTGGTTTTTAAAGGTATTTGGTAATTGTTTTTTTTTTTCATGCCGTTAACATTTTTTAAACATTGAACATTAATAAGGGTGGCTTTTTATACTGTAAATACCGTATAAGAAAAAAATGCTCCCTGCACTATGTTATACGATGACAGGTTGATGCAATACAGTTGAAACAATGATACAAATGTCGATTCTTTCATGCTACCAAGGGCTGATTTTGGCCAGATTTTGAGATCCCTGGAGGTAGAAATTTTCAAATGAAAATACCAAAATGAGAATGGACTTACTTTGGAGTTGACAAATGGACAGAGGACACCCAAACTGAACAGACCGAGTAAAGGACCCCCAGTGACCCCACCAATGATGGACACTGCCTGTTTGAAGAGACCTGCAGCTCAAAAAACACTTTAAAAATGGTTGAATTTACTGAGGTGAGGTGCTTTCTAATAAACAACAACAACGTTCCTGAATGTGTTTGCCTGAAAACACTGACAGCTCTGCATTAACAGATCCCTCTACCTGCATCATATGTCCCATGAGTGATGCCAGTCCAGCCATAGCAACGCAGACAATTCCAAAAAACACACCTGCAAAAACATCACATCACAAAATGACATTTTTATCGACTACCAGCCACATCCACAAAACAGAGATTAGTTTAATCTAACATAACATGCAGCTTACACTGGGGCAAAAAAAAGCATTTAGTCAGCCACCAATTTTGCAAGTTCTCCCACTTAAAAACATGAGAGGACTGTAATTTTCATCATAGATTTTTAAAGAATTTATTTGCAAATTATGGTGGAAAATAAGTATTTGGTCAACAACAAAAGTTCATCTCAATACTTTGTTATATACCATTTGTTGGCAATGACAGAGGTCAAACGTTTTCTGTAAATCTTCACAAGGTTTTCTCATTTTGTCTCTCATAGTTGAGATATACCTATGATGAAAATTACAGGCCTCTCTTGCACAATTGGTGGCTGACTAAATACTCTTTTGCCCCACTGTATATCATAAACAAACAACAGGAAACTTGTTATTTACTCAGCCCTTTGGAGATCAAGAGAAGCTTTTTCTCAGATAGTTTAATGCGTGGTTTGATCAGGTCCTCCGTGGTCACTGCAGCCATTGCGTTGATTGAAGTAGAAACTGTGCTGAACATGAAGAAATGAACCATGTTTACTCTGGACTAATGGACATAACTGACACTTCAAATGTGGCACAGCTTTAAATGTTACATGCAACATGAATAAAAATATATCAAATTATGTTGTATGAACCTCAGAGAGGCACTATAGACTGCAGCAAAAAATAGTCCTGGAAGACCTTGGTGATCTGCCAAGATATCCATCACCAAATAAGGCAACAGCTGTAAAGGAAAAAAAGATTTTTATTTTAAGATCATAAAATAACTTGAATAAAAACAAACATCCTGTGGTTTCTTTGTTTATGTGTATGGACCTGATCAGGTGATGAAACTTGTCCAGCTTTCCATGGGTCACAGTTCTTATAGAACGAATAAAGACACAGCCCTGAAATCACTGACGATGTCAGGGTGCAAACTAGGCCTAACACGTTGATGAAGAGAGCTCTGAAAAAACACAACACGAAAAAGTGACGTATGCAAACAAAAATCAGTGTAGCATAGCAAACGAGATTATATTTCTTATCACTGTATGCTGATGATGTCATCATTTATCATAGCTATCTTTTCCGAGTTTATGATAAGAACGTGTCATTTGCCAGCAAACCCCACCAATGTTGTGCCTTTGGCTGAATCAGAATTTACATAGATGTGGAAATAGACGTGTCATATATCGTTGTTTATTGGTGTTTTTTTTTAATTATTATTATTTTAATTATTGGTTTTGCAAGCTAAACAGGAAGGAAGGAATACATTCCTTTGAATCACTCACAATCTGGCATGTTTAATGCTCTTGCAGGAGTTGTATCTCTGAACTTGAGGTTGGTAGGTCCCATAAACTGCACTCCAACCAAATGTCCCTCCGATGACTAGTGTCCAAAAAGTGTGTCTTCTCAGAGGGTTTATGTCAAAGCTGGGATTACAAAATGAAAGCATGATTTTAGTATAACACACACACACACACACACACACACACACACACACACACACACACACACACACACACACACACACACACACACATACTCACTCCACAAAGTTAATTCTTCCTCCTTCTTGGGCATCTGACAAGATAGTGGAGATTCCTCCTTTTAAGATCACACATTTGATTATAACAGACATGTAGCCTGCAAACATTATTCCAATCTGGAAGAAAAATCAGAGATTTGTTTGGTTGGCAGATCTGTATTCTGTAACTATGTTGACAGATTTTGGTCCCAGTTATCAAATTCTTGCTAATTTACATGAATACTGCAAAGAATCAAGACATGACTCAAACGTGGTTGTGGTGTCGATAAAATTAGACTGAAACCTGATTGCAATTTAATTCAGTTTTACTTACATAGAATATGGAATATATTTATATGGTTCCAAATCATAACAAAAGGACATTATATTGTAAGATAAAGACCCTACAATCCAGAGAAAACGCCAGCAATCAAATGGCAGTGTGAACCAAAAAACTCCCTTTTAACAGGAAGAAACGTGAACGTCAGGAAGGGGCAGCCATCTACCACAACTATTTGGAGGCATTTGTGTATTTTTTTTTCGTTTTATTTGATCCAGAACCCTACCTGAACAACATCTGTCCACACCACAGCTTTCAGGCCACCCTGTAACAAACGCCACAAAACAAGAAAAATCTCTGTCAAAAAGGTTAGGAAGCTGTATTTATGAACAGAATGCATAACGTGGAAATATGTGACCGTATTCTGTAGTAGAACATTTTCAGAAAGCACAAGTGATGGGAATAACGGCGTCACTAACGACGTTACTTTTTTCAGTAACAAGTACATTAATAAGGGGGGGACAGGACAATGGACAGGCGAAGGAAAAGTGCCAGAGATTAATAACAACTAATGCATCCACAGGCAGCTGTATACCTCTGTTTAATCTGCAGTGGAGCAAAGTGAAAATTTGTCCTGTCTGAAGAGTCACATTTTTTGTGGAGACTGTTGAAAAGCTGAAGTCCTAGATTACCCATGAATGAGAAAACACTGTGCTCTGTAAACTACAACAACTGGTTTCTAAGCTTTCAAATGTTTGCAGACTTTTAGAAAAAAAAAAACCAGGTGACGCAACACATTATGCAATCACGGTTTCAACTTTTGACCCTTAGTGATTGCAGGTGAAAACATCAAATTTTAAAAATGGGCACATATTTTTCATGAAACAAAACAAATCATTTGAATTAAATCATCCAAATGAAAAAGTCAAGAAATCAGAGGTGATGTTAAATGAGAGATATTTTGTTTTAAAGGGTAAATGGGAAGGGGACCTCGTGAATTTTAGGAAAATGTAAATATTCTCATTTAATCTCTGCTGAATGTGAAAGTGGGGGTCTCTTAAGGTTCCTGGCTTAGTGATGCTCGATGAGGTTCGACTGACAATGTGATGCACTGCAGTGTGTGTGTCGTATGTAATAAATGTTTTACTAACCAGTGCACAATACAAAGTACAAACAGTGGCTGTCGAAATAATCCCACCCCACAGGTTCATACCAGTCACTGCAAAAAGAAGGGAAATTCATTAACAGGGGAAACACTCTTGTTCAAGATCCCTTCACGAACTTAACTGCTGTGAACTGGAGCTGACATACCTTGGTTCAAAGCCAGAGCTGGAGCATAAATTACAAGTCCAGTGTAGAGCAACTGTGGCAAAAAGTTAGAAAGTCACAGCAACAACATGTCTCTGCTGATACCAACGTAGTTTTATGTGCAGAAGTCAAAGCACTACAAAGATTGAACCACTGGCTTCTTACTGCGTTAAAAAAGAAGATCAGCATTCCCAGGAGACGAGTGGCTCTGCTGAAACGCAGCTCCAGATACTTGGCAGAGACCAGACAGAGAAAAGACGCATATTGATAGTGATACATGAAACTTCTAGTTCCCCTCACTCCCTCCAATTCAAAGCTAGTACTTTGTACACTTACTGACAGGTGTAGCCCAGCCAACAGTTTAAAATATAGCTAAAATAATGTTGAAAACAAAACCGCAGTTACCTCATATGTGCTGTTGATGGCCAGTCTGTAGAAAACTGGGAGAAAGACTTCGGATGTGTACACCACTGCTATTACATAGGAAATACTTAAATAGCCAAATATGGCTCCGTAGCGATACACCTACGGACAGGTTGAAAAAGATTTATGGAAACACAAAATAGCAAAACAGCTGGTTGGCTGGTGAAACTTTGCCGGAGATCATTTGAAACGCTGATGCTGCTGATACTGAACGAGCTTTGGAGCAACATATGAACAGTGCTGAACTCTGGTGAGTAACACGAAAACTTTAAATTCGTTATTTGATTTGTTTGAAATTGAAAGCGGTGCACTCAAAGTAATGCTCGGTTAGCTGACTCCAGCCGTCTTCTAATGCACAGAAATCACAGTTTTACGCATTTTATAAAATTCTAATTTAAACTCTGAATAAATGTTTGTGCGCTGAGGAAGCTGAGTGCAGATCCAGGACAGTCCCGACACGTTACCTCGGCTGGGTTGGAGAGCACAGTGACGGATGACATGTAGCTGGCAGTGAGGGACATGGAGACAGCCAGGGCATTGAGTTTTCGGCCCCCAGTTAAAAAGTCCCTGGAGGTTCCTTGTTTCCTGCTTCTCCAGGCGTAATAAAAACCAACAGCAGCAGACAGGAGCAGAACGACAGCAAACACCACATAGTCTGCTGCCACGAGCAAGTGAGCATCCCCGGACATTTTATCAGTCGGAGCAAAACTGAAATAAAGCTAAAGCGTTTATCAGGCAGTGCTTTGTAGATCACTGGGAAGGCGGTGTCATCACCTCCAGGTAGTCTATTGAACTGTAAGATAAATTATTCCAGACGGTGCGCGCACGTGTCCTTTCAGGTTAACTTGACACTCAAAGTTAATGAAAAAAGTTTAGAAGTTAGAGTTAGAACAGAAACACATAAAACCCTCTGTGATATTTGAAGGTTTGATAATCAGTTATTGCATTTAAGACACACTGCTATGGCCTCCTAAGCGCCTTTATTACACTTGTTTAAGACTCTGCCCCACGTGATATCTTTAGGAAAAGTGAGCAGCATAAACTTTGGACTTTTAACTGTATTTCAATAAGTTTCACAGTTTTCCCAGAGCAAGTCTTGTTAACTTGGGGAGATGTTTCCCAAGTGACTCAACATTTAAGTTGGCTCAATGTTTTGAATGTGGCCTCAACCATGATAGGAGTGCTGCAGACAAATTATCTGATCATACATATGTAATGAAATCAAGGCAGGAGGAAAAAGTCACAGACATATTGTGGAGTTGCAACCCGTTCTCACTACCAGGTCAGCTATAGAAACACACAACACTCCGATACCGCAACCTGCAACAACATCGTGTAACAACTGACATTTTAATCGTGAAGATTTATTAACTAATTCAGCTTTAGCCTCAGTCACATACCAGTGCTCAAAGGACAGAGTTCATCATGTACTGTGAACAGATCAGGTACGTACTCAGTGCTCTAGGGATGTAAAGCAATTGACTGTCAGTCAGTGTGACATTTGGCTTGATCATTTGTGTTGGTGATGGATGAGACTGTGCTGAGTTTAATAAAAGTTATTAAAATGTCTGCAAATCATGCACTTAACATTTGACAATTATCATCATTGTTTATTTATCAGTTATCATTTAAGTGATGGAAACAGCTGGGAAACAAGCTGCATTAAGTAAACTATGTGGCCCAGAGGTGGGAAGTAACAAAGTACACTGTTAGACTTTTCATCGCCACTTTACGGTAACATACTGGCGTCACTGTTGCCAGCATCATACCGTGACGCCGTGTTACGGTAGCTTTCCGTTCTGCAGGATGATACCGTTTTTTGCTGGTGTGGTATAATACTCTTGGACAAATTATGGTAACGCACCGTAGCCTTTTTTACGACATAACGACATCACGGCGTCACTGTCGCCAGTGAGATACTGTTATGTCGTTATGTCGTAAATTACGTCAACAAAGTAACATCATACTGTGATTAAGACATTGGTATACTACCGTTTATTCACGGTTTGTCACTGTAAGCCCGCTGCAAGGTAATAAACTGCAATATATTAACCAGTAACTTACCGTTATCACGCATCAGTACCAAAAATATTCATCTCTGCTAGAGGATACCGTGTCCCAACAGGCGGTCATTTACTGTTTAACAGGTCGTAATTTACCGTAATTTCAGTTAACAGTAACATACTGTAAGAGACTGGAGGATTCCAAAAAAATGGATGGATGGATGGATGGATGGATGGATGGATAGATAGATAGATAGATAGATAGATAGATAGATAGATAGATAGATAGATAGATAGATAGATAGATAGATAGATAGATAGACACACACAAAATATAATTCATGTGCTTTGCACCACTTTATTTCAATTCTGATTTTTCCCTGCTGAAATACACATTTCCAAAATCAAAAACTGAAAAGAACTGAAAACATATTTTCATTGAGGAAGCACTTGTTTTTACTAAACCATGTAATACATTATTTCCTCAGATGGTTGTACAAACAATAACGATATTATGTCATATCCATATCATGGCAGACAACATATGCTCAAGTGTTGGGTTTTCTTAGTTATATTTTGTAGGGTCTTAAACCTACAATGTGAAGTGCCTTGGCATTCATTTTGTTGGCACCATACAAATAAACTGAATTGTAATGAATATAATATCAAGCCCCACACTTCTGCCTTTTGTCCAAAATACTGGCTCACACCACCAAATCAATGCACAAAACAGGGTCCACAAGGACATGGATAAGGGTGTGTGGTGTGAAGTAACTTGACTGTCCTGCACTGAACCCTGATCTTGCTTTGTGGACTGAGTTCATTGATTTGTAGGGTGAGCCAATACATGTGACAATTAAAGTGTAAGTAGCTGAAATAATTTTTAACAAACGGGTAAAAGAAGGGAAAAAAATCAAAACTGTCGCACTCAAAAAAACCTATTGGACAGAGACAGCGTCTTGCAAGATGGCAAGAGCGCTTGTCTTCATTGTTGTTCGTCTTGTGTAAATGTCCAGAAAGCATGGGCCATGGATCATCTGTGGAGACACGGGTAACAACACATTGGACACTTAAATTATACAAGAAATTCACTAAAAATGGCAAAAACAGTTACCTAATTTGAAGTTCTCCACTTAAATTCAGTAAGCCGCTGGAGGAAAGTTGTGACATGAGGGTTAATGTGAACAACCTTTCGCTTCAGTCCTTCTGCTTGTCCCAACCTTGGAGGTACATTTTGTTCCCTCTTCAATTCAGTTCAATTCAATTTTATTTATATAGCGCCAAATCACAACAAAAGTCGCCTCAAGGCGCTTCATCAGGGTTTATCCTTACAAAAAACCTTGCACACGCTGACTCCTGGTATTCCAGGTTCAATACATAGAATGAACCAAAGAAGACTGACATTGCATCAGCAAAGATGTTCTCTTTGTCCAGCTCAACAATTACACGGCCCTCTGCACTCACCATCCAGCAGGTGGCGGTCATTGAACTTTGTCCTTAAATGTACAGGGGCAACATGTTGTCATTATGCAACATAAAATAATTTCAATACTTCACTTCTTCACACTGTCTAAATAGTCATAAAGCAAATAGCTATGTACAGTTAATTATTAATGGCCTTATGTACATAAGTCCATTTTAACATATTATAATTGTACATAATTGGGAATTATTTTGCACATTAAACACACCTAACAAAGAGTCAGCCCAGTTAAATTACCGGAGATGAATCAACTGTATGGTTATTTTGGAGTTATAGTTTGTGCTGCTGTTAAACTTTACAGTATTGACTTCAGTATTTCTGCTGTTGGTGTAGCTAGACTACTATGTTGATCAGTAATATGTAATGTGAAATTTGATATTGTTACTTTGCTGGATTCACTGAGACACATGTCCAACAACCTTGGTTTATAAAGGAAATTACAGAAATTTGAGCTAACAAAACAGAGGCTGGATACCTGTGTCCACGAAAAGCTCCTGTGCCAAACAGAAATTTTAATATGGTCTAATCAGCTCTATTTCATGAATGACTTCTTACCAAGCATAATCAGCCTTGGGGTGCTTGGCAGGCTTTTAACATGCAAACTGAACAATATAAATTTGCGTGCACTGAAGCCACAAAATTTAGAAATACACATAGTTGCAAAAAGTTCAGTGACCAATTACCTTTCCTAAGTGACATATGCAATGCAAAAAATAAGAGTATTGTCAATAGGGACCAATTCCCAGTTTTTACATGATCAAAATTATTCACAAAAGGCTTCAATAAACAGAAAATGTGTGCCGACAAGAGAACAGTGCAGAAAAATGAAAAGATATTTGAGCTCGACGCTTTAATGGGTTTAACATGACTTAGTCAGCACTCCGCACCATACAGGTAGTACAAGCACACCTGAAAACACTGACCAGCTAACAGCTTTAAGCATTTGGGCGCAACCTAGTTCACCGATTCACCTGCTGGAAACGTCCAAGTTTCTATCAAGTCTCATAAATCCATCGGCAACTATTACCAAACTAGTCTTTTGAGTCTCCACATTCATAGATATTGACATTTTGACTTAGCATTTGAATGAAAATATCCTGGTAGGGTAGCTTAAAAGTCAAAACAAACAGTAATAAGAACGCATTTCGGACTTCTCTCGAATAAGTGAAAAAACACTTACCTTCAGACTGATTAGCAGGTTCCGATCAAACTTTAATGTGTCCCATGCCAGTCCGTTTTAGGGAAAAAGTGTTAAGTGGTTTCATTTAATTTTGAGATACTCCCGCATGGATGAGCAATTTGGAGTCTAGCAGAGTTATCACGAATAGCATATGATCTTCAGATATAATCCAATCAACCTTGCATTTAACCTGATTGAACATCCAGTTACCTCTGACTACTTCTAAGTTGCACATGTTAACGGTCTCATCATTACTCTGTGCTGCAGCGAACTGGATCTGTAGCACAGAATAGTTGATGGCCATGTTGTTCTCCTGCTTTGCAGCTTTATTTGAGTCTTAAAAAGTACCACCTTATACAAAACAAATGAAGATCCAGTATAAGAAAGAATAAGAAGAGAAAAAAAGGAACACCCTGCTAAATGAAGCCATTTTTAAACATTACTCTAAATGTAGCCATTAGTTTTTGTTGCTGGCCATACAAAAAATAAGTATACTTCAATCATATTCCCCAAGTATACCTTACCTAGTACGTATTCTAATAATGCTTCTTGGGACTATATTGGCTCCCGTTTTAGTACATAACAGTATTCTTGAAATTAACTTTTAGATGTACTTTTTGTTCACCATATTGTACTAGTGTAAAGTGTAGAAGTAAATTTAAATCTAATTTGATATACAAAGAGGTGTTTACAAAGGTTATAAAGCTAGTTATGTAGCTATTTGGTGGTTACGTGTTTTGATATCTACATGTTTACATGTTTGAATGTTTAGACATGCATGTTCAAACCAGTAATAAGTAGGGGAGACCGGGGATAGTTGTAACATTTTTGACATTTCTGTCTGTAAATTGGAGCTCTTTTAAGGTAGTGGATTCAAAATGTAATGCAAAGTATTTACATGTCTCGGCTATTAAATAGTGCAGCTATTTTCTCTGCAGCACAATTACCCATTGCATGGTATGGCCTCAAACACAAAGAGTGAAATGTTACAATTAACCCCATAGTCTGGGTTAGTTGTAACATATCCTGGGGTGAAATGTAACACAATGAAATAAGGGTACTAACAAAACATTAACATGTAATCTTTGTGTATTCAACACATGAATGCACTTACATCCATTTATGTAGCTCTGTGTGTGTGTGTGTGTGTGTGTATGTGTGTGTGTGTGTGTGTGTGTGTGTGTGTGTGTGTGTGTGACAGAATGCAGAAATCCAGCTTTTGAACATATTCCAACCCCCCAAAAAAGACAAATTATGGAATTTTCTGCAACTAAATATTTCATTAATTTTGGTTGGTCTTCCTTGAGTTTGGCCTCATTGGCTCAGTGGGCATTATAACCTACAACTCTTGCACCAATTTTGAACATAACAATGAAGCTGAAAAAATTTAGTTGTTCACCAGCATCGCAATTCCATTACTTTTTTTCATGGCTTACCTTGGTGTGGTTTGCAAAGTGCTTCAGAAAGATGAGGAAATCTGTTTCTTGCACCCATCCTGATTTATTTCCACTACCAGTACTTCCTACTGGTCCATCTCTGACACAGTGGTCTGCATAATGTATGTGTGGGAACACAAACAGTGGAGGAATTGTGTTGCCAATGGCATTAACCGCATATACAAAAGCGACCAGTGAACCTCTCTCTGCTGATGTCGTTCGCAAACTTGTTTAATATAAGTTTAAGTAATAGTGTGGTAAGTTGTAACATCTGCATTATTGTTACAACTAACCCAGACTGTTGCTGTTACAACTGACCCAGACTCCTATAGCCATGAACTAGCTAACATTACAGCCAACGGCTAAAACATTAGCACTAAAGACCTACACAGAATATATCCCCATAGACATACAAATAACATAATTTAGGTTTGATGAGTTTAACTGCAAAGCAGATAATGCTATTAAACATTGAAATAAAGTAGAAAAACTTACTTTTTGGCATACAAATTACTTTTTTTTCATGTTAAATTGTCTGTGTTTGACAAAATGTGCTGATTTTTCACATGTGATAGCAGAACTGAGTTGGGCATGTACAGGATGAGTCACATCATTTGAAACTTAGCCCTGATTGGAGAAATTGGAAGTGTTACAACTGACCCACGTTACAACTATCCCCGGTCTCCCCTATGTGTTATAGCTACCTGGTTGTTTTCCCTGTTTTGATCTGAGTAAGATTTCCTGGCTTCTGAGAGGCCAGTGAAGTATTCATGAGGGCGGCACACAGGAAGTGTGGGTTGTTGTTGCCGTGTGCTAAAAGTAAAGAGGCTGCTAAAAAGTTATCCGTCTCCGTCTTGCTGTTCCTAATTATTCAGAGAGATTCCAAACCATCTAGTGAACCCTCACGTTACACTAGCATAATGTCATAATGTCTACAAGAGTATAGTTAAAATATACTCGACTCTATCACAATACTAACCTTACAAGTATACTATTAATTAATAGTATTAATAATGTTTCACATTGTTTGAATAAACAAATACATTTATTAATATATGAGGTTCCATTCAGTTCAAGGAATTAAATTTTAGTGTGGCTGTTAAAAATTGTGATCGTGGCTCAAGAGCTGGGAGTTCGCCTTGTAATCGGAAGGTTGCCGGTTCGAGCCCCGGCTTGGGCAGTCTCGGTCGTTGTGTCCTTGGGCAAGACACTTCACCCGTTGCCTACTGGTGGTGGTCAGAGGGCCCGGTGGCGCCAGTGTCCGGCAGCCTCGCCTCTGTCAGTGCGCCCCAGGGTGGCTGTGGCTACAATGTAGCTGCCATCACCTGTGTGTGAATATAATCTCAGTAACATCACCAATTGTTACATTTGCTGTATTTTACAGCTGTTTCCATGAGTACGGTGAGTTACCGTAAAAATAATGTAATCTCATGGAATTTTCCCACAATTACATGCAAATAACGCGGTTCACCTTTTGCATGCTTTTTTTTTAAACAGCGCATTGTATTCTGCGCTCTGATTGGCTGTAGACCATTGTCAATCAATCTCCTCGTGCGGTGTCATAAAAAAAAAACTCTGAAGCGCTGTACTGTATGTTTGTAAGTTTTCTCCCCGACAAACACATCAACATTTTGCACTGTGAAAGGCACCTGCGGGTGCCTTTGGTTTAATCCCATAATACGGGATTTCTTTTTCTACGAAGGTTTGAACTTTGAGTGTTTAAACAAGAGAGAAAAGTTTGAAAATGTTCATGCCTGTCTGAGAAAAGTGTATAAAGGGTGTAGTGGGTGTTTTTACAGCCTTAAAACGTGGATTTCACCTATCGCAGGTTATTTTTAGAACGTAACTTTCGCGATAAACGAGGGATCACGGTATTTCAAAGAAAATGTTTCACCAGATGAGTTACCCCAGTGTTTACACGGAGGTGTCCAGATTGTAACATTCATAATTTGTAAAAGAGGTTGTGTACTTCTTTTTTTTTAAAGCAGCTATCTTTCTGTCAACTGACTGAAGCTTATTTAATGTAATATTTGAGTTTTGAAATGTATCTCTTTTTTATTTTTTATTTTTTTTTCTTTCTTTCTTTCTTTTCTTTTTTTTTATTAGGGGGAGGGCTGTCCCGTTTTGGTTCTTTAGCCGCTTAGAACTGATGCCTAATGGCCAACAAAGATACCCAACGGATTTACTTTACCTTACTTTACATAGTCTTGCCGTATTGGTCCACTTGATCGACCTTTGTTGTTATTATTTATTTTATTTTATTTTCAGTTGTTACACATGGGACAAACATGGCTGAGGGATAGGAAAGGGACAAAGAAAGATGAAGGAAAAGAAAAACAAAGGGGAACAGGGACAGTGAGAAAGGGCACTTAAAAAGAAAAAAAATCTCCCGGATCACCTGTCAAGGAAAAAAAAGAAAACAAGAGAAAACAAGCAAAAAGAGAGCAACATAATAAACACAGCACCATCGCATTAATCTAGCTAAGTGTAAATAACAGTAAATATTAAATATTGGATGATGTCTTGCAGCACCCAGGACCGACAGCGCACAATGTGCTTTGAGGTGGCAGCCAAGAAAGATGTAGTTTGTGTCTGTGAACAGTGAACACCTGTGTACACAACTGCGTGCACACCTGTGTGGATCAGTGCTGGTGTCAGTCTCACAGCCATTTAAAAGATACAGTTGGATTCTGAAAAGGGGGGTTCTCATAGGGCTATGAAATCTTACACTGCATCTTTCAGTAGGTTGTAGACCCACCTTTAGTAGCAATAACTTGAAATAATGTTTTCTTGAGGACTTATTCAGTCTCTCACATTCCTGTGGAGGAATCTTGGCTCCTTCTCTTTTCAGTATTGCTTCGGTTTGCAGGTATTTGTTCATGCAGAGCTCTGCTAAGATCCTGCCACAGTGTTTTAATTGAGCTGATGTCTGGAGTTTGGACCATTGCAACACCAGACTCTTCTTTTTTGGCCATTCTGTTATAGACTAGCTGGTGTTATTTCATGAAACAATTTGGTCCAAGCTTTAACTGTTGGCCAGAAAGATGGTTTCATATCTTACTATTGAATACTTTGGCATACAGAGGAGTTTGATTGTCTCTGACAGCAAGGTGCCCGGGTCCTGTCGCTGGAAATAGAGCCCAAATTGTAACCTCTCCACCACCGGGCTTGACAATTGTCATGAGGTGGTTGTGTTGAAGTGCTATGTTTAACTTTTGCAAATATGTGGCGCTGTTGTCTTTCTGAAGGATAATGGTCACGTCGTCTTGTGGTTTGTTCAGATTCCACTTTGTGAGCCTGAACCATGCTGCCATGTTCATTTTTATGAAAAAGAGAGCCTGAGGAGTAGCTCTTGGATTTCTTTTCTTCTTTAAGGTCATTGCTGATGTTCCTCCTCCTTAGCATTGTGTAAAACACATACCTCACTGCTCCAGACCTGTAAGCTTCTGCTTTTATAGAGGTGGTCACACTTGCTGATAATCAGTTAATCAAATGCTTTTAATTAGGAGCACACAGTTGCTACACACCCTACTAATTCCTACGGATTTAGTATGGGTGTATTTAATTTTTTCGCACATTGAATCTGCATTGTGGATTAGTTTTTGTCAGATATAAAATGATGCAGTATGTGCATCAGATGTCGTTCATCTGATGTTGCATTTTATTAATTTTAAGATACATTAAGCACTAGATTATTTTTTGCTGCTCTAATATGTAAAACCATACCATTAAAGAGGGTGTAATTTCTTTTCACCATTACTGTAGCTTTCAGAGTTTCTTGACATTTGGGTTAATAAACCAAAGCTAAAAAAGCTTTGTGACTCATAATAAATAGCATCAAAACTACCTTGAATGTATTCATTGCCTGTTTGTGTGGATTGTATCCTGTGGATGTTTCATTAAAGTCTACGTTTCCCTCCTGGTCAGAGAAATTCAAACATTCCAGAAAGAGAGGAACACTTATGTTTGAACTATTCCGACTATTCCTTCCACAGCATGTCTTTCATCCTGTCTTCCTTCTTTCACTCCATCGCAGCAGATGGCCCCGCCCCTCCCTGAGCCTGGTTCTGCTGGAGGTTTCTTCCTGTTAAAATGGAGTTTTTCCTTCCCTCTGTCGCCAAAGCGCTTGCACAGGGGTCATATGATTGTTGGGTTTTTCTCTGTATGTATTATTGTAGGGTCTACCTTACAATATAAAGTGCCTTGAAGCTTTTGTTGTGATTTGGCGCTGTATAAATAAAACTGAATTGAATTGAAATGTTTATCATGTGGCTTTTTATTAATAATGTGTTAATCTAAACAATAGAAACATGCAATCATCATGTACACAAGTAGATATTTGAAAGTGCTTTCTACTTTTTACTGAGTCACTGGAAAAATAAAAACATTATTGTCTCGCTGACAACTCAGTTCCTTTGGTCTCATTTCTTATGAAGTCAGATGAGTACAATCCTGGATTTGAGCTTTACAGCAGCTTTGTTGTGAAATTCTTCAGCTGTATCGGTCATTAAAAAGATGAGACACGGGTATTGTTGTCAAATTTCCCTACTGCAGGTTTATTGATTCCATCCTCCTTGTTTGGCTGACCAACATTGTCTGTTCCTCCCATGACCTAAGGAAGGAAAAGTATAAGACAGAATTGAGCGCCTGTCATCAGTCGGTTGCTTTTGATACCTTTGCTCTTCAGCACGTACCCCATCTTTGACACGTTTGAACAGGTGATAAGAAAGAGTGTCTTCTTTCATTAGCATAAGTCTTGGGTCCACCGTCTCCCTCAATCCCCCTGAAATGATGAGTGGAAGAACAAAACCAAAACGTCCTTATGAAACAATAAGAAAATGAGATCACAGATCCATTCCCAAGTACAGGTAATTAATGACAAAATCTTTATTTATTTTATTTCATTTTTTTGTACCTGTCAAGAGACTGATGATTATTCCAACAATAACAGATGTTAAACCTCCAATGACACAGAAGTAAAGGTAGGATGGAGAGTGCCACTGAACCGCATGTCTGGTGGTGAGAGATTAGTAGATATCTTGTTAACAAATGTCTTATTAATGTAATTACACCATATTATGAAAGTATTCTGAAGGCTACAAAGGAATTTGTGAAGACAGTTTGCAAATGAAAAATATATTCAACAAGACTACAGTGCCACTGCGAGCTTGGCTAAAAACCAGCAGTAGGATACTTGGCACATTTATGCTTTCCACCAGGTTTATTATCATTATTATTATTATTATTATTATTATTAATGACCTCACAACACTGCCTTTTACTCACTTTTTTAAAATCATATGGCTTTTTTTTACTTTACTATACTTTCGTTTATTATAGGAAAGCTCGGTCATCCCATCTCACCAGGCAATATTTCATTCATTCATTCATTCAAGACAGACTAGACCACACTTACATGTCATCAGTATTCTGTCCTGGGGTTGTGGTAAAAAGACTTGGTTCTGTTGGCAGTGGGGTAGTCCAATTGAAACTGCTACCAGTAGTAAAGTTACAACCCTCAGTGCTCAGAAAGAGAGGTCGGGTCATCTCAGGAGGAGAAGGGGATATCATCCCTATAATGCTCACAGAGACAGCTGCAGCCAATCCTGTCACGAGACCACATAGACCTCCCTGTGGACAAATATCAGAATCTTTATTGCCATTGCGCTTTTGAACAACAAAAACTGCATGTAAACCCATTCAGTACAAGTGGAAGGGGGCACTGTTAAGAGAAACAAGTATTGTTCTGGCTCCTTAAGAGTCACCACTCATGTTATGTAGTGTTATACAAGTTCATGCAATCTTTATTCGTTTCTGGCACACTGTTCATTTTATTTTGACATTCTACCGGAAGTGCTACTTCTCATTACTTCCTGTCTAACGGGAGAAGGACAGTTTGCTACTCCTGTGCCTGTCTATGCTGCCTCTTAAGTAGTAATGTTGTGTTTTACCGGTGAATGTTTAGCACTAACTGCCGTGTGTTTTTTGTGATATTTTGAGAAAGTAAATTGACTCAATGATGTGCTTTATTAGTCATTAGCCTAAATGCTAATTAGCGCTAGCTAACCGCTAACGTTAGCTTGTTAGCTTGTTTCGTTCTGCTTTGCTTTGCATAGTAACAGGTCATAGCAACTTCTAATTGTAAGAATGTTTGCTTATATTAGCTCACATGGGATATTTTGTGTTTATTTACAGTTTTACCATTCATGTATTTCAAGAAAGCCATGCTATGCATCCAATCAAATGAATCCACCAGAAAGGAACAACGGTGTGGTTTTTCTACATGGGATGATGGTTGTCTGTCTGCCTAGTTAAGTGCGAGGGCAGAACAAGTATAGATGTACAATAAATTTTAAACAAAGAAAAAAAAAAATAGTACGTACAAGTCTGTATACAAGAATGTACAAGTGAGAATACGGTTGCCACACAGTGCTTCAGTCCTCAGAATATTGCACAGTTCCTTCGAAATATTGCACAATTAAAAGACGAACAAGAATATTACACAGTTAAAAAGAAAAAAAATATTGCACAGTTGAAGGTTGTGTTTTTGCAGTGGCTTATCTCCCAAGTGTATTTATAAATGCAACAGCCCTGGCGTATGTGCTGTTTCTGTCTGTTTGTTTTGGCCTTAATTGTCCAGTACCGCCTTCCTGAGGGTAACAGCTGGAACAGGTGATGTGTGGGGTGGGATGTGTCCTTCTGGATGCTGTAGGCTTTCCTGTGGCAGCAGGACCTGTACACCTCCTCCAGGGAAGAGTACAGCTCTTGATCACAGCTGATGATCCTCTGTGCTGTGTTGATGACCCTCTGGAGTGATGCTTACTCCTAAGCAATACTGCTGGCAAACCACACTGGGATGCAGTATGTCAGTGTACTTTCAATGGAGCACCTGTAGAAGGACACTAGCAGCTCCTTGGCTAAGGCGTTGTTCTTCAGGACGCTCAGGAAGTGGAGTCGCTGCTGTGCCTACTTGATCATAGCTGTGGTGTTTGTTTTCCAGGACAGGTCACCACCCAGGTGCAGGCCCAGGAGTCAGAGACCCTCTCCAAACAGTCCCCATTAATGTGTATGGGCTGGGGGTCAGATTTGTTCCTTCTGAGGTCAACTACTATTTCTTTGGGTTTTTTTTGGTATTGACGACCAGATTGTTTCAGCTGCACCTTGATGACATATTTTCGACTTCATCCCTGTATGCAGACTCATCTCCCGTCATGATGAGCCCAATCACAGTTGTGTCATCAGCAAACTTGTTAAAGTTAATATTTACAGCATACGAATGTTGGATGGGTGGGTGGGGGGTGCAGTCGTGAGTGTATAGAGCGTACAGCAGGGGACTCGGCACACATCCCTGAGTTTGGTCATTATTATTTTTATCCTGCTGTTAACATTTTTTTTAAAACATTAAGCATTTAATAAAGTGTTTTTTAATACTGTTAATAAGAAAAATGCTCCCGTACTATGTTATACGATGATAAATTGATGTTAGGTTGATTTAGGAAAATACCAAAATGAGAATGGACTTACTTTGGAGTTGACAAATGGACAGAGGACACCCAAACTGAACAGACCGAGTAAAGGACCCCCAGTGACCCCACCAATGATGGACACTGCCTGTTTGAAGAGACCTGCAGCTCAAAAAACACTTTAAGAATGGTCGTATTTACTGAGGTGAAAAATGTACTTATTTACGTAACTAACATGCTTTCTAATAAACAACAACAACGTTCCTGGATGTGTTTGCCTGAACACATTGACAGCTCTGCATTAACAGATCCCTCTACCTGCATCATATGTCCCATGAGTGATGCCAGTCCAGCCATGGCAACGCATACAATTCCAAAAAACACACCTGCAAAAACATCACATCACAAAATGACATTTTTATCGACTACCAGCCGCATCCATGTAGCAGTAATTAATCTAATATAACATGCAGTCTGTGTTATAAACAAACAACAGGAAACTCGTTATTTACTCAGCCCTTTGGAGATTAAGAGAAGCTTTTTCTCAGATAGTTTAATGCGTGGTTTGATCAGGTCCTCCGTGGTCACTGCAGCCATTGCGTTGATTGAAGTAGAAACTGTGCTGAACATGAAGAAATGAACCATGTTTACTCTGGACTAATGGACATAACTGACACTTCAAATGTGGCACAGCTTTAAATGTTACATGCAACATGAATAAAAATATATCAAATTATGTTGTATGAACCTCAGAGAGGCACAATAGACTGCAGCAAAAAATAGTCCTGGAAGACCTTGGTGATCTGCCAAGATATCCATCACCAAATAAGGCAACAGCTGTAAAGGGAAAAAAAGATTTTTATTTTAAGATCATAAAATAACTTGAATAAAAACAAACATCCTGTGGTTTCTTTGTTTATGTGTATGTACCTGATCAGGTGATGAAACTTGTCCAGCTTTCCATGGGTCACAGTTCTTATAGAACGAATAAAGACACAGCCCTGAAATCACTGACGATGTCAGGGTGCAAACTAGGCCTAACACGTTGATGAAGAGAGCTCTGAAAAAACACAACACGAAAAAGTGACGTATGCAAACAAAAATCAGTGTAGCATAGCAAACGAGATTATATTTCTTATCACTGTATGCTGATGATGTCTAAAACGATAACTCAATATGAAGAATGTGAATGAAGTTGGAGTTAATTGAATAAGGATCCATTATTTTTGTTTCATTTATTTTATTTACTTATCTTTTCTCCTCGTTACTATGTGGAGTGTAGGGCCGTGCAGAGAGGTTTAAAGGGGCGGGTGCTCAAAGTTAAAAAGGGGCACATTGAACCAGGTTGAATAACAACAACACACATTCATCAAGAATCTAATATGGGAAGGGCAGGGCTGTGTTGATCTGAGACTGTAGACATTAAAAAGTCCATAGGAGAGATGGTAGCTGATTAAACAAGTGTCATGAGATAATAACAAAATGCAAAGATTGGTGACAGCGCTTGGAACCATAAGGCAACAAAAAACTGTGAGAAATAATTTAGGCTCTGCCTGTGATTCACTCTTTGCTTCTCTTCTTCCTTCCTTCCCATCATTTCATATATCACTCTCCACTTGCTGTCTATCTGAGAACAAGGCACAACTTGCTATTGCAATAAACTATAATCTAATTATCCACACCTAACAACTCTTGCACTTAATCTATAATAAAATGATGACAGAAAAATGTTATAGCACTGCCTTTAGTAGCCTCACACAGCTCCTGCTGTTTCCTCCTCATGTCCTTACCAGGCATGTCTGGACAATGTTATATCATGAGTAATATTTTTTTTAAAAATCCATCTAAATAAAACACACACATGCACGCACACACAATGACATTTTAGACCTTCTTCAGAATACTGTATATACTATGGGCATCATGGTGCTGATCCAGAATCTTTTTTTTTAAATTTATTTATTACTAGAGCTACAATAATAAAGCAATGAGGAGGGGGAAGTAATAAATATGAAATAATGTCATTATGATGATTCCATTTGTTTCACTATCCACTCTGTGCAGGGGCAAAGCTTATTACATTTTTAAACTATAGAGATACAATCATTTTACTGCTGTAAAATCCAAATTTTGTCTTATTTAAAATATAAATCTAATATAATCTGCTTCTTAATGTATGTTCTTTAAAATACAGCGTGTGTTTTTTTAATGTATTATAATTATTATAATGCATAATTATGTGGACATGTGTAACCCCTGGTCAGCTTCTCTTTCCAGCGCTGTGTGAATAAAACTCTCTGGACTCGAAGTGGGTAGAGCTCAGGCGTGATTTATTCCCCTGCAATAACATGGGACATGAATAACCATGGGTTTCAGCAACAGGATTCCGCCCAAACACAGCGAAAGCTTCATTGCTACTAACTATAGGCTTATGATCGTATAGTGGAACTCTTAGTTTTCCCAAATAAATAAAAACAAATATTGATTGAAAAATAAAATGGCAACAATACTTATCACGGAAAATAAAATAGAAACATTACTGCGTTGTGGTTTAGATAACAAAAGAAAAATTAATTCACTTAAATGCACATTCATGTAAATATAAATAAACCAAAGCCAAAATTCCCTTTTACGTACAATAGTAAATGGAACAATGCTGCCATCTACTGGGCAAACTTAATAAGCAATATGTATTAAACAGAATTAGCCTGCAGCTCAACCATATACATGTTTCAAAGTACACATACCTGCAATAACATGGGACATGAATAACCATGGGTTTCAGCAACAGGATTCCGCCCAAACTATTGAGAGAAGTTTCAAAATTATTAGACACGACAGCCTCCTCTAGCTGTTAGCCGCTAGCTCCACGTGTCCATTTTTCTTACCGTCTAATCTATTAACTGCAAAACACGGTCATAAACCTGAAATCTACTCAAATACTACCGTATGGGCAGTTCATGCAGTTAGTGCACTGTCATATTAGCTTCAATGAGGATTTTCAAATATGTTTTAAACTCATGCTCTGTGAGAGCGGACGGAGAGGAACTTACCACAGCGAAAGCTTCATTGCTACTAACGATAGGCTTAGGGGGTAGCCCGTTTACCAGTAGCAGACTTCCGCTGCGGATTTTCAAAATAAAAGTTCCAAAATAAACCCATGGTTGCGATCCCAAGTTTAACAGGAATTTAACAACAACAAAACCATATCCATTCTTTTACATCGTTACACATGCATATTAGATCGTTTTTTAGTGAAATATAATCCCTCCAGAAAGGCAGGAAAAGCCCGGAAACTTACTTTAAAACTAAATATGTTCTAAATACTTTAAAACTAAATATGTTCCCTAAAACGGTGACAGAGCTACAGACCCATGACAGCCTTACACAGGTAGCCAGCAGCTATGACCAGCACTACCTGTGCAGTTAATAAAAGGACAGGTAATGTTTGTCGCGCTGTTGCACACACAGCACGCTCGTTTGTTTCAGTTCGTCATTTGACACAAGACATCTTACCAACGTGTACGTAATAAGCTAATACTCCTGGGTGCTACACACTACAGTGTGCGCTGTACACCTACTTACTGGTTTTGTCGCATCAGTCTGTGTCTCTGAGATAACTTGTGTTTCTCCTACAGCTCCGGACCGCTAAAAATGCGCGTGCTCTTTGTGAGCTCGTTCCCGTCTCGTAACCAGCGCGTTCTGCCGTCGAGGGCGATCATTGGTTAAATGTGATCATGTGACTGATGCAAGCCAGATCCTTTTATTTAGCAAAACTGTGATTAATAGTTAAATATTATTGTTGAGGGGCACAGACAGGACTCCGCACGCACACACACATAAAAAAAAATATTTTTTTTTTAAAAAGTTGCCTTATCAAAAGGGCACCCATCAGGAAAGGGGCGGGTGCTCAAGCCCCTCTAGCCCCCCCTCTGCACGTGCCTGGTGGAGTGGTATATTCTGATTGTAAATTTGTTGTTTGGTTTGAGTTAGGACTGGAAATAAGTGTTAATGTTAGTTTGTTCCTTGACTTTTGGTGCCCACTTGCGAAATAAGTTGGATTGTAGATAGGGGGCAGGGTTTAATAAGAATATATTCTTCTGCCTGCTCCTTTTCACACATGGTTGCAGTGCTTTACTGACAGAAAGTGTAGTTGGTTTGTTTGAAAGAACTAACTGTGGAAACTGTTGACCAAGTGTGAAATAAATAATTAAATTAAATTAAATTAAATTAAATTAAATTAAATTAAATTAAATTATGTCATCATTTATAATAGCTTCATAGCTATCTTTTCCGAGTTTATGATAAGAACGTGTCATTTGCCAGCAAACCCCACCAATGTAGTGTCTTTGGCTGAATCAGAATTTACATAGATGTGGAAATAGACGTGTCATATATTGTTGCTTTTTTTAAAAAATTTTTTTTATTATTATTATTTTAATTATTAGTTTTGCAAGCTAAACAGGAAGGAAGGAATACATTCCTTTGAATCACTCACAATCTGGCATGTTTAATGCTCTTGCAGGAGTTGTATCTCTGAACTTGAGGTTGGTAGGTCCCATAAACTGCACTCCAACCAACTGTCCCTCCGATGACTAGTGTCCAAAAAGTGTGTCTTCTCAGAGGGTTTATGTCAAAGCTGGGATTACACAATGAAAGGATGATTTTAGTATAACACACACACACACACACACACACACACACACACACACACACACACACACACACACACACACACACACACACACACACACACACACACATATACTCACTCCACAAAGTTAATTCTTCCTCCTTCTTGGGCATCTGACAAGATAGTGGAGATTCCTCCTTTTAAGATCACACATTTGATTATAACAGACATGTAGCCTGCAAACATTATTCCAATCTGGAAGAAAAATCAGAGATTTGTTTGGTTGGCAGATCTGTATTCTGTAACTATGTTGACAGATTTTGGTCCCAGTTATCAAATTCTTGCTAATTTACATGAATACTGCAAAGAATCAAGACATGACTCAAACGTGGCTGTGGTGTCGATAAAATTAGACTGAAACCTGATTGCAATTTAATTCAGTTTTACTTACATAGCAATGGAATATATTTATATGGTTCCAAATCATAACAAAAGGACATTATATTGTAAGATAAAGACCCTACAATCCAGAGAAAACGCCAGCAATCAAATGGCAGTGTGAACCAAAAAACTCCCTTTTAACAGGAAGAAACGTGAACGTCAGGAAGGGGCAGCCATCTACCACAACTATTTGGAGGCATTTGTGTATTTTTTTTTCGTTTTATTTGATCCAGAACCCTACCTGAACAACATCTGTCCACACCACAGCTTTCAGGCCACCCTGTAACAAACGCCACAAAACAAGAAAAATCTCTGTCAAAAAGGTTAGGAAGCTGTATTAATGAACAGAATGCATAACGTGGAAATATGTGACCGTATTCTGTAGTAGAACATTTTCAGAAAGCACAAGTGATGGGAATAACGGCGTCACTAACGACGTTACTTTTTTCAGTAACAAGTACATTAATAAGGGGGGGACAGGACAATGGACAGGCGAAGGAAAAGTGCCAGAGATTACTAACAACTAATGCATCCACAGGCAGCTGTATACCTCTGTTTAATCTGCAGTGGAGCAAAGTGAAAATTTGTCCTGTCTGAAGAGTCACATTTTTTGTGGAGACTGTTGAAAAGCTGAAGTCCTAGATTACCCATGAATGAGAAAACACTGTGCTCTGTAAACTACAACAACTGGTTTCTAAGCTTTCAAATGTTTGCAGACTTTTAGAAAAAAAAAAAACCAGGTGACGCAACACATTATGCAATCACGGTTTCAACTTTTGACCCTTAGTGATTGCAGGTGAAAACATCAAATTTTAAAAATGGGCACATATTTTTCATGAAACAAAACAAATCATTTGAATTAAATCATCCAAATGAAAACGTCAAGAAATCAGAGGTGATGTTAAATGAGAGATATTTTGTTTTAAAGGGTAAATGGGAAGGGACCTCGTGAATTTTAGGAAAATGTAAATATTCTCATTTAATCTCTGCTGAATGTGAAAGTGGGGGTCTCTTAAGGTTCCTGGCTTAGTGATGCTCGATGAGGTTCGACTGACAATGTGATGCACTGCAGTGTGTGTGTCGTATGTAATAAATGTTTTACTAACCAGTGCACAATACAAAGTACAAACAGTGGCTGTCGAAATAATCCCACCCCACAGGTTCATACCAGTCACTGCAAAAAGAAGGGAAATTCATTAACAGGGGAAACACTCTTGTTCAAGATCCCTTCACGAACTTAACTGCTGTGAACTGGAGCTGACATACCTTGGTTCAAAGCCAGAGCTGGAGCATAAATTACAAGTCCAGTGTAGAGCAACTGTGGCAAAAAGTTAGAAAGTCACAGCAACAACATGTCTCTGCTGATACCAACGTAGTTTTATGTGCAGAAGTCAAAGCACTACAAAGATTGAACCACTGGCTTCTTACTGCGTTAAAAAAGAAGATCAGCATTCCCAGGAGACGAGTGGCTCTGCTGAAACGCAGCTCCAGATACTTGGCAGAGACCAGACAGAGAAAAGACGCATATTGATACTGATACATGAAACTTCTAGTTCCCCTCACTCCCTCCAAAGCTAGTACTTTGTACACTTACTGACAGGTGTAGCCCAGCCAACAGTTTAAAATATAGCAAAAATAATGTTGAAAACAAAACCACAGTTACCTCATATGTGCTGTTGATGGCCAGTCTGTAGAAAACTGGGAGAAAGACTTCGGATGTGTACACCACTGCTATTACATAGGAAATACTTAAATAGCCAAATATGGCTCCGTAGCGATACACCTACGGACAGGTTGAAAAAGATTTATGGAAACACAAAATAGCAAAACAGCTGGTTGGCTGGTGAAACTTTGCCGGAGATCATTTGAAACGCTGATGCTGCTGATACTGAACGAGCTTTGGAGCAACATATGAACAGTGCTGAACTCTGGTGAGTAACACGAAAACTTTAAATTCGTTATTTGATTTGTTTGAAATTGAAAGCGGTGCACTCAAAGTAATGCTCGGTTAGCTGACTCCAGCCGTCTTCTAATGCACAGAAATCACAGTTTTACGCATTTTATAAAATTCTAATTTAAGCTCTGAATAAATGTTTGTGCGCTGAGGAAGCTGAGTGCAGATCCAGGACAGTCCCGACACGTTACCTCGGCTGGGTTGGAGAGCACAGTGACGGATGATATGTAGCTGGCAGTGAGGGACATGGAGACAGCCAGGGCATTGAGTTTTCGGCCCCCAGTTAAAAAGTCCCTGGAGTTTCCTTGTCTCCTGCTTCTCCAGGCGTAATAAAAACCAACAGCAGCAGACAGGAGCAGAACGACAGCAAACACCACATAGTCTGCTGCCACGAGCAAGTGAGCATCCCCAGACATTTTATCAGTCGGAGCAAAACTGAAATAAAGCTAAAGCGTTTATCAGGCAGTGCTTTGTAGATCACTGGGAAGGCGGTGTCATCACCTCCAGGTAGTCTATTAAACTGTAAGATAAATTATTCCAGACGGTGCGCGCACGCATCCTTTCAGGTTAAGCTCAAAGTTAATGAATAAAGTCTAGAATTTAGAGTTTGAACCCAAACACATAACACTTGGGTAGCAATAGTGCTTTGTGCCACCACCAGAAAACTATCAGAAAACTGGATGCATGTGGCTGGTGGATGTCAGACAGGGACGTGCTCTTTGTCCTGGGATTTGGTTCATTTCTGCAAATTACACTGTGTTTCAATTCAATTCAATTCAATTTTATTTATATAGCGCCAAATCACAACAAAAGTCGCCTCAAGGCGCTTCATAGATACAGAGAAAAACCCAACAATCATATGACCCCCTATGAGCAAGCACTTTGGCGACAGTGGGAAGGAAAAACTCCCTTTTAACAGGAAGAAACCTCCGGCAGAACCAGGCTCAGGGAGGGGCGGGGCCATCTGCTGCGACCGGTTGGGGTGAGAGAAGGAAGACAGGATAAAAGACATGCTGTGGAAGAGAGACAGAGGTTAATAACAGATATGATTCAATGCAGAGAGGTCTGTTAATACATAGTGAGTGAGAAAGGTGACTGGAAAGGAAAAACTCAATGCATCATGGGAATCCCCGGCAGCCTGCGTCTATTGCAGCATAACTAAGGGAGGATTCAGGGTCACCTGGTCCAGCCCTAACTATATGCTTTAGCAAAAAGGAAAGTTTGAAGCCTAATCTTGAAAGTAGAGATAGTGTCTGTCTCCTGAATCCAAACTGGAAGCTGGTTCCACAGAAGAGGGGCCTGAAAACTGAAGGCTCTGCCTCCCATTCTACTTTTAAATAGGAACAACAAGTAGGCCTGCAGAGCGAGAGCGAAGTGCTCTAATAGGGTGATATGGTGATATGGGCCTGATTATTTAAGACCTTGTATGTGAGGAGCAGGATTTTGAATTCAATTCTGGATTTAACAGGAAGCCAATGAAGGGAAGCCAAAACAGGAGAAATCTGCTCTCTCTTTCTAGTCCCTGTCAGGACTCTTCCTGCAGCATTTTGGATTAGCTGAAGGCTTTTCAGGGAGTTTTTAGGACATCCTGATCATAATGAATTACAGTCGTCCAGCCTCAAAGTAATAAATGCATGAACTAGTTTTTCAGCGTCACTCTGAGACAGGATACTTCTAATTTTAGAGATGTTGCGCAAATAGAAGAAAGCAGTCTTACATATTTGTTTAATATGTGCATTAAAGGACATGTCTTGGTAAAAAATGACTCCAAGGTTCCTCATAGCGTTGCTGGAGGCCAAGGTAATGCCATCCAGCGTAAGAATCTGGTTAGATACCATATTTCTAAGATTTTCAGGGCCGAGTACAATAACCTCAGTTTGATCTGAAAGTTAGAGTTCATCCAGGTCTTTATGTCTTTAAGACATTCCTGCAGTTTAACTAACAGGTGTGTGTTATCTGGCTTCACAGATAGAAAGAGTTGTGTGTCATCTGCATAGCAATAAAAATGTATGCTATGTCTTTTAATGATGCTGCCTAGGGGAAGCATGTATAATGTAAACAGAATTGGTCCTAGCACTGAACCCTGTGGAACTCCATTATTAACCTTATCGTGTGAAGAGGACTCTCCATTTACATGCACAAACTGGAGTCTATTAGATAGATATGATACAAACCACTGCAGTACAGTACCTGTAATACCTACAGCATGTTCTAATCGCTCTAATAGGATATTATGGTCGACAGTATCGAACGCTGCACTGAGGTCTAACAGGACAAGCACAGAGATGAGTCCACTGTCAGAGGCCATAAGAAGATCATTTGTAACCTTCACTAAAGCTGTTTCTGTGCTGTGATGAGCTCTGAAACCTGACTGAAACTCTTCAAATAAGCCATTCCTCTGCAGATGATCTGTTAGCTGTTTGACAACTACTCTTTCAAGGAGTTTTGATATGAAAGGAAGGTTGGAGATTGGCCTAAAATTAGCTAAGACAGCTGGGTCTAGAGATGTTTTTTGAGTAAAGGTTTAACTACAGCCAGCTTGAAGGCCTGTGGTACATAGCCGATCATATTTAAGATTGAAGCATTAATTAATGGCAGGACTTCTTTGAGCAGTTTTGTAGGAATGGGACCTAAAAGACACATTGATAGTTTGGAGGAAGTAATTATTGAAGTTAACTCAGAAAGATCAATTGGAGAAAAAGAGTCTAACTTAACATCAATGGTACTTAAAGTAGCTGTAGATAATATTACATCTGTGAGATGATTATGGGTATTTTTTTCCTCTAATGGTTAAGATTTTATTTGTAAAGAAAGTCATGAAGTCATTACTAGTTAACATTAAAGGGATGGTTGGCTCAACAGTACTCTGACTTTTTGTCAGCCTGGCTACAGTGCTGAAGAGAAACCTGGGGTTGTTCTTATTTTCTTCAATCAGTGATGAGTAGTAAGATGTTCTGGCTTTGGCTAGGGCCTTTTGTTTTATAAAGCAGCAAACTATTTCTCCAGTCTAAACGATGATCTTCTAAATTTGTGACACACCATTTCCTCTCCACCTTAAGAATTATCTGCTTTAGGCTATGTGTTTGAGAATTATACCACGAAGTCAGGTACTTCAGATTTGAGGCCTTAGTTTTCACCGGAGCTACAGTATCCAGAGTCGTACGCAGTGAGGAGGTAAAATTATTAACAAGATAATCGACCTCTGTTGGAGTAGCGTTCAGGTAGCTGCTCTGCTCTGTGTTGGTACAGGGCATTGAAGATGATAACAGTGGGTAGATTATAGAATAGAATAGAATAGAATAGAATAGAATAGAATAGAATAGAATAGAATTCAACTTTATTGTCATTGCACATGCACAGGTACAGGGCAACGAAATGCAGTTTGCATCCATCCAGAAGTGCTTTAGTGATATAGATATATTACAATATATATTAGCAATAATATAGATATGTGAGTATATTACAGAAATGGGTCTATTATGGTATGTTATAATGTACACGGTATGAAGTATGTTGTGAATATTCTATAACTATAAGTATGTACAGGCTGTAGTGAGTACAAGCTATGTACAGGATATGAACAGGATATAAATATGAAAAAACTATACAGAATATGAAATAAATAACTTTACAGAATCTGGGATATACAGCTATACAGAAATGGGAACTATGCAAGTTGTAAACAGTTGTAGGATTAAAAATTATCGAATGTACAGAATGATTATTTACACAGAGCTATACAGTAGTGCAGTTAAGATAAGTGAGGGTGTAGATAGTTTCTACAGAGGCTATATAAAGTGCTAGTGGTTGTGAGTGGTGGTTCAGTCCATGTTATTATTGTGTTTGAGGGTACAGTTGTCCATTGTGGGTGTGTGTATGTTCAGTCCATGAGTTTAACGTGGGTCAGATGTCAGGAGGCAGAGTTCAGGAGTCTGACAGCTGTGGGGAAGAAGCTGTTCCGGTACCTGGTGGTCTTAGTCCGGAGGCTCCTGTGGCGCCTCCCAGAGGGCAGGAGGGTGAAGAGTCCATGTGATGGGTGACTGGGGTCTTTGATGATTTTCCCAGCCCTTTTCAGACACCGCTTCCTGTAGATGTCTTTTATGGCAGGAAGTGGTGCTCCGGCGATGCGCTGGGCAGTTTTCACGACCCTCTGCAACGCCTTCCGGTCCGAGGCAGAGCAGTTCCCGTACCAGACTGTTATACAATTGGTCAGGATGCTCTCGATGGTGCAGCGATAGAAGTTCACCAGGATGTCTGAGGACAGGTGGTTCTTCCTCAGAGTCCTCAAGAAGAAGAGGCGCTGGTGAGCCTTCTTGACCAGCTTGGAGCAGTTGGTCGTCCAGGTGAGATCCTCGGAGATGTGGACTCCCAGGAACTTGAAGCTGCTCACACGCTCCACAGCCGTCCCCTTAATGTGGATGGGTGGATGTGGGTCAGCATTCCTCCTGTAGTCCACGATGAGCTACTTGGTCTTCTCGGTGTTAAGCAGCAGGTTGTTTCTGTCGCACCACTCAGCCAGACGATCCACCTCCTCCCTGTAGGCGGCCTCATCGTTGTCACTGATGAGGCCAATCACCGTGGTGTCATCTGCAAACTTAATGATGGTGTTGGAACCATCAGCAGGTCTGCAGTCGTGGGTGAAGAGGGAGTAGAGGAAAGGGCTCATCACACAGCCTTGTGGTACACCGGTGTTCATTGTGATGGTAGATGAGCAGCGGTTATCCAGCCGGACATGTTGGGGGCGGTTGGTCAGGAAGTCCAGTAACCATTTGCAGATGAGGGAACTGATACCCAGGTCTGTCAGTTTCCTGATGAGTTGTGAGGGGTGGATTGTATTGAATGCTGAACTGAAGTCTATAAACAGCATTCTGGCGTAGGTGTTGTTGTTGTCCAGGTGTGAGAGGACAGAGTGCATTGCGATGGAGACTGCATCCTCTGTGCTCCTGTTCCGGCGGTATGCGAATTGGTGGGGGTCCAGGGTGGGGGGGAGACAGGATTTGAAGTGTGCTAGGACCAGTCGCTCCAAACACCTAGTGATGATGGGGGTGAGTGCTACTGGGCGGTAATCATTGAGGCAAGATGGGTTGGAGTTTTTGGGTATCGGGACGATGGAGGTGGATTTGAAGCAGGCCGGTACCACAGATTATATGCTTAAACTTAGTTACAGCGCTTTCAGAAAGACATCTACTGTGATAAAGTCTACTCTCCACTGCTGTGTAATCAATTATTGTAAATTTAAATGTTATCAGGAAATGATCAGTGGGAGAGAGTTTTCAGGAAATACTGCTAAATGTTCAGTTTCTATGCCATATGTTAAAACAAGATCTAGAGTGTGATTAAAGTGGTGGGTGGGTTCTTTTACATTTTGAGAGAAGCCAATTAAGTCTAATAACAGATTAAATGCTGTATTGAAGCTGTCATTTTTAGCATCTACATTGATGTTAAAATCACCCACAATAATTATTTTATTTGAGCTGAGCACTAAATCAGACAGAAAGTCTGAGGAATCAGACAGAAAGTCTGTGTAAGGCCCAGGTGGACGATAAATGATAACAAGACTGGTTTTTGCGTTTTACAGCTGGGGTGGACAAGGCTAAGCATCAGGTTTTCAAATGAATTAACAGTCTATTCTTCATGAAGACTCAGACAAAGACGTGACAAGCTCGGAGAAGATCAAACAGCTGGTGGTCCAGGGGGAATCATGTCATTAAGGAGCTAGAAGCTCTGCATTTCCTTTGAAAATATCGGGCTATGAAAAAAAGACGACCCCCATTGCTGACGCTGAAACGTTTGTGTGGGTTGCCATGACAACGCCACAAGTGCGTCTCAAATTGTTATATTGTTTTCTATTTGTTTTCCTTTATTTAGTACTGATGTTTGTGTACTCACTCACCCCCTCCCTCCTGTGCTGAATCATAGCATGAACGAATCACTCAGGACTCACTCACCCCCTCCCTCCTGGCTCACAGCTTCTTCTTCTTGGTTAGCAACCAATGTTAAGGAGCATTACCGCCCTCTGGCACACAGCTCAGTGGACATTTAGATGAGAAAATATATATTTGACATATTTGAGGAAAATACTAATAAAATAAAATATAAATAAAATAAATGTTCCCTTTAAAAAAATTTTTCTCTATAAAAATAGTTGATTTTTTCTTTTTCAATCACTCATCTGAGTGATTTTCAATCTCTACTAGATTGAAAATGTGACGTCATTTCCGGGGTAAAACCCCAAAGGATTGTAGGTACGAGTGGCAAGCGGTACTAGCGCATGCAGGCGTTCACATGAAAACAGTCACACAACGATAAAAAGAAACACAAGAATGGCAAGAAGCTGTTGTATTATTAACTGCAATAGCCTGTCGCATGACAGCCACGGGAAGCCGATGGGTAAAGAGATCGGTTGTTATCGGATTCCGTCATGGAAGAGAAATTGTTCAAGCCATGTTTCCGAAGTAACAAAGAGCCGACGGATGGTCTGGATTGCAGCCATTCCAAGACCAAATATAATGTCTCCGGTAGTGGTTTTAGATACGGGCGATTGCCCGGGGTGGCATCGTCGTGGGGGGCGGCATCACGGATATCGGCAAAAAAAAATTAAAAATTGCTCGTACTTATGCTGCCCCGACATCAGCCAGCACATACTGGGAATGGCATAGGCACAAATCGGTTTTCTATCGCCCATTTGCTGGGAGTAAGGGCGCCCTCCGTTTGCGAGGTGCGCCTGCTGCTTGCGGCACAGGGAGGAGAGGGCGGGGCGGCGGGGGATTCTCTGGCTGGCTGGAGCAGCATCTAATAACCAACTCGCAAAATAAAACAAAAATAAAAACAAAACAACAAACAAGAAAACACCAGACATTATAATACACACTTATAATTTGAAATTCGAAATTCTATACACGAAAAGTGAGCGCGAGAGCCCTCGGTGCGCCTGCTTGCTGCTGAAGTCAAAGTAAACTTTATTGTCATCTCCGCTACATCCAGTCCAGTATATAGAGAGACGAGACGACGAGGCTCCAGTTACAGCAGTGCAAGTAAACAAACAATATAAAAGAGTAAGAAAAAATATACACTTTAGGACTCGGGGTAAAGGGATCAATAACAATTTAAAATTTATAATTTACAGTTTGATGATTTAAAGTCTCACACACAACCCGTCGAAAGGGGAGGGGGGCCAGCTGCTTCCAAATAGAGCACATTTCATTCATAATGTTGTAAATCCAAGCCCATTATGTATTCATGATTTGAATCCTGGGTTGTGTGAAATCTCAGAAATAAACCCTAGACAAAGTGAATCTGTGAACCAGGGTGTAGTTCTATTAGGTTATCAAAGGAGCTTGCAAAGAAAAGCGTCTGGACTTCTTTAAGTTGCTTGAAGACGTTTCACCTCTCATCCGAGAAGCTTCTTCAGTTCTAAGGTCAAATGGTGGAGAGTCCCAGATATAAACCTAGTGGGAGTAACCCCCCACAGAGGGTCAAAAGGACCCCCTGATGATCCTCTAATCGCCTGAGCCAAGGTGTGAAACTGGGTGTGGGTCCCAATCAGCCAGAGTTTCGGGTGTGTTCATTGTGAAACCTGGCCCCACCTTATCATGCGAATTCCTGAGGTCAGATGGCCCAGGAAGTGAGTGGGCGTTAAGGCGTCTGGGAAGGGATCTCAAAACTGGATTATAGATGGCAGAGAGTTGGTGTCGTAAACCCCGTGTCGGGATACATATTGCAAAATTAAGTCCTTTGGCTAATACTCTCTTTTCAGGTTCAGTGAGAATCCTGTCTGAAAAGTTCTTAACCCATTTCTCCTGACTGACTTCAGGTGTGTTTTCTTCTCTGGGTTGTGTAGGTTCAGGATGAGGAGTGTGTGTTTTTGAAAGCAAGGTGTGAAATTTCCTGCGTTGTCTTTCTTTTCCTTTAGAGTGTTGGGCCCGCTGAGCCTTGTCCACAAACTTGTAAACCTCTTCTAAGATTGGAGAGGGTAGAAGGATTTCCAGTTCCTGCAGGGTCTGGCTGATCTTGATCTAGAGGGCATCTATGGTGAAATGGACCTGTCTTATCCTTTCACTTAAAAGGTGATTTTGTGCTCTCTGTAGAATCAAGTCTGCTCTGTATCCCCTGAGAGTGGATCCAAGGTGCAGGCTCTTAGGAACAACTCTGCTTTGTCTACATCTTAGGTTGAAACGGAGATGGTTCCTATAATCCGCTAGTTTCCTTGTTTCCCTTTCATACTCCCGCACCAGTTAAAGGGTGTTCCTCCCAAAATGTACGGCAATATGTATCCCGACACGGGGTTTACGACACCAACTCTCTGCCATCTATAATCCAGTTTTGAGATCCCTTCCCAGACGCCTTAACGCTCACTCTCCTGAGTTTTTCTGATACACCGATAAGATTCTGATAAGAAGGACAGACGCAACAACATTGTCATCTCCTATGTAGCCGGTGCAACGAGCTCATCCAAAACTCTGGCTGATTGGGACCCACACCCAGTTTCACACCTTGGCTCAGGCGATTAGAGGATCATCAGGGGGTCCTTTTGTCCCTCTGTGGGGGGTTACTCCCACTATGTTTATATCTGGGACTCTCCACCATTTGACTTTAGAACTGAAGAAGCTTCTCAGATGAGAGGTGAAACGTCTTCAAGCAACTTAAAGAAGTCCAGACGCTTTTCTTTGCAAGCTCCTTTGACTACGATGACCTGGATGACTGAGAACCTTCACAGACATCTATTAGGTTATGTTGTGGTGATCCTCGAGTTGGGGGATTTGTGTTCATACTGGAGTGCAAAATTAAAACCAAGATGGACAAGAAAAGTTCAAAGCCATCAGGTCCTCAGTTTAGAAAAAAGAGAAAAGAAGAGGAGGAGAAACGAGCAAAAGATACAGGTAAGCAGATGTGTCATTGGATAATGGCAGGTCATCCTGAAACAATCAGAATCAGAATACTTTATTAATCCCTAAGGAAATTATGCGAATTAGAGCTGCTCCAAGAAGAAATGGTAAAATAGTAACAGTAACAGTAACAGACTAAACTCCAAACAATACAATATGTTACAGATTTTAATATTAATTAGTCATTGTCAGTTGTTGATTTGTCCTGTTCTCATTGTATGAGAAATTATGATGGCTGTTTGGTAGCTGTTTGCATACAATGCATCAATGCATACTCTCTCTCTCTTCATATGTGTGTGTCTGTGTGTGTTTCTCTGGCGAAATTCAGTATAGTTCCAACAACAGTTTTATGTTAATGTATAATCCTTAATATGTTTTATGTGTGTGTGTGTGTGTGTGTGGGCGCCAGAGGGAGTGTTCGCCCGGGGCGCCAAACGGGCTAGGACCGCCACTGAACGTCTCAGAACACTCCAGCTCACATGTTAGTCTGCTCCAAGCATTTCCACAAAGGTAAGTCCTCTGTTAGTTATTACGTAATTTATCATAACATAATTGTTGATGTAGGTTACAAATAAATCTTATATTGATTTGAATTGAATTCGTTGTGCTATGCTTTGTTCACTCTGGATTTGCGGGCTAATAATTGTTGTGTTTTGTAGGAAAACCAGCCTGTAAATGGTAAATGGCCTGTATTTGTATAGCGCTTTTACTAGTCCCCCCTAGGGACCCCAAAGCGCTTTACACACCCAGTCATCCACCCATTCACACACACATTCACACACTGGTGGAGGCAAGCTACAGTTGTAGCCACAGCTGCCCTGGGGCATACGGACAGAAGCGAGGCTGCCATATCGCGCCATCGGCCCTTCTGGCCAACACCAGTAGGCGGTAGGTGAAGTGTCTTGCCCAAGGACACAACAACCGAGACTACAAAATGCTGGATCCAGACTGGGCACACTGTATCAGCCTGGGTCATACGAGTTCAAAGCTGCTACCACAGCGAGATTTGATCGAGAGAGAGAGCGAGGTGCCCAAGGGTTGTATTGAAGCAATCAAGTGATGAATAACTGTTTTCCAGTATGTTGGGTTTTTTTGTTTTTTTTGTTTGTTTTTTTGCATTGCTGATTTGTTTTTCACCGAAACAGCTAATAAAGCATAATGGAATACAATTTTGCCTCTTTTTTGTAAGATTCTATAATAGAATGAAACAATAATGCCAGTTATAAATAAAGACAATAAATTGAATGAATTAGCCGCAAATACTTTTTGACATCTAAAATGAAAATAACACTGTACACAACATTGTTTTTTACCTTTCTTTTTTTTTTACCATTGTGTGAACAACTAATGTTTGTTGCTTATGAAATCCATGAAGTGCTATAGAGAAAATTACATTTTATTTATGTAATGAACACATTTTGAACTCTTAAAGAAATATAACAAAAGGAAACACACCCAGCTGAACTAAAATGATCCATGTAGCTAACAAAAACTGTTGTGAGCCGCCACCCTCATATTGCCTTTGGGCTTTTGGAGCCTTGACCTGACTTCCATCCATTCGCTTCCGCTTATCCTTTTCAGGGTCGCGGGGGGCGCTGGAGCCTATCCCAGCTGTCATAGGGTGACCTGACTTTTAAAAAATAATTGGAAAAAAAGCAATATGCTGCTAAAAAAAATTAAAAATAGACATTTGCAAAATTCTGCCTAAATATGTATTTTACCACGTTAATGTGTGTGGCGGGGCGTGGTCTGCAACGCCGCTGCAGGGGAGGCGGACGCACCTGAGCGGCACCCGTAATGACGCCTCACCGCCCTTAGCTTTGTTGACATTTGGGTTTCTTCCCACTGTAACCAAAGTACTTGGTAACATGGGGGTCATATTGTAGGGTTTACCTTGCAATATAAAGCACCTTGAAGCTGTTAGCTGTTGTTGTGATTTGGCGCTGTACAATAAATTTGAATTGGAATGTTTATCATGTGGCTTTTTATTAATAATTTGTTAATCTAAACAATAGAAACATGCAATCATCATGTACACAAGTAGATATTTGAAAGAAGTGCTTTCTACTTTTTACTGAGTCACTGGAAAAATAAAAACATTATTTTCTCGCTGACAACTCAGTTCCTTTGGTCTCATTTCTTATGAAGTCAGATAAGTACAATCCTGGATTTGAGCTTTACAGCAGCTTTGTTGTGAAATTCTTCAGCTGTATCGGTCATTAAAAAGATGAGACACGGGTATTGTTGTCAAATTTCCCTACTGCAGGTTTATTGATTCCATCCTCCTTGTTTGGCTGACCAACATTGTCTGTTCCTCCCATGACCTAAGGAAGGAAAAGTATAAGACAGAATTGAGCGCCTGTCATCAGTCGGTTGCTTTTGATACCTTTGCTCTTCAGCACGTACCCCATCTTTGACACGTTTGAACAGGTGATAAGAAAGAGTGTCTTCTTTCATTAGCATAAGTCTTGGGTCCACCGTCTCCCTCAATCCCCCTGAAATGATGAGTGGAAGAACAAAAACAAAAAGTCCTTATGAAACAATAAGAAGATCTGAGATCACAGATCCATTCCCAAGTACAGGTAATTAATGGCAAAATCTTTATTTATTTTATTTCATTTGTTTTTTACCTGTCAAGAGACTGATGATTATTCCAACAATAACAGATGTTAAACCTCCAATGACACAGAAGTAAAGGTAGGATGGAGAGTGCCACTGAACCGCATGTCTGGTGGTGAGAGATTAGTAGATATCTTGTTAACAAATGTCTTATTAATGTAATTACACCATATTATGAAAGTATTCTGAAGGCTACAAAGGAATTTGTGAAGACAGTTTGCAAATCTTATTCATAGCCTTTTCCTTTTTTGTTTTCTTTAGGTCACGAGCAGTTGTCCAAGCATTTCACTACATATCGTACTGTGTATGACTGTGTACGTGACAAATAAAAATTTGAATTTGAATTTGAATTTGAAATGAAAAATATATTCAACAAGACTACAGTGCCACTGCGAGCTTGGCTAAAAACCAGCAGTAGGATACTTGGCACATTTATGCTTTCCACCAGGTTTATTATCATTATTATTATTATTATTATTATTATTATTATTATTATTATTAATGACCTCACAACACTGCCTTTTACTCACTTTTTTAAAATCATATGGCTTTTTTTACTTTACTATACTTTCGTTTATTATAGGAAAGCTCGGTCATCCCATCTCACCAGGCAATATTTCATTCATTCATTCATTCAAGACAGACTGAACCACACTTACATGTCATCAGTATTCTGTCCTGGGGTTGTGGTAAAAAGACTTGGTTCTGTTGGCAGTGGGGTAGTCCAATTGAAACTGCTACCAGTAGTAAAGTTACAACCCTCAGTGCTCAGAAAGAGAGGTCGGGTCATCTCAGGAGGAGAAGGGGATATCATCCCTATAATGCTCACAGAGACAGCTGCAGCCAATCCTGTCACGAGACCACATAGACCTCCCTGTGGACAAATATCAGAATCTTTATTGCCATTGCGCTTTTGAACAACAAAAACTGCATGTAAACCCATTCAGTACAAGTGGAAGGGGGCACTTTTAAGAGAAACAAGTATAGATGTACAATAAATTTTAAACAAAGAAAAAAAAATAGTATGTACAAGTCTGTCTGTGAAGGTTCTCAGTCATCCAGGTCATCGTAGTCAAAGGAGCTTGCAAAGAAAAGCGTCTGGACTTCTTTAAGTTGCTTAAAGACGTTTCACCTCTCATCCGAGAAGCTTCTTCAGTTCTAAGGTCAAATGGTGGGGAGTCCCAGATTTAAACCTAGTGGGAGTATCCCCCCGCAGAGGGACAAAAGGACCCCCTGATGATCCTCTAATCGCCTGAGCCAAGGTGTGAAACTGGGTGTGGGTCCCAATCAGCCAGAGTTTTGGATGAGCTCGTTGCACCGGCTACATAGGGGATGACAATGTTGTTGCGTCTGTCCTTCTTATCAGAATCTTATCGGTGTATCAGAAAAACTCAGGAGAGTTTTCTCCAAGCATGACATCCCGGTGCATTTCAGACCCAGCAACACGCTCAGACAAAAACTGGTTCACCCGAAAGACAAAACCCCAAAACACAGACTTAACAATGTGGTGTATGCGGTACAGTGCAGCGAGGAATGCCCAGACCTCTACATTGGAGAGACCAAACAGCCACTTCACAAGCGCATCGCACAGCATAGAAGAGCCACCTCCACAGGACAAGACTCAGCAGTCCAAATCAAATCAAATCAAATCACTTTTATTGTCACATCACATGTGCAGGTACATTGGTACAGTACATGTGAGTGAAATTCTTGTGTGCAAGCTTCACAAGCAACAGAGTTGTGCAAAATACAATAACGTAAAGAAGCAAAATACAAGAATGGCTAAATCTGAAACTAATAAATATATGTACAATATATAATAGTATATGCATTTCTGGATGTGTATACTAAATGTTTTTCTACGTGTGTGTGTGTGTATACACATATTTTACAAATTAAATAGAGTAAACAATAAAATAAAATATATAAAAACATACAGAGTTGAGACATGTGCAAAACAGTGGCATTAATGTACAGTATGTAGTGCATAATGTTAAAGTTCCAGTAGTGAAGCTGAGGTGTCTATGACGTGTTCAGCAGTCTGATGGCCTGGTGGAAGAAGCTGTCTCTCAGTCTGCTGGTTCGGGACCGGATGCTGCAGAACCTCCTTCCTGAGGGAAGCAGTCTGAACAGTTTATGGCTGGGGTGACTGGAGTCCTTGATGATCCTCCCCACTTTCCTCAGGCAGCGCTTCCTGTAGATGTCTTGGAGGGAGGGAAGCTCACCTTCAATTATCCGTTCAAAGCACCGCACTACTCTCTGGAGAGCTTTGCAGTTGTAGGCGGTGCTGTTGCCATACCAGGTGGTGATGCATCCAGTGAGGATGCTCTCAATGGCACAGTGATAGAAGGTCCTGAGGATGCGGGGGTTCATGCCAAATCTTTTCAGTCTCCTGAGAAAGAAGAGGCGCTGCTGCGCCTTCTTCACTGTTTTGTTTATGTATACTAAACACGTAAGATCCTCAGCCGGATGTACTCCAAGGAACCGGAAGCTGCTCACTCTCTCCACAGCAGCGCCGTTGATGGTGATGGGGGTGTGTACTTCTCTGCACCTCCGGAAGTCCACTATCAACTCCTTTGTCTTTGCGACGTTGAGTGTGAGATGGTTGTCTTGACACCAGTGTTCAGGGCGCTGACCTCCTCCCTGTAAGCCGTCTCATCACCATTGGTGATAAGACCCACCACTGTAGTGTCGTCCGCAAACTTCACAATGATGTTGGAGTTGTTAGTGGCTGTGCAGTCGTAGGTGTAGAGTGAGTACAGGAGAGGGCTCAGTACACACCCCTGTGGAGCACCAGTGTTCAGTGTGATGGGGGATGAGGTGATGCTGCCCAGTCTGACCACTTGGCGTCTGTCAGACAGGAAGTTAAGGATCCAGCTGCAGAGGGAGCTTCCCAGTCCTAGATCCTGCAGTTTCCTGTCCAGCTTCGAGGGAACGATGGTATTGAATGCTGAGCTGTAATCTACAAACAGCATCCTCACATATGTGTCTCTCTTCTCCAGGTGTGACAGGGCAGTGTGTAGTGTCAGGGCTATGGCATCATCAGTGGACCTGTTGTGGCGGTATGCAAACTGTAGAGGGTCCAGTGAGTCGGGTAGTGCAGAGCAGATGAAGTCCCTGACCAGCTTCTCGAAGCATTTGCTTACGATGGGGGTCAGGGCTAAAGGTCGCCAGTCGTTCAATGAGGAGATGGTGGAGGATTTGGGTACAGGGACGATGGTGGCCATTTTGAAGCAGGCTGGGACTACAGACAGAGAGAGGGAAAGGTTGAAGATGTGCGTGAACACTCCAGCCAGCTGAGCCGCGCATGACCTGAGGACGCGGCCGGGAATCCCGTCCGGACCAGTAGCTTTGCGTGCGTTCACCTTCCTGAAGCACTTCCGCACATCCTCCTCAGACACAGTGTGCGCACTGACGTCATCCGTGGTGCACACACTGTCCGGTCTCATGGTGTTTGCTGTGTCGAATCTAGCGTAGAATACGTTTAGATCCTCACACAGAGAGGCCGTGGTCTGCGGTGTGCTGGTTTTCCCTCTAAAGTCTGCGATCGTGTTTAGTCCCTGCCACATACTCCGAGGGTTGTCAAACTGTTGCTCCACCCTTTCCCTGTACTCACGTTTGGCTGCTTTGATCGTCTTCTGGAGTTGGTAATGTGCGTGTTTGTGGTCCGATGTGTTCGCGGAGGCAAAGGCGGTGCTCCGTGCCGCCAGTGCCGCGCGAACATCTCTGTTAATCCAGGGTTTTTGATTTGGGAAGGATTTAACTGTTCTGGATGGGACGACATCTTCCACGCATTTCCTGATAAATCCGCAGACTGAGTCTGTGTACTCATCAATGTCCCTAGCAGCCACGTGAAACATTTCCCAGTCCGCGTGATCAAAACAGTCCCGCAGCGTAGACTCCGATTGGTCCGTCCAACAGTGCACCGCCCTCCGGGTTGGAGCTTCCTGTTTCAGCTTCTGCCTGTAGGTGGGCAGGAGCAGGATGGAGCGGTGATCTGATTGGCCGAATGGGGCGCGGGGAAGGGCTTTATACGCATCCCGGAAAGAGGTGTAGCAGTGGTCAAGTAGCCGGTCTCCACAAGTGTTGAAATGGATGTGTTGGTGGAGTTTTGGTGAGACTTTCTTCAGGTTTCCCTTATTAAAGTCTCCGGCTGTGATAAACGCCGCCTCTGGGTGTGCGGTTTCCTCGCTGCTGATCGCGCTGTACAGTTTCCTGAGTGCTCGGTCAGTGTCGGCTTGTGGGGGAATGTAAACGGCCGTAATAATCACTGCTGTAAATTCCCTCGGTAGCCAGAATGGCCGGCACTTAATCATCAGGTACTCCAGGTCCGGTGAGCAGAAGGATTTGACCGGGTGCACGTTCGCATAATCACACCAGCTGTTGTTGATCATGAAACATACACCACCGCCTCTGCTTTTCCCAGTAAGATCCTGTGACCTGTCCGCGCGGTGCACAGAGAACCCCAGTAGTTGTATTGCGGAGTCCGGTACCTTGTCCGATAGCCAGGTTTCTGTGAGGCAGATCACACAGCAGTCCCGCATCTCTCGCTGGAATGAGATCCGTGCCCGAAGCTCGCACAGCTTGTTCTCCAGAGACTGCACATTAGCCAGTAATAAACTGGGTAACGGTGGTCTGTTAGTGCGCCGTCTCAGTCGAACCAGAACGCCAGATCTTGTGGCCTCCAGGGACAGAGAACAAAGGCGTCTCAGGTGAGATGAATGGGGGGTCTGCAAACGGAGCGTCCGTGTTGCAAAACTTGAACTCCGGAAAGTTATAAGAAAGACCGTCTTTTATGTCCATCTGCATCTTAAGGATAAAGGTCACTCTTTTGAGGATGCCAATGTTCACATTTTGGACAGAGAGGACAGATGGTTTGAAAGAGGAGTGAAAGAAGCCATCTATGTCCACTGTGAGCGACCATCTTTGAACAGAGGCGGGGGTTTACGACACCAATTGTCTGCCATCTATAATCAAGTTTTGAGATCCCTCCCCAGACGCCTTAAAGCCCACTCACATCCTGGGCCATCTGACCTCAGGAATTCGCATGATAAGGTGGGGCCAGGTTTCACAATGAACACACCCGAAACTCTGGCTGATTGGGACCCACACCCAGTTTCACACCTTGGCTCAGGCGATTAGAGGATCATCAGGGGGTCCTTTTGTCCCTCTGCGGGGGGATACTCCCACTAGGTTTAAATCTGGGACTCCCCACCATTTGACCTTAGAACTGAAGAAGCTTCTCGGATGAGAGGTGAAACGTCTTCAAGCAACTTAAAGAAGTCCAGACGCTTTTCTTTGCAAGCTCCTTAGACTATGTACAAGTCTGTATACAAGAATGTACAAGTGAGAATACGGTTGCCACACAGTGCTTCAGTCCTCAGAATATTGCACAGTTCCTTCGAAATATTGCACAATTAAAAGACGAACAAGAATATTACACAGTTAAAAAGAAAAAAAATATTGCACAGTTGAAGGCTGTGTTTTTGCAGTGGCTTATCTCCCAAGTGTATTTATAAATGCAACAGCCCTGGCGTATGTGCTGTTTCTGTCTGTTTGTTTTGGCCTTAATTGTCCAGTACCGCCTTCCTGAGGGTAACAGCTGGAACAGGTGATGTGCGGGGTGGGATGTGTCCTTCTGGATGCTGTAGGCTTTCCTGTGGCAGCAGGACCTGTACACCTCCTCCAGGGAAGAGTACAGCTCTTGATCACAGCTGATGATCCTCTGTGCTGTGTTGATGACCCTCTGGAGTGATGCTTACTCCTAAGCAATACTGCTGGCAAACCACACTGGGATGCAGTATGTCAGTGTACTTTCAATGGAGCACCTGTAGAAGGACACTAGCAGCTCCTTGGCTAAGGCGTTGTTCTTCAGGACGCTCAGGAAGTGGAGTCGCTGCTGTGCCTTCTTGATCATAGCTGTGGTGTTTGTTTTCCAGGATAGGTCACCACCCAGGTGCAGGCCCAGGAGTCAGAGACCCTCTCCAAACAGTCCCCATTAATGTGTATGGGCTGGGGGTCAGATTTGTTTCTTCTGAAGTCAACTACTATTTCTTTGGGGGTTTTTTGGTATTGACGACCAGATTGTTTCAGCTGCACCTTGATGACATATTTTCGACTTCATCCCTGTATGCAGACTCATCTCCCGTCGTGATGAGCCCAATCACAGTTGTGTCATCAGCAAACTTGTTAAAGTTAATATTTACAGCATACGAATGTTGGATGGGTGGGTGGGGGGTGCAGTCGTGAGTGTATAGAGCGTACAGCAGGGGACTCAGCACACATCCCTGAGTTTGGTCATTATTATTTTTATCCTACTGTTAACATTTTTTTTAAAACATTAAGCATTTAATAAAGTGTTTTTTAATACTGTTAATAAGAAAAATGCTCCCGTACTATGTTATACGATGATAAATTGATGTTAGGTTGATTTAGGAAAATACCAAAATGAGAATGGACTTACTTTGGAGTTGACAAATGGACAGAGGACACCCAAACTGAACAGACCGAGTAAAGGACCCCCAGTGACCCCCCAAATGATGGACACTGCCTGTTTGAAGAGACCTGCAGCTCAAAAAACACTTTACAAATGGTCGTATTTACTGAGGTGAAAAATGTACTTATTTATGTAATTAACATGCTTTCTAATAAACAACAACATTCCTGGATAGGGATGGGTACCAGTACCGGTTCTGACAAACGGTAGTAACCAGACCGAAAAGCAGCGCACATTTCGGTGCTTTCGTTTTTTTCCTGAGATGTCATACACTTTGGATTCTAGCCAATCATTTTACCTTTGCAAGCGTAGTAGGCGGGCCCAGGTACGTACTGTACGTTCTTTTAGAATAGAGCTACAGATTAAAAATGCCCAAGGCGAAGCGGTCAAAAGTCTGGCTGTACTTGACAGCAAAAGATGCAAACTCAGCAGCCTGCAACAAGTGCTTTAAGCTGATACTGTGCAAGGGAGGTAACTCCTCGAATCTGATGAAACACCTGGCGACGTGTAGCATTTTGTTAAAAGCCGAGAAGTGCGCCGTATTTGATAGCTTGCTGCGAGACCTCACACCGAGCACATCTACTGCGGGTGTGGCCCCTGTTATCGGACCCGGAGTTAGCAACATCCCCCAAGAACCCGAAGAGGAGAGTCCTGGCCCCTAGCCCTGCCAGTGTAGCAGAAATGATGACGGATGATGATGGCAGCAGCCGTTCTTTTCTGCGTGAGTAGTTTAATGTTGTTCGTGTGTAATTTACGTTGAGTAGGCTAACCACGTTATTAATTTAATGCACGTAAGGTGAACTAGCAAACACCGTCGTAGTTTCATGCGGCTGTCTTCTTGTTTGATGGCAGATACTCCCTTCACCCTGGCCAAAAAGGCTAAAATGACCAAAGAAAAAGAGGGAAACAGCTAAACATGAGAGGTTTTTGGACAAAGTCTGTGTTTATTCCATTGTTTAAGCACTGCTTCCAGCCAAGAGTGATACCATTGTTATGACCCGGCTCAAAAGCCGCAACATAAAAAAGGAGATGAATACCAGAGTACGGGTGAGAAGAGGTTTTATCTTAAAATGGAATAGCAGGTTGGCTAAAAGACAAGGCACAGACAAGTGAGCTCCCTGCAGCTTGCCTCAGGTATGCTTTTATCCACACCTGACTGGGTGTGGCCGATTAGGGGCTGCAGAGGGACGTAACACCTCCCTTAAAAGGGTCCCTCTAGGACCCCTAAACAAATTAAAAGTCCCTCTGAAGCCTTGAACCCTCAAAAATAAGTTGGCATATTTAAGCATGGATGGGCATGAGGATTTGAAGTAACATGTGACCAACACAAAGGAGCACAACAGTCACAAACCCAGAATGATTACCTGATCTGCTACAACACAAAACCAAAAGTAGCAACAAATAATCACAACTAAGTGATCTGTTGTCTCCACCACACAAACAGTCACATACAAGTGGCCCTATACCACAACAAGTTACTTTAATCCAAAAAGTTCAGTAAATCAAGCACACTAGTGACCAACCACAAAATGGAGAGCTACGGCCACACAATGATCACATCAAGGGTGGCTCAGCACCCCACAGTGTTATTGCCATCACCTGGCCAACAACACTCACAAGTGATCCAACAAAATAGCCATATTCCCCACAACACTAACGGTCACAACACAAAACACTCACCTCACAAAGATCTCATTAGCATCCATCAACACTGACATATGCACACACATGGTGTACACACAATGCCAACCTAAAAACAGCCTACCTGCCTCAGCTACAGACCATAATCATGAATGGTCTCAAACCTCCTACCAAGTTTGGTGCCACTGATTTACTATGTGCAACTCCCAGCCTAAAACACTAAAAACAACAAAACACTAACTTTACCTATCCTAGTCTTCAGTGGTGTACCAGGCTCGAGGCAACTTTAAACACGAACTCGAGAGCAGGCAGCAGACCAGAGATATAGTCTCCTACCAAACTCTGAAGCGTACCCCCACCCAAAATAGCCACCAAACACAACAAATTAAAACAAGCAAAACAACAAACAAGTGCTTCGCTGAAAGGGCAGCACAGACACCCAGCTGAAACACACTCACTAAAGGGACGTTACTCAATCACAGTGAACACCTTCACTCACCCACTTAAAAGCAATACAAAAAACTGATATGCAATCTCCACTAAAATGTCCAAATATCCCGGACGAGCCGCCACTTATGTTACGACCCAGCTCAAAAGCCGCAACATAAAAACGGAGATGAATAACAGAGTGTTAGTGTGAAGAGGCTTTAGCTTAAAATGGCTTAGCAGGTTGGCTCAAATGGCTTGTACCACCAAGGCAAAGACTAGTGAGCTCCCTGGACACTTGCCTCAGGTATGCTTTTATCCACACCTGACTAGGTGTGGCCAATTAGCACCATCTGAACACACTGAGCAGATTAGAGGCTGCAGAGGGACGTAACACCATATATGCCCTATAGCTGCAGAAAAGGCTAACATTGTTACCTTTTTACAAAAAAACCAGCTAAACATAAGAGGTTTTTGGACAAAGTGTGTGTTCTCCATTCTTTAAGCACCGGTTCGAGCACCGTTTAAGCACCAGCACCGTTTCAAAAGTACCGGTTTGGTACTGGTATCGGATAAAACCTAAATGATACCCATTCCTATTCCTGGATGTGTTTGCCTGAACACATTGACAGCTCTGCATCAACAGATCCCTCTACCTGCATCATATGTCCCATGAGTGATGCCAGTCCAGCCATGGCAACGCATACAATTCCAAAAAACAAACCTGCAAAAACATCACATCACAAAATGACATTTTTATTGACTAACAGCCGCATCCACGTAGCAGTGCTCAGTTTAATCTAATATAACATGCAGTCTGTGTTATAAACAAACAACAGGAAACCCGTTATTTACTCAGCCCTTTGGAGATCAAGAGAAGCTTTTTCTCAGATAGTTTAATGCGTGGTTTGATCAGGTCCTCCATGGTCACTGCAGCCATTGCGTTGATTGAAGTAGAAACTGTGCTGAACATGAAGAAATGAACCATGTTTACTCTGGACTAATGGACATAACTGACACTTCAAATGTGGCACAGCTTTAAATGTTACATGCAACATGAATAAAAATATATCAAATTATGTTGTATGAACCTCAGAGAGGCACTATAGACTGCAGCAAAAAATAGTCCTGGAAGACCTTGGTGATCTGCCAAGATATCCATCACCAAATAAGGCAACAGCTGTAAAGGGAAAAAAAGATTTTTATTTTAAGATCATAAAATAACTTGAATAAAAACAAACATCCTGTGGTTTCTTTGTTTATGTGTATGTACCTGATCAGGTGATGAAACTTGTCCAGCTTTCCATGGGTCACAGTTCTTATAGAACGAATAAAGACACAGCCCTGAAATCACTGACGATGTCAGCGTGCAAGCTAGGCCTAACACATTGATGAAGAGAGCTCTGAAAAAACACAACACGAAAAAGTGACGTATGCAAACAAAAATCAGTGTAGCATAGCAAACGAGATTATATTTCTTATCACTGTATGCTGATGATGTCATCATTTATCATAGCTATCTTTTCCGAGTTTATGATAAGAACGTGTCATTTGCCAGCAAACCCCACCAATGTAGTGCCTTTGGCTGAATCAGAATTTACATAGATGTGGAAATAGACGTGTCATATATCGTTGTTTATTGGTGTTTTTTTTATTATTATTATTTTAATTATTAGTTTTGCAAGCTAAACAGGAAGGAAGGAATACATTCCTTTGAATCACTCACAATCTGGCATGTTTAATGCTCTTGCAGGAGTTGTATCTCTGAACTTGAGGTTGGTAGGTCCCATAAATTGAGCTCCAAGTAAAGGCCCCTCCGATGACAAGTGTCCAAAAAGTGTGTCTTCTCAGAGGGTTTATGTCAAAGCTGGGATTACACAATGAAAGTATGATTTTAGTATAACACACACACACACACACACACACACACACACACACACACACACACACACACACACACACACACACACACACACACACACACACACACATATACTCACTCCACAAAGTTAATTCTTCCTCCTTCTTGGGCATCTGACAAGATAGTGGAGATTCCTCCTTTTAAGATCACACTTTTGATTATAACAGACATGTAGCCTGCAAACATTATTCCAATCTGGAAGAAAAATCAGAGATTTGTTTGGTTGGCAGATCTGTATTCTGTAACTATGTTGACAGATTTTGGTCCCAGTTATCAAATTCTTGCTAATTTACATGAATACTGCAAAGAATCAAGACATGACTCAAACGTGGTTGTGGTGTCGATAAAATTAGACTGAAACCTGATTGCAATTTAATTCAGTTTTACTTACATAGAATATGGAATATATTTATATGGTTCCAAATCATAACAAAAGGACATTATATTGTAAGATAAAGACCCTACAATCCAGAGAAAACACCAGCAATCAAATGGCAGTGTGAACAAAAAATTTCCTTTTAACAGGAAGAAACGTCAACATCAAGGAGGGGCAGCCATCTACCACAACTATTTGGAGGGAATGTTGTATTGTGTATTTTTTTCAATTTATTTGATCCAGAACCCTACCTGAACAACATCTGTCCACACCACAGCTTTCAGGCCACCCTGTAACAAACGCCACAAAACAAGAAAAATCTCTGTCAAAAAGGTTAGGAAGCTGTATTAATGAACAGAATGCATAACGTGGAAATATGTGACCGTATTCTGTAGTAGAACATTTTCAGAAAGCACAAGTGATGGGAATAACGGCGTTACAAGTAACGACGTTACTTTTTTCAGTAATGAGTAATCGAACTAATTACTATTCCTTTTGTTACAACGCCATTACCGTTACTAACAAGAAAATGCGGTCTGTTACTATTTTTCAACAAATAGACGGCTGAAGCTGTCTTCAGCTTACCGCATCTTATAGAAGTTGCACGGAAGCAGCTGTAATTTGGCACAACACCTGTAGCTAAGGGGCAAAACAATCGCATGAGTGCTGCTGTTTGACTGAGGAAGAATAAAGTGGTCGTGGTAAGCCAATCACATGACCACTTTAAGATGCCAAAGCAACAAGGTGATATATACCAGTTTTTAAATTGTGGTGATAGGCCACGTAAAACCAGAGTCATGATAAACAAGATATACGTGGCGTTTTTTTCCTCAATAGCTTCGTCATGTTAACTGTCTAAGGGCAGCGCAGCGAGACCTCTCTGCTTATGACCATGCAACACATTATGCAATGACGGTTCCAACTTTTGACCCTTAATGATTGCATGTGAAAGCATCAAATTTAAAAAATCAGAGGTGATGTTACATGAGAGATATTTTGTTTTAAAGGGTAAATGGGAAGGGGACCTCATGAATTTTAGGAAAATGTAAATATTCTCATTTAATCTCTGCTGAATGTGAAAGTGGGGGTCTCTTAAGGTTCCTGGCTTAGTGATGCTCGATGAGGTTCGACTGACAATGTGATGCACTGCAGTGTGTGTGTCGTATGTAATAAATGTTTTACTAACCAGTGCACAATACAAAGTACAAACAGTGGCTGTCGAAATAATCCCACCCCACAGGTTCATACCAGTCACTGCAAAAAGAAGGGAAATTCATTAACAGGGGAAACACTCTTGTTCAAGATCCCTTCACGAACTTAACTGCTGTGAACTGGACCTGACATACCTTGGTTCAAAGCCAGAGCTGGAGCATAAATTACAAGTCCAGTGTAGAGCAACTGTGGCAAAGAGTTAGAAAGTCACAACAACAACATGTCTCTGCTGATACCAACGTAGTTTTATGTGCAGAAGTCAAAGCACTACAAAGATTGAACCACTGGCTTCTTACTACGTTAAAAAAGAAGATCAGCATTCCCAGGAGACGAGTGGCTCTGCTGAAACGCAGCTCCAGATACTTGGCAGAGACCAGACAGAGAAAAGACGCATATTGATACTGATACATGAAACTTCTAGTTCCCCTCACTCCCTACAAATCAGAGGCAAAACTAGTAATAATGTTGAAAACAAAACCACAGTTACCTCATATGTGCTGTTGATGGCCAGTCTGTAGAAAACTGGGAGAAAGACCTCGGATGTGTACACCACTGCTATTACATAGGAAATACTTAAATAGCCAAATATGGCTCCGTAGCGATACACCTACGGACAGGTTGAAAAAGATTTATGGAAACACAAAATAGCAAAACAGCTGGTTGGCTGGTGAAACTTTGCCGGAGATCATTTGAAACGCTGATGCTGCTGATACTGAACGAGCTTTGGAGCAACATATGAACAGTGCTGAACTCTGGTGAGTAACACGAAAACTTTAAATTCGTTATTTGATTTGTTTGAAATTGAAAGCGGTGCACTCAAAGTAATGCTCGGTTAGCTGACTCCAGCCGTCTTCTAATGCACAGAAATCACAGTTTTACGCATTTTATAAAATTCTAATTTAAGCTCTGAATAAATGTTTGTGCGCTGAGGAAGCTGAGTGCAGATCCAGGACAGTCCCGACACGTTACCTCGGCTGGGTTGGAGAGCACAGTGACGGATGACATGTAGCTGGCAGTGAGGGACATGGAGACAGCCAGGGCATTGAGTTTTCGGCCCCCAGTTAAAAAGTCCCTGGAGTTTCCTTGTTTCCTGCTTCTCCAGGCGTAATAAAAACCAACAGCAGCAGACAGGAGCAGAACGACAGCAAACACCACATAGTCTGCTGCCACGAGCAAGTGAGCATCCCCGGACATTTTATCAGTCGGAGCAAAACTGAAATAAAGCTAAAGCGTTTATCAGGCAGTGCTTTGTAGATCACTGGGAAGGCGGTGTCATCACCTCCAGGTACTCTATTGAACTGTAAGATAAATTATTCCAGACGGTGCGCGCACGTGTCCTTTCAGTTTAACTTGACACTCAAAGTTAATGAATAAAGTTTAGAAGTTAGAGTTTGAACCCAAACACATAAAACGTGGGTAACAATAGTACTTTGTGCCACCACCAGGGACGTGCTCTTTGTCCTGAGATTTGGGTCATTTCTGCAAATTACACTGTGTTTGCATTTGGAACACCATGTGTATTTGTTCTGGGCTCTCTTAATAATCGGTTATTGCATTTAAGACACTGTTATGGCATCCTAAGCACTTGTTTAACCATTGTGCTTCTCCATTAAAAGTAATCCTATAGACTAAAGGTGCCAAACATAGGGCCCGTGGGCCAAAAGACTGCCCCACTGGATATCTTTAGAGCTTAAACTTAGGACTTTTGACTGTATTTTCATAAGTTTCACAGTTTTTCCTGATAAAGATGTTCACCATGACCATTCATATTATACACCAAAGTAAGGGATAAATAATTCAATGACAGAAACCTTCCTCTTTTTGTTTGTTTCTCATTCTCAATGGAAATTTTTCATTAGTATTTTTCATTTGTTATATTGTCATAATGGGTCCACAGTAATAACAATAAATTGTAAGTGGCTGATAAGAGTTTCATAAACTGCCTCTTCTGTTTAGTGATTAGTCGCTTCCCTGGTGTTGTACCTTTTCACATGTGAAGCGATTGTTTTAGTTTCTCACTGTGCAGGGTATAATGCTGGATGCTCGTACGAATAACAATAAAGTTCACTCTAACATTTCATTTGATGGATTTTATGAATCCCACCTTTCCCTTCCCATCTATGTTCTGATTGTTTAGGGTTTAATAACCCCAGCAGGTGCTAAGAATAATTTAGTCACTTTTTATTTTTACAGTGATCCAATGACAGCGGGAATGGGCTCCAGTCCAACCGTGACCCGGAGTGTATATGTGGAAGAAATGGATGGACTATGAGTCAAATTCATTTTAAATGAGCCAGTCACTTGTTAACTTAGGGAGATGTTTCCCAATTGACTCAACGTTTAAGTTGGCTCAATGTTTTTGAATGCATCTTCAATCTGTGTGCAGCTGTCCTGTCATGGTTATCTGATCATATATATGTAATGAAATCAAAGGAAGAGGAAAAAGTGGCAGAGTTGGCAAATGGACACAGGATACCCAACACAAACAGACCAAACAGTTCTATAACTTCCACTGACCCCACCCATGATGGTTATTGCCTGTGAGAGACATCTGAAGTGAAACCTTAAATGCTTTATATACACATGCACATGTTTAAAAAGTTCAAGTGTTTGGTAGGCCACATTTAAGATTCATGCATTTTCATGTTGTGACTTGTATCAACAGATTCTCACTACCTGAACAAGTAGTCCCATAAGTGATGCCAGGCCAGCCATAGAAACACACAACCCTCCGATACTGCAACCTGCAACAACATCGTGTAACAACTGACATTTTAATCATGAAGATTTATTAACTAATTCAGCTTTAGCCTCAGTCACATACCAGTGCTCAAAGGACAGAGTTCACCATGTACTGTGAACAGATCAGGTACGTACTCAGTGCTCTGGAGATGTAAAGCAATTGTCTGTCAGTCAGTGTGACATTTGGCTTGATCAGCTCCTCTAGAGTCACTGCAGCCAATGTGTTGATGATTGATGAGAGACTGTGCTGAGTGTAATGAAAGTTATTAAAATCCTGTACTTCACATTTGACATTTATCATTTAAGTGATGGAAACAGCTAGGAAACAAGCTGCATTAAGTAAACTATGTGGCCCAGAGGTGTTAAGTAACAAAGTACAAATACTTTTTTATATTTCCCCTAAAAGGGTCCAGGCGATGAGGGAATGTAACAAAAAGTGTTGGGTCGGAAAAAGGACACAGGGAGGCAAAAGGGTTAAAAAGTGTTATTAAAGTTTCTATTAATAACTCAACTAAAAGAGACGGACAAGCCGCTATCACCATTTTCAGAAACAAACAAAAACTCAGGCATAGGTCAGTAAACTGAAAAGTAAAAAAAGAGTTTAGTCATTAAACACTCTTCTCCGCAGAGCAGGGGTAAATAACCACCGAACACAGCCACCCACACACACACACACACCCCTCACTAACTGCAACTAACATTGCTCTCTGGCACCAGAGCTCACCTTTCAGCTGTACAAAAGAAAAAGGTGCACCTAAGGCAGGACAGATGGTAGGACACACTGACACAGGCAAATTCAGGAGGCCCTACTAGGGCCTACAACTTTCAGGTATCTGTAGTTCACTTGAGCAGTCGTCAGTCGTCATCCCCCCCCCCCCCCCCCCCCGACTATTTAATTTTACTTTCTACTAGTGATGGCCAAATGAAGCTTCCTGAAGCACTGAAGCTTGTATTGAAAAACGGTTCATTACTCGAAGCTTTTCAACACAGTCCTCTCTGGTGACATCTGGTGGCCAAAAATATGAAGAGCAGCTTGAATCCACAAAATAAAACCAACTGCTTCATTATGATTGCCCACTCTACAGAGTGGAATTCTGTCTGATATTGGGCCGCTGTTGTGTTGCTTTGAAAGTGTATTTTTTGGTGGTTAAAAATGTGTTTTATTTGTTTAATAAATAGTTTTGACCAGTAAACTCTCCTTGTTTAAATATGCACCATGGTGTGGTCTTTCTTTGCTTGTGACTTCTTGATGTTGGTAAATACAATAATTGAAAAATACCACGTTTAATATAATATATACATATAATAATGTACAACACATTATGGAATATGCTTCTGCTCTGAGGTCTTGCCTCCATGCACTTATGCAATTAATTGCTAGACGGGTGTATTTATAAATAATATTATATTAGGGAAATTTTCCCAGACATATTTTTGACCTGGGGGTAGAATTGATTGTGAAATGGAAAAGGAAAATGCTTATGAACTTGCAAATTAAAAACATGATGCATTTAAGGTAACCCTTTTTCATTTTTATTTAAAAAGAGAATTTGTTCTAGTGTGCGATGGCCGAACCTGTTCCTTTTCGTGGAGATCATTTCTCCTGCCTTAAGGAAAATCCCTTCACATGGCACAGAGGAGGCTGGAGTGCAGAGAAACTGGTAGATATGCAGTTATACAGTCTACCTGGGCCCCACAAACTATCAGCTAAAGAGAATAAATAAATTAAATTGCTGCACATTTGGCAGACTAACATTTTCAGATTAATTAAACAATAAAATATATATTTTTACAACATTACATGTAAAGAGTCAAGTGGAAGTTTTTCTAAAGTTATTTAATGATATTGTAATGGACTGGGTTACAAGTTAGTTGACTGTTGTGTTATCAGTGTTTTGTGTTCAGAATTGCCAGTTACTTATGGCATAGTTGGACCACACCCGCAGCATGGTGATTTACTGAGTGTCCTTGAATGTGCGGTAGTCTAGAGGCCGGTTGGCCTGTCAATCAGATCAGCTACCAATGACAGAGAGTCTGGAGGAGAGCAGGTGTGTGGTTGGCTGAGAGTGTTCGGGGGCGGGGGTTAGAGAGAGTGTGTGTGGTGTGGGGCGGAAGAGAGAGAGTGTCGGGGGTTGTGCTGTTGCTGTAGAGCGCACTTTTTTCCCTGTTGTTTTGGCGTTGGCTACGGCCCACAGTAGCCCGTGTTACTATTCTGAATAAACACCGGTAACCGGAACGCTGATCGTCTGTGTCTTCTGTCGAGGGACGCTACACTGGTGTCAGAAGTAAAAGCGAAGCTTTCACCTCCGGAGTTATCTGCGCTCACGCCGCCCCGACTCACGGCATTGGCTGTGGACGCTGGAGATTTTTGCGGGACTTTGCGGAATGCTTCCGATGGATTACTCCAAGATCAAGCGAAAACCTACAGCGGAAGCTCACGGACACGACTGCTCCGCCGGGGACCGGAGGTTCGCGGAGCACAGAGAGCGGGTGAGCGAGAGAAGCCGGCTTTGCATCCTCTCACCGTTCGAGTGGCCGAAAGAGCTATTTGGGGACTTCTGCAGCGGCTGGGGGTGTGGAGAAAGACATACCGACGCATAGAGGCACTTTCCACGCTTCCATGAAGACCCCCAGGTATGATGGCAAGGCTGACTGGGAAGCTTTTCATGCACAATTTGAACTGTTGGCCAGGGCTGGTGGGTGGTCTGCTGAAGAGAAATCCCTGCAGCTAGCTATGTGCCTTACTGGCGATGCCCTGTCTAGCTTGCTGCTTTTGAGCCCAGAGGGCAGGGGGGATTATGATGCTTTGGTTGGGGCTCTGAAGAGGCGGTTTGGTTCTTGCTCTGCTCCGAACCTGCTGCGCTCCAAACTGTGCAGCCGCCGCCGTCGACCAGGAGAATCCATTAGGGACCTAGCTAATGACATTGAAGGGCTGGTCCACCGCCAGACAGACTGCAGCGGAGAGGGCTCTGCAAGAGATGCAGCGTGCTGGACTCATTGAACCATCCACCAGCCCCTGGGCCTCCCCAGTTGTTATGGTTCCAAAGAAAGTGAAGGAAGACTGGCGGTTCTGCGTAGATTTCCGGCCTTTGAATAAGGTGACAAAGAAGGACCCATATCCTCTACCACGTATAGATGAGACCCTTGACATTGTGGCGGGATCCTCATGGTTCTCCTCCCTAGACCTACGCAGCGGGTACTGGCAGGTACCCCTCACACCAGATGCCAGACCAAAGACTGCATTTATTACCAGCGGAGGCTCATGACAATTTAAAGTTCTTCCTTTCGGCCTCTGCAATGCCCCTGCCACGTTTGAGAGACTCATGGATAAGGTGCTCACTGGAATTCCCCGCGGAGAATGCGTGGTTTACCTGGATGACATCTTGGTCCATGGTGCTTCTTTCCACGCTGCCCTCGGGGCCCTCAGACGGGTCCTGGAGAGGGTATTGGCAGCAGGGCTAAAACTCAACCCAAAGAAATGCTGCTTAATGCGACATGAGGTTGCGTTCCTGGGCCACCCACTGGGGGCCGGGGGGTCAGCACCATGGATGATAAGACCCAAGCTGTTAATGACTGGCCCACCCCAAAATCTGTGCAGGAGTTAAAGAGCTTCCTGGGCTTGGCATCGTACTACAGACGGTTTGTAAGGGGTTTCTCCTGCATAGCCACGCCACTGTTCCACCTGCTCCAAAAGGGTGTGACCTTCCAGTGGACAGCAGGCTGCCAGGTAGCTTTCACCTCACTGCAGGAAGCCCTAGTGGGGGCCCCAGTGCTCTCTCCGCCTGACCCCACTCTGCCCTTTGTCCTTGACACAGATGCCAGCAGTGTCGGATCTGGTGCAGTGCTAGCCCAGGTGACACCCGGCGGGGAGAAAGTGGTGGCATACCATAGTCGGGCCTTCAACAAACCTGAGCGCCGCTATTGTGTCACAAGGCGGGAGCTGCTGGCAGTGGTATGTGCCATACGCCACTTTAAGTACTACCTCGGGGGCCTCCACTTTACGGTCAGAACTGACCATGCTGCCTTGCAGTGGCTCATGTCTTTCAAGGAGCCAGAGGGGCAGCTAGCACGCTGGATTGAGGACCTGCAGGCTTATGATTTTGCGGTCGTGCAACACAGAAACGCAGATGCGCTTTCCCGCAGACCCTGTGCCCAGGATGGATGCCACTACTGTGAGAGGAAGGAAGCTCAGGAGGAGGACCAATTGGTGCCCGATGTAAAGTGTGCTGTGACGGGGGTGGAGGAATGGCCATCCAGTCAGAGGCTGGTTGCTGTGGATGTAACGGAGTGGAGACGTCAACAGGAGGAGGATGCTGACATCAAGCCAGTGCTTGGGTGGATTAAGGAACAGCGACAACCCCAATGGGAGGAAATCGCCATGTTGTCACGGGCCACAAAGGGACTCTGGTCCATGTTTAATGCCTTGCGGCGGCACGATGGAGTGCTACAAAGGGGCTGGAAGGAACCGGCTACGGGCGAGACGAGGTGGCAGTTGGTTGTCCCGCGGGCCCTGCAGGAGATGGTGCTTCGCGCAGTGCATGGGGCCCCAGGGTCTGGCCACTTTGGTGTCACCAAAACACTCCGCCGCCTCCGGCAGGGGTTCTATTGGGCCCGACATAGATGGGATGTAGAGGACTTTTGCCGCCGCTGTGACAGCTGTACAGCACGGAAGGGACCCACAGCCAAATCCCATGCCCAACTGCAACAGTTTCCTTCAGGGTACCCTATGGGGTATCGTCTGTGTCTTCTGTCGAGGGACGCTACAATATTTATATTATGGAAGCAGATTTTTGACATTTTACCTTTTTCCCGTTTTCAGATAAAAAAAAAAAATAAAAAAAAAGATAAAATAAACACGCACAAACAAAAGCAAACGGCCAGAACACAAAGCTGGAAAATCCACCCAATTGACAAAAATCAACTCAAAATCCTCCCACACAACAGAACCTCCTCTATTCCTCGCTGGCTCCAAATCTCTCAGTGGAATGATCAGTGGTTCGCTATCCGTCACCATCAAAACACTCCACAAATCCCGCGAATTATTCGCTTTCTTATAAACCATTGAATCAGATACCGAAGCAGTTAGGTTCTAAATGAAGCTTCGGACGTCACTAATCACGTGACTCTGGCCAAATGAATCAAGCTTCGATACAGTGCTTCTGAAGCAGTGTGTTGATTTTTTTGACACACGCACCGGAGCTTCAGCTTCAGCGGGCCATTACTACTTTCTACTGTTGTGTAATGGTTTCTGTGTGCTCTCTCTCCTGGCCTTCACTTTCTCCTCTTCTGCTTTGAAAAGTGTGAAAGACCATGGCCAAAAACTGAAGTTCTCAGGCTGTACAAAAATGTGAGTACACTGGTGTTAAAACAGAAAAGGCTGGGTGGTGTGCAATGCTGTAGAGCTTTAAAAATGTGTCTCTCATCTCCAAACAAGCTCCTGTATCTTGGCCGTAAATACCCTTGGGGAGCAGCGTACTACAGACAGTACCTGAAGCCAGCCTTCAATTTTCAATTCAATTTATTTTATTTATATAGCGCCAAACCACAACAACAGTCGCCTATAATATAATAATACATTCAGAGAAAAGGTTTTACTGATGTTACAGTCACCTGGTCCAGCCCTAACTATATGCTTTAGCAAAAAGGAAAGTTTTAAGCCTAATCTTGAAAGTAGAGATACTGTCTGTCCCCCGAATCCAAACTGGAAGCTGGTTCCACAGAAGAGGGGCCTGAAAACTGAAGGCTCCTTCCCCCATTCTACGTTTAACAAGTAAGCCTGCAGTGCAAGAGCAAAGTGCTCTAATGGGGTAATATGGTGATATGGGCCTGATTATTTAAGGCCTTGTATGTGAGGAGCAGGATTTTGAATTCAATTCTGGATTTAACAGGAAGCCAATGAAGGGAAGCCAAAACAGGAGAAATCTGCTCTCTCTTTCTAGTCCCTGTCAGGACTCTTGCTGCATCGTCGTGGGGGGCGGCATCACAGATATCTGCAAAAAAAATAAAAAATTGCTCGTACTTATGCTGCCCCGACATCAGCCAGCGCATACTGGGAATGGCATAGGCACCGATCGGTTTTCTATCGCCCATTTGCTGGGAGTAAGGGCGCCCTCCGTTTGCGAGGTGCACCTGCTGCTTGCGGCACAGGGAGGAGAGGGCGGGGCGGCGGGGGATTCTCTGGCTGGCTGGAGCAGCATCTAATAACCAACTCGCAAAATAAAACAAAAATAAAAACAAAACAACAAACACGAAAACACCAGACATTATAATACACACTTATAATTTGAAATTCGAAATTCTATACACGAAAAGTGAGCGCGAGAGCCCTCGGTGCACCTGCTTGCTGCTGAAGTCAAAGTAAACTTTATTGTCATCTCCGCTACATCCAGTCCAGTATATAGAGAGACGAGACGACGAGGCTCCAGTTACAGCAGTGCAAGTAAACAAACAATATATATATAAAAGAGTAAGAAAAAATATACACTTTAGGACTCGAGATAAAGGGATCAATAACAATTTAAAATTTATAATTTACAGTTTGATGATTTAAAGTCTCACACACAACCCGTCGAAAGGGGAGGGGGGCCAGCTGCTTCCAAATAGAGCACATTTCATTCATAATGTTGTAAATCCAAGCCCATTATGTATTCATGATTTGAATCCTGGGTTGTGTGAAATCTCAGAAATAAACCCTAGACAAAGTGAATCTGTGAACCAGGGTGTAGGTCTATTAGGTTATGTTGTGGTGATCCTCGAGTTGGGGGATTTGTGTTCATACTGGAGTGCAAAATTAAAACCAAGATGGACAAGAAAAGTTCAAAGCCATCAGGTCCTCAGTTTAGAAAAAAGAGAAAAGAAGAGGAGGAGAAACGAGCAAAAGATGCAGGTAAGCAGATGTGTCATTGGATAATGGCAGGTCATCCTGAAACAATCAGAATACTTTATTAATCCCTAAGGAAATTATGCGAATTAGAGCTGCTCCAAGAAGAAATGGTAAAATAGTAACAGTAACAGACTAAACTCCAAACAATACAATATGTTACAGATTTTAATATTAATTAGTCATTGTCAGTTGTTGATTTGTCCTGTTCTCATTGTATGAGGAATTATGATGGCTGCTTGGTAGCTGTTTGCATACAATGCATCAATGCATACTCTCTCTCTCTTCATATGTGTGTGTCTGTGTGTGTTTCTCTGGCGAAATTCAGTATAGTTCCAACAACAGTATGTGTGTGTGTGTGTGTGTGTCTGTGGGGAGGGGGGGGGGGGGGGGGGCAGAGAGAGTTTTCGCCCAGGGCGCCAATTGGGCTGGGACCGCCAATGAACGTCTCAGAACACTCCAGCTCACATGTTAGTCTGCTCCAAGCATTTCCACAAAGGTAAGTCTTCTGTTAGTTATTACGTAATTTATCATTAGGTGAAGTGTCTTGCCCAAGGACACAACGACCGAGACTACAAAATGCTGGATCCAGACTGGGCACCCTGTATCAGCCTGGGTCATACGAGTCTACCACAGCGAGATTTGATCGAGAGAGAGAGCGAGGTGCCCAAGGGTTGTATTGAAGCAATCAAGTGATGAATAACTGTTTTCCAGTATGTTGGTTTTTTTTGTTTTTTTTGTTTTTTTTTTTGCATTGCTGATTTGTTTTTCACCGAAACAGCTAATAAGGCATAATGGAATACAATTTTGCCTCTTTTTTGTAAGATTCTATAATAGAATGAAACAATAATGCCAGTTATAAATAAAGACAATAAATTGAATGAATTAGCCGCAAATACTTTTTGACATCTAAAATGAAAATAACACTGTACACAACATTGTTTTTTACCTTTTTTTTTTTTTACCATTGTGTGAACAACTGTTTGTTGCTTATGAAATCCATGAAGTGCTATAGAGAAAATTACATTTTATTTATGTAATGAACACATTTTGAACTCTTAAAGGAAACAAAAGGAAACACACCCAGCTGAACTAAAATGATCCATGTAGCTAACAAAAACTGTTGTGAGCCGCCACCCTCATATTGCCTTTGGGCTTTTGGAGCCTTGACCTGACTTCCATCCATTGGCTTCTGCTTATCCTTTTCAGGGTCGCGGGGGGCGCTGGAGCCTATCCCAGCTGTCATAGGGCGACCTGACTTTTAAAAAATAATTGGAAAAAAAGCAATATGCTGCTAAAAAAAATGAAAAATAGACATTTGCAAAATTCTGCCTAAATATGTATTTTACCACGTTAATGTGTGTTGCGGGGCGTGGTCTGCAATGCCGCTGCAGGGAAGGCGGACGCACCTGAGCGGCACCCGTAATGACGCCTCGCCGCCCTTAGCTTTGTTGACATTTGGGTTTCTTCCCACTGTAACCAAAGTACTTGGTAACATGGGGGTCATATTGTAGGGTTTACCTTGCAATATAAAGCACCTTGAAGCTGTTAGCTGTTGTTGTGATTTGGCGCTGTACAATAAATTTGAATTGGAATGTTTATCATGTGGCTTTTTATTAATAATTTGTTAATCTAAACAATAGAAACATGCAATCATCATGTACACAAGTAGATATTTGAAAGAAGTGCTTTCTACTTTTTACTGAGTCACTGGAAAAATAAAAACATTATTTTCTTGCTGACAACTCAGTTCCTTTGGTCTCATTTCTTATGAAGTCAGATGAGTACAATCCTGGATTTGAGCTTTACAGCAGCTTTGTTGTGAAATTCTTCAGCTGTATCGGTCATTAAAAAGATGAGACACGGGTATTGTTGTCAAATTTCCCTACTGCAGGTTTATTGATTCCATCCTCCTTGTTTGGCTGACCAACATTGTCTGTTCCTCCCATGACCTAAGGAAGGAAAAGTACAAGGCAGAATTGAGCGCCTGTCATCAGTCGGTTGCTTTTGATACCTTTGCTCTTCAGCACGTACCCCATCTTTGACACGTTTGAACAGGTGATAAGAAAGAGTGTCTTCTTTCATTAGCATAAGTCTTGGGTCCACCGTCTCCCTCAATCCCCCTGAAATGATAAGTGGAAGAACAAATACAAAAAGTCCTTATGAAATAATAAGAAAATGAGATCACAGATCCATTCCCAAGTACAGGTAATTAATGACAAAATCTTTATTTATTTTATTTCATTTGTTTTTTACCTGTCAAGAGACTGATGATTATTCCAACAATAACAGATGTTAAACCTCCAATGACACCGAAGTAAAGGTAGGATGGAGAGTGCCACTGAACCGCATGTCTGGTGGTGAGAGATTAGTAGATATCTTGTTAACAAATGTCTTATTAATGTAATTACACCATATTATGAAAGTATTCTGAAGGCTACAAAGGAATTTGTGAAGACAGTTTGCAAATGAAAAATATATTCAACAAGACTAGGGCACATTTATGCTTTCCACCAGGTTTTTTATTATTATTATTATTATTATTATTATTATTATTATTATTATTATTATTATTATTATTAATGACCTCACAACATTGCCCCTTACTATATCACTTTTTTTTTAAAATCATATGGCCTTTTTTTAATTTTACTATACTTTCGTTCATTATAGGAAAGCTCCGTCATCCCATCTCACCAGATAATATTTCATTCATTCAAGACAGACCCGACCACACTTACATGTCATCAGTATTCTGTCCTGGGGTTGTGGTAAAAAGACTTGGTTCTGTTGGCAGTGGGGTAGTCCAATTGAAACTGCTACCAGTAGTAAAGTTACAACCCTCAGTGCTCAGAAAGAGAGGTCGGGTCATCTCAGGAGGAGAAGGGGATATCATCCCTATAATGCTCACAGAGACAGCTGCAGCCAATCCTGTCACGAGACCACATAGACCTCCCTGTGGACAAATATCAGAATCAGAATCTTTATTGCCATTGCGCTTTTGAACAACAAAAACTGCATGTAAACCCATTCAGTACAAGTGGAAGGGGGCACTGTTAAGAGAAACAAGTATAGATGTACGATAAATTTTAAACAAAGAAAAAAAAATAGTATGTACAAGTCTGTCTGTGAAGGTTCTCAGTCATCCAGGTCATCGTAGTCAAAGGAGCTTGCAAAGAAAAGCGTCTGGACTTCTTTAAGTTGCTTGAAGACGTTTCACCTCTCATCCGAGAAGCTTCTTCAGTTCTAAGGTCAAATGGTGGGGAGTCCCAGATTTAAACCTAGTGGGAGTATCCCCCCGCAGAGGGACAAAAGGACCCCCTGATGATCCTCTAATCGCCTGAGCCAAGGTGTGAAACTGGGTGTGGGTCCCAATCAGCCAGGGTTTCGGGTGAGCTCGTTGCACCGGCTACATAGGGGATGACAATGTTGTTGCGTCTGTCCTTCTTATCAGAATCTTATCGGTGTATCAGAAAAACTCAGGAGAGTTTTCTCCAAGCATGACATCCCGGTGTATTTCAGACCCAGCAACACGCCCAGACAAAAACTGGTTCACCCCGAAAGACAACACCCCAAAACACAGACTTAACAATGTGGTGTATGCTGTACAGTGCAGCGAGGAATGCCCAGACCTCTACATTGGAGAGACCAAACAGCCACTTCACAAGCGCATGGCACAACATAGAAGAGCCACCTCCACAGGACAAGACTCAGCAGTCCATCTGCATCTTAAGGACAAAGGTCACTCTTTTGAGGATGCCAATGTTCACATTTTGGACAGAGAGGACAGATGGTTTGAAAGAGGAGTGAAAGAAGCCATCTATGTCCACTGTGAGCGACCATCTTTGAACAGAGGCGGTGGTTTACGACACCAACTGTCTGCCATTTATAATCCAGTTTTGAGATCCCTCCCCAGACGCCTTAACGCCCACTTACATCCTGGGCCATCTGACCTCAGGAATTCGCATGATAAGGTGGGGCCAGGTTTCACAATGAACTCACCCGAAACCCTGGCTGATTGGGACCCACACCCAGTTTCACACCTTGGCTCAGGCGATTGGAGGATCATCAGGGGGTCCTTTTGTCCCTCTGCGGGGGGACACTACCACTAGGTTTAAATCTGGGACTCCCCACCATTTGACCTTAGAACTGAAGAAGCTTCTCGGATGAGAGGTGAAACTGTCACGGTGTCCTTCTGGATGCTGTAGGCTTTCCTGTGGCAGCAGGACCTGTACACCTCCTCCAGGGAAGAGTACAGCTCTTGATCACAGCTGATGATCCTCTGTGCTGTGTTGATGACCCTCTGGAGTGATGCTTACTCCTAAGCAATACTGCTGGCAAACCACACTGGGATGCAGTATGTCAGTGTACTTTCAATGGAGCACCTGTAGAAGGACACTAGCAGCTCCTTGGCTAAGGCGTTGTTCTTCAGGACGCTCAGGAAGTGGAGTCGCTGCTGTGCCTTCTTGATCATAGCTGTGGTGTTTGTTTTCCAGGATAGGTTACTACCCAGGTGCAGGCCCAGGAGTCAGAGACCCTCTCCAAACAGTCCCCATTAATGTGTATGGGCTGGGGGTCAGGTTTGTTCCTTCTGAAGTCAACTACTATTTCTTTGGGGGTTTTTTGGTATTGACGACCAGATTGTTTCAGCTGCACCTTGATGACATATTTTCGACTTCATCCCTGTATGCAGACTCATCTCCCGTCGTGATGAGCCCAATCACAGTTGTGTCATCAGCAAACTTGTTAAAGTTAATATTTACAGCATACGAATGTTGGATGGGTGGGTGGGGGGTGCAGTCGTGAGTGTATAGAGCGTACAGCAGGGGACTCGGCACACATCCCTGAGTTTGGTCATTATTATTTTTATCCTGCTGTTAACATTTTTTTTAAAACATTAAGCATTTAATAAAGTGTTTTTTAATACTGTTAATAAGAAAAATGCTCCCGTACTATGTTATACGATGATAAATTGATGTTAGGTTGATTTAGGAAAATACCAAAATGAGAATGGACTTACTTTGGAGTTGACAAATGGACAGAGGACACCCAAACTGAACAGACCGAGTAAAGGACCCCCAGTTACCCCACCAATGATGGACACTGCCTGTTTGAAGAGACCTGCAGCTCAAAAAACACTTTAAGAATGGTCGTATTTACTGAGGTGAAAAATTTACTTATTTACGTAACTAACATGCTTTCTAATAAACAACAACAACGTTCCTGGATGTGTTTGCCTGAACACATTGACAGCTCTGCATTAACAGATCCCTCTACCTGCATCATATGTCCCATGAGTGATGCCAGTCCAGCCATGGCAACGCATACAATTCCAAAAAACACACCTGCAAAAACATCACATCACAAAATGACATTTTTATCGACTACCAGCCGCATCCATGTAGCAGTAATTAATCTAATATAACATGCAGTCTGTGTTATAAACAAACAACAGGAAACTCGTTATTTACTCAGCCCTTTGGAGATTAAGAGAAGCTTTTTCTCAGATAGTTTAATGCGTGGTTTGATCAGGTCCTCCGTGGTCACTGCAGCCATTGCGTTGATTGAAGTAGAAACTGTGCTGAACATGAAGAAATGAACCATGTTTACTCTGGACTAATGGACATAACTGACACTTCAAATGTGGCACAGCTTTAAATGTTACATGCAACATGAATAAAAATATATCAAATTATGTTGTATGAACCTCAGAGAGGCACTATAGACTGCAGCAAAAAATAGTCCTGGAAGACCTTGGTGATCTGCCAAGATATCCATCACCAAATAAGGCAACAGCTGTAAAGGGAAAAAAGATTTTTATTTTAAGATCATAAAATAACTTGAATAAAAACAAACATCCTGTGGTTTCTTTGTTTATGTGTATGGACCTGATCAGGTGATGAAACTTGTCCAGCTTTCCATGGGTCACAGTTCTTATAGAATGAATAAAGACACAGCCCTGAAATCACTGACGATGTCAGGGTGCAAACTAGGCCTAACACGTTGATGAAGAGAGCTCTGAAAAAACACAACACGAAAAAGTGACGTATGCAAACAAAAATCAGTGTAGCATAGCAAACGAGATTATATTTCTTATCACTGTATGCTGATGATGTCTAAAACGATAACTCAATATGAAGAATGTGAATGAAGTTGGAGTTAATTGAATAAGGATCCATTATTTTTTGTTTCATTTATTTTATTTACTTATCTTTTCTCCTCGTTACTATGTGGAGTGTAGGGCCGTGCAGAGAGGTTTAAAGGGGCGGGTGCTCAAAGTTAAAAAGGGGCACATTGAACCAGGTTGAATAACAACAACACACATTCATCAAGAATCTAATATGGGAAGGGCAGGGCTGTGTTGATCTGAGACTGTAGACATTAAAAAGTCCATAGGAGAGATGGTAGCTGATTAAACAAGTGTCATGAGATAATAACAAAATGCAAAGATTGGTGACAGCGCTTGGAACCATAAGGCAACAAAAAACTGTGAGAAATAATTTAGGCTCTGCCTGTGATTCACTCTTTGCTTCTCTTCTTCCTTCCATCCCATCATTTCATATATCACTCTCCACTTGCTGTCTATCTGAGAACAAGGCACAACTTGCTATTGCAATAAACTATAATCTAATTATCCACACCTAACAACTCTTGCACTTAATCTATAATAAAATGATGACAGAAAAATGTTATAGCACTGCCTTTAGTAGCCTCACACAGCTCCTGCTGTTTCCTCCTCATGTCCTTACCAGGCATGTCTGGACAATGTTATATCATGAGTAATATTTTTTTTAAAAATCCATCTAAATGAAACACACACATGCACGCACACACAATGACATTTTAGACCTTCTTCAGAATACTGTATATACTATGGGCATCATGGTGCTGATCCAGAATCTTTTTTTTTAATTTATTTATTACTAGAGCTACAATAATAAAGCAATGAGGAGGGGGAAGTAATAAATATGAAATAATGTCATTATGATGATTCCATTTGTTTCACTATCCACTCTGTGCAGGGGCAAAGCTTATTACATTTTTAAACTGTAGAGATACAATCATTTTACTGCTGTAAAATCCAAATTTTGTCTTATTTAAAATATAAATCTAATATAATCTGCTTCTTAATGTATGTTCTTTAAAATACAGCGTGTGTTTTTTTAATGTATTATAATTATTATAATGCATAATTATGTGGACATGCATATTAGATCGTTTTTTAGTGAAATATAATCCCTCCAGAAAGGCAGGAAAAGCCCGGAAACTTACTTTAAAACTAAATATGTTCCCTAAAACGGTGACAGAGCTACAGACCCATGACAGCCTTACACAGGTAGCCAGCAGCTATGACCAGCACTACCTGTGCAGTTAATAAAAGGACAGGTAATGTTTGTCGCGCTGTTGCACACACAGCACGCTCGTTTCAGTTCGTCAGTTGAAACAAGACATCTTACCAACGTGTACGTAATAAGCTAATACTCCTGGGTGCTACACACTACAGTGTACGCTGTACACCTACTTACTGGTTTTGTCGCATCACTCTGTGTCTCTGAGATAACTTGTGTTTCTCCTACAGCTCCGGACCGCTAAAAATGCGCGTGCTCTTTGTGAGCTCGTTCCCGTCTCGTAACCAGCGCGTTCTGCCGTCGAGGGCGATCATTGGTTAAATGTGATCATGTGACTGATGCAAGCCAGATCCTTTTATTTAGCAAAACTGTGATTAATAGTTAAATATTATTGTTGAGGGGCACAGACAGGACTCCGCACGCACACACACATAAAAAAAAAATAATTTTTTTTAAAAAGTTGCCTTATCAAAAGGGCACCCATCAGGAAAGGGGCGGGTGCTCAAGCCCCTCTAGCCCCCCCTCTGCACGTGCCTGGTGGAGTGGTATATTCTGATTGTAAATTTGTTGTTTGGTTTGAGTTAGGACTGGAAATAAGTGTTAATGTTAGTTTGTTCCTTGACTTTTGGTGCCCACTTGCGAAATAAGTTGGATTGTAGATAGGGGGCAGGGTTTAATAAGAATATATTCTTCTGCCTGCTCCTTTTCACACGTGGTTGCAGTGCTTTACTGACAGAAAGTGTAGTTGGTTTGTTTGAAAGAACTAACTGTGGAAACTGTTGACCAAGTGTGAAATAAATAATTAAATTAAATTAAATTAAATTAAATTCAATTCAATTATGTCATCATTTATAATAGCTTCATAGCTATCTTTTCCGAGTTTATGATAAGAACGTGTCATTTGCCAGCAAACCCCACCAATGTAGTGTCTTTGGCTGAATCAGAATTTACATAGATGTGGAAATAGACGTGTCATATATTGTTGCTTTTTTTTAAAAAAAAATTTATTATTATTATTTTAATTATTAGTTTTGCAAGCTAAACAGGAAGGAAGGAATACATTCCTTTGAATCACTCACAATCTGGCATGTTTAATGCTCTTGCAGGAGTTGTATCTCTGAACTTGAGGTTGGTAGGTCCCATAAACCGCACTCCAACCAAATGTCCCTCCGATGACTAGTGTCCAAAAAGTGTGTCTTCTCAGAGGGTTTATGTCAAAGCTGGGATTACACAATGCAAGGATGATTTTAGTATAACACACACACACACACACACACACACACACACACACACACACACACACACACACACACACACACACACACACACACACACACACACACACATACTCACTCCACAAAGTTAATTCTTCCTCCTTCTTGGGCATCTGACAAGATAGTGGAGATTCCTCCTTTTAAGATCACACTTTTGATTATAACAGACATGTAGCCTGCAAACATTATTCCAATCTGGAAGAAAAATCAGAGATTTGTTTGGTTGGCAGATCTGTATTCTGTAACTATGTTGACAGATTTTGGTCCCAGTTATCAAATTCTTGCTAATTTACATGAATACTGCAAAGAATCAAGACATGACTCAAACGTGGCTGTGGTGTCGATAAAATTAGACTGAAACCTGATTGCAATTTAATTCAGTTTTACTTACATAGCAATGGAATATATTTATATGGTTCCAAATCATAACAAAAGGACATTATATTGTAAGATAAAGACCCTACAATCCAGAGAAAACGCCAGCAATCAAATGGCAGTGTGAACCAAAAAACTCCCTTTTAACAGGAAGAAACGTGAACGTCAGGAAGGGGCAGCCATCTACCACAACTATTTGGAGGCATTTGTGTATTTTTTTTCGTTTTATTTGATCCAGAACCCTACCTGAACAACATCTGTCCACACCACAGCTTTCAGGCCACCCTGTAACAAACGCCACAAAACAAGAAAAATCTCTGTCAAAAAGGTTAGGAAGCTGTATTAATGAACAGAATGCATAACGTGGAAATATGTGACCGTATTCTGTAGTAGAACATTTTCAGAAAGCACAAGTGATGGGAATAACGGCGTCACTAACGACGTTACTTTTTTCAGTAACAAGTACATTAATAAGGGGGGGACAGGACAATGGACAGGCGAAGGAAAAGTGCCAGAGATTAATAACAACTAATGCATCCAGCTGAAGTCCTAGATTACCCATGAATGAGAAAACACTGTGCTCTGTAAACTACAACAACTGGTTTCTAAGCTTTCAAATGTTTGCAGACTTTTAGAAAAAAAAAAAAAAAACAGGTGACGCAACACATTATGCAATCACGGTTTCAACTTTTGACCCTTAGTGATTGCAGGTGAAAACATCAAATTTTAAAAATGGGCACATATTTTTCATGAAACAAAACAAATCATTTGAATTAAATCATCCAAATGAAAACGTCAAGAAATCAGAGGTGATGTTAAATGAGAGATATTTTGTTTTAAAGGGTAAATGGGAAGGGGACCTTGTGAATTTTAGGAAAATGTAAATATTCTCATTTAATCTCTGCTGAATGTGAAAGTGGGGGTCTCTTAAGGTTCCTGGCTTAGTGATGCTCGATGAGGTTCGACTGACAATGTGATGCACTGCAGTGTGTGTGTCGTATGTAATAAATGTTTTACTAACCAGTGCACAATACAAAGTACAAACAGTGGCTGTCGAAATAATCCCACCCCACAGGTTCATACCAGTCACTGCAAAAAGAAGGGAAATTCATTAACAGGGGAAACACTCTTGTTCAAGATCCCTTCACGAACTTAACTGCTGTGAACTGGAGCTGACATACCTTGGTTCAAAGCCAGAGCTGGAGCATAAATTACAAGTCCAGTGTAGAGCAACTGTGGCAAAGAGTTAGAAAGTCACAGCAACAACATGTCTCTGCTGATACCAACGTAGTTTTATGTGCAGAAGTCAAAGCACTACAAAGATTGAACCACTGGCTTCTTACTGCGTTAAAAAAGAAGATCAGCATTCCCAGGAGACGAGTGGCTCTGCTGAAACGCAGCTCCAGATACTTGGCAGAGACCAGACAGAGAAAAGACGCATATTGATAGTGATACATGAAACTTCTAGTTCCCCTCACTCCCTCCAATTCAAAGCTAGTACTTTGTACACTTACTGACAGGTGTAGCCCAGCCAACAGTTTAAAATATAGCAAAAATAATGTTGAAAACAAAACCGCAGTTACCTCATATGTGCTGTTGATGGCCAGTCTGTAGAAAACTGGGAGAAAGACCTCGGATGTGTACACCACTGCTATTACATAGGAAATACTTAAATAGCCAAATATGGCTCCGTAGCGATACACCTACAGACAGGTTGAAAAAGATTTATGGAAACACAAAATAGCAAAACAGCTGGTTGGCTGGTGAAACTTTGCCAGAGATCATTTGAAACGCTGATGCTGCTGATACTGAACGAGCTTTGGAGCAACATATGAACAGTGCTGAACTCTGGTGAGTAACACGAAAACTTTAAATTCGTTATTTTATTTGTTTGAAATTGAAAGCGGTGCACTCAAAGTAATGCTCGGTTAGCTGACTCCAGCCGTCTTCTAATGCACAGAAATCAGTTTTACGCATTTTATAAAATTCTAATTTAAGCTCTGAATAAATGTTTGTGCGCTGAGGAAGCTGAGTGCAGATCCAGGACAGTCCCGACACGTTACCTCGGCTGGGTTGGAGAGCACAGTGACGGATGACATGTAGCTGGCAGTGAGGGACATGGAGACAGCCAGGGCATTGAGTTTTCGGCCCCCAGTTAAAAAGTCCCTGGAGGTTCCTTGTTTCCTGCTTCTCCAGGCGTAATAAAAACCAACAGCAGCAGACAGGAGCAGAACGACAGCAAACACCACATAGTCTGCTGCCACGAGCAAGTGAGCATCCCCGGACATTTTATCAGTCGGAGCAAAACTGAAATAAAGCTAAAGCGTTTATCAGGCAGTGTTTTGTAGATCATTGGGAAGGCGGTGTCATCACCTCTAGGTAGTCTATTAAATTGTAAGATAAATTATTCCAGGCGGTGCGCGCACGTGTCCTTTCAGGTTAAGCTCAAAGTTAATGAATAAAGTTTAGAATTTTGAGTGTGAACCCAAACACATAAAACTTGGGTAACAATAGTGCTTTGTGCCACCACCAGAAAACTGGATGCATGTTTAAAGGACCTCTTTCTTGTGCTGTGGCTGGTAGATGTCAGATAGGGACGTGCTCTTTGTCCTGGGATTTGGGTCGTTTCTGCAGATTACGCTGTGTTTGCATTTGGAACACCATGTGTATTTGTTCTGGGCCCTCTGTGATATTGTGTTAAAGGTTTGATAATCAGTTATTGCAGACACACTGTTATAGTGTTAAGGTTCAAAATTGAGGAAGGAGAATACAAACCACCCATGGTCCAGGAGCTCTTGGTCAAACAATGATTTTAATGAATACACACGTGTGGGAAGAACACTCTGTACGCCGACAGCAAGTGATCTCCGACTTCCTCAAAGCATACACAGATTATATACCGTCAGGGCTTGTTTACTGACGCCCCTTCATGCGTCACAGATACATTTTATACATAGATCAGATCAACACCACAATGACTTTTAACCCAGAAGATCATCTTCTATTTTCATGGCTGGTACTTTCCGTTCTTGTCTTAAAGTGAATTGTTCCTCTTTCTTGCCGAGACATGACTAATCTCTCCTCTAAATAAATCTAACTCATGTGTGTGTGTGTGTGTGTTGACCCCACATGCTCTTTGTGTCACCTCTTCACCTACTAACTGTCTGTGTCTCGTCCTCAAATGCTCTTTCTTAATTCACCTGTTGCACTTCTGACCTTTCACTAGACCAGAGGCTCACGGAGACTATGTGTATGTCTTCTACTAAATAAATGTTTTAACCAAGAACCTCTACTTAAACCTTAATATGAAATGACCTGATATATAAGTGTTTTGTAAGCATGTATTGCAATTCCTTCTATGGCTCCAAATCACTTGCACAATAGATTGTCCGGACATCGCGCCGAACAAAGCTTCCAACCCCCAATTAATTGACCGAGCTCCAACTCTTTAATAAGCACAGATATGACTATTTTATACACAATGCATAACTGCACCTGAAATACAAAATTAACATCATCATAAACATCTTAAGGCCATCTTAAAGCTATCTGTTACATTGTTAAAGCCTCGTCTTAGCCTGCTGCTCAAAATAACTTCCTGCTTCTGCAAACTCTCTGCAAGCCTGTTTCCTGTCAGCCTGTGACTTTTAGCCTTTCTGAAAGACACACTGTTCAACCCCTGAATGCAATATAAACTCCAGATTATATTATTAATGCAATGGTAATGATGACAATTATTTAACAATAGCAGTAAAATAATTTCCCTGCTCCACAATAGCCTCCTAAGCGCCTTTATTGAACGTGTTTAAACATTGTGCTTCTCCAGTAAAAGTAAAACAAACAGACCAAACAGGACTTCCACTGACCTCACCGATGATTATTCTTCATCAAAACATCCTAAGTGAAACCTTAAATGCTTTATATACACACGCACATGTTTAAAAAGTCCAAGTGTTTGGTAGGCCACATTTAAGATTTATGTATTTTCATGTTGTGACTTGTATCAACAGATTCTCACTACCTGAGCAAGTAGTCCCATAAGTGATGCCAGGCCAGCCATAGAAACACACAACCCTCCAATACTGCAACCTGCAACAACTTCGTGTAAAAACTGACATTTTAATCATGAAGATTTATAACTAATTCAGCTTTAGCCTCAGTCACATACCAGTGCTCAAAGGACAGAGTTCACCATGTACTGTGAACAGATCAGGTACGTACTCAGTGCTCTGGAGATGTAAAGCAATTGTCTGTCAGTCAGTGTGACATTTGGCTTGATCAGGTCCTCTAGAGTCACTGCAGCCAATGTGTTGATGATTGATGAGACTGTGCTGAGCTTAATAAAAGTTATTAAAAGGTCTGCAACCATTCACGTAACATTTGACAATCATTTAACTGATGGAACCAGCTAGGAAACAAGATGCATTAAGTACAGGATGAGGCCCAGCTTTTGATGTTGGAAACTGCAATACTTTATTAGCAAATAAAAGTATAAAACCTTAAGGTGCCACTGTAAACTGCTGCAAGAAAGAGTCCTGGGAGGCCAGGGTAGCTTTTCAGGATATCCATTACCAAATATGGCAGCAGCTATGAAGAAACAAAGATCAACTTGTTGCTTGTAAAACCACAGGCAGATCCACTAGTACTTTAAGGGAATAAGTTATGACACAGAACCTCAATACCTGATCAGAAAAAGAAATTTTTCCAGCTGTCCATGGATCAGTCCTTATAGAAAGAGTAGAGGCACAATCCTGAAAACACTGCAGATCCCAGGAACAAAGAATAACTTACCACGCTGATGAACACAGCTCTGAAAGAGACCAGGTGAAACAGTTGAAAGGATAAATTTCCATTCTTGCCAGGCTGGCATTAAGAAAAATCTACACTTGTTTATGGATGCACTGTATCCGGGTCCCATTAGTTACAAGACTGAGGGTCCTTAAATCATACCAAGTCTAGACTTTGAGTATTCTATGGTCCTGCTTGCAAGTACACTGCACTTAATAGATTAGACAAGCAGAAAGTTGACTAGCACATTTTTACACTTCCATATGCAAGCCTGAAAATTTTCCACATTTTAAGTGATATAGTATTGTTTCAGTTATAAAATCCTCCCATTAAATTATGACTCACATTCTGGCATGAGTGATACTCTTGCAGGAGTTGTATCTCTGAACCTGAGTCTGGCTAGTTCCACTGGTCATTGTCCAGCCGAGTGTCCCACCGATGGCTATGGTCCAAAATGTGTGCCGCCTCAGAGGGTTCAAGTCAAAACTGGGAAAACCGTATACCTATGAATCATCTAAAGTGAAGTGACAATTGTGCAACTTTATTCATATTTAAAAAACAGTAACTACAGACCCTAATGATTTCACGCAAATGCATCAATATGACCCGTAACTCCTTATATGACTGATGATGGATGACTAAGAGCCTACACAGATATGTCAATGAGGTTTCCAGGAAAAACTGGCCTGGTGTTTGTCACAAGACAATACTGTAGTGAAAAGGCAGAATAATATTTGCTCAGAAAAGTTAATGTGATTTTAAACCCCAGCACTGTAACATATTCAGCATCTTTGCAATCTATCCAAATAAGCCCGAGTAAGAGTAGATTAGAGTACGCTAATATGGTCAAACATGTCAGAAGTTGCTGCAGGGATGTCAAAGCCTTAGCACTGCAGGAGACATGGGCTGAACCAGTCACTTCCTTTCTGTACAGTTTAATTATACATTTAAATATAGCTGCAAATCCATCAATGGACCATCTTAAAATGTAAGAAATGTGTAAAGTTTAAAAATTGTTGGAGGTCTTTACTGTTGACCCACTTTTAAAAAAAAAAATAATAATTGATTGTTCTTTCTTATCTACTTTGGTCAGAGTCTCTGGTAGACCAATTATGGCCCCTTGGCCTTACGTTTGACACCCCTGGGCTATTGAGTCGTTTTGACTTATTCATTTAGAGCGGTTTAAAAAAAAATAAAAAAATGTTTGCCTTTACCTGGACAATCACTCCCTATATTGGGGTTCAGCCAGAGTTCTTTGGCTTATTTTCAGACTATAGTACAGAAGCAATTTGTTTCCAGAAGTTCAGTCTATCAACGTGCCTAGTTCAAGTACTGTGATTTAAATCCAAGTAAAGAAAGCAGTGCTTTTGTTGCACTCAGTTCCAACAGTGGGGCTCAAATACACACTTTAATGTACTGTACATTTCTATCATTTGAATTATGGTGCAAAATTGTACTCAATTTGCCAAAACAATTCCTCAGTATTGAGATGCAAGGGTTTGAATATGCAGGCTCTTAAAGTTACTTTACTTTCTTCCCTTATACTCACTCCAGAAAGTTCAGTCTTCCTCCTTGTGAATTGGACAGAATAGAGACTCCTAAGGAGAGACACTTGGATATGACACAGAAGGCCGGCTAACATTATTCCAACCTAGAAGATAAAAATCGGATTATATCAAGACATTTACCCCACTGCTACAACTAGAATTCAAGTTTAATTGTGATTTAGAATTAAAGCCAAATGTCCTGGCACTCGAAATTGACTCATTTGATATTCTTCTATGTAGGCTATGTAGCATTAACAGTAATCTTGCGTGTCGAAGCCTACCTGGAAAACATCTGTCCAAACCACTGCCTTCATTCCACCCTGAAATAATGAGCCCATTTAAATCCAGACAGTCAAAGCAAGAAACAGTTCAGTTTAAGGGAAATGTATAGCAGAGAGAGAGATGACTTTTGCAGCTTTTGTTGTTCCATACCAATGCGCAGTATGCCGTACAGACCATTCCTGTTACCACGATTACCACCCACAGATTCCAGCCAGTCACTGCAGAGAAGTGGGAACATTTAAGATACTGGTCACTCAAGTACCCACAAGTTTACTTGTGCAGTAATGTTTCCTGAACCTGTCAGCTTTGGCCTGACTATACCTTGATTTAATGCGAGGGCTGGAGCATAAATTGCAAGTCCAGACAAAAGGAGCTGTGGTAAAAAAAAAAAAAAAGGACAAATGGCCATCTGGTTACAGATATGTGGCCCTAGCCAAACAAGTCTTAAAACTTGCTTACTGCCATACTCGCTGTTTGAATAATAGCGAGGAATGTTACCAGCAGACAGGTTACTTTGTTATAACGCAGCTCCAGATACTTGGTAGAGAAGACAGTTACTCATACAGCATCCAAACAGACTTTTTTTTAAAAACAAACAAACTAGTGGTGCATTTATTGTACCATAGAGCAGTCTAATTAAAAAACAAACAAACATTTTATTACACAATAAATCATAACTGGTTTAACCAGAAACCAAATAAGCTGATATCTTCCCTTTAAATTACGGACGCGCTTCTGGTTATTGTACACAATCTGCAAAAAGCTACTACACATACCTGAAAAGTGCTGGTAATGGGCAGCCTGTAAAAGACTGGGAGAAAGATCTCACATGTGAACACCTGGGCCAGAAAATGCCCGAAGCAAGCATACCCTATGATGGCTCCATAGCGGTACACCTACAGACAAGCAGTGTTTCCAATTTAACAAACAGGAAAATGAGCAAGACCATGACACACATGCAGGTTTATAAAGTTTTAACAATTCACACAGTCGGGCTATTGGAGTTGGTGCAGTAGACTTGAAATACTAACAGGAGTCCAACCCTGAATAAATGTTTTTATTACAGCGTGGATATTAGATATTTTAGTATTATGGGAGCATTTACTGGGTACTTTTTTTGATGATATTAGACAGAAGATTCTGTGACTCAACAAGGCTCTTTATGTTAACCGTCATTTTCTCTTGCTGTGTCAACTGAAGATTTTATGGTGTGAAAGTAGATACTAAGGTTTGAGGGAAAACACCAACAAATCACTCTTTTACTTATCACTCCCTTGCAGAAGATGTTTATGTGAAGACCATCTGGGTTGTGTCAGAACTCACGGATGTAGGAGACCTCTGTATAAGATTTATAGGCCTTGTGAGTGTATCTTTATTGCCCTTGCTGAACAAAGGATTCCAACTGTCGAAGGACACCACCCCACCCAGTGGGCAGGGTCTGAACTGAAACCTGTTGTCTGCCTATAAAAACTGCTGCACAAAAGAATAAACCGAGTTAGTTTGGGATGACAATTGTGGAGCAGGGATTTTTTGATCATTTGGATATGGTAAAACTGAAACTGTTAGTTTTATGTTAAGGGTAAAGGATTAAAGTGAACTGAATCCTGTTTAGAAGATACAATGCCGGTTTTTCAAAGCTGTGAATAAATTTTAGAGGGAAAATTAGTGAGGGTTGAAGGAGGAGAACAGGTTTGATTTCTTTTTTGATTTCTAGAAGTAGTGGTTATAATGTAGGCTTACACAGACAGATATTACACAGAAACACACATGACAGTATTGATTCCAGGCAAAAGGCCTCAAATTCATTTAGCTTTTAACTGAACTTAAAGAAGGACCAAAGAGGAAGGAAAGCATATATTTTGGTTAAGTCTGATAAACTAGAATTAGAAGGTATTGTTAAATTAAAAGGAGCAAATGAAATAAAAAGGCTATACCAAAAACAGGTGATAACATAGGAAATGTGAGGTTTTAAAATGAAGTTAGTGTTAACACACAGGAGTTGTTTCAAGGCAGCATTTAGCTATGATGAAATGTATACAGGAGTAATTGCTTATATGCTTAAACTTAATTGATTAAAGTGGTTGTTTTTCTTTTGGAGCTTTTAGTAGAATAGGCTGGTTCTAATGATTTTTTGTTAAAAAGGTGGACAGTTTGTGTACAGGAGGTCGATGATCAGATAGGAAAATAGAGCGAGCAACCGGACGTGAAAGCAGGGCTTAAAGAGTTTTAAAGGGATGAGTAACGTTGAAGAATATATATAAATATAAGTCAATAAGTTAAGAACATAATTAGGATCAGGCTTTTGATTACAGAGTCCCAAAAAGGATAAGTTAGGGAGATGCAGGAAAAGGTGTTTTGTTTCCTTTGCAGAAGATCGATCTCGGCGACCACAGGAGGGGCGAGGATCCTGGAGATCTCGAGGCCTGCTGAACCACCAGAGAGGGACCGAGAAAACCTAAGCTTACACATGGAGTGTTCTCGAATGGGAGCTGGTTGAGCCAGAGGACGGCTAGAGAGGGTCTGAGCGAGGACACAATGTATTGCGACCTCTGGTGTTCCAGAGGTCGAGAGAGGGAGTGTGGAGCAGGGAAATTATTTTACTGCTATTGTTAAATAATTGTCATCATTACCATTGCATTAATAATATAATCTGGAGTTTATATTGCGTTTAGAGGTTTAAACAGTGTGTCTTTCAGAAAGGCTAAAAGTAACAGGACAGGAAACAGGCTTGGAGAGTTTTGCAGAAGTGAAAGTTATTTTGAGCAGCAGGCTAAGACGAGGCTTTAACAATGTAACAGATAGCTTTAAGAAGGCCTTAAGATGTTATGCATACAGTTATTATGTTGACCTTGTATTTCAGGTGCAGTTATGACTATTTTATACACAATGCATATCTGTGCTTATTAAAGAGTTGGAGCTCGGTCAATTAATTGGGGGTTGGAAGCTTTGTTCGGCGCGATGTCCGGACAATCTATTGTGCAAGTGACTTGGAGCCATAGAAGGAATTGCAGTACATGCTTACAAAACACTTATATATCAGGTCATTTCATATTAAGGTTTTAGTAGAAGTTCTTGGTTAAAACATTTATTTAGTAGAAGACATACATATAGTCTCAGTGAGCCTCTGGTCTGGTGAAAGGTCAGAAGTGCAACAGGTGAATTGAGAAAGAGCATTTGAGGACGAGACACAGACAGTTAGTAGGTGAAGAGGTGACACAAAGAGCATGTGAGGTCAACACACACACACACATGAGTTAGATTTATTTAGAGGAGAGATTAGTCATGTCTCGGTAAGAAAGAGGAACAATTCACTTTAAGACAAGAACGGAAAGTACCAGCCATGAAAATAGAAGATGATCTTCTGGGTTAAAAGTCATTGTGGTGTTGATCTGATCTATGTATAAAATGTATCTGTGACGCATGAAGGGGCGTCAGTAAATCAAACCCTGATGCTATAAAATATCTGTGCATGCTTTGATTAAGTTGAAGACTACTTGCTGTCGGCATACAGAGTTGTCTTACACACGTGTGTGTTCATTAAAATCATTGTTTGACCAAGACCTTCTGGACCAAGGGTGGTTTGTACTCTCCCTCCTCAATTTTGAACCTTAACACAATCTAGAACAGTCTCCGCGTCTTCTTGTTCTTCCAAACTGCTCCCGGTACTCCGGCCGGTGCCGTAATTAACTGTTGATCATATTTGAGTGTTACTTGAGAATATTCTAATTGTTATAGGTTAAAGGCTGAACTCTGATGATGAAAGCCCAGGCCTCAAAGAAACCCAGAATGGAGTTTCTTAAAATTATCAAACTCATTTTTCATCGTGGGCCAAATGGACTGGACCAGTTAAACTACCGTCAGTGTAAAGACATGTAATGCACATTTCATCTGAGATATTTTAAATATAAAAGTCATACTTCCAATAATACAGCTTGGAATATTTTATTAGCTAACAGAATGTTTTTACTATAAACTCAAAGTTCTATGCAATTAGTTTTTCTGTTACTTAAATGTTGTATTAATTGCCACGAGGAAGGTCCTTATACTCATGCAAGTACAGTTTAAAGTCAAATATTCGCAGGGAAAGCCAATCACAGGAAAAAATGAAAGTGCAATGAGAGAATTTTAATCTGAGGCCAATCCCGCACATTACCTCTACCAGAATGGATATCAGTATGATGGACGACAGGTCGCTGGCGGTCAGTGACAGGGAGACGGGCAGAGCGGTGAGTTTTCGATCTCCGGTTAAGAATTCCTGGGTATTTTGCTGCCTTCTTCCGATCCAAGCGTAGTGTAAGCCGATGGTTGCGGACACCAGCAGCATCAACACAAAAACTGCATAGTCCGCTATGTGCAACGAGTCAGCTCCAGCCAAGTCCTCACACATTTTGTTACAAGTCAGAGCAAAACTAACTATAACGCCAGATAGGCCTTTACAAATCACTGCGAACCCTGCTCTCCATGACGCACAAACTCGCTATGTGTCCGAGCTCTTCAGCTTATATATTCCTAAACACCTATAGTTATGTTCGTTGTTAGCCACAACCTCCACAGGTGACGCTGATTAAGACTCCTGATTAAGGCCGTGCACTGATTGGAAACAGGCGGGTAATGAGGGAGAACATGTTTTGTTCGTTTCTACATGAGCTTTGTGTGATTTGATAAGTATCTGAGGCTGAGACCACAGGACTGTAAAACATGATTGCTGGGCTTCATATCTGTACTGAACAGTCATATAAGTAGTGATGGGCAGATGAAGCTTCATGAAGCACTGAAGCTTTTCATCCAATTGGTTCATCCCAGCGCAAAGCTTCTTGAAGCTTCATTTGCTCTAGTAGGAGACCTACTGGACGTAAAAATATTAGTTGGCATGAATTTGAAGAGTGTGGCCTTTTGCACACAGCCTGTAAATGTCAACAACACAAGGAGTGTGTAAAACATGTATATTGTAGTGATGGCAGCATACTGTGTATATTTATACTGGCAGTATGGAAAATGATTATTTGGAAATGCTTAAAATGGAAATGATCATTTACTGTGAGGTGTGGTTGGGGTGTGGACAGTAGTTGTGCTCCTCTTCTTAGCTGGCTCCATTCTCTCCTGACTTTCTCTCCTCACTCTCATAAACCTCCAAACTGTCTCCAAACTCTCACTAACCGCAACTCTCCATCAAACACCCACATTTTTGAATGAAGTCTGAGGGGTTTATATCGCTGACATATCTCGCGGCAAAGTTCGAACCACTTCATGAACCAGTCACGTGGTACAGCCGGGCAGCGAGGCTTCGGACGTCATCATTTTCAGCTCCTCCCATAAATGAAGCAAGCCTCGATACGCGCATCGCGGAAACGCCCCCTCAATTACTCGACACAGGCTTCGAAGCCTCGATACAGAACGTCACATCACTACATATAAGATTAGCTAGTAAATAACAATTAGTTAATGTTGTTCATGTTCACTAAAGTCAGTGTAAATATGAGATGACCAATACTATAGTTATTATATTAATCATTATAGGTTATTACAGCAGTGAGTTTGAACTCTCAAATCAAATCACTTCTATTGTGACATCACATGTGCAGGTACACTGGTACAGCACATGTGAGTGAAATTCATGTGAGTGAACTCTGTGTCAAATACTGAGCTTCAGTAAAGATTCAAGTTGCAGTTATTTATATGTCCTGTCACCTTAAATCTTCACTCAAAGACAATTATCTTTGACAGTGTATATGTATATGTATTATATTTAACCTCCTAAGACCCGAACTCTTCCATGACATGTATTTTTAATTTCTCTTTGATATCTGGGCATATTGGTGCCTGATGAATGTAAAAACAGAGAATTATCAGATTTTTTTTTACCTTATTTTTGTTTTTAAGAACAATAAGAGCCACATATCAGGATATCCGTTTAAAATATTTGATAGAACAGTGGCAGTATAATGTCCTCGTACGTGGATATCAGGCCCATGTAGAGCAAAATTGAGTATTTTGGTCTAAATAACCCAAAATGTGATGTGGGTGGGAGGTGTTATCCAACATTGTCTTTATCTTGGACAGCATCCGCCTCTCCGACACCACCTTGAGGGAGTCCAGCTCCATCCCCACAACATTGCTGGCCTTACGGATCAGTTTATTAAGTCTGTTGGCATCTGCGACCCTCAGCCTGCTCCCCCAGCATGCAACAGCATAGAGGATCGCACTGGCCACAACAGACTCATAGAAAATCCTCAGCATTTTCTGGCAGATGTTGAAGGACCTCAGTCGCCTCAAAAAATAGAGACAACTCTGGCCCTTCCTGTAAAGTGCTGTGGTGTTTTTAGCCCAGTCCAGTTTATTGTCAATGTGTACTCCAAGGTATTTATAGTCCTCCACAATGTCAACACTGACCCCCTGGATTGAAACAGGGGTCAAGTGTTTCCTGGTCTTCCTGAAGTCTACGATCAGTTCCTTGGTCTTTGCCACGTTGAGCTGCAGATGATTCTGCTCACACCACGTGACAAAGGAGTCGACCACAGCCCGGTACTCTGTCTCATCATCCCTGCTGATGCATCCAACCACCGCAGAGTCATCAGAAAACTTCTGAAGATGGCAGGTCTCTGTGCAGTGGCTGAAGTCTGTGGTGTAGAGGGTGAAGAGGAAGGGGGAGAGGACAGTCCCCTGTGGTGCCCCTGTGTTGCTAATCACCTTGTCAGACACACACTGTGGGAGACGTACATATTGTGGTCTTCCTGTCAGGTAATCAACAATCCAGGACACCAGAGAAGCATCCACCTGCATCGCTGCTAACTTATCACCCAGGAGGGTCGGCCTGATGGTGTTGAAAGCACTGGAAAAGTCAAAAAACATGACCCTCACAGTGCTCGCCGGCTTACATGTTCTCCCCGTGTCTGCGTGGGTTCCCTCTGGGTACTCCGGCTTCCTCCCACCGTCCAAAGACATGCAGTTTGTGGGGATAGGTTAATTGGATAATCCAAATTGCCACTGAGTATGAATGGTTGTCTGTCCTTGTGTGTTAGCCCTGTGACAGACTGGCGACCTGTCCAGGGTGTACCCCGCCTCTCGCCCCATGACAGCTGGGATTGGCTCCAGCACCCCCCGCGACCCTGAAAAGGATAAGCGGTAGCGAATGGGTGTTGAATGGATGGATGGATGTGATGTCCACATATGTGGACGCCAGGTCCTAGGAGGTTAAGAGACAAATGTTCCTTCAGTATGTTGGCATTACTAAATTTGGCTCAATGCTTACATATATGTATAAAAAGAAAATGTACGAGCTGTGATAACTGTTTCTGATAAAATGAAGAGTAGACTGATATATTGAATATTTCTTTATTGGGTGAGAAAATCAGACCATGTCATAACTGCTTTAAGTCACACAGAATAGATATCAGAGCCTTAAACAGGCTGACTTCTGCTAAATGGGTCAAACTGGGCAGAAAGTCTACAAACACATAACATCCTTATAGAATATGATGTAACACTATAGATCAACTTACCTCAGAATATATAAAGCATATAAACAATTACAGCAATATGATGCAACAAACACAGCAGTGCTACTAATCCAAAATACTCAAAGCTTCATAGAACTGGAACAAACATTTATTTTTAGCTCCATTCTGCTGCTGATACAGACTTTAGGTTTCTGAACATCAAACTTGTTGCTGCCTTTCATAGTGTGTAACTTGAAGGCCCTGAGTACTTTCTCCCACACTGAAAACACTGGAATGATGAAATCATTTGAACATTATCTAACAAGACTGATTCAGGACAGACAATTAGTTATTTTGAACTTTCCTAACAGTCCTTCACAAACAGGGAACAGTCTGTCTATTCTCTCCATCTGTCAGCTGCTGCTGGCTCTTCCTCCTCCTCTTCCTCACACACTGCTGAGTTTGTCCTGGTGGATCATCAGGGCTGCAAAGCCTCACAGATGATGTGCAGCTGTGGGTCCCTCAGTCTGTCCTCACTCTGGACACTTGCAGTTGTCACACATGGAAATCAAATGTGTGATAAGCTGCAGGATTCAAACACAAGTGTAACTTATAAACACACATTCATACTTTTATTCCACAATCAGAGAGAAAGAAACAGAGAGAGAGTGCAGGACAGACAGACAGGTGACAGTCTCAGGTGTACACACTGCTACAAAACAGCACCAGAGAAGCAGGATTTAGTGTTTGTGTTATTACGAGTGTAAACAAGAAGAGTTCCCAGATGGTACAGTGGACACATGTGTGACTCCTGTGATTAAAGCATCTTTCTTTCAGCTTAACGAGTGAACCGTCAGCTCGTTTAAAGATGTGTAAGATGTGAGCCTCATCTTGGTGACTCCCATTTAGACCAAAATTATATGGCCAATTGCATTTTTCATATAACCTCTGGGATCTCCTGGTCTAACAACACTTTCAGTCAAAGGCTCTTGGGACACTTTTTCAATCCTTTGAGGCATCAAGTCTAGACGTGGCTCCTTAAAGAGCCAAGTTTCCAGCTATAAGGTTGCCCAAGTCTGTGATTGGTACCCTGTACAGGACATCAACTCTTACTCTCAATGTTACCATATTTATATATACATATTAAGCGGAACTTAATCTAGAAACTGAGGCTACAACCACTTTAAAAAATATTTTTAATAAGATTACAATAGAAGTGAGAATTTAATAATTTTTTATAAGCAGTCACACTAATGGCCACCACAAAAAAAATGCAGGTTTAATGCACTTACACACATTTAATTCACTTTTAAGACCTAAATGCCACGTTCATTCAGAAGAAGGGAAGAAGTAAGCAGGGTAGCCTCTGCAGAACTGCATGCACATTGGACATGGGGCTCTGCCCTATGGGCCACGTGGCACGGTGCATGTTCTGTCCTCACTAAGTGTTGTCCTCGTGAACGTAGACTCAGCTATACAGACAGCTAAACACTCTCCTAATCAAAATCCAAGGAACAGTTGAGTTGGATGATTTAATAAGGAAAAAGTGTGAAACTGTTGACAAAACCAGAAATAAACCAATAAAAATGTTGTATCAATATAAAATATAGCAAACACATATTCAAAGATATAAGAACACTATATTTATCTGCTTACTGAGTGGAATATGGTTGGAATATGGCATTTTGCAGTTAATTTGATGAATTTTCACTGGGCTCTTCTGTAGCCCAGGAAGACAGAGCTTGAAACATATCAGCATGGCATATTGGCACAATAGTAACATTTTCCACCAAGACTATGAAGATAGTTATTTTACTCCCATGGCACACAAGGGATCACACTGGAGAGAACCAGGCTGAGAACCTAGCTGTCTTTTCATGCCTCCGAAGCAATTCAAAAATACAGACTCTAATCAATTTAATTACATGTAATTTTATTACATAACAATATGTTAACTTTAATGGAATCTGATTACATGAAAAATGATTTAAAAACTTTATTACTTAAATAAATAGACCTTTGATTTTTATATATTTCTGTGGCATCATTTAAAATTATTGCTTCATATTTATTGCTGATTGATCAGTACATAATAACTATTGCACAATTTAAATTCAAACAAGTGCTAGTCTGCATTTGCAAAAAGTCCCACCACAATTCCTCTTCTACATTGCATTTCCTGTATAAGATCATAGAGAAACAAAGAAGCTTATACTTTAAAAAAGCAGCTACATTCTTAGGTGGAAATGCTGCTTTGTGGCAAATCCAGCTCAACATCACAGAAAGCAGGATTAGGATTGCCAAATGTCTTCTTCCTGTCCTTTTTCAGATCAAGCTTTCTTTTTCGTCTCATGGCCTAAAAAATGGGAAAACAGGGCAGAAACTCAGTAAGTTAACCTGTCATATATGACATTCGCTTACTGAAGCAGTACTTACTCTGTCTTTGATCAATTTAAACAAGTAGTAAAGACTTGTGTCTTCTTTTGTCAGCCTGAGCCTGGATTCTACATTCAGCTTCCGACCTCCTGAAATGTTCAATAACAACACACAAAAAGCATCAATAACCTCCTAAGAGGACAGCGTTAACCATAGTGCGCTGAATAAAGATGTTATTTACCTGTCAACACGCTGACTATCAGACCCACACTTATAGTTATTATAGTTCCAATTGGACTGAAGTAAAGGTAGGAGACTGAGTACCAGTCTGCCAGCGCAGGCCTGATGATGGGAGTCGTGAAACCAGAAGTGAAATCTTGCTCATACCATCAAAAGAACAATTGTCATCAAGATTTCTAATGTCTACTCATCAGTGTGCTAAAATTTTTTATAAATGTTCATCCAGGGCATTAAAAAAAAAGTTACTTTATGGATCTTTTCTATTAGCTACACTTACTTGCTATTGATAAGTACTGGGGCTGTTGTTGTGGAGCTCTGCAATGTTGGGACATGAGTGGAGGTCCAGCTGAAGCTGTCCGTCATTGTAAAGTTACAGCCTTCAGTGGTCAGTGACAGAGGCCGACTCATTTCAGGGGGAGGAGGGTATATCTGCGCTCCGATGGCCACCCAGAGAGACACAGCCAGCCCCAACACAACACCTGACAAAGCTCCCTGAAAAACATTTTAATGAGTGCAACATGAAAAAGTGTACAGTTCCATAGAAAAAGATACAAAGGATATGCAAACGTTTTAAAGGGACGATTAAAGATGAAGCCTTATTAAATAACAGGGATATATGTAGTATGAAGGTAGATAAAGTACTGTGGGGGTTTTAGCCTCTGTTGCTCTCAATTCAACTTTTTTGAGACGTGTTGCTGCTGTCAAGTTCAAAATGAGCTGTTATTTTTTTAAGAAATGGCACATTTTCTGGGTCTCTATGGTCTAATGTGACTAAAACTTTTTCCTGAATCATTTTTTTTTAATCTGAATGTTTATTGACAGCCTTTTTTGGAATTAGGTGTAACAGGGATATACTTACTTTTGACGTGGCAAATGGACAGAGAATCCCCAAAGTGAACAGTCCAAGTAAAGGACCTCCAATGACCCCGAATATACTGATGACTGCCTGTTTAGAGGAAAGCACATACCAGCTAAGCTGCAGACAGCATATTCTATCATTAACAAATGCATAGATCCTGTAATAGTTTTCCTTTCTTGATTAAATAAACCATGGAGTTTACACACTGACAGATTTGTACCTGGAAGATCGGTCCTAGAAGTGAGGCCAACCCAGCCATCCCAATGCATAAAACTCCATACAGGAGGCCTGCAAACAATAATGGTAAAATATTGGGCGTTCATTTGTTAATAATTTTTCATAATTGCTTTTTAGCGATGCCAGTCTTAAACTGAACACAGTGATTATCTACTTACTCGTTCCTTTTGAGATCCAGGCCAGTTGTCTCTCTGACATGCTGGCATATGGTTTGATTAGATCTTCCACTGTCACTGCAGCCAGTGCATTGATGCTAGAAGAGACTGTGCTATGGGTTGGAATAGTAGGAAACCCAAGAACAGTCGAGTCAAAAACAAGGCACGATACAACTAACCTGCCTTTTAGATAGCAATCACAGCATTATACTGCAAGCTGCTACAGTAAACACACTAAATTTTCATTGTGTACTTAATCTGTTGAAAGTATTATCTTAAATATTCAATAACCTTAAAGATCCACTAAATGCTGCTGCCACAAACAGACCAGGAAGGCCAGGATAGTCTCCCAAGACGTCCATCACCAAATAAGGCATCAACTACAGAGGAACAGTGAGACTGGGTTAATGGATCAAGAGGGCCAGAGAGTCATACTTTATACAAACTACTGATAATAATGATATTAAACTGTTAGTTCAACAGTATTCACACAGTTAAGTAATTAAGTAGCTACTATTTACCATTGATTAGTAATATTCAAATTTTTGTTACTTTGTAACTTTGTTACTTTTGTAAGGTTTTATCACTGATAAGACACACCCATGATTTCAAGTACTGTTTATTCAAAGATGATAGTGTCTCAAAGATTAACACAGGGTGAACTTTGGCACTGGTGCCATTACACATTTTTCATAACAATAGTGAGTCTAACTATCAAATGTTGATATAAGGGCCTTGGTTAGGACATTTTCATATTACAGTTTAATGAAGTGAATTCTCAGTCTTGAGACACTCCTCGTTTCTTTAAATGCTACTGGGAAAAAATGGGAAAAAACCATAAACCACGACTGTAGTTTTCTGTAGTTTCTTGGGCCTACCACTTTTTTATCATCTAACACCTAACACAGGCCTTTTGTTTCCACCCAAAAGAGCACTCTGCACACCATGCTGAGATGAAGTTTCTGACTAGTAGCTCTTTGGAAATCACCTTGTTGGTTGGAAAATACTATTTTTTGCCTGAGAAACTGTGTTAGTTTTGGGATTAAGCTAAAGAAACTAGGAAAATGATGTGTTTTTGGCACAAATTTCTGGTAATAGAGTGCCTAAAGATATCGTTTAAAATGGGTTCTTACTGGTTTATTTCTCAAATTAGGTGCCTTGATGCTTGTTGGGGCAGTTATATAAGAACTATAAGAAGTAATATGAGGTAAACTTTCTATCATGTGTGAGTGTAATTTGTTACAGTGTAACTCTCAACTATGTCATACCTGATCAAGTGCAGAAAGCAGTCCAGATGTCCAGGGGTCGCAGCTTTTATAGATTGAGTAAAGACACATTCCCGCAAACACTGCACACAACAGTATCAACCACAGACCTAACAGGTTGATGAACAAAGAACTAAAGAAGAAAACAGAAAATAAATGTACTTGCATCCATTTATTTATATAAAAAAAACATTTATATAATATATATATTTTTTTATTTTTTTTATTTTTTTTTTTTTTAATATAGCACCAAATTACAACAACAGGTGCCTCAAAACAGTTTATACTGTAAATACAATATACAATAATACATACAGAGAAAAACCCAACAATCACATGACCCCGTATGAGCAAGCGCTTTGGCAACAGTGGGAAGGAAAAACTCCCTTTTAACAGGAAGAAACCTCCAGCAGAACCAGGCTCAGGGAGGGGCGGGGCCATCTGCTGCGACCGGTTTGGGTGAGGGGAGGAAGACAGGATAAAGACATGCTGTGGAGGAGAGCCAGATTAATAATAACTAATAATTAAAGGCAGACAGGTATATGAACAAAAAGTGACTACAAAAGGTGACTGAAGAAGAAACACTAGACCTACTGCAGCATAGGAATGAAGGATTCGGGGTTACCTGATTCAGCCCTGACTGTGTTTTATGAAGAAGGAAAGCTTTAAGCCTAATCTTAAAAATACAGAGGATGCCTGTCTCCTGAATCCACACTGGAAGCTGGTTGCACAGAAGAGGAGCCTGAAAGCTGAAAGCTCTGCCTCCCCGTCTTTTAAATATGGATGAATTTCTATATTAGTCTCTGCAGTGTAACATATGACTGACCGCTAACTGGCATTTTTAAGGCAAGCTTTTTGTTGAGAAGCCCCCACCACCACACATACATCGTGCAATAAAACAAGACTCACAGTCTAGCATGAGCAATGCTCTTGCAGGAGATGTATCTCTGAACCTGCGACTGGTTGGTCCCATATATACTGGTCCAAAGAAATGTCCCTCCAATGGCAACAGTCCAAAAAGTGTGTCTTCTCAGAGGGTTTGTATCAAAGCTGATGAGACATAAAAAGGGAGAAATTTGAGTTTATTGATTGCTTCTGAATTCAAGAGGCTGGTTAGCTAATCTCCAATGTGCACCATTCACAAAAATGTGCTTTAAAGGAGTTTACAACAAGTGAAATCACTAGCAGTACACTAGGAATGCTCCACAGTATGAGACATTAAATTTCCACAGAACTGCTACGGTGCTTAGCTGCATTTGTGGAAAGAATTGTTCTTATTGCTGTGTATGTATATTGTTGTTGATTTAGTGATGATATACTGAGTCAACCCATAGCATGAAAACTGTCACTGTAAATTAGTGTTACTGTTCCTCTTCTGCCGACAGTTGACTCTTTTCCTGCTGCTAAATTGAACGTTCATTTTAATGTTTTGGTGAATACTCACTCCCAGAAGTTGATTCTCCCTCCGTGTTGTGAATCTGAAAAGATGTTGATGACTCCACCTTGTAGGATCACAGATGCGATGATGACAGACAGGAAACCTGCGATCATTACACCGAGCTGGAGGGAAAAAAATACCACTTTTAGTTTGCTTATTGAATGTTGATGGAAACGGTGATAAAAACTAGTGTTTGACTTGTAAAGAAGAGCAGAAAATGCTGGTGTTTTGAATGAAGCAAAACACCAGCATGCTGATGTGGTGTGCAGTTACTATTTATGAAACACCAGTGTACATTGTTGTCTCTCCAACCACAAGCAGCATGAGGCATAACGGGTGAGCTCTGATTTAGTCAGTACCACACCAACCACCTGGTGTGTTATTATTTCCCCGAGGAGCCTACCTGAAACACGTCTGTCCACACCACTGCCTTTAGACCACCCTGTAACAATGCAGACCAAAGTCAGATTTCACAAAGGGCTGCTGTATATTTCCATTTGGTGGTATGACTCTTTTAGACCTTCAAGAACCAATAACTGCAGATATAATACTGATTACAATTATTGAGTCAGACATTGCATTAAAAGAAGGTTGAAAAACTTCCACATGTGCATGAGTCTAGGGAAGCTTAAGTAGTGCACACTTTCTGAGGTTTCCTAGGTGTGCAGAAGTGTATCATCATGATGACACTGGGATCCTCTGATCGATGGTGATCGGGGCTGAGCTTGAATGAACCCATTTTCTCATTATTTAATCATTCTTGTCAAAATGCATTAAAAAATTGGGGACCGCAGAATTCATTCAATCAAATTTTGTTACATACCAGTGTGCAGTAAAATGTACAGACCACTCCCGTGGAAATGACCGCACCCCACAGATTCATCCCGGTCACTGAGGAATGAACCACTGGTCAGTCAACTGGATAAAACCGAGTACGCGTAAGTGCCCTCGTGCAGGAATGTTTTATGAATGTGACCACTGTGTTGGACCGCAAGCAAACATACCTTGGTTTAAAGCAAGAGCTGGAACATAAATGACAATTCCACTGTAGAGGATCTGTCACAGGAAAAAAAAAGTTCCCCGAGTGACTGATATGTGGTTTTACCTACACAGGTCAAAACCCTGTAATTATGTGTAGACAGGCCTCTTACTCACTGTTTGGACAATGAACAGCAGTGTGCCCAGCAGACGGGTTGCTCTGTTAAAACGCAGCTCCAGATACTTCATAGTGACAGAAGTAGAGAGACAAGATAAAAGTATGAGTAAGGTGATGCAATTCTATCAAGTCATAAAATGTTTTCGTCTCATGTTTACAAATTAACCAGCGCCTTAAAGTCGAACCCAATCACTCCCTTTACTCCTCTTTGGTTTGAATCTATCGATAATCTGTTTTTCATCTCCATGCACCATAGTTCATGACATAAAGTGAGACAAAAGCAACATCTGAAACTTGAAAACCACACACCATAATGTTTAGTAGCCGGGGCTCTCTTTACAAACCACTTTCGACTTTCTTTGACTTTTACCAAGTTACTTGGCCATATTGTATTTTATCTATCTCAGTCCACAAAAACGACGTGCTCTTTATTCTTTCAGTGTCATTCTTGTTTTGTTTTTTACCAAGCCTAACACAGGCCTTTTGTTTGCACAGTAGTGCAACGGTGATCAAATGTCTCTGTCCCTTTCTCGATAACAGTTCAAAATTATCTTTCACATGTAGACATTTCATTCCTGTGTAAACAGAGTCTGGTGGAATTGCAAAACAGAAATCAGACGATCCACACAGCACAGCGCTGAAAAAAGGGGAAGAAAAAGTACTCTTACCTCAAAAGTGCTGGTGATTTCCAGCTTGTAGAAGATGGGGAGGAAGACCTCAGATGTGATCAGCATCGCCATTAAATAGGAGAGACCGTAAAATCCGATATTGGCTCCGTATTGGTAAACCTACAGAGGGATTGTATGAATTATTGTAGCTATTTAAAAAAAAAGAAAGTTCAGCCTTGCTTCCATTCAATAACCGTCACATTTTGGATTTGTCCCTTGTGAATCTGCGTTTTACCTTACCTCAGCTGGAAAGGACAGCACTGTGATGGCTGACATGAAGCTGGCGGTCAGGGACAGGGAGACGGGCAGAGCTGTCAGCTTGCGGCCTCCAGTTAAAAAGTTCCCGGGGTTTCTCCGGCTCCTGTCCACCCAGGCGTAGTAGATCCCCACAGCAGCGGACACCACCAGCATGAGAGCGAACACCACATAGTCCGCCAATGCGAAGGAGGTAACTGCCATTTTAGTCAAAGTTGGAAACAAAGCTTTGAGATTTATTCAGAAAGTTATTCAAACCTCCCCCATGTGTAGAAGTCCTGGCACATCACCATCTCACTGAACACTGAGCTGAGAGCAAAATCACACCGCTGTGGGTGTGTGTGAGGGAGGCAGGGAGGGAGGGAGACAGGTGGATATAGAGAGAGAGTTAGTTCCAGGGAAGTACAGTAGCTGCAATATATGAAAAATCCACAGGCCAGCAAATATTTGTTTTTTGTTTTTTTTGTTTTTTTTGTTTTTTTAGAGTCACAAATACAGGTTTAATCACAACAACGGGGGATAATAAGGTCACAAGATGACATTTCAAACTGATGCATGACACAAGTCATCCTAACGACTGTATAACGAGCTCGATGTTGTTTAAAAGCCTGATAAATAAACGGTTTATTTATTTGTATGTCGACTGTGGCAAAGAGGTTGCTCTCATCTGAGGCAGAACTAAGCAGCCAGCCAACAGCTGTTTGTTATAGGTCAGATATTCACAAATAACTAGGCATGCGTATGGAAAATCTGTGTGCAAGTGAACAACATAGCATTGAGGCAAACCAATTACAGCACGTTTTCAGCTGAAGTTTGGATGGAAAAAGTGAAGGTGAAAACTACATATGTCTCTGTGTCAACTAAAGAGGCTAATAAATACAAGCATGTAAAAAAAAGAGAAGAAGCTTGGACTGAAAGTGTGAGAATATTTCCACTCCATCAAAGTCTGTACTGCAGATAGTTACCCCTTGAAAATAGCTGTCCAAACATGTATAATGTAATTAAAAGTATTTATAAAAACAACTTTGCGGTTATTTGTTGTCATTTAATCATCACAGAGTTATGTTGGCTCATACGCCACAGAACCAGACAACCCTGCCCTTTTTTATTTTTTTTATTTATTTTTTTATTTTTTTGGCCTGTCCCGTTTGGCTCTTTTGCCCTCAGAATTGTTGTCTAAAGGCAAAGAAAGATGCCCAACGGATTTACTTTACCAAACTGACCATCCCAGCCTTGCCGTAATGGTCCATTTGATTCACCTTTTATTGTTTATTTTATTTTCACTTACTGAATACGGGACAGACTTGACTGGGGGAAAGAAGGGGAGAAAGAAAGAGGGAAAGAGAAACAGCTGAGAAGAGGGACGGGGGAGAAGGGCAAAAGACAAAAACCAACAGAACGGGCAGAGAAAAGAAAATGCATATATCAATCACCTGGATCACCTGCTGAGAAAAAAAAAAGAAAACAAGCAGAAGAGAACAAGAGTAATAGAATAAACAACATCACAATGATATATGGGAATATGACAGTAAATACTAAATGTTAAACATTATTGTGCAGCACATAAGATCAACAGAACACAGTGTGCTTTGAGGTAGGAGCCAAAAAGGGTGTAGTTTGTGGGTGTGATCACCCGTGTGTACACCTGTGAGCATGGACGCGCTTGTTTTTTGTTTTTTTAAAAGGTTCTTTCATGTAATAATCTGCTAGAGGGTGTGGGGGGGCCACAGCCCCGTCCTCCAGGGCGTGAAGCAGGTGTGGAGGAGGCCAGCAAATATTTGTGATATCAAGTCTTCGTGACCGCAGAAAAAGTGTTTTTTATCAACCCCATGCTTGTGTTTCAAGAGGTTTTTTTTGAGAAAACTGTGTGTTTTTGACAATGTTTTCGCCTTTTTATACTTCAATTTGCAGAAATACACACTTAAAAAAATGATCATGCCACTAACACAAGAAAATGATTTTTTAATTAAAAATCTATTGCAGCGTGTCATAGAGACAAACGTTTATTATGTTTATCTTGCTCCTCATTGCTGCTGTTTCAGTATAAGAAAAAAGCCCCTCTTCAAATCATACTAAAAACACTACTGTCCACCAATGTAACAATAACCGGAGCTAGCAGAGCGTAACTTTTTGAGCGTGTCTGAAGAGTGTGTGGTAGTTTTTGATAAGGGATACACGGCTCAGAATTCAGCAAAGCAGATAAAAAGAGGGAAGGGACTTGAGAAGTTGTGTAAAGTGTGATTTTACTGGCAGTTTTGAGAATGTGGACTAGATTTTGAAAGTTATGGGACTGGATTTTTCTGGATTTGAATCCTTGTTGTTGCTGCAGCACCAGAGTCAGCTGGGCTACAGTTTATCAGACTTTATCTTTATCAAACCTTGTGTGGGATTCATTAATCATTTCAAAAATAGGAATATAGCAATATTCATTTTTCTAGAGTAGACTATGATATAAGTGAAAATAATATCTTATGTTATTGTCTATAAATATATGCTATAGTAATGAAATGTCTGCACACGCACAGACTGTAAACACCTGGAGAATCAGAATCTTTATTTCAGACCTATATGTAATAAATGTTAATAAAGATAAATAAATGAATATGAAATAAAAAAGAAAGACATTATATTCAAATGATGAGAAATATTGATCATTCCCTGTTTGAAACTCAGTAGGAGGTAACACATGCTTATTAAGTCCAACCCCTATTTAGCTCATTGTATATATCTGTTTTGATTATACAGTCTAATATATACATAGACATTATCCATAAATAAATTTACATTTTTTTTTATTTTACCACGTGTGACCTTAAAAATAATGAATGTTTGTGCTACAACCCTTGTTAACTATACTTAAGCACCCTTATTTCTATTGTGTATGACATGGTGTACTTTTGTAAATGGTAACCCAAATCTCCACATAGTAACTCAAGTATGATAAAAACCAGTGAACTACATCAGGTATGCAATGATCTTTGGGGAGTATATAAATGATTATATACATATCATCCTTTATATAAATTCACTCCCAACATAGTCCTCACAAAGGGGAAAATATGTGTTTTTGTATGAGGCTGTAAATAAGTTAATTTATGACTGAAGATGAACATTTTAAAATTGGGGACTGACTAACTTTTAAAGCCATCTTCAAATAGCCACTCAAGAAACTAAACTCTTTCCAAAAAAAGCGCCACTACCATGAAAAAATAATATAACTCTAACAATTTATACATTAATAATAAACCATAAAGTATGTTTTTTCCTGTTTACAGCAAGCCTCTCACTTTTGGTAAAGACTCAGATGTTATTAGTGTGAATAGTTGCTTGAGTGGCACGTTTACCAGTCTGGTCACGTCTTATTTGGATGGATGGGCAGATATGATGATGTCCTTTATGAAATAAAAATGTTGCATCCACCATAAATATTTTTTCTCCAGTCAATTAAACCTTTAAATGAAACATAACCCATAACGCTTACAATAATGTGAAAGTTTAGTGGACACCAAACTCTGTTGTCCTTGTTAAATGTAGGTAATCGGGATATGGTCATATGATTTGGACCCAGTGGCGCTCCGTAGAACGATTTCAGGCAGGTTTCAGTTAAATTATTTCAGATAAACACTGCTTTACTATTGTTTTCTTTGTGTCGAAGTCTATTCTGGCATGTCTAACAAAGTCTAAAAAAATCCTTATTTGTTCTTTTTTTGTGCATTTAGAACCTAAATAACTTGAGAAGCAGAGAGACGAGAGAGCACAAACGAAACCGGAAGTAACTATGGGTTACTTCTCTCGCCTTTTAGCTTGTCTTCGGTCTAACCACGCGGAGAGAGGAAAACTTCCCATAATTCTTTGCTCAGCATGGCTGCCTCCTGTTGTCGGCGTGTGTGTAAACAGTTGTAACATTAGCTAAAAGAAAGAAAGAAAAACAAAGTGCAGTTTTCATGAGTCTTTTAAGCCGCACACAGATCTCTGGAAATCCGCTCTTTTCTTATCAAGCGACGAGGCCAAGATGAAGATCAAATCCAAGTCTTCGTATCACAAATCTGAGAACACCTTCAGGGTAAGAGCCCACAAACACTGCGGCGTGTTAATAGTACAGCAGCAAAGACAGAGCTGGGGAAAAGCTAGTTTGGTATGACTCTGTCACATTTAGAATAATTTGTGTACCATCTGCAGCACGTTTAAAGTCATGTGATCTGGGTTTGTTTTGTTTGTTTGTTTTTGTCTTTTTTAAGTTTCTCACATTTGCTGAAAGACTCGCCAACGTCAACATCAACGTGATCCATCGCATTGACAGAACTGGATCTTACGCTGAGGTTTGGAATCAAAATGTTCCGCTTCTTATTACGAACACCACTCTCATCCATTCATCTGTGTCTTACTGGTGAGGACTGTTTTGCTCTCTTTGCAGGAAGTAGAAACATACTTCTCTGAAGGACTGACAAAATGGAGGGACCTCAACTTGACAGAACATTTCAGTATGTATAAGGAAACATGAAGTATCCCATACTCAGGGGGAGCTTGTGTGTTAGTATTTTATTGAAGAGATTTGCACACAAAGCTAATACTTTTCCTTCACAGCCACGTTTCTGAAAGAGGTTTCCAACAAGAGCCAGTCATTCAACATGCTGGTTTTCCATCAGAAGTCCATCGTGGAATCTCTGAAAACCCACCTGGCCGTCCAAAACAGTCTGGCCTACCAACCCCTGCTAGAGTAAGAAGTATTTTATGTTATTTTTTGTAGCTGTAGGCTTGCATAGAATCATCAGGCTGCAATCTAAGCGCCTAATTTCTTCCTCCAGCCTCGTGGTGCAGCTGGCCAGAGACCTGCAGACCGACTTTTACCCCCACTTCCCAGATTTCTTCCTTCTGATCACCTCACTGCTGGACACAAAGGACACAGAGCTCCTGGAGTGGAGTTTCACCTGCCTCTCCTACCTCTACAAGTACCTGTGGAGGCTTATGGTGAAGGACATGACCAATATCTACAGGTGAGGCATTACATAAAGTCAGAGGGGCGAGTGATTTTTATTTTTTAATGAAATTTGAGATAATCAGGAATCTATTTTTAAGACTTAAAACGACCTAAGGAGCTAGTTTTGGGAAGCAAAATGGGTGTATGCTTTGTAATTTGACCCTAGAAGTGCTCTGGTTTTCCTTCTGCATCCTTCGCAGGTTACTTGTGTTACTAGAGATCAGATGCACATATGATGGTTAAATGTGAAACCTCTTTCCACCCCACAGTTTGTATAGCAGCCTGCTGGCACACAAGAAGGAGCACATCCGCATGTTTGCAGCAGAAAGCTTCTCCTTTTTGATGCGAAAGGTTGGTGATTTGGGTTCATGTCTCCACTTCTTGTTACTTTTGATTTACTTGTCATCTGCTGCGATACATTTCCATTGAACATCTTCTATTATTATAGACGGTTCTTGTACAGCGCTTTTCTCCTGTCCACTCAGCACTTATTTCTACCTCTAAGTGCACCTTTATCTAACACTCACACACATTCACACGCCGATGTACTTGTTGGGAGGGACTTGGGTTAGCATCTTTCCCAAGGATAGGTTGGCATGCAGACTGGAGCATCCAGGGATCGAGCTGCCAAACTTCTGATTACTGATGACCTGCGCTAACTCCTGAGCTTGTAGCAGTTTCTTTCCTTCTACTGTATTTCTTTATTTGTTGTCGTTTTCCCCGATGAACTGGTGTATCACTTTGTCTGCAGGTTCCAGATCTCGATGCTCTGCTCACCCACGTGTTCTCCGACCTAGAGGAGCACCCTGAGAAGGTGGAGGGAACGGGCCAGCTGCTGTTTGAGATGTGCAAAGGAGTGCGAAACATGTTCCACTCCTGTGCTGCTAATGTGAGTTAACAGAGTGACTGCGCGGGATGGACGTCACTTAGGTTGAATTAAGCACTTTTAGGTGTTGTTTATATAACCTGATGTGTTAAGCAACCTTTTTATCTTTCCAGGCTTTCTCTGTGGCATTGCGTAAGCTTGGCCCAACAATGAGCCGTGGAGTCTCTCTCCCGTGGACCTCTGTTAGGGACGCTCTGGATCACATGGCCCAGGCAGCAGCCGATCACGTGGACAGAGAACACATGCTGGTTTTGTGGGAGTCCCTCCAGGTAAGGCTGGACTCTATTTTGTGTCTTTTCTGCGCCTTTTTCACGTGTTTTGATGGCGCCGTGTCCTCTTCTTAAGGCCAGCATGTCGGAGGTGCTGGATATTATGGAGGCAAAGGGGAAAGACGCAGACCCGGCAACAGAGCAGCTGGAGAGCCTTCTGTTCATTCTGCACACCCTGGCATCCCACAAGGGTGGAGCCAAGATTACCAAACCGGAGTCTGTCTGCCAGGTGAGAGGAGAATCTAAGAGATTGAATTATATATAGAAATGCGAGAAATTCCATGGATTATGTGCGGGCATATGAAGGTGGCGTCTCATGGTACGATCTCGTCCTCGCAGACGGTGTTGAGGCTGATTCAGAGCTCGTCTCTGTCAGCTTCCTGCTCCCGTCTTCTTCTCCAGATCACATCCTCTCTGCTCCTCGGGGAAAACGTCAGCCTGCCAAACTCACTCATCCAAGAGACTGTGCAAAAGGTTTGTGCATGTAAAGATGGGTTTTTTGCGTCTGGTGTCACAGTGTGCGTAAGGACTGCATTATAAACACGACCAGAAAGAGAAAGTTGCCCGTTGCTTACGTGCAGACTTTCTGGAAATCTTCTTTATTAGATATTTCGGAGCACTGTGGGGCACGATCTGATTCTGGAGTTCACCAAAGAGATGTTCACCATGAAACAGTTTGAGCAGGTGAGTTCACTTTTTATTTTCCTCTGTTTCTTTTAAATCTCGCGGACTAACTGGCTTCCTCCTCTGCTGTCCTCCAGCTCTTCCTCCCCACCCTGCTGCGCTTCACCACAGGGCTGTTCAACCAAGGTGATGCCCTCTCTCACCACAGCAGCCTGGATGTGCTGGTCAGTCTCATCCTCGCTAAAGCTCCGCCCCCCACAGATGGCTCCATGGCCTTTGAAACCTACCCACTGCTTTTCACCGGTCAGACAACAGGGTGAGATTCTACGGTGAAATGTTATTTTCTACTGTTGTCGTGTCATTTTCCACGAGGTAAATCTGTTTTCTCCTCCAGCAGAGTGTTTAGCAGGAAGGAGGAAATTCAGCGGAGCCATGCGGAGTCAGAGACACTAGCTGTGCCTGAGCTGGTGCTGTCAATGATCAAAATTCCCGATGAGCCGGACCAACCCGTCAGTAACCTCTCGCTGCCGTGGGCTGCACTTGTACTGCTGCCTCATCTCAGGTAACTCCTCCCTGCAGGCAGACTCCTTTTGGTCACGTGTGCAACAGCATTGGTCAAAATGAGGAGGTGGTCAGGAGAGAGCTACAACAGTGAGTGTCTACAGGCATTTGTAAAGCGTCTTAGAGGCTCTGTCATGGTTTGGGGCTTTTGTCAGCCAGTGCTGTTGGGATCTTGTCAAAATTGATAGAAATATGAACACAGAAGCACATCAGTCATGGATTGGCCTCCCCTGGAGCTCGAAGCTCAACGTTGTTTAAGTCATCTTAACCGAGAACAAAACAAAAGGCAGCCAACATCCAGAGAAGATGCCTGGAGAGGATTAGTTTTGGTCCTGCATTGTAGTTTCATACATTCCTTTTTCTCCTGTCTGTTCAATGCGTAAAACTGGCTTTTGTGCTGGGAGCCTGTAGTTTGGACAAAGGTTGCTGTGAGCTAACTTTACTAGTTGTGGCTCAAAGTTGCTGCTGCCAGGGAGCAGAAGTGAGGCATTCAGGAGCCAGGGATCCATCACTTCCTCTGGATTTTCATGGCAAACCCGACCCGAGTGCTTAAAATAAAAACCGACCACACCTCAGAGGCAACCCAGAGCAGCGGTCCCCACCTTTTTTGCGCCACGGACCAGTTTATGTCCGTCAGTATTTTCACGAACCGGCCTTTAAGGTGTCGCAGATAAATATAACAAAATAAAACCAGTACCAAAAAACAAGAAGATTTAGTCGGCGTTGGGGGCCCCTGACCCAGAGAGTTGGGGAAAGTTTCAGTTTTTTCTTTGTCAGCTTACAGTGTATTCATACACAGGCAAAAAAAGAGAGAAACATGTTAAATGTTAATATTTACACTCTTTTGCTTCAGGCCTCTGGCTCCAGCCGCTGTCGTACCTGATGTGACAGCTTTCCTAAACCGCCTCCTGTGTGAGATCGAGGCAGAGAAACTAGGGAAAGGTTTGTGATTATTTGTGTGGTTGGTTTTTTATTAACACAAATGTTTTCATTTGGTTGCAGTTTCATACGGCTCAGTGGGGTAATTAACAAGTACATCCAAAGCAAATAAAATAAGGACTGGAATTAATCATTTACCAACAAGTTAGAATGACTGGTTGTGATTTTAGTTATTTTTTAAAAGTCTGAGTTAACCTTAAACTTCATGTCTGGGATTTCTACAACCCTAAATTTGGGCACCAAAACAAAAACAGATTAAATGAAGGAAAAAATTAAAATACTTTATATATTTAATCTCCCAAAATTTAATGAGGTTTTCCCCAAAACTGGTGAGGGGTGAAAAAGTAAACAATGATTTTTTTTAAAATTGCAAATTGAGTGACTCCTTTCTTTCCTGTCCTCTCTCCAGCTGCTCTGTTCGTAGCCAGGCAAGCCCTGAGCTGCCTCCTGTCTCTGGACAGCTCTGCCCAGCTTCTCTCACTGGTCACGGTGGAAAAAGTCAACTCGATCCTACAGTAAGCTCTGCGTGTGCGACCTAAAACACATTTAGCACCCTTTCTCTGTTGCCGAATGAGTTTCCATCTATTGCATCAGATCAAAACACCTTTCAACAACCTGTAACCGCTGTCGTCGTGATTGTCACAGGAAATTTCCCACAGACCTGTCAGCTCTGCTGCTAGCAGACTTGTACTACACCCGTCTGTCACTCAGTGGGGTTTCAGAGCACCTATCCCACAATGCCTTGCTTGAACTCTACCAGATGCTGTACTGCAACCTCTCGTCCAACATTTCTAAGGTTTGTGCCAGATCACGGGACATTTCAGAATAGTTTAAAGACCAAATTTTCCCCCCTTAAAGTTAAGATATCTCACAACCTGAAGGCGCTGGTGGTTTGGGTGTTGGTGAAAACAGACATATTTAAACACAGTTTTGTTCTTTTTTTAAAATTCAGATTCGTCTGCTGACTCTGAGGCTCTTCTCTCAGTTCGATGCAGAGCTCCCTCCACAGACTGAGGTACAACACCCGCAGATTCTCATTAAACACATTTAAAGTTTGGAGTTATTGGAAATGTTGTTCGACTGTCTTCGTCCAGGGTGAGGATAATGTGGAGGTGCAGTCGGTGTTCGCAGTGTGTCTGCAGGCGCAGTTGGTGCCGGCTTCAGTGCACGACTACAGAGAGAAGCTGCTTCACCTCCGGAAGCTGAGACACGACCTGGTGCCGCGCAGCCTGCCCCGCGGACCTCCTGGCACCATCCAGCAGGTGTGGAGAAGAGCAGTGATGAAAGCATGACAGGATGAATAATGATGCGTGTTCTTTATCATGTGATAAGTTTGTTTTTTTATTGTTGCAGAGAGTATAAATACAGTATGTTGGCATATATAATAATGTTACGGTGGCCCTGAGAGGCCAAATGGGCCGCAACTTAAGAAACACCAGCAATAAGATAAACGCTGCAAAAGCACAAAAACACAACGGAAATAGGAAAAAACAGTTTTCCAAAAGCACAAGGGAAGTGTTTCTGGGGAGACAGTAACCCTGACGGACCAGTTGTAGAGGATTCATCGGTTTTATGAGCAAAGTAAAGATGAGAGGCAAGTGTGTTAGCCTAACTATTAGCCTAAAAATCCATCATCAGCATTATGTGAATGATGTGATTAAAACACACTTACCTAGCATGTTTTGGTTCCTGCAACTGGTCCGTCAGATTATTGTCTCCCCAGAAACACTTCCCTTGTGCTTTTGGAAAACAGTTTTTTCTATTTCTGTTTTCTTTTTTCCTGTTTCCGTTGTGTTTTGTGTGCTTTTGCAGCGTTTATCTTATTGCTGGTGTTTTCTTAAGTTGCAGTCCGTTTGGCCTCTCAGAGCCACCGTATAATGTAGTTACAGAGAAGTTATACGAGTCCCGTTTATTTTTAGATGCTTGGGTGGATAACCTTCCTCTTGTTTGACTTCAGGTTCCTCTGCGGTACCTCATTGCAATGCTGTTTGTGAACTTCAGGCCACTGTGGGACCCAGTCATTGAACTTATTGTGTGAGTGTAAAATAATCACGCTTGTTTATACTTCAAGAACCATGTACGTTCCATCATCTATGCTCCAGTCTTGTTACTTGGGCCTTTCTAAATGAGTATGCTGCTATCGAATGCTGGGGATTTGCTCTAAGCTGGCCTTTCTGTCAAATTACAGACATTTGTCTGCATTTCCTTTAAAACTACATTGACACTTTGAGGTATCCATGGAAAACATTTGGCGTAAATGGGTTTCTGTCTTTCCTCGTTGCAGGAGCCATGCCAGAGGCATGGACAACAAGGACTTCTGGATGGTGTACCATGAACATCTGGAGATGGTGGCCGGGCTGGCAGGTAAGGCTGTTTGGTACTTGTGTCACAGCATGTAATTATAATGGCATTTATTTACCTATGAATCCCTTGAACTGCCAAAAACACGTTAAAAGGGAATTCTGCTTTCTGCATGTAACAGAGAAGGAATTGGAAGAAGAAGAAGACGATGATGATGAAGAAAAGCTCAGTGTTCAGAGCGAGCCAGGCTGTGATGTCATTGAAAGCGGGGATGTGGGGACTCTTTTCCTAGAGCAGCTGAAATTGGCCTCCGACCCCAGTGAAAGGACAGACTTCACTAACTTCCGCAGTTTACTGTGGCGCGCTATGGCCCAGTTTACCGACAGAGTGGAGCCACGCAGCCGGGAACTGACCCCGCTGCTGCTCAGGTTTATCAGGTCAGTGTCAGCTGATTGACCATTTTCCTTAAATTCCATCATAAGAATATGTTCTGTTATCTGATCTTAAACTCGGCGCTTGTTTGCAGGAATGAGTTTTATCTCACAGACCTGCTGGTGGCGCCCACTCAGGACCTGAGGAAGAGAAGCGATGCTGCCCTGGAGGATAAATCAGGGATGACTGAGCACATGGAAAAAGGGGAAGAGGAGGAGGAGGCAGAGGAAGGAAGCAAACAGCTGAGGAAGTCCCTTCCAAGAAGAGCAACGGCCAAGTAAGAAATATTTGTAATACTGCTGTCCTCAAAGCGATGACGTTGTTTTCAGGGTTCTGATTTGCAAGCTGTTTTTGATTTTACCATAATTGTTTTACCCACGTTATTGCTCTGATGTCAAAGCGATAGCTGCTTTATTATTTGTAGTTACTAGTGTCATGTCTGGTTTCCATTTTCACTTTAGACTTCATGTAAAGTGTGTTTAAGGTATTTAACTGCACAGCATTCAATTTATTTGTTGGATAATTGTCTAAAAATATCTCCCAAAAAGCCACCTAAGTTCCTTGTTATTAGAGACCACTCTCCTAGATTTCACCTTGATGTGGTTTAAAAGAGCAAGTTATAAAAATACATTTCTCTCCAGGTTTTATGGGGTTAAAAGTGACCAAGAGACCAAAAATGTGTTTGCACCAAACCTTTATCAGATGTTATTTCTGCTTTGACGTTTGGCATTTTACCATGGAAGTCTATGTGGATCGAGTCTCTTTTGGATTCAGCCTCAAGTGGCCAATCAGGGAACTGCAGCTTTTGCCACAATTTCTTTTTTTTTTCTTTTTTTTTTCTTTTTTTTTTTTTTTAGCTCTATGGGTTACCAGTTCAATTTAATTCAGCTTTATTTTTATAATTCCAAATCACAAAAACAGTTGCCATCTGGGGCTTTAGACTCTACAATAATAGAGAGAAAACCCCAGCAATCACACTTCCCCCCTATGAACAAGTACTAGGCGACAGTGGGAAGGAAAAACTCGCTTTTAACAGGAAAGAGCCTCCAGCAGACTCAGGGAGGGGCGGCCATGTGTTGCAAGTGCTTGGGCATGGGGGTAGTTTTTACCCAGTGTGCAGAATTAAATAAAGACTTCATAGAATAGAATAGAATTCAACTTTATTGTCATTGCACATGCACAGGTACAGTGCAACGAAATGCAGTTTGCATCCATCCAGAAGTGCTTTAGTGATATAGATATATTACAATATATATTAGCAATAATAAAGATATGTGAGTATATTACAGAAATGGGTCTATTATGGTATGTTATAATGTACACGGTATGAAGTATGTTCATCAACTTATATGTACCAGAAAACTTTCATTTTTTAAATAAAACTTTGATATAACTATAATATAATTCTAGTGTATTGTACAGTAAGTAGAAGAACATAATGAACTGAATTTGTCTTTTGTTTCTCAGACAGCTCATCGCTCATCTGAAAGTATTTGCCAAGTTCACCAACCCTCGAGCTCTCTATCTGGAAAGCAGCCTCCGTGAGCTCTATAATCAGGTAGTGCCCAAGTCTGTAGCACACCCTGTCCTTAAAACATACGAGTTGTTCCCTTACTCGAGTCAGTTTTGAGGCAGTTGCTATTTTCTTGCAGTTGTATCACAGATTTCTTCTCTTATCTATCTGTTGTTCAGCTGCTCACCCATCAGGATCAGCAGATTCAGCAAGTGGCCCTGGAGTGTGTCATCACGTACAAGGACCCCAACATAGTTCCGTACAAGTAAGGAAACTACCTTAATCACCTCAGGAGACGGAGAGGACGTGATTACAGTGCAATTTCTCTTTGGCAGCAGCTCTCTCTCCCTCCGTCTCTTCTTCAGTGGTTTTATTGTTAAGGCTCTTATCATCAGCCCTCTGTGGTTACAGATGTAGGAATGCTGAGTTCCACCTCCGTGCTGTTTCTGTCTGACATTATGTTCTCTGCTGTCTGTTATCAAGATATCCATTTACCACACATTCAGCCAAGCTGCAGACAGACGGTCTGATCCAGGGGCCGTTAGCATTACAGACACGTGTGTGTGTGTGTGTGTGTTGCTTTGTTCAGGATCAGCCTGACACACTGAGCTGCTTTCAGAGTCTTAATTACATTATTTTGTAGATGGAATTCTTATTCTTTCATATGACACATGTATTGTTTGTGCTTATGAAACTTATTACAATATGGAGAAGATATTTTAGCAAAGGTTCTGCAACACCTTTACAGAGTGATTAGACCTGCGTGTGTGTGTTTGCATTTTTTCAGGGAGAATCTTGAGAGGCTATTGGATGACAAACACTTCAAAGAGGAAATCGTCCATTTCAACATCTCTGAGGAGACCGGAGTGGTTGATGCTTCCCACAGAGGCAAACTTATACCGCTGCTCATGAGGTACTGTACAAGTTCCACTGTAAAGGTAGAGGCAGCATAAGCATGCATGAGCAATATCATCATTTTAATTTACCACACAACAACAACAAAGAGAAGGTGTTTTGCCCAAAACTTCTGACTCTTGCACAGTATTTTTACTTGGTTGTTAAATAAGGTTACATATTGCGTTTTTAGTTCATAGATGAACTCTGGTGTCCTCGAGAAAAAGAGGATGTTGCTTTTGTTCAGATTCTGGCTGTTGGTCTGATAACCTCCAGTTACTGAACATTTCTTCTGTGTTTTGCTTTTTTAATAGTGTGTCTGATAGCAATTACAGGGAACAAGCTTCTTGTTCTGCATTACATCCGTCCAGTGTTTTACATAAATCAGTATGATCACAGCTTCATGCTGTGGATTTGTGGAGAAGTAGTAAAACATTTTTACTACCTTTAACTTTCATTTCTACATTTATTTTGGCTTTAAGGGGAAAATTTCTTTCAGATAATCCCGTATTTTATCGTAAGTTTGTACAGCTCAGTGTTGTGTTGTGTACGACGCAGGATCCTGTTTGGTCGTCTGCGCTCCAAAGCAGGCAGCAAGTTTCAGGGGAAGGCGAGCGCTACCTACCGGTCCTCCATCATTCTACGCTTCCTGGCAGGATGTCAGGCTGAGGAGCTGGAGATGTTCATTGACCTGCTTTTTGAGTCAGTCAGCCATCACTGCCAAGGTAGGATATGAAAACGTCACAAGTAATTTATAAAAACAGACAGAGTGTCAACGGGTAGCAATTAATCCGAGTCAGTTTGTGGTAAAATGTGCATCTTGTCTGCAACGCATCGCTTTGTAGTGAGGGACTTGATTCAACTGGTGCATTCCTACATAAAAGGAAGGTTGCAGAGTGCCTGCATCTATTTACAGTTTATATATACATTTTCTATGTTTGTAGAACGGCAACAGATGCTCGACTTTTAAGGCTTTATTAGAAACAGATGCCATGTAGTTTTGTTGAGAGCCCGAAGTAATATTGGACAACATTGTTGCACATTATCAGATAATCCAAGCGAGATCATCTAGCAAAGTGCTTCCACAGACTATTTGGGTACAACAGGCACTCGCAGAGAGCTGCAAACCAATATTTCATTCATCGTTTCCTCCTCCTGTGTCCTCAGGTTCATGTCTGGCTGCAGTTCAGAGGGCGGTAGTAGAGACCGACCTGTGTGCTGTCCTGCCGCTGGGCCGTCTTCACAGCCTGCTGAACACTATAAATGTGGTGATCCAGAAACTGGGCCACCTCATCCACGTCTACCTGCCCAAAGTGCTGCAGATCCTAGTGTGTGTCACAGCGTCCGTGTCCACCATTTTGGACCAGAGAGAACAGGTAATCAGAATTATTCTTTCAGGGTTGAAGTTGTTTAATAGTCCTAACACTTTTTAACAGTCCTTATTACTTTCTGTAAAACATAAAAATAAAGAAGTTCGTATCTGCTTCCTCAGCTGCGAGCAGGCTGCATCAATCCTCTGAAGAACCTGAGGAGACTCGGGATCCTGAGGATCCTGGACTTCTTCAATTGCTTCGACACCTACAGCTTCAGGCCGGATGAGATTGATGCTGTCTTTGAGGCAGCGGTCTGGCCTCAGGTCAGAGAAAGATTTTTGTATTCTTACTGAGTATTTCTTTACTTTGTCCCGGCTTTCTGATGAGTTTCAATTTGTTTTTTATATGCAGGTGCGCCGTCTCCCAACAGAGAGCACCTACTCCCCCACCCCTCTGCTGAAACTTATCCATGTGTGGTCCAAAGATGCCAGGTCAGCATCCTTCACAAATGTTTCTGAGTGTCGGCTGAAAGCTTCATCCAGGCTTAGTAAAGCGTGCTCAAAGATATATTTTTTTTACCGTCTCAGGTACTTCCCCCTCCTTGCCAAGCAGAAGCCGGACCACCCAGAGTGCGACATCCTTCTAAATGTCTTCGCCCTCCTCTCAGCTAAGAAAGTATCTCCAGCAACCATCGCAGTAGTAATGGACATAGCCGAGTATTTGGCAACAGCTGCAGACTTTGTTGCCTCAGAAACTGAGACGGAGCTCAGTGTCAACGGCTGTGTGTTTCCACAGCCTGCAGAGGGAGCTCTCATCGCAGCAGGTTAGCAGATCGTGACAGGAATTTGATGGCGTTATTTTTGTGCTTCTATTCAGAGCGCATGTAAAAAAAGTTTGCAAGCACAAATGTTGCATTTTGAGGAGAAAATTATTTTGCGTGAAGAAAAGTTTAATTTGAGCAAACAAAATTAATTTCCGCGTGCAAGAAATGCATTTCAGTGTTTGCTATTATCCATATACACACATATACACACACAATAACAGCCCCTCTCGCTCAGTTGTTGCCACAAAACTAACCAATCACAGACTGGCAAAAATTCTGATTGGCTGTTACAGTCTCCGATCAGCTCGCTAGCTACTGCATTCCGGAAAGACGGTCCAAAATGTAGCTAAGTCAATTTTTTGGTTAATAGGTTTAATTATTTTATTTTAAAGTATTCTAATTTTTTTAAGAGGATTGTTAGTTTTAATCTAGTTTAAACCCAACCACTCCACTGGACTTAGCTACATTCTAGGATGTAGAATAGGATTCATTTCCCTCTGCTGCTGATCACCGTTAAACGTGCACATGTTGTATCCTCCAGATTCACTTACTCAAGGCTCCAGATTGCTGCTGCCTCACATTCCCACGCTGCTGCGCTACTTCAGCGGAATTGTACGCAACACAGACAGACTCAAGAAGAAGAAGTTCAGGGCACAGGTGGCCAAAGAGCTCAACATCCTGTCCAAGTGAGTTGAATGTCAAGTGACTCATTTTGGGTTGAGATAAAGGTTATGATTATGATTGTGGTTGTGGTTATCGTTATACACGCGGTTGACTCTTCCCCAGCTAACAGTAGGATGTGTTACTCTCTCGCTGCCAGGGTCAGCCGATTCGTGAGCAGCAAGGAGCAGAGCTCGATGCTTATCAGCCTGCTGCTTCCTTACCTCCAGAAAGGCAACAAATCACAAGTAAGACTTACAACTGAGTTTGTTGAACCTTGAAATTACAGTCATTTAACAATCTGTAGTAATTAATTAATTAATTTATAAAAACTTTTACATAAAAGCCAGAGTTTTGCAGTGTTATGGTGTGTGCTCGAGAAGTTCCGCTCAAGATAAACTTTGTTTCAGGAGACAGAAATCGACCTCCTGGCCACCATACAGAACCTGCTGAGACAGTGTGACAAGCCCTCCGCCTTCCTCCGGCCGCTCAGCAAACTCTTCTCCATCATTCACAACAAGCTGCCAAGGCAGGCCCTCACCAACGTCTTCAAGGTACAGCAGAGAACTAATGCAGCGTTATGCTGTCTGGAACTTATAATATAGGCATGGTGAGATCAACCATCAGCCTGTGGACAGATGCAAAGCAGGCCAGAGCACTTAATCTCACCATTTTCTCCACCACAGTCCTGTTAGCCACTGTGTTGAAATGTGTTTGGCTTTGGGTTATTTTTATTTATTTATTTATTCTTATTCATATCGGGGGGAGGTGGATGACTGTATTTGAAGTTACCAGCTAAGAGTAAATGATACTCAGCAAAAATAAAATAAAAATTCGACTACTTTTCCAGTTCACTGCTCACCTAGCTAGCTAGCTGCTATAGCGGTCATGTGTTGGCTCCCGCCTGTCGTTCTGTCCCTATTTAGGCCTAATTTTAAGCCTTAGTTGAAAGAGGTGCATTATGTAAAAATTCAACACCCTGTCGGCTGTTATGAACTGAGAATTTTGTACCAGACATGTGAGTTGGTGAATTTATCATGAGAGTCTATGGGGATTGACTGGTTTTTTAGAGTCAGCCTCAAGTGGTCATTCAAGGAACTGCAGGTCTTTAAATTTCTTCTTGTTTTCACTTAGCTACACCGCACTGAATATCCTTTATGTTAGCTAAACTGTTCTGTGACAGTGCATCAAGCCACATAAAATAAAAAGAGAGATGTGTTCACTCCTGTACAACATTAGCTGTGGGAATTATTGTATGTCGTTACACTGGGTGTCCAAAAATAGCATAAAACAATGGTGTGAAACATAAGGCCTGGGGGCCAGAAGTGGCCCGGCACTGGAAAATGTGAAGGGGGAAATCAAATTTGAACTTTGAACTGTATTTTCACAAGTTTTGCAGATTTTTCTACTGATACAGAACTTTCCCATAACCATTCATACTACACTAATTAGTGTGAATGCTTGAAAAGCATTCACAGTATTGTTGTTGTAATCTTTATTATTAGTGTGAATGCTTGAAAAGCATTCACAGTATTGTTATTCTAATCTTTATTATTATTATTATATTTTATTTTTCCGTACGTTTTTTGAAAGCCTACTCCTTCAAAACCGTTCAACTTAGAAAAACCATTCAAACACCGTTAGATTCCTATTCTTTTGGACAACATTGCTTCTATTTTTCTCATTTTTAACATTTATATTTTTAATTTTATTCAACTTTTTTCAACAAAAATTTCCCATGTATTTCAATGGGGAGACCCTTCAAATTCTCATTCAACTTACTCATTTTTAAACTCTTACTACTTCCACATACATTGACATAGAGCCACCATTCAAACTTTAAAACGAAGACAAGACATTCAACTATTCAACTTGTATTTATCTTTTCAATATCTATTATACTTTTTCTTCAGTTCCAGTTTAAGTTTCATGATGTTTTTTCACCCGTTTCAGAGTTTATAATGGGTGTGTATGGGACGGAATGTTGGGGCTAGAGTGAGGCAGCTCAACTGCTAGAGTGAGAGGAGCAAAAAAATTAATCTTAAAATCTTTTTTAAAACTGCTGCTGTGTCCGCAGCGTTTGCTCTACAGGTATGATTTTACCCTCAAAACGTAGCCATGGCTGTCCTCTTTCATCCAATGTGTTTACTATTGTCCTAGGTGTTATGGTTCTTTCGTAAATGTCACCAATGCACAGCCTCCTCCCTCCAACTCTTCCATAGACTCTAATGTTAAAATGGCTCAGAAGGTTCGTTTGAAAATCAGAAGAGCATGGTGTCTTTACACTGTCACCACGTCCATATAATAAGCTCCACAGGCATGAAAACTGAGAATTAGGTAGACTAGACATGGCTGTCGCTCACGGTGAAAGAATTTTGTCAATACGACTTTTACTTTTCATTTGGGAACGATTTGTTTCGGCCTGACTTTTCTGTTCATTTTAAGCAGCAAAAGTGAGGCGCATGTCTGTGTACGTGTGTATGGAGCCATTGGGTGCGGTCACTATAGCAACCAGGCTCACACCTGCCTGCTTAACGAGCTCTGCCTGCCACTGTACCAAGATTCATCTTAAGCACTTCTCTTTCAACTGCTGCTGTGTCCACAGTGTTACAGCCATCATTTTACCCTCAAATTGTCGCCATTATTGTTCTCTTTCCAACACCGTATCTTTCAAAGCTCAGGCATTTAAACTTTTTAAACTGTGTGGGTCCAAGTGGAGGGATCACATTTTAGTCATTCAGTGATTCAAAGAATATGACCTTTTAATATTCTTTCAGATGTTTTCTGACTCTAAATGTTCTTTTCTCATTTCTTAGGTTTTTCTAATTTACAATTAAAACATTTTCAGCTTTTTTCCAACTTCTTCTTCTGTGTAACCTTCAGCTTTTAGCAGTTCAGCACCTTTGTTTTCAGGTTAAATTCAGGTTGTTTTTTTTTTTTTATCTCATTCAAAATTTTTAACTCAAAATTCAGCAATTAATTCATTTCACTCCATACATTCAGATTCAAGCATTCACACTGCAGTTTCTTCAGAAAATGCACTTTCTAGTTATAATATTTTATTATCTATTCCGTACGTTTTTTGAAAGCCTACTCCTTCAAAACCGTTCAACTTAGAAAAACCATTCAAACACCATTAGATTCCTATTCTTTTGGACATGATTGCTTGTATTTTTCTCATTTTTAACATTTATATTTTTAATTTTATTCAACTTTATTCAACAAAAATTTCCCATGTATTTCAATGGGGAGACCCTTCAAATTCTCATTCAACTTACTCATTTTTAAACTCTTACTACTTCAACATACGTTCACATAGAGCCACCATTCAAACTTTAAAACGAAGACAAGACATTCAACTATTCAACTTGTATTTATCTTTTCAATATCTATTATACTTTTTCTTCAGTTCCAGTTTAAGTTTCATGATGTTTTTTCACCCGTTTCAGAGTTTATAATGGGTGTGTATGGGACGGAATGTTGGGGCTAGAGTGAGGCAGCTCAACTGCTAGAGTGAGAGGAGCAAAAAAAATAATCTTAAAATCTTTTTTAAAACTGCTTCTGTGTCCGCAGCGTTTGCTCTACAGGTATGATTTTACCCTCAAAACGTAGCCATGGCTGTCCTCTTTCATCCAATGTGTTTACTATTGTACTAGGTGTTATGGTTCTTTCATAAATGTCACCAATGCACAGCCTCCTCCCTCCAACTCTTCCATAGACTCTAATGTTAAAATGGCTCAGAAGGTTCGTTTGAAAATCAGAAGAGCATGGTGTCTTTCCACTGTCACCACGTCCATATAATAAACTCCACAGACATGAAAACTGAGAATTTGGTAGACTAGACATTGCTGTCGCTCACAGTGAAAGAATTTTGTCAATACGACTTTTACTTTTCATTTGGGAACGATTTGTTTCGGCCTGACTTTTCTGTTCATTTTAAGCAGCAAAAGTGAGGTGCATGTCTGTGTCCGTGTGTATGGAGCCATTGGGTGCGGTCACTATAGCAACCAGGCTCACACCTGCCTGCTTAACGAGCTCTGCCTGCCACTGTACCAAGATTCATCTTAAGCACTTCTCTTTCAACTGCTGCTGTGTCCACAGTGTTAAAGCCATCATTTTACCCTCAAAACGTCGCCATCGTTGTTCTTTTTCCAACATCTTGTCTTTCAAAGCTCAGAGATGTAAACTTTTTAAACTGTGTGGGTCCAAGTGGAGGGATCACATTTTAGTCATTCAGTGATTCAAAGAATATGACCTTTTAATATTCTTTCAGATGTTTTCTGACTCTAAATGTTCTTTTCTCATTTCTTAGGTTTTTCTAATTTACAATTAAAACGTTTTCAGCTTTTTTCCAACTTCTTCTTCTGTGTAACCTTCAGCTTTTAGCAGTTCAGCACTTTTGTTTTCAGGTTAAATTCGGGGTTTTTTTTTTTTATCTCATTCAAAATTTTTAACTTAAATTCAGTAATTATTTCATTTCAATGCATACATTCAGATTCAAGCATTCACACTGCAGTTTCTTCAGAAAATGCACTTTCTAGTGTAATCCAGTAATAGATTTCTGTAATTTTAAATGTTTACTGCTTACAGTTTAAGCCGGTATTCCTTCATTGTGTAGAAAGTACTGCTGAAACTGCACTTCTTTTTCTAATAATAAAATATCTCAGGGATCGAATTTGTAGTTAAGCTTTTGTATACTGACAGAAAGTGGAGTTTGACCAGTCTGGTGGGCTGTATGTGGCCTGCGATGGCCAGTGTAAATGAAGAAAAATAACCAAAATAGCAAATAACCAATGTTCTTATAAAAAACAGTTAAAAGAAAGTTGTTATTAGTTTTTGTAGCCCTTTTAATTGACTCCTCCTGTGCGCTGCTCTGTTCTCAGACTCTGTCGGATCTGGACCCTTCACTCACATACATCACTGACTTGGCAACAAAGGTGAGATGACTGTGATGAGGAACATTAGAGAGGAAATAATGTCCAACTTTTCTACAGGTCTGAACTGTAACCTCTGCCGTCATGTTCAGTCTGGGTCACGATACAAAGAGCAGCAGCTAACGGGCTTTTCCTGTGCTCACCTTTGCAGCTGAACGCGTTTGACAGTCGACACTTGGATGAGATCCATTTTGACGTGCGTCTGACGGCGTTCCAAGACGCCACCAGACGAGTTAAAGGCATGCAGACTCTGGACCTGGACTACATCAGCACTGTCATGCACAATTGTTTCCACACCTATGAGGTAAATAAATATTCACTGTTACACTTTAGAAGTTGTTTACCTTCAGGATAAACATTTCATTGGCTGATGTTTTGCTTCTATTCTCATCTCGCTCCTCCGATGCAGATCGGGGACATGTCACTGGGAGACAACGCCACCTTGTGTCTGTCTGCAGTGATCGCCCAGCTGGCAGCGGTCGGGCCCGGAGAACAGATCTACAGGGACGTGGTGCAACACATCATCCTGGACGCTGTGCACAAGGGCCTCCGCAGCAAAACGGAGGTAACAGCTGTAACTATGGTTACCGCTTTCTTGTTTCTGTCAAATGACACAGATGCTGTGAAGCCACTAAACTCACTTGCTCACTCTGTTGTGCTTCTTTATCTTTCAAGAGTGTGCAGCATGAGTATACAACCATACTGGCCTGCCTGGTGAAGACCTTTCCTTCCAAGAAAGAGTTTAGAGACCTGGTGCAGCTCGCCAACTACAGCGACCCCGAGTCTGACTTCTTTGAGCATATGAAGCACATCCAGGTAAAAGAGGGAACACAAAAGCTCACACTTCTGCCTTCTCCTCCTCCTTTATCCCACTGATCACCTTTTCTCTCTGTTCAGATCCACCGTCGGGGTCGTGCCCTGAGGAAGCTCGCCAAACAGCTGACCGAGGGTACGGTGCTGTTGACGCCTCGTTCCCTCCAGAACTACATCATGCCGTACGCCATGACGGCCCTGCTGGACGAAAAGATGCTGAAGGTTACTTGATTGTGGTTTCATTTTAAAAGTTAAGGACGTATTTTTTTCCTTTTTCTTTGTGTCTAAAATCTTTCCTCTTTCTCCTCCTTCCATACTGCAGCATGAGAACATGATATCAGCATCGGTGGAGGTGGTGGGCGCGGTATGTCGCAGGCTCACCTGGTCCAAATACCTCTACTACCTCAAGCAGTTCGTCCACATCCTGCAGACAGCGCAGGCTGAACAGAAACTGGCTGTCAGGTAAGGTTGCATATATTTGTAATCTGAGTATATCTTTTTTGTCTTTTCTTTTTACACTACCTGTTGTTCTGCTTTACTTGCTCCAGTTTGCTGGTCACAGTCTTGGAGGCTTTCCATTTTGACCACCAGACCCTCAGCAGAGAAATGGAAGCCGCCAAAGCCAGAGAGGGTGAGCGGCTCTGGGGGGTGACATGAATTTTGTTGACTAACTACATGAATAAATGAAGTAAAGAAATATAAATGTGTGTCTTTGGGAAGCTGGGAGTGTGGAAATCAACGCAGACGACGAGAACGTAGCTGCGGATGACGAATCTGACGCGAGCGACGATGAGGAAGCGATGGAAGTCGATGGTAATGCTTCCACTGATGTCACCATGGAAATGGAGGAAGCTCCTGCCACTAAAGTCAAGGCGCAGGCAGCTCCTAAATTATCCACGGCAGTGAGTGGACTGCCGCAGAGCGCGGAGGAGTTGGAGTCTCTGATTGGTTTGATCCATCAGACTGTTAATGAGAGCGTCCTGCCCCGTCTCCACAAGTGTCTCAATGCAAAGGTACGATGCACACGAACGTGTGGATGTGTTGGTAGTTTTTCTAAAAACCTTCAGGAGCAGAGTGTTGGTGATAATGTGTGGGTTTCCTCCAGGTGAAGCGTGACGAGGAGCACAAGGTAGTGAAGTCAAAGGATGTGAAAGACGAGGAGGTGGTGCGGATACCAATCGCCTTCGCCATGGTCAAACTAATGCAGACGCTGCCTCCGCACGTCATGGAGGTCAACCTCCCCGGGTACGCAGCCGTGTGTCCATAAGCACAAAAAAGATCATCTGCTGTGTATTTCAAACCTTAGACAGTAATATGACATCCGATTGATTATTTCTGCTTCTGTTACAGGATTCTGATCAAGATTTGTGTTCTGCTGAGGAACCGTTTCCAGGAGATCCGTGACGTGGCAAGGGGAACTCTGGTGAAGATAATCGAGACTTTAGGCTGCAGATACCTGCAGTACCTGCTCAAAGAGATGCAAGGCGTTCTGGTCAAGGGATACCAGGTAGGAACACACACGCAACAATGCAGTCCTGCAAACATCAATAAATGCTTCAGGTCACCTTAGCTTTAATATAGCGCACGCATCATGCAGCAGTATGTGCTTAAAAGAGTACCTCAAGTAGAAGTATGCCAACATAAGTACAAGTAAGTAAAACGTGATAAAAGAGCGTGACAGTTATGTTTTTATGTGCATGCTCAGACTTGTATGAGTACATGTAATTGAGCTAACCCTAGACAGGAAATATAATCTAATGTTACAGTTGATGTCATAACAGTAGAAACCTTTGTTGACATGAGGCAAACCTGATCAGCCTAATATTTGTCTGTTTTTGTCCCTCCTCCATCCAGCTCCACGTGTTAACATTCACAGTGTACCAGCTGCTCTCAGCTCTCACTCCAACCCTAAAGAGTGGAGACCTGGACCCCTGCATGAACATGCTCATTGATGTAAGCTTGACGTCTTTCAGGAACATTTTTTCTTTTTACTTTTTTGTGTTTATATTAATCTCTGTCCCCCTATTACACTCTCCTCCTCTCTGTTATTGTTGCTCCACTGACCAGATCTTCAATAACGAGCTGTTTGGGACGGTCGCCGAGGAGAAGGAAGTGAAGGGTATCGTTTCCAAGCTGATGGAGGCCCGCCACAGTAAGAGCATGGACTCGTACGAGCTACTGGCACAATTCTGCAGCAAGGAGAGCATCACCAAGCTCATACTGCCCCTGAAGGAGGTGAGGAGGGGTTTGAACTTAGAAACAGAAGATAATTGGTAATCAGTCACAGTGGCGGATAATATTTCCAAGTGGCCAACAAGATTTTTTTGTTTGTTTTTTGTCAGTTTTAAGATTACCCTGACAGGATGAAGATGCATCTAAATGTGCCAAATAATGAATTATTGACTGATTGTCAGGTTATCAAATATAAAATGTAAAAAAATATTTTAAAAATCAATAATTATAAAAAAGCTAAAAATAAAGATGGTTACATTCGGTTAAATTTTTTAAAAACTTTCCAGCAGACTTATTGACATGAAATATTTGGCAATCAGGCGCTACTGATCACATAAATCATGTTTCTTGCCTTTACTAAGACTTTGATTAATGTACAAACACAAGGTTACCTGCCTAGCTAAATACCCTTTGTGAAGGCCTCTAATAATGACTTTTTTTACAATTAGTTTTCTGTTATAACTTATCTGCACTCCAGTAATGTTTTCGGGATGAAATCACCTGAGCTCTTTTTCTTCTTTTTAACTTATAGCTTTTAAAATCTCTAAAATCTATTATTAAGTAACAAAGTAATTAAGTAACAACTTTAAACACAAAAACATATAAACAATAATCATAGCTAGTACTTACATGGAGTTTACAAAAAATTGCAAAGCATTTCTTAACATCAGTGAAGTAACAGCCCTACTGTGTGGCTAGTTTAGCTTCATTAAAAATGCTATCTAACATACTTGAATTGTCAGCTAGTTAGCTACCTAGGTAGTTAGCTAACTAGCTGCTGGATTGAATTAAATATAACCATATATTTAATACACATCCGTTTTATATAACTCTTGTACATAAATAAATTTTGTTAGCTGTTTTAGCTAGCTAGCGTCTTTAACATTACTTAATAGTATTTCTTTCTTAATTTTTAAGTCCATGTTTTCTTTCGTTAGCAACAACATTTTTAACTAAATTGTTAATTATTAACAACAAAATTCATACGTCGAACAAAATGCCGTTGTCGATACAAATTTTGGTGAAATTTGGTGACGGGTATATTACGCACGTATATAACTTTTATTCTAACGTTTATTTTTCTCAAACCAGATCTTGGAGGCTACATCGAGTTTGAAGGTGTGTAATCGGGTGGCTGCAGTACTGCGGCGACTGGTCTCAGGTCTGCTTGTCAACAGCGGCATGACTTCGCAAGACATCCTTCTGCTGAGCCATGGCCTTGTCAGCCAGAGCCTGCCACTTCTAACAAAAAGAGACCGGTACACACACACACACACACACACACACACACACACACAGTCTAATATCAGAGTGCAATAAATTATTTCTAATATTTTGTCCAATTTCCTGCCTATGTCATGTTTGCTTGTAGGGACAAAGCATCAGCTAAGCCTCCCCCAGATCCCAGACTGCCCCCTCCCAGCTGTCTGCTCCTGCCTCCCACTCCAAAGAGAGGAGGTCAGAAAGCTCCCGTCAGCAGCCGCACCAACATGCACATCCTGGTGGATGCCGGCCTCAAGGTGCGCTTTCTCCAACAATACGAATGATCTCTGTAACATGGCACCCTGTACTTTTATCTCAAGAAGGAATAAATGTGTGTTAATGTGTGCACGTGTCTAATGCTCAGCTGCTCCACCTGAGTTTGAAGAAATCCAAAGTGACATCATCCGATCCCTCAGTCCTGGAAATGCTGGATCCTTTTGTGCACTTGTTGCTCACCTGCCTCGACTCCATGCATGTCAAGGTACCAACACTTACCTGGGCATCTTTTTATTTCGTTTATCATGGATTGCTTAAATAAACCTCCATCAACCTCTGCTTGTGTCCCTCTCAGGTGATCACAGAGGCTCTGATAGCGTTCACTTGGCTGTTAAAGTTCCCTCTGCCAGCAGTAGAGCAGAACGCTGGGCAGCTGACCAAGCAGCTCTTTGTCCTGCTGAAGGATTACTCCAAGGCTGGAGCCGCCCGCGGGGAGAATTACCACCTGGTCCAGAACTGCTTCAAGGTATAAAATGCATCGTACTCTTTAAAGTGAGGTTTAAAGATGATCGAGAATGAGGTAACATGTTTTCTTTTTCCTAGGCCATGACAGTTCTGGTGAAGAATGTGAAAACCAACAACATCTCTGAGACGCAGCTGCAGGTGCTTCTGGGATACGCCGAGGAGGACATCTACGACCAGTCTCGCCAGGCTACTGCCTTCGGTCTGCTCAAGGTAAACCAGTGGAGCTGTAGTCAGAAACATTTCTAATGTAATGTGCAGTGTGCTTACGTGTGTGTGTGCTTACGTGTGTGTGTGTGTGTGTGGTGTGTGTGGTGTGTGTGGTGTGTGTGTGTGTGTGTGTGTGTGTGTGTGTGTGTGTGTGTGTGTGTGTGTGTGTGTGTACACTCCAGGCAATTCTGTCCAGGAAGCTCGTTGTTCCCGAGATGGAGGAGGTGATGAAAAAAGTGGCCAAGTTGTCGGTTACTGGCAGCAACGCTATGATCAGAATCCACTGTCGACAGGTACAAACTCCTTTTCTGCTTTCACACCGACTCATTGGCAGACTCTCAGGTGCAGCTTCTAAATGATGTTTTTATGTGGTGCAGATCTATCTGAAGTACCTGCTGGACTACCCGCTGGGGAAGAAGCTGAAACTACACCTGGAGTTTGTGGTGGCACAGCTGCGCTATGAGCAAGACACGGGCAGGGAGTCAGTGCTGGAGATGCTGGCATACATCTTCCAGACTTTCCCTCAGGTGTGTAAAAATATACAAAATAATAGAAACGGCATACTCTGCAGGATAATGAAATCCAGCCGCACTGCACATTCACAACATCGGTCCTGTTGTCAAACATTGCTTCTTCTTTTCTTTCCCTCCCATTCAGAAAATTCTCTTGGGGCACAGCGCTCTGTTCTTTGCCCCGCTTGCTCTTGTTGTGGTCAACGATGACTCGGCGCGGTGCAAGAAGATGGCAGCCATGGCCATCAAGACTCTGCTCACACAGTTGGACTCGAACAACCAGAACACGCTGTTCTCCATTGTCAGCACTTGGCTGAATGCAGAAAAGGTACATACAAAAACGCTTTACTGGTTTGGAACTCATTTGCTCTTCATACGTGCTTTATTTCTTGGTGGAATAGTTTCCAGTTCTTAGCTGAGAGGAGTGGCCCTCGCTGCGGTCTTCAGTTGCTGTAACCGATCTGCTTCATTGTTAGACGTGTGCGTTCAGAAATGCTCTTTTGCATTTTGGTTGTGTTTTTATGAGTGACTGTTTCCTTCCCATCTGTTCAAAGCACTCTGGCCGTTCTCCTGAAACAGGATGTTTTATGTTTATCGGATTATTCTCTGTAAACCCTGTTGGTGGTTGTGTGACCAGCAGCTTCCGAAATACTCAAACCATCCCTTCTCGCACCAATAACCACGCCACGTTACTTAAATCATCTTTCCTCCCCATTCTCATGCTCAGTTTGAATTTCAGCGGGTTGTCTTGACCATGACTACATCCCCAAATATGTGGAGTTGCTGCCATGTGATTGGCTGATTAGATATTTGAATTAATGAGAAGTTGAGCCGGTGTACCTAAAGTGGCCCGTGATTGTATAGATTTTTGCAGGGGAACAGTTTTACAGTTTGCTTGTTTTTTAGTTAAAGTGAACCGTTATAATAGATCATTTTTAACGTTTTGTTTATATTTTATAGTGTAGTAATGTCAAAATTAGTGCAGTCAGCGTTATTAACGCGGCTAATCCCCGCTAGCGAGTTAACGCGGATCGCCCCATTTAGCCCTCGCATGCGGTGATCCGCGTTAACTCGCTAACGGGGATTTGCCTCGTGAATGCGGTTATGGCGTTAACGTCCTATTAACGAGATTAACGCTAACAGCACTAGTCAAAATTTATGAAGGGCCAAAATCCACAATAAATCATTCATCGGTCACATTTATTTACTATAAGCAGTTAGGAGATGGTTACATAACTGACTGGTTGATGTAATTTGTTTAATTGTGCATGTAGTGGCTACATTTGGAAATAGTGACATTAAATTAATAAGCTGCATGAAAGATTACATTTCTTCAACAGAAAAACAAACTTGATGCACTTATGTCTTGTGTCAATTATTTATTTATTCAACATTTGGCAGTTTTGGCCCTCCATATATTAAAGGTCCTATTACAAAATCTGTCCTTGTATAAACTGAGAAATGTTCTCCTTCCCAGGTCAGCCTGCGGCGTCTCGGGGCACAGATATGCGGCCTGTTCGTGGAGGTGGAGGAGGAGAAATTTTCCCGTCGACTGGAGGACCTGCTGCCGTTGCTGGAGAAGGAGATCGACCCCGACAACTATGAAGATGTGAGTCATCACACAGGGAGGAGCAGAAGTGCGATTGAAGGCAGTGAGTTCAGAATAAATGATTAATTTGTAACCTTCTCTTTCAGATCGAAGAGGAGCAGGAGGAGAAAGGAGCTGACAGGCTGCTCTTCAGTTATCTGACTCTCCTCACTAAGCTGAGCAAACACTGTGGATTCCTGGAGCTCAGCAAGCCTAGTGACACACTCCGGAACATCTGGGGTAAAGAGCGCACATGCATCACCTCGCCGTTACTGACAAATGCATTCTGCACATGCTCATTAAAACATGTCTTTGCCTTATTTTAGGTCACATCGAAGCCCACCTGCGGTACCCTCACTGCTGGGTGTGGCTAACGGCCTCACAGCTTTTCGGCCAGCTGTTTGCAGCTCACCGGGCAGAGCAGCTGGTCGCCGTTTGGAGAGGCGAAGGAGATGCTTCATCAGAGTTGGCAGCCACCGACTTTATCACCTGCAACCTGGATAAGAAGGTAGAGCCAAGACGCTTGTTTTTGTTTTTTTCCCCTCTTGCAGCAGACTTCATTTCTGCATCTTATATTTTAAATGAAATCTTCTTTCCCTTTGTTTTCTGAAATCTAGATGAGAGAGTTGGCGCTGTCTTTTTGCTATCAGCTGCAGTCCAAGTACCTGGACACGGCGTCAGGAGAGCAGGTGCGCAAACCCCACCGAGCCACACACCTGCCTTCCTGCACCTCATACATTTAAAGATCAGCTCATAGAGGTGTTTGGCTAACAGAGGCGCTTCTGCTTCACCCACAGGTGATCAAGAACTTGCTGTTCGTCGGCAAGGTGATCTACCTCATTTCCCCCGAGTCCCAAATCATAACTCCTCAGGAAGAAGAGAAAGAGGGAGAGGATGAGCAAATGGAGAATGGTGATGAGGGAGATGAAGAAGAGGAGGAGAGAGAGGAAGAGGGAAAAGAAGAGGAGGAGGAGGAGGAAGAAGATGACAAAGAAGACAGGCCTCCTTCCCTGCTGTGGCTGATGAAGAAGCTGTCTCTGATGGCAAAGAGAGAAGCTGCATATGCTCCCAAAGTTCCCCTCAAGGTAAACTTAGAAACACTTGTCTTGTTTTTTTTAAAGCCAGTGATGATTTGAAGTGCCCGTAATGTGACACTGTTTGTCCTTCACTGTGATTTCTCTCAGAGAACGTGCGTGTTTAAGTTCCTGGGAGCAATGGCCATGGACTTGGGGAAAGAACGGCTCGCCCCGTATTTGACCACAATAATCACGCCACTGTACAGAGAGCTGGACAGCACATACGCAGACCAGGGTAACTGCTCTGAACCAGTGTTGCCAAGAATAAAAAAAACCATCCTGACAAAAAGTGTTAGATACACCGAATGACCCCTGTTGTCTCCTAATCTCTGATCCAGATCCCACACTGAAGAACCTTGCTCAGGAGCTCATCGAGCTGATGAAGAAACATGTGGGCCTGGAGAGATTCTCCCTGGCCTTCTCTGCCGTCCAGAAGGAATTCTCACAGAGACGAGCGGCACGCAAACAACACAGAGCCATGCAGGTATGATAGACATCGCAATGAGACACACACGAGAAACAGCTTTAATTTGCCATCGATCGTCCTCACAATTTCTCCTCCGGTCTCTGCAGGCGGTCGCAAACCCAGACATCGCTGCAAAGAAGAAGCTGAAGAAGCACAAGAACAAAATCGAAGCCAAAAAGAGGAAGATCGAGTTCCTCCGGCCTGGATATAAAGCCAAGAAGCAGCGAAGCCACGCGCTCAAAGACCTGGCCATGGTGCAGTGAGCCGAGGACGCTAGGAGGGGATGAAAGCTAGGCCAGCTGATGCAGAACAGACTCAAAAGGAAGCATGGATAAGAGTATACCCAGAATCCTGTGGGCTTCCGATTCAACTTAACACAAAAGACCAAACAGAAGCTTGACTGTGTGTACAGAGCAAGGACGCTGTGGAAAAACCCAGAATTAACGTCTGTTACACGTCACGGCGCAGCACTCATTCATGTGAATTGCAAAGCTGGAATCTATTTTATATCTTCTTGCTGTGAACAGGCTACAGTTTTGCCCCAATTTCTATCCCGTGCAGTTAAATGTACATGTATTTGTAATTAAAAAAGATCCATCTGTTTATTGTCATGTCTAATGTCACTCGATGAAAAGCAAAAAAACAAGTCTCAGTGCTGATACAATCACTGAAAGCAAACTTTACTGAGAATAAGTTTCACTGTACAAACAGATACAACCATAAAACTTTGAGCATACAGTTAGTGTTCAGTAGCTGAAAGACTAATATGCCAAAGCTGCACCCAAAAACTTAACCCCTAAATTATTTAAAACAAATCAACAGAAGGAAAAATAGAAACTGGTGACAAACCATCTGCCTGCTATATAGTACAAAAAATGGTCAGGCTGCAGTAACACTTGGCTAGACGATGGCTGATACAAAGAAACATGTTCTTCCACATTCTGAGTCAAAATAATTTTTTTGCGATTTAGTGAATGTTGTTTTCAACGAGGAATGGAAAATCAATGCGAGTCCAGTGTACTATAAACATTCTGCACTGAGGTGGACGTTCACCCTCTCAGGAGCAGGACTGTCGGGTCTTGTAATGTTTGTGCCTTTAATGGTCAAACGCTGCCTCCTGGTGGATATTTGCTGGATCTTTTCAGTGACTGTAGTGCTCGTCACATGGTAAATGCTGTCTGGCTGCAAAGCATCCTTCAAGAGGATTTAAAACTGAAGCTGAATGAATATTTTTAATCCATGATGACTTCAAAACTACCGTAAATGTATTAATAAAATTAGCAACATTTATTTATATATGTCACAGTTATCAGCTGTCACTTTGTGTTGCCAAGATATAGGAAAATGTTGACACCACATTTAAACTGTTGCTCATCCATTGCTGCAGTCTTACAGTTCTCCCAAACCTTCATTTGTCTGTGTCCAGTCCACATGTTACTGCAGCCTCTGCTGCTCGGTCCCAGGCTTCAGAGGCGTTTGGCATGGGGAGGACTCGGCCAAAGGCTTCAGATGGGTCAAATGTAGGGAAGGTGATGGGGAAGGGTAGGAGTGCAATCACCTGTCCAATGTAAAAAGGGAAATGGGGAGCAGTCCATTACAAGACTTCTGACAGAACAGGTGCCAGCCTTTTACTGCCGACTCTTCAGGGAATCCACCAACCTGCAAGCAGTGAGAGTAAACCGAGTTCAGAGGAGAACACGTAAATGATATCCTTCCATTAGTCTCATTGCTCTGTGTGATTAGCAGCCTACCACTCCATAGCCTCGTCCAGCCCTGTGCCTTTGGTGGCTGAAGTCTTAAAGATCTGCCATTTTCTGTCTTTAAGGGCAGGCAGGCCCAGGGCGTTGGCCACCTCGGTCGGTGTCATGGCCTGATCCATGTCCTGTTTGTTTGCAAACACCACAAGGATCGCCTTCTTCAGCTCCTCTTCCTGAACAAGACATGGTCACAAAACTCCAGCGTGAAAAGTGGACCTTTTTGTTCCAACTTTCAATAAGCAGCTGCTGCACATTATCAGACAAACGGAAACAAATGACGGAAGCCGTTTACAGCTCCAGCTGCTGGGTTCATTATCACCTGCTAGCTGACAGTTAGCACACTTACCTCCAACATAGCAACCAGTTCAGACTTCGAGATGCCCATCCTGTCACGGTCACTGCTGTCGACGACGTAGATGACTGCGTCTGTGTTTGAGTAATAACAGCGCCAGTAGGGCCTGTGAAGCAGAAAATTAAATAGAAATGCTGATAAACTGGAGACAGGTAGGATGAGAGGAAGGAACTCCATCAAAGAGCGAGTGAGAGGTGGAGACTGAGTGCAACAATCCAAAAATAAAGATGAAGGCAAAGATACCAAACACTTGGAAGGTGAAAACACTGAGAAAATAATGAAAATGAACGATGGCGAGCTAATAACACAACAGCTTCTTACAGCAGTAATCTGTGTATGGTCTCAACCAAAGATGAAATTGTTTTGCTTATTCAAATGAAAAGAAAAATGTAAATCTCCAGTTAGAAACACACGCAGGCCTCAATTCTCTACTCTTAACAAATCCACAGGAGGCTGTTTTCTTGCATTTTCACAGCACCACCTACCTGATACTCGTCTGTCCTCCCAGATCCCACACCTGGAACTTCAGGTTCTTGTACGTGACCGTCTCAACGTTGAAACCAATTGCTGCCGACAAAAGAAAATATTATTCATATAATCAAGTTATGCACTATAATAACGAGATGAGGAGAAAATGCATACTGCAAAGATATTTGTGGTGCAGTTTAAAGATGACATAGAAAGACAAATAAGGCTCAATATTAAAACACTTTATTTAGGAAAAGAAATATGTGAAAGCAGCTGAGTAGCTCCAATCACTTCAGGTGTATTAAAGGGTTTTTATTGTAATGTTTTATCCAACGGTTTCCTGTTTGTTATGGGAAACAACAAAATACCCTTATCTTTAAATAACAGCTAAATAAGTAAGGTATCTTACAAAAAAAGAAATAAAAAGATTCTCACTCACTGACGCAACATGGCTTTGAGGGAAGTTTGGGTGGAACTGTGATTAAGAACTACTAAAAATGTAAACAACCTGTGAAGTGAACTTCACACACAGAAGATAGTTTGAGTTCTTAAAACTAAATTAACCAAAATCTGATTAAAACCAGTCTCGAGGTCAGCTGAACATTTTTGGATATTTATGGTGTTGCTCTCGATTGGTTTATACAGACACCTCTGTCTCCATAGCAATACATTTAAACCTTTTCTGTCCCAGCCACAACTCAACTCAAGTCAAGAGGCTTTATTGTCACTCCAGCCATGTGCAGTACACAGTGAAACAAGACAACATTCCTCCAAGACAAGACCACGGTGCTACATATAACAGACAATCAACACAGGACTACATAAAGTGCAATGTGCAAAAATTGCAACAAAAAAACCCCAAACCTGTATTCATATCTACTTACAGTAGCTTCCATGTCATCTGACATGATGCCAAGTCAAATCCGCTGTGATTGCATAAAACAGGTTTCTCACAGAAGGGATGTTTGGGGTCAGAGGGGTCGACGACTGATTTAATAGTCGACGCGTCGTTTGAAGCTTTGTAAGATCACAAAGACGCAGGAATAAGTAGCAGGATTTAAGAGTGTAATAACGGACTGAAACAGAAGATGGCAGCACTGCACGTACAAGGATGCCAGCTCCCGTTAAACCCCGAAGAAGAAGAAGAAGCAGTGTCCCAGAATTCATAGCGCGGCCCTGCTCAGTAGTGATGGGATTTCCGGCTCTTTTTAGAGAACCGGCTCTTTCGGCTCCGAACCGGCTCTTCAGGTTGTTTTGTTGCTTTAATTAATTTATTATTAACAACAATATAAAATTATGCACAAAAGGAATTACTAATGTAAAAAAAAAGTGGTTTTATTTATATGTTTATATATAAATATATGCGGTGGCCCCTAAAGACAAAGCACGTACAAATGAAACACTTAAAGCTGTAAGCTAATGATAGTTATATAAGAGCAGATGCATGCTGGTGCAATAAGCTGTACATTTTCCGTCCAATGGATGATGATCTGATTAGTCGACTAATCGCAAAAATAATCGGTGACTAGTCGACTATCAAAATAATCGTTTGTGTCAGCCCTACAGGGAGGCACTTCATGTAACAGTTAAATCCACCTATAATATCTCACCACTGTTCCAAAATCACAGTAGAGGTGACCAATCATAAAACGGTTTATGTATTTCCACCAGCACAGCGTACCACATAATTGCTGGGCCCAAAGTCAGTGGCACAGTTCTTTGCTGCATGATTCATCTCACATGGATATCAAAGCTACTTGTGCAAGTAATGCCATGTACAAATCATTGGCAAACCTGTCAAAATATTGGCTGGCTTTCAAAAGACACCAAGGCAGAACAGGCTCTGCATCAGCACCGCGCTGGTGGAGCATGTCTCATACGGGTACAGGTGGAACAGGCACTGCAGCATTTTTCTTCACAATAACAATATCGGTAGCTTTTTTTCACTTTGAATTACTGGAATGTGGGAGGAGGGGAGGGGGTGTGGTATTGCTTATACAAATATTTCTCGAAGCAGAAAAACAGCAGGAGTTTGGAGCTCCTGAACGTCAGGCACACGAGTGTGAAAATTTAAAGTTGAACTTGACACAGCAGGAAAATGAAGGCATAAAGACATTCAGCTGCTCCCTTTTTTCAAAGGCGTCACTATAGCAAATCTATACATGGAGACCCACATTGTATATGGCAGATTTAATGATGGATGCCTCCCAGGCTTGGGAATACCACAGGAGAACACTAGCTTGTGACTCCCTTGAAGCTGGGTTTGACTCCCCTCTTGATATCAGTCTAGAATCTCTAAGGTGAATACGTTAACCCCTACACTATGGAGCCACTAAATGTGCAATCGAGATACAGACAAAACAAATACGTACTGGGAATTGTGGTCACCACCTCTCCAACCTGCAGTCTGTACAGAATTGTGGTTTTCCCGGCACCGTCCAAACCCAGGATCAAAATCCTCATCTCCCTGGTGCCAAACAGGCCAGAGAAGAGACTAGAGAAGAAACCACCTGAAGAAGAAGAAAAAGAAAGGAGTAGTGAGAAAAAAGGATGAATGTGCAGAAATATTTACTTTTCATCAAACACCTAGTCATTTCCGATGTTTATGTGTTTTTTTTAAATGTGTAATGTCTCTGCTTGCATTGGTTAAAAGATTGTAGTCAACAGGATTTATATGGGGTTTTATGAAAAACAGAGAAATTAACTCGAAAGTATCTTTATGACTTTGTGACATTGTACCCACATTATAACCGATCCAGACCTTTTTAGCCACTTCAAATATCTTTATACAAATTTTATGTTATATTTGTTGCAATTTCTCCTACCCCTTTATCCATATCCTTCTTAAAGGAGACAATTTCAATGTCAATGATAGTTTTTAACTGGGTAAATAAAGGATATATAAAAATCACTTTGCCAGAAAGTGATTGCAGCTTCTCCCTTGTGACAGGAATATTGTTTGTATCTCAAGATAACTTAACTTCACTCATGGCTATGGATAAATTTGACATATGTTTAACATAGTTATTTATCTAATTGTAATGTTATTTAATCATTTTTTGACAGACGATCACTTTTTGGCACAACACCGGCCAAAATAAAAATCTTCATCGACAGAGACCAGGCTAGCAGTTAGCAAAGCCCGAGATTAATTGCAGAGTGTATTAATGATAATACACACACATACTACATACTGTAGGTATACTGAACACGTGGGAGCTTAGCTGCAGATGCTTTAACGCAAAGACATAATTGGACAGATAAAATCATGCCTTTTTATCACAACCATAAATGACCAAACAGGTACAGAATACCAAATACTATACAGCCCCCAACAATGGACGCAAGTCTTTGCTTTTCACTTTTAAGTAGGTGAAAATGTATGATGCCCTGTGCGAGAGATTCCACTGCTTCAGTTCTTAAAATCTTTATGAAAATGTATATAATTTATGATTTTTCCCACCAAAGTTAAAAAGCTGTGTAAATTATAAAATAAAAGCAATTTCTATTGGTTTTAATTTATCGTAAGCGCCTTGAGACAACTGTTGTTGTGATTCGGTGTTATAAATATAAAATTGATTTGATTTGACAAGCAGAAGTGACCAAAAAGGCGAATATGCCGAATACATTTAGGCTTGTAGTTCTTTACTCTCTTCCTGATTTCCATGGAAGCTACTAACCGATTTACTGTCACTGTCAACCAGGCAAACTGCAGTTAGCTTAGCTACACACAGTGTTATGGAGTTTTGGTATTAGCAGAAAATAAAATGCATGTCATCATTCATGATCAATGCCAGTATGTTCATGTTTTAATTACAACAGAAATATTTGGTCGGGGAATATTAACAACATGCTGTTAATAAAGAGCAAAACATATTCACTGTAAGTTGCTAATTTTGGCAGGCAAGCTAACTGGCTACACTCGCACATTAAATTAAACAAACAAACAGGGATATACCGGGATATAATCATTAATACACACGAAGATTACATGTAACTACACAAAATCACGTTTTGCTGAGCAATTGTGAAAATACTCACCCATTTTGATAAAGCCAGGGTCCTTATTTCCACACTAAAGTGCCAGATTTCACAGGATGCGGATCTTCTTCCGTGTGGTTGACGTGTCGCTGAACGACGTCACCAACTTGTCGCTTGGAGTTTGCTTAGTAACATTCGTCACACACAAAAGCGCTAATAAAATATAAAATAAAGAAATCGCGACAAATGGAGCAAACTTCAGTAACTCTGGCTAATAAATTAATAATTTGACCGTTTATAAAAAAAATATTACTATAAAATGTGTCGTATTGGCTACGCTGCTTTATAAAAATATAATCGTAGTGATCGAAAGTGCGGCACGCGAAAAGAAGACGTTAAAGCGCAGGCTACATTCAAGAAGACAAAAAGCAGTCGCGTTCCTAACTGTTTTGAAGCCAGTCTCAGCCAAGGGAATGTGACAAATAAAATTGCGAAGAGTTTTGAACGCAACTCGCATTAGACGAAGGAGTTGCCCTCTCTGAACAGCATCAAATTTATGATCACCAGATACTGGAAAGATTTTAAAGCTAGGCTTTCAAGCTGCTAATACGTAATGTTTATTTAAAACGAGATGCAGCCGTTATGAATAGCCGTTATGAATTAGGAGTAACTTCGCTGTGAAGAAATTGCTCTGAGTTCTAGTTATCCACGAATGGACCTGGTCACTGTCGGCTGAGACATCATTTACAAATCCGCGGTGAGACTGAGGCGGGACCGCCAGGATGGTGGAGCGGTCGGACCGAGCCCCTTTGCTAGACTGGGAAGAGGTTCCGTCCGCGGAGAAGACCGGAGGTACTTCTCCGACGAAGGAACGACTGTCGAGTCCCTCCAACAGCCGTGCCTTAGGATGCTCCGCGCCCGGGTTTGGGTGGAGCAGCGGACCAGGGGGTCCCATTGCCAGCAGGTCTGTCTCCAACGCAGACGGCTGCAGCGCCCCGCCCGCGACCTCCAGCGATCTGGCGGGTACAGACGAAGCGCTGCCACCCGACAAGGAGGAGCATCTCTCGGATACAGGACCGAGAGAGGTGTCGCTAGAAGACAGGATGGTGAAATGGGAGGAAAAGGACCAGATAGTGTCGGTGTTTGTGGTTACATTCAATACCAGATCAGGTGGGACATCAAATGTACTTATATGGAATTTATTTAACCTTATAAAAACAAATACAGGCAGGCTTTAAAAGAAGGACAATGATCAGCTTATAGACAGGTCAGAATAAACAGATGCAGCTGTTGTGTCTGACGCTCAGAATGACCAAGTCTGCAGTCCACCACAGGTGTGGCTTTTTCTGACCTGCAACAGTAGTTTGGAGACATTATCTAAAGGCACGACATCTTCTGCAAGCCTAGTGGCAGAATAAGCCATGACAAAATGTCAGGAAGAGTGCTGTGGTAGAAAATCAATCAGCTGGTGCTTTATGCACAGTAGAGCCATACATTTTTAATGACAGATATGTTAAAGACAGGGGCGAACCCACTATGAAACAGTTACTTAGGAGGCAGGAGATCAGGTTACGATTCACTGGATTTAAGGCTTCATGATGATGCTTTGGAGGCATGCAGTGCAGGATATTCCCTACAGGGTGGAGCTGGCCACTTTATGATTTTGCGGTGTCTGGTTGAGTGAAGACCAGGAGCATGGTGTGATGAGCAGTTTTATTTTCTAGATTTGACGAAAAGAATCATAAGTACCTGTGTTACAGGGGCTTCACTGAAAGACCTCAATTAGAAACCAGCAAGCTACCAGATAAGCTGAAGCTGAATCAGTTCCCAGTTCCCACTCATCAGTGTTACCGTGGACTTCCAGGCCACTCATGACCCGATCCCACATGCTTGCTTATTGCTGGAACCACGTGATAATACATTTTTATCTCCACAATATAATTTCCAGTTACATCATTCTGTTAAGGAGTCTAGTCTGTGGTATGATAAAAACAGGATGACACAAAAGATGTTCATTTGTAGGATTTTAAAAGAAAACCAGATCAAACGAGCAGCGGCACATTGGACAAATTCTTCTTTAACCACCACTTAGAAACATCAGTGCCCTTCTAAGTCGAACGCCACCCAGATATGTTTATAAAGGAAGGATGCATCAATATAGAAGTATAGTGTCTTATAATGGTAGAGTTGTCACAACATAATATAATGGCAAATATTTTTATATGAAGTCAAAGGAGCTTGCAAAGAAAAGCGTCTGGACTTCTTTAAGTTGCTTGAAGACGTTTCACCTCTCATCCGAGAAGCTTCTTCAGTTCTAAGGTCAAATGGTGGGGAGTCCCAGATTTAAACCTAGTGGGAGTATCCCCCCACAGAGGGACAAAAGGACCCCCTGATGATCCTCTAATCGCCTGAGCCAAGGTGTGAAACTGGGTGTGGGTCCCAATCAGCCAGGGTTTCGGGTGAGCTCATTGTGAAACCTGGCCCCACCTTATCATGCGAATTCCTGAGGTCAGATGGCCCTGGATGTGAGTGGGCGTTAAGGCATCTGGGGAGGGAACTCAAAACTGGATTATAGATGGCAGACAATTGGTGTCGTAAACCACCGTCTCTGTTCAAAGATGGTCGCTCACACTGGACATAGATGGCTTCTTTCACTCCTTTTTCAAACCATCTGTCCTCTCTGTCCAAAATGTGAACATTGGCATCCTCGAAAGAGTGACCTTTATCCTTAAGATGCAGATGGACTGCTGAGTCTTGTCCTGTGGAGGTGGCTCTTCTGTGTTGTGCCATACGCTTGTGAAGTGGCTGTTTGGTCTCTCCAATGTAGAGGTCTGGGCATTCCTTGCTGCACTGTACAGCATGCACCACTGATTGGGACCCACACCCAGTTTCACACCTTGGTTCAGGCGATTAGAGGATCATCAGGGGGTCCTTTTATCCCTCTGTGGGGAGATATTCTCCCACTAGGTTTAAATCTGGGACTCCCCACCATTTGACCTTAGAACTGAAGAAGCTTCTCGGATGAGAGGTGAAACGTCTTCAAACAACTTAAAGAAGTCCAGACGCTTTTCTTTGCAAGCTCCTTAGACTATGATGACCTGGATGACTGAGAACCTTCACAGACATTTTTATATGAAATAATCAAAATCATTATTTGTAAGATGAAATTATTTACACATACATATACAGTTACTTACAGTGAATATATTTATTTTTGTCATTACTCATATTTTGAGTGTTATTCATTATTCATCACATATCAAACAAAGCAAAGTTACTGGGGGAGTTATTATGATTATTTACCATGATTTCTTTCTTAAAGCTTCTATGCACATTACTGTAACATTGTTAGAATATCGATGTGTATATATATTTTCTTGTGACACAGCTATCTATACACTACACCAGTGAAACTAAAGGATTCCCCATGCTGGTTTGACCTACCACCTGGTATGGCCCGGATCTGGCCCCACACAGTGTGCTTACACATGGCCCACATACTGCGAAGAATGACGGCCCTTTGGTGGCCCAGATCTGGTTTGACAGATGGGGCCCACACATGGGCCAGCACAAGGCCAGTTGCAGACAAACTGGTGGTCCTGTGCTGGCCCATATGTGGACTACTCTGGCAAACCTGATCTGGGTCACCAAAGGGCCGTCATTCTTTGTGGTATGTGGGCCATGTCTAAGTTGTGTGCAGCCACGGGCCAGTTGTAGACACACTGCTGCTGGCCCTGTGCCGGCTCAGAATAGTTTCAGCTCTGGTCCCAGATGTCAGCCTAATGTGTACCTTAATCAAGCCATGTAAAAACAACATGTGCCAGAACATGCAAAACAGTGCAAAAGTAACATGACAAAACTCTGTTCACACAATGAATGGACTGATTCTTATATAGTGCTTCTAGTCTCCCTGATTACTCAAAGTGCTCTATACAACATGCCACATTTACCCAATCACACACTTTCTCTAAACTGAGTTCTTCCTGACTACATTCATACTCTTGACATGCAGACTAGAGGAGCCAGAGATTGATCCACCACATACGTCTTATCATGCCAGAAGTCAGCCAGCAGTGCCGGCTTGATACCAGATCCGGGCCAGACCTGCTTGCTATGTGGGCAGACTCACTTCGGCGTGACTCCCATTGGCAGCACTTATCAGATGAATGAGAGCGAAGGGAACTGAAGTGAAAAAATTTGTACTGGATAAAAAGGTTAATAATGGAAAAATGGCAGACAGTGAGGAACAGCAAAGTAGAGCTAATTACTTGAACTGATATACCGTTATAATTGGAAAATAATAACACGTATACAGACAAACAACATGGTGAATAAATACATATATTTCTCCTCCTTAAGTTATAGAAATATATGTGTCCTCTGGATCTTGTGGTACTCTGCAAATATCTAATTTTAATACTTTATAATGTTTTTTTAGAAAAGGCACTGAACTGAAGTTATATAACACGAGTTCTTCATCAAGGTTGTTTTCTGATACACAGCATTTGATGTCAGATACGAGATGAAGCGCCGTTTTATGACTCATTCCTTACATCGAAATGAAACATAATAACACAGAGGCAGATGGACACATGAAAAAAAAATCATCATTAGTTTGTACTTGAAGGTTCAGTCCCTGAGCTCATATGTGCTCATGTTAGTAAATAAAGCAGTTTATCACAAATATGCTTATGAAATTTGATTTAGATTATCATGCAATATATTGAGCATCACAGAATCGCTGTATTGTCGTTGTGGGCAAGTGTTCGTGGTTTTCATTGCTGAGTAACTTCTCTCGTATTTGTATCTGGTATGTGGATGTGTTATTTGGGCAAATGTGTTCCTGGAAAGTGTAAGTGTCCTAAGGTGCACCAGGTCCTAGACAGAATTCAATATAATTCAATTTTAGTCATATAGCATCAAATTACTGCAACAGGTGTCTCAAGCTGCTTTATAGCAGCTTTAGGCACTCAGACGACCCCCTATGAGCAAGCACTTGGCAACAGTGGGAAGGAAAAACTCCCTTTTAACAGGAACAAACCTCAGGCACACCCAGGCTCAGTGTACAGGGATTTTGTTATTCCACCTATAATAATGCTGTAGGATGCTGTGAGAATGTTTAGACAAAATTTGGATTTTAGGATAATTCCTCCCGGATGTTAGTTGTGCATCCACACCCATAGATCATAGATCAAAGCAAAACCAGATGTTTGTAAAATTACTTTGACTTTCCATTCTTAGCAAGACCCATGAGTAACATCTGGTCCATACACCTAGCACTGCATGAGAGTCAAAGTTAAACACTTGAAGTCACTACCAGCTGTCGGTAAAGCATCTTTTCTTCGTGGATGACAGACACCAGCAACTTCATATTAAGCACTGATCAGCTCATATTTCAGCAGAAACTCTTACGCAGAGATCTCATGATGAGATTGAAAGGCACACTGGCTGAGTCACCTTCGGTTTCTCAGCTCCTGTCAGCTCATATTTGCTCAGCTGCGTCAACCAACAAGTAATGAATTCCAGGGAATATAGTTGGACTCCTGAAAACACACTGTCTGTTCCTGTATCAGCCTATATCCATTTATTCAAGTTTTATCATTATTATTGTCTCTGTGCTGTTTGGGTGTGATAGGAAACATGCTGGAGTGGTGTCTGCCCAAAGACATGGACCTGGATGGAGTGGAGTTCAAAGCCATTGCCAGCGGCTCCCACCGAGTCAGCACAGACTTCATGTAAGGATCAGTATCTGTGTCTCTTACACTCTTACACAGCCGAGTCGCTAATTTTAAGTATTAGGATGCACCCCCATGTCCTCATCCTGGCAGGACAGAGCCGAGGAAAGTGTTGCCTGACAAAAAAAAAAAAAAGGAACAGCCATCTGGCAGCATCTTTGCTTTTTCATGACTCACGGCCTCATCTGTGTCCCTCTCCCCTCTTTCCACAGCTACTTCCGTAAGGGCTGCTACTTTGGCCTCGCCTGCTTTGCCAACATGGCAGTGGAGAGCACGGTGGAGAGGGGGGCCAGGATGAAGTCGGTTGGGATCCTGTCTCCCTCCTACACCCTGCTCTACCGCTACATGAGCTTCCTGGAGCACCAGGTCAGGTAAGAGCACTGAGCTTGTACAATGGAGAGCTCTGCTCATCAAGATCTATGACTTTCTATCAACGAAACATTTAGACCAACCAACTGAGTGTACTTTTTCGTTTTTTAGTAAAGAAAATAGCATATTTTTGGGAATTGTGGGTCACTCTTATTTATATTGCATGTTTAAAAGCAACAGAAGTTTACCCAAAGTGCACATGAATTAACAATGTAATTATCCCTGCAGTGTGCAAGCAGGGGGTGGGGAGGGGGGGCTGTTTTCCTATCTGTTTTTGGCCCGGCACCTATCCCCTTTCTTTGGTAGGAGTGTGCATGTATTTTTCTAGCTTTCATAATATTTTGAATAGAGAATACTTCAAAAACAGTAATGGCAACAAAATAAGATGAACATCAAGCTACAGTTGAGAGAAATATAAAACCCCTACCGAACGGACACAAAATGCAAAGGAAACTTTTTCAAAGACAGTGGAAATTGGAGTTATGTGATGTGATGCCTATTTTGAACTGGTTTAAGGCCAGTGAGTGAGTGACTTTTTGTTTATAATGAAAAAGAGTTGACCTTCGTTTTAGTCGACTGTTCAAGTTGAACTCTAAGAAAACTGGTTTGAAAATTTAAAAGGACCTAAAATAGAACCCTGTGGTACACCTCAATTAATGTTACTTGTACACAACATGTAATTACCTGTAGTGACTGAATGCAGTGTTGATTAAAAGTCTTGACCCCCCCCCCCCTCTGTTTTTTTTCTTCCTAATAGCCAGACTTGTAATTTTTTAATGTCTGCTTAAACAATAGTTCTGCAGGGTTTCTGAAGGTCTTTCAACACATTTCCTTTGGAGTTTCACTGCTTTTTAACTCATTTTTAGTCCCTGTGCCCATCCGTTTCAGGGGAATGTTTTAAAGCCACTTGACACTTTTAATTACTCAACTATCTAAACAGAATAACCAGAGTTTTGTCTAAGCATAACACCCATCTTCAGATACTTTTGTTATCAGCAGCACGTCACATAACACATATTTTGTTCACTTTTTTTTTTTTGTTGAATCTACAAAAATGCCAAAGATAAGCTTGAAATAAGTTTGCAAACTAAGTCAATCACAAAGGGTCATTAGCTGAAAATTTGGCATATCATGGCACTGTGTGCAATGCGTCCTTAAAAAAATCTGGGGAAACTGGATAAGTGAAGGATAGGAGAAGAAGTGACAGGGCTAAAAACTAAATGCAGCAGACAAACGGAATCTGAAAGTCATGTCCTCAAGGTCAGTGTCAACATTTTCAAATTCCAGATGACTAATCAAACAAATGATAAGAAAGCTTAACTTAGAGAGTTCAGGCTAAAGAATAAAGGTGGGCATACCAAATATTAACTTTAAATCAAGAATTTGTATTATATAAAGTATTTCCTGTTATGATTGGATGTTACAATAAATTCCTGCACCTATTACCAGCTGTTCTATTAAAAAAACTATAAAGAAATGAGTACGCAGTACTGTAGGTTCTTTTTGGTCACTTGTTAATAATCCAGATAAATGAAAGGATAAATATATCAGAAGAAGGTTTTGATCAGACCACATGTCTTCTCCCAGAGAATAAGTATGTCCTGATCTCAGATCAGATGTTTAAATGTCCATGTTTCAAGTCAGTGTTTCTCTCAGTGCTGAGATCAATCGATAAGATAGTGAGAAGTCATAAATTCAGCAAATCTTCCACTTTGAACAAACTGCAATGAGTTATTCATTGATCGATAAATGTTTAGTGTTATATTGTGTCTTTATTAGAGATTAGACTCACCCTGGGTCAGTATGATTATTCACAACCAAATGTAGCATTAAGAAAATGGCAGATTTTGGCCAATTCTGAGTGAGTTTTGCTCACTAGAATAACAAACGGTTTAAAAAGATTATCACTAAGTGTCCTACAAAGAGACAACATCAGTGTCTCTACAGCTATTTTTGGTATGTGGAATGGAATCTTGTGCTTGGCAGCAATGAAGTGCTAATTTTCACCTCTCTTCACTGTTAATCTGTGCAGTTGTGCAGAGTGCCGTGCAACATGCTCTGAACAGAGATACCCTGAGTCCACGTGCACAAAGACTAAATTGGCACAGAACCAGGCTTCCTTGTTGATCCTCTGTCATGTGATCTGCACCAGTGTATCCCGTACAGTCTTATCGCCTATAGTTCACCTCTCATTGTTATCACACAGTGCAGTTTTGGTAAGGAGCTGCAGAAGAGCAGTGACACTGAGACTAAAGGCTAAACGATCATTTCTGTATATCATTATTTCATTAATCACCAAAAAAAAAAATCAGTAGCTTAACAGTGAGCATTCAGTGTCCATGTTTCCTTTCTGTGCTGAAACAAGTCTGAAAAGATGTAATCATAAGAAATTTCTGCCTGATGTGGGTGTGCAAACTTGGCTAGTGGGAACACCCTTAGCACACAGACACACCTGGTGCAGACTGGTGTGTTTGCTGTCGAGCAGCTGCACAGGGAGCAGTTTGGGGTTAAGGACAACGTGGAGGAGCCGGCGGCGCCGTTTTACTTCCACCGCTCAGAATCGCTCGATCTCTTCTATACAAATAAGTGAGAGCTCTACATGCAACAGAAGACACCGGCTTGCTTACAGCAACAGCTCGCACTTTCCATGCTTCCTGTTTTCTCTGAAAAGAAGCACATTCCTCCAGACAACACTTCACTTCCCTTTATTGTTACTAGTGGTGTGCACAGGCCCTTTTACTCCAGTGCCTCATCCCAAGCCGTGCCACACTTCCTCCTCAGCAGCTCCTCGAACACGTCTCCCTCTGTTCTCGGACTCTCTTTCTCCCTGCTTTCCCTGACAGTCCTCTCTTCCTCTTTCCACAGTTCCTACACCCTGGCCTCTCCTGGCCTCCAGTCATGCAGCGGTCATGCTCTTTACTCACCAATTCCAACATAGCTCACACCACATTCCCCATCTGCTGGCTGCCATTGTAGTCGTCTGTTTCTTACATAATGGCCTCTCTTGCTGGTCACAAGGCAATTAAGATATTTAGCAATTTGCGAAGAGTTTCCCCCCTCGCTCGCTCGATCTCGCTGCTTTTTTAAACATGTTCTGTTATTTGTTTTCTCTTTGCACCCGCAGCTTGTGGAACTCATTAGTTTTGCAGGGAAAAGCTAAAAAAAGAAAGGTGTGATGAATGAAATTGTGTCTTGGCATAGAGTAACTGCAGCCTGAAAACTCTAAGCAACTCCCACTGCAACACAAAACACATTAAAAACATTTACAGGTGATAAATGTGACCCTTTATCTTGTAGTAAAACCCGACAGTGGAGCCAGAGCGACTAGAATTCTACCTTGATTTGAGATTAAGCACAAACAGCTACTTGATAAGTACTTACCCTGTGTGATGAACCTTTGAGGCCTTTAATAAGATTCATTGCTGAAACTACTGTTTTACTAGTTGAGTCACAGAAAATGGATCCACAGTAGGTTTACAACAACAATAACAAAAAAGATTTATCAGGCCAAAAAGGAGCATTTGGTAATTTTAGTTTCTAATTTGGAAGAAATAAAATTTGAAAAAAAGACAATATTAAATCATTTCTGAGGTTCAGGAGTTAAGAAACATGATCAACTTAAAGTTTAGCTCAAATCCATGAGGAGGAAGCTGCATATTGGGAAAAAAATTAATGAGCTAGCGTGACTTTCCCCCTTTTTTGACAGAATGGTAGCTTTGGCAGCACAGAGTAAGAGTTTAATGCAGTTTATTAATGTTAAAACTGAATATATTACATTGCTGTTCCAATCTAGTTTATCAGTGAAAACTCAATGAAACTCATAGACTGTATATAAAAGATGGATGCAGTTGCCCTAACTTTACCCACGACCCCTGGTAAACGTCAGCATTATCATTTTGGCTGCTGCAGCTGAGGCAGGTGCTAAGTTATCAGATAACACCAGCTAGCTGATGCAGACCAGATGAGTGCACGATAAAGTTACCAGTTGAGGGATTACAGATTTTAGCATTTCTGCAGTGACTTCATTTTACAGAGGTTCCTGCCACCAACAACACTACAAATTAAATAATCAGCTGATCTGAGCAGGGTAAACAATTTAATAAATCACTGAACATAACACGTTTTTTTTAGATAGCTTTTATTTCTTTCATGTGTGAAAGAAAAAGATATTGTCTGAAATATCAAGATATCAGACTTTTAAATCACCAAATATTGGTATCAGTATCAGGCTTCCAAAAATCCGGTTGGGCTCTATTTATCCTTATGTGCTAGACTAAGGTTGATACTACTTGGAAAGTAAGTCCTGAAAAAAATGTGAATAGCTTTCATTTGGCAGCTTTAAGTTAGTTATTGAGACTTCTTGGTAGCATTTTCTTTCCCTCAGACTGACGTCCAGTCCACCGCATATTGATGGGAATTTGAGCCACATTAAAGCATGATTTAAGGGCCATACAGAAATTCATTTGTGTAACAAAACCCTGCAGATGATCATTTGTTTAACAACACCGCTGCACTAATGAGCGAGAGTTATGTGTTCCACATTTTATTTTGAAATCACGGCTCGCTCTGATGAACAGTGTTTGCGTTTTAACTTAATTAGCTGATGGCCTGAGCAGCACCATCTGTGCAGACACAGAGCAGTGAACTGATTTGAGACGGTGTCTGTTAAACTGATCATATGGAGCATTTCTTTTTAATAACCCGCTGTTTTTTTGTTTTTTTTTACCTCTTTCTTTTTTTTGGATGCCATTGTTACCTTTCTCTAGGCTCCAGCTTCAGTCCCCGGGCCACTACTCTCACCTTGAGGCCTTCTATGAGGACAAGAGAGCACTTCTGCCCCCTAGTGGAGACGCTGTTGTCACTGCGTTACCAGCCAATGCTTGGAGTGCAGCAATCAACCACAGCATGCATCCTGAGATGAAGGTGGGATGGACCATTTTATTCCTAAAACAGCTTAAATGATTATTTGTTCTTCAGTAATGTATATTTCTTCACTTGGATACATTTGGAGCAGATCACCCACCCGGCCGGCTGCATGTCCCACTTCATCCGCTTCTTCGGGGAGCAGATCATGGTACTGTGGAAACTGGCTCTTCTCCGCCGACGCATCCTCATCTTCTCTCCTCCACCCGTGGGTGTGGTCTGCTACAGAGGTGAGAAACATCTGGATGAAGGTTGACTTCCCTGTTATTGCTTGTCATCTGGTCCTCAGCAAGGTAGTGAAAAATGTTTCTTTCCGGAAATGTTAATCAAGTCCTTAAAAAACAGAATCAGCCAATTAAATCTTTGTTGTTTACTAAGCTGTCACGGTGTGGGGATTTCACATCACAGGACAAACAGTTCCTTTCCAGCTGTAGCAGCTTTTGTTAGCCCACACATCACGCGCACATTACCTGCTCTGCTCCTCTCGGTCTCCCCCACACTCGTGCATCATTTCTCTAATTTCTCCCTCCACCCCGTCAGTGTACTGCTGCTGTTGCCTGGCAAACATCTCTATCCCCGGGGTGGGCGTGGCCGTGCCCGAGTTCCGGCCCTTCTTCTACGTTAATGTGGCTGATATCAGCGCCCTGGAGAACGAGCTTTCCTATGTCGCGTGTAAGTAGATGCTCAAAATAAGTTGACGTTTGTTAAAAACAAAAAGCCTCACTAAAAAAACAGACTCATCGGGCTGATGTGTAACCAGGAGAGCTGAGCATGTTCTTAAATTTGAGGGATTCTGCATGTTTGTATGTTTAGGCACCACTGAGAAGATCTTTGAGGAGAAGAAGGATCTGTACGACGTGTACGTAGATAACCAGAATGTAAAGACCTACAGAGACGGCCTGAAGCCGCTGCTCCGCCTCAGCACAGCCGACAGGGAAAAGTATCGTAAGCTCACCGAGCAGAGGTAGGCTAAAGTCTGCTTTTTAAAACATTAACAGGCTCAAAAGTTTGAGTTTTGTTTTGGGTTTTTTTTTTTTTTACAAATATTCTTCTTCACTTGGTAAATCTTGCTAGTACGCTTTTAGCTTCAGAACGGCCTTAGTTTTTCATGGCATACCTTCATTAAGCTGACAGGAGTGACTATCGGTGCGGTCTTCTGCTGCTGGAGCCGATCTGCTTCAAGGTTCAATGAATTGTGTGCACAGAGAGGCTCTTCTGCATACTTTGGTTGGGCCCAGCAGGTATTTGAGTAAGCTCAGAGCAGTCTGGACATTCTCCTCTGACCTCTGACCTCCGTACGGCATTTTTGCTCACAGAACTGACCCACTGCTGCCCCTACTGTACTTACATGTAGCAAAAGTTAACATGATAACCCAGGAGAAACAGTTTGCAGCTGTAGCGTTATGATTTAACTCTATACATTTAGTCGTGCTAATGTTGGTGGTTCGGACCTGCTGGCTGGTGGGGTTAGCATGTTAAGCCTACATACAGCCTCACAGGGCTGCTAGCCTGGCCTTCGTTTTACTGCTAGCAGCTGCATGTGTGCACGCTGGGATGACTTTGTCTTATGAGAACCTCTGTAAATTGTGTGTGTGTGCAGACAGATGCTGCTGTACTCCCAGGAGGAGAATGGAGACTGTGTGTCCAGTGAAGAGGATCTCTTTATTCTGTGAGTACAGAGCAGTTTATTTAATCGGTCTAGTGACTAACTACAGTACTCGGAGCAGACACGGCTCTATCTTATGAAGATTGTAGAGAAAGAACAGTGAACAGGCAGTGAGCCTGCTTTATTATCCTCATGGTAGCTATTACGTGTCACAGAGGGTCGTTTTGTGCTGATTTTGTGATTTCTCCACAGTTACTGTTATGAATAGTGGAGGAAAAAAGAACAGATTGAACAGATTTCAGTGACTGACTCGTCTGCCTTGTCTGCCTGGTCTACCCGAGGTTTTTCCTGGAACAGAACAACAGGATTTTCCAGACGCTGAGCGAGGTGGCAGGAAGCCCCGACCCCACCGTAACCCAGGAGAGCGTGAGGGCCATGGGCCTGGATCCGCACGGAGACAGGCTCTTCCTGCTCCACCTTCTGGAGATCTACGGCTACGACACCCTGCTGGTGTCAGAGCAGCTGTGCTGCAGCTGAGAGTCGCCACTGCTGGTTTTAGAAGGTGGGCTGACTTGCCTCGAGCCAACTGAGAGTGCTGCACTTCATGGAGTCTTCAGGACAGTTTGAGCGTCCAGAAACATCTCTGGAGCTTTTGTTTCGTTTTGTTTTCTATCTCCACCTGCTTCTTTTGTTTGCTGTAGTTTTGCTCCTTCATAACCTGTTGGCAGGATCAACAATAAGTCAGCTGCTGTGGTACAAACGAAAGTAACGTAGTTAGTTTTACTCAGCACAGCTTCACAGAGGAGATAAAGTCACTGTTTGAATTTCTCAAACTCAGCCGAGGAAAGAAACGCGTCGTTTGAACACCGTAGGAAGCCTCTCCGAACCCAGGATCGATGATATAACTGATGCTAAACTGGAACAAACAGAACTGGGGCATCTAGTGGAAGATGAAGACAGAGAGATGGAAACTTTTATTCAAACTTGTTCAAACTGAAAATTAATGTATCTAAGTAAAAGAGTTAGGGTTGTTGTATAAAATATCGATTTTTCCTTTGTGTCGTGTGTCCATGTGTGTCTGGAGGGCCAAATTTCAGGCCACTGTTGCTCTCCTTGTATCAAGTGCTGGATTTAAACATCCAATTAAGAAGCCTCTTTGTCGATATCAGGGCCTCCTTTTTTGTATCCTCACTAACAGGTCAAACTGCCTTCCTCTTAAGTCCGTAAGCATAAGCGTTTAAGTGGCATTTAAAGCAGCTAATGGAAGATGTTGCTGAGTAATTTCATTGACATCTCCCAGGCAAAGCTAAGACTACAGATCATTTGTCTCCATGCACACAGAGGAGTTTTGAAATGGCTTGTTGGCACCCAAAGTCTCTTTCATTTTTCATTTTAATTTACCATCTCCAGTGTCAAGAGAAAGTAAGGAAGAGAATGAACTCACTATATATTTTCACCTCCAGCAAGTCAGGGGGTGAGTGCTTTAGCTTTTTATTGCCTCCTTTTCTAGATGCTGAGTATGGAGCTTGCTGGCAGGAGGAAAAGAAGGAGACAAAGAAGATTGATGCAGAGGGTTGTTGTGACAAGAGGATGCTAGAGATAGGGTGAAATGGAGGCAGACGATTCGCTGTGGCGACTCCTATAGAGAGCAACCGAAAGAAGATGATACTGTGAAATACTGAGGTCAGTGTACGTGCAAAAAAAAAAAAAAAAAATCGCTTTAAACAAAAGCTCAGGTCTTAGACTGATCCTGGCTCTGTAGGATGTCAGTAAGAGAGGATATTCCTAATATGGTAGCAGATGCCCCACCCACTTGCTGTCCGGAGGGGCAGCCAATCAGAAGAGAAGGTGAAAGTGAGCTAAAACTTCAAACACAGGATGAACTCAAGGGCTACACCAAGGCCCCTTATAAGTTGAGCAAGGATCCTTCAAGTACATCCTAGTCCTAGAGCTGAACCATTTAGCTGGAAATGAGAATATAGGTTCACTTTATTTAAAACACTAATGCATTTTTTATAATTATACATTTGTTTGTTCAGGTTTTTTTTTTTTTTGGTTTTTTTAAGAGTTCCTTTGTCTTCAAAAGCTCACTGCTAAAATAGCACGAGTTAGCTCTTTTAGCAGATAGGACCACGGCACCAGCTAGCAGCAAAGTTTGTAGAGCTGTTTTGTAAGCTGCACACTGGATTGATCAGTTTTTGGTTAAAACAACTGTTGATCGTAGATAAAAGCTGGCTTAAATGTGAGGTTCTACTGCACAACCAACATGTATAAAGGACATCAGAGCTCTGGTGGCAATTTTATCAAAAGTAAAGCTTTTCCTGTCACAATTGTTCATGTAAAAGTGAAAAACTATCCTAATGGAGCTTCAAATCTGCTTTCCTTCTTGTGGGATGTTTTCAGGTTTAGCCTGCACGTTTCCACAAGTCAGGTACAACTGCCATCAAACACTACAGCCAATGTGTGAGGAAGTTTCTTTATTGTCATCACATGACCGCTTCATGGACATGCAGTCAGACAGGAACATTTGTATTCATCATCTCAGTGACTGAAACACACTGTACAGTAAATGAACCTGGTGCTTTTGGTTTCTATGTGCTGCAGACATGACAGGATGTAAACATTCCTTTTCCAGTTCTTTTCGTGTTTTTGTTGCTTAGCTGTAAACTGTTGAGTGTAAATATCCACTTACTGTAATAATATGTGAAGAAATGGGATCAGCTGAATGTGTTTTATAAGGCGATCGTGATCCCGCAGAGCCTCTGTGTGTCACTGGAACTCTTTGCAATCGTGTGTTCTACTGTCTGCTGTAAGAAAATAACCTTGAGCACATTTTCTCTCTCCACTTGGCACCTTAGCACTTGTACAGAGCTAAAGCAAATGCAGTCGTAGTTGAAGGGATAGTCTCACTCACGTTAAAACGCCTTCACTTTATTTATTTTACTGTAAACCATTTCTGAAATAAAGTGCACAACACTTTTAAAGACAGTTTTCAGAGTACTGTAACCTTTGTATTCATGAACTTTCATTTTACAACAATGGACATTTGTTCTGCTGTTGCATACGTGACACACTACAAACATTCAAGAGCGATGTTCCTTGTTGCCACTGACTACAAAGTTCTCACCACTGAGACTCCCATTAATGCCAGACCTGATTCCTCTGCTGTTGTCACAAACAGCCAGTGAGCATGCTGTACGCCATCCTGTCACAGCAACTTTCAGAGCACTCAGCCAGCTGCGTTTGATGTCCCGAGAATCGCAGGTGAAAGTGTGGCTGGTTTTGGACTGGGTCAGACAGAAGCAGGACTGACCCTGAAACGCCTGGGGGAAAGCCTCTACGCTGCAGCCCAGTAGAGGTATAGTGAAGAGGGGCTTTAAATCCTGGAAATGTAGGGACACAAACAATGATTCAAAAAGGGTTTGTTTTAAATGACAAGACCCATAGCAGGGCTGCAATAAAAGACTGGAGGCTGAACCCTTTTATAACATGACACCATCCTTCACCTGTGGGAGGGGCAGCACACCAACCAGCAGTACATTCGTTAAGAACAGAAAGAAAACCATGTGCACCAGGAGACCAAATGACTTGTGGAGGGATGTATTTAAAAGCATGTTTGGCATAGGTAGGCTCTCTTTGCCTTCACTGGTTTAATAATAACAGAAGACTCCAGTCAGACACGAAGGACGTTTGTCATCAAAGGGTTCTGTTGTACAGTAAGGAGTGTTTGACCAATTATCCAAACACTGGTGGTGGCCAGTCATACCCCTCAACCCCCTAGTGCAGGGGCGGGGGAACTCCAGGCCTCGAGGGCCGGTGTCCTGCAGGTTTTATATGTGTCCTTGATCCAACACAGCTGATTTAAATGGCCAAATTACCTCCTCAACATGTCTTGAAGTTCTCCAGAGGCCTGGTGATGAACTAATCATTTGATTCAGATGTGTTGACCCAGGGTAAAATCTAAAACCTGCAGAACACTGGCCCTGAAGGCCTGGAGATCCTCACCCATGCCCAAGTAGATGCACCTATGGTATCAATTTAAAAGTCCTACATCACTTCATTCTCGAGTTATCACTTTCGCAAACTTTGTGTCCGTGTTGCCCACCTGCCCGGCAGGGTGACCGCAACACCCCATCAGTCTTTTACAGCTGAGGGGCAAACACTGCTTGTACCATACCATCTTTACAGTCCCAGCTGCATTTCAAGTCTGTCTTCATTTGACTGTATAAAGTATTTGCTGTGTTGCAACATAATATCCTGGTGTCCCAAAGAAACACAGTTTTACCCTTATACGTAAAAGCAAAATCCCTTCAACATTATTATTATTCCTGACTTTTTCAGAGCACTTTACCTGTGGAACGGAGTACAGGTAAAGAACCGGAGGCTCAGCCCTGGTGAGCACGGACCACACTCGCTGCCAGGTCTGGGGGTTGTCCCCATACTGCAGGAAACCACTCATTACACTGTCAGTAGGCCCTGGAGATGCTTTGGACTGTGGAAAAACAAAAACCAATGATCAAAATTTGTTAGGTGGCCTTTTTGATCTAAAACAACCCATAAAGTTTAAATAGTTGAAACGACAAGGCTCACATCCAGCATTCTTCTCTTTTTTCCATCCAAGCCCTCCCCTCTCGGGCCAGTCAGGATGGCGTAACAAGCTTTACACACTTTGTTCAGCTTGTAACCGTCATACTCTAAAGCCACTTTGTAGTCTGAACACTTCCAACACACCACCTGTAGAAACAGAGAAATCATCATGTGTGAGCTGTTCTCAGATAAAGTTCAGTTTTGTGTGATACAAAGCTGCAGTTTATCATGTCACCCACAAAACCACAGGCACGGCAGTGATGTCTTCTTCTGGTAAGGGCGTTAAAAGGCTCCATGCAGGACATACACAGGATCACCTCATTGTCTCTGATCCAGCGAGGGGCTCGTTTGCCAAGCTCCTCTGTCTGTGGAACACATTTTGTTTTAAAACAGTCTCCAGCCCCCCAGCAACCTTGAATTAAATAAGCTGAGGAGAATGGATGAATAAACATTGAGGAAAGAAAATCCTCCTTTACTCCATATTCCTAGAATTGATACAACTTACTGGTTCTGCTACAGTAAGCTCCCTAGAAGCCAGTCTGAAGGTATCATTTTTCTTCTGAAACACATCAATGGCTTCACGAATCACCTGGGGACAAAACTTGCTTTAGAAGATGAGAAAACTCATTTTTTCCTAATCAATGTATCGTTTAATGTCTAGAAAATAGAATTTAATAAATAAAATCTGATTATACCTTTATCCATTCATCCCGATCTTGCTTGGAGCTTGGAAAACCAAAATTGAATGCATTTACAATTAATAAGTGTAACTGTTCAAAACAATCTAAGTAAATAGTTAAAAACATAAACAAGAAGAACTGATGTGCTTCAATCATGACATCCACCTGGCCTGCAGCTCAAGGATCCTTTCCCTTCCAGATATTTGGAAGGTGTATGGATGATCCTCATTGGTGGTTTGCTGCACCTGCATCCCATCCATCCCGATCCTGCAGCGCACAGTGAAACGCTGACCGACCAGGCTGAACTTTGGAGAGCAGCACAGCAGGAAGTTGTTAAACTGTAGATAAAAGTTACCAAGCAATCAGTTATGCAATGAACTAGTGTTAGACTGATGACAGCTGGAGTGAAACAAAGATATCCATTTAAGCAAGTTATGTCTTCATGCAAGCTCAATCATCCAGGTAAGGAAATCCCAAAACGTTCATTCTGTTCATCTGGATGTAACATTTTCAATGGGAGAAATGTTTCGGCACTCATCCAAGTGATGAGTGTCCAGGATGTGAACATCCTCATCATTGAAAGAGTGTCCACTGTAGGTGTGAATAGACTGCAGAGTCCTGGCCTGACGAGGTGGCTCTTCTGTGCCGTCTGCTTAGCCAGAGATTGTTTGGTTTCCCTGATGTAGAAATCCTGGCAATCCTCCTGCACTTAACAGCGTACACTATGTTATTCTGTTTGTGTTGGAGGACTGATTCCTTGGGGTGGAGGGATAACTAAGTTTTAGCTTATGGAGCAGTTGTCCTTTTCTCCTCGATCGGCTGGAGCTTTCTTTAGGTGCTCGCTCAGCTTTGACAAATGTCCAACTAGGATAACCACATTTACTCAGGGCCTTCTCACCAGGCCAGGACTCTTCAGACTATTCACACCTACAGGCCAGTGGACGCTCTTTCAATGATGAGGATGTACACATCCTGGACAGGGAGGAATGCTGGTTTAAGTGAGAGTCAAGAAGGCCATTCAAGTGAAAATGGAAAGCCCATCTCTGAATTGGGGAGGGATCTAAGGGTGCAGCCATTCCCCAACTCTGAATGGTACTCATGGCCATTGATCAGTGTTCATGAGAATTTTCATAATCATGAAGAAGGAACTGACCTCCCAGCCCATTGTTCCTTCACTGGGCTGGTTTCAGTCATTACTGTACTGTTTATAAGATTGAAACCTGCAGTCAGCTGAGACTGAAGACGTCACTTGGATGAGTGACGAAACGTTTCTCCCACCGAAAACGTCCAGATGAACAGAATCAACTTTTTGGGATTAAGCCACTTATATTACTAACTTTACGACAGAGGTAAGAGAAAAATCAGTCACAGATAGGGTGTGCATGTGTTTCTATATACACCAACCAGGAACAGGTGTCTCTCCATGGCTGATGTGTTCCTGGCAGCAAGCTTGAGCAGACGACCTTCCCTGAGAAACTCGTTGGTTGGATTCACGACTTCCTCCTCTCCAACCATCTCATAGATCTCCAAGAGTCGCTTCAGACCCTCCTGTTAAGGAAATGTTCACAGATAAAATACTGGAACAGTTCAAGACAATATCAGGAAACCTTAGAGGTGGGACCAAGTCATTGTTTTGCAAGTCTCAAGTCTTTATCCTCAAGTCTCAAGTAATGTCAGGCAAGTCAGAGTCGAGTCTCAAGTCACTGGTGTAAAAGTCCGAGTAAAGTCACAAGTCTGAAACTTTGAATTTCAAGTCCTTTCGAGTCTTTTTAAAAAAATAAATAAATAAAATATAAAAAAGAAAAGTAAATATTAGACCATGTAATTTTTAAATCTTTGTTTTTCTCAACACATGACGAAATAGTGAACTTAGAAAATATACACAAATTGTGAAATTGCACCTCTATAAAATGCAGCTCAATTAAACCTAGCTCCTAGAATAATTTTCACCGACAGTTCTGAGATAAGCTGCATGTTATTCTTGGATGCGCTTGTAGGACCAGCTTTAAAATCGCATGACAAAAATATCATACACATTTTAAAAAAAAAACAACAAAAAAACAAAAAACAAACCCCACACGTATCACCAAGGGAGCCTGGACAACATTTGCTAGTTAGATGAAGTCAGCCATCTCATCGTAGCAAAAGCACCACCACCTACCGTTCTTTATGCAACTTCAACTGTCGGAGAAAGTTGGAAGTTGTTCCATCTGTCTGTGATTCTCTTCTTGCATGTTTTGCATATTGCATTTTGGTTTTTTGTTCACTACTTCATAGTTTATGTACCTGAAAAAAATAACTCCTTGCAGCATTTTTGAAGTTTTTTTTTTTTTTAGTTTTTTTTAAAAATCTGGTTAATTTGATTGGCTGTGCTACAGCTCACGCACACATATGTATGGAGTGTGGTTTGAATAAATGAAGTGAACTAATGGTGCACACTTTCTATATAATATGCGTGTAAAATTTTATATTTGGGGTGAAATATCAAGTCTTTTCAAGTAAACCGGTTCAAGTCCAATTCAAGTCCCAGGTCATTGGTGTAAAAGTCCAAGTCAAGTCACAAGTCTTAGAACATTTTTTCAAGTCAAGTCTAAAGTCATAAAATTAATGACTCGAGTCCAAGTCATGTGACTCAAGTCCACACCTCTGGAAAACCTTACAATATTGCTAAACAGTATCAGTAATGTTACATACGGCTTTTTGGATGGCACTGTTAGAGTGTGTGGCTGCCATGGAAATGGTCTGCAAGGACTCTGTTGGAGGAGACAGGAGGCATTACACACAGTAGGCAGAAAAATGGGGGACAGTGATGATGAATGTATAGTAATTAATAAGGCAACACAAAAATTCAACATAAGCATCCATTACTAATGGTGTGACAAGACCATCAATAACAAAATGAACAGGTCAATGGTATAAATACACAGACAACTTGCTCTGTGTAATCTCATAATCCGGGTCATCTTCAGGCAGTTTCTTCAGGTAATCCTTCAGCAGCATCTCATAACGTGGAACCCTCTGGATTGGCTCCAACATGTGGTGCTGCAGGGTGAGTTTGCCACAGATCCCCTGACTCTAAAACAGACATACAAAACCTTGTGATGAGAGAGGAATATGAATTTGCGATGATGTATACCGTGCAGAATATTTCTTACCTGTATGTCCTGGATGATGTTTCTGAAAGCAGAGGAGCGTTCGGTCCAGGTCCTCACCAGCTCCACTGCATGGTCGAAGTTTCTGACGTAGTCAGCGTACATCCTCAGGAAGGGTGCGTGCTGTAGCAGAACCTTACCCAGGCCTGGGCTCTTACACCTACATTTAAGCAGATGAGAGGGCAAATGTAGGGAGCCATTACATGTTGGTTCACATTGGCTTTAAAATGAAACAATAATTTGGACAAGAGTGCAAAAGCATTTAGCTTTATGATAATATGAAGGTTATGAGCTTCTCAGGTTAACTGTATAAATAGCAATAATAACAATAAGGCAGTTTGTATTTGGGTTGCAAGTTTATGAAGTGTACCAACTCTCTGAAAGACTCACCAGTGTGTGATGCAGTTCTCCAGGTCAGGCAGCAGAAACTGGCTGTGGAAAGAGTAGATTGAGGAAATGTTCGCAAAGATATTTCTTATCACCTCGGGAGGAAATGAGCCTCGACCTGCTTCTTCTGTTAGGCGTGAACAGAAAACCTGAGGTGGGAGGCAGCGAAATGCAACATCACATTTAGTTTCACAGATATTAATCTTCTACACAGCAAGTAAACGTCACTTATGAACAGCAGTGATAACATGATTATTCTACAGGATTAAACAGTTTAAGTTTCATTTCAATAACTCTCCGTTTAAGCATTGTGCACATATTTGTCTTTTAGACGTGCCAACAGCATAAACACTCACCTGGTCTAGCAGGTGGAGGCGGGTCACATAGGCCTTCTCTGTTTGCAGGAGTTCAGTAGCGATGTTAAACAGCTTCTGCTCTGTGCTCTCTTTATTGTTCGCCTCATCTCCTTCCCTCTCTTCTTGCTTCTGTTTCTCCTCCTCATTTTGTTCAGCTCTCTCATTGTGAATCTTCTCATCTTCTGTGGTTGCCACTGTCCACTGGCAGCAAAACTTGGAGCCATACCCTGTAGGTATCTTGCCTTCTTCCATTTTGTCATTTTGCCTCATCCCATTTGCTGCTGGCTGTTTGTTCTCCTGCACAATGCCATTCATTTGTCCTGGGAAATGCTCTATGCCGCTGTGTAACAGATGCTCTTCATTTGTGGTAAGACTGCGTCTATGCTTAGCTGATGCTTTGACGGTGATGGCAGGTATATTAAAATTGGGTGAGTGCAGCAGTTTGAGTGGAGAGCGCTCAGCTTTATCTGAGGGAATCCTAGAGGGGAAAAAAATATAAATAAATAAATAAATGTAATCAATTAAAAAAAAAGAAAAAAAAAGACTTTTACACTTGCTATGCAACACGCACTACAAGAACATATCACAAACTGAACAACTACCTGCTCTCATCCAAATACACAATCAGGTCAGGCACACTCAGAGACTTTCCTGCTCTCTTCTCCCGTCTTTCTATTTTCTCGCTTGAGATTCTGTGCAGTCCTAGCAAGGATTTAGAACTCTTGGCAGGGCTGTAGCTTCCCATCTTCCCTTGAACAGGGCTCGAAGCACGTAGTTTTCCCGTGAGAGGTCTATAGTTTCTTGGGGACAGCTTACCGGGGCTGTGGCCTTCTTCTCTCAGAGGGCTACAGCTCTGAATGCCTCTTTTGCCTGGGCTTGGAGATCCTGATAGTGGCCTGCTTGTAAGATTCAGAATCCCCTGAGGATGTCTGGCAGGGTTGATGTGTGGATCCAAAACCCCATTCAGAAAATAACGTCCCCCTTCTTTACTTGGAGAGTCTAAACAATTCTGTGGGCTTACACAGGAAATAGAAACGCCATTGCATCTATTCTGGTTCTCCTCTGTTCCATTATTTTGCTGGGGTGGCACTTTTCCTGGAGTGAGACTGCAGGCTTGATCTTGTCCTACCCTCGGAGGGCTCTGGAGGTGATCTGGTTGAGGAGGCACTGCAAAGACAGACATTGTGGTTGCTGAGCATCTTTGCAGAACAATGAACAGCTACAGTAACAAATTTGCCATGTGAGGCAACAACATTGCAAGTTGTGTATGCAGTTTGCAGGATTTTAAACTTACCTTGGGGTTTAAAAGGTGATCTCTTCGTTGGGCTTTTCTCATCATCTTTTTCTGTAGCAATTTTTGCGATCAGTTCTGGTCCAGAAACTCTGCCATGAGCATGGCCACCGTTGTATGAACCACTCACACCACTGCTCACATCTGAAAACAAACACTGTTATTAAACCACACATGCTTTCTGCATGTTGTAGTTATTGTAGTCAGTTGGTTACACATTCAGAAAACTAAACATTTAAACATTGTAAAATCATTGAGCCACAATTTAAACTTTTCACTAGTATCAGCTACAGCCAACGACCAGGAATCTGCCTCACAGATCCTCCTTTTTGCTTTCGGGGAACAACATAAGACATCTCTAAACTGAAGAGGATGATTCAAGGTCATTTTCCTTTACCAAAATTTCTACTATAGTTGCATTATTAAAAGCTCTGATTTTGTTTTTTTAATCTCGTTAAATGTTTTTATGCATGTTCACTGGACATTTTTCCTGGTTATTTTAAAGCATTTCTTCTTCAGCTGCTAAAATTTTTATTGATTTATGAAGAAGAGTGCAAGTGTCATTCAAATATTCTTAGCTTTTTTTTTTTAAGTTTTATAAATCAAGAAAAGTTGTTTTTATTTCTAAGTAAAATATTTTTTTTCATTTTCTGAAAACGTTAGCTGCCCCCTCCAATTCTTAACTAACGTACTTAAAGGTTTTATTTAAAAAAATAATAATAAATTTAAAAAAAGTGTGCTAGTCCATTTCATGCTTTCTATCAGGTGGTGATTTTCCCACAATGATATTGTTATTAATAATCTTGTTAATATTAAAAAGTCAAGTACCTGAATTCTCTGCAGTGACTGAATAAAGCTCCCTTTTCATGCATGCACACACAGTAAGGATTCTTTTACTTTCCAAATCCTCCACAAGCATTTTTCATTGTTAGTTAAACTGGTCGTAATAGTTACGACCAGTTTAACTACCCCCCCCCCCCCCCCCCCCCCAAAAAAAAAAGTCCCAGTAAAACAAACAAAACAAACCACACACAGTATTTATGGCTTCATTGAAATCTGACCTCTAACTGTATTGACTGACATCCTTACCCAACAACAACTACTTGTAATTGTGTAACTTATCGTTTCCTTACCTGCACATTATAGCCAAACCTACGCAGTAATATTAGCTACTTGTTAGAGAGTGTAAAGCTTTCCAACTAACGCCTTGCTGAAGTGTGGTGGATTGATTGGTCACGTGGAGGGGCTAAAGCCGACATTCTCTATGTAATACTTCCTCTTCTTACTTCTGGGTATTTCATCACAGAGTCTAACCTTTGCCAGTTTTATTAGTTACATCAGCGTTTACAAGACAACATGAATCTGAGAGGAACTGCAAAGAAACACACTGACTTTTTTTTTTTTTTAAATAAACTATCATAAAGTGAAACTGTGTCTATGAGGTTTTTAAAGGGCACGTAGGTAGATCATTCAACAATACAATTCTTAATAACAATCAACAACTAATTTGGGAAATTTGTTATTTTTTCCTCTACCAGCTGAAAGCTACTGTTAGGTTTTCTTACCTTTAGATGGAGCCAGAGTGGGTTATTCTGCCGTGCAGAGGGCATGGCGCTGAGCATAATTGCATCATACAGTAAAGGCAATGTTTTAAGTTATCTTAAGGAAATCTTTGCCTTTTCTTCCCATTTCTGAACATGCAATAAAAACTACTCTATGCAAAAAGCTGTGTTCTAAAACACAGCTTTTTGCATAGAGTGGTAACCTAAAGAATAATTTGCATTCAGAATATGGATGCCACTCTTGCATGCGACAGTACCATTGACACCAACATACTTCTAAGCACATAATTCTGCCTCAGTGAGGGAACAGTAAGACTTTGTGTGGACGCTTTTGAGTGGAACTGACAAATGGTGGTCTCAAAGCACAAACTGCCAAAGTCCAGGCTGAATCAGGGGGAAGAGATTTCACATCAGTAATCCAACAAGCTACGGTGCCAAATGTGGCTAAAAAAAATTTCAAATACACACAGAGAGAACAATCCAAAGGGACTGGATTTACAAAGCAACCAAAATAGTATTAACTGATGTAATCCGTGCATAACAAGGAGGGTCAATGCCCTTACCCTGCTGCCCTGGTCACCCTCATACAGAGCCAAAACTGCCAGTGTTAGCTGTGCCTTTTTATTTTCAATGCATTTTCTTTGCTCTTAAGCGTTTCGACTTGCAGACAAAATATTAGAAAGCCCTTTAAAGTATAAATATTATATGCACAATTACAGCACCACAAACAATGGCCTCCGGAGGCTAAACATTATAAACTTTATAGCATGCAGTCTCTACTGCTGGACTGATAATTTAGAGTTCACTAGTATTAGCTTATAAATTTGTAAAACTGGCAACTACACATAGAAACGGGATAATACAGAATACAATAAGTACTGGTTATGAGTATGAGTGTAATATGAGTTTTATTGTGAATATTAGCTTATATCTACCAGCTTTCACTGCAGTTTACATTTGCCCCTTGAAAGGATAAACATCAACACAAAAGCTAAACTCTCATCTGTTTATTTATTTTTAATTAACACCCAAAGTTGATGCAGTCTAGAAGCCAATAACATCACAAAGCCTTCCAAAGCGCAAAGTATCTCACCTGAGGTTTGACAGTCACCCACAGGACCTTGGACTTTCCGTCTGACCGCCACTCGTCTGAACTCCTCCGTCCCACGGCTGTCCCTCAGAGTCAAACTATTCCTCTTCTTCAGGTCAAACATGGTGACAGAGCAGCCCTGCTTTCAAATTCTGCCCACTGAAGCAGACGCTTCACTGAAGTCCACGAGCTCTTAATCAATCGGAGAGCAAACGCGAAATACCAGCAAATACAAGATCCTGCTTCACCTGTTTAATCAGCGTCACTAACGTCACGTACAGCTGCTGATAAATCCCCGCCTCTAATTGAAGTCCACTGGAGGAGGACGCAGACCAATCAGAGAGCGCAATCACTTTCACCACTGTGGATGGAACCGCGGAACTGAAATGACTGAGCAAGCAGCCAATGACCAAAGCAATATTGCTTTGGTCATTGGCCATCTATATATATGGTTGGTCATCTATATATATCTATAGATGGATCGATAGATGAGGGCTGCATTTCACCCAGTGCTATTGGGGGTGTTGTCAAAATTTATGGAATTATTAATGCAAAAACTGCAAAAAAAGTACAATCATGTTTTAATCGACCTGGACTGGCCTCCCCAGAGCCTGGAAGTAAACATAAGCCATTTTTATTTGAAGCTGTTTATTGACACGCTGCCTTAAACACACACAAAAAATGTTTTTTACAATGAGTCCTGAGGCGAAGACAGGGGGATAAAGTGGCAGTAAGCCCTTCTCCAAATGATGTAACACAAGGTGAGCTCATAAAGTGGCAAATTTATTTTAAGCAGTCATTTGTAGCGAAAGCAGTTACAAATGAAAGTGCACTAACAACAAGCCGCCTTCAGCTTTACTGCATGTTGGCCCAGTAAGACCGTGAGATGGGCGAGGCGTTTTGAGGAAGCCAGTGGGTTTAAGACTGATGAAACAGCATCATACCACGATGACAGTGCTTATTGATTACAATATATTTGTTTGTAAGTATTACCAATACACCCACGAGAGCATTAGAGCGCCATACATGGTATCTGTAATTTTTGTGTTTAATAATGTCAAAAGAATGCTAACAGAAAATGGCTACTAAATGTCGTCTAAGGATCTTGGAAAGAAAAGCGTCTCGACTTCTTTAAGTTGCTTGAAGACATAGATGGCTTCTTTCACTCCTCTTTCAAACCATCTGACTTCTCTGTCCAAAATGTGAACATTGGCGTCCCCGAAAAGTGTCCTTTAGTGTCCTTTGTCCTTTAGATGCAGATGGGCAGCTGAGTCTTGTCCCATCGAGGTAGCTCTTCTATGTTGTGGCAAGCATTTATGAAGTGGCTGTTTGGTTTCTCCAATGTAGAGGTCTGAGCATTCCTCGTTGTACTGTACAGCATACACAACGCTGTTGTTTGTGTTTTGGAGTTTTGTCTTTGGGATGAACCAGTTTTTGGCTGAGTGTTTGGCTGGGTCTGAAGTGCATCGGGATGTTGTGCTTTTCCACTGTGAGCGACCATCTTTGAACAGAGGCGGTGGTTTACGACACCAACTGTCTGCCATCTATAATCCAGTTTTGAGATCCCTCCCCAGACGCTCAATGCCCACTCACATCCTGGGCCATCTGACCTCAGGAAATCACATGATAAGGTGCGGCCAGGTTTCACAGTGGGTTCCCCTGAAACCTTGGCTGATTGTGCCCAAACCCGCATTCACACCTTGACTCGTGTGATTAGGTAGAGGATCAATAGGGGGTCCATGTCCCTCTTGTGGGGACACTCCAATAGGGCTTAAATCTGGGACTCTCCACCATCTGAAGAAGCTTCTCAGATGAGAGGTGAAACATCTTCAAGCAATTTAAAGAAGTCCAGACGATTTTCTTTGCAAGCTCCTTAGGTTGCGATGACCTGGATGACTGAGAACCTTCACAGACACTATTAAATGTCATATCACTGCACATTTCATAAACCTAGAATAGAAAAGCCATTGTCATTCAGTAGATTTACCAGTTTCTGTGCATTGACACCTGCACCCCCCATGTATTAAATGAAAAACTGTCCAGTATCTTTTAAATAAATATATTGAACAGCAATATAGGGGAAAAAACCAATGCACCAGTTTACCCAACTTATTCTAATGCAGTGGTTCCCAAACGTTTTTTGCTAGGCCCCCCTTTGTTTTTACAATAACCCCCCTCTCCGGCACAAAGACATCGTCCAACCACACACACCATGGTTTGTTTTCAAACTCCATTGCGGTTCATTTCACACCTCGAACCTTTTGTAAACAATGAAACACATAAAAGTAAACTGTAACAAATCACAGGTAGCAATAAAATAAAGTACTACCTCTTTTAAATAATGGAAAAGCAAACCATCTTTATGGTGTAATTATTTTACGTGTAGTTGTTTTGTTTGTTTTTTTACTGTGTAAGAATATTCAACATTGCATTTTTTTTTTTTTTAATGGGTTTAAAAACATAAATTTGGACAGCCCAGTTCTATTCGGGATTCCTACCTTGGCACCACTGTTGTGCAGCCAAAGGCAAGATATGCTTCATCATATTTTCTAGTCTTTGGCTTGGAAGGACGTTGGTTTGGAAGCATATTTGGCGATGCTTCATCTTCTGCTTTGCGGTTGTAGGAGCCCCATTAAAAACCTGTCCATTATGCTAGCAGTGTCCAACCATTCTTTTTTTTTAATCATTCATATAGGGCTCCCCTTGCGCCCCCCACTATGGGAACCAATGCATTTTTAACACACACTGTAATTATAGTGCTAGTGTCATAGATTTGGACACTTATTTAAACTTTCACAGTTATCAAGATAATTACACTATTTTAAATGTTTATGTTGTGCCCTGATGATCTGGTTTTACCTCTGATGTGCTTTAGCACCAAACGTGCTGTAAACAGTATGAGAGACAGCAATGACGATGCAGGCGTCCCTGAGGGTGACATTTTTTGCCAGTTGTGCGTTTGACCCATGACATTGTAGGTCAGGAAAGCTGATGCTTTTCAGTATATGCCAGTATAAAACACTTTAACTTAGTGGGGCCAGAGCAAGTTTAGTCACAAGTATGGGACACAGGCCAGTGTTGTCTCCATCTTGGACCTCGCTTGATTTCTCAGTGCTTTTTATTTCTGATATGATGACAAAGTTACGGATCTCCTGAGAGAGCTTTTTGGATCAAAAATAAATTTGCCTTTTTGATCACAACAGCTGAAGCGTCGAGAGCTAGTACTAATCCATAAATGACAACAAAGAACAGAAGTTTGACAGAAGCAGCAGAAAATGAAACAAGCACCCAGAAAGAGGGCTGAGATTTCTCTGCCTGGTAATAACATGTGTAAACAGTAGACAGAGTGGAAGACATGGCTGTTAAAGAACATAGAGCATATATAAAAGACACACTCTAGTTTCTAGATCTGAAAAGTTCAAATTCAAATTCAAATTTTATTTGTCACACACACACAACCATACACAGTATGACATGGGGGTGAAATGCTTGTAGCTGTACAATGCCCAACCATTAAATGACAGAAGAAAAGTTTTACAATATTTACAATTTACTACAAAAATTTACAAATTAACTTAGGAAATTACAGTAAAGAATGTGCAAATAGCAGAAGAGATTATAAAGATAAGGATTATAAATTATAGGAATTATAGGAAATGTGTGGTGGTGCGTGTGGTGACGTGTGTGAGAGTCCAGTCTTATAGTGACGTGTTTGGGAGAGTCCAGTCCTACACCTGGTTCAGGCCCCGAATAGCCTGGGGGAAGAAGCTCCTCCTCATTCTCTCTGTTTTGGCCTTAAGGGAGCGGAAGCGCTTCCCAGACCTCAACAGTGAGAAGAGTCCATTGTTGGGATGGGAGAGGTCCATCATAATCTTCCTAGCTTTGGACTTGCACCGCTTGGTGTAGATGGACAGCAGGTCAGGGAGCTCTGATTGAATGATGCGTTTGGCTGAGCGCACCACCCTTTGCAGATCTCGTCTGTCCTGCTTGGTGCTGTTCCCAAACCAGGTGCAGATGTTTGACGTCAGGACGCTCTCGATGGTGCAGGAGTAGAAGTTCTTGAGCACCTTCAGTGGCAGATGGAAGTCTCTAAGTCTTCTGAGGAAGAAGAGACGCTGACGGGCTTTCTTAACCAGGGTGTTGATGTGACAGGACCATGACAGGTCCTGAGTGATGTGGACACCCAGGTAAAAGTGCCGTCATTACAGTGCATTAAACCTGAATTCTTTCCAAAAGCCAGCAGGGGGCAGCTCCTAACGGATTAGGATTAATTAAATCTCATTGTAAAGAAGTACGTGGCATTCAGGCATCTACTGCCTAGATCTGTGATTTAGAACAAGCACTTTGTGGATAAGTTGTATTGTACTGTTTGGTATACAGCATGAGGATTACTTTGTAATTGATGGTCACCTCTGGACTTAAAATGGAGGGTAAACTTCAAAGTAACGTCGTGATTAACACATCACTACCATATGAGACTTCAGTAGGTCAGGATCAGATCCAACACTCGCTTGTCATGTCCATCTTTTATATACAGTCAGTGTCAAGGATCAAAACACATAATTAACTTACTTTAACAGTGAAGACCAACAGATGCTTAATACATGCAGTAATTACCAACAATATTGCTATTTTTTGTTTTTCTTTAGTGCTGTTACTGTTTTCCACCTTCATCTGTTATTATTATTATTATTATTATTATTATTATTATTATTATTATTATTATTATTATTATTATTATTATTATTATTATTATTATTATTGTTGTTGTTGTTGTTATTATTATTATTATTCATCTGTCCCGTGGTTGTCACTATGATTCTTTGTTCCCGAGTGGTCTTCCATGTCCTCCTCATTTGCTGCAGCATCATCATCACAGACAGCTGATGATGAAGATCATCAGGAGTGTTAAAGCTACATTCATCACACATGTCTACTAAACTGCAGCACAGGAAATACTGTAATACTCAAAGGCTTGTTTAACCCCCTTTGGGATAAATGTTCTTCTTCAGTTATACTCAGTAAATGACAATAATCAGTGATGATTCACTATTTTCATTTGTTATCAATAATCTTACGAAGTTATCCTTCTGATAAGGATTGTATTTGTACTGTACTGCCAGATGAAGAAACAAACAATCAAAACAAGTGCTAATCAAATGAATGTAACCGAGCTAATTTTACTGCCAGTGAATAGGGTCTTTCACTCTGGTTTTCCCTGCCCTCTAGTGGATTTATTGGTTAAGGGTTGAGGAAACATGAAGTTATATTACATTATATCGTGAGATTATATCGTGCACACCTTTGAAACTGCTCAGGAATTTAATGGCAATACCGTCAGTTCAAGCTTGTATAATTTTGCCTTGGTTCTAATAAAGTTTATTCAGTCAAATTACTAGTATCACATTCATATCTCATATGTCCCCTTTAAAGCTTCTCTTCAGGCTGATGTCATCAGAGGTTCGACTGCTGTACCTAAAAAAAGAAGCTGCATCATCAGCTAACTGACTAGGCATCCTCACGTTAGACAAAACATGCTTCTTCTCCTTAAAATATACTTCTTGTCAGAGGTTGTTAATAAGACTATAAAATATTCAGACAAAAAAATGCATCTAAACTTGTGATGGAAAAGGTGGAAATTACATGTAGTGAGCTGGTGATTGAACTTTTAACACAAAGCTCTTGTCCCTTGCTGAGAGTCTTTTTTAGTATGTCTTAGACCAAGTGCACAGATGTCAAGCTGCTTGATATGGGGTTACAGGCGTTGAAATCAAAAGTTCTAAGCAACAGCTTTATAATCAGCACAGACTCTAAATATCTACTTACATAAGAAACACTCCAGCTTCTAAACAGCCTGTGTTTCTTTTCTTATTATGAGGTTCCACTGAAATTTGAACTCAAATCATTGGATTCAGAGTGCCGGGAGCTACTCATTACACCACTAATGGCCCACTCAGGTTTGGTCTTCTTTATAAAGGCGGAACACGTTCCAGTCGCTCAGACTCAGTGTAACTCATGAGGCCCTGATATTATTTTCAGTGGAAGGAAAGCTGCTGGACTTGCGTAACCACGTACATAATTGGCCACACAAGATTTAAGAAGTAAGAAGCAAAGCCATTGCTTTGTATGTGTTTCCCAATAAACCTTGAAGGCCTATAGGCTGATATATGCTAGACAAAAGCAGATAATTCATGGCGTTACATTCAGCAACCTGGTCTGTAAAAACAGTGATATGCAAAATAGGTTTGTCACTGATTTTTGTGGTGAATGCACCATTAAGTAGGTTTCCTCAATGGTAATTTACAAGGTTGTTATGACCAAAAATAACTGGCTCATAAAGAGCTAGTTCTCCTTTGGTGCCATTTGAGAATCTGGTTTTAGCAGGTTTGAGAAGTGAGCATAACACACAGAAGCAACACACAGAGAAGTCAGCATAATATCAGAGAGATATCAGCTGAGGTTTCACAGAGCAGCATTGCTTAAGCAGTCTTTTTAGAAACACATCAAACATTTACACTGCTATGGAGATGAAGCCAGACAACATAAATGAATCTGTTAATCTACAGCTACGTGTGGGCCTGCCTTCTTTCATTTGAGCAATATTGTCAAAATTGTGAACATGCTGTAGAAGAGTGTATTTATTACTTGCAAATCTGATTATTGTTATTCCTTAGCGAAAAGCCTTCATTTGATCTAAAATGCTACAAACATATCCCTCACAGATCATCTGCTCTTTGTTTACTCCCGGCTACATCCAGAATTGAGATTAAAATCCCATTTTTTTCAAACACAAAGCTCCGAATAACCAGGCCCAGACATTTCAAACACATCATATCATCAAAACCACCCAGCCGAACACATTTCTCACAGACTGCAGGCTAGCTTGTGCTTCATAGAGTGTCTAAAAGTAGAAAGGGAGGCAGAGTCTGCAGCTACCACCCCGCTCCTACAATGACTGATCACGTCTCCCTGTGTTTTTAGACCCCATGCATTTAACTTTGGTCTTCTCTCTCCCATAGACTATGTTTTGTCCTGTTTGTTGCTTCTGGTCTTTCCACACTTCTCTTTTCTGTCATCATCAAAGCAGTTAAAATTGATAGCTGCCCATCCCTGAGCATGGTGCTACCACAGGCTGTAAAACGAGAGTTCTTCCTCCCTACCTTTGCCAGGGTCAGGTTGGTCACAGGAGATCATCTGATCTGGAACTGGAAACTCTTTATTTTGCAATATAAAAAGCCTTGAGACGATGAAATAAAAAATTGAAACTGCACACTCAGCTAAAATATAATATAATATAATATAATATAATATAATATAATATAATATAATATAATATAATATAATATAATATAATATAATATAATATAATATAATATAAATCTTTGTTTTTGTTAATGATGGTCTATTATCTTGTGTTACAAATTCTTGGGTGTGTAGAAGTGGGAGAGAGACAGAGAGAGAGCGAGAGAGAGAGAGAGAGAGAGAGAGAGAGAGAGAGCGAGCCTGTCACTGGCCGGTGCAGTGCTTGCAGCAGTAGCTTGGCTCAGTCAGCAGACGGCGGCCAATCTACCGATTTCCTCCTCTCGTTTCTATTCTCCCCCCTCTTCCCCTTTATTGCACACCTTTTATTTTCTGTAGCAGGCTCGCAGAAATGTCCGCCAGACCGGGATTTTACCGGCAGGAGCTGAACAAGACTGTGTGGGAGGTTCCAGAGCGCTATCAGAACCTGACGCCGGTGGGCTCCGGAGCTTACGGCTCGGTGTGGTGAGTGTGTGCGTGTGTGTATGTATGTGTGTGTGTGTGCTGTGAGAGTGGAGGGGCGAGGCTGAACAGTCACAACATTTACGGTATTTCTGTTCATGATGCATCAGTAGACTACAGCGCTTTATGTGTGTGTGTCTCTCAGGACCGAGCTGCTTTGTTAACTGATTGTTTGGGAGGTTTTATTGTCTTCACTGCTGTTATTACTGGCGTTTTTTTTTAATTATCATGCTCCCAATATTCAGCAAAACACCTTCAAATTCCATTTCCGCCCCTGTTTTTGTGTGCATGAATAAGATTTCACTGCTTGCACTGATGTCAGCCTTATAGAAAGACAGGCAGGTCTGCAGGGCTTGTTTTTGTCCCACCGCTCACTGTCTGTGGGTCTTACAGCCTGTGTGTGGGAGGGAAAGACAGAATGAGACAGTACAGGAATTTCCCCAATAACCCTCTCCTCACCCCCACCCAGCTTCTACACACACAGAAATAGTCTTGGAAAAAAGTCTCGAATCTTAAGATTTAATTTGAGTAGCACCTCAGCAGATATTCATATATATATGTGTGTTTGTGTGTGTGTGTGTGTGTGTAGCACATCTGGAATGGGAACACAGCTGCAAGTTTGATGCTGTATTCCTTGCACCTGCACACTCACTCTCCTTTGTTTATAACCCCCACGCTCTGTGTGGATGCACTATCAATTTTGCAAAATGTAACTGCCTTAGATTTGGATAAATCTGCCTCAGCCGGTGGGATGCCGTTGCCATGGCGATATGTCATGGCATAACCTCCTCTGACAGTTAATATTAATTAAGCTGTTACCAGGAGGCTATGAAAACGCAGACAAAATTGTTATTGTGTTTGTGTGACAGATCCCTGAGGAATAATCACATTGTGCCACGTATTTAAGCGGATTTGCATGTTGCCAGCTTCAGTGGTATCAGTGAGAAATGACTATTAAAGCTGTGAGTAGTCTGAAAAACCTTCCACTACAAACTGATTGATCCTGGCAGCTGAGCAAAACACTTATCTATGAGCCGAAACGCCCAAACACTGTAGAGAAGTTTACAGATATAATATAACGGACCTTCCTCCAATGACTCTAAAAGCCTTATGAGAGGTAGTTAAAAGCTATGCCATCACCTCCACAGTAAACCGGGTAGACACCAAGTGACGACATCACATGACACAAGCCCACTCAGCCTTTTCAGGCTAAAATGAGAAACTCTAAAATTTTAGGTCAGCGTTGCTAAGTTCCCAAATCCTGTAAGTCTAAACCCAAATCCTGTGATGCTTTGTAGCAAGGAAATAAAAGAGGCAGAGGATATAATAGCAGGGAGTCCAAGTTTCTACAGATGGAGCACTCACTCTGTGCAGCCAGTTTGGAATCGCCTGTCAAGTTTTGATGTGTCATTTTCTGTTTGAGCTTTCTCTGCACAGGCAAAAAAATGTGCCAATAACCGAACCCAAAACCAGGCTGAATTTCCTGCATCTTAGTCTCACTTTATTATCTCCTTCTTACACAGTAGTAGTGGGAGCTTGTGTCCAGTCACACACATATACAGAGCTCATATCTCAGCCCGTTAAACCACACCCAAGATGTCACTGCCTGTGTCCTCACAAAAGCAGTTTATGTCTTGATGGCTAACATCCTCTTCTGTCAGATTTGAATTAAGGCAACATTTGAACTGGGATGGGATGATGGGATGATGGGATGTGTGTCTCCCTCACTTACCTCACGTCGTGATAGAAGCTTTCACAGGAGTACTGAGCATTAGCATCTTGCCTATTTGCAGCTTTAGAGTTCTGCTCAGAATAGCAGCAGACTAAAAATGCACAGGGGTGGATCATGACTTTGCCTTTCAGCCTCGAGGTAATACTCACATGGACATTTTTTAAAGTAAGTTTAAGGTCTGATTCCCATTTTGGATACTCATGGTACAAAGGACGCATTATGAAAAAAAGTCCATTCAACACGTATCTTGTCCTTCTTGAGAAAAAAAAAATGCCCTAAGCAATTCACGCTTGTAACTCATATTCTCTAAAGGTGCAGTGAGCTTGTGTATAGACAGAAAAGTCAATGCCAGAAGCAGAGTTATTATTTATAGCTAGCTACTGCCACAAGACGCACTTTCTAGACTTCTTCTCTGGTTACATAAAAGGATGATTATGATTTGATAGACTGTTTTCTTGAGTCTTAATTACTGAAGTAAACATTAGCATTGTGAGTGACTCTCATAATCCCCCCTTTGAGGACAGATTCATGCTGAAAATGATGCATAACTGTTGCCAGTAGGCTACAGATATGAGCTATTCAAACCCTTCCTGGCTAACACACATCACCACAGCCCTGACAGGTGAACTCACAGAACCTGTTCACTCATATTACTCTGGATCATCAAACTATATTGATTTAAATGAATTTTTTCCCTTGTTTATATATAAAAGTGGACAATGACGCCCTCTTAGAGTTTGCATGTAACAGTTTATAGCCAAATGAATCCGTTTATCTGAGGTTTAGTGGTAGCACTTTAGAATAATGTCACATTACTAAGCATTATTAAGGTATTAGCAAGTGTTTAATTCATCCTTTATATAGCATTACTCCTCCTTAGTATGTCATTTAAAAATATTTATTTATTTATTTATAATTTTAGCTAACTATTTAATCCATTTAACACCTATTTTAAGTTAGCCCAGTTCATCCATTATTTAGCTTACTTACATTCTTTAAAAAAAAAAAAGAAGTAATAACCACTTATTAATTACTTATCCATTATCCAACGATCCATTTTTTAAAGCTAAATGCTTCCAACACTTATCAGTCAACTGTTTTAACCCTTTAAAGCCAAGCGTATCGTATTTGATACACGTGTTTTGGGGAGTTTTTGAGACTTCTGCATCATCAGCGGGACTTTTTTTACCCCCCAAAATGATATAAATTGCATGACACATTTGTAATGACTAAATTGCAAAAATATGGCTAATGTAGCAAATGCGATACAAATGAAAACTCATATGCAGATTAACATTTGATGTATTTTTATATATATTTTGTCTAAAGGTTCAACAAACACTTCCTGGCAGTTATTTCATGGTTCAGGTTTTAAAGGGTTAATCAGCTTCGTTCTAGTTGTTTTAGCTAATTAATTTAACCATTTATCCACTGTTTTTAGCTATCAAACCTTTCTTCCATAGCAGGTCTCTTAATCCTTTTATCTTACTCACCTGCTTCTCAAAGCATAATTTCTAGACAGGCCAAGTGCGAATGGTTGAGCTTTAGATTATTATACAATTATACAAATACACAAAGGGCATTCCTCCACACACATGCTGACACCGAGTGCTTCCCTGCATTGTTAATGTTGATCTTGAGCTATTGTCACTGACTTTCTCATGGCAAGACTTGATTAGCAAACAGTAGGGGGATGGGGTTAAGGGTATGGCATCTGTATCTGTCGTGTCGTGATGGAGAGGGGGGGGGGTCGATACTCAAGCAGTCCAGGTCTTGAAATGTGCACAAATGATCCATGTTCTCAGTGCAATCTCTCGAGAAAATAGGCCTTAGGTCAAGGACCCGACAAGCTCATATAATCCATTATAGCTGGAGCTGAAGAACATCTATCCCCCATCCTTACTGGGAGTAGGGGAATCAAAAGGCAGATTTAAGAGAGAAAAATGGAATAGTTGCATGGAAATACATAAGGAATAACTTTGGAGTACAGACACTAGAGCAAGTAGCACCAAGAATACAAAGCTGTTTTAATAATTTACCATTCACTGCTTCTTGAATTTTGCTGTCATACTCTATGTCTAATATAGCCTCACTGTCTTCTCAGCTTCCTGCCTTGAGCCATAATCCCGTTTGCTCGAGATTGAACATCAAGACAGAATATATGTTGAGCTGATCAAGGCTGCTTTCATCTCATGTGAGCATATGTAACATCTGTTCACTAGACTTTGGGCATGAAGCCTTGCATTTGGATTACTATGAATAAAACATGACTGCTTCATTTTCTCCTGTCGAGATTGTTATATCTCTGCTTGTCAGATTGTTGATTGGAAATTTGATAAATTAGGGAGGAAAAAGCACACTGGGATTCTGAGTTGTTGTGGATCTTATGAATAAATAGCATGTGAATGATCGCAGGGTAAAAGCTGTGAAATAAGCTTATTGGAAGACAAATTTAAATGTAGCAGCTGTTTGCGTAGCTTTGCATAATTCCTATAAAAAAATGTAAATAACATAAAATTCTCTTAATGCAGACAACTTGATTTAGCACCATGTAGCAGCCTCCCTCAAATCATTTTTGGCTTTCTCTTAAATTTAATCTGAATATATCACTGTTTAGACTGCTAGCTATCTTATCTATATGAAACATTTCTCCTCATTGCAAAAACAGTTTACTTCCACCGTCTCCGTCTGAGAAACCCAATGTGCATTAAGAGCTGGGATATTAAAGGCATACTGAGACAAAAGGACAGTGGAGAAATCGATGCCTTTGCTAGCTTGTTTGTGTTGAGAATGGTGCATCATACCCATGTATGGAAGATGGCAGGGGGGAAGATATGCTCAAGGCGGTGAGGCCTGCTTTATGTCAGACGGAGGAGGCTGGCTGCTGACCTGGACGTAGCCCAGCTGGGACATCCGGGCTGTCAGCAGGTGATTTGGAGACGGAGAGCCGCATGGATGCACTGAAGTGTGCAAAAGTGCAGCAAACTAAAGCACGTAAGCATTATATATCAGCAGGAAAAGATACAGCAATATTTATAGTATGTATAGGAAAAAAAAACAGGACACATGCATCATTTCATGGACACCTCTACTGTAACTGTCTGAAAGTAAACAGACGTTATACCTGCTGTTAGCTGAATCTTTGCAGGTCTTAAGGGTAAAAGAAAAAATGTGTTAAGCTGCTAAATGGCCTAAGAACATCATCCACAATCTCTGTAGGGAACAGTACTTTTTACCTGCACAGGAGGACACTCAATTAAACAAAGATGTTATGAATTAGAAGAATAATTTGATGCTTTCTGGTTAAAAGCGTTTTCATTCCCTTGGCATCTTAGGTGAGAAGATGAGGCCACTATGTATATATACTAATCACTAACGTACACAGGATTTCTAAAGCTTAACATGTAGGCACCATCATGTCACCAATCACTTTACACAGTCCCACTCTGAAGCCTTGATTTATGCATTTGTGACTTGATCTTGTTGTGTTTCTGGAAATCAAGGACGCTACACAGTCATATGGTAACAACTTCCCAATTACAAAATGGAAAAATTCTGAATAAATGTACTATAACAATGTAATAATAATATATTAAATAAAATAAGACTTGAGACTAGTAATTGAGACCATAAGCTCACCAGGAAAATGATAACTAAGATAAGATAAGAGATAAGATAAGATAAGATAGAACTTTATTAATCCCTCGGGTGGGTTCCTCTGGGAAATTCGATTTTCAAAAAAGCACAGCACCGACAGAAGTTACAGAGTTACAGAGTTACAGAATATTATATATATATATATACACACACACACACACACACATATATATATATAAATACAGAGACAATATAAATAAAATATACGAAGGGGATAAATAGAATAAATAGGAATAAAAAATAAAAATACAAGTGAATTGCACATTTCAAGTATTGAAACTGAGGTCATGAATCAACTGAGCTTTAGGATAATTTTCCCAATGACGTCTGTGCAATCTAACCTCCTTTTATGTCACTTTCCGGTTACCTCAGAAGTCAGATGTCGAAACTTGGGAGTGAAATCTCTCTGAAGTTAGTGAATTCCAGAATTCCAGTAGTAAAGCTAGAAAAGCGAGAAAAAACTTGCTTAGCTCTTAGCAAGGTAGAGTTTTTCAAGTATCACGAGTAATAGAGCATACTACTTCTTTGCTTTTAGCTTAAACCACTACTGGAGCACATTCGTGGATAGAGTCGAGTCAGTGCTAGCCAACAGTGGCAGCACAGATTAGTTTTAAAGTTTTACTGCTGTTTATGCTCACTTATGCAACTTTGGATTGTTAGCTCAGGGTTGGCGGGGCTGCTCTTACTTTCTAAGTATGAAATGTGACTTGAAAGGGTGTTCCAGATAAAGAAATTCAGACTTAATCTGGAATGCGGCACTGCGCCCAAAGGAGTAACAACCCCCCCCCCCCCCGCTGGCTAGTAGACATAATGCAGGTTTTAAAGCACTTAGCTCTGGCTTTACTTATCAGAACAGGAAGCTTTGTCCATCCTTTATGTACAGTATGTTATCATAAACCGGAGTAAAACATTTCATCCATGCTGCCAGATGTAAATGATATTTGTTTTAAAATGTCAAATGTTTACAGTCGTTTTATTGCATCAGTTGTTTTGCAAGTGTTGTTCATCACACAAATTTTCAGGTCATAGTTCCTTTTCTTACTTCTTGGTCTATTTTTGCAATGTTATGCATTGTTACTCAATTCCCACCCGCTCTTCCTGTTGGTCTGTTCCACCCTCTGATGGCTGTATTATTATTCTTTCTAAGAGCGGTTGCAAAGCTGGCAGGCCTGAAAAGACACTGGCACCACAAAGGCATTCAGCATGAGCCGCAGCAGGGCTCAGTGTTCAATATGTGGAGTGACATCTACATTTCAAAAGAGATGAGATGAAAAAAAAACCCAGCAGCACTTTTACAATATCTGACATCCTCGCTTCCCTTGTTCCACCACATCCTCTTTCACTCACTTCTCCCGTCTGCTTGCGTTTCAAACTCTTCCAGCCCGTTTCTCTTTTTATTTTCAACTTTCAGGCATTCATCACAGCGTGAAGTAGTAGCTTAGCCTAGCTCGTGTGTTAATGGCACTGCATTTAAGTATATCCACACACGTGTTAAATGCTTTATCTGTTTGCTCTTTGCAGTTCGGCGTACGATGTGGTCTTAAGGCAAAAGGTTGCGGTGAAGAAGCTATCCAGGCCTTTCCAGTCTCTCATACACAGTCGCCGCTCGTACCGGGAACTCAGGCTTCTCAAGCACATGAAACACGAGAATGTTAGTGCTCCTTATAAAAATACCCAGAGACAGACAGACGTGGCTCTCTGAATGTTTTTCGCTCCGTTATTGATCCGCTCTGCTTCTGTTTCTGTCTCTGCAGGTAATAGGGCTGCTCGACGTCTTCACACCTGCTGCCACATTAGAAGACTTCAATGAGCTGTAAATCTTTGTTTTTCCCTCGGTGTTTTCTACAAGCTGTACAGCTGTCCACCTTTTTAGATATTTCTCTTATTAGAGGGCATACTGATGCATATATACAGGCAATCCTAGGGGGATTATAGGCTTGTAGAGATGTCAGATGGTTGCTATGGCAGCACCTCCATGTTCTCCTCTGAACTGAAATGCCCTCCCCCATTCACTCATGTAGACTCTCTCCTCTTTTCCAGCTACCTGGTGACTAACCTGATGGGCGCAGACCTCAATAATATAGTCAAATTTCAGAGGTTGTCAGATGAGCATGTGCAGTTCTTAATTTACCAGCTCCTCCGTGGCCTCAAGGTAATTTACTGCATCACGAGTATCTCCTGCATGCCACACTGCAACATGAATAATCAGCTGTGTCTGTTTTAATGCCAGCAGACACATGTAACAGCAGCGAATCATAGACTGTATACAAAAGACAGACAGACTCTGATTTGAATACACAAACCTGGAATTTTGGTCATCGCCATCTTGTTTTTTTCTTTCTTTCTTGTTTGTTTGTTTGTTTGTTTTTTTAACTGGAGATCACTTTTTTGCATGTTTGTCACACTTAAATGCTTCAGGTCATCAAACAAATTTAAATATTTAGAGAAAGGTAACACAAGTAAGCACAAATTGCCGTATCTAGGTCACAAACGGATGGCCGGACATTCTCCTTCAGGATGTTTTGACAGAAAGCCCCAGACCATCACACTACCACCGGGACTAAAACATTTCAGAAAGTTCAGCTTTTGTCTTGTCAGTTCACAAAAGTCTTTTTGGCAAATGCGAGACGAGTCTTTCTGTTCTTTTTGGTCAGCAGTGGTTTTCTCCTTGAACTCTCCCATGGATGCCATTTTTGCCCAGTCTCTTTATTATTGTTGAACCATGAACTCTGACCTTAACTGAGAAATGTGAAGCCCGTCGTTCCTTAATGTTGTTCTGGGTTCTTTTGTGACCTCCTGGATGAGTTGTTGATATGCTTTTGGAGTAAATTTGGTCGGTTGGTCACTCCTGGGAATCATCACCACTGTTCCAAATTTTCTCGATTTGTGGATAATGGCTCAAACTGTGGTTCAATGGAGTCCTAAAGCCTTAGAAATGGCTTTTTAACCCTTTCCAGACAGATAGATGTCAGTAACTTTGTTTCTCAGTAGTTCCTTTAGATTGTGGCGTGATGTGTTGCTTTTTGAGCTCTTTTTACCTGCTTTACTTCGTCAGACAGCTTCTATTTAAGTGATTTCTTGATTCAACAGTCCTGCCAGTAATCAGGCCTGAGTGTGTTTAGCCAAACTGAACTCAAATTTTCAAAACATGGCGATTAATTACAGTTAATCAATCATTTAACAAGAAGGGAAATTACTTTTTCACACACGACCAGGTAGGTTTAGGTAACTTTTTTCACTTTATCAAGTTCATTTTCTATATACTCAGGTTATCTTTGTCTAATATTAAAATTTGTTTGACAATCTGAAACATTTAAGTGTGACAAATATGCAACACACTAGGAAATCAGGAAGGGGGCAAACACTAGGTCCACCTTTAATCTGTTGATGCCTAAAACGTGCTGAAGACTGGCTGAAAAAAACACATCATTTCTGACATTTTTCTGGTGACTTTATATAACAAGACATTCGTTCTATACATCCCATTATGTTTGGTTTTGTTTTTTGTTTTTTAAAAAAGTTCAATATGCTTTAGGGTGATTGACACACTGCTACCATAGTGTACCACTGACATGTGACTTCAAAAAACAAAAGATGGTGGATGGCGAGGCTTCAAAACAGTTCTGTGAAAATCAAATAGATAACTTTTGATCATTTATATACAATGTAACATTGAAATCACTACACTGAAGTGCACACAGACTTTGAAATCCACAATTCCAAGATTTGCCATCTAACACTGAATCATCCAGCTGCCTGTAGATGCTGGCTCTTCACTCTCCGATAGACAAAAGAGGCAGAAAGTTAAATTCTGAGCTGCACTGTTGACCCCCATCTTCTCTCTCTCTCCTCCCCCTGTACCCCTGCCACGCCACCTGTTGAACAGTACATCCATTCAGCTGGATTGATCCACAGAGTGAGTTCCTTCTTCTTGCCTTGGTCAAGAGACCACTGCTGCACTTTGGTGGTTGAAACGACAACATCTTAAGCATTTTCCTATTTCATTTCTTAAAATGTTTTAAGGTGATAAAATCACCTCCAGACTGTCCGGCATTATAACATAAACATGTTTCATTGGGTGAAATTCTGAGAGTACATTTCACATTTTGAAAAAAAAGTCGATCAGAAAATGGGATAATGGTTATTTTGCTCATGCTGCTGAGTTTCAGATATGTTGTAATTCTTGTGATGTTTCTCTATCTATTTAACCAACGTCTTCAGGACCTCAAGCCAAGCAACGTGGCAGTGAATGAAGACTGTGAGCTTAGGGTAAGACTGGTCTTTAGTTTAACCCTACAAATGCTACATTACACCCAATGAAATCCATCAATCTGGAAATAAAATGTTCACCTGTCCTACAGATCCTTGACTTTGGCTTAGCCAGGCAGACAGATGATGAGATGACAGGTTATGTGGCGACTCGCTGGTATCGAGCACCAGAGATCATGCTCAACTGGATGCACTACAATCAGAATGGTAAGATGCCATCGAATGAAAATGAGGTTTTCAAAGTATTTTGCATTTGGCAGCAATAAAATGGGCAAATGCTGAATGGCTGAACCTGTAGTGTTTCTGTTTCAGTTGATATCTGGTCAGTGGGATGCATTATGGGAGAGCTACTGAAGGGAAAAGTCCTTTTTCCCGGCACTGACTGTATCCTTATCATCGTGGCGTGAGTCCACCGCAATTTGCAGCTTTTCTTCTGTCTTAGTGGGAACCTTCCATTGCCTCTTTAAACCGTCCCATGGATGCGGACCTCTTGTGGATTTGCATTACAATCATAGGCCTTTCTATGGGGGGAGCTGCTTCAACAGAGAGAAACTGGGGAATGAATAGGAGCAAACACAAAAGACTGAATTGTCTAGGCTGTTGTATTCAGTGTCTCGGAGGGGCTCTAAAACAAATTTGATTTACTGATCTTTCTGTGCTGTCAGGCTTCGAGATGTCTTTTAAGCAGCGATCTGCCTCGGTATGTGAAAAGATACTCTAATGAGCCAAATCTTGCGAGTTGATGACTTCCGCAAATCTCGATGGCCCTTAACTCCTCCTGTGCTAAGATATCGACCAGCTGAAGAGAATCATGGAGGTGGTGGGAACTCCGACACCAGAGCTGTTAAAGAAGATCTGCTCTGAACATGTGAGGACTCTACAAAGAGATTGGGAATGTCAAAATAATGCTTTCCGCAAAAGCTGTTTCTACTGACAAAAGCAAACTGCTCTGATTGATTAGTCACTCCATTGACCTGGCTGTCAGTATGTCTGAGTGTTGGACATAATTGATCACCAGTGGTTGGACATGTTATCCAAATTGTGACTTGCCATGAGTGTAACATTGGTGTGTATTTGCAGGCACAGAAGTACATCCAATCTCTGCCCTTCATGCCCCAACAGGACTTGGAAAAGATCTTCAGAGGGGCAAATCCACTGGGTGGGTGATGGACTGCAGATTGGATTATCAGCTTCTCAAATTCAATTGAAAACCATTAAGACTCTGCTAAAAGTTACTCTCTCCAGCCTGCAAATTTGAAATGCATTTTAACCATATAGGCTTAAATTAAATTTTGGACCTCCTGCTATTTCCTTCTTTTATTTGTCTAGTTTTTTGTCTCTTTTTTAGCTGTTGATCTGCTGAAGCGCATGCTGGTTCTGGACTGTGACGGGAGGATCTCAGCTAGCGAAGCTCTTTCCCACCCCTACTTCTCCCAGTACCATGATCCAGATGACGAGCCAGAGGCCCAGCCCTATGACCAAACACTGGAGAGCAAAGACCGAACTTTAGAAGAATGGAAAGGTAAAGCCTCTTTTTAAAATTTGGTGATTTTATGATTTAAAACAGCTGACAGAAGATACCATACTCACGTCTTACCTGAAACACAGAATTCTGCTGTAGTCCCTGCTGTCAAACTAGAAAATATGACTATGAAAGACATTTGTCGAGGTTTTAGATTTGTGGTGCCAGTAGCAACTTCCTCTTCTGCAAATAAAAAAGTACCATTTGAAATAAAAGTCTGTTGGAACAAGAAGACAATATATTCAAGCTGCACTGATTTTCACATTTCATATTGCATGGGTGTTGCAGAAATGCACCATCTAAGCAATATGGTGCAATATTGGAGACTAGTATTCACCACAACACCACCTGCCTCATACTGTGCTGCCAAAACAACTCTGACCAGCCAGGGCATAGACACGTGACATCTGGGAAAACCTTGTGGTGTCTGGCAAGAGCACACTGGCAGCTAATTCATGGGGTCCTGTGGGTGGCAGGACGGGGCCTCTGTGGATGGAGTTTGTTTTGGCAAAACCAATAGAGGCAGTTTGGAGAGTTTTGAGCCTGGGTCTGTGCCTTGGGCTCTTTTTTCATCGTTGCCAAATCATTCTCTAGCAGTTTTAGGGGGTGTAATGAGATGGATTATTCTGCAGGGGGGGCAGCACTGTCATGTCTATAGCCCCACACGGTCTTGATCTTAAAACACCATCTGTACCAATGTTATGGTGGGTGGTATGTCTGTGAAGGTTCTCAGTCATCCAGGCCATCGTAGTCTAAGGAGCGAGGAAAGAAAAGCATCTGGACTTCTTTAAGTTTGTTGAAAACCTAAAGAAGGCAATTTATATTGAACACAGAGATGACCATCCAAGGACCTCAGGGCAAGCACTTGGCAAAAGTGGAAAGGAAAAACTTCCTTTTAACAGGAAGAAACTTCCAGCAGAACCAGGGAGGGGCAGCCAGCTTTAGTTTATGCTTTATGTTTGGGTTTTATCGACTGTAATATGTTGCTATATTGGACTAATATAGCAACCTGAAGAAACTTTAAAGTATGCACATTATATTATCCTGTGTTGTTGCCATGAAACATCAAGAAGGTGCTTTTGCAATGTCACAATTTTTATTGTTTCTATTGTTACAGTCCGAATATTGAGCAGCACGCCTAACAGTGTTTCTTCTCCCTTCTTCTTCATTTACGTCCACAGAGTTGGTATTTGAAGAGGTGAACAGCTTCAAAGCATCTGGCAGCAAGACTGACAGCCTTCAGGTGGAGCAGTGAGACTTTTACTGCTCTGCCTCCTCTGCTTGAAGAAGGACCATGTAGTCAATAAATGCAAGGAGGGCTGGAAAAACAAGCAAAGGAAATGACTGTGTTTGATTTCCTGTCATGAGTTTGTCTGAGCAGCAGGGCAGGATGGTCTCCATGGGATCACATGTGAACATTACTATTACAGGGAACATTTTCGAGTTTAAAAAAAGGATTTCACCAGTGCAGAAAGTTGCTTCCTGTTATGGTTCCGCTCACTGAGGGTAAAATAAGGAACTGCTCAATATCAGGGGCCACGGAGGACGTGAGGATTCATGTGAGGAAGCAACTTTAAGAAACTGAACTTTGTTTAAAGACCAACAGAAGGTGTGGGAGGAGGAAAAAATGCACACTAGGATTTCCAAAGCAACAACAGGAATGCTGTGTCATCATCAAGACGAATGCCATTAAGCTTTCATATATAAAAATCATGCTTGCAGTGATACCATTTCACATCACAGAACAGCTTAGCATTCAGCCTGCATACTACTGATGCATGACTTCTGTGCATTTTATTGTTAAAGCATATTACTGGTGGTGTATTATAACCACTGCTTACTCTGTCTGCCACACTGCTATTAAACCAGTTTGGGGTTGAGAAAGAGGCATTACCAGGAAATGTAACCAGTGTTTCACCTCCTCTGTTTTTATAATTCATGTCTGAAAATGTTCTTCCATGGATGAAAAGTCATCCCATCCTTACAGAATAGTAAACACCAATTGTGCTATTAATTAGCAAGATAATTAATATATGCCAAAGCTGAAACAGAATGATTGCCCTGCAGATCTGTGTTTACAGTGTGAGTCTCTTTCCTCATATACAGATTCCGCTGTCAACCGATCACCTGTTGGCTTTGGCCCTGCTCCGTAAGGTCTCTCTACTGCTCTGCTGTCTTATACAGATCCCCATTTGTGTTTACAACTGTTAACATTACAGACATTGTGCAAATTGTCAGAATCAGTTCCCAGAAGGTGTCTAACAATGCTGGATAATAATCTGTTATGCAACTTGTAGCTTCATCCAAGCATTGACCGGTCAAACACCACAGACTGATGATTCACAGAAAGCAGCCATATTTGGCTGCTTGTGGCAACCAGGGAGCTCATTAGTCATATTTCATGTTACCTAAGCATCTTTTTCTTTTCTTTCCATAATTCTTGGATCATCTCTTTTTTAACCTCCATTACATGTATTTTAGTTTGCTGCAGTTAAAAGTTTGGTGCAACATTGTAACATAAATATTCATGCTTAGCAACTCTGACTGGAAATATTTGCGTAAGCACACAAGCCGAACGCATATATGCATTTTTCTAACAAATGGCTGACTTCCCCACTGATGTGTCACTCATCTTGCCACAAACTGGAGTTTCAGTTCTCGTAACTTTTTTTTTTTTTTGCTGCTGCTGCTGTTTTAATAATAGCATGGTATTAAACCACTGTAAGCACAGCCAACAAACCACAGATTTTGCCCTGAAGGTCAGTGAAAATATCAAGTGAAAGGTATTTGAAGTTGAATGCAACAAACTAAATAATAGGTTTAAATTGTAATTGAATCATTTTAATTGTCCATGTTGAACAACAGGATAAGAAGCAAAGTAAGCCAGTTAAACACTCTATTCACATTTATATCTGACTGCTGCTGATGTTTAATTCAATATGTAAACTATGTTGGCAAATGTTGGCTAGAATGTCAGGTATAAAACAAATAAGTGAATTGGCTTGCCTTCCGATGTCAGGTATTAGCGCAGGCATTCACAAGACTAGCTAAGGTGAAACTGTAGCTGTTATTGTAGCCTAGTTAGGTTTTTTTAAACTAGCTAGAATAAATGTACTGATACAGTTCTGTCAGTAAAGAATGGTCTATACACATCATTGGCACTTATTTAAGGTTTAATACTACAGCATATGAATTGAATTTTAGCATGTGTCTTGACAGATAAACCACTCCTAGCTACATGAAGTGAATTGTATCCCAGACTTGCTCACATGTACGCGGGCATTTTGGTAAACATAGCTTCTTTCTCTGCATTTGGCCTTTTGTCCACTCATAATTAAGGTAAATGAGTGTGACACTGTGATTTTTTTTTTTAATACAATTTTTTTTAACAACAAAAAAGCAGAAAAACGCTGTTTTAAAAAAATTACCATGTACCCGTGGACATATCCATATGTGCTCCATCGCAGTAATGCAAAGTCTTCTGAGTTTCTTGATTCAATCTGCTCACATTAAACTCAACCAGCAAGATTACTTCTGCGTGAAGAATAATTCTTTAAGGACACAAGAAAGAAAGTTTATTCTTTTATTTTTCTTTCCCCCCCCCAGATTGGTTCACACTGGAGTGCTACATGTAGCCTTTTGTGCAAGTTGTCCACTAATACTGGATGAAAAATGTTGAATTTGAAGTCTAAATTAATCAAAACTGTGTCTCAGTCAAGGTGTGAGCTCTGAATGTTACAGTGTTATGTGCTTATGTTGTATATGTGGTGGATTTAATTAGCAACTGCAAACTGAATGTATATGTATGTATGTATGTTTGTTACAAGTTATGACTTTTGAATACATGGTGGCGTGTGAGTCAACTGTAGTCCTGAGTTTCAAATCGCTAAAATGAATGTCAGCTCTTAGTTTCCAAATGATTCAAAGGATTTTCTCGTCATCAGACAGTACCATGACTTTTAAGCTTTGGCTTCAACAGAATAAACTCGATCATCTCTGTTTGCCAAAATGTCTCACATAGAGTACACATCATTCTTGCATACTTCATATCATTAAACGTGTGATTTTTATAGTTTGGACTAGAACCATTAATTGTGAATAAAATACATTGTTGACATAAATATATACTGTAAAGACATAAAGCAATCTAGATGATGATGGTGGTTTTACATGTAAAACTCAGACACTACAAACCTCATCATTTAGTATTTGTTTTGCTCTGAAGAAAACAGGTTTTCCATTTTTGTTTGTTTGCTTTTTAATGGGGTGTTCCAACTGACTAAATGGGTTTTCTCACAGGGAATTTGCAGTATATTTTGTATATTTCAAAAATATACAGTGCCCCTGTGAGGAAAAATGCACTGCAATGTAAGAAAACACCAGCACTGGAAAAGTACACAAAGACGATCAAAGTTGAATAAAAGAGAAAAAAAAATAGCAAGAGCCCCCACACAAAAACCCCTCACAAAACACAGAATTTGTTATTGGGGGGTAGTAATTCATGATGACAGGCTAAACAGTAAATAGCAAACATAAACAGTATTTTATGAATAATGTGATTAAAAGACACATTGCCTAGCATCTTTTCTCCCTCACATCACCAGTGAATCCTCCCCTTCTTTTAAGCATGTTTAAGTAAAATCCTTCGCATATTTGGATTTCTGTCGTGTCTGCAGCTGTTCCATCACATCTTTATCTTCCCCCCCCCAAACACTAGCATTTTTTCTACTTCCATTGTTTCACTTTTTCTGCTTTTGTTGTGTTTATTTAACATCCACTGTGTTTTTTGTGCTTTCCAGAAATTTTCTAAAGTTGCAGTGCGTTTGAACTCTCAGAGCCACTGTAGAAGGAATTCAAAAAAATAAAATTTGTGTTGCCAATAATTAATTAAGACGGCTGAACATGGATTTTGCTCAGACATCCTATATTTTGGATTTGGGGTCAAGGCACCCCATGCGCCCACTCTGGACATTCCCCTGCTAAAAGCACTGACATGTATATCAGGTATTTAAACTGAGGTCCACACAACCAGGTGTAAAAGAAAATATAACTTAACTCAAAAAAATATCAAAATCCTAAAAATCCCTAAAACAAAAAAAAGAAAGCTTACTGACTTTATGTTAGAAGCCAAGGTTAGCTCTGAAGGGACGCAGGGGGGACCTAACCTTATAGGGTGGACAGATGTTTTGCAGTCTTTCCCCCACATTGTAGACACACCCACGGAGTGCCATGGGCGACCAGAAACAACCACTAACAATTCAGTGCGCGTGAGTCTGCGTGTGCGTCCTGGGGGGCCGTGAGTATCGATCCTCCAAAGCGCACAAGAGATCGCATCTGGAGGAATTTTGCGCCCCAGCAGTTTCTACAGCTGCTCTTTACTGTGGAACTTTTATTTCTTCACATGAGAGTTTGGAGCGGAGCCGCAGCCTTGTTCGTCGGTAGGGTATGGCTGTGCGCTCCAGGACGGGGTTCTACAGGCAGGAGATCAACAGAACCGTGTGGGAGGTACCGGAGCGGTATCGAGACTTGAAGCAGGTCGGAACGGGAGCATATGGGACTGTGTGGTGAGTTATGCAAGTTGTAGCTGAAAGTTTTAAAAGAATTTGATTAAAAAAGAAAAAATCTGTTGTGTTGGACTGATTGTCAACAAACTCAACCTATCCTGTGCGTGTTATGCAGTTGGACAAGTCTGTTAGACTTTAAGCAACGTCTGTGTACATACTGTGAAAGGCTATAAAGTACAGTACGGTCTGAAAAGTCTTGAGCCTCCTTTCATTTCTTTATATTTTGCTTCCAGGGAGCCAGGCTTGCTTGTAATTTCTAAATTGTTTCCTCGGGATTTCTCAAAATCTTTCAACGTTTTTCTTTGGCTCCTTTTTGACCCATTTTCAGTCCAGTCCTTGTACCTGACCATTTTCAGAGGGATTATTTTCCCTGCTTACTTGTTCGCTGATTGGTCAGCAAAGCATGAAGAAGACACCTAACTCAAGTGTTGCCTACAGACAACAGTCAGCTTAGCAAATAATCAGTTTTGCACTTTGTTCCTAGCAGCTTGTTGCAAAAACACAACATTTGTTCCTGTTTCTTCAGTTGAATCTATGAGAAATACCAAAGTAACACAGTTGGACAGGCATGAAATGTTGCCTTGCACCAACAAGGTAATTCCCAAAGTGCTATTAGCCAAAAACTTGGCATGTCTTAGCAGCGTGTGCAGTGTGTTGTTAAAAAAAGAGTCCTGTCCTTAAGAAACTGGAAAAAAAAACCAAGCTGACACAGGACCTGAGAGATGCACCTGACTCTTCAGTTGATCCATTTACTGTTTATTGAGGGCAGCTGTCAAGGAAGGAGGACGAAGAGAAATTACACCAGAACTGGACTGAAAATCAGTGGAAACGGGTGTTGTGGGCTGATGAATACAAATTTAAAAAATTGATTCAGAGGACAGCACAGAGGTACAACAGCAAGTGTCTACAGTCATCCATAGAACATGTTGGAGGTTCTGTCATGGTTTGAGGCTCCATTTTAGCCAGCTGTTGGAGATCTCGTCAAAATGGATATTGATAACAAACACATTGCCAATTGTATGTGTTTGCATTGGCCTCCCCAAGAGTCCGGACCTCAACACTGTCAAAGCAGTGTAGTATCAGTCAGTCAACATCCAAAGGAGAGCTTTGAATGTCCGCCCTGAAGACTTCTTAAAGAAACTACAAGGAAACTTGCCAAAGAGAGATCAGGCTGTGTTAAAGAATGATGTTGGACCTACCAATTATCCACTTTCAAGCTTATTAGAATTATAAATTCTGTTTTTGGCTTATATGCTTTATTTCCATGTATGTTTTAACACTTGTCTCAATAAATCTCTGTTTCCATTTCCCATTTTTCTAGGAAATTGTAAATAAATGAAAAGCGACTCAAGATTTCTGCACATCACTGCATCTTATGTTGCAATAAAAGCCTATCTAAGCATCAGGTCCTGGTTGTATGTGCTCTTTTGGTCAGTGGTCTCTCCACAGATGGCTGTCTAGGGCCCCTCTTTGCATTGTGTACTGTGACTGAGGGTCAACAAAGAAAACCCACCCCCAACTCTTATTGTTAGGGTCAAGCTAAAGACCCTGAGTTAATTCCTCAGAATGCACTTTGTCTCCAGTCACATTGCAGTCTACATTTTTTCCCACTGCAGACACGGTGACTTGTCCTGCTAGGAAAAGCACAAGTTTGCTTAACTGGGAAATACATCCACACACACACTAAAAATGGGGCAGGTGCCTGACTGAAACCAAGAACACAACAAAAGAAACACATTTCTATGGAAAAAACATGGAAAGATGCAGTTGTTTCTGGTTTTAATTCAGATCATTAAAAAACGTTTCATTGTGCAATCGGGGTTTGTAATTCCAGTTTAAATTTCAGTCTGACAATAAAACCTGTTTTCTTGCTCATCAGTTCAGCATGGGACCGCCGGATAGGGACACAGGTGGCCATCAAGAAACTCCACCGGCCTTTCCAGACCAAACTTTTTGCCAAAAGGGCCTACAGAGAGCTGCGACTTCTCAAACACATGAAGCACGAAAACGTAAGACGCGGGAACAGCAAATACGACTCACATTATAGCAGATGTTGAAGTTCATGCTTGAAGGAGAAGAGATGTGATTAAATATCATTCCAGTCGGATTTTAATTGAGCTTTTTTTCCCTCCTGGCTTATCAGGTCATTGGGCTGTTGGATGTTTTCACTCCTGAAATCTCACTCGACCGGTTTCGTGACTTGTAAGTTTCTCTCTGCTCTCCTTAACCACTCTTAAAGAATCAGACAGAGCTCATTTGAATTGATCCCATGCCTCTCCGCAGTTATCTGGTGATGCCGTTCATGGGCACCGACCTCGGCAAGCTGATGAAGCTGGAGAGGTTATCGGAGGACAGAGTGCAGTTCCTCGTCTATCAGATGCTGAAAGGACTCAAGGTGAATGAAACCCTCATGAAATTTCTTGAAACAACAGGAAAGTGTTTCAGTGAGCTGATCTGATGCCCCCTCTCTCTGCTTTCTCCACAGTATATCCACTCAGCAGGGATCATTCACAGGGTAGGTGACCTTTGACCTTTTAGACTATGAGCTTTGGGGGTGGCGGGGCTACTTTCTCTTTTTTATACTCGGTCCCATTCATCTCGATTCCCACACAGGGAGCTTTGTTATGTGAGTGTGTGCGTTTGTGTCTGATACGCTGACTGTTAGATCGTGTTATTGAAATGTCTATTTTCAAAAGCCTTTCCTTGATTTTTCCTGCCTCTCAGAGAACTGCTTATTAGAGCAGAAAACATATCAATTACTGCTAAAAAATGTGTCCTTTTTTCACCCTTGCTAGCCCTGCTAAAGAAACAAGCCTTCCAATTCCAAATCCTTTGTCCTGCCTCCCTCCGTTCTCTTCTTCTCCCCTCACCACCAACCACTCACGGCAGATGGCCGCCCCTCCCCGACCCTGGCTCTGCCAGATGTTTCATCCTGTTAAAAGGGATTTTTTTCTTCCTACTGTCACCAAGTGCTTTCTCATAGGGGATTATGTAATTTAATCTAATAAATTTTAGGGTATTTATGCATACAATATAAAGCACTTTGAGGCAATGTCTGTTATTGTAACGGCAGTCTGGCGAAGAAAGAGCGGCTAGTGGGTCCAGCGGGCATGTGGTGTGTAGGTTAGCTGGATAACTCGAGGCCAGTCAGTTAAATCGAACAACAGACCTTATTTGATGTTAGCAACATAAGACCATACATGCCAGGTCTCCACGGCTCTCCTCTGTCCATACTTACATGTGCGGGGATGGGTAGTCGCCGGTGCCATCGCGTTACAATGATGAGGTCTCTCTCTGAACAGACTGTTCGGCTGTAATGGCTGCCGCTGCACTCACACACACACTAGGAGTCTCCCCAACTACTACAATATCAGGACAACACCCCCTAGTGGTGCTGTATCACAATAATAAGGGTTGTTACATGGAATGTAAATAAAATTGAGTTGAATTCCTACTTTTAATGACTAATGTTAAACCTGAATCACATACTGTTTGTATCTCTTGGTCTCATTGGTCTCAACATTTCTTTTCACCACAGGATCTTAAACCTGGAAATTTAGCCATTAACCCAGACTGTGAGTTAAAGGTAATGCCGAATAACAAAGAAGATGTATCGATGTGAAGTCTCTAGACGTAGTCACGTTCTGTGTTAAAGTTCAGTTATTTCCTCCACTTCAGATTCTGGATTTTGGCCTGGCGAGGCAGGCTGATTCTGAAATGACCGGCTATGTGGTGACACGGTGGTACAGAGCACCAGAGGTTATCCTCAACTGGATGCACTATACGCAAACTGGTACAGCTATCTTTCTTATAGGGATGGGGGTAAAAATCAGGAGGATATATTTCTTTCTTAATCCAAAATTGCAGATAAAGATGCTTGGCTTTGGGTTGCAGTGGATATCTGGTCGGCAGGTTGCATAATGGCGGAGATGCTGCTGGGAAAGCCGTTGTTCAAAGGCAACGACCGTATCCTTCACCGTGTTAGTCTAGCGTGTAACCCTTGCCATCTTTTATATGCAGTCTATGTTTAAGACTAACCACCTGAATCCTTCACTTCACAGCAAAATTAAGACTTATTCCCCATTTTCCTATTTTTACTGTCTCTTCATGTTGATCCCATTATACTTGCAAGCTGAAAAGAAAGCTCACAATTGAATATCAAAAATCAGTTAAACACACCCTTCTTAACCATATTTCACTGTCAGACCTGGACCAGCTGAGGGAAATCATGAAGATTACAGGAACCCCATCTCCTGACTTTATTGTGAAACTACAAAGTCAAGATGTAAGTAATAACCCGGGGTTACAGTTCCCTTTGAGTATGAAACACTGGCTGTAAAGTTGAAAAAGGGGAGGGCTGTAAAAGATATGCAATTTGCTCTCTCAGACCTCAAAGGGAAAAGCAGCTGTGGTCAGTCTGGTTTCATAGTTGCTATAATGCATTCCAATACAAAGTTGGTCACAGCGTTTTCACAGTTCTCATCACAAAAAGATGCACAGAAGTTTATCAAAACCATTCCTTTTTTCTCACAGTATGTTTGAAACACATATTTTTCAGATTGAAAGCACAGGAGTAGCTGTGTTTAGGACTTTCTCGGCACTGGGAGTCGAGTGCAGTGCATCTTCCTTACCTATTTTCTTAGTTACTGTAATGCTCTATTTTTCGTACCATAAGGCGCACCGGATTATAAGGTGCATTAAGTGAAACAAAACAGTCAGATAAGTCAAACTTTACTCAACTCATTCTTCTCGCTACTTCCACTTCCGTAACATTGATTCATTAATGTTGAATTCTCTCGCAGCTGCTCGTTTCCCATGTTGTTGCAGTATATTAATGACTAACCTCATATTGTGGATGGATTATCTCAGTTGTTCTCCTGACTGAAGTTTGGTCAGTTTACAGCATCCTGCCATGTAATTGCATTTGTTCCTAACCATCGGGAACCCTCGCATAAACCTTTATTGAGTGGAAAAAAGTTAGCGTTCATCCTCCAGCTTCACTGTGCTTATGTTATGCTAACATAGCTGTGTTGCTAGTGATCACGTAGCACATCATTATATACCAGCTAGCCCAACTTCAGTAACCCTACAAACTTCACTGCTGTTTAGTTTTCTGTCTTCATTTATTTTGGAAGTGACAGCAGAGCTGTACGTTTGAATTTTTTCAGAAATCTCTCAGTCAGAACATGCTATATCATGTTTAGGTGGAAACTAGCGAGCTAACTTCCTGCTAACTTCTAACTCCATTAAATTTAATAAATTCTGTTTTCATGGATGCCTGGATATTAAACTTAATTGTTACACCTGGTAAAGCAGCCACGCTGATCATTTTATTAAAGATGAAAGAATTTAGACAGTTTTTAACTCTCAGTGATGCTGCAGTGTTCGTTTGACTTTGGGACCTGAAGCTGACGGAATTTTAGACCCAGATTACACAGAGTCCGCAAGGCTTCTGACTACGGTAGTCACAATTGTCCGACATTCCATCAAGCGTTGTGTCTTCATAGCTTACCAAAGTTGTACTAAAACATTTTTGACAGATTTTTGAGCGCCGTGTACTACATAAAATCAGTTCGAGGTCAGTAATCACATCCAGAATTCATACATAAGGCGCACCAGGTTAAAAGGCGCACTGGCGATTTTTGAGAAAATTAAAGGATTTTAAGTGCGCCTTATAGTGTGGAAAATACGGTACATTTCGCCAAACTGGTGCATGCGTCTTATTCTTGTATTCTACATGAGTAGCACTCAGGTGACATTTGCATTGAATTAGACTTTAAAGAATTACTTTCCTGTGTAGACTTTAATCAAGCATGTGGAAAGGTCACCTCTTATGCTCAATTCCATTTCCAAAAGTTTTAATCTTGGTTTGCATTAGATTGATTTGGTGCAGCCCCCTCCTCCTTTTAAAGCAACTTTCTCATGATTGGCTGCCCCTCACAAATAGAAGGTTTGAGCAGTAAGTGGGTGGGGCTTGTTGAAATGACAATAGTAGACATATGTGCTGTCACTGATTTAATATTTCAAATGATCAACCTTCTTCCTCTCCCTCTGCGAACAGGCCAGAAACTACATCAGAAGCTTACCAAAAGTGCCAAAAAAGGATTTGCACTCAATTTTCTCCAAAGCTAGCTCAAATGGTACGTGATCATACACCATCCATAAATTACACTAAGCTACTATCATCCAGAATATGACATGTCTCTGCATTACAGCTGTATGTGTCTTGGAAAAGATGCTGCTTCTGGACCCTGACCAGAGGCTGAGCGCCTCTGAGGCGCTTGACCTCCCTTTCTTCAGTGAGTTCAGAGATACGGAGGAGGAGACCGAGGCGCTGCCATACGATCAGACCCTAGACAACACAGAACTGCCGCTGGACCTGTGGAAACGTAATAAAAAAATACTGGAGTTGTTCAAAAATATTCTGAAAGAAATATGACAGAAGTCTGTTGAATCCAGAATCGAATGTAAAATCATGTTATCTTAGCTTAAAAGACCTCATAAAACCGTGTCCCCTCTACATCACACTATCAGATTGCTGGCTTACTTGTGGTTCTGAAGGTATTTAAAAGTAGAATGGGAGGTACAGCTGTCACGACAGATGGCCCCGCCCCTCCCTGAGGCTGGTTCTGCCAGAGGTTTCTTCCTGTTAAAAGGGAGTTTTTCTTTCCCACTGTCACCAAGTGCCTGCTCACAGGGCTCATCTGATTGTTGGGGTTTTCGCTGTATATTTGTAGGGTCTTTACAACATAAAGCGCCTTGAGATGACTGTTGTTGTGATTTTACATTATATAAAATAGAATTCAATTGAAATTAATCGAGTTGCAAAAAACCTATTACTCAGCTGTTAATGTTTTGGCACAGATCTTTACTGTTTTGGTCCTTTCCCCCCAATTCTCCTTTTTTTGTTCTAATCTGCAGCCAGCAGTTGTTCTTCAGGTTAAAAAAACAAATCTAAGAAAGCCTCTAATGCTTCCTGGTTAACACCAAACAACCAAACAAAGTGGGGCATTTAACTGCTGAAGAACCAGATTTTTCCTTTAGATAACCCCAAACATACAGAAAAGATGTATAGATAATAGGTAAAAATTGACAATGTGAATGACAGTAAAAAAAAAAAAAAAAAAAAAAAAAATTAATTCCATGAAGTTGCAGTACCTTCCCTAGGCCAAAAGAGGTCAGTGTACGCTAATCTTACTTGATGCAGATTTCAAATCTAATAATACACAGAAGCTGCCTTGATTCGTAACATAATCAGCAAGGCAGGCAGTGTCTTAGTTGTTAAACTTGAGTTTAGCATTGCTGTTAATAACAGTTTCCTCTTTTGTGTTGTGCAGGTCACACTTTCACAGAGATACTGACCTTCAGGCCACCCAAGGACTCGAAAGAGACGTCACTTTAAGAGCACACACACACACACACACACACACACACACACACACACACACACACACACACACACACACACACACACACTCTTACAAATAAAATTGCACCTACTTGCACCTACACCCACAAGTATTCTTTTCCTTTGACATTTAGTATTTGTGTAGAAAGACTGAATGTTATTAGTTTGTCAAAATGTTTGCTTTCAATAAATGTGGTCTATTCAGTTGTTTTAAGTTGTGTTAAGTTGTTGTGTTGTAGTTTATTATATGCATGTGTTTGATTAGTTTGAGATATATAAAGTGCTTTGAATTGTCAATAAGACTAGAAAACTGCTATATAAATGCCTTTCTATTTAAATGTTTGCTGTTCGAGTGGTCAGACCTGTGACATTTCCTTTTTGGGCTACTCTCTACAACTATCACCACCCTAGATTCAAAGCACTCCTTTTATCTGGCTCTGAGCCTGTAGCCCAAAGATGGGAGTACTGCTGCAGTGTAATTCTCCACTCTTTAAAATCAGCTTCTGGAAAATTGACCCAAGGTGCACAAACTCATCCATCTAAATCGGTTATACATAGCTGATGAAATTCTGAAACCTTTGTGTAACCACTATGGGTCGCACTGTGCTACGAAACAAAAGCAATGGATTGCTCGGTGACGAAGAAGGGTGATTTCTTTTCAGCTCTTACTGATATGAGCTGTGTGCTTAGTCATGTTGACTGGCTGCCTGACTGCTCTGTGTCAGTGGACTGTTTCCCGGAGATACACTTCAGCTTCGTACAGTAAAAATGGATAATACCTTCACATCCAAACCAAAAGGAGAAAACACAAATGTCATCAGAATTTCGGTGTTTCTGTTTCTGGCAGGTAACACAATCCTTCGATGAACTCAAATGTAGCTGTGATAAAAAAGTTAGCGTGGCACACTGTACATAGGGCTAACGCGTTTCTATTGACAGTTAACCTTTTTCTGCTTTTTCAGTTTTGTTGCTGTTTTTCCAAATTCTTACGTTTAACATTCTATATTTATCTACAAAAGTATGCTGAAAAAGTAAATTGAATCAAGTTAGACATTATGAGCACTATTATTTTTGATTCTTAAAATATGTTTTGCTATCGTATATTTTTTGTATAACTTTAAGCTCAACAGCTGCCAAGTTAGTAGTGGGTAACTTATGGATCCATGTGAAGATTATTCATAAAAACAATTTGAAGGCTATGCAATTTATTTAAGCCTCCCAAGTAAAATAGTTACTGGCAGAGGTGTGGACTCGAGTCACATGACTTGGACTCGAGTCAGACTCGAGTCATTAATTTTATGACTTTAGACTTGACTTGAAAAAATGTTCTAAGACTTGTGACTTGACTTGGACTTTTACACCAATGACTTGGGACTTGAATTGGACTTGAACCGGTTTACTTGAAAAGACTTGATATTTTACCCCAAATATAAAATTTAACATGCATATTATATAGAGATTGAAAATGTGACGTCATTCACGGGTAGAACCGCAAAGGATTCTGGGAACTCGTGGCAAGCGGTACTAGCGCACGCAGGCTTTCAATTGAAATCAGTCACACAGCAATAAAAAGAAACACAAAAATGTCAAGAAGCTGTTGTATTATTAACTGCAATAGCCGGTCGCATGACAGCCACGGGAAGCCGACGGGTAAAGAGATCGTTTTTATCGGATTACGTCGTTGAAGAGAAATTGTTCGAGCCGTGTTTCCAAAGTAACAAAGACGCGACGGATGGCCTGGATTGCAGCCATTCAAAGATCAAATATAACGTCCCAGAACCCTCCAGCTCACAGGTTAGTCTGCTCCAAGCATTTACACGAAGGTCAGTCTGCTGTTGTAGTTAATACGTCATTTTCATAACATAATTGGTGATATAGGTTACAAGCAAGTCTGGCGCTGAACAGAAATTGTGGCGCTATGCTCCTTTGTTTATTGTGCATAAATAGTGAATTGTCCTGACACAATATTGCGTTTCGCTTCTGTTATTATGGTACATTGACAAAAACATATACTTTTATTCACAGGATAAAACAGTTGTTTTGTATCACTAATTGCCCAGTACGATTACAGCATACAATATTATTGTCACTGCTACATTTCTGTGATGAACCAGAAATTATTTCCACTACTAATTAATTACCGTTGAGCTCAAAGGTCCTATTAATAAACGGTTAAGGAATGTGTATTTATGACGACGATTTGTGAGACTGGTAAACTTATGATACGTACGATGGTCTTTCGTTCTACACGGTGCATTTCAAGGTCCTGCACCCATCCGTCGGTAAACTGTACCTGGGCTTGTTGCAGTGACCTGAAGTTACTAAACTTCATGAGTGTATGCACTCACTCCAAGAACCGTATGATTATAAATAATGCATATAAATATGCTAAGATGAGATGGCTGACTTCATCTAACTAGCAAATGTTTTCCAGGCTACGTTGGTGATACAGTTTTTTTTAATATGTATGATATTTTTGTCATGCGATTTTAAAGCCGGTCCTACAACCGCATCCAAGAATAACATGCAGCTTATCTCAGAACTGTCGGTGAAAATTATTCTTGGAGCTAAGTTTAATTGAGCTGCATTTTAAAGAGGTGCAATTTCACAATTTGTGTATATTTTCTAAGTTCACTATTTTGTCATGTGTTGAGAAAAACACAGATTTTAAAATTACATGGTCTAATATTTACATTTAGCATAACTGCAACATTATTTTTTCGTTTTTTTTTTTAAAGACTCGAAAGGACTTGAAATTCAAAGTTTCAGACTTGTGACTTGACTCGGACTTTTACACCAGTGACTTGAGACTCGACTCTGACTTGCCTGACATTACTTGAGACTTGACTTGAGACTTGAGGATAAAGACTTGAGACTTACTTGAGACTTGCAAAACAATGACTTGGTCCCACCTCTGGTTACTGGTAATATCTAGTCATCAGCCTCTGTAAGCCTATGCATCAGTAATCCAAGGAGCTTGGCGAGAAAAGCGGCTGGACTTCTTTATGGTGAGGTGAGGTGAAATGAAGTCCAGTTGTTTTTCTTTCCAAGCTCCTTAGATTAGCATGACCTGGATGACTGAGAACCTGCACAGATATATGCATAGGTCTATGGCCATGATTAACAAGATAATACTAACACGGTGTAATTATAAACACAAGTACAGAAGAAGTGTAAAGTCAGCACAAGGCCTGCAGTAATGCTACACTTTGCTAACGTTAGATGATTCTTCACATACCTGTTAGCTTAAGATAAGCAGCAAGTAGAGTTGATTAATAAAAACAATCCCAAATAAAAAACTTGTTAACAATCTGTTCCTTACCTTGTATGACCGAAAACAGCCCAAAATAGCTGAAACTTTGTTTAGGCCTACATTTTCTTGTAAACTTAAAAGCTTACATGTTTTATGTAGTTTGCTTTACTGGTTGTTAGGCTTTCACCCAGTACTGTCTTCAGATGGAAAGCCCTCTGAACTGGCTGACAGTGGTAAGTGATTTTACATTTAATTCAATACAAGTCTTATGCTAATGCTGTTCTAGGTATCATCATAAACAATATATAATAAATGAACTGTAGCTGTAAATAAATTTGAACATTATGTGCAATAAAGTACTAATTTTTGTGACATTTTCTGAAGGCTTGAAACCAGTCATTATTGGCCCAAACTATGTGACGGTGGGTGTGCCAAGCAGCATTGAGTGCGGTTCCAGTTGTGGGACATGTACCTACTCCATGTCTCTGGATGGACAAAGTGCCGTGGGTCAAAGCAACATGCTAGCCTTTACTATTAATAGTTGGGTACCTTCTTTAACAGTGACATGTACAGTCTCAGGCGACAACGGGCTGAGTGCTACGGCAACAAAGAACATCCAGGTTTTAGGTATGAGCTTGTTAGATCTTTTACAAAACTAAGAGCAGTTCACTGAGTTATTGTCATGTGAAAAATTACGGACACTAGCCCATACTGGTTCCACTAATGACAAATATATATTTTTCTATTATAGCTGGACCTACCAATGTTTCCATTTCAGGCCCCAGTTTGATGAATCCCACAGTGAGCCATACCTATAATTGCTATGCGTACTGTCAGCCATCCTGCTACTACAGCTGGAGGACAGATAAAGGCCCATGGATCCGTAGTCAAGGAAATGTTGTTTCTATCACTCCTCGGGAGATGGACACCTCCAAAACTGTCACCTGCAAAGCCACCAATCGCATCTCTGGGCTGTTTGCCACTGCTACTCAAAACATAGCTGTGACATGTAAGTCAAGATTTGGAGACAAATGCAAAACTGGGAGCAAATACCTTTACACAAAGATTATTTTACTAATAAAAGAGGGATATGGTCATAACTACTTCTTAAGTTCCAGTAATTTTTTTTAAATAGAAGAAATCTGGAAGTTGAATATTTAAAGAAGATTGTTACAGACGGTTAGCCTGCCCAAGCAGAACTGCAAGCCTTTCATTTGCTAACTCTAAAGTTTATAGGTTTAGATGTTTTGTACCATTGTTACACCCCGGCCTAGGCAACCGGAGTGCAACACGAAAAAAGTAAAAATAAAGAAAAAAAAAAAACACACACACAAAAAACCCCACTAAAGCTCACCACCAAAATCCCGAAACGAAAGTATCGACAAATCTATTTACAACAAACTATTTATTTATAACAAAACACCAAACTATTTACAACACGGGGGAGATCGCGACCATGACACACTGAAACACAGGGTTTAAATACCTAGAGGGAGCAATCAGGAAAATGGACAACAAGAGGGAAACACAGCTGGGGCAACTCAGAACTGACGAGACAGGGAAACGTAAACTGAAAAGACTAAGATAACACAGACTTTCAAAGTAAAACAGGAAACACATAACAGTCACGCCAAAAACAACACACTGACAACACCGAAACGTAACAGTTCCCCCCACCCAAAAATCAAACATTTAACACCAAGTGAAAAGTTTGATCCAGACAGACGAAGCCGATGAAGGCTGGAGCGGCCCCACGGACCCTCCAGCGAAGGCGGATGAAGGCTGGAGCAGTCCCTCGGACCCTCCAGCGGAGACGGACAGCTGAAGCGAAGGCAGACGAAGCTGATGAAGGCTGGAGCGGTCCCACTGACCCTCCAGCAGACGACGAAGGCTGGAGCGGTCCCACGGACCATCTAGCAAAGGTGGATGAAGGCTGGAGTGGTCCCTCGGACCCTTCAGCGAAGGCGAATGAAGGCTGGAGCGGTCCCACCGACCCTCCAGCGACGACAAAGGCTGGGGCGGTCCCACGGACCCCCCAGCGAAGGCAATCCCGGACGAGCCCCCATATGTTACACCCCGGCCTAGGCAACCGGAGTGCAACACGAAAAAAGTAAAAATAAAGAAAAAAAAACACACACAAAAAACCCCACTAAAGCTCACCACCAAAATCCCGAAACGAAAGTATCGACAAATCTATTTACAACAAACTATTTATTTATAACAAAACAACAAACTATTTACAACACGGGGGAGATCGCGACCATGACACACTGAAACACAGGGTTTAAATACCTAGAGGGAGCAATCAGGAAAATGGACAACAAGAGGGAAACACAGCTGGGGCAACTCAGAACTGACGAGACAGGGAAACGTAAACTGAAAAGGCTAAGATAACACAGACTTTCAAAGTAAAACAGGAAACACATAACAGTCACGCCAAAAACAACACACTGACAACACCGAAACGTAACAACCATATTTAATCTTCTACAAAAACAGAAGTGTCAAAGGGACTTGTTTTATGTAGTGATGCACCAATTCATTTTTTTCTAAGAACCATAACTGACAGTATAGACAAAAAAATTTTTTTCTTCAATGCAAAACTATTGGGTTCATAATAAATATTTACTCCAAACTGCAGTAAGTTCTAATATGTTACCACACTTAAACAACTTCAAACAAAATCACCTACTACTGGAAAGAGCTACAAATGATGAAAAAAATGTTTTTCAGATATTAAAATAGTTGTTGTACATCCCATTTTACCTTACATATTCAACCATACCTAACAAAAGCAAGAGATTTGTGTACCAAAAGTTGCACTGATCCTCTTTATTCATCTCACAACTGCTTTGATGCTTTTCTTTTACCAACCCTGCTGGCTGGCTCTGACCCATGGGTAGTAAATTTGTATCTAAGAATTATAAATGGCTAACAATAACCATTTATATGTGTCCCAAAATGTAGGCTGTATCCTTTGGAGGCTGCATTTGAAGACCCGTTACGTCACAGCCAGGCGATGAGGGCTGTCCCAATTCATCGACTCCTTCAAATGCGGCCAACAAATGCGTCCTTCATTTCCCCAAATTTGAAGGATGGGTCGGGTGTGTCCTTCATGGCCCACCATATCCCAGAATTCATAGCGCGACCCAGCCAATTCCAGTTTCCAACAATGGCGGCAGCTACTAAGTTTTAATATTACTCTTATTTGGTCTGAGTGCAGTCAGTTGCCCATAGACATTGCCTGATGAGTGCTAATGACTAAATAGAGTGCACCTGTGTGCAATCTAATGTCAGTACAAATACAGCTGCTCTGTGACGGCCTCAGAGGTTGTCTAAGAGAATATTGGGAGCAACAACACCATGAAGTCCAAAGAACACACCAGACAGGTCAGGGATAAAGTTATTGAGAAATTTAAAGCAGCTTAGGCTACAAAAAGATTTCCCAAGCCTTGAACATCCCACGGAGCACTGTTCAAGCGATCATTCAGAAATGGAAGGAGTATGGCACAACTGTAAACCTACCAAGACAAGGCCGTCCACCTAAACTCACAGGCCGAACAAGGAGAGCGCTGATCAGAAATGCAGCCAAGAGGCCCATGGTGACTCTGGACGAGCTGCAGAGATCTACAGCTCAGGTGGGGGAATCTGTCCACAGGACAACTATTAGTCGTGCACTGCACAAAGTTGGCCTTTATGGAAGAGTGGCAAGAAGAAAGCCATTGTTAACAGAAAACCATAAGAAGTCCCGTTTGCAGTTTACCATGTGGGGGACACAGCAAACATGTGGAAGAAGCTGCTCTGGTCAGATGAGACCAAAATGGAACTTTTTGGCCAAAATGCAAAACGCTATGTGTGGCGGAAAACTAACACTGCACATGACTCTGAACACACCATCCCCACTGTCAAATATGGTGGTGGCAGCATCGTGCTCTGGGGGTGCTTCTCTTCAGCAGGGACAGGGAAGCTGGTCAGAGTTGATGGGAAGATGGATGGAGCCAAATACAGAGCAATCTTGGAAGAAAACCTCTTGGAGTCTGCAAAAGACTTGAGACTGGGGCGGAGGTTCACCTTCCAGCAGGACAACGACCCTAAACATAAAGCCAGGGCAACAATGCAATGGTTTAAAACAAAACATATCCATGTTTTAGAATGGCCCAGTCAAAGTCCAGATCTAAATCCAATCGAGAATCTGTGGCAAGATCTGAAAACTGCTGTTCACAAACGCTGTCCATCTAATCTGACTGAGCTGGAGCTGTTTTGCAAAGAAGAATGGGCAAAGATTTCAGTCTGTAGATGTGCAAAGCTGGTAGAGACAGACCCTAACAGACTGGCAGCTGGAATTGCAGCAAATGCTGGTTCTACAAAGTATTGACTCAGGGGGCTGAATAATTATGCACACCCCACTTTTCAGTTATTTATTTGTAAAAACTGTTTGGAATCATGTATGATTTTTGTTCCACTTCTCACGTGTGCACCACTTTGTGTTGGTCTTTCACGTGGAATTCCAATAAAATTGATTCATGTTTGTGGCTGTAATGTGACAAAATGTGGAAAAGTTCAAGGGGGCTGAATACTTTTGCAGTCACTCGGATAACTTAAAAATGTAATTGTTTGGCTTTTTTCGGTGTATTATTTTTTCCGGAGTAAATTGGTTTGGCTGAGATCAAAGTTATTAGATTAGATTAGATTAAATTAAACTTTAAACTCGGGTGGGTTCCTCTGGGATTTTCGCACAGCTGAATAAATGTCAAACAGAAAACTGACTAAACAGAAGTGTGAGATGGTCGAGAATTTACGCCAGCGTCCGGTTATATTTAGATAGCAAGGAGCAGATGGCTGAGTTTATTTAACTCCACCGAGACGGAGACGCAGATCTGAAGGCTAGACCGTCCCATTTCACAGCCTCGCACTTCCGGCCTTGTCGGTCTTCGAAGGACCCGATCCACGTAGACCGCGAAGGCCGGTCCGAAGGATGCGGCCTACGTTTTGGGACACCGCTACAGTATAGCCAGCTACTAGCTACCTTCCTAACCTAAGAAACAGAAGTGATAAGAGAATGTTTGCTGTCATGACAAAGGTTTGTTGGTAGTGTGTTTAAAAGAGATATTGACGAGGTAATTGTATATTAACTTTGTACGACAATGTGTTTCACAAATCATCTGTCTTTCAGTTGGACCATCAAAGGTTCAGATTGAAGGCCCAGACGTTGTAGAAATTGCGGAAACGTATAAATACGTGTGTACTGCCGAATGTCACCCTTCTTGTCGCTTCCTGTCGTCTGTGGACAGTCAGACCGTGAGGGGCAATGTGATCGAGATGACAGTGGATCATCCGCTTAAATCGGTGACTCTCAAGTGTGAAGCGCAAAATACTGCCTCAAGGAAGACAGTTACAGCCCTAAAAACTGTACAGATGAAAGGTAGACAGGCTGAAAACCATGGTTTGATGTAAAGCTTACAAGATATTAACTGTTTTTACTGATACTTGACTCAGATCTTTGCTTTCTGCTTGTGTTCAGTGATAGACCACAGTCTGTCCACTCGCCCTGAAGAAACTTCAGCCCTGCTGCTCCTTGCCTTCGGCATTGCTGCTGCCTTCACACTGTGATTGAGTACAGAACAGGTGAGGCTCTTCATGTTGCACAGTTTATTATCATTATTAAATATTACACAAATAGTTTTTGGCTGTAGTAGTAGTAGCATGTTTATTATTACGTTTGAGTATTATTATTATACAGTATTTATTAAGTGTCAGCATCAATTTAGTGTCAATAACATTTTTTTTCATCAGATAAATAATTTATCTTCTTGTCTCTGTGTTCTTTTCTCTCAGATCCTTTTTTAGGCGCTGAGGATCAGTTTTGCGAAGAAATGGCACTGAATTGCTGACTCACCTGTAGCCTAGTGCACATTGATCTTATGCATTTGCCTCACATGTTGTTAATAGGCGGATCCATGTTTGTACTTGATAAATTAACTTGAAATGTTGTATGCGAAGGGAGTGTTCATACAAAACTGACATTCTTCTGCACTGATACAATTTAAATGTGTACAAAGAACACATTCTTCTTCTGACATGTACAAAATTATCATCTCTATTAATAAAAACGGACCTACTCTGGAACTCAATGACAGTCTTTTTTTAAATGGTTTGGGTAAACCTAGAGGCAAACACTTATATCTTTATAAATGGAAAATCAGTGCTAAAATAAATCACAACTAATCACTATTAATCCATGTGTGGTGTTATCAGCTTTACTACAGGAGCTGAAGCTTCTGAAAATCATAAAGACGTAAAATATATTTATATAAAGCGCCTTGAGGCACTATATAAATAAAATTGAATTAAAATTGAAAAATTTAATATAGTTCAGTTACAAAGGTTGTACCTGGGAAATTTTTGCTTTGTCACCCAATCAACAAAAGAAAAAAAGCTGGTGAAGTCACACATACTTGAGTCATCTCAGTTTCCTACTAAATCAGTAAATAAGAAAAGTTAATTTAATGAGAAAAAAACTTTTTTAGTGTTATATTTTTAAAGGCGATGGGTGGCAGGTGTGTTTCACTTGGCCTTAGCAACATTTAAAGCCAGGAGAAAATGTGAAAAAGTTCAAATTTCTATTATTCATTTATTTTTAATATTATGCCGCTTTTTTACTGGTTTGTCACACTTGAGATTAAATGAGGCTGTTTGTGACCCGTGAACTGAAATGATTTTCACGCCCTGCTTTATCAGAAGAAAGAATGAGTAACCAGCACAGCCACAGTTTCCTGTTGATAAGAATCTGCACTTAATGAGCAGTCAAGTGTTATTTAATTTCACAATGTTTGCAGTCTCAGGGAAAATGTCATATGTTTCATAAATCTTATCACATTTAGAACTTTATTTGCGGTTACCTATGAATTAATCTGTTAAGTGTTTCCCACACTTGTGCATTTAAAGGCTGTAATCTCATGTCACAAAGAGCACTGGCAATTAACACTGAGCTGCTAAAGGCGCATGAACTTATTACTTAACAAATGAACTTTTCATTTTGGTTTTATAAAAATAAATGTTGAAAACACCAAACGACACCTCCACACTGACACTGTAAATCATCGCAGGAAGATGACCTGCACGTATTTGCTCTGACTGCAATAATTAGCAGATTAAGTATTTATTAATTCTATATCTTTTCTGCATAAAGTCAAACCTCTTCTCAGTAAAACTGTGGTGAATTATTTTGCTGAAGATGTGATGAATTTTAAGTATCCTAATGCACATTATAAAAAAGTGTAATATAAATGTCAAATGATTCAGCTCTGTATTAGGTCTCATTACTTTTAAGATGTGCAGCAATTTCCTCATCAGCAGTAAAAAAGAAAAGACTAGATAAAAACAGAAACACCAAATGTGACTTAAATTTGAAACAAACATTAAAACTGTGATTTCCAATCAGCCCAACTTTATATACATGGTTACACAAACAGAACTTTCTGTTTCAGATGTATGGCCTGTGGGTATAGGCATCCAAGAGTGTCAGAAATGCCACCGTGCCGGTGGTTAGCAGAGTTGCCTCACAGCAAGAAGGTCCTGAGTTCAAGTCCACCATCAGGCCGGGGTCTTTCTGTTTAGAGTTTGCATGTTCTCCCTGTGTTTGAGTGGTTTCTCTCCGGGTACTCTGGCTTCCTCCCACAGTCCAAAGACATGCAGTTACTGGGGATAGGTTAACTGGTAACTCTAAATTGCTCATAAATGCGAATATGAGTGAGAATAGTTGTCTGTCTCTATGTGTTTGCCCAGTGACAGACTGGTGACCTGTCCAGGGTGTACCCTGCCTCTCGCCCTAACACAGCTGGGATAGGCCCCAGCAACCCTGAAAATGATATGTGGAAGAGAATGGACGGATGGGAAAAAATGTGACTATGAGACAAACGGATACTGTAAGTGTGCTGTCTCATTTAAATCTAATTGAAGAGGAACTAGAGCCGCAAAGAAACAAAAAGGAAAATCTAAAATAAAGTGTGAAATACAGAAAAATAAATAAATAATCTTAGGAAAGAAAGCTGGACTAACCATTGTGTGTTTGGGATAATAATTTTGAAGTTTATAAAAATCCTGGCAACTTGAATTACAACATATCTGTGATTAACTAGGTTAACTATAACGTTTTAGCTTCAATGGCAAGTGTTTCTACCTTGGCCACATAATACATTTATTTATAGGCGCCTTTAAGACCCTCATGGTCACCTTACAATAACACAAAAACAATAGCAGCAATAAAATACAATAAACATGGCAAAAAAAGATTTAGACTTAAGGTAAAAAAAACAAAAACACAAGCATGAAAGTATAAAAGCTGAGTAAGGTAAAAATGAACTAAGACAGATCAGGTGTATGCAATTCTGAATAGATGGGTTTTGAGACGTGATTTAAAAGTGGAGAGAGACAGATCTGTGAGCACAGGATTATTTTTTGCAGCACTGTTCAGAGAAAAAAAGAAACCCAGACAAAAGAACCAGCTGATAACCAACATGTACTTCTTTTACCCCTCGAGGTTGTTTGCTTTTTGTGTTGAGTGGTTGATAACAGTGGGCATACCATTTCTCCCATGTATTATAAGGACTGTACAGTCTTTATGATCATAAGAGAGTGGATACTTCAGCATCTGCGGACACCATGGTTCATCAGTCAGCCTGTCTGCTGCTGCTCACGTGTCTGCCTGGTAAGGAAGACACACACACCTCACGTCCGCTTGCATGAGTTGGAATTATCTAAGCGCAGGTTATCAGATTTTTATGAAAATGGTATGGTGAAACTTTTTTATGGACTTATTGAATTAAAAGTTGAATTTATTTATTGTAGTGTGACCTGGAACATATGGAATATATGGTGTTAATTTGACATGAAATTTGTACATTTTTCATGATAAAGGATTTTATGGCAACGCAACTGAGCTACTTAGAACCACAGCAGACTCTACATGTAAGATTCCTCGATCACTATGTTTCTAAATCTTTTAAAAATGATGTTTTATCTCGAACTTTTGTCAAAAATTACAATCCAATAACTTACTTGAATGTAACAGCTTTATCTGTTCAACCATTCCTAACAGATGGACCATCCTCAGTGGTGCTCAGTGGGGTTGATGTAGTGACTCTGGGGATACTGTACAGTTTTCAGTGCTCGGCCAGTTGTTACCCTGCATGTCAGTTCACCTGGACCTGGGGGAATGTGACTTCCCAGGGCCCAGAGCTGAGCTTGCAGCTTACAGAACTACAGGCAGCCCAAAACCTGACGTGCACAGCTGTCAATCCTGTTACCAAAACAGCAGCCGCTGCCCAAAAGATGCTGCAAGCAGCAGGTAGTGACAGCAAGATTCAGTTTGATCTCGTAAGTTGTCTTAGCAACAATAACTTCAAGCAAATGTTTTTTATTTTCAAACTTTTCAGCCGGACCTTCAAACATACAGATACGTGGCCCAGGAATTATCACTACAGGAGTTGCGTCCAACTTCACCTGCTCGGCTGAGTGCTACCCCTCCTGCAACTACATATGGAGAGTTGACTTCGATGGCATGACATTCAGTACTGTAGAAGGAAACCCGGTTTCCATCGTTCCACCTCCCAGCACTCTCTCTGGGTCTCTGACCTGCAAAGCTCAGAACTCCCTCTCACATCTTTACATCTCCACGACTCAGTCTCTGCAGGTGGCATGTACGTAAAGGTTTTTAAGTCTGCGAGTTAACAATAAAGACACTGAGAACTTCTTATTAGGCAGTGCATCATTTGTGTTGCTACTTGCTAAAGTTAAGTTAAGTTAAAACCAAATATCATCTGATCTTGTGGGGACTTTTGTCATTTGTTCATCTGTTTGCTGTGAGACTTTGAATCACGTGATCACAGTGAATCCCAGAAAGCTGATTGTGTTCATCTGGACGTTACATTTTCATTGGGAGTTTTGTCTGCAAACCTTATAAACAGTACATTTGCATAATGACTGAAACTTGCACTGCTGACGGGCTGTGAGGTCAGCTTCACGATCACTGATATGTAAATTGTTTCAGAGGTGGCGTTCCTCCTGGTCCAGGGTGTTTACACCCTCATCATTGTCATTGAACAAGAGTGGCCACTCGCCTGTAGGCGGAAAAGGACTGCAGAGTCCTGGCCTGAGTAGTTAGCTTTTCTGTTTTATGCCATCTGCTTAACCAGAGGTTGTTTAGTGTATAAATCCAGCTGGAAATCTTACAGTCTAAGTCCTATTAGCTGTGAATGTTGGTTCAGTTTCTTCCCAGAAAGCTTCAACGCATTCAGTATTCTTGTTCTACACATGACAGGTATCAGAGTTCAGTTTAAAGCTGAAAGTTCGTAAGTGTTCATGAAACTGAGCTTACTGTTTGATATTTTAGCTGTGTTTACATGAGCATCCATCATGGTTTGCTAACCATTAGGGGTGCAACGATACACAAAATTCACGGTTCGGTTCGATACTTTGGTGTCACGGTTCGATATTTTTTCGATACAAAAAAAATGTTCATGCTTTTTTCATTTGTCATTTATTAAAATTATAAATATATATTTTAACTCAAAAGTACAGTTTTAAAATTTAATGTTGCTGGAACAACAAAGGGATAAAATAATAAATCTGATTGAGAAATCACTCATCTTTGGAAAAGAGAGTTTATTACAGAGAAATGGCTCTTTCCAAAATAAAAGCTATACTATAGGCTTCTTCTGGGGTATACTCTCAGCAGCATATTAAACATATCAGGTCCCCATAAGGAGAATCAGGTGCTAACGGCTGTCTAAATGACTCGGGTAAAGTTTGTAGCATGCGTGCTTGTTGTTTTTGTCTGCTTCCACTTGTCTTTGCACTAGGATGATGTCGGCGTAAATGTGCAGTCATATTCGTTGTGTTCCCACTAGTGCTGTCAGCGTTAATCTGAAATGATGTTAACGCCACAACACGGCAAATCTTCGTTAACGAGCTACCGCGGATCGCCCTGTGCGTGGGGCTGGATGGCATCAACACGTTAACGAGCTAACTGCGCTAACGCAGTAGTTCCCACCCATGTAATTGAGCATTGCGTGGCACATCCGACATACTGTTTTACTTTAGTCCATGACGCGCTTATCTTCAGGGTCATACTTCACATGAAGACCAAAATAGTTCCAAACGCCAGATCTGAATGAGGGTGGGGGAGGTTCAATTTGCCATGTTGCAACGAGAGCTTAACTTCTGTCTGCTAGCTTGCCCTGCGCTCAGTGAATCTGGGTTCGACTACTCCGCCTAGGCTGCACTGTCGAGCGCAGATCCACTGAGCGCTCAACACAGACAGCATCGTCAGAAGGAAAGTTGATAAAATAAATTAAAAATTTTGTATTGTTCGATACATATGCGTACCGAACCGAAAGCACTGTATCGAACGATTCAATATCGATACGAGTATTGTTGCACCCCTACTAACCATGTGTATGACTATCAAAGCAACCTCTGTTTCACTGACACCTCAGTCACTGCCTCTGTGTCAGACTACATTGATGCAGTAATTTGTGATAAAGGCAAATAATACAGTGGTTAAAAAAAAGCAAAATAAAAAAACATATTCCACAATATAACTGAAATATGTATCTTTCTATTAGCAAAGCATTTGCAGCGTTGAGTAAGAAATTAAGCTTTTCATCTTGTCTGTTCTGCTTCTAACCTCAGATGGACCATCCTCAGTGGTGCTCAGTGGGGTTGATGTAGTGACTCTGGGGATACTGTACAGTTTTCAGTGCTCGGCCAGTTGTTACCCTGCATGTCAGTTCACCTGGACCTGGGGGAATGTGACTTCCCAGGGCCCAGAGCTGAGCTTGCAGCTTACAGAACTACAGGCAGCCCAAAACCTGACGTGCACAGCTGTCAATCCTGTTACCAAAACAGCAGCCGCTGCCCAAAAGATGCTGCAAGCAGCAGGTAGTGCCAGCAAGATTCAGTTTGATCTCATAAGTTGTCTTAGCAGCAATAACTTCAAGCAAATGTTTTTTATTTTCAAACTTTTCAGCCGGACCTTCAAACATACAGATACGTGGCCCAGGAATTATCACTACAGGAGTTGCGTCCAACTTCACCTGCTCGGCTGAGTGCTACCCCTCCTGCAACTACATATGGAGAGTTGACTTCGATGGCATGACATTCAGTACTGTAGAAGGAAACCCGGTTTCCATCGTTCCACCTCCCAGCACTCTCTCTGGGTCTCTGACCTGCAAAGCTCAGAACTCCCTCTCACATCTTTACATCTCCACGACTCAGTCTCTGCAGGTGGCATGTACGTAAAGGTTTTTAAGTCTGCGAGTTAACAATAAAGACACTGAGAACTTCTTATTAGGCAGTGCATCATTTGTGTTGCTACTTGCTAAAGTTAAGTTAAAACCAAATATCATCTGATCTTGTGAGACTTCATTCTCTTTTGGAATCACGTGATCACAGTGAATCCCAGAAAGTTGATTGTGTTCATCTGGACGTTACATTTTCACTCATCCAAGTGACAAAACTCCTGCTGAAAACGAGTCCAAATGAACAGAATCAACTTTTTGGGATTTCCTTACCTGGATGATTGAGCATGCATCAAGACAGGACTGTGTGTAGAGTCCAGCAGAAGCTGCAGGAAGTCATTTTTCCACAGTTAGTCCAGTCGTGTGGTTCAAGTGTTGACTTGACACATATTTTTGCTTTTTCCTGTTCAGCGGCAAACCGCAGCCTGGCCACTGGTCTTGAAGAATCTTCAGCTGTGCTGCTGCTGGCCTTCATCATTCCTGCTTCCTTCACACTGTGATCGAGTAGCGACAGAACTCGCCTGAGATATGATGTAATCAGCTGTTGTATTGTTGTTATTTTTGCAATTATCTGTCTTGTTAGTGGACCTTGAAATGAAAACTTACAATGTATATTTAACGAATATATGAAGCAACAGTCCAAATTAAAACAAAGTCGAAAAGGTAACAAAATCCAGGGAAAACATGAGAGCAAGGAAAAACTAAACTAAGAAACACATAGACAAAGAATGAGGGAAAACTAAAGCTGCTCATACACACAAGGCTAATCAAGGGAAGAGCTCACAGCTGGGGAACAGCACACAGGTACAAACACTCAGAGGCATGGGGAAGTAAAGCTAAATACAAAATGCTGAAGACAAATAGGTACCGTAACTAAAAGTGGGAACATCTACCTTGGTGGTGGAGCCTTAACAAAATGGAAGGCACTAACTAAAAGCAGACTGAAACCAGACACTAAGAAACTATGAGAGAATGGACGTGAAGAAAACAACCTTGAAAATCCCAAAAGTACAGTGGCCCAGAGGGGTCAAACACATTGCAACTTCACTGCAACTTTTCAGAAAATAAATAAATAAATAAGCTTTGTCAAAATACCAAGCACCGTGACAATCTGTTATTAATTTTCTAAGCATTTTTTACAATTATTATTATTTGCTACTATAGTGTTAACTACAATAAAGATGTGGAGTTTTTATCTCACTGTTAAATGTTTCTTTTTCATATATGTGTGTTTTTCTCTGTCAGATTTTCCGGCCTTTGTGAATCAGCTCAAGATAAAATGGCTTTGAGAGTGAATGACTCACCTGCAACCTGACAATGCAGCACTTTATGCTCGTCTCACTTGTTTACAATGGGCCAGTCTCTATTTGTACTTTCTAATCAGTGAAGCTGAAAGGACTTTCATATCAGAGTACAGAAGGGACGGCGCATACGAGGCGTAGCTATTAAGATATTTGTGACATTCTTTAGCATGTGAACAAGAACGTATGGGATCAGGACGACTTACACGTGGCAAGATATTTTCTTCTGTATCCTGAAAATCTGAACAAATAAAATCTGACCGTGCAGTGAAATCACCTGTAAGAGTGTGTGTATAGTCTTAAAACTGCTCTGGAACTGGAAAGCATGCCCAGTTTCTCATTTAGCTAGTCTTGTTTTAGCTTTGGCTCCACCTGCTGTACAAAAGCTAACATTTGCATTTTAAAAATATGCAGACATATGCAACAGTTTGGTAGGCATTCACACTGAAGGTGGTTGGGTGAGTTAGATTCATCAAGATGCTACTGTGTGTTACAACCTGCAACTGAAATAACTCCACTTATTGTAATTACAATAACAGGATAGGATCATCTTTGTTGTCGTTATACAAGTACAACAAAATTTAGACTGGCATCTCTTCTGTGCCCATCAGAAAATGGCTCGGTGTTTGTAGCTGTTGTTCATGTGCATTGATTTATGTGCTTTTCACTGCAGAGCCTCACTGACATGGAGACGCTAGAAGAACTGCACCCACTGGTCCGCTCTGCACAAGCATCAGTAACATATATACTGTATGTGCAAGGCTATGTTTACCCATTCTGTAGCTGCACTACCACATTTACTATTTACAACTACCACATACTCTCATCACCCACTTGAGCACAGACTGGGTGTCATCAGGACACTACAACATAGAGCCAACACCATCCCCACAGACACAGCGGCCAGGGAAGCTGAAGAACATGCTCCCTAAGCTAAAACCCTTAGTGATCCTTGATGTGTCAGGAGTATCAGAACAGTTGAGACACATTTTTTCTAAACACCGAGTCTCTGTGGTGCTTAAAGCCCAAAACACGCTGCGCCTAAAATTGGTCCACCCCAAGGAATCGGTCCTCCAACACAGTAATATAGCGTACGCTGTGCCAGGAGGATTGCCATGATTTATACATTGCGGAAACCAAACATCTGGCTAAGCGGATGGCACAACACAGAAGAGCTACCTCGTCAGTGGACACTCTTTTAATGATGGGGATGTACACATCCTGGACAGGGAGGAACGCTGGTTTGATCGGCAATCAAAGAGGTCATTTAAGGAAAAGGACATCTCTGAACTGGAGAGGGGGCCTAAGGGTCCATCTGTCACCATATTACAATGCTGTGAGTGTGTGAGTGATACTCAGGTCTTTGATCATGACAATTTGCATATTGATCAATGAACTGACCTCACAGCCCATTGTTCATTCAGTGGGCTGGTTTCAGTCATTATGCAAATGTACGGTTTACAAAATTGGTGAAACCTGCAGTCAGCTGAGACTGAAGACGTCACTTGGATTGGACCAAACGTTTCTCCCACTGAAAACGCTGCATCCAGATGAACAGAATCAACCTTTCGGTTCCACATTTTCCTGGATTTTATTAAGACTCAACAGCTTGGGTATTTACTAAAACTCATTTTCTTCCATTTCTCACACCTGGGGAGACTCATCAAATTATCGAAGTCCAAACACATTAAAAAAAGATTCTTTATTTGGTGTTCAGTTTACTGAAAACGTATTTAGTTTTCTTGGCTTACTTCAAACTGCTCACACAGACCCATTCATATTGTTACAGAGTTTTAACACAACTAAAATTTGATTAAAACCTTTAATTCTCAATTAAACTTTTACAAACTTAAATTTGGGACAATAGGAGTGGTATGTTTAAATATCGCCTCTGTATGCCTGCCTAGATATTCCAAAAACCCCATAAAGGATCTGTGATTAATAACTTGGTTCCATTTACATTTCTGAACAATTTCTTGCTATTGAAGGTAAACATCTGCTTTTATTGCATTTGCAAATTGCAGAGTCTATCTTAATCAACAGTCAAGTGAACCTCTGTGAAAAGCTTTTCTTTATTTTTTATTAAAATGCAGCCGAAACTGAATTCCCAGCCTCCAACTTTAAATAAACTCGCTTATGACAGAAAACGACAGCGCCTTTCCAGAGGAAAGATTCACATCTCTGCAGTCTTATTAAACAAAAGTTTATTCAGCAAACAAACAACAGCTGATTTTTTTGGTTTTCTCTGAAATGCAAAGTCTGAGGCGCCAAATTTCCATTCAATGCAATTACACGCCATACTTCTTCTGCAAAGCCGTGATAGATGATCTGTCCAGGTCGGCTTGGTGAAGAAAGTCAAACAGTTCTTTGAGCACTGTGAGGAAAAGAAACCCCCCCAGAAATGATCAATATGCTGGAAAAATGTGGATGAAAAAGACAAAGTGAACCTATGAGCCGTTTGCAGCGGCGCATCATGTAAAGACTCCACCTTTCTTCTCTGGTGATGACATGAACATAACAGCCATATCGAAGCGCCTCACGCTTGCAAGACTCCTGAGAGTCTCCAGTATGACGGCCGGCTCTTCATTCCTGCAAACAAAGCTGTTTTTTTAAATCCACCACAGAGCTACACGTGTTCACTACTTTAAGAGTTTAGCTGCACCTATTTGTCTGAGTATGACTGAAAATAACAGGATGCTTAATGCATAATAATACTACGATTAACCATAACTTTGACGTAGACACCATTTAAAAAAAAAAACAAAAAAAAAACTTACTTGATGTAGAAGTCATGTAGAGTCCTCAGGATAAGACTGAGGATATCAGGTTCGAGGGAGTTGTGGAAAATCTTGGCGTAAGCCTCAGATTTTATTTGCTGTACATAAAAACACAAGACAAACAAAAAAAGCAAGAACAAAGACGACAATTTCAGCTAAAACAAACTCCAGCAGCCTATTTTCATTTTTTTAAACATTTGGTTCAGAACAGCTATTTCCTGTTAGCCAAAAATCTTTGATAACTTGATAGAAATTCAATTTTATTTTATTTATACTCACCCAATCACAATAACAGTGGCCTCAAGGCGCTTTTTTATTGTAAGGTAAACACTCTACAAAAATATAATGAAAACAGAGAAAGCCCCCACAATCATATGACACTATGAGCAAGCGCTTTGGCAACAGTGGGAAGGAAGAACTTCCTTTTAACAGCAGAACCAGGCTCATCTGCTGCGACTGGGTGAGGTGAGGGGAGGAAGACGGGACAAAGAAAAGCGCATGGAGGCTCACCTTCAGATATCTGTAAACAGTTTCGGGCTGGTTTCCAATCCTGCGGAGGTCCGCCTCCAGCTGGAAGCTGTTTGTTGGTGGAGGAGGCAGGTCTGTTCCTGTTGAGGAAGGTTCGGTTGATGGTTCAGGAGGAGGATGAACGGTTTCTGCCTGCTCTGGTTGTTTGGGCTGTCTGGTGAAATGAAGAATAACTTTTAATAGGACAAAAACTGATACAATAAAATAACAACTAGTGCAGAAAAGTTAAGAGCAATACTCAAAAATGCTGACACCTACTTTTCTGATGCCTGTGAGGGGACCTCTGACAGCTCCTCGATTTTGATCATCTTGGCGCTGGGGGATGTAGACAGAGGAGAAGACGCCTCCTCTACTTCCTTCACCACTTCCTGCACCAAGGGCTTGTATGCCCCTGATTCCCCCTCGGGCACCACAATCTTTCCGCTGATTTCCTCGATGTCTATCCTCCTCAGAGGTTTCTGCAGAGAAAAAAAAAGGTTTGTCAAGCTTTATAAAATTAAAAGGACCCCACCGTTGATTCTGGTCATTCCAGGAAAGATTAAAATTAACATAATAAAAGTCACATGTGCACTGAAGATTTTTATGGGCCTGCAAAACAAAACAAAACTAAACAAAACAAAATAGCATGCAAGCAATGGCAAAATAAGTGTTTGTCTTCTCTCAGCAGCGTGTTCAAACGGAGCTCCGCTGGATCACAAATCCACTTTCACATAGTTCATATTAGTTTACAAATACACTAGTCTAAGTGTGATGGCAGCAGCCACACAGGGGTAAATTAGTCCATTTTTCACTTTATTATTTTGCTTTGCAGTATTCTTCATTAATATAATTCATTAATCATTTGGTTAAACCTAACACTGGTATTATGAGGCGCGCACATAGTAGCATTGTATGGTTTTTCTAAAATGTTTTGTTATATTAATTATGTTTCTCTTTGAGTTACCTGGGTTTGGGCGGTGGCTGTTTCCTGTCTGGGCAAAAGGTGTGGCTGAGGACTCTGGGGACAAAATGCCTGCTCAGCAGGACCAACCATGGGCTTACCAGGAGCAGGGGTGTTTTAGGTTTAGTTAGGTTATTCTGTGCTTAGTTAATATTAGTGTGTGTTTTTGTTTTCCCCCCTATTGTGTTCAAATGGTTTGGCCAAATCATTATAAAAGCTACCCTCATGTGTCTTTGTAATTAGGTCAGTTTGTGAGTTAAGTTGTGTCTCACTTTGTTTTGTTTAAGTTTCTGGAAATTACTTTTTGTAGAGTTATATTTAGTTGACCTGTTTTATGGGCCTGCTAAGTATGGTTTTGAATTTTGGACTTTTTGAGGGTTAAAATAAAGAAAACCCTTTTTGAAGATATTTTTTTGCCTGTGTCCTCTTTGTTTTGGCTGCTTGGTCCCTCACAATAAGGGGTGCCAAGAGTGACGCTTGCAATCCAGGAAATGCTTTTTAAACAGACATTTGCTACTCACGGTTGAGCGAAGGTGTGTTGGTTTGTCTATTGGTTGGACTGTTCTCATCTGTGAGCCGTTCACAGCCTGCAGACGGCCACTGGAGCCTGTGTACTAACACCAGGAGAAAGACTAAAGTGAGAGGAGAAAAATCTCAAGCCCAATAAAGACATCAGAAGCTAATGGAGCTAATGCTTTTGACTCATTATTTAATTGTTTTTCTTCTTCTATGACTACTTAGTTTTGGGCTAATGACTGGATTTTGACACATACCATCTGCAGTTTCTGGAGTTCGTTAAGGGCTTGCTTGTTTCCAGGTTCCAGTTTCAACAGCTGCTGAAAGTCTGTGACACACACAAACAGAATCGAAGATTAAAACCAACCCAACAGCAAACAGACAGAAGACACAATGTCGTTTTTTGGGCTCATAAAAACACAAACACACTGCACCTTGTCTGGCCTCTTCCAGCTTTCCTAGTGCCACTCTGGCTGTACCTCTCCGGGCGAAAGCCTTGGAGTAAGTACTGTCCAGGAAAATGGCTTTAGTGCAGTCCTCCTCCGCCTCCTTAAACCTGCAGCAGAAGGAAAGGAAAAACAAAGCCAGTCAGAAACAAGAAGGCCTTTTTAATGTGTGTCAAGAAAAAGTATCCTTACTTCTCCAGCTTGAGATAAGCCATGGCTCTGTTGGCGGGCAGCAGCACGTTCATGTGGTCTGCCTCCATGCCTCGGGTGTAGCACTCTACAGCTGCTTCATATTTCCCTTCTTTGAAGTAGGCATTCCCCTAGAGACACAATAACCCTCATCACTTAAGATCTTTTGGAAGAAAGCAGAAACACTGCTAAAATCATGAAAACCTTCATGAATCATCATCAAAAATCCTACTCTGTCCTTCTGGAAAACCGCCTCCTGTCTCCTCTGCTGCTCCTCTATCTGTCTCTGTTGATCAGGATCGACTGCAGGGACCTCCAGGGGCTCTGCAGCTTTGCTTGCAACGGCAGCCACCTGATGTCCAAGGGCCTGAAGCGGACACAGGAGAAGATCAAAGAGGATGAACCGCCAAGTTGACTGTGCGCACACAAACACACATTGTGCACTAACCCACCTCTCTGATTTTCTTTATTTCATTCTGTGCCTCCGTGTTGTCAGGCTCGAGCTTGAGAACCATCTCGTAATCTACAGAGGATATTTTTACTGTCATCTAAGGGCGCTCAAATTAAAATATACTGTCTTGTTGGTACGCTTGTTACCTTCTAATGCAGGTTCATACTTCTTCAGCGCAAACCGCGCTGCTCCTCTCCGCGCGTACGCTTTGAAATACTTGCTGTCAAGAGCGATTGCCAGGCTGCAGTCGGACTCAGCCACAGCGTACCTGCACAAACACAAAATGGAAAAAATAATGAAAAAAATAAAATTAAAAAAAAACTACACAAACATTCTAATTGTGTGATTTCATTCTTGGTGCTCCGACTCACTTTTTGAGCCTGAAGAATGATGTAGCTCTGTTTGTGGGAAGCACGGGGTTGTAAGGATCGGCAGCCATTCCTCTCGTGTAACATTCAATCGCGTAATCGTACTTCCCATCTTTAAAAAAATTGTTACCCTGAAAATTAAACAGAAACTATAGCTGTAAAGTGTGTGTGTGTGTGTGGGGGGGGGGGCTTCTGATCTTTGTAAATCCTACAACATAACGTATATAAGTGCTCATTAACCATCTGCAGATATATCGGTATCTAGGCTTATAAAGGCCAATACATGAAATTTTAAAAAGTAAGGATGAGACGAGAGAATCACTGCTCATCCATGTTATGAGGGGAACATTGGATATGGAACGCCACAAATGAATAATCAACAACATCTGACAAAAAAAAAATGTTGTTAGCAAGGATAAATGAATACAAGTACACACTCTCTATAAGAAACTTGGAATATAATGGGATAAATCATAGTTTCAGGTAAAAACTGCAATAATCAAATGTCTGTGACAAAGAGTAATCAAATAGCTCACATGTTTGATGTGTTTTTACCTGGAAAACACTTTAAAAAGGCAGTTTTTGGTTATAATATAATTGTATTAAAAAAAATTTATATTGGCCTTGAAGGAGTATCAGACCCTTTCAGATTATATAACTTATTTTGATGTATCCTGCATGATCACCTGATTGGAGATTTATCCTTCAGCAGGACATCTAAACCTACATCGTGACTGCAAGCCCCTGTAAAACCCTATGTCGTACATTGGGTTGATCATGATTGGCCTGTACAGTACTACATCTATTTTTCCTTTTTTTAATGCCTCACATATAATATCCACCTTTTCCTTCTCGGCCAGCGCTTTCTCTGGATCTACTGAAGCTTCCTCCGAGTCTGACTCGTTGGACTCTGCAGGACAATCTTCCTCCTTATCCATTTCTTCCATTACCTTTTCCTGCCACAACAAATCAAACAAATTAAATAAAAGTTGTAGCAGATTGCATACAAGTTTTACTTCTAAAGCCAAGTGTGTTTTATAGGTTTTTAAAAATACCACATCAAACTTGTCCCAGGATTGATAGTCGTATGATTTTATTCTCGAAGCCTGTTTGGCCTCCTCTGTTTTTGTGTCACCATCTCCAGTAACCTCCTCCTCCTTCTTCTTCTTCTTCTCCCTTTTCTTGGCTCTGTAGTCCCTGTTCCTCACTGGAGGGAGTTTTTTCTACAACAGAGACAAGAAGCTGCTGACACCTGGACGGACTTCAGTTCACCAAGAGCCTCGCGAGCTGTCTGCAGCGGGGGGCATACCTGAACCTCCTGAACCACCCCTGTCCTCAGCTCCTCATCCTTCGTCTTGATGTCCGCCTCCCAGTTCTCCAGCTCCCTCACAAAGCTGTGCAGCTCCTCCACATTTTGCCGCATCTGAAGCTGTAACTCGGCGGCTTTGTTTCCCACGGACATGTCCCTCCCTGTGAAACACACATTTGTTTGGGGGACAAACTCTTAGCGGCACTTGTCGCCTTTGGGTTCGTGCGGCAGTCGGGAAGAAAACACGAGAATCACGCCGTCACGCTTCTTTGGCTAGAAGCTAGCTGGCTAGCAAAAACATTGCTTTACTTAAATAAAATAAACGGACTGTTGCTGCTCAAAACGTGTGAAATACCTGTTACTTCTCTTCCCGCTTCACAGTTAGAGTTTAGCTTCCGTTAGTTTGGCTAAAAACTACAAGAAAAAAGTGCCGTTTATTCACAGCTTTCTGTTTACGTTCGCAGCCATGACAGCAAGGTCCCAGCAGCCTTTGCTCTGCGTGAGCAGCACTGCACGTACCCAGAGATCGTCTATGTTAGTGTGGGGTCACTTTGGTGACTTTAATGTGCGCCCAAACATGAGAAGTTTAAAATTAAAGGCAGTGTATTTTTATTGCAAGTAAACATATCTAAGTTCCCTGACTGTGGATGATTTCAAGCTGTCACTCCAGTGAAGACTCGCCAGTGGATGGCTAGCATCAAAAGATAAAATCTAAAACTTTTTGCATTTTGAACTCACATTTCCAAACCTGCACGGACTCTGCCTCCAATCTATAATCGCAAATCTATTGACTGGATAATAAAGGCACAAATGTCACTCCATATAATTTGTTATAAGCTGACACGCCTGTAGATTGACAGTACATTAACTACGAAACACAAAATATACTCAGCTTATAAATGAAAACGTTTGATACACTGGTTTAATTTTGGTCCTCAGACCCACTTCGAGTTAACGACTTTTCTGCCCATTCCGAATAGACGATCTTCACTGTAGTCTAGCCAATTAACTATATAAAAGGCTAACATTTTATTGCTCTCCGCATTTCTTTGAATTATATTTCTATATTTTATTTTTAATAATAGTGACGTCAGCGATAACAAACTCAATTTCCATATTCATTACCTTTGACCTAAATGTCCCACGTGACCTACAAAACAGTGACGACCCCTCCTGCTAGCTGTCTGCAGCTAACCAGGAGGACCTTCATGGTGACATTTTCATACTCTGGGCATTTCGCACAATGGACCAGACTAAACAAGAGGAGGAATATGGATATGACTTATTCCCGGAGAGAAAACCGGGAGAGCACAAAAAGACCTCAATCGCAGAGAGCCTGTTCACTTTCAACCACAAGTGTCAGGTCATGTTACAGTTCGCAGTGGAAACCAGTGAGTATCAGTGTTAGCTACTTTTAAAAAAGGGAACGTCACCTCAGCAGTAAGAAGCAAATACCTGCCGGTTCGGGGGACTGCATGCCTTTTGCAGTGTACAAAGTCACAGTCTATATTGGCAGCACTTTTAGCGTTAGCTGATTCAGTTAGCAGTGAATGATAATGCTAACTAGCTTGTGTGCTTCTCTCTCAGGTCCTTACGCCAAACTCCTCCTCAGTGCCATGAAGAGTTCAGGATGGTACGTGCCACTTCAAAATAAAGTACCACGCTTGACCTTCCACTGTTAGTCTCATATTACTGTAGTGATATCTATATACAGAGCAGTCCCAACAAATGGGAAAGGGGGGATACTCTTGCTGTTGCTTTTTATTATTAACAAGCAGTCGAAATGAACAGTTTTACAAGTTTAACTTTGCTGCAGATTATTCGTTTTACAGCTACTATATACATATAAAAATCTTAAGTACAAATGCTTAAAAAGCCATTTCAATTTTTTCCAGAGTAACAAATTCACTAACATTTTCACTTCCCCAAAACATAAATACATTTTTGCCTACCCAAACCTTCTTGGCCCTGTGTGAAAAAGTAATCGCCCACCCTACATGAGTTACCTGTCGATAATATTTCAACGTTTTTTTGTTTTTGGAAAGCAGAGTTCAATTTCTTTAACCACATCCAGGCCTGTTTACCACCAGACCTTTAAGAAATCTTTTAAATAGAACCTGTTCAACAAAGTGAAGTCGTCTAAAAGCTCTTAAAAAGTGATGTGATGAACCTTCCCAGGAGTGCCTCTAAGAGTGCACTGATGTCTCACCCAGGAGGTCACAAAAGAACTCAGAACAACAACTATAGAACTGCGGGCCTCAGTTGTCTCATCTAAGGTCAGAGTTCATGATTCAACAATAGGAAAGAGACTGGGCATCCATGGTAGAGTCCCAAGGAGAAAACCACTGCTGACCAAAGAGAACATAAAGGCTCGTCTCACATTTGAGACGAGGATTCCCAAAACTTTTGGGAAAATATTTTCTGGACTGATGAGACAAAAGTTGAACTCTCTGAAAGGTTTTGTGTCTTGTTACATTTGGTATTAAACTAAGGAGAATAGCATACCAACAATCAAACATGGTGGTGTGATGGTCTGGACTGCTTGTAAGCTCGGTCATCATTTCATGCTCTGAACCTCAAGCACACTTGTGTTCTGCAGCACGATCCAGCAAGTCCACCTCTGAATGGCTAAAACCCCCAAAATAAATTACAATGCTGTAAAGAAGAGTGGGACAAAATTCTTCCCCAGTGATGTGAAAGACTCATTACCAGTTTGTTTATAACACTTGATTGCAGTTCTAATCGCAGTTACTTTTTCACAAAGGGTGAGGTAGGTTTGGACAGTTTTTTCCCTTAATAAATGAAATAATCTTTTAAAAGCTGCACTTTGTATTAACTAGTGTTATCTTTGTCTAATATTACAATTTGTTTGCTCTTAAACATGTTAGTGTGACAAATATGCCAAAGCACAGTTTTACAAAATAAAGAGCGTCACAGTGTTTTCACTTTTCCTCTCTGGATGCAGTAAAGTGTTTAAAGATCGGCACTTTTCCTGTGAGGACTGTGACGGGACGGTCAGCGGCGGATTTGACGCGGCCTCGTCTCAGGTAGGAAACACAAGAACAGAGGTGTTGCAGACCGTGCGGGCCTATGAGAACTGACCGTATTTGTGTTGGGTTTTTTTTCCCCCAGATCGTTTTGTGTCAGAACAACATCCACCAGCAGTCCCACATGAACCGAGTAGTCACGCATGAGCTCATACATGCCTTTGACCACTGCCGGGCCCATGTGGACTGGTTCAATAACTTCAGACATCTGGCCTGTTCAGAGGTGAGTGGTGAAGTCTTCTTTTCACAAGAAAACTGGGACTGAATAACAAGAGTAGTTCCATAATACTACTAGTGTCCAAAAGCTCCACTGAGAATGATCTGGAATTTCCAACAGTAGGGAGGCATCAGCTGTTTAGATTCCCTAATGTTGCTCCCCCCTGACTAAGTGTCTGGAAGCATCGTGAAACTTACTGATGAGTAGTGAGACTGGATTCTGGGAGGATTTGGTTAAGCCTCACAGAGTGAAGCTCCTCAAAGATTCTAGTTTTTGGTGCCTCTGTTTCAGATCCGGGCAGCTAACCTGAGCGGAGACTGCTCCTTCACCAACGAAGTTGCTAGATTCAACTTCGGCTTTAAGCGGCATCATCAGGTACTTTCACCGGTCAAAAATTATTTGCAGATTTTAGCTCGCAGCTTCCATTTTCAAACCAAACTCGTGTGCTTTCCTTGGACAGGAGTGCGTCCGAGGCCGCGCCCTTCGCTCCATCCTGGCCGTGAGGAAAATTAGCCGAGCCGAGGCGGAGAAAATAGTCGACGAGGTCTTCGACTCATGTTTCAACGACCATGCGCCGTTCGGACGGATCCCGCACAGCAAGAGAGATGCCAAGTTTGCGTACAGAGATTACATGAACAGGGACCGATATTATGCAAACCTTTAGTGTCGCCGCATTTTCATGAAACTCCCAAAGGGTGCTGCGCAGGGCCGACTGCAGCTTGGCAATGTGGTCAGCCTCAGCAGAATGACTGTGTGTCGAAACAATCGTATCCCTTCAAAAAGGATTTTCAGACGATGATTTGTCCTTGGAGGAGAAAACAAAGGAGCTGCGTACAGATACATTTCACCTGCTACCTTTTGGACACTAATTCAGCGTAGTGGGATTGTAAGGACTGATTTTACTCTGGAAGTGTTAGTGATTTTTGTCCTTTGTTTTTAGGTGATTAATGGGTGCTGTTAAGGAAATACAGGATTGCCTTTTTGTACATCGGTGCGTGTGCTATGATGACAAATAAGGATGTATTTCTCTTGGTGGCTCATCAACTTGTTGCCACGTTGACCTCGATCAATTTCCTCTAAATATACTTGATTGTATGTATATTAAATAGAATCAAATTGTATGTGAATTAAAGTTTATTTCCTCTGGAAATGTTTGATTTTGGGGTTTTGTGTGTAGATTTTTACCCCTCAGCTGTAAGAATCTCATGGGATTATTGTCATCGTGGCTGGGACACTTAACTTTGTGAATGAGGTAACTCAAGAAAGAGGCCACGTAGGAGCTTCATATTGATGTCATAGGTGTGTCTACTAAAAATCTCGGCTGAGTTTGAATCTCAATGACCTCAACCTCCAGCTCAGAGTTAAGTTTTCTGAAAATCATGTGAGTGCGATAACTTGACAATGAGGTGACGTAGGATTTTGTGTGTCTACTAGAAGGCTGAGGGGTACCGCTGGTGGTTGCCAATATTTTTTTCTAGCTAGACTCAAGCAGTACCACAAAGTTATTTTGAGGACAGGACATACCCGTTGCATCTGACCTTGTTTGAATATAAGAAGGATAAGTAAGTGTACGTGTCAGAACGTTATGTTTAATCCCAATAAAGGATCCTTCAAATTAACATGTGAGACAAGTAAGATGAGGCGAGTGGGAAAAGTTCTTCCACAACAACACAGTCAACCTTGTTCACATCTGTGCAGTCACTGTAAAATGTCATTGCTGACATCTTTATTGGACATTAGCATTTAAAGAATCTCATGCCCTCCAACAAAATTAATGAGGGGAAAAAGTTATGAGGGAATTAGTCTCATAATCCCTCCTCCTGTTTCTCCTCCACCACTTCAGCCTATCTCAAAGACAACAGTTCCTGTGCCTAATGACTAGTGTCTGAGTGCAATATGCTACTCAATATTCTCCTCTTAGAAGACACTACAAAACCACACGATAAGTGGGTGGGACGGGCAATAGAGATTAGGTGAATTTTAAGAAGCCCAACAGAGAAAATGAAGCTTCAAGGCAGTGGGATTAATGTGAAGAAAACAAAGGACAAAAATGATATTTGGATTTGTGCAATGTCATACACACAAGTAATAAATAAGTACAAAACAATAGAATTACTAGTGGAATTGTGTACATATCAAATGCTAGCTGCCAAATACTTTTAATTATTACGATGACTTATTTTAGTTTTCCATAATGTAGTCAGGATTTAAGGTCATTCAAACTCTCTCACTAGTTTAAGTCTCTTAGGAATACGTTCATTTATAAATGACAGAAATTGGCTGATTAAAAAAAAATCACCATATTAGCATTTTAATTAAAGAATGCTGAATTTTACTCAGGTTTCTAAAGTGCCAAGTAGGTAAAAACTGCAGAGGATGTAACCTCAGTGATACAACAGCCCTGCCGTTGTATTCTTAACAATATAAAGATGCATATAAGGGAGACATTTAGGATTACGTGCAAAGAATTAAGGTTTAAAGTTGAGCATTTTAAGCTAGCAGTTACTACTTTGAATATGTAAAACGCACAAAACATGATTAACATTAATTTGGAGTTTTGTTTCAGGCCATTTAATGACTGTAAACCAAATAATAAGTGTGATTTTAACCTTGCTTTGGTCTCCAACATCTCCCGAGGGAAATTGTATATATTTTAGGTGTGTTGCAATTACTTATTTTACACTACGAATAGCCTTCAGTTTTTCTGTTTATTCTCTTAATACTAATATCTTAAATAGTGTAGCTATAAAAGAACATAAAGGTATTGAATGCCATTGAGGTTAAAGATTTTTTGTAGGTACACCTGTTCAAAAAAAAAGAGAGAGAAAAAATATTCGGAGAGCAGCAGTTTGCTGGGTGAAAATGCCTTGTCACACGTCAGAGGAGAATTGTCGGAGTGCTTCAAGCTGATAGTAAGGCAACCGTGATTCACCAGGTGGCACTTCTGTAAGATAAAGACAGAAAACATACTACACACTCATCAAAACTCAGCTACACATTATAAAATCATTGCCTGCTCTGATGAACTCTGTTGCCACATTCACATGGTATGATCAGAATTTGCCATAGACAACATGGTACTACCAAGGTGTAAGTAGTGATAATAAGTGGCCAGTGAGTATTTTTAAGCAAAAATGGAAGGAGAACACACAAACACTTTGAATAAGAGCTTAAAACCTTTGTGATAACGTGTTTTCCATTTTTATTATATCAGAAATGATTTTTATTTATAATAACAGGATCATACAGGACATGATACTGATGTCAATACACGTACGTTGCAATTTTCTTACAAATTAAAGGAACGTTCATTTGGAAAATCACATTATCATGTTTTTTGTATAGAAACTAATTATTCTTAACACTTATGTATTACGGTTGTTCAAGAATAAAACAGACTGTGCGAAAGAGATGATCATGATCTCTGTAACTTTAGATGCAGCATTTGTGTATTCCTCTGCCGCATGCTAATTACTAATTTCTCAAATATGGTTTGTTAATTTTGTGTCCAGAAACAGTAATACCTTAACCTCGATGCGTAACAATGTATGACTGCAGTACTGTCTTGGTCCTTTAGATGGCAGTTTTGGCCCAAGAATTCTGATCATCACAGCCAAGTTAGTCCAACTCAAACTTAAAAAGAAAGTGCTGTTGCTGTTTTATTGATACATATAATTGAATTCCTTTCACTGAGTCCTGTTCCAGGTGAATGTGAGCCTTTTATGAGCAGAGATAGGGCGCAGTAATCAAGTTGCTGCTGAGAAGAGTGACGACTTTCATTATTCCATCTATTTAAGCAGGCAGCACCCACTGTGATCTAATTAGGTACTCCAGCAAAAGTGAAATCCCTTCACTAATCTGTGGAGGACAACACATTAACCCCAAGAGCAGTAATGAACTCATCTCATTAATTAGAATAATGTCAGATTTAGTTGTAGCATAGAGAGACAATGAAAAGCGAGGACGCCCACTTGCCTTTGTGAAGTTTTAAGGTGTCTGCTCTTCACGGGAGTGGAGCTGATAATGAGAAACCGTTGAATTATTTAGCCTTGAAAGTAGTCTGAGACTGTTTACACAACGCTTTTTTCTCTTGTTCTTTTTTCAGAGAAAAACATGTCATTTTTAAAACATTTCAGAAAGAAATATTTTTTCCCTTTCAAGGTCTCGGGTGACTTTGAAATGACTGTGAATGAAAGAAAGCAACACAGGAGAGACCTAGGGAAAAGACTGGTTGACTTGGCAGGCTGTGGCCAAGATGGTCATTTTTCTGTCCTGACTCCAGTACTCTGGGGAAAACCTGTGAACAATAGCAAATACATTGAGCCCAGTCTCCTGTCCTTTAGCCTAAGGAGAACAATCACAGTCAGATGATTGAGGACAAGAGTGCATATCTAAAGATGGCCACCTTGTTTTATCTGCTGATGCTATGGTGTAAGGCACAAATGTGACGTGAAAAGAACAAGCTACAAAATAGACAGCTATATAATGGGGCAGTACAATATGACTTGCAAAGTTTAACCTTGTAAAAACAATACAATGTAAGAGTATTACTACTGCAATTATTACACAATTACACTGTGACAGCTATTATTGTAGTTGTAATACTAAAAGTAATTTAGAGATATTTGGAGGTTGCTTCCTTAACAAGAGCTAAATGAAAGGCTAATGCTAGCTGTTCAGCACAAAAACTGGAAACAACAATTAATTTAATCCTCCTACTATCAACATCAGAGCTACTAAATCACAAGTGTTACTAAGTGACAATTCTAAGTAACTCATTAGTTTAATATCAACAAAATGCAGAAAGCAAAAATAGCATACTGTGTTTCTATCTTTGCGCTAACTAAGCTAACAGGCTCTGTCGGCTTGACAGCTACAAAATTGTTCCGTAGTTACGTAGAATTGTTTCATTTAGATTTAAGAATTAATGAGTGTCAGAGCCTGAACACAGAAAGGAACACCCAGGTGGCTAGGATGGTGTACAGGAACATTGTAAATGGACTGGTTCTTAAATAGCAGTTTTTAACTCTACTTGAGCACTCAAACCATGTTATACAGCAGATGTCATTCACCCACACACGTACATACAAGCACTTTTTTCCTACATCTAAGTGCTTTCTATCTAACATGTACACACAAATTCACACGCCGATGAAAGCATTGGGAGAGCCACAGCCACCCCATTGGTGCCACATATGGATTTGTCCCCAATGAGCGACACTGCCGAAGGTGGTTGAGAACAACATGGCTAGGATTCTGTGGGACTTCAAGTTCCAGACAGATAAGCAGCTGCTCCCAGCGGACAGCAACATCAGACCTGTCTCCTTAGCACTGCTAGCATTTCTTTCGGATGTAGTCGCTTGAATTCACTGAATGTCATTGACTTTCTGTGGTGTGTGGTTGCCACAACATTACAGATTCCTTCCAGTGTGGATGCAACTGAAGACGCTAAAGACAATGACAAGTAGCAGATCTTCTTAAAACATAAAACAGCCTCCCCCTTAGCAATAAAAGCAGAAACATTTCTTGTTGTACTGTACCCAGTACAGCCAACAAATAGCATTTGTTGTGCTCCATAAACTTCTTTATGTAAGTGTCACAGGATAATTCATTAGGCTGTTGACTGCCAAAACGCTGGGAAAAAAGTTGAAATTATAATTCAGACTGCAAATTCTCAGGGGGTGGGGGGGGGACTGTCTAACCTGACAATTAACTTCCCCAGCAGGAAAGCACTGTCTGAGACTGCTGTGGGGAGGTGAGCATGTAAATCAATTAATTACGTGTGCAAGAGGAGGATTAATTAAGGAGCTGTTTAAAGTTGGCTGAGATCATCTTCATATTACTATAGGTTTCTAGAATTTTAACACAGCCCTCTTTGGCTTGACTCCATTACTGTCGGGGCACGCATAATTTAAATATAACAACACTGGCTGACCCAAATTACAATGCCCCCCCCCCCCCTCACTGTTTTCATTCTTTTACCACAGAAATGGTGCTGACATAAATTGCTGTATCTTGAACTGTGCTGACCTGTAGGCACAACCTAAAAACCACCAAGCTGTACTTTCCTTCCATACTACAACTATATATTCCTACTGAGTAAGTCTTTATTGCTCATTTGGATGCAAGAGTTAAAAACGTGAATACATTGAAAATATCTGCATGCAGACTTATCACGTATAGTCGTTTGAAGTCAAAGTACAAGGAGGTGAGCCAGGTAAGTGCCCTTTTCCTTTTCCCACGTTGCCTCAATAATAACAATAAGTCGAGGGATTTGTGGCTCATTGAATGGTGTTTGTTTAGAATGAAAGGACTGGAGCTTAGATCAGGAAATCCCTCTAAAACGCACACAGGTATGCCCACCAGATCGTGGATCATCTCAAACAACCATTAAACATCCTGTGTACGAGTTAGGCACCGTTTTAGGATGGACAGTCAAACAGCAGAGACACTGAAAAGCACACAGGTAATATGAATTCTGCATTAAAGAGATGCAGTTCAGTAACACCTCAAAGTTGCTGTTTTTTGTGGGGGGTTTAAATGCACATTTTATCCTCCATCTCTCTGTTGACTCTGTAAACTTATACAATAATTTCTGGCGCTGATGAGAGGGCTTCAGGTAAATTAGCACTGGCAGACTGTCAAAAATTCACAAGAGAAATGTAGGCTAGAGGACTTCTGCAGCAGTAATTAACGCATGCTGGCATTTGAATGTTCATTTTGCTAATAATATGCATGGTATTAATTAGGCCTAAGTGATTAACATAACAACCGCTGGACAATGTCCCAGGGTAAGAGCAGGGCTGTTTTTTCTTTTTATTAACTCTCCCTAAAGCCACAGGCTCATTAATAAATCCTAGCAGCCACCTCTGCTAACCTTGACAAGTGAGTCATGTATTTGTTTGAAAGTAATTTGATAAACTCTGCAGGCTAAACTAAAAGCCCAGGAAGATGCAGTTGAAGTCATTGAAGAAGGACAAAAACCCCGAAAGCTGAGAGAATTATAACCAACAAAAGAAAGGAAGCAGATGCATGATTAAACCAGATAAACAGAGAAATTAATAAAATAAGGCGAGAAAAGAAGGGAGGAAGAAATCTTGAATACAAAAGAACACAAGGTTGAACTGAAAAGCCGATTAGAGAAAAGCAAAATTTTGTGTTATTAACTTTTAATAACATTTAGAGGGTAAATTTGTGACTTGAACCTTGCCACACTTTGTCTTTGCTCATTCAAGGAGACTGTAAATCAGAGATATGAAACGTTAGCATTCCCTTCCTGGTATCCTAAGAAAATTTAACAAGAAGAAAAATCGAAATATTAGAAAAATTAAGCTGGCTTGACGTTGGGTTTTAGGGACAGAAAATTAAATGTTGTACACAATAAAGATATTTGGGCTGCATGCCAATCTCACACAAAAACAAACACTAGCTTTTCTAAGTAAATCTAACTGATGTCCAGAAGTAATTTCTTTATATTTTTCTTCCAAGGAAGACCATGACCTGGTCTTCTTCTGTTTTTTAAGCCACAAAACACTGACCTATGACTCATTTAAGTGTAATGAATTCAAGGGGTAAACCACAGACAACTTAGCAACAAACCAACTTTAAATTGTATCTTCTGTTGCAAAAATGCAGATTTTGTTTTCACTTCTTTCTTCTGCTTTTGCCGACATCTGCAGTCAGTGCCTACAACTATCTGTAAAACACAGTGGTGGCTCTGTCATGGTTTGGGGCTCGATTTCAGCCAGTGCTGTTAAGGATTTTGTCAAAACTGATGGCATTATGAACACACAAAAGTTCTTTTAGATTTTGACCGTGTATGCAGCACCATCTAGAAAACATGTGATTGCCAGTGGCTTCATTTTTCAGCATGACAATGATCCCAAACACAATGCAAATGCAGTAAAAGCATACCTAGATGGACCTCCAATAGTAAAAATGGCCTGTGTTTGTATAACGCTTTACTGAGTCCCTAAGGACCCCAAAGTGCTTTACACATTCAGTCATCCACCCATTCACACACATATTCACACACTGGTGATTCTACATGGATTAGTCTTCCCAGAGCTCGGACCTCAACGTTATTGAAGCGGTGCGGGCTCATCTTTACAGACAACAGAACAAAAGGAATTCAGCAAGAAGAGCTTTGAAGCCAACCTATTCTTAAAAGAACTATTCCTGAAGACCACTTAAAGAAAGCTTGCTTATGAGAGTTCAAGCCATGTTGAAGAATAAAGGTGGTCATACCAAAATACTGATTTTCAAGCTATTGTACAAGCTTGAAACTTTTCCCCTTTCCACTTGTTTCAATAAATACACAAATCCATTTCCTGAAACCTAAAGAAATGAGGGGTGGCTCAACTTTTGGACAGCGGTCCCCAACCTTTTTTGCACCACCGACCGATTTATGTCTGACAATATTTTCACGGACTGTCCTTTAAGGTGTCGATAAATACAACAAAATAAAACCAGTAGAGGTACCAAAAAAAGAGAAGCTTCATTCATAACACACGGGAAAGACCCGGGGAAACCGAGTTAACGATAAAAACGATCAAAAAAATAATGCTAAAAACCCTGAAAATCATCATTTTCACACCCGAGTCTCAACTCTCGCCGCCTGGTATCAGTGAGTCAGGTCGGTGATCTAGAAGACATTAGTATAAATTTGCAGTGTAACCATTTCTTTATCTTTTAGCTTTGTTTTGGTCTACGTCAACTATGCAAAATACACAGATTATTAATAATCTCTGGGTCTCTTCCACAGTGTGTCTTTTGTCTCCTTCCTGAGATGGCTGCCCTGCCCTGAGCCTGGTTTTACGAGCGCTTTTAAAAGGATGTTTTTCCTTCCTACTGGTGCCACGTGCTTCCTCGTATGGGATCGTCTGATTGTTGGGGCTTTCTCTGTAGGGTCTTCTGGGTCTATCTAACATAAAGTGCCTTGAGGTGACTGTTGCTGTGAATCGGCACTATCAAAATTGAATTGATCGAACTCAAACTGTGAAGTTGTGGGCTGTCAAACATAAACAAAGGTACTTAAATCTCTCTGGAGAGTTGTGTTAAAATTTCACAGAGAATTTTGCAGATTATTCTATGTGGGTTTGTCACCAAAAGTGACAACTATAATATAAATGCAGGCAATTTCTCCATTGCCTGTACAAAAATATCAATTAGTGCAGCTTTAAAAGAACACATATCAGCTCTAAAGTCACAGCCTTTGTTGTAGCAATCAGCTTGGCATCATGCTGAGAGGAAGCTGTGGAGTGAGAACTTAATTAGGTAGCATTCAAGATGAAAGACTCTTGAGGATCAGTGGAGATGTTAAGAGCCCTTTCTGTGCAACCCTGTACTCCTCTATATACATAAAAATTCGACTGAATAACTAATATGTTCAACTCTCTGTTTCTTCAGGAAGAATTATTGATTTTATTATCAAACTCTGACATATTTTGTCGTTTTTCTTTGTTGTCCAAGGGACCAGATCAGCGGTCTGGAGACTGGCAGCCTTGTGAAGACAGCTAAGACTGAATGCTCTCCTGCCTTTCAATACTTTGTCATGCAAAACTCCAAGGACATCGGAGGATCACCTCATTCTCCTCCTCGCCCCATTTGTGAAACGTGTCCGGCCTTCTCGGAGCCAAAGCGTGCCACCGGTGGGACTTCCAATTCATTGAAGGGAGGAGTAGGAGATTGCCTGAAGGGTGGACTCCACTCTCTGGTGAGCCAATTTAGTCTGACCTCTTGTCTCTTGCGTCCCAAGTCCAGATAAGTGTCCTCCAATCTGAAGGCTTTGTCACAGTTGTGTGACTGAGCTCTGGCAGCGGGCGGAACAGCTGAACCTGAACATCCACAACTGGAGGGATTACCGTGTCTTCCTTTTTTCTTTTCTTTCTTTTTTGCTGACATTTTCCTGTCTCTGACATCGTAGATAGGAATTGGGACAACAGACTGAGCGTTTGGCAAGACACAGGCCTACTATTCGATAACTGAAAGGTCAAATTTTTGATCACTTCAACTGCTACACTGTGTTCTTGAGCTTCATACATGCAAAGACTTGGCAACAAATACACTTTTGCTTTTCTTTATTGGTATTTACTGGTAGTTTGTGTCTTTTCACACCTTTTCGGTCCAACCTGCCCAGTAACCTGGGCTTATAAAGGTCACACACCTCAGAGGCACTTGTGCAGTTATTGATTCTCAGGACAAATCACTGGAGTCCTGACCAGGGGAAGAGCACCACAACAACCTAAGGTTACGATGTTGCCATTTATCATCAAAACACGACTTTAAATGAGAGCACATCTCGAACTCCTGCAGCATTCTGTCTCATTATCATTTCCCAGAGAGTTAACATGCACTCTAACTCAGCATGGGGTTCATTACTCAGGAGGGTGAGGATGACTCTGACCCTGTATCTTCACCACACATCACACTCATTAGTCAGCGACGGATGAGGCAGGATCGGCCCGCTACGCCGCTTTTAACGCTGCACCCACCGCTATTGATCAGCCACTGGCTCGGGCACTTTTCTGTCTCTCTCAGTCGGCGAGCAATTACAGAGTAAACAAAAAGAAAACACACATAGAATATGACCTTAAAACGCTCTACTTATCACACGTGCTGGAGTGAGAGAAACACATCGATCTTGGAGTGAACTTGGGTGGCTCGGATAAAGGCTCAAAGTGAAGTGACAAAGGCAGCGCACGTACAAAGGCTGCATTGACTGCAACAATACCAAAAGGAAATGTGGTTAAAACTGATTCTCTTTCTATAAATGATTATATTAGAAGGCTAATCTTTGGTCATTTTGCCACTGGCTATCCTTGTGGTTGAATACAGACATTGATTAAGAGCCTTGCTTGAGGGCAGCTCTGCTAAAGCTGATGAGGAAAGGAAGAATATTTTGATTTCCCTGGAGACACTTGAGCCTGCTTCTTAACCTTCCACACTTTCATTAATAACATCTGTACATGCCTTTCTGTATTTCATTTGAAAACGTCATCAAATTAAAATGTGTTGTCACATTTCTCAGGAGAATAACATCGTTTGCAGAATCTGTACAAAACACTCCCCAAATTTTTCTTCCTCTTTTCTCTGATTACCTACTAAAATTACACTTGGATCCACTAGAGGTCGCTCTAACGCTGCTTTCTGTATCATATAGTTCTCTGTTTTGCCTTAATCCACCTTATTAACCCTTGCATTAACATGAGGAACAGTCACACAGTGCACACCAAATCCTGTATTTGCATACAGTGTCTATACACCCAGCATGTGAGGAGGTGTAGGAGTACAGAGGAGTACCTGAGCATCAACCAGACCTCCTGAATGATTTGTTTGCATTTTAAATCCCTGCATTAAGTTATAAAAACTGCACACAAGACTGAACCTGAAGTCAGGACAAGACGCCAGACTTCTTGCTAAAAAGCCCTTCCTTTAATGTAACTTGAAGTGACTCATCTCACAGTTCATTAGTTAGGAAAACACTCTTGATTGGTTTTCTCCCACAGGCCAGGTTGACCTTCTTTAAGTTGCCCGTTCCCATCAGTAAATTTTGGTCTGCGCAAATTCAAGACTTTGTTGTACCAGCGTGTACGAGGCACGTCTCACTTTTATCTGCAGCTCTTACCTCCCAACCCCCCTCTCCTTCCTCCCCTTCCCGAGGAAGACAGGAAAGAAATCCATCTCCTGAAACCACTTCTGATGGAAAACGCAGCTGTTTGCAAGTTTGCTCGCTGACAGAGCATGGAAACGGCTTGCAAGGCACGCTCCGACAGTCCTGCAGGCCTCCTGGCAAACTAACACAAGGGCACAGAGCTGTGGTTTCACATGGTTCAACATGCTGCATGAGTCACCCCCCCCACAACATGGTGAGGCTCGCTAACTCAGACAATAATCCAGGGGTTGAATAATAACATGTGTGAACGACACATACATACACAAGGAAAAATACATGTCAAATGTTTGCTAATGCTGCGAGGTGACCTTTAAAAACACCGCAAAGCATGACAAGCCACCCAGTGGGAGTTGACCTGAAAGCACAATACATTTTATTTTCCATTAGGTGTTTAAACATTTGTATTCAATTAGGTCACACTGTTAAACCTTTAAAAAAATCAAGAAACAAAGCTTCTGTTGTCGATATTCTTCTTCTAACAATGACTAAAATGAGTGACTTGTAGCAGCAAACACACAAATGCACTTCCCTTCAGCTCTTCAGAGAGTTTTCATGTTTCTTAGTTGTTTTGATTTTATAGCCCACAATTTTACCGTTTCACACTCCCTAGTCTCAGAATCATTTTTACACGCAGCTGTTTTCACTGACAAGGCTCTAAAACCCTCTAATTGTAGAGCCCAGTATGAAGCTACATTTTCAGCTAGGTTAATGCTAAAAGTCACGGCTGTTCCGGCTATTCCAAGGACAAAGTTTAGGTGTCAGAACCGCAGTGGGAGGTAACGTAGCTGTATTATGACTACTGTGACAGTAGGCATGTTTACTAACTCTTTCAAGCTGCTAAGGAAACAGGAGATACAATTAATTCAGAAAGTATACAGTATATAGTGCTGTGCAATACTGCACATTTTGTTATGGATCTGATACCAATTAAATACAGGGCCAATATTGCCGATATCAATACCGATACAGCTTATATAGGGGAGAACAGTGTGTCATGACTTATTACATGAGTCAACATCAATTTGCAAATGCTGAACACACTTTAATGACCACGAAATCAATGCAAGTTTTCAACAATAATTAATTAAGACAACACAACAAAACTTAAGTTTAAGCTTTTCATGTATTTTGAAACTGGGTTTTTTGAAGACCTGCAATGTAAATGTGCCTGTCTCATAGAGCACTTTGGGTCAACTTCTGTTGTCTCAATGTGCTATTAGCTATAAATAAAATCAAAAAGGTTCAGATATTTTTCATAGAGCATGTTTGGGGTACAGTATTTTCCGCACTATAAGGCGCACTTAAAATCCTTTAATTTTCTCAAAAATAGACAGTGTGCCTTATCTATGAATTCAGGTTGTGCTTACTGACCTCAAACCAATTTCATGTGGTACATGGTGCTCATGGTGCTGCTTCAGGTCCCAAAAACAAACGAACACTGCAGCATCACTGAGAGCCAAAAACTGTCTGAATTCTTTCATCTTTAATAAAAATGATCAGCGTTGCTGCTTTACCAGGTGTAACAATTAAGTTTAACATCCAGGCATCCATGAAAACAGGATTTATTAAATTTAACGGAGTTAGAAGTTAGCAGGAAATTAGCTCGCTAGTTTCCACCTAAACATGACATAGCATGTTCTGACTGAGAGATTTCTGAAAAATTCAAACGTACAGCTCTGCTATCACTTCCAACATAAATGAAGACAGAAAACTAACCAGCAGTGACGTTTGTAGGGTTACTGAAGTTGGGCTAGCTGCTATATAATGATGTGCTACGTGATTGCTATGTTAGCATAATATAAACAGTGAAGCTGGAGGATGAACGCTAACTTTTTTCCACTGTTAATGGCAGGGTTCCCGATGATTATGGACAAATGCAATCGCATGGCAGGATGCTGTAAATGGACCAAACTTCAGTCAGGAGAACAACTGAGATAATCCATCCACAATACGAGGTTAGTCATTAATATACTGCAACAACATGGGAATAGAGCATCTGCCAGATAAAACAATGGTACGGAAGAGGAGGAAGCAAGAAGAATGAGCTGCGTAAAGTTTGACTTATCTGACTGTTTTCTTTCGCTTAATGCACCTTATAATCCGGTGTGCATATATATATATATATATATATATATATATATATATATATATATATATGTGTATATATATATATATATATATATATATATATATATATATATATATATATATATATATATATATATATAAAAACACCCAGCACGCCCCTGCGGGCGGTTTATCCTTCAAGCTCGGGTCCTCTACCAGAGGCCTGGGAGCTTGAGGGTCCTGCGCAGTATCTTAGCTGTTCCCAGGACTGCGCTCTTCTGGACAGAGATCTCCGATGTTATTCCCGGGATCTGCTGGAGCCACTCGCCTAGCTTGGGAGTCACCGCACCTAGTGCTCCGATTACCACGGGGACCACCATTACCTTCACCCTCCACATCCTCTCGAGCTCTTCTCTGAGCCCTTGGTATTTCTCCAGCTTCTCGTGTTCCTTCTTCCTGATATTGCTGTCATTCGGAACCGCTACATCGATCACTACGGCCGTCTTCTTCTGTTTGTCTACCACCACTATGTCCGGTTGGTTAGCCACCACCATTTTGTCCGTCTGTATCTGGAAGTCCCACAGGATCTTAGCTCGGTCATTCTCCACCACCCTTGGGGGCATCTCCCATTTTGACCTCGGGACTTCCAGATTATACTCGGCACAGATGTTCCTGTACACTATGCCGGCCACTTGGTTATGGCGTTCCATGTATGCCTTGCCTGCTAGCATCTTGCACCCTGCTGTTATGTGCTGGATTGTCTCTGGGGCATCTTTACACAGGGGTCTTGCCTGGTGTGATAGACCCCAGCCTCTATGGATCTTGTACTCAGAGCTTGTTCTTGTGCTGCCATGATTAGTGCCTCTGTGCTGTCTTTCAGTCCAGCTTTGTCCAGCCACTGGTAGGATTTCTGGATATCAGCCACCTCCTCTATCTGCCGGTGGTACATACCGTGCAGGGGCCTGTCCTTCCATGATGGTTCCTCGTCTCCCTCCTCTTTCTAGGGTTTCTGCTGCCTGAGGTATTCACTGAGCACTCGGTCAGTTGGGACCATCTTCCCAATGTATTCTTGGATGTTCCTTGTCTCATCCTGGACTGTGGTGCTGACACTCACCAGTCCCCGGCCCCCTTCCTTCCGCTTAGCGTACAGCCTCAGGGTGCTGGACTTGGGGTGAAACCCTCCATGCATGGTAAGGAGCTTTCTTGTCTTTATGTCAGTGGCTTCTATCTCCTCCTTTGGCCAGCCTATTACCCCAGCAGGGTACCTGATCACGGGCAGGGCGTACGTGTTGATGGCCCGGATCTTGTTCTTACCATTCAGCTGACTCCTCAGGACTTGCCTGACCCTCTGCAGGTACTTGGTGGTTGCAGCCTTTCTAGCGGCCTCTTCATGGTTCCCATTTGCCTGCGGGATCCCCAGGTACTTGTAACTGTCCTCTATGTCTGCAATGTTGCCTTCTGGTAGTTCAGTCCCCTCAGTTCTGACTACCTTCCCTCTCTTTGTTACCATCCGACTACACTTCTCCAGTCCGAACGACATTCCAATGTCATTGCTGTATAGCCTGGTAGTGTGGATCAGTGAATCGATGTCTCGTTCACTCTTGGCATACAGCTTGATGTCATCCATGTACAGGAGGTGGCTGACAACTGCTCCGTTCCGTAGTCGGTATCCGTAGCCAGTCTTGTTAATGATCTCACTGAGGGGGTTCAGGCCTATGCAGAACAGCAGTGGGGACAGAGCATCTCCTTGGTAGATCCCGCACTTGATGGTGACTTGTGCTATGGGCTTGGAGTTGGCCTCTAGTGTTATACACCACATCCCCATTGAGTTCCTGATGAAGGCTCTTAGGGTCCCATTGATCTTGTACAATTCTAGGCATTCCAGTATCCAGCTGTGGGGCATTGAGTCATAGGCCTTCTTGTAATCAATCCAGGCAGTGCACAGGTTGGTCAGTCTGGTCTTGCAGTCTCGGCTGATTGTTCTGTCTACCAGTAGCTGGTGTTTTGCGCCTCTGGTATTCTTGCCAATTCCTTTCTGTGTCCCACTCATGTATTGACCCATGTGCCTGTTCATCTTAGCCGATATGATGCCTGACAGGAGCTTCCATGTAGTACTGAGGCAGGTTATTGGTCGGTAGTTGGAGGGGACCGGTCCCTTCTTGGGGTCCTTGGGGATCAGGACCGTCCGACCTTCGGTTAGCCATTCCGGGTGTCTCTCGTTAACTAGCAGCTGGTTCATTTGTGCTGCCATATATATATATATATATATATATATATATATATATGTATATATATATATATATATATATATATATATATATATATATATATATATATATCCAGCAGATCCTGGGAACAACATCGGAGATCTCTGTCCAGAAGAGCGTAGTCCTGGGAACAGCTAAGATACTGGACCCTCAAGCTCCCAGGCCTCTGGTAGAGGACCCGAGCTTGAAGGATAAACCGCCCGCAGGGGCGTGCTGGGTGTTTTTTTTTTTTTTATATATATATATATATTTTTTTAGTAATTTACTGCAATTCAGTTTATCAGTTTCAGTTTACAATTGTTTGGAAACCCCACAAATTATAGATCTGTGCTGAAGGAATACCTTTTGTATATGCAGTGTGTTGAACTGCACTGGAAGAAGCCCAGCTGTAAAGTTACAGCAGCACAAACTGTAAACATCACATTATCACTGGAATTTGCATGTATACAGCTTTTTATGTTTGGTCATCATCTGCTGCCAAGTCTCTCTTGGAATTCTCTCTGGAATTGCAGCTACAAGAATATGGATCATTTACACTGGTAGGCTTATTCATCTTTGAGAACACATATTTAGTCAGTAAAGTGAATTACTTCTGAAAAGACTGAATAACCGCTGATGTTTGAATGTATCACTATGAGCTCTAATGTCGGGCTTTTATGTTAGAAACAAACAGCAGAATATGTTGAGTTGACTTTGTAGGACTAGCACATAAACCCTATGCAGTCAGTGAGGAATTTTCATAGTAGAATACATCAGTAGTTGTTAGCAGAACATGCAGAACCTCATTAACAGATGTCATGGTGCTGCCCTCTTCTGTTTAACTATCTAATGATTTCTGGGAGGTCAAGTACATAAGCAACACATTTTACAAATTCCCCGTGGTTGAAACCCATGTCATTGTGGTCAAGTCTAAGATTGCACAATGTCTTCCTGAAAGATCCCCCCTCCCCGTGTCATCAAAATGGGAAAAAAACACTACATCTTTGTGTTATTATTTGTGGATTATGGAGCTGAATTAATGTTTTGTTTTTTATTTGCCTGCGTTCATTCTTTTCAAATTTACTGCAGGGAAGAGAACTAAACAACACAGTCATTTAAGACTGCTGTGCATTCTATAAAAAATAAAATAAAATGAGCTGGTGGCTGTCATGTGTTTTTTTTCTTCATTCCCCGCTCTAAAAATTATAGTTTTTAATATCCTACTTTTCCTCTTTCAAGCATTTAGCTCTCAGCTATTTTGTGGGTGTCAAAACGATTACTGTGGCCATGGGGAGGTGATTAAAGTCAGGTGTTGCCGTGTGATTGATGCAGTGTGTGTCACATGTGCGCTGCATTCATGTTGGCAATTACAACACTTTCAAAAGATGTAGATTTTGCTTTTGATGTTGCCTACATCTGGGACTGAAAAGAAAGGGGGGGGAGAGAGAAGGAATAAGTGTTTCTGTCACATTAATGTCTTGCAAAGGGAATGTGGCATCCAAGGCTGCATTATGTGCCCGTTGGATGTAGTGAAAAAGCAGAAAATACAGACGTTAAGGTTTTTTTTAACATATATGCAAGTAATTTGTATGATATTCTTAAACACAACTTCTATATAACTAAAGGTCATCTTAATGTTAGGTTATAGCCTTTTTGCTTAGCAATTTATTATTAATTAGATGTTAAATGTTGATTGTTCAGTTAAATTGCTATAAAATAATCACAAAGCCGAGTAAGAGTAGGTGCCTTTCCTTCTGTAACTGAAATGGTCAACACTGGAAAAACTAAGGTTTAGTGTAACTTCAAACAAATGTTCTCATAAAATAAAAGACAAATCCTTTTGGAGAGAAAGCAAAGAGTAGGAAAGAAGCCTAAGAGCAGTCTGTTGCACCAACATGTTTCAATCTCTTCTTTGAAGATTGGCCAGGAAGACAAAGCAAATTCTAATACATCTCCTGCAAATCTAAAATATTCTATTTAATGTTCTGGGTAAAGATCTCGTGTTAAATTCTTAACTCACAAACCTGCACTGATGTTCAGCAACCCACTTCCTGAAATACATTTAGTAGTAGCGGAAAACAAGCCAGAATTTCCTTTGTTTTAAACAAAAATGTTGCTCTTCTTTTCCTTCAACCCTCCTTTTACTTTTAAAACTGCTGAGAGCAACAAGTCCAGTCATGTTCCCTTTGGGGTAGTTGGAGGCAATTCTGGGAAATGTAGGAAAGTATGTTGAGAACAATAAATGATTTCAGTAATTAGATTACTTTAATGAGATATCCTTTCCTCATAGTTTAAATAAAGACATGCAATTCTACATCTTACACGGCAATAAAAATCTCCCACCTCACCAAAGCAATTAGCATCAATCCTGATCGTGAAACTGCACAGAAATCCTCGACTTAAGGCAACATCTGGCTGGTTTTAAGAGTCATGGACAGTTTGCCGCAGGTGGTGGTGGTGCTGGGTGGAGGTTCATGTGGGTTATATGGACCGTGGAAGTTTAAAAGGGTCAGTACCTGCAAGTACAACATAGCTTATGCTCATGTTAACTGGAAAAAGGGGGAAATAAGAAAACAGCAGGAAAAATGTGCATTCTTTCCCATTTGTTTTTATGAAATGACCTTTAAAGATAAAGTAATATCATTTAGTCAGCCATTACAACAGTAACTAGAGGTATAACACTGTTTCCTGAAATGTTGGGACCCAAAGTAAAACAGAATGCAATTATTTGCAAGACATTTCAAACATATATTTAACTGAAAATGGAACAAATTAAACATAACAAATATTATAACATATATATGTATATATATACACCTAACATTAGTTTTATAACAGTCAAAAGTGCAAAAACAATCCATAAGACATGACATAGACAGCTAAAGAAATCTGTTATTGTTTCAGCCCTAATTGAATATTGTTCAGCTGTCTGTGCCCTAGTTGTTAGAGGCTAATGCACTACATTGCAAGTAGGTAAAAAAAAATTTTTTTTGCTTCCTAAACAACAGAAACTGCAGTAATTTTCAAAAATCAATCAAACAAGAAATATTAAACTTCACTAACTTGCTTTCATCAATCATCTGTTTTGTAGTTCCTTTTGTTAAGGTTTCATTCAACAGCAATTGCAGACAAAAAGTGTGCAGCAACAGAAAATGCAAACTTCAAAATATAACAACCAAAATCCAGAAACAGCAAAAGGTCCAAACTATAAAACATGAAGACACAAAAATTTACATAGAGGAAACAGGTTACACAGTAAAGGCTCAGACAAAAACCCAGAGGAAGACATGATTATACACCGAGGCAGCAGCTTTCTGTCAGGGCAAGCAAGACAGGCAGTGCTTGCCCTGTGGTCTCTGGTGTGCTAGACAAGCTGCTTCTGAGGTACAATTTGAGCTGTTTTGCTATTTTTAAAGATGCATTCTCACATCCTAGCCACTTGTCAATCTTATGATTTCTCTTTGAATAACATTTGTTAGTGGAGATATAAAGTATTTGAACTTTTAACTTAACCTGAAGTTTCTGCAGTGGTAATACTGATCTATGTAACACTAGTAGGAACATTTTTCTGCAGCATAAATAATATGACTTTTATAATTTGATCCTTTTAGTTAAATTTGTAAATACAGTTTTATGTGCTGTGAGATATTTTAATAATGTGCTACACTTAATAAAGGAACTGTTCTAAAACAATTCTCTTGCATTATTGTCAGTAATGTTATAATTCTTTAGCCTAAAAGGAGTCGACAAGGCTGTTAACATAAACAGAATATGTACAGCAAGTGTGGTTGAGTGGTTGATATCCCATAAGCAAAAGTTATTTCTTTCTTTTGCTTTATACTCTTCAAGCGTGTATACTAACTATCACAAATGCCACCAGTTTGGTTGAGAAAGGGCACTGTCCTGTTTGAAGCCGAGATGGAAATGATTATGTTTCCCCGCTATCATGGAAAGTAATGCTTGGCAGCAATTTGTCCACCTGCACTTCTGAACAGCAGGCTTGGTAACAATTACTGGTTCAGGAAAGAAAACATTACAGAGTCATTACAATAATGATAGTAATTCAGGCCAGAAGACATGTTAGCCTCTGCAGGGCCGTCTTTCCTCCCTTTTCTTTCGCTCCAACCCTTCCCCACCTTTACCTTGACTTTCAATATTTTTCCTTATATGAGATGCGCCCTTTAGCTTGTTTGAAACCATTATTAATTTCATTTTAAGTTACTCTGCTATACTCTGCAATCATAGCACATCAAATGGTACGTTTTCATTCATTGCTTTCATTGCTGTTATTTTACTTAATAGCACCATAAATCCACATATATTGTAAAAATTCACTCTGGACAGAAATAATAGATTGCTGTATGCCTTAAAAAGTTATGCTACTTAAAACAGAGAACATCTACCTATTTTCAGCAAACAAGAGCATGTGAACACCCCTTCCCCCAAAGAGAGGGGGCACTGAACAACTAAGTAGGAGGCTTGTTGGAGCCCCTTTCCAGCAGGCAGCCAGTACTTGTATTTATGTTTCAGAAATCTATCCGAGAGTGCCAAGACATCATCCAAGACGCTGATGGAGTCGCCACACAGAGGCTGCTGCCATCCAGTCTGGAAAACATTTAAAAATCTTTGTTATGAAAAGAGTGCAGAGATGCCTGTCCTGCGTGCTGGGGGAAAGATGGCTCCATTTTCCATCTGGAGTTCGCTTAGTCAGCGTGGGAGGATGTGTGTATGCTTTCTGTACAACACATTGGATGATAAAATAGTTTATGAAAAAAATACAAATGGCTGCAAGTCACTCTTCTGGGTGGGCCCACAAGCGCATAACATATTAAGCCTGTGAGGGATTATTTTTGTATTTCTCAGCAGTTTTTTAATACATTTGGACTGATGTATGGGCCATTAAGTATCAATCATGGATGTTCTGCTTCAATATGAGGCTGTTCTTTGTCAGATTGTTTTTTAGCAGTTATTTAAACAGTTTTCATTCATATGTCTCTAAACATGGCAAATGAATCCCAGACTTTCAAGAAAGGAAAAGTGGCATGTGCGTATTAGTTTTAAGCTTTATTGTACTTTATGACTTCTTGGCAATCCTAAAGAAATAAGTGGAAATATTAACACAGAGGCATCAGATGTTGCCTTTTGTCCCTGCGAATGTTGGAGTTTTATACACATCAGCTGTCAGCACAAAGAGGAAAATTGTGGATTTACATTGATTCGTTGAGTAGTCCTACGAGATCTTTTGGGTCTTTTAGTCTTTTGGGATTGTGAGATATACAATGATATAATCTGCATAGGCAGATATTTTTGGTGATAGTTAATGGTACGCTATATTGTCATACTAATTGTAATGAACAACTGGTGCTATACTCAAAATACATCATTGTTAGCATAAGCAGACCATGCAGCAACTCACTACCACATCCACTTTCCACAATCTCTATGCCTAGCTTGGAGAGTGTGCATCCATGTTTGAAAGCCTGGTGAGTATAGTGCCGCTACCCAAATGCTACTACATGTGTCTTTCTGAAAGATCACAGTATCAAAACATTCACATTCTGCCACACAAAAGTCAACTTTAGAAGTTTGAAATCACTCCAGAGTTGTTGTTTTCTTCTTAAATATTTTGCACAGATACTACACACTACATATTTCAGTCACATCTCCTGGGTGGACATCAAATCTTTTATTGTTTATGGTGAGCAGATTACCTACCATTCACAAGGTTAGTGGCTTGATTCCCAGCTCCTGCAAAAGGAGGTGTTTTTAGGCAAATACCATGTGGGTGTGCACAGTGTATGATGAGCATTAAAAATGGGTCTGTGGATGTAGCTTTGTGTGCTAAGAGAGAGTAAAAAAGAAGAGTAAAAGTTGCAGAGGACACAGATGTGATTAGATTAGTTATGTGATGCAGCCGATATAGCAAATAACTTGTGCACTGGTTGCTTTGACATAGGACGTTTCTTGGAGTGAACCCATCCACAGACCTGCTTGTCAGATTAATTGGTGATGTTAAAGTAGTTGCTGGTGTGACACTAAATAGTTATCTGTCTCTCTGTGTTAGCCTGTTACATAAATAAGCATTGTGCCAGCAATGAGAGAGCTGAGCCAAGGGTAAAGGAAAGCCTTCATGCATCAAATACATGACATTCGGGAATAAATTAGCACTGGATGAATGTTAAATGTCTGAACGTCATGGTGCTGTCAGAAAGCTTAAAGGCCAATACTCTCATACTGACCTGTCATCGGACCATTGGAGCAACATGCAGCATATGTACCACTGCAATGATTTTAAAGACTCTCTGGCAAAGTTATAAATTTGACTTGCAGTAAAAATGACAATTCAAGAGTAAAACCTCTGAAATGTATCTAGTGGTTGAAATGTTGCTTCCTAAAATCGAAATTATGGCCAAATAGGAACATTTTGAAATTTTAAAACTTCAAAAGGCTAATGATATTTTTCAAATGAATGGCTCCAGAGGGCCAAACACTGCAAAATCTGGTACTTTTATCCACTTTGGAAAGGTTGATTCAGTTAACGGCTGCACTAGTGCGACTGTTTGGGAGTTTCGAGAATGTCTCCAAAAACCAATTTGTTAAGTGCAGTGAAAAGGTGAAAAAGTATGCCCAATTAACTCCATCAAAGGCTTTTTTCCCCTGTATCCAACTTTTCTTTTGAACTCCCCTGCTGTTGGTTTATAAACTATTAAGACAGTGTTCTGAATTTATCCGACCTCTAAGGTGAGAACTGCTTTTTAATCACTCAGGTTTCAGGAGAGAATGATGCTTTATCACCCTGGTCATTAAACTGCTTGTTTCAAACCCAGAATATTAGCACACGGTCGCTTTGAAAAGCCTGTTTTAGGTTAAAAGAATCAGTCAAAGACAGACCCATCAGGCCTCAGTGCAGTCCTTCTGGACAGATCTGTGGATTTTGACTCAGACAGGGTTTGTCTGAGGAAAAAGTGGGAAATCCCCCCTTTCTCTCCCATCTCCTCAGCTCCTAGCTGTTGCTCCTGTAACTGATGTCATAATTTCTCACTGAACCCTTAACCAAACAATAAATATTTGACAGCTCAGTTGCTTTAAAAAGCCTGAGCTGTTTGCACAACAGTGCCTGCCAGAACATGCTCACAAAGCTCACTGGGTATGATGGTATTGTCAGAGACCAGGTTAGAAATGCAAAGCTGCGTTTCTTCTGTACAGCAACTCCTGATTTCTGTCCTTACACTCTACTCGAGTTTAACTTCTTTGGATCTGGATTCACTTTCCACCCAGCCAAGATGGAATCCAGCGGACAGACTGGCCACATTGTACTCATTAATAAACTGGCACACATGAAGAAAGTATCAAAGAATTGCTGTGACATTTCAGCTAACGTATAAACTCAGCGGTCTAAACATTCCTTCCCAAAGAAGCCGTTGAAAATCCAAGTGAGTTGTAGGCCAACCATCAGAACATCATTAAACCTTTGTTTGGAAGTGTCGCTCCCCAGTATAGCACAGCAGGTTTCACATGCACCATTTGGCGTCCCTGGGTCTCAGTAAATAGTAAAGAGGTTAACTTGTGAAAACACTCACACCCCGTTATCAGATTAGGACTCTACAAAGAGCTCTCAGCATCAACAAAAGGGAGAGATTTTTTTCAAAGAAAGAGGCTCGATGAACACTGTGTCCTGTTGGTCTTTGCTGCCCCCCCCCCAACCAATCCCCATTCCTTCCTTTGCTTTCATTTGTTCGAGCTGTTGACAGCAGGCTTGGCCTGAAATTAAAAACCTTTAGTGTTTGTTTGCTCGTTGTCAGCGCTAGGCTTTTCCCATCATTTCCCAGAGACAGCATCACTCACGTCTTTTGAGAACAGCTTGGTGGAGGGGATAGCATCCAAAAAGGCAAGGAGCGTCCAAATATTAAAGAATGCATGAAATTGATCATTTTTTAAAAAGGAATGCAACAGGAACACAGCATTTGCTAACTAACAAAAAAGCATAGTTTCTATGGCAAGTTTGCATCAGCTTGTAGGTGTGAGATTTTTAGCACATAATCTGGGGTCAAGCACACACTCAGTGTCAGTGTGTTTGATCCAGGAGTGTCTGAAGTGTTGATGCTCTATAAGGTCAAAAGTCAGGCGAAGAGTGACGACTGAGCTATTCTACCAAAGGCCCCTTTAAAAACAGTCTAAAAGCAGGGAGGGTCTACACAAATCCATTTGTCGTAGTTTTTATTTGACAAATTTTAGCATTTTTTCCACTGATATTTATTATTCGCTTTATTTGAGTCACTACTTGCTGCTGTGCATTACCCCAAGAGGATCAATACATTGTTGTATAATTGTTTAAATCCCTCTTCTACCAGCGGTGTGCAGAAAAGATACAATATATCACAAAAGGCTCTCTGAGAGATTACTTAAGTATTCAGTAGGAAATAAGACAGTAACGGCAAAATAAGCACTTTGCACTGAAAAAAATATGGATAGATGTGCAACTGAAGCAAGAGCCCACATGTAAAGATTTAGTAAGATTTAGAATTGAGTCAGCGTTGGGCGTGTTGCAACACGACATGCCAAACTGATTAGTTTGCTGTTGTGTGGATCTTTATTTCTGCCTCTTAAAGGTATTACTGCAATCTGCATTTCTGTCTGTCTGAAATATACAGTATGGGGCTATCCATAATTCACCTTCTATACTGTATCTGTGGGTGTTTTTATCATCATCTGCTTTGAAATGGCTCTCCATATACTCTGTCAAGGGGATCAGACAAACTGAAAAGATAATTGCAGGCCGTTTGCAACAACTACTAGCCACCATAGCACAGCTTTCTTTACATACAATGAAGGAATGCAGCCTGTCTGAAGCATCAGATGGGCAATGACAGGATGAGCGGAAACCACCTGGATCTTAAACTTAACCCACAAGGTCACCTTTCTTCATTTATCTCCTACTGTGGCTTGTAAAAAAGGAAAAAATGTGGGTTAGTGCTTCACCAGACCTGATTTATCCAGACCGAATGGTTAACCTAAGCTAAACATCAACAGCAATTACTTCCTAATTGGTAAAGTGTTTGAGAGTTTCTGGGTGTGGAACAATGGAAACAATATCAGTTGTTCTCAGTAATGTTCCTTTCACTTTAAAGATAATTTCAGATTTAATAGAGACTTAATTATATGGTATCAAAATACACAACATACAATTTGTTAGTTTGGCATTTGCAATATGTAAGTATTCGAGAGATAATAAGTAAGAGCTGTTAAGAAACAAAACAAACAAAGCAACTATATCCCAGGTGCAGGGAAACAGCTAACCCTCGGGCAGTTTGTTTTCAGTGTCTTGCTTATAAACCTCCACTCTCATCACTACCAGACCTCACACCTCACTCCCACCCACCAAAACCTTATTATAAAACACCGTATCTAAAACAAGGCTAGAAGAGCACAGCTGAACTTTGTTAGAGAGCTAAAGGTAATCTAATAGCATAACTGAAATGATTTATGCTAAGCTAACTAGCATCCTCATCATAGAGTTCTCCAGGCAGAACCTTTGCCCTTAAGATGCCATAAATTTAAGATGCCAATTATAGAAAGTTTAGTAGAAAAATAAAAGAAAAAATAAACAAGATTTAACCTAATGCGCTAATTAATCAGGTACAATGTTTACCACCTTCAGTGTACCTTTAGACAATTATGTAACTTTATAACTTATAATATATAAATATAGCAGTTGTCAGTGAGTACAGTTGTCCAGTTTTTTATTTCATTTTTTAAGTTTTGCTATAGGTGGTGCCAAACGCTTTTAGCATGCTAATATTTGATCGCTTCCAAAAGGTTAAGCTAATAGGAGTGCAAAGTAAATATTTGTTTATGAACTAAAGTTATATTGAAGCAGATGACTCTAGATGAAGCATTAAGGCATCACTAAAGTTACTACAAATTAGTCAACATTGAACAGGGATTTTTGTCCTCTATTTCATGGCAATACATGCATAAAAAATGTTGAGTCATTTCTTTTGAAATCCTTTATGTCTTAGGGGTTTTAGAGGAAAAGTCAGGGGATCACCAAAGTAATTAGGATTCATCCTCTGGGTACCTTGGATATCTGTACAGAAATTTCATGGCAAGTCATCCAACAGTTTTTGAGACACTTAACTCTGAACCAAAATACTTCCATCCCTGGAGCCCGCCACTATCTCTCTTGTTAAATCTGTGCACTAACTCTGCTCCCACTCTATATGATAAGCTAATCACTCAGCACTTAAGCTTTGTGAAAATTTGGATATTTTTTAATGTATAGTACGATGACTGATCCAAACTGCCAGACACTTTTCTGTAACTTTTGAATCCCATGATTTCAAACTTTCCATCCAACTTTGTCAGCCACTCCTCAAATCAATTTACAGCGTAAAATAACCTGCAGAACAGGAAAAATTGGACTTCAACTGTCCAATTCCAGCGGCCCTTAATTGGCTTCCCCTCCTTGTCAATATCAGTGTAAAACTTTTAAAAGTTGCACGGATGGTGGTGAGGATTTAAGCTTTGAAAGTTGCCTACAGACAGCATTTTGCTCCAAAGCCCCAGAGACTGTGATTCACAGCCTGGTCTCCATCTCAGCCATTATGGTCACGTCTTTTTTACGGGCATGGGGGTGTCGGTTACAGACACACAGGCAGACTGACTGATTTAGCTCTTTAGATTTGTGTGGAATTAGTCACAGTGGAGGGCTAGCCAGGCCAGTGGGGAGTTTAAGACATTGTGGGGGAAAGAGAAAGCCTGGAGTGGGCGGGCTTCTTTTCTTTCTAGTTTTACGACCCCTCAGGTTTCCACCTGTGCTGACATGGCTGAGGTTTTACAATAGTCCTGAAAGAGTTACAAGCAGCCGGGTAGAAATTCCAGACTTCTTTCTTTTTTCTTTTTTTTACCCCCCTTTTCTTTTTTTCTCTCTCTTTTACTGGAAGGGTGGGGTGGGGGCTGTAGTTATTGTGGAGCATTTGTCAGGCAGCCAGTTGCAGAGGCAGGGCCAACTGGTGATTTATGGTAACATCTGCAATATGCAAAGCTCTTGTATATGCTTTTAATCATACAAAGAACTAGAGATCGAAAAGAGATGGGCTGATGGAGGTTTATGGAGTCCATGCTGGGATTCACACTGATGGCAACTCGTGTGAACGTCACACACGGCCAGGGGATTTCTCCAGCTCAGTGTTTCCAGGCTGAATTTGGCACTGGTGTGTTTTTGCCAAGCAAGTGCTGTTTCTCTTGTCTGATACGGTCAGTAGATTCTCTGCAGGCTTGAAGATAATCTGCAATGATTGAAATGTTTGGCTACATAAAAGGATAACCCAAATGGACAGCCAGGAAAGGTGAAAACCTTCCAAGAAAACAGCACTACACAAATCTCTCTGGATTCATCTGTCAGCAGTTGAGAAGTCAGAGTGAGTGTGACCTTACATACCAACAATCCAGGGTCACCTCATTTTTTAAATCTGTATTCTAGTATCGACGAAGCATATATAATCCTGGAAAAACAGCTCAGCAGTCGTAAATTTCAGACACCAATCCCTGAGCAGCTTTCCCGAGCTTCATAATAGAGGAATAATCATTTCTATGAGCCGCCTGTAGCTATTTAATATAATAAACATCTGTCTGCATGTCACCACATCTGGTAATAATGAAAGCAAATTAGCTACAAAATTCAGGGTGTCTGGCAGTTTGATAAGAACATGGCATGCTAAATTCATTTTCTTGGCTCATACCCTGGGGGGTCGAGAGCAACGATGACCTAAGGAGCTGAACCTAGATCGGCATGCGACTGCTATTGTGTATACAGTACAGTCTGAAAATGGAGATCAGAGTCTGATCTGAGACCAGGATTAGTGAGCTCCAATGTTTGTCTGCCAGTCATTGGTGGTCTGGAGGAACAGTCAGCTTCCTGTCTCGTTTCTCTGGACACAGAATCAAAGAGGGGAAATTATTCTGCAATCTGGCGGGTGTTTCCCCCGGCTGGAAATGGGAAGGTTGTCACTGACTGCTGGAGACTTCTGGATACACAGTCTTGTTTTTTTGTTTTTTTTTGTTAGAGTGGGAACCTTCCATGCCTCAGTCGCTTGTTAGGCCACAAATTGTTTTTTGGTTGCAGCAATTTCAGAGACTTTAGGAGTAAATAAACCATTCTGAGGGGAATTACATCCACCCAGTTAATTGTAACATGCATAGTGTAAAACCTTGCTTTCAAGAGGCAGATCACATATTGTTGATAAGAAGACTTGAATCCACCAGACCAGCTGTAAAATACTAAAGTGGAGTTAAAGTTGTTCCCTCTGTTACAGGAAAGGACCTCGAGCACAGCAGTTGGGGTGAAAAAAACCTTGAGAATTTCTTGCTGTCAGCAGACTTGAATCTGAGCTTTTTAACATAATTCTTGCAGGATTTTATAGGTTGTGAAAAAGGTTGTTTTCCATCAGCCTAGCTGGCCTATCTCGTCACCAGCCAAAGATATATACTGAAAACTCCAGTGAGATAGATGCGGATATTCCATCAGCTGTATTTAGCAGGTAGAAAATGGTGGCTTTTAATAATAATCAAAAACTATTTATCAAAGATGGATGAAGCCACAGCGATAGAACCCACTGTCTTGTGGACCACAAAATTGCCCCGAGCATTTTGGATATGAACATTTTGGTGTTTAGGGGCCAGAAATTAGGAAAAGGTCCAGTAGTAGGCTATCGGCTAACGTCCGTTAGCTTGGTTTTAGAAATGTGAGCGCATAGACTGTATGGGTGTGTTTCAAACATACCAGCCAATTTCCTATTCATAAAATACTGAGAAGATTTTCTATTTGTACTCTATTGACTACACAGAAAGTTGCAATTTGCTGAATAATAACATTAAAAATACTACCAACACCACAAATATGATTGGGAGATTGAGGACGCTGAGTTTGGTTAATCAAGGCAGTGTCTAATGGAAACCTAGCAGCTGCCAGCACTCACTTGTTACCTAAAGCAGTATGGCTTGCTATGTGGTTAATTGTACTAACAGACCTCTCAGGTCTGTGGTCCATTTTGGATAAGTGAAATTTGATTATATGTATCTATTTCATAGCAACAATTAGCAGTAATAAGTGTTGGATGTGTACACTTTATTGCACTTTGTTAATCGAGCTTGTTTCAATTAACTGATTACTTAGTGCTACACCCTCAAAAAAAAAAAAAAGACTGGCAAGAGGCTAATTTCCCAGTTGAAACGTGAAGTCCAAAAACTAAAGGTGATGTCACAGTAGCTAAGTCTAACTTTATTCATTTTCTATATTTTATTTCTGCTCTGTGATTTAACATGGAGTCAACAGATGGGCACACTTTTAAAGCCAGCATGGTAAACTCTGAATCTGCTGGAAAGGTTTTATATGTCTGTCATGCATGGCTTGGGAATGCTTTGGGATACCCCAGGATGAACTGGAAAGTGTTGCTGAGAGGGGGAGAGGGACTTCTGCAATACCTTGGCTCGTGCACCTCCCCCGTGACCTGACTTTCGGTAACTGGAAGACAACAAATAGATGGATGATGACTGTATACTGTATCAATCATGATTTGTGTTTTCATTTTCTACAGAGATCTAAAAGATCTCTAGACAGGAATATCTGTAATGTTCTGCAAAACACAAAGCCCGTTGTGTACCACGGTCAACTTGGGTGCACCAGGGCCAGCGTGGAAGCTACTGACTGAAATATGTTACTTTACAATGCAAAAGATTTCTACTGTTTATGCACAGATTTTGCAACAAAAGACAAAGCAAAAGTTGCCAAGATAACTCTCCAGATTTCCAAACTTCTCTTCTAAAGTACTTCTAAGTATTGTGCAGTGTTTGGGTATCTGATGCACATTCATAGTCATAAATCTACCATTCAAACTAGATTTTTTTTTCCCCTTTCTACTTCTTCTTTTTCTTCACCACTACATCTCCTGAAAGTACATTTTCTCTTCTGTTCCAACATCTGTTTATGAATGCCTTACATACAGCACCAGATCACCATATATCATCGAGCTCACGCAAAGGTTTGACTATTTACTTGCAAAACAATAAAATGTGACACTCCTATAAATATCACCACATTTTGTCGAACAAGAAGTGTAATCAGAATCCACTGAGTTTATCATTTATCACTCCCCAGTCCCATTTTATCCATGCTTCAGGCCGTGTTTGTGAGAAGTCCTTTTGTGAAGTGAACTAGCTCGGTTCTGCGCTGACTTTAGATTATTAGACAAAAGTGGACCAGTCCTTGAATGTTGCTTCAGCAGCAAAAGCACGGCAGCTGCTTCCCAGGTGTTTGCATGTGTGTGGCTCCACCATCTTGTCTTAATCGCAGCCTCCTCGAAGAACTGGCAAGACTTCCAACAAACCCCCTCATTCCTTTAGACTGGGGTAAAAGCATACAAACCAGACCAGCGTAGCCAACAGCCAGGTGTACTTAAACATTAGTCAACCAGAAGGATGAGAGAGAAATAACACATCCTATGAAAGCAAGAGTCTACATCAGTGTTTCCATACACAAACTGAGTGCATGAATCCAAAGAACTTTACGGTGAACATGACTACAAGAAAAGCAGTCAGTTTCACTGCTTTCCTCTACAATGCTTTTCACACAGTAGACCGAGTGCAAGACTAAAGTTACTGCTCCTGAATAGGGGATCTGATTAAATCCTCTTCCAAACTGCCGGCACCACCATCGTGAATCTTCCATTTCATAAACACACAGCTCCACTGTGGCAGCCAGGGAGCCGCAAGACAAGTTCCAAGTGCAAGTTTCAACAGCTAGCCCGGTGCACAAGCACACCTTTTTTCCTCATGTTGAAGAGGAGAGGCCTGAAACAACAAACCGCCAGGCAAGAAGGGCTGGGGGGATTAGGGGAGGGGGATGAGTCATCCAGCAAACAGAGAGTCTAGTATGGAGTAAGGTATATTGTGCCATACTGTTCTAACGGCAGTTTGTGGGTTTAATGCAAATTACATGTTGTTACTTAGTTATAAGCACCGTTATTTAAAGAGCTATTATTAATGATAGGCTACTGGCCCCTATCATAGTTTCTGCTGGTTTATCTTTTTGTATGACATTAACACTTTGTTTTCCTTGATACTTTGCCTGCTAAGCTGAGGGTGGAGGGGTATTAACAACATTTCGGACTTACAAGATTTATTCGTGTGGTGCAGGATGGGTCTCTTCAGTATCCAGACATAAAAACGTATAAGCCAATAAAAGGAGGCAAAAGGCCAGTATTCTTCCAGTGACACATGCCGTCTTCTCGTTTCAATATTTATTAGCTCTGACTCTAATACAGTCCACTCATGCAGGATTTATGGCCCCGCATTGATCTTCTTTGTTTGCTTTTTGGCTACGTAGAGCGACAGAGGGATTTTGAGAATTCTCATACATTTCGGTTTTTTTGAGCAGTCCACCAAAAAACCAACAGCATGTAGCCCCATGGTGATGACACTGTGAGTAAATTTAATGGCGATTGGTTTAAAAGTTGGCTTGAACATGAAAGCAAACCACAGTGGAGTTGACTACAAAGAAGGATTAAAAAAACAAAACAAAACGCCATCAAAGATCAAACAGGCACACACGAAAAGCATGGAGAATGGCTGCTGTCGGCAGTTTAGGTTGTTGTTTCTAACACTCAGTTTCACTCTGACACAAAGAAGGGTTTTCTTTTGGCAAAATATGACTTCTGCCCTTTCTGTGGTATGCCACAAATCCAAAGTATCAGCGACAACCGAAGAGCAGCCCACCTCGTGGGTTCAAGGCTCACTTTGATAGACAGCTACAACACATAGATACTGGTCTGCAAAGCTTTGTTAGTGTGGCACACCCAAAATGCATGGCCACTTTTGTGTTAATCATTTAATTAATTAATTTAATTTGTTTATCAGTTATTTTCTGTGGCTATTAATATCCAAAATGACTTTGACAACATGACCAACCTAACCAGTGCATTATTTTGTCACATAAACTGTATAGAAAGTACAAAGAAATGGAGCAACACCCCAGGCGGAACTATTATTCCAAGACAGGTGCAACCCGGTTGCTTTAGGGGGATGGACTTCCGCCCACGAGTCAGATGCAATCTGAGAGGCAAACCGAGTGCACTGTCTTCATTGCTCCTGAACTTTACCTGTGTTTGCAGGTTGGTACCTGGTAAAGAAATACTACCACTGTTTGTACATAACAATGTTTTATCTCCATGTTAACTTGTGAAGAAGTAGAACAGTACCTGTAACACTTATGGGCACTGCCGCGCGGTCGACTCGCATCAGTGTGAGACAGCGGGGTCAGGCTGCGCAGGCCGCTAGCAGAAATGGCGCGGTAATGTTTTGTATTGTGGGTCGTAGCGCCCAGAGCGTTGTCTTGTAGGAAGGTCATTCATATAGATTTATTTTCTTTTCATTATGAAAGTTGGTACTCCCGCACACTTTACTATTCTATATAAATTTTATGATACAAAGATGTTTTATTGTTAAAGTGTCATTGAGGTTTGGAAAAGTATAAAGCTGTTTAATATGTGAGTGTTAATGACATGTGAAATAGAAAGAGGTTGCCCATGCTATGCAAAAGTGAGTTTCATCCTCAGTGTGCTGTAAATGTGTGTCTAATTCTGCTCAATTTCAGTATTCAGAATCTGTACAGTCGTATATTGCTGTAAATTCATTGTAGATTACAGTGGCTTCCAACTGCTTAAGTAAGAGCAGGTGTGTACTTTTGTTTTGCTTAGACTGAGCGATCGCGTGAAGTACATGTAAAATAGTGGAACGTGTAGAGTGTGAATTCATTAATTTTTCTACTTGTGACTTTGGGGAAATGGACAGATATGGACACTGGGACTGAAAAAGTCATGCACACGTGGATATTGTTAATGCTGTTCATGTTTATTGAAACTTGAATAAGAGATGCAATCTGAGAGGCAAACCGAGTGCACTGTCTTCATTGCTCCTGAACTTTACCTGTGTTTGCAGGGATTTCTTCTTTGTTATTGTGGCACCATTCCTGGGGCCCGTAACAAATTGTGGGGGCTCGTCCGGGATCCACTTCCTGTTGAGTCTTCTAAGGAAGAGGGTCCAGAGATACTAGAACCAGAAAGTCAACGTGAGATGGCATCGCTGTAGCCGAGACGACAGCTGGTGGGTGTCCACAAAGAGAAGTCAAGATCTGTACAAGGGTCTTCACTCCACCAACGGAACTGCACCTCTGTGTCTCATTAGATGAAGCTCATCATGGCAGCAGCGCGCAAGGAGCTGGTTTGGAGCATCAAAAAGAACTTGTATAAGCTTTCAGGTGCAGAAGCCTATCAGCTCGCAAGGGACCTGGTCACAGACAGCCAGAGTAGTGAATTAGAGTCCACTGATGAAGAAGGTTGTGTGGATTGCATTATTAACTATATGCAGTCAGATGCTTTGTTAAATTCTGAGGATGAGGGAATGAGTCAGTTGCTGGTGCTAAATGATCTTGTATGCAGTATGGTTGAAAATCGTGGCCTATTGAACACTGCTAATGGGGTGGCGCAGCCACTGGAGTCACCAGTTGTTAGTGCTAAGACAGTCGAGCGCACTACAGTGACACATGCTAACTTAGGCCAGTTACCACCAGTTACTAACACTCAACAGCATACCACCCCCTTACTTTCCATCCCCAGAGAGCCTACAACATCACAGCAGACTGACTTTGGTGCACAGGCTCGCACCACCAACCCAGCCTAGAATCATAAATGATGAGCGGGGTGGAGAGCCACAGCATTTTAGAAATGCAAGTAACACACATCCTAGTGGGGCACACAGTATAGGTGACCCAGTAACACATGCAGCAATACCTCACCCCTCATCACATGTAACCACTGAGAGAATGGTTTCCTTAAAGGACCTCTCTTACCTCCAACGGAAGGAATTTAAGGTACATGGTGGCCAGATTGGGGACCACAATGCTGACATAACTTACAGCAGCATGTGTAAACAGATAGATGAAGGCATTAGAGAGGGTTTCACAGAGACTGAGGTTATCCGGGGTGTACTGAGAATTGTAAAGCCAGGTGTCTTCAAGGATATGCTCATCAACAAAGATGAAATCACTGTGAATGAACTCAAGGGCTTTCTCAGATCACACCTGGGTGAAAAGGCCAGCACTGAATTGTTCCAAGAGCTTATGTGTGCAAGACAGAGTGAACAAGAAACCCCACAACTGTTCTTGTACCGCATGATTGGACTCAAACAGAAGATCCTGTTCCAATCAAAACAGGTCAGTACAGACATTCGTTATGAACCCAAAACTATTCAGGAAGTCTTTCTTCACAGTATCTACCAAGGCCTGGGCACAAAACATACTGACATCAGACAGCAACTAAGGCCACTCCTTTCAAACAGCGACGTCACTGATGAGGAGATTCTCAGCCAGGTTATGAAGATGATTAGCGATGAAAATGAACACCAGCGTAGGTTAGGTCATGCCCCCCGTCAAAAGACAACACATACACATAGTGTCCAGGTGGAAGGAGGAGATGTGAGTGCAAACAGTGGGGATAATGATGCGATCCAACAGCTTAGTGCACAAGTAGAGGCTTTGACTAACATGGTTGCGACTTTAATGGGCCAACAAGCGGCAGCTATTCATACAACCCAATCAAAGACTGCACCTGTCCAAACGCCAGGCCAGGACCAATTCCATGGCACCCAACCTCTTGTTAACCAGGCACCCACCCCTCCACCAAGTCAACCTTCAGCTGCAGATGTCATCCAGGGAAGGACGGACGTTGTTTTGCTGTGCTGTATTTTAATGTGAAGTGTACATATTTATTTTTTATATTGCATGCATTGGTTATATTTTGTGCAGTGTTTTATTTAGTTTGCATGTTTTAGTTATCGTCAAATTGTCCTGGAGAGACTCCGCCCTTTTCCCCGTTTTGACTAATTGGGCACACCTGAAGAGGAAAGGAAAGGTAATTTACAGAGTGCTCAATGACACATAAAAGGGTTGGAGCCGGTGTTCAACAGAGGATGCAACACGAAGAATGCGAGACAGACAGAGGAAAGACACAGACGATCAGAGGGGAGAGCGAGAGACGATCAGAGAGTAGAGATGATCAGATGAAGCAGATGACCAGCGACTGGAGAGTGAGAGATGACCAGCGACTGGGGAGGAAAAGAGATTACCAGCGACTGGAGAGCGAGAGATGACCAGCGACTGGGGAGGAAAAGAGATTACCAGTGACTAGGGACGCGTAGCAGCAGTCAAGTGGCAATAACGACAAGAGCCAGCTCGTGCACTGCGGGAGAACAGAAGCAGTGAGACCGCAGTGCCGATTGCAGTTTAAGGAAGCGGCGGGCGGAGTTGAGAGCTCTGCCCTCCCAGGTAAGTCTTTGACTTATCCTTTTTTATAAAGTAAACTGCCAAAGGAATAGTGACTGCCGCTCCCTCCCTTTCTTCAGTGCACCAGGACGTGGAATGCGAGGAGGAAGGCGAGGACTCTGCTGGGTTTCCCTCTTTTATTACTACGCTGGATTTCTTAGTTTTTCTGTGACTTTTAGGCCGTGGTGGATTCCACTGGACTTTTAATGTTGTGTGTTATTGATTTTTATTGTGTCTTCCCTTGGCCAAGGTTGTTTTAATTCATTTTACCTTTTTAACTATTTAAATATAATAAATTATATTTTTAATTCTACAGTTTTTGTATCGTGTGCTTTTCCCTCGGCGGCTCCACTGCTCTGCCCGCTTTGAGGAAGGTTTCCTTCCTTTTAAAAAACACAAACCATCTTGGAAACATAATCAGCCTTTCCGCTCCGTTACACAAGGAGAGGTAAAATACCCAGCTGCACCAAATGTATGCAGCAAGGCTCAGAAAACTGTAATCACTGCTTTGTGTGTGGGGATGCCGGGCATAGGGCAATTGGCTGTTTAAAACGAACCAACCAGCCGGGAAACGGGAGCCGGTCTCTGTTGAGGGACAGACAGAGACCATCCCAAATCCCCAGTCCCACTCAGTAATGCCCACTAGCAAACTGAGACGTTTGAAGGGAAAGGAAAAAAAACGCTGCAAAGAAGAAAGCCAGCCCTCCCCACCGAAAAGCCAAGCAGTTACTGACAGTACAGCCCGAACAGTGCCATTGATTGGTAAGAAGAGCCTACTAAATTGTTTTGTCAACGGCTATGCTGTGACAGTACTATTTGATACTGGCACACAAGTGAGCATCATTGATAGATCCTGGAAGGAGATGTTCATTCCCCAATATGCAGTGAGGCCCTTACAAGAACTTCTTGATCCTGGGGAAAGCCTTGACCTGTGTGCAGCAAATGGACAGCCAATCCCATATGATGGGTGGGTGGAGCTAACAGTTAATCTCCCGTGGAACACCGATCCCAACCTTACAATGGAAGTACCCTTCCTAATCAGCCAGCTCCCCCTCCCCCAGCCACTACTGGGAGCCAATGTCCTCCAAGGGATGATTAATAGTCATAAGTGTGATGCAGATGCACACACTATGATCCTCAGCCTTCTCCGCAAAGCCCTAGGAGTGGAGGAGGAACAGGCAAGAGCCATGGTCAACTTTATCAATCTGCAGAAAGAGTCAAACCACAGTATAACCACCATTAGGGTAGGGAAGGAAAATGTTTATGTTCCACCTGGTAAAACGGTAAATGTGCGATGTAAAGTACCATCTACCTTTGACATTTCCAACCCTGTTGTCCTGTATGAGCCACTAGAGGATAGCGCCACGCTAGAGCAGCTGAGTGTGGGGGAAGGATTGTTGGAAATCAGTAACACCAAACAACCATTTGTTAGAGTGCCAATTTCCAACCACACAAACCAAGTAATCACTCTGCCAAAGAGGTCCCAACTTGGCTCCATCCAACATGTTGCCAAAGTTCTGGAGCCAGGCGAACAGGACGTTGGAGATGGGGGTCCAACACAAGCTTGTGTATTGAAGGCTGAAGTTAATGTGGCCTCTCCTGGTACTCCCCCTGCTGACCTGTGGCGACCACCGGTTGACCTCAGTCACCTTAGTTCAGAACAGCAGAGAATAGTCGAGAAAATGTTGAATGAGGAATCAGCTGCTTTTGCACAGGACGGCAGTGACATTGGATGTATACCCTCTCTCCAAATGTCAGACTCAAAGATGACACCCCAGTCCAAAAGGCTTATGCGTCAGTCCCAAAGCCATTGTACAGGGAGGTTAAAGAATATATACAGGAGTTGCTTGTGAAGGGGTGGATTGTAAAATCACACTCGCCATATGCTGCCCCTATTGTTTGTGTGAGAAAGAAAGACGGATCATTGCGCCTGTGCATTGATTACCGGCTTCTCAACAAAAAGACTGTGCCAGATCGGCACCCCCTCCCCCGCATACAGGACCTGATTGACTCACTCGGAGGCTACAGGTGGTTTTCCATCCTAGATCAGGGCAAGGCTTACCACCAAGGCTTTATCGCGGAGGGGTCCAGGCACCTGACTGCATTCACCACCCCATGGGGCTTATATGAGTGGGTCAGGATCCCGTTTGGCCTTTCTAATGCACCAGCAGCCTTCCAAAGAAGCATGGAGGAAATGTTGGACACACTCAGGGATGAGTGTTGCATCCCTTATCTGGATGATGTGCTATGTTTCTCCAGGTCCTTTAAGGAATATGTTGAGGTCTTGCGGCGTGTACTTCAAGCTCTGCAACGCCATGGAGTTAAGCTCCGCCCTGAGAAATGTGAGCTACTCCGCAAAGAGGTCAGGTATGTAGGCCGCCTGGTGTCGGCAGATGGAGTGAGGATAGACCCAAAGGACCTAGAGGCAGTACAGGCGCTAAAGCAAAAAGCCCCTCAAACAGTCGGTGATGTCAGGCGGCTACTGGGTTTTCTGAGCTACTACCGGGCTTATGTGCAGGACTTCTCCCGCATAGCCAGACCGCTTTATGAATTGCTCAAGACAAACCCCAGCCCACCTCTAACTAACCTTGTAAGAGAAAAGGGGAAGGGGCCGCAGTTATCTTCACGGACTCCAGTAGAGTGGGGCAGCCAACACCAACAGATTCTTGAGCGTCTCATAGACATTCTAACAAGCCCACCAGTGCTAGCCTACCCAGACTTTGATCACCCTTTCATACTGCACACAGACGCGTCCCAACAGGGCCTGGGGGCGGTCCTGTACCAGAAACAAGATGATAAGATGAGGGTGATAGGTTATGGGTCATGCACACTGACCCCAGCAGAACAGAATTACCACCTCCATAGTGGGAAACTGGAGTTTCTGGCCTTGAAATGGGCAGTATGTGAAAAATTTGTCGACTACCTGTACTATGCGCCCCATTTCACGGTCTTCACGGAAAACAACCCCCTGACCTACATTATGAGCACAGCCAAGCTCAATGCTGTGGGTCATCGCTGGGGCAGCTTGCCGATTTCCATTTTGAAATCAGGTATCGGCCAGGCAAACAGAACATTGATGCAGACACGCTTTCACGCTGTCCACTTGATATCAGTGTTTTTATGGATCAGTGCTCAGAAAGACTACCAGAAGAGGCAGTGTGTGCCACTTGGGAGGGAACTAGGACTGCAGAAAAAGGGGATGTAGCATGGGTGGCAGCCCTCAACATAACATCACAACACCAGACACATGCAGACACTGGAACATTTCCAGTCATCAGCTGCAAAGAGCTCTCAGATGAGCAGCGGAAAGATCCTGTTATCAGCAAAATGTTAGAGTTAAAGGAGAATAACAGAGATCTAACTGATGAGGTTCGGAGAACATTGGACAAGTCCACAAGGAAATTGTCACGAGAATGGAAAAAAAAAAAAAAAAGAGAATGGAGTAGGCTGCAGGTGGAAAATGGCTTACTCTATAGGAAGACTCCCAGCCGAAAGCAGTTAGTCCTGCCTGCCATCTACAAACAAACTGTCCTCTCACACCTCCATGACAACATGGGACATGTTGGCGTGGAAAGAGTCCTTAGCCTAGTAAGAGATCGCTTTTATTGGCCCTTTATGAAGAGAGAGGTTGAGGAATCTATCACCAGACAATGTCGTTGCATTAAGCAAAAAAAGCCAGCCTTACCTGACGGCACCTATGGGGAGCCTTACATCGAGCTCGCCCCTAGAGCTCGTATGCATTGACTTTCTGCACCTTGAGACCAGCCGGGGTGGGTACGAATACATACTGGTTGTAGTCGACCACTTCACCAGATTCGCACAAGCATACCCCACTAAAAACAAGGCTGGAAAGACCGCTGCGGAGCGAATCTTCGGTGACTTCATCCTACGGTTTGGCTATCCAGCTAAGCTTCACCATGATCAGGGCCGGGAGTTTGAGAATGAGTTGTTTAGGACTCTCAGGCAATTGGCCGGTGTAAACCATTCTAGGACTTCCCCATACCATCCACAGGGCAACCCTGCAGAGAGGTTCAATCGGACTCTGCTACAAATGCTCAGGACGTTGGGCGAGAAAGAGAGAGAGAACTGGAAAGATCACCTGTCTCACGTTGTGCACGCATACAACTGCACCAAACATGAGTCCACTGGGTTTTCTCCATATTACCTCCTTTATGGTCGCCATCCACGTCTCCCCGTCGATCTCCTCTTTGGGTTGGTAGCTGAGGACGAGGCCGACACTCCAAGTGGATATGCAAAACGATGGAAGGAGAAAATGATCGAAGCATACAAGATAGCCAGCACGAACAGCCAACATTCGAGTGCCAAAGGCAAGCACTATTATGACAAACGGAACAGGGGTGTAACCCTACAACCAGGTGACAGGGTTCTTGTTCGCAACGTTGCAGAAAGGGGAGGTCCATGCAAACTGAAACCCTATTGGGAGAAAACTATCTACATTGTCAGAGAGCAGGTTGGTGACAACTCAGTTTATAAGGTCAGCCCTGAAAACAGAGGTCACCATACTCGCACCCTCCACAGAAATTTGTTGCTTCAAGTTAATGATCTACCAGCAGACATTACAGATGATCGCATGCCTGATAGACCGCCAAGGGCAAAAGGAAAGTCAAATCAGCCACGTGAAACGGTCGACCAAATAGAGGCTGGTGATGTAAGTGGATCTGAAACAGATGAGGAGGCACCTTGTTACTGGCTGCGGGTACCCAGAGAATCATTAAGGACCAATCGGGACATTCCTAATCAGGTCCCAGTGAGCGGGTCATTGGTAAGTCCTGAGACACCTGGTGACATGCAGGGTGGCGATGTTCCTATGGGATCAGAGTTTGACCGAGTGAGTGTAGGAGAGATGGAGCAGGAGAGAGAGAATGACATTTCGCCCCCTGTGGAGGAACCAGAGTTTGGCGAAGAGCAGCTGGCGCCCCAGACCAATGACTCCAGTGAAAACACTCAAGGGTCTCAACCTGAACCTCAGCCCGTACTAAGGAGATCTACAAGGCAGAGGAGACCTGGCCAGATACTGACCTATTCTTCCCTTGGCCAGCCAACGTATCAGCCACGTCTTGCTGTTAGTTCTGTGGGTGTACAGCCAGTGTTCTATATGCACCAGTGTCCACAATCGTACTGGCATTCAGTCCAACCCATCCATATTATGCCTGGTGTACACTCCGCTGTCACTTACCCGATCTGCTGCTGAGTTTAAGATGGGCATAGGACCTTGGGTACATATAGTGTTGGGTATTCAGAAAATGTAGAAAATCATTGCACACCCATATGTATTTGTAATTTGTGAGTATATTGAGTGAAGAGTTAAAGCTTGATTCAGAGTTAATGGAAGTTTACACTGTTAATTGCAAGTGTCGGGAGCCACTTTTGTTTGTAGGGGATTGTGTGGCACACCCAAAATGCATGGCCACTTTTGTGTTAATCATTTAATTAATTTATTTAATTTGTTTATCAGTTATTTTCTGTGGCTATTAATATCCAAAATGACTTTGACAACATGACCAACCTAACCAGTGCATTATTTTGTCACATAAACTGTATAGAAAGTACATTATGAAAGTTGGTACTCCCGCACACTTTACTATTCTATATAAAGTTTATGATACAAAGATGTTTTATTGTTAAAGTGTCATTGAGGTTTGGAAAAGTATAAAGCTGTTTAATATGTGGGTGTTAATGACATGTGAAATAGAAAGAGGTTGCCCATGCTATGCAAAAGTGAGTTTCATCCTCAGTGTGCTGTAAATGTGTGTCTAATTCTGCTCAATTTCAGTATTCAGAATCTGTACAGTCGTATATTGCTGTAAATTCATTGTAGATTACAGTGGCTTCCAACTGCTTAAGTAAGAGCAGGTGTGTACTTTTGTTTTGCTTAGACTGAGCGATCGCATGAAGTACATGTAAAATAGTGGAACGTGTAGAGTGTGAATTCATTAATTTTTCTACTTGTGACTTTGGGGAAATGGACAGATATGGACACTGGGACTGAAAAAGTCATGCACACGTGGATATTGTTAATGCTGTTCATGTTTATTGAAACTTGAATAAGAGATGCAATCTGAGAGGCAAACCGAGTGCACTGTCTTCATTGCTCCTGAACTTTACCTGTGTTTGCAGGGATTTCTTCTTTGTTATTGTGGCACCATTCCTGGGGCCCGTAACATTAGCATCTGTTACCAGCTTACAATCACGATGGGCTCAACTATGCTGAAAACATTCCTCTGAGAATCTGGTTCATATTGACATGACGGCATCATACAGTTAATGCAGATTTGCATCCCTGTTGCACCATATCCCGAAGTTTCTCTTTTGGATTGAGATCTGGTAAACATGGAAACCATTTTATTAACAGTGAGCTTATTTTTTTCAAGAGGCCAGTTTGAGCTTTGTGCATCTTGCTGGAAGCACCATTGGAAGATGGATGCACTGTGGTCATAAAGGGATTGACATGGTCAGCAATACTCAGGCTTTTGTGTCTAAATGGGTTTAACTCTTCAAACCCTAACCCGTCGCTAACGACGGGTTAGGGTTTAAGCAGTAGTGGCAACTCCAGGCCTCAAGGGCCGGTGTCCTGCAGGTTCTAGATCTCACCCTGGGTCAACACCCATCCATCCATCCATCTTCTTCCACTTTATCTGGGGAATGGGTCGCGGGGGCAGCAGCCTAAGCAGAGAAGCCCAGACCTCCCTCTCCCCAGCCACCTCCTCCAGCTTATCCGGGGGAACACCAAGGCGTTCCCAGGCCAGCCGAGAGATATAATCTCTCCAGCGTGTCCTGGGTCTTCCCCGGGGCCTCCTCCCGGTGGGACATGCCCTCACCCGGGAGGCGCCCAGGAGGCATCCTTGTCAGATGCCCGAACCACCTCAGCTGGCTCCTTTCGATGTGGAGGAGCAGCGGCTCTACTCTGAGCCCCTCCCGGATGGCTGAACTTCTTACCTTATCTCTAATGGAGAGGCCAGCCACCCTTCGGAGGAAGCCCATTTCCGCCGCTTGTATCCGCGATCTCGTTCTTTCGGTCACTACCCACAGCTCATGGCCATAGGTGAGGGTAGGGACGTAGATCGACCGGTAAATTGAGAGCTTCGCTTTTACACTCAGCTCCCTCCTCACCACGACGGACCGGTGCAGCGTCCGCATCACCAATCCATCTGTTGATCTCCGGCTCCCTTCTCCCATCACTCGCGAACAAGACCCCGAGATACTTGAACTCCTCCACTTGGGGCAGGAACTCATCCCCGACCCGGAGTGGGCACTCCACCCTTTTCTGGCTGAGAACCATGGCCTCAGATTTGGGTCAACACACCTGAATCAAATGATTAGTTCATCACCAGGCCTCTGGAGAGTTTCGAGACATGTTGAGGAGGTAATTTAGCCATTTAAATCAGCTGTGTTGGATCATAGATCTAAAACCTGCAGGACACCGGCCCTTGAGGCCTGGAGTTGCCCACCCCTGATTTAAAGGGTTAAATGGTGCTGAGTTGGTACAAAGGGGCTCAAAGCGTGCCAAGAAAATATCCCCCTACTATTACATCACCACCAGCCTGAATAGCTGATATGAGCCAGGATGGATTCATGCTTTCATGTTGTTTACAATAAATTCTGACCCTACCATCTGAATGTGGCAGCAGATATCAAGACTTTTCCATTCTTCTCTTCATCTTTGTGAGCCCGTGTGAACTGTAACCTGTTCCCTGTTCTGAGCTGACAGGACTGGCGTTGTGGTCTTCTGTTGCTGTAGTCCGTCTACTTCAAATCTGAGCTATTGTACATTCAGAGATAATTCTCTGCATATGTTGGTTGTAACGAGGTTATTTGAGTTACTGTTGCCTTCTTCCCAACTCGAAGCAGCCTGGCCATTCTCCTCTTACATCAAAAATAATAATAATGGATTGCATTTATAGAGCGCTTTTCAAGGCACCCAAGGCGCTTTACAATTCCACTATTCATTCACTACAAGCTACAGTTGTAGCCACAGCTGCCCTGGGGCAGACTGACAGAAGCGAAGCTGCCATATTGCGCCATCGGCCCCTCTGGCCATCACCAGTAGGGTAAAGTGTCTTGCCCAAGGACACAACAACCAGGACAGAGAGCCCGGGGATCGAACCGGCAACCTTCCAGTTACAGGTGCGCTTCCCAACCCCCTGAGCCACAGGATATTTTCTCCTTTTCTGACTATTTTTCGTAAACCCAAGAGACGTGTGGGGAAAATCCCAGCAGGCCAGCAATTTCTGAAATACTCAAGTGATTTTGAGTCGCATTTTAATCACCTTTGCTCCCCATTCTGATGCTCAACTTCAGCAGGGCATCTTGTCTACATGCCTTAATGGACTGAGTTGCTGCTGTGTGATTGTTTGGCCAGATATTTGTATTAATGAGCAGCTGAACAGGTGTACCTAATAAAGTGGCTGGTGAATATCCCAATATGGCACTGAAACATGAATTTGTATGATTACGGTACTATGAAAGTCAATAAACAGTAATACCCAGTTGTTCCCAAGCTGTTTCTGGAGTCAGACCTTGATACTTAACAGTTAAATATCCTCTCTGTGTGGGGGGGCTCACTGATGACAGACCTAGACTGTCCTTGGTGGTTTGTGGTTCTAAAAAAAAACCAGACTGGGTATAAAAGCCAGCATTAACCTCCCACCCCCCGACATATGCCACACGGCCACACCTCCATCTCTTGCAAGATGAAGCGAGTAACATCGTGAAGCCTTCAATGAATTTAGCAGCACACATTTAGGTATTTTTATTGTTTACATAATGTATGTGCAAAACAATGCTTCATTCAAAGCTGGAATAAGTGAATAGGCAGAGCTGCAAAGTACTCAAAATGTAAGCAAAAATAATGAAATCTTTTTTATATACAATTTACAAAATATAATAAACTTTGATAAAAAAATGTATATATTGATCTTTAATATTTAACAGAATCTGTATCCTCAACAACAGCTGGTAATATGTTTCTTTTTCTTTCTGCAGGAACATTAAATTGTCCTTTACATTCACTCGTTGTCCACATGAGGAGTCCTTTTATTGCAAAAGTGTACATTCAGTGAGGTAGAAATGTTCTTTTTTTGGGTTGTTCTCTTCATGAAAAACACTAGCTCACTGGAGCTCAGTCACTCAGCTAAGTGCTCGATAGACACTGTGAGGTGGAATCAGTCCGCGTGTTGTCAAATGGCTGTTCATACACACTGTTGCTCTGCTCTGATGAAGAGTCGTTGAACTCCTTGTGGTCTGACTCTGCATCCGGAGCAGTATAAGGATTCTCGTGCAGAGTTATGCCATTCTGTGTTACTGACAGTGGGGTGAATCCTGGATGAAGGTCCTGAGGCCTCCAATTGGGAGCTTTCCCAAATGTTCCTGAGTGAAAACGTGCAACAAGAAGTCAGGCCGGAGCACAGGAAATTCTGAAGTAAGAACGGTTTGGGAAACATGAATTTAAGACCTACCCATGAAGGTGTTGCAGGGGGAGAGACATTCATTAGGTCTCCCATAATCAACCGTATCCCCCTCCTCCACTGATGAACGATGGTCGCTCTGATGGTAGGAGGAAGCATGATGCAAACTAGCATTGGGAAGCTGGGTCAGGACAGTGGACGAGCAGAGGTCAAAATGCTCGGTCAGGAAGTAGTCCCTCCTTTTAGAGTTTGTCAGGCTGCCGTTGTAGGAGTCCATACAAGCTGACCTTTGGTCAGTGGAACAACCTGAAGGGTTTGAAAAACAGTCAGAATCTTTATAAAGAGTCTGAGATTTTTAAAGTACGTCACATACACTTGAATAGATTTTTATAGCTGAACAACAGTAATGTTGCCAGACTATTTTGCAGACCTGTGAAGACTTCAGTTGGGTCAGTCAAGTACATGTTATCTCTCTGAAGCAGTGAGCCAATTGGACCTTGGTAATGGCAAAGCAGAGGATCAATGGCCACTTCCATGTCCACTTCACTTCCTGTATCCAAATGACAAAGACCTGTCAGGACAAATGAATGGGCTCGACTAAAAAACCCTACTGTTTCTACAGCTTTCCCTTTGGAAACAAAGAAGAAAAGGCAGCTTTTTACCGATCATTTCTTTGGGCTGCAGATAGAAACCACTAATAGAAGACGTCATGTACTGATGGCTGCTACCGCTCTCAGACGGTATATAACCATCCTGTCGGTCTGCTAATGTGCCCTGAGAGGACAGGTAGCTGGGGATGTCGGCAGGCAGGTTGGTCTCATCTAAAGCATAAGAACACTTGATTAAGTTTTGCTTTCATTATTATATATTAAATATGCAAGGAAAAAGAAATCAGGTACTGAATGATAATTAAATAAGCCCCATGAACTGACCTGTGTTGGTGACACTGCAGTCTTCATTCCTTCGACGGGTGTGGTAGATGATGACTACCCAAACCAGGGAAGTACCAACCACACAACACACCACCGCTATGATGACGATGCCTACTGTGGTCCACCCATCATCGTCAGATCCTGCCCCAGCTCCAATACCCACCCCAACGACGCCCTGTGCTCCAGAGTCGCAGTTGGGATTCGGCACAACCGTCAGTCGAACGTTGCCCCTCTCTGTGCCCAGAGTGTTGGACATCTCACAAGTATACTTTCCTGCATCTGCCTCTGCGGCGTCAACAATGATAAGGAGTTGGTTGGCAGCTGCGAAGAAGTGGCGCTCTGTAACCACTAATGGACTGTCATCTTTGGTCCAGTTCAGCTTTGGGGGAGGACTACCGCCAGCAATGCACTGAAGGACGGCGGTCTCGCCTTTGGCCACGGTGCGATCCATGAGTGGACGGAGAAATGACGGTGTTTCTGTAAGACAAGCACAAGAATAGTTTAAATGGGCCAACAACATCTACATATAAGACTTTGGACCTGAAATTGGTGCCTTTCTCTCACCTAGAACTGTGAGTGTAGCATTTGCAGAAATGGCTCCAGCTGTGTTTTGAGCTGTGCAGCTATAAACGCCAATGTCTTCAGTCTTGACATCCACTATGAAAAAGACATCATCCTCAGGCATGACATGCATCCGGCGTTCACGGGCGGCAGGAAAGTCGGTGCCTCCATCTTTCTGCCAGGCGATCTGGGGGGAAGGGTGGCCAACAGCAGCACACTCCAGCCTAGCCGTTGCCCCGGCGCGGATACTCAAGTCCATCGGTGTCTTCGTGAAGGAAGGGAGCACTGGAAAAAGACCAAAATACATTCTGATTAGACTGTTTAGGATCTTTAAAGGTGCGTGCCCATAAAATGACACATCCCACTCCAAACTCACTGTGGACGGTGAGTCTGGCCTTGGTAGAATACGAAGATCCAAAATGGTTGGAGATCACACACTGATACCTCCCCTCGCTGGAGAACTCGACGTTTCGGAGCTGCAATGTGGTCGTATACTCCGTCACCTCCGTCTCACCTCCTGCTCCCCCCTGCACCCGTAGGTGGGCCTGGTTGTGGATCTCCGCATCATTAAGGACCTCATTGTCTTTTTTCCAGGCGAAGGTCATCGGCGAGTCGCTTGAGCTGGCCGCAGAGCACACAAACGTCACATTGGCGCCTTTGAGGGCCGATTGGGTTTCCGGCTGCACAGTGATTTGAGGCTTTGGAAAATCCTCTGTGTGAATAAGAAAAAGGAATTTTTGAGCTGCAAGTACATATATAAATATATAACGTGTTTATATTTTCTTAGCTCATTCCAATTTCCCATTTTTTAAGATTTTGGATTTTAATAACTGACATTATATCCTCAGTTGCAGAAGGTTTGAGGACCTCCTATATCTCTTAATCAAGAAAGTCTTTCAGATAACTTTTTAATTGTCAGGTTAAACGACACCTTGCAGATCAGCTCTGATATGATGTTATGTTTTGTTAGTCCTTATCATTATTTTAAAGAGCCAAGACACGAGCGTAAATCTTAGGATTTTATTTGTAACTAAGTGCAGATGGGGCCCTGGAGGAAAAACGTAGTAAACTTCTATCATATTCCTTCTCGAAACCCAGAAGTCAAGGAGGAAAATACCCAACAATCTGGGCCAGTCTGTGAGTGGAAAACCTGTCGTGGATAAATGGCTGTTTCTCAGACATTATGGGACATTTGTGTCAAGGTCTCGCACCAAGTGGAAGCATCACTCACCACACACAAACTCCTCCTGGCGGACGGCGAACACGCTCCTGCCCTGCAGCATTTGCGGGTGGGCGCAGCTGGCATTGACGCAGTACAGGAAGGTTTGTTCTGCCACCCAGATGGGTAGCCACTTCAGCTGGCAGTCGCACAGGAGGCTGGAGGTGTTTAGACGCCTGCCGGGGGGAGAAGATACCAGAAGCGTTTAATTCACTTTGCAGTAATATTTAGAATGGCTGGTAGTCTGCGTTTCCTCACACAGCCGATGAAGGTAAAGCCGTGTGTCAAATAAAGACCACAGTGGAATCTACAGAGGGAGATTTTTATCAGTACAAGACCATCGGTTTGTGTATATGAATCAGGTAAATGTAGAGTGTTTTTCTTAGGAGAAGTGAATACGTTTAGGAAAAAAATAAGATTCATATATTGTTTGGTATTTATACTGGATATTTAATGTAGATATAGACGAACAGACATACTAAAATATCACCTAAAATCTAACTACAATGCACCTGTTTTCTTTAGGAAACATTAATCCGGTGTACTGTGTATGTAATTTGTCAAGACTTGCACTGAATTTGAATAAATTTAAAGATTGCTTTGCTTGGGTTTTTCAGCGAAAGCTATCCTATAATGAAGGACACAAAGAAAACCGTGAACCCGTTATTAACACTGGAGTAAGCACTGTTTGCTGCAGACTTTTCCCAGCAGACCATAATGAGTTTCACCTGGTGTTCTGTCCCACATCAACATTGGAAACACTAACTGAAGCTGCCCGTAGACACTTACAGCTCCTGCAGGTTCTTCATCTGGGAGAAGGCGTTCGCTTGGATGGACATGATGGCGTTATTACTCAAATCTCTGCGGAGCGGAAAGAGAGAAGAAAATTAGGGCCGCTAAGATCCCCACACAAAGATGGCAGCTTTTTCTGCCGACATCAGCCGTGTGGAGCGAAGGCTACAAAAACTTCAATCGAGTGAAGAAAAAGTCTGGGCTCCAGAACAATAAAACTCTGTGCAGCAGTTTGCTGCATTAATCAAGAGAGGCCCAACGCTGGGCTGCTTTTGAGCTTTGGCAACGGCTGGGAAAAAACTCTAATTAGAATCAAATGCAGCTGTTGCACCACCATCCCCAACACACACACATTTACACACACAGACTTATCTCCACTTGCCTCAGTGATCGATATAGTCTGGCACACATGTAAAGATACTAATGGCAGAGTTTTCTTCTTGATTCCACATCAAAGCGGAGGAATGGGAGAAGAAACAAACAGCCTCTCTGTCTTAGTGTGATTCACCCTGGTTAGTTTACAGCTCGGACTTTTGGAAACAATCAGTGAAACACGAGGCCGACTCACAGGTGCTGCAGCGCGTCCAGGCCTGAGAAAGACTTCTTGGTCACCGAGCGGATCTGGTTCCTCTGCAGAAATCTGGGAAAACAACAAAAGTCTTATCAATTTCCAACCTCACTTTTGACTCGGTGACCTTACATTGTTTGTGTTCCACTAGGATTATGGCAAAATGATCCCACACTCACAGTTTTTTCAGCTTGTCCAAAGCAGAGAAAGGTCCATTCATGTCTTCGATAGTCCAGGAGATTTCATTATTTTGGAGATCCCTTTCAGGAGAAGCAAACATAAAAAGCACTTTAAAAAAAAGGAAGAAAAAAAATCCACACCCAGAAAACAACTGCGCTTGTGATGTTAATAAAACTTTATGCGGCTTTACATTTCGCGTGATGGAGGGAAAATGCTCGAGATGTTAAAATTACAAAGTGGCCCCGTGCCCAAACAGGAAGTTGCATCTTGGCCGTGGTGGCACTTTTTAAAAGTCTGCTTTGGCATTTCTGTGTTGCATAGTGGAAAAAAGTTTTACAAGGAAGCTCGGCAATATAAGCTGTGCTTCATTTCATTCGAGGGGATGATATATTCCACGTGCAATTTAAATCTGTACGTGATCATCCCCAAAGGAGTTTACCAAAATCTTAACATACACAAAGACACTTTGTTTATTCTAAAATGGACCAAAACCAACATATCCTTCTATATTTACTGGTTAAGCTCGCCTGACATTAATTGCTTATTTTGCTATGTCCTTGTGAGTTTACATATTTCAGCCATTTTCAGCGTTATATTACGTTGGCTTTGTGGAAACAACTCAAGTAGCTAGCAAGTCTAGTCTCTACATGCGAACTACTTCAGTGAGAACATTAAGTTTCCACTCAATGTTTGAGTTAGAACTTTGAACTTCAGAATTACTCCCGTGGGAATAGAAATAAAACACGAGGTTGAAAAAAAAGAAACATTACACAGAAAAAAAAAATGTCTCTTTGAAATCGAGAGACTGTAACCAACTGTTGATGTTGATGAAACATTTTCTGCTACCAAAACTAAAAATTCCTGGAAAAAATATGGTTACATTTATCCTGCTATCCACAGAAAGAAAAATACACGCAAAACAACTAAATACACAGTTTTAGGGTATGAACATCAGTAAAAGCAAAGCATTTCCCTGAGAAATTGCCTGCTTTGATCCCCGAGCGGCTTTCCTGCTTTCAAACAGTTCTTTTTCTCCTCGACACGCCTGCTAGGGCTGATACAAACTGAGGAAGTATGTATGTGTGCGTGTGCGTGTGTGTGTGTGTGTGTGTGTGTGTGTGTGTGTAGGGGGCATTTGGTTTGAAGGCCTGAAGCAATCTACATCTAACTAGGTGCACACCTGCCCTACGATGACCTAAGGAAGACATTTGGTTCTAGTTAAAAAGACCTAACTGGGAAAAATGTTAGGGAGCCTCTCTGTGGGAACAGGGGACGATGGGTGTATGGTGTGTATGTGTGTGGGGAGGAGGGGGGTGTTGAGGTTGGGTTTGTGGCTCTCTGAAGGTTTTTTTTTCTTTCTTTCTTTTATACAAGCTGTGTTCTTTTTCCCTAGCACGGAGAACCTGAAAAGAAAAGTTTGAAATCTATTTTGCCTCGATATGTATGCCAATGAACTTTGGGTTAAGACTGGGTAGGTAAGGATTTTCTAAGTGTTCGAGCAATTTAAACGAAACATGATTAGTGGTACTGCTGTTTTTAGAAAGGTAGAGAAATGAAACATTCAGAACAACAGTGTGAATAACGTTCTACACGATGATCTAGAAACTACTTACAGTAATCAGTGCTAGATGTCAAGCAGTAATCACATTACATTTACTTACATTACATTAATTTTTGTTTGTAGTGCAAGAGGGCAAGACAATAAAGTGCAAACCGTGATTAGGCCACGAAAGACTATCCACTGCTGCTAACACAAAACTGACACTTTGCTTGCTCTTGCAAAGCATAGTAGGCATAAAATGCATTTTATGGTAACATAATATGGCTGCTGATCCCAGCCAAAATTTGATTTGTCTTTTAAACTTAAATAAAAGATCATGTGCATGTTCTTATTTTATATAAGGATTTATGTGTGGGCACGGAGCAGCAGGTTTATAATTTTAACTTGCAAACATGTAACAATTCATCTCAGGTATAGACAGTATAAGAGATGCACGTAGATGCCGTGACACCATCCATTGGTTCATGCAGTCCTGTTTTAAAGTATCCAGATTAGCGTTTTTACCATCTGCACCTTGGCTTCCAAAACCAAAAAGACCTAGTTGTTTATTCAGTATGGCCCGAAATGACTTAATACTCATAAGCTCATCAGGAAAGAAGACTGACAGTCTTATTGTAACCCCGGCTATCACCATGGTGTGGTCGTCTCATGGAGGGCAGCTTGTACTGTCTATCATCTCGGGCCATGTAAAAGCAAAATATAAGTCAACAAGCTGTGTAAGAAATTACTCTTGTTAAGAGAGTAAGGCACTACTTAGTCAACAGTGAATACAACTTACAGCATCTGCAGGTTGGAGAGACCACGGAAAGCTCCATCAGCGATAAAGCTCACGCGGTTGTTTCCAACGTCAAGCCTGTCAAGCACGCCGAGATTTGCGAATCCCGATTCGTCCAGCCTGGACAGGTGATTGGAGGACAGGTTGCTATGGGAAAAACAAGAAGGTAATAATAAATACATTTCTGCAAAGCGCTGATTACAAACTGGCTCGGCTGTTGTGATGCTTCATGTTTCATATTTTAAAAAAACAAACAAAACAGAACTGCCATTTTTTTTACTCTTTATATTTCCAGACCAACCTTATCTCCAATCAGTCTGCAGAGATCAAATTTTGCATCAAAAAAGAATTTGTGAATCACTCCGAATATACTTTTTTTTCCCCTCAAAGTAAACTCTGATGAGAACAAATCAAGATAGCTGAACACGTTCACAACCCACAGGCGACTTGTTTACTCCCAGGCTTGTGTGATAAGAGCGAAAAAAAGTGGGGAAAGAGAGGGAGGAAGAAGGAAGAAAAGAAAAAAACAAGCTATCCGTGAAAAAAAAGCTCCAGACATGGCGAACACTAAAACAACAACCACAACAAAGGAAATTCAATCCGCTCGCAGGAACGTGCGTTGATGGCTTGAGAAATCAATTTTGTGGGTATTTCAAAGAAACGAAAATGCAACTAATAATGGAATTTCCAAAAAAAACAAACAACTAACGGGACTTCCAGAGGCCAATGTTTTGGCTCAAGTGACAGCAGAGCAGAAAGGAGGCAAAGGGGTGTGTAATATTTTGGCAGTGCTTTAATGTTGGCACTGACTGGCAGAGCACAAGAGACACTGCTTTGTCTACGTGTGTGTGTGTGTGTGTGTGTGTGTGTGTGTGTGTGTGTGTGTGTGTGTGTGTGTGTGTGTGTGTGTGTCGGGTTCGGGGTGTATTGGCGACGGGAGGAACTGGAGTGTGAGGAAGGGCAGGCGGGAGTGCCAGAGAGGAGGAGAGGGCAACACGGAGAAGTGTTGGGAGTTCAGAGTGTGAATAGAAAGTGGGGGGAAATATCCAGAGGGACGGCAGGGAAAGAGAAAAAAAAGGTGGACTCACAGCTCACTGAGTTTCGGGCAGGGCTCCCAGGCGTCAGATTTGATCTTGCTGATGGTGTTGTGGCTGAGGTGGAGCTGCTGCAGAGACAGCAGGCCGTACAGCCAGCCTTTGCTAACCTCTGTCAGGTTGTTGTAGTCCAGCTGCCTGCACACACACACGTGCACACACACAGTGAGACTTTATTCTGCAAACAACATTACCTTTCAGGAATAAAACATATCACAAAAAATGCTTACAGGACTTCCATATTACTGAGACCCCAGAAACATCCGTCCATCAGGCGGTTGAGGCTGTTTCTCTGTATCTTCAAGGAGCGAAGACTTGGGAGGTGTTGGAACGTCAGCCCATCCACCCTGCGAATCCGGTTTCTGCTCAGTTCTCTGAAACGCACGCAGAAAGTTTAAAGTGGAAACAGGACTCAAACTATTTTCACAGTGAAAAGCAGTACAAGCATGCCCCGCGCTCACACTACAACTCAGTCGAGGAGGACAGCTCTATTGTCGAGGTGTCACCAGCATGCATCTCTCACCACAGGTGGATACACTATACTGCTAAAGGTAATCACGTCCATGGCCACAAGTGGATGAAATCAATCTCTCAGGCATGGAGACTGCTTCTACAAACATTCGTGGAAGAATGGGTCGCTCCCAGGAGCTCAGTGAATTCCAACGTGGTACCACGATAGCAACCTGTGCAACAAGTCAGGTCGTGGAATATGGCAATAGAGTGGGCGAGCTTCCTTCAGGTGGAATTTAGTATAAAGAGACTGCCTGTGGATTTTCCACATGAGCCCAACATGGCAAGTGACAGGCAATGTCCAAAATTGGGAAACCAATACCAAAATAATCTAGATGGATAAACAGCCCTTAGAAGCCAGAGGAAAATGTGGAATTATGGGGCAACAAAATTTGGGAACACCTCGATGGTGGCTGGGATGGGGGACATCTGGGCTTTTCTGTTTAGACTATTACCCCGATGACCCAGAGCCGTAAGTCCTACAGATGGATGGATGGTCAAACTGTCTAGCAAGCCTTTGTCATTTTTTTGCTTACAGATGCTGTAGGTGAGGCAGAGTGAAGATCTTGGGTCCTATGTTGGAGAGGCGGTTGCGGTTGAGCCGGAGAACCTGCAGCGTGCTCGACAGATTGGTAAAGCAGCCAGGCTCCAGAGAGGATAACCGATTGTTGTTGAGGAACCTGAAAAAGGAAGATATGCTTGTAAAATCTGCTTTAAATAAAAATGTACTGCAGAAAAACTGCAATATCTACTGTTGAACTAGATGGAGTGATTAAACCTGCCTACATTTAGTGTGCATCTGCAAGCTGCTTTGCAATCCACCTCCGCCCATTTTCATGCCATCTCTGACTAATAACTGTCATCTCTGTTGTGATCAAATGTATTGTGTTATGTGCCGACTGACTGCTGTGGGGTCCCAGAACAGAAATATGCTGCCAAATATAAATGACTACAGCTGGAAACACCACCTTTCTTTGGCTCTGAATGAATGAGTTTCATGACAGCGCCATGCTTGTGCTCTGATCTGCATGTTTTTCTTAAGATAAAGAAAATCATAACACTCACAAGTTCTTGAGAGGCAGAGCAGGGAAGGAGCCGGACTTTATTTCCACAACATTGTTGTTACTGAGGTCGAGGGTTTCCAGGGCAAGAAAGGGCCGGAGCTGAGCCTCGGAGATCGCAGTGATCTTGTTGTTTGCTCTGAAAATACAGACACCATTGCTCCAATAAATGACAAAAACATCATGTATTTGGCTAGCGGTGCGCATCGGTTTCACATTTCCAGATACACAAGCACTCGCGTTCCCAAAATTCGGCTGCGGAATTAAAAAATGACAAATTCTCGCGCTCTTAAAGCTTAAACTTACCACCCAACATGAAGTTATGTCATCTTTTTTTTCTGCTGAGGTTGCACGCGCATTTCATAAAAAAAGCCAACAAATTATTCAATATGATTAATGTTGCTGCTCTTCACACCAAACAAGCTTTCACTTTACTGATGTGTTATTTTGTTTATAAGGTAATTACCAACAAGGTATTTAAAAAAGTAACCTGCCAATTACTTGGCTGATGAATACCATTCCCTCAGTGAAAGCATGCCTCAGCAGAGGCCAGCAATTTCCTGAGCTGCACGCCTCCTAAATTGCAGTGCAGGGACTGCTTAGTTATAAACAGAGCCTCTACAGTGCCCTCTTTGTGCATGAGACTCTGCACCAGAGAGGGAGAGAGCAAGTGGAATGGAGGGGGGGGTTTCCCTCCAAAGCAGCAGACTACAGGCCTAGTTTTCATTACTTACAGTCCCTCCTCCAGCTACACCTTGCTGACCAGGAGAGAGGTTTTCCTGAAGCCTCTTTCCAGCAGCCAAAAAAAAAAGAAAAGAAGCAAGGACAGTTTTATAATTTAGGTTTAATATGAGATGCGGTGCCATTAATGTTTAACCAATGCAAATTAGCTGAACCTGCATCACATTGCTATGAAACTGTGGTGTGCTGCAGATTCATAGAACTGGGTGGGAACTGCAACACCTTTTTGTAAACTTCTCATTCACGGGGTGATATGATGGGAAGCAAAGAGTCGGGAGAGATGGAGGAGTTTGGCGGGCATGGAGGCTACGTCCACACTAATACATTTTCGTTTGAAAGCGCATCTTTTTCTCTCCGTGTTGGCCTTTTGTCCTCACTGAGACGGCGTTTTTGGTCAAGGAAAACTGAGCTTTTTGAAAACGCACTCCAAAGTGGATACATTTGAAAATGCTGTCACAGTGTAGACTGCAAAAATGGGGGCTTTTCGAAAACCTTGACACATTTTAGTCATGTGATGCAGTCATGTGACCAATTCAACCAAGATGGCGGACGGCATCGTAAAGCAGTTGTTTTGTTTGCTCTCAATTTTGACAGCCATAAAAAAGATTAAGGTTCAAGGTTCAAGGTTCTTTATTTGTCACATGCATAGTTATACAAGTATAACACAGTGAAATGTAGCCTGACACGCTCCTCGACATGTGCAAAAATTGGGGGGGGTGTAGAGGAAGAACATATATATATACACATATAGTATATACACTGGGTGAATGTGCAGTAGTAGCAGCAAGCAGGTGAATTCTGTACATTAATATGAATAGACATCTGACTATTTTACAGGATAGACAATATAAACATATTTAAAATTAAAGGATTTGAAATGTACATTGTGCCTTGGTTTAGTGTCTGGAAGAGTCCTGTCTCAGTCAATTATAGATGATGTGAGAGGGCGGGTGTGTGTGTTTAGGGCCCGGATGGCTTGGGGATAGAAGCTCCTCTTGAGTCTCTCTGTCCTTGCCCGGAAGATGCAGAACCTTCTACCAGATTGCAGAAGTTGGAACAGTTTGTTGCCAGGATGGGACGGGTCCTTCAGTATCTGCGCTGCTCTAGTCCGGCATCTCCTGGTGTAGGTGTCCTGAAGCGGGGGGAGAGCAATCCTGCAGCAGCGTTCTGCTGTACGGATCACTCTCTGGAGAGCTTTTTGGTCCTTCACACAGCTGTTGTACCTGCTCCAGAGAGCTTTTCTTCAAATTCTTTAATTCTCACTCGCTTTTGCAACTTTGTAACCCATTTAAAAAACTCAGTGCTTTTCCTCAACATTTTACCACGATGTTTCAAAGAGCTGGAAAGTAAATAAGCAGCAGATGGAAATGACACAGGTCGAGTACAGTGAAGGAACGTAAGCATTTCTGGTCGTTTCAGCGTGGATGAAGAACTGTTCGGAAACGATTGAAAATAGTGTGGACGCGGAGCGTTTTTAAATGAAAACACCATTTTCAAATTTATCCAGATTAGCGTAGACGTAGCCGGAGACTCATATGTTCATGAAACACATGAAAACATTGCTCCATTAAACTGTCACACAGAATGGCGAGCGTGCCTTCACTTTCTTTTCTTGTTCCACTTTTTTCGAATTTGTCCGGTCTTCTTCCTCTCATCCCAAACCAGTCACGGCAGATTGCCGCCCCTCCCTGAGCCTGGGTTTGCTGAAGGTTTCTTCCTGTTAAAAGGGGGTTTTCCCTTCCCACTGTCGCCAAGTCCTTTCTCAAAAGCAGTCGTCTGATTGTTAGGGTTTCCTCTGTATTATTGTGGGGTCTTTACCTTACAAAATAAAGTGCATAGATGTGACTGTTGTCATGACTTGGTGCTATATAATTAAAATTCAACTGAACTGAATTGTCAAACCTAAACATGTGTTGCAGTGTGCACGAACTACATCATTACCGAAGTAAAACACATTGGCTCACTGTCAGCAACTTTTGTTTGGAGATTTGCAGCGAGCCTTCCGTGCATCACAGCCCTCGGGTCCCAAACAAAAGTGCCGCACACCACCTGTATCTCAGTTTTCATGTTCCCCTGACTGGTCGCTGAGAGAAGGAGGGCTGCCTGGTGAGACAGAACCAGTCTTTCCAGTTTTGCTCAGAGAGAGAGCTCAAACAGGGGACAGGTGGAGGGGCTCGGTGCCTGCTCCTCGCTCCCGGGGAAAGAGCTTAGCCTTCGATTTGACTGCTAGATGGTATCATCGCTGTCTCCCATGTAATTATTGCACAATCCTATCCGTTATTTCGCAGTAGAAAATATCTTCCGCTGTTCATCTTTAAACATTAACCCAACCGTGAACTCTCTGTGTGACTCTCTGTGCGACTGCATGCCCAGACAATTGCGGGACTGTACGTCGAGACCGTGCTTTCAGTCTCAACATCTGCACTGCCACTCAAAGAGTCCTTGCCACACACAAACAAACAGCGCTCTGTACACTTTAAATCCACTCACTCCAAACTTGTTCATTCAATCTAATGTGATTATGGAGTCATTACTAGTGTGATTGCAGGGCTTTGCTGCAGCTTCTGGAAGTCCGTGGAAGGCCAAGCATGTGTCAATAACAGCCCAATGGATGCTGAATACTGAGGAAATCTGCAATAATTATTAAACTATGGTAACGCCCCATGACAGCTGGGATAGGCTCCAGCACCCCCGCGACCCTGAAAAGGATAAGCGGAAGCGAATGGATGGATGGATGGGTAACGTTGTTGTTGCGCAGCTTTCGTGGCTACAAAACGATTTAATCGCATGTAATGGTCTTTTTTTCAAACCTTCTCAAATGCTTGCAATGTGCAATATAATCAGGTAAAGCCTTTTTATACTCACAGGCCTATTACACCAATAAGACAAAGGTTTCACACAAGCTTATACCTGTCAGCACTTGTTGCATAGCTCGATAGTATTTCTGGCCTCAGCCGCCATCGAGCTGACCACATTTACTCACTGCAAAAACCTGAGATCCTCGTCGAGGCTTCTTATTGTTACTGCCCCGTGTTCAGCAAAGCTCGCTGCAGTGACTGGCAAATAATACTTTTGGAGGGGGAAGTTCTTTAAATGGAAAGTTGCTTTTTTTTCTAAATGTATCTTGCCTGTGGTGTGTGTGTGTGTGTGTGTGTGTGTGTGTGTGTGTGTGTGGTATTTCCTATTGGAAAAAGAACAGAGTTTGCAGAAGCCATCTGATGACTCTCTCCCTCTCTGCAGTGGCGCCTGTAATGAAAACCAGCGCTGTGCTTCACTGTTGAGACGCCATATTAAGCTCCGCACATATCTGCATATCTCACTTAAATGGCAGATCATCTTAACACGTCAGTCAGTGAGAAGAACACACTGTGTTAACGTGAACTGAAGGACGCTTGTGTAGAACAAGGATGTCTTTAAGGCTGTACGTTTCTGCACTGCACAAAGTACTAAAACACATTGTTGTATTTCTTAAATTCTATCAAATACATAATGTTAGAATGCTGAATACCAATAGTGAACATAGTCAAATAGTAACAATTTCAGCTAAAACCTCCAGTTTCAGACTGCTCTAAGAACTCTGTTTCTGACACTTTTTTCTGCTCTTGGCTCTGTGTGACATCAGTAAGAGTGTATAACCCTAATATGGTCAACCTCTGACCTACACACAGGAGTTCTGCCCACAATCTGTAAATATATATTTTCTGGTGATGAGGGGCAGCCAATCAGAAGAAAGTTGGCTTAAAAAACAGAGTGGCCTTTCTCCGGCTACACATTCACAGGTATTTGTTTCAAACAAGTTCATTTTGAAAAACATCGTTGTCCACACGAAAAAGATGAGACTGTCAAGAACATGCCAAAGCAACTGGTGGCCATATATCCTTAAACATATACACATGTTTGCCAATTAAAAGCTTACAAAGACTAACACGGCACACAGTATTACATTAGTAAAAGAGATACAGGCACACTCCTTTTAAGATATAAGAGAAACTCTGATTTCTTTGTCTACATACAAACGTAGAAACAGAAGGAACCCTAGAAGGAGCTCAATTTTTAATTTTTAAATGTGGCTGAAAGGCCAAAACACAGAAAAAGTAACATTTAATAAAATGCCCGAGTATGCATGGACAGGGCCTAGGGTAGAGGAGCAAAAACTGCTTGTATCAGAAAGACGAACGAGGGCTGGTATACGGATTCCTCTCAACTATTAATCATACAATTCTACTTAAGCAGACCTCAACAACCAAAGTATGGAGCTGGAAGTGAGCATGGGTAAGAGCGAAAAAGACAACGACAACAAGAAACAAACTTTTAATCCCTCATTTAATTGCAGTTTCTCAAGTTTAACTGTCCATCAAACCATCTGGTTGAAGCACTGAGGCAGACATTTTTAACTTTGAGTTTAAAGAAACGCTACAGTGACACACTTTTCTAAATCTAACACAAATAGTGTATATTTGAAACCAGCTAACACAACTCACACTAACCTCACAGCCGTCTTCCTCACATAACAAAGCTGCCATAGTCTTTTATCTGGAGTAAACCAACAACTCAATTAGCATCAAATCATGTTTAGCTTAACCCATACTCAGGCAAAAACAACTAAACACCTTGTAAAGGAATACCGCCGGGATTTTTAAAGAACAGATTCAACAAAACCCTGATTTATCAAAAGCAAACCAACAAACATTTTCATTAGCAGCTGAATCACATGAAAAATTCAACAAACAATTACTTTATCTGTGCCAATTTTGCTTTGGATCTCTTCATTTCAACAAGGTTCCCATTTCCTGAGGAACACAGAGGTTCACCTCCTTATACACCTAATCCAACCTGGAATCTCTATGGTCATTTGTTGAACCCTCCTTGAACACAAGCAAAGGGATTTAGTGGTGGTGGGGTTCACCCCCTCCATAAATTCCTGGGAAATTGTTCAATTAATTAAACTGATCACGACTCAATTACTACCAGCTGCAGGGTTATTGCCGTTTGTTTTTACTCAGAGCAACGGGGTCAAAGAAGTCGACGAGAGCTGCCGCTATGTCTGACTGGCTGTTTGAATAAGTGGTATTCGATACCCCGAGGTCTTTCCCCCCCCTCTTTACAACCATCCCAGCTTGGAGAAACTAAAGGAGGGAGAGAAATTCTGGAAAAATATTTCACTGGAGGGAAAAATCACACACTGTGCCATTTCATCTGAAGGAGGAGGATGGCTAGTGAGAGAGCAAGTGTTCACTTCGTTTTCTTCTGCGTGAGCTCGTTTTCTTCACTCTGGTTTTTGCATATTTCAGATGAATTGTGCTTGACAACAATAACAGAGTTACAATGCGGTGTGTTTTGGGTTTGACAAATACGGGAGTTTTTGAATGCTGGCAAACCCGCTGATAACCACAGTTTTGCAATGTGATCTTTTTTAAGGCAAAATAGCCAGTATTTACTTAATTATATAGCACAGGCAATGTTTCACAGAACATTCTTTTATGTTTCTCAAATTAAAACAGACCTTGAACTGCATATTGTGAGCTTTTTGGTTAAAAAAAATTGTATGTCAGCAAAATAGGATTCATGAAGCTCCACGGCACTATCCACTTCCAGAAAATTAGCATGACAAACTGTAGCTATTAACTAGAATAGTTTGTTTAAATGAAAGACTGCTCAAAGATGGACGTAGCCCTGCGTGGGCGTTGCCATCTCATTGAGTTGAATACGACCGAGACAAAAGAGAGCTCACCTCACATTTACTTGCTAACGTGTTGTGATTGATAAGTTGTTAGCCAATGAGCATAACTTTGATATTTCTCCTTTCTGACTCTTAGAATTACCAAAATGTACAAAAATAAACTTCAATTTTTATTTAGCATGACCTAAAACTAGTGACTGAACCCATAAACTCATCAGGAGAATGTTTGCGAGAAGGAAAACAAGAGCTGTTTTCTTTTAAACCTTATGTCCTTTTGTAACCCCAGAAGTCGCCCCCTAGTGGCAATTAAATAGAATACAGTTTAAAGGTACTTCAACACTGGCTCCACCTCTCAAACCTGGAAGCTAGTTCCATCTGTTATACAGTTCATGGTTAAGACTAGCAGAAATGTGTATTAGCTAATATTAGCTACAGCTTCTCGCGCATCCTGTTTTTCACTAATTGTCAGCATTAAATGGTATGTTTTATTTCAAAAATGGCTCAAACATTTGCAAAACCATTTGCAGAATCATCCCAGCAGAGGCTCCAATCTGGCCCACTGCATGGCTTTGAACAATACGAAGGAGAGAATGAATTTTAACTTATGTTAACAAAATTTAACATCAGTTTCCTACTGATAAACACCTCCCCCTTGGCCATTCACACTAGACCAAAGTAATTATGTAATAGACAAACAATTCACATTCACTAAGTGCTTAGAAAGGGTTTTTAAAACAAACAAACAATGGATTCACAGTATAAATAAATATATCAGACATTTTCTCTGAATGAACAAAAACTTTCTGTTTTATAGTTACAGGACAGTCTCTGCAGTAGGTTACAGAACTTTTTCATTTACCATAGCAGCATTTTTAAATCATGAATAAAAACTAAGATGTACTGTTGCAGTCGCACTTGTTTACCTAAAATGTGTTAGCGATTAAATGTGTAGTTAAACTTCTTTACACTGACAGAAAACAGAGTTTCAGTGATCCGGCCCACTAAGGCTCAAACTGGGCTGTAATGTAAAATGAGTTTGACATCCCTGCTCTAAAGTATGAAGGGTTTTTGGATTTTAAAAAAAAGTCTACCCTACTCATGTTTCTGTGCTAAGAAACTTATAGCTGGAGGTGACGCTCCTGAGTGAAATCTGTAAACAAATTGTCAATTGACTGACTGAAGACTGCACGCCCTGTGGCGACCGCGGGGTTTCGTGTTGGGGCTTGATGAGGAGAAGGCCTCATCTAGCTCAGAGTGGAGGCACATTCCTCCACAGTAACTTCACTTTGGCTGGTTTTGAGAGACGTGCCACAGAAAGCAAATAAAATTGTTGCGGTTTCACACACTAATATCTGGCGTTGCCCCGAGAGCACGTATTGCACAACAATACTGGTTAAAATCTGACAGGGACCGACTACGACAAGTCAAATCGCCTTCTGCATACTCAGCATCACTCAAGCACACGAAGTGATCGTTCTCAACAAAAGTTAGAAAAACTGATACAACAAGACAATGTTAAAACTTGAAGCATTTTCTTCCAACTCTCTTTAAAGGACTGGACGTGACCCATCCACTTGGGATCACACCAAAAAAATTTTTTTTTTTCACATGACAGATTTTCTTTCTTCCCAGTCTCACGTCACTGCCTCCAGTTTAAAAATACACCAACAAGCAGTGAAAGCCACCAAAATTTTTTTTTTTCCCCATTTCTGTTGATGGCATTTGTCTCGAAACACGTGACCCGTCTGGGGCTGACTGCCATCTCTCTGACTGCCCCGTCTGGGAACCAGCTCAGTCAAATGGGTTGCTCTCTAGAGAGGAGGAGGAGGGGGAGGAACCACTTCCCCGCTCGCTAGTTTAACCAGCCATGACAGCCCCGGCGGAGAATTACCCTCCACACCACGCTGAGGTGAGAATCCAGAGAAGCTTTCGATTTAAAGGAAAGGTTTACTTACAGAATAAGAACTGTGATGTTTGAGGCGTAAGGGCCCAGATCTGGTATCTCCTCCAGTCCATTGTGGTTCAGCTTTCTGAATATATCATCAAAAAAGACACGGTGAAAGAAGAGTTAGAGACACACTGTTTTGGAAAAGCCCGAGTTTGCTCTGAAATGTGCTGCGAAACACGAGGCATACTCACATTTCTTTTAAATGTTGTAGTTTGGAAAACAAAGTGCTGTCGAGCACCTGCAATTTGTTGTGGCTCAGGTCCCTGCGGGAAAAAAAAAGAAGGAAAAATTAAGGGAAAAGTATACCCCACGCACTGTAGTTTTCAGCTGCTACAGTCTTACATTTGGGTCTGCGCAGCAAACATAATTACATACAAATTTGGTGTGTTATTGTGCCTTAAAACTGTGAACAGTGAAAGCGGATCAAAGAAAAACTCACTGTAATGTAACTACGAGGTTAAAGCTCCACGACGTAACAGAATGCTTAGAGTCGCAAATAAAGTCGCAAATTTTAAACAAAGTCCCTCGACTGGTTTGAATTTTAGTTCCAGTTGTTTTTAAGGGTGGGCGTGACTTTGGTTTCAAACCACAGGTATATCCCTTTGAAATACAGTCAAATAGCAGCAACATTAAGATTGTTTGAGGTGTTTTAGAGAAGTGCCCAATATTGGACAACATCTCAAAGCAAGAGAAAAAAAAGTTCCAATACAACTTTTTCCCCTCTGAATGCTTCACAAGTTAAAAGGCTGCTTCTGACATTTGGTCTCTCCTTTGAAACACAGCAGAAAAAGCTGATGCCAAAACAGCTTCCTTCAAAACCAGACGTCAGCAGAGAAGCCAAAAACCTACAACCTGATAACTTATTGTGTGTGTGTGTGTGTGTGTGTGTGTGTGTGTGTGTGTGTGTGTGTGTGTGTGTGTGTGTGTGTGTGTGTGTGTGTGTGCGTGTGTGTGTGCGTGTGTGTGTGTGTGTGTGTGGTGTGGTGGGGGGGGGAGAGTAAAAGGGACGAGTGGAGTCGGCAGAGGTTTGTTAGTAACTGAGTCTCTGTCCGGACGTCTTTGTTGGTGTCTGGACTCGTAAATCCCTTTTTTCTGACTTCGATATTTACAAATCCTGAAAATCAAATCTAACATGTATTGAACATGTACTTTCAGTGTTATTTAGTTGTGTAGTTGACCTCAAAAACCCCTAGCAATCACAACTCCTCTAAAGTTTTGACAATTTTGGAAACTCCTGAATATAATACTCTATTTAGAAGTATGAGTATGTTTGTTTTAGTCTTGAATATTGCTCAATTTGATCTGGTCTTGGTTTTGTCTGAGCCCCATTTGGATGGAGGCCTGGCTCAAAACGAGCCTGGTCTTGGACTCGTCTGAAGCAGCTTTGGCTGCAGCTCACTCGGGGTGAGACTCTTGTTTTTGCTGCCTGTTTTTTTGAAAAGGAGCCTGAAAACCAGCTCAAGAAATCTGGCAAGCAGAGCCTCGTGCGCCATAAAGCACTGGAGTTATTGATGCTGCTGCGCACGATCGACGCTGTGGTGCCAGACACTTTTTTCTTTTTTTTTACACCTCCCCTCCTCCTCTTCGCCCCCCTTACCTCCCTCATCTGGAATCCATCAAGCAGCTCTGGAAGGAGGGGGAGAACCTAACAACTGCTAATGTATTCTCAATGCCGGGAAAAGTGAGAGGGACGCCTTTCATACGCCTGAAACACCCCTGTTGAATTTTCTGGGGCCTGTTTTTGTTCTTTGGTGGAAAGTTTCTCAAGCCACTCAACCAGAGTTTTACTCTAACTAACCTCCTTCACCCCCTCCCCCCATTTTTTTCCTCCAAGCATGCAGCTGTGTGTTGTTGTTGTTACAGCTCCAGCGCTGGGGGCCATAAGGGAAAGGTGCCCTATCATACTCCTGAGATAAACCGTGAGTAGCCATGACACTTTCATATCCCTCACAAAGCAGGCTCTGAGAGGAGCAAGATAACAGGCAGTGCTGCGTGCAGGCTGCACAACTATATCTGCTGGGCTGGTGAAAATGTACTTATCACTCACTAAAGAAAATGAATGAGCTACTCTACACACTACAAGAGCTGTCATTAACATTTTACAATAAAAGGGGAAATAACAAGATTTCAAATTAAATATGACAACTGTTTCTCTAACGATGCATAAACACCACAAGTTAGCCACAAGTTTCTGATTCTGAAATCTGACTGTCACATCACAAACTACAGTTAAACTTAAATTATTCTCAGCTTTAAAATACCAACCACAAAAAATAGGATTTTGGAAGGCATGTAGCAACTACTGGCTTTCAGATTTTAGACACCACACTAAGGAATTAGCTAAGTAGCAAACAGATTTAGCATCAGCTATAATGGAACGTGACTTTTAAGAAAATGTTCTTATGGTTTCTACCTGGTCAAATGAATGTCTCAGTGAAGTTATCCAATAAATGTTTAATCAAATATACACTATTTGTCACATTTCAAATGTCATAGAAAAACTAATAGTTTAACTGGCTAGCAGCTGGGGTTCACTAGTTTTAGCTAGTTAAACTCATCAGGTACTGTACTACTAATTTTTTCACCTCTTTTTCAGCGTTGCATGTTCTAACAAAGTTTGTGTATGAGGAAGCAGCCCAAAGTAAAAGTAAGTTACCACAACATTGCATTGTTTAGCACTTCAATACTTTATTCAAGTACTAAACAAGTATCTAGTTAAAATTAGGCTAATTTTAAAATTTGGCTAATGTGCTAGAAAATTCACATTTATGACGTACTATCAAGTCATTACTACATTTCAGAGACCAGTCGACTGATACTGCCACATGACAGATATATCTATATCTTAAATGTGGTGTCTGAGATTCACTCACATAAAAACTATTTTTAAAACATAAAATGCAAAGTAGACATTTTAATGTAGAAACCCTGTCACTATCAGTATATCTATCCATCTGTGATATTGGGTCTCCCTAAAAATCATGTATTTGTCGAGGTACAATAGTTACCTTGACTTGACTATATATGTTTAACATTATGCAACTGAGACTTTTTTTAAAAGGAACTAAAAATCAAATGGTGCACTTTCCATTTAATAAATATGTTCTCAGTTTAAAAATTGGACTAATCTTTTGCCTTTTCTCTCAACGTCCCCTCATATATGTGAGGCTTAATCCTACTTCTCCATACTTTCTCCATGCCCCCCTCCTCTTTCTGAGACTAATCCTACACGCTCCCCCTTAATCAGTACCATCGCTGGCTCTTGTGTTGCTAATTCAGCAGAAATAATGGGGTGCTGGAAAACAAAGGGTCGGGCGGTCTAAGGGGTTTAAAATGTGCTGGAGAGCCACTCGTAAATTAGCATGCCAGAGTGAAAAGAATTTTTCCCCCCATATGGAACTTTTTTGTTTTTTTGGGAAGACTGGGCCTCGGTTATGAGGCTCAGGCTGGGTCTGTTTTCTCTGGCAACTTCAAGTTTCCAGAGCAGCACATTTTAGGGAGAGAGAAAACTCACTCAGCAGCAGCAGGGCAAGAACTACAACCAAGCACCGAAATCAAGCGCTGTAACACGGGGCAATAAAAACCAAGCACTCCACCTTAAAGCCAGGATGTAAAAAAATAAGTCACTAAGAATAATTATCTAAGTAGAACACATCTAGGATCACGCTGTTACAGCTGGATATGGTGTCCCAGCTTCAAAAAAGGCCGCAGGCCAAGCTCAACCAAAAGCAGCCTGTGGACAGAGTAATGGAGGTCTGAGTCGAGGAAAGACTTCAGTGCTGCAACCAGACTGCATCTGGTTTACGCTTATATGGCTGTGGGGAGGCCCGCGGGGGTTTGTGACACTAAAAATCTGGACAGGGAAAACACCCAAACAGTGCGGATAAACGTGTAGATGCTCGTCTTTCAAATCGAAACGCAATATTCTTCTTTATTAACAGCACTTATGCTCATTAATAACTGCTTACTGGCAGCTTCTGCAGCTGCTTCTATGATGCGATCGCCCATGGGAGAGCCTGACTAAACGCCCAGTACCTGCAGTCGCTCGGCGGATTTGTTCACAATTAACTGCAGGTTATGTAGAAAGGGGGGTTTGGTGTATGTATGGTGTGTTTAACGCTTCCCTCACATAAATGGCACGTTGCTAAAAAGGATCAGTGAATATAACTCACACAAGCGGATTCATGACTAAGGTCACCATTACGCGCAACTTTTTCTGGACTCCTGACTGGATCTATAGCAAATAACAATAAAATCAAAGCAAATTAAGTCAGTCTTCTTCTACTTTTTCTACTTTACAACCCGCTCCCTTTTCAGTGCGACAGGAATGCGGATCATCCCATCTCATCTCAAGAAAACTAAACTTGTTCCCCAAGAGGTGCGCAGAGCTTTAAACCCTTATTCACAGCGATTCAAATCAAAAGCTGATCCAGTAGACTCACAGTTCAACTGTCCACTCCGGGATCACGGCTGGTAGTGTTTGTCCCCTTTTCAGCCGACCGCAGTCCACGAGCTCCCTGAGACAAGCGCAGGGAGACGGACACGTCCTGGCGTTAGTACCAGATCCGCTCTCCACTCTCAACAATAGCAGGAAAATCACAGCGAACTTTGCAAAAGTGCGAGGCAGCGTAGAGGAACGCATTTTCCCCCCAAACGAACACCTCCCAACTTGTTTTGCTTTTATCTTCAGATGAATCCAAGTTATCACCCCCAGAAAAAGAAACACGAAGACGAAATAAAGTCCAGATCTGGAGCTGTCTGTCGGGGCGCAGTCGATCCTTATATCCAATCCGTTGTTGTTGTGGGGATCGCGGGGGTGAGGTGTAAAAGAAAAGCGTTCTTCTCAAACTTGCCCATTCCTGTGGAGAAACTTTTGTACCGTGAGCCTCGCTGCTTCTGTTGGGGCAACTCGCGCTGAGCAGGATCCCCACAGCGCAGCGTGAGCGCACGCCAGAGGTATGTGGGCGGGACGACAGGGGTGCACGGGAAATGTAGTCCATAGGACTGCTGCTGGCGTTAAGTGCTGTGTACTGTGTCCTTTAGTGCAACAATAATAGAATTCTGCTTATATTTTATGTATCAGTAATTAAATATTTGTAAAATGTAGAGTTTAATCGTTTTTAATTACACACACTTTGCACATACTGTTGGTAATCCTCCTGGAACTTGTATTTAGGGCTCATAATCACACTGGATTGCGGTCTTGCTTAATTGATTATGTTTTTAGTCTATCAAACGCCTGATAATTGCGGAAAAATCCCAGCTGTCAAATAGGAAAATTTGGTAACAGTGACAAGTCCAAATGAAATTCACTTTATTCAAAGACGGGCAAGAGAGAACCTGTAATATTCACATTTAGGAGCTGGAAGCGGTGCACATTAAGCGTTTATCCTCAAAGGAAAGCAACAAAGAGATTAATTTTCTGTTGCCTGACTTGATTAAGTGACTAATCGTTTCAGCTCTACTTGTAATTGGGTATTTTCCATCGTGGCCTCATTACTTTTAATTAAGGGAGGCTCTGAAATCTTCTTTTGCAGGTCTTGTTTGTGCTGGTCGTTGTCGCAGACAACAGAAGCCACTGCCTGGTGCAATGGTTGATGACACCCACCTGTAACCTATCAGTAACATGTGGGTTATGGACAATAATAAACCTGCAAAAGTGTTGAAAACAGACAAAACTACAAGAAATGCTTTGTCATTTAGACGGTGGCTGGAATTGATGTTTTGTTTACATTCACTGTGTAATAGTGCAGGGCTTAATTCATGAGCAATGCTAATTACACAGAAGGCAATATTTCTCCTTGTAGGACACCAAACAGTGTCCTTCACCTTACAGATAGAGTTATTAACAGAGGATTTAATTGGCATTCAACACTTGAAAGCCCATTGATATTTTCTAATTTGCAATTTAAAAGGTGTGAGTTCTTTTTAAAATTTCCACATGAAAAGACCCCTCATAGGAAATTCATGGCCAGGCAAATGTGTTAGTTTCACCTTAGGCAAAGTGTGGAGCAGTTTCCTGTGTGGCCAAAGGCATGCTTTCTCTGCTGACTGACCATTCAACTTCTCAGTGAGGACACAGACTCATTATTACTTATCTTGATGCTGAATAAAACTAAATGCCATCGAGTCACTTTGTATGCTATCTGTGGCTCAAAGAGGCATAATATGCTTCAGACAAAGATCATGTGTTTATATATTTTTTTAAAGTGCCCACTCGAGGTATGATTAATATTCAGCTCTGTATTATTTGAATGATGGGCATTTTTATTAGACTGTGTTGGAGCCGCTTTTGCAGTTTGTGTGCTAAAACCAAAAAATAAAGGTTTTACTGTTTAACATGATGTAATCTCCAAACATTTATTGACAGGTCATTTTTCTGAAAATCAAAAAAAGTCTAAAAGATACTGAAGACTGCTGTTTGTTTTCAGACAAGCTGATGATATTTGTTTAAACCACACCGTTCAAAAACTTAAACTTTCCTTGCTGCAATCAAGCTTCTAATATTTGAAGCTTTTCTACGGGTCCTATCAAATAGTGTGAACCTTTAAAGCCGACTATTTCTGAAGACTTATCTAGCTAAGCTAGTTAGTAGTATAAATTTTAGGTTGTTACATGTAACAACTATAACTATGCTTATCTTAAGAGTCAGATTAGGGCACTGTAGGATTTCCAACTTGCTCACCCACCATAGCCTCTGCAAAATTGCAGACTATGTAACTGTGCTATATTTATAGCTTGTGTTTTATTTGATCTTTTAACTTCAAAAGTGCTTTTTAAATGAAGTGTTAGTTCCATCTCTGTGGTCAGCTCAGCTAAAACACCTTTCTGCAATATGTCAATACGCACCAGTGTCTGTGCCTCACCAATAAACATCCCGTTTATAGAATACCCGCCCGTCAGTACTAACATTACTCTGAGCTAATACGCTTCAGTAAATTCAGAGGTTCTTGTGTGATGGCTGTTGTGATTTTACAATGCAGGCAACTGATGGTAAGCAGCTCCATTGTTTTTGCTTTGTTTTGTTTGTTGCCTTCTGAGTGGGTTTTATTGTCTCAGTAACAGCTACCTATTGGTGCGAGAGTCATCCTCTGATCAAGCAGCAACTCATTTATGTTAACAAAAAAGCGAAGCGAGAGCAACAGCTAACGGAGACACATCCCTGCACACTGCTAAGAACTGTGAGGATCATTTATTAAAATAGACAACACTGTACAAGCACATTGTACCAGATAAATGTTAATAAATATCCCCGCATTTAATATCACAGTTTAATCAGATGTTTAACTCGGTTGTTTAATGTGTTTATGCCTCTTTCAGCACCTGTCAGCTGCTTCCTGTTGCTCCATTTGCTGCCAACTTCAGTCATTTTTAATTACAAATTTTCAATAAATTGGATTGTGCCAAAAAAACCCTGAAAACAAGGTTGTTGAGCATTGTATCGATTCCACTCCTATGAAGCAGGATGCATTATCAATACTAAACGGTTATAGCTGGAGAGAACGCAAAGACATTAATCGAATGAACCAAAATCCGTGTTCGTTTTTTTTTAATTAAAGCAAAAAAACATCTCCTAGCATTAGCAGAAAAATAATTAAAAGGCAACCAATTCCCAGTGGATGGCACAACTTCTTAGGAAATACACAAATAAAATCTCTCTCTGGTGGTTAAAATAATGAAAACTAAATTTCTGCAGTTGTTTGTGGCGGCATCAATCTAAACTATTTGTGTAAAGATAAGTTTGTTTTTCGTTTGAATAGATGAAAAGTTTTTCTGTTTGATGTCAAATTTGATGTAAAAGCCATGTGGCGTGACTAACTGGCAGAAACGTAATAAAGTTTAATCTTTACTGGAGCTGAATAACAATAAATGTGCCAATAGACTCAACAGATCAAAACTACGAATAATAACTCACTTTTTTTTCAGGGAACTTGCTGTTCTTCACTAGCTCAGTATACTGATTTGACATTCGGGGGAAAACAACTGCAAACTTAGCAGGAATGCAGGGCAGAAATGGCATGTCTGGGTATTTATCCTGCTTGTAGTGATTGATTGGATTTCAGCAGACTCCTGGAGGATTTTGGAGAGCGGAGGAGGGGTTCAGACATCCCAACAGGCCCACTCATCGATGGGCTGATTGCTTCCTCATGGCTTCATCTGCTTGAGGTCTCAAGCAGGAAACCAACACCGGACAGCAACAACAACAGCAGCACCTCCCTCCAAGCTTAACAACTTGCTTAATCTCCAACCGAAGGAGAAAATCTTCACTGAGTATGTAACAGTAACTTGGGGTAATTTCTCCCACTTTTTTTCTTTTCTTGAAAGTTTTGAACAGCCTAAAATCAAAAAGCACAACTGCAAATGTTCAGCCCAGACCCCCTGAGCACTTAGATGTCCTTTAACGTGAGCCTTCACCAGCTGCAGGCCCGCAGAACCTCCTCATCCCATCCTGCCGTCGTTCTCACACAGCCATACAGTGTGCGCCAGCCTCGAAGCGTCTCAGCTCCTGCATTCCTCCCCTGGTGAAATCATATTTTCTAGCCGCCGCTGATTTGTTTGGTCACAGCGGCGCCTGCATGATAGATGTTTTTCTGGCTGTGAAACACCTCCTGTACCCCTCTCTGCATCCCCTCCTCCACCCAACCCTCGGCCCCAGAAAGTTTGGAGGTATGTGGACCTGAAAAGAAAAAAACGGTTTGTCAGTCTCTGCAGAGTCTGTGTGAAGCACCTACAGATGTTGGCAGTGAGCTCGTGGAGCTGCTAATGCTGTGCATGGCTGGCCGCCAGACATTATACTCAGAATAGCAATGGCACTGAAAAATGCTTTCCCAGCATGCTCAGCTCCAGGTATCATCTCTGCCAGGAACAACATACAGCAGAGGAGTGGAGCGCTAGGAAAGGTTTGGCTCGGTCACTCAGGCGCAGCTGGCTGCCGGCGGAGCTCACAGGCGCGTCACTGCAACTCCCCCTGGCTTCTGCTCCGCGGCTGCTGAGTGAGCCCTCATCTGGGACTCTCCTCAGCTCTTTCTGGGACAGTGGCGCAGCTGCCCCTCTGTTGGTCTTCCTTGGTCTCTTGTGTTCTGGGGGCCTCTGGATGTCTGGAGTTTTGATCTCCTCCACACCTGCTTCACGCCCTGGAGGACGGGGCTGTGGCCCCCCCACACCCTCTAGCAGATCATTACATGAAGGAACCTTTAAAAAAAATAAAACAAGCGCGTCCATGCTCACAGGTGTACACACGGGTGATCACACCCACAAACTACACCCTTTTTGGCTCCTACCTCAAAGCACACTGTGTTCTGTTGATCTTATGTGCTGCACAATAATGTTTAATATTTAGTATTTACTGTCATATTCCCATATATCATTGTGATGTTGTTTATTCTATTACTCTTGTTCTCTTCTGCTCGTTTTCTTTTTTCTTTCTCAGCAGGTGATCCAGGTGATTGATATATGCATTTTTTTTCTCTGCCCGTTCTGTTGGTTTTTGTCTTTTGCCCTTCTCCCCCGTCCCTCTTCTCAGCTGTTTCTCTTTCCCTCTTTCTTTCTCCCCTTCTTTCCCCCAGTCAAGTCTGTCCCGTATTCAGTAAGTGAAAATAAAATAAACAATAAAAGGTGAATCAAATGGACCATTACGGCAAGGCTGGGATGGTCAGTTTGGTAAAGTAAATCCGTTGGGCATCTTTCTTTGCCTTTAGACAACAATTCTGATGGCAAAAGAGCCAAACGGGACAGGCCAAAAAAAAAAAAAAAAAAAAAAAAGGAAAGGTTTGGCTGAACACGCAGCCAAACTTTAAGATTATTTCCTAAATAAATGAGTAGAATTCTGCAGATGCACATTGTCAACTCATCAGTTTTTTTTCTTTTTCTTTTTTCCCAAAAGAAGAAGAAGAAAATCATCTGGGAATATTTTGGGTAAACTGTGGCATCTTCATTACGTAATACACTAACCAGTCGTTTCATTAGGTACCCCTCTTCAACTGCTTGTTAACACAAATATCTAATCAGCCAATCATATGCCAGTAACTCACTGCTTTCAGTCATGCAGACATGGTATAGACGCCCTGCTGAAGTTCAAAATGAGCATCAGAATGGCGAAGAAAGGTGAGTTAAGTGATAAAGTATTTCAGAAACTGCTGATCTGTTGGGAGTTTCCCACACAATCATCTCTAGGGTTTACAGAAAATGGTCCAAAAAGAAATGAACGTCAGTTTTCCCAGCAAAAATGATTTGTTAAAGTCAGAAGAGAATGGCCAGACCACTTGTTACAGAACAGCATCACTGAATATATAACACATGCATGTTTAACCTTGAAGCAGATGGGCTACAGCAGCAGAAGACCGCACTCCTGTTAGAAGATTGGGGGGAAAAAAGGGTCCGAATCTGGCGTAAACAACACCATCCTGTCTGTGGTGTAATGATGTGTGGGATGTTTTCTTGGCACACTTTGGCCTTCTTAGTACAAAGTGAAAAATATTTAAATCCCACAGCCGACCTGAGTGCTGTTTTTGACCATGTCCATTCCTTTATGACCACAGTGTACCCATGTACTGACGACTGCTTTCAGCAGGATAACGCACCATGTCGCAAAGCTCAAATAATCTCAAACCGGCTTCTGGAACATGACAATGAGCTCACTGTACTCAAATGACTCTGGGTTCCTCCGGCTCTGGAGGTAGAGGAGGTTCGACACCCAGCTAGGGCTGCATGTGGAAGTATCCTTGGGCAAGATACTACAGAATAAGTTTCCCTGATGCATCCAATGGCGTGTGAATGTGTCTGCAATGTTAGACAAGGTGCTTGTGTAAAATTGTGTGTGACCAGGTGAATTAAGTTTATAGTAAAAATGAGTGCTCAGTTAGAGAGAAAAATATGGAAGTCCATTCACCCTTTTACCATTTACCACAGTCAGAAGATCTCCATCCAATAAAGTATGTCAGTATGGACCACAGTCTCTCACAGTGTTTCCTGGTAGAGGAGCCAAGATTGAGGAACGCAAACATGTTTTAATGCTTTTAACAATTTCTGACTAGTTGTCCTTTACAAACAGAAGGTTTTCATGGTGTGGAGTGAGACTGCTTTATTAACCCATTTAATCCCCAATTTTTCCCTGCAAAATAAGTGCATGTATTTACCCCTTAGACTCCCCCTACACACAATGTGTTTAATTTGGTTCATGTAATAGGGGGTTAAAACGGTGGGATTAAATGAATATGTCTTCTCTATGACATCATTTAGCCAAATACTGTAAGAAGCCAAATATTTAATGCAGTCTGAAGGTTGAAATTTTGGCCAATGTGATGTACTTGCACATGCATTTACCTCATTTAAATGCTGTGAATATAATATTATGAAGTTTTAATGGAGGTTTCTGTTTTGAGGTAGGGTTTAGACAACGTGAAACGGGTCTGTCACTAACATAACATATGGCTCCTGTAAAGTAGTCCTTGGCATGTTGTTTAAACATCCTGGTTAGAGTCATTTTTCATTCACAGGGTTAAAGGTGTGAAAAGGTGCACTTGAACCCAAACTATAGTTTAGGTTATATGCGGTATAGTGTAATGCTAAAGTTAAACACAAAACCCGTCTGAAAACTGGGTAAAAAAAGTCTTCAACACAGTGCCTCCCAAACAAGACGCCTCCAGCGTTTGGCCCTCTTACACTGCAGAGGTTATTTGCTCTTTACTAAAGGACTGTTTGCTCTCAGTCAACAATATTATAACAATAACAGCTGATAACAATTGATGTGGCCTTTGAGTCAAGGCACAAATGCCAAAGACCACTTAGTACAAGCAACGCCTGACTGAACTGACAGCCTGACGTGAGCATTCACTGAATTTACCTTGAAGTTGAATCTTCTTCATTTCTGGCTAAAAAATGACTGAATAGATAATTTGGGGGATGATTAATAGGGAGCATCAAATTTCTAAAGCAATACATTGTACTGCCTTACAATGTATGGTGGGTTTATGCCTCATGCTACTTGACATTTCCTGAAATGAAATAGTTTGCTCATGTAAAGTGGGATCCCTTTTATGTCATTTCAGGAATACTCACCTGGGCCGTTTTAGTTTAGAACCTTTACTGATTTTGCTGAGAGTCACAGCTCTCATTGACATTTACAGCTATGTAAAGTTCAAACAAAATTAAATGGCAAACATGCAAAATTAACAGCTAGTGGGGTGGGATTTAAAGGCTAAAAAGAACGTTTTCACCCAAACAGAAGCTAAACGGGAAAAAAACTGGACTGAAATTACAAGAAACACATAACTACATGACTGATAATGTTTCTTTGTCTCTGCCAAATGTGTAGCTAACTTTTCATCATCATCATTTATTGAAGACAACGTCAGTATTATATTAAGACTTGTTTTGGTTTAATCCAACCAGCATCATCTTCTACCACATCACTTTCACAAATGAAGCCCAAAGAAAGTTGTGTCAAGGAATTTGGTTAATGAGACTTTTGGGAATTCTCGTGTGCTCATTTCTTTGTCAGCAAGTCAGAAATCTGGTTTGATTTGTAGCACGGTTGTAAACTTTCTGTTGCGTCATTGAGTGCTTTTTAGTAATATTACAAAAGTCTGTCTTGTTTTTTTTAATGAACCTGAAGTTGTGCAGGTTTAATCATGTGGTGGTCTGACTGTTAATGCAGAAGAAACCCTATTTTGGTGGTGGGGTGATGCTGAGGGTATCAGTGCTCCACCATGGCGATGATTTGTGTATTTTTAATGCTACACTGGTGCAGGAGATGTTCCGTGGATCGTGCTGCATCAAGTCTCATTCCAGGTGTCAAGCCATATTTGTGTTCTCGGTACCTAACACAGGATCTTTCAAGCATTAAAACAGTGCGTGTGTTGTCAGGGCCGAGCCTGTGCGAGGTTGATGTTGACGGGTGGCTGAGAGGCTCCAAAGTGGCCCGTGTTAAGGTCTGCGCTGTGTGGCCTCTGCCAATTACAAATCTCCGAGCCCGAAACAAAATGTCTGCTGTGCGAACAGGTCAGCAGGAATAAACGAGGCAGTGTGCGGCACTCGGTGAGGGTGCCTGCCTCTTATGATTAATGGGACGATTGACTTTGGCATGGAGTGTGCCGGCCCAGACTGATGGCCATATGATTTGTCAACATGTGTCCTTTCACCTCATAATTCCACCCCCACCCCCGGCAAAAACACACACATACAAACACTGCCTGAAAACCAAGCAACAGTTTCGCCTTTTAGCAACTTTCTTATCATACAAATCGTACCTATTTTCACTATCTTGCCCTTGACACCAGTGTGAAGGGAAATTTCACTTTTAATATGGAAATAATTAACTACATCAATACCATTAATTCAACTGTGAAAAAAAACCCCATTGCATATACGTCAGGCTCAAGGTCAGACGATACAGGACTTTAGCGTAAGGTTAGTATTGATTGTAATTATCTTTCACCCTGAGGTAGAATTGTTGCTCATTTGTAACCCAATTGTCCTGTATTTGCTAGCTCTTATTAGACAGGCACGGCTATCATCCAATAATCCTGACACACTGACCGAGATGCACACAGCTCAGTCAGCTCAATATCCAATTTAACTTCCCAATCAACCTTTTGCACTTTCCTTCACTGACATTTACTTCACATCATACTCTGGTTCTCCGTTTAATGAGCGAGTATGCATTTCTAAAATGTTAATTCACATGGATAAACATATCGAAGAAGGAGCAGTGAATGGGCATTTGTCAAAAAAAAGAGTAGTTATAAAAATATTTCCTTGCAAAAGATATATCAACAATAAGCAATATAATAGTGCATCTTTGGAGATGTGAACAGTGAGCGCCTCGAGACGGCTGAGTATGTGTGCGCCATTATTTTGAAAAGTAAGATGCAAGCAAGTCCACACATGCTTTCAGTCTAGCTGTAACTGTGTTTGCCATATAATACAAAGCAAGAGAACGCTACAATATTAGAAACAAAATAACAGGATATTTAACACATAATATAAAGCATGATTAGCTATCTGTGCCTTTGCATTGTATGAATACTGGTAGCTTTTTTGTCCAAATATAGTAACATCTGGCTTCCAAGAACAATATCATGGGCAGCAACAACACTGAGGCTTCAAAATGTTCAAAAATGGGTTAGTGCTGCTGTGCCTCCATCTGTTATATACAGTCTATGGTAGACATTGACATCAGCATTTTTGCCCAAAGAACTGCTGCTCACTGGATCTTTACTCTTTTCAAGAAAAAACGATTCTTGCAGGATTTCTTTGAACCACATGTTGGCCAGGGCCTGAATCCTTACGTGACCTCCTGTAGTCCACAGTAGATCTCTGTCCTGGTGTTTGTGAGTGTGTCCTGTGAAAAATAAGGTGTTATTTTTCTTTTCACTAATATATATTAAGCACTTGTGCTCCAGTGTTCATGATTAACCAGAGTAGTGTAAATCTCTTGGTGATGCCTTATCCTCGACTGAGTTTGGCCAAACAAGGCAGTAGTCACAGCCCTCCTTCCTGCTGAGTGCTTCCAACCTCGGGACCCCCCACCTTTACTTATTCACCTCACTTACCCCTCCCAGCAGGAAGAATCAGCGGTAGGTCCACAGCGGTGATAAAGAAAGCCCAGGTGTTAAAACAGTTGGAAGGAATACAGCGGGGATGGTCGGAGGAATACATCAGCTTATTTAATTTACAGAAATGAATATCCATGCATATCAACAGACCACTGATTAATCAGAGCAAAAGCCTCACGTCAAACATGACCCTGAAACCTGTCTAACTTGGTGAGATTCTGTTTGCCCCTATTTCAATTTCTAACTAAGAGACACATCTCCGAGAAGATGTTTTAAATGTTTTCCTCTCATTGCAAAAAAGTGCCATATTTTTCTTGTTTTCATGGAAAACTAGGGAACAACTTTATCAGCAGACTAACACGCTTAGGTTTGTGGCCTTGATCTGGGCCATTACAAAATACAAAACAGTTAGTGTTTAAATTAAAAAGTATACTACAGAAAAACAAAATCAAATGAACCAATCACACATTCACACATAAACAGGCTGACTAATTGGTATTTAAGGGGAGGGTACTCGCCTACCGGTCGAACCAGAGCCCAAATAAGCGCTGGATTGAACCACTACAAATTTAAAGGGTAAATCACCCACAAAGTCAACCACGGAGTAAACAGTGAGCCCCCAGCATGACGCAGAACTTAATGCAAGCTCCACATAAGGATAAAAATAGAATCAAAGATGTCCCTGAGTTAGCAGTTGGGAAGGTCTCGTGCTGCTTGAATGCTGCTATATTGAGGTTTCTCATGTGACATCAAGTGCACAGTTCTCAAGAGTTAACCCACTATATTGGATCAGATAGCAAAGTTGCTAGCAGATTGCCATGGTAGCCTGCAAATATTCACTAACCACTAGCTGAATGATAGTAAAATGTGCAAAAACAAACGAGAAATGAAGAAGCTTCGCCTTCAATGCAAAACCTGTGCTGTAGCTAACATGTATGAAAAGCCCCAACTTTTACTTTGAAGGAAAAGGGTCTCAATTTCCAGTTCCTGTTTACAATTTCACTGCAGTTCAGAGAGGAGCTGATCACCCTTTTTTTGAGTGCATCACTTTCATTTAAACTAGGCTTAAAGCACAATGTTAGCCAAACCAAAGCAATCACGAGGATGTTTTTGCTAACTTTGTGGAATACACGTTTTCCCCTAGCAACAGGTGGTTGCCAGCTGGTTACTGTCATGTCTATAGGCCTATGTGACACAGGCCTTATTCACTTTATGTTACAGTGATGGTCACACATTCAAAATAGTGGACAAGCTAACACCACATGACTGTATAGCATGACATACATTACATGCAATAGTGAATCTTAACAGTGCAGAAGAAACATGTCTCATCTCTTCACCGTTTTTAATAATGCTAGCTAACACACAGAGAACGAACCTATGCTGCCTGAAGACATGGATACAGTTTTGTTAAAATCCATGGATGTCATTAATTACAACATTTTTTCACTGGCTATACAGAAATGAGTGTGTTCCAAAATGCTACCGGACCACTGAAATGTCCCTTTTTGGCAGTTAGCTCATTGCTCAGATTATCCTTCATTTAATTTTTCATTTAATTGTTAATATATAAATGATTTTGAGATAGTATCAACAGCCATGGGGGAGGTCTCTCAGTAGAAAACGCTGTAAAAGTTATGAAAATACACTTATGAGTCCAAAACTTATGCTGTCCAGTAGGGAGTCTTTGCTTATGTTTGACACCCCCTTGTTATAGTGTCCGTAACAAATACGCTAGGATAGGGTAGGTTTTGAAATAAGATGATCAAAAAAAGAAAAGCTGTAATTAAAAAGGAACCTATATTCAAGTATACAAAGCCAGGGTCACACATTTGATCTCGACAGCTTGTTCAGTGGCAGCCCCGGGGCAAAACCCCTCACTGAAACCCACAAGTAAGAGTTACTGAAACAAAATATCAAAAATAGTTGATCTCACTCACCTGCTGATCAGAGCTGAAAACCCCCCCAAACAGTGTCCTTTTGCTGCTGACAGGACTGTGTTTGCGCATGTCTGCTCCGGTCATTGCTTTTGCATTTCAAAGCATAGTTGTTTGATTTAATAGCTTGGCTCTCAAATCAGTAATGGGTTGAAGGGTCACTGCGGAAAACAATGTACCGCTAATAAGTGACTCATTTTGAATAGAATAGAGGAAGCAAGCATATCTGATGGGAGATAACAGGGAGAGGGCCTGCAGGGGACACACAGTTAATGAGGACTTTTACTATAACACAAATATACAATGGATGCTCTTTATGTTTTCGTTTGATATTTTTTGAAATGTTCTGTGTTGAAACAAAAGACTCTGAATGCCCTCGAAATGATTTTGCATTTTAAGTTTTGCATTTCTAAACATTAACTGCTACACATTATCACTTGTTATAGTGTAACACCTTTACAATAGTTAACTATTAGCAGTCTAATCAGGAGTGGGGCAGTGCACCTTCACAGGGATTCTGACATCTCAACCCAGCACCCCCTCCCGGCTTTTATCCCCCAGGAACCTCCTGCTGCTTGTCTCCTGAATGCTTTCCCTCCTCCTTTCACCTCTTCTGTTTTTCCATCCTGACCTATTGTTTGCTGACTGATGAAGCACAACATTCAAACCGGCTTGAGCTCTTTGTTTCCGGAGCAGCAGGAGATACCTGGTCAACCACCTGAAAAAAGGAAGGTAGAATCTTTAGGTTTGTGGTAAGTACATTCAGTATTGTTTAGTTACTTTCCAAGAAAGAGTATGAGCTCTGACTGTCAAACACTAGACTATGTCCTGCTGAAAAAACACCCCTGAAACATCTGAAGCAAGATTTTCATTTGCAGTGACCAGAATCGACATGGAGTTAATCGTCAGAGAGACAGCTCAGGTCAAGGTGTTTGAAGACAAAGTTAAAGAGGCGAGACGACGATAGTTTACACATATGCAGAGAAATGATAGTGAATACATGGGACCAAGGATGAAGATGAAGGCAGGAGGAGAAGAGCAAGACCTCTGAGTATGTAGTGAATGAGGACATGCACAAGGTTAGAAGTGATTTCGATTTAGACCGGACGCCCCTCTTAACCCTGAACGTTGACCTGATGAGTAGTTACATTTCTCAGGAGGTGGACGTCAGGTTATGTGGAAGGTAGGTATCTGGGTTTGAATCCACCATATGCCCCATGTCTGGGCTCTCTCCGGGTACGCTGGCTTATTCCCACAGTCCAAAGACATGCAGTTAGTTTGGTTAGGTTAATCGGTGATTCCCATAGGTGTTAATGATAGTATCAATGGTTATCTGTCTCTGTGTCGCAGCTATGCAACAGACTGGTGACCTGTCCAGGATGAACCCCACTTTTCTTATTCTATAGCAGCTGGGACAGGCTCCAGCCCCCCTGTGACCCTGGACTGGGTAAGCAGAAGAGAATGGATGCATGGATGAAAATAAAAAAAATCATTTAGTGCGAGGTTCAGTAGTTCAGTTTTCACTTTGCTTTTCTCTTGGTTTTTGGTCTCCAAGGTTTCATTGTGTGTTAGCCGTAATATCTGCACATCCTTTACAAAGAAAACAGCAAAGTCAGTATGATAAAAAGAATACCTCAATTTCAACTTTGTCAATATTCAGTTTTGTGTATCATACTGTATTGGGATATATTAGAAGTATTTGTATTTGCTAGAGCTATTTTGTAATATATTGTATTATTTAATATTATGATCACTCTTGGATTAATGAAGGATTCTGATCAGGATGGTTTCAATGATTATTTTTTTCCATTGATCTAACCAATATTCAAATTGAAAGTACTGATTTGTATGGTGCTATGTATGAATCACTACTTAACAAACTTAAGAAAACACCAACAAATAGAAAAAAGCTGCAAAAGCACACAAAACAAAACAGAAGTTGAATAAAACACAATTACAAAAAATGAATGAAAACTCACAAAACACAACCAAAGTGTTCATGGGGAGACAATAACGTGAAAATATCACATGTGGAAGTGACAAGCTAACAGTTATCGACTAATCAATGAATCCTTCCCTTTGGGAGTCGGTCTTGTTGCAATCTCTGGCATGTTTTGGTTCCTATCACTTCAGAAGCTGTTCTACAACATTATTGTGCCCCCCGAATACACCTTTGTTGTGTTTTTGTTATTTATTTTTTACATCCGTTGTGTTTTATTTAACTTCCATTGTGTGTTTTTTTCCTAGGTTACAGTGAGTTTGACCTCTCAGGACCACCATAGATCATGCAGCTTTTCAGCATTTTACATAAATGTGAAAACCTTCAGCTCAATGTATTATCGGACAAAACTCTCATCTCAGGCGTGCTGCTAAATAGACCATGTAAGGGAAAATTTGCAGTTCTTTTAGAGTTGCTTTTTGAAGTGTATTGAATGGTAATTTGACTGTGCTGTAAAATAGGAATGTGTTGGTGTGAAAAGCAGAGACAGGTAGCTACAGCTGTTCGGTGTCCCCTCTCTCCTTCATCCCCACCCAAGTGGGAGGTGTTGAGGTGAGAATGAAGCCCTCCCTCCAGCTGCAGTCCCTCTGACCCAAACAGTCAGGGCACTCCCAGCTTTTGTGGAAACAAGCTGACAGGAAAGGTAAACATCAAGGTGTGGAAAGAGCCTCTTCCTTTGGTGGTCTCATCAGTCACAGAGCCCCGCACCAGTTTAACTGCAGCTTTAAATCACAAGCGGAGGCCGTGAATTCAAACATCGGCCAGCAGAGATGAGAAATTATGATGTGAGAGCTGACGTGATGATGTGAGAGAATGGAGCTGCTTTTCGCCTGTTGTCAAGGAGATGTCTGGTGTATTGTGACCTCTAGGGGTGGAGACCATGGAGAGGACATCAATTTTAAAAACTACACTGCATGTTTCTGTGTTCTTATATATCTGTACAAAACACTCCAGTGACCGATCTGCTTTATCTTTATCTTACTGCATACTGTTTTTTATAGTTTTTTTTAATTAAAAACTTGTTTTCATGAGTTTCTTATTTTCTTTATTTTTTCCATTCTTATTTAACTTTTTATTTTTTATGATGGCAAAGCTGTCTTTAAAGCAACGCGCCAAAAACAAACTTATAACAACAAATACAACTTGATACAACTGATTTCTGGTATCCATCCATCCATTTGCTTCTGGTTGTCCTTTTCAGGGTCGCAGGGGGCACTGGAGCCTATCCCAGCTGTCATAGGGCGAGAGGCGGGGTACACCCTGGACAGGTCACCAGTCTGTCGCAGGGCCAACACACAGACACATTCACACCTTTGGGCAATTTGAAACTGCATGTCTTTGGACGGTGGGAGGAAGCCGGAGTACCCGGAGGGAACCCACGCAAACACGGGGAGAACATGCAAACTCCACACAGAGAGACCCCGGCCTGATGGTGGAATTGAACTCAGGACCTTCTTGCTGTGCGGCAACAGTGCTAACCACCATGCTGCCATTGATGTGCAATAAAATGATAGTGGGAATTTAAACTGTTAAAATGACTTTTTGACCTAAAATCAGTCAAAAGTACATAAAACTAGGGATTCCAGTTGTCCTGTTTTATTCGGGACATCCCATATAATGAGCAAAATTGGTTCGTCCCTTATTCTACCTCAAATGTCCTGTATATTGCCATTGCCCGCAATGCCACAGATGGCACACTTACAAATACCAAATCTGATTTGGCCGCAATTGTAACAGACGAGCGCTTGTATTTGAATATTTTTTTATTTTTTTTCCTTATTTGTCGAAGGAACTGCCCATGTGATTTCTGTCATCATTTACTGCAGCTTTGTATATTGCTTTAGATGAGGTATTGATTAAACTGAAACCAACATTGTACTGCATTTTTATTATAAGAATATGAACATGCATTTATATTTACACTATGCCCAGCTGTCTGTGCATTGTGCTTCTGCCATACCAGAGTGTCCCTTATTTGGTAGTTATAAAAGTGGCAACCCTAGGTCAAACATATCTCTCATGACTGATATCAAGTCATTTTAAGCCAGACGTAAGATTCCCATCACCAAGTAGAAGCTGCAATCAATTGTTGGCAAAATGACTCTTCTGTGTAATTTATGTAACTGGGTAAAAAATCTCATTGACATTAAAAATGTGTTTTTTTTTTTAAGAGAGATCTGGTCAAGAGAGCACCAGAAATTGTAAGAAATATAACATCACAGTTCTATAAGCACAGTTTAAGTTTCCAAAAAAGGAGAGGATTGATTGTAATCCGGTACAATGAGTAGAGTAAAAAACATTTTTTTATATATAACCCCTTCATAAATACTCTTTACTTCAGTGTATTTACTCATTTAAGTAAAGATATTATGCATAAAAATCAAAGAAAAAAATCAGTTTTAGTAAACGATTACCAGAACAGTGTAGTTGTCCGTAAGTTACGGTCATGGTATTTCAGCATCCAGTTAGCGCTGCCAAAGCATAAAGGGAGTACCATTAGTTCCGCCCAAAGTTTTTAAATTCAACATTTCTATTAGCTCAACAAACATCAGCAAACACACAAACTGTTTGTGTGCAGTTTGTCGTACAATGTGTTGCTAGCTAAAATTCCAGCAGCTGTAATTCCCATTTGTACTCACATTTTTTTCAAATTCTCTTTCACTGCTTGTGTCTTATGGAAGAAGATGCATGATTTATGAAGTTTAACAGAGTTAGAAGTTAGCAGGAAGTTAGCGTGCTGTGTTCCATCAAAAGATGACACACTGACCGTGGGATTTCTTGAAAACTGAAACGTATAGTTCTGCTATCAGCGTGAACATAAATGAAGACAAAAAACTAAACTGCAGCATTGTTTAGGATTACTGTTGTTTGGCTAGCTGGTATATAATGGTCTGCTACGTGGTAGCTAGCTATGGCTAGGATAATATGAACACATTAGCATAGTGAAGCTGGACAATGAAGGCTACCCTTTTCCATTTTTTTTTTTTTACCCTTTTCAATAAAAGTTAAAGTGAGGGTCCCCAATGGTCAGAAACAAATGTAGTTGCATGGCAGTAAAAGATGCTGAAAATGGGCCACACTAAAGTTAGGAGAACATCTGAGATGATCCATCCATAACACAAGGTTCGTCATTAATGTACTACTGCATGGTTTGGGTGAGTGCTATCTAAAATTCTTAATCCTCAGCTTCATCTTTCTTTGGACTCAGAGAGATTCTTTTGTGACCTGTTCAAATATTTGGTGTCTGGCAAACCATGGGGTGAGGGACAAGCTTTTGAAAACTGAGCTTTAAAACATGCTGCAGATTAATACTGCTATTAAAAAATGCAGAGAGGCCAACAGTGATCACTGACTATTTTGGGGGGCTTCTTCAGATTAAATGGAACGAGACAACAGCCTTGATGAACACAATAGGTGTTTGGACCCAGAAGGACAGTCTATGGGTTATCACTTAACAACTGATTACAAACTGTGGATGTTATCACCCCAACTATACAGTCAACACAAGGCTGTAAATGTAGGGCTACGTCCACGGGTATTTTTGAAAACGCAGATTTTTCTATGCGTTTGCACCTTTTGTCCACATGTAAACGGGGTTTTCGATCACTGAAAACTGAGATTTTTAAAAACTCCTGCCAGGGTGGAGATTTTGGAAAACTCCGTTTTTGTGTTTACGTGTGGACGAGGAAAACTGAGATTTAGTCACGCAACATCAAAGCATGCGATTATTTCTACAATGGCGGAGAGCGACAAAATACTGCTGCTGTGAATCTGACTATCTGCAGTTTTAACACACTTGCATATACACACGCAGTTACTGTCCCTCCATTTACAAAGACAGAGGCGTCAGGGTGAACTTCAGACGTGGCTTCTACATTCAACACAGCCGCTGTCACAACCCAAATCCCAACATCAGTTTTGAATAAATTTACTTTTTTTTAAACATTTAAATTTATGTATACTTGTTCATTCCTAAGTTGTGAGTCTATACCAACCAAAATACTCTCTTTAGTTTTTAACATGTGAAATATTGGAAGGCACTTGAGAAAAGTAACACAAAATGATCTGCCTTTCCAGGAAAACAAAAACTTTTCAGAAGTACTTAAGGTTCTGAGAGGGTACAAAACCCTGTTTACTCTTTCCCTCCCAGGCTTCTAGACTTCTGATTGGCCAACATTTCGTTTTTAGCGTTTACATGTGGACGGAGATATTTTTCAAAACTGCACGTGGACGGGATCTAAAAAAAAAAGAAAAGGAAAATCTGTTTTCAAAAATACCCGTGTAGACGTAGCCTAAATCTCTAAATTAATATATTTTTTTAAGTTCAGCAGGTCCAGTAATGGTGAATAATCTTTAACTTCCTGTGACAGGATATAAAAATACCAAGAAAGTAAATAATAAAACTCATGCTTGTTTATTTGTGAACTCTGTTGTATCTGATGAGTGTATTTATGCTGGATACCTAGTAAGCAAGCACTGTTACCATTAGCTAAAATGGTCATTCACGCTGGTTTTTGTTCTGCCCCTAATGAGGAATGAGGGATTTCTGTTGATTTCCTCGTTCCTCATCAATCAAGTGCTAAATAAAGCTTTGAAGGAGACTTGGCTCTCTGTGGTGTGTGTGGTTGTGAATCCAGCATGGTGGACTGGAAAAACCCGTATGGGTCATATTTAAAGAGCAGGAGCGCTTCATCGGAGCACTTGTTGGTTCACATCATAAAATATACTGTATGTATAAAAAAAAAGAAATGAAGCTTAGCTATTAATTACTGTAACATATTCATGGATTATGTGGTAATTCAGTTCAGTTCATTTTTATTTCAAACATGTGCATTCACAATCATTACAAAATACAATTCCATTCTTTTGTTTGAAAAGGAGTAGGCAGAAGTATACACTTATTAGTCCCTACCCCCTCAAATTAACCTTAATTAACCTTATTGTACATGAACATTGTTTGCAGCTGCAAAATCACGAACAAACAACAACTTGCTGAATTTGTTGCAACACACAGATGTTAAAAATATGGGTTAAACTAGGGTTACAGCTTACAAAAAGCTATTTTTTTCCTTTTTGAAAAGAAAATTTGAACTAGTTTAAAAATAAACTTTAAGAAAAAAAGACAAAGTAAAAATATTTTTATTTTAGACACATGTTCTAATGTACAATTGTTTAGTAATTGCAGTATCTCTAACCAGAGACCTGCACTATATGCATTTACACATTTACAGACAGCAAAGCAACAGGAGGAAAGAAAGAAAAATATATAAAAGGGAAATAACAGAAGATGAAGAGGTGGTTGCAGGAGGGTTGATGAGCGGGACACAGGTGCAAACAATCATCTGATTTTAAATCCTTATGTTTCGATTTTGCAGCCAGGAGTGCTGTTGACTTTGTTCCAGTGTTGCTCACTTTAATGGACTTTGAGTCAAACACATCTGCAAAAAAAGCAGCGATCAGGATGGAAACTTCAGTGATAGTTTGGAACTTGTAAGTAAAACATACTGCACGGCGTTAGCACCAAAACACAAGCTTTCCTTCCATTTTTAGTCATGGTCTGGGTGAGTGGCTGGAAACTTCCACTAGGATCCTGAACTTCTCTGGTCTCCACCCATGGGCATGGCCACCACACCCTCTACCACCTGGAGCTGATTGAGCTAATTAGGCTGGCAGATTTAAGCTCTGCGCTGACGTCTCTTCTCTGCCAGTTTGACTACTCTACGTTGGTAACCAGGCTGTATGGCTCATGCGTCTGGCTGTAGGTGCTTTACTTACCTTGTTGTTTTTGTGTATCAGTGCTCCCAGATGCTCCATGGCTTTAAACCACACATCCTTTTGGTCTTTCAATTTTCCCCTATATTTCCTGGGATTCACTCCTTGCCTAACCTGCCCGCCCTCCTGCTGTCCCTTGGTCTTGGAACCACGAGGAACTCCGGTCAGCCATATTCACATAATCAAACTCACCCGGACCTACGCCGGCTCTCCTTCAACGCATCCATCTCTCACCTGCAAATTAAGCCAAAAGAATAATTACACATACTTTCTCTGGAACTCCCCTCTTGCTAAGCGCTAATTTGGTTTTCCTCAATTCCCAGTGTGACTATTTCCGCTCGGTTACCTTCTCAGTCCTGCCCCTTTGTTTTACCCCAGCCATGTTGCCACATCACCCAAATCCTGTATAGTTTGTCACTATCAAATATTATTCTTGTGTTGAGAAATAAAACTGTCAAAACATTTTCTTTGCCTCCGCTCTGGGTACTGCGCTTGGGTTCAGTTCCACTTACCGGCCTCTGGCCTTCATAGAGATATTTTCTCAACTTGGGACATCTCAATATTAAAAGCAATTGTTGTGCAGAGACACTTGGATGTGGTAAATTGTTGCTTTCAATCCAGCATGTCATATGGCATACATGCCCAACTGCCAGACTGTGGTGGGACCTCATATCTCCCATGGGTTAAACACAAAGACAAACAGTTGCAGAGCTGAAGAACAAACTGGTTCCTGTCAGTGTGGCAGCTATCAAACAAACAAGCTCTGTGGAGCTTCTCTGGGAAAGTCTACAACACAAATCTGTATAAAACTAAAAAAGAAAAACTTCCTTCACCCCAGCTTCAGTACCTTCTCCTTTACACAGGGGACTCTCTCCATGATGAGAAGAACCTTTTTCTCAAGCTCATACCAGTCCAGTATGGAGACGGCGGCAGATTTCCCTACAGAGGTGGCCCACTTCCCACTCTAGTTATGGGTAGAACTTCAGTGGAACTGTTCAGGTTTTCCCACAGAAACTGTAAAAAGAATAAAAGTGAATGAGCACACGAGTTTTTCAGACAAGAAGGTGAAACATCTTTATTAAAAAGTTCTGATCACTCACCACTTGTTCACATTGTACATCTTCTTTGTGGATGTGTTTGATCACCACCTACAGGCCAGTCAGGAGTACTTTGGTTACTGCAGGGAACGCTATAAGAGATATATAAGAATATGTATGTTATTACTCACTGGCAAATTATCTCTTTTGCTTCTCCCAGCAAAAACGGATCCAAAGTCGCCGCCTCTGACCATTTCAAGCTTTGTGTATTCAGCCTCAAAGTGGGCTACACATCCAAAGATACATGTTTTACACACATGAACTTTGGATAATGTAAAAGGTTTCTCCTTCTGTCAACTTTATCACAAAGCAGGCGTTTTAATTCTGATGAACCAGGTTCCTTTCTGTGATATCACAAATACACAAGACTGAACTACCCAAATGAAGAAACCAAAGACTTACTAAAAGAAATGTATTGTATGGCATTAGGCAGTTTGAAAATGAATGATGATCAAACTGTGTTGGGTTTCTTTCCAAATGCAACCCTAGGACACAGAAACTGTAAGAACTGACCACAAACAGAAATACTGTACGTACAGAGTACCAGTAAGAATAGATTCCTAACTTATCCCATTAACCTTCTATTGTCTAGTCTTCTTTCACACGTTAAAAACAAGTCTACATTTTTAAGCTTTTTTTTTATTTATTTTTTTTATATATAAATCCTGTCCACATGTAAATGTCTATATCTCCGTTTTCCTCGTTCACATGTAAGCGCAAAAACTGAGTTTTCGAAAACTCAGCCACGACAGCCATGGTAAGCCGACGGGTAAAGAGATCGGTTTTTATCAGATTACGTCGTGGAAGAGAAATTGTTTAAGCCATGTTTCCGAAGTAACAAAGAGCCGACGGATGGTCTGGATTGCAGCCATTCCAAGACCAAATATAACGTTCCAGAACACTCCAGCTCACATGTTAGTCTGCCCCAAGCATTTCCACAAAGGTAAGTCTTCTGTTGTAGTTGTAATTACGTAATTTATCATAACATAATTGTTGATGTAGGTTACAAATAAGTCTTCTATTGATTTGAATTGAATTCGTTGTGCTATGCTGCTTTGTTCACTGTGGCTTTGCGGGCTAATGTTTGGGAAAACCAGCCTACCAAATGCTGGAATGCGATCCAGACTGGGCCCCTCTATCAACCTGGGTCATACCGAGTTTAAAGCTGCTACCGCAGCGAGATTTGATCGGTTAAAAGAGAGAGCGATATCAAAACAGCCACGAAACGTCCCGCATATATGTGCCCAAGGGAAGCAATCGAGTGATGAATAACTGTTTTCCAGTATGTTGTTTTGATATGTTTTTTTTGTTTTGTGTTGATTTGTTTTTCACCGAAACTGCTAAATAAAGCATAATGGAATACAATTTTGCCTCTTTCTTGTAAGATTCTATAATAGAATGAAACAATAATGCCAGTTCTAAATAAAGACAATAAATTGAATGAATTACAAAACACATTTTATTTCTATTAGCTCTGAAAATGTTTTGTAATACTACAACCTGAAACGACAGGTTTGCGTTTGCCTGTACAGGAGATAAGGGGAAAAAAACCAAAAAAAAACCCAACAGCTGTTAAATGGAATAGTCTAAATCACCAAAGTAAACTGGACCTGGGCTTGTTGCAGGGATCTGAAGTTAATAAACGTGAAGTGCATACACTCACGCTTAGGACCATATAATAATAAATATGTGCGTGATGAAAGTTGGGCAGCACACTAACGTCCTTACTCCACTCTGTATGCTCGTATGGGTCTGACTCTTTCACTCCTTTGATTTTTTCCTCGTACTTGTTGTTTGCCTTTTCATCAAGTCTGTCTTTGTACGGACCTGCCGTGTTCTCCGTCGTTTTGTACATAACTTTTTGGGGGGCAAATAAAATTGATGCTTGATGCAGTGTTTTGATTTTGTTGCCACGGGTACCCACAAAGCAATGCGCGAAAGTCACGTGGTCTGTCAATCTCTATAGTAATCATCCACAACTATTTTCAGTTGGGTATGATAAAGGATTCAGAAGGTTTATTCATGCGGGCCCATATGACAGAATATGCATCTTCTTTATGTTTTCATATTTTAATTTATATTTAATTGTGTTGTGGTTTGCAATGTTTTGTGTTGTTTCACTTTAAATTTGTTTAAAGGGAAAAAGCTGAAAATTTAAATACTTAAAAGTTGAAATGTGAATAGTTGGTTTTTGTATTATATGATTTATTTATTACATTTTATGTGGAGTGAATAAATAAAAGTATATTTACGGTGGCCCCTAGAGACATTGCACGTAAAAACTCCAAAACACGTAAAAACTCCAAAACACGTACAAAACACAACAGAAGTGCTCCAGGATGCTAGGCGCAGTGTTGAGCTCTTGTTACCTAGTGGCTACATAAGCCAGGAAGTACCAACGACCGGATTTGGTGTGTGGTAGTAACAGGTAAATGAACATTTTTTATTTTTTTTGTTAATTATTTGAATATATATCAGTGCTTGTGTATAAATACACAAACAATACACATATGCTTTCAATTGACTAATTTAAGTGATCTAGGTGAGCGGTCCTCAACCTTTTTTGCGCCACGGACCGGTTTATGCCCGACATTATTTTCACAGACCGGCCTTTGAGGTGTCGCGGATAAATACAACAAAATAAAACTAGTACCGGTACCGAAAACAAGATTTATTCATAACACACGTGAAAAGACCCAGGAAAACCGAGTTAACGATAAAAACAATAACAAAATAACGTTGAAAACCGATTAAAAACCCTAAAAACCATACATTTCACACCTGAGCCTCAACTCTCACAGCCCAGCACCAAACGACTCACGGACCGGTACAGGTACGAGGCCCGGGGGTTGGGGACCGCTGATCTAGGTAGCTCTGTTTTGGAAGTTCAGTTAACGCTAGAAATGTGTTTTGGAGTTTGTACGTGCTTTGTCTCTAGGGTCCACCGTATATATTTATATATAAACATATATAAATAAAACCAGTTTGGGTTTTTTTTGTTTACATTAGTAATTCCTTTTGTGCATAAATTTTTTTTTATTGTTGTTAATAATAAATTAAAGCAACAAAACGACCTGAAGAGCCTGGTTGGGAGCCGAAAGAGCCGGCTCTTTTTAGTGAGTCGTGCCGATTCTCTAAAAAGAGCCGGAAATCTCATCACTAACCTGAATCAAATGATTAGTTCATATTACCAGGCCTCTGGAGAACTTCAAGACATGTTGAAGTTCTGTCTTTCTAAATGGAGGTCTGTGGTGTGGCGGGTCGTGTGTGCAGAACAGCTGGCTGTTTTACCTCAGTGAGGGGTTTAATAGTGTCAAACTGCATCACCGCCCCACTCACCTGTGGCTGTTGTGCTGGGTCGCTGGTTGTATTCTCCCCCAGGTCCAGTGGCTGCCCTCAAATCTGCCAGTTTTGCCACAATCTCAGCTTGGGCCTGCTCCAAAGATTCGGGCTGGAGGCGGCGGCCCAGGTTCCTCTTGGCCCAGGACATCGCTAACTCAATTGGGCCTCTCCAGTCCTGTTTAGGGAACTCAAAATGAGCTTTTACTTCCTCTTCTATGCTCTCAGTATAATGATCACGGAGGATCAGAATGACTGTGTGAGCCCAGTTTCTAGCATTTCCCTCAGAGTCTGTGTCTTTCTGTTGGGGATGGCTGGCTTAAATGTCTCTTGAAACATTCTTCAGATGATGCACTGCTTTAATCAGTCTATGAATAATGCGGACCTTAGCAGAAAAGTCTGGATCATCTGATGGTATTTTGTTAACAGGCGGTCCAGCTCACTCAATTCGGGTGGGTTTTACATACCAGTTGTTTTGAGCTGGTCTCCTTTCAAACCTCCGGTCGTGTCCGGTCCGACTTCCCTGTCGGGCACCATAGTGGTCTGCAGCCAGCTGCTCTCTCTCCTCCGGCTCTGCTGCCGTGCTTGGAAGAAATCTCCCTCACCGTTTTGTTGTCCTCCTCTGATGACCAATGCATAGGTTCTCCGTCTGTCCTGGGATGGAAAGCTGTTGTGTCGTGGCAATCAACGTCACATTAGAAAGGTGTAGAGATTGACAGACCACGTGACTTTCACGCATTGCTTTCTGGGTACCCGTGGCAACAAATCAAAACACTGCATCAAATGCTAATATTTCCAGCACCGGTAATCATTCATTCTGCGGTTGTAATCCCTACTTGCATTTTATTTGCCCCAAAAACAGTTATGTACAAAACGACGGAGAACAGGACAGGTCCGTACAAAGACAGACTTGACGAAAAGGAAAAAAAAAAAAAGTATGAGGAAAAAATCAAAGGAGTGAAATGGTCAGACCCATACGAGCATACAGAGTGGAGTAAGGACGTTAGCGTGCTGCCCAACTTTCATCACGCACATATTTATTATTATATGGTCCTAATCCTGAGGTTGTTTCCTTCCTCTGCTTCACCATCTATGTAGCATACTGGTGTACTTGGCCTCTCCATTACGAACAGGTTAAAAATTTTCATACCAAACTCAGGTAACCTTTTCACCTTGCATTGGTAAGTTCCCATATCTGTCAGCTTCAGGTCAAGGATTCTTAATGATCCCCATCTTGGGGATCAGGAGAGGCAAAGTGGACCCTATTCTTTAACTTCTCATATAGATTACTGTATATCACACCTCCAGTATACCAGATAATGATCTTGTCATCCTGCTGTTTATCTGAAGGCACAATGTTCCACGCTATTTCCGTATATCCCAAGTTCTCAGATTCAAAGACAAACTCACAATTAAGGGTAACACTGGAATCTCTTGCCACATAATAGTTTTTTATGTGTGAGGTTATTTCTAGAGCACAGACTGAGTCGTTGGTCAGGGAGTACAATATTCCCATGAAGATCAAAAGCCATAGCCCAAACTTTATGTTGAAATATCTTGTCCTCAGTGGCATAGATGAGATGCAGCAGTTCTTTTGCTGAAACATCATTCTGTGGTTCACTGCATGGATCAAACTCGAAGTGAGCTGCCAGCGTGATGAAATGTTTCTGCTCAAATGGATTCTGTCAGGGTCCTGAGTCTGTTGACAAAGTGCTTTTGGTTATAGAGTTATATTATCACATGTTTTGGTCTAAGTTTTGTTATGTTTGAGAGATTTTCTAGTTCTTGATTCTGATTCTCTGCTCCTTCTGTTTAGTGTCCAGTCATCCCTGCCTGTGTGTTCCCCTTGTTCTCTGTCAGTGTCGTGTCTCTGAGTTCTGTCAGTGTATTTCCTGTTTTACTTTGAAAGTCTGTCTCATGTTAGTGTATTCTGTTTTGCTTACCTTGTCTCGTCAGCTTTGATTTCTCCCAGCGACGTTTCGCTCCTGTCATCCATTCCCTGATTGCCCCTCTGTGTATTTAAGCCCCGTGTTTTCTTGTGCTTGTTGTCGGTCCATCTGCGTTTGTCTGCGTTCTCTGCTGCTCTTTGTGTAACATTGTCCTCATGTTTTCAGGTATCCCAGTGTTTAGCATTTTGTTTTTCAGTTCAAGTGAGGTTAGTTTTCCCAGTTAAGGTTTAGGTAACTCCCCATTAGTTATTGTTTTTGTCACTTTTGCAAATAAACGCTCACTCGCATCACAGCCTTTGCCTGGACTTTGGTCCTTCCTTCCACAAACACCACACGACTGCCGTAGCAGCTGTGACAGTTTCGTTGCTAGTTGCTCTCCCGGACTTCCCCAACTATCACTGAATAATACACCGACGATAATGGATGTGGCAATGATGATCGCCTGTTCCATTCACACCAGATCTCTTCAAAGATGGCTATTTCGTGTGCATCTGGAGAAGGTCGACTGCGACCATTCTGAGTTGTTGCTACACACTCAGGTGGGACGGCTTAGTCGAGGGAAATTCCTGCAAAGATTTCGAGAGCTCTATCTGGGAATTAAGGAGTTTTTCTGTGTAGCTAAACATGCAGAATACAACCAACTAAATGATGATCAGTGGCTGCTAGATTTAGCATTTTTAACCAAACTGACCAACATCTGTCCTCAAAGCTGCAGCGACATGATTTGGCAAACTTGAAGAACAGGAAGGCGTGTGTGCAGCTTGACGGTGCACGCTACACAGAGCAGATCAAGAACTGTCTGTCAGAGTTTAACAAACACTTTCAAGACTTTGTTTTACTGGAGCCAGTTACTACATTCATGTCCTCCCCTTTTCGGGAAGATGCTGAGGTTGATTCACTCGCGTCAAAAATTTAAACACTGTTTTACCTGAACTTCTCTGGAGATTTTGACACTACAGGCTGACATTTAACTTAAGGGGTCATGGAAAGTTCTGGAACTTACAGAGGAAAAGTACCCCAACATGAAGAAATGTGTTACCTCCTTGACTGCATCATTCAGTTCCACTTATTTATGTGATTCAGCCTTTTCCCACATGAAGATTATTAAATCCAAATACCGTTCCACCATGATGATGTTAATTAACTGACCATGCATCCCTGGCTGAGTCCATTCAGTGCAAGTCATCAGAGTAATGTAATGACAAGAAATGTACAGAGTTGTATTGTTCAATATGGGTTCATACAGTTATGCAAGGTACATCAGCATATATTGTACAAATAAAGAGTACTCAATATGTTTGCAAATCTATGTTTTGCATTTTTATAGTAGGGTAGGTAATTTTCACTTGGTCATTTTACGAGTAGGTCGCATGCTGAAAAAGTGTGTGCACTCCTGCTGTAGAGGTTGCAAACAAAAGGGCACAGAAATAACACGGTCGGTTATTTGTTGGCCGGATTCAGAGGAGTCTACGAACTGGGACAGCCTTCGTCGCATCGCTGTCATGTAATCAGTCTACAAATGTGTCCTCAGGAGGATGCCTATGTTTTGGGACACAGCTTATACCATGTCTGATGCCATACAGCAAATGCATGCAATTGATTTGATTGCTAATGGGTAATTGCATTAAACATTTTACGCATTTAAATTTAAATAGATGTCAACCTATATAGCCCTCCACCCTTCCATTTAATATTACTCCAGATCCATGCCAGTTATTACAGTAGAGTTTAAAAATAAAGAAGTACCAGTTTTGTTATGCCTTACTGTTTATTGTGCCAGTTTTTTATCCTTATTTGTCCTTTGGTATCAATAGGGTATTTCTCATGTGACCTAGTTACTGCAAACCAACACTGATATTTGTTAGTACAATACACATGATACACACTTCTACACTTTTACCACACTTTCATAAACTGAATGATTCTCTTTTTGAAGCACTTGATGTGATGTTTTAGGAAACACTTATTTAATTGACTTCTTCACCAAGAACAAGAAATGGACTTGAATAAAGTTCCTGTCCTCAGAGGACACTAAAAACATTTGTCCATGCAGTATGACCTTGTGGAGGAAGTCACCACACCTCCCTCTGCTGGCTGGATTTATTACACCCATTCGTGGGCTGTCATTAACCATTTGTTGGCAGCTTTCTGCAGTCAGTGTTGCTAAAGGTCACCTAAAAAGTAAAACCTAAAAGGGCACCGACAGCTTGTCACGATTTCTAATGAAAACACATCATGCAGTACACAAATATCAACAAAATATTTTACCAGTATGCAAATGAATGGGGCCAAAAGACACTAATTAAATAACCACAGCGCTTTCTTACTTTATGTACACAGTATTTTGTTGGTTTAATTTTCATTACCATCAACCAAACTTTGTCACTCACACGTTAGTCAACACCACAGCTGAAGCTGCAGTAAATCTGGTGATTTTCTTTTTCTCTCTTTAAAAAGTTGTGAAAAGAATCAGTTCAGTGTATTATGATGTATTCCACTATTAATGTTCATGCTCAGAGCTTAAATAGCATAACTGCAGCATTTTCTTTTCTGCGTCACATACACAGTAAAAAACCAAGTGTAAATTTTACACTTAGGGAGTTAATTTTAACTCTGCTTCAGATAACATTTGGTCCCACTCAAAATTACAGTTAAATTTACTCTATGGCCAGTGTTAACTTTTCAGTGTTAATTATACTCAATTTAGTGTCAAAATTAACAACAAAATGTGTAAAAATATTTAACACTGAGGGTTATTCACACTGTTCAGAGTAATTTGATTACACTTTATAGAGCTATTTTTACTCCAAATTTAGTTTAATAATAACACTCTGATGTGTATATATCATTTTTATTTCTCTGTAGTGTGATTTTTTTCATATTCATCTTATGATGCTATATTACTAAATAACTGTGATCTATCCTACATTATGGAAATAATAAATATACAGGTTAAAGTAACAGCATTTATTATGTTTCTCATTTCAGTGTCATTTAATTAACGTAACAAACCTTTACAATTCACAGTTCTATGATGCTCACTAGAGAAAGCAATATGACATTTCCCCAATGTCGTAGTTGCAGAAAAGTAAAAAAGTTCGTCAGGGATGAACTGTATGATGTACCAAAGACATAATGGGCCCTAAAGAGTTCATCAAGGGCTCCTACAGAACCTGTCGCATTACATGGAAGTGCATGCTTCTCAATCACAATGAAGGTGTGAATGCTGCTTCTTGTGGATCCCTGAGTAAGAAGGTAGGGCTGACTGCTTCGGGTGATGTTGTCTAGATGCTGCTGTACACTGGTTCCAGCCTACAACAACACATTAAACAACAGTATTAAGTGACTATCCTCTGACAGTAGATTAGCTCAACTCACTGTCCATGAAAATAGAGGTGATGGAAAGTATATTTCAAACAACATACCTTTGGGAATTTGATGAGGTTATTGACAGCTTGAGATGCAGACATCTTTCCTGGTCTCTTTCGCCCTTGTGCAGATGGTGGTAGCAGATGTAGCAGCAGCAAGATAGTAGACAAGTCACTGTCCCAGCCTACAGACGAATAAATAAAGAATTATTAAAGAATTATTAAAAATACATTGAATTGACAGAATTACCTATATAACCAACAATGGCAAATAAAAACAGTCACAATCATACCATTCTCAACTTCAGTACCTGACTCAGCATTGCACATTAACTCCAAGAGCTCTGAGGTGGGGACAAGTCCATGACTTTTCTTTACAACCTTTGCTTTGAGATTGGTGAGCCACCTCTCCAAGAATTTGCTCCCAGTGACCTCACAAAACAGGAGTCGGAAATCTTGTTCTATCAGTACATCAGTATCATTTAAATGATAAGTGAACTTACTTTTGGGAGATTTGCAAACTGAGACGCTTCTTTCCTCCACAGCTTTTCGTTGAATGGTCTTCAACCGCCATGCAATGTATCCTGAACTGTTCTCTGGATCGTAGTAATGTTTCTATGTAATTAAATAAATGAAGAAGGACTATGTTATCAACATTTCTGAGGGCAATTATGTATTTAATGTTGAAAAGTTCCCTTTACTTACATATCCATGTTGTGAATATGGGTCTTCCAGATATGGAGACAGAGCAACAATGCCCTGCGCATACATCACTCTTACGCTTTTAGGGGGAGATGTCCTAGTGTATAAATTCAATAATTGGCATTAAACATCACAATTAAAAATAATACAATGTTTAAAATGTTTCTTTATATCTTACATTTTTGATTCTTACCCATGTCATTCTGTCATCTCAGCCTCAAGTATGTTTCTCATCCGTCTTCTGGTTGCATCTCTCAGAGATTTGGTTTTTGCGTACTCTTAAACCTTTCTATAAAATAGAAACATTACTTAATATTACTTAACATGTCATTAACATTGCTATCAGTTAATTTACACAAAATACATATTTCTTACTAAATAATGAGCAAAACTCTAAAGTAGTGTATGCCTTTGGTATTTGCTTAAAATAATATAAACCAGTAAAGTTAACTTTATGGTAATGTTACCCACTTTTTCTGAAAGTATGTTCGCTTATGTAAGCTAATTAGCGATTATTAGCTTACTGATAAACGGCAATTTAGTTGTTCAAACTGTGCGATTTGACATGTGACAATGATATTATTTAGACAGCATTTAGAAGAAATACAAAGTTAAAATGTTTTAGGTTCATATTAACGCAGTGAGAAGATAACAAACATCTAAACTTTTAGCAACTGCTAGCATGTAGCTACTGGAATGCCATTAAAGCACAGCGTCTTACCAGTAGTTTTCTTGGTGACTGTGGTACCTACTACTTTCTGATCATTAAGAAGCTCTTAGCTTCTCACCAAGCTTCTTAATGATGGTATTGTAGTCCATTTCAGCCAAGTTTAAAGTCCCTGACAGCCAATCGTGGAACTCAGAATTCTGGCTGGGTTGTAGGGGATCAAACTCCTGATTTCACTCAGTGACATGCAGGTCAGTTTATACCTTTTCTTTAATGTGGTTTTTTTTTTTGTTCTGGATTTTTGGTTGCTATTCTGTCTCTCTTCATTATAATTATACAATAAAAAAGAGGCTTTATTTCCATTTGTTTGGAAGTGAGCAAGCTTATAAATTCATAAATAAATTCAGCAGGGGATAAACAATAATTCCCAATTTATCACAGCATAAACCAAACCCACTAAAATCCCCAAACCAACTTTTGCCACAGAGCTCCTCTGTTATCCATGCATGATTAAGGCCATGCCAAAACGGACTAGCTGACATTCTCCTTCATTATAATGAACATGACACATTCACCATCATGCTGCCAGAAAAAAAACCTCACCAGAATATCAAATATGTATTAATCCATGACCAAAAATAGTCCTTCAAATGTCCTTTTTCTTTGTTTTTCTTTCTTTTATTGTTCTTAAAAACTGCAGCACCCAGCTGTTACAGGAAGGCTTTCAATGCTAATACAGGTTAAAAAATAAAGTGTGGACTCTGATTTGCGCTGTAACTTTGCATGCATGAGTGTTTTGCACAGAAAAAAATAATTTATATACAGTATGTACTAAAGTAGTCTTCAGGAGTCGTTCTCCAGATGTCTTGAAAAAGCCCACCTTTGAAAGATGGCTGTTCTATTTTCTGTCAAAATGATCCCACACTGCTTCAATAATGTCGTTCCAACGAGCAACACCTGCAGTTGTGTGCTTTGTGTTTACATTTAAATAAGTGTATTTATGTCAATTCTCTTGGTAAGATTATCGTGGTAGTGCTTCTTTGGACATATCTGGTTGTTTGTCATGTTGGCCTTGTCTCACTTTGACATCAATTTATGCTCCTCTATTTGTAAAAATGTTGTTAAAAATAAATACATTTTATCTCAGGTTGTTCTTCTGTTTGCTTGGGACTTGTGGCCGATGGATGCCTTTAATGATGTTTCTTGGTCACCTCTAGAGGGGGCATAACACAAACAACTGTAAGATTTGTCAGTGGAGTCAGTCAAGAATCACATATTTGCTTGGCCTTGATTATTCTTCCTTTGGCTGAGATTTCTGAGGTTTAGTTATGATATAGATTTTGCTGTGTGAGCAATGACAGAAACCTACTTTTTCTTTAAACTTACACTACATAAAAGTCTGTGGGATGGCTGTCTGATGTATACATTACCTGACTTTACAGGGTTTGAGACAGAAAATATAGGATGAGCTTGTAAAATGTGCAAGAGAAGCATTAATGAATTAAAAATGCTCTCAAACCATTTGTGTGTTCCTTAGTTAACTTACAAAATGGTAAAACTCTGCCTATATTAGCTGTTAAACCAGTTTAAATTTACACATAGTAAATTTAAACAAGTACAGCGGTCCCTCGTTTATCGCGAGAGTTACGTTCTAAAAATAACCCGCGATAGGTGAAATATACGAAGTAGCCAGCTTTATTTTTTAGAGTTATTATAGATGTTTTAAGGCTGTAAAACCTCTCACTACACATTTTATACAATTTTCTCAGACAGGCATGAACATTTTCACACTTTTCTCTCTTGTTTAAACTCTCAAAGTTCAAACCTTCGCAGAAAAATAAGTCCAGTATTATAGAATGAAACCAAAGATCAAACCCTGTTTTAGGTCCAGAACATGGGAATAGAGCAGCTGCCAGAGAATTCAACATTAGTTAATCAATGGTACGAAAGTAGAGGAAGCTGAGTAAAGTTTGACTTATCTGACTGTTTTGTTTCGCTTAATGCACCTTATAATCCCGAAAAGTAACTTCTACCTTCCTTTAGCATGTCCAGAAGTCCAACTTTTTGTGCGATGGTTATCATCTTCCTCTGCCTTTTGGGAGCTACCGCAGGCGCCTTTGACGGTGCAAAATGTTTCGTTGACATTGTTGTGTTTGTTGGGGAGAAAACTGACAAACATACAGTGCAGCACTTCAGAGTCACACTGCTAGCGATCAAAGAGTTATGTACATTTGACAAGCTGAATGCATTCTGTACTGGACAGAAGACATGGCAGTAGACTGATTGACTATGGTCTACAGCCAATCAGGACTCAGAAAACAATGCGCTGTTAAAAAAAAACAAAAAACAAGCAAAGTTGCACAAAAAAATCCACGAAACAGTGAGGCCGCGAAAGGTGAACCGTGTTATAGCAAAGGACCGCTGTAGGTGTTTAAGAAAACTGCATGTAATCTTCTGCAAAATCCACAGTCACACATTGAGGCATCTAGAGGTCTGTACACGTGACAGAGAAAACAATGATTTTGATATAGCTCGCAGCTTTTGCCAAACATGAAAGACTTTTGAAAATAAGCATTTTGATAGTTTTCAAAGCGCTCAAGAAGCAAAACTGGTAAAAACCACTGTTAGATCATTCAAAGCTTCCCCCTCTGAAGCCTCTGAAATATTTAGCTCAAAATGGACACACAAAGTGTTTTGTGAGGTTTTGGATAAGGCCAGAATGGTGCAGCACTGGGGACAGTTTATTTGCTTTTCATAAAGTCAGAATCAAATCTAAAGTCTCCACTGGTTCAACGTTGTATTTGAAACCACCATAATTGAAGTTTATGTTTATGTTACTTTAAATAAGGGTCCATGATTAGTGTTTTCATGTCATCTGGTGATCTCTGGTAAGAAAACAGACTGCAGGGCCCAGAGCTAAAGTTGTTGTGTAATCCCTGGAGAGCTGAGTAATGAGCATGGACTTCGGTCAGCCTTTAGTTCTGTTGCTCCTGAAACACTGACTGCAACAATAGCCTGTATATCACAAATGGATGCACGTTTTAGATGTTAACTAAAATGAAGTTGTGTAGTTTAAAAGTTTAAAATATTTAATTGCTATACTTACCGTAGCTATATCACAAATTGAATTTCTTCAACAGGTTTAGCCTTGTGCTGCCTCCTCCACCACCACACACCCTACACTATCCTCACTGGTCTCTCTAATCCCCAGTCACAGACGGCTGGCTACCACAGTCTGAAATAGGATAAGATGCTGGTATTATAGAAAACACGCTGTCTAGTTCCTATACCAAACATGCTGACACCATCTGAGTTTAAGAAACTATCAATCAGTTACTCTCACATTGTATGTGATCAAAGTGCTGGAGAGACTCCAGGTGAAAACATCTCCTGAACCCTTCTCATTTTTTTATACAGAGCAAATCGGTGAATGAATGAAGCAGCCATCCTGCAGAGAGCTTATGCTTATTTATTTTAGGTAGTAACAGCTGCACGATCCAGGTCACCTTCTTTGAGTTCTTAAGTGTATTTTACTAGGTGGGACCACATCCTCGTTTTAAAGTTGACAGTATTTGTAGTAGCTAATGGCTGATGGCATGAGTATGAATTGCAGTTGCGGTTTGAGGAAGGCCTCAGAGGGGAATGGTGATGGCTCCTGGCTAAACTATCTCCAATTAACACAAGAGAGAGAAGCAGCAGGAAACATCAGGAAACACATGGATGAACCATCTCATGGATCACTGACTACCAGACAGACAGACTGCACTGTGTGAGATTGGGCTGTTTGATTTGGTGATGTGCAGTTCAGGAGCTACACGGGGAACTGTGGTGTCTCCATTCCTGTTCACCTTGCACACCTCAGACTTTAAGACTCGTACCACTGACAGAAATGAGCAAGGCACTAGTGTGGTTGACGAGTTGACAATGACATTGTTTTTTTTTTTTAATCTGTAACGTTATTAGCTCATCCAGCAGGCATGTCCATCTTTTAGATACAGTCTGTGGTTTAAAACTACAGAGAATGTGAAAAGCTAGATGAATTAATGACAAACTGAAGTTATACACACGCCGTTTTTAATCGATCCTTTCCCCCCTTTTTGTTCCGATTTGATCTAAAATTGTGCTTTCGTTTGTTTTCACGTGTTTTTACACACTTATTACGAATTTTAATTTCATGCACAGAAAAATAAGATATTCATCCAACAATTAACTTGTGTAAGTTATAAATCAACAAATCCATTTTTGGATCACATATTTAAATGTGTTCATTCTATGTAAAATCCCATGTGGAAAAGGAACAACGGAGGTTTGTGTTTCATGTGTTTTATATCCTCTTGCATTTAAATGACCTGAGAACAAGTAGATGAATGGATGGATGAATAGATGGATGGATGGATGGGTGAATTTAGTGTTAGAGGTAACGGGGCTCTTGATATATTTTCTGGAATGGATAACCCATCATTTGACCAAATGCACTGAATGATGCACTTGGCTCATTTTTAGGTATTCTCTCTCAGTGCCCCATCCAATGACCTCTGGCTGCTTATGGACTTTGAAAATATAATGAGCACCCTCTCGAGCAAACTAAATGCCAGGATCACCTGAGCTGCACTTTAGATTCATTTAATTTGCCGTGGAAAAAATGCACAAAGATGAATTAAAATGACCCCAAAATTGAAAGTAATAAATGTAATGAGAAAATGCCCAAAGAAAAGCAGAACAGAAAAATTCTGTTAAGTTCACAGAATAGAGCCATATCTGTACTTTGAACAAAACTAATTATGATGTGACTGGTTGCATAAAGGTAACATGTTGCTGTTTGGCAGGTTTGGTTTTTGATCATTTGATTATAGACGAAGGCATGAAATTGACAATGTCTCATTGCAGCTTGAAGAGACGACTGATGAAATCACTTGAGATAATCTCTCGAAACATTTAGAAGAAGAACATGCAAAACCTGCAAAAATTGAAAAAGGAATGTTTTTCATTGCATCTTTAAAGTTTCATTGAGCTTTTGCTGTTAAATGTCATCTTTACACGTGCCAAGTCAGTGCTACCATATGTAGAAGCGTCACTGTGCTCCTTTCAGATTAATCCTGTGGATTGAGGTCAAATGACCCAGATCGGGTGTGTTTGATGTCGGCCGTTTTGTACACACAAGAACATTTTAGAGAAAGACTAAAACCCTCACATCACAGAAAAAACAAAGGTCCCTGTATGCAGTAAATCAACCCTCCACTAATTTCAAATTTCAACTTGAGTTATTTAGTCATGTCTTACGTTCTTCTTTTTAGAATAATGGAATTCCACAAAAAACTATATATTATTTGATATAAACTTTTACAGATTATTCATAAACTGACATTTTTGGATTCCTTCCTCAGATTTTGGGTATATTTTTGAGGCTTTTCATCAGTACCAACACTTCCACTCCCCTCAGTAGTGACAGATATCAGCTTCTTCAGACACTGCCATTTTTAATGCCCATTGACTCTGGAACTGTTTTTCTATTGTCTCTTCAATTTGATCCACTAGTGTTGCTGATTTCAAGACCTTTGCATGCACATTTTCTGCAGTGAGCATACTTTTGTAACGTTTTGGGATTTTGTAAGATTGTCTCTCTTACAGGCTGCACAGAAAAATGAAGGGAACACTAAAACAGCTTCTAGGAGCCTGGTGAAAGCAATGTTAAAGTTAAAAATTTTTACTGATACAGAGCAAAATGTTTTAACAAAAGTTCAAATCTGAAATCACAGACCAAGCCTGTTCAGTTGTGTTCATATATGCCTGACAGCCCCTGAGCATGTTTCTGATGAGACAGTGGACGGTGTCCTGGGGAATCTCCCAGAATATTTGGCAGGGTTGACACACTGAGGCCTTTCCCTTAGAGAGAGAGCAAAGAGTTCAGTCATTTGGGAGGGTTTTAGAGTAGAGCCGTTATTGGTCCACATTGAAAGGAGGAACCATCTCAACTACCCCTGCGATCTGGCCCCCGGATAAGAGCAAGAAACTCCGGTCACACGAGGCCAGGCATTGCCCTTTGTCGGGAATCCAGGGCCCACTGCATCAGCATAAACTCTCGATGATGGATTCCATCCCAGCACCGTCGAGTACTTTACGGTGGCACCGACCTGTGAGCACTAAATGCCACCCTCATGGATTCTGTATCTGACAGTTTATTTGAATCAGGCACCTGAGTAGCCTGCTGGAGGCCATATTGTAGGTCTCTGGCAGTGCTCCCCCTGTTCCCCCCACAGTTATTACAGTTTGAAAATGTTAAGCTTTAGTTTAGCGTCTATTAGTTTGAGTCTTAGTTTTAGGCTTTAATGATTATTTTTGTATGCAGGGAATATATCAGAGGCAAAATAGTACAGGTATTACAATAAAAACACACAACCTTTTGAACGCAGTTGACTCAAAGTGTTGCAGACGTCCAAAGTCTCAATAAATATATCTGTCAAAGCCTCACCAGGCAAGTTTTAATACATGTTTTATTTATGTATTTATTTATACCAAATTAATTAAATCATTTCAGTCCAAAATTCAAAATTTTATTTGTATTTTAGTTAACAATTTTAAAAAATATATATAATTTTAGTTTTTAGTTTAGTTGTAGTTAACTGTAATAACCTTGGCTCCTCCTCACACCAAAGAGCAGAGAATGGTCCTGCTGGTGGTGACAGTAGGACAATAATGGTACATCTGATCAAACATCTTCCAGTTTCAAACTACCTGCAGGAACACAGCATTTAAACACACATCTGTGATGTATTTTATTTGTCTGCTAATTTGAAATCCAAAGGTTTGTACATATGTTTAATTATCTGTGTGTGCACTGCACTGAGCAGAGGGTGAGGACTTGGCAGTGCCTGCAAGACTGTTGGGCACATGACTGCCACCTCCCTTATCACGGCCACCACAGACTGCTTTTCTTTACAATCCTTCAAAGGCCAGAAACTTAGTCAGTTGACAGTTCTCAAAGAAGATCAGCCATAGAGTCAATTGGAATCTATTTGTTCTAGATGTTAGTAAAACTATACAAATCTAACAAATTAACTTTTCAATCATCACTATTTCTGAATACCAGTATGTGCATCATAGGTTAGTACTTACTGTGCTATATCATCATTTTCGAATGCTTGCTTACAGTCAGCTTAAGTTGTATCAGGTAACATCAGGTAGTTTTAAATGTTAAACCATACAGTGGTAAATGGTAAAATAATGAACTGTGCTCATTTGTGTCTTTTTTAAATGATCTGTTCCCAAACTTTCTGTCAGGTCCCTTTCATCACTGCAATTTTTAAAAAAGCCAACCAAACCTAAAAACCACTGTATGCTGTAACTTCTGTTATTGGCTCTACAGTTCACCTGTTGTCATTTTCATTTGCACCTTCATTCAAATGGACATGCATGAGCTTTCTTTTTTAAAATTTTATTTTTAGGATGTAGAGCTCTTCTCTTCCTCATTCCATGTCTCCTCCATCAAAGTGACCTTTAGACTGGTGTTATCCTTAGCAAAACTCTTTTCAGCACTACCAGTTATAAAAGAGGCGTGACTTGCAAATGTAAATGTATAAGTAATAATTATATAAAATGATTTAACATTTCTGTTACCGGTGGTAGAACAATCCAAATATCGATAGTAGCAATACTGATGGTGTTGGTGTTGAATTGATCCAAGCACGATAGGATCAATACTTTGTTTCTGTCCCACTGAATTGTGTTAAGTAAATTATTTTAGGGGGAATTAAAAAATATACCTCATGCATTCATTCTGAAAAATGCCGCCTGCATCTTTTTGTGATGTCATGTCTATTTTATTTGTAGCCTGTAGCAGATTGAACAACAGAGGTTCACCCGAAGTGTTTTAGAGACATGTACATTTACATTCCAGAGCTTCAAAGAAACAAAACCCTGTTTTAGAATACATGAATAACTGGAAGGAGTGTTTTATTCTTTGTTGTGTTGTCTATTGTGGATTTAGTGGTCATTAAAATGTGTTCAGAAACTGATGACAACTCATGTAATAAGTCCTGCCACTCTGATCTCCCCAACACAAGCTGCTTATGATGGTTATCAGTATTGGTACTGGCAATACTTACTTCAGTACTTGGCATAGATCATGCCAATATTTGCAGTAACCCACAGCACTACTCTTATCCTTCTTTGTGTGTCTGTTTGTAATAAACACACAAAAATGTATAACATCCTCATTTTTTCCTTACATTACAAAGAGGAAATATAATTAAAGCTAAATTCATAACAATGCCAAGCTCATCTGACAGAGATTAAAGTGCAGCAGTAGACCAGACAGACATTTTCAGAAGCAATCCATATGAATTTAATATAATTAAATTATAACTAATTATTAATTATAATTAATTATTAAAATATTATATAACTATTAAATTATTATATTAAAGACATGTACTTTGTTTAAACGCTTAAAACGCCAGAATCTATTGTCTTTTTCTCCGCTGTGGTGTTTCCACGCCACTCCAAATCAGGGTCTAGGGATGGTGACAAAAAACAAAAAAGCTGGGCTGCTCGGATCACGATCTAAAACGGAGACGGGGCAGGCAGCGCCGCCCTCTGTGGTGCGCAACAGCTCAACGTCAGGCAGCGGCTCACTCAGGAAATTCAAATAGCGATCTGTCCACAACACAGCCGCACGCATCTTTATGCTCCAAGGTCATCGCAGCCGGCAGCCCGCGGAGGACACGCACGCACAGCCTCCTTCAGAAGGTAAAGTAACATCCAGTGGCCGGTTGTCATTGACTGCAGTGAAGGACGCGCCGACGTTGCCGGTGAGCCCGAGGATTAACCGAGCGATGCAGGGATGCGTGTGCGCTGCGGTGAATGAGCGCTGTAGCCTGTCAAGACAGCGGCTTGCGGCGCTGCAAGTGTCCCAGTCGGATGGGTGACCGCATTTTATGATGCGTTCAGGAGCCTTTGAAGAGAGGAGAGAAGGGAAACCCATCTGCCGCTTTGCTGTCAGTTGTCGCAGGTGGAAGAGCTGAGGTGCACAGTCCTAAAATATATTTGCACTGATTTTTGGGCTGTTTTGAAGCATCCGGTTTAGCAGGCCGTGAGCATTAAGACTGGCTTCATCCGGTCAATATCCGGTCTCAATCAGCAGCATCATATGATTAGGCTGCAGTGCTGAGGAATCACTCTCCGGTTCCTGCGCCTTTCCAGCTATAGGCATTTCTGATCGAGTCGAACTTTGAAAGAGAAAAAAGTATATTATTATCTTAGGATGTCACAAGTATTTATGTCCACGTCAGGTCTGGTTCACTCCTGCTCAGTTGGTGATCTGTATGAATAACTTCACATTCTGCATGTGATGAATACCCTATGTGTATTTAGCTTAAATGGCAAAAAGCTTACACGACCCCAGTTTTAGGTTTGAGTAGAAGTGAAAAAATGAAGTCTGTAGTTTGTAATCTATGATCCTGTCGTGCAAGTTGGCTGTGACAGAGCATCTTAGCAGGTTATCAAATATGTGGTTGTAACAGCGCCCTCCGTGGTGAGATGCTAAAATGCTAAAGCACAGGCAGAGTTGTAAACTGAAGATCATTAAGTTCTAGGTGGCTTACAGTAGCTAGTATAAACCGGATTTATCAAACCACTTGTGGCCATAGGAGCAGAACTGAAATGTTCTGAGTCGAGTTTCAGTGTGTTAAATGTCTCATGAGTACAACTTTTCAGTCACAATTTGTTATTAAAAAGTAACGTCATTTTAATGACATTTTGCTAGCAGATGAAAAGGTCTTTTGCATCCATTTTTTATTTGCATTAGATTTACATGGGACTATGCATAAACTTTAAAAAAAAAAAACTTTAAAAAGCTCACAATTTTTGGAAATACTGTTTTTAACTTTCTTGCTGAGAGTCTGATAATAATATTGTTACCCGCACCAAAAAAATGAAACTACCATCAGCAGCTAGTTAGCTTAGTATAGCATATAAACTGGTCAGCAGCTAGCTTGCTTTGTACCAAAGGAAAGAAAAATAAAACATGCTTCAGCTCCTCCAAAGCTCACCAGTTAACATGTCAAATCTGTACATCTGTGTTGTTTTATGAGGAGATGTGTGGGACAGTTTTTTGACCAGGTGCAAGCACGGCTAACCAGCGAAAACTTATAATTGCTATAAAGTAATACGTGTGATATTAGTCATCTGTGCTCCTTTAACTTACTTTACTGATATGTCCGGAATTTTCTTATGATTAGAATTTCCATTTTAGCTTTTTTTTAATATCCTAAGTTTGTCATATCATGCCCTTCCATCAGAAACGAAGTTAGCATTTTTCTCTATTTAGTCTCCATCCTATTTTTGTTGCTTTTAATGTTGTCTTGTCTGTAGATTTAACCTAAACAGTCTGCAGTTGACAATGTCCACACTGTTTGTTTCTCCGAAAGCAGTGACCTTTCTGACCATGTGGGCAGAAATCTTAAAATGTGTGTTGTTGTTTGTTTTTAACTAAGTTACTCTTTGGCTAGCATTTATGTCTTTGCCCGAGGAGATTGTTGTTGTAAATGTTATACTTACAGTTGTGGTCAGAAGTTTACATTCACTCTTCATGAGCATGAATGTCATGGTAATTTATTTGAACTTTTTTTCTGGGTGGAATGATTGTACAGCATATATCTTTAATGTCTTTTAAGAAAAACAAGAATCAGGTGAACAAATTTGAATTCATTTTATATTTGTCTCTAATGCACACAGGGCCAGTATTCATAAAGACTCAAATATATAGATTCATTTAAATCAATTAATAATTGAATTGGTTCTAGGGCTAGGTTTCAAAGGCTTATTCAGTTTATCTTTGCGAGCATAAAACGTATTTGTTTGACAGCATTCCAATACTCAAAACAATGGGGAAGTCCAGCTAACTCCACAATTTTCAAACTGACACAAATTAGGAAAGTCTCTTGAGGTTCATAAGTACAAGTTGTTTTTATGTGTCATCACTTTTCCAAAATCTGCATGAAGAGCTAAACCATCAATCTAAGGTGAGAGGAAATTGGTTAGGAGAACCAGAAACAATCCAGGAATCACCACGGCTCCGGCTTGCCATGAATTGAAAAGTGCTGAAACCCCACCATAACTGTCCACGTAGAAGTGAGTTTTAGATGGACATGGGCCAAGGGTGCTAACCAGCAAAAGAAACCCTTGCTCCAAAATACACAACTTCAAGCTCAATTGAAATTTGCAGCTATACACATAAAAAACAAAATGCCTATTATAGCTTTTTTTTTTTTGGTCACATTAACAAGAGGTACAGTATGTTTGAATGGAGTTAAGGTGAGGCTGTCAAACCTGAGAACACTGTTCCAACTGGGATGATCTGATATCCTCGTGTCGATGTTGTTCCCAAATCATCATAATAAATGTTGTTCCAGGTTCAACATTGCAAGTGACCAATCACATTGTTGTGACGTCCCCCTTTTGTGCCTTTGAAAAATACCGCCTTAAAAAAATCTACTTCACTTGTGACAAGAGAAACCGCTTCTGTCCGCCGATCCAGGAACTTGAATTCTTTGCATTTCAGGATACTTTCCTTTAATAAACGGTAAGCATTATACATATTGTCCTTACAGAGGCGGTTTCTCTTCCCGCAAGTGAAGTAGATTTTTTGAAGGCGTTTGTTTTTTTTCGAGGTCGCGGATGACGTCAGCAGAAGGTCACTTGCAATGCTGAACTTGGAACAACATTATTTATGATGACGAGGGAACAACACGAACACGAGGATATCAGATCGTCCGTACCAACTGTCAGGCACGGTGGTGGTATCATCATGCTCTGGGCCTGTTTTGCACAGTGGATGGAATAATGAAGAAGGACTACCTTCAAATTATTTAACTTCACTTCACATCAACAGCTGGATGATAGAAACTTGGACACAACTGGGTTTTCTAACAGGACAGGACTGTTTTGGAAACCTGCTAAACCTCTGGATTAGGTTTCATTAGTATGACCTCATGAACACTAAACATGGCGTATACTCCACACTGAGAAAATATGTTACTTACTTACTGTTAATCACTTAACATCCAGAATAGTCAAACTACAGCCAGGCCTTGGGTTTCAGCATTGTTATTTTGTCATGTAAAACCCATGTAAATGCACTCTGACAACAGCTGCCTCCTCAACAGTGTACTGCAAATCACGAAAACACAACAGTTAAGAATAAGTAAGAGGGTCAAAGATTCCAAGTACGGAGCAAGCCTCCAGACTCCACAGATCAGCTCGATAAAACGTCCACAGGATGTCCCTAAACATGGCCTATCCAGAAGCTTAACCCACAAGACCCAAAGGATCTGGTACCACAGGTCACCCTCAGAAGTTCCATACCTTGATGGATCAGCAGTACAGTTGCAAGGGTTTGAAAAATAGTGATAGTTCACAAATGAAAAAAAGTTAGCTCCCTACATTAAAAAGAGAAAAGAAAGAGCAAAGAGCAGACTCAAACTGATTCTACCTGATTCTTATTTGAAAGATGGAAATCATGCCAGATGTGAACCCACCCATGACACACCATCACAGAACCACTCGGCACTGATCAAAAACTACAAAAACAGTTTCTTTGGACTCTTATGATGGCTGTTAAGTTTTTTTTGTACCCTATTCGTCAAGTAATAAGGTACAAAAAGTACAAATATTCTGAGCAACAGAATTAGTATCATTACATAACATTAGTATCCTTCCCCCCATACACATTTCTAGACATGACTAACGTTTGCTGTCTGACTATTAAATATAACATGATTACAGTTCTGTGACCTTCATGACATGGTCAGAGGTGTGTAGCGGAGAGGGAGCTCAGGATTGGATGTTTAATGTGGGTGTTGGCAGCCCATATGGAAAAGTGAATAAGCCTCCCAGCATGCTCTTGTGTCCACACATGAAATTTATTTTCTAAATCAAGGCATCCCGGAGTTAGTAAAAGGCCAGAAGCTGAGGAGAAAGGGAACTACAGTGTTAGTGTACTTTATGGGGAGACCCTCTGCCTGATGGCCTTTTTAATCAGAAAGCAGATTTTAAAGGAATTATTTCTTTGTGAAAGAATATGGGCGAGTGTGTTTGCCTGACTGCTGAAGTGAGATTAGATTGTTGTTGTGATGATAAGAAGATGGCATGTGTGCTTTAGTCAACATTTAGAGAGGTGTTTATTGGGTTAATAATGAACTTCTATTTTAACAATGGGTGTACTGTTACTTGGAGGTTACCTTAGAGCTAATCTTCCATTGCCATAACTTCAAGTCCCAGCATGAGGCTTTGGCGGAGTCAGGAGGAGGCGGGGGGCATGCTGGCAAGCTGAGTGTAGAGGTCAAGTTTCCTTTTGTACTTACAGGATATGTTCACCTGAATAGCTTTTAAGTGAAGCTTTTGAGTATTTCTTCTGTTCAAGGTCTTCACAAATACAGACAAATCCTACGCTTTAATTTATCTCCTCCAGGTAAAACTGGTGTCCTCTTGCTCCGTAACTCTGATTTAGTTAACCTTCTGTTGTCCTTCATTACAATTCAAGTCTTACAAGGCTCCACAAAAGCCCATTAAAAAACATTAGTAATTGACCACTGCTCAACCTTCCACTATCAGTAAAAGTGGAAAAAGTACTTCAACATATAAGAATTCAAAGAAAACTTTTAATTAGATGTGAACATGAAAATGTGGAATTGTTGCTCTTCTGAAGGATGTCTTTGCTGTTCTTTTCATCCTCCTTTAATGGCCCCTGAAGGCTACCTTTAAAAGGTGTCTGCAATATCTCTCTCAGGAAACTATAATTAACCTCCATCTAAAAATAATAACTGGATGTTGAAGTTGTGTCGGCAGAGTTTGAGAATCATGATTCCCTTAAGGAGATATTAAAGTTTAAACCTGTGGTAATCAGTGTTTTTGTAATAACAATAAATCAAGTTCTCAATGTGTTTTGTACAAGGAGTTGTTGCACTTACTGTTTTAGAGTCTTTAAGCTTTTCTAATGTGATTTTTTTATGGCCTCTAGCTTTACTGCAGAGCCGATATAGGATATTTAAGCCTGATACAGATATCAATATTAGGTAATCTGATATATGAGACAATATTATTTATTTTTGAGATACATCAAATAAACAGTTTTCACTTCAATTTGTTATGTTTAGTTATTTATTTACTCATTTTAGCTCTGCACCATTCTGCCCGGATCATCTGGTTGTTGTGTTTTTGGTGTGGATGACAAAGTTTTCAATGTCAACACACGTGACGTGGCTGGAGGATGTTTCTCTCGTCTCGTCTGCTTCTTCATCATTCAGTTATCGGGTGTTATAAATTCAGATACTAATAGATTGGCAGAATGCTAATGTCAGATTTGGATCTACACATGATCATATGTAGTCATTGATTTGCTGCTACTACCGTTAGCAGGAAATGCAGTAGGTCTGGTGTGCCAACTCAAAGAGGGCAAAGTTCATTTATTCCTCTTTACTGACATGAAATCCAACACTGAGTCTCAGCTTTGTCCTTGTTGTGAATGAAACCTGACATTCTTCTTCATGTCTTGGCTTCCTACCAAGGCACTAAGTGATGTCATTTCTTGTCATAATGCACAGTTACTGTAACCTTAACCTGTCACGACTAACCAAACTCTAACCTTACCCTACAAACAAAGACTTGTAGCTCAAACAGCACACACATTCTGTCCAGTATGTAACCCAGCTTTTGCCAGTTCTATGATTTGATTATAGAAACTCTATTTTGGTTTCTGCTCCCCTTGCCGTGTCCTTGCTGCCCCCTCCACTGAGCTCTGTTGTCCGGATAAGACTCATCAAGGTGAAGTCAGGTGGTCAATTCAAGTGCACTGAGATCACACAGGCCCAAAAAAACTCAGTCTGTTCAGCTTGAGCGACTCTGTGCATGGCTCCACACTTGTTGAGAAATGCGGTTTCACAGTCGCTCTGTAGAACACTTTCTAACATGGTGACTTGTGATGGATTCTTTGGGGGATTTATTATGATGCTTGAAAAATGCGGTTAATCCAAATCAGTGCCAGTTGGCCAATCCTTCCTCTTGGGTCAGAGTGAGATATCTTTAAAAATACTTGGCAGATATTACTGGAAAATAATGAATTCAGCTCATTTTGACTTGTCTTCTATTGCCGTCTTCCAATCAAGATTTCTGTTTACGTTGGTTTCTGCCAAAACACAAAGTAAGCTTCATGTATCCTTTGTGTTATTATTAGATAGCTGTTTCATGTCACTGAGCTAATGCTAGGTAGATAACATAGCAGTCATATATATATAAAAAGCAAAAGAAGAAAAGTGCTAATATGTTTCCTAATCATGTTTCCTGAACTCAGTGGAAAACATTGCTAGGCCAAGGAAACATGCTAAAAAAACATATAATAAGAAGACATAAGAACTTCAGGAAAGATTGTGATTGAATCTTAATTCACTGACATTGGACCACTAAATAATATGACTGTGGATCTTTCTGACATGGTTCTGCTAGAAAATGGACAATGGGCTTTTCATAGGTTTGGGCTAAATGATCGATGACCCAGTGAATGTATACGCAGATGGAGGACAGAAGCTGCTCTGTGTCTAACATGCTGCTTTGGAAAGACTTCACAGCTACAGTCATATTTTATGACCACTGTAAACGAGCCCTTATTTATTATGTGAAACATACAAATACTCACCATGGCAATCAGCCCATCAGTGCTGGTACTTAGTCAAACTAGCATACTGGTCTGTAACTGCTGACCTCTGTGGAAGACAAATCTGAAAAAAATTCCAGACAGGAGTCAATAAAGTTTTATTAGCACCTTGACAATGAATTATGTTTGGTTGGTGAGTTGGAATGTTTTATTCTAAAAGTGGTCTTTCAAGTGGGTGTGGTTGTACAGTCCTGTTGTTGTCACCTGACTTGTTCCTTGGCACTGTTTTATAACCCACCAGCTTTGACCCAAGCAGCAGTCAGGGCTGTAGTAGCTGCTCTCATGATCACTGGTGTGAAGGGCACAGGGGAGACGGCACATGACACTGATCTGGAAGGAAGTAAGTGTTGACTTTGTAACGACCGAACAGTGACTTTACTTTGTTTGACTTCTTGTGTACTTATATGGTTGATCATAAACCAGATCCATCAAGCTTGTGCGGACAATTCCCTTTTTTTACCTACTAGATCTTTTATGACCAATCTGTTTGGAGCTTCATATTAACAGCCATCAATTTATAAGCTGCTTATGGGTTCTGAGGATCCTTCGTGCACTGTTGTCACGTTCAATCAATCAAAACTAGTATTTCCACCAATTGCCGCTCTGGACAGTCTGTAATCTGATTAGCACGGATTAGACCTACTATATGAAACTCCGGGAAGAAAGACTAATCTTTAACTTTGATTAAAGGGGCAATACAAGATATATATATAGAGGACAGTTTTTAGCACAAGTGATGTTTTGCTTAAATCATTCACTTATTTAAAACACAGTTCCACAACTATTGAATTCCAAAATAAAAGCAAATTTAATCATTCCCCTTTGGCTTTTAATTATTATTATCTGAACTATACAGGATTTTTAAGACCAGTACCAATACGATATCAGTTTGGATATCCAATATATCTGCCAATATGGTAAAGGAAAAACAGACAAAAGGAAGGAAAAACACAATATTCCTTTTGCTTGCTAGCCAGGTAGAGTCATTCATCCATCAACACAGTGCCTGTTTTTTATCACTTGAACACAGTGATGCACATTGAAACTAGTCAGTGCCTGTGTGGCTCATTTAGTCACAAAAGTCCATACAACATTGTTAGTATAGTTTACTTGTTATATGAGTTGAAAATCTACTTGGAGGAACTGTTCTAGTTGGCTAAAAGCGAAATGCATCTACTACACAAAATCTCTACAGACTTGCTACAGCCGCACGTCTCAGGGCCCCTGAAGTTTCTTATTTACTGGTGCGTTCCAGTTGAAGTGGAAAGTTAGAAATCCATAGACATCCAAGTCGAAATTCCCAAATGAAACACCGCTCCGATTCAGATTTCTTTCTGTGAACTTTTTAAGCACAGAACAGCAGGTATTGTGCTGTCATGCTAATAATGCACGAATGGCTCTACATTGCTAAGAAACAGAACAAATCCTGTTTGAACTTGCTTTTCCAACTTTGCTACTGTAGTTCGTTCGTTTTAAAGCCTTAAAAGTGTTCATTGTGATGTCACTCTCTGGCCTCCTGCCAAGAAATAATCTTGTCTTTTATTTCCTGCTTCCTGACTTTCTTTAGCTTTTCAAAATTATTGACAGTAGCAAATGTACGAGTCTCCACAACAATGCAGTCTGCTCATACCTGAGCTGGAACAAGGAAGCAGAGTGACATCATTTATTTACACTGGTCTTTACGAGTCATTGATGCACTCGGACAGGAGAACCATATGTTTCCTGGTTAAATCCTTTGATGTTCTTAAATGAAACTTGCTCTGGTAAGATGTCGACTCAGGGCCGGTACGTTTGGATCAGCCAGCTGAATATTTTCATGTAAAAGTTAAAAACAATGATGTTGTATTTCACTTAAAGTTGTGGTTTGAATTTTCCAGTGGTTGCCTGTTGTGTTGTAGAGGAAACTGTCAGAGCTGATGGTCGAGTCGCTTGATCAGATACAAAGCTGGATAGTGAGGTTTCGTATGATGTTTATGTTTAGTCAATTTTCTGCTTGATCAGTCAACTGGCACGGGGAAGATGTTATCATTAAGCGCACAGACAGGTGAAACTTGATATGCACTGTGCCGGTCTGAGTTTTAATCGTGACCATTGTTTTTTTTCTAAATAAATAATAAAACACTGACAATTATTTAGATGTCTGAGAAATAGCGGGTGACGGCTACCCCAGCAGCAATCTCTTCCCCTAAACAATGAATCAAATGCAGAATGCAAAAAACTGCAGTTCCTTTAATGGCCACTGGAGTCTGACTCCAAAAAGAACTCCATCCCCATAAATGCCCAACTTCAGCCACAGTCTACAACAAGAAACATTTTAGCCCTCGGTCAGAGAGGCCTAGAAACTGTCGCTAGGTAAAAATGTGGATTTCTTGGTGTGCAGCTGCTGGAGGTTGCTGGCAGATACCTGTACTGAATGGAAACTCTCTGCCTTATGCAGCATGCTTCAAAACTAGTAAACCTTACCTTGAAGCATGCTGTCCATTTTTGGTTTTGCAGCTTCACTACCACTGGACTGTAGAGGGCCATGGGTGCCAAAATGAATTAGCTAAATACATAATTAAATAATGGATTAAATTACAAATAAAAGTAGAAAATAATTAATAAAATATTAATTAATTAAATTTAAAACATTTAATAATTATGTATTTATTTTAATTGTAATTCATTATTGACACATTTAATTAATTAATTCCTTCCAGTTTGAAAGAATTATAGACACGTTTTATGGTCTATTCATGACAAGTAGCTGGTAAGTATTAGCAGTACGCAACCAAAGTGCAGCACCACATAGCTCTTTGCAACCAGTTACACCTGCCAGCAACTTCCAGCAACCGCTCACCACATGTAGGAATGCAGCTTCCTCCCTAGAGACTGGTGGTTGCCAAAGGGACGCCGACCATACTCTCGGCTTGTATGACTGAGACCTGAGGTCTTTATAGCTAATTTCCCCCTTACTAACAACTTCATGGTGGATTTAAACGCTTGGATTGTCTTTAAGCTTACAATGACTGTTCTGACTGGCAGGTATTCTAGCAACCAGCTATTGCTGATACCTGTCTGCTAGGAACAGGTCATCATTAAGCGATCAACAGGGAACCAGTTTGACTTTTAAACCTTAAAATGGGTCTCGCTCTCCAATGAAAACATAATAACACAAAGCTGAAGTGAAATCAGCGGTGCCAATTATTTCAGACTCGTACCCGGTAATCCGAGTCTGGCTGTGTTAATCTCAATAATTACTCACTTGTGATTCTGCACCGCTGACATGAGCAAACATGTTGACTCTTCGACAGGTTGCTCATTTCTGTGACGCCACACTAGCTGCCATCATCTCAGTGGGTGCCTCAAATTAATTATACAGCTGTAAATTATACAGCCTCACCTCTGACTGATGACAGAGGTGAGGCTAATGAGCTTACACAGAGCTAAAAACATAGCAGCTGGCCTTTTTGGTTTATCACGTGTCCGTCAATATAAGTGCATCTTTCTTTACTTGACTTGTAGCATCAGTACAGCGATGTGTGGCAGTAGATAGTTTCCATACTTGTTTTTTTTTTTTCCCTTACGTATAATTAGGTCAGGTTTACTCTGTATACACACCACGTGATTTTAAACTGCCACCACACTTCTGTAAGTCAAGCTCTACCCTTGTTTCATTAATGCCTGTGGGAAGGAGGTGTGCTCACGGTGAGCAGTGGGCGGGGGAGATCTGGCCCCTCAGGTATAATGAGTGCATGCCCTCTGGAATCTCGTGATCCTGTGTTTGCCCACACCCTATAAAGGATAAGGGCCTCTGGCATGTCCTCCTTGCTCTTGTGTCACATTACTGTTTGCAGCTGCGCATCTGAAAAACAGAGAGAACAAACATTTGAACCTCCTTTGTCATCCCACAGGTGTCTGTATACTGTCAATATGAGCTACAGCTTGTGATTTATCTACAGGATATACTACCCCTAATGATCGATGACATTTTCCTAGAAACAGAACTTCTCGGGTCATTTTTTCCGTAACCTTAAAGTTCTCTGTGAGTTTTGATATCCTCCTTTCTTTCTTTTTCCAGCGTTCAGCAAATCTGCATTGAGTTGGGCCAGTGATGCCAACCCCAGCCACAAGTCCTGCTGTGCCCCCACCAGATGGTGGGTGGGGGTGGGCTGTGGTACTTGGATCTTTCATCTCCATAGGATTCTCATACGCTTTCCCGAAAGCCATCACAGTCTTCTTCAAAGAAATCCAGAACATTTTCGGCGCCTCCTACAGTCAGATCGCATGGATCTCCTCCATCATGCTCGCCGTCATGTATGCTGCAGGTAAATAACTGGTTAAAACAAAGGAAAAGCTAAATGAAATTTTTCTAACATAGTTAAACCTGTTCATGTTTCGAAAGCCTCTAATAATAATTTGGTATTCTAGAGTGGGGTTGTCATGGGTTGTTGCTACAGCAACTACACGACGTAAAACATAGATCATTTAATTATTGCATAAAAGTATTATGGAAAAGTTACAAATGAATTTTGTATAAGGCGTCATATTAGTTATGCTAAAGAAGACATAAAAACAGACCTCCCACTATGAAACTGATTGAACCGGTCTCTGTCTGCATTTTCAAAATTTAACCCAGAGAACGTTTAATTAAATCATTGTTAAAGTAGAAAAGAACAGGCTTGTTCTCCATATGTCCATAATCTGCTTTATCGTGGCTGCCTGCAATAACTATTTCTCTTGGATCTAACTAAAGTCCACTTGCTGCTCCGTTAACAATAACTGATGGCTAACACAGCTATGGGTTAATTGCTAATTGTTAAACAGCGAACGTCAACATGTCTGCCAGCCAGATTAAAATTTATGATAACTGTTTAATACTTTACTGCTGTTGAAACGAGAGCTTTACTGACTTCTGAAGTTCTTTCTAAAGTGTTGTTCAGTGTAAACTAGCAGCTGTTAGCTAGCAGCCTTGCTTTGGGTTGTTGTGTGTGAGCTGACGGAGGCAAAGATGCTATTGTTGGTATTGATACAGTTGCAAATTAGTATTTTTATTCAGTAATAATTTGTTATTAATTAATATCTGAGTACTTGTGTTTTTGTCAATGCTACAACCTAATAATGCTAAATAACTTGAATCTAGATAGTTGGAGTTAGCAGATGCACCATCTGAAATCTGAAAAGCACGATATGAGGAAAGGCACATAGGATGGGACATGGTTTATTCAATAGTTTCTCTCATCATTGTCACACTGTTTCTACCTGTAAACACAATATGCAGTGACAGAATTGAAATGGAACTAGTTTGTGTCATTGGATCATGACCTGGATTTGAATCCACACGAGATGCTAGCAAAGCATCACATGCACAGCCTGCAGATAACCAGAGAAATTGAAGCCGAACAACAGCAACAACAACAAATTGTAATTCCTTGTGAGTCAGAATCACTTACAGCCTGGAAATTGGGAAAAAATAATCTATTGGTTGTTGATTGGATTTTGAAATAAATTGATCTGTCTTCTGACATGGAAAGAGGCGAATTTTCATTTCACTGAGGCAGAATTTTTATTTCCGCGTACTAGAATTTCTAATAGTTTTCAGCCTCTAATCAAATTCGGAGCACGATTCAGACAAATCCTTTATCTTCTCAAAATGCTGCCACATTGCTGCAGCTGGCCCCTCGTTTTGTTTTGAAAAAAGGAACCTTTGAAGGGTTGAAATTTGTTTTCAGCAGGTCGCCCTCTCCACCATATTGCTCTGATCACCTGCTGTATTTCCCCACTTTGGCTTCAAGCCTGCAGTTTCCCGGCTCGGTAGTGCCATCTGTCCACGCTGTAATCCTCCTGTCACTCTGTCGTGTGCTGTTGTCATCGTCAGACCCGCAAAGCTCATTTCCTATGTTGTGTTCAATTGAAAACAAATTTTCATTCAGTAATTATAAGGTAAAGTCTTCTGCTCAAAATTAAGTATTGTGGTCTCATAAAGTAATTTGGGATTGTGAGTAATTCTGATTATGAGTAAACACCTTATGGACAGGTGGCGTTCATCAGGCTGAAACAAGCCAATGGTTGCTGTTCTGGTAATGACACAACCTCTCTAGTGTTCCTAGCGAAACATATTTATCAAACAGTAAAAAACTTAAGTGGTTATTGCTGATTGTCTTGGCTTTTTAACCGATCGCTAACTGCTGCTTTAGCTTAGCAGTGTCTATATGCCGCTATCACGTGGTTACGGCATCAATACATGCGCTTACTGAGCGAGCCGCTCTTGTTTCTCATTCGTTCACATTGATCGCAGCCATTCAGCTATTCATTAAACACCTGCTCTCTTGTTCTGACTCTCACGCTGATGATTCAATCAGAGTTTAACACCTTTCTAATTCCCCACTGCTGCTTTCGTGTGTGTATTGGTGTTTGCATGGCCCTGTCATTACTGTGGAGCTGCCTGGTAATGAGCCGACAGCCCCAGACACCCACAAGTAATAATCTAATTGATCCAAATGACTGAAATGACCTTTTACTTATTACCTCTACCCTGAGCTACCCTGTGTCTCTTCAACCTGCTAAGCTTTTTGATGAACAAAATACTGAAAATGATGGTTTTGGCTCAGTGGATTATAGTTTATAAGCCAGTTAGGTCACATTTGTAAAGTCCCACACGACATGAGATGTGTGTGGAAGGTTGCTGGTTTGATCCCTGGCTCCTCCAGTCAAGGGCGAGATACTAACCCCAAGTTGTTCTGCGATGCATCAATCGGCCTATGAATGCTGGTGAATGATACATAGAAAACAGTTATAGACAATGAGGCAAGTTGGGCTATTATTACATTCACAGAGAGTTGGGGAATGGCTGCAATCACAGAGATATAGGATGGTGACAGATGGACCCTTAGGCCATCTGTCACCTCGATTCAGAGATGGTCTTTCCCTTTAAACGTAAATGGCCTCCTTGACTCCGCCCTCAAACCAGCGTTCCTCCCTGTCCAGGATGTGTCCACTGGCCTGTAGGTGTAAATAGACTGTTTAGTCCTTAGCTCTTCTGTGTTGTGCCATCTGCTTGTTTGGTTTCCTCGATGTGTAAGACCTGCTGGCACTTAACATTGTACACTACATTACTCTGTTTGTGCCACATAAGGGATCACTACAGGTTTTCACTTAGGCAGGAATTATCTTTCTTCTCTCCTGGATCAGCTGGAGCTTTCTTTAGGCGCCTTCCCAGCTTTGACAAATGTCCAGCTGAGATAATCACATTTACTCAGGGACTTCTTGATGTGATGTTCTTCTGCTTCCCTGGCCGCTGTGTCTGTGGGGATGGTGTTCGCTCTGTGTTGTAGCGTCCTGATGGCACCCAGTTTATCATCCACATCATGTCAACCTTAGCATGCTAAGCTATCCTTCTGTCAGAGGAGGTTAGCATTAGGCTTATACTTCAGTTTCACAGAACCCCGCTCCATATCGCCACTTTGGCTACTTTTTGATATTTGTATTGATCTCTTTTGTTGTTATTTTATAGGAAAAATCAAAAACAATAACTAAAATAATAAATAATAAATAATAAGCTAATCTTTCGCTGCGGGTCTATAGCCCTGAGCATTCAGTTATGGAACCAGACATTTTGAGTGGCAGTACAACTGTGTAGCTACATTTCAGTTTCAGTTTTTGCATGACAGAGCTTCCTCTACAGAAGCTCTACAGATATTGCTACTAAAAATTTGCGTAGTCATTTGCTTGCCCTGATGTGCATATCACCTGGCTGACAACATGTTTTCCAGAACAAAAGAACTATCGATGCTATTCTTTTGTTTCTCTGTAAGAGAAGGTGTGGTTAAAAGCTGTAAACCCAACATGGGAAATCTTTTGTGACGGCCTTTGGCATACTTCAGCCCTAGAGTGCAATCCTGCCTCGTATTACATCAGGCAGCAGTGAAGCAACCGCCAATGATCCACTCAGCACAGCGAGTGTCGCACTGTGATGATGTGTTTAATCTGCATGCTGTGTGTTTATGTTGGATTAGTGTCGCTAATCCACAGTGAGAGAGAGAGAGCGCTGACCTTGGCTGTGGAAACGCTGCACACTGTATCACTCTCACGGTTAGTCTTAAAGACAGGATACAAAGGCTGGTTTCTCATAAGGAATACAGCCAAATATTTTGGTTTTTAATGTTTTACCTGGTCATTTTAGAAAAATATTAACAATAATATTGCTTATGATGATGAGTAAATATACTTTTATACATTCATTTACTCTTATTTCTCAGTGGAAAAAGTCAATGGGAACCTTGTTTCTTGAACTTGAGATGTCATTTCCACCTCATTAACACCTTAAGGTTGCTGTATTTGCTGCATGTCAAAGTGATTGAGCAGTCCTTTTTACCACACTGCACAGTAGCTGAAAAGAGAACTGTTGCCAGTGACGTGCATGAATTATCATTAGAAATGTGGATATTGTGAGGAAACATGTAAGTGTTGTCGTCTCTTTAAAAATGAGAACTTATGTAACTTATTCAGAAGCACCTCTGTGGTGAAAACTTTACCCGCCCTGACTGATCATGCCAGTGAATTTCAAGTACCTTTAAAAATCTGCATTTATTTTTTTTCCGGCTTAAAGCCACCGTGTTAGCATCATCCAGGATGTTGCTGCTTACTGCTCTACAAGTGTAAACTTTACATCAAAGCCTCTTGTGAGCCCGAAAATTTGGATAAACTTTTATCACATAAATAAACTGGGTTTCGGGCTGGTTCACTCTCCGTTATTTCCCTTAAAACATCCGTGTAATGGGTCGGCGGTGAGTCACTTCAAAAAACCGCAGAACAGCTTTTAAAAGTTGTTTGCCTCCATTTCTGTCAACTCTTTATCCTGTTTGAAGTGTGATGGATAGCCGGCATCTATCGTGAGCTGAACCAGCCTCTTCGCTTGCAGCTCACATTAAAGTCTCGTGGAAAAAAAAAAAAAAAAACCTGTTAGACGCGTCTCTATATGTGTCATTCCCTTTTGGGATCTAGGTGCTTATATTTAGTTTGGGTCTTTGTCCACTGTGTAATGAAGTCCACGCTGTGTCTGGCCAGGAGATGATAAGCCCTTTTGCAAGAGAGGTAATGTGCAGGCTCAGGGGCTTCCTCATCTTGGCCGATTCGGGTCCCGCCAAGCCCCCGAGAATACCGATCACTGCTGCGGATGCAAATGAGGGGAACTTTCCTCAAGGTCGAAAAAAGATTCATGCAGAGCAAATTAAGTGAGATGACTCCTCGCCCAGTGTGGCTTTTTAAATTGCATTGGGCCTGGCAGAAATATGATACACCTTCTGCCTGGTAATGAGAGCATTATTCAAAAAAAGAAGAAGAAGAAGAAAAAACATCTTTCATTACTTTTCTCTTTCTGTTCGATTTACACCTCCTGCACTTAAAATTCAGCAAAAAGGTTAGGAGACGGGGTGAGTTAAAAGATGCTTAGATTTCTCAAACAATTCTTATTGCTGCCTCATTATAAGCAGGGTGCTTTGTACAGAGAAAGCAATCAAATGTTCTCACACATCTCAAGTGGAACAAAATGTAAACAATAGAACATAAAGTGCCACAGCAGCAATATAATCTGAGTTGTTGAGTCAACCATTTTTAGCTAAAATCAGTGAAACGAGCAGCAAAGCAGAAAAATGTGAATGAAAATTCATTCCAGGCCCAACAGAGAATAACAAACAGTAAGTCATTAAGTTAGAGGAGATTTTCCCATCACTGTTATTAGAACGGAAATGGACTTTCTCTGAGTTTTTTTTTTTTTTAATGCAGGAAGAACTAGATTTTAATGACCGCAAGAAGCACTGCAATAGCTTTGAAGTGCACTTAAAGCAAGTGCAAGATGCAGGCTTTTGTTATATGAATCCCATTTCAACATTCTTGACATCATTTTGTATATAATTGTTATTTGTTTATGTGGATGTAGTACATTTGTAGCATTCATTTCATTGTTTAGTAAAATTATTAGTAATGTTGTTACATATTGTTGGTTACAAGCTGTTACTGTAAAGTACATAACACCTAACCCCAACCAATCACAGCAGATGGCCCCGCCCCTCCCTGAGCCTGGTTCTGCTGGAGGTTTCTTCCTGTTAAAAGGGAGTTTCTCGATCCCACTGTCGCCAAAGTGTTCGCTCATAGGGGGTCATGTGATTGTTGGGTTTTTCTCTGTATGTATTACCTTACAATATAAAGCGCCTTGAGGCGACTGTTGTTGTGATTTGGCGCTATATAAATTGAACTGAGTTGAATTAGATAATAATCATAAACAGTGTCATTTCCTATATGTTGCTAATACGAACAAAAAGGCAGAATTTATTTTAAGCATAGTTTTTAAGATAAAAGATATAAACGTTTGACCTTATTTGACCTTGACCTTGAAATGTCATATGATTTTAAATCATATTTCGGTACTTTTTACATGTTGACAATACACACCACCTGCACCAATCATAGTTTATAAGTTACAAGGCTTTTTGTAAATTTTCCACCAATAAATCATTGAGTTTATTTTGAAAACCTTGGTGGATGCAAGCCAAATTTGGATGGATTGTAAATGGTAAATGGCCTGCATTTGTATAGCGCTTTTCTAGTCCATAGGACCCCAAAGCGCTTTACACTACATTCAGTCATCCACCCATTCACACACACATTCACACACTGGCGATAGCAAGCTACATTGTAGCCACAGCTGCCCTGGGGCGCACTGACAGAGGCGAGGCTGCCGGACACAGGCGCCACCGGGCCCTCTGACCACCACCAGTAGGCAAACACGGATTGTGACCCCACTCTACTCCCCTTCAAAGTTTTATCTGAATTCATTCAAAGATTTTCAAGCTATTGTGTTTAGAGACAGAGTGACATGCACACCAAAAACACAACCTCCTTGGCGGAGATAATACAGTAAATACCTGTGGTTATCATCCTTACTAATATTTTAAAATATTTTCATTTTAACCCTGAATAATTTGATGATTTTTTTGTGTTGTTGACCCAACTCCAGTTTCTATTAGCTTAATAGAGCGATAGCTTCAATTTCCATCTTTCAACTTGTCTTACTTTCTGACTCTATACACTACAGCTATAGCTTCATGTTTAACTCTTATGAGTTTTGCTTCCATTAGCACCAGGCATCTATTTACATTATGGTAACTAGTAGCATACAGTGAAAACTTTGTACTAACAGTTAGGACCCTGATTAAGCTGGCAAAGCGGTGAGATAGCAGTTAGCAGCTAGAGAGCCAGATATTTTCCTTCATGAGTTGCTGAACCAAGGCTGAGGGTTAATATTGGATTCAAATTTACTAGTCTACTAGTCTTATTAGATCATTATATGTCAGTAATGTGATTACATGGTGTCCTGTTGACCACAATTGTCCAAATATACTACAGCTTTAAAAATTAAAGCCTGACTGATGTGGAATTTTTGAGACTAATGATGATAATGGTGATAAAAAGAAAAAAATGATTCTTGTTCTTTCTGACACATGAAATGTAATTCGATTTCCCTAACATTTGTTATGTGTAGTTAAGCATTTGCTTGTTTACACTCTTCCCAACTCTGCTGGGATCAACTGCTTGTTACATTTGTAGCAATCTAAACAGTGCTTGAATGCTTGAAGGGTGTTTCTCCAGTCTCGACTTTTCAAAATTTCTTTGCCCACAATTTTGTTCTACATGTACAACAACAACAAAAAAAACCCTATTCTATTCAATTCTCTTCCATTATAACGTTGGCTGATAATATCGATGTGTGAATAAATCAGGCAGGCTCCACTGAAAGTCTTGCTCAGTGCTGGATTTCACATTGGAAGTGCATCCTGGCTGATGAATTCAGTGCTGAGATTCATGGATTTCATAATGAAGGTGCATTCGGAGATTTATTACAAGTCATACATACCTACAGCTCATAGCATAGTAAAACTATGGAAGTGCCTTTGTGAGATCTAATCAGTCTTTTCCTATTAACATTTGTTTAATAATATTCACACAGACCTCTGTTTTTTCTTTTCATTAAGTCATTTAGATAACATGGTTACATTAGGGATTTCTTATAACCTAATTAACCTAATTTAAGACTTTGGCTGTGAGCTTTCAGTGTCATTACATGCTGAAGTTGCATAATTAGTGACCTCACATGCTCGCAGTAGGCGACTCTTTTGTATCCCTTACAAATCTGGATTCAGTGAGTAAACTGAATGTTTTCTTAAGGCTGTTTGTTTGCACAGCCTCTAAATGTGCAGCCGGGAGAATAAAACATTAGTTAATGTATTTCGACACAATGCATTTTTTTACATAACTTAAACTTGTCAAATGGAATTTAAAAAGTAATTTTACATGCAAGTCTATTCTGTTTAATCACACTGTCACTTTACTTAAATTAATTTGACACACGATGGTGGGAGTGCCTCGTTTAAAAATTGAAACAACCTAGTTTCTGCTATTAATAGCTGCTGGGTTCTGGGTGGTGTTCGGCGCTAACAAGATTAAGTCATTATGCGCTCACTTTCAGTGATCCTGACAGCTGTAAACATGCAAACATGTGGTTTGATTTTCTGTCTTCTATATTTTGCAGGTCCCATCAGCAGCATACTGGTGAACACATATGGCTGCAGGCCCATCGTCATGATGGGGGGCTGCCTCTGTGCCCTGGGCATGATCTCAGCTTCCTTCTGCACTAACGTGTTGCAGCTTTACATCTGTATGGGAGTTGTTACTGGTAAGTCCATCTGAATCCGTTTAAATCCATTTTGGGTTAATTTGATTATTCATTGGAATCTGGTTAGAAAAGAAAATAGTTTGCTGTATATATTTAAGTCATTTTCTTTTATTTAAAATTTTGTAAGATTAATCATTTCCATATTTGGACGTGGCACTTGTTTCATGTTTTCCAGAAATCAGCTACAGTACAGTACAACAGTATCAATACAGAGCATTAAAATGTCACAAATTTACCATCTAATGATCAATATTCACATGTGGGGAACAAACCATTTAGTGTCCTGTTGTACTGTTAAACTATTTAATAGCTTTTTAAATCATTCGCTCGCAATGCATTGCATTAGGAAGGGTTTTTTTCTTACCTCTTTATGAATAAAACTCAAGTGCAACTGAAGAAAACACCATCAAATAGAAAACTGTTGCAAAAGCATGAAAAAAACATACAAAAACAACAGAAATACTAAAAACAGCAACAACAAAAAAAACCAGCTGCACTTTCCTTATGTTTTGTGATTTGTTTTTGTTTTTTTACTTCCACTGTGTTTTATTCATTTTCCATTCTGTTTTTTTTTTTTAATATATCCAGTGTTTTATTCAAATTGTTGTGGTATTGCAGCATTTTTCTATTTGCTGGTATTTTCTCTGTGCAGGCAGTGTGCACACTGCTAATGCTGTTCCACAGCAGGGATAATGATGACCTTTTTCATTTCGTGCATTAGCCTGCTAATATCAAGCCTCCTAATAAGCACAAATTATAGTTGTGGCTGACAGGAATGTCCTTAGTTTTATAGATTCAAGCCAAACTGCTGCTGTAGCATAGCTATAAGCACCAAAGCAACATCAACAAAAATCCTTTTTTGCTTAAAGCTATTCTTATAAGTCTTTTTTTTTTTCAAACTTTATTTTAATTTTAGTTCTTATTTAGGTAAACAAAAAAATAAAAGTAGTATTCTGTAGTATTGATTATTGTAACTGCAGTTAAAGCACAGTTGTTTCAAGTTCAATGCCTTTCTTTCAATATAGGACTGGGGCTGGCCTTCAACCTGCAGCCAGCGTTGACTATGATAGGGAAATACTTCTTTAAGAAGCGTCCGATTGCTAATGGGCTGGCAATGGCAGGCAGTCCAGTCTTCCTCAGCACCCTGGCTCCTCTCAACCAGTATCTCTACAATCAGTTTGGCTGGAGAGGAAGCTTCCTCATCTTGGGTGGCCTGCTGCTGAATTGCTGTGTGGCAGGTTCGCTCATGAGGCCTTTAGGACCTCCACCTGGCAAGGTCAAGAAGGATGAAGAGTTGGCCGCCATTGCTACCACGAGCAAGGAGAAGCGCAGTTTTTTGCAAATAGTTAACAAGTATCTGGACTTATCTCTGTTCAAGCATCGTGGCTTTCTCATTTACCTGTCGGGCAATGTCATCATGTTCGTAGGCTTCTTCGCACCTATTGTTTTCCTTGCTGCCTATGCAAAGGACATGGGTGTAGATGAGTACTCTGCTGCCTTCCTGCTCTCAATCCTGGCTTTTGTGGACATGGGTGCCAGGCCTTCCATGGGGCTACTGGCCAACTCACGCTGGGTCAGACCCAAGATCCAGTACTTCTTCAGCTTTGCTGTACTGTACAATGGAGTATGCCATATCCTCTGTCCACTGGTTGAAAGTTACACTGGTTTGGTGGTGTATGCAATATTCTTTGGCTTTGCCTTTGGAATGGTCAGCTCAGTGCTGTTTGAGACCTTGATGGACCTGGTTGGAGCTCAGAGGTTCTCCAGTGCTGTGGGACTGACCACCATTGTGGAGTGCTGCCCAGTTCTCATTGGGCCACCATTAGCAGGTACAGTCTTTCTATTTTTGAGCATATTTCATTCATTTACCTGTTTCCATTCAATTTAATGCTGTCAAGAACAACGAATGATAGCATCTATTTGCAGTCAATAGATCCTGGACTACTGCAGCTAGTTGAAAATGATACCAGTCCTGAAAAACACTTTAGTATTTTGCCCTCCACAAGTTAACCAGCTGATTGGTGGAATCCCAGAAATGGAAAATAAATGATTTGGCAACACAACTTTAAGGAAAACACTGACCGAACCCACAATTCAAAATTAAGTGACATTAGCTGAAACATGTTTTCGGTATAGTGTACCTCAGTTTTACATGTGATACTCTAAAATGTATATTATTTATATCTTAATATTTTCTGTTGTCTTGCAGGGAAACTGGTCGATGTCACAAAAAATTACAAGTATATGTATTTTTGCTGTGGAGCTATTGTGATTCTGGCCAGTATTTGGCTCTTCATCGGAAACTTCATTAACTACAGACTCTTAGATCGTGAGCGCAGGCGTGCAGAGATGTACAAACGGACTGAGACAGAAGATCCGGACCAAACTCTGGATCAAAAGGAGGCTGATGGCGAAGCCCAGGCCACTGAAGAACTGGTCGACGAAAGTCAGAAAGACGAGCAACCTATGCAGCGGGAAACCAACATCTAGATTGTACTACTCTGCAAACACCTCACTGTCACCACTGCTGCAATCTTGCCACACCCTCCACTATGATCAGACTGAGCTCCGAGCTAAGAGGTGCCTCCCGGTGTTCCGCCAGGCTCTATCTGGGGTCCTCTACTTCTCTAAAGCCAAAGCAACAGCAGTGTTGTAGGAGAGGCTGTGAGGGATAAATTCTCTTTGACAAAAAGTAAAGTGTAACATACTGTTTGCATGTGAAGAGGCTAAAAGTCAAAATGTTTGTGGTAGTACTAACTGTATTTTCTTTTTTCCAACATTGAGCTTGTATCGGAAATACTATAAACTGTGGCGTGTGGAGAAACACTCACATGACACAGTGGCTGTTTGAGTCAGTACAAGGGAATATTGTTTCTGTCCTATAAAACTAGGACAAGTGGGAGCAATTGTAGCAGCAAATTAAAAAAAATTGGCAGATAATTTTGAAACCTTCATCAAAGATTTATCTGCTGCCGTTTATTAAAATAATAATAGTACTGACTCTGTTTTAAATAGATTTTCTGTGTGACCCAACAGAAAATATCTTTCCATTCTTCCTGCTGCGTCTTCTGACCTGAATGCATCATAATTCCAACAGCACCAGCAACCACATGTTTAAAATAAATAAGCCTCCTTAACAACATAACTGGTAAATAAGATAGGGGTTTTTTGGCATTCAAAGACATTTCCGTCACTTAAACCAGTCTCCGTTACTTGTGATGTCTTGACCACAGACTGCTGATAAAAGATGGACATAACTTCTGATTCATAAACGCAAAGCCAGTATGGAAGTGCCTTAAATATGCATTTTTTTTAATGGCCACTGGGGGGTGCAAACAGTAGTCCAGTTTAATGAAGGTCAATACAGATCACTAGATCTTATTAAAATGACATAAATTTTCATTAATTATTGTGCATATAAAACTTAAGAGTATCCTTTTGGGCATGCTTTGTGATTGACACATTGTTACATTGCAGGACTTCCTTTTTGTGGGAACCAATCCTTTCAAAGCTCAAAGGTAGCGATGGAAAAAATGCTTAGCTCAAGGCTTCGCATTGGGACTTCTTTAACTGATGCTTAATGACATGGTGGTTAAATCCATCTTTTATATACAGTCTGTTCTTGAAGTTGAACTAATTTCAACCTCTGGCTTCAGCCAACAAGCAATTTCATTGCATTTTTTTCAGCATCTGGGTTGTTTGAGGTTCTACACCCATATTGGACAAGCTAAATGGAGGGTGCTAAATTGCTAGTGCAAATAGCTTACCAGAAAAGGCAGATGAAGGAATCACCTTTGGCCATAGTAATGAACACACCCATTCTACAAGTATCAACATTTAAATGCAAAGTTGTGAAGAATGGGACTGTACCTAATTGCACTGTGCTTTATATGGCAACTGGGTGCCCTAAAATTCCAACTTCCATAAATAAGGTACAGATGTGTTCACAGCTGGCGCCTGTGTATTATGCTGTCCATCTGAGAACTCTAACTTTATGCAGTAAAACCTGCCAAAAAGTCCAAGCTCTGATCGGGTCATAAAATGCTACGTTAAATGTCTTGGGTCCCATATTCTTATACTCACATATACCGTGTGCCGCACTAAAAGTGAAATGGCCACACTTCATTCCAGACTTCATTATGAAATTGCTGCAATTCAGTGAATTTAATTATGGTTGAATGTAATTTCCTCTGTGGGCCTTAAGAAGGTATTAATGACTAAAAACCATCGATTACGAGTGGTTTTCTACATATGAAGCCCATAAGCAATATGCTCACATTGTAACACAGCTATACAGGGAAACATATTTATAGTGACCATTGCCTCTCCATACTGTGATACATTGCCTTAAATCTAGTGCAATCAGTGCAGGGGAGACAGTGAAAACTTGATGAATCTTGATAAATCTTTGTGTTAAACGTGGTCCACCTCTTTGGTTTGATTAACTTCCCAACTCATGAGAAATCAATGTAACGTGTGTATACTACGTGATAAAGCTTTAAGTAATTGTATTCTATATGCTGTAGTCATTAACAAACTAATTCACTAACAACCCGCGCACCAGTATGTTAACAAAATGAAGGAACACGTCACTAATTAAGAAAAGCTAATTGTGTCCAAGTGTGTCGTGTTCACTCAGATATTTTGGTTGTTATAAATGTCAGTGTTGTTCAGTATGATATCCATTACATGTGTATTTTTGTAAACGTCACCCTGCTGTGCTGCTGATCAGTTTTTGTCTGAAAACCTGGAGCTAAAAATGACCAAATGATATCCTGCCACAGATAAGAAAGCCAAACACATTTGCAAGTAATCATGAACATACACACTGGTCCCTTTATAAATGGTGGGATGTGTATTCAGAACTCTGAAATCCTGATATCAAGCTGTGTATCAGTGGTTCAACCATATCTTGTCTTTATCTAAGACTCATGATAATAGTGCTGTGATATCCTCTGTAGGTGGGTTTGAATCGGCTGCTGTTTTGCTTGTCTGTGTGAACTCTGGTATGAGTATTGACCACTGCTGTGTTCTTTGTTTGTTTTGTTTCTTGCAAGTAAGATTGTTCAGTTTCTTTGAGCTCTTTTTTGTCCTGGACTTAGTCTCACATATATTTTCCTTTAAGAATCACTTAATCTGAATCTCCTGTTATGGCCACTTGTCTCCAGAAATGCACTTTAGTTCATCAGCATTTCATTCCCGTATCACACAGTATTTTTATATACTGTCATGTCTGTACCCTCCTACATTTAAAGTCTGTGAATGTTACTTTATTCAGCCTGCACTTAATTAGTGGAAAGAGGTTCACTATGAATGCTGCAAAATCACTTCTATCAAATAGCACTGCCCCCTGCTGGTTTCAAGCCACATGAAAGGTCAAGAAAGCCAGGTTGTTGTTTGTTACATTTACCTATTTATAATATCAAAAACAATTAATTTTTCATGGGATAAATGCATGAGCATTTTTCTTTTCTAAACTATATTTTCTTGATATTTATAGGTTGAATTATACACAAATAACAAAGCAAAATCTTGTCATGTGAAAATAAGGGGAATATAAATTAATTTCAGTTTCAGTTTCATTCCTATTTTTTCCAGTGCCCAATTTTCCCGGTAATTAAAATGATGCAGTATGGATAATGTTATTTATGCAAAAAAAAAAAAATCATATACCATTAAATTTAATTTGTGATAAGGTAAATAACATGCTTGGAATGTTCTTATATTTACATATTGACATCCAAAACAAGCATTTTGTGTATTTTTTTAAATTACGTTTATTATCAATTATAAGGTGTAGCATCTCAAAGATTGTGTTTATTTTCTTTTTATGTGTGTATATTTAGAAAGAAGACATTTATTTTGAAGTTTGCTTAAAACCAATTTTAGCAGAGCGATGACATTTAAGCGAATAATAATGACTCCTCCCCCTGTGGCATTATTTTTTTAAACACAGTTAACTATTAAGCAGCTTAATTTATTATCCTGGTGTGTGGAGGAGGTGTCACTTCGCTGTAAGATATATGCAGATGCTAACGTTGTTGGACACTGGACAGCACTTTGCAGCTAACACCCTTAGCTTGTTGAAATGACAGCAGATTGGAGCTTTTCATTCATATACTAAATAATATAAAACAAATCGTGAACTGTTAACTATAATGATCTGTTTTTCTTTGAATAATGTGTATTACATTTCAATAAAATTATTTTCTTTTTGTATGAGAATTTGGGGAATTAGAGGTTTATTCTCAGTTAAATTTGTCTTTTTGTGCATTTCAAATTACCTTTAAAAAACACAAGCAAACAAAATTCCAGCTTGCAGGTGGAATCTTCCCACACGTGTATCACACTGCTTTATGTTGATGTGGATATCAGTATGTGTTGCTGCTGATTGTATAGAAGGTCATTTGCTTCTGGGAGGAGGAGGAAATGTAAGCTAACTGTGCCTTATTGTTTTAAACTGACAGATATAAACATGGACAATAGTGCAACTTCTCCCCTTGCTTATGTTGTGTGTATGTTTACACATCACTGCAGTCCTTCTTTTTACTCTAAACGATCAACTTGTGTAAAGGAAAGGAAAAAGAAATTCACTCCATATTTAAACCACATATGAACAAATACGCTGATGATGTGAGAATGTGTATGCACTGAATCTGGAAAAGTATTTTTTGTCATTTGTCTGACAGAACTCACTATGTATTGTGTTTATGGAGCTTTGTACACATAGTCACACATCCAGATATTTCTGTGTATGTACACATGTACGTTTTTTTGTGCGTGTGGTGTGTTTGGACCTTCATACTGTAGTTTGTCTCAGCAGTAATCTCAGTGTCTTTCATCCTTCGAGTACCAGATGTAATATGCGCTTTCAATCAGGGCAACTATCCTGTACAACATGATCCTTTTTCAGATTGCGTCACTTATTTCCACTACCTCTGCAACTGTCATGTCAGAGTGGGGAACAGAACCACACGGGTATAGAAAATTAAATTATGTTTTTGTAACTAATATAAAGATATCACAAATCACATTAGCTAAATAAACTATGTATGTATTCAAATGAACGATTGTCCCTGACTTTGTTTATGATTTTACGTTTTGACTGATAGCTAATGAAAGTTAAACCAAGCCACAGACTGGATATAAAGATGGACATAATGTAGCCTCCACCTGTGAGGTTTTTAGCAGTATTTTACCTGCACTCTCTCTAATGGCCAACAGGAGGCGACTCCTCTATTGTCAGAAAGAAGGCTAGTTGATCTAGAACATAGTTACCTTTCCACGTGACTTAAATGAGCTCTTCTGTAAGCAAATGCAAAGACATCATTTTATCACAAAGCTATAGATCTGTAGATATATGAAGTCTGGCAAGTGCCGAGTGATGTTAAAGGGAGTGAATGCTGACGCCAGCCGAGCAGCTGAATTCAACAGGTGACAAAAGCAGGAATGAGCAGTCATGTAGCTATAATGCTACATGTAGCATTATAGACTCCATTTCTGTCTGATTCTGTTGATACAAGAGTTGCTTTTCCTCCTTCTTTGGAATGTTTTTCACCAACTTTTATGTTTACTTTGTTACACTTAAGGATTGTGTGTGGCCTGATTAGGGTAGGAATTATCAGTGATTGGGACTGTAACTATATTATACTGTTAATTTTTGAATTATGCGATTTTGTATCTCAGGTCATTTTGCAGGGTGACATAAAAGTAATGTAATGAGTAGTTTAATGAATTAGGCTACGTCCACACGTACACGGGTATTTTTGAAAACGGAGATTTTCCGTTTTCGTTTTAAAAAATAATCCCATCCGCACGTAAACGCAGAAATGAAGGAAAATGCTGCTAGGAACATGCCAAAGCAACAGGTGGCGATATATTCCTAACCGTGTAGAAATGTTGGCCAATCAGAAGTCTAGAAGCCTCGGTGGGAAATAGTAAACAAAGATGGGGCATAGAAGCAGAACCGAGTCGTATGTGTGGAGGGACAGTAACTGTGTGTGTATATGTGAGCATTTAAACACTGCAGAGAGTACAAGTAACAGTATTGTAGAAATTAATTTCACCGAAACAATAACGTGGCGCACAGTGTGACGTCAAAAAAGGCGCACACCTTTGACGCTGCGTTTTCTCCGTTTTTCTCGTCCACACGTAAATGCAAAAACGGAGTTTAAGAAAATCTCCACCCTGGCAGGTGTTTTTAGAAATCTCCGTTTTCAGTGACCGAAAACACCGTTTACGTGTGGACGAAAGGTGCAAACGCATAGAAAAATCTGCGTTTGCAAAAATACCCGGGTACGTGTGGATGTAGCCTTAGTGTCTATAGCAGGGCCAATATCCTGAAACTTTTCCATGTGTCCGTGCTGCAACACACCTGAATAAGATTTGTAGGTGATTAGCAAGACTTGACTGCATGCTGAGGTGGCAACACCTAACCTTACTTACACTTTTATTTAAATGTACTTAAGTTTTTTGTTTTTTTTTTAAAAAAAGCACTTCTAAAACTAGTTTTATTGAACCATATTCATTCATGAGCTGCTGTAACATGAATCAAATGGCTGAATTGCCACCTGCAGTCAAGTTCTATAGAGTCTTGCTAATCACCTACTAATTTTATTCAGGTGTGCTGCAGCAGAGACACATGGAAAAGTTTAAGGATACCGGCCCTGCTATAGACACTAATTCATTAAACTACTCGTTACATTACTTTTATGTTACCCCGCAAAATGACCTGAGATACAAAATCACATAATTCAAAAATTAACAGTATAATATAGTTACAGTCCCAATCATTAATAATTCCTACCCTAATCAGGCCACACACAATCCTTAAGTGTAACAAAGTAAACATAAAAGTTGGTGAAAAACATTCCAAAGAAGGAGGAAAAGCCACCTGTGGTCTGTAGGAAGCAAATAAGTAACATAACCCAGAACTTTTTAAATCAGCATGTCAGTGACATAGTAGTACATCTGCCTCATGATCCAAACCAGTTTCACCCAAACTGTAAAGACCACATGTGGTCTTTACAGTTTGGGTGAAGACATATTAGGCAACCATTCATTATATGCACATTTAATTAAGTTCCTTCCAATACTGCAGGAGGACTAATGATTCTCGTGACTTGTGGAAGGATGTAATTCATTACTTTCTGTTAAGTAAAACTTTAAACACTGTCCAGCACGTACAGAACATGGCATGAATATCCGTTGCAGCTGGTGGTTGCAAAAATAATAAACTGGAAAATGTTAAAAAGCTCAGAGCTTAACAGAGTGACTCTGGACACATGAACATACTGATAATTATATCAAAATATCAATTAGTGCATCTTTAATTTATTAAGTGTTACTTATATGTTTATGATAATGTTGGCTGTGGTTTTCTTTGACAATAACACAGATGTGCACTACCAGTCAAAGGTTTGGACACACTTTCTCAGGTATTGTTTTTTCTTTATTTTTACTACTTTCTATATTGTAGATACAAACTGGAGACATCAAATATATCATGCAAGACATATGGAATTATGTAGCAAAGAATAAATTCATAAATAACTCTACATATGTCTTATATTTTAGATTTGCACAAAGTGCCACCCTTTGTTGACAGCGCTGCAAACCCTTGGCCTTCTCTCAATGAGCTTCATGATGTTATCACTTGAAATGGTTTCACTTGACAGGAGCACCTTGTCAGGGGTCAATTGTGAAATTTCTTGCCTTCTTAATGGGGTTGGGACCATCAGTTGTGTTGTGCAGAAGTCAGGTTGTTTCACAGCTGACAGCCCTGTTTGACAACTGTTAGAATTCATATTATGGCAAGAACCAAATTCCATTATTACTTTAAAAGCTGAATGTCAGTCAGTCTGGAAAATTGCTAAAACTTTGAATGTGTCTCCAAGTGCAGTCGCAAAAACCATCAAATGCTACGAGGAAACTGGCACACATGAGGACGCCCCAGGAAAGGAAGACCAAGAGTCACCTCTGCTGCTGAGGATACATCTGAGTCACCAGCCTCAGAAATCCCAAGTTAAAGGCACCTCAGATTAGAGCCCAGATAAATGTCACAGAGTTCCAGTAGCATACACATTTCTACATCAGCTGTTCAGAGGAGACTGTGTCAGACCTGAATCAGACCTTTATGGTCAAATAGCTGCTAAGAAACCACGACTAAGGAAAAGCAAGAAGCAAAAGAGATTTGTTTGGACCAAGAAACACAAGGAATGCACATTAGACCAGTGGATATCTGTGCTTTGGTCTGATGACTCCAAATTTGCTTCCATCTGCTGTGTCTTTGTGCGACGCAGAAAAAGTGAACGGATGGTCCCTACATGCATGGTTCCCACCGTGAAGCATGGAGGAGGAGGAGTGATGGTGTGGAGGTGCTTTGCTGGTGACACTGTGGGGAATTTATTCAAAATTGAAGGCCCACTGAACCAGCATGGCTACCACAGCATCCTGCATTTAGTTGGACCATCATTTCTTTTCCAACAGGACAATGAACCCAAACACACTCCAGGCTGTGTAAGGGCTATGTGACCAAGGAGAGTGATGCGTCAGATGGCCTGGCTTGCAGTCACCTAACCTATGACAATGAACCGTAGACTAACGGCAAAGGTGCCAACAAGTGTTCAGCATCTCTCCTTCAAGACTTTTGGAAAACCATTTCAGGTGATGACCTCGTGAAGCTCATTGAGAGAACGCCGAAAATGAGATGAACAGAATCAACTTTTGGGGATTTACTTACCTGGATGACTGAACATGCATCAAGACATTAATATTCCTAATTTTAATTACAAGTATAATTATATATTGATTCTAAGTTATAATCCACCAGACTCTCTTTGCTATATTAGTTTGATCCCATCAAAAAAATGATCAGTGGTCTCATTAGTCTGATGCCCAGCTTATAAATTGTAAAAGTTTTTCAAATATCAAATTTCCTGCTGACACAGAGGCACAAAAACAAACCGCCAAATGAAAACAGAACCTCCAAGGTGGAGGCAATAATGCTTCAGCAAGTCAGCAGAATGAATAATATCTCAGTGTGTCTTTCCATTAACAGTCAGCACACAAAATCACCTGGATGGGACCAACAACTCTCACTGCACTCACAGTGCAGCTCCTCCTGCATCAAACTCAATAATTAACTCACTAATAATCACGCATCATTCTCATATTAATTCTGGTTAATGGTGACCAATGAAAACTCACACTTCAAAGATGCCCCCACCCCATCCTGTCGCCCACTCCACATGGCCCGCTCCCCGCTGTCTCATTAGTATGCAATGCATCAGCGAGGCTATGCGTGCCGATGATGGCTGAAGACCCTCAGGCAGAGTTTCAGGCTAGATTTTAATGGGGCGGTGAGGGTCACCAAGCAAAGAGAGAACAATACGCCTCTCCAGTTTCCTGTGATCGCCTTTTCAGCAGGATGGGGCACCCCAGGGGGAAGGACCTGTTGGGGTTTAAATGCAGAAGAAGCTGACCTTCAAAACAGTGTCAAACCATATTCCCTGTAAAGCTGCAGAGTTTCAGGTCAGCCTCCTTTGAGTGCTGCCGGTTGGCAATTAGCTGTCATACTAGTGCTCAGGCTAAGCGCACTTCACTAACAATGTTGTGATATTAGGTTAAACACTGAAGGGACACGGGCGGCCCAGCGGATATGTAGCCATTCTTTGATGTTGCATTGAGGCTGTAACCGCAGCACATCCAGCTGCTTCCAATCCTTTTTTTATTCCTACGCTTCTCTTGTCTCTCGCCTTTTAACAGGACTCTATAAACACACTCCAACCACTTTTTTTATAACCTTATGAAAGGTAGATTTTATGCAGCAAATGTAAAATATGCCTCGAATGCGAGCAGCAGCCAAATATTTATGGAAAAATGGGGAAAAGTTAAAGATGTATAAAGCATTCACTGGTTTTATATATTATTCATGACTCTGAATGTTTTTCATGCTTTATGCATGAAAACACCTATTTAAATGCTCATCAGGAACTGTATGCTTGGTACTGTATAAAAATGTGCTCTATAACCGTATTTTTAAGTATCTTTTTACGCTAAAGACATTTTAGCGAAGTAAAATAGTGGAACAGTGCTTGAAGCAGAGTGCAAACGTTGTGCTTTTATTAGCTGATTGGCATCAGCTGTTCCATTCATGCGTTGCAATCACTGGCTCGTTCACAGCTGTGTGGCTACCGGCTTAACTCTGACATCCAGTCGTACTTGCATATTCAAGTGTGGACTGCTGCAGTGGGAATTTACTCTCAGACAGCCCTAATTTGATACACCGAACTGATCTGACACATTTGTCGATCAAGGAATTGTTCGTTTAAAAAAGGTGCACTAAAAACAAACGCAACTGTAAAGTATGCGACACACACAGCGATTGTGCTCACGAGCAATGTTCCCTCTAATTTTTCATGTGTCTGAGCGAACACACAAACTCCCTGAGCGGACACATGGACCACAGTGAGCAACATCAGACGTCTGCACTGTGGTGACACCAGCATCGAATCCATCCAAATTACATGGTTTATTATTTACATTTATGTTAGGCTACTTTTAATTAACTGCTTTAGCCCACTTACAATGAAAAAAAAAATTGACCTGTGTAGTGAGTCTGTGGTCTGGGAGAGAGTCTGTAACTCTCTGTCTGCAAAATACAGTAAATAATGACCAATGTTGGACAATTAATTATATAGTTACTTCTTCAAAAAAGTAACTGAGTTATGCAAACAACAAAGTTTTTTGCAGCTGTTTACCTAAAAATGCAGCCAAGGCGTTTTTAAATAAACATTTCAAACTATTTACAGAACAATCAGCTGTTCTGCATCAAATCTGATGCCACACAAATTATTTGTGGCACTCCAAAAAATAATTTCTGTCCACTATGAGATAAAGGAGAACAACAGCCTGATACCTGCAGGCCTGACAGCAGGAGACATATCACTCCTGTAACACCTGTAACATTCAGCAGTGGCCTCATTGTTCTGACACACACAACAAAACTATTGACTACACTACACACAGGTGGGCAGGTGCTTCTCCAACAGCATCACCATCAACACAGGAGCACCTCAGGGATGTGTCCTCTCGCCACTGCTCTACTCCCTCTACACTTCAGACTGTGTGGCCACCCACGGCTCCAACACCATTGTGAAGTTTGCTGACGACACAGTGGTGTTGGGTGCCATCTCCAACAACGATGAGGCGGCCTACATGGATGAAGTGAAGAATCTGGCATCGTGGTGCCAGGACAACCACCTCCAGCTGAACGTCAGCAAGACCAAGGAGCTGGTGGTGGACTTCAGAAGGGGTCAGCACAGAGACTACAAGCCCATCATCATCAATGGAGCTCCAGTGGAGAGGGTGCAGTCCTTCAAGTATCTTGGTGTCCACATCTCCTCAGACCTGACATGGGCTGCCCACATTCAGGTCCAGACCAAAAAGGCTAGGCAGCGCCTGTATCACCTACGACAACTGAGGAAGTTCAGGGTCTCTCCAAAGATCCTCAGGATTTTCTATACAGGCGCTGTGGAGAGCATCCTCACACAGAACATGACATCGTGGTTTGGGAACAGCTGTGTGAAGGACCAAAAAGCTCTCCAGAGAGTGATCCGTACAGCAGAACGCTGCTGCAGGATTGCTCTCCCCCCGCTTCAGGACACCTACACTAGGAGATGCCGGACTGGAGCAGCGCAGATACTGAAGGACCCGTCCCATCCTGGCAACAAACTGTTCCAACTTCTGCAATCTGGTAGAAGGTTCCGCATCTTCCGGGCAAGGACAGAGAGACTCAAGAGGAGCTTCTATCCCCAAGCCATCCGTGCCCTAAACACACACACCCGCCCTCTCACATCATCTATAATTGACTGAGACAGGACTCTTCCAGACACTAAACCAAGGCACAATGTACATTTCAAATTCCTTTAATTTTAAATATGTTTATATTGTCTATCCTGTAAAATAGTCAGATGTCTATTCATATTAATGTACAGAATTCACCTGCTTGCTGCTACTACTGCACATTCACCCAGTGTATATACTATATGTGTATATATATAATGTTCTTCCTCTACACCCCCCCAATTTTTGCACATGTCGAGGAGCGTGTCAGGCTACATTTCACTGTGTGTTATACTTGTATAACTATGCATGTGACAAATAAAGAACCTTGAACCTTGAACACTAACTACACAAGATCTGTGCTAAACGTCGCAAATCTCTCACGTCAAAACACGGTGTCACTCCTAAAACTTCCCCCTCCCTAAACAACTAAATGCCATGTTGCCATATCATTTTTTTGATTGGTTGACATGGTACATTTTTCGACCAATAGGAAAGGGTGGGGTTTTTTTGGTGTTGTTTTTGCTCACAGCGGAGCTTTGGAGCGTTTTCCTTATAAAACACAGTTTTTAGTTTCTTCCCGCAGTAAATATAAACAACGATAGTATTCAGGAAGAAAAACAAACATTGCATATAATTTTATCATAACCGATCAACACAATTTAAAAACTGGTATAAAATCCACACTGTGGTGGGGGCTGGTTTGCAGCATAATTTGCATAGTACAGTTTTCTGGTCCGTGTCATACTTTTCATAACCAAACCATGTCCATGCTGCAGAGGTAGCCCCACGTTTAGGAATAAGGTCCTCAATGTATTTGGACTGGTCCTTCTGTTTGGACCTAACTGGTTCTGCCTCATCTTTACTGGCCATGCTGGTATTCTCTGTGCCTGCATCCACGTGGTGACCATCCAAACGATGAAAAAATATTTCGTAAACAGTGTATTTTGTGACAAACGATAGCCTATAATATGAAACAATAGATCTTTTAATTTTGTCATCGAATATATTTCGTCATATCGAACAGCCCGACCGAAATCTCAAAACTTTGTGATAAACTGATAAAGTCACACAAAAAAAGATTAGTTCACATTACTGCTGCTAAAGGCTACAAGCTACTGAACGATAGTGTACTTGGTTTTTTACAGCGCTGTAGTTCTTAGTAAGACAAAAGCATCCAACTGTGTTCATTCCTGCTCCCTCCTCTCGTCTTTACTCGCCTCATTCAAATGTTTGTTTAGGTTGTAGGAAAACATATTCATTGTTAAAGATGAGGTAGCCTTCTGTCCATGAAACAGAGAATCCAACAGCACTGAACAACTAGCACGGTGTGCAGATGTGAGAGGGACTGTTTAGAAAAGATATGAACAGTTTATCCTTCATAACTACTAGAACAACAAGTCCTTATTTAATCAAAAATATCAGTATTTCACAAAGTCCACTGGATCATGCACACACTGAAATACCACATAAAATTTAGTATAAAATGAACCTTGATACCATTCACATGCACATCCATTAAATGTAAGGCTTTAACCAGATGCTGTTAGCTTAGCATAATGGAAGCTAGCTGTTTGCCCAGAAGCAGTGGCGTACTCTATTCAGAAATGGGAAACACATTTCCTGATTTGTCATACTTAAACCTACATACCACCAAATAAATCCTTACTTATCATGTAAAGCAGAACTAGAAACCCCTCTTTTAAAAACAGAAGCTTTACTGCAGCGTTTCCAATCAGTTTCTTTGTGTCAGCGATCCCTGAGGGACTCACATTGTATTAGATGTGGTTGATAGCAGCTGCCTGATATCTAATGCATATAAAGCCAATATTGTCTGCCCCTCATATCACAGTCTATGCATTGATGCTATATCAGAGGAAAATGTCTCTCAAAGCATCAGCTACGGAGCGAACCAAACCAATAAAAAGATGGCCCGGAGGCGTTCTGACCCAAACTGGACCTCAAACTGATATGGCCAAAAGCTACAAGCTGCTCTGGTGTCTCAACAAGACACACATTAACCTTTCCTCCGTTATTTTTCTGTGGAGATCTCCCACTTTGAAGTGCTTCCATTTAACCTTCATTTAACTTTTGTGTCATGCGCTCCCAGGCGCCCCATTTTGACAGCGGAAGCCTTTAGAAGTCAGAAAAGGCCTGCGGCTATAGATGGCATATCAGCACATCTGTCTGCTGCAGTGCCAGGTTGGGGAGTGAGGAACTGGCTGTTCGTTCTTCCACAAGTGGTCTGTCATTTTCTGGCTAGATCCCTCTTTAGCTCAGTGTCAGAAAGACACTTTAAAAAGGCATAATCCTGATCTTACACTACCAAGGAGTCAGAATTTTCTAGGGCTTATTCAGACAGCATGAAGCCAGGCGAATATGAACTAAAGCTGGCATTTCTTCCAGTGGTCTATTTTAGTTTGAAACATATTTTTAAAAAGAAAACCTTTTCTGACTTGTCTGCTTGGGGGACACGACTCTAGAGTCGCCCACAGAAGGAGCAACATTAGCACATTTGACACTGTGTTTTTAATCAAGGTCAAAAGTCACTCTCATTTTAACTCTGTTTTGGTCTCCACCGATTTCCAAGGGTAAAATATTTAACTGTTGCTCACTGAGTGTTGAACAGTTAGTCAGTGACTTTTGGGGTTAGAACAAATTGTTGTATTTAGCAACTTTATCTAAAAAGAAAGACTAAAGGGCTACAAACAACGAAAGACAATCAAATGCTTTTTTAAAACTGCAGAGTGCGGTTGTAATTTTCTGAAGGCTTATTGCAATCTGGTTGTTCAGTCTGACGTCACTAGCCGTGTCTGGGTCTAAACTCCGCTGCAGGTCCATATATCAAACGATCACTATGGCATTACTGAGAGTTGAAAAACTGTCTAAAGTCTTTCATCTTTAATAAAATGATCAGCGTTCTGCTCTACCAGGTGTAACAATTGAGTTTAACACCCAGGCATCCATGAAAACGGAATTTATGACATTTAACGGAGTTAGAAGTTAGCAGGGAGTTAGCTCGCTAGCTTCTATCTAAATACAATATAGCATGTCCTGACTGCGGGGTTTTGGAAACAAATTAAAACGTACAGCTCTGCTATCACTTCCAGCATAAATGAAGACAGAAAACTAAACAGCAGTGACGTTTGTAGGGTTACTGAAGTTGGGCTAGCTGGTATATAATGATGTGCTACGTGACCGCTAGCGACACAGCTATGTTATCATAATATAAACAAGCTAACTGTTTTTCCACTCGATAAAAGTTACCGTGAGTGTTCTCGGTGGTCAGGAACAAATGTAATCGCATGGCAGGATGCTGTAAAAGGACCAAACTTCAGCCAGGAGAACAACTGAGATAATCCATCCACAATACGAGGTTAGTCATTCATATACTGCTGCATGGGCTGGGCTGTAGTTACATCCTAAGGTTTTAAAAACTGAGCTTAAATAAATGATTAGTGGTAATAAAAGCCGAGGGAGGTCAACAGTGATCACTGACTGTTTTAGGAGCTTTTTGAGATCAAATAGAAGAAAATACATAACATTAAACATGTTAACAACACAAAAGCCATATTAAACGCAGACTACTTTAGACCCGGAAGTAGGATTCGTCGCGGCATCACTGAACAACCGGATAAAGAGCTGTTTTCCGTTACACACAGTCATTAGATAACATAATTACTGACAGGTGGAGCTTTAAAAGAAGAAGAAGAAAATTCACTTCCCCCATTTTCATATATTTTGGGAAACTGACACAAGTTTTAGAGCACGAAGGTACTATTAATCCTTTAGCTTGACAATATCAGTAACCACTTTATTAGGTACACTTATCAAATCAGCTCTAATTCAGCAATTTTCCAGTATGTATTTTTATTTTGGGTTAACAAACCTGCGGTCCATGCATAGATGGCACAGTGGTGAAGTGTTTAGCACTGTCATCTCACAGGAGAAAGGTTCCTGGTTTGAACTACAACTCTTGAGTCTGCATGCTCTGTGCCTTTGCAGGTTTATTCAGTTTTCCAGCTTCCTCCTGCAGTCCAAAGGCATGCCTGTGAGGTTAACTGGTGATTCAAAATTGTCCAGCACTGAAAGGTAAATAAAGTGCTTCAAGTGTAAAGAATGAAGCATTTTACAAAGTATGAGAACAAGACACTTTTAGCCAAAGCACTTTGTGTGGTCAGTAATACTAGACAAACATTATATATGTATTTACTTATGTCTGTGTTGTTTTCTGCATGAGGACACTTGTACTGTGCCAGTATCTGTCAGTTTGACAAAGGTCATTTGGTAAAAGAGCTTTTGTCGATTTAGCACCGTCGGCTTGGAACAAACTGCAGAACAAAAATGACTGAATTCATTTCATGAAGTGCTTTTAAATCTAAACTACGAATCCTTGAGGCCAAGTCCATAACATGCAACTGTTTCAATTCGATTGATTTTAACTGATTTTTTATTTGAACTTTATTGAATTTTATTGAATTTTATTTTTTATTTTTTCGCATGTGTGTTGTTGCTGCCTGTGCTTAATTGAGTAATTTCTGTAACTGTGAGACACTTGCTGCCTATCTTGGCCAGGTTTTTAATCTCAATGGGATCTTCCTGGTTAAATAAAGGTTAACAAGTAAATAAATAATAAAATGAAACATTTAACTCCAAATACTTTGATAATTTATAGTAATAATAATAATTTTAATAAAATGGTTTCTTTGCATTTCTTTGTTCATTTTGAAGGCATTTAAAATTTCACACATTTTTTTTATTACCTCACAAATGTCTGTTTTTTCTTGTGATTGTCTCATTAGCATGGGGCTAGTAGCCCATACAACCATGCACTCACATAAAATACATTATGTAGGCAATTATATAGTATTTGTATAGAGTATGATCCAGTCGTGGGGGACGAAGGGAGAGGAACACTATTTCTACAAAAATGGCAATAATATAATTGCCTGTAGCGCCAGTCTTTAACTTGGCTTTAGTACAGCCAATAAATGACTGCATGTTCAGACCATTTGATTTTATTCAGCCAGCACACAGCTGTGTGACTTGGTCTGTGGCTGGTTGTACAATTCCAAAGGACACGTAGTATGGTCCAACCACATCTTTAAAGACAAACAGATAATCACAAATAATATTTGATTTTTATATTCAGGAACTGAGCAGAACACACAGGTACAGGTGCATTGTTCAAAAAGTGGATTTTATTTGAAGAATACCAAACAACTGCAGGTAAAATAACCAGAACGCTGCTTTAAACAGACCGTGAACTTAAACTGACCAAACCAAAGCAAGAACTCAGCCTATGTAGCAGAGCAAACCACTGTAAACACAAAGTGATTACACCACAGCGCGAATAAGTAAACCAGGCACAAAGAACCCTCCTTCCCTCTGTCATGTCAGCTCCACCCTCACGTCCTCTTTTGTTCAGCCAGGACAGACCGGAGCACCAGATACATAATAGCACATAGAGATAAGAGTAATGGTGACAAACCAATATAAATTTAGCACCATCACTGTGCATCCACTCGCTTCTGCCTGGACCTATCCCAGCTGTCTTAGGGCGAGAGGCAGGGTACACCGTGGACAGGTCACCAGTCTGCCGCAGGGCTGACACATGGACAGAGACAACCATCGCACTCACAGTCATCTCCACTTTCACACCAGTGGGCAATTAAGTGTTTCCAATTAACCTGTCCCCACTAACTGCATGTCTTTGGAGGAAAAATATTTTTTATTTACAAATATTAATGTTGTTATCAAAATGATAGATATCACTTATTTACTAACAAGCAAACAAACAAGATTTCTATTGATTTATTCAGTACATGTGAGGTTTTTTGTTTTTGTCATTTTACATTTTCCTGTTTTTCTATACCTGGTTTATTTATTTATTTATTTATTTATTTATTTATTTATTTATTTATTTATTTATTTATTTATTTATTTATTTTCCCATTTGATTCACCTTTTATTGTTTATTTTATTTTCACTTACTGAACATGGGACAGACTTGACTGGGGGAAAGAGGGGGAGAAAGAAAGAGGGAAAGAGAAACAGCTGAGAAGAGGGACGGGGGAGAAGGGCAAAAGACAAAAACCAACAGAACAGGCAGAGAAAAAAAAATGCATATATCAATCACCTGGATCACCTGCTGAGAAAGAAAAAAGAAAACAAGCAGAAGAGAACAAGAGTAATAGAATAAACAACATCACAATGATATATGGGAATATGACAGTAAATACTAAATGTTAAACATTATTGTGCAGCACATAAGATCAACAGAACACAGTGTGCTTTGAGGTAGGAGCCAAAAAGGGTGTAGTTTGTGGGTGTGAGCACCCGTGTGTACACCTGTGAGCATGGACGCGCTTGTTTTTTGTTTTTTAAAAGGTTCCTTCATGTAATAATCTGCTAGAGGGTGTGGGGGGGCCACAGCCCCGTCCTCCAGGGCGTGAAGCAGGTATGGAGGAGATCAAAACTCCAGACATCCAGAGGCCCCCAGAACACAAGAGACCAAGGAAGACCAACAGAGGGGCAGCCGCGCCACTGTCCCAGTAAGAGCTGAGGAGAGTCCCAGATTAATGTTATCAAAATGATAGATATCACTTATTTACTAACAAGCAAACAAACAAGATTTCTATTGATTTATTCAGTACATGTGAGGTTTTTTGTTTTTGTCATTTTACATTTTCCTGTTTTTCTATACCTGATTCATTTATTTTTAATTAATCAACTTATTTGTTTGTAACCAGGTTAAGACTGTCATTTATTAAAATGTGTTGAAATATTAAAACCGTTGAAATCCATGTTAAAATGTAAACTAATAATGGTTAAAGTATTTAGTAAACCTTTAAGAGGACTACAACATAGTTTAAAAGAACATTTACATTAAATATGGCTCGTTTTTATTTTAGTGAGGTTTGTATCCTGTTTTATTGTGAAGAGGAAGTCAATGTGGTTGTGATCGGTAGTTGTGCGTATGCATGAACTGGACTATCTGCTCGACAGTCTTTATCGATGCACACATTTTGCAGACTGCCTATGAGAAGCTGGAGACGTCCACCGTGCATCTGCTCACTTGGAGATGTCCGCTGATCAGTCTGCATTCCTTCACACATAACTGTTTCTACAGAGCATATACATGTAGAAGCATTTTAAAAATGAGTCTGAGTTTGACAATGAAAAGATATTCACAGCAACCACATCTGGACAATAAATAGCCCGCCCACTGAGCTCCTACTTACGTCAACACTAGAAGTTCAATAGACGTCAAAATCCGGTCTTCAAGTCTCACATCATTATCCATTTCCATGTCCAAACTCTGTTTCAGGTCCCAAAGTCAAACAAACGCTGCAGCTTCACTGAGAGTTAAACACTGTTATGTGAAAATGTGGTTTAAACAGCAACTTAGTCACAAATACAGCAGAACAAGATGAAGCAGAAGACTTACTACCCGCTCTTTAAGTCTGATGTCATTAGCTGTTTCTAGGTAAAAACCTTAACCTTAAACATCCACAGCAATAATATTGATCCACATAAAACTGACAGGGAAGATTTTTTTCTGCAGAACAAATAGTTTTATTTTTGATACTTTGATAGAGTTGTGATTTATATAATTAGTCAATAATGCAGTTAATTTACGGTTAGTTTAATTGCTACTATTGCTAAAGCCACCACTTGTTATTGTCAGATTTAGTACAAGATAAGCAGTAGTGCAGGACTTTCTGGATCAGGAGCATATCGTGACACTTCCCTGCCCAACTGCACTCATCTAGTAATGGAGAGCCATTCCTGAACAAGAGATCTGGATACATGTGCAGAAGACATCGTACCTCATAATAAAGAAGTTGTACATACATATATTATACTGCCAAATACACTAATTATTACTATGTAACTCCAACAAATGCAGCAAAATTAAAGTTAAATGTGGTATAAATGTGTGATAGTGTGACATATCAGCCTTTACATATAATTGAAACGTTGAGTGTGAAATGAATGAATATAATAATTATCATGACTGTGAATAGAGAAACGTATCCATGTAAAACAAAAGGTAAAGAAAATTTTAATCTCTGTTCATATTTGATTCATTTCAGTGTTGAAATGAAGTAAACAGGATGCTTACTGACTGTGAAATCCTTTAGCCTCCTTCTGTTATCAATCATTACTTTTTGGTGCATTTCATTCACATTTTTGTGGTTAGAGCGCTTTCTCACAGTCTTTTTTTACATTTTTATATCAACACAATTAATTTATCTAGTGAAGCTACAGCTATGCTATAACCACTCTATACCCTTCTTAATTGAATCTACACTTAAACAGACAGCTTACTCTCTTAAATTTGCTCTTGAAAAGGCACATCTTATGATTTTTTTTGGTAGTGCACCTGTTTCCTTGATATTTATAGCTTCTTTTCATGCGGCTCTTAATTGAAACGGTTTGTCTGCGGTTGACAAACCCTGTCTTCATCTGGCTGGAAGGAATCAGCTGGGATTTTGACACGAGTCCAGATTTTCTGTCTAATTGCAGTTTTTCTGGCCTTGTAATTGACTTATTAAGCGTTCTTCAAACGGAGCACTGATTTGAGTTACACAAGCGTGACTAGTGTGTGTACCATCATCTGGTGCTGGAGGGAATAATTAGTCCGGAAGGAAAATCGTTTTTTGAGCATCTGAGGTTGTGACAGGGTTTCTTGGGCTTTAGCAGAGATAAACTCAGACAGTGAAGATCTGCCTCGCCTCTTTGATCTGGCCTGCCTTCCACTTAACTTGTGATGACACTGCACTTAGAGAGGGCACAGTGAATGTGAAGATTTCCCTCTGACTTTTACCTCAGGTGCGCTTAATATTGAGCCCACATGGAAAAAAAGGTGCAGTGTCTCAGCTGCTTAAGAGTCCGGTAGAAAGGAAAGCATTAATATACATCAATATTTGAGCCAAGTCATTGTGCAGCAAATAAAGCTCAATATCTGGGAGACGAGCCTTATTCCTTATAGTCACTGTATATTTTGCAGCAGCTCTGCATGACTGTATGACACATTTGTAGTCATAAAGCTTCAGCCTGCACATAGAGGGCACTCTTAGCTCGGTTTTCTCTGCAGCCCCTCTATGCAATACCACTGGGAAGTTATTTATAGAGGCTGGCTTCAAAGGAAGAGAGAGCAAGTTTTTATTGAGGTGATTTTGCTTTTGTGTTAGGGAGAAAGGACGGCTTGATGTCTTTTGTCTTCAACTTTACAGACTGCCACCACATTTCCTAATCTGTGTAATTTAGCAAATTGAAATCATGCATTGCTAATTTTTGATGGCTCCATAAGTTGTGAAATGTGTCCCATTGCAGCGAAAGCCCAGGCAGTGGAAGTCCAAGCTGATTTGCTGTTGGACAGTTCAGTTAAGATGAAGAGACTCCAAAATGTGCTGTCATCACGCACATGCTTTCTTTGGCTTTATTGACAGTGAGTGGGAGACCAAAATTGTGGACTCTTGTCAGCGCTGAGGATGAATTTTCTGGTTTATGGGCAGATTCTGTGCTGCAGGACTGACAGCCTGACTATGAATTCAGATGGGGGCGTAGAGGCTCTCAAAAAAGCAAAAAGTAAATGAACTGTCACGAATCTACCACAGTTGGGCTTTATGAGCAGTATTTTTCAGTCACTAATTACAGTATGATCTTTATCAAATCAACTAATGTTCCTATTTTCGGCACCACCACAGAATCACAAACCAGCACAAGGTCTGGCAGCTTCTCCCTGAATATCGCCAAAATTTCTCTCTCAGAAATGTGCCTTCCCTTGGCAGCAAGTCCTTGTTTCGTCCTCGGTGTGCACCGTCTCTCAGCTTCACAAGGAGATTTTGAACTTTAATAACGAACAAGCAGAGCATACAACAAAGTATGACACATTTGTTATAAAGTTATTAGTGCCGTGGGCTGGGAGAAAGAAAGATTATGCTGGAGTTTGTTGTTTATATAGAAACAAACTTTTCTTTTTTCCCAGATAAAGGTTTTTTTTCAGTGCATAATATACGTATATATTCCAGTACAAAGTTTTATCTTTGTGTTTATCTTGTGCCATAGAACAAGATGCACTCCCCCAATATTATACGTTTGTACAATTTTTAACTAACTGTCCCTTCTTTATTTAAACTGTTTTTGTTTCCATTTTAGAGACACACATTGTCTTGAACACAGACAGTCCTTTCCACCCAAGCTGAATGGAAGTGCAGACAAAACCCAAACAACAACAATATGTAGTTATGAAACTTAAAGAAGTCCAGTTGAGTTCTTTCCAGGCTTCCTGGCCAAATAGCAATAGAAATGTCTTTATTTAACTTAAAAGGAAGACAAGACATTATTCATTCACTGGGGTGAAGGGAGCTGTTAAGGCCACGGTCTGGAGATAGGTCCACTATAAGAGAGGAGAGCGGAGTTAATAATGCTGAACTAGACAACTTTTCACCTGGGCTAAAAGTGCGAGGCTCTACATTTCGAATTAGCTCTATAAACCAGGAAACTCTGTGAAACGACGTCACTTCCTTGTTACCCAGAACCAGAAGCCCGAAGGCATCAGCTGTCAGTTTGACACGAACATATTCTTTTCTTTCTTTTTATACAGTTATTACTTGCTAGAAGGCATCCAAAGCTGAAGAACCTAACACTAGTTTTGTCACGGTGGTTAGAGAGTAGACTCAGGCGCGGAGCTCAAAAATAATGACAGTGCATTTATTTACAGTGCAGCAAGGTGACAACAGTTCAAATGTGCGACAGTGGAGATAGTGCGTCCCTCCTTCCGTGTAAGCCCGTGCGTAGTAATGAGTGCCCGTCTCTCCTCCAGGTGCTTCCCTTGTGTCCGTGAATCCTCCGTCAATCCCTGGGTGAACACCAACACACGACAGCAGAATGAGTATGACGATCGGACAGCACTACAGTAACATTTAGCGACTCAACGACACTACCAGGCTTAGTGCAATACTCCAGCGCTGTCTGTCGCTCAGCCACACCATTAAGTAGTCCTGCTGAAGATGGAAGTTGATTGGCAGCAGCTGGTGGCTTGACTGTAGGTGTGGCAGGTCCGGGCGACAGCACCTCCGGGTTGAAGGTAGCCCGTTGCTAGGCTACCCCCCAACACATCACAGCGGAGCCGGAGGGGAAGACAGAGCGACAGGAGAGACACATACACACGCACACAGAAATACACATACACACACCGGCAGGTCGGCAGGTCGACCGGTCAGGGCACCGTCAGATCCTGACAAGTTTGCTCAAGTTTGCTATACATTGGTGGCTCACTGATCCTGCCATCTACATCCAGATAACAAGGAAATGATGTATTTCACAGACCCTAATGATTGGCAGAGCTAACATTGCTAAGTTAGCTAACTTACTAACTGAGAAGATAAACAGAAACTTTGGCATATTAACAAAATATTTTGATATATATATATAACTTGAAATTTCAAGTTATGGATGCAGATTTTTTCTTTTTTTATGACAGAAACATAGGTGACTCCTGCGTGGAAGTAGGTGGCTGGTTTGTTGGGTTAAAGGCAGGTATGTGCTTGGAATGGAGTTGCTAGGACCAGGAGGAGAGAAGCATTAGAACACATGTGCAAGAAGATTGCAGGAGAAACATTGGAGAGCTCATTTACTATTCTGATAGAGCTGAGTGTCTGGTGAAGACTCAGGGGCCCATGCAGGTCCTTAAATACAGCTGATGAGTTCTGATGAGTCCTGATGGGAAACGGGTCAGAGCGGCTGTGGAGCAGGAATCCACACTCTGCCGCAGAGAGTGGAGGAAAACCAGTCCAACCACACCTGGTCTGTGGGTGCAAAAACATTTCCAGACCTTTCAGCCACCATCTTAGTGACTTTCATGGAGGTTATAGGCCTGGTGCTAGCTCCGAGTCATATCACATAAAATGAGTCCATGTTGAATGTTTTGGCCATTTTAAGTCTCATACAGAAGCAATATCTCCAGTGTTAAATTAACACCAGAGAGTGTCTATATGGGTCCACTCCTCTGAGTGTTAACCTCCTAAGATCTGAACTCTTCCACAGCAGCATTTTAAATTTCTCGTTGATATTTGCGCTGATTGGGACCTGATGAATGTACAAACAAAGAATCACAAGATTTTTTTTTTTTTTTTTACCCGATTCTTGTTTCTAAGAGAAATGAGAGCCACATATGATGATATTCGTTTTAAATTTTCATAAAACAGAGGCAGTATGTCCTCATAAGTGGATATCAGGCCCTTGTAGAGCAAAATTTAGTATATTGGTCTAAATAACCCAAAATGTGATGCTCACATACGTGGACGGCAGGTCCTAGGAGGTTAAATATAACACTTTTGAGTGTTAAATGAACACTTTTGACAGTGTTATATTTTTAAAAGTAAAAAGTAACCCAACACTGGAACATTTCTAGCATTTTGAGTTATTTTCCAGTGTTAGAAAATCAGCACTGCTCAGTGTTAGTCATTGTTAATCTTCAAAACTGACTAGATTACGTTTAAAAATATAACACTGTCAAAAGTGTTCATTTAACACTCAACAGTGTTGTATTTAACACTCAGAGGCGTGGACCCATATAGACACTCTCTAGTGTTAATTTAACACTGGAGATTTTGCTGTGTATTATTTTTAATCCGAGGAATCTGAAGATTATTCTTTGCTGAGACTTAGCTTGTTGGCTAATAACTAGTGACATGTTGTTAGCAATGAGCATATGGATTCACAGCCAGATTCACCCTTCTCTTGTCACAGCCAGTATCAAAGCATCAAGATGATCATCTCAAGGCTTCCTAACACTTCACAAATCAATGGGTGACATCATGGTAGCTACATCTACAGTGGGGCAAAAAAGTATTTAGTCAGCCACCGATTGTGCAAGTTCCCCCACCTAAAATGATGACAGAGGTCAGTAATTTGCACCAGAGGTACACTTCAACTGTGAGAGACAGAATGTGAAAAAAAAAAAATCCATGAATCCACATGGTAGGATTTGTAAAGAATTTATTCGTAAATCAGGGTGGAAAATAAGTATTTGGTCAATAACAAAAATACAACTCAATACTTTGTAACATAACCATTGTTGGCAATAACAGAGGTCAAACGTTTACTATAGGTCTTTACCAGGTTTGCACACACAGTAGCTGGTATTTTGGCCCATTCCTCCATGCAGATCTTCTCGAGAGCAGTGATGTTTTGGGGCTGTCGCCGAGCAACACGGACTTTCAACTCCCGCCACAGATTTTCTATGGGGTTGAGGTCTGGAGACTGGCTAGGCCACTCCAGGACTTTCAAATGCTTCTTACGGAGCCATTCCTTTGTTGCCCGGGCGGTGTGTTTTGGATCATTGTCATGTTGGAAGACCCAGCCTCGTTTCATCTTCAAAGTTCTCACTGATGGAAGGAGGTTTTGGCTCAAAATCTCACGATACATGGCCCCATTCATTCTGTCCTTAACACGGATCAGTCGTCCTGTCCCCTTGGCAGAAAAACAGCCCCATAGCATGATGTTTCCACCCCCATGCTTCACAGTAGGTATGGTGTTCTTGGGATGCAACTCAGTATTCTTCTTCCTCCAAACACGACGAGTTGAGTTTATACCAAAAAGTTCTACTTTGGTTTCATCTGACCACATGACATTCTCCCAATCCTCTGCTGTATCATCCATGTGCTCTCTGGCAAACTTCAGACGGGCCTGGACATGCACTGGCTTCAGCAGCGGAACACGTCTGGCACTGCGGGATTTGATTCCCTGCCGTTGTAGTGTGTTACTGATGGTGACCTTTGTTACTTTGGTCCCAGCTCTCTGCAGGTCATTCACCAGGTCCCCCCGTGTGGTTCTGGGATCTTTGCTCTCTAATCTCATGATCATTTTGACCCCACGGGATGAGATCTTGCGTGGAGCCCCAGATCGAGGGAGATTATCAGTGGTCTTGTATGTCTTCCATTTTCTGATGATTGCTCCCACAGTTGATTTTTTCACACCAAGCTGCTTGCCTATTGTAGATTCACTCTTCCCAGTCTGGTGCAGGTCTACAATACTTTTCCTGGTGTCCTTCGAAAGCTCTTTGGTCTTGGCCATGGCGGAGTTTGGAGTCTGACTGTTTGAGGCTGTGGACAGGGGTCTTTTATACAGATGATGAGTTCAAACAGGTGCCATTCATACAGGTAACGAGTGGGGGACAGAAAAGCTTCTTACAGAAGACGTTACAGGTCTGTGAGAGCCAGAGATTTTCCTTGTTTGAGCTGACCAAATACTTATTTTCCACCCTGATTTACGAATAAATTCTTTACAAATCCTACCATGTGGATTCATGGATTTTTTTTTCACATTCTGTCTCTCACAGTTGAAGTGTACCTCTGGTGCAAATTACTGACCTCTGTCATCATTTTAAGTGGGGGAACTTGCACAATCGGTGGCTGACTAAATACTTTTTTGCCCCACTGTATCTTTTATACTGTCTACAGAGCTAATAGCTCCTTTACCACCTAAGACTTTACATGCAATATATTTGAACAGCTTCCTCTTCAATACCTCTTGAATGTGATGGGGGTGAAAAAATCTCTCCGCATCTGAATCCGAGTAACTCAGAATTGTGTAATAAAATAAATATGTAACCATATTACATTTTTTCTGTTCTTGTAGTGAGTGACTGGTGGACAGAACAGGGAGTCTTGGCTGGATTACCTGGATGTTCACTGGCTGCACTGGAAGCCACAAAAAGAAAAACGTAAGGAAAGAAAATCAAAACGATTCAAATCAAAACTTAGAAACAGAAATGATCTGAAAACTGGAACAAAATCAGGAAGACAGCCCAGCAACACTTGCTGACAGTATAATAAAATTAATGTTAATATTGAAAGAGATGGTAAAGTAGGACACGCAGAAGCTGGCGGGACACACACCAGGAAGTGTAGCGAGCAAACAGCATAACAAATAAGACCAGAAACAACAAGGACACCATGAGCACCCGATTAAGCATAAACTATCTGCTGACGCTGAAGCGACGGGGGAAACAGAACAATCTCGACAGGTTTTGGCAGCGGAAATTCTTTTTTTTTTCAAATGCACTGACTCTGCAGCTCACAAGACTTCTTCAAAACTCCATCAAACCTCTTTTTAGCGCCGTAACAATCAATCACAGGTGTTGGAGCAAACGGGGGTTGATAGTTTTGTTTTCAGTATTTTACCACCTGATCCACGGACCTCAGAGGCTGACCGGTGGATTTAAAAAAAAATAATATATCATTTTATTTTAGACTATAGTGATAAAGACACACAGCTGGGAATAAATCACAGTGGAGACAGTGACTGTGTTTTTTGGGAAAAAAACAAAAACGTCCTGACACACATAGAAGGAAGAAGGAGGCGTAAATAAGAAAAAAAAAGTCAACAAACAGAAACAATAGATGACATAGACTTTTGTCTTCGCTTCACGCTGGGATATCATTAATCACATCCTTCAGCTCAGCTGTGCTGAGATTATTTGCCAGAGTTGGGCAGAAGTAGGCCACCAGTTTCTGTATTTAATTACAATCAAACTGCTGATGTTCAAAATATTATACTGTAAGTCGCAGCAGTTTCTCTGATGCCTGATTCTAACTTTAATTCATTTCTCAACGTGACCTTGAAAAGACACCCTGACCTAACAAAACCTTAACTCCAATTATTGTTCTTCGCAATGCTAGCAGAACATCTCGATCTTAATTGGGAGCCTCTGTACAAACACTGAAGAACATGAAGCTCTGAGCTGCCTGTCATATAATTAGAGCGGTGTGCTCTGAGGGGACGTCACGACGGGATATTTGAAACTACGGGAAGAGTTCACTTCAGGCTCAGGTGCCAGCACGTCTCCTGCCCTTTCCCCATCGCTCCTCTGCACCTCTCAGCTTGCTAAAACCCATCCGGCTTCACTTAACGTCACTTCGCATCATCGTGGGGTTTCCTGACCGGACGCTTTTTGCATGAATTCAAAATGTTCTTTTATACTGATGGTATGCAAACAGAGGTTTGAGCAGGAGATGATGATACACTTTAATCACAGAGTTGTGATTTTCTTTCTGAGGAGCAGGCCTCGTTCTGACCTATAGCTCTGTGGGCTGCTATACTTGGGCATATCCTGTCTACGGGGGCAAGGTTACCCAGAATTCATGCAGCAGCAGGGTGTATCTTTCATGCCATGACGTGAGGTAAAAAGGTCACCTGTCTGGGCACCTGGTCAGACTGCGGATGAACACACACGCACACACACACAGGCTCTTTCTAGTTTCATGAAGTGAAGCAGCACTGGATGCTTGTGATTTATCACACGCCTGTTTTATTTTCATTCCTGAGTAAAGCAGCTGTAGTTGTTTATTTTAAAAAATCCTTTTGACTTCAATCAGTTGCAGTAAGTATTTAATAAAAGGCCAGAAATCTTTTTATTCTTGTCTTCAACTTTCATCAACTAGTAATAGGTTGATTTCAAATTTCACCCTTTTGCAGATTCAACAACCAATTTAGTATTTCACACCTGCTGGAGCGTAAAGATGCTACGAGGGTGAAGTAAGCAGATTTAACTGGCAAAGAGGAAGAAACTCTAAAGGCAAAACTTTCAGAAAGATGAGAGAAGCTTATCAGACTGTATCTGAAGATTATTAACAAACACAAAAAGATGACACTGACAACACACAGTTCCATGTGCAAATTTTCTTTAGTTGAAAAGATTTTGTGATATTATAAAACGATTGCTTTGTAACTTAAATCACAGACTCAGAGATGCATGATGGATGCATGAGATGGAAAAAGTTGCAGTTCTTCAATTGGCCATCACTGGTAGTGAGCTGTTGTTATGGTCCATGCTGGCTGGTTGGTCGGTTGGTTTGAGTTTGGGTTCCCGCTTTACCGTTCAGATCAGCTGTTTCCCATCAGAGTCAACAGTCTCCTGTTTCTGACTCCCCCTATTTTCGGTGTCTTCCTCTTGAATTACTCAAATTTACCTCCTTCTATGACTCTGATTCCTCTCTTCTGGTAAACCTACCCACCAGCCTGCCTGCCCTCCTGGAATCCATCTAGTCCAAAAACGAGTGGACCAGCCACTCTCCTCCACTAAGGACCACTCTCCGAGGAAGTCTCTCAGTCAGCTCATATTCTAACTGCGGACACAATTTGACCAGCTTAGTTTCACTAAACCCACTCTCGTCTCTCCTAGTGGATCCGTCTCCCGGCCATAACCAAGACAACTCTCTTCACTCAAGTGAAGAAGTTCAGCCCTGCTTTCCCTTTGAGCTACATGGAGAACTCAAAACTGCTATTGCTGTTCAGATTTTGTCTGTACTTGAGTCTTGATGTCCAATAAAGACCACGTGGTTTTTATTGTACATCAAGACTGGAAGGAGGACCAATAAACACCTTGATCCATGGTCCCCCCACCACGCAGGCTAGCATTCAAATGTGGTCACTTCTTGCTAAAATATATTTTCAATGTACAAAGTGACTCTGAAGCAGTGAGTAAGTGTGACTAATGTGCTTCAGTACATTTGTGCTTTAAGATATGATTACAAAAGGAAACCAGCCAATCACAGAACATTTCCAATTTTCAAGTTGATCTTGCATTTTTTGACAAAAATTAAACATTTTTGTCAAAAAATGCAAGATCATTGAAACTACATGATAAATGTGTAAAGGTACAGAAAAAGCTTTGTTAGTTCATTGACCAAACTGTCCCGTAATTACAAAATATAAAGGTGTTGTTAATTCAAAGAAATTGTCCTTTTCTTCTCTAAACTCACTGTTCAATTATTTATTAGAAAAACAGGAACTTTCTGTCATTTAATTGTTTACCTACAACTTAATTAATTTTGTGCAGTATGAATGAAGGCTTCTTTTTCAATAAGAAGAGCTGCTAAACTTAAGAAAATACAGCTAAAAGTTCAAAATCAGAGTGGAGTCTTTGCCAGAGAGATTCTGTGATTGTTAATTTAAACACACCTCGTCTTTTTTCATCTTATAAAAATGCTCTTTCTTGTCTCTTTGCATAGAGTGAGCATTACTTCTTGCAGCAGCACTGAAAGTAGTTACTGCATCTAAATCACGAGCATAATTACTGGGCTGGTGTCCAGCAAGTAGTCCTGAGAGGAGGAATAACATCAAAGCTAAAGCTTAAGGTAAGCTCAGTCTGTGGGGAAAAAAACGACTTCAAGGACAAATGTTGGCACGGGACTCGTACTCGCGAGGAGCACCATCAATACACTTCCCGTCTCAACAAGAATTGAATTTGCAGTTTAAGTGCATCTCTTTGCTAATCATATAGCCCTAATTGGCAAAAGTAGAAGCCATTTCTCTGTAATGAACACCTCTCTGCTCGTTATATAGAGAACAATAGTGTGTAAAAATAAATCACTTTCACTGTGCTCTCCAAATTACCTCGCAGCACTTTCCATCTTCCACAGCCTACAGCAGGTTCTAATGGCAGAGTCGCCGCGGTGCTGCTTCACGAGGTCAGATGGCATCAATGACTTTCTTCTCTCAAGTTTACACTCTGAGAGGAGCACCAATCTTTGCTTGAACCTTTCTGCCTTTCATGGATCTGACATGGCCTCCCTACAGACTGGTTCACACTCTACTTGGCTCAGAGAGGCCAGCTGTGGAGCGTTTGGTGCTGGTGGGAAAACTTCACCCACAGTCTGTTAAACGTGAAGGCAGTGTAAGAGCTCATTCAAAGGGTAAAATACTGACAAATACATCACACAATCCACCATTATTTGGATTCTGAATACCATAAAGTGTTTAATAAAGACCACCTGTCATAAAAACAAGACAGCTCTAATATTTTAGAACAGGGGTCTCCAATCCCAGTCCACGAGGGCCGGTGTCCCTGCAGGTTTTAGATCTCACCCTGGGTCAACACACCTGAATCACACGATTAGTTCATTACCAGGCCTCTGGAGAACTTCAAGACATGTTGAGGAGCTATTTTTTCCATTTAAATCAGCTGTGATGGATCAAGGACACATCTAAAACCTGCAGGGACACCGGCCCTCGTCGACTGGGATTGGGGACCCCTGTTTTAGAAAGTTGATCTGGCACAATCTTGGCAATATGCTCTCTTAAAAAATGAATAGAGGATCAATTTCAACCACTGAAACACTTTTTAGGAATCCAAGTAAATTATTTTTCATTTGGCACCTTAATCAAAAAAATTAGAATTTTTGACATTGCATTGCATTAAAGAAACAATTACATAACAGAAACAAAAACAATTATAATGGTAATTACTATATATATTTATATATATCCTAGCATTACAAAAATAGCTACTACTGACATGTACTAATTATACTAACTTACTTTCCATTTATCCAGGCTTGGGACCATCAGCAGGAGTACACAAGCTTGTGACCACCTGAGGTTGGGTTTGTGCCTTTCGTGTGTTCAACTTCAAGGAATTTTATTGTGAAAGGAAGGAACAGGAAGAAGCCCTTTTTCACAAACAAATAGATTTTCTGGTAAAAATCTCCAGCAGAGCCACAGACTATTATAGATGGATTATAGACATCTGGAGTGCAACCTATGTGAATGTGTTGGACACAGTAGCTAACACCCAGTTAGCATATGTATATGATTACACCAGACTCACGCAAATTATTTTCATTATTTGCTTTTTTTTTTTCTTTCTCATCCATTTATGTCTTTAAGCTGCACTGTTAGACACATGTGCTGCACCATACACTGGAAACAAGTAAAAAAGTGTGATTCAACAGATTCAAGCTCAGGTAAGGACGCTGCTGCTGTTGGTTCCAGTCTATTTGCAATATGTGACAGTGAAGTAAATACAGTGTGACCAAAGACCACAGCGGTGAGCCTTGTTAGTGCCGTAGCCTGGGGATGTGAAAAAAACTCAAAGGACAGCAAACACAGGAGGTGAAAGCAGCAAAAGAAGACATTTAATATATGCTGTTTGAAAGCCGCCTCTCTCCTCCTCTCACACAAGTCTTCTTTTGTTGTGGCAGAACTCGACGTGTCCGCAGGCCCGAATAACATTACACTACAAACTGTTTCCTCAAAGCGAGCCAAAGCTGAGGTCTCACTCTTCCTCCGAAAATGTTTCTCCACTCTGAAAGGCTTTACCTCTGTGACAGCATGGATACATACTTTCCTTACTCTTTAGCTGCCAATTTCCATCTTACTAAAAGATGCTCACTTTGTAATAGAGTTCCATCTCCTCATCTCCCTTTTCACTAAGTCCCGTGCTCATCGACAAACTCTCTGTCCTCTTATTATATCTCATGAATAATTTAAGGGCAACTGTGCTTTGTTTCCAACACACGACTGTAGCTGTGCATCTGGGCAATAAATCATCTTCAGGAGTTGATTCATGCTAATATTATGCTGGTGTTGTTTGAGCGAGATTTGTGTTAACACGCGTCCGCACTTCTTAAAGTCTGATGCATGGGTTACTTTAATCCACAAACCAGTCGGTTTTAATGTCTCTTTGTCGTGCTTTTCATAAAAGCTTTTCACCAAGAACTCTTTTAATACATCAACTAGTGATGTCTTGTGCACATATGTAAATAAATATTAATAAATGCTTTAATTAAACTTTCAGAACCGTTATATTATTCTCATGTGTTTTTGTTCTGATCTCAAAAAATTCCAATTAAATATGCCGATAGTCCCGGTCCTGCACATTGCTGCATACTTCTTTAGGAATCATCAAAATATTCACTATTAAATGACAATAACTGCTGATGGAAGAATCATTCAGACGTTTTTCTGTTTTCCGATACCCAACATCCACAATGACGGCGAAATACCAAGGGCTCAGAGAAGAGCTCGAGAGGATGTGGAGGGTGAAGGTAATGGTGGTCCCCGTGGTAATCGGAGCACTAGGTGCGGTGACTCCCAAGCTAGGCGAGTGGCTCCAGCAGATCCCGGGAATAACATCGGAGATCTCTGTCCAGAAGAGCGCAGTCCTGGGAACAGCTAAGATACTGCGCAGGACCCTCAAGCTCCCAGGCCTCTGGTAGAGGACCCGAGCTTGAAGGATAAACCGCCCGCAGGGGCGTGCTGGGTGTTTTTTTTTTAAATATATATATATATATATATATATATATATATATATATAACTTGTCTGTGAAGCCTTTTCTTACTTCTGTACTTTCTTCACCTTCTGCTCTAACAATTAGCAAGAGAAAACCTACCTGTTGAAAAATATGCTAATGATAAATATCACAATTAAATGATGAATATCATTTATTCTGAGTCTGACAGTGTAAAAGATGGATGCAGTCATGGTAACATCATCCACCGGTTTTTCAAGTCGTGTTTTGAATTCTCAAAATTAGTGTTTTTGCTGTTGTCATCTGTTTAAAAACCAAAAAAAGTGCGATGCGGACTGTGAATCCACACACTGACTAATAACTCGGTCTGGCCATCAGTTCTGTTGGTTATGATAAAACCGTATTCAGGAAGGATATTCTTTATATATTTGAAGATCTGAAGCTTGAATGAATATCCTGGTTCAAAGCCAGATTAGCTACTACATTATTAAAACATAGAACAGAGAGATTGAGGGCACACCTAATGTTGCTTGTCATTTATCACTAGAAACTCTTGCTCACAAGGCTGAAGCCGGTTATAATAATACGGCTTGAAAATATATGATACACGAACAACTTCCAGAAAAAATGACAGCATCCTAATATATTAAGCTCTTCACATAGATATTTCCATTCTTGAACTCTTCTATAGTATCTTTACATAATAATGTTAACAATAATACCACCCTTCATCCACATTCTGAAACAAAAATTCTTCTTTAGGAAAGTAAATGTAAAGTCTTATACAACCAAAACAAAGCTTTTTTCCCCTGTTTTTGAGAAACATCCTTATTACTGTAGAAAAACAGCTTGGTGGGGGCTGCTGTGCTGACAGCTAGAGCTGTGGTGTGTCTGAGATGTGATTCACAGCTCAAAAATAGTCCTTATACACTCTGTGGACAAAAGTACTGGGCCACCTTCAGCAGCTGCTCGGCCATGGAAACCAAAGCCATGAAGTTCCCAGTGCACAGTTTTGGTGCTGATGTTGATGCCAGAGGAGGTTTAGACGTCTGCAGTTATTGAGTTGGCACAGCGGTTGTGACTTTTACCCATGATGTGCCACAGCTCAGCACTTTGCGCTAAAATACAGTGAGAACAATCAATTCTTGCACAAATAAGACTGCATGGAGATTCAGAGGTGTGGCTGAGTGCTGTTGTCCATGTACCTTTCATTTAAGCCAACTTTACCCTTATTGGCTGCCACTGGCAAATGGAAGGTTTGACCAGCAAGTGGGTGGGGCTTCAGTGCTGGCAGACAGAGCTATGTATTTGAACATTTAGAACAGTAAGAATCTGAGCTTTTGGCCATGCAGTATTGTAACAGTATACACATAAGACATAAAATGAGGAAAAACATAATCCACTATGAGGCTTGATCCTGGATGGATAAGCTATTAAGAAATGGATGGATGGATACTTTTCACTGTGGCAGCACCTCTGTGGTATTTACAGCAGCTTTATGCTAACACAATGCTACGTTGCTGCAGGGTTTCAAGTGTTCAGTTTTGCAGATATCCTCAATCCAACGCCAGTGCAATAACTGGAAATGTCAGTGTATATATAGACAATACCATCAGTACAGATAGGCATATGTGCACACCCATCATTTAATAACATTACCCCTGGTGTAACTTCACTTTGTGCGTTGCTTTGTCTGTCTCCACTCTGCATTTTTCATGCCATATTAGCTCCCTCGCTTTTGTTTTCTTCCACCGCTCGCCAAACCAGACATCAATCAGCATGGTTTAACGGGCGCTGAAACACAGAAAGAACCTCTCTTCATTAAGGGATCCAATTTAAAGCATGCAAATGGACTTTAGTGAAGAGCCAACATAGCAATCAGATAAATAAGGTGACTTTTTCATGTCCTCATAATTAGTGCTGTGGGTTTGTAATAAACTTTTACCTGATGGAAGGCATTTCTTCCCTGTGGTCGTAGTTAATTTTGCTTCCACTGCATTTAAAAAGAACTTTTTGTTGAAGCTGCACCTACTATTTCTACCTCTGACATGTTTAACAACCTAAGTTAAAAAGAGGTTTGTGGAGCTGCATGTCAGGGAGCAGTTATGCCCTTGACAAGCTTCAGGCAACAGATTTCCTCACAACTGGAACAGGGCACTGGGGGCAGCACTGTCACAGGGCAGCTGAACCACTGAAGTGAAGGGACAGCTGGCAGTAACAGAGTAAATGCATATTTTAGTCTTACCCACTACTGTCAAACCGCCCAGCAATAAAAAGATAAAGAAGTTACCTTATCTTACTTTAATACGAGTCCGAATGCCGTGGAACCCCGAATATGTTATTTTACTTTGAACTGTTTCTTAATAATTCAAGCCTAATGGTGATCAGCGTTCATAAATTCAATTTTTAAGCATTTTATAGACCTACAACTGAGTGGTAAATCTGCCAAAATCCAGCTGAAGCGAACCAAAAGTGTTAAAAATGAAAAAACCCAAAGGCTGAACGCAAAAAACAGGATGAGAGTAATTCTTTATACTGCAGATTTCAGTGAGGCATCAGCGATCCTATCGATATGTCTCTGTATGATGGACACTGGCAACTAAATCTGGACAGGCCTTGAGTGTAGAAAGACAGACACTCAGCCCATCCGTTAATGGTACCAACTGCTGTAATCCGATCAAGTCGCAACTTAAAGTGTCAAGACTCATTTCTGTCTGGTTCGTCATTGGACCGGTGCAATCACTGTGATGTACAGGTAGCTTTGTAGCAGGAACCTGAGAAGCTGAAAAGAAATGAAGGCCGCTTTGATTTCCTGAACAGCCGGTTTGTTTTTGTCTCCCTAGTTTATGTTTTTTTTAGAGATCATGTTGTGGCTTGGTTTGCCATCTCTTTTGAAATGCTGATGTGATGTGTTAGTTGGCCTCCTGATTTAAAAAAATATCTAGCACCATTTATTGCTTGTTGTTTCTCTGAAAACACTTTCTGTGATGGTGGAGTTAATAATTCAAAGAAAAAGGCTAAAAAAAAAGGAAAAACCTTTGATCAACTTTGCTCTGATGCCAAAGTTTGGTAAACACACTGAATGGAAATCTGAACGGTACCTTGGAGGAATAAGAACACATATTCACTTCAAGTGTTAATCGACGATATACTATTATTATTTAATACATGTAGTTATTATTAATAGTCAACATATCGGCATGTCCCAGTCAATGAACGCAGCTGTGTGTAAAGTTCCTTATTCTTAACCCACTTCACAATCAGTACATGGCATAAAATAATCGAAGTATTGTGTGGCTTTTTCAGAACGTTTCAGAACTTCCACCTCGATGCCATCATTCATCCTTCTCTTTGGCCTCGAAGGAAACTCTCCAGTGTGACCGTTTCAGTTTTACCACGAAGCACATGGACAGTTGGCATCTGTCTTGTGTCCAAGGCAGTAATTGACAGCTTACCTGACAAATGCTCCTAATGTTGGTTCACCATTAGCCTGTAATTGTGCATCATCGTTTTGAAACATTTCAAAACTCAGGTAACCACATGCAAAATGTAATAATTTGATAACCTGTAAGTTTTCCATGTAATTGTGCAACATATGTACAATGTGGAACATTGAATTTGATGGAATCAAGTTGATTGGTAAATATTCCCTTTATACCAAGCATATGTATCCAAGCTTTAATAACCTGCATAAATAATTGACTGCATATATGTTAATTACTGCTTCAAGTTAATGAGGGCCAAGAATCATTGAAGTCTGTGCAGAATCATGTGATACATGCTGTCATTCCAAAAGAATCAATCTGTCCATCCCATGATTATGAAACAGAAGGAATCAGGGCTGGAAAACCAAAGTGGACAGGCACAAACGATATGCTGTGGTTAAAGTTGACCGTAACATTCACCTTTATTCTAATAAATAATCAGACGATGGATGAAACATCCAGGGTACAATTGTCTGCTTCTCTTCATCATGAACATGAAATTCCACTGATGCTAAAAGTGAATTTACAGTACAAATTTAAAAGCAAGCAATTAAAATTATGTCTTTAAATTGTTATATTACCATTACCACCATATATACTTACGACCAAAGCCCTTCTACCCATACTTATTATATTATGATGCCCTTTTATACATCCCCCCCCCTAATGTTTCTTGTAACTTATACATTGTGTATGTAGTGTTTCTTATATTGTTGTTTTGAAACTTGTCACCTTCTTGCACCTTTGTGTTCTTGCTAGCTAATTTCACTGTGCAGGCAACTGGACAATGACAGTAAATAAAGTTCTACTGAAGAGCAGCAAAGGATGTGATGTGGCCGGTAATTTCAAATGGACTGGATTTGACATGACATTTGTGTTCCAATAATAATAATATTTACTATTATGATGATGTTATATATGTAATGATAAAATAATTAAATAATTAACAAACAAATAAAATAAAAAGAATATATTTATGTATGTTAATTATCAGTTTACATTAATATAGCACAAGGTTCAGTTAGCTTTGCACAGAAACAGAAGGAAGTATCATCTAAAAGGTTACTTTTACTTCTTATTCCGAGTTTCTACTTTTTTCACTTTTACTAAGGTAAAAATGTACTTCAGTGCTTTGGCTTTTACCAGCACATTTTTTCACACACGTATCTGTTCTTCTATTTAGGTAATGAATGTCTGTATTCTTGCCACCTCTGTTAAATTCCACAGTAAAAATGTGTGGTGTGCTACAACCCTTCGTAGAGAAGAGCCATAGTTATTGACAAGAAAACGCCAGTGATTATTAGTTCTGGATTAAAGTCGTGCACATTGTTGCTTTGATTTTACTTGGAGAACAGTGTCCCCCGCGGTGTAGCTGAACAGTGAGGACAGCGTTGCCAAGTACTCTGCCATCCTCCCCCTGCACCGGCTGTGCACATCAGACGATTACCTCTCTCTTTTCGAGTGGGGGTGAAAGGGGGAGGGAGGGCAGGTCACGTCTTTATTGCCTCTGTGTCACATTAAAGCTCATACACCAAAGCCAGTCCAGCTATTCCAAACCTGCTGCAGATAAAAGAACACCTAGAGGCCTGAATGCACTAAAAAACACAAGATATGCATTCAGCCATGAGCCCCCTCACATGCACAGGTTACAGCTACACAGGGATGAGTTCTTGAAATATTCACATAAACACCAACGTGTGCAAACCCAAACTGACATAAACTGAACACATCCTCAAGTTGCTACCTGTCCTATTTGTCCTCTCTCATTTCTCCTTTCCACGTGCTATCACTCTCTCTTTTTCAAACACACACACACACACACACACACACACACACACACACACACACACACACACACACACACACACACTGCGACACTCTCCCCAGCACTGACAAGATACATGATGAACGCATCCACAGTGATTTATAATAACTCACTTCAGTGCGATGCTGTTGCAAAGGAGGAAATTGAACAAACAGGCTATGTTATCTGTCACCAGATGACCCAGTTCAAGTTCAAGAAGCTGCCTGTCAAGTACAATTGACTGCACAAGTGATATATTAGACCTTAATGGCAGCAGAAAAAAGAGGCTCTTAACGATTGCCTTTGCTGGGCATGTGAAGGTCCCATGGAGGGCTGGATTGCAAAGAGGAAACAAATGATTTCCTGAAGTAGCATCTTTCTTCCCCAAAAAAAGAAAAAAGAGAAATCCATCTGATACAGTAGGTAGTACGGCAACCTGAGAGGAGTGGGTTGATAGTAAGTGGATTAAAGGATGTCTCGTAAGGAATTTGTTGGAAAATGGTTTATCATGTGATGAAATGCTCCGTCAAGCTTTGTTTCTTTTGAAGTTTCTTTTGATGTTAAAATAAATTTAAGCTAGAAAAAATACCCCATAAAGAACTAAAAAAAATTGCAGTTCTTGCCGTGACCACCTGAGTCAACCCAAAGAGCGTCTAACTGCCCAACGTTAGTGGAGAAACGAGCATATCTACAGCCCAGTACACCACACAGTTAAACAGCTAAATAATGTGTTCATAACACCTGTGGGGAGTGAGATTTATGAAATCCTCATTTTAAACTTTATCAAGGCTGAAAGTTATTTAGTCGCAGTGACTGACATGACAAAATAGTAATAAATAAATACTTGGGGCCTCCTCTTAGCCTCCTAGTAGATGCACCTATGAATCTTCAGAATCCTACGTCCTCTTGTTCTCAAGCTATCGTATTCACCAGGACTCTGACCTCTAACCTGCCCGGCAGGGTCACAACAATACCCCATTGATCTGATGGTGTATTGTCAAGTATATTGATACCTGCATTGGTATTGATACTATCCATATTTGGATCGATCTGCCGTCCTCATAACCACTTTATAGAAGAAACCAAGGACTTTTTCACAGAGTCAAAAAGACCTTTTTGCCCATGTTGAAATATTTTAGGCTATATGAATACAGATAGGTCTGTATTTGCATCAATCTGTGTCCTGATATTGCCTTTAAATATATTTGTGCCACACGAAGACGTCACTTGAACTTTGTGTTAATGCACGATTTCAAGAAGTTCAAGAAAAATGATAAAAAGTAAAAACTTTTACAGATTTAAATTCTATCCAACACAAAAACATATTGTTTTTGCATCCTAACAACTGACAACTGGCAACATTAGATAGCAAATCGATACTAGCTAACAGCAACTTCTTATTTCAAAATAACTATATAACAACTACAATTTGTGTATTTTTTGTATTATATTATTTATATAGTGCCAAAGCACAAGCACTTAATGTGCTTTATATTGTAAGAAAAATACCCTACAATATTAATTTAATAATAAAAACATAAAAAATAGCAACAAATTTAGGCATATGTACTTTATATGAACTTTATACAATAAATAGTCCTATTGGTGAATGAATCACTACTTTTTTGTATACATTTAAAATACTCTGCCAAATTCTTTTCATTTCTTTATATTTTGCTAAGAATATGGGAAATAGGAGCAGGTAGGTAGGTAAACATACATGGAAAGACAGCATATAAGGTAAAAACACACTTTGTATAAGTGTAGTAAGTCCGTTTTTGGTATGACAACATTTGTTCTTCAGTACGGCCTGGACATTTTTTTAAGTAGTCTCCAGGCTTCATTAGATGTCGGCTCCCTTCTATGTCGAGATGATCCCAACACAGTTTCAATAATGTAGTCCGGACTCTGGGGAGACTAACCCACTGACTGACAGTCTTCGATAACGTATTTTTCGATCCATGTATGCTATACTGCATTGGCATTTAAGATCACTGTCGTGCTGATGGAGGAATCTGCTGACAATCAGATGCTTTCCTGATGGCACTGCATGGTTGATTAAAAATCTTACAGTACATTTGTGTGCTGTACTTTTTAATTTTGACAAAATCTTCAGCAGCAGTGGCTGAAAAGCAGCCTAAACCATGACAGGACCTACACAGTGTTTTACAGGTGTTGTGTCTTTCTCAGACCTCACAGATCTCACATTTTCTCACATGATAGTCACATGACCACATCTGAAACTGGAAAAATGCATTCCTGGAAAAGAAACCGTCTCAAAGTTCATGATGTTTATTTGTCCAGTAAGAGGACTGAATTTGCTAAACAAGTTACCGGTAAGAAAAACACTTGTCAAGGATAACTCATGTGCTGGGAATATAAAAGGCTGGCTGATAAGATGACAGCATCAAAACAAAGCACAATGTATTGGCGTTATCATGAAGCCGACGAAACATATGCTGCAGCATATGGTTCGTAGGGATCAGGATCTGATTTGCTGTCAGCCGGTTTAACTCCGTGTAGAAAGTTTGAAAAATATTGCAGCGCGCAGCTGCTTTCGGAAAACACATTAACCTTTTCGTAGATTAGGAGGGAACTGAAGCGCTGTGAGGGCAGAGCAGATGCAGTAGAGGTGCATTCAGATTTGCAGTGTGTCATCTGCAGGCCACCTCTGATATGACTCCAGCAGAATCTGTGGCTTTTTTTCTTTTTTTTCCCCACATCACAGCGAACCTAATCATGCACAAGCCTGCCCACAGTGGGAGAAACCTACACTAGCCTGCTGGGGAAGTAAAATTGCAATCAATTGACTTGGCATGCGATCCCAAGAGTTCAGCTTACAGTTTCATTAGAGGAGCAGCAAAAAGGAAAAAAGAGTGACACAGACTGTGAATTTCACACCACTAATGTATCTCCTGTTTAGCTGACAAAACATACTTTGGCCACTCTGGTATCAGTCACTTATTTTCCCTGTGTTGTAACAATGCCAGCTATATGCACACCATATTGCTGAACGCATGTGTAACGGCCTTATAAATAAAATCTGAATGATTCTTAATGTAAGTATATTAATTGTAAAAGCTTTAAAAGAACTAAACAAAATAAACATCACAAATTTGAGCTGTAAACTCAGAAGTATAGCTTTAAACTGAGCAGAAAATTACACTTTGACACATGCATTTAATCAAGATGATCGTAAAAAAAACAACAAGGGAATAGCTAATGCTTAAACAAACAAGCACAGTTTATTATTTTAACAGTGAGAAAATTATACCTTGTCAAATTTTATATGCAGCTGACAGAAGCTATTTAAAACCCAAGTGGGAACCGAAAACTCAAGTTAAAGGCCAAAAAAAAAGAAAGAAAAAGGAACGGCTCCCCTGGAGTGAACAGATGAAGCGTGCTTAAAAGAAAAATAAATAAATAAATGTGTATATTTAGAATTATATAGAACCAATTCCTAGAGTTGCCTCAAAGCGCTTTATATTATAAAGTAAATACTTTACAATATCGAAGAGAAAACCCCAACAATCATCTGAAAGCACTTGGTGACAGTGGGGAGGAAAAACTCCCTTCTCGGCAGAACCAGGCTCAGGGAGGGTGAAGAGGAAAAAGGAAGAAAAGACAAAAAAAAGAAGCACACAGAGAGAAAAATACATAGGATTAAGAGAGAGTGAAGACCAAAGTTAATAAACACGAAGAATGAAAAGAACAATGCTCAGTGCCACAGCAGCCTCAGCATCATAATTAAGGGATGATTCAGGGTTACTTGATTAAACAATAACTATGAGCTTCATCTAAACAAAAAGTCTGAAGAGCAGAGATGGTGACTGTCTCTCAAATCCAAACTGGGAGCTGGTTCCACAGAAGAGGAGTTTGATAGCTGAAGGCTTTGCCTCCGATTCTACTTTTGGAAATTTTAGGAACCACAAGCAAGCAGACTGAGACAGCAGTGCTGTGCTGGGACAGTATGATGCTGCGACATCTCTACGGTATGATGGAGCCTGATCATTCAGCACTTTGTAATTTAAAGAGCCAATGAAGAGAAGGATAGTTTCTCTTTCTAGTCCCTGTTAGTACAATCGACCTATTACAACAGCCTGATAACAGGCATTTATTAGGCTGTTGGTAACTGGTTTAAAAGGCTTGCTAGGTTTAGCTAAAAACTCAGCACTCCATCTGATGGATTTAAGGGTTTGGGTTTTATCTAAAGCTTATAACCTATTACCTATTATTTGCATATAAATGTTGGGTGATTTAGAAATGCAAAGTTATTACCATCAGTCCCTATAAATAGTAAATGTACCAGTATAAGCAATAAACACTTTTAAAGCTGTGACTCTGGGCTAATCAAGCTTATTTCAATTTTATTTTGGGGGATGTGTGAACATCAGAAGCAGCTCGACCACATTTCTAACATTTCTAACACCGACGGGATAAAAATAAAGGAAAATCAAGCCCCCCACATAACACTTTCAAATATGGGATCAATAATAAGCTCGAAAAATGAGATGAGCTCTCATCTCGTCTGTTGAACGTGATTCTGCGAGCTGTTAAAAACAAAAAGCAAAAGACTAATGCTGGTGTCTGTCAGGGATGTCAGGAACACATGCTAGATGCAAATGACATCCACTTACATTGTTTTACAGTAACACTGCTATTATTGCAGTCATTAGTCTAAATTATTGACTCATAACGCAGCATTTCTGTGTCCATGGCTGGGTCTAGGCTTTAATTTATATGTAAATGCATTTGCACCCTGTGTATTATTTGTTAGCGCATCGTTTGTTGAAATGAGATGTGGGATGTTTGGTTTGAAGGGATGTTGATTACAGCTCAGATAGTTGAACTCCAGAGAATAAGTCCAATTTCTTTAAGATTTTCGGTGGAATAAAAAGACGATTTTGTTGCCTTGACTTGAAATAAAATGAGTTCATGTTTATAGTTTATAGTCACAGCGTTAACCTGTTGGGGGCAGGCAGAGAAACAGAAAAATGCCTTGAATGTGAGAGTAGGAGAGGGCTTTATTCAGCGACGACAAATGTAAAAGCTTCCCTAGACATAGAACTCATTACCTAAATGAACACTCATTTGTACAAAATAGTAACCAATTATCTTCCGGTGTTAAGGGGGAGAAATAAAAATTTATTTACAGTTTTATACTCAATCATACGCCTAATTAAGCAATTTCTGTACGTCATTATTCCTGCTTTGAAACCTAAAGAGCCCAATGAGACTGATTATGTTATCTGAAATATAACTTGTGGCAGGCCTGTTGCTGTACGCTATCAAGGATTTCTCACAGACAGCGACACTGCAGAACTCAAACAAACAAACAAACAAACAAGCAAACAAGCAAACAAACAAACAAACAAAACAAAAAGGCTGTCAAATCTGAAGCAGCGCAATAAAAGATAAAAAAGCAACTGAGGAAAATGTGCAGCTATATTGTCATTCACACGCCCACACTAAAGCTAGAATCGTTTTTTGCTCTCTCTAAAACATCGTGGCTGATGGCCTGATGCTGTGTTTGCTGACTGTTTTTGTCAAATTGTTAATTATATTCATAACATTGTGGCACAGTGGTGTAGCGGTTAGCATCGTTGCCTCACAGCAAGAAGATCCACGTGTGGAGCTCGCGTGTCTCCCTGTGCTCTCGCTGGGTTTCCGACTTCCTCCCACAACCCACAGATGTGTCTTTCGTCCTGTCGCCCTCCTCTCACCCCCCAACTGTTCGCAGCAGATGGCTGCTCCTCCCTGAGCCTGCTTCCATTGGAGGTTTCTTCCTGTTCAACAGGAGTTTTTCCTTCTCGCTGTTGCCAGGTGCTTGGTCATAGTGGGTTGTCTGCCACAGGTGGGAATGTGAATGGTTGCTTTTGTCTTTATTAAGGATAGGCTCCAGCTCCCCTTGACCCTGAATTTGATAGTTGGAAGAAAAACAGTGGATGTGAAATTACTGATATTCTACCTCCATGATTAAAGAATCCCTGTAGTAAATAAAGCAGTGGTGATCAGTGGGCCTATGATGCTAACTTTGCATGTGTCACAGTTCAATATAATCACCTTCTTTCATAAACTGGACCTTTGCTCAGCCTCTCACTTCATCTTTTGTCTTAAACGAGCTGCTTCTTTAGCTTGTCTTCTTACCGGGGTCGCCTTGCAAATATATAGTCTGGGGTGCAGGTGAGTGGAGCTGCTCGGCTCACAACCACAGACTGAATGCATAAGCAGCCCTCTCATTGACAACATGCAACACCAGGAATAGAAAAACTATTCAGGTAATTGGAAGAGTAAAAAAAGAGTTTCTCTCATCTTGTTTTGTGACCAGATATGCTATAAGGAAACTGTAACTGTACCTGAACTATAATAAAATATATAACAACAGCATCAGTATGCAGGGAACAAATGAATTCAGTAAATGTCTCTCTTTAAATTTTGTGGAAGATTTCAAGGACAGCAAACCTGCTTTTAAAAAGGAGACCGAGGACTGTAATTCTGTGGTCTCTGCAGGTTCCACCTGTCCATGACTCAGGGTCTTATGTCAATAGTCAAAAGTGTATGTATGTATGAAAACAGACCCGTTCATCGACAGTGCGCCTTCTAATCCGGTGTGCATCATAGTCCGGAAAATACGGTAAATAACAATCAATACAAGCTAAGCATCCCTCAAACTCGTTGTGCAAACAGACATCTTTTACATACTGGTCTATTCATTTCCTGGCTCCAGACTACTGTCAAAAACCAGTGACAGGCAGTGAAGGTCTCAAAACTGCATCAGCATCCAAAGCAATGTAAATGCTTTAACGTACGAGGAACCTGATGTGAGAAGCCTCTGTGGCCACTAGCTGTGCACTAGGCTGTGCCTCAGCTGATTCCAGTCACGGAGCTGGTCTTCTCTAATGTGTTTTCCACTAATAATACGGCCTGCTGCGTGGTTAATTGTACTAACAGACTAGTGTATGAATTGCTGAGTGAGAGAACAACAGATGGAGTCATCCAACTTGTACAGAAGCCTGAATTTCATGGGTGGAGCGCGTGTTGTTAGTGTGACTGATGGTTAAAAGCCACAGCAGAACTGCACATATGTCCATGTGCTGCAGCTACACAGCTGATGTGGTATATGGCCTACGAGTGTCATTAGAAATGGATTTTTGGGTGTCGGTATAACTCACTGGGCTAAGCAGGCAGCTCATATGCTGCGAGGCTGTTGCAGAGACCTGATTTCAAATCTGCCCCAAGACTATTTACTGCATGTCTTCCCTCTGCTCTCTCACCCAGCTTTACCATCTTCTCTCCGCTGTCCTGTGTCAGTAAGGGCTAAAAAGCCCCCACAAAAAGACATTTATTTTTCCCTGGTGGGTGTTTGTTTGGTGAGTTGAGGTGCGGGGTGTGTGTTCATGTTTGTAAGGCTGAATAAATAAAGAAAATCTCAGAAGCAAAACTGACATAGGATGATGTTCTTACTTTAGCTGTCCTCCAGTGTGAGCATGTGCTCTAACTTTGGAGTTAAGAGGCCTTTGACCAACCTGATAGATGAGTATAAACAGTAACAAGTAAGGTTAGTGGTTCCTTTTTGCCACAAAAATGACATTATCAAGTGACATGAAGGAAATGTTTAGCTTTTTGTAACTCCCATTGGTCCTCTGGCTGCCGCATATGTCTGCTGAAGGCTGTCCACACAGAATAATCAAAGTTCTTTCCAGAAATCTTTGGGTGCAGCCAGTGATACAGACTGTCAGTGATTCACCATGAAGAAGAGGCCTCTAACAACAAACTGCTACTGCTTAGCTGCTCCAAAGTAGCCCCCTGGCAGCGAACCAAACCTGGCATTCCACTTTAATCTCTACTGACTCTGATGCTGCACCAACAGCCCACTTTGATTTCAGACAGAGCAAACACTCCAGAGAGCAGGTCAGGCAGACACTGCAGATGTGTGTGTGTGTTTGCATAAGTGCATTTATGCTTGTGTGTTTGACTGCCTAATAAGCGTTTTAAAGCCTTTTCAGACGTATCGTCAGCCTGATGTGGTGTAATCATTGCAGGCTATAATAAGGGTCTGACCCAACACAGCAGTAGTGACCAATGGGGAGAAAAGAAGTGTTTATTGAAGGAATACCAATGGAAAATAATCACTCAGAGTATGACTAGAAAATAAATGAATTCATTAATTAACAGAAATAAAACTGATACTCAAATTCACCAATGGTTTGTTGAATTAACGACCTGGCCTCTAAACCTTTAATTGCCCTGAAATGAATAATTAATTGAAAAAGACCTTTTTAAAGACAGACTCACGTACTGAGTGGATTTCAAGGAATCGCCTACCAGTTCTATGCAGATGATTCACAGCTCTACGTCTCTGTTAACCCTACTAACCTCTCCTGCCTCGGTGAATGCTTCTCTGCTACTACTAATTTAATGTATTAAATTTCCCTGCATCTCAAGTCTAGTAAAACTAAGGTTTGAGTGTTTTGTTCTGACAGTTTCTCTAAGGATTGCTTTTCTCTTGTCCTTCCCCTCATCCCTAACAGGTTCCCCTAGATGACTCCCCGTCCCTTAACCTCTTAAACACCCACGCACCGAAAGATGGGAGGACATCGCGTTTAATCGGTTATAACACGGGTCAGAAATATAAATCCTGACATGGGTAGTATCCACAGAAACCTCTGAATCTCAGCTAAAATTTCATATAAACCATTTTACAGCCACCAAACAGTTAAAAGAGCAGTTACGTGATTTTTCTGGAGTTAAATGTGAACCAAAGCTGTTCTATGCTATAAAATACTTTTAAAAATCTCCCTCCATCGTTGTCTTGCTTTTTTTCTCCGTTTGGAAGGCTCAATATTCAGCTCTCAAACATAACCTTTCAGATGTCGATAAATGTTGAGGTTGTGTAACATAGTCAGACCGGGACAGAGAAGAGGAGAAACTGAGAGAGCATCTGACCTGTACTTGCCCCAAAAGTTAAGAATGACCTTTTGCCCTGTCAGTATCTGCACTGTTACCTAACCTCACAAATGCTTCACATGCAGCAACCAGCCAGAGCCTGCAAACCAGCTCGTGACCCCGTTACGCAGCCTGCGCGATTATCTGAACTTAAAAAAGGTCCAAGAGGCTTTTCTAATCAATTCCTTATTGTTTCCTCCCGGACGTAAAATCGATGCGCGGCTCATCATGAAAGCTGCGCTACTGTAATATCAGGGCACGACACTGAGAACGTTTGATTATCGGCCACTAAGTGAAGGACCTTCAGAGGGGCTGTTGAACGATGGAGGTGTTTTTCAATTAAAACAATTAACGTTCTAAAAGTATCAGAGAGCATCAAAAGGTGTGGACTGTGGTAGCAAAGGACCAAACATTGATTTCATTTTTTATCTCTATAAAGAGGGGTCGTGGTGAACTTTGAACACCACGCAACAGGATACATTTTCATCTTTTGTAAGCATAGAGAAAAATATTGCTATACTTAAGCTGTAATGAAGACTATGCTACAACCAGTGAAATGGTGAGTATAATAAAATGGAATTGACTAATTCCATAAAGTACACATTTCAGTGGTTATATATTACTCCAGCTGAGATAAGATAATAAGTAAGAATGAATAAAGCTCAAAAATAGTGCTAAAAAGCAGAAAATCCCCACAGGCTACTCTTTTACACGAAGCTTAAAGCAACTGACAGTTTTATTGTTATAAGAAGCTCTTGTGGTTTTATTTAAGTTCACATCAAGCAGTAAACTTTTGGGCTGTTTGAGGGAGTGTAGAGCAAGTGGTAAAGAAAGTGATAAGTCGACAGCATCAGCAGACTGGTCACATTTCTTCTAAGTGTACTTTATTACTATATTTCTTAAAACAACCCTGGTTGTCAAAAACTCACGTTTTAAAAAGTTTTACACACACCTGAACCTCATTAGTCTCTACAATTAAGAAATAGGTTAGCCCAAAAACTGCGATGTAAAAAAAAAAAGACAGGAATTCATCCAACTGACAGACTCGTTACAGTTAAATGGTTTGAAAAGTACAGTACAACTCAAAAGGATACTTTAAAGAAAATAAAATATGCTATACAAAAGGAAAAACCCTTCTTTGGTTGTACCCAGTGATGCCGTCAATGACCTCATGACTCTATATAAACAGGAAGTGCTGGGTCGGCCCCTCCCACACACCTGTTTTGGATATAGGACTTGAACAAAGTGACAACCAAAGGTAAGAATGACAAAGCAACATAAGTTAATATAATTTAGCAGAAATTTACCTGTTAACTCAAATCACCTCATGGTTCAGTAGTGTTGTCTTTAAAAGCATATGCATGGATGTAAACTGTAACAGGATGCGACCACAAACAAACCCAGGATAGTATGTAGAGCAAAGTTACACCAGCAATGTCTAAACTAAAGTATTATGGCCAATTGTGAAATAACATGTGATAAATTGTAAATATGTTTAAAGGACAAGTGGTAAGTTCAAGCCTAACTAGTTTGTCACAAGCTGAAAGATGGAGCCAACATGGAAGCTCCTCTTGTGGCTACTTGAGGTTCTCTCCACATATGGCTCAATCAACAGCTCCTATGTTTAAAATATCAAACTTTATAACAACCAAAAGCAGCCTGGTGCAAAAAAAAGAAATTTAAGAAACGAACAACCCCCCCCCCCAGCTCCTAAATTAGCACAACAAACATTTTTCACCACCAGATCAGTTCAGTGGTCGTTCTGTGGGCCATTCAAGGGGTTTTTCCATTCAGTGGGGGGCAGGAACACCACAGATGTAACAAGGTTGATTAAAACACTCAAAATTCAATGACAGAGGTGATCATCACTGTCCAGAGTCCTGGACATACCAAAAGCAAGAGTCCTGGACCTGACAACATCTGTGGACAGGTACTGAGAACTTGTGCTGATCAGCTGAGTGGGATTTTTCACTATATCTTCTCACTTTCTTTAGAGCTACAGACTGTACCTAAAATTTGGAAACATGCGATCATTGTTCCTGTTGCTAAGGGCAGTTCTCCTAAGGCACTGAATGATTTTAGGCCTGTGGCTCTGACTTCTTTAGTGATGAAGACATTTGAGAAGATAATTAAGAAGGAGATTTTAATGCATGTTGAACACCATCTTGACCCCTTCCAGTTTGCCTATAGAGCAGGGAGAGGTGTGGAGGATGCTGCTGTCACACTCCTGCATCTCTTGTATAAGCATCTTGAGGCCCCCCACACCCATGCAAGATTATTATTTGCTGACTTTTCATCTGCATTTAATACAATTCAACCCCTCTTACTTGCTGACAGGCTTTACAATCATTTCAAGCTTGACACTAGTCTGGTCGGCTGGGTGACAGACTTTCTGACTAATAGGTCACAATGTGTGAGGGTAAATCATGTCTTTTCTGATGTGCTCTCCTCCTGTACTGCATCACCCCAGGGTTGCTGCCTCTCTCCCCTTCTGTTCATTCTGTACACAAATGAGTGTCGCAGCAATTTCACAAACAGACATATCCTGAAGTTTGCTGACGACACAGTGATCGTCAGTCTTCTAGTGGTGGACGAGTCAGGCCATGGGCAGGTTGTAGATGATTTTGTGAATTGGTGTGATGAGTCCTTCCTTTCACTTAACGTGTCAAAAACTAAAGACATGATTATTGATTTTAGGAAGTCCTCTTATAGCTCATCACCCACTATCATTAAAACTGCCGATATTGGGATCGTTGAGAGTTATAAATATCTAGGTGTGGTACTTGACCATAAACTGTGTTTTGAATCTCATGCTGATGCCACTACTAAAAAAGTTCAACAAAGACTGTTCTTTTTAAGGAAAATGAGATCTTTTAACGTCTCATCTGAGATGTTGTCCTTGTTTTATAGAAGTTTTATCGAATCTGTGATGTCTTTTTGTATCGCTGCCTGGTTTGGTAACCTGACGGTGAAGAATAAGAATCGGTTGGGACTTCTGGTAAAAACTGCTAGCAAAATTTCAGGGCGCTGGCAAGATGGACTTTTGGCCATTTACAATAAAAATGTGCTTAGAAAGGCTCATTCTATTATTAATTGTGTGAACCATCCACTTCACAGTGAGTTTGAGTTGTTGCCTTCCGGCCGCCGTTTTAGAGTACCTCCGAGGAGGACTAAAAGACTCCAGGTCTCTTTTATCCCTACTGCGTCTTGTCTCCTTAATGGCAAATAATTGTCCTTGAATTTTCTATCATTATTATTGTTATTATTGTTTTATAGTATTGTTCTGTTTGTTCTTATCCTCCTGCTGCTAAACTAATTTCCCCTTGTGGGACAATAAAGAAATTGAATTGAATTGAATATGTTCAGGTGCATAGTGTGGATGATATCATAAGGCCTTGAGGCAATCAGATGTAAAACACAATATTTATGAGTGCTTTAAGTTGTAAATCAGCCAGATTTGACCCGAACATGACAGGAAGGCTTGACACTGGATTTGGGGCTTGTCCGCTATAACCATGGCAGCTGATTGACATCTACTATGCCTCACTCTGAGTCACTGAGCTGGGCTTTATTTTTGGTCAGTTCATGGATGTAGTTTATTAACAAAGCTTTGTGGCATTAGCTTACCGTTGCCCTCCACCTCCTGCTTCCAGTGTGGTAACTTCTAACCCACCAAGGGTTCATAATTCTTCTTGTTCCACTCCTGAGCCACATCTTTTTCATCCTCTTGTGTAACACCAACTGTCTGCATGTCCTCCTTCAGTACGTCCAAATATCCACTATTCCTAACTCTGAACATGTATCTTTCCTTCTCGCTCACTGCTTTCCAACATGCCATCTCCCTCTCTCCTTCCTCTGTCTTCACCCAATAAGCAACACAGCTTCCACTTGCAACCTGTAGCATCCGTGGTGGTCATCGTTTACCCGGGCCATGTTTGTTCTGAGATGAAAATTTTATTAATGATCCTCATGTTCAATTTAGCAAGAATTCTATGGTAAATGCCCTTCATGACTCAACCCTCCCCATTTATAAAGGCTTGGGACCAGCATTAGGAGTACGCAAGCTTGTGGTCCGTCATGACGTCAACACTGTGGCATCAAACTGTACGGTCCAAAACCAACACGACTGACTTCAAATTAACGTTTTTGCGAATGTGTAAAACAGCAAAAAACGTGCAAATAACACAATTTAAGGTTCAAATGTGGAATTCTACCCAATTTATTTTGTGAAAATAAATTAAATCTTTAACCTTTAGCTTAGTTCACATTTAATATGGTCTATAATCCAGATGCATTGTGTATATTGAATTTTGTGCCAAGGACTGGCGATAACATTAATTATTATACGACTGCATAAGTCAAATGTAAGAATAAAGCTGTTGTTGCTACATTTTTAGAGTAAATCATGTGCCTTCTCATTTTCTTGAATCACTTGCATTATTCAGCTTGTTGTTTGCATCATGTTTAAGCAGTTATGGTGTGTTTTATAAGTGTATATTCTGTTTGTGTCATAGTTTTCCCCTATTTTCCACATCACCACATAGCCGTGTACCAAGACTGTATGTTTTTTAAATGTGAGTCAACGACGGTCGACACTTTGAATTGCGGCCTGTGGTGCATATCAGCTGTGAATGTATGGTTTTCCAAAGCAGCCGCAGGAGAGAACTCTATAAAACAGTAGGAGGAAGACGCGGTTACTCCATTAGAACTGCAGTGAGCAAAATAAAATAGTTTGAATCTTTAACCAGCTGAAAGGTCAGCACAGCTGTCACGCTGCTGCGCTTGCAATGAGTCCCTGGGCTGAACCTGGATTGCCGATATGCGTGTGACATTTGCACACCACGTCAGAATGCAACAAAGTTACTCCTGCTCACGCTGAATTTACCCAACTGTGATCCAAGTGTGGTTGCACCCTAAATTGCTCTTTCCACATTCATGCACCCTGCTGGCCCAGTTTATTCTTGTTTTCAAAAGCTGTAATAACCGATGAATTCTGCAGCTCGCCTCAGTTCGCCTCGGTTTGGGTTTAGACAGCCGGGGTTAAAAAAGAACACACACACACACACAGAAAAACAAAAAGCTCTAACAGCCTTTATCCGTTCTCCACAGTGCTGCCATACAGTCACTGACTGTCCCTGACCTGTATGTGGCTCTTGTCACATCTCTCTTATAGCCCAGAGAAATGGAGTTTGACTCAGGCTGTTCTTCCCCTGAATCCTCCGGGGGCTGTATTAAAAAGGCATCGCAGCAATGTTGACAGGAATACATTTATCGGGATTGTGTCTCCTTTCAAGAGGCGGCTGGGGGTGGCGCTGGCTGCCACAGGTCGCCTTGGCTGGCTGGCAGGCCATTTGATCTCCATATCACCTGCACTGGATAGAGCCGCACCAGGCTGGCGCTTCAGACAGAGCCTCATACTGCGGAGTAGATAGAGATCAGATGGGTGGTTTTTATTTATTTATTTTCACTTTGAATATATATATATATATATTTTATTTTTTTTATTATTATTTTTTTTTTGGCAAATAAATCCATGAGCAGCAGTTAGTGTTTCTCCTCTCCTCTTTCTTCTTGTCAAGCTTCGCTGTAATTGCCCGGCTGTGAGGCATTCAGAATATGAATGTGGGAGCTAATGACATCAGTAACTTTATACCGCCTGCACTGAAAATTGTGCACTGTTTTAAAGCTCCGAAAACATCACTGTGGGATGTCATTTTAGCTTTCTGCATCAATTCAAATCAGTCAGCGGTGGTACATTTCACCGCGCTGTCTTTCTGCACCACCAAACTTTGCTGGGGTTTACAGCACCTGCAAATCCTCGTAAAATGTTATAACACTATTGTCACGGTAAGAGTAGCTATGAATCTTCCTTTTTTTTTCTTTTTTTACTGCAAATGAACACCTCTACAGTTCCATCTAAAAATGGGGATTATGGAGTTTGCAGGACTATATGTGACATACATAATTTAGGACTTTCCAGTCTTAGAAGCTACCATTCTTTCATTAGATTTTTCAGTATGGCAGAGGTGTTCGCTTATCTTTCAACTTGGTATTGATCATCATATCTTGTGCATCATGTGAGGGAAGGTTCCTTTGTAATTAGAGGCACTTCATCAGCAGGCGTCCTCAGCTGGGTAACACTGACGTTCTCTGACGTGACGATGTGAGAATTTCCGCTGTGTTAATTGTGACTATGTAGCTGTGGTGACTTAGCAGGCTGGCAGCCCAGATGCTTGAATCCCAGCTGTAGAAAGATGCAAAAGAAGAACTGATGGGAAATGTGCACATGTGTTCCTGGTCGTGTGCTTGTGAAACCACAAAGGTGTAGCATCTCATTTTAAAATTTTTCAGGGGGGTTAATGGTACATTGTGACTCCAGGAAAGCACAGCCTGCATGGTCTGGGGATATTTAAACCTCATCATATATGGTAGTATGGCCTCGTCAGTCTAATGTCAATTTAAGTGAAACTTGCTGTATGTGAGGCAGATTAAGCCATAAAATCACATTTCTCCGTGCCAAAGATAGAAGTCCTGGCTCAAGAATGACTCGAGATAACTTGATGCACATGAGGGTGATTTATTTTTAAAGAACTATGACCAGTGTACAGCGTGAAATGGATGTTTTGTGGCTAAAAACATAAATATGGCTGAGCCTGGGCAACACTGACTTAAGACTACCTAAATGAAACTTATATATTATATATTTCAGTTGTATTTTAAAATTATTGCTTCATGTTTATAAAAAGTGAAGCATCATTATTTTGAGTGTAAGCCACATACTGAACTCGCGTACAGAGGATGGAAACAAAGTATCGATGCTATCGTGCTACTATTAATCTGATACCAGTTCAAGGACTGATATAGGTACTATCAATATTTAGACGGATGCCCCGTCTCTAGGAGTTGGACATTGGTCAGAAGGTTAAAACACAGAGAAAAAGCTGAAATTACCAGAATATCCATCTACATTTGACAGGTTCTAAAAAAATTACTTAAAGTCTAAAGTCACTCTTCTTAAAGACCTTGCAGCGTTATGTGAACACGATTTCGATGAAATCTGACGAGGACACCTATTTCGATGGAAAAGTCATTACTAGAAGATTATGAATCAAACATTTATTCCAAACTCAGATTTATGAGGTGGAGTGCTCTTTTGCATTTAAATAACCTCTCCTGGCCCACTCATAACATCCCCTTTTATTAAGACTCACCCAGGCTAATGATGCAGAACACTCTACTAATTGCTGAAAATGCTGGTTTCGGATCCTTCTGTCTCTCAGCCTTCCCACATTTGCCTTTTGCAAGCGAGGCATATATCTGCCGACGAAGTGATCAAAGCCAAGCACTGATGGCACAACTTCGGTGTGAGTTGACGGGGAAGGTTCGGCTCAGAAGGATCAACGGTCTTTATCAAAGGAGAGGCTGCTGAATTCAAAGTGATGGAAACCCCAGCTTCTACTCTCTGGTTCTGCTCTGTGTTTGGTTTTGAATCAAATATCCAAACACAACATGAGATCCTATAAAAATGTATTGATCCCTGTGGGGGGACTGGGCTGCTGCAGCGGCAAGAGTGATAGTATTCAGCATGAAGAAAAGGACTACTAGGAAATAAGCACAAAATAACATGTGCCAAAAATGATAGCGAAAGCAATAAAGTAGAGCACAAGTAGGTGAGAGGTTATAATGTAGCGATATTTTCCAAATACTGTTGGACTTGATTGAACTCAAGATTTTCTGAAATGTTGTTTCACTGGTCTTACAACATGTTATTAGGTAAAGTTTTATTCAAAGCTATATTTTTCATTATAACACGTTTTGTTTTAATTTCATGAAAGCACTGTTGTCAAAATTCACAGAATTCTCCTTCTGTCCGTTGTTGACTCTCCTGAAAAAGCAAATTCTTTATCAGTTAACAAATATACTCTGCCAAGTGGTTTGGTCGCTACAAATAACAGTTGGGTTTTTTTTTAAATGGCTAATTTAAACAATTGGATACTTACAATCATTTTGCCGTCCTTTTATTTAGCTTACCAAAACTTCACATGCTATCTAGCTAGCTGGTTAACTGACACAGCAGTACATTTGCTAATTGGCCAGTTTTGCTATATTTAACATGTGGAATTTAATGAGTTATAATTGTGTCAAGCTAACCTTGATGCCACACCCAACACAAGCTAACTAACGGTTGAGAGGAAAAAATGAAAGTTTTTTTTAATAAAGTAATATTACATTTTTCTAAAGCCTTGAATTATAAGTTGCATAAAACTTCAAGATTCAGAGATTGTGTGATTGTTAAAATATCTGTAGTCTCTATATGATTTTTGTAAATAATGTAGTGTAACAACAGAATCCTCCTTAAATTAAATGGTAAATAGACTGTATTTGTATAGCGCTTTACTTAGTCCCTATGGACCCCAAAGTGCTTTACACTACATCCAGTCACACACACATTCACACACTGGTGATGGCAGCTACATTGTAGCCACAGCTGCCCTGGGGCGCAGTGACCGAGGCGAGTATTAAATACATATTCATAGAAAACTTTCATACTGAGTTCATTTCGTTATAGTTTCCAGCCTTGGCAACTGTGTGCTGCACCCTTAGTTTACCTTTGCTGTATTCACCACTTCCTGTTTTATTTTAACATCTCAGTTAGGCTTTGGTGGGCTGAGTGATGACACAAATGATAGCAAAAGCAATTTTGGAGAGGCTGGGTTTTTTGTGTGTGTGTGTGTGTGTGGTGGTGGTGGGGGGGGGGGGCTTGTCCTTGTCCTTTGTCTCTTTCCCAGCTGATTGTCTTTGTGTAACCCTTGTCTAGACTGGATTTTGTTTTTGCTTCCATATTTAGTGTTTGAGTCCACTTCCTACAAAACTTAAAATGTACATTGTAAAAAATATAAAATAATACTTTCTGTGCACCTGTTTTTTAAGTGAGCCCATGAAGTGAATGCTGTCTATATTTAATCCAGTGCTTCCTCAGAGACTGAAGATCATGGCCATTAAATATTGGCTTTTAATTTTGTCTCTTGTGTAGACAGATTTCTCCAAATCTCCAAATTCTTTGCGTATTTAGGCTGAGACACAAACTGCTGAGCTACAGCCACAGTTTCACAAAGTTGTGAATGTCTCCTTGTTAAGACTTTGGGATATTTATTTCCTGTTTCATTAAATTATTCTTTTTACCCTTTGTGTTAATGTGTGCCTCGTGTCCTCATCTTGTGCACTTGCCTTTGTCGCTGACTGCCCTGCACTGCTGAATATGGTCCTCTCTCTTTCTTTCTGTCTTTATCAGTTGGCCGGTGATCCTTCACCTGTCAAGTCCTTTTTTTCTTGAGTCTGTTTTTTCCATCTTGTTTAGATTGGATTTTTGATTGGACTATCTGCTTCATACAGCAGCACCTTTTATTTCTTTGAAGCCTAAATTGGGTTCAAATAGTTTTGTTTCCCATCTCACACCATAACTTCCTCATATGCTGATATGTTTTGAAAGCTCATCAGTTTAAGCCCACAGGCACACTCTGAACATACTTTATTCTGCTGGTTATTAAATTCTTGCCTTCTGTGATTCACCTCCTAAAATGGGATTAGAAAAGGGCTCTATTTAAAAAAGAAAAAAGTGCGATACTAAAACAAATTAAATTAATTGAAAACTGAATTGTAATTGACTTTGCATTCATTAGATTCTCAGTTTGGCTGTTGCCGTAAAAAAGCTTTTATTACTATAATTATTTAATTTAGTTTTAGAGATGCTAACATTTTTAATAAGGCCAGGTGAAAAAATGAGTGGACAGCAAAATGATTAGAATTTCTTAGAATAACCTTTCCATTTACCATTGTGACTAGTAACACCATACTAAACACACACACACACACACACACACACACACACACACACACACACACACACACACACACACACACACACACACACAGTGGTGTAAAAGTGTTTGCTCTTTCCCTTATTTGATACTTTATTGTGTCTTTGTCACACTCAGATCTGTTTCAGATCATCAAACAAATGTAAATATTAGACAAAGATAACACAAGCAAACACAAACTGCAGTTTCTAAATGAAAGTGTTTGTTATTAAGGGGGGAAAAAACCCTCCAAACCTTCATGGCCCTATGTGGAAAAATAACTGGTTGTTCCAACGTTGGCAGCTAAAAACAAAGCATTTGCAATAACTAGCAATGAGTGTTTTACGCAGCGATGTGGAATAATTTTGTCCCACTCATCTTTGCATAATTGTTGGAATTTAGCCATGGCAGAGTTTTCAAGCATTTTTAAGGTCATGCTACAGCATCTCAGTTGGGTTCAGGTCAGGACTTTGTCTTGGCCACTCTGAAGTCTTCATCTTGTTTTTCTAAAGGTGGACTTGTTGGTGTGTTTGGGATCATTTGGATAATAAATAATACTCCATAATTCCACATCAACGGATGTATATAGAGAAGACTTTACAATGTGATTGCAATGCCATTACCAAATCTGTTCATAAGTCACATCCTTTATAGATTTACTTAATAGTTGCTTATTTACAATCAGTCATTAATATTGCTTCAATAAAATCACATTTTTTGTCAGTGGTGACCTTTGGCTCCGTAATACTTAAACAAAATCTCTTCTAAATCAGATGCTATTCGAGTCTTCTGACTTGGTTGACTATTTGACATCAATACTAAGGCCTGTTACTGAGGGCCTGCATGATCTCAGTCTGCATTCTGATCAATATTACATCCTCGTTAGCGAGACAAATTATCCCCCATCACAGTACTCTGCTCACCCGGAATCCTGCTGCTGGAATACTCTTCCTCTCTTCTTGGTCCAGCTCGTTTTTAATCACAGCTAAAAGGGGAAATTTTGATAGAGACTAATTGCATTCGGTGGAAACGCGGCTCCCTCCTGCCAGTTTGGGCCCTGGCCACCCATCCGGCCCCCTGAGAGTATCAGTTTAACCTGGGTGAAGGAAGATGAGGAGGAGGCAGCGAGCTCTGCAGCAAAGCACAGGGTGGTGTAACAGTGATGCTGGGAGGAGAGTAAAGCTGATGGATTTTAGGGAATTTAAACGAGCACGTGTGTGCCTGTGTGGGTGTGTGCGTGTTTCTCTTCGCTCCTGCTACTTCATACACTACGCCTGAGTGGCTGCTGGATCTGACAGCCCAGCTTCCCAGAAATCCCCACGTGGCCGACCTCTCGAGGTTGGAGGGTCTTGTTGCCATGTGAACTGCACAGAGCAGGATGAGCCACACTCGGAGCCCTTACCCATCGCCGCAGCGAGGGTGCAATCACAGCTGCTGTTTATTTACTTTAGTGCACAACCAGAAAAGTTTTTGCTCTGTGTTTCATTTAGTTTGACACTGATCAGTTATGAACCAGGGAAGACTCTAAAACTACTGACTCCGACTCGTCTGTTGGACTGTTTTAATCACAGATGGCCCACATTTTAATTAAATAAACTTGAGATTAGTTCTTTGATTTGCATATTGTGTAATTTTAGTATGAGGAGGGTTTTTTATTAATCACTGATGATATTTCTGAATCATGGTTTGTACTGCAGATTTTTGGCAACTGTGCTGCCACAAATTGGAAAATATCTTCAGAAGTAAACTTTGACAAATCAAGGTTTGCTCTCCTTTATGAAGTTTCGGGTATTTACACAATGTCAGTGTTTTGTTTGGCCTTATTACAGTCGGTTATTTCCTCTGCAAGTCAGTGCAGCTGCCATTTCTCGGATATTTCTTTTCATTCAGTTTTGCATTTAATTATTTCTTTTGGTCTGTTTTATCAGATTAAGTCTGTTCACCTCCTTTCATTATAAAGCAGAAGTATTCGCCGACATATAAAGCATCAGCAAATTGAATACTTTTTTATTTTCTTGTTTAAAGCCACTCATTTCGTGCAGCAGCATCTCTTGCGAATTGAACTGCATGGCCCAAGGCTTCTGTGTTCCTCCAGAGTGAAGACTCTTAACCACAGTTATGTCTCTGGGCACCGTGGATTGATGAATCTGTAGCAAATTAAAAATGCAAATGCTGTTTTCTGTGCCAAAAATTCATTTGCACAGCAGCAGATAATCAGAGCAGTGCATGACTCTGCAAGATTCCACATGTCCAATTATACTTTAATGGATCCATTCCAGTTAGTATATTTGATAGGTTTTCTTGTGTTGTTTATTCATCCTAATATAGTTATTAGTCTGAAAGCATGGATCCCTGAAAATTCTAACTCCTGTTTGCATTTTTGCTGTTGATGTGTCCTCGGTTCAACAACAAGCTGCATGTTTCCTCAAAGATTTCACTGACTGTAAAGTTAAAGTAATAATATATCTTTCAGGCTACTTGAGGCTAAGTAACTGGTGGCCTCCGTAAAGTAAGACTATTTGAGAGAAATGTTTGTTTTTTTATACATTGTTATATGAATATGGTTAATGTCTGGTATTTTTGGGTCTCCCGACCCATTGGTTGAATCTGTGAGAGATGGTCCTCATTTCATTTATTTCACACTTGGTTTAACAGTTTCAACAGTTTGATCCTTTCATACACACAAACCATGCTTTCCCTTGATATAACACTGCAACTGTGCGTGAAAAGGAGTAGGAAGAAGGAGGGTGAACACCAGGAAGGCAGCAGGACCAGATGCAATCCCTGGCCGGGTCCTGAGAGCCTGCGCTGACCAGCTAGAACCGGTGTTCACGGAGATCTTCAACCTCTCCCTGGCCCAAGCTGTGGTTCCCACGTGCTTCAAACAGTCCATTATTGTTCCTGTTCCAAAGAAACAACAGCCCGCTTGCCACAATGACTACCGTCCAGTAGCACTGACTTCAATTGTGATGAAGTGTTTTGAAAGACTGATGAGAGATCACATCACTTCTTCACTTCCTGCCACCATCGACTCACTTCAGTTTGCTTGCTGGACTAATCGTTCCACAGACGATGCCATATCTCACCTGCTCCACACATCCCTGAGTCACCTGGACACTGGCAGAGGGAATTATGTTAGGACTCAGCTCATCACTGTGTCAGTGGATCCTCAACTTCCTCACAGACAGACCCCAACAATGAGGGTGGGAAAACAAGTCTCCATCTCACTCAGCACTGGAGTGCCTCAGGGCTGTGTTTTAAGCCCCCTGCTGTACTCACTGTACACTTATGACTGTGTAGCCACATCAGACACCACCTCCATTGTCAAGTTTGCTGACGACACTGCTGTTGTGGGCCTGATCTCCGACAACATCGAGACGGCCTACCTGGAGGAGATTAGGAACCTGGAGACCTGGTGCCAGGAGAATAACCTCCTCCTAAACATCAGCAAGACTAAGGAGCTGATCGTGGACTTCACTACAAAGCAGGCGAGGAATTACAAACCCCTCATCATCAGTGGCACGCCAGTGGAGAGAGTGGACAGTTTCCGATACCTGGGTGTCCACATCACTCAGGACCTGTCATGGTCCTGCCACATCAACACCCTGGTTAAGAAAGCCCGTCAGCGTCTCTTCTTCCTCAGAAGACTTAGAGACTTCCATCTGCCACTGAAGGTGCTCAAGAACTTCTACTCCTGCACCATCGAGAGCGTCCTGACGGCAAACATCTGCACCTGGTTTGGGAACAGCACCAAGCAGGACAGACGAGATCTGCAAAGGGTGGTGCGCTCAGCCGAACGCATCATTCAATCAGAGCTCCCTGACCTGCTGTCCATCTACACCAAGCGGTGCAAGTCCAAAGCTAGGAAGATTATGATGGACCTCTCCCATCCCAACAATGGACTCTTCTCACTGTTGAGGTCTGGGAAGCGCTTCCGCTCCCTTAAGGCCAAAACAGAGAGAATGAGGAGGAGCTTCTTCCCCCAGGCTATTCGGGCCCTGAACCAGGTGTAGGACTGGACTCTCCCACATATCACATCACGACACGCACCACCACACATTTCCTATAATCCTATAATTCCTTTATAATCTTTATAATCTCTTCTGCTATTTGCACATTCTTTACTGTAAATTCCTAAGTTAATTTGTAAATTTTGTAGTAACCTGTAAATTGTAAATATTGATGGATGGACCAGAGGGCTGGGAGAAGTTTTGTACCAGCAGGTAAGGGAGGTCGACAGCCCAGTTGTATAAATCAGCAGAAAGCTGTCGGACTGGGAGGCCAGGTAGAGTACAGTGGCCATCTGATGGGCAATCGACTCTTTGCTATCGGGCCTCCCGTTTACTCTCTATTCTGATCACGCTGGATGGCTACCCAGCCTAAGTCGGGCAATGGGGGCATCTGGCGAGTTGTGGTTTGACTCAGTTGTGGGGGGAGTAGTGTAGCAATGGGTTCAAGTTGTGGTGCGAGGGAAGGCTCCCCCACACAGCTGTTCACCATCACCTGGTCATGTCTTTCCTACTTCAGTAGGATGCTGGGACCTGACGGGACAGCTGTGTGCTGTTGGGAATGAGGCAGGAAATATATTGTAAATAAAGTCATTCATGTGTCTGAAACACTGTGTGCTTCAGGTCCTTTCTGCCACACTAGCCATTTGCTAACTTTGCTGTTGCTTAGACTGCAGGACCTTAAACCTGTTCCAACAAGTCAATATACAGTAGTTGCCCTTGGGAACATTTGCTGAGGGTTAGGCTGTTGGATAAAGGTAAAGGATAGAAAACAAAGCAGGAACAAGTTGTATTTTTGTTCGTGCCCAATAAAAATCTATTGCTCTTATCTCAATCCTACTGCCTGTTGGCCAACCTCGCCAGACTCTAACACATTCTGTCCTCAGGGATTCAAATAGTGAACAGTTTCTTTAAAACGAAATAAGCAAACAAATTTCACTCAGACTTCCAAATTGCCAAATTTAGAACAAAAGTCTGTGAAAAACAAAAGTCTCAACACTCCTCTCTATATTTCCTTACATTTTGGGACGATCTAACTCTGATTTTCAAGCCTCACAATTCTTTAATGAATCACGCCCACACAATCCAAACTTTAATTTTCTGTCTCTCTCTGTTGCTGTTCGCTGGGAACTGCAGCAAAGCAGTGAGCGCTGCAAAGAAGCTGTGTGCGCAGCCTGTGTGAGCTGCTAAAACAAAAACACACCACGAAAATAGACTTGCTGAACCCTGACTGACGCTTACAAACATGTTCTCCCACAGGACTGAGATAAAGGGACGCGGAGGGAACCTAATATGAGATATATCCTCGCTCAGATTGTGGTTCATGTCTCAGTTACTTGTGGTTCCTTTGTAACCTCTGACCGGCATAATCTTTTAATATCTAAAGATGTGTGTGCTCTGGTGAAGCTGGGGGTGGGTCCCACAGGAGGTCGAGAACGTGAGACTGCACCGTTCCAACTTGCAGTCTTACCACTGGCTTTGTCTCACCGGCTAGAAGCACAAAACTTGGAACCGTAAACAGTGCACAAAATCATCAAGCAGTCCAGATTTCAAATGTATTTTTTAATTCTGATATTTTCTTTCATTTTACTACAAAGTGCTCCTGAAAGCATGAAGTAATTTGCATGTAAAGTGTCTTGATTTGCAACCCCCCGGGTTTTTCTTCTGGCTGCGGGGTAGGTAGACGATATCTCTGTCTCCCTCTCACACAGAGACGAATGAAGCTGCCCATCCGGAAATCCAGACTTCTTAAAATGTGCTCATGCTTCTGTCAAACCTCTGGAGTGGGGCAATGAGGGGGGAGAGCCAGGCGTCTCTTAGCACAAGGCTTTTAGGAGCTGATGCTGCTCTCTTTAAACCTTCACCCATTCTGTTCACTTCTATTCTGGGAGGAAACCAGTATGCCAAGTGAGACATGAACAATGTGACAAAGACTGATAGGAGAAGTGACGGCAACCCATTTTATTTCAGCTGTGCTTCTCTTTGGGAAATGGGACGACTGTCAAATGTAATGGATGCAACCGTACACGGTGCAATCAGAGTTCTACGAATCGGTGGATTAAAACCAATAAACAATTCCTGATTTAAATTTGCAGATATCCTATTATAGAATATAGCCTTGGTCAGGATTTGTGCTGGATTGCTTCCAGTGTTGTGCAAGTTCCTGTTGCCACGTGCAACTGTTCATTTTTTGTTTATTTCCTTCTTCCGATGCCTGATCGGATGCCTGTTTTGTCAGTGTGACCCAGGGGAACAAACCCACAAACATATTTCTTATCTCAATGCCTTTGAGCACCGGGGATTCTCACAGTAAAAAAACTCCTGTTTGGACTGCAGGTCACAGCCAGAAACCCAACTTTCATGGTCGGTAATGATCTTCGACATGAAAGAAAAGTCTGTTTGATGCAGCGTGTAGCTGCACGTGCAGAGGGAGCAGAGGAAGATTTCCCAGGAGCAAATGGCACTGTGCAAATGTATTGAGTCATACTTTGTTTCTTTACATTTTCCTAAAATGTAAAGAGAGGAGGTACGAGTTATGAACACTTTGAAATCAGATGATTCTCTTTGTTACGCCCTGTACAAATATATAAGGTAAATCAGAGTTTGTACAATTCAAACAGTTCTCTGAACTCCTTGGAAGCATATTCCAAACCTCTTCTCTGGATATTGGTAACCTTTTCTTCTGTTTTCTGTTGGGCTGTAAAATATATCATACAAAGTGATACCAGTATAAATGTTTACATGATCTAACAATTTTATGTTGCAGTTGATATAGCAACACAATGCATTTAAGCTTTAATTCAATACATTAAAGGGAGTTAATTAAACAACCTCCAACGAAGCAAAGTAGTTTTAACATGAACCGTTTTTCCTTCATATATTTCAAAGCAGTAAGCCACAGTTTGTCACTTAAGGCAAAAGCACACAGTCCTATACAACTAATCAATCAAAGACGATATGCAGCAGCTGGTGATGTATGACCCAAATGTAAACAAATGACTCCACAGAGTGTCATTGGAGCACTCACTAGTTGCACTTGCCAGCAGCACTCCATGACAGGAAGCACAAATGGTGGAAGAATATTACAGATGTAGTTACATGGTGGAAATGCAGGACATTAAGCAGCTTATTAAAAAGCTAAAACAAAGATGAATCATCCAATAGTAACATATCACCCTAATTGAACCGTTCACTCTCAGACTGCTGGCCTACGTGTGATTCCTAGGATATCTAAAAGAGGGATGGGAGACAGACCCTTCAGCTTTAAGGCCCTCCTCTGTGGAGCCAGCTTCCAGCTTAGATTCAGGTGACAGACAGCCTCTCTACATTTCTAGATTTGGCTTAAAACATATCCTGCCTTAGTTGCATTGCAATAGGTGTAGGCTGCTGGGACTCATGCAGTTAGTGTTTCTTCTTCACTCATCTTTTTGCATTCCCTGTTTGTTTACACACCACTCTGCATTTAATCATTAGTCATAATTAATCTCTGGCCCTCTTTCACCGCATGCCTCGTCTCCCTCCCCTCACCTGGGCTGCCCCTCCCTGAGCCTGGTTCTGCCAGAGAGTTCTTCCTGTCAAAGGGGAGTTTTTCCTTCCCACTGTTGCCAAAGTTGCCATCTTTAGCTTACAATGCAAAGTGCCTTGAGGCAACTGTTTTTGTGATTTAGAGTTATATAAATAAAGCTGAATTGAATTCGTATTGAAAGTAATTTTCAGTATTGTTATGTGACAATATATTGCACGAGTTACAGAATAATAAACTTTAGTTATTGTTAAATTAAAGTGTTAAGCAGGTTTTTTTTTTATACTTAACTCAGTGCAGTCACTACCTTTGTGCTTTTGTAGGTAGACGACATCGCTGTCTTTCTCTGACACAGAGATGAAAGCTGCCCATCCGTAAATCCAGACTTCTTAAAATGTGCTTCTGTTAGACTTTGGAGTGGGGCAGTGAGGGGGGAGCCAGGCTTTTAGGAGCAGATGGTACTCTCTTTAAATCTTCACCTATTCTGCTCACTGCTATTCTAGGAAGAAACCAGTATGCCAAGTGAGACATGAACAAAGTGACAAAGGCTGATAGAAGAAGTGATGGCAACTCCACTTATTTTTTATTTTTTAGCTGACTTTCTCTTTGGGATATGTGACAGTCAAATGTAATGGATGCAACTGCACTGTATGATGCAATCACAATATTTGAAGTCTAAATTTGCAGGTATAGAGTCTTGGTTGGGATGTATGCTGGATTGCTTCCAATTTGGTGCATTTTGAGATTTGGGAAAGCGGGCAAAATCACTGTGAACCAAATAATTAGGTTTTTGTTTTTTTGTTTTTTTTACAGATTTCTGTAGACACTTAATATTGTATCGCTCTCATGGCCTCCTCTGTATGTATTTACAATAATTTGATCCCTTCACAAGATCTGGTAGCACTGATTTCCAGTCCAGTTCTTGTGTGATTTGGCATACCTCAACTTTTTCTCCCTGTTTTCCTTCCTTAAGATTGGTTTCTTGACAGCCATCCTTCCACTGACACAGTTTCTGATGAGGCTTCAGGGAAACGTAGATGGATAATCTGAGGGGCCAGATGTCAAAATGACAGATGGGATTCAGAAGTTGAGCAGTCTAGGTAGAGTCATGCGTATTGAATACCCACCGTCAACCCCAATGAAAAAAAGTCCCTGAAACATAATAAAGATTCAATCTATATGTATTTTTATAGGCTGTGGGGTTTTTTTTCTTTTGTTTTCTTTTAGGGTTTTTTGAGACAGCGTTGGGAAGAGAAACCATGACTGGTGTTTTGGGTTTTCCCGTATTTAACTGAGCTATAAGCCCTGTCCACATAAAGCAATGAGCTAATCTGTTACTGATGGGCTTTCTTGGTTTTGGTTACATAAGTAACCCACTCAAGTATTGAACACCTTATTATAATTGGTAGTTTCTTCGATTGCTCAACTCAAAGTTGACGTGACTTTAATTTAGGATGCACACTCAGTTGCCTGTTTATTTTGGGTAATTTCCAAAGTAAAAAAATACAAACTTTGGTCATAGCGTGTTTCATAATGGAGGATTATTTGTCTTCTCAAACCACAATCACAAGTTGTCAAACTTGAGTGGGCGATTTAACAGTCTGCCCCTCTTTGTAGTACCAAATCACAACAACAGTTGCTTCAAGGCGCTTTACACTGTAAGGTAAAGACTCTACAACATTCAAATCCATTTGTTTGCATCTGAAATGCAACAGTGATGACGTTTGTCTTGAAGCCTCAGAACAAAAGACTTCTCGATCCAACCCCAACCCACCATAACTAGTCAACTCAAGACCAAATCCATGTCAAGGAAAGTCATTTAGGACAGTGGTCCCAACCAGTGGGCCACAGACCGGTACCGGTCCGTGAGTCGTTTGGTAACGGGCCGCGAGAGTTGAGGCGCCGATGTGAAATTGATGGTTTTCAGGGTTTTTAGCGTTTTTTTTTTTCCCTGGGTCTTTTCCCGTGTGTTATGAATAAATCTTTTTTTTTTTTTTTTTGCTACCATTACTGGTTTTATTTTGTTGCATTTCTCTGCGACACCTTAAAGGCCGGTCTGTAAAAATATTGTCAGACATAAACCGGTCCATGGCGAAAAAAAGGTTTGGGACTGCTGTTTTAGGAGCATTGTTCAAAAAGAAACAACTAAAAAGTTTGCCTCCCGTTTCCATTTTATTTTAGTGTATGGAAATAAATTGTGAGCTTCAAACTCCCATATTTCTGTTTTGTTTCATGAGTAGTTATTTCAGAAACTAATAACTGAATTTGAAATGTTACTAGTTGACCTTCAATTTGTTGCTAATGATACATTTTTCGTCATGTTCTTCAATGTAAAGAGAAAAATCTGGAGAGGAACAAGTCAGAACTTTTTTGTTGCTCCTAGAGAAACTTGTGGCATGCCACCTGCCTTCCAGTGTTTGAACACTGAATCGGGAATAGTTCATCGTTGCCATGACAATAGGTAAATCTCATGCAATTCACCTGAGATGGAGGTGGCAGCAAGCAGAGCAGATAAGGCGGGAACTATCGCCTTTGCCATTTTTCTTTCTCTCCTCCATCGTCATCTGCCGATGCAGTCATTATAGCCTTGTAGCATAAATGTATTCAGGGAACAGAGGCCCACAGTGGGGCAGTGCTGGGATTTCACTGAAGCCACAGTGGGAGAGGAAGACAATTTTTCCCTTTTCACTCGTAGAATTCATCAGTCTGTTCCTCGGTTTACATGAACATACAACACAAAGACATTTTCATGATTTAGTATTGTTGCCGTTTCTCGCCGGCTCTTTTAATCTAACCATGAATACATTCATTCTCTGCTAAATGCAGAAATCCATGCCTTTATCACAACAAATCTATTTTATATTCCCACACTTCCTCAGTCCAAAGCCCCAGGTCATGTTGACTGAGATGAAAATTTGTTTGCAGCAAGTGTAACAGTGCCCTGATGAACTCTGCTGAAATGTGTTCTGAAGACGATATTAATACTTGTGAGATGGAAAGAAAGCCCCTCCACTCCATCAGTTATTTAGATTTAGGCCTCCCCTGCTGTTTCTCTCTGCATGGCTAACCCAGGCATCAGCAAAAAGGCACATTTTATCAGTAGCAGGGCTTTGCCAGGAAATCATTCACCTGTATAATTACAAATCGACAAAAGACAATTTGTACAGTATCTGATTGCAGGTAAAAGACGCGTATGAATCAATATGCCTTATCCATATTTTCTTGTTGAATTAAGGTCTTAGGAGTGTTCTTTGTCCTCCTCGCTCAGACACCCATATGCTCCTATCTCTTCACTCGCACCTTTTTTCCACTCTGTGTTTGGGTAGATTGTTTGTCCTGTTTCCAGTTTATTCAGCTTGTTCCTCTGATTCCAACTCTGTTCATCACCCTGTATTTCATTCCCAGCCAATCAGAATGTTAGTGACAGATTTTGAGATTGCGGTTTTGCTACCTGTGCTGGTGAATCAATAATGGGGAGTTTTCTTTTCTTTTCCTATTGTACAAATTGCGGTACTGTCAGGGTCAATTACATAAACGTACTTGGGGTAAGGAAAATTCATGTTCATTGAACATAAAAACATAATTTTATCATCAACCAAGTTCAACAAAGTAGTGATCGCATGGGCGTCCGAGGTAGCCATCACTCTAAATATGGATGTCTACTCTCAGGCAGATGTTGTAGAGCTCCTGAAAGTATAGGAAAGAAAAAATAAGTGATTGATTGAAATATTTGAATGTTAAGACATCCTTCTTGTTGATCTTATCGTCTTTATTGACGAAGAACACTGTTTTGCTATTTTATCTTCTCTTACAGGATAGCTTGTTTACAGTAACTGTCTCAATAGCTGCACCATACATTTGCATGTAGGAGATTTAGCCAACATGACATCAACCTTTAGTTTGAAGCCTTGAGTTTATTATGGTGATCATCAATATTGTGCTTATTGGAGCCAAAAGAGAACATACTTGGACAGAAGAGTGAAAGTTTGCACAAGTCAGAAACAGAAGCTTGTTAATTGATGCTAAGTAACATCTTTACTGTGATCATCCACAAACTCCTCCTACAGGAAAAATGGGCACACAGGTACGTCTTAGGGCTCTTGAAGGTTTTTATCTATAGCTGCTGCTTTGATTTCATCATGTTGCTTCTACATGCCTAGCTACCACCTAGCAACAGGCTAAAATTACACCTATTTAATATGCAGTATAAACAACAAATATCAACCACCCTCTTTTACCCAACAGCATGAACATACCAGCCAGTACTGTAGCATGTACTAGTGATGATAAAAAACTATTTGTTCATTATACAATTAATAGTATTATTAATCAACACCATGTCATATTTTATCTGATAATTGCATTAATAATGTGCAGACACAGACTAGATCAGTGACACTAATTAGCTGAGGATTAACAGTCTTAACAAAAGCGAAACGGGTAACATCAAATTGTACAGTTTTTGCTGTAAACACACCTGGCTTTAAATATTTAAATGAAACGTCATTCTGGGAGAACCAACTTGCTTTTGAAGCAGACCTTAAAGTCATTACTTGAACTATTTTTGTCACTTCCGTGTTGACTTGATTTTTCAAACTGTATCAACAATAAAAGTCACGCAATAGAGGGTTAAAGGTCATTAAAGGCTTAATTTTGTAATAATTTCTTTTTAGTGGATTATTTGGTCTAAAATAGACAACACCTATTAGATGTCTTATTTTAAATCAAACCTGTGTGACTTGATCGAAACATGGCCGGCATTTTGATGCAGGTCTCAAAATGTTGTTTTGAGTGACCTTGTGTGTGTGTGTTTAATTCCACCGGGTATAAGAGAATATTGCTTCTACTGAGCTCTGGCACTCACGCACAAAGTGAGATTATGTGTTTATGTTGTACTTGGCGTAGAGGCATTTTCTTGTTCTGGGAGAACATAATGGCTTTTTAAAACAACAAACGTGATGCAAATTTCTCTGCAAAGACACCAAAATTGCAGTTTGATCTTTTATTAGAGAAGAAAACCGTGTCTTCTGAGCCTGCAGCTACACCCCATTTATAATAATAACTTCTCATTACTGTATGCAAGACTTCTTAAAACACAGAAAGAGAACTAGGATACTTTAAGTAAACAGATTAGAAGGAATAAACCAATATTGCCTATGTAGAGTATATTTCCCCCCAAGGTGTTTAAAGCATATACAATTCGATTTTAAACTTTGCTTGAAAATATCTGCTTTGTGTGGGTGTCAGGTGATTGATACTGTAATATACACAGCAAATATAGCGAGTGCTTCTGTTTAACAGCATTACTCGTGCATATGATGAGATGACTGTTTCTACTGGACGCCGAATGTTTTGTGGTCGGTCAGCTGTGCTCTCACGTCTGCGCACACCTAGTGTCCAGAATGGAAAAGTCAAAGTGTGCTTAGTTATTTTTGTACATACAATACAGAGGGAGAGTGCCATTACACAACACTGACATGAAAACACAAACCTGGCTCAAAGCATTACAGACAAATCATTTTTAGTTTTTGGTTTGCTGTGAAGAATCGGCTTTTTCTGCTGAAGACTTTCTCATGTTGAATGAGAATATGAAAAGCAGGAAAAGCAGGAAATCAGCGTTCACACAGAAGTGGCACAAATACTGAAGAAACTTCACTAACAAGTTTCCTTTAAAACTCCCCTCTTGGCTGATTAGTTTTGCTTTATTTATCTGATCTGATTTTCTAATCCGTGGACTGTAGTCAAGTGTTGCAGCCAGATATTATCCTCAACACAAAAGTGTGCAAACACTCTGGGTAATTAATTTCGTTCTTATGTTCTCACTTGTTTGAGTTCGCACTTTTATGAAGTCAAACGCCGTTGAGCTAATTTACTGACAGAAACTGCAGCTGCTGCTAATCACTCATTTATCCTGAGGAATCGGAGCAACTAGGTAAAGCAACAGCAGCAGTTTTTTTTCTTACTGCTGTCTTATGCAAGCTGACTGCAAGTTCAATAACGTGGGCATATACGCTCCAAATTTATGTATTTACATGCACATGTTGAGCAGAATTTGACCCTAATCTCAGTGAAGACTAGTATCTTAACTCATTTAAATTTAAATTCTTCCTCTCATCTGATTATGAATCTTATCTAACCAAAGCTGATTATCATGGCTACACAGTAAAAATACAGCACAACACATACTGTATGAAGCTGCAGACAAAAAATACTGTCAAGGAAAACCACCTACAGTTTAGTCTGCCATCAATCTGTCTCTTGACCTTGGCCAAATGCGCAACCTCCAGGGCTGTAAAACAAAGCCACCGTGGACGTGCAGTAAACTGTAGTTTCTCTAATGGTTTCTTGAGGCTTGCTTCAGGGGAGAATCAGTCACCGTAGACTCCTCTGTTAATACACCCAACTTTATAAGAAATAAACATGTTTACAACGTGGTACAAATGGTTTTAGTCTCTACAGCTAATTTTCTTGATCATGACAACTCTACAGAATTTTTTTGTCTCAATCATGCTTCGATTTAAGCATGCTCAAGGGTGTGGCCTGTTAGACTGATAACTGAGTGCTGACACAGGTGCCTTTAGCCACTACTGAGCAGCAAGGCGTCAGCCTGTAATTGGATTCACTGAATCTGTGTCGTGTTGACATTTTTAAAAGGGTTTCGAGTAATTATGATTAACTGTTCTGATAGACCTTCCATGGTGACAGTGCTGTTTTCTCAGCAAGTGAAATTGTTCTGGAAAATGTCCCGTGGAAAAGAGTGTTTTCACTCTTTTCCACGGGAAAAGTACACCCCGTGATTCAATAGCTTGTAACAGCAACAACAACTTGAAGTAACCATTTTCTGTACGGCTTTGTAATGTTGCTATGATTCTATAAGGTTGGAAGGCATTTTTTTACACAGCTCTCTGAAGATCCTGCCAGAGCATTTGAGTCACATCGAAGTCTAGACTTTGACTGGGTCATCAAAACACATCGATTCTTTACTTTTTCAGCCATTCTGTTGTAGATTTGCTGTGTTTGGGATCATTGTCCTGTTCTATGAGCCAGACTTTATCTGTCAGACAGATGGCCTAACATTTGACTCTAAACTACTTTGGTGTACAGAGAAGTTCATGGTTGACTCAATAAATGGAAGGTGCCCAGGTCCTGTGGCTGCAAAACAAGCCCAAATCATCCGCCGTGATGCAGCTTAAGCGTGAGTTCGATGAGGAAGATCTGTAATGACTCATCTGCTTGCTTTCCTGGGTGTTCGGCTGCTTTTCTCTTTGTCTACCACTTTCCCACACTGTCAATCTCAATACTAACATCATTACTCTAGTCCAATCATCTTGTCGCCCACCTTCTTTGAGCCAGACACCTCAGCCAGAGCTCCATTCAAGCCTCAGTCTTCATCGTCACCACCTCCAGCCTCCAGACTCCGGGGGGTCCTGTACTAAATCCTATCACCACTGGGATTGTGTTCTGCCGTGATGGGTCATCAGAGTCTAATCGCCAAATATGTTAATTTCTCAATAAATATGTTCAGTTTTTCCAAGTAAACTCTCCTTATTGAACTAACAGTTGGTATGAGGGTTTTGTGCGGAACTGCTGTGTTTGGTTCTCACCAATCATGATGCTGGGATTTACAGCCAAACATCACCACTTCTGTCTCATCTGTCCAAAGGACATTGTTCCAGAAGTCTTAGAAAAATGCAACTGAAGCCTGCAAAGTTTCTGATGCAACTTTGCAAGCTTAAGCTCTGGTGCAATGTTTATCTTCTACTGGCAACCCTTCCAAACAAGCCGTACTTATTCAGTCATTTTCTAATTGTGCTGTCACCAACTTTAATATTTAACATCCTAAATGAGGCCTGTAGAGTCTGAGATGTAACTCTTGGGGTTTGTTTTTCTCAGAACCTGACAACCTAAACTTGGGTGGACATGCTGTGACATCAGCTTCTGGGAAGATTGGCAGCTTTCTTGAATGAGTTCTACTTATGAATGACCTTTCTCAATGTCGAATTATGGACTTCATATTGTTTAGAAATGGCCGTATAACCCTTCCTAGATTGACGGACAGCGTAAGTTGCTTCTCCTCGATCACCGTGTTAACCTATAAGTGAAAGCTTTTTCATGTGACTGTATGTACTTGTCTGTAGACATGAATAATTTTAATTTGATTTTTTTTTTTGTTTATTTATAAGATTTTAAGTTCGACGTTACATAAAATCACACCAGACAAAGGACATAAGATTCAAAAACAATAACATTCAAGCACAGAAAAAAAAGAAGAAAACCAGAAGCAAAAAACAAACAAACAAAAAAAACAAACAGGAAAGAAAAGAAAAAATGCACCGGTTAGCCAGTACAAATCAAAAGTTGAAAAGAAATACCAGTGTCCAAAGAAGATGATCTTCTGCGTGAGGTTAGACAGGACAATGAATAGTGGCATTGTAAAGCGCTTTGGGTGCCTTGAAAAGCGCTATATAAATGCAATCCATTATTATTATTAACCCAAGCATCCTTGATATGGTTTGTTAATTTGAATAATTAAGTTAATGTAAATCCCCAGAGTTTTATTTAAGAAAAATAAAATATCATAGAAAGTTCACACCTTTGCTAAAACCCACAAGTGAGTCTTTCAAATAGTCTCTGCCAACAGCAGCGGCCCCCAAGCCCCGGGCCACGAACTGGTACTGGTCCGTGAGTCGTTTGGTACCGGCTGCAAGAATTGAGGCTCGGGTGTGAAATTTATGGTTTTCAGGGTTTTTTTAAATCGTTTTTTGTTTGTTTTTTTTAATCGTTTTTATCATTACCTTGGTTTCTCTGGGTCTTTTCCTGTGTTTTCTGAATAAATCTTCTTCTTCTTTTTTTTTTTTTTTTTTTTTTGGTGCCGGTACTGGTTTTATTTTGTTGTATTTATCCACGACACCTTGAAGGCAGGTCCGTGAAAATATTGTCGGACATAAACTCATCTGTGGCGCAAAAAGAAGGCTGGGGAGCGCTGGCCTACAGCACTGGAATAAACTGTCCAATTTGTCTTTGTTTTGTTTGTTCTTTTGGTTTTTTGGGGGGTGGGGCTTGTAAAGCTTGTATAGAGCAGGAGACAGGCAAGCAGCAAATGTCTCAGGGACGGTTCGTATCTCGGCATCTGCATGAACTTTTCAGCATATGGACTGCTTGCTCAACCTACTGAGGCAAACCGGCACTCCAACATAGATGTACAGTTAATTTAGTAAAAGAGAGACCAGAGCTGTCAGTGGTTCTCTACAATCAGCTGCAGTTACTGAGAGCATGTTGTGACTTGAGTTTGTGTTAGAACTAAGATTGTAAGCTATTTATTTGTCCATAACTATTGTTGCAATTCATTACTGCCTTCTTACTGCTCTTTTTAAACTGTATTGCTTATTGCACTGAAGTTTATTGTCATTTTGTATGGTGTTACCCAACCTGAAACAAAATACTGTTTCTCACCAGCCTCTAAAGTCTTGAGTCTTAAATACAAATGGGGATCTTGACTGGGCTCATTTTTCCTCCACTGAACTTGTATTTACTCACATTAGACGGTAGGATATAACAGCGATGGAAAAAACAATGTTTAATAAAGTGAATACTTAAGCTTAATGACTCTGAAATGAGCTTTGTGGTCAGTGGCATGTTCCAGCCTCAATTGTTCAGCTGTCGCTGGGTTTGGACAGAGCCAGGCTTTTATTTAAGCTGACAGCCTCCTGACTGCAGCTCCATACTTACACATATTTTAAAGTTATTACACCATCTTCTAGTGTAACAAGCGTGACCATAGTGATTGTGTATTGGATTCTTCTTGCTGTCAAAACACTTGTGACTTACACTGTACTCCTAAATGCAACTCTACTCATATTATGGGCTTTATACCATCTTAATGTGATTGTGGTATCAGTTATTAGTTCTTTAAAGAGTTACTGTAAAGAATCCAGGTAAACGTTAGAGTAGTGTGATTTGGTTTGGATCATGTGTGCCTGATGTTCTCTGTTGTCTTGCAAGTTTTATTAATTTATTTTTTATTTTTCTTAACTGTGGACTAAACAGAGTTCACCAAACGATGAAGGTGAGCTGCATTTCTAGTCTTAGTTTTAGAAATTCAATAACAATGTCATATTTCAGGAAAACCACTGTGAACAGTTTGCTGTGACAGAACATACTGTACAGTAATTGCAATGCAAACGGTTACCAGCTGTGAGTAAGAAAATATGCTTGCTCTTTAAATAAATGTGAAATGTAAGTAACTACAGGATCACTGCAGTTTGAGCCTCCTCCATGCACAGTCAGAGACACTATTCATCTTTTTTTGCTCCCCCTCACATTAGTGGTTATGCTACAAAGATGCAATTTACACTGTGTGTAGGTTAATGTGTGTAGTTTCACAAATATACAAGTATATCTATAAGCATGGTTCCTGCTAATGTACTGCCAGCACACCTGGCATGAGTCAACCACCCACCAGGCCTGACGAGCGCATTTTTTGTTAATAAACAAAAGCTGAAACTGTTAAGTTAGCTAATGTATTTGTAGCATACAGTTATAGTGTTCATTCGTGTCCAGTTGTTATAGATTATAACAGGCTACATTGTTTTTCATATGTGGAAGACTAATGTTTTCTCTCTGATGTAGGCAGGACCACAGTAAGAAACTCACTTGCAGAAGTGGGAAGTAACAAAATACAAATACTTTGTTACTGTAATTAAATAGAATTTTTAGATATCTGTATTTTACTTATTTTTTCTGACAGCTTTTTACTTTTACTGCCTATATTTTAACCAAATATCTCAACTTTCTGCTCCTTTCATTTTCAAGTAGGCTTGTTACTTTATGTTTAACACATTTGGTGGGAGTTATTTAACATCAAACCTCAGTAAAGGGAACAATAGCAAAGATGATCCTATTTGTGTATCCATCACTAATGCACATGACGAGACGACATGGGGGGAAGAAAAAAAATTTATGCTTCATTTTATAGCGGTACACTCAGGGGTTGCGCTGCTTCAGCCTCTAGCTACCGCTGCAGAAGATAGAGCAAGTCATTTTTACTTGAATGGTAAGTAATTTCAAATTCGGCTTTGAGTCAGCTCAACAAACAGAAACTTTCTGTACAGAAACAGTTTATCTGTTGCTTGCTTGTAATAGCTTGTGTGCTGGCATCACTTGTGTAAGTTCACAAAGAGCATAAGTCAGCTGATCACAGCCTGCACACAAAATCTGCTTGTGCTCATAATAGAAATTTTGTAACTTGTGATCCTTTTGATGTTGCGCCACTACAACCAATCTTAGATGTGGTTGCAAAGTCAGACATATACAATTAGTCAACATAAAAAATGTTGTTGTTGTTTTAGAATTCTCTTTATTTTTTCTGGTCTTCGATATAACAGATGTGCAAGCTATATGAATTCACTAGAATTAAAAATGGAATTAGAAGTTTAAGTCGCTTTATATTATTAAGTATACTTCACATCTTGTACTTTCTCTCTTTTACTTGAGTCAAGAAGTTGAAACAGTAGTTTATCTTTTACCAGAGTATTTAATAACTAACTATTTTTTTCTTTTGAAGTGTCTGTAGTTCTGATTTTTTTTTTTCCTTTTGCCGTGTTTACTCTCCAGTCTATGGCCAACACAGCTGCCGTTCGGCATCTTTGCCCCACAACTGGCGCTGTAGCAGTTTGATACCAGTATATTAATGGAAGCATTGAGGGTTAGCAACTGTTCTGGAAAAAAACTCTGCATGAGAGAAATGGAGATTAAAGGAAAAAGCGATATACAGATATTGGGCAACTATGTGCCAGAACAGCATCAGTTAAGCCCTGGTATTGATCCTCCATATCTCTCAAACTATACTGGATGGATGAACACCATTCTTCCAAAAAGTGTTTATTCCTTTAGTGGTTTGATGATTACAGAATAACACTGTGTAGCAGTGCTTCCACACAGGATATGGCATCCACTGTGTTGTGCTCAGAAACATTACTTTTAGTGGTTTGTGCGGAGCAGTGGAAGTCATTGCTTGACACAGTGCACAGCTTGGACGCTCCTGAGGACACTTTAGTCAAAGCTCAGCAATATGATGAATGTACAGCCAGTCGACTGGAAGCACCCAGGTGGCAACAGGTACACAAGCAAAATTAAGCAAAAGTTGATATAGGGTGTCTGAAAGGATGACATTGTTCATTTGTCTGAAAACCACAGGTGCAAAATCCTGTATTGGACACAGGTTTCCAATCAAACAGACATGTCAGGTGTGTTTTTTATTTTTTAAACGAGTTAAGGAGCTTGTTGTACACCTGCAGTTGCTCTACCTGTTTTCCTCCTTCGGAAACTGGAAAATGGATGTTGGAGACATTGATATCCCACTGGAACTTTTTTAAAAGTCCACCTATTTTTGCTCCATCCTCAGTGGTACTGCTGAATGGTGCAGTGAAGCCAACAGTTGTTTTGCTTGTGAAAGCACCATAATGTGTCAAATCTCCAATAGGTATCATTTCCTCACGTACGAATCCTTCACTGATCACTTTTCAACCATGCACGATTACCTTGTAATCCTTAAAGAGACATTTTCTATCACAGGACAAATGTGATCAGTCCAAGCGCCTGTGTATTGATTTGCAGTAACCCTTCCCTTAAAGAGGACTCAAACCAATGCAGCAAAATGCAAAGCAGAGCCAGGGCTCCCCTGACTACAAGGGTCAAGGAATTCTGTTTTTCTCTTTATTTGTTGTCTGCATGCTGATTAAACTTGATTTTTAATTCGAGGTGGGGTTTGCCAATCGAAGGAGCTGCAGCTCGGCGTGTTCTCCTGTCACCACTCTGCATCTCGATCTGCAGGGATGAATGTGACTCAGGATGACAGGTAGTCAAATGCCTTTTCACCTGCAGCTCGGCTTAGACAAATGGGAACAGGGCACGGCAATTACGGCAAAGTTGATAGAGCTGTCGCACACTTCATGCTTGGCCTCTTTTTATCATAGTCACACTGTTTCCACCTTTATAACTAATGACTCTTTTAGCAGAATATTTGGCTTTTTTTTGTGGTAGATTTAATTTTTTTGTGCTATTTCATGACCCTCATGATGTTTCTGTTGCGTACATCTGTTATGGGGGGACAGACTCTTTATCCCTCTCTGCTTACAGGGAATATTAGTGGGAAAAATTCCTAGACAGTGGAGGGAAAATACAGCTAATAAATTCTGCATGTAATGATTAAATTTAAATACAGAGGTCAAGAGCCCTCATTATTTGCACTAAAATATTCAGATACTGTTAATATTTCATTGAACCAAAAATGCAGCTGTGAATTCATTTCAAAAGAAAAATGTTTGCGCAGATTAAAGTGCTTCTGGGGCCAAAGAGTGTAAGTGTGAAGCTAAATTTTTCATTTGTCCGTGCAGAGCTTTGTTGCACCACAGGTTGCTCCCAAATCCCAAAGTATTAGTTTGACTCGCTGAATCATTGGGAAACTGAGTTTGCCACTTTACCACTCACACTTACACTGAGGGATGTTCTAATATTTTGTCTCATTTTCTTAGATGCAAGTTTAAAAAAAACAAAACATCTCATTTGTTTGCTATGGTAACTCTTTATAAGAACTACTGTTAATATGTAATTAAAAAAAATCTTCTTATAGCAAATTTGCACATCACTAAGAGGCCAGTGGTTTTGGTTAAACATAAGTATTTGAACATTTGGGGATCATTAACAAATAAGTAAGTAAAATTTATTTATATAGCACATTTCACAGATAAAAATCACAAAGTGCTTTACAATAGATCAGACATACAAGTTAAAATACATCATATGTGCAGTGGTTATCGGGACATCAGTATCAGGCACTATAGATATGCAAAACATAAGGGTAGGGAACGGTTTTAGGAACTTCTGCACTACTGCATGGATTGCATGTATGTAGTATTGTTGAGAATTTGTTAATATTGTATGTTTTGTTTTTTGTTTTTTTTAACTGATGATCGTTTACACCGTATTTGTGTTGCAAATGTACACAAGTGCATTTTTAAAATGTTACTTTTTATATAATTGGTGTTTATGGTGAATTTACAGAAAAAGTCACAAAACTAATTATTGGATTGTGTAAAAACAAAAAACAAACTTAAAAAACCCCCAAACAAACCAGAAAGCAACATTTTAATTTAAGCTCCTACAGTTAACATTTAATAGCTATGAAAAAACACGTAATAAACATGTAATGTGAAGGATTTTAAATGCACTGTAATCTGTACGCACATATATTTACACTGCTTGTTACAAACTATAACCTCTATGATTAGGACACATTACCATTACTCAACCAGAAGAGGAAAGTCCGAGCTTATCTCCTTGTGCACCTCTGAACTGCTTTCAATGTGATGCTATTTATAGAAATTTTTGAAAGTCTTCCTCTTCAGTTCTGACTGAGCAGTTTTTAACAGCTTTCACACCGGCCACAGTTTCCAAGTCTTAAGCAGTGCATCAAATCAGAAGACCGCTAATATGCTTAAAGTTATTTTTCCAACAATCACAGGGTTGTTTATCTTTAATTTGTCACCAGGTTTAGACTAAATGTTTTATGGTCTTGCTGTGTCTCTAGAAGAGCTCTGTCCACTTTCTACCACAGACCAGATGATGTGACTGGCTTACAGTCAGTCTCTAATGGACTAATATATCAGTCTGAAGCTGTTAATTACAATATAATTACCTCTCAATACAGCAAATCACTCTTGCTCATCAGTCACACAGGAGGCAGATGAAGTCCACGTGCCTCTCACAGCACAGCAGATTGGCTTCCCCATCAGCACACCAGGGAGATTCTAGAAATAAAATCCAATTCTGCTTTGCTTCTGTTCGCCTCTTGCATACATTGGTAAGACAAGTCACGCATGGGTAGCAGTGGGGCAAGTCTCTTCTCCAGCCTGATTAGTTCTGCTCCAGAAATGTGGAGAGTGACGAGCTAATCGCTAGGCATGGCGGTGGCGAACGGGAGGCCTCTGAGGGGCTTGGTGGGAGCGGGAGGGGGATGCAGATCGATGATCAGCAGGCCCGGCAACAGCAGGCGATGCCCGGCTTCATCTGGTACAAAAACAACATGAAAGCATGCGCTGTGAGAAGGATGAGCAACTATTTTGGACGTCCCAGCCCTGCGTATATTCAGCGTCATAATCATGATGAGCTTTTTCTTTCATTAACACAAAAAAAGGTCAAAACTCCACCACCGTCCAGTGCCCAATTTTTTTCCGCCACATAGTCCCCACATACTGAGAAAATGTTCCAAGATGGCAGCGCATGTGGAAAATAGCAACATCTGTGTTAAGTCAACCGTGCCCCCTGGGGTGCTCTGCCACCAGGAAACACTTTCACACCTCAAGCATTTGCATTTTACACCTTAATGGTTTGGCTGCACTTGAACTTGAACTTCAAGCTGTGAAACTCATTGGCTTATTGGGTCATTTGCGTCCTGTATTTCTTACTGCCGGTGATTAAGGGTGGGAGAAGGTTTAAATTCTACTATTATTGCTTATTATGTTTTCCATAATGAATAAAATATGGTTTGCAGTCCTGAGCACACATTAAGGGTTCGATGAGGATTGTGACTTATATTGTGAACTATATTTTAACAAAAAGCTTCACTGTTGACATCTGAATGCACATTTTCATTTGGAAATGGTTCCAGTCATGATTCCTGCTTCTGTCTCGACTCTATCCCTGCCTGCAGGCTCATTCTCACGTCTCCCTGTGCTGCTGCTGTCTGTGGAACTTTCTGGTTCTTGCGGTTGCCCTCCTGACAGCAGATGCCTTTACACCTTTTCTCCAAACACCCACACCAATCACATGCTCACCTGTTCCTCATTCTCTCTGCTCAGTAATTTGATTACTTACTTCCACCTGCTCCCAGTCAGTTTAACACGAACCTTATCCCATTACCCGTTAACATAATCGTGTTTGTGGCCTGTCTACCAGCTGTGCTTATTTGAACCTGTTGACTGGACTGTCTGTAATCGCTTGGTCACAGTAGAGGAAAAATAGGACGCCGACCTCCTTAAAGCTAGGAAAAAAATTGCATTGAATTTCTTTCTTTTTTCCTTTTTATTTATTTTATTTATTTATTTTATTTTATTTTATTTTATTTTTTATACTTTGAGCCAGTTGCAGCAACCTGTCTTTTCAAACCCAAAGTGATTGAAAGCACCTGGTGGGTGAAACTGTCTCCAAACAGCACCAATGCTGGTATTGGATCAATACTAGCACAATAGCATCCATACTTTGTTTCTATCTGCCTAGTTCAGTATTTATCCCACTGGAATTGTTTTAAATAAGTCATTTTTTTATGGTAGTAAAAAAATATACATCAAAGACTCACTATTAAAAATTATATGAATTATTAATGTTAATCATATTAAACATATTAAAATTGTACATATTAATAGCCTATAAACAACAGAAGCTTACCAAAAGTCTACTTTCAAAATGAATGAAATTAAATTATTTATTATTGAGGAAATTACAGTAATTAACTGTCATTAAAATGACAATGATTCATCATGACGCACTGCTCTCCCCCACATAAGTAACATAGAAAGTGGTGAGTTAGGCTGCATTTTTAGCCACATGCTAAACAAGAATCGTTTCAGAAACTAAAAGATGATATATATGAATACAACATTATTTATTATAACGATGCATATCTTAGTCATGCATCAGAAGAACGAAAAAAACTTGCTCCAAGCAAGCAAATTTGCATTAACTGGTCCAAGAACATTAAAAGTCCACCAATTCACATTTAGCAGCTGTCAGTGTGGAACAAAGTAGCCAAGAGACGACACCATGCGACGCCATAGGACATACATGCTCTTGGAATTCTTTCCTTGAAATTGAATGTCCTCTGACTTCGATTGTACTGACAGCTAAAAGTAGATTATTGTGATCCTGGAAGACTCTTAAAAAACTGAACTTCTGTCAGGCCACTTCTGAAGCATGTTACAGTGATTGCACAGAGAGGGAGCAGAAGGCAGCCATAGTGTGTCAAAACCTATTAGATTTGCGCTTGCCCTGAATGTTGGAGACGGCGTTTACTGGAGCCACAAATCAGTTAAACGTAAGGCTCTTTTTTTCCGCACAGTTTTCTTGCAACTGGATGTTGCAACTATAGGAGACGCCTCCTGCTGGCCATTAGAGAAAATGCAGCTTATGGGCAAGACTGCTTCACTGCCAAAATATGTTCTTAGTTTTGAACCCCTAAAATGGTCCTGGTGTGGCTCCTTAACTGAAAAGAAATATCGTTAAAGACACAGTGGCAATGGCACTGACACCTTAAAGGTATTTCAACTTATATATTGAGCGATAAAACAACTTAAATATTTTTTGAGACACCATAGGTCAGCTAGTTCTGTTTTACATCCTTGGAGATTCTTAGATTTACAAGCGTGTGGTTGCAGTGTGCCTATAAATATTGCAGCCATGCCGTTAACCTTCGGGGTTTTTTAAATATGCACAGTGCACCTTCACCTCAAAGAGGGAAAAAATGTCACCTGATAACAGGTACAGATACTGTCTTGAAATAACTCCATTCTGCTTCATTATCTACCTATTTTTTTTCTATTTAATTTGTTCCAGTGGAAACCTTTGAAATCAAAGTGGGATTTACCTTCCTCGCCCTCATAATTAGTTGTTTTGTAGCAGGAAATACTGAGACATGTTAATAAGCTGCTTTGCTTTGTTGCTAGGGTTAGTTTAACTTAGCATAAAGACTTGCAGTAATTATCCTGAAGCACCTTTAGAGCTCACTAAAAAAAACACATCATATCTTGTTTGTTTAATCTATGCAAAAACCAAAACCGCCAAAGAGCAGGTGTGCGTGTCTGTGCGTGTGCATGTGCATGTGCGTGTTTGATGGGCGGGGGGTTGTAACAACTGTTTACTCCTCTCAGACACATAATTCCTGATATAAAGCAGAGAAATGCTGCATGTAAGGTGTTAGTTTGTCCTTCGCTGCCCGTCCTGCTTCAGATAAATGTACACGCTCACACTGATTTCTACACTAAACACTTTCTCGTCTCCTGTCAGGACAGATTTAGACAATGTTCCACAACCAAACTCATTTCTTTCTAATCGTCTTTCCTCACCTGTCCTTGTGTTACCTGTCCCCGTCCACCTCCTTCCCCTTTCTCTCTCTCTCTCTCCCTCTCGGCTGAGTGACTCGCTGAGATGGACGTAATGAGACAGGTCCATGCAGGGAGGGAGATGGAGGCAGTGCCATGAAGGAGTGCAGCCGTAAACAAGGTGAAAAATAATCAGGTGACGGTGGACTGCAGCTCTCGAGGGCCCACTGCAGCCACGGGCACGGCAGCCATGCAACAATACATCACTTTCACCTTAGAAATGACTTTTTTTATATATATGCACCTTCAGTCAACTCTTGTTAGCTGCGGCACAGTTCAGCTTACGTTATTTTTTTGTTTATTTGCTTTCATGCCCGTCTTGATTTAGCACCGACTCGCCTTGTTACTTGTTTACTCTCGGCCAATTTCATTATTCTTATAAATCTTTTCTTACATTTCAGTCTGTGACCTTTGTGAGTGTGAATTTGAGGTTTGTTGTTGTAGCATGTCATGGTTTTCTTTTCAGACTTTTTTGGTCCTGCTGGAAAAGGAATTTGAATTAAATAGGCTGTTTACATGGATTAAAGTGTACAAACTAAAAGTGTTTAAACATTCAAGGGGGATTATTTTTTTTACTCACATTTGCATGGAAAAATAGTTAATCAAAACATGCCTAAAGCTTGCCTAGATTATAAGCCTTTATATTTAATCCTACCACACAAAGTGATTTGCAAGCAAAGCCATTTACAATAAAACAGGGATAACGCATAATTCTTAGGTCAAAATAAACTGTTTGTGGTGACCATCCTTGATTATTATGAAAAAACAGAAAGCCCTGAAACTCCTTTGGCACTCCTTCTTCCCAAGTACACACAGACACACACAGACACACACAGACACACACCCAGAGAAGCTAAAGTATTGATGGCAAACTTCAAACTGATAACAGATGCTGGTCCTCATGCTTGGCACGCTTGCAGAGACTGTATATAAAGGATGAACAAAACCACTTTGATCTTTTAGGTCAAACTTTTAGGTTAAATGACAGTAACTCTTGAACCACTGGCACAATTGAAAAATTTCAACAGTTCCTGAAAGGATCAACTCTGTGCTTTTTCAGTGATATTAGGATCATTACGGTAATCCAAGGCAGGGTGCCACATCAAAATCTGTCAATAACGGAGCAAACAAACAAACCCTCACACTAAACAGAACCCAAATACCCGATAAAATGTCTGTTTTCTGCAGAGCTCCATCACATTCACTCGCTCGCGCTCTTTTTCCCTCAGCCAACCTGTCTGGGATTACCATAATGACCCTAATAACACTGAAAAGCAGGGTTGCTGCTTTCAGGAACCATTGAGATTTTTTTCAATTGAGCAAATGGTTCAGGAGTTACAAATGTTTAAAAAAAGTCATTGCAAAACACCTGTCTGACCTCCGCAACGGGTTAGACTTTAGATGTTTAATTACAATATATGGACAAAAGGTTAGAGTGTGTATTATCAGCAAACGTGGTTAGCAAGTTGAATCCGTAAATTGTACATGTGTAACACGGATAAGGTGAAATGGAAATGATTATACTGTTACTTAGCACTAATGTACAAGTAATTGCGCTTCAGTTTTAGTGAGTAAAATCTTCTTGCTTAGTCTGTACTAGTAATAATAGGGTCACTATTGCCAATACTAAAGATTCAGTCATTGTTCATAATGGAAGTTTGAGGTATATTTCTCATATATTTCACAGAAAGAAAATTCTCTACATGCTAAACTTGGAGGATAGAAACAAAGTATCGATCTTCTCGCACTACTGTTGTTTCAATACCAATACCAGCGTTTTTAACGATACTATCCATATTTGGATCGATCTGCCCACCTCTAGTCTGCACCTCATAGCAGGCAATGTTTTGATCCAGAAAAATAAACACCACCACTGTCACAATGAAGAAGTTCAGTAGAGATGTGCCTACAAGATAGCAATTAACTACAGCTTAAAAATACCAAAACACTCCTTTAAACCTTAACAAAATCTAAATAGATTTCTAATTATCACTTGGAAAAATAAACTACAGAGAGCACGTCAGTGTTTTGTACCAGGCTATAAACATGCTTTTTACTAGGGATGGGTACCGGTATCCGATGCCATGATAGCACCGGTTCTGACACAAACTGTAGTAACCAGACCGAAAAGCAGCGCACATTTCGGTGCTTTATTTCGGTGCTTTTTTTTCCTGAGCTGTGACACACTTTAGATTCTAACCAATCATTTTACGTTTCCGAGGATAGTAGGTGGGCCCAGGTACGTACGTTCTTTTAGAGCAGAGCTACAGATTAAAAATGCCCAAGGCGAAGCGGTCAAAAGTCTGGCTGTACTTTACAGCAAAATGTGCAAACTCAGCAGCAACAAGTGCTTTAAGCTGATACTGTGATACTGTCAAAGGAGGTAACTCCTCAAATCCAATGAAACACCTGGCGACGGATAGCGTTTTTTTTTTTTGTTTTTTTTTTAAAGCCGAGAAATGCGCCTCTTGTTTGATGGCAGATACTCCCTTCACCCTGGCCAAAAAGGCTAAAATGACCAAAGAAAAAGTGGAAAACAGTTAAACATAAGAGATTTTTGGACAAAGTTTGTGTTTTTTTTCCATTGTTTAAGCACTGCTTCCAGCCAAGAGTGATGCCATATATGCCCCATAGCTGCAGAAAAGGCTAACATTGTTATCTTTTTACAAAAAAACAGCTGAACATGAGAGGTTTTTGGACCAATTTTGTGTTCTCCATTCTTTAAGCACCGGTTCGAGCACCGTTTAAGCACAGGCACCGTTTCAAAAGTACCGGTTTGGCACCGGCATCGGATAAAACCTAAACGATACCCATCCCTACTTTTTACTGCTGTTTAGTTGGGCATTTTAACATGAGAGCCTAAGGAATGGTTCACTTTTGGAGTCAGCCTCAAGTGGTGACTCTAGGAACTGCAGATTTTGGCACTTCCACATAGCTTCAAACGCATGAGTTTGCTGCTTGGACTCTTATATAGACGAAACAGAATGTGCTCATCTAGTTCCAATGTCCACTAAACCACTAAGCACTAAACCTTCTCACACTTCAGTTACATTATCGGTGTGTATAGCAGCAATACTTTAGTATGTGTGCTCGTAACTGCTCAAAATGAAATGAAAAAGAGTGTGTGTGACATATTATGTGAAAACCTTTTTATTAAGCCACTACAGATTCGGGACTTTATAATATTCACTTCATAATTTGACCTTGGAACCATAAGCCCTCTAGAACTTTGTGGGAAAGCCAAGTCCTTGGTCCCAGAGCTTTCAGTCTTCTCATGCTGCAAAGCTGTGGTGGTCTACCTGTGTTGTCTTCATGCAGAGGATTTTAACCTGCCCTAATGGCCCCAAAGGACAAATAAGTCTTTTCAAAGACAAACTCCACCGAAATGTTAAACTCAATAAATGTCTCCCATAGGCAGTGTTTCCAGCTGCACTGTGGCACACTGTGGAGGTGGGGAATGGTGTAAAAACAGGCAGAAACCTCTGGAGCATTTGTACTTATATACATTACCACGGTTTTAACTCGAGTTAGCTGGGGATAAAAGGGAAAAATGAGTCAGATTTTCATCAAAAAGTAATGGGAATAAAGCTTAAATGCAAACTTAGGAGGAACCAAATGTCTTTAATGAAAGCAGTCATATGTTGTAGAAACGCCTTGTAGAGGTTGGACCCATGCAGTCTGAGCTAAGACAGGCTTTAGAGTTGGACTGCATCACTTTATTGCCTTATTGTCGTCGTCATCATCATCATCTGCAGTGCATCTGCACAGCACTTTACTTCCATATTTTGTAATGTTACAGCCTTTTTCCTAAATGGACTGAATTCTTTTTTCATCTCCATATTCTACACACTACACCGCACAAAAAAGTGAAAAAAGGTTTTCTTGAAAAACTGAATTCTTGTGAATACTTCAGTGTTGTGAGTACTTCAGGAGTCCTCCTTATAAACAAACAAACAATGTGACTTCCTTTTGCAGTCGTAGGTAAAGAAACTGCTCAATTTGTAGTTTGATCACACTTTATCCATAATATATGTTTAAGGAAACCATTACAGCATTTTGCAGCATGAAAGCATTACAATTTCTTTAATACTTTTCAGTACTCCAATAGTTCTGATAGCAGCCATCAGATCAGCATACCTTTGAATGTTTCCATAACTGATCAACAATAAATTCAAACGATGTAGCTGCATTCATCTCAGCTGAACAGCATCATCTGTCTCTGAAGTTCAATGTTTTATTCATCCTAAACACATTTTTTAGTTTTCTGAGATAGCCACTGTGTGTTGAATAGCAATAATGCTTTATATGTGTAGAGGGTGACATCGCAGCTTCAAGTTTTGAGGATCGTTTTGTGCCACAATAAAGCTGTACCTTGGGGCTGAAAGACGAAGCCAGGAGAGAAGTGCTGCAGTTAATTGAATGGCCACTTGAGCAGGTTTCTGCCAGGAAAGTTGTTGACCCTGGTGGGATGGGGCAAATTAATGTTGCACTCAATTATGGTAGCACTGTCAGTCCACTATAACACTAATTGTGGGGCACAGATGGAACAGCACAGCTGTGTTGGCCTGAATTAATGATTTAGCCTAGCCTAATCTGTTGTTATTGGACATAACTGGATGAATATTAGCTGAACAAGTAAAACAGTATTATGTTATGTTTACCTGTATTTCCTTTTGGTGCAGATATTTAACTATTTTAAAAACGGTGAAGTAGCTAAGAGCAATGATAGGCTAATGGCATTAGCTAATATAGGGCTGTGGATGGTTATTTCTATAATGATGTTAGCTTGGTGTTTTATATAATGCTCCAAGTTTATGAATGAATCGTGCTAAATTAGTAGCAACACTAAGCTGCTAAAATAGCTACAACCACGATGGTAAAATCGCAACTTATAAATGGAAGTCTTAATAGGTGATAACCATCTTCAGTATATAGTTGCAATTCAGCTATTTGAGCAATATCAGTATTACCTGAAATGAATGATCCTAAACTCACATGGAAAGTATTTCTATTAGTGCTGTCAGCGTTAATCTCGTTAAAATGACGTTGACTCCATAACTGCATTAACGCGGCAAATCTCCGTTAATAGTTAGCATGGATCGCCCCGGCATGGGGCTGCACAGCATCAACGCATTAACGCGGTTAGCTCATTAACACGTTAGCGTTACTTTTGCCGCATTAATGCAGTTATGGCATTAATGTCCTTTTAACGAGATTAACGCTGACAGCAACAATTTCTATTGGTCCAAGAGCTGTAGACATTTGACCATGTGATATTAACTTGACCCTCGTTATGAACCATGAGAATTATAGTGACACTGTAGGTCAAGTGAATAAGGCTGCAGTCACTAATCCACAATCACTTGTCAACCAATGGTCTTCATGAATAAATGTGTATTCCCCGACTGGTTGGCAAGTGGTTTCTGGTTGATGGCAGTTGCTGAAAAATCAATCGCTAAAGCCCCATTCACGCAGGCCTAGAGTGACCTAAATGGTGTCCATCTTTGGCACTTTTCACAGTTTCACAACCACTTGGAGAGTAGCTTGCAAATGTTTCTAGACAAGTTGGTGTGTTTTATGGAAATTATGAGTGACTGCAGCAATCTGCTAATGACCAAAATTGCAAAAGGTGCAACTTTTACTTCAAAGCAAAATGGTATCCATCTCTGGTCTGTGTCAGACCTTCTCAAGTTTGATCTCTGGTTAGCTACTAAGCGTTTGTAGTTAGGTCAGTATTTTCCATGCAGACAACTGTGGTAATCTGCTGGTGACAAAAGTAGTCGATGGGTCAGAGAAAGACATTTTCCCCTGGCCGCGAGCATATCACATCCAATATGCACTGCGGCATTACATCACGTGAGAAACGAGAAGTCTTTTTGGGACCACAAGCCTGGTGGCTGTTCAACAGGATGCAGGTTAAAGGCTTTTTAAGAATCCTGTTGGCTTTAGGAATTATGATGAACTTTGAAATTGTCGATATAGAGATGCTATAAAAATATGTTCCACTGGGGTTCGTCTGCCATTATGCAGCTTTGCAAGTTTAGTGCTGCTGATTGATGACTAGGTTTGGTGACTCCCTTCCTAATTCTGAATCTTTTATGATTAATTTCAAAGTAACAATGCAAAGGACTCAATTCAAACAATTCTCCGCACGACTGGAATTAACAGCATGAAGGTTTTTGGAGGTGGAAGAAAATGAAAAGGAAATTGCTGCTGCAATGCAGTGACTCAGCAAGTGTCAGGGAATGTCAGCTGCATTTGAGATGCAACAGTGTGAGAAATTTCAGCAAAGAAATGTTTGATGCAGCCTCTCCCTCATAGCAAATGTCAGGTGTAGGTGACTCTTAAAGCTCTGATACCGATTTCGATTTATTTTTACATTTTACAGCATTTTCAGCAGTGTTACAAGATCTACAGTAAGCATCGGGTCTCAGTTTCCTTCCCATCAGAGGAAATTGAGAAATGTGGTCGGCTTTGATCTTTACCACGCTGCTGTACAACACTCCCGTGTAAACAATAAAGGTAAGCCCAACCAATCGCATCGTTTGGCATGTCCCACTGCTACACTGCTGTTTTTCCCCAACTTGAGCTATAATCAAGGCTTGCAGAGGCAAAATCGATTCAGTCACCCAGTTCTGCTGTAAAACCATTTATTAAAACATCAAATACTCCGCCCTGGTGGATGTGTGCCCGGTGATTACCTTTGCAAATCAATTAAGCTACTGAGTAATTGATTGGATGCGAGTCCGTGGTTCCTGGATCCGTGTGTTTTTGGAGCAAGTGAAGGTCAGCACGTTCGTACCAGCTTTGCTTCAGAGTCGCCTCTTTCTGTCGAATGAGGCTGAGTTAACATGAACAGAGGGATCAATAGAGAAGGGGTTCGGTTTATGTTTCGGGATCTCTCCAGGGGGTAAAGAAATAGATTGTGTGGTTGTGTTCAGCGGTCACACTTTAACTTAAATGGAACATTTCTGCACAGAAACAAAAGAGAAAATTTTATTTTGTTTCAAAGAGTATAATTTACACAAAGATTGAAGAACTGTGATTTTAAAAAACTATATTAAAGAAAGAAACGAATCTTTAAAATCACAATTTTGCAATGTAATATGTGACAGACATCAATGTTTCTGGTGGTAGAGTTGTAGTTCTGACTATTATTACAGACACAAATTCTGCCTTTAAGCTTTGGTAACTCACAAAGGATTTATCTTACAAATACTGATGGGATTTTGTGGTTAATAACTCTGGAAAGCCGGGAAATAAAAGAAAGTAGACAATTAATGAGCCTCCTGGCATGTGAATTGGTAAATGAAAATGTTTTGTTTTTTGCAATAGCTAAATTTCTTGCAGTGTCACAATATGACAGTCACTAAAACTAAAGTTGGATAAACATCACGGAGCCCTCAGTTTCATCTGAGACGGGTAGCAAGCAGAGTGCCGGCTGGACATGTGAACTGGGATTAACATCAGCAGCAGTATTCTTTAAGGCTGTTGCCACGGCTCTAGAAAAGGCAAGTTTTCCCAGAAGGCAATTATTCATTAGATTAGTGTGGAAACAAGGTTCTGGTGGTTGTGTACTGATGAATTACAGTGGCCAGTAATTTGCACGGTAATTAAAGATTTGAGCTCCTCGCTGTGCTGGAAGCATAAATCACATTTGCAAAGATGTCTGTGAAGCACTCCACCTCATTACAGCCAAACTCCTTGTGTTTGAACTCAAACCTTTATCACAGAGACTTTTCCATAACCCAACATGGTTTACAACATCATGTTTTGTCTTCACGTCAGAAGGGTTAAAGTCAAAATCTCCCTGAATATGGTTCCATACACTGAAATTTGACTGAATAAAAATACAGTTAACTTCAGGAATGGCTAACTAGAACTAGCCCTAAGTTGGTAGTTTCTGATAAGTCAGAACAAGCTCCTGGGCAGTCACAGATACATTCTTTTATTTGTGTAGCTGCCTGCTAATGATAACATGCTGAAGGTTGCTGTCTGTACAAAGGAAGAAATAATGGGGAAAAAAAGTTAACACTAAATGTGTTTTCATTTAGAGCTGGTCACTGATTTCTAGAATCGATTCGATCCACGATTCGATTCGATTGGAATCGGGGAAATTTTGCCTCAGACAGTCAGAAATATTATAATTCTGATCACTTATCTGTACATATCTATATTTTTATGTCTATAAAAAGAAACCTGACACTTGTGAGACTTTATCAAAGGTGTGAGCATCACAGCAGATGCCTTTGTGTCAAAGTAACTGAGGATAAAACGCAGAAAAACATGAAGGCGGTTTTCCTGGTCTGGGTTTTTATAGCAGATGAACTTAAAAATATTGTGCAGTCAAAACTGAAGTGAAGCAGAGCAAAGTTAAAGAGGTTTGATTAGAGACACAGCTAAAAGCATTTTGCAACTTTGCATAATTTTAAAAAGTTTAAAATTGTTCAGTATTGAACAGCAGAAATGCGTCACAAAGAGGGTGCTGCACCACTAACCTCCTTGTGGTCGTTTTGAGTGCTGCAGGTGCCCAAAGTTTGCATCGAAGACACTGATTTTTCTGCAAACACTCACCATTTACTCTCCAAGGCAGAAATCCCAAAAAAAACAAATTGTCCTGATATTAATGGGAATTCTTACTTTTTATGGAGGACTTTTTGGATTGTTTGAAGAATCATGTATTTAAACATGAAGAGGATCCTGGATGGCACAAAAATGGTCTAATGAAATGACACCTGGTGTTTAAAATGTGGTCCAAGCAATACTTAAAGCAACTTTTTTTTTTGCTTAATGAACTCCATCCTCTAAGATAAAAGTGAACTTTTTTTGCCTTCCCCAGACAAAGTTAATTTCCACAGTTTCTGTCAAACAACATTTTCACTGCTTGCCATTGTTTAATTAAGAGGAGGTGTGTGCTACATAGGAACACGCACACTTTGGCTGGATTAAGGAACTCCTCCGCTGGGACTTCATTCGGTTTGAGAGACTTGCGTAGGTGGAAGACAGGAGATACGCTTGCCAGAGAAACATACAGCACTCCACCAACACACTGAACGCCCCAAGGGAGGAAAGGCAAAGAATTCCTCCTGGATTTTCCCTTTCAGTCTCTCTTGCTCTTTCACTTCCTTCCGCCCTCTCTCCCTCCCTCTTTCTCATTTGGTTGTGGTAATTCATTCTGGTCTATCAGAACCATTCAAAGCTCCAGCACAGAAATGAAGGCTATAATTGGTTTTTGTGAGGTCTGACAGTCCTCATTGAACCTTCTCGACTTTCTGTCCCTGCACGTATGATAAAGAAGAAAAAGCTCCTAAAGACATGAAGATCATGATGCATGCAAAAGGGCAGAGATGTACTCGCATGTCCAGAACATCCTGAAATTTGAAGCTTTTGATTTGCTTTCGTCCTTTGATGTCTCTTTAACAGTTGCAATTTATGTGGCATCCTTTGGAGTGCACACTAGAGGAGACAGCAGTGTCACACGAGATCATGCCTAAATCCTCCTGCCTAAGTACAACTGGAGGATGGAGAAAGGAGAAGACAGGATGCATGATGTATGATTTCCAGAGGTGTTTTTACCCCTGACGTATTGAAGACGTGTGGCACAAGGTTGGTTTAAACAAAGTGGGTGGGAGAAGTAATGTACAGATAACTTAACATGATCAATTCAGGGATCAAATCATTGAATGCAGACGTAAATGTATAAGTTGCCATGCCACAATGTTACGCCCATATGGTCATCTGAGATCATAAGATTCAGCAGGAGGCTGTAACAACATATAGACAATGCGCACATTATATTTAACACACTCGTGCTTTTAAACTAAAGGCAAACACTCCTCTCACCTTGGGTCTCTTCCTTCCCTCCTCCACTCACTTCTCCTGTGGGAGGTACTAAAACACAAGCTGGTTTTTAACCACAGTAGAAACCTGTTTATCTAGTTTTAAGGAACTATCCATGAAAACTCCAAGATTCCTAGCAGCATCAGTGAGGTGGTTAGCAACAGGCCCGAGTGTACCAGTCAGTTGTCCCAGAGGCATATTTCTATCAAAAATGAATTTTTGTCTTCTTTTCATTTAAAGTAAGAAAGTTACGTGATAACCAGTCTTTGACATCCCTCAGACAATCAGAGGATGTAGTGAAGATGAAACATCAGGCAGGGATAGCTCAGTAGGTAGAGTGGTGGCCCCATGATCGGAAGGTCGGGGGTTCGACTCCACTGAACGGGGTTCGACTCCACTGAACGGCTACCCTGAGGTGCCCCTGAGCAAGGTACCGTCCCTACACACTGCTCCCCGGGCGCTGCACTGGCGGCTGCCCACTGCTTCACTGGGTGAATGGGTTAAATGCAGAGGAACTATTTCCCTATGGGGACTAACACGCACACTTTACTTTACTTTACTTTACTTTACATCCCCAGTCAGGTGGAGGTAGAATTGAATATCATCAGCACAGCAATGAAAAGAGACATTATGTTTTTCAAAAATGGAGCCCAAGGGCAGCATGTACAGAGAAAACAACACAGGACCCAATGCTGAGCCCTGGGGCACACCACAGCGAAAAAGGGCAGAAGAAGAGGAATATTTTCCCATCATGACAGAGAACAACCTCTCAGAAAAATATGATTTAAACCATGATAGGACATTTCCTTTAAGGCTTACTACTTGTTCCAACCTTGCCAAAAGGATATCATGGTCAACCGTGTCAAAGGCTGAAGTCAAATCCAATAGAACTAAGACCGCAGAGCGCCCAGAGTCGGCGATTAGAAGAAGGTCATTGAAAACTCTTAGTGGGGCAGTTTCGGTGCTGTGACTGGAATTTATCACTTATACCATTTCTCTCTAAGTGGGTGCTGAAGCGCTATTTTCTCTAAAATTTTTGACATGAAAGGGAGTTTGGAAATCGGCCTGTAATTTGCTAGAGTGTTACGATCAAGGCTGCTTTTCTTGATAACAGGTGGCACGGCTGCATGTTTAAAGGCAGTCGGAACACAGCCAGATGACAGTGATGAGTTCATTAAAAATAAGATACAGGACCCGATTGTATTCAGTGCATCCTTAATGATACGAGAAGGAATAATGTCGTGCAGAGAATTTGAACTTCTCAGGTAATTAATTATTTCCTTTAAAGTCGAGAATGACACAGGTTCAAACTGTTGAAAAACCGTTGAACATTCGGAAACTGGAGCTTGATTTACTACCAGAGAATGTGGGGCCCTTAACACTGAGATTTTATCTAAAAAATAATTTAGAAATTTTTCGCAGAGGGCCGGGGAGGCACCCATCGAAACATCAGAGCACCGATTAACCACTGAGTTAAAGATTTTGAACAGAACTCGAGGACAAAAAAGAAGTTTTTGCCATTTTGGCAGCCTTCTGAAATTTAGACCGGCTCATATGCAGGATGTCAAGGGACACCTGAAGTTGATCTTTTTTCCATCTCCTCTCAGTTCGACGACATTCACGTCTAAGAGCGAGGGTGGATTCATTTAGCCCGAGTTGGCGAGAGGTTTTGCGGCGTTTAGTCTTTACTGGAGCCACAGTGTCCAAAATAGAAGAACATGTAGAAATAAAAGAGTTGACTACGCCATCAACCGAGAGAGGTGCATTACTGTTGTCATCGTAACAGACAGAGTTAGCAAAGGCCGCAGAGAAAAGGGCAACAGCCTCAGAATTAATCAGACGCGATAGGCTCAGTGGACCCTCAGAGTTCAGTTCCATATAGCATAACTGAACATCAAACATAACTGGGAAATGGTCCGAAATCCCAGCATCATTAATGTCCGTGATGCAAATATCCAGTCCATACGACAATACCAAGTCCAGCATATGCCCTTTAGTGCGGGTTGATTTTCTCACCCACTGAGTGATATTAAAAGAGTCGATAAGGGCAAGAAAGTCTTTAGCCAATAGGTCCGCCTCACAGCATATATGAATGTTAAAATCACCACAAATAAGAACACGATCATAATTCAAAAAGATAAATCCTAAAAGATCAGCAAATTCACGGATAAAATCCGTGTTGCACTTCGGAGGTCGATACACCACCGCACAGAGGGTCCGGGGGGAACCAGACAGCTCCAGTAGTTTGATGATTCAAGGGTCGAAGATTTAAAATAGTTTGTCAATCATAGGCAATTAGAGCAGTAACATCTGGAAAGCATATAGAAAATAGTAAGGCAAAGAGTAAACAACGCTCAGGAAGACGGATCCACATAACAGACAATTTAGCCAATTTTTAAATTACATCTTTAGGCACTTTGTTTCTAGCAGCCTGTCTGAAAAATACGCAATTTGTTTCCTTTTCTTTAAAACAAAAACAGGGCATGTGTCGGACAAATGAAGCTTCAGGCCGAAAAATAATCTGCAGCAGATGAACAGAATCTGAAATTCATGTCCTTAAGAAATGGGAAAGAATCCAGCAAACACCTGACATAGATCTGACCCTTCAGTTGCTCCCTGTACTGATTATGTGTCAACTTTAATTTTATTGACTTTCAAGCCTGTTAGAATTGTCCAAACTCTTTTTGACTTGAAACACATTTGTTTACATGCGTTTCAATAAATTATTGCACCTACGACCTATTTTCCTAGCAAAGATAAAGAAATGAGGGATGCTGGCACAGTACTGTACATAAAAGAAGGTCATAGCCAGCTGACATCATCAAATTATTTTTCAAGATTATTCGTTTTTTCAAGCTTTATGAATGTTGTCTTGTTTCTTTTAGAGCAACATATTTAAAGAGGCTGGAGCACCGAGTTATCAGCTAATGCTGTTGATCTGCATCCATAGATTTTAAGGGTGCTTGTCACATGGTCAGATCCTGTCTGATTAGTGCCACATTAAGTAACACGCTACTAAAATCCTAGACTCCACTCACCGAAACCGGAAGACAGATAGTTTTGTTGTGTGTCAGATAATTCCATAAAAATGCTCCAACAAAATCGCAAACACAGCAAAGGATTCACTTCAGATCAGTGAAGGTGAACAGCAGCAGACAGCTGCCAGCTACAGTCTGTCAAAGCAGCCACGTTCCTAACTTTCATAAAGTTTAATAGAGGGAGTTCATTTTAAATACACGTAGACATTGAGGGCTAGCAGGAGGGACCATGCGCTTACCTGCTGCTCTCTGGCAGGTAGCTCCATGCCCTCCTGGGTTTTAAATGCACCTTAGAACACACATGCATCAACACTACAATGAGCGGGTGGAGGGAGGTTCGGAGTCTTCTCTCACCCCCGTTCTCTGCGACCTGCTGGAGCAGGGGGGGCTAGGAGGAGGAGTTGGCCGTCCGACTGCGGTCTGGAGTGTGGAGCCTTCCTGCTGCTGCGGAGTCGGGGCGGTCTGCCTCTCCCCACCGCAGGGAAAAGGGAAACACCACCTGGGTCTGGGTGCAGTTCCCCCCTCCAGGGGCGGGGGCACCTAGACCCGGTTTGTAGAGTACGCTTGGGGAGTGTGATCGTGTGTACAACGTCTCTTTATGTCTGTCTCCACGTTGGTTGAGTGTGGAGTGAGTGCATATGAGAGCATGAGGGTGGGAATGGATGTTTGTATCTGTGTGTGCCTGTATGTCTGTGTCTATATGTCAGGTTGGGTGTCAGGCGCCACCTCTCTGGGGACATCTCAGGCCCTCCAAGGTTTGGAGGCCTATCTCCCCCTACCACCACTTCCCCTGCCAGTGGCGGACCCCCTCAGACATCGGTGCGTTGGTGGTTCTTTGTGTCCGGGGATGGGCGTCCAGGTACACACCGGCTCACTCCTTGGCGGCCGCTTATCGGGGCCTGGAGCCTGGGGCTCGCTCGGGCCACTTCGGAGGGGGGGTGCCCCCGGCCTCTCGGCCTGGGGCTCGGTCACTCAGGCGCAGCTGGCTGCCGGCGGAGCTCACGGGCGCGTCACTGCAACTCCCCCTGGCTTCTGCTCCGCGGCTGCTGAGTGAGCCCTCATCTGGGACTCTCCTCAGCTCTTTCTGGGACAGTGGCGCAGCTGCCCCTCTGTTGGTCTTCCTTGGTCTCTTGTGTTCTGGGGGCCTCTGGATGTCTGGAGTTTTGATCTCCTCCACACCTGCTTCACGCCCTGGAGGACGGGGCTGTGGCCCCCCCACACCCTCTAGCAGATTATTACATGAAGGAACCTTTTAAAAAAACAAAAAACAAGCGCGTCCATGCTCACAGGTGTACACACGGGTGCTCACACCCACAAACTACACCCTTTTTGGCTCCTACCTCAAAGCACACTGTGTTCTGTTGATCTTATGTGCTGCACAATAATGTTTAACATTTAGTATTTACTGTCATATTCCCATATATCATTGTGATGTTGTTTATTCTATTACTCTTGTTCTCTTCTGCTTGCTTTCTTTTTTCTTTCTCAGCAGGTGATCCAGGTGATTGATATATGCATTTTTTTTCTCTGCCCGTTCTGTTGGTTTTTGTCTTTTGCCCTTCTCCCCCGTCCCTCTTCTCAGCTGTTTCTCTTTCCCTCTTTCTTTCTCCCCTTCTTTCCTCCAGTCAAGTCTGTCCCGTATTCAGTAAGTGAAAATAAAATAAACAATAAAAGGTGAATCAAATGGACCATTACGGCAAGGCTGGGATGGTCAGTTTGGTAAAGTAAATCCGTTGGGCATCTTTCTTTGCCTTTAGACAACAATTCTGATGGCAAAAGAGCCAAACGGGACAGGCCAAAAAAAAAAAAAAAAAAAAATAGAGGGAGTTCAGCCCATGCATAGTTGTTGTGAAGGGGTAAATTAGCTTTAGGCTAAAAATCAAAGCCATTTTACCTTTCGGTTCCACTTTTCACCGCTGGAGTTTGCTGCCCTAATGCAGAGAGGAGATCTGTTATACTCACCAGCTCCTGGTTCGATTGATGAAAGTGTACAATTAATCCAGAATGCAGAAATAAGATGAGTGATAAGTATAATGTTAAAACCTTGAAGGGAATTTCCCTTTAATCATAAATGCTTGTGGTGTATTTAAGATGCTTGCTTCATACTATAACACACAATTAAGCCACTGGTTTAAATCACAGCTTGTGGCTTTAATTTAAATTTAATACACCTTCCCCCTTCTCTGAAAATAAAAGAAAAAACTTATTATGTATTTTAATTTGACTCGACTTAATCTGGTTAGCCACAGTGCCAAAATAGCTGGTTAAAAGATGCAAAAATAACCCTCATTAAAGGCTACTTTAAAGTACTTGACCGCTGTTGTGTAATTCTGTGTGTTAGTGCTAAAGTTTGCCTCTACATTTAACCACAATAAAGACTGTGTTAGAGCCTCTGTGACTGCAAAATGCCAGTAGCTCCAAACGCCATCTGTGACTTTTGTCAGATGGTTCCTGTTGCCTGGTGCACACACACACACACACACACACACACACACACACACACACACACACACACACACACACACACACACACACACACACAGCACCTCTGCACCAACACTTCCAGACAAGATCCGGCTGTCACCCCCAGCCAACAGCAGGAGCCCATTCCTGCCTCAGTCCAAACTGCTAAGGCGAGGAAGGCTGAGCGTGCCTCCTGGTTTTAACTGAGAGCGCGGCAGAGATGAGAGAGGCTCTCGATGTACCCTGGCATCTGCTTTCTAACTAAGCATCATGAAAATTTTAATAAAGCAGTTCATTGTTTTTCCATTCTGTTGGAAAGACATCTTCATACCCCCAGCAGTAGTCATTAGGACTGGTGCTGCACTCAGTCTGAACTGGTGATTAGAGAGGCAGGGTCCACCCTGGACAGGTCGCCAGTTTACTGCAGGGCTAACAGATGAAGACAGAGAATCATTCATGCTGTAATATCCACACCTGTGGTCAGTTTAGAATCACCAATTAAACTAGCATGAATGTTTTTGGACTGTGGGAAGAAGCTGGAGAGAACCCACACTGGCACAAGGAGAATGCACAAGCTCCACACAGAAGCCTCCATCTGACTGGCCAGCGTGTTTGAGCCCAGAACCTTCTGTCTTTGAGGCAACAATGCTAACCACTGCACCGCCACAAAAAATGTACGAATCCCAAAAACTGAAGACAGACTAAGCAAAGAAATATACAGAGTTGGATATTCATGTAGAGGGGAACAGCACATCACCACAGAGGTGAGTGTGACAGAGATCCATGACTGCACTTATCTGTATGCTGTTTATTACTCTTCATCCAGCAAGCCTCGTCTCCACTTGTCTGAGGTCCAGCTTTAGCATTCCAAGAGTTGTTTTTAACCAGCATATGTCCTTTCTTAGACTGCTTTCTTGCATTTGCGTAATATCTCTAAAATTAGAAACATCCCGTCTCAGAGACATTGGAAAACTAGTTCACACATTTCTTACTTTTAGGCTTAACTATTGTGATTTATTATTATAAGGCTGTCCTAAAAACTCCCTAAAAATCCTTCAGTTGATCAAAAATGCTGCAGCGGAAGCGAGAGCATAATTCTGCTACACTGGTTTCTCTTCACTGGCTCCCCATTACATCCAGAACTAATTTCAAATCATGCTCCTCACATACAAGGTCTTGTACAATCAGGTCCTATCTTAGCCTAAAGTCCTCAGAGTACCATATCACCCCAGCTGAGCACTCCAACAAACATAGATGTTTACATCAGCGCTGTAACTTGCACTATTTTATCAACCGATTCACACTATAACCAGGGTTTGCCTCTTATCTGTATTTAATTTAATTAATTTAATGACGGTACGGTACTGTGTTTTTTCTTCACTACCAGACACACTGGACCCACTACAGTTCGCTTACCGTCCAAATCGTTCCACAGACGATGCCATCTCTCATCTCCTCCACACATCACTCACTCACTTGGACACTAGAAGGGGGAATTATGTTAAAATGCTCTTCATAGACTACAGCTCTGCATTTAATACCATAATTCCCTCCACACTCACCACCAAGCTGGAGCATCTGGGACTCAGCTCATCTATGTGTCTGTGGATCTCCAACTTCCTAACTGGCAGACCACAGGCAGTAAGGATGGGCGGACATGTCTCAGCCTCCACCACTCTCAGCACTGGAGCCCCCCAGGGGTGTGTTCTGAGCCCCCTGCTGTACTCTTTGTACACATATGACTGCGTGGCCACTACCAGCTCCACCACCATCATCAAGTTTGCTGACGACACCGTCGTGGTGGGCCTGATCTCTGATAACAACAAGACGGCCTACCTGAAGGAGATTAGGAATCTGGAGAACTGGTGCCAGAGGAACAACCTCCTTCTAAACATCAGTAAGACAAAGGAGCTGATAGTGGACTTCAGCACTAAGCAGGAGAGGAACTACCAGACCCCCGTCATCAACGAGTGCCCAGTGGAGAGAGTGGACAGCTTCAAATACCTCGGAGTTCACATCACGCAGGACGTGTCATGGTCCTGTCACATCAACACCGTGGTGAAAAAGGCCCGACAGCGTCTCTACCACCTCAGACGCTTGAGAGACTTCCAACTGCCCTCCAAGGTGCTCAGGAACTTTTACTCGTGCACCATAGAGAGCATCCTGGCGGGAAACATCTTAACCTGGTTCGGGAACAGCACCATGCAGGACAGACGAGCTCTACAGAGGGTTGTGCGGTCAGCTGAGCGCACCATCCGCTCCGAGCTCCCTGACCTGCACTCAATCTACAGCAGGCGGTGCTGGACCAAGGCCAGGAAGATCGTGAAGGACCTCAGCCATCCCAACAACAGACTGTTCTCTCTGTTGAGGTCAGGAAAGCGATTCCGCTCCCTGAAGACCAACACAGAGAGACTGAGGAGGAGCTTCTTCCCGCAGGCGATACGGTCTCTCAATCACACCACCACACAGTACTGACCCACACATATGGTTCTTACACACACACTGGACTTTCTGGACATTGTTTTTGCACAACACTGGTCACTATATTCTTCATTTCCAGTTAATACTTGTACAGCTGCTGTTATTGTGTATATATTTATTTATATTTATATTTCTTCATACATTCTTATATAGTTCTATATTGTGTATTGTGTATTTTGTTGTACAGTTATTTTATTTTCAACTTTAATTTATATATTTTATCTTATTCTTCCCAGTTAAATTTACCCTTCATTCTAATTTGTGTTGTACAGTTATTTCATTTTTAACCTTAATTTATATTTTATTCCTTCCTAGTTAAATTTACCCTTTTTAATTTTTCATATTTATTTCCTATCTTATTCATAGCCTTTTCCTTTTTTGTTTTCTTTAGGTCACGAGCAGTTGTCCAAGCATTTCACTACATATCGTACTGTGTATGACTGTGTACGTGACAAATAAAATTTGAATTTGAATTTTGAATTTGAATTTTGGTAACCGTTGTCCTTGATGTAAATATGTAAAAATTGTGTATGTTTCTGTTCTGTGTCTTGTGTACTGTTTGTTTATATATTTCTCCTTGTGTGACAATTAAAGGATTATTGTATTCTACTCTCAGACTGCAGAAAGGGAGGCAGAGCCTTCAGCTTTCAGGCCCCTCTTCTGTGGAACAAGCGCCCAGTTTGGATTTGGGAGATTAGGCTTAAAACTTTCCTTTTTGATAAAGCACATAGTTAGGACTGGATTAGGTGACCCTCAACCCTCTTAGTTGTGCAGCAATAGGACTTTATTGTAGGGGCTTCCCATGATGCACTGAGTGTTTCTTCTTCAATTACCTCTTTTCATTCTCTATCTGCATTTAGTTAATATTAACCCCTGGCTCTCTGCCCTGTCTTCCTCCCCTCAACCCAACCAGATGGCTGCCCGTCCCTCACCCTGGTTCTGCCATTGATTACTTCCTGTTAAAAGGGAGTTTTTCCTTCCCACTGTCACCAAGTGCTTTGTTGGGGTTTTCTCTGTATTATTGTAGAATCTTTACAATATAAAACACCTTGAGGTGACTTGTTGTGAAATGGTGCTATATAAATATGCTACATAAATTGTGTGCATCATTGCCAAAGGGCAGCAAGTGTAGGAGGTACATGTATTGCATGCATTCTTCAGCTGATGGAAAGCATTCATTTGCCTCATACAAAATATTTTCTGTCATCACTACCGGCTGATAGCACCAACTGACTAAGTCATCATGCTCACAGACAAACACAACCAACATTTTGCTTTAATCATGTCCTACATGCTCAGAAAACAAAGATGTTTCAACCGTCCTTGCCTGTCAGATTAGCTCAGAGATGACAGACACAACTTGTTAAAGTGACCTTATTACCACCAGCAATGCATCCCGAATTACTATAAAACCATCATCCATCTATAGTATGTCAAGGTCACCTTTCAGTTATGCAGATGACTTGTATCAGGACCAACATTTTAAGCTAAAAAAGAAGCACTTGGCTCAGGAAGTGAGCACAGCTTGCCAGAATAAATGCAGCTGAGTATAGGAGAATAAGTCTATTGGGAAATTGGTGTCATTTTCACAGGCTAGGTAGAACATATGCTGGAGCGCTTGACTTTTGGCAAAAAATGCTAAATCATAATAAGGCACTTTCAGAGGCTGAGTTTGGCTTTCCGTCTTCAGCCGAATTGCTGCTGTGTGTATTGGTATTTGAGAGGGCGACGGGATGTCCTGTCATTTGGCTGATGCTCACAGGTGCTTACAACACAACACTCCCAGCCTTCATTGGGAGGCTGCACTCAGCGGAAATGAACAGTCATTAATGTATCATCCTAGCAGCCTGGTGTCCACTTGAGTGCCATTGCTCGCCGGGGTTTCTGTTTGTAAAACAAACAGACTGTCTGCTGGAGGAAGTGCTGGAGAGCTGTACCTCTAATAAATCCCAGGGCTTCACAGGCTCATGAATTGTGAACAAGGGGTTAGTAAGAGGGGGTCAGGATTTACTGTCATTGCACGTCATTGCACGTGCTGGCTTGAACAGCAGAGAACATATTCATTAGCAACCCCTTTATCCTACTCAAACACAGCTAATGAGGTGCCGCCGTGTTACACACTACAGTTGATAGTAAATATGTTCTTGCTGGAGTGTGTCTTGATTCTGTCATCAGTGCAACTCTTCAAATTAATTGACTTATTCATGAAAAATATGTCGTTTCCTGTGAATACATTACTTGTGAAGTCTTAAATTGAAAAAAAATCGAACAGATTTGATTAAAAGCCAAACAAGCCGAATCATATCAAATGTATTCTTAACTCATTCACTGCCAGCCATTGGCAGTGAATGAGTTAAACCCATTGACTCATTCACTGCAATTGACGGCTATAGACGTCAATGGCAGTGAATGAGTTAATTATACTAATGGGAAAGATCTTCCAGTGGAACATCAGCGTAATTCACTAACAAATAAATAAACTACCACTTTCTAACCAGTTGTCGTACAGTTTTCCAAATCAAACACTGTATATGAAAAATGGACAAAATTCCTGTGGTATCATCCAGTTTACGGGGTGGGAGTTGTTAAGTCAGTTAGTGTTGTTAAAACATCTGAATGTACAGGAAGTCCAATATTTGTTCAATAAATCCTTTAAAAATACTCTCACACCACCGATATGGGTGAGTGAACCAGGTCAGTGGACCAGTGATTACAGCACATTGTGTTCTGCATCCTGATTGGCTGTAGACCATTGTCAATCAATCTCCTCCGTGCCGTGTCTCCTGTACAGAATGCGTTCAGCTTGTCAATTTTACATAAATCTTCCATCGCTAGCAGTGTGACTCTGAAGTGCTGCACTGTACGTTTGTAAGTTTTCTCCCCAACAAACACAACAATGTCAATGGAAAGTTTTGCACCGTCAAAGGCAGCTGCAGTAGCTCCCAGAAGGCAGAGGAAGATGCTAACCATCGCACAAAAAGTTGGACTTCTGGACATGCTTAAGGAAGGTAGAAGTTACCGTATTTTATGGATTATACGATGCGTTAAGCGAAATAAAAAAGTCAGATAAGTCAAACTTTACTTAAATCATTGTTCTTGCTTCCTCTACTTCCATACCATTAATTAATTAATGTTGAATTCTCTGGCAGCTGCTCCATTCCTGAGGGGTTTTACAGCCTTAAAACATCTATAATAATTGTAAAAAATAAAGCTGGCTACTTGGCAGATTTCACCTATCGCCGGTTATTTTTAGAACGCAACGCGATAAATGAGGGACAACTATATCGTTAATCAATACTATAATTTTAGCTGAGCTATATAGACATTCAATCTCTATACAGTTCTCATAATTGGTTAAATTAGCTACAGACAATCAAACTGTTTTGTACCTGAGTGTTTTACATGTTAAGATGGGAGAATATGGGGATCAGCTGCTTTCAGACAGCTCCATGTAGCCAGTTAAGCTACTGCGGTGCAGTTTTTTGCTCTTAGGTATTGTTTTGAAGGCTACCTCTTACTGCAAACATAACATTATGAACAAAAGCAAAATGTGCGTTCATAGATAACAATTGATGTTGGTCACATACAATAGCTGTGTGACATAAATCAAAATGTTGTTTAGACAGACGAGACCACAGTGAAGATGTTTGGTCATATTGCACAGCACCACGAGGATCTGGACATCTTGAAGGCATTGAGTCAACTATTGGTCCACTGTGTAGCTACCAAATATTTAAAAGTCAAATGTGAGGCCAACTGTCTGACAGCTAAAGCTTGGCTCTGCAACAGGAAAATGATTGCAATCAAAGCAGCAAATCTATAACAGAATGGCTGAAAAAGAAAGTAAAAGTAAAGATTTTGCATTTGTCCAATCAAATTCCAGACCTTAACCCTGAAAGGTTGTGTACCTAAACTTCAAAGAGCTAAAACAATGCTGTAAAGAAGAGTGGGCACAGTTATGCAGGTCTTTTTTTTTTTTTGCTTTTACAGGCCTGGGAGCTGTTTGAAATGCCCTTTAAATAGGTCGGCGGGATGACAAGTAAGAGTCTGTTCCTACAGAGGATACTGAACCTCGGCCTTTCAACCATGGTAGCAACTTTTGCAGTTGGTGTAGCAGCAGCATCCTCTCCCCCTCCCCTCGGCAGAAACCAGCCCTGCGTCCAAATAGAGTTGTAGAAATAAGAGAATCCCGGGCTTAAAGAACAAAAGAAGAGGCCAAGTTTGAGTGAGACAGAAAGTCTGCGAGATTAGAGCCGTCAATCCCACCATCTTTAGCTCCTAGCGGGGCCTCCTTGTGGGATCAACCACAAAGTTGTAATAGAGGCGAAGGAACTTTTCAAGTCCACCGCCGCACTCCGCCACACTCGCTGCTCTACCCACATCCCTCCCGTCTCTCAGCATCACCAGAACTGGGGGGGCTGAGAGAGGTTTAGGCAGGGTGAGTGGGTGGGTAAGGTGGGGCGCTGACGAACTTTCCCTGAACTCTCGCAAGCTTTGTCTCCTACTTTCATCTCAGGTCACTGTCAGTAGAGGATTTATCTCGTTAAAAGCCGCCCAGAGATGAAACAAGGACCACTGACGCCGAACACAAAGGGCCAGGCTCCCGGTGCTGCTTTTCTTCTTCTTGTGATACCTCAGAGTGAAGTTTTTCTTTGTGCTAAATATGGGTCTTTTAGTCTCGAGATAAGGTAGTCCCACCGTCTCTGCCTGATTAATTAACCTGCGACGGAAATTTTCCACAAAGCTTGACAATTGTACAGAATAAAATGGATCTTGCACAGAGGGAACGGGGCCCTGGAAATTACTAATTCCACATTTTATTCTTTGTAATTAAATAAGCAAAATAATAAAAGCCTCTTGAAGGAGTAGGGGGAAAAAAGGAACCGTTCTATGACTCCAGCTCCTGGCAGTTAGAGCAGCGAGGCAAACGGCCGATCTTCGAATGCGAAGACATACCTAGACGACATGTTTGGATCAATCAGATAAAGATGCTGTCAGGAAACAAAGACGCTGACACAACTCACAAAAAGACACGTTTGCAATGCTCTGATGTGCCACCAGAAATATGACAGTCATTGAAATGGCTCGCTTTGACAAAAAGCCTGTGTTTTCTCACTCACATGTTATTTGGTTATTGTCAATCTCCCCTGCAACTATTGTTGTCGCAGGCCCAGTTTAATGATAGTGAATCTATCCCGGGATGGCAGATTACAAAATCGTAGCAGCAAAGGCAACACAATGGCAAAGCAAATCACCGTGAGAGGCTGCGCTTTATGCAGCAGCTGTCTGCCTTTCCACGCTGCACGCAGGTAAGTTTGATGACACCGATGGCTCGCTCGAATCATCAGCGCCATCCATTTATCTGCTTTGTTGTAGTCGATGTAATGCTCAGCAGCATCTAATTTGCTCTCGCTTTTTACCAGTTTTCAGCCAATTTTAGCTCCACAATAGGTTCTGAAATTTGTGTCAGTGGCAGACAATGAAGAGACAGCTTTGAGGAAAAATGATTTCTGCAGACATTATGAGGCACCAGATGCCTTGGTGTTCATTATATCTGTGTCTCTTTAATTTGGTTGCTAAATCTCACTGGAGTACAATGCGGTGCCGCTGCTCATTCCTCTGAAAGAAAAGATTTGACAGCTTTTTTTCTTTTTTTTTGCCACTGGAGCTTGTGCTGATATAAAACATTCAGGGGCAAAATTAACATTAAAGATGCCTTGGTTGCAGAAAAAATAAAGAAAAAGTTAGTGAACCTTTTTCAATTTCCAGAATTGCTGCATTGATGAATCATAATGTGCGTTCTGATATTGATCTTTTAATCTGGTATTTTGTTTTTTTTCATAGACTTTATATAAAACATGGACATAACTTCCAGGTATGAGAATTGCTTTTAAACCTGCTTTTATAATGGTCACCGTGAGGAGAGCTGTGAGGTGGCAAAAAAGGTTCAGTTGTATAGAAGTCTTTAAAAACAACAACCTTATGCTTACTTGATCAGTGGCCTCAGTGAACAGTTTCCCGATGAGTTTATGTTTTCAGTTGCTACTTTAAAGTCTTGTTATCTGGGCTAATGCTAACCGAACGCTCAGACAACGTCATTGGCCAGTTACAGTGTTGATCGTGGACCAACATTATACTGGTGATGCAGGAAGATACAGATACACTTGTTTGGCAAAGTTTTACAATAAAGTGACCAATGTTTGTCATCATTAATATTACCAACTTGTAATTGAAACTTTGTAAACACTGGTATATGAAAATGTGGTTTAACAAAATAAACAGAAGACTCACTATCCAGTGTTTCAGTCTGATGTCATTAGTTGTTTCCAGGTCCAAACTCCTCTTTAGTTCACAAAGAGCCCGCGGCGTCACTGACAGTTAAAAACTGTCTAAATTCTTTCATCTTTAATAAAATGATCAGTGTGGCTGCTCTACCAGGTGTAACAATTAGTTTAACATTCATGAGAAACAGGATTCGTGAAGTTTAACGGAGTTTCGAAGTTAGCTCGCAAGTTTCCATCTAAAGATCATATGCCATGTTCTGAGAAATTTCTGAAAAATTCAAACGTACAGCTCTGCTATCACTTCCAATATAAATGAAGACAGAAAACTAAACAGCAGTGATGTTTGTTGGGTTGCTGAAACTGGAGTAGCTGGTATACAATTGTCATGTGTCAGCTATGTGCAGGTAGGATAGGAGGAATGATGGACCCAAAAGTGCAGACTCAAAACAGATTTATTACTAAATGACAAAAACAGAAAACTGGCTAAACTGGGAATACAGGAACTAAACTGGCAGGCAGGTGGGTGGGTAGATGGAACTCACCACATGGGATGAGGGTAGATCACAGACAGAGGAAAACACAGGGCTTACATACACAGAGGAAGCAATCAGGGAATGAGACAGAAGGGAAATGCAGCTGGGACAAATCAGGGCTAACGAGACGGGGGAAGCAAAACCTGATACAATAACCTGAGACACGGACTTTCAAAGTAAAACAGGAAGCATAACACAGAGACGCGGACTTGACAAGGGGATACAACGACTATGGAACACAGACAGAAACCAGAAAGCAGAACACTAACAAAGAAACCAAAATGCTAGAAATGATCAATAATATCAACATCAAAGTTCAATAATAATGCAACACTGAAAACTCTGGGTCAACGACCCAGGCACCCTGACAATAATGGTGTGCTACATACTGGCTAGCTACACAGCTATGGTTAGCATAATGTAAGCACATTACCACAGTGAAGCTGAAGGATGAACGCTAACTTTTCTCCACTCGATAAAAGTTAGCGTGAAGATTCCCGATGGTTAGGGACAAATGCAATCGCATGGCAGGAAAAAGATGCTGTAAAAGGACAAACTTACGTCAGGAGAACAACTTCGATAATCCATCCACGATACAAGGTTGGTATCGTTAGGTTAATATGGTTTGGGTTACTCGCTATGAAAAATTCTTGATTCCAACTTCATGTACCCATTGAAATCTTTGTTAGCCTCAGAGTACACTCACCTGTCTCCTTTTGCCTTTAGAACTTAATTCTTCTTAATCATCACACAGTTGCTGCACATTTGTTGGTTTCACACCCATGAGCCACATCTACTGCTCTATTGGACTGAGATTTGATGAGGCCACCTAAGGACAGTGAACGCATCGTCATGTTCAAGAAACCAGATGACTTGAGCTTTGGGACAGGGTACACTGTGGTCATGAAGCGATGAACATGATCAGTGATAATCTCATCATTCGATCTTCTTTTTTTTTTAATTCAATTTTAGGGGTAAAATGAATCCCCCTTGTTTTACAACTTACCTCTCTTCTTTGTGTTTTACCATGCCAGTCTCTCACAGTAGGTTTGTAGCTGGAAGAATCATATGAATAATAGTTACTTAACTTTAAAATAAGCCTTTTTTAATGGCTCCAAATATTAAACTGATGGTGCTCTAAGTTACATAATTCACAGCAAAATTAGCCGTGTCATGATTGCTATGATCATGGAGTAGAGAAGTGCAACACAGCATGGACTCAGCATTCACCTCAGCTGACACTGTTGCTCTTCAGGTGTGATCACTTTTAGTTTCATCTTAAGTGCTGTAGGCAGTTTGCCTTAATCAGAGCTATGCAATGTGATTGCTCTACCACACCGCTCACGTTATCCCTTCCTTTGCTATAAAGGAGAGCACCAAACGATATGCCTCGTGTTTAACCTTTATCCTTTCCTGCCCACCCCCAAGGCCTTAAAGATCTGTGGTGGCCTTGCTGAGCAGGGTGGGTGATGTATTTCCTTTCACACAAAGGCCCAGGAAGAAAAGTGCTACATGCATAACTGGGATGAATCCCTGCCGTTTCCTTTGTCTCATCCATGTGTAATCCAACCCCACGCTTGGAGGGATACTTCACAGAGCTCGGGGGGAATGCGGCAAACGGGCACGATCCATCATCATGCTAATTAGAGACATCTCGGTTTTTATTGGCGTGAGAAGGACCGGATAACGTCAGCTCTGGTCAGCATGCGTGCTCGGGGATCTATTTCTCATCAAATTTCCAATAACTAAATATAGCGATTACACCCATGAGGACAATTTTAACAGCATTAATGGGTGTAGCAGCGATGCATCACTGTAGCACCTCTAATAACAGAATGTCCTCAGGGCAGTTCAGCATTCGTGCAGCAGTTACCAATAGTCACAATGAAAAGCTATCTTTATGCAGCTGTTTATGGCAGTCGGCAGGTATGGGCCAGTTAAAACATCTGTTGATGAAAAAAGCAATCCATCAAATTTATTCAAAACATTTTACTTTTCAATAAAATCCATCCCAGCTAGACGTCGTTGCAGTATGATATGTGATACCGTGGATAATCAGTATAGTGCTGATTTTGCTTTTTCTCTGTCCTGTCATAGGTTTCTGTTATGTCACATTAATATTATCATATATAGACTGAAATTCACCAGTCAAAGCAGCAAAAAGCAGTACTATTTCTTTTCTCTTTTTTTCTATTTTATTGGAATTCCACGTGAAAAACCAACACAAAGTGGTGTACACGTGAGAAGTGGAATGAAAATCATACGTGATTCCAAACATTTTTTACAAATAAATAACTGAAAAGTGGGGTGTGCGTAATTATTCAGCCCCCTGAGTCAATACTTTGTAGAACCACCTTTTGCTGCAATTCCAGCTGCCGGTCTGTTAGGGTCTGTCTCTACCAGCTTTGCACATCTACAGACTGAAATCTTTGCCCATTCTTCTTTGCAAAACAGCTCCAGCTCAGTCAGATTAGATGGACAGCGTTTGTGAACAGCAGTTTTCAGATCTTGCCACAGATTCTCGATTGGATTTAGATCTGGACTTTGACTGGGCCATTCTAAAACATGGATATGTTTTGTTTTAAACCATTGCATTGTTGCCCTGGCTTTATGTTTAGGGTCGTTGTCCTGCTGGAAGGTGAACCTCCGCCCCAGTCTCAAGTCTTTTGCAGACTCCAAGAGGTTTTCTTCCAAGATTGCCCTGTATTTGGCTCCATCCATCTTCCCATCAACTCTGACCAGCTTCCCTGTCCCTGCTGAAGAGAAGCACCCCCAGAGCATGATGCTGCCACCACCATATTTGACAGTGGGGATGGTGTGTTCAGAGTCATGTGCAGTGTTAGTTTTCCGCCACACATAGCGTTTTGCATTTTGGCCAAAAAGTTCCATGTTGGTCTCATCTGACCAGAGCAGCTTCTTCCACATGTTTGCTGTGTCCCCCACATGGCTTGTGGCAAACTGCAAACGGGACTTCTTATGGTTTTCTGTTAACAATGGCTTTCTTCTTGCCACTCTTCCATGAAGGCCAACTTTGTGCAGTGCACGACTAATAGTTGTCCTGTGGACAGATTCCCCACCTGAGCTGTAGATCTCTGCAGCTCATCCAGAGTCACCATGGGCCTCTTGGCTGCATTTCTGATCAGCGCTCTCCTTGTTCGGCCTGTGAGTTTAGGTGGACGGCCTTGTCTTGGTAGGTTTACAGTTGTGCCATACTCCTTCCATTTCTGAATGATCACTTGAACAGTGCTCCGTGGGATGTTCAAGGCTTGGGAAATCTTTTTGTAGCCTAAGCTGCTTTAAATTTCTCAATAACTTTATCCCTGACCTGTCTGGTGTGTTCTTTGGACTTAATAGTGTCTGAGGCCGTCACAGGGCAGTTGTGGAGCTGTTTTGCAAAAAAGAATGGGCAAGGATTTCAGTCTGTAGATGTGCAAAGCTGGTAGAGACAGACCCTAAAAGACTGGCAGCTGGAATTGCAGCAAAAGGTGGTTCTACAAAGTATTGACTCAGGGGGCTGAATAATTACGCACACCCCATTTGTCAGTTATTTATTCATAAAAAATGTTTGGAATCATGTATGATTTTTGTTCCACGTCTTTCACGTGGAATTCCAATAAAACCGATTCATGTTTGTGGCTGTAATGTTACAAAATGTGGAAAAGTTCAAGGGGGCCGAATACTTTTGCAAGCCACTGTATGTTTTCACTGGTAGCTTGACTGAAATAGAATTTACCAGTTGATTCTCAACTTTGTGTGGCATTTAGGAGTTGTTGAATGGGATATAACCACCTGGAATTGGTGGGGAACACAAACTGTATATAAAAGATGGAATTATCCTTTTTTACATAAGCACATAGGACTGAATCAAGTGACCCTAAATCCCCCCATAGTTACGCTGCAGTAGGTCTAGGCTACTGCAGGATGCACTGAGTGTTTCTTCTTCGCTCACCTTATATTGTTTTTCACTCTTTATGTTTATAAACCACTCTGCATTTAATTATTAGTTATTATTAATCTATGGCTGTCTTCTACAACTCTCATTGGGTTGCACCAGATGGTCACTCCTCCCTGAGCCTGGTTCTGCTGGAGGTTTCTTCCTGTTAAAAAGGAGTTTTTCCTTCCCACTGTCACCAAATGTTGGGGTTTTGTTTTCTCTGTATTATTGTGGGGTCTTTACTTTTCAATATAAAGTGCTTTGAGGCAACTGTTATTGTCATTTAGCCCTAAATAAATAAAACTGAACTGAATATATGACTGCTAAATAAAGCTGGTGTTGCAAAGAAGAGTCCTGATCTATAGCGTTGTATGTGTGATTTTCATATGATGAATATATGAGAGAAATGATAAGAATAGAAAGACTGAGATAAGATTCTGTAAGCCTCTGTTTGCTGGCATTCTGGTCACGGCTTGAGTAACTGTAGGTTAATCAGCTGAGACAAAGCGAAGTTGGAGTTGGTGTTCCCAGGCTGCACGTAAAACTATTTCTACAGAGCAGAGAGAAGGCTAGTGCGAATCCACACTTCTAACAGCTTTAGTTTTTTATTACACCCGCAGAAACATATCAATAATTCCACTACAGCGAGCATCTCCGCCATTTGATTGTTTGATGAATGCATCAGAGCATTCTCTATTGCCTGAGCGCGAGGCTCAGCTCTAAAAAGCAACACTCATTATTTGTATATATGCACAGAGAAGTCACGCAGACTGCTACGTTGCTGTGGGAAAACAAATTACATGATCGGATGGAAAAAATTTCCCATATGCAACGATATCTTGGCAAGCCTCCACTTTCCAACATATCCCCTCTCGCCTGGAGCGTTTTGAAAGATTCCCCATCAGGGGATTCATATTCACATCTGTAATTCTGTCTCGAACATACAGTTCTGACAAGTCCTTTTGTTGTTGTAAAACGATTAAATAAAATTAAAGTACAAAGCTGGCGATAGCATCGGCGGTTTACAGTGTGTATGTGTAATGAAATTTCTTCTCCCAGAGAATCGATGAGGCCCATTCCCCTGGTGGACTGTGTAATTACAAAACCCTCATTAGATTATGAAACTATACAGCATATGGTGAGAGGAGGAGATCGCTTTGATGTGCTCTTGTAATGACTGCAGCAAGAAAAAAAATAGAAGAAGGAGAGAGAATTGCCTGCCTTTTGCTTCATGCGAATCTCTTGAAAGAAATCAAAGCTTTGAAAGTGAGGTTTTCTGTTTTGTGCAGTCCCAGCTCACCCCACCCAACTCATGCTCCTCTGAACTGACTCAGATGCCAACCACTGGCAGCCAAGGATTGACCCAGGAAATTTCAAACTGCTTTGACATGCCGAGGCCGCTGGTGTCACGGCCTTTTGATTCACAGAGGCCGTTTGTCATTTTGCCAAAAAAAAAAAAAAGTGTGAATGCCTTTGGTGATGAAGAATGAGGCTTGATGTTTGAAGGAAGCACTCAGTTGCTCGTAGAACATGAGAAAGTCGCTGTGGGCGGCACTTGTCTTCTGTTCTTGGCGCTACACATTTCACAGACTCTGTTTGGAAAGGGATAGCAGGCTGGGAAGCAGTCATTGAGTGTAACTGTGTTTGACAGCCAGAGACAACAGCAAGCAAGCACAGAACATGTTGAAAAATGAAAATCGAGGTCCATTTAGGAACCTGAAAAAACAAGCTCCATCTCTTTTTTTCTTTTCGTTTTTTCTCGAATGTCTCTAAGCAGCTGTACCCCCCGGAGCTTTATGGCCCTGTCAGTAACGTAAAAAAACAAAAACCTTTCCAGTAATCTAGTGCAGTGTGTCTTGACCTGCTGGGCTGTGGCTAGTGGGTCCCTTTATGACAAAGGGATGAAGTTTTTTAATAAGTGTGCTTCCCAGAGCAGTGCAAGCTAATTTCTCACTGGGGTCCTCGACTAACAGACAGCAGAATTCAGCATGATACTCAAAAAGTAGTTGGTGTCTTAAAACATTTTTATCATTTAGGAGAGGACTTTGACAGTTTAGGTGCAGAATCTTTCTAAACATATTGTTTGCCCGTCATTGGGGGATACACAGGCTACGCTTCCTCTGCAAACAATCCTATGTAATCATCCATCACAGCAAGACGGTAACACAACCAACTTTATTCTCTCGAGGTTCATTGCTGTTGTTATTGTCACATCTTTCCTCTTAAAATGACTCAAACTAACGTACATGAAAGTGCAAATGTCCTTTCTTTTCCATAAACTGACACAAAGAGAATTTTGCAAACAGACTATATGTATGCAAGAACATGTCAAGCATCATAACATGAAATTTTTAACAAGGCAAGACAGAAATTAATTTTTTAAAATCTATTTTTTAAATGCATACATGCATAAAACAGTCAATTTCAAAGAGTTCTATATTTTTGTTAATACACCCTTAATTGTGTATTTAATACACAATTGAAAAACTAGCTTACAAATAATGACATTAAACCCTGCTTTTATTTTGTTTTCTATTTTTTTTGGGGGGGGGGGGGGGGGGGGGTGCAGTTTTCTAAATGCCTGCGTGGATAATGGAGTGGCACGTGGTGCTGTTTACAGAAAGGCAGACGATGGTTAGAATTTATTTTAAATCTTTAGATTTCACTGGGCAAGCACTGCTGTCCTTGCTTGCTCTGATTGAATGAACACCACTGGTGCAATAGCTCACCCTTTTTGAGGGTCTGATATTGGGTTGGGATAGCAACTCAATATCAGACCCTCAATATTAGATTTCTAATTGAACTAAACTTACAGAGTTCATGGTCTCGGTTACTTTTTCTCCTTTGCTTCCTTTTCCTCTGTTCTTGATTCCAGTGACTAGACCACCAAATTATACACTTTTCTTTCTGTCTGAAATTTTTCTTCATTACTGGTGTCTTAATTGCCATCCTTAATGTTATCATTATTATTATTATTATTATTATTATTATTATTATTATTATTATTATAGAAGAAGATGGAAAAAGAATAACTAAATAAACTTTGTTACTACCCAGGGTTTATTTTTTGGGGCGGGGCTTCATGTGGATACTTTTAAGCACTGATGTTAGGGGTGCAGTTGCTTTGACAGGTCTTTTACATACAGTTTATGTTATTTATTTGAGATGAGTATATTATATATGAATAACAAACACACTAATTGCAACTCACACAATATCTTTACATTATTATATTGTATCATCTGGCTGTAGAAACTCTAGCTGGCACAACATGACCTAACGGCGTATTATTTTTAACAGTTAATTGTCCTTGTGCTTTGCTTGTCACTCGGCTGGTTGTGTAACATGATTAGAATTGTAACACCAAAACAATGAACCGGAAGATGCAAAAACTCATTGTAAAGCTGAAAGAAACTGAATAACTGTTCAAAGTGTTTAGTTGGTTTAACTGTAGTGACAACCTTTCCATTGCAGTTATATATTAGTGGTATATTTTTCATTAAAACAGCTTTAAATTAGAATCCAACTTGGGTGTCTACAGCAGGGGAAACAACCTGATGGCTCTTGTGTCTCTTGTCTCAATAGAAAATTGCTGCTAAAACACAGTGTGTCGCTGTGATGAAACATCCATATGTGATTTTAGAACATTTTCAAGAGGAGCAAGTTGCACCAATTCACCCTCAGAGGACAAACACACAAATAGAGTCATTATTCACAAGATTGTTTCATTTTACAAAGCAGAAAGATTATACTCAGAATGGATCAACATGATGATAACAGATGGCATTCTTGTTGTGGAAGGCAAGGTGAGATTAAAAAGAAAGACGGAGTAAGCAGGAGTAATACTGTGGCAGAGCTGCGCATTTCAAAACAACCGACCACTTTTCCTGCTGATTTACATCAAAAAACGACTCATCTGTCTACACTCTGTGATTTTCTCAAATGTGATGGCAGGAGTCATGGCAGGCCTTTTTCAGATGTGCTGAAAACTAACTTTGGCTATTGATTTGATAACTTCAACACCCCTCTGAGGCGATGCGTTTTTAAAGGACCATTGACACTACATGGAAGCTTAAATGACAGCAGAGCGACTGATTAAGCTCGACTTGAACTGCGTTCTCCACAGAGATGTTCCAATTCAGGGAGATGTCTATTTACAGATATTTTAGGATGTGACAGAAAAAGTCTTATCTAAGAAGCTTTTACAATCAATGTAATACAGCTAGATTCACAATTTGTTGTACAAAGAGACACTTTTCATAGTTTTGACCCTGTAAACTACCACAGTGGATTTTAAATCAATCAGTATGGAATGGAAGTGCAGACTTCCAGGTTTGATAATTACATTATTGCAGTGTTTATGTGCATTAACCATTTTTAAGAGGCTCAAAAGTAACTGGACAACTGAATGACTAGCAGTTGCATTGACATACGAGGCCTGTTCCCTTTTAATTTAATGACCACGCAGGAGTAATAAAGTTTATTCAAAGCATTGAATTTGTATTTTATAGCTTTTCACTGTAATTTTAAATATGACATCCATGCAAGTGAGAAGGGCCATCATCAGGCTGGAAAGAGGGATAGTAACAATCTGCTTCTATCATTAAAAGAAGTAATGCACCGGCCTACTAATGACTGAATTACTTCCATGGTTGAGAAAAAGAACTCAACTTCTAAACAAGTCATAGAATAGAATAGAATAGAATTCAACTTTATTGTCATTGCACATGCACAGGTACAGGGCAACGAAATGCAGTTTGCATCCATCCAGAAGTGCTTTAGTGATATAGATATATTACAATATATATTAGCAATAATATAGATATGTGAGTATATTACAGAAATGGGTCTATTATGGTATGTTATAATGTACACGGTATGAAGTATGTTGTGAATATTCTATAACTATAAGTATGTACAGGCTGTAGTGAGTACAAGCTATGAACAGGATATAAATATGAAAAACTATACAGAATATGAAATAAATAACTTTACAGAATCTGGGATATACAGCTATACAGAAATGGGAACTATGCAAGTTGTAAACAGTTGTAGGATTAAAAATTATCGAATGTACAGAATGATTATTTACACAGAGCTATACAGTAGTGCAGTTAAGATAAGTGAGGGTGTAGATAGTTTCTACAGAGGCTATATAAAGTGCTAGTGGTTGTGAGTGGTGGTTCAGTCCATGTTATTATTGTGTTTGAGGGTACAGTTGTCCATTGTGGGTGTGTGTATGTTCAGTCCATGAGTTTAACGTGGGTCAGATGTCAGGAGGCAGAGTTCAGGAGTCTGACAGCTGTGGGGAAGAAGCTGTTCCGGTACCTGGTGGTCTTAGTCCGGAGGCTCCTGTGGCGCCTCCCAGAGGGCAGGAGGGTGAAGAGTCCATGTGATGGGTGACTGGGGTCTTTGATGATTTTCCCAGCCCTTTTCAGACACCGCTTCCTGTAGATGTCTTTTATGGCAGGAAGTGGTGCTCCGGCGATGCGCTGGGCAGTTTTCACGACCCTCTGCAACGCCTTCCGGTCCGAGGCAGAGCAGTTCCCGTACCAGACTGTTATACAGTTGGTCAGGATGCTCTCGATGGTGCAGCGATAGAAGTTCACCAGGATGTCTGAGGACAGGTGGTTCTTCCTCAGAGTCCTCAAGAAGAAGAGGCGCTGGTGAGCCTTCCTGACCAGCTTGGAGCAGTTGGTCGTCCAGGTGAGATCCTCGGAGATGTGGACTCCCAGGAACTTGAAGCTGCTCACACGCTCCACAGCCGTCCCCTTAATGTGGATGGGTGGATGTGGGTCAGCATTCCTCCTGTAGTCCACGATGAGCTCCTTGGTCTTCTCGGTGTTAAGCAGCAGGTTGTTTCTGTCGCACCACTCAGCCAGACGATCCACCTCCTCCCTGTAGGCGGCCTCATCGTTGTCACTGATGAGGCCAATCACCGTGGTGTCATCTGCAAACTTAATGATGGTGTTGGAACCATCAGCAGGTCTGCAGTCGTGGGTGAAGAGGGAGTAGAGGAAAGGGCTCATCACACAGCCTTGTGGTACACCGGTGTTCATCGTGACTGTAGATGAGCAGCGGTTATCCAGCCGGACATGTTGGGGGCGGTTGGTCAGGAAGTCCAGTAACCATTTGCAGATGAGGGAACTGATACCCAGGTCTGTCAGTTTCCTGATGAGTTGTGAGGGGTGGATTGTATTGAAGTCTATAAACAGCATTCTGGCGTAGGTGTTGTTGTTGTCCAGGTGTGAGAGGACAGAGTGCATTGCGATGGAGACTGCATCCTCTGTGCTCCTGTTCCGGCGGTATGCGAATTGGTGGGGTCCAGGGTGGGGGGGAGACAGGATTTGAAGTGTGCTAGGACCAGCTGCTCTAAGCACTTAGTGATGATGGGGGTGAGTGCTACTGGGCGGTAATCATTGAGGCAAGATGGGTTGGAGTTTTTGGGTATCGGGACGATGGAGGTGGATTTGAAGCAGGCCGGTACCACAGCGTGGGCCAAGGACAGATTGAATATGTCTGTGAGCACTCCTGCAAGCTCCCCAGAACACGCTCTGAGAACACGCCCGGGGATGCCATCAGGGCCTGCAGCCTTGTGGACATTGATCCTGCTCAGCACCGCTCCTACATCGGTGGGGGAGAGAGTCATAGGTTGGTGGTCTGGCGTCATGTCTGCTTTGGTTGTGGTTGTGGGGTTCCCTCGCTCAAAACGAGCATAAAAGTTGTTGAGCTCGTTGAGGAAGGAGACATCAGAGGATGCGGGGGAGGGTTTGGTGGTCCTGTAGTCTGTGATGGTCTGGAGTCCTTGCCACATGCGTCGGGGGTTGGAGTTGGAGAAGTGTTCTTCTACCTTCTTTTTGTAATGGTGTTTGGCTTTTTTGATGCCCTTCTTTAGATTAGCCCTGGCTGTACTGTAGGCGTGTGCATCTCCTGACCTAAAGGCAGTGTTGCGGGCCTTCAGGAGGAGACGAACATCCCGGTTCATCCAAGGCTTCTGGTTGGGGTACATGGTGATCCGTTTCTGGGTGGTGACACTGTCTGTGGTTTTGGAGATGTAATCCAGTACAGATGAGGCGTACTGGTCCAGGTCTGTGTGGGTGAACATATTCCAGTCTGTGTTTTTAAATCTGTCCTGGAGCACTGCGTCTGTCCCCTCTGGCCACACTTTAATTGTCCTCACAGCAGGTTTCACACGTTGGATGAGTGGTGAATACCGTGGTGTGAGGAACACTGCCAGAGAGGTAAGCGTGTTATTGTCAAAGTCTACAATCATGAGATCAAATCATGGAAAAGGAGAGGAACAGTTCATGATCCAAAGCAAACCACATTATATGTCTAGCATGGTGGAGGCAGTGTTATTGCATAAGAAGAACAGGATCACTAGTGTTTATTGTTGATGTGACTGCTGACAGAAGTAGCAGGATAAAATCTCCAATTCTGCTCAAACTCAGAAATTAGATGTTCTGTCAATGTCTCAGTCTCAACAAATGCAAAGAGACCCACAAACAAGCAGCAACACAAGGTGGCTGTAGTAAAGACCTGGCAGAGCATCTCGATTTTGGAAATGCAGCATTCGGTCATGTCCATGGGGTCTGATTGAAAAGATATTCATCCAAGTATTTAAAACAGTCCTTACACTGAAACTCATGGTAGTCTGTCCAATTAGTTTTGAGCCTCTGAAAATGGTGAACTTTGTATAAAAATGACAGTTATTCCTGAACAGTAAATGTAACAATTTTTGTTGTTGTTGTTGATCATTTGTTTTAAAATCCACTGCACATCCTGTGCAAATCAATTCTGTCAACAGTCCCAGAGCAGCTGAATCAGCAAAAACAGCTGCAACACAATTTGAATATAATAAACATTATGAAAGCAGAAGTGTTGTACTGGATTAGATTTACATTAAAAAGTGTAAAAAGTGCTTTGAGTTTAAGGCTAAAATAAACTGTAAAAATCCAGCGAGCTAGTTCAGGCAGGCAACGTGAGCTGTGCTTCGTCATGAACACTAACATGCCTCATCTTCCAAACACCACCTCCCAGCTTTGGTGTTCAAGTTGAGCTGCAGAATCTCCAATCACGTGTCAATTCCACTGCTTCTTTTTTTTTCTCAACCCCACCGCCACCCCAACATCCACCTGTGCTCAGAGTCGGTTTTTTGTTGGGGGCAAGGGAAGGGCGACCAGACAGGAGGAGCTCCAGAGTTGTTGCTACTATAGGAAAATGCTGCCACCGCAAACAGGGAAGACGATGCAGATAAGAGGAGAAAGAGACCTTCCTACACTTCTCTAAATGTATCTGTTATGCGAGGAGATTTTATTATTATTATTATTATTATTATTATTATTATTATTATTTGCAAAAAATAAATTATAGATGACCTGGAATTGTCAGCGAGAAGAGTGTGGCGTTATCCTTAAATCCTTATCCTTATTATTATTTTAATATTGATTATTATTATTATTATTATTATATTTCACTTTCACACAAGTGTTGTGAGACTTCATGTTATCTTTCATATCAAAACAATTATAAAAAAAACAACTTACAGAACATATTTAGTTTTGTCCGATTTCCCTGTGGCTCCTCTGTTTCCCTCCGATTGCTGGTGTAAGATTAAAGAAACATTAATACAATGAAAGGAGGCTAACAGTCAGAATTCTGGCTGTGTGGCTACTCTTAAATATATCTAATTTTACAAATTACAAGTGAAATGTGTTGCGTAAATTACTTGCAGCCTCATCAGGAGGTTGTGGACTGTTCTGGGCATATACATTTGCACTTTAAAATGACCCCTAGCACTGCAGCTGTATTTTAAAAGTGTGGTTTGGGAAGCAGAGCAGGTTGTCTCCTACTGTACTCCTCCAGTCTGCATGTTAAAGCATCCTTGGGCAGGATACCAAACCTCAACTTCTTCCCAATGCATGTATCCGTGTGTGAGTGCATGAATGTTTCTTATGCTTGCACAGAGTGCTTGATTGGCTTGAATGAGGCTTGTAATGAAAAGTGCTTTGAGTGCTCAGTTAGAGCAGAAAAGTGCTATAGAACTACCAGTTCACTTACTCGAGGCAAAGTGGAGCACTAAGCTAAATGTTGTTGCAAGCATGGCAGTTATAACACTAACGTAAGTTTCACATGTGCCCTGCAGTACCGAACTTTTTTAGGCAGAGCTGTGTGTGAAAATGCAAATGTCCAACACATGGTGTTAAACCGACAGCTTCCTCTTACAGTCTGTGTTATGTCCGATTGTGCAAATGTTAGAATAGCATAGACAGTTATCTGTTAGGTAGGCTTCATCTGTCTGTGCTGCTTCCTGTGCACTCTATCCAGGAGGTTCCCTCAGCTAAAGCAGAGTACTTCTAGTAGTATGTGTGTGAATGTAAGAAAGGACATCTGTGAATGGCCTACTTCCCCTGACATTATCATGAGTGCAAATGCCATTTTACCATTTTAATTTAGAAGCTGAAAGAAGAGTCTGCAGGAATTTCCACACAAAAATTCTGCACTTCAGCTAGAGTGGTTTCACTGCAGTCTGCAAAGATAGTGAGTGTCTGCACCGAATTCCACTTTTCCACAGCAAACAGTTGTTAAAACATTTCATCTCTAGACACAAATGGTAACATCATGGTGACACTAGAAGAAAAATCTTTAAAGGTACGTGAAAAATTATTTTTTATGTAGGTTGTTTAACAGAAATGAGAATTTTGTAATCATAAATATACACTGATCATGTAATCTGGTCTTCCAACCAACTGATGCATTCTCATAAATTTAAAAACATAGAAGTAGCTGCCATGTTGAATATAGTAGCCAGGATGAGGATTTCCATTCTGCATAATCATGTTTTATGTACATGTTAAGAAACCAGTCGCACGCAGTACATAAATAATTAACTGGTAAAGTGTATTTAGTGTACCTTATATGTTAGCTTTAATTCTGAGGTCACAAAAAGTTATTTCAAACTATATATGACCATTCAACATCTATCTATCGAGCTAAAGTTGGAACCCTCCCATTTTGGGACAGCTGACAACCAGCTGGCTAAACAACAACATCTGGTTATAAGCTAATATTATGCCAGCTAATGTTATGCCTCCGATAAACAGTTTGATTCTAATATCATATTAATTTATTAACTAAGAGTCCAACCTTGTTAAATCCACTTCAAAGAAAGTTGCCGGCTAACAGCAAACAACACCAGCAAAGTTCAGGCTATCACCAACAATTCACCTCACTGTCATCTGACAGACGTTTGCTTTACGGACTCATCTACATAGGCCATCAGGAGGCCATCAGTCCAATAGATGTGGACAGATCCTGACAGGTGAAGTAAACAGCAGACTCAGTCTAGGCTGTCATGAACCCAAGTTGTTTCGTCCTACAGCGGCCACTGTAGCTCGGATTGTGCATTTGAATAAGTAGGGGTAAGAAAACAGAATTGAGTTGACTGCAATCTGCAATTACTGACCTCTACTGGTGACATTTAACACACTTTACCTTTAACATTTTGTGGGATCCACGAATGTTTGTATGAAATTCTGTGCCGGTTTATTCAGAAGAGATAGGGACACAGTTTTAGAAAACATCATATAAAAAAAAATCATAAAATCTCCAAAGTCCAGAAAGGGGACTGCCATGTTTAAGGAGCTGCCATAACACCAGGTGCCCCTCATGATCCAACCCCAAAGAGCTTTGTGTCTCTTCCCAGAGACCTGATAGGTGAATGTGTAAGCCACTACACTGTGGAGCCTTTCAGTCACTGTCACATACAGATGGTTCAAAGACACGTGGCTTTAGTTACACAACCATAGTTTATTACTGATGTCATCACTTACACAGACAATGGAAGTGTCAGCGATACCTACTAAAAGGTGATCAGAAAATCATACTTGAGTAACTAGTTGAAAACAGCTTCAGGACCGCTGCTGTCAGATGCTGTTTAATTTACACTAAACTCTTGTCAAAAATTCGAACTCCCGAGCCATATTCCAAAAAAGATTAATACTAATAATAATAATGATAATAATAAACAATATATTTTAAACTGATAAAAGTGGCTTGAAATGACAGGATGATTTTCAGAGGACCTTCAGACCACACATGGTTTCCTCTTGCTGTCTGGTAACAGCTGGTAGGTTTGACCAGTTGGTGCCATTTTTTTTTAAAGTGCTGGTTTCATGTAACATGTCCTTGTTTTAGCGTTTGGGTTGAATTCCTCTTGATTGTGGCTGTGTATCTCTATGAAAACCACCCCATTTAAATATATTTAACCCATATTAAACTTTTCAAAGTACACTCTGTTAGAGAAGAAAGCCACGATGCATTTTGTGTTCGATATTTGCAATGCTTATACGACATACTGACCTGCTGTTCACCCTGGACAACATGTGATGCAAAAAAACCTGTGAACGAGGTATTACTCTATAAATAACATATAGGCAAAGTTCACCGTTGTATTCTACTACAAGCAGCACAATGTCAGATTAAATCCTGTTGTCCGGTAAGGCTAGTCATACGGAGTCCTTTGAAAAGGAACGCTGAATGATCAGTACTTTTAATGGGATCTGCTCCTCTTTTTGATGTCCATAGAGTTCAGGAAGAAGCATTCAAAGTTTTCCAAAGTTTAACTGCACTCCAGAAGAAAGGATGTCTCTATTTACAGAAAGGTCCTTTGCATTACTCTCTTCTCCTTTGATGATCCCGCGGGCCAGAACTGTTGGTTCAACCTAAATCAGAAGAGAAACCTAATGAAACAAAGTCAGAGCCAGGACAGCTGCAGAATCATCAAAACATCACCTATGAAAGAGTTACAGAACATAACATTATTTTTTATATATATAGACATACAGTATATAATTGTCTGAGGTCACAAGAGGAAAAAAAATGGAACTGCACAGAACTGAAAAGCATAGCCACCAGTTATAAAACTAAACTTTATCAACCGAATGCTCCCGCCTACGCTGATTGACATGTCAAAGATGTTGGCAAAGCAACAACAGAATCAGATGCATTATTCAAATCTCGAAGCCCTGATTTTTCCATTCTTGCTGCTTACTTTTGATGTTTGACACTGTGAGGAAACAGATTTCATCTTCACAAGAAAAATGTTTAAAATGGTCTGAAAGCCCCACAAGAACATCGCTGTGTAGGTTGATTCTGTTCATCTGGAGAAATGCTACGTCCAGATGCATCAAGACATTGCTGTGTAGCTATGACATAACCTGTTATATGATTTATAGGACTAGAACCCTGGCACATTCAGCACCATCCAAGTAACAGCCTCCAGGGTGGAAGTGCCAAAAATTGTAGTACCTACATTGGCCACTTGAGGCAGGCTCTAAAAATGACCCAATCATCATGATTGCTGAACTTGCTAAATGGACACAAGCAAAACATTTTTTTCAAACCTGACAGAAGCTGCTTTTTAACATAGCAACAAAACAGAGAGAAAGCAGGAAGCTTAACAAGCAAGCACAATGCAAACTGCATCTAGACTCAAGAGCAGCAGGGCTGTGTTCTCTATGACGAATCATGCTTCTCCGTCTGGCAATCTGATGGACGAGTCTGGGTTTGGTGGTTGCCAGTCGAATGACCGTTGTGTGACTGCATTGTGCCAAGTGTAAAGTTTGGTGGAGGGGGATTATGGTGTGGGGTTGTTTTTCAGGAGTTGGGCTCGGCCCTTTAGTTCCAGTGAAACAAACTCCTAATGCTTCAAGAACAGTTTGGGGATGGCCCCTTCCTGTTCCAACATGACTGTGCACCAGTGCACAAAAGAATGTCTCCATAAACACATGGATAATCCAGGGGTCTGTACAATTAAGGTTGCAACAAGAGACATAAAAGGTGAAAAAAGAATTAAGCTAACGGTAAATATTGTTTATCAGCATGATGTTATGTCCTTTTGAAATGGCCATCGAAAGGCAAATGTGGATGGACATGTGCTCAAGTGAATTGGGTGGATACCAGTGGCTGAAGCACCTAGTAACTCTTACCACCAACGTAGATACCCTCAGAAAGAAATCATGCCTGGTTTTCAAAGTAAGAATGGTAACAGTAGCTTTCCACTGCTTCAGAGAGTGGGATTGTTTCTTCTAGACTGGAAAGTTGTTGATGCTAATCTTTGCCATGTGCTAACCGTCTAGCTGGGTTTCTGCAAGAAAACTTGTGAGACTCAGTGACTGAGATCAGCAAGGTCGGGCGAAACATTGCAGCTGAATAATATGGCGACATCCCGTTGCTATAGCTCTAATTGTGTGTCACAGACAGAATAGGTGCCAAGGATTAGGTAGCCGCTCTTCACTTCTGTAAAAACACAGTGTGTGAGACAGAAAGGAGTGGGGAGTTTATCTTCCACCTCCAGCTAGAGAACACAGTCACATTTAATTGCATTCACCTATAGCAATGGATGATTCAGCTTAAGGTAATTAATTAGTGGGCATAAGTGGACAGATATCAGCTAAACAGATAAAATGCTTTAAGTATTTACATTTTCTTTTAGTCCTGTTTCCTTTATTAACTTCTTTGTTAGGTTTTTTAGCTTTTTTTTTGTGTAATTAGTTTAAAAATAGGCCAATAAAATGCTTAACAGTAGCCTTATATTAAAAATTAGAAATTATCTTTAAAATATTACCACTGCTTAGGCTGAGCAGTAGTCAAACAATAATAATGCAATCATGTGATAGCTATCTACTATCTAACTGTTAACTGGGGAGTGTCGGACCATCTATAAATGAATTATATTAAGTCTATCTAGTGCTTAGGTCACAGGTTTGGAGCTTATTCCACATGCTATAGCGCAAGAGGTGGGTCAAAACGACCCCAACCTCTCACATCCACATCTAAAGCTAATTCACAGCCAACAATTAACCCAACAAGTATTTCTATGGACTTTTTTCAAGGCTTTTTGTCAATTTTTGTCAAACTCCGCTTCAGGTCCCAAAGTCAAATGAACACTGTAGCATCACTGAGAGTTAAAAACTGTCTAAATTCTTTCATCCGTAATAAAATGATCAGCGTTGCTGCTTTACCAGGTGTAACAATTAAGTTTAACATCCAGAGTTAGAAGTTAGCAGGAAGTTAGCTCGCTAGTTTCCACCTAAACATGACATAGCATGTTCTGACGGAGAGATTTCTGAAAAATTCAATCGTACAGCTCTGCTACGTGAAGACAGAAAACTAAACAGCAGTGACGTTTCTAGGTTTACTGAAGTCGGGCTAGCTGGTATATAATGATGTGTTACATGGTGGCTAGCTACCATGTACAGCTACATAATTACATGGTAAGGTTTTGAAAACTGAGCTTTAAAATGAACAGTGGTAATAAAAAGCGAGAGAGGCCGGCAGTGATCACTGAATGTTTTTAGGGGCTTGTTCAGATTGAATAGATTAAGAAAGAAAACATTAAAAATGTTAAAAGCACAACAGCCTTAATAAACGCAGAGTAATTTGGACTCGGAAGCAGGGTTCATGCTTCATCACTTAAAGTTGACCTTGAAGACCGTGATGGATGTAAGGTAAAATTTAGTAGTAGTTTTGCCTAGCATGACCCCCTTCTACACCCCTCAGAATTTATTCAAAAATTTTCAGGCTATCATGTTTACATACAGAATGACAGGCATGCAAATCCTACCAAAAACATAACCTCCTTGGTGGAGGTAATAACATTTGGTCTAAAATCCCTTTACCTACTTGTGCTATGAAATGTGAAAACTCTTTAAATTATTCCTGTACAATAAATGAGCATAAGGTCTGTGTGCTTTTTATGCATTTACTATATAATGAAAGATTAAACTGGTAGGACTAAAAAACTGGTCTGTATAGAGCCAGAGATTTTCAAGGCTATATGAGAGCTACAATATAATCACCACAACATTCAAACTGAGTGTAGTGCACACTGGACCAAGTTGGCTGGTATTCCCCTTTCATGAAGAAGAGCAAGCATTTAACATAACATTAGATGTAGTGGTGGTGTAGTGGGCAGTATGGTGGTTAGCACTGTTGCAGCAAGAAGGTCCTGAGTTCAATTCCACCATCAGGCCGGGGTCTATCTGTGTGGAGTTTGCATGTTCTCCCCGTGTTTGCGTGGGTTCCCTCCGGGTACTCCGGCTTCCTCCCACCGTCCAAAGACATGCAGTTTGTGGGGATAGGTTAATTGATTAATCCAAATTGCCCATAGGAGTGAATGTGAGTGTGAATGGTTGTCTGTCTCTGTGTGTTAGCCCTGCGACAGACTGGTGACCTGCGCAGGGTGTACCCCGCCTCTTGCCCTATGACAGCTGGGATAGGCTCCAGCAACCCTGAGAAGCAGATGGATGGATGGATGAGATGTAGTGTTATATAAAAATACTGGATACTTGCTGCAGTTGTTAGTAGCAGTTGGCAGCCACTTCTGCCAGTGGTTCAAAACTCTGTGCAGCAACTCCTGCTGATGTGAAACACATCTGGAGCTCTTTCAGATTAGTCTTCTTCCTGTTCCTAAAAACTAACAGCCTTTTGTATCTGCATAAATTGTTATCACAGTGCTGTACATACAGTGCAACATGAGGAAATAAGATGCTGGTGGGTTGTTTCCGAGTTCTCCGCTGTGACATACTGCAAAGACCTCCATTCTCCTTGAGATTAAATTGCCTGTCATGAAGCTCGGCAGCTGACTGGCAGCTCCTCTGCTCCTCTAAAAGTACATTCTGGAAAAGACTCGAGGAGCCTAGCATAACAACCTTCATAACGACGTCCCCTATCAATTCCAACCGCCTGTCAGGCGCCACGTAGGTTTGACGAACTGAAGGAAGCCATTGGCGGACTTGTAAGGCCCCCATTATTGATGCTGAACTTCTGACAGGAAACAGACAGCTCTGACAGCCTGGTTAGATTAATTCACAAATGGTCTGTTTGATGAAGAATTGGGCAGAGCAGCATGGCGATGCATAGTTTTATTTTAATCATCCACAATTATGCAGGAAAGGAAAACAATCCAAGAACCATCAGGCCACCACTTGACAAGAAAACCAGCATAATCACATCAAGCAGAGAGTGAAGAGTTTCCATAAGTTCAGGTGGTTGCACCACTTTGCTGGTCGCTGAACAAGCTTGAGATAAATTCTTCCCTCTTTTTTATAGAGCCATTTATATTCAGGGCTGTCATTGTGATTAATGTGGTACTAATTTGAGAATAATTTCAGGCTGAAATGACAAAGAGCAAAGTCATTTCTTGTCAGGAGAGAAACTGTCTTCAGAGATGGATCTACGCTGCGTTTCAACTCAGGAGGTGGATCATTACCAGGATTTGAGTGTCTCAAACACCGCCGAAAATCCTAAGAGGAAAAACCAAGTCTTCCCTGAGTATTGTGTTAATTTAATTGGTGGCTGGCAAGTGCTAATTTAACTGGCAAAAGCTTCATTTCTATTCAGCTCATGAAGAAAGGCTGGCTCAAAGTCTTAACACAGCAGGTACAGGGCTCATGTTTGTGTCATTTAGCTGTGTAATTGGAACACTGCAGTGTCCTTTCCTGCAATATGTTTTGTGTTCCAACTACCATGACCGGGGTTTTCGCAGGATGGCCATTTTAAAGATGAACAGGGAGTGATTTTAATGTGTGAATCAGCCTGTAAAATCAGCAGAAACTGAAAGTGGTGGCACCACAGAGCCACCTTTCTCCAAATTAAGTTTCACGCTCTGGACTATTGGGCAATTTCTGCCACAAATCAAAACTCGTAGTCACTGTTCTTCTGGGAAATTTATAGGTGTGGTGCTACTCTGCGCTTATTTAAATGGTAGAAGCATAGCAGATTAGTATCAAGGATGTAGCAGGGTGGGAGAAGAAGAAAACTTTCAGTATTCACTTTTCAAGGCGTTAATGATATTAAAACCTGGATTGCAACACAGGTAAGGAAAAAACAGGCTCTTATCAGGGGGGGGAGGATTGTACCTCAGGGTGGGCTCCGTTTGTATCCAACTCTGTGCAGCTGATGTCTTTAAAAATCTTGTTGTCCTCTTAAAAATTTACATTTAAATTTTGAAGCAGCAATATTTAAAAAACAAAAAAGGGTTAGGAATGGCTTGCATTTTCAGCCACAGCTGAAAAAAAAGTCACATAGTTAAAAGTGTTAGAGCACAGAAATGATGAGCTCTTTTCAAAACAGTGTTTGCAGCTAACCAAAGATCAGTGAGTGAAAACAAGTATTGATCTGCAGCTCAGCTCTCACAGTTACATTGTTTGCTTTGTAGTTATTGGTCCCGCTAGTTATTATTATCATTCCTTACAAAATGATGTAGCTCAGGGTTTTAAGATTTCAAGGACTCGGGGTGACGTTCATGACTGTCATAGCAATTTTTCACGCTCTGAAATGTAATGGCTCTGAAATCTAAGCAGGCCTCGAAGTTTCACTTAAAAAAAACATCACTTTATCTCAGTGGCAGCATAGCAATGGAAATATCAGCATATAACGATTCACTGTGTTTTACTCTTTATCATAGTCAGATCCACAGGCAAAAACAAATAGGCTCAAGCACTCTGACAATATTATGGTATATGCCTGGTATATCAGGATATTTAGAAATCCCCAAATCATTTGAAATACCATCAAAACTACAGACCTTCTGCTTTCTATTAAGGTCATGTGATGTATTGTAGTGTAGTCTACTTCAAAGCATGCAGCTTTTTAGCACCAGCAGCTGAGACCCAAAGATGGTGACTGTGAGAGATCGAGGGCAATGCTGAGTGATCAGTTTAAAGAAATGTCTCTGCCTCTCTCTGTATGGGAACATTAGTTATTTCCTGATGATAAAGGTGAGCGAGCTGATATATTCCCACTTTTAATTTCTTCCAATTAAAAGAGCAGTTTAGTGCCATGAGTTTCTCCCAGAAGAATGCAAGGCAAAGGGTGCTTTTATTATACCAGAAAAAGCTCTTTCCAGTGCAAATGACTATGTCGAGTTGTGAAAAAGAAAGTTTTCACATGACTGTGTGCAGTCCTGTAAAAAACTAAGTCCTCCCTATCATTTAGCAGCTTGTAGAACCACCTTTAGCAGTAATAGCTTGAAGTAACTGTTTCCTGTATGGTTTCATGAGCCTCTCACATCATTGTGGGAGGCTCTTCTTTACAGTGTTGCTTCATTTCATTGAGGTTTGCATCCATTCATTTATGTACAACTCTCTGAAGGTTCCACCACAGCATTTCAGTCAGTTTTAGCCAAGCTTTACTCACATTTTGCTCTAAAATATTTTGGTATACAGAGCAGAACATGGCCCATTAAATCACAGCAAGCTGTCCAAGACAACGAGCACAAATCATAACCCCGCCACCACCGTGCTCGATAGTTCATATGAGGTGTTTGTGCTGATATGCAGTGTTTGGTTTACACCAGATGTGCCGCTGTGCATTATGGGCAAACAGCTGCACTTTGGTCTCGTCTGTTCAAAGGACATTGATGCAGAGGTCTTGTGGTTTGTTCAAACATAAGCTGTGCTGCCATGTTCTTTTTAGAGACAAGAGGCTTTCTCCTGGCAACACTTCCAAACAAGCCATGCTCATTAAATCTTTTCCTAATTGTACTGTCATTAAATAAACCTTTAATATGCTAACTCAGAGTCTGAGATGTTGCTGTTTCTCTAAACACTGCACAGTCTGACCTTGGTGTGAATTTGCTGGTGTGTCCACTCCTCGGACGATTGGAGCATTCACATCCACGTTAATAGACCAACAAGGTACCAAATATGGTTCTGTTATAGAGGTCCTCACACTTGCAGATGATCAATTAATCAAGTGCATTTAATTAACACCTGGCTGGTACTTGTACTCTTAATTCCTATGGAAGCAGTAAAGGTGGACTTTTTCCCCCCAACTTTATCAAATCCTTCAGGTAACATGGCACTATTCTCCATACGCACATCCACTGAACAACAGAGCAAAGAGATGGTGTCCTACTTCTACCCTGAGCTGAAAGTAATGTAGTCTATACCTTAAGAAGAGAAGTGAATTACCATTAACTCAATCCATAAATGAGTGATCATAAGCAGACGGATGATAGATGAACAAATAAAGGAGTCTAAAAGTACTGTACAATAACATTTGCCTGAGCATATCCTAGGAGCAATCCAGAAGGTGTTTATTTCTCTTTCTTTTACTTTCTCTGCCATTTTTCTACAATAACTTACAATCAGTGTCATTTGGTAGATTACATGACAAAAGTCCTACAACGACTTCAAGAACAAAACACAAATCTCCCAGAGTAATGATTCTCCTCAGCGTGAGATGCTGTAGACTTTTTCATCTGTTCAAATTGAATCGTGAATCGAGTATGTGGAGGATGAGCAGAGGTTTAAAAATATAAAATTATAAGAGAACTATAAACAGTGTAATAAAAAAGCGGCACTAGCCCACATTAGAGTTTTTTTTTCCCTCTCATCCCTGCGGTATAACGCATCGCAGGCAGCGCAGGTTACTGCTGTCACCTTTGAGGATGTCTGTGTTTATCTGTATAAAAGATACAGTTTAAACTGTTACCTCTTGCTGCCATTTGGGGCTCTAAATGTGCAAAAGTCATTGTTGCGTCTCAGCATATTTACATGTCAGACACTGTTTTTCTTGCTGAGACGTGCTCCAAACCGACTCTATTCCCCACTGGGTTCCGAGCTTTGTGGTAGCCCGTCGCTGCGTGGTTTATATTTTGAACTCTCGAGGTGCTTCTGGGGTGCATTCGATGCATTTATGATACAACCATACAGGTCAGAATAGCTGAGTTCCTAGTTTATGTTGTGCTGTTTTCCCGAAAAGCTAAGCAAAGGTGAAGAAGAAAGCGTGACCCCCCGCTGCTTTAAGCAGCCTGCAGAAAGATCTGAAACTTAAGAAACTTGTTTCTCTGACTGAGTTCAAAGGTGTGCAAGATAAATCCGCTGGGAAATGCTGATGCTTTGAACAGGTTGTTGTTGTGTGTTTGGATCATAAACCTCTTCTCATTCAACTCTCTAGTGTGGTTACGTTACTGGGAGAGATGTACTTAATAATATAATTTGACTATAACGTAAAAATGAGCCATCTTTGAAAATTCTTTATGTTCATAATGAAAGTGAGGATTCTAATGAATTGAGACAAGTAAATGTTTGAAACATCAAATATAATAAGGAGAACAATAACAGATTTATCACCTGGACGCCGCTGTGAAGCATCTGACGTTACCAAAGCTGGTCTCTGTCAGCAGAAATCTGTCAAACAACAAAAGAAAATACAGTCACCACGTGATAATTACCTCAATCTGTTCCCAGATATCACTCATCTCAGAAGCCTGGACCACTAAAAGCAAAAAATGATTACAAAGATGTATGTATATATATAATATAAAATAATCCCATTTTGAGGTCTCGACAAATCCCTTAATCAATAGCCCCAGGCTCCAGGCTCCCGGCTCCCGGCAGGTGTGGTGCAGGCAGTTTAAATAATTAAGTACATGGAGAGAGGCAGAACTGAAGTCTACGGGTCATCATAACACAGTGAAGGATACGGGCATCACGTTACAACGTTAAAAGCAGGTAATTGGAGTGAGTAATTGGCCAGTTTGGGTGCTTGAAGTGGCCTGAAAGTGCTAAGGAGACATGGCAGCCCATTGATTACAGGCCCCAGGGGGTCCAAGCACCGACTGCAAACATCAGTTTTTAGGTAAAGGCAGAAGAGACGACGGTAATAGAAGCCGCAGCCTGTTGACCTTGTAGAGCTGAAGTGGGTTAGGTCAGATTCAACAGGTTTGGATGTGGCACCAGTGAAGACTTGTGGGTTAACCTTACCTTAGTGGTTTTGATCTTGTTTCCTGTAGCACAGCTCCAACCTTTCAGATCAGGAAGAACTTTGCATTCCTCCCCATCAAGGCACGGATGCATCTGACACCACCACTTCTGTTCCACTATTGACGCTAACAAAAAGACATAAAGGTCAAAGAACAAATAGGTGGAAATCTCTTTGTTCACAGTATTATGGTTAGGAAATACTGATAAAGGACTAGACTGTCGTGCTTATTTCTTTTTTTCACTTTTGAATGATAAAGTTGGTTTAGCTGCTAATCCAGAGCTCATTTCACATTTCACTGACATTGTGTCCCTGCAGATTTGCTAACTTAGCATACTGTTTTAAAAAAGAGTAGTTAATATATTTATAGATGGATATAATCAACAATCCCACTAAAAGTCAAACACAAACAGGTAACAAATAACCAGGAACAAGATGGCTGTAATGGATTATGAGTGTAAGGCAAACTCTTCTCTTAATTTATTTTGCATTTATAAAGATTTGCCACTGCACACACTCTTCAGATGTTCATGGTTGGTTATCTTTCTGTTGACAAAGACCTCAGTCACACACAGACCTGTTGGGCCATTTGTCAACCACTAGCTCGCAGTGGTTTTGTTGATTAGTCAGACAGTTGGTTTAACATGTCAAAATAAGGTAAAAAAAAAAATGCTTGTAATAAATCCACGGCAGACTCGCCACATTTCCATCATTTTCAGCATACTTTATTATTATTTCACACACTCAGCTGCAGCTCTCCCGCTGCCAGCTGCACACATCACCCACAACAACCACACACTCAGGACCCAGTACTATTTATGCAGGGCGGTGTGATGAGCTGCATCGGCTTCTCCTGCAGCCGTGTCACAAACATGTCTGCCACAATGTACTCAAAAACCTAAAGTAGGTGATTCTTTGTTGAATATTGCTAACTAATAAAGAAGAAAACCATGTTTACCATCACACATTTAGAATTCATAAATGTTTTGTTTTTATATTAAAAGTCATTTGCATTTTATTTTGCAATTTCATTTCGACACCGTTTTTGTTTAGGTCTCAAGAACATTTCCACACAACGTTATGAGCCTGAGATGAAGCTTCCCATCGGATATAAATCAAATCATCATACCTGTCTCTCAGCAAGCCATGTCACCTTCCGACAGCTGTCTTAAATGATGTAAGATTTGCTTTTTGACTGGCAACACTCACCTCTATTTCAGGTATTCAAACAATCTTGTGACAAATCTGATCCACGTGTAAGGGTGGGACAGGAACTACGAACAGATGTGACTTCAGTCATGTAAATGGAAATCACTGAGTTGCATTGAGAACACCAACTCATCTGCCTCTGCAACAGTGAGCATTAAACCGCTAATGCTGAGTTCTACAAGACATTATTTAAATTTGGCTTATTACAGAGGTCATTATCCACGTTCCACAACCCCCTTCACTGCTGTTAGTGTACTTCCTAATGAAGAGAATGGGTATTATAATCCACATATACCGCTGGAGCCTCACTCCATTAAATTGCAGAGAATGGAGAAGTTATGACATGAGGGAATCAATTTGAATTACACAGCTGGGGTTATGGCAGCAGTGTGGTGTAAAAAGTGCATCAGGTCAACTGCAAGCAGATGGTGGTTGTGTAACAGCAGCTATTAAAAAGCCACAAAGGTTTCTCATGAAATGAAATGGGAGTATTGATGAACAAACATACCAAAAGTGTATGGGATACATCTCACTTAACAGGTAATGATGCCGTGAAGGCACGAGGGCAGCTCAGAGTGAAAACATCTGGGAAAAAGAATTAAAGTTATGCTTTATTTTTCCTTGATTGTTTTAGTGTAGCCATAAAAATGCCTTTGAATCAATGCACTGACCTTGGGTTTATACTCATAAATGATCACACTGGAGACACGCAGATCTGACTTCAAATCCTTTAATTTTCACAAAAATCGAGTGCACCTTATAATCCGGTGCGTCTTTTGTAGGAATTCTGGATGTGATTACTGATCTCGAACTGCTTTTATGATGTACACGGCGCTCAAAATCTGTCAAAAAATGTTTTAGTATGACTTTGGTAAGATACGAAGCTGCACCGCTTGATGGATTGTCGGAGCACTACGGCTACCATAGTCAGGAGCCTCGCGGAGTAATCTGGGTCCAAAACTGGCAACACAGTGAACACCAGCAAGCACTGCAGACACTGCAAAGCCTTGATAATCGCCCATTATCAGATTATCAAGGCAAAGATGTAAAAGCCTGTTTTGTTAAGTGGCTATACAACAATATGGTAGTACAAAATCCATTCAGTAAAGTTTTCGGGTATCTTTTGTAGCTGCCTCTCTAAAATTACACCTTCAGATCTCTTCAAGTTTTCTCAGATGTCTGCAGGTTCATTTATCTTCATATAAAGTGGAGATTGTCTCACACTGAGTGCAGCTAAAGGTAATCCCTGGTTGAGGAAGAAAGAATAATTAAAAGGTTAAGTGCTGATCATTCTTCTCTGAGATCACCCATGGAGCTTTAAACTGAGGCCAGTGGCTCACAGCTCTAATTTGCAGAAAATGTCAATACTAAAATGTCAAGGAATAGGTCAAACACGACTGGGTCCAGAGTTTAGCCAGAAATCCGTGCTTTTCAAACCAAAGAGAAGCAGCCACTTCAGCTGACACATTAGCATGCTAAGAGACCTTCTGGGTCATCGACTTTACAGTCTGCATTGGACAGCGTCACATTCATTTATCAGTCACTTTAAAAACCCTTCAGGAGAGTCTCTGCAAAGCCCTGGGGTTTCATCAGGACACCTCAAACTGTGAGAATATTTCAATGAGTTTTAATTACACGTTCATTGTGTATTCCACAGGATGTATCAAGCACAGAAGCAGTTACAAAGTGTTTTGAGGATTTTGAGCTTTAGTTGAATAAAACGAGTCATAACTATGCCATCTTAGGCGTTGGGAAGCTGATATAACTGTGTGTCTGTCTTCTTCATTTTATAAATGGACGACAAAAACAGAACAATGTCTAAAACGTATTGAAAAAAGGGGATATGTGTTGGTTCATTTCTCTGTGCTGTGACTGATAAGAAATTGTACTCTTTTAGCATATTCCTTCAATAGTAGACTTGGTACTGTATGTACTGGCATTTATCACTGACCTGAGCAAGTCTCCCTCAAAATCTGTGGGATGGAGTATCAGCAAAAAAAAAAAAAAAAAAAAGGTGAACACTGCCAATGAAATGTTGGGTTACTGGAACATACCATCTACGCACGATGGGGCAGCTCTGGTGGTGCCTGCCACTTGTCCGGGAAAGCAGGAGCACTTCACAGTTTGCGACCGCTCCTCAATTTTGTTCTTGTTGCAGCAGCGGTGCAACGCCACCACCTCGCAGGTGCCAGTTCGAACATGGTGGGCTGCTGGGGAAATGATAGAAAAAGTCAGTGCTCATTGAATGATTCACTGTAGTTTGAACACTCATTTGAAGCTGCACTACTGGCCTTGGATTGAATCCCAAGATAATATCTCTCTTTGGTCTTTCATCTGTGGGAACGATTAGCCTGAAAGCAAAAAGGCCACTAATTTCCTTAAAAGAGCTCATTTATCACAGGCTTCTCTCGTTATGTGAACAGTACCAGTCTATAAATTTGTATGATTCACAAGTGACAGCTTTAACAAGAAGCAAAGGCCAACATATGCTATATAATTTGCATATCATATAGTGACCCCAGATTCAGCTTTCTAAGGCAGGCTTTCTGCTTTGTGAAGTAACCCTAATGTGTTAGGCTCCAGTTAAACAGTTACATTTCAACTCATATATATATATATATATATATATATATATATATATATATATATATATATATATATATATATATATATATATATATATATTACTATCAAATATATAGGATTTAAGATCTTAGAAGACCACTAAAATTGTTATTGTTCTCTTTACTGCTGTGTTTTTCAGATTGGCTAATCAGCAGGGTATTAGCTGGTTAGCTGACCTGTATGTAGATTTGGCTGTTGCTTCTTCTATTCACTCAACCAGTTTCTAGGAAAAAGTATTTTAATGAGGTGGCATCTTTCTTTGGTGTCAGTTTTTCAACAGCTCCGAGTGAATCACTGGCAGCCCCGGTGTCTGGTTTAGTAGAGAAGGGGATTGTTAACTTGCTAGCATTTATCAAATATCCTAGCTTGGCAGGGGCTGACGTGGTGGCTATACTAGACGTGTTTCCCTATTGTCAGGGTAGACTATAGTACCGCCTGCTTCTGCACCTGTTGTACAGGTACTAACTGAGAACAGGCCGATGACACGCCCCCACTTTGACTCACTTTCTGCAGTCTTCGCTTGGCTATGGCTAATGCTAGGTTGATGTTGTCTATGGCGTTATTTTTGTGCCACTATTCTGAGCGCACGTAAAAAAGGTTTGCAGGTGCAAGTGTTGCATTTTGAGGAGAAATTTATTTTGAGCGAAGAAAAGCTGAATTTGAGTGAACAAAATTCATAGCTGCGTGCAAATGTATATCCGTGTTTGCTATTATCCATATACACACGCACAATAGCAGCCCCTCTCGCTCAGTTTTTGCATTTGCGCTCGCTCGCAATGTGTCGCTCACGCTCTCAACATTTCTGCCCGTGCACGCTCAACTCTTTCTGTACACCGTTATATTTGTGCCACAAAACCAGCCAATCACAGACTTGGATGCAAAAATATCTGATTGGCTGTTTTTGTCTCCAATCAGCTCGAAATGACGAAATGCAATATCCCAGAATCCATTTCGTCCAAAGCTCAAACGAGGCAGTAGCGGAGGAACACAGAGTGGCGGAGTTTGAAATATTACTCTTTCTGGGACACAAAATAAACTTTTAAGATATTTTCATGTTAGAATGTAGCTGTGTGAACTTCAAATATCTGCTCGATTTATCAAGACATCACATATTTGCATAAGTGCTCCAACGTTTTCGGAGATGCCTGTTACCCACCAGCTGACCGGGTGGGAACTCGGGTTAAACATAATATATAAGGCTGAACTGACAAAAAAATCACCGACTACACCACCAGGTATTATTGGAAAAACCATAAAGCCTTTGAACGAAAACAAACGCTGTTGTGACAGTGATGTGCACTGTTTTGTTGGTATATATGTATGATTTGTATCACCTTCATGTTTCCAGCTTTACAGCTGTGGCTCCAGCAAATATCAGCTGATACTAGAAATTAATTTTAAATAAATTCTAACAACAGCTGATCAATTTTGAACGTGCTGCTGTTGTTGTTTAGCGCAACATCCGCTGGTTTCCTGTTTCTGGCGCAAAGTGGGAGATAAACAAACGAGAGACGATCAGCTGATCATTGATCAGTTTCATGATTGAAGTAGCAACAGGAGAGGGAGGGAGAATGAGGAGAGAAGAGGCAGCTAAGACACAGAATAACTCCAGCTTTGTGTCTTTTTTATTCTCGCTGAAGTCTTTTCCCCTCAATACGGATGTATTGTAATTGGTCCAGCCCAGAGTTGATTATTACCAGCTGGCTAATCCACCACCTTTCATTGTTTATACCATTACAAAAACAAACAAACTAACATAAAAATGAAAAATCACCATTGGCCCACCGGGCAAATGCCGGGTAAATGCCCAATGGCCAGTCCAGGTATTCGGTCAGCTGGTGGGTAACAGGCATCTCCAAAAACGTTAGAGCACTTATGCAAATATGTGATGTCTTGATAAATCGAGCAGATATTAGAAGTTTACACAGCACCATTCTCGCATGAAAATATCTTAAAAGTTTATTTTGTGACCCACAAAGAGTAATATTTCAAACTCCGCCACTCTGTGTTCCTCCGCCACTGCCTCGTTTGAGTTTTGGACGAAATGGATTCTGGGATATTGCATTTCGTCATTTCGAGCTGGTTGGAGACGAAAACAGCCAATCAGATTTTTTTTGCATCCAAGTCTGTGATTGGCTGGTTTTGTGGCACAAATATAACGGTGTACAGAACGAGTTGAGCGCGCACGGGCTGAAATGTTGAGAGCGTGAGCGACACATTGCGAGCGAGCGCAAGTGCAAAAACTGAGCGAGAGGGGCTGCTATTGTGCGTGTGGATAATAGCAAACACTGAAATAAATTTTTTGCACGCAGCAATGAATTTTGTTCACTCAAATTCAACTTTTCTTCGCTCAAAATAAATTTCTCCTCAAAATGCAACACTTGCACCTGCAAATTTTTTTTACGTGCGCTCAGAATAGTGGCACAAAAATAACGCCATAGTTGTCTAGCATGCTTCCAGCTGAAGAGGGAGGAGTGTGATAGGGATTTCCAGTTTAAGAAAGAGTTGGAGTTGCAGAGGTGAAGTTGAAATAACGGCACCTGGAACCCCATCAATGTTCTTTGTGTGGCTCCCGCTGCTCTGCAGTCTAAGCTGGCATTTGATAACACTCTCAATTTTTTGTGACACTAAAATGGATACTTTGCACTTTAAATCTGATGAACAAATAGGTACAGGTACTGCCCTGGCTGCAGGATGTGTGGGCCATGATTCTGCAATGTAAATTAGTATACAAGACTCGAGAAATTTGTTCAGCCCTATCAGCTGAGGATACTTTTAACAATAAAAACTTAAAAAGTGCCATCCTGTTAGTCTGTGAACTTGTCCAAGAAGCAGGCAGCGCTTTCTGGGCCTAAGGAAGACATCAAAGCCAGGCCTGTCTTGATTTTGCAAGGTAGAAGGGTATTGTTTTCGATTGGTGGGTTGTAAGGCTGCTGGCTTTAATGCAAAAGGTGTCGTGACTACAACAATCTGCCATACTCGCTTCTGAGTTCACCGGGACCCACAAAGCTTCTAAGTATGATCAGCCCACAGAATAGTGTGCCAGTTGCATGTCCAACCCTAAGTCACAGAGAAAGGATTTCTTTTGTTTTAAGGCTGAATGTGAACAATATCAATGAAAACAGTCAGTTTCAGCTCAATTTCTTTTTTACACAACTTGTACGTAAATCATCAAATTATTTTTTACAGGTAAAATGCAGAAGGCTGCACTTTTATACAGAGCATGAGGCATATGTCGTGTAATACATACAAATGACTGATAATAATTGTGTATATCTGAGAAGTTTTCCATGTGGGAAAGTCACTCAATATGTTATGATTATGAAACACTAAAAAAAATAGCCTTTGTTTTGTTTTCATGAAAAGTCCTTAGATAGCCCTGATGGTCAGAGTCCCTTTAAGATCATTACTTACTTAAGTTTGGCTCTGAAGTCTGATTGCTGAAACTGTAATCCAGCTCTTTACAGAGGATAATATGGTGACCAGTCAGCCTCTGGCATCATTTGCACAATAAATATAATCGTAAATATGTCTATGTAAAAATAGAAAATGGCACTGTGTATATGAAGAATTACTCAAGTATGATGCTGTTCTAGATTTATCCCAGCAAGCAGCATTCTGTCGAAACAAAAAGCAAACAAACAAACAAACAAAATCAGGTCTGTGAAGGCAAAAGTGCAGCACTGCAGTATGTGGAGCCAATTTCCAGATCACGCTCTATTGTCTGAATTATTTAGAGCCTGAGCTGCTCCATCCTCTTTTAATTGCATGTGACATTTTCATGAGGTGTCCTTCTGCTGAGATACACACTGCTGCCGCTGCGGTAAACAGTAAATCTGAAACGACTGCATGAAACTGGTCCTAACAGTCTGTACTCGAGCAACTCAACTAAGCCTGGTTAATTTCATTTTCACTTCAGCGTGTTACGTCTGTGGACAGCAACAGTTTGGCTGCTGTAACAAGCAGCTCTAAAGGTGATAGAATCAGCTGCTTTTCTGAGACCGAATGATATTAAATCTGACAACACAAAAGCATCTGTTATCTTATTTGAGTTCAGAAAATATGACTTTTACTGAGGCTCTGATATTTGCTGCTCCATGTTTTTGGTTATCTAATCTCTACAAAGTGATAGGATCAAATATTTCACACATATTATACATGTTATCATCGGGCAAAAAAACCCACAATACTTAAAATACAAAAAGCAAAGAAACAACAACACAGGAAGAGCAAGGGGACGTCCTGTTTTTGATTATGCGTGTCTGCTCTATCCTCACCATCCTTTCTCAAATCACCAGGTAGGTAGCCATCCAAAAGTAGCGGGATGCTTACTGCAAATAAGAAAAAAAGATATGAAAGACAAACACACAGTAAGCTGAGCTGCTTTAGGTCTTTGTGCTGCCAGCGGCTACATACTGAGAAGCAATGGTGTTTCTGACTGGATTTAGAGTTCTTTTTGGATGCCTGCTCAGCGCACACTGCCAGCAGATACAGAGAAAAGCATTTCACTCAGGAATCATTCAGTCCTCCTCACACAGAGTCCATCTTTTAGCCTGCTGTGCTCCGCTTTGACAGAGAGGATCCCTCTGGCTCCGGATACACCACAGCTGCTGCTGCCGCGGTTATGTTTTTAGATTCGTCCTTCAAAATTTTATAGCACCAGCATCATGCCATGAAATTTAAATAACAGGATGCAGGGACTCCCTGATGGCTAAGCATGTCATGTAACTGCATCGTCCCCAGTCTGACTCTGGCTGGGGACTTTTGTTGCTTGTTGTAGCCTTTTCTCTTGTCCTATATGTCCTGTCTGCATCTCAACTGTGGTTCTATCCAAAAATGGCAAAAATGAAAACAGCCATGCATGAAAAACTAGACAAGCCTTTTTGAGAAGGACGCTGGAAACTATAAATATTTATGAGTGAGTACTCATAACTACTTATAGAGTAGGTAGTACTTCTTCTGTGAAGACATTAGTGGTGTGTGATACTGCATATTTTGGTATCAGTCAAATACCAAGTATATACTGTGATACTGACACAGACTCTTATCCTCTAAAGGCAGCGTATGCAGGGGAGAGTAGCACATTTTTCATTTCCAAACAACAACAATAATTTAACATAATTCATTTGGCTACATCCTGAACTTGGGGAACAGAAACAAAGTATTGATCCTGTCACACTAGTATCAATATGATACCAATACCAGCCTTGATATCAATACCTCGATCAATCTGCCCGCCTCTAGCAGACACATTGTTGGAATTGAGATAAGTGAGAGACACAAGAGAATGTTGGTGTTCCAATTACAGCATAAAGAGAAATAAAGTTAGGTTATACTAACAGCAGGAATATTTCCAGGTTTTTTTAAGTTATGGCGAGCAAGGTAAGACCAAGAATGAGGAGGCTTTGGACCAAACCACACCAAACTGTCTACTTTAATGCTTATAGTTTAGTAAAATGTGACGTAGTCACCCAGAAACAGCTATAAACTAAGAAAATCACTGCATTTCAACCAAATCCCTGATTTTTTTTTTTTTAACATAATGAAGTCATTTTTAATGCCTAAATCTAACCAGTTGATACATTTTGAATAAACAACATATTTTTAAAAAATGACAGTTAAAAATCTGTGATGTGTTTTAGTTGAATTGAGATGATTCTCCAGCAACTGCAACTCCAATCGCCAAAGTGGAAAATATTCATTTTTTCCAACATGAAATACTACAAACGAGCTGGGGCTGGTGCTGGATTGTGTTCTGGGATGCGAAACTAATTCAGAAACAGGACAAGACAATAAAAATCGTGTCCAGAATGATGAACCAATAGATAAGAGCCTGCATTGTCTATAATTCAGACAATACCTTATAATTACTGTATATTATTTAACCACTGTAAAGATCGAACCAACACATCGTCACGATGTACACTTGAGGACTGTTTATTGAAGCATCACACGTTTTTATGGTTCGGCACCATGTTCGCTAACTTTCCAGTTAGTCGTCTGCACACGCGCGCGCGCGCACGCGCGCACACACACACACACACACACACTCCCCCCCCCCCTCTCTGGTCTCCGGCTTTACTATATAAAAAGAGAAAAACCTCATTAGGCAAATCATCTCCACCTGTCCCTCCAGCCTTGGCTCCGCCCCCTTGAGCTCACTGCGCCACTCCTCCCCTGCAGCTGACCACACCTCCACCACAACCATATTTAGCCACATTTATAGTTACATATTAGAAGAACTATTTTATTTTATTTTTTTTAATGGAAAGCAGTGATTTTCTAAATGGAAAAATATCAACTGAACAAGTACAGATAAAAATAAAAAACAGTATTATTATTATTACTGAACCTATGCAAATGTTCTTACATGAATTTTTCTGATGTGAAAATTGTTAATTATATGAAACATTCGCTTTCTTAACAGGAGTATCCCACAGACACATAGTACCTGCTAATATGTGCTAATTAACATAAAAATAAGATGCAATTTTACTCAAAAATGGAACATAGGCCAACTGGAGGGGCTAATGTGGCTGTAAACCACACAGCAAACCAGATTATTTGTCAGATAATTGTATTGAAAAAAATTCCCCAAAAGGCACAAACACAACAAACACTGCATGAGGTGGCTGAGATGACACCTAGCAGACGGCTGAGAGCCCACTGACCTGCCTGTCAATGCAACCACGGCTATAGCAAACTATAATGCACGTCCTAACAAAATGAAGCAGGTAATTAAAAGAAAATCAACCCAGGTACATTTGTTATAACCAGAACAGGCTATAAAAGACAGCTTCTCCTGTAAATTTGTACACTGTACCAAAAATAGCTCAGAAAGGTTCAAATAAATTGAACGGCTCTATAAACCAAAACCTAAAGATATTACACCAGGGAGCTTAATAAAATAATAACTACAGATGGGCAGGATGGTTATGATCCATAGTCATTCACCACACCCACAGTCATTCTGATGACCTCTGTGGCAGCGGATGGACGAATGCGAATATGATCTTGATTTAAACTGAATTCAAATAGCAGCAGCGTTTCTGTTTCTCTCTGCGACTAAGATGGATGTGTGATCGACAGCTAACAGCTCAACATGCAGGCCACAGAAACATCTCTTTATGGTAAAATATCCAGGACTACGCTGGGTTTCATCCCCACACAGTGCAGTCCCTCCACATTTCCTCTTCTCTCTTAGATTAACGTCCCTGTCTGCACGAAAACTCCCGAAGCCAGGTAGTGTGACACTGTAGTCTGGGGAACGTGAGTGTCTCCATGAAAAACATCAAACCACACTCACTGTGTTCCCTCTGGGTCTTAATCAGCTCGCTAAGCTCGTCCATCTTATTGTCCAAGGACCTCACATTCCTCATGATAATCGCTGGAACAGCTCCAGCACTGAGAGCCGGTTGTTTCCTCCGTAGCACCTTTGGGATTACAGGCCTCGCTCTGGGCAAGTAGAACTGTCAATGTGATCGTAACAGGCAAAAAAAACAACTGCAAATGATGAAACTACCTACTTGCCAAACAAAACACAACAATTACACCTTTGCATAAAATATAACGAGGAAGAAGAATCTGTTTTAAAAAACACAGAAATATCTACATATCATACAATTTTGTAATATTATGGATGCCACAGAGCATTTTTCAAACTTTCTACCACTGTTACTGTTAACAAAGACGTGTAATGTTGCCCCAGCGGACTGTTTAGTACCAGTCCATTTCACTACATTTGTGTTTGAGGATAATCTAATGCAGAGCAAATCCAGTTACAAACAAACGCCTTCTGGCATTTTACATTACCTTGCAGGAAACCAAGACGATTATGTGCAGTAAAGATGGGAAGCACAATTGTTATTTTGGTTTACAAGATTTGGTTTATTTTAGTATTTTAAAGCAAAAAAAAAAAAATATCAGCCAAAGGGAATTTTGGAAAATAAATCCCCCCAACTATATTAGTGAGAGAAAGCCAGAAATATGAACCCTGCTGGAAATTTCCAGAGGCAGAGTGAGCAGTCTGCTGCTTTGCAAAGCTAGTGAATCGTGCCTGTGGGGGTAAACACGACCCCCTGGTACAAAAACTCTGAAGCTAAAAAGAAAAAGAATTATGAATAATAAGGAACAATGTAAGTAAAAACGTTCATCAAGAATTTATAACAAAAATATATACACAATGTAAAGAAATGCATTTGACTGTATATTGTTTTATAGTAAACTTGAATGCATTTCCTCAGTGAAATTTGCAGTGTTGTAGAACAAAATTTCCGCGCTTCCTTCGATGAATCCACAGACTGGAAATGATACAGAGAGTCTGCTGATATCCATATGAGCCAACACTTCACCGTTTTTACCTTCGGTACAATATGCTCAGCATGCCACTGCGAAAACTGAGTCGCATGACACATTATTCCTCACATCTGGCGTGTTTAAGCCCAGAGGCTGATAGTTGCTCTCTTATGATTCTCTCACAACTCTGAGCTCTGAAACCCAGTGAGAACTAGATGTGCTCTCTGCCCTGCTGCTCCCACCATAGTATGTATACGCCAGTAAGACTGATCAATAATTGCACAGCTGACAGTGAATACGAGGCTCTAAATGCACCATAAAATTGTACGTGATAGTCAAAATTGACACATTTAAATTTCCTAAACTGTATCACTTAGTAGATTTTTTATCTTAAGATAAAATACAGTTAGGCTGTCCTCTGAATGGCTCCTAATAATGTGCTATTCATATACAGCCTTCCTCTTGGCATTAATTTCTATTCTCTGATGATTGTTCAAAGGATGTAGATCAGTACCAGTGACTAACATGTTTCTTATTAGGTGTCATCTAAGTGACATGAATTTAAACACATCCCATATCCAAAAGCTCTAATTTAATACTCCAATGAATTATTAAAAAAAAAAAAGATCAAATGTTTGAAATGAACTAAGACATTTTCTTTGGTGTATTTCTTTCTCCTTCAGTCTTTCACCTCTACCTTATCTCTGTCCTTTAAACTTTATGTCATTTCTTTTTCAAAGCACCCTTCTCTTACTGATCACAGTACAGTCACGAGTAGGAATGTAACCCATGACTCGTCTTTTCTGATTCTTGGCCCTTAGTCTTTATAATGCGTAACATGAAACATGTTCATAGGGCTGACCTCTGAAAATCACTGCTTTGAAGCCTTACTCAGAGATCCTCTATTTGTGTCCAGTCCTTTGAGCATTGATTTATCCACATGACATCATGCAATGTTCTCGTGGTCAACCAAAGAAAGAAGCCAATTTGCATGTGGAGCGATATTCTTGCTGCTGACTGACCCTTTCACTATAAAACACATCGCCTTGTTAGTGATGTGAGCATCAACAGCAACCTTAGCGGGTACTCCGTTCCAGCTTTATATGTATTTAGGCTCATAGACGCAGTCAAGATGACCAGCTGAAGTTCAAGTTTAGGCATCAAAGGTTTAGGGGAAAACAGTGGTCCCCAACCCCCGGGCCACGGACCGGTTTGGTGCCGGGCCGCTAGAGTTGAGGCTCGGGTGTGAAATTTATGGTTTTCAGGATTTTTATCGTTAACTCTGTTTCCCTGGGTCTTTCCCCGTGTGTTATGAATAATTGTTCTTTTTTGGTACCGGTACTGGTTTTATTTTGTTGTATTTATCCGCAACATGTTAAAGTTCGGTCCGTAAAAATATTGTCGGACATAAAGCGGTTCAAGCGCAAAAAAGGTTGGGGACCGCTGGGTTAGAACGCACCATTTCGCAACATAAAACACGCTGAAGGGAAAACTTTACCTACAATAAACTTTTCCAATATTTTCCTTGTTTGCTACGGTTATACATCCTCCGTCTCACTGCATCTATTTCAAACCGTAAGACACGCCTGTCGAACTCTATCGAGCTGCTCTATATGCTGAATAATTACGCTGAAGGGAATTCCCACACTCACACTGATTTTACAAAATACAAAAACAATCTGTCACTGTGACGGTAGCAGCTAACAGTCTCTGCTTGTGGCGGAGCAGTCAGGTCTTTCGATCACAAGATCATCTCCTACTCCATCTCCCAACTTTTGATGCTGCCCAAGCATTCGCTCCTTTAAGACGATCCTTTGAACCAAAGCTGTTTCCGTGTGGAGGGATGGGCATTTTTTCCCTCTCTGTGCACGACTGAAATTACTTTGCTTAAGAAGCTTTTATACATTGGTCTCTGGAGACGGAGAAACTGCAAATGCATCCCTGCTCTGTATCATTCATGAAGCTGTTGTGAATGATAATGCAATCATTGCTTTGCTCTATATGCTGCATTGTGTGCAGCCAGAAACACCGCCTCACGTAGAGAGAAAACACCTTTAACAATGAGCTCACCGAGTGCGATTCCCCCTTTGCAAACCTTCATAATGAGAAGAGGAAGTGTCGTTCTATTTATTGCTTTATTCGTAGCTGTTTTGAGCAGCGACACATGACGGGTTTTTTCACATGAGGCACAATCTTGCAACCATGTTCGCAAATCTGATTCAGGACACTGAACTCGATGCAAATGAGAATATGGTTTGTTTGTTATGTTTAATATGGGGGTCCAATAGTGTCTCCGAGTGTTAGTTACTGCTCTCTCAAGGGTGCAAGGAATGTTTTCCTTTCTTGGCAGGATGCTTGTTATCCAACATATAAATCTTTTTTATTACAAAGAGCAGAAAGTGCAAGGTGCAGAGCAAGCAACAATCTTTGATGCATACAACACAGAATGGAAGCCAGACATGGAGGTCATACCTCAGTGTAACATTTACAGTAGTACATACAGAAGGCACCTCAGATGCTATACTGCAAACTGAATCTTCACCTGTACCAGCTCAGTGCTACCTGAGTGCTGCTAACGTCTAAAAATACTGAGTATAAACCTTCAGAAATATTTCACTCCTCTCAGGTTCGAGTTCTACTTACCGACCTGTGTGCTTTGATTCTTGCTAAGTGGTTTCCCATTGTAGACACTGAAATTCAAGGCCAGCACAATTTGAAGGTCAGAATTTAAGCTCTCTACAACCCACTTGGGTGACCACAAGCACTGTTTGCCGAGATGGCAATGCAATATAAAAATTAGGTAGAGATGCCTTCCTACTGCTTTTCTGGTAAAAACTCTTCAAGTCCTACAGTTGTTTTTCACATAACTGATTGATTAGGTTTTAAGCTTTATTGAAGAGCAGCTCTTACAAAGCAAGCCTTAGTACATCAAGGTTATAGTCTGTGAATGCTTAGTGGCACATGGTATGTGGAATGTTTTTCTTGAGCTGTTTCTTAAAGGTTTTGCAAAATTTTATAATTTTAGTCTTTGCTTCAAACATTACACGTTTATCATATCATCTATTACTGTTAGTATTTACATATCAACATAACAACACACAAAATCTTCTATTTATGCAAACATCTTGTATCAAGGAGACATGTCCAGCCTTTGTAACAGGTAAAAAAAACTTGTACAGCATGATGTGTTTAGCCCTGACTGTGGTCTAGCAACGCACATAACAGAAAGACCGTTATTTAGTTTTACCCAAGTAGTAGAAAGATTTGTGTCTATTCTAGTTCCATTGTCAAGCTAGCTAGCTAACAAGAAGAGAGTCTTTTTTTTAGGCAACAACATTACATGTGCTTGGCTTTACTTTGTGTCCATGTGTAATCTTCACTTTAAAAGAATTAAAATAAATGTGTTCATGCTGGCCAGATTATCTTTGAGTGCTTAGCATCACACTTTCTGGTGTTCCTAGCAGTCTTCCAGTTCTGCCCCTTTTTTTCAGTTCCTCGATGCTCTTTTCCTGCATGACATTTTTGTCTACCTGCATAGTTCACTTTGCTTGAATGCCCAGTTTCAGTATCCTACATTTGATAGCTCATCTCTGTGATTGTTACAAACACTGACCTGTTGGAATTCATGCACCACATAACTCGCGTAGCATATGCACAGTGTAGTGCACAGAAGTGTACTAACAATCAATCAATCAATCACCTTTATTTATAAAGCAAAACAACCACAGCTGACAGAAAGTGCTGTACATTGGAATCAAAAAAGAAAATTACATAAGATATAAATAAAAGCCAAATAAAAGAAAGAAAAAATAACAGAAGAATTATATTTCAAATACTGGTGGCTGTTTGGGGTCAGTCCTTTAGTCGCCTCACCAACCGCTGCTATAACAAATAGTTCCATGTTTGTTCCATGAACTGGTTAACTTGGATTGTCTGAGGCTGGAAGTTAGCGTAACCTAGCTAGCCCGGTTCAGCTCTGAGACCAGGCCTATGGGGGCGTCCACATCATAGGCTGCATCCTCCTGAGGACCAGACCTTCGCAGTCTACGTGGGCCGGAAGTGAGCAGCTGTGAAATGGGACGGTCTAGCCTTCAGTTTTGCATCAACAGCTGTCTCGGTAGAGTTTCATAAACTTGGCCATCTGCCCATTTCTATTGAAAATATAACAGGACACTGGAGTAAATTCTGTTTAATCAGTTTTCTATTTGACATTTATTCAGCTGTGTGAAAACTATAACTTTAATCTCAGCAAAACCAATTTACTCAGGAACAAATAAAACCGAAAACATCGGGGCACTTTTGCAAAAATGTGATGTCTTGATAAATCGAGCAGATATTTGAAGTTTACACCGTTACATTCTCACCTGAAAATATCTTAAAAGTTTATTTTGTGACCCAGGAAGAGTAAAAACTGGAGTTTGGCTGGGCCACGCTATGAATTCTGGGATATGGTGGGCCACAAAGGACACACCCGACCCACACTCAAAAAAATCTGTTGTTGGATGAACACAATTTAATCATGGCACCCTTTTTGCACACAATTTAACCAAGTACAATAAACCCTTTTCGATCATGTCAAACCAACACATTTAGCATTTGGTGGTTTAATGTAATCAGATTACGTTGGATCAACATACTATACTTACATTGATTTGAAGTGATTTATTTAAGTATGTAGAGTGAAATTTGTTTTAATTCATTCTACACAATTTAAAAAGTTTAGGAAAACAGAATTAAATCTTGTTGTTTCAACAACTACTTTGTTAATCAAGGCAATGATTTCACTCATTTCAACCAAATTATTTCAATTAGATTTGTTTACATTTGTTACACATTTAGAAACCCACTACTTTACAAAAAAAGTCACAATCAGATTATGATAACATTATCTTTATTAACTGGATTTAGTGGACAATATAAAAGCTTACCATTTTTGTACACCTGCAAGCATATACTTCAAAAGGTAAAATGTTAGAATACTTATTTACATAGGTAATATGTTGGAACCAAAGCTTCCACAACTAAAAACAGATGCAAAATTTGCTCAATATATCGACTGCATTTTAAAAAATTAAACTAAAAGATAAAAATACATCTCCCACTTGGCAAGTTAAAACATGTGACAAAATCGAATTGTGTGAATTTGGAAAAATAAAATAAAATAATTAGAAATATTTTGGGGGCAATACAACAACAACAAAAAATTCCATAGGTGATGAAAATCTATATTTGTTTGGTGTATCTCATTGAAATAATTATTAGTTTGACCAATTTTTATATTTCTGTATTTATTTTTTTAATTTTGGTTGCAGTCCTCCACAGCTAGCAATATAGTTTTGCTGTGTTTTAAAACATGCTAGCAAGCAAAATGGAAACAATAATACAGTGAACTTAACAGGTGGCAGTGGTCTTAAACTTTACAGGACCTTGATACATAAACACAACATAGTACTTCTGTCAGTACTTCTGATCCATTTTGAGCCATCTATATAAGGACAAACAAAAATCATCTGCAGTGCTGTATAAAAGGTGAATTGCCCAACAGAGAGAATCCAAAAACTTAAAAAAAAATGTTTTAAATGAAAGAAAAAAAATATAAACAACTCAAATATTAACATTATATATTGGAAATCACCATTGCACCAATGAACCATTCAAGACCTATCAGTCATTTTCAAGTGCTCTCACCCCATAAGCTTGTTTTTCAGAAACTGTACCTTTGAAGACAGCTTTTGTCCATCAAGATTTAAAAGTATCTTCTGGAGGACTTCAAAGGTGCATTTAAGTTCTGGTGGGTAGCTCAGGTTCAAACGGTATATGAGTCCAAACAACAGAGCACATGCTTGTGCAATGTTACCCAAATCAGTGTTAGCCTCCACACCCTCAATCACAACACCAACGTCCTCTGGGTCATCTTCAGGTTCAGCACCCTCCTTCTGGATGACGTACACCCCCATCACAGTTTGCTCCATGCAGCTTTTTGCCTCGCTGTCCGTATCCTACATGAAAAAGTATAAGACAACAAAGTAAAATTTAAGAGATTGTTTAAACAACTGTTTCTATGCTGTTCATAAAATCCAAGTAGTCAAAGTAATAAACAGAAAATTACACCACTAAAGTAGTTGTTAGTAATTACTCCAATACATAAATTATAAAATACACCTCTCATGTCAAAAGAGGTGGCATAATTGACCTCTCACCGGCCCCTCCCCCGAAAGGGCCATTGTCCAATTACACATTATAGCAACCGTTACTGTGTCTGACAAACATTAACCTCAAGCAAGATGGAGAAGCGGTGTGCCCACCGATACGCCGAGAGATTGTGTCTGGAGGAGTTGTGTTCTTTCCATTCACAAAGTCAAAAACAACGTGAATGGATTAAACAGTGTGTATGGCCCCATTCCCAGGTAAATGTACCGAACATTATGAAGCATGTCTGCTCGCACATTCGGGTACCCATTGGTGCGCAGAGGAAACCATTTGTTTGTCGGACGTAGCAAGAGTAACTTAGGGGGACAGGACTCGAGAAAAGGCTAACTCAGCTGCTAAAATAAAACAGGTATAGAAGTGTTAGTACTAAACAGCTCAAAGTTCATAGACATTTCTATTTACAAATACTGATGACCATAACAATGAAAAAACAACAGGACTTGTTTTAATCCAAGTACAGATTCAAAAGCAATATAGTCTTGATGCATGTTAAATGCATTGTATGTTTGTGTATCAAGTTTAAGTAGGCATAAATTTCTTTCCTTCCAATACCAAATTCCAGAAATTCTTTATTGCAACGCTTAATACTGTTTGGTATTCAAGACATCCTTTCCCCAATACCAGGTGTCTTGTTGCTAATCTCAAAATTTTAATTTTAATGATTTGCATTTGAGGCAACGTCACAATTTGTATGAGAATGTTACAGACAACATGCTGTCACAATGGCTCACCAAGTACTCCTTTATTAACTTCTCATAGTCTTCGTTTAGGTGGATGCACAAAGACTTCAAGATGCATGCTCGTCTGGTATGGATGTTGTCATGCTGGAGAGGAGGAGGAGATAATATGAGCCAAAACCAGTCTGTTTTTCTTAAAGCTAGGGTAATCAGTTAACTTGCATAATTATTCTTTAGGTTAGAACCTGGCATGTACCACTTGTTAAGCCGAAACAAAATTGACAACTTCATCTCCAAATAAAAGTTATTTTTGCTGCCTATGACAAAGTCTACTCAATCCTAATACAAACCTTGGAGATGGCAAGCATGAGACCTCTTATTTTCTTTCCACGTGTCCCTCCTTTGGTCAGAAAGATTTCCATTAAGCGTGGCGCGTATTGGTCAAGCTCGGCAAAGAAAGTAGATAGCAGAGGCTTTGTGGTGATTCGCAGAAACTCCTTGTCAATCTGCAATAGAGAACAAATACATTGATTAAAAACGCAACTGTATATTTCACTCACTTCACATCTAAGCTGACTAAAGCTGCTTTTAGAAGACCATGCAGACATCAGTGCTGTCTGTGTAGGACATGAATCAGTCTGTGTCAGATACTGAATTTGAAATTTCCACTAAAGTCACAAGTAAGAGGCAAGTGGAACCAAGATCTAGGCCATTTGCTTTTTGAAGTTTGCAAAGACTGCTAAATTGCACCAGTGGTAGTTCACTCTTTGCAACACAGTATGCTGTTCTAAACAGATTTTTCAGGTTTATTTTTAGTATATTATTTGCAATTGGTGTTTGTTCTGGGAAAGATATTGCAGACTGAGCAATAATCCATTTCTAATGGGGGCCTTTCTTAAAATGACTGGTCCCAGTAACAAAGGCGCTTGTCGACTCAGAAATCGAGGGAAAACCAACAACACACCCGGCAGAACATTATGTTATTTACACGGATGCACATAAGTGGTCCGCATGTGCGCATTCGCTGTCAAAATAAAAGACGCGCAACAGATAAGAAGTTGCAACGCACGTTTGCATCCATATAAAAGGCACTGTTTTTGTCCGCTAGAGTGGGATTTTCACGGCACATTCTGCACCACATCTGTGTGTTCATCATTTGTTTGAAGCCAGCTCACCTCCTGCAATCACTTTTGCGAGAATACGCGCTTCTTTTGTGGTTCGGACTCCTTCTGACATTTCTTTGGAGGTGGAGGAAAACCAAAGTAATTGCTTAAAGGAGCTTCTTCGACATATTTAAGAGTTCTAAACAAATATGTCCTCCTCCAGAAAATCTTATGTATGCAAACACGCGTTGCAACTTCTTATCTTGTGCGCGTTTTTTATTTTGACAGCAAATACGCACTTGCGGACCACTTATGTGCAGCCCCGGTTATATAGCTCGTCATGTTGCAGCCACAGAAATTCTTTTGTCCATGAAACCATAAAGCTGCACTTTCTTTTTGCCTTATAGTCTGATTTGTCATAACTTTTCCGTTTTGTGGTAAGCTTTTCTTTGGCTGTCACTTCTTCACCCTGACCTGTCTTATTTGGCTAAGCAGAACTACAATTAATATCCTGCTGCTTTTACACACGCACTCACATAACACTCAGCGATTGTCTGCGCGATCAACCTCTCACATGTTTAAGCTGCGGGAGATTTCACTTGTCATGTTTGCATAGTAAGCTAACGATTGATAAGACGATGTCAGAGGAATTGGTGCACAAATTATCATCACTCACAGATCAGTGCTGTCGCTCTCTATACACAGGTCGCGCGATTGCAAAGTGAAAGCAAAAAACAAGCGCAAATTCAAACGCGATTTCAATATGTCACATATTGACAGTGGCTCACCGATGCCAATGACATAATTACCCAGCTACATTTCCGAAAGAATGCAGAAGCATTGACATATATTTTTCCTTCTTATGACAGCCCGACGGGCAGGGCAGAGATAGATTTTGGTAGCCCGACTGGAAAAATCGCTAGCCCTGGGACGTCGGGCTAGCCATTTTGCGAGCCCTGTACAGTGTTTCAATAATTGTACCTACTACTCTCCCTGATGGAACAACGCTTGCACTGCCACATACAAGTCACTGAAAGAAAAAAAGAAAAGCAGTTTTAAGGATAGTTTTATTGGCACCTTTTTTTCACTTTGATTAAATCATAAAACTATCATAAAAAATATATGATGGTAAAAGGCTTACCATGTATTAAAGAGGAGGCACAAACAATCAGAAAAAGGGGTCAGCTTTCTTTGTGGTGTTACTATGGTAAAGAAAACAGAAAAAATTATTTTATAAAAATTCCACAGTGGATTTTTTTTTACTTTGTTGCAAATGTATAAAAAAAATACAAATACATATAAATACCTCTTGCAATATAAAATTCACAGATAAATATCCAATCTGTTGCCAAATGTAATAGCAGTGTTTCACACTATGCAATAAAGATGCTGGTAGTTGCGGTAAAGGTCCCACAGGCAATTTTCATAACAATCCGCCATTGCCTTTTCCTCTGACCTCGTGTTTATGCTCTTTTTCCCATGCACTAGCATCAAGTCAATTCGAAGGATGCAGCCCCTGAATTTGGACACAGCTAATATTTAGCAAATCGCGCATGCTAGTTTAACTTGCATTACTGTGAGAGGCCGAATGCTTAAAATAAAAGGAGAGAGAAAGAAAGAAAAAATGCAAATGATAATAAAAAAAGTGAACAAAGACCATGTCTTGCAATAACCGTCATTTAAAACCAAAGTGAATGCTAACAGAGCTAGGTAGAAGTTCAATGAGACAACCATACTAGCTTTAGCTAACTTCATTTACTTTGAAAGTGAATTACAAACGTGTTAAATATTGAATTAAACATATCAATAACCGCTAAAAACACTATAAGACTAACTGCAAAAACGGGTAAAAAAAAAAGAAAGAAAAACAATGAAGTGGAAATGCTAATAATAGTATAAATATACCCAGAGCGGATTATAAATCAGGTATTAGACGGTACCGATTGGCACCGTCTAATACCAGATTTTCACTGTATTTGCTCCACTCCCGCTGTCTAATGACAACTTACACATTTGGAATTAAAAACATTGTTAAACAATTAATGGACAAAACAACTTCGTTTGACTAAGATATTTTGAGTTATTTATTACTTACCTGTATTGTGGAAGATTCCGCAGAGGGAAATGGCAGTCCACTGAACACATATAACTTCTCCGCGTTCCCGCCTCTTCACTTTTGGGAAGTTTGAGCATGCGCACTAGGCATCGGTTTTAGAGTTGTTGATTTAAAATAATTACATTTAATTGAACTGAAGAATGCAAATCTAGTTCATTAAACTTTTTGTTATTTTATGTTAAACCAACAACTGATAATGATTTAAAAACCTAAACTCAATATGTTCATGTTAAATAGACAAATGTCTATTGAATTAATCAAACAACTGCCTTAGTTGACTTTTTTGAGTGCATCCTTCAAATTCGGGGAAAAGGAGAACGCATTTGTCGGCTGCATTCGGAGGAGTCTCTGCCTACAAATGCGGCCTCAGGAGGATGCAGCCCATGAATTTGGACCCTATTTGTCTTTCAACTACATTCACTTCCTGGGGTCACAGTGTCGATAAGGTGCAGGAAATAGGTCAAGTTTATTTATATAGCCCATTTTCAAATAGTCCATGCTGCACAAAGTGCTTAACAATGTAGAATAATGCAGTAAAATATAGAAAAATAAATAAATAAATAAAATAACTAAAGGAAAACAACTAAAAAAAACAACTAAGGCTGTTAAAACCAAAATACTTGGTCAAAGTGTGACCATAAAAATGTGATCAAGTGTTTGTGCAGATCTAATATTTAAGGGTAGACTATTGCTCTGGGACCTGTCACCACAAGACTTCAGTTTAGTCCGTGGAATGGATAACATTAGTTTTGAACTGGACCTCATGGTTTTCTCTAGAGCATAAATAAATAGGAGCTCAGACGGGTACGAAGGGGCTCGGCCGTTAAGTGCCTTAAAAACAAGGAGTAAGAGTTTAAATTGGATCCTGTAAGGAAGCCAGTGTAGAGATGCTAAAACTGGGGTAATATGATCTTACTGTTTAGTGCCAGTTAGCAGACGAGCAGCTGCATTTTGGACCAGCTGCAGACGATAAAGAGTAAAGTACAAAGAATTGCAGCAGTCCAGTCTGCAAGTAATAAAAAGATGAATAACACGTTCAAAGACATTAGCTGGAAGGTATGGCTTTACCTTAGCTAGCTGCCTTAAATGAAAAAGGCTGGATTGGACTACTGCTGTCACCTGCCCACATAGTTTGAAGGAACCATCGAGGTTTTTTTTCTTACAATAGGAAGATAATGGGCCCAGAGCACTGTCAATGTGATTATTAACGAAATTACCAAAATGACAACCCCTGTTTTGTTTTCATTTAATTTAAAAGAAATGACCTCTGGACCAAACCAGGAAGCCATCTCCATGGTATAAAGCTAACACACCATTGGCTTAGCTTCCTATATACCATGCAGTCAGGAAAGTTTTAACAGCTCCCTTCAGACTTATACAAAGCACCTCCTTTATTTAACGTAAGATGCATCACTGCAAGTTCTGTGGTTGTTTTGATGCATACACATATTTACATTTACTATCAGAAGACACAAAAGGCACAGGAGGAAAAACAAATAGCAACGCATTTAGAATCAATGTACAGTCGATTATTGTAGATGCTATTTAAAATAAATCAGATGTCCCCATGACTTTAGATCCAAGCCATCCTGTCTGACTCCTATCTCTGCTCAATAAGGCACAAGCACAAAGGTGAACGGAGTGACCAGAGACACTTATTAAGTTTGTGTTGTAAACATCCACTGTTGTAAAGGACAGACTCCTCTGTAGCAAGCTGGCTTGACAGGAGAGTGCAAAGGCAAACCTTCTTTTTAAGAAATCAGAGCAGAAAATAAACCAAATTTGCATAACTGTCAGAGAGCAGCACGTTTGATGGCGCAGCCATGATCCTGTCTTTGCTGACACAAACTGGTTATCTAAAGAAGCAAAACCTCATGTCTGTGCATTATTAAAATAGTTTTTCATCTTGTTGAAATGAAATAAATTTGTCCCTCTTGCCAGCAAGTGAGCTTAGGTCCCTCCTTCTTCCAGAAGCCAGAACATGTCTCTATTGGACATGTTCTGGCATCATTTTATCTCTTAAATGATAACAGGTTTACAGCGATACAAATAACACTCAGGGGAAATTAGTGGGCGGCGGTGGCTATCCGGGTGAAATGGAGCACGTGCGAGATTATTCTGATCTTCTTCCTGCTGAAATGATGAGCGCCTTGAATGGGGGATGGCTGCCAATCAAAGCCACTCACATCAAAGCGCTGCACTCCCAGTGTAATTGGTGGACAAAGAGGAGAGAGGTGTGTGCAATTTCTGTCATGCTCACGAATGGACATCCTGTCTGGCAGCAGAACTGCCTGCATACCACCAATTACCTGAGGCTGTGCATTGTCAGTGGGACTCCCAGTGATGAAACATGTGGGTTGGTCTTTGCTTGTAATGTTGCTGAGTTGCCATAATTGATCTCTGTGGGTTTACTGGTGACGACTCAACAACACTTTTAATTAGGCAATGGGAGACGAGTTTGACTCATACCACCAAAGTAGCCGTTTCAATCCAATTACTCCACCGTTTACCACTGTGAAATTTTATTTGTGATGCAGAATGGTGACAAATTCCTTTCGTAACATCTTGCATGAGAAGTGGCAGCCTATGTGGCAGCTCTCCTCAGTGCATTTGTTCTGTGTGCCGCTTTGCATTTGTCACTCTGTTTTGGGAGAATCGCACAAGCCTCCGCGGGTCTCAGTAGCTCCCAGAGAGCTGAGTGAATGGATGGAACGGCACTAACCAAACTTATAGAGAGAGGAAAGTTGTTTATGTCTTGGCATGGGGAGATGCATTATGTTGAGCCTCTTTAGGCCACTTGATTAATCAGACAGAGCACATGATGTGACTGAGACACCTAATAAAAACCTCTGTCTCTGCATCAGATCTGACATTTGCTGAACCTGCTCCAGAAGGACATGAAATGAGTGACTTTGTTATTCTGCTAGTTTCTTATATTAATATTTCAGTTAAAAGAGAGGAAGCCCAGAACTAGAAGACTTGTACAGTGTTCTGTGCCGCGGATCAGCCCTGATGACGTTTTCATTGTGTGGTCAAGTTACTTGAAAAAAGTAATTAGTTACTGACAGAGGCGGAGCCAGACATTTGAAACACCTGGGGCTTAGCCCTAAAGGGTAGTATGCATGTGGGATTTTTTTTTTTTTTTTTGGGGGGGGGTGGGGGGGGGGGGGGGTAGAAATGACTGAAAGATTAATAGGCTCTGTTTTGAGTTTTGTTCAAAAAAGAATGACTTCATATAGGGAAAAATATATATCACATATGCAGGACACCTTAAACTAGTTTTTTAATTAAGCAGCAAGGCAGATCAAAGTCGGGCTGTATCAAGACACGAGGACTAAACCCCAATTCAACCAGACCCAGAACTGATCCAGAATTAAAACAGGACTACAAGAGTTCAAAATCAGGACTACTGAGGACTTAACCAAGACAGAACCAGAATCAGAACTAGATGATCGTAGCACTAAAAATCATCATAGACCTGCACTACACTTATTTTTTTAATTCTACCAAAGTACAATATTTAGATTGAGAAAAGTTTATATAATTATTTATCCTTGTTGTGCAAACAAGCCCGCATAACTTAATAAATGTAGAATTTGAAAAATAGTATACCTAAAAAGAAACACTAGGTACGAGATACATGAGGACCTATGATACGGTGATACTTTTGGTAAACAACCATTTGACTAACATGTGTGTCTCACCTGCTCTTGTTCATCTCTGTTCTGTCCTCATTCTCCCTCTCTGTTCCTCTCTCTCTCCCTCTCTGTTCCTCTCTCTCCCTCTTTGTGCTGACAATCATCAAATATACAGTTGAAACCACATATTTATGTACTCTTCAGATCAAAACACAAACACTTTTTTAATTGTAAGATCAAATCAGACTAAATGTTTATTTTTTAGATAAATATAAAAAACATATTTGTTAACTTTAAGAGTAAAGAGAGAAACTGTCTGTATTTCTTAATTGCAAATGGCACCAAATTGTATTCAAACTTGAGCCACACTTATGGAGCTCCACAGTTCTTTTCCTGGTGTTTTGGTTGATATCTTTTAATTTTCCCATTTCAAAGAAACAGCCTCTGTGTTTTGCCTTATATGTATCCACAGCTGTGCCACCAATTTACTCACATGGACTCTACTAACCTATCAGAAGCTTCTTGAGCTCAGAATGGAATCGTCTGGAGTTTCTTATTAATTAACAAACTTAGTGTATATGTACTCCTAAATGTGATCAAAGTGATAAAAAAACAGAAAGCTCTGTCTCTCTTTATTCTGACATTTAACTAATTCAAAAGATATTTCAATATTTATCTAAAACAAAAATTTACTCTAAATTGATGTTTTACAGTAAAAATGTTTTATGTTTTCTCCCTAAAGTGTAAATATCTGGTTACAAATGTGAATATCCTGCTGTGTACTGAAATCCCTCTTGTTTTGCATAGAAATATACTGAACAACATACAAAGCATAATATATAAAATAACATTTACCTGAGTTTTTTCTTTGAAAGAACCCTCTAATGTCCATTCTTATGTTTCAGTACATAACTGAAACCGATTTAGTCGGGGAGGGTAAGAACTGAAAATATGTTGATTCACTTGAAGAGCAAGTAACGTAATATTGGTCAAGTGATCAGTTTGATATCAATCTTTCGTGATGCACCGTCATATTTACATTATTTGTACGGTATGAATGATTTGCTTTGGTACCCAGGGGCCCGTTCTTCGTACGTCGCTTACTACATCCAAGATCAAATGACACATCCAAGACCAAACCATCGCGCTAACCGTGAGCTCGCTAATCCGGTTCTCCGAACACACCTGCTGTTGACGATCAGTACAGCTGGATGAAGTAATGTGAGATCACTGGGTGTCGTAAAAGGGGCTACGCATCGATAGTAGAAACATTGATCGGCAACCCTTTGATTGGTCGGCGAAAATGTCGAAGGAGCGCGCTCGGTATTTTTCGGCAGCAGAGCAAGAACTCATGAGTGAGGGATTTCAGGAGTTTCAGAGTTTAATTAAAACGCAAGGGAACACTGCAAAGGCTGCAAAAGCAAGGAGAGAGGGCTGGCAGAAAGTTGCTGACAAATTAAACTCGTAAGTAATTTAATAATAACAATAATAATGGAGTGGATTTATATAGCGCTTTTCAAGGCACCCAAAGCGCTTTACAATGCCACTATTCAGTCACTCTCACATTCACACACTGGTGGAGGCAGCTACGGTTGTAGCCACAGCTGCCCTGGGGCAGACTGACAGAAGCCAGGCTGCCATATCGCGCCATCGGCCCCTCTGGCCAACACCAGTAGGCGGTAGGGTAGATTTATTATATTACACTATATTATCCAATAATATATTACATTATATTATATTATGTTATATTATATCCCCTTACACATTAGAGCCACAACAGGACCCACTAGAACATGGGAACAAGTAAAAGTGAAATATAAGAATATTCTACAGAATGGTAATATTTATCACTTATATTGCTTTTCGTCTCTTGGAAAGAGACCCTGGAATAATCTGTTTGTTTGTTCATAACAGCAACCAAGAAAAGGGCAGAGCAAAAAAAAAGACAGGTGGTGGTCCTGCACCCCCTCGTCAACAAGTTGGTTAAGTAAATAATACCCTCACGGGAAAATCGATATCTCTCTATGAGCACACTGTCGCGCTGAGCTAAAGGATCCTGTCTATCCCGCAATATACGCTGAATTCTGGAAACTCTCCTTATCAATCTTGCACCTTCCGCAATGGGTGGCTCGCGTATACGGACAGGACATGGCTGCGACACGCTTCCCAAATCCACCTTCGCTTTTATAGCCGTGGTTTCTCATCTTGATTACACGAAGTAATTTGCAATTACTACTGTGAAATATGACTTACATCTGTAATAATCACATACATGTAATAGAATGTTAATAGTACATTTCCCTTTTTTAGGAAATGACCTGTATGTATCTGTATGAAATCAATAGAAGGATCAGGTGCTGCATTATCTTTAGTTACATTGATGTTATTTATTTATTTATGGTGAAACAGTGGTGGAATATCGCTGTTGCTTTCGTATAAATGAAGCGGACATACCTGCGTGGCCGCGATCTAATCCTGTTTACATAAAGTAAACCTGCTCCCGAGCAGGTTTACGCTTACGGCTCTGTTGCTATGGCAGCAAGTCCCGGATGAGCTTCGGGGAACCGAATGATCCAAGATCACGCAAAATCGTCAACAATCTAATCCAGCTAACCTACTTAGTGAGGTACGAAGAACGGGCCCCTGGGCCCTATTTCAGGAAGCCGGTTTAGTGCAAACTCTGAGTAAGTAAACCCTGAGTTAACGAAAACTCTGGGTTGTCGGTTTCACAAAGCGAGTTTAGATTAATTCTGAGTGAGTTACTATGACGACACACTCCGTGAAGCTAACCTGCCCCCTAGCAGGTTTACTTCAACTAACCCTGACTTTCTCCGCCTCTTTGTCGGAAACCTGACTGTAGGAAGTGTCGGACATGGCGTGCTCCTTCCTTGAAGAGCCAGTAGATGTTGAAGCCCAAATTCTCCGCAGAGCTCTCCGCCGGGAGAGAGTGATTAGAGCGCGTTCGGACATTTTATCATTTCCTGATGATTTTCTGTGCGAACGTTACCGTTTTTCAGCACAATCAATAATTTATTTGAATAACATCCTCAGGCCATATATTACGCATGTGACATCGCGGACATCCTCTCAGTTCTGTACATATTATTTGTATTGCACTTCGGTTTTTTGCAAACGGGAGCTTTCTGTATAATATTGGTGACGCTGAGCACGTTTCCAAGGCTACCGTCTGTCGGGCAGTCAGGAATGTTACAGTTGCACTGAAACGTCTCCTGTACTCGTTTGTGGTGTTCCCCGGTCATAGACCCACAAGATTCATCAAAGAGGGATGCCACAAAATTGCAGGTATCAGGATGAACAAAACTTAATGTATGATGTGGTGATACTTGGACTACTACTTAAATTTTACATTTATTTTCAGGGTTCCCAGGCGTGATTGGCTGTATAGATGGCACTCACATTCCAATCATTGCTCCTTCAGTAAATGAAGGAGACTATGTGAACAGGAAGTCTTTCCACAGCATTAATGTACAGGTACATAGTTCCCTGTAGCATTTCAAACTAACAAATTATTTCATTATAGTAATGGATGCTAATTCGTGTTCTCTGCACTGTGAAGATCATATGTGATGCTGCCAACATTATCACAAATGTGGAAGCCAACTGCTCAGCCTCTGTGAGTGGTGGTGGTGGAGGACCCCCACCTGTTTTTCGGGCCTCCGCTTTTTTTCTGTTGGCTATAACGGGCCACATTTGAGCATACAGAGTAAGCAAATATGTACTTGTAATGTGCTCAGATAATTTCAATAAGTGCTTACAGAAAGAAAATTAATGTAGCCTCTAACTGCAATTGATTTATATAGGACAAACAGACCAAGCACTATGGCTCATAATACAATTACACCTCACCTGTTTGGACTATATTTTTAGATTTCATTTTTACTTGCTGCCAGGAATGTTTGGGGCCTGTTGGGTTGCACCTGCGCTCACATCACATCACAAAATAAAATGTATAAAATAAAAAATAAAATATAATATAATAAAATGGCAGCACGGTGGCACGGTGGTTAGCACTGTTGCCGCACAGCAAGAAGGTCCTGAGTTCAATTCCACCATCAGGCCGGGGTCTTTCTGTGTGGAGTTTGCATGTTCTCCCCGTGTTTGCGTGGGTTCCCTCTGGGTACTCCGGCTTCCTCCCACCGTCCAAAGACATGCAGCTTGTGGGGATAGGTTAATTGGATAATTCAAATTGCCACTAGGTGTGAATGGTTGTCTGTCCCTATGTGTTAGCCCTGCGACAGACTGACGACCTGTCCAGGTTGTACCCCGCCTTTCGCCCTATGACAGCTGGGATAGGCTCCAGCGCCCCCCGCGACCCTGAAAAGGATAAGCGGAAGCGAATGGATGGATGGATAATAAAATAACGTGTTAAATGGGTGGAAATCCCTCGATCAATGTTTAAATTAACACTCACGCATTGACTCTGTCGGCTATGTTTTGCCATGCATGCTCCCTTTCTTTTGCAGCTGAGGCTGCGTTACTTTTTTTCCGCAAAATTTGCATGTTATCGGCATATACTGCCATCAGAATTTCGGCCTCAAGCGCTGTAAAATACATTGACCGCGCCTTCTTTCCCTCCGTCTCCATGGTGACTCGCTTAATCTGTGCTCCACTAATCAGGGCTTTATGTATCCTCGTGCGCGCGCTTAACTTGGGGTTAAAGCAACTCCGCGTTGACTGAACTAATTGTTATCAGCCTTTCTGAAACCGAATATTCCGAGTTGGACAGTTCGGGGTTACTCAACCCTGAGTATCGTTTTTCACTCTGAGTTTTCTAAACCGGCTTCCTGAAATAGGGCCCTGGTCAAACTTAAGCTCTCCTTAGTATGGCTGGCTCCGTTTCTCCAACAGCGCACTCACAGGCGGCAGCTGCCCCGCCCCCTCGCTCAGTCGCTTAGTGCCTGAGCTCGGATCATACCAATATCAGGGGGGACTTTTTGTTTTATACAGTTGTCAGCCAGACATCTAACTATGAAAAAATTACACTCCAAAAGACCCCGGGCTTCTGACAAAACAACCCGGGCTTAAGCCCAGTAAGCCACCCCCACGCTCCGCCCCTGGTTACTGATTACTTCTCCAAAAAAGTAATCCTGTTATTTTACTGATTAGTTATTTTCAAAAGTAATTAGTTACTTCGTTACTTTTTAAAACATGATACACAACCTGGATACATAATAAAGAAATAGACCTTTCAGCCCAATTCTATTTTTTCTGTATAATCCATCATAAAACTGAATCAAATGGAAAAAGTCTGTTTTTAAAACCTGTTTCATTATTTTTAATCTTTTAACTTTATGCAAAAATTAAATCATATGCAACAGTCTTTGACTTAAAGAAATTGTTGAACATTTAAACCAATTTTCTGCATATTCTAGCATATTTAAAAAAATATTTTTTGTGTTCACACTCTTTCAAACAGATGCACGTAAAACACAGCAGAAAATAAAATAAATCAAAGATTCAGCAGCTCTGAGTCCTGTCGCTCTTAAATCTGTTGTCACCTGTTTAGCAGGAGTGGGGCGGGTGGAGGTTTGCCCACAGTGGTCATGTCAGTGGGGGATCCAGGGGTTTCTCTGTGAATGTCACATTCCCGTGGCAGCGTGCTCGCTGCTCGCTCAGATTTGAAGTCTAATTTTTCACTTTAGAAAGAAGTTTTCCTCCCACACAGAGTGCACAGCGGACGCTAATGTTTTTGTCACTTTTACAGAATCAAAGTAATGTGAGTATTTCCAAGCTTTAAACGCTTCACGGTTGTACTCTCTCCCACACTCCATATCTGCACACGTCTGTTACCACAGACGTCGCACGTGCTTACGTCACAGTCATGACTCATGAGACACTCTCACAAACAAAATCACCGTTTAGTAACGCAGCGTGCTTACGGGAAAGTAACAGTAATCTAATTACCTTGAGTAAGTAATCCCTTACTTTACCCGTTACTTGACAAAAGTAATCGGATTACAGTAACACATTACTTGTATTAGAGCTGTAAGCTGTAAGAACAAAAAACTTTGTGCCTTGAACCTCCAAGGACACCGGGACTCGAGCAGGTGTGAAGATCAAAAGGTTGCATTTTGGAGCATTAAGTAAGACCTGAATGTAAACGGTCACGTCTTGGATTGCTTCTCCAGTCGAATGCTGCTGTTTTGTCTGAGCTACCGCTGTCTCACTGATGCACACATTGTGTTCTTTGTACAGGTTATAGCAATAGTGAGATGGGTCACTCATAGCTCGCTGATATATAAGCACTTGCAGTGAGTCCCTTGGCATTATTGGTATAAACCCACTGCCATTTTTCCACTGTGGTATAGCAGCATGTTTTAACCCAAACATGCTGTGGCAATCTGTTTCTAAACCCAACCAAATAGTTTCAGAGCTTGAACCTGAGCAGCGAATCCAGTGACGTAAGCAAAACAGATCACTGAGCAAAAACACAAAGTTACCAACTGGGACACAAACCAGACTCCTTGCTGATAATCTTTTGACTTACTCGACTGGTAATCAACATGTTTCCTGACACGGCCTTTGCCCTGTTATCTCTTCATACACCTCCATTTTTACAACCAGAGGATAAAAGCATCAACATAAAGGACAGCTTAAAATGCCGACACAACCTACAGAACATCAGTGTTTGAGAGCCGAGGTAGAGAATCCACTGGCCCTGTTGCTTCAGGACATACAGCACTGATGAAAGCAATTTAAAGCACAGTGTTGCCACTATTCAAGACTTACTGTCAAAAAACCCAAACTTAACAATTTGCTTAGATGTTATTAAGATGCATAACTGCATCAGTTACTAATGGTCAGTCCAGTTATTCGTGCTGCTGCTGCAGCGGACACTCCTGGTCTGGCTTGCACCACAGTAATGGCAGCATTGCTACATGGTGGAGCAGACCAGATTTATATTGAAAATAAACACCACACCAGAGCGTTTGCTTGCTCTCTCTCTCCCTGGTCCTGTTGGTTGTGCTGCCACATACATCATAATTTTGTAAATCACTGAGCTAAACATGGAAGCTACTCAAATTCAGTTTATTAGTTAGCTTTTGTGTTTTTTAATATATATATATTACAATTGCTTGCTCCCACTCCAGTCCAAAATGAGTCTTTCTTCATGAGCAGAATCTTCTACTTCTGCCACTGGCGTTCATTTACAGAGGGAAGGTCTCGCTGTCTAATCAGCCTAAAAATTCATACAGTTCATAGAAAGTTAACGCCTCCAGGTCACAAACACAAACTGAGAATGATTTCAGTGAAGTGATAGAAATCTCATGTCCAACATATTTCCATATTTATAGAGTTTAGCTTTTTGAGTGAGGGACAATGATAAGAAAGCAATGTTACACAGCTGGTGTTATTCTAAACAGATTATTCTGCATTCATCTCAAATTGTTGGTGAAAATACTTTTTGCTTGCTGGTTTGCACTGTGGCACTAAATCAGACAGTCAATGAGCAGCCTTAGTCTTTAATACTATGAAGGAAAGAAACAGTAAAAATATATGATTTTTATGAATATATTCTTTAAAAAAGAATATATTACTGACTGGGTCATAATTGTTTTCAAAGTCCAGACCAGTGATACCCAGAAGCAGTTCAGCACTACAGCCCACCACTGAAAACTTAAGAAGCAAAGTAAAAGCTGCTTTTGTTTCCTCACCTGTTGTTGCTTCTGCTGGTACAGACATCTCCCAGACGCTCATGACAAGCACCATTAGAAGTAGAGCTCCTTTGCTTCCAATCTGCGGGTATGGCTCACTCATCCTTGATAAAGAGGCGAGAGGAGAGGAGTGTTACCACAAATAACTCATTTATGATAGCTGCAGTTTGAAGCAATTTGAGGTGAAACCAGAAACACTATTTATAGCTATACAGCGATAAAGTTTACATCTAAATGATTCAGAGAAAGCTTGGGAGAAGGTGCTGTGACCAAACAAAACCAAAATCCAGCTCTTTCAAAATCATGAGTATGACCCAAGCAACACCATCCCCACGGTGAAACAAGGAGGCGGCAACATTATGCTGTGGTGTTCCTGCTAAGGACCAAGTAACGATTCCACTGCAATGAGGGGAAGATCGACCAGACCTCAGTCCTGCAGAAAATCTGTGGAGGGAGCTGAAGCTGCCAAGTTTCAGCCTAGAAATCAAAAGGATTTAGAGAGTTTCTGTAAAGAGGAGTGGTTCAAAGAGATGTGAGCAAACCAAATAAAAGAAGCACCTACCCACCAAGTACTAGGTCATGTTTTACACAGGGTTCAAATGACATACAAATCAATGTAGGACTTTCTGGAGTTTTGACTGATATTCTGCTGAAACCTCCATCAAAATTAGAGGCCCTACATTTCTTTGTAAGTGAGCAGATTAATAAATTCAGCAGGAAATTAAATAATTATTTCCCCCAAGGATGAAAGATGGCTAGATAGACATCATTAACTCACATTAAGCCCCCGGTTTATTTGCATTTACCAAACAAAAGCATCTATTATCATCTGTGTCAGCCTCTCCTCCTTTTTTTTCCATCCCTTCGCTCGCCTGAATGCATGTTTGCTCGTATAAAGCAGGGATAGAGGCTCTTATCCTCCTCCTTGCTTCTCAAAACAAACTACAGCTGTGAATGCACCCCCAGATCACTATCTCCAAATTCTCTCTTTCTTCCCCTGCGTCTCCCCTCGTGCTCAACCGAACACGAGGTGAAGGCTCTCTGCTGCCCCAACAGGCTTCAGCAAGCCTCTGTAGGCTCTACAGCAGAGCGGAGAGCGGGCAGGTCGCAGTGGCTATTCCATCCCTCCGCAGTGCCTTTTTCTCTGCACTCCCTCTCCCTAATGAAGTGTGGTGGAGCCAAGGCCACGCTGCATAAACCGTCTGGCACAGTGTGTTATCACCGACAGACAATGATCAAATTTCAAACGGGGGATGCGGGAGTGGTTCGGTAATTACTGGAAGGGGCATAGTATCGTATGGCGGGAGGGGACAAAGTTACAAGCTGCGTTTATGCCTTATTTACCACCTCCCGCCTCTTATCTGGCTGCCGCATTGACATATAGATTGGCTAAACCTCATTGGGGATCTCAGATTATTTGTGTAATTAAGTTTATTTTTGCAAAGCAAACATGACCTTTTAGCAAGGTTTTGTTAGAGCGCTCAGTGTCACACAGGAATTAGTATTGAGTTGTGTTGCTCCAGCAATAAAGAACAGGCAGAACTCACATGTTTAATGTGCCCTTTAAAGATATAAATAGCTGCCTGTTATCTGGACATGTAGGTGATAGCAGTGTATGGAAGGGGAAGTCTTAAATAATCGCTGAAGATTTATTTATTTATTAATTTTGACATGGCTTCATTTAATGAAATTTGACTTAAAGGTCATGAATAATTTCTACATCACATTTTCCCTGCTTTAAAAAAAAGCTAAATATTTTTGGGAAATACTAATTGCTACCCAAAGCCATCACAGTGACAGCGAGACTACAGGAGGTCACCGAGAGCGAAGAAGTTATTTGAAGCGCCGCGGCTTGATTATGTCATTCCTTTCAGGTTTTTATAGGGATTAAACAAGATGCATCATGTTAATTTGTGAATTTCAGATGGTAAGTACCATCCAACTCTCGACAAAGGAAAGAGGCAGGAAAGAGCAAAGATGGGGGAATAATTCCAGTAATCTTAAAATAACCCAGATAACTCAATCTGAAAGACTCAAAGCAACGAGCGCACACATAGCTGAGATGTGACAGAGCAAAGAGACAAGCAGTTGCATGCAGTGGATGCAATAAAGCGTGGGTCTTTGACTTTTGATTCCCAAGTCCTCAAACTAACGATCAAAGCGGTCACTTGTTCCTACAATCTGATACAACCAACGTTAGTGAGATACAGGCACGAGTACTCGAAAAAAATGATATGTGGCATTTAATGAGATAGTAGAAGTGTAGAAGGCTAATCGCTCAGCTACAGGGCTCATTCATATTCTTCAAAGGGATTCTGATCATGAACCATAATGTTGTAACCACTAAAAGTAGCTGTGACACTGTGAAACGATGGTATGAGCTCCTGTAGAAACCATAAGTCTGTGTGATGTCAACCTTACTTTAACAAAAACGTGTTTCACTCACAGTGTCACAGAAAAGAATGACTCTACCCACAGTCCTAACATAAGGCAGCAAAGTGTCTCATTGAAAGAAAGAAGGTGTACTTTATTGATCCCCGTGGGGAAATTCCTCTCTGCATTTAACCCATTCACTCAGTGAAGCAGTGGGCAGCCATTGGGCGCTCGGGGAGCAGTGTGTGGGGACAGTACCTTGCTCAGGGGTACCTCAGGGTAGCTGTTCAGGGGAATCGAACCCCCGACCTTCCGATCATGGGGCCACCACTCTACCTACTGAGCTATCCCTGCCCCGATTGGTGGAAGTTGCTGTCGCCATGGAAATGTCAGGTTTCTTAGTCAGTGCTAAACTTTAGAAACCGCTTGAGCAGGCACAAACGCTACACACAAACTACCATTATACATTATTATATATGTATAATCTAATGCAGCGGTCCCCAACCGTTTTTGCGCCACGGACCAGTTTGTGCCCGACAATATTTTCACGGACCGGCCTTTAAGGTGTCACGGATAAATACAACAAAATAAAACTAGTACCGGTACCGAAAAAAAGAAGATTTATTCATAACACACGTGAAAAGACCCAGGAAAACCGAGTTAACGATAAAAACGATAACAAAATAACGCTGAAAACCGATAAAAACCCTGAAAACCATACATTTCACACCTGAGCCTCAACTCTCGCGGCCCGGTACCAAACGACTCACGGACCAATATACTGCTGTTAACAGCATAAATGTTAAGTTAAGCTAATTCCAAAACGTTCCAAAGGTCACTTGCTGTAGATTCTGGAATTTTCAGCAGTTTATTATTATGAGTAGTTTCTCTAATTTTAGGAGTAATTATGTATGCATTGTTGTACCTCTGACTTTATTTTCTGATCCAAATCCAGGCTTTGAATCAGTATTTGGCTCATAAACCACCTTGTAGCTAATCCCTAAATTCTTTATTTAAGAATATAGGGATTTTCTGAAATGTCAATAGAGAAAATGAATGAGAAAGTCATTTCAGAAGCACAGGCCTTAATAAAATGGCTTGTGCCCTATAGGCAGGGGTGGTCCACAGGTGCGCATTCGCTGTCAAAATAAAAGACGCGCACCAAATAAGAAGTTGCAACATTTGCATACATAAGATTTTCTGGAGGAGGACAGACATTTGTTTAGAACTCTTAAAGATGTCGAAGAAGCTCCTTTAAGCAATTACTTTGGTGTTCCTCCACCTCCAAAGAAATGTCAGGAGTCCGAACCGCAAAAGAAGCGTGTATTCTCGGAAAAGGGGTTGCAGGAGGTGAGCTGGTTTCAAACAAATGATGAACGCACAGAGATGTGGTGCAGAATATGCTGTGAAAATCCCACTCTAGAGGACAAAAACATTGCCTTTTATATGTACGCAAATGTGCGTTGCAACTTCTTATCTGGTCTTTTATTTTGACAGCGAATGCGCACCTGCGGACCACTTATGTGCACCCCTGCCTATAGGGTAGCTGTAACAGAAGACAACAGAAAAGGTAAAGAAACGCAAAATTTGTGCAAATATTTTGCGCACTAAAAATATTTCACAGACAAATTTTGTGTATATATACATTACATAAAAGGTTTGCATCCAAAAATTTGGCATTTAATGTCATTTTTTTCTCAGCACTTTCAGGGTGTAGGGGCCTTTAGAAGCACATCATGGTGTGGATTCCAACACATCCACTAGAAACTTCTAGCTTATCCAGGTGCAGAGCTTCCTTCCCATCTAACATAACTATAGGTCCAAATAGCAGCTTGTGCAAACAACCCCTGGTATCATTTTATGAGGAGAGTGGTTTATGAGGAGAGTGGTCTATCTGTGTGATAAAGTGTGTTTTTTGGATTGTCATTTCCCATCTTGCCTTGCTTCAATTAGATCTCCTTTGTTTCCCAGGACACTTGCTGTGCATCCCAGAAATATCATTAAGCCACTTATCCACAAGAGGAGGGATAATGCAGCGCAAACACTAAATGGACCCAAGGTGATCCTTTATTTTCATAATATATTTTTTTCCACCACTATTAAAGCCATGATTGCCAGTATCATGGCATTTAACAGTGTTTTCAGTGTAGCTACAGAGCGATTGTGAGGAAGGAAATTCACTGAAATGTTGAGCGTGATATCCAGGTAATGCACCAGTGTCTGCATTTTCTCAAATGGACCTCGATTGTACGCCCAGATACTTATACTGGAACAGTGTGTGCTTACGTTCACCTCCCAGAGACAGATTTATGGTCACCGATTAGCCGGAGAATTGGAGGCTGGGTTGAAATGGTGGCCAGTTGGTGTCGGTGTGCAATTCGTAGTAATAAGTGTGTGGGGGGAAAAAAGGGTCATTGGTGCCGCAGAGCAGGGCAGCGTTACAGCATCATTTGTTGGATGCTGTCGAAAGGTGCAATTCCATAAATGACATCTCTTTGCACCTGAATGTGCTGCGTTGTCACTGGTGCTCGGCAGAGCGAGTCCCTGGAGATTTGTTACGCTTTGAAGCCAGTTTACGTCTTGACCTTGGCTTGAAGGTCTTTTGCATTTCTGCAACAATATCCTTATATTTAATATAAATAGACATTGTGATCCTGGCTGCATTATTGAAAGACACCTGTGGTACTCAAGCGATACTTAATCTTTATCAAGAGAAGAATTCCACAAGAGCCAAGACGACAGTTTTCCTGCCCTTGCTTGAAAAGAACCATTCACAAGCTGATCTGGTATAGACGGATGAGACGACTGTGTCTTTGCAATAAGTCGTGGAGACATATCAACTCATGATAACAATGCATCTATGTGTAATTATTGTTAAGTACTCAGGTGAAATGAATTAGTGACACTGTCATGGTTGACTCTATATTATTCAGCATTCACTTTATTTCTCTTTATCCAATCAGAGAGGCAGAAACAAATACCTGTGGCAGGTCACGTTTAAGGGAGCAGTATTATATTTGGTAGATAATAATTTCATTTTCTTTGGGATTCTTTTTCATCAGTTATTGCACTAAAACGTGGAGGTTGATGAAACCTTATTTATATACTTGCATAGTTTTAAATACGTACATTTTTATTTCTGTGGCTGTTGTACATGTGTAGCATTCATTGCACTGTTTAGCAAAATTTGTTTAAATGTTTAGAAATGAATATTGATTAAAAAAAGTTATTCAGGATTATCAGAAGTGTATTCAAATTGTCTATTGAAAGTTAGAACCGGTTACTGTTATGTACAAAACAAAGTCATAGTAAAATTCATCGACTAAACTCAAAAAGATTCTCTTTGTTCTTGTCAGTCTGAAAACCTTTTGCCATTTTAAATGACTCGATATGGAACTATTATCACTTTGATCAACCTTAGAGGAACGGTCAGAGGTCAAATGTGACATGATACTTTAAATCTTTATAGTACAGTCATATAGTACTTTTAAAGTTATAAGGATTTTTTGGGGTCAATTTTTGACCAATAACATTATGTTGACCTTGAAGGCCTTGATGAAATTGCGCCAAACCAAAGATGTTTGTCCTGCGACAAGATTGCATGTTTCATTACTCTACTCAACCTTTTAAAATTGTAACATTGATTGATTGATTAAGCCTTTAATTGCAATGTTACACGCACATGTTACCTGCAGGGAAATGGGGCCCCTTCCATCCATACATACATTGCACAAACATCACATTGGGAAGACAAGTCAGAGAGGTCGGATGGTAAGAAAAACATTGTTTATGTAATAAAGATAATTCACATTTAGGTTGATCTTAGTTTATTTCAAGGTTAGACAAACACCTACACAAACAATAATAAATAATCATGTAAATACTAAACATTTATGTTTATGTTAAGAAAAGATAAAATGACTTTGACACACAAACCTGGTAAATTATCACCCACGTTGCCCTGACATGCTCTACAAAACATTTTTAACTCAACCTTTTGTTGGTTTTTACGGCTCACAATACCTGTTTGACTTACTTACTGCTGTCACAATACTCGCTGTTAGATGCAGCAGCTGTTTTCAGTGACAGGATCTGTTTGGGCGAAGCTGTTTTTTTACACATGCAGCTCTGAACTTTTCCAGACATTAGCCGACGGGCCTGAATGTCAGGATGCAAATTGCTGGCTCATAAAAAGGTCTTTAACCTGTCAGCTCTCTAGCTTAATTTCTGTGTGATGGTCGGATAAATCCGTGTGAAAACAATGCTCGTCAGTGAATTCACAGTGAAAGAGTGGCTATGGAGTCTTTCTTGTAGTGAGAGCCTGACGAGGGCAAACTATCTCCTGTTGTGTGCTTCATGTCAGAGAGGATACATTTGGACAGAGGCCTGAACAGACAAACAATCTCAGCAGTTAGCTTGAGAACTTCCTGTAGTGCTAAAGTGCCGTAGGCCAAACCAAAGACACTACACCACATAAACGACTGTGTTGCCTGATGCCAACCGGAGTGTAATGTGTAATTCGGTAAACATTAGTCAACACAATAACACATGGCTTCATATGTTATATACACATGTATGCACAGTACAGCATTTCAGTGTTATACAAATAAAATGTATTTAAATTAAATTTATTTCAACTTATTCTTGTGTAATTTAGCTAATTGCCTCAGCTTGCTAAATGTAATGTCATGTTTTAACTATATGCCATAAAAGTGTAGGTTTAGCGCGTAATTCTCAACACTTTTTCTAAAATCTCATTACATTTGTGTGGCAGATACACAAACGAGACAACATGTGAATAAAACATCGTTAGAGGCACACTTCTTTAAGCTAAGCCAGACCAAATATGACAGCTCTGTACGCTATTCCAGTTCAACGTTTTATTTTTTTGAAAGACAAGACCACAACCGGTCGTGGCGGATGGCCCCCGCCCCGCCGCTGTTTTTTCGTTTCCACTGTCGCCAAAGTGCTTGCTCATAGGGGTCATATGATTGTTGGGTTTTTCTCTGTATGTATTATTGTAGCGTCTACCTACGATATAAAGCACCTTGGGGCGACTGTTGTTGTACAAATAAAATTGAATTGAATTAATTACTTGATTTCAGCATGATCAGCTCTTGCTTCATAGTTTCATCCTGTAATATTACCTGGAATTTCATTAGACTGAGCCAATAAAGAACAATAAAGCTCATTATCTTAGCAATGACTGCCCTCCAGTTTTATTCCTTTATTTATACATGTTCAACTACTGCAGCTTTCAGTGCTCCTTGGGAATTTATACTGCAGCTTGTAATGAAGATTCAGATAGGCATTTTGAGAGAAAACAAACTCAAACTTAGACTGTATCTATAGTGGTTGGAATGTTTCATTAGCATGTAAGCCTCACAATATTTTTTGTATAATGTATGAGCCTTTTGCCACAGAACACAGAACAAGCCTGCAGAGAAATGTATAATATATGCAGAAGTGAAGTTAGCAGGGTAAAAAATGATAAAAACAAAACAAATACTAATAAATGGAAACATAAGTGTAATGTATAACTACCCACTGAGCACAGTATATTGTGCACTATGCTTGAGGACACTCAAGACCTCAAGCACAATATACTGTGGATGATGCAAATGATGTCTTTTACTGAAGAATAATGCATGTTCTTTTGAGCAGTGCCACCTCGCTGGCTGTCTTGGATTTGCGTGGTTGCATTAATCCGAACATTTAGCTCGTTCACTCCCTTCACAACACCGAAAGCAGCAGAGCCACAAGTCAGCTTTAAAGAAAGGCTTCACTTGAGCCTCGGCCTTGGTCACAAACACTTGATTCTTACACTAACAGCAAAGTCCCCGCCTGCAGTCACGCTGTCAACATTATCTCTCTGTTGTCTTGTGCGGTCCCTGAACTGCACACGTCGCCATCCCGAAAATAATAAAATATGTCAATCCAGATTTGACTATATCATTTTCAAATATCAGCGTTAATGCATTTCTTTTACAGTTGGAGTTCTGCTGCTTTAATTAACATTCTTGGGAGGTTCCTGTTTTCACCTGAGCTTTTTTAACAGCTTGAAAGGAAAATAAATGAATTGAAAAGTTTTGACAAGCCGAGTTCAGCGCTGCCCAGGGTCTACTTCCAGTTTATTGCTGTCAGTGGTGAAATAATAACATTTGGTGTACTGTTGCCTGGAGACACAGTGAACAACCCCAAAACTTGACACTTTGCCCAATCATTTATTGTCCCTGCTGTGACAGTGAGGCTAAACAATACATCAAAAGGTTCAGGTTATGATCCCGTCTGCTCCTGGCAGCCATACTGGGACTCTTTCCTTTTACCATTAGCATCTTTGCTAAAATATTTAGAGCTTACCAATGTGTCCCTCCAATTCCACCCTATGTAATGTAGACTATACACCCATCCACATATTTGGCATAGCAGAATAGGAACAAATGCATGGATCCCTTTCTCTGTTTTTATCATGCGAGTTTCACTAAATTCAGGATTGACATTTTAAGTAAGAAGGGAAATGTGCATTTTGACTCCTGTGGTACTGTTGTTAATCTGGGGCAAAAGCATAGAGGAAGCTTTGGCTACGGCTCAGGAGGTTGCTGGTTCAATAGCTGCCTCTGCTAGTCTGCATGTGTACATGCATAGGCATAGAAAAAGGTTCTTGCACAAGTATGTGGGAAAGAGTAAGAACGCACTTTGAGTGTATAAATTGTGTACTGCAACTATATAATTTACTGATGCCAAACTTCACTGTGCTTTAGTGTAGCAGAGCAGTAGTATTGTCAGAGTAGTAGTATCCCAGTAACCTGGGATGACAAAACATTGAAATACCTGAAACTGTTAACTGTTCTGGTCATACGTGTTATTGTGGTCTTCAGTTTCCTCGAGTGTAGTCTACTTAGAATGTTAATATAGTCTGGCTTTAGTAAATGGACTGCTTCTTATACACTGTTTTTCTGCTATATTTAAGCGTTATACAGCATGGTCTAAGGAGCTTGGAAAGAAAAGCGTCTGGACTTCTTTAAGTGGCTTGAAGATGTTTCACCTCTCAGCCTAGAAGCTTTTTCAATTCTAGGGTCAAATGGTGGAGAGTCCCAGATTCTCCACCATTTGACCCTAGAATTGAAGAAGCTTCTAGGCTGAGAGGTGAAACATCTTAAAGAAGCCCAGACGCTTTTCTTTCCAAGCTTAGACTGCGATGACCTGGATGACTGAGAACCTTCAGATGTTATACAGCATGTCTCATTCACCTACAAATTCATATAAACGCTCCAAACACTCATATAAACACTAAATGCCAAATCCGTGTGTTACTGTTGCTGTTGTTGGTTCTTTAGCTGTGCGCCTCCAATATCACAACCTCCCTGTTTGTTGTGTTGGTGCATTTAATCTTTAACTAATATTATAGCTGCTGTGTGTGATACAGACCAGTCTGTGGATCACTTATGATTAATGTATCTGGTAGAGATGGACCGATCCGATATTACGTATCGGTATCGGTCCGATACTGACCTAAATGACTGGATCGGATATCGGAGAAAAATAAAAAATGTAATCCGATCCATTAAATATCACGAAAGCATCTCACAAAACTTGCAACACGCGTAACTCACCTCAGAACGTTAGCAGTCGGAGCAGTATGCATCACGTGATAGAGCGGCTGTGGCATGCGGGACCTGTCGTGGTCTGGATAGCATTTGGAGCTTCGCTAGTAACCTGGCATTTCATCTCCGACAAAGTTATCCCCGAGAGAAGTAAAGCAAGTGTGTAAGTCCACCTCTGAATGTTTGTAAAGCATTCCTGCGTTAAGCTTAACGAGCGACTGCCTCTCGCTCTCCGGCTGCTACTTCAATCGTGAAACTGCTTAAATGATCAGCTGATCTGCTTTTCTGTCGCGAGTCCGTCTTTGTTTTTGGCCCACTTTGCACCAGAAAGAGGAAACCAGCGGCTGAACAACAGCAGCACGTTTAAGCTTGATCAGCTGTTGTTAGAATGTATTTAATATTACTTTCTACTCGAGGATCTTTTTCTACGTAGCTGACGCTGGTAACTGTGCAGGGGCGGATCTAGCAAAGTTTAGCCAGGGGGGCCGATAGGGCATGAACAGGGAAAAGGGGGCACAAAGACATACTTTTCTTTCTTATTCTCATTTAAAATGTCTAGCTTTTAATAAATAATTATCTGACACACAAAGTTTTAATTTGATGTAAAATGAATAGAAGTCAATTACTGTATATAGTGACTATTAAGTCTAATATATATACCCTAGTAAGCTATAGTACTTTTTCCTTTGGGAAGGTACCATCTGTGCAGTCTGCAATTTTGTTGAAGAAAGATGTTGAATCTATTTAATATTTCTTGAAAAATAATTGATTTCTGTGCATTTTTTTTTCACACTGCATCAAATTAAGGTTGATTACATCGATTAAGCATCATGAGGTGGCGCGTGAGGGGTGGTTCCCTATTTTTTATTTATTTATTTTTGTTGTTGCTGGGAGTTGGAACCCTATTAGTTAGGTTGCTTAATATTTACGCTAAGTACTCTTTAAAATACCAGAATAGGGAGGATGGTGTAGGTCTAAGTTTATTAGATTGATCAGTATTGCTGAACTATGAAATATTTTTTTTGTATACAGGTATAACAGAATAGCTTTAGTGTAGTTGTTGTTTTAAACTTGAGTATGAACTTGCAGACTTGCAAAATGCAGCAAGATATTTTAAAAAACAGTTTTGTTGATTAAAAAACACTATATCGGATTCATATCGGTATCGGCAGATATCCAAATTTATGATATCGGTATCGGTATCGGACATAAAAAAGTGGTATCGTGCCATCTCTAGTATCTGGTCATACGTGTTATTGTGGTCTTTGGGGCGATCGTGGCTCAAGAGTTGGCAGTTCGTCTTGTAACCGGAAGGTTGCCAGTTCGAGCCCAGGCTCGGACAGTCTCGGTCGTTGTGTCCTTGGGCAAGACACTTCACCTACTGGTGATGGCCAGAGGGGCCGATGGCGCGATATGGCAGCCTCGCTTCTGTCAGTCTGCCCCAGGGCAGCTGTGGCTACAACTGTAGCTGCCTCCACCAGTGTGTGAATGTGAGAGTGAATGAATAGTGGAATTGTAAAGCGCTTTGAGGGTCTCGAAAAGCGCTATATAAATGCAATCCATTATTATTATCTTATTAGTCTTGCTTAGCACTAATTAGCCATTTTGTGCTCCTATCCATTGCACCCATACAATTTATGTTTGTAACCAGTGCTAACCAGTGTTGGCAGCAACCAAAATTCCAATATGAAGGTTCAGACTGCAGACTGCAAAATTACTGAATGATGTTGTAATGACTGAGATGACGTTATTTACACTTTCTTGGACACTTGAACAGCAAATCTACACAGGTTGCTCAAAATCCTTTACTGTGCAGACAAATACCAAAACAAATGGAAGCAACCAATGCACCAAAGATAGCTTTTCTAGCTTCAGCTCTCAAAAAGTATTTCAGTGAGGAACTATGATGGTTACTTTAAAAGTATGATTTACATTCTCTAATTGTCTTGCATGGTCTGCCTTGTTCACAGATACACCACAAAACACGTAATAAGCAGATTTACTCTTCCTAACATAATTAACCAACTGGCATTTTCACACAGATTTTTCCATAACTGGGATACACTTGGCTGGTGGCACATTTCTGATGTCTACAAATCCGGTGTTTGTATGCACAGACAGGGGAGAGCTTAAATGCTTCTTCAACAAGAACAGTTTCAATATATTCAACATCCCTAGTATTTCTAACTTCACTGTGGGACGGAAAGCTGCTATAATCTCATGTAGTCACGGTTAAGAATAGTGTTAAAATAGGAAAACAAAACTCACTATGAAGCATATTTGATTTGGCGGAACAGCACTTTAGTGAAACGAGGACTGCTGGTAGATTCTGACCTATTTTCCCATTGTTGTCCCATTTGTGTCATTTATTTTTCTACCTTGATGGGTTTGTGCAAAGCTACAATATTTTCCATTAGCAAGTGAAGGACTCGATTGACCTTGGCCTATTAATAGCAAATGTTATTTGCAAAGGAAGTAGGGGAAAAGCGTTGAATTAATTCTTCACCTGTTCTCTGCAGTCTTCGGGAGATTGTACTTGAAGTGCTAAACAATTCTACGGCATGTTAACCACGTGAGAGCAGTTTTTAAAGCTCCACAAAAAGGTAAAAGCAAGGACACACAAAAGATGAAAGACTGTTTAACTTTTTGACAAATAACCTAACCAAATAACACAAAGTTAGTGATGTTTAGGTATCATCTATAAAAAAAAAAGTCTCATCAGACTCTGTATAACTATGTCTGTGAAGGTTTTCAGTCATCCAGGTCATCATAGTCTAAGGAGGTTGGAAAGTGCATAAACGCATGGCTCAACATAGAAGAGCCACCTCCACGGGACAAGACTCAGCAGTCCATCTGCATCTAGAGGACAAAGGTCACTCTTTCGAGGACGCCAGTGTCCACATCTTGGACAGAGAAGGCAGATGGTTTGAAAGAGGAGTGAAAGAAGCATCTATGTCCACTGTGAACGACCATGTCCTGTCTGCAGTGATGGGAATAACGGCGTTACAAGTAACGGCGTTACTTTTTTCAGTAACGAGTAATCTAACTAATTACTATTCCTATTGTTACAACGCCGTTACAGTTACTAACAAGAAAATGCAGTCCGTTACTATTTTTCAACAAACAGACGGTTGAAGCTGTGTTCAGCTTCCCGCATCTTATAGAAGTTGCACGGAAGTAGCTGACTACGCAAGTAATCTGGACGCTACAGCTTTAAGTAGCTGTGCGCGCTCCCGCGGACGGTAATCACGATCACTGTCTAGCACAACACCTGGAGCTCAGGGGGCAAAACAATCGCATGAGTGCTGCTGTTTGACTGAGGAAGAATAAAGTGGTCGTGGTAAGCCAATCACATGACCACTTCAAGACAAAGCAACAAGGTGATATGTACCAGTTTTTAAATTGTGTTGATAGGCCACTTAAAACCAGAGTCATGATAAACAAGATATACGCGGCGTTTTTTCCTCAATAGCTTCGTCACGTTTACTGTCTAAGGACAGCGCAGCGAGACCTCTCTGCTTATGAGCAAAAAATTTAAAAACTGGGAAAGTTTTAGGAGTGACGGCGAGAGAGAGAGAGAAAGAAAAAGAGAGAGAGCGAGTTTTGAGATGTGAGAGATTTGTGACGTTTAGCGTGTTTGCAGTGTGTAGTTAATGTGTTTTCTTGTGTAGTTAGTGTGTAGTGTTGTGGATGGTTTTGTGTTGTGTGTCAGAACAATGAGGCGACTGCTGTCTCCAGGTAGAAACAGGATCAGTGATACACCTGCTGCTGTCAGACCTGCAGGAATCAGGCTGTGATGTTCTCCTTTATAGTGGACAGAAATTATTTTTTTGGAGTTGCACAAATAATTTGTGTGGCATCTTATTTAATGCAGAACAGCTGATTGTTCTGTAAATAGTTTGAAATGGTTATTTAAAAAAAAAAAGAGTAAAAGGTAAATGGATGCAAATAACTTTGTTGTTTGCAAAACTTGTGCATATGATTTTAAAATTGACAATTTATATTTGCATTTAAAGTTATGAAATATGATTCATTAAACATGTTTGTGGTTGTTATAGTAAAAATATAACTTTTTCTACTCGGATTTTATGTTTTCTGTCTGATTTTTGATCAATTGTGTTAATACAGTATATCAAAATGAAAACATGACTGTAAATTCAGACACGCGAGGTTGTGTTGAAAAGAATGACACCAAACAAGGCAAAGTAAACAGTTTTTAAAAGTAAAATGTGGAGGGAAAATCAAAAGTAGTTAAAAATGGCCAATTATACCCTGGACCCCAGAGGGTTAAACGTTTTTTGTTTTTTTTTAAAGTAACGCAATAGTTACTTTTCAAGTAATTAATTACTTTTAGAATATTGTAACTCAGTTACTAACTCAGTTACTTTTTTGAAGAAGTAACTAGTAACTATAATTAATTACTTTTTCAAAGTAACTTGCCCAACACTGCCTGTCTGCCATCTATAATCCAGTTTTCAGATCCCAGACTCCTTAACGCCCACTCACATCCTGGGCCTTCTGACCTCAGGAAATCACATGATAGGGTGGGGCCAGGTTTCACAATGAGCTCACCTGAAACCCTGGCAGATTGTGACCTACACCTGTTTTCACACCTTGGCTCGTGTGATTAGGTAGAGGATCAATAGGGGGTCCATGTCCCTCTCGAGGAGACACTCCCACAGGGTTTAAATCTGGGACTCTCCATCATTTGACCCTAGAAGCTTCTCGGATGAGAGGTGAGATGTCTTCAAGCAGCTTAAAGGAGTCCAGACGCTTTTCTTTCCAAGCTCCTTAGACTCTGTAACTATGTACGTGTACGAAAGCATGTCTAAGAGTTTTAAACACAAAATTCCTACTTACATAAACGGTATGTACAATTGTTTTAAAACTGTATCCATCCACTATAATGACTTTTGTAATACTTTAATTGAATACGTTAATGTCAATAATGTAAATAACTGAACATATCTGAAACATCTGTGAACAGAACATAAACAAATAGAAAAGTAGGCTTGTTCAGATTAAAGAGGGAGATCAATTTTCTTGGAACATACAGCAGTGATGGATTTTTTCTTCAAAAGGGGGAATGTGCTTGAGCTGGAAGAGTTACAGATAAAATAAGTTATAAAGTTAGTTATAAAATAAGACGAGCCTTATGTCAGTGGTGTCCAAACCCAGGCCTCGAGGGCCGGTGTCCTGCAGGTTTTAGATGTGTCCTTGATCCAACACAGCAGATTTAAATGGCTAAATGACCTCCTCAACATGTCTTGAAGTTCTCCAGAGGCCTGGTAATGAACTTATCATTTGATTCAGATGTGTTGACCCAGGGTGAGATCTAAAACCTGCAGGTCACCGGTCCTCGAGGCCTGGAGTTGGCCAAGCCTGCCTTAAGTAGTCCCAGAGTTGAATAATAATAATAATAATAATATGTTGAATATTCTATGAGATAGTTTCCCTGAAGCACAGAGTTGTTTAAACAAGACACTGTGAACAGCAACAGTTTGATGTATAATACCCAAGGTTTTTATAATTAACAAAGTGTAAACTAAAAAAACTAAATCAAATTAGCTGTTACCGGTTTTGTTTTTGCTAGCTTTGTTTATTTGTTTTCTTCAAAAATGGCTCTACTCTTCTACTTTATGACTTCCAATCGCCACTAAATATCCGAGCCACTGTTGAAGAGCAGTCCCGACCGGCACCGGGATATGAGGATTTTCACATTCCACCTGTGTTAGAGACCGTACCACTGTTCCTCCGCCGCGATCCACCCGCCATCCCACCGGGAAGAAATGCCACAGTATAGACTTTTAAAAAAGATGGAAACTAAGTGAAACCTACCAAACAAAAATAAGTCTCTTTCACTGTACTGAAATTTGTCAATCCATCAAGCATCAGGAGGCATTGGTGGATCTATTAACTGAGACTTAGGCTACGTTCACACTGCAGGCGAAAGCACATCAAATCTGACTTTTTTGACCCTATGCGACCCATATCCGATCATAGTATGACAGTGTGAACGGCACAAATCCGATATTTTCAAATCCGACCCAGGTCACTTTCGTATGTGGTACTGAATCCGATACATATCTGATGTTTTAGAAAGCGACTGCTGTTTGAATGGTCATGTCGCACTAAATCCATGTTTTATGTCACTGACACAAGACAGACGCCAAGTATCAGCGCCGGAGAAAACATCGTGAACGCTTCCTGGCCGTCCAGTGTAGATGTCAGTGAAACTGTTGGGAAGACAACGTGAACGTTTTATTTGTACTGTATAATCTGCAGATTCTGACAGAAATCTGCAGCTATCCTTTGAAGCACCGCTCCTCTAAAACAGCAATAAGGATAATTACTAGGCCATATGTAAAGAACAAAATAACTTTATAACTTAAAGCAAAATTGGGAAACGTAAAGTCCGAAACAAGTCTTTATATTAAGACCATCAGTCAAACACTACTGTTTGGTCTGGGTCTAAACAGCGCGTTGTGTGTGACGTCTTCTTTTGCGCATGCGGGCCGCTTTGAGCGTTCACACTAGAGCACGTTTGCTGTCGCATTTTATTTGTAGTGTGAACAAGCAGACAAAAAAATCGGATTTGATCAAAAAATCAGGATTGAGCATCAAGACCTGCAGTGTGAACGTAGCCAAAGATGTTTATGTGATGTGAAGCGCTGCTTGTACCCTTTGATACCTACTGAAAATCTTTAATGTTGCTCTTCTTAAAAATTGCAACCGCATACGTAGCACTGACACTAATGAAACTTCAAATACTTTCAATTGAAACCAAACTGAAATTTGCAAACTCACTTTGGAAACTTGAAACTGAAGAAACTGTAGATACAAATTCTAAATGAAATAAATATGAAAAATGCCTTTCTACCTGTGCACCAAACCTGACCACTACAATAAATCACATTATTATCAAATCTGTGTTGTGGTTAAACAGAAATATTCTCCAATGGTGTAAAAACATCATATAAGATTGTGCTTTTGGTTTAGTTTGACTTCTACGCCCAAAACCTTAATACTGTAACAGCACCTGCACATTAAAAGCGGGCGATAATGTGTTTTCAAATATTCTTTTCCTCCATGAGAAATGTAAAATCTTCCACTATCAACGTCAGCAGCGTGAAGGTCAAACATCTAATGAAGCAACACATTCATGAGCGAAGGCAGACACGAATGTTTCATTTTCTGGACTTTTTTCCAACACTTTAAGGAACACGAGCATGGTGTATTTTTACATAAATATCTTGCTTTTAAGCAGCTTTAATATTCAAAAAATGTTAGCATTACTTTCATGGCAATAATCATTTTAAAAGTGAAAGATTCAATTTTTAGTTTTGCTCAGTTGTAAGCTGCACGAGGCAAGTGTGTAATCCACAGTATCAGAGAGATTGCAGGGCGGGCAGAGGGAATGTTACTAAACCATAAAAAGCTGGACTTCCCCTCGCTGTTTCTGCAGCTGGATTCGATACAGGGATTACCCCCCCCTCGCTTACTCATCCCATTCCGTTCCCCTCCATCTCTATCTCGCTCTTTACTTGGACCGTGACAGAGACTGTCACCTCGGATGGCTGCAGGGAGCCGATTGCTCCGTCGCAGAACAAACATCGCTCATTCGCCAAAACACAGATGTTCCCTTCTGACAGTTGAGGAGGGTAGCTCTCAACCCTGTCAAGCCAAACAAGGGAGTTTGCCCATTCTTTGTCACGCACTCTGTGAAGCATCTGTCTCAAATCCTGCTCAGTTCACTTCATAAACAAGACAAGACAGCTGTCACAAGCCGTGTTGGAAGTTGATATATGAACTTAGGACTATAAATGGAGCCTTGCTTTAGCACATTGTCCTGATGACTTGCTAATCAAATCGTTATCCACCAGCCTCCAGCGGAGAAAAGCCACTGCGCTGTGTGATTCACAATCCGAGTTCTGTCATGAGAGACTGTAAGTGGTTCAGTTTACTCCTCGGGCCTTCGTGTGCTCTTCTGATTATTTCTGGATGGCTGTTTTTATCAAATCCACGAGCTAATCCATATCAGAATCCAAGGAATGACAGCTCTGCGAAATATCCACATGTGATGGAGATAAATATATCTTTGCCGTTCAGATGAGTCTTTGTCACCAAGATTTCTTAATCAGCTCAATTCACCAATCGAGCTTTGTTCTTGTTGTTGTTGGTTTTTTCCCTTTGCTGCCTTACATGACTGTCTAGTAGTTCTTTGATCTAATGGTTTGACTTGATTCACAAATTATGATTATGCAAGATCTACTTTGGATTTTAATAAATACAAACGAGCCAGTTCCATCTGCTTCCAATCAGAGCTTTCTGCTGCTCAGCCTGATGACAAAATGTAATCTGTGAGTCACATTTAAGTGGGAAACATGATTTCAAATTTCACCAAAGCAGTGTGAATATTGGCATTGTTACCCGACACTGGTGCTGAGTGCCCTTTTAGAGAGTTAACCACCAGAACGACCTTCCGTAACGACACATCGAGATGCTATCTGAGAGGCCGCGCTCATCAAAACCGCAACTGCCAAATGGTCTCAACCTTAGTTTTCCTTTGATCAAAGTGTCTATGCATCACCATCTCTTGATCCCGTGTGCTATTTCAGTCCATCCCTCCCTCAAATGTTGCCTTGCAGCAGCAGCAGCAGCAGGTAGAAGCATTTACACAGATCATAGTGCACCTCAACCAGTCTCCTCTTTTCTCTTTTTATAGTTAAGATCTCATAACACAACCGTCTAATATTTGTTCTCTTAAATATTTTAGTAAAAACAGCAAAAATGTGTTTACAGCACATTCAAAAATATATATCTGGTGTTGAAAAGCAGTAGTGGAATGTAGCCGAGTACTTAAGAAATTGTACGCAAATTTCAGATTCATTGTTTCGACATTTAATCTCTTTTTTTTATTTGACATTTTTGATTAAATTGTACTGCAGTCTAGATGCTTATTGCTTTTTAAATTTAGAATGTGAATGCAAACTTTGGTGGGTTAAAATTAATTAAGAGAAAGTCATTAAATATAAAGTATTACGAAGCTCAACACTGAAGGTCCTGAGGTAAAACATATGATCCATAATGCTATGCAAAGTATAATCTATTTATACTGTATAGTCTGTTCAATCCCAAACTGAAACAACGACGAGGAAGTTTGCTGTTTCTATGAAAATGTTTGAGAATGCACCAGAGAAAAAAATCTCTCTTTTTAAAGAATTTTCTTACACTTCAATGGAGAAAATTAATGGAAACTTAACTTTTAGAAGCAGAGAACTTTAAAAAGGGGGGGTGGTTTCTGTTATACTTACTGTTTGTTAAAAATCTAAAAAACATTTTAGCATTTCAATTGTTTAAGGATGCTCCCCTGGTAAAGGACATATTGTGCTTATTTCCTCTCTCTCACTTTTTTTTTGCCTTACATGTTGCAACAGCTAGCTGGGTTAGCATATCTGTTAGACAGGAGAAATCGCTAGCTATTGTCTGCTAGCAGCTTCAAAGGGTTGTAATGACCATATTTGTCTCTACATTTATATTAATGAAAAAAGGGACTAAATTGTGCATTTTGTATTTCTGTTTTCGTTTTTTCCTGTTTCTGTTGTGTTTTGTGTGCTTTTGCAGCTTTTTTCTTATTGTTTGTGTTTTCTTAAGTTGCAGTCCGTTTGGCCTCTCAGGGCCACCGTAATTTTGTCAGTTCTAGTAAAACCATGAATGAATGTAGGCGAGCTGCTTCCCCCACTGTCTGGTCACTGTGATAAGCTAAGCTAGCTAATTGTTTATTTCCTAAAGTAAAGACCAATATAAGCCTTAAAAATATTACTTTTACACTTTTGTACAAGTGAAAAGTTTAGTCAACCATTTCTGAGGTTTTCAGAAGGTTAAACTAAACCATCTTTGAAACTGAAGAAATTTAGAGGGCAGTAGTGGTAATTTTATTCTGATTTACTATTAAATGAAATAAAAATGCCACATGATGTGTAGATGTTTTCCATGTTAAATATGAAGGGTAAACTTCAAAAATGTGAGCGTGGAATTTGCTAAAGTGGAGGATTTTATAGGTCGAGGAGGGACATGTGGGAAATGAAGTCAAGCTGCCAAAAGGACATCCAGGTCCACAGAAGGTCAAATAACGAAGCAACACTTTTGTCAGCTCTTTAAAAGAGTTTATTAATATCACATTGTGGTGCCATTGTGTCCTTGCAGCTACAGATTGCTCCCTGTAACTGGAAGGACACGGGTTTGATCCTTGTGACAGCTGGGTGTCCTTTTGCAAGATGCCAAATCCCTCTGTCAGTGTGGATGAGCGTGTCAGCTCAATGACTGCAGAACAACATGGAGGATAATAAATAAATGATGGGTGAAAAATTATATTTATCCCCGACTGCCAGTCAGGTGTGTGGGAGTCAGCAGGAAGCTCTCGGTCTGATTTAATTTCAGTTTTGTGGGCCATAATTTCATGCTATTGCAGTTTCTAATGTGTCAGGATGTTTGATTTGATTAAATTCAATTGGCTGTATTGTTTTTCTGCTGTCTTGCTAACAACACAAAGAATGATTACTACTACACAGCATTCTTGCCAAGCGATATTGTTCCTATAGGGATAAAAAGCGGGGATAATGGCAACATGGGTTTGAACCTTTACGCTGTCCCTCGGCTCTGCTGCCAGTTATACGATAAGCCAGAGCAGAACCACAGGCTTTGATTTAACATGTATCAGAATATTAAATGCCATTTTCTTTTGCCCCAGGTTGATAACAGAAACAGAGTTGTCTTTTTAGTTATTTTTAAGGTATGCGTTATTAAACGGCTGACAGCAAAAAGGTGGATGGCACGAAAAATCTCAGAACTAAAATTAGACTATTTAGATCCATCACATTTTATGAATTGATGTAGTTGTTTACACATTCCCAATTCTTTCAGCCAACTTCTCACTGATGCAGACATTTGGAAAACTGTCATAATTTGCTTGTTTAATGAGCAGAATTTGCCTACAGTTGGCTTATAATGTGTCTATGTTGCTATTGTGCGTACACAGAATGATGATTAAAACATGAAAATGAAAGAGATTTTAATGCACTTGTGTAACAGTGCTGTTAACGTTATTTATCCCATAATAAAATATCTTTGGGTTGTCCAATTATGTCTTATTTTTGTGTCTTTCTTTTTAATCAATAAGCTCTTTTTCAAAAATAGATAAAAACCTGCTGGGATTGTTTTTTGTTTCGCAGCAGCTTTACGTTGTCTTTCCATATGCATAAGCACCCGAACACAATCACATTACAGCTAAATCATGACTGCACCGTGGAGGGACCGATCGCCACTTCAACGGCATAACCGCTATTCATTTCGAATTCACAGCGGGGCCGACTTCTCGCACAGGAGAATAGGAATACATTATACTTTGAGGTAGACCGCCATTTATCATCATTATTAACCGAACAGCCAGTGAGCCATGCACCTGTGCGGATAGTTTCTCTCCCTCTGTTGCTCCTTAACCTTCATCCGTGACACGTTAAAGCACCTACAGGAGCTTTTGCCAAGTTTGGAATAATAATAATAAGGTTTCCAGTTAAGAGTCAAAAATTGCTATAATTGGCTTTAAATCCTTGCTTTTGCAGCAGGATTTATGCTGAGATTCAACATGGAGAGAAATGGAAATTATATAAACACTTAGCAACAGAGGCGCAGAGAGCAGAGTGCCAGTCAAAATACTGTGATATTCACGCACACAGCTGTCAAGGCTGCAGCCGCCTCGTTCTTTGTGAAGCTAAATAGGCTAATAAAGTGAGCAGATATGATCAAGCAGAGTTTGTCTGAATTCAGACGAGAACAGCATAACTGTGAAGATTACAGCAGACGATGGGCCGATATGTGAAGTTTTGTAGCTATGTTTAAGAGAAGAAAAAAAACCAGAGGCTTTTTTAAACGCCCCCCCTTCCCGACTCCGTCTCACTTGTAACTATAAATGCTTCTTTGGTGACAGGCTCAGTGCGCTCTGCCTCGGTGTACTTCCTTCAGCGTGTGTGATCGGAAACCCAAAAATTCCCACCTCGGATTAGTTGCAGCCAATAAGCGTGGGGGAAACATGAATAGAGCTGGCTCTCGCACGCTTTGATGAGAAGAAAAGGTGAGGAGTGAGGTGTCGGAGCACAGGGGAAATCTATTTTTAGGTGTCTAATAAAACTTCTCAGTGCCGCACCGACAACAGCGAAGAAGTTGACAGGCGATTATGATACTCTTTAATTAGCTCCCAAGCTCCAGTATATCTGTTAGCCAATTATTATCACTCAAGACCGTATTTGATCCCGGCTACCCTGGCCTTATGTCAAAGAGCGGAAGAAATATAGACTGAATTTGCTTCATGACAAAGTGGCACAGGTTCCACCTTCACTTAAATAAAGGGGGGAAATGACCGGAGGGAGACCTCATCAAAAGACGAACAAATGGAGTTCATCTCTCCCAATACTGTCCTTGTCAACATGTGTGCAGAAGTCTTGGAGTGTGTACCAGCCCGTTAACAGTTCCATCTCTATATGATAGCTTTCCATACCAATTGGGAAAATGCCACCAGACATGTCATCCAGATATTTTCAGCAGCAGCAGAAAGGGTGCCAATGTTTCACTGATCTAAAACATAAGCTGTGAAGAACAACGGTATGTCTCTATAGCAGCACTTTGCACCTCCGCTCAACAGTTTTGCAGGGAGAACTCCACCGCAGAGGAAACACACGGGCCAATTTTATACATCTGCAGACCCAGAATAATACCAGCATGAACTGCAGTAACAAGGCAGGTAAAGTTCTGATTAGGTACTAGTTAGAAATCTCTTGCTGGCACAAGCTGATTGCAACAACATCACACAACTTCTCTCAAAAGCACAAAGTAGGATATCACACGGGCCTGAGATTTTGTGTCGAGGCGGGTATCCTGATCGCCACGCTTATTAGACTGGACCTGCTACAACACAGCATTTATATTTCAGTGCAAGTCACCGTGAGTGGGTATGTCTTTGGTCCTGTTTTAGGAGTTGTGATTCTATAAGTTAATAATTTCTCATTTTCAGTGTGATTAATACATTCATCATGATAGTATTGCCAGTCCAGAAGATGGATCCCTTCCCTTTGGTGTGAGGGGCCGGGGCAGCTGCAACACACACATACACATGTATACACCTTTAAGTTACTCTTCACAAGACTCTGTGTAGGCAATGCTTGTGTTTTATTGTGAATATAAGATCATTGAACGCCGCATGAATAGTTATAAATAGATATTTATACACCTTTATTGAGGTAAAAGTGTATATTTTCTATTATAAGTGTGGAAGGATGACAGTAACGATAATAACTTCTAATATACTAGAATAAACTTCCAGTAGCCAAAGTGACATCTTCACATATTGTGTTTTGTCCAACAAACAGCTTTTCATCGTTTAAAAGAATGAAAACTGTTGTTTTTTGCTGTATTTCTGTAGCAAAAAGAAAATCACCAAATCATTGTATCGATAGAGCGTGGACTGGAAGGAAACTCATCGATCATGAAAATAGTTGCTGTCAAGTTCTTGTCATTTTACTGATGGAATGACAACCACGCAAACACATTCTCTGAAGAAAAAAATAACTGTCAAACCTGAAATTTTTAAAAGCTGGGGGGGGGGCATGGCAGTCAGAATACAGTTACTGATACAGCTGAAATAGAAAGAGGAAGAACAAACTAGTTCCAGAATGAGCGTACTGAATAAAATGCAACTCTTTAAGCACGAGTGATGCATTAGAGAAAGTGAAGGTTCAACAGCAAATATCTTTTCAAGTGTGAGTGATAAATAATGTCAGAGAGTTCACTGAAATGTAAGCGTACAAACTGAAAGAAGTCAGTCGATGTTGTTGTCATTTTAGCTCTTGGTATTTGCTGTGTTCACTGGCAGCAGAGCTTTGTTTCCTTGGATATTCTTTCTGCTTGTTTATAACCAGTCCATTCATACTGTTATTTATTTTCTGCTCTCTCAGACTTAAATAGTCATCCCTCCATCGATCAGTCCATTCAATAGATCTATCCTCTTCTATGTTCTTGATCTCTCATCCAGTTCAATGTCACAGGGTTAGAGCCTACCCACACGTTTTCTGTTTGTTCTGGGGGGGTTGTTAATACACAGTTTAACAATAACTAAAAGTTGAGACTATCAAAGTTAAGAAATGCAATTAGCATTTATCAATATGATCTCACGTGAAAGAGAAACAGAGACCGTGAAAATCCCACTGAAGGTACTTTTTTTTTTTTTATTAAACATGTCGAGCAGGTTTTTGTGCATTAGAAGGAAACAGTGTTGCCAACTTAGCGACTTTGTCGCTATATTTAGCGAGTTTTCAGACCCTTTTCTAAAAAAAAAAAGGTTGTGAAAGCGCGTATCGCTTTTACTCTCAACAAGCAGCAGGTGCTGTAACACAGTCAGTTCTTCTTTTATTCTTATTCTGTTTGTGGATCACAGGGTTTAAAACTACTTATAAACACACACACACAAATGAACTCCACCAGAGTGCCTATTTCAGGTCACTTTTGCCGGTCCAGGCCCGGGTAAAGGAGCAGGGTTGGAATTGTGAGATTAAAAAAAAACAATACTTGCTAAAAGAAATTTAATTTGTAGTTCTAAATAAACTCTATATGCATTTAGGACGTTTTTTACTCACTTTATGTCTCTTCCACGATGTTATTTCTCTCTCCAACAACGTAGGTTACAATTATATTAGCATGACCAATTATGCAAATTAGGCGATGACGTCATTTAGCGACTTCTAGCGACTTTTAGGACAACCAATAGCGATTTTCCTTACTGAGGAGTTGGCAACACTGGTCATGCTCTGGTCAGGTGTACAGTACATATACTGGTCTCCCACTTCAAGATGTACAACATAACTCACAGTCCTGTGTGCACTTAACAGCCAACGGATTATTAATAACCATAATGTCTATAGAAGTTAACCTGAGCTCCTCTAACCTATCATTGCATTAATGTAAAACTGCACTTCACTGTCAATACACTGTTGCATAGCATGGTTAGAGCTGATGAATGGTCAGAGGTGAAGCAGACTGAACACTTTCAAGAGAGTAAGTGTATTTTGAGATTTAGCAGTAGTCATGTTTAATCTCGGAGTGAGAGAAAGGTGCATGAATAGCTAACTATAATTCTGCGTGTGTGTGTGTGTGTGTGTGTGTGTGTGTGTGTGTGTGTGTGTGTGCGCGCGCGCGTGTGTGAGGAGAAAGGAGCAAAGCAGGAAGAAAGCCAGCTTATCATAACTGATGCCCAGCCCTCTTGCACAGGTTGTATTTACATTCCGAGGCTCTTTGCAGTACAACACCGACGACGGTCACAGCGCGCCTCGAATGACAAGCTCCACTGACACGAGTCATTAATCAACAGCTCCTTGCACCATCTTATCTCCTGCTCTTTCGTGTCAGCCTCTCGTGTGCCAGAGTGCAAGCACAGCGCCAAGCGCCGGAGGCGGCCCCGCGCCATCTCTGATTAGGGCCTCTCCTTTCTCAGAACGCCAGCGGGGGCTGCTGGGACAGAATGGCCGGGCCAAGAGTAAAAGGGAGGGGTAAAGAAGAAATCAATTTAAGTACACAAAGCTTTGTGTAGAGCCCAAAAGGTTTTACTTTAAATTGCATCAGTTTTTTTTCCTTTTCTTTTCTTTTTTTGTTCCACTCCACTGTTTTGCATCACAGAACAACGAGGCTCAAGTTATTTTAGCTGTGGACTCATGAGGCTTATAATCCAGGCTAAGTGACAGGCTAATTTGTGGTATTAGATTGCTTTCATCGGGTCGTTTGGGCCTGCTTTGAACGTTAGCAGTATGAAAGGGCTGCTGTGCCTCAGCGGTCATATTGACTTGTATGTTGTGTGACTGCTTGGGCAGGGGGTGGAAGAAGAGGTGTGTGTGTGTGCGTTTGTGGGGTTGGGTCAGTGGGGGGGGGAGTCACAGCAGTTCTCAAAGGCCATATTTCCACAGTCGTGCTCCATCTTCATAATGCAGATAGAGAGAAATAGAGCCAAAGGTAAGAAACCGGAGCTATGCAGGGAAACTTCCAACCAGCCGAGATCATTCAGGTGTTCAGTGTTTAGTCTAAATATAACGAGTGTTGGGGGTTAAACTGAACTGAAGGTCCGTGGAATGAGAAAATAGGTTTTCTGCAGGAGTGCAAATCCATCAAAAGGGAACAAGAGGTGACTCTAGTGGTGTTACATGGCTCAGTTGTGAGACAAAACATCCAGCTCAATAGAAAGAAATCAAAGAACGAGCCTGTGTGTGTGTTTGGTGTGTGTTGATGCCAAGCTAAATCCACAACATCTACCCTTAAACACAGACGCAGGGCTGTTTTCTTAAACAATAAGATGGGACCCTCGCTAAGTCAACTTAATGCTGATGACCATTCATAGTGTCAGAGGCCAGAAGAAGTAATTAAAAGCAATAGAAAAATAGAGGATTAGTTGGAATTAATCCGCAACTTTTCCCATTTTCCTGCAGAAAACGCTGAAATTGAAGGATATGGAAGTCTAGCAGAGCATAGCAGAACTAATGGCTTGGCAGCTCTCCCCCCCTGAAATGAGAAGGGACTAATGGATCCGTGGCCCAAGCTAAGATGGCTGAGCCAGATTGAATGTGGATTTAAGTGATTAAGAACAGGGTGGCGCCCTGCTCCCCTTTTGTCAGAGAAAATGTAATATATGAGGATGTTTGCCTAAAATATGAAATTCTTCTATAAAGAATTTGGGGTATAGTATATAGAAGAGATGTGACTCCAGGGGGCGTGGCTTGCAGGACAGCGGGGCAGATCTTTTTTGTTTTGTTTTTTCACATTTTGATTGATCGAGTGTTTTCCCGACACCACGCCAGTTTGAAGATGCGCTTGCAACATCGCACAATGTTGTTTTGTCTTATTAGCAGACTTTTTATTTCAAGTTTAGTAAAAAGTGAAACGAATGTCACGGGCAGCTCTGTGCCACGATGATCATTTATTTCAGTAAAGGAGATAAAAAGTGAGTTTTTTTCAGATTTTTTTTTTGTAAAAAAGTGATTCCTGATTAATGATGCTAATTAAGTCAATGTGCGTCCCACACTTGTGAGTGAAGGTGTAATTGTAATACTGCATAAAATGTGACATGTAAGGAGAGGAGTTTAATAACACAAGCCATAACAGTAATGGCTCTTATTATTACTTTTAATATTATTGGATCATCATTTAACATTATGTTATGTCTCACATGGAGATATGATAGCAGATAATGTAATACTGTAATGTTATGTTATCTGAGAATTGATTGCCTGACCAGACTTTATTGCGTTTTCAAGCCACGTAAAGGCACAATTTATTACACCGAAAGTTATTACATAATCTATCAACAAATAATGGGACACCAGAGGGCTCGTGTGTGTGTGTGTGTGTGTGTGTGTGTGTGTGTGTGTGTGTGTGTGTGTGTGTGTGTCAATCAGATTTATTGGAGAAACCAAGACTCAAGTGTACAAATTACAAAGTTGCAAATCTCACAGGAAATGATGACCTTGTCCAAAATTTAGTTTCAAACTGCCAGGTAATGATCCATCCATCCATCTTCATCCGCTTTATCCGGGGCCGGGTCGCGGGGGCAGCAGCCTAAGCAAAGAGGCCCAGACCTCCCTCTCCCCAGCCACCTCCTCCAGCTTATCTGGGGGAATACCAAGGCGTTCCCAGGCCAGCCGAGAGATATAATCTCTCCAGCGTGTCCTGGGTCTGCCCCGGGGCCTCCTCCCGGTGGGACATGCCTGGAACACCTCACCCAAGAGGCGCCCAGGGGGCATCCTTGTCAGATGCCCGAACCACCTCAGCTGGCTCCTTTCGATGTGGAGCAGCAGCTGCTCTACTCTGAGCCCCTCCCGGATGGCCGAACTTCTCACCCTATCTCTAAGGGAGAGGCCAGCCACCCTTCGGAGGAAGCTCATTTCTGCCGCTTGTATCCGCGATCTCGTTCTTTCGGTCACTACCCACAGCTCGTGGCCATAGGTGACATAGGCTAGGTAATGATTTGAGAAATATTTCATTTTTTTACTCAAATATATTAATATGCACTTTTTTTTTTATCACTAATCCTAAAACAAAAAACGGGCCCAGAATAACTTCGTGACCCTTAAATGTTTTCTCAAAGCCATTTTCGCATAAACTTCTATAAGACGAGAAGTCTTTACGCCACGAGTACCATACCGCTGGTGGACTTTCTGAAAAATGGCACTTCTGGAGTTGATTTTTTCATAGTGTCCATGGTACCACAGCAAAGAAGAGGCTGTACACGGAGTACACGACAATGTGACTGTTGATCGAAAGTGTAGCTCCAGGTGTGTAAGTGACCTTCAAAATATATTTACTACAAAATCACGTCAGTCACTGACAAAAACAAAAAGTGAAGAAAAAGTGTCATAAAGATGACGTTTTACACCAGTAACTCCTGATGTTCTCAGTCAGATGCTTCAACACATTACAGGCAAAGCTGGGTTCTACCCTCTTTCACTGATAACTGCTGAAAACTTAAAAACTGCAATTAACACCACAGATGGGCAGACTGATCCAAATATTGATAGTATCAATACCAACACTGGTATCAATATCAGATCGACACTAATGCAACTGAATCGACACTTTGTTTCTATCCTCAAAGTCCAGTTTGTATCCCACTGTCTGTTCATACATCCACAATGCTGCAGCGACAGGTCGCCAGACTGTGGCAGGGCTAACACAAATAGACAGCTAATCATTCACTTTAGCATCACCAGGTAACCTAACCCTACTGTATCCCACTGAACTGTGTTAAATACATATCCGGTTGTTCAGTGATGACGTGACGAATCCTACTTCCGGGCCTAAAGTAGTCTGCGTTTAATATGGCTTTTGTGTTGTTAACATGTTTAATGTTATGTATTTTCTTCTATTTGATCTCAAAAAGCTCCTAAAACAGTCAGTGATCACTGTTGACCTCCCTCGGCTTTTATTACTGCTAATCATTCATTTAAGCTCAGTTTTTAAAACCTTAGGATGTAACTACAGCCCAGCCCATGCAGCAGTATATGAATGACTAACCTCGTATTGTGGATGGATTATCTCAGTTGTTCTCCTGGCTGAAGTTTGGTCCTTTTACAGCATCCTGCCATGCGATTACATTTGTTCCTGACCACCGAGAACACTCACGGTAACTTTTATCGAGTGGGAAAAAAGTTAGCTTGTTTATATTATGCTAACATAGCTGTGTCGCTAGCGGTCACGTAGCACATCATTATATACCAGCTAGCCCAACTTCAGTAACCCTACAAACGTCACTGCTGTTTAGTTTTCTGTCTTCATTTATGCTGGAAGTGATAGCAGAGCTGTACGTTTGAATTTGTTTCCAAAACCCGGCAGTCAGGACATGCTATATTGTATTTAGATAGAAGCTAGCGAGCTAACTCCCTGCTAACTTCTAACTCCATTAAATGTAATAAATTCTGTTTTCATGGATGCCTGGATGTTAAACTCAATTGTTACACCTGGTAGAGCAGAACGCTGATCATTTTATTAAAGATGAAAGACTTTAGACAGTTTTTCAACTCTCAGTAATGCCATAGTGATCGTTTGATATATGGACCTGCAGCGGAGTTTAGGCCCAGACACGGCTAGTGACGTCAGACTGAACAACCGGATTTGTATTTTTTTTTCTTTAAATGAAAGAATATCGTCACGTCTATTCTTTATAGCAGGGGTGTTAAACGTATGGCCCGTGGGCCAAAACCGGCCTGCTGGATGTATTTTGAAAGTAAAAAAAGACAGGAATTCGAAATTCGTAATTAATGCAATTCCTAAATAGTCCGCATGGGTGTTAGTCAGAAGAGAGGGGCGCACTGTCTTAGTCAAAGTGCAGGTGCGCACTCTTTTAATTAGAGTAAAAGAAGCAGCAACTCGGCCACTCAGTCTGAACAGCAGATGGTAGCAATGCATCTTGTGCTAATCATGGTGTAGGTAGGCATGGTTCCTTTTTTTCTCTACTCACCTTGACACCCTCATTAGCCAAAATGTTTTTGTCAAAAAAGAGAAAAGTGGATACCGAGTGTAGGGTTTTCCAAGAGAAATTGGCCACTTCCTATTTATTCACAGAGATAAATAGGAAACCTGTGTGGTGTGTAATCAAGTGTCTGTGCTCAAGAAATAGAAGATTCGGCTTTGAGACTCATCATGGTGGAAAATACAACATCTTGTGAGGACGACTGAGGAGAGGGAAGATAAATGGATTGCTGGGGGTCTGAGGAAACAGCATTTAATTTTCACCTGGAGCCGGGAGGTCAGTGAAGCAGCAGTAAAAGCCACCTACGTAATTGTTAACGAAATAGCATTAACGGTCAGTTTGTTAAAAGACACGTGATGAAAGCTTCAGAACTCGTGTGTCCTGAGAAGAGACGAGCATTTACCAACATTAGTCTGATGAGAAATACTTTGGCAGGGAGGACATCGGAACTATCCGCTGATTTAGACAAGTCATTTCTTGCATTTAATGTTGCAGTTGATGAGAGCGCTGACATTACACACGTCGCTCAACTGGCTACATTTATTCGTGGAGTTGATGAGACATTGAGCGGCACTGACGAGTTCCTTGAGTTGGTGCTTGTGACCGACACCAAAACAGCTGAGGACATTATGGTTGGCGCGCTGGACAGAGTCGGGGTGGACTGGTCCCGCCCCTTTAGCCTGGCTACAGATGATGCGCCATCAATGATCAGAAGAAAAGCAGGAGCTGTGACAAAGTTCAGAGAGAAGGTACAAGCCGCTAATGGAGGAGACGGTTTCTGGACATTTCACTGTATTCTGCACCAGGAGGAATTGCATTACAAGTCGTTAAAAATGGATCACATCATGGAGGTGGTTGTCCGAACTGTTAATTTCATCCGAGCCAGAGGACTGAGTCATCGTCAGTTTGACTGCCTTCTCAGTGACAATCGCTTTACTATTACCCTGCCATACCACACTGAAGTAAGATGGTTAAGCAGAGGTGCTGTGCTGAGGCGTATCTTTGATCTACGTGAGGAAATCAGACAATTCATGGAGAAAAAAGGAAATCCATTGAAGGAAGGATGAAGGATCTTGCATTTCTGGTGGATATTACAGAGCACTTGAATATTCTGATTAAAATGATGCAAGGCCAAAAAAAAAGTTGTCACAGTTTCGTGACAGCATACGTGATTTCAAATTAGGCTGACTTTATGGGAGAAAGCTGTCTAGTGGTGACCCTGCACATTTCCCTTACCTAACAGAGGTATGTGCAACAGGTATTAATGCTGACATGAAACAGTATAAAGAGCAGATTGCAGGACTGCTGTGTGAGTCTGAGAAAAAGTTTCAGCTCTTTGGTGAACTCAGGACAGAATCTTTCGCTCACCCTTCACACTCAAAGCTTCTGATGTGCCTGTCAACATCCAACTACAGATAATTGATTTGCAATGTGATGCAGATTTGAAGGACAAGTTTAATATCTCTTATCAGGTAACACCGAATTAACAGCCCAGGCTACAAAAATTTTGTGCATGTTTGGGACGACCTGCCCTTGTGAACACGTTTTCTCAGTAATGAACATTAGTAAAACAACATTGCACTCAAGGCTCACACATAGGAACATTCTGAGACTGGCTGCTAGTCAGGACATGACACCTGATACTGATGCACGTGTGCAGACCAAAAGATGCCAAGTTTCAGGAGCAAAACTAAAGTAGTCCAGAAACGCCTAACTCCTTTAAAATGTTGCTTCAGATTACACTTAAAGAAAACAGTTCTGTGAAAATGAATTCTTGCTGCAGAAACAGGTTAGTCAACAGCTTGACTGCAGAAGAGTTTTGTTTGGTGGAATCCTGTTCTTGCAATGCCATAAATGTTAAAGTGCAGTACTACTTCCAAATGCCTTTGACATAAAGTTTTGTTTGTATCTGTGCAAACACTTGGCTTAAGAAATCTGAGGTTGTTATATATTTTGATATGTTTTGTAAAAGTATATTTGATTAAATATGGCGATTTTCTAATATACCTGTCCTTCTTTTCATGAAAACAAAGGGAAAAAAACATGGCTTTATTATTATTTATAGGTAATTATGTTATGATTGTACTGCTCTGGCACACTTGACATCTAATTAAGCTTCATGAACCAAAATGAGTTTGACACCCCTGCTTTATAGGCTATTACACATTTAAGCAACAGAGGCTGACACAAAGTCAGTTCATTTATGTTCCAGGTCACTAAGAAAACAAAAAACAAAACACAGTATGAATATAAACAAAACTGTTTTAACTAAAATGTGTTAACTAATTATTGTGGGTAGTTAAAATCACAGCACTGCTGTGTTCATTCAAATGTGTTCAGAATTTGGCAAATGTAAAATGATTCAGCTCATAAATCCTGACACACTGTTCTCCCCTACATAAGCTCCCTTTATATGTCAAAAGTATCAGTCTTGGTATTTGAAATACTGCGCTTAATTTCATTGGTATCGGATCAATACCATAATGTGCTGTATTGCTCTGCACTAATTAACACTAAAGTTAATCATCTGCACAAAATTCAGTGAATAAAATAGATTAAAAAGATTTTTATGAGCTTATCATTTATAATTACATAAAGATTGTTTAACTAGTGGTAAACATGTTTGGATACAACTTTACGACTGATGGGGCAACTTCTTTTATTTTCCCAGTGTGTTTCCTGACGATGAATTTTCCACAAAAACAAAAGGCGTTTGGTGATTATGTTACATGGGCAATTTTGCATCTGGAAAATTCTGTGTGCCAACCCTTTTCCTGTCTTGTTAAGGTGACAGTTTGCCAAAGTTTTGAGGAAGACTCAGATGATCATTAAATTTACAAATGTTTAGAAATGTCTTCAAACCTTCCCAACTTGTGTAAATCCACAATTGTCTTCATTAGATCTTCGCTGAGTTGTTTGGACTCTCCCATTATTCTGATCAGTACAATGAGTGCTGTCCAAGAAATCTATTTTAGGCTTGCAAACAGACGTGGCCAGTTGTAGTCAGTCATGATCACTAACAAGAAGTTAGTAGTGCCGTCAGCGTTAATCTCGTTAAAATGACGTTAACGCCATAGCTGCATTAACGCGGCAATTCTCCATTAGTGAGTTTGCGCGGATCGCCGCATGTGTGGGGCTGCATGGCATCAATGCGTAAGCGCGGTTTGCTTGTTAAAGCGTTAGCACCGTGCAGCCCCACGCATGATGATCTGCGCAAACTCGCTAACGGAGATCTGCACCGTTAATGTGGTTATGGCGTTAACGTCATTTTAACGAGATTAACGCTGACAGCACTAGAAGTTTTAGTCAAAAGATATTGTAGAACCTTCAGCACCACTTACTAAAAGATTTAAGTAGTTATATGTTTGTGCCTGTAGGTGTACCTTTCACCTTGTGTGGATTAAAGAAAATCCTAATTGAATTCAAACAATTCTTATGTTTTTAGAGTAATTAAATCGTGTCATTCCACTCTGAAAAAAGTTCAAAGAAATTACCCTGAGATTCGTGTGTCTGACGAGCATACGGATAGGGCTGGGTATCGTCATTGATTTCTAGAATCGATTTGATTCCGATTCACAAGGTCCCGAATCGAATCGATTCGATCCACGATTCGATTCAATTCAATTCAATTTAAATCTGGGAAATTTTGCCTCAGACAGTCAGAAATATTATAATTCATATCAGTACATTTACATATTTTTGTATTTATAAAAAGGAAGCTGACACTCGCAAGACTTTATCCAAGGTGTGAGCATCACAGCAGATGCCTTTGTGTCAAAGTAGCTGAAGATAAAACACAGAAAAACATGAAGGTTTTCCTGGCCTGGGATTTTATAAAAATATTCTGCAGTACATCAGTCAGGTATTCCTCTATGAGGAACCAAGATGGCGGCGCGCACAGACGCAGCGGCCCGGAGCTCCTACACTTTTGCACTTTTGGTGGTACTGTGTATTATTTCACACAGTCTGGGGTTACTTCAATACAACAGAGATGATCTACTACAACTCAAGACTGCCAAGCAGCAGCACAGGAGGCGTATCGAGGCCAGGTTTGAGAACAACACAAACCCAAGGCAGGTCTGGGAGGGCATCAGGGCTATCACGGACTACAAAAGAAGAACACCATCACCCTCAGCCGACAGTTCTACTCTGGCTGAGGATCTAAATCTCTTTTATGCCCGTTTTGACAGGGAAAACACCGACCCTGTCCTGTCCCCTCTCCCCTCAACCGACCCTGCTCCGGTCCTGAGCACTCATGAGCTGAGGCGTGTGTTCCGGAGCATTAACACCAGGAAGGCGGCCGGGCCGGATGGAGTGCTGGGCCGGGTGCTAAAAGACTGTGCTGCGGACCTGGCGGACGTCTTCACCTCTATATATAACACCTCGTTGTCCTGTTCACTGGTACCATCCTGTTTCAAAGCAGCAACCATCGTTCCCATCCCAAAACAGTCAAATGTCACATGTCTGAACGATTTCAGACCTGTGGCACTCACCCCCATTCCCGCCAAATGCCTGGAGAGACTGGTCATTAAACACATCAGAGCTGCTTTTCCACCATCCCTGGACTCGCACCAGTTTGCATACAGGGAGAACCGGTCAACCGAGGATGCGATCGCCACAGTGCTGCACACATTACTGAAGCACTTGGAACACAGGAACACCTATGCACGGCTCCTCTTTGTAGACTACAGCTCGGCTTTTAATACCATCCGGCCATACAAACTCCGTCCCAAACTCCACCAACTGGGACTTAACTCCTCTCTGTGCAACTGGATTGTGGACTTCCTCACTAACCGTAGACAGAGTGTCAGAGTGGGTAAGAACACCTCTTCCACCCTTGTGGTCAACACCGGTGCCCCTCAGGGGTGTGTTCTGAGCCCTCTGCTATACACTCTCTTCACCCATGACTGTATTTCCTCCTGCGCGTCCAATCTCATTGTTAAGTTTGCAGATGACACTACAGTGCTCGGACTTATATCCAACAATGATGAGACAAACTATAGGACAGAGGTGCAACAACTAGAGTCATGGTGCCACGACAATAACTTGGTCTTAAACACCAAAAAGACCAAGGAGATCATTGTAGATTTCCGGAAGAGGGGTCATAACAACCATCTGCCTCTCTTCATTGGCAGTGAGGCGGTGGAGAGGGTGAGCAGTTTTAAATTCTTGGGGGTAACTGTGACCGAGGACCTGTCCTGGGGCAACCATATCACCTCAGTTGTACGGAAGGCCCAACAGCGCCTCTACTACCTGAGGAGACTGCGGAGCGCACACATTCCCAGATCTCTGATGTTGAACTTCTACAACTGTGCCATCAGCAGCGTTCTGACGTATGGATTTCTAGTGTGGTTCCCCAGCGGCACCAAGGCCGATCAGCAAGCACTCCAGCGGGTGGTGAAAGAAGCTGGCAGAATTATTGGAACAAGTCTGCCAGAGATCAGTAATATCTTCCCCACTCGCTGTCTGAGGAGGGTGCACAGTATCCTGCGGGACCAACATCACCCTGCGCGCCACATTTTCCATCTGCTGCCCTCAGGGAGAAGGTACAGGTCTATACAGGCCAGAACATCCAGACTGGCCAACAGCCTGTATCCACAGGCTGTGAGGCTCCTGAACTCTCTGCCCCCCTCTCACGGACAATAACCATATCCAACTTCTTAATAGCAATGAACTGGTCTGCATTGGTGCATCATATCTTTATTCTCTTCCCCCTCCTGCCCCCCCCCCCCCCTCTTTCTTAAATAGATAACTATCATATCTGATATCATATCTCACAGTACAATAATATTGAATGGGTTGCATTGTTGTATTTTGTCATGTTTCTCAGGTCTTTGTCTGAATTTCTACGAACATTATTGCTAAGGATTGTCTTATTGCATTGGAGTCACACTGGGTTAAATATGTACACTTGGGTTTTAAGGGGTATTTATTATTTTCTTCTTTTTTTGGGGGTTGTATGGAAGCCCCAAACGCAATTTCATTGTTCTTGACAATGAAAATAAATAAATAAATACTAAATACTAAATACTAAAACCATTAATCAACATATGAACATTACCTCTGAAGTTACAGCGGTTTTATTAGAGACGCAGCTGAGTGTTTTGCATTTTGCATAATTTTAAAAAGTTTACATTTGTTCAGAAGCCTGTTGAACGGCAGAAATTAGGTTTTCTTTTCGGAAGTAAGTAAAAGGGAAAAAAACATCGGCCGACAGCCTGTAAACAACTTGTGCGTAACAAGCAAGCAAATAATGCAGAAAACAGATTTTTGGACTGGAAACTGTTCTTGAAGTGTACTGTGTGTGTGTGAGAGAGAGAGAGAGAGATGTGCATGAAGTGTGGTGGAAGCAAAACAGTAAAAGTCAGAGGGAATTCATGACGATGTTTATGTGAAGCTTAGTTTGGATCTTCTTTTGCTGCTGGTTCAGTCAATATTGTTTGGAGAGAGATAAAACTAACAGCTTTAGAATCGGCACAAAAAGGACGTAAACACAAAGCGCAGACCCGCCAAAACATCGGAATCAGCGAGCTGTCGGCTTTCAGCTCCGACCGCATCCGTGCCGTCGGGTGAGAAAGGCGACATCTCACTGATTCTGATCTGCGGGTCCGCGCTTTGTGTTTACGTCTTTGTGCAGAAGCTGCTCTCATTTACTGTCTTAAATGTTTGGTGGTTCTTGAAATTTTGTGAGGTTTAACCTGAGATTCTGACGTTTCGGGCAAAATAAATTAATATTAAAAAATCGATTCAGGATTTTAATGAATCGATATCACGTTATCCAAGCCAGAATCAATTTTAATCGATAAATTGATTATCAAAACCCACTCCTACGTACGGACATCAGAAAGTCCCAAGCAGCATATAAATATGGCCAAGAATTAATTTTCAAACTGGGTTTCTTTTTTCTATGATTAAGAAAATGACTTTTCTATTGAACACCAACCCAAGCATTTCAGTTCTGTGCATTTAACAGTGCATCCCACGAAGAACAAATAGTTGAATAGTCATTTAAGCTCAAACTTGTTTGTTTAAAAGCTCTGATCACCATTTAATTTTCTGCATGTGGATCTATCACTATTCAGCCAACGGCAGCTTTTCTAATTCAAAGAAAGTCAACCTGTTCCCAAGTATTTCACAAATTTCACAGTGAGTAGAACCGGTCATGACCAAGTCCAAATCTGATGTTCATCTACAACCACAAGTAAAAATTATTCCCCTCAAAATGAACAATTCTCTGCGGTCTTACCATAGCAACCCCCTTCTCATTATAGGAGCATGGACGATATAGCAGAGGGAGGGACTTCGTATATGCCATTTGAAAGCACCACTCTGAACAGCCACGGCTGACTTCGACAGGTGCTTGCAGATAATTGGGCACCGTGCCGACTACAACCGCAGTGCTGCTGTCTCCTCGAGCTCATTACTATCACTCAGAAGTTCCCCTTTTAAAAAAAACATACCCATATGACTCTACCCATTTGGTAAACCGGCAAATGAAATGTCTGCAGATGCTGGCATTAAAGGGCCTGTCACTCTGCGAGTTGCTGACGTGCTGTTTGGATGGGTAAATGATTGCACTCCGTGTGGTGTAAGCCTGAAATACATAAAGTTTGACACAGAGGTTCAAATCTATGCAAATGCACTCATATAGCAAGGCATGTCCTATTAGGAAAAGATCAACTGTATATAAACTGCCGATTACAGGTTTAAAGCAGGACTTTTGCCCTGACATTAAGACGCAGTATCTGCTGACATGTTTGTGTATCTTTTGGAAATGTTTTCTGTATTTTTTCCTTCCTTAGACCAAAGAGACAGAGATTGGAAAGAAATGAGAGAAACTATTCTGCTAAGAAAGTGAAATGTTATTGTCCTTCTGTCTAACTGACCAATGAAAACGCCACCCACTAAGCCATTTAGATGCAAATAGTTGTCAGTAAATCACTGCTACAGACTGTGTTGGTGTTGTTGGGTTGCCACTGAGACATTATATACCAGAGTCAGTTCAAAAAGGCTTGTTAAACAGTTTTTTTATATGTCACTTGGTTGTTGGAGGGTTTTTCTTCCATCAGTCTGAATGCCTGTGGAATAGAAGAATGCTACAAGCTACAAATGCTCCGACTTGCATGGAGGTTTGAGCTCAGTCTTTGTCAGGTGAACCATCAGGTGGACTTCTGAGTTAAGTTTAAAAACAAACTTCCATGCTCAATCCCCTCAGATCAATGATTTTACCCTTGTTTTAAAGACCTTACTGGATTATAAAAGGATGTTTTAGTGTCCAGTCACTGTAGCCAAAGGGAATGGGAAGCGGCTGTGGTAGTGGCACAGTGTTTCCCAGACTTTTGTTAGAAGAGATAAGCTTTATCAGTGTTATTGCAGCTCTTACTGCTGCCTGTAGCAGTCAGTCAGACGGGTAATTACTCAGTGCCCTTATAACATCAGCATTGTGTCCTGTTATTGAGTCGTGCTTTTTTGATAACTGGTTTGATTTCTTCAAACAGCCTGGAATCAGAGAGCAGTTCTGCATATTTGCAAGCAGACCTGAAAGACCAAGAACATCCAGGTGATCCGTGAAAAGATTACAGATTGCAATCTGATTGGTCATTCCTTTATTTTTGTATTTGGTAAATGGAATGGTACTCATATTGTGCTTTTCTACTCTGAACACTGTTACACCCCGGCCTAGGCAACCGGGGGTGCAACGCAGGAAAATAAAAATAAGGCAAAAACACACGAGAAAAAAAACTAATACGGGCTTCCACAAAAATCATCCCAAAATGAAAGTATCAACCACTATTTTCTTTAAAGCAAAATATGATATTTATTTACATCACAACACAAGGCGCCAAACTATTTACAGGGGGGGGAAGATCGCGACCATGACATACTGAAACACAAGGCTTAAATACATAGAAGGAGCAATCAGGGAATGGACCACAGGAGGGAAACACAGCTGGGGCAAATTAGACCTGACGAGACAAGGAAACGTAAACTGAACACACTAAGATAACACAGACTTTCAAAGTAAAGCAGGAAATACATGACAGTCACGCAAAAAAACAAAAAACTGACAACACCGAAACGTAACATTTCCCCCCCACCCAAAAATCAAACATGTAACCCCAAGTGAAAAGTTTGATCCAGACAGATGAAGCCGATGAAGGCTGGAGCGGTCCCACTGACCCTCCAGCAGACGACGAAGGCTGGAGCGGTCCCACGGACCCTCCAGCGAAGGCGGATGAAGGCTGGAGCGGTCCCACGGACCCTCCAGCGAAGGCGGATGAAGGCTGGGGCGGTCCCACGGACCCTCCCCTCAGCGAAGGCAGACGAAGCTGATGAAGGCTGGAGCGGTCCCACTGACCCTCCAGCAGACGACGAAGGCTGGAGCGGTCCCTCGGACCCTCCAGCAAAGGCGGATGAAGGCTGGAGCGGTCCCACCGACCCTCCAGCGAAGGCGGATGAAGGCTGGAGCGGTCCCACCGACCCTCCAGCGACGACAAAGGCTGGGGCGGTCCCACGGACCCTCCAGCAGACGACGAAGGCTGGAGCGGTCCCTCGGACCCTCCAGCGAAGGCGGACGAAGGCTGGAGCGGTCCCTCGGACCCTCCAGCGGAGACGGACAGCTGAAGCGAAGGCAGACGAAGATGATGAAGGCTGGAGCGGTCCCACTGACCCTCCAGCAGACGACGAAGGCTGGAGCGGTCCCTCGGATGAATCACAAAGTAGTCCCGCCCTAAGCCAACCGTGCTTTATTGTCAATTTTGATTGGAACATTTCATTGGAACTGAATCATACTTGTTATTAGTCGCTGTCTCTCTTCCACAGCATGTCTTTATCCTGTCCTCCTTCTCTCACCCCAACCAGTCGCAGCAGATGGCCCCGCCCCTCCCTGAACCTGGTTCTGTCTGAGGTTTCTTCCTGTTAAAAGGGAGTTTTTCGTTTCCACTGTCGCCAAAGTGCTTGCTCATAGGGGGTCATATGATTGTTGGGTTTTCTCTGTATCTACTATTGTAGGGTCTACCTTACAATATAAAGCGCCTTGAGGCGACTGTTGTTGTGATTTGGCTCTGTATAAATACAACTGAATTGAATAGAAACCATCAGTTCCAAACTCCATCATGCTGTATTAATGTTACAGACTAATGAAGCTGAAGAGTCTTTTGCCTAATGAGTTTTGTGTAACCACACTCACTGTTGCAGGCTGCGCTGGCCCCACTGGACATGAAAGGAAGAATGCAGATTTAAGGCCCTTCTGCACTGCTTACCTATCAAATATATTTTATATAAAGGATATGTGTGAGATACATCACTTTACATCATTACGGAAGCGGTTGTGGGATTCATCGGGAAACTAGCGGATGATACCGTGGAGACAAAGACTATCACAACGTTTCCCAACCAGAAGCCGTGGGTGGATAAAACCATCCGCGACGCTCTGAGATCCCGCACCGCTGCCTACAACACGGGACTCATGACGGGGGACATGGACCCGTACAAAGCCGCGTCATATAACGTGCGGAGGGCGGTGAAAGAGGCGAAGCAGCGCTACGGGAGGAAACTAGAGTCACAACTCCAACAGAGTGACTAAGGACAATAACGGACTATAAAGCACCAACAACCGGTATGACGAACGCGGCCGTGACTCTGGCAGACGAGCTGAACACTTTCTATGCTCGCTTCGAGGCTGCAGCTAAGGTCTCCAACAATGCTAGTGTTAGCGGCGCTAACGGCTGCAGACAGGAAGATACTGCCAGCACCGGAAACGTGCTCGTCATCTCCGAGCATGAAGTAAGGAGAGCCTTCAAGAGAGTGAACACCAGGAAAGCAGCAGGACCAGACGGCATCCCAGGTCGTATCCTAAGAGACTGCGCATACCAGCTAGCTCCTGTGTTCACTGAGATATTCAACATCTCTTTATCTCAGTCGGTGATCCCTACATGCGTCAAAGAGTCCATCATTGTTCCTGTCCCGAAGAAACCCCACCCTGCTTCTCTCAATGACTATCGCCCTGTAGCCCTCACCTCAGTAGTGATGAAGTGCTTTGAACGCCTGGTCAGAGACTTCATCATTTCTTCACTACCAGACACACTGGACCCACTACAGTTCGCTTACCGTCCAAATCGTTCCACAGACGATGCCATCTCTCATCTCCTCCACACATCACTCACTCACTTGGACACTAGAAGGGGGAATTATGTTAAAATGCTCTTCATAGACTACAGCTCTGCATTTAACACCATAATTCCCTCCACACTCACCACCAAGCTGGAGCATCTGGGACTCAGCTCATCTATGTGTCAGTGGATCTCCAACTTCCTAACTGGCAGACCACAGGCAGTAAGGATGGGCGGACATGTCTCAGCCTCCACCACTCTCAGCACTGGAGCCCCCCAGGGGTGTGTTCTGAGCCCCCTGCTGTACTCTTTGTACACATATGACTGCGTGGCCACTACCAGCTCCACCACCATCATCAAGTTTGCTGACGACACCGTCGTGGTGGGCCTGATCTCTGATAACAACGAGACGGCCTACCTGAAGGAGATTAGGAATCTGGAGAACTGGTGCCAGAGGAACAACCTCCTTCTAAACGTCAGTAAGACAAAGGAGCTGATAGTGGACTTCAGCACTAAGCAGGAGAGGAACTACCAGACCCCCGTCATCAACGAGTGCCCAGTGGAGAGAGTGGACAGCTTCAAATACCTCGGAGTTCACATCACGCAGGACCTGTCATGGTCCTGTCACATCAACACCGTGGTGAAAAAGGCCCGACAGCGTCTCTACCACCTCAGACGCTTGAGAGACTTCCAACTGCCCTCCAAGGTGCTCAGGAACTTTTACTCGTGCACCATAGAGAGCATCCTGACGGGAAACATCTTAACCTGGTTCGGGAACAGCACCATGCAGGACAGACGAGCTCTACAGAGGGTTGTGCGGTCAGCTGAGCGCACCATCTGCTCCGAGCTCCCTGACCTGCACTCAATCTACAGCAGGCGGTGCTGGACCAAGGCCAGGAAGATGGTGAAGGACCTCAGCCATCCCAACAACAGACTGTTCTCTCTGCTGAGGTCAGGAAAGTGATTCCGCTCCCTGAAGACCAACACAGAGAGACTGAGGAGGAGCTTCTTCCCGCAGGCGATACGGTCTCTCAATCACACCACCACACAGTACTGACCCACACATATGGTTCTTACACACACACTGGACTTTCTGGACTTTGGTTTTGCACAACACTGGTCACTATATTCTTCATTTCCAGTTAATACTTGTACAGCTGCTGTTATTGTGTATATATTTATTTAGATTTAGATTTCTTCATACATTCTTATATAGTTCTATATTGTGTATTGTGTATTTTGTTGTACAGTTATTTTATTTTCAACTTTAATTTATATATTTATCTTTATCTTATTCTTCCCAGTTAAATTTACCCTTCATTCTAATTTGTGTTGTACAGTTATTTCATTTTTAACCTTAATTTATATTCTATTCCTTCCTAGTTAAATTTACCCTTTTTAATTTTTCATATTTATTTCCTATCTTATTCATAGCCTTTTCCTTTTTTGTTTTCTTTAGGTCACGAGCAGTTGTCCAAGCATTTCACTACATATCGTACTGTGTATGACTGTGTACGTGACAAATAAAATTTGAATTGAATTTGAATTTGACAGCAGCCCCAGACAGCCTTTAAACATTGTGTTTTGTGTGGTTGTAAATATATTTTAGATATAGATTGAGAAATGTAGACAAATAAATAGTTAGATCTGTACTTTATCATTAAACTCAATACGCCAGCACGTTTCTAATAGACTGTTGGAAAAGATTATGAAAACATACAGATAAATGTGTATAATATAGTTGCTGGACAGCAGTAACCTGTTGACCTACACAAAGAGGTTAGTGTGCAGGAAAAACATTTAATGTGTTGCTTGGCAACAGTCCAATCTGAGTTGTGTTGGCAAAGGCAAATGAGTGATTAACTAAGCAAACAAATAATAGTCTGTTGTGGCTCTTCTGAAACTGTGGACGTGTGCCTAAAACCAAATCACAGCCATTCACCATAACAGCATCCTCTTATGTGTGATATTCACTAAATGTGTTTCTTGTAGTAAATGGAGAGCTCATTAGGTATCAATATATATTTTCAAAAACCTTTTCTGCAATCACATCCTCTTAGTAGCTTTAAAAGTGCAAACAGTATCACTTACATGCCAGAAAAATAAACTGTTTCGTTTTTTGAGGGTGGGGTTGAAAATTGTCTTAAATTCAAGCCAGGATGAAAAGAATAAAAACAAAGCAAAAGGTATCTGTAGTTTGCAATAGTTTGATGATGTCTTTTTGGTTTCCAGTGTGTTCTTATTATAGAAACTAATACCTTCATGTGTATACTAGTGTGTATCCTTCCGTCTTGAGACACTATGCTGAGCAGATGCTTCTCAGTATGTATCAGATCTTACACATTTGAATATAGCCTGGTGAGGAAAACCAACACCTCGGGAAGCAACTGCAAATTGCTGGAGTGTGCTTTCATGAAGTGGGGGCTCAGGGAAAATGTTCATTTTATTAAAGCTTTTAGTCTTTTCTTCCTTTCTCATTTTAGTAATCTAAACCTGGTATGCTCGTGTAGTCAAACATCATGATTGTTGGACTGTGTAATTAACTAACACTCAATGTAGGTGTTACATTATACACATGGATAGATGGTCTGTGATAAACAGAGTACATCTGATGATGCAAGACGATAACTGACCCTGAATTGAATAAATGGAAGAACATGGTTGGATCTTCCCATTTTCTTATACTTTCTAACACCTGATTTTGTCAGACATTTACACCACAGTTTTGTCATTTATGTCAAGAAGCTATTTGGCAGTGGCATCTGGTGGTTACTGGTATTTACAAAGAAATCATCTAATGGCTCTACAGAGCCTCTGTAGTCTTCTCTGTTACATATTATCCTAATAAGTCGGCTCTATTTCCATAAATGACTCTCAGCTGTCTGAGTAAAATGGACATCTCATTCCAAGTGTTTCCTCACTCCGGGTTTTGTAATTAGCTGTCAGCACCTGGAGCTTAACAATGTAATTGGTTCCTATGCTGCATTGGATTAATTAACGATGTCTGTTTGTGAAGTTGATGTGCGCGGTGTCCTTCAGAGTGACTGAAACATTCAGTACATCGCAATGTTTGAGCCATGAGGAGCACAACCAGTACTCCACCGATTAGAACATCAGGCTAAGAAGAGACAACTGAAGCTTTCACCTGTCCAGCCTTCTATAGAGTCAGATACAGGACTCCTTTTCATTTGTTTCTGAGAAATGTGACAGTGCATTGCCAAGGCATGTCCATAGATGACATATATTGTGCCAAGTGAATTATTAGAAAGTGATAATGAATATTAAAAACCCTTTGGAAACTGTTGATGCTGTTAGGAAATGTCCCAGCAAAATCATGGGTTCCTGGAAGATACCTGCTATGATGTATGGTTAGGTGACAGTGGCAATGACAAAAAGACAGGACGGTAAGCTGGAGGTAGAAGAACTGAAGATGCTGAGATTTTCCAAATTTCCACATTTTGTTACGAACTGCTAGACTGGGATGAACAAAAGCCGAAATGAGGTTGAGAGACAAAGGTCGAGATGGTAGGCTGAGATGATTTGGATATGTGCAGAAGAGGGATAGTGGATATATTGGAGAAATGATGTTGAAGATGGAGCTTCCAGGCAGGAGGAAAAGAGGAAGGCTTCAGAGAACGTTTACAGATGCAGAGGGTTGGTGTGACAGAGGATGCTAGGGATAGGGTGAGATTGAGGGAGATCATCGACTATGACAACCCCTAAAAGGAGACAGCGAATAAAGAAGAAGAAGACACTGTATTGTCTCCAGTGTCTCCAATGAAGAAGACTTCTTTCTCCATTATCCTCTCTTTCCAGAACATTTCCCTCCAGATCCATCCTGAAGTAGATGTGTGAGATAGAGAGAAAGTAAAGTAGAAAAGCACCATATAAAAAACTGAACACACTGAACATTGTAGCTGTGGCTGCAAAAAAATTGAATTTGTGTTGTTAAAGAAAAAGTTTCAAAGATAATAAAACAAAAGAACAATGAGCTGAAAAACTCTAAAACCTGAAGAGTTCAACAGCACTTTGTTCAGTTATTTTCACTTTTATATCTAAACTGTTGTTAATACAAAATATATTTCACTAAATGTGATTTTAAGTGACTCTGTGGGTTAAACAAGGTTCTTGTCTAAACCAAATAACCAATATAACACCTTGACCTTAGGCCAGTGCATATAGAGATCTGCTCTCGAGTCTCAAAGCTGACTCTGTTGCTTGTTTTTCACTGTTTATTTCACTTCAGTAAACTATTAATAATCCACCTGCTCGTCCTGCATTATATTTGGTTCTATCTATAGCCCAAAACAAATTGCTAATAAAATAATTTGGACATAAATCTGCCCAACAACTATAACAAACTGGCAGCCATCCCATGTGGCCCCTGGAACATCTGGCTTCTACATCAACAAATCAACAGATCCCCGAGCACCGAGACAGAGCTCAGTGGCCTCTGCAGTCTGGAGACTTGTCGTTACTCATCTTTGGCATGTTACTGTACTTCCAAGCCAGTGCAGCTCCATCCCTCTTTCTTCTCCTCTCTCTCCCACAAGTGTATAGTGACATTCAGTCGGAGTGGATGGGGAAGTACAGAGGCAAGGACGTGAGTTTATTCATCAGCTCCTCTACTGCTGCTTATGCACCATCAGAAATTCAGGGTTTTTCTCTTTCAGAATGAAAGAAAAGGCAGCTGATGTAAGACCACAGGATCCCATTTAGATAGAGGAGACATTCTATGTGACATTTAATTTAACGCTACAGGCCTTCAGAGGGGCACATTTGGCCTGGTGCAGACTAGGTATAATTTGTCACTGATTTCTCTGAAGCAGGATTGAAAAAAGTAAAGAAACATATTCCCATCATGAAGTAGGAGCGCAAAATAAACCACACGCAAGTGAAAACAAAAAGTCTTTTTTTTTCAGCATTAGCGTAGCAAACCCAGACAATATAAAAGACGCATGTAGCTAGAAAGCGAAGTCATGTGAAAGTGCCTTAAAACTACATTCTTTTTAATGGCCAGCAGGGGGCGACTCTTGTGGCCACAAGATTTCCAGATCTATAGAATTCTGTAAAAAAATCCTCTGCTCCCTTTCTCTGTGACACGTTGCAGAGATTTGGGTTCAAACATTTCAAGTCTTAATGAAAAAGAAATAAAGTTTATAGTCATTATTAGAGTCAGAAAGGAAGAATTTCCAGGATATGCCTATTGGTTAACATGAACACCTCAGTTTCACAGTCAGATCCACACCTCTCTCAAACAATTTAGTGACAACAAAATGTGTTTCAGTGTTTCATGATAGGACTTCACTAGTGCTACAGTCACACCAGTGAAAACAGGGACTGGAGACCGCAGCACAAAGTCGTTACGACTGTGTAAAATGAACTTGCAGTCTCATTGCCTATGAAATGGTTTCTTCAAACATGGAGACCAGGTCTGCCACAACTCCCAGTCATCTTCAAAGCAATTTTGTTGCGTCACCATGGTAATGACTCTGCAATAATGTGCAATAAGAGGGAGTCAGTCTCCTATCAGTCCTATAAGTTTGTGTCAATTTGGCCATTCCTCGCAATCTGTTTGTGATTAACTGCGATCATCTGGCAAACATCGCAAAACTGTCTTCATGCGCAGCAACCAGTTAAGTCAAGTCCACTACCGCAAAGAGACTCGGTGAGATTGACTCCAATTTATTGCAATATGTTGGCAATTATCTGCAAGCTTTCATCAATCAGTCCAACTGTTCAGTTGTTTACAGATGGGTTGCCTCCCACCAGGCGACCCGTGCAATCGCCGTGTGATCAAAAGTGATCGCCGCAATTCGGCAACGAATGTAAAAATGTTCAGAGCAATCGCCAGGAAACCACCAGTGTTTCCTATTACACGGAGGTTGCCACATGGGCAGTAACAGACAATTATAAAATATTTGCAATTAAATATATGTATGTACTGAACACACGAGGATAAAAATAAAGAAAAAAGTCAAGAAAAAGCAGCTGATTTATTGGACGATTTGTCAGTTGGCTGTTTTATTTTATGAGGACTGACATGACTTGAGTTATTGAGCCTTGGAGCTGCTGGTAGACAGATTTTACTGCTGCTGGAGCGTAGCTTCATATTTAGCATTAGGACAAAGGAAGTTCAATATTTGGCACAGCCATATATACACCCAAACATTACATTTGTCAAAGTGTGACTCTAATGTTTAGCAAATCAACTGACGAGTATGATAAATGTGTAAGGAAATGTACCAGTTAGACAGTCAGTATAATTGATCACACATTGCTTCCTCTTGCTAGCTCTCTAACTTCCTCCTAGGCTTGTTTCACTTAATGATCCAGTTAATGTTTGGAAACAAGAATGATTTCTTTTAACCTCCAATAATAATGAACAAGAATGTCATTGGAAGTCAATTCGAAAAACATAATGGTAGACAGTGGTAGTACCATAATGTCACTGGAGGATAATGGACAATAATAATAATAACATGAGTAACTGTTAATCAGATGGACTGAATCTGTTTTTTAATTTAAACCAACAGACACGTGAACCCATTTTCCATCTGATAGTTCTGACAGGCGCACTGTGCACCCTAGCAGACGCCCGTATCTTCATTTTCCATACGCCTGCTCACAACAGCTTTACTTGCACATCAGTGTCAGCAGCATTTCAGCTCTATCCAGCAGTCTGTGAGACGTGTGAACGCAGTGTTCGTCCCCACTCTGGGTCTGATTTTTCCCAGCCTTACATCTCAGAAGCCCTGAAATTACTGTGTATTATAATATTATATAACATCTCTAATTTACAGCAGGTACCTACCTCAGTGCAGACTTTCTCACATACTGAACAGTTATTAATGAGGCGATCAGCAATCTTTGGAACTGATAATTTGATGTTATGAAAATGCAAATTGCCCAAAGTTGCCTCTTAAAGTAAGGCTTTGATCTTGATCTAAGGCTAGACTACAATCTTGCTTTTTCTGCTGGGTCAGTATATATATATATATATATATATATATATATATATATATATATACACACACACACACACACACATAATGCAACAGAAATCCAGGAGTGTTGAATGTATCACCAAATAGATGCATTCTTACAGATCCAGAAGGCAGGGCCAATCATTGGTGTTAATTTGAAATCATACTTCCACCACTTAATGCATGTAAATTCAATATTCTCCCTTATTTTAGCTCTGTTTTGTTCTCCACCAACCTACGACGGAATTATCTACTTTTCTTTTAGCTGTGCTCACTGGAGATTTGATTTATGGAGTGTTTGGCGCAGAAAGCAACCGCATGTTGCTATTGGAAACAATGTTGCAAACTTATGTCCAAAACAATTAGCTGAATGACACAAAAACACTAGGAGGACTTTTTGGGTGCATTGGGCTGAACTGTTGACTAACGCAGCTTTAATTAGACAGCCTCCATGTCTCATCCCACCTTGATACATGTAGGCTTTTGCCTCTGAAAAGTGTCTGCAGAACTAAAACCAACATTTTCTTCTTGCTGCCTCATTTCTCCAGCTCTCTCTCTTTCCCTGCCTCTCTGCTTCCATCTCCTCCTCTCTCCCCTCATATCTCCAGCTGTCGCCTGGTATAATGTAAATGAGCCTCTCAGCACAGAGCCTATGATGGTGTCAGCCCTCTCCTTAGTCTCTGGTCTCATTAGAAGCCTAGTGCAGCTGACATTTACCCGGCTACTGTGTTGACTAGCTCTTCATGCGGGGCACATGGGTCAAAACAATACACAAGGAAACTTTAACAATCTCAACCCCTTTGGAAAGTAAGGTTCCTGGAGCCTGTGACATAATTGAATGTTGACAAAAAGTACAAAAATGCCAATAAACAAGGCTTACCGTGGGCATCTAGATTAATGCAGATTCTGCAATGACAGCAAATATATTCAGATTTCTGTTTTATTATACTACAAATGCACAAAAAGCTGAACTTGTAAAGGTTGTTTTCTACAATGACCTCACGGTCGATCCAGTGATAAAGTCATTACGCAGTCTTAATTTTAGATTTGCTTTGATTTCAGTGAACAGCATACTTCTCCTGAGCCCTACAGTGAGGTGCAGAAACAGCTCTGTGAGGTTGAAATTAATAGGATGGCCATAGCTATTTCCTGACTCTTCATCCTCTTGGGACCCTGCAGCTCTGTTTTTCTGCGGTCTTCTCATCCTGTTTCTAATGCCTGACTCTGTGTAACCCTTATCTCCATGCTCGCTACAAGGCCTGATAGGACTCTGTGTGTAAGCAATTAAAACGGCTTATTTGCCAGATAAGTGGGGGACAGCGGTCAGATATGAAAGCCACAGGCTGCCAGTATCACGTCTTTAAGTTACAACCCCCGGGTTAAATAGCCCGAGGGCACGGAGTGAACCAAATGAGGCGTAGAGCTCTCTCTCTGTGTGTGTGTGTGTGTGTGTGTGTGTGTGTGTGTGTATGTGTGTGTGTGTGTGTGTGTGTGTGTGTGTGTGTGTGTGTGTGTGTGTGTGTGTAGAGGGCATGAAATTCTGCCACAGGGAACACACAAAAAATGTGAAAATTAAAGTTTTTCAAAACTAAGTGCACCCCATAAGCCAACAGTTTGTAGAAACACCTTTAGCAACAATAACTTGAATTAATCCTTTTCTATATTCTGTATTTTGGAGAGAGATCCTACAGGTGGATGCCAGGGTGGTGTAGGCTTTGGCAGGCAGGAATGCATGAGAAGTAATGGGAAATCTTGCAGCTTAAATGGACCACCAAATTGCGAGGGTGTGTTTGGTACAGGGTGTAAGGGAAGGAAGTTGTGCTGCATGGGCAGTTGAAGTTGCTAGCCTGAACTAGCTCGCAGGCACTGCTCAATTTAAGTTTTTTTCATTTTATACTGCAAAAGGAAGAAGAATATGTTACATTTTTTCATTTGCTTAACTGTTTTGGGCCCTTGGATTTTATTTGACGAGTTCGTACATGCACGCAGTTGATAATCGTATCATTTCATGTATATTTGAGTTTGTCATTTTTTAATAGTTAACTTTGTATTTGCACCCACAAATTGTCACTTATTAAAAGTGACTCATTACATCTCTTTGTCGTAGGTCTGCATTGTAATACAATGTTCCATTGCATAATTAGCCTTACCAATACTTTTCCAGTAATGGTACACATTAGCATTTGCATATACAGATATCTGACAAACCAAATTATACTGTTATCGTTGCTCTTAACTGACTGCTTCATCAAAATCTGACAGTTAAAAACTGCTCGCAACAAGATAAATTGCGGTCTTTTACAGTATTTTTGACAGCACTTCTGTGATGTAACATGTTATCTGTCATTTAAGTTAACCTTCCAGTCTCTGAATTCTTTGTACAGATTGGCATGTCTGTTAGCAAATTGGTTATGTTTCTCTGTTGATATGTGGAGCCTTTAAACATCTTTTACAGATGGGGCTTGTGGTTTCTGAGTGCTTTCTCGTCATTGTGTGAGAATTGCTGTGTACTTTTTTTTTTTTTAATCCACAACTCGATAAAACCTAAAGATTCTCACTTTAAGGATTCAAACCTGATTTAACATTATAAAACAAAGTCTGGTCTCTGGTCGTGTTAGATGTCTTCAGCTATAAATGTCACGGATGAGCTGGCAGCTGTGAAGTTCAACCTTTCCTGTCTGTTCTATTTATTATTGTGTCTGCGTACTAAAATGTATCTATACCTTCAAAACATGACACACTGGAACACAAACTGCTGCCGTCACAGTGTTGTAATGTTCATACAATGTTTTGCCATTTAACACGGTTACACTGATATCCAAAAACTTTGAAAAATAGATCAGTTGACATTTTCTTTCATTATTGTCTGGCTGCTTTATTTTTAGAAGGAATAATTATTCTTTTTTTTTTCTTTTTTTTAAACAGATATATGAAAATAATCTGCTGCTGTTGTTCAGTAGTTCTTAACAGTGTAATAACTTGTAATTGCAGAGAAAGAATAAGATGTTTTTTGTTCATGAGTGATGATCCATCTGTGAAGCCTGGACATGTTCACCGTCGACTGTAGAGTTAGCACAAAGACTGAAAAACAGATTTGTTAAATATGTGAAACTTCAGCTAAATCTAGTGTAGCTGCATTTTAATGTGTAATGATCAGAGATGGGCAGTAACGCGTACTTTTTTCAGGTAACGAGTAAAGTAAGGGATTACTATTGCAAAAACGGTAATGAGATTACCGTTACTTTCCCGTAGGAACGCTGCGTTACTGCGTTACTAAAACCGTGATTTTTTTGCGAGAATGTCTCATGACAGTGACGTAAGCGAGTGCGACGTTCGTGACAACAGCTGTGTGCAGATCAACAATGGATCATATATCGAGTGCGGGAGAGAGTATGAGCGTGCAGCGTTTAAAGCGTGGAAGTACTGACCTTACTTTGAGTTTGATTCCATAAAAAGTGACAAAAACATTAGTGTCCGCTGTGCGTGGGAAGAAAACTTCTTTTTACAGCGAAAAAACCCCTAAACTTCCGAGCAAGCACCGAGTAGCTACGACGTAATGGGAAACTCACAGAGAAACTCACGGATTCTTCCACTGACCGCGGCACACCTGCACCAGGGTAAACCTCCGCCTACCCCACTCCTGCTTTACAGGTGAAAATAGAGCAACAGGACCGCTGAGTCTTTGACTTTATTTATTTTCTGCTGTGTTTTACTTGCATCTATTTGAGAGAGTGAGTGGTAACACAAAAAAAAAAAAAAAAATTTATGTGCTGGAATGTGCAGAAAATAGGTTTAAATGTTAAACTAATTTCTTCCAGTCAGAGAATGTTGCATATAATTTAATTTTTGCTTGATACACAAAGTTAAAAGGTTAAAACTAATAAAACAAGTTTTAAAAAGAGACTTTTCCATCTGATTACATGATGGATTATGCAGAAAAAGTATAATTGGGCTGAGAGATCTATCGCTTTATCACCTCTTCAGGTTGTAAATCGTGTTTTTAAAAAGTAACTAAGTAATTAATTACTTTTGAAAATAAGTAATCAGTAAAGTAACAGGATTACTTTTTTGGGGAAGTAATCGGTAATTAGTTACTGATTACTTTTTTCAAGTAACTTGACCAACACTGGTAATGATAACATAGCATAACTAAAGTTAAAATCTTATTATAATACAAACATTAACAATTACGCTAAAAGCTACAGCTAAATATTTAACTAGCCTAGCTTAGCAGAGTTGTACTAACTACTATCTGTTTAGCCTTTAGCGAGGGACATTAACTTAAGCCAAGCACTTAAATCTATTATATCTGTACATGTATTGTTTAACAATGTATTTACTAGGTGACCTTGTTGGTTTCATTTAAAAAGAAATTCAAGGGCTTGAAATCTTATATTTGGTACAGTTTGGCAAAGCCTTAAAAAGTCAAACCATTATCTAAATTAACTGGTTGTATAGATCATCAGACAATCCTCACAGACAATCGCAGAGCAGCCTGCTGTTGGAACACATTCAGGTAAATATAAGAAATCAATAACTGAGGTAGACTTTAAAGACAGCAGGCTCACAGCAAACAAACTTTTTGAAGTATACCCATCACATCAGGTTTATTTAATTTTTACAATAAAGTTTCAAATCCATCTACAAGCTGTAACAAATACCAGCAGCTCAACGTTTCTCAAGCCGGCGGTCTCTTGTGGATTCCCGTATCGGCTTCAAAAACAGGCGTGAGACATAAGAACATGGATAGATTGGACAAAGAGAAAAAGCGAAAGCAGCAGATTTCACTCTGTAGACGACGCAGCAGATTGACGCGGGAGGAGAAGACTTCGACCTTGGTCTCGACCTGAACAAACTGTAATGAGTTCTGAACTTTCTGCCTCAGCTCAGTATTGTTGTGGTTTTCAGAGTGCTGAGAGCTGGCAAACAGGATATTGAGTCCCAGATGGGCTTTGGCTCACATCATGAAAGTACTGGAGGCCCACAGCTCTGCACACGCCATCAGCCATCGAAATGAAACTGAGGGAAGGGGATGAGTGGAGGAGATGTGAGAAGAAGGGCGAGGCAAGAAGTTTTTCTGCTGTCCAAAATACGAGTTGGTGTGTTTGTTTGGAGGCTTTCGGAGGCTGGAGTTATCCTGCGTGACGGGCGCGTGTTTAGAAGCCACTGGGCCACACAGAAAGCAACACTAGGACGCTGCTGAAGGGATAAAACAGCCACATGGGGGGAATCCTGGACACAGACCAGTGGATACCCGTTTCCTCAACATCTTTTTCGGTCGCTCTCACCCTTCTTGTGTCTCTCCGTCTTTTTTTCTTCCTCTGCATGAAATAGGATCACATTTAACTGGAGGACTCTTTCATATGGAGGAGGAGGAGGACAGCGTGCAACGAAGAAAACATGGCTCTTCCAGCAAAGGGACACTCAGGGATGGATTGAGAGGGAAAAAAAATATTCAGAGCGTATGATGCAGAGGAAGTACAGGAAAAACTAAATGTCAGCAGCTGTAACAGATCTGTTACTTTCCATCATATTCCCAATTTTGGAATGTTTTTGTAGGACATTGAAAGTATTTTTGAACCCTGGACTTGTGGTTATTTTTCCTACACTTCAGGGAATTCCAGACATACCAGAGAATATCACATTTTGTAATTTATAAATCCAGGACCAACATTCAAAGTGAGAGCAGGTGGTGTATATAACCTTGCCATGCAAAGGTTGTAAAGATTGTCTTAAAAGTGTAGCTATTCTGTTTGGCTTGTCTGAAATCGACAGTAAAGTTATCAGTCAGTTAAATAATCTGTTACATGTCTTCATTTAGTGTCACCACAATCAGGTTCCTGTGCACATATCCACAGAAAAAGCATGAAAATGAATAGAATACCTTTAAGGGAATACTGGGGGAAGGACTGTGTCAGAACTACTGTGACGGCGTCAAACCAAGGAAGCAAAAAATAAAGAACTAAGATCGTTTACATGTACCCACAGCATTTATGAGCGATGAGGAAAGTAACGAATACCGGCTCAGGGAGGATGGACTGAAAATTAATGACCATTTGAGAGCTGTAAGTTCTGGAAATTTAAGGAAAATGTGGAAATTACATGATCACAAAAACATGTTCCCCTCTTTTTTTTTCCTTTTTTTTTGTCCAAGTATCTTTGAGTGGAAGGAAATAACTGGGACTGGGATGAGGTAATCCATTACTTAGACATGATGTGGAATAGAGTTGCTGGTAGGTTTTAAATTCCTAACAAGATTAGAAAATTAAAAAAATTAAAATAGTATTTATAACATTGCTGATTCTCCTGGTCTTGATTTGCATGTTTTACCTTATTGGTAAAACTGCCAAAAATTAAAAATACCTCTGTCATTGCTGTTAAGCTTTCCATTAAACATAAAACGCATTCATTTCAATAAATATTTGTGAGGTCAAATCATAAGAAATCCATTGCTTAAATAAAAAGATTTTTTTCACAATAAAGTAATAAAAGAGGAATACAGTACTGCTTAATGGCAGAGTAAGAGGTGATAGCGTTCCCTTATATCACACAACACTTTGAAAAAGAGCACAGTGCTTTACAACTTATTAGATCACCACCCAGTGTGAGGACCTCGCCACAGCTGCCCCAAATTTACAGTATTTTTTTAACCAGGTATTGAATTACACTGATTACAGACATGCCCATAAACATCAGTAAAAAGACGGATCTACATGACATTCTTTTATAGTTTTGCACATCCTCACTCGGCTATTTTAAGTATAATAACTGAGTTTGCTTATTTATAACTGTAGTTATACTTTTTTGTAATGGTTCTATTTGCTTTGATCACAGTTTAATTTTTTTTTATGTAATAGGTAATTTCCAAAATATTTTTATGCATCTGTAATGGTGAATCCACCAGTATACACAAGTCTTTAATAGTTGTGATATTTTTAATTGTAAATATATCATTATTATTATTATTTTTATCCATGAAATTTTACATTTACCATTAACATTGAAGTCCAGTTCGCTCCAATATGAGTATAAAACATGAAATGAGTTTGCTATTTAAATAAATAACATTATCTATTTTAGTTTTAAACATGTTTTTGACAGATTTCTAAAATATTTGTGTTTTCTTGCTTTTATGACAGGTGGTCGAATAAGGAATCTATTTATCACTGACCTTCAAGTCACCATTTATGACCTCCAGTTGTATATTTATATGTGCCTCTGTGATTTTAATTGTAAGAAAGTCTCCTATCATAAATTTTATCCATCTTTTCTTACAACTTTCCATAGTTTTTAACAGAAATTGCTCCACTGGTGTGTAGTTTCCCCACTGCTTATCACTACATTGTAATGCTTTGCAGTGAATCACATACCAGACCCAAAATCATTTTTTATGTTCCTGTAATGGTTGTAATGTTTACAGCTGCAGAAGCCTTTAGGCGGATACTTGAAGCCCAGATGGGGAAAACAGCCCAGTTGGCAGCAGGTTAATGTTATTACATGAAAAAGAAAAAAATGATTCATTCCAGTAGGACATTTCAAAATATATGACATAGATATAGGAAACAATACAGGTGTGATGAACACAAATAGAGCCATTTTTAAAATGCATAGTAATTAATAAGCTCATTCAGTTAATATGCTCACAGCAGTAGAGTAAGGATGGACAACACTGTAATAAATAAAATAACAAAAGAGGAAAATGTGACAGTACATTGCCCGTTGTTGTTACAGAAGAGTATAGGCGTTTCTTTAAATGGTTAAATTCAGTCACTGCCTTCATTACAATAAATGTTGTCAATTTATCATTTTCTACTTTATGCTTTCCCACAAGAAGCTGAACTTTTTGCCTTATTTTCACTGTAAAACATGGCAGCACGAGAGTGAGGTTTTAAACAGTTTAAACCAGTTGTGGCAATTTTTTTTGGAGTGCACATGTGTGGATTTTCCTCTTACAGTCAGGCATCCGGGTTAGGCTGCCTATCAATCAGCCCCGTGATTGACAGGCAGCCTGTTCAGGGTGGATTTCAGCTGGGATCGGCTCCTGGTAATGAATCACTTTTCTTATACGCTACTACCTGATCAAGATGGATCTTCGTCACCATACACTGGGCCAGCTTGCTACTCTATAACACAGTGAACATCCAATGAATGCTTGTTGTTCAGAAACACAAAGGAAAAAAAAAAAAAAACACTGACAAATCTGTGTAATTAACATTTACGCTGAAGGCTTTGAACCAGCACTGAATCTTCAAACTTGTGAAAGGAAATGTGGGAAATAAAGGCATGTGGAAGAAGCAAAGTGAGAAAAGAATCTAATCAGAAGGAGAAGACCGAGGTCAGAGCAGGAAATATATCGGAACCTTTAGCTGCTTTCATATCATTTCTGCAGAGCTCCTGTTTATTCAGCGGCTGGTGAATTTGTTTTAGTTCAGATGAAACAGAGAGAGAGGAGAGAGAGCTGCACATCAAATAGAATGAGAAAGGGAGTGAGGAGGGGGGAGAGAAAAAGCCTCTCGCTTCCTACTTACATCAAACAACCGCACAGCGGGTGCCAATCAGCTGCCGATATTTTACACAAATTCCAATCATTTCTGTTGAGGAGAGCGCAAAGTCGCGTATCAAGGAGCCGCAGCAGAGCACCTGACCTCCTCTGAGGTCTTTCATTTGAGAGATGAGGTGGATTTAAAAAAAATAAATCCCAGAGCAGTTTGCATACAGGTGTCATCCAAGACATTCAAAAGAGTCTCTGTACAAGAGAAAGTCTTTATTTTATAGAACTAGTCATTGGAAAGAGTCTAACAGGGTGGTCAATAGCGTGCCTCGCAGGCATGGGGTCAAAAAAATGATTTTAATGAATGAATCAGGAGCACATCACTCTGAAAGAGGCCCGAGGGATCTTGTGCTGCTTGGATTTTATTACTTTGGTATGACTTCAAATCAGGACATCTTCCATCATGGTGCACTTGATTTGTGCAGTTCCTGTTTACTCTCTAACTAAAACCCCCAAAGAAAAAGAAGTTTCCAGGCTAATTCAGAGACAGCCCCCACCTCCCGCTGATGCTTGTGTGTTGCCCGTCACAGCTGTTCGGCGGCAGTGCTGGGTCGGCCTGGTTGGCGAGGAGCAGCGGACCATGAAGCCTCAGTGTCACTGCTTCGGATCAATGGCCAGGCAGAGCCAGGACGAGGTTGTGTGACCTGCCCCTAAAAGGTGACATTGGCCGATCCGCCGGTGCTGGCCAGGCATCCGGCACCAGTTCGCCCAGCTGGACCGAGGGAGGGGGCCCGGTTTGACCTGAGCCAGGCGAGCTCAGAGCCATTAAAGCTCATCGTTCACGCCGGAGGAGCTGCTGCTAATGCTTCCAGCTAATTGCGGACTGCTGGGGCTGCCAGTTCTTTTTCTGAGGGGAAGAAGAGTTTGGCTGCTAAAAAAAAAAAAAAAGAAGTCGCTATTAGTTGCCAGATGATGTCATAGTGTGGTTTGCTCCAGCCCTGTGCTGAGACACAGCAGTGGTGGAAGAGGGAGTCTGACCCTTTATTCAGTACACTCACATAAAAATATTCCAAGCAAATGCTCCGAGTGGAAGGAAACGAGACAGAAGATTTATTCTACGTGTTCCACTTAGACTGAACTACTTCATACACTGTGTGTTTGCTCAGATCAGTGGTTCCCAACTTAGGTGCAGCGCTCCTCCAGATAGGGAGGGAAAAGTCTCTCTTCACGTGGAAAACAAACAGTTTTTCTCCAAGAGGCCACATCAGAAAGAAAAGATCTCAAAAGGTCATCGTGTTTATGTTAAACTGGAATATGAAAAGTAGCTGCAGCTATATTTGAAAACATAGTTTCATGCGTTTGAGCATGTAGTTACTTAGATTTGTGTACTTTTATGTGGATCTGTAGCTTATTTTTTAATCTATTAATCCTATCCAGCAGGGATTGTGAAGAGTGGCTGGTATTAGATATGGAAACATGAAGCTGCTGACAGTAACTGGAGCTTTAGCGTTGTTTCATGTAGCGTTTTTAAAGCTAAACGTTGTAATTGGATAAAGGTCGAGAGAGAGGTGGAGTGGCAAGTTACCCGGACACGTGATGTCGAAATAAAGGTCGAGGGGATGGGGAGGGTAAGACGAGGAAGACAGCAACTGAAAGAGGGCTCCACACTAATTTAAAGGTAGCTTGGATCATCATGAGGAGTTATTTAACCTTTAGAAGCATTTTAAAACCATTTCAATAAAAAAAAAGTGAGTTGGATTGTGGCACATGATTTTGGAAATACAGTTACAAAAACAGGTGAAATTCTGCTGTTTAAGGAAGCTGTCTGATAATTATTTTTTAAAAACGTGCTCCTAAAAGTTGTTTTTACATCAGGCCAGTGTGTGCTTAGACTCCATCTCATCAGGTTTTATTCCTCTAGCTGCTTCCTGTTTCACTTTGGAAATGAAAACCTCACGTCTAGTGGCAGCAGCAGACGGGGAGCCCATGTGAACCTCCAGCCACTGTGTCACACCATTTCATCATCACAGGGTTTATTTGCTTCTGGTGAAACCACGTTAGCCTCAGAACAGGAGGTCAAGCTGATAAAATGAGTCCACTCACATCTGTAGTCATATACATACGAAGTTTCTTACTTGCACTAAAATCAGAGCACACAAGCATGACCCCAGGTCCAGGATCCTCTGCTCCAGACTCCAGTGCAGACTACCGTTTATTGACTGAGTGAAGCTAGACTGTCACCTCTGCCTGCTCTACACTGCTGTATATCCAGGACTCCCAGTGAGGCGGCATCGATTTGAGGTAGTGAAATTAACTGAATTGATTGTCAGTCACTGCCGCTAAACTCGCAATGAGAAAACTGCACCTCCTAAAGCCCGACTCTTCTACTTTCTTTTTCAGGAGTTACTGCAATTAGAGCAAAAAATAGATCCAAATGTATTTTCTGGTTATTAGGGGGCAATGCAAATATGACTATTTTTAATGGGGAGAGGCTCGATTGGACAAATGCGACACTTGAGTGGTTTTTACGCGCTGATCGGCGAGTCTTCCCGCCACCCACCCAGGGCCGTGAATGACGGCTTGCATGGCTCTTACCTGTAGTTGTCCCACTCCCTTCCCGCACTTTAACGCCCTATTAAACCATCGGCGAGGCTGCTGGTGTTACAATCCAGTGACGTCCCTGTGCTCTGGAGACATTTGCGTCCTGGGGGGAAAAAAAAAACCAAAAAAAAAAAAAAGACGGGAGTGGTGGCTTGTCTTGCCCCTCCGGATGAACTCGAACAGGCTTATTGCTTTCGATTATTCGTCTTTTTAAAAGAGCGGTGATGGTACCTCATCCACCACAGAGGTGAGTCTCCTGAATCCAAACCCTTTGTTTTAATCCCGATAGTCCACAAACCCGACGAAAGCCTGCACAGCTGTCTTATTAGGTTCAAATGGGTCCTGTTGTGCGCATTAGACGGGTGATAATCACCCGTGATATCAGCTCGCACTCTTCAGATGGAGTGAGGTGGATCCCATTAGTCACTTCAGCCCACAGTCTTTGCTCAGCCGCGTCTCCTCGCAGTCTGACAGCTCCGCTCCGTGCGCACTAACTTTTATGGAGACTCCAGAGCGCACGGCGCGCATCCGCTACCTCTGCTGGTAGCGTTACAGTAATCGGATTACCGCTATTGACGTAAACGTCACAAAGAATGGGTGATCATTTAAAATGGTATTTTTAAAGCTGAAAACAATAACACAAATGTGGGGAACCCACAACACGCGTGTTTCATAATTCATAAAGGCGAGGCTCAAAGCTGCTGCAATTATATGTTAGGAGACAGAAAGCGAGAAGAATGTGAGAGTGTGATCCAAAAGTAGTTCAAGGAGTGAAGCAGAAACTATAAATGATGACTAATCAGGGATTGGTTGCTTTCGTTACTACACACCCGGGCCAGGTCATCAATAACGCCAATGAAAAGCTAGAGATTCTCAGGCACGTGCCACCTGTCCGTCCCCTATTTAACCTTGTGCACTTAAAAACACAGAAAACAGCCTTCGGGCGTCTGTTCCACTCACTGAAGTGTTGATCTGCTGCAGACATCCATCCACATGCCGAGGCTTCCGCCAGCAAAAGTTGTCCACTACTGCCATCATGTGGATATGTGATGCACTCCACTTACAAACACACCCCGAGAGAAATCACATAGAGCACATCTCTGATCAAAAAGTTGTTTATTCCATGGTGAAAACATTCCGGTCACACACACACACACACACACTCACACACAAATTTCTTTCTTTCATTCTTTTTTTTCTTTTTGTTTTTTAGAAACAGCAAAATTCCTTTGTATAATGCATGTGAGGAGACAAAAACGATCAAACAGTGACATAAGCACAAAGTGATTGGCTTTTGCAGCTCGGAAAGAGAAGGAAACACTTAAAAGAGAGACCTTTCAGTTCAGTCCGTCCGAAAGATCCGAAAACACCCGATGCTGTTTTTTTTTTTTTTCTTTTTTCCCCAGGTTAATATCATCCTAAGGCCATGTCAGGAAAGACTGCATTTCATGCCTCTCCCTGTAGGAATGACACCACTGAACACCTGTGCACGCTTTAATTTCAATGTTGATTTTTCGAGCTGCTTCTGAAAGGCATCAGCGGCTGTAGTAGTAGTAATAGTAGAAGTAGTAGTAGTAGTAAGCAGTTTATGGACTCGCTTTCCCAGAGTTCCTCAGCATTCCTCCTTGATGTAGATTTGTTCGTCTGTGTCGGACTCCAGGTGCTCCAGCCTGTCCGTCTGTCCATTCATTATCTCGTCAGGGGTTTTCATGAATCTGTGGCACAGACGAGGCAAGTTCAGCAAATTATTCAAAATCCTGTTTTCTTTTGTTTTATTGATGACTCAAAAAGTAAATAACGGTTTGGAGCAGCGAGACAAGTTTGAAAAGAAGATGATGTACCTGAACAGAAGCCTTTGGCCAGGCTCTTTCCTGATAATGTTCAGTTTGTAGTAGTGTCTCAGTGCTCGCGACATCTTCTCGTACGTCATATTGGTCCTGTTCTGTAAGAGTTAAAACAGCAGGAGCGTCATGAGCAACGCTGTCAGTGTGACAGTGAGGGGACCTGACCTTAATTTAAGAGCAACATTTATTTTGGCCACTTGGTGTCAGTAAAAGTCCACAAAAGCTGAAAAGACCTATACAGCAAGATCCTGTTTGCTGTATAGCGTGCTTAATGTTTCAGCAAATAATTATTAATTTACACAACCAGCAGGCAGGAGGAGGTAGGAGATACACAACCAAACAAGAGGCCAAACAAACAACATACACCTGAGGGGCACTGGAATCCCCATCATCCAGAAAATCAAGCCATCAAAAGGTCTTTTTTGTATGCACAAAACCTTTGACGCTTCACGTAGTTGTGGTTTCAGTGTCAGAGCTCAAAATGTTTTTGGAACATTTTCAGTCACCATGTTTGTCTTTGTGCGACGGCACCTGCTCTTTGGAGCTAACATTTAGACACGTGTTGCTAACCGGTCTTCCATTAGCTAAAAGCTTGTCCTGCACTGCAGAGCTGGGGCGCTCTACAGCAGGATCACATCTGCTAAAGCACAAATTCATCTTAATTGTTGGCCAAAATTAACAAAACTAAAGTAGTGTTTTATCACAAATACTGGTGTTATTCTTCTAATGTTGTGTTTTCACTCAGCACATAAAAGCACAAGCTGCACGACTCTAGCGCTGCGTCTGCATCACTTACTGTGGTGAAGAGACAGTTGAGCGTGAAAGGGAAGTTGTTGAGTTACAGGTTGAGCTACATTACTGCCACTCTGACTGGAAGAAGATCACAGAGGAAATGATCTTTCTCGGACTAGTTCCTCTACTCCTCCCCTTCGAAGGGAGCCAGCTGAGGTGGTTCCTGAACACTTCCAGGTGGGGTGTTTAAGACATGTCCTACTAGGAGGACACCATAGATGAGATCCAGGACACCGTGGAGAGATTGGCTCTCTCGGCATAACTCGACCGAATCACTGACACTGACATCACCGATTTAATTCATCACAAAGCCTGGCTAACACACAGGTAGTGTCCTTACAGCTAAGACAGATGAAACACTAAATCCATCAGTGTGTCTGTGTTTACACTGAGCTGCTGTATTTCACTCAACTTTACATCCTATCAGCATTTCTACCAGAGTGATGAAAAGAAGCATCTGTTGTGCCAGGAAACATTTGTTAGGACTATAAAACTGAAACAAGTCGACAAAATTGTCGGAAAAAACCCCAAAAAACAAAAGTTCACTATTCAGTGATTAAGGTGCTTAGTTAATCAAGTCTCTGTCCTGATGTTTTATAAGAATAAATGAGTTAGTGCAGCTTTATGGTTGTAGGAATGACGATAAAAAGTCCCTTCTGTTGTGCTGCTCTTTTATATGCACTGCACATAACCACTGAACACCTAGAGCCCGTGTGTGTATGTACCTTGTGATTCCCCCAGAGCCTGGCCAGGCCGTTGGGGTCCATGATGCGGAAGACTTTGCTCTCCGGATCCTCCCAGCGGATGTAGTTCTCGTACCTGCTGTCTGAAAGGAGCTGGTAGACGTAGTCCCACAGCAGCCTGCAGTCTGCCAGAACCCAACAGGGAAAAGACAGAGTGAGCCGCTATCAGCAGATTCTCTGAAAAAGTTCCCATGCAAGGTTTCTGCCACAGATGCCGCCTCACGCAGCTTTGATGCTCGGCTCCGTCGCCGCTAAATCTTACCTGCTATCCGCCCGATGGGCATCTGCTGCTCCTCTGGAGGAGACACAGGCATGATGACGTGGTTCCTGTAGAGCGCCTCCTCCTGCTGCTGCTGTAGTAACTGCTGCTGTTGTTGCTGCTGATGCTGCTGTTGGTGCTGCTGGGCTAGCTGATGATGGTGTCCGTGGACTTTCCCCTCACGGCCGTTCTCCAGCGTCACCTGAGACAGGGGTCCCCCGCGGTTGTGCCTGAAGTCCATGCCAGCAGCCCCGCCACTCCTGCTTGGACTGAGGAGCAAAGGGTTCATGATGGCGCTGGGCATGAGTTGGATAACGCGAGGAGGGCCTGCCTCCTGGCCCCCAGGGCTGCCTGGACAGGGGGCTTCTCTGGGTGTAGCGCAGCGCCCGTTGGGTGCAGCCGGGGACACCGACAACGGGTACATTTCCTCCGGCAGGTGGTGATTGCTGTCGGGCAGCTGGGAGAAGGTTTGCAGGGAGTCCTCATTGGCGGGGCGAGGGTGGTTCGGCTCGGTGGGTGATCGTCGCGGGGCCGGGTGGTGCGGCGAGCGGGAGCGGTGCCGCAGTTCGATGGTTGGTGGATGCTGGGGGATGGGTTCTGTACCACGTGGTCCCCGTCGTACCGTTTCTGAGAGCACAGTTTACAGAGTGTAATAAATGTGTAAACCCAGAACAGTCTCCTAGAACGTAAGCTGGAAATTGATCAGCATACGGCAGGAAATTCTATTTTGGATATTCTACATGTTGCTCGATTAATTTACACAAAGAAGAACAATCAAGAATCTGAATCTCAACACCAAATCTTTCATTTCCCTAGAGCCAGCAGGTTTATATGACTCCCAGTGTTTACCTTACAGGTGTGCCAGCACCAAACTAAACACTGCTCTTTATTTGAGGCCAGCAGTCACTGAGCAGAGACATACAACACAGAAGGTGACACTTGGACTAAATCTGGTCTCAAAGACGACAGCATCCCTCTCAGAGTCTCAACTCACTATCAATATTAAAATCTTTCATAACTTGTACTGACTTAAGGGCCGTGATGTTGGCTTATATTAAAATGTGAATGTTCTGATGCTACTGTTCGTGTGCATGCCCAGCTTGGCTTTCACCGGAAACAAACAGCAGTATGAAGAGAACGTTTAGATTGCAAAGCACGAAATTCTTTTCATATTTTTATAGTCATGTAACTTGTTTCCTGCTGCTGTGATTTATCACCACAGCGAGCCAGCTACAAGGTGCTGATCACGAGCGTCACACAAGTCCGAAAACAAAAACACTAGGTGTCACTAATATTCTACTTTTTGGATGAGCATGCCTAGTGTTTTTATTTTTGAGGCATTTTGGGCAAAAAATTGCCACAACTCATACTCCTGTTGTTCTTTGAATTTTGCTCTGATTTTCAAATGTCTGCGGTGGAACCTGAGACAAGGAAGGCAGCTGCAGAAAGCAGTCTGCCTGTAGCGTTCGGTGTGCTTTATTGTTTAAATAAAGCTGCATTTCCTTGTAGAGCAGGTTTTACTGTCAACATTTGAAGTTACGGCTCCATCTCATTGTTGGTGTGTCACATTTCCTCAGATCAGAGCCAGAAAACAGTCTCAGGTATCCACTCGAACATGATTATTACTTCCTTGTTTTCAACAAAGCAGGGTGTCGAGTAAAAGCGCCGGTGCGTCATAGAGGACAACGGCAGACGTAATCTGTAGCAGAATAATTCTAAGATATTTTCATTCAGATTCAGTCTTGTTTTGTTCGGTTTCACAGTGTTGCCTTTTTAAGGAAAAAACTTTTTGCAATAATTGTGTTATTGGTCTAATGACGTGGGTTTATGTAGCCTGATACACAGAAATATGATTTATTATGGAGACAAAGATGCATTACTTATAATAATGTCAGCGCTGTTTCCAACAAACTGTTACTATTTTAAGATAATATGCACTTTATTTCTTAAAAAGTCAAACAATGGCACAACGATCTTTGTTTGACTCTCATGAGCAGCTTCATTCGCAACTTCGAAAGTGGTTGTTGCTGTTAAAGAAGGTCTTATCTCAGTTACTTGGTTTAAGAGTTCATCTGCTCTATCCAGCCCACACGGAGTGATTACTCAGTGTCAACGAAGATGTGAAAAGTACAACTGTTAGTTCAGTTTATGTTTGATTCGTTATCACAGCAAAACAAATGAGTTACAATCACAGTTTCATTGTAACTATTCGTTCTTATTGTGGCAGCTAAGTCTACGAAGCCACCTTTTCCTAAATTAGTGTAAAGACAATTTTACATTAACATATATTATTTCAGCCTTTATCGGGATAAACATCATTTAAAAATCTCAGCTTGTAGTTGTGTTAAGAGTTTGTTAAGATGCTGTTGTGACAAATTGGGCTCGCATTAACTACAGTGGTAATGTAGCTGCTGTGGATCGCAACGTTTTTGTGTTATTACCCAAACGTGAAACAAAGTGTCTGACAGGGGACAGAAATTTTTGGGAACAGTTTAAACATTAGTTGTCATATTTATTGTACGGTGTAATTGTTAATAGTATCGGCACTATTTTAAGCTTTAAAGAGCAAATGAATGAGTATATTTATGTTTCTCTCTGGGTATTAGACATGCATGTTAGAGTGACTGTGATTCTAAACTTTTCACAGGTGTGAATGTGAGCATGAATATTCTCTCTGCGTTAGACCTGCTACAGACTGGCAAGAGCGCACACCAGCGCTCAGACAAGCAGGATAGTCCAGCCGCACCACAACTCTGAATTGGATAAGAGTTTATACTTCTACTCGTGACACTGACAATGACTGTAAGGGTGCTCGGAAATCATTTATTTATATAAAACATGTACATAAATTGTACATGCATGAATTGTTTTAAGTTAATTGGACATTTCAGCAGCTAGTTATTTATGCATTCCATCATATTTTCTAATTTTTCATATCACATGACCGTTTGGGCACAAGCATCACCATCTATCATGACATCTGACATCTTTATACAATAAAACTCTGAAAATGCAGCACACCAGCTCCGTATTGGAATTATGTTATTTAAGCGCACTCTAAATAAATTTGCTTACTATTAGCAAAAAAAAAAAAAAAGGTAATGCAGACAAGCTGCTGTAATGAGAATGCATTATTGTTTTGGTTTTTTTTAACTTTTCAAATGCATGTGATGTATGCATGAACAGGGGGCGGGGGAGTGTTTACTGGACTGACCTTCGAGCTTCAGGTGCTGCACAGCGCTTTCAGGCAGCGAATGGAAGGAGTTCCCAGGGAAGTAAGCAGACGGATAAAACACATGAGACTTCCTCTGCTTCAGGATATGTTGCAGCAGCTCGTACAGGACATCCCCTGCAGAGATGCAAAGGTCAGAGGTTACCATGCGTCTCCTGGTAGCCGTTTTACCCCTGCATAATAGGCCAAATTAGCATTGGGATCACAGACTCAAGTTCCACTTCTTCTTCTCCTCTCTGCTTTCCAGGCAGTGTGGAACTTGAGCAATAATGGAATAAATTTAGAGAGGTGCTTCTACGATACAGCAGCCTAGCACTTTGTTTGTTCCTAGAAAAACGTTTTCCTCGATATTCAACACCGTACCCCGATGACCCAGAGGGTATAGAATTGTAAGTTCCCTATCGGGTGACCCTACCCAGTCAGTTTCCTCTTACAGAAGTATTTTTTCTTCCACAGTGCAGATAAAACATTACAATGCAGTTATTAGCTTAGTCAAATGAGAAGCACATTTAGTTTCACAAGAGAAACTCTCTGGGAGCAGTTTGGATTTGTTAAACAAGAAAATGCGCTCGACAAATCCAAATACCTACAGTGCTTAAAGCGTCAGGACATCTAGGAGATAACGACAACTACCGTATGTGTTGACAAAAGTAAATGAGCCATGAGTCTATATGACCCCGGTGTCCTCCTTTAAGTGGTTATATTGCAGTGGCGACACCAGGCACAAAGCTCGAGCAGGAAGTTCACTGAATGATTTACAGCTGTTTTTCTTGTCCGAACACCGACGGCAACAGCTCCGCTCCCAAAATATTTACACTGTTAACAAATGAGCACAGGTACAGTGGATGTGATTCTAGCAGAGGACTGCCTCCACACACACACACACACACTATCTCAAAGGCTTTGAGAACGAGGAAATGATTCTCATAAAGGAAGTGATGGCGAACACACATATACAAACAAACACACACACACCCCCCTTTCAGTTCTCACTTTCTGGTTCTGTGGCACCGACTTACACCGTGGGGAAAATTCCTGCTTCCTGGTGTTTGCTTTGATTCTGTATTTAATATGCTGCTTTAAAACCACAGCTTTGGATTCTGTCTGAAAACTACAAACTGTACACGATGAATGACAAATACCAGCAAACTAAAGAAACTGCAAAAAGTGTTAGGGGTACGTGATGACATTTGGTACCATTACAACTGGTGATTGCACATATTTCTGCAGAGATGTGCGAGGAAATCGCCTATTTGTGGTTTAAACTGCATAAAAGGCAGTTCATTAAACCATTAAAATAACAAAATCATCCCAAAAACCCAACTAGAAATTGCCCAACTGTCTTGCCATCTTACATTGGAATCCTGGAGAACTATCTTTACTGTTTCAGGTTTCCCAATAGGTGTTTTCAAGTCCAAACATGTCACTGCAATCGTAACAGGTTCTAACATTCCAGGAAAAAAAACTCAGGCTATTATTTTAATGTTCTATTCTTAGAGCGTCTACAAAAGAGAAATACGCAGAGAGCAGGGACTGATGGGAACAGCACCCTTATAGTCACGCGAAGGAGGAAATGGATACTTCACTAGCCAAAAAATGTGCTCTGTTCCCTAAACTGACGTTTACAGTGAGAGCACGACTGAACAACCACTTGTACAGAAATATGATCAGTCTTATCGCTGTGTGTGTGTAGCTCCTGAAACCATCCAACACCACGATCACAGCGTCACATAAGAAAAGGAAGAAAAAAAAATGCAAAACCTGTAATGATGATGAATCTTATTTTCCACGTATTTCCCAGACCTCGATTTCTCGACAGGATGTGAACATTTTGCATAGTGCTGAAACATCCTGATACGAGCCCGACAGCAGCTGTCAGCTGGTTCTCATCCCTCTATAACCAGAGCCACTGACAACATTCAGTATCCTTTAAAAGGAAAAGGGGGATGTATATATTCTGAACAGAGCAACTGTTACTTGAACCAGCTTATTTAGACGTGACTCAGGTGATCAATAGTATAATTTATACAGAGTGGACCAAACCCACTGATATACAGATCCCCAAAAAACCCAAGGGAAAGAAAAAATGTAGAAAAAGAACAAACTAAATTAAAATTAATAAATGAATCTTTTATATTTGTCCACATAAATTCCCTAATTAAGTATTTATTAATGTAACGAATGAATTACTTTAAATATTATCCACAATATCTTTTGCATTGCAAGCCTGCTCATCATCCTGACCCAAATCACACATCCCGTACTTCATCCTTGAGCGATTGAGTAAAATCTCCAACTCTGTCAGGGGAAAACACTTACTGTTGTTTTATTTTTATGCGCCTGGCCGCTGGCGTTGCCGGGGTGACAGTTGAGGTTGCCTTGTACTTCCTGATCAACCGTCTCCTACTTCCTCCCCCTTCAGCAGCTTTGCTGTAACAGCTGCCTCCCTCCACTGTCACCTCGCCCTGCTACCATTCATCCCCTGCTCCAGCTGACTTTATTCCTCTGCCAACACGAGAGCTTTGTTTGTCTGCGTGTTTGTCGCCAGGATTACGCAAAAACTAGCAGGCTGAATTTCGTGAACCCTGGAGGAGATGTGGAACAACCCTCTTCTACTTCCCTGTGTGAAATAGGGCATCGACCTTGGCAGAGGACGTGCTCTCAAAGCGTCCTCTTAGGTGATTTTCTTAAAAGGATGTAATGATCTATGCAGTAGCATCACTTTTCATATACAATTATCTTTACTGCCGGTTTGAATGGCAAACCAGGGTCAGTCGAGCCAAACACTGCAAAACTACACTTCAGCATGTTCATTGACTGCTTGTTTGTAGTCATTTTTCCTATTTTGTGTCAGTATTTTTGTCTAACGAAAGAATAGTCTCATGTTTTTCGTCTAAGATCGCTCTTTCTTCCCAATCCCTGTTTCCAGAGTGAGTCCTGCTCTAGTTGGAGCACACAAATATCTAATGGAATCCATCTAAGTGACTCATTTGTTAAACATTTCACTGATGTTTCCAGTTTTCCGAGCTTAGACTGCACCTCAAAACGGAAAAAAGAAATAAAAGCGTGTAGAAAGAGAGGTACCAGAGGGAGGGGATCGGTAGCGGAAGTCCTCCTTGGTAAGCAGCAGCAGGGCTTTGCCATTCATCTGGAAAGAACCGCTGGTGATCGGGCGCAGGGCAAACTCCTTCTCAGCCCATCGTAGCCACTGGGCCACGTCGTCCCTGCTCCAAAAGACTGGCTGCAGACCTGGAGGTGGAAAGAAAAAGAAAGGATTAGGTAAAGAAGAAATAAAATGGACGGAAGAAAACAAAGATGAGTTCAGTGAAGAAGCAGCATAAGGATGTGGGTGGTGATGGTGCTGGTGGTGGTGAGGGTGGGGGGAAGAAAGTAGGAAAGGCAGGAAGGAAAGGAGGGGGGAAGGGGAGACAGGGTTAGGGAGGAAAGGAGGAGGGGAAGGAGGGGGATAGGAAGGAAGGAGGCAGAGGCACTAAAAAGGATATTGAGGAAGTGGAGATAAAAGCCAAAAGGAGGGAGTGATTACGGGAACGGCAGTAGAGATAAAGAAAAAAAGATGAAGGAGGAGACCATCAGAAAGGGAGAGGAGGTTAGAATAAAAGATTAGAAGATGATAGGTTAAGGGGGAGAATACAGAATGACTCAGGGATGGGAAAAAAGGTAGGAAGGGAAGAGCAGAAAGACTGTCAGACTTATTTTATTTGATCTGTTCTGATCTGTCCTGCTCTTTGCTCTCCGAACTCCAGACAGGCGCATCAGAGGACAGACAGTTTATTAGTTTGTGTATAAAAGGACAAGGGCACATGGAGGGAAAAGAGCAGGCGAAACAGGAACGGCAGTATCTGTTTTTCTTCCTCCTCGCTTGCAAATGTTTCTTTCACTGCTGGGGGAAGAGGAGGAAAACATCTGCATCTTTACCGATGAAGAAAGATGAGAGAAGACTGCAAAAATGTAAAATATCTGACCGAAAGCTCGGCCTCACTTGAAAGCCGTACAGAGTTATTTGATTTTTAACATCATAGCTGCTGCAGAGGTAGCGCTAACTTTACTGGAGCTAAACATCTGCTGGGAGCTTTTCTTGTGGTTGAAACTTAGCCTTTAGATCGCTAAACAAAGAATCCCGATGAAAATAAAGGTGAGACTATACAGAAAGGATGAATATTTCTGTAGTTTGTGATGTTGTAGGACTTACTTCGCTTACCTAGAATGCAATACAGATGTATGCTTCCAGCTACAAGCAGAAACTACCATTGCTAAATTCAAAGCTAAGGATGATACATTAACTCAAAGCATAGCGATCTTCAAAAAGCTCAAGAAGAGACTGAATTAAAAAGCAAACCGCCTCTTGCTCAAATGTTTTCATTAAGTCTGAATTTTACTGTAAGAATTAAATTATATGGAAATTTGCTTTTTTTAAACCACCTAAGTAAGGATAATACGCTGGCTAGCGAAATGATAAAACAAATATATACTGAAATTGAACTATGTTATAGGTTACTTAATGCTTTTACAAATGTTTGTCAGTACTGCTAACTTCCACCGCTAAGCCTCATAAATTCTCTCGCTGCCCATTCCTTCCTTGTTTGCTTCAAGGGCATTTGGACCCAGAAATGGCTCATGACATCACCCTTAAGAAGCGGATCAGTTTAACTTAAACGACTACCAACCACTGCAGCTGAAGCATGAGAAACTATTTTAGAAGCTGTTCCTCTAACAGTCTTAGGAAAATCCAGACTCGAGATATTAGAAATATTTCTAGAAAATACACCGATTGACCAAATTCCCATAAATATAATCTACATAGGCAAACAACACACAGGTTTTGTAGCTTATGCCAATATGCTTTGCTGTGTTATTGAGATTCGATCAAGTGTTATCACAGTAAATTAACACCAGTTTCTGAGTACTGAGGCTGATTTAGCCTCTGTGATTATTTTTAAGACACATAACAGGACGCACACAAACTGACCCATATTTATTTCAGTGGACACAGATCCTGCCACCTCATATCATTTTCTACTGTTGGTGTAACCCAATGAGTTACTGTATGACTCAGGCTCGCCTCTTCTCTTTCACAAGGATAGAAACACACAAACAGACTTTCAACACTGTCCGATCAGAACATCCACGACACCCACACAGAGCAGAACTACTCATTTCTTACATCACACTTATCACCCAGCCTCAAACACTTCCTCTGGGAGTTGGACAGCTGTTATCTTGGGCCGCCAATGTCATTGTCACACAAGTAATAGGAACCTAGTGCTCACTTTCAGCCAGCCACCCCCACCCCACTTTAGCTCCCCCCAGCCTGTCAAACAAAGGAAGTTTTCACAGAGAGCAATCAATATAAAATGAAACCCTGTCTAGATTGTCAGCTTCCTATTTCTTGCCTTCCCTTCTAGACCTCTGTATTCAGATAAGGCCCGGGAAGCCCTAGGTTATCTGAAGCACTGCACACAGCCTGTCAAGCTCTGACCCTCAGCTTGTCAACGGGCATCCCACGAAAGTGTCAGGGAATGTGATGCAGGTGTTTCACCAACACAGGAGCTAGTGGTGGGCAGATAAGAAACTGTATTTCTTATGCTTGCTTACTTGGTCTCTGCGTTTTTCATAGGAGCTGCTTCTTGGCTCACAGCAGAAATCTTAGCGAGGCTACATTTCCTGTTGCCTGAAGTATGTGTGACAATGAATATGTCACTTTCGTCCTTTGAAGCTGATGTAAAATGCTATCATATCTTCCCACTGTAAATTATTGTTAGTAATGGATAACATAGCAGAGATGGAGCTAGAATCCACTAAAATACTATGTCATGGACTTCGTATCAATAATGAAGCAGACTGCCATCCGCATTGCATACACCAGCTGTAAGTTTGTCCCTCGTGGCTGGCTTGTGAGAGGAGTGAAGCTGAGGCGGGCAGCAGTGCAGCCAAGGTCACGAGGTCATGGCTGTGGTATGCTCTCTCCAGGGCCGGAGAGAGGTGCTGCTCTGCCAAAACCCCTCCGAGATCCGGTCTGCCGGCCTCAGCCATCTGCACAGAGCCCAAAGGAGGAAGCAGCAAAGGGAGCAGAAGGGAGGAGAAGACGGAAGAAGGGGGCCCAAATACACGCATCCCACAACGCACTTTGCCAGGAAGCAATCCAGCGTGGGCTCTGTTTCAGCACAGGAAACTTCCTGCGGTAAGGTTAGAGAGCAATGCCGGGAGGCTTATTAACAGACAGCAGCAGCATGGAGAAAAAAAAGGGAGAGTGGAAACAGAAAGCAAAGAGCAGAGAGAACAGCAGTGGATTGTGTGTGAAAAGGTGACGAGGAAAAAAAAAACATAAGGCAGATAAAACTACAAAAACAAGAGGACTAAACAAAGACATAAGAGAAGAAGGCCAAGCAAACAGGAAACAGATACGATGCAGTTAATGAGAAGGAGCTCCCAGAGCCGGACATCATAGTCAGTCCTAAAGTCATATGCATGCTCTGCGTTGCTCTGTACTGATCTCTGAGGATGTACGGTCATGGTGAGACTCAAAAGGTCCTTACAACAAGTCGGTGACAAGCTTTAAACTGTGTGCATTTTACAGCAGGATGGAGCACCATGTTACAAAGCAAAAGCAATCAGCAAGTAGCTCAGAGATGATCCAACTAACATTTGGGTACACGGCCAGGAAGCTCCCCGAGATCCAAATTGGACTAACGATCTATAACCAATCCCTAAAGAGCAAAGGATGAGCAGAAGCCTACAAACTGATCAGCTTAGAACACAAAAAAAGCAAAAATCCAGAATGCCACAGAGTTTGAGAAGCTATGAAGAAGGAGTCTCCACACCATATATACTGGATACATAGGTTTATTTGCCAATAAAGGTCTTTGACCCCAATCAACCTATATCATAAAAATGTATAAGAAATAATACAAACTAAAGCAGCAAAGTGTATGAAACACCAAATATGTGCCACCAAAATGAAGTAAATCAAACAAGCTACAGCCAGTCTGTGTCAAACAGCATTCCCTCACTGCAACATACATCTAAAGCTGCAACGCCATCTCTTCAGCAAGCTGACTGTGAAAGGTTCTCCACCCTTTGGGGATGAAGCCAAAGCCTAGATGTCAAGTACTACTGGTTCCACATTTACATATTATTTCTGAGGTCATCACTTCCTATTTAGATGCCCATTAGGTTTTATGGGGGATATTATCCATGTCATAGAGTCAGGATTTCATTCAACACAAGTTATTTGATTCTGATGGATTACACAAATGGGACCAGGTAACTAATGAAAGCTGTTGTTAATTCACAGTAAGACTTATGTATATCAAAGAGAAGGCAAGAAGTATCATAGCAGTATTAAACACGAGCAGTACAGGCTGAGCCAAAATGACTTTATAAGAAAATTGGGACATGAATGAAAGGTGGTCCTGCCAAATTAATGCTCACATAACCAAAGCAGGGATTTTATATGAGCCAAACAATTCATTAATCGAGTCTTACTGGAGATGTTTTTAACTGTACCAGTTTCTGGTTTAGTTTTCCAAAGCTTCTCCGAGCTGCAGATCATTCACAGTCATCATTGTCTCTCATGTTTCTGTCTTCTATGCTTATTGAATTGACAAAAGAACACTTTGATGTTTTTTCAACATGGATAATTTCTGAGTCACATTCAAGTTTCATTTTCAGGATCTTGTTGTGCATCTCATATCCGTGTAATGTAGACAGGAACTGATTCTAAACAGGACAGGAAACGCTAAGACACAAACATCCTTCGCTTACTTAGAGGTGGAAAGGAAAATGGATGGCAATGGAGAGAGCTGCTTTGAACCTGAAATTCTGTTCCTTCGATACTTTCACGCGCTATCTGGAGACGATAAATTTGTCCTTTTTGGTTGTTTTCTGTCAGAGAATCTTTAACAGATTTGTTGCGGGAAGAAAATCAATTCCAGCCCCCCTTGTCGCTGGCCTGCCTTTGCCGACTGCATCTCAGGTTAACAGTCTTCATGAGAGCGTATGCTTGCGTTTACACTGAGTAAAACCCTCAAGCACGACAGCAGCAAGATCTCAAACCCTCGACTAAACCGTGGGCTCCTAATCCTCTCTGATGACACATAATTTTCACTCAGTGGTTTCTCAGGCCCCCGCTAATGTTCACTACGCACACATACACACACGGAGCTCACAAGTTGCCAAGGCAACTCACGAGCGCTTGGGATGAATGAAGGGAAGAGGAGGATGAGATCACTGGTATCTTGTTTCGTTGTTGCGGTACAGAAGCCCTCAGCTTCCCCTCTCAGCCAGACGAGTTAATGAGGTCCGTCCTGCTGCGAAGCTAAAAGGTCCCGTCCAGAATCACAGATCAGCTGTGTGCGTCTCACCATCGCTCACATTTCTGCCTCTCCTGCTTATGGATTTCTCACCTGGCTAAAAACTTTGACAACAGTCTCTTTTTTTCTTCTTGACTAGCTAAAAAGAAAAAGCTTCAGATTGATACCCCTGTCCCACAGCTGTGCCACTTAAGCTGTCTTTTAAAGGATTATCATTTTGTCATTAATGGCTGTTGTTTTGTTAGCAAGCTTTCTCAAGCACCATGACTTCAACATAACTACTATTTACTTATAGTGTAAAACCTCTGAATAGTAGCGTACCACTATTAACTTTCTGCGACTGACTGTAAATACAACCGTGCTGTTGCCCGGAGTTAAGGGTGTTGCCACTGTGAAGAGTTCTACTTAAAATTTGAATTTAACTTTGTCAAACTTAATGCTACAGCTTTATAGTACTGGCCCAAAGCCTACTGAGGAGAAGTACTGTGTTAGAGCACCAGATCAGCGAGAGCTAGCTTTACTTTGTTTCAATCTACCACTGCAAGAGAAATTAATGAGCTTATTGCAATTTTTTTTGTAACATTGTAAAACATTACAATGTTACAACTTACGCCAAATAGGACACAAATTCCAATACCATTCACACACAAACATGCTGTAGTTAAATTCATGGTATGACTGTATAGAACAGAACAACAACACATTTAGGAAAATCCATTGCATAAGTTTAGCATTTTCAAGCACTTTCTGTTATTATATTTGGACAATTAAATTCAATTTGGAGCATTATTGTGTTACATTTTGTGTTCCCCGTTTCTAGTTTGGTTGCTAGATACAAGTCTCTGTATGAGAATGCCAGAATCAGTTTCACTTAAAATTTCCATTAGAAGAAAAATAAAAGAGAATAGAAAAGAAAAAAAACTGTTGCTATTTATTGATCCAAGGTTTTCTAAAAAGTTTTATGCATTCATTCCAAACAATTAACAAACAGCTGCTGACTGAATGTGTTTAGTCATGTTCGAGCGTCATCACATTTTGGAGGGACCTGTTTCCTTTCTCTTCATTTGTAAAACTGGAACCAAATTGCTTACATGCTATATTTTGAGTCATAGTAGGATCTGAAAGTCAGGTCAGATATTATTTTCTGTCAGAAACTCCAGACTTTCAACAGTCTAGATATATACAAAAATACACAACTGATACACACACTTCTCAGACTGAGAATTTCAGCTTGGCCTGACCTGGATGAACTATAACTAAATAAACAACAAAAGAACGTACAACCGCATCAGTAAGGCTGGGACTTTGCTCTTAAACTCAGTCACTCAGTTCTTCAGTAAATGTTTGTCTTTTCTCTCAAAGCAGAAGTAGGCGGATATTGGTTTTGCTATCTCAATGGAGGAAAGGTTTTCTTTCTCCAGACAGTGGAGGAGGAGGAAGGAGGAAGGAGGAGGCGGGTTAGTTGTGACCTCCTGACACCCTGACTCAGGGACATGTGGATAGAAGTGACACGTTTTCTCAGTTACTCCTCTCTCTCTCACACACACACACACACACACACACTGCATCACCCCCTCACTTTCTGCACCGTACATCAATTCCCTGTCAGGTGGGTGCGGCAGGGAAAAATCCACCTCCAAACGAACACACACACACACTTTTACTTTTCAGCCAGGAGAACCAACCCCCACCACCTCTCATATTCATCCTCTGCTTCCTCCTCCGGCATGCACAAGCCTGTCCCCGTCCAGCAAAACTGGACTTCATCCAGTCAAAACAAACATAAAACAGATCATCAATCACACTTAAACTTTTTATGGCCAGGAAGTAGCACGGCCTGTTTTTGATAGTTTGTTGTTAAGCACAGGAGCAAGCCGGCTCTTGTAGGCTAGTTCCTGAATTCAGCGTCAACTGCCACTCTTCCTTTTGTTCAGAAGCCAATTTTTTCCCTCCCCTCTCCCTTCTTTTCTTTTCTTTTTTTTTTGAAAATGCAGGAGCTTCAAAGACGTTTGTTAACTAAATCAAAAGGCTCATGCTTGTCTGAAACACATACACACCCTGTAAGCACACTACTCCTGTTCTTCTTTGCATGTGGAGAATGGGAGGGCAGGATTTATCCGTGTCATCATATCTAATGCAAAGTGCATACCTTCTTCTTTTAAAATGAGACAGTGTCTATTTGCGAAACCTCAGAGTCGTTTGCATCAAGCCTGTCGCTCCTGAAAGCAGTTTCAGTAATGACAGAGGGTTAAAGCTCAAACTACACAGGGCCAGTCACAGATTACATTTTGTGTGACCGTTAATGTTGACTGATTTAATCTGGAGCAATTTGTCTTTTTCCACACTGCAAAGCTTAATGAGTTTTAGTGACAGTTGAAGTCTGTCGAATCATTAGGGTTTATTGCTGCTTCCATCCTCCGCTGTGGTTTTTTTTTTTTGTAAGTACTGGTAAAACACAAAAAGCAGGAAACCTGTGCCAACACTACACAAAGGTGGGGGAAAGCGTTTATTGTCCTCAAGCAAGGTGCATATATGTCCACGCGGGTGTTCCCTGGTAGGTGTGTGCATGCTTTTCTTCTTTGTGACAAACATAACCGAGCAACGGCTGCCTTTCCAAGTAGGCTCTCATTCCACTGATGAACTCACTGCATAGTCTTAGAGACTCACCAACAGTAGTCCTTGCTACCTAGGTGAGTTTCTAGGAGCTTGGTTATGTTTATAGGGGCCAACTCACTACATGAGGGGCCATTATAAGACTCAATACTGTAGCCTTGGAGTCTGCTCAACCCCAGGGACAAGGTCCTCTCTGAAGTGTTAAGAGCTAGAAAAGAAGGCCAATGGAAGTTTTTTGGAGACAGCTCACCTCTTAGCCTTTTTGCTGAGACATGAAATGTCAACTCCAAAAAAAGTGTATTAAGACTACCATGATAACTGAGAACCTATACAGACATATGCCCTCTCTGAACAAGCATGTGAATCAGGGATCGCAAACCTGCGTCTCTTTTGCACAACTTTGCTGCATCTCCGCTGGATCCCTGCGGCTTCGACCAAACAGCAACGAGATGACGGAGTTATTTTCAATAAAAGTTGCAAGAAGTCTTTGCAGACCCATCATGTGTAGGTGTATAATCACGCCTCAAAATCACATTTTGAGCCAAGAAAACCCTGGAATTGTTCCAGGAATTGTTTGGTTTATTTTTTTTTAATCGACAGTTTCCATTACTTTTGTTCCAAAATTTAATAATTCCAAAGTTTAAGTACAAAATTATTATAAACACCTTGCCCCAGTCTAGTCACATGTGGTAAAAGATTTTAACTATTTTCACCTATTAGTAATACTTAAATGCTAATAATACAAGGGTCGAATACATTTTGGGTCAAAAATGACTCCAAAATTGTTCTTCTGACAGTAAGAAACCTGCTCCTTGAACTTAATGGTATCAAAAACCAGCATTGCTCAGCAAGCCAGCTGTTAGGGAAGAGCTGACGGGATGAAATGCCACTAAGGTGCAGTATAATAAAATTGGGATCCAGGTGAATAAAGGAAATAAGCTAAACTAGTCTGTATTCGAAAAAATTCTTCTTTTTTTTTTTTTAAATATCAACTCTGCAAAGTTTCCTTTTAAAAATCATAAGTCATCAAGGTCAATAGGTCATGGACATGCTCAACATTTCAAATGAGCCCAATCACGTCCTGTTTGGCAGGAAGTATCTCCCAAACACAGCGTTAATAAAAGCACATGGAAGGAATTTCATTAACTGGACATTTATCCAGAGGAAATGCATTCGAGTCACGTGGGCTATTTGCAGCTGAGATTAACACACAATCGGTGTGTAAAACGTGTGTGTTCGTGATGTTTCGAGTAAAGAAAGCCCACCACCACCATCGCCTTGTTAGAAACGCCATGTGGAGTGTGTCGCAGACAGGAAGAGCAGGGGGCTGCGCTCAGCTCACTCGCTGGCATGTGAAAACAGTTTCCCTTTCAGAAAAGAAAAGAGAGGAGTTAAAACACGCACATAGACACACACACACACACACACACACACACACCATCAACAACAACATTTATTCAGGAAGCGCCGTCTGCCCACTCAGGAAATTCCTGAGGACAAGAGCTGCTTCCAGGGGCAGGAAATTTCCCCTCAGAAAGACCAAACACACATGCACGCACACGCAGACACACACACACACACACACACACACACACACACACACACTTTGTGACACCAATTTCCCCACAGCAGTAAAATGGGTAATATACCACAAAGTGAGAGAGAGACCAAAGGAAGCTTGTGGGGGATTGCAGTCATGCATGGTAACACACACAAACACATACACTTAGTCATACACACACGTCCCCCCTCACACACACACACACAGTATACACCTACACTACCTCTGGCAAGCTTTGCACAAAGACACAAGATTCACTCACACTCATCCACCCACTCTTCAAGCACGCATAGTGCAAACCCAGCTGTGAGCACGAACACACACACACACACACACACACACACACACACACACACACACACACACACACACACACACACACACACACACACACCAAGGAAACCAGCCAGTCTTGTTTCCATGGACATAGAGGGTTTTTTTAATCATCGGGGAAGATATTTCTACTGTCGCAGCCAGAGTTCTTTTGTATTTAGTGTTTGTTGTAAAAAATAAAATAAATAAATAAAAATAATCGGCGTGTGTCACAGACCTTTAAATAATTCACTGTTATCTCAGTGACTAGACCTTCATTTGCGTCATTCTCAGAGTATGTAGGCGCCATGTTGGCCAATACTGCCTGGGTTGCGATTGAATTAAAAACCAAACAAATTTAGTTCATCAGTTAGCATCTGCATGGATTCATTATGTGTGTGTGTGTGTGTGTGTGTGTGTGTGTGTGTGTGTGTGTGTGTGTGTGTGTGTGTTCTTTTACAACTTGTCTTGCCTTTCACACAAACTAAAGAAAACAAAAGGACATGGATGGTTGACGGCACTCCTCCGCTAGCTGTTTAAAGCTGCACATTTGTCTACTGACAGACTAATACTTCTGCATTATTCCTTTAATGGCTTGTTTTAAAGCCAAAAAAGAATCGAGTCAATTTATGTCTTCTCAAAGCAAAGTCCAAGCATTTAATTGACACATGCTCCAACAAAGTATGTCTCTTTCAACCATTTACTGAAAAACTGTAGCAGGGTTTCAACCAACGCAAACGTGTTTCCGTGCAGTACTGAGCGTTGTTCAGTGATGTTATGCACTGGTCAAATGCTGATTGGACGACAATTTGGAATAGACATAGGGAGCAACGGCAAAGATCACCAGGAATGGAAGAATTATGAAAAATACATCAAAGACCAGGAAGTACAACTCAAAAAGCATAGAACTTTGTGTTCGTATGTTATAACTTCACTGTTAATTATTCAAGCTTTAGCTGGGCTTTTGATAAACAAATTCACCCAGTTTTTTCCATAAAAGCAAAGACTAGAGATAAGATTTGAAATGTACACAATATAACTTTTTTCCTTATAACTAATGCCACTATATAGGATATGCGATATGGGTAAAAGTATTGGGTCACACCTCATAATCTTTAAAATCCAGATGTTTTAGTCCCTTGTCCACAGGTGTACAAAATCAAGCACCTAGCGAATCAATCTGCCTTTACTAATATTAGTGAAAGGGTGCGTCATGAATTTCAGCATGGCATTGTAATAAGATACCCCGCTGTAACAAGTCAGTTCATGAAACTTCTCCCCTCCTAGATATTCCAGGAGCAGGTGAAAGTGGTACTGCAGCGTTATAGTGGATTTAGCAACCACAGCAATAAGGTACCAGACCAAAGTTATACACCTGGGTCACTGGATACTGAAGCACATGGTGCATAAAAGTTGTCAATGCTTTGCTAATTAAATAACTACAGAGCTCCAAACTTCCTCTGAAATGAACATCAGCACAAACAATGTGCACTGGGAGCTTCATGGCATGGGTTTCAAAATCTAAGCAGCTCCTGTAGGCGTAATGTGTTGTTGTATGTAAAGTCTTCAAAAATAAAATAAAAAACTCACAAACACCACAAAAGGAATATTGTAACGGTTTTATGGTTTGAGAATCACACACTTTGTACTGGTATAATTCTCATGTCCGTGTGGCATTTTCAAAGCTAAAGGTAGAAGATTATCTTAACATAGCATAAAAACTCGAAATATGGGGGAAACAGCTAGCTTAATTTTGTCCGTGGCAACAAAAACACCTACCAGCTCAGTCACATCCTTGTTCGCAAAAACACAGGTTGGAGTTTTATTGGCAGCTAGGTGGGTATAATAACTTCCAGAAATCATGTTGCCAACAAGTGGTTACCAGGCAACCTTTGCATAAATCAGGAAGCTACTACCACAAACAAGATGGAGCGTGTTGATTAGCGAGGTTTAGAGTTGCTGATAGATTTTGTTAACTTTGAGATCTAAACAAACTACTTTTCCTGTGTTTACAGCGTTAAGTTAAGCTAATTAGCTCCTAGCTAAAGTTGTATATTGAAAAGATGGACATGAGAGGTCTGATTTTCCCATCTAATTATCAGCAAGAAAACCAATGAAAAGCACCTTTAAGCTTGGTCAAAGACTATGTGTGTGTATCACTAAGGCTCTGTTGTCTCAATGGCAGTTATTCTAAAGGTCACTTGAGACTGGCTTCAAATAAGAGTCAGTGTTTGTACAGCACCAATTGAAATACACAAAATTAAGAGAGTAAATAATTCAATAATAATAATGTCTATGGCTTAATATAAAAAATTTAGGGTTTTTTTGTCTCCATGAGTAATCTTCTTTCACTTCTTTTAAATGAAATATATGATATCACACAGCTTGCTGTGCAATACCAGCAGCCGGTCCAAAAACTTTGTGTTTTAGTTTTAATGAGTGGATTTATTTATTGGAGTGACTTTTAGCATTAATTAGCCTATGACTTGCTAATTAAGCTTACTAGCATTAGATAATAGCAGTACTGCAGGCTTTTATCTATATATGGTCACTCAAGGGTGCAAAAAAGACTATTTAAGTTTCAAAGTAGTGGTTCAAATAACAAGGAATGACATCATGATAGCCACATCTATCTTTTATATACAAGCTATGATTAGGTCAAACCTGCCAACTGAAAGAAGCTTCAAAGTGTTTTGACTTTAAATATTTTCAAATATTTTATTTTCATAGTTTTTATTTTCTACATTTAAATTCTGCTTATTCACATATTTTATCACATCAAACCTGTTAGCATTTCAAAACTAAACCTGACTGCTTTGTATGATGTCACAAAACATGTCATTAAACATGTTGTGCAGACTTTAAAATCCAAACATGAGTGCATCTTCAGTAAATATTAATTGCTTTTTTTTTTTAAATCCCTTTATTTAGTTCGTTTTACTCCAGATGTGTGTTGTGTCTTTACATAAATTTCTTTTTATATTATGCCAGCATATAGTTACAACTTGACGTTTTTTGGCCCAAAAATGTCTTCATAATGAATAAAATTCATTCACTGACATAGACGATGTTTTAACATACTGCATTTGGTAACGATTTAAACACACTGTGTTAGAGTTTACAGTGTACTGCAGTGATGTCTGACAGAAAGGGTTAAAAATTGAGCCTAGTAGCATTCTTTAGTGTGAGGAGCAGTCTGCAACTCTCCCCGATCTAATCCACTTCCTCCCCAGGAAATGGAGAAGGCGGATTTCTGCCCACACTGCAATTTCCTCCCTCATTCTTTTTCTTTCTGTCTTTTTTTCCCCTCTCCTCCTCCGCTCTCTCCTCCTCCTCCTCCTCCTTCTTCTTCTCGCTCTTCCTTCCCTCTTCACCCCTCCTCCCCCCACCGTCAGAATAAATCTCCCTCTGAGTGCGGGGGTTAATGGATGACTTGTTTTCCAGCACGTGTGTTTATATAGCAAGGAAGAGAAAGGACGAGCAGAGGTGTTTTAGACCTTGTGAGCCGTGACAAAGACGTGTGGCTGGCTGTTGAGAGAGGAGAGTGGATCCCCTTTAGCAGCAGACATAAACTAAACACTGCAGAAGAAAAAAATGAAAGACGACCTGCAGATGTCTGAGTCTGCGTGAGCAACTGTGCTTGACATCTGATTAAAACAGAGTTCGACTTCCACATGTCTGCGGATGTGAAGTGACCCATCAGTTTACTCGACAGGAAACCCAATGCGGACCTGTTGAGCGTTCTTCCTTTTTCTGCAACAATACAAAAGAGGAAGTGGGCTGAGGGAATTTCCTGTGCATCTCATCCAGCTTCAGCCTGACACCCAGCCTAACGCCCCGCCAAGAGTCCTGAACTTCACACCGGCTAGAGAAAAACTAACTGGTTAAATATTGACATGTGCACCAATGAAGCAATTCAGGGTTAGTCTTTGAACTGTTAGCCTATCTCTTGGCACAGCTCCAACCCCGCCCCCTCTATGATTGGGTAAGCAATGAATGAGCAGATGCAACCAAACTCTAGTCCAGTAAAACTGTGAATGTCACCCAGTTGCTTCACCAAGTTGTTCCCAAATATATTTCATCAGACTTTCTCCTTTGCTGGTTCAACTAAAGCCGGCTAGTCACTTTCACCTTGCCCTTCACGTCACGGCTCTGGAAAGACTAGGCTGCGTCAATGCTGACCATGAAAGGTAGATGGAAGCTCTTCAACTGGTTTCAACTGATACGAACAGAGAAGGAAAGACACCCAAATGATTTTTTAAAAATTAATGCTTCCACAAAAAAGCCGCCTGACTCATATCTCACAAATATGTTCACATTCAGTCTACTTTACATTTAAAGCATCACAATAAATGCAAAGTCTTACAATCAGAAAAAAACTGAAGAGAAAAACTTTTTTTCAAATAACAGAATCCTGCTTTTCCTGTTTTGAATTGTGACTGAGTCATCCACGATACTGCACGACATGTCCATGTCAAAATGTTCTGATATCCGTTTTCTATTTGTGTCAAAATAACCTTTCCTCACCATTCAGTGATACAGTGATAAATGCTGATAAAGGGTGTCCAGAGACCACGAGAGCCATCTGCAGTGGCTGTCAGCATGTTAGTACTGTGGCTCAAACCGGACCCACCGTCACCTCAGAAACACACCTTTAGAGTTTCAGGACTGTATCCTGCATACTTGCAGTCTGGAAGCTTAATTGCTACAACCGAATGATGTAGTCCAAGTTATTCTTTTTAGATTAGTTCCCAGTCTGCTCTGAAGGACACGTGTTTAACAGTGACCCCGGGCTACAGCCAGTGTTTCAGGGCTTACTGTTTAACTCATATTCAGACTAAGACTTACAATTTTGTGACAAGAAACTGTTTATATTCTACGATGAGATAAATGATGATCAGATTAAAGAAACTGTTTTTTTAGATTAGCATTTCTGCCTTTGCAGCCAAAGCACACTCTGATACGGCTGATCAATACTGCTGGATACAAACAGAAGCAGAAACAGAATGTTCTGGTACCAAAAACCTTCTATGCTGCCTATTTTGATTAGCAATAATCAAAATTATAAGAAATGCAAGTTTGCCAACATTACACACAACAAGTTTCAGGGTATAGAAACATAACATAACCATAGAGCTAGCAAAGTTAAGTTACAGAAGTTTTCTTTCAACAACCTCATTTTAAGTTATTGAATGACACCTTTTGCACACGTGCTCATACACTGCGGGAGAACTAGCATCGGCCAAATCAATAATGATAACATCATTATTAATAACTGAACATTGTGTATCTTGTACAACTCAGAGATCGGCTAAGTATTGGCATAAATGCAACAAAGCTAACTTGAACGTGAAAGACTAGCTGGCTAACTGCCCCCTGTGATATAATGTTAGCTAGTGTTACTTATCTTACTTGCTAACACAGGAAAACTTCCTGATATCCAGCATACCATCTATAAAGCTAGCTAACCAAAGGTTTGTAATCCCTTTATAGAGATGTCTTATATGTCTAATCTCCTCATTTTAAAGTAGTAGATTGGCCACCTGTAAGCGTGCACAGTTTTTTAAGATAATTAAATAACTAAATGTTTTCATATTAGTAAACACTTTATCCTTAAGCCACTTGGTGACCAAGGACTTATTTGGATGTTGCGTTTAAAGATGTTTAAGAAATCATCTAATTGAATGATCGGGGAACATGTAAAGTAAGGATCTTGTGTATTGAACAGACTTAATTTAAACATGGTTCCTTGTATTGTATGTTCTCTGGTCCATATTGTCTGTAGCTGTTATTGCAGTGCAGAAGGTCAGTCAGCTGTGCTCCAGTGGAAGCATGTGTTATTAAAAGCCTGACCCCAGATCTGCTTCAACGCCTCCCAGCTAAGAGACACAGCATGACCAGCTCAGCACTCATGCAGTGATAATAGCGAGTGTGCTGCCCTGACTGGATGTGATGAGTTTTAACTATTTTTATTTATTCATGTCCTCACTTTGATAGTCCATTACTTCTGCTTGCTGACCTAAACTCTCCGATGCCATCACCTCCAGAAGTTAAAACTGTGTCAGCAGGAGAGAGAGAGAGAAAAAAGCTCACCTTGACAAGGGATTTTTGAACAAATTATGAGGACAACTTCAGATCTGGTTTCCCAGATCATCACTTAGGACCAAGCGGAAACATTTCCAGAGCAAGATACCAAAAACACTGACAAAAATCAATCTGTCCTGTTCAAATGACCGGCTGATCGATGCATGTGGGAGTGACTGGTCATCCTTTTGTGTGTGTGTGTGTGTGTGTGTGTGTGTGTGTGTGTGTGTGTGTGTGTGTGTGTGTGTGTGTGTGTGTGTGTGTGTGTGTGTAAGCAAGAGAGTGTGACTCACGCAGGTGCGCAGGCAGCCTGGCAGGCTCGTCCTCCATTCGGCTGGCTGGCCTCGCGGCGGGAGCATGGACGGGGGAGGAAGTAGAGTTTGGCAGCGGGTTCGCGGAAGGACTGAAAGAGCTCCTCTCCTGCTATGAATAGACACAGAGACACAAAGCATGGCTCACAAAGCTCTGCGATGCACCGGCCCTGAACCCAAACAGCACCACGCCGACTCGCCTCACCTCGCCATGCACCCACACTAACGGCTAGCCTCGGTACACAGAGGAGACTGTGCGCCTGATAAACTGATGCTCTGGCCAGTTGAGCTGTGAAGTCACTTTCTGGACATCCAAATACCCAGAATGCCATGCATGCTTTAGGACATGTGTTGCACTGGACTGAGTTATGGTCCTAAACTAAGCAATACACTGACGGACAAGATGTTGACCACAGACTCTCCTGCTCTTGGTTGTCAACGACCACAGTGGATTTACATCAGAAATCATGTTTTCTGTTTAAAGACAAACTGACTAATCTATGTGGTTTTTCATGGATTAAAGATTCAGAAACAGTTAAAAATGGCACATATTTGAACAATGACAGCTTTTTGGATTTTAAAAGCATCATCTTGAAATTGTCCAGTATAAACAGCATTTCTGGTTTTCATTTTTACTTCATGAGTCAAAATGCGAGCATTACTTTCATTGCTGGACTAATCTAGAAAAGAATGAATCATATCAACACGGTAGAGCAATAAAGTTATGTTGAAATGCATGACTTTAACATCATGCATTTGGAGTTTTCGCTGTTTGCAAGGAAACAATCCTTTTCAGTGATTTCTGGGAATTTAGACACTCTACACATAAATATCTTTAGATAATAATCAGGACATAATTAACACAATTGTTAGTCAGCGTCCTTGTATGGACGTGCAAGCAAATTCTGTGTATTTGCTTTGTTTTCTTTCAGATGGTTTACTGTGGTTTGCAAAAATGACATAATAACAAAATGATGTCTTATTTCCTTTCAACACAAAAATCCTTTTCATGGTTAGTCAGTACATAGGTGAGACTTTCAAAGATCTGAATAACATGAACTATCGCCTAAGAATTTCTCAGTCAATAGTCAGGCAACAATGGGAGTTTTTCACTGGTTTCTGCTGCTTGAATGTAAAGATTTTGTGCATTTTTATGAGAAATCTACAAGGTTTGAACTCTGTAAATCACACTGCTTTGATTGTATTAATACCACTGTGCAACATTAAACGGTTAAAGCAGCTGTATTCTCCACGATGCTCTGACGTTTTAAGACACTCAGCCCTGCTACTGTTTATGGCGTGCATCGAACGCAGGCTAAAAGTATGAGGTTTTCCAGTTAACTGTAATTTTCTGTTGACTGGTTTCCTTTCCTGCAAAGCATGATTCCACCTTGGTTTCTTGAGGAAATGAAGCTCAGGGGTTTTTTTTTAGTTAGTTTTTTTTTTGTTTTTGTTTTTCTTGCCGTTTCACCTTCCAACCTGTTGTCACCACCCAGCTACTTCGAGACCTGCACAACAACTACATGTACCAGGAATTTCCTGTGGAACCCCAGCAATAATCTTCCAGTCTTCTATTTCCTCGTCTCAGAGGCAGAAGGCCTTTCTCTTGCCATTCAGCTGTCTAAAAATTCAGCTGCCTGCGTCTTCACACAGCTTTGCCTGGGTCTGTGAAAACGCGACCTCTGGGACCAACGGAAAGTGATTTGCGACAGAGCCGAAGGTGAGGGGGAGTCGTCCTCTCTCGCTCTGACGGTAAAAGTTCTCAGAGGGAAGTTCTGATCATTCCTCAGCAATCGTGCCCTGACATCAGACTCAGTAATGAGCAGACATCCCTCACAAACAAAACATTGTTTTTCGTTTTCAGTTACTGGACAGTGCGCATTGCTTTGAGCTATTTCAGTCTGACCTTGGCACCTCAAATAATATTTCTATTATTACATGTCCCAGTTACAGTGATAGACTTGGATTTTTGACTAATGTCCAAAAATAAAAGCACAAAGCCAGTTTTAGTGTGACAAAAACAATAATCGGATCAAAAAATTGTTGCAGGTTAATCAGCTATTTTTAGCATTCAGTCTCTGCTGATCAATATTGTCTCCTTGTCTTCATGCTGCAACCGTGTATCATCTTCATTAATGATTAATCGATGGATCACACAGATCACAACATGCTCTTGGAAAGCACAAAGTGGGTTTAAGCTGTTTACACCTAGTATGACCACCGGCTACAAAAGCCAAAATATTAGAGACGCACTGATATATCAGCTGATATTGGCCGCATTCACCAAAACTGATGGCAGTCAATGATATTTACTTTTATTATCAGTTTTACATTATTATGCTGTCGTCAGACATTTAGCCAAAGTCTTTATAGTTCCCTTATTTCTTTTGAATCAATAGCGATATTTGGCGATTTAAAGATTTTTAAAAATGCAGTGTGCCCTCTAGAGGTCACACTACAAAATGTCAACACTCACAACACGTTTCTCATCTTTAAGCTGTGTACAAGCTGTGGGTATTCAAAGTGCAGAATGAATATAAGCTCAACTTTTAGGCGACCAGTAAAAGTAACCATCAGTGAGAACACAGAATACCACGAGTGACTTATAACCTGGTAGTGAATGCATTAAACGCTTACCTAGAAAACTGGAGCCTGGAATGTCCACAAGTAACCAAACGCCAGCTTTAAAGCTATGCGCAATAAGCAAATCACTTCCAGTGCGGACACAGCTTCAATTTTTCTTTTAAATCAGCTGCTTTTAATGCGAATTCCAATAGACCAGCAAATAGCTAACTTAGCCCAGTATAGGCCAACAGATAATTCGGTTGGTATCTAATTTTTTCAGACAATAATTTTATTCCTTTAATTTTATATCCTTTTAAAAAGGATAAATAAAAACAACACAAAACACACAAACAAAAACAGAGTAAACACTGGCCTAGCATCAGTATCGGTTTGTTGTTTGCAGTTAGCTAGCTGTGTGTTTGTCGATAAAATAACTGTTCCAAATTTGTGCGAAGGCCTTTAAGACATATAAGTCGCTTTTTATAAATATGTCTCTTCTTATCCCAGGGAATAAAAAACACCTTTTCAATAAATATATAAAATATCGGTATTGGTATCTGTATCTGTCTAAAATGTCACAACTGGTGCACTTTATTAAATGCCTGCATTTGCCTGCAAACAGTTGCTATCAGAAAAAACATTTATTTGCATTGAATCATGTTGCATAATGATGCATGCACCTCTAATGCAGCCTTTGCCTTTTTTATGTATCTGTTTTTGATTAATTCCTCGTCGTTGAAAAAGGGAGGAAAAATCAACCATTCCCCCTCCACCGTACACTGTCTTTAGATGAATAGTTCAGTTCAGCTCTAGAACAAGCGTTTGCTTATCCATTAAATCCTGCTTCAGATGCAGTCCTAACACCCACCTTCAGCTCATATAGTTAAAGGGGGGAAAGCTTTTTTTTTTTACTGATGCTACAGATACATGCAGGTTGCAACTCGTTCGCCCCCCGATCTCTGCTTACTTTTTTGGGGGGGGGGGGGGGGGGGGGTCGTCGGTAAGTCACACAGTCACGACTTCTTCCAATCATGAGCAGAGTGGAGGCGAACTCAGAGCGTGGAGCCGCGAGCAACAGATGACTAGCAAAACAAACTGAATGGCGCTGTACAGCAGTCTGCGGGAGGTGATACAACCCTGGCGGCTCTATCACACGCAGCGGAGACTCAAAGCAAACAGTTGAAATTGTCTCCTGAAGACAAACGAGGGAGCGCGTTAAAAGGGGAGGGTGAGCGGACGGTGTTACCTTGTTCGCAGCGGAGGAGGATTCAGACATTCTCTCCAGTCAACTTCTCTCCACTTTTCCGTCGCGCGCTGTTCTTTATCTTCTTTCCTTTCTTATAGAAACCCGCACAGCTGCAGCGCGAGCGGCAGCCCGACTGCTCGGCTTGTGTTTGTGGGAGAAGTTGTTTTTTTCATGTAGCCCGCTTCTTTTCCTTTTTTTTCTTCCTCCTCCTTCCTTTATTTGCTGGCCGGGTCCATAGCGTGGTCGTCGGCGTGAAAACTTCTTTTGTCTGCGTGTGTTTTCACATGTCGGCAGCGCGCTGGTTAATAATCCCTTCCTGGAAGAGCGAGACCGAAGAGAGAGAGAGCTCGGCGGACACCACTCTCTCTCTCTCTCGCTTTCTCTCACTCTCTCTCTCTCATTGATCTGGACGTGTGTAAAACGGCGAAATGACGTGAATTCCCAGCATTGAGCCTTGCCCCCTTTTAAAGGGAAACCCAAAGCAGGAAATCGCAGGCAGGTCGCGTTGCTACACACACAACTGCAGGCGAAGAGGCTAAAAAGACAGACTTGTTTTTTTTTAATTTGCCTTTTCTTTTAAATCAAAGCTTAAGGCAAATGCGGTTACACAAAATGCTAAACCCTCACGCTTTAATTAGGCAGACGCAAAAATGCGAGTGAGCGTAGAAGGAATACATGGATTTAATATGAGATGAATTAGTTCACATTTACTGTAAAATCACTTCTGCTTAACTCATACTTTTTAAATCCCTTGTACGAAAGGTGTGACTGTAGTAATACTATAAGAAACAAACATAAGACTAAAAAGAATTTTAAAGTATTTGTTGTCAAGTGATTCAAAGAACTAGGCCACACCTCACTGGGCTGTTTTTGGGGGGGGTGTTATGTTTGCTTTTTTAGCTTTATGAGAAAAAGCATATAGACTGTATGTTGAACACAGACTGTATGTTGAAAATGGACACAGCTACCTCAGAGCTCTGTGTTTGGAAAAAGAGATGAAAAACAGGATTTGTTTGGTTCTAAGCCAAAACAGCATTCTGCCTCTTTTATTTTTGCCTAAAATCATCCCTGCATTCAGTGAGTCACAAATACACAACATTGGTAGCACAGATTAAAAGATTTACGGTTTCGCTACCATTTAAGCTCAGTGCTAACTCAGGTTAACTGGAGATTGCTGGTGCTACTCTGACTTGAGGGGGGCTTTCCATATTGAACTCAGAATTTCTAATGTTTTCGGACTACACCATGACCTTAGAACTGAAGAAGCTTCTCGGATGAGAGGTGAAACGTCTTCAAGCAACTTAAAGAAGTCCAGACGCATTTCTTTGCAAGCTCCTTTGACTACGATGACCTGGATGACTGAGAATCTTCACAGACACACCATGATATGTTACGTGGACCGTGTGTTCTACTTGCATTCTTTCCAATGGCCAGCAGGGGGCTACTCCTCTGAACGGATATTTAGAGATTTAAAAATCTAATATGGGTTATGACAATGCAGTTTGAAAACAATCTTGTTTTAGTGTCGTAACTTATTGTGGCTTACTCTTTTACACTCTACTCCCTTGGTTGCAAATTCATACCATTTAGCTCTGAAGTCAGATATTGGAGGGGGTGTGATGTAACACTGAGTTAAGAGCAGTAATAAAGTCAAAAAAGCAAGGAAATGTGTGGCTTATTTAGCAAGTCACAAATGCCTAAGATTAGTGGTGCACTCTTCAAGTATTCCAGCGTTATTAAAGCTTACGTGCACTCCTGTGATCTTCTTTTATTAAGTACGCATTGGTGCTGCTTTAACTTTCCTAGATGGAAGTCCGGCTTGAGTGAGCATTCCAGCTGAATGATTCTGTTTTTCAAATGGGACGCACCAACAGAGATCCCCTGCACCGTGACGTCAGTAAACACATTTTTCTGATGACTTTATGACATTCATTCTGTAAACTATAGTCATTGTTAGAGTCATTAGAGATTCATAGATTTACATTGAAAGGAAGCATAAGTCTAAATCAGTTATCAGGCAGTATCTCTTGCCATTTTCTACACATCTTCCTGCTGAACCCCTATTGGTATAACCGGTTTGTGAGTTTTTTCTACAAATTCTTGGCTGTTGCTCAGTGAAATCTGATGGCGACAAAGAAGTCAAAAAGTGAGTATTGAACCAAACACCTCCATGTGATCGTGAGGCGATTGACTTGGCACCCACTCGCCAACTAGCTGAGTGGTAGTAAAGCTTGAAAAATGCAACACAAACTGGAAACAGAGGATGTGTGCATTCAAAATGTGCAACTTTTACTTAGATGGCAAATGGTCTCCATTTCTGGTTTGTCTTGCACTTTTCACAGTTTCACCACCAACGAAAGATTTGACTAGAGCCAGACTGATAGAGGATTTTTAAGACCAATACTGATATTTAGCGCTTTAAAAATCGGATATATCACTCACTGTTTTTTCTTTGACAAAGACACACATATAGTTTCCTAACATTCGTTATGTCTTGTTGTTTATGAGTTTTTACAAATATAGAGTGACAGTGAAAAATAATCTTCTTTTATTTATTTATTATTATTTATTTTAATATCGGCCAATTAACATCCACGATTGATATAGCCTCCCCTACCAATATATCGGTAGGGGAGGCTATATATGTTCTACTGGCAAGTGTTTGCTTATAAGTTGGTGTCTTCCATTCAAACTGTGGGTTCCAACATTTTCCTAGCAAACAAAACAAGACCAAAAAGGGTTTTCGCCTGCTGGTCGGGTAATACACTTCCATTCAAAATGGAAGGCAAGAGTGGTTACCGATCATATCACTGGTGGTCAAACCTCAGGGCACAAACTGGGTATGTGTAATGTGAAGTAATGACAAATACACTGGTAATTAACACCACTCTGCAGTTGTCCTCAGCCACATAAAATGCTCAGCCTCTTTTTTAGCCAAGTCAAGTGTTTTGATTTCATTTGGTTCTTGAATATTTGGGTTAGCAGTCCAAAATACTAGATTGAACTACTGGATTTACTACAGTTGGTCATTGTTATTAGTCATCTGTAAGCACTAATAGCTTGTTTTTCTGCCCCCCGATAATCAAAATTCAGTTGATATTGAAGAAGGAAACCGATCGATTATATAGGATATAGTTACTGTAAAATAAGTTCTTTGAACCAGGTAATGTCCTCCGAAATAATTTGATTTAAACATCTTAATCAAGTAAGGTGCTATGCATCTTAGACTGTTGACCAAATGACTATATAGTAGGCTACTTAACCTGGTCATTGTGATCCTCTTGGTCAGATTTGTCTGTATTCCTTTATGATACTAAAGAAAATGTTGCTTTTTCAGAGTAACAAGCATAATAGTTTCTGGTGGCAGCAGATGGTGGAAGAAGTGACAGGCAATAAAAAAGGAGGGGGGGGGGGGGGGAAGGAATGGAAAAATCACTTCCAACATGTTTATACTCCTCGGAGTAAGGGAGGGGAACAGGAAGCAATGAAGCTGGTGGGGAATGTGCTGCACGTTAACAAGAAAATGCAGATGAGTGATGCCAGGGAACTTTAAATGTTCCTCCTGCAGCTGGAGGCGAAGACCTGGTGAGCTGGTTTCCAGTGCTAATGAAACATATCCGTTATAATGTGCTGGAAGTTCATCTAAATGAGAAAATCAATTTAAAAGTCGACAGTAAATTTTTACATGAATTTCCGGTTAAAATACAGCACATATTGATTATAATAGGCAATAAGCCCAATCCTTCTTTTTGCATGTTTGAGGTGGAAACAAACTGCAGGCAGCAGCCGTTCTGCTGCATGTTTCAAGCTGGTGGGACTAACAGATGGCAATAATGGGATTACAATAATCGGATTTTTAAAAGTGGCATATGTAATCTTAAACACCTACTGTAAAAACACAGTAATCTGATTAGAGACTCTTTGAAGAGAAGAATGCAGAAAGCATTTAGATAAAATTAATGAGACTTGATTTTGTTATAGCATTACTGGAAATCTCTTCACTCTGTTCAGCTGTGAAGCGGAAGAAAGCCTTCTTTCTTCCCCTGTTCAGTCGAGGTGTGGGACGCATTAGGAGATCATACAGCGCGGTGACGCCCCCAAGTGGAAATCAGCAGCATTACAGCATCAGTTCAAGATAAAAAATAGTTCAGTTTCGCTTTCCAATCATCAGAAATGATACCGAAGTTTTCCTCCTCACATGAAGCTGTAGTCAGGCTGCGCTTTGGTCTCACAGGTGGAAGTTAACGCAGGCAGAGCTCGGAAACGATGGAGACGGAAATACTGAGAATGATCTGCGCCGGCCAAGGAGCAGTCAACACGGAGGATTTAGTGTATAATCTGTTTTCCGGCGATCCCACGAAGTTGTCGGAGATCATTTGTAACCGAGAGAAATTTGCTCGGTGTTGTCCAAACGGACAGGAGAAGGTGGTGGCCAGGACCCGCCTGAGACTTTGCAGAGGCAAAGACTGCCCGGGGACGTGCAGGGGTCTGCACCTGTGCAAAAACTTCCTCTTCGGATTCTGTGAGTTCAGCCAGCTCAGGTAAACATGCTGGACTTAAAGTAAATTATAGAGTTTATTGCATTGGAGTATTATTATTTCTGCACACTGTATCTGTATACAGAAAGCTGCATCTGACAGCTCAGGTGGAGGCAGGATTTCAAACTCTTTTATCGTGTAAACCTGATATCTGCATCGGTTGCTACTGACAACAAACAAGGTTTTGACACAATGGACTGAACCATGTTGTAATTGGGAGGAACACTATGCAATATTTGCCTTGGACATTGCCATACACCTGCCACATATATTGTAATAACTCAAATAACAGGAATAGAAATGAAGACACAAACAGATAAACAAGAGGAGCCTACAGAGAATTTATAGAGCTGTTCTTGAAAAAGCAAAACCAAAATCCCTTAGACATATTTTCTCTGATGTTTTTTTTTTATGTGCAGCTACAACATCAGCTTAGCTTAGCAGTTAGAAAAAAGAGTGGAAGTGAAAGGAAAATGGCTTTACAGTGTGTTTGGTTGAATTTTTTGTCTCAATTTTAAATGTTAAAGGGATTCTAGTTCTACCCAGCTATATATAAAAAGCTGGTATTGGACTAATCCCATTAAAACGTATGTCCCAAAACCTAAGTTTGACATTTATGTAATATTACTACCATGATTTATTAGGCTGTCATTTGATATAACCCTTTGGTTTTAAGCACTAACAGCCTCAAAAACAGCTGACTTTGTTCCAGACAGATAAGCTTTCATAATCATCCCACAGTGAGAGACATCAGCTCATTTAAATGTATTACACTGTTTTTATTTTTGGTTTGGGTTTTTTCTTCTTAACTGAGCAAATGGATGCTAGCACTCACAGTCACGAATCAGCTGTGTGGATTCTGTTATAACAGGAGGGGCTGCAGCTTCTCCCATGAGCTGACGTCTGAGCATAACCAAAGACTTCTGAGGCAGCATGAGCTGGAGAGCCTGAGCCGAGAGGAGCTGTGCACCCTGCTGCTGCAGAGTGACCACACACTCCTTCCTGCTGTGAGTCTTACTACCGAGCACTCTTAAGTTGAATTTCAATCAATACTGGATCTGCTGATCAAGCAGCCTTTCTTTAGACACATTTTCTTGTCATGCTGATATCCAGCTCAACCTTCCCACCAACTTCACAAAATACAACAATATTAAAAAGCTTGAGAGAGTTTTTCTGTTGCAAACAAGTTAATAAGAAAATGATCCCACATTGACCGATGACCTCAGTAAAAATATTCCCAATACGTCTAGGATCTTGGGCACCAGTTTCACATTTTATTTATTTAGATAGCATTTTGCTAACTTTAATTTATCGAGCTTTTATTGCTGTGATAAAGCAAAGTATGGTTTTGGGTTATACCTACTTACATGTGGGTGCTACATGTCCTCAGTTGCTCAGTCAGATCCGCCTCTTGCTTATAGCTAGTTAACATAAATAATGGATATAACATTGGCCATATCCATCTTTTATATACAGGCTATGATTGTAACCATCTTTTCTTTTCTTCTCTCCATCAGATATGCTACAACTACAACAATGGTGATGGAGAGTTCAGCAGGTGTCGGGATGGTGATGGTTGCAGGAGGCTCCACATCTGTGAGAACTACATCAGCCGTGAATGCAGCTGCTGGAAGAACCACGATTTTAATGCTCCACAGCCATTAAGAGCTTTGAAAGATAGAGGCGTACCTGACACACTCTTTCAGTCCTTGAAGGCTGCTTATGCAAATAAACAGGCTTTGAGACTGGCTGGAACCAACAGGGAAGATAGAGTCCACAGAGGAAACTGCTCCAGTGGTGAAGTCTCTGCTAATGACAACAACACTGATGAAAAGTCTTTTTGGTAAGAGCAAAAAGCGGCCACGCCATTGGGATAGAGGGAAACACGGTAACCCGGTCAACCGAGAAAACGCCCGTTTCTCAAGTGACATTCATGCAGCTGACGATGAAGCTGCAAAAGCCAACAAAGGGCACAACAAGAGACAGAGGACCATTAGAGGTAAATCTGGAAACACTTCTATGGGGAGATGAACTAAAACTGCTGTCTAAACAAGGTGTGTGAAATATCTCCTGTTTCTTTCAGATAAAACAGGGATCTGCATGTACTTCATTAAAGGTCACTGCAAACATGATGGTGAGAAAGTCATGGTTAGTAAGTGTTTGAGGCTTTAATGTAGTTCTTTCTTGACTTTGACCAGCTGTCTTTCTTCTTTCTCCTTAGATCGATGTTTTAAAGCTCATGACAAGATGCCGTACCGATGGCAGGTCCAAGATGGAGTCCAGTGGACTGATTTGCCCGACAATGAGACAATTGAGAGAGACTACTGTGACCCCAGTAACTCATACAGGTACTCACACAATTGAACTTCTTCAGAGATTTATTTTACACAATCTGTTACGGTTTGGAGGAGGACTCAAGCGCAGGACTCCGGGCTCAGATGCACACAAGGAAGATTTATTTACAATTCACCAGGTGTGTATACAAGAAGGTGCAGGTCCAGGGGAAAAGCACGCATTCTTAAATACAACGCACAAAGGAAACACACTTAACCCGACTTGCAGTAGCTTGGCTTCACTAATGCGTGGTAGACAACGATCCAGCGAGGAGCAGCAGTCACCTCCTGGCTTAAATGCTGATCATCTTCATGAGACCCAGGTGTCTCATCTCCCGAGGGCGTGAACCCACAGTGAGTCCGCCCCGGCGAGAGAGAAGAGGAGAGAGAGAGGAAGAGAGACAGTGCAGCTGATCCGCCTGGCCGTGACACAATCATCTCAATGTTTTTAGATAAAGTGGAACTATTAAGCTTTTCCATATTTTCTTTCATATATACACTGATAAAATAACAGATGCTCATTTTAAACTTTGACAAAGTTTAAAAAAATAATAATAATAATTTGAAACTTTAACATAATTGTAAAACAAAGAGAAAATATGAGGTGAGACAAGATTTTCTGTTGCTACAGGAAAATCCTTTCATTGAGTGTTTCAATGCACAAAGGTTTTGGTAGAACTGATGTTAATACTTTCTTGATTGTTTTTTTGCAGTAGTACCAGCCCGGCCGTGCACTTTGACACGATGACGTTTGGACAGTACAAAGTGCGTCGACTCTCGACAGAAAACTCGGTGATCGAGCCGACCTTCATCCACACCACCGAGTGGCTTTGGTACTGGCAGGATGGGAGTTGGAACATGTTTGCATCCGCTGTGAGTAACTACAGAGTGTTGACAGAAATTTTGGCAGATTGCTAAAAATTAACCCATAAGGACCCACAACATTTTTTTTTCAGGACAATTATGAGTGATGTCAATCATACAAAATGGACCACCTTTAACACACTTCTGAAGCTTTTTAAATAATAGCTCCAGAAAACTGTTTCTGGTTGTTAGTGATGAAGTATGAACCCTGCTTTTGGGTCCAAACTTCTACTGTGTTCATTACATGTTTTAATGCTTCTCATCTTGTTCTGTTTAATCTGAACAAGCCCTTAAAAATACTCAGTGATCACTGTCGACCTCTCTGCATTTTTATTAGCACTGTTCATATGCAGCATGTTTTAAACGTGTGTGTATGTGAGAATGCGTGTGTCATGGGGGTGCATTTGTGTGACCTCCTGCTCACCAAAATGATCATAAAGCTGGAAGCTTACAACACAAGAAACAGATCTTTCATATAGGATGTATCTACAATAAAACCTCTCCCAGCACAGAGTGGCTGGAGAGGTGGTGAGACAAAGGAATGTCTTTGATCACACAGTTTGAATCAATGTAGAGATGGGAAGCATAAAAATGACAACATTTAACAATTCACTTTAACATTTCCCTCCTGTTTTGTTATTTTTATGCTCCAGATTATTCCTGTGTAGTATTTTCTCACTCCTTGTTTTTGACAGTGTCAGTGTAGATTTAGATGTCACACAGCTCCTGCCGTCATTCACCTCCTATTGCAGCAAAGGTTCACCATTAATACATGTTCTAAACTACTATGTTCTTCCATCTCATACACAGTAAACTACATCCTGCAAGTAAACAAATGAATGTCAACAGTCAAACACGAAGAATCAACATTCTCAAATCATATGTCACTACAATCCAGCTGTATACAGGCATTCAAACACATCAGTTGATTTTACTGTTTGTCCATGTGAATCTCAGCTAACTTCAAAGCTGTAGCCTGGTCAACACTCCTCTTTATGACCCCTATCAACCCCCCAAATCTTCTCACTGTAGGCACCCTGTGGGGGTTAGAGTCAACTGGTGAATCATCTGCACTTACAACTCTTCTCCTTTCCTGTTGTCACTGCAGAAAAAGATTTTGTAAAGGAAATTGGATCAAGTTGTTTATGATCTTCTCCCCCCTTTTTGAGTCATGTCCACCCATGGCTCAAAACTTCAACCAGCTCAGAGAAGTTGACACGATGTAAATGTAGACAAAAGGCTCCTCTGTTTACATCTCTCCCTCGCAGAAGGCTTCTCTGCAGAGCATCAAATCTGCATGGCAAAGTGACACCTTTAGATGATCTTCATCCTTGGGGAAAGTGGTGTCAACTATCTCCCAGTCTCCTAGCATCTGTGCTTCACACAGAACCACAATTCCATCGCTGGTCCCCCGCTGCGCTGTCACTTTTGGAGCTTGGCACGCTCCCTTCATCCCTCAGTTTCTGTTCCAACGCGCTGACGATTTAAGGCAGAGCACGTCGTACACCTTAGTTGTCTTCTTCAACGTCAACGTCGAAACTTTATTTAAGATTTTGCTGTGCGAAGTCTCCTCATGACGATCTTCTGGAAGCCCAGTGGTGCAACCCACTGTGGTTTTTCAGCTGTCCTGCAGATGGTCCCTGCTTCTCACTGGTCCTCTTGAAGCGTCTCTCCTGGCCTCAGCTTCCATCTTGTCGACGCTCTTCCTTACTCGCTTCTCCTCATGGTACCTGCAAATTTAAAATTGACACTCTTCTTGTGCCACACGGCTCTCGTCATGTGTCAGCTCCACACAATGAGACATGCACAAGAATGCTGCACATTCTCTTCTAAAAAAAATTCTCCAGGGTTTCCCTCTTGGAGCAGCTCCACTCCAAACCTGTAACCCTGTCAATACATTAGTCAGAGGTTAAACATTAAGATTGTTTAACTCCCAGCTGCACCCGGAGCCTGTATCCTAGAAGACAAAGTCTTTAAGTTAAAACAAACTCACATTTGCAACCAACTGTAGCATAAGATTAATAAAGTATTCAGCATCACAGAGACAAGTATAATTGCAGGGTTACTCTAAACTCATTAAACCCCTGATTTTTCCATAATTTGCTCCAAATCATTGAACATCTGCACTTCATTCCACATTGTAATCAGAATCAGAATACTTTATTGATCCCTGGGGGAAATTATTTTTTGTTACAGTGACTGGACAGTGACTTTTCTTAAGTTTGTCACTCACCATGAGCTCAATAGTGGTCAGATAATAAGCCCCATGTAACTATTGAGTAACCACTGCACATCTGTTCAATCGTCACTTGTCTGTCTGTGCTGAATCCTTTACAAGCAGCTTTAAAGGAAAAACAAACATTAGCCAAACACACGGATCATCCTGGAGGTCGGGCCTAAGTCAACAGGTTCCAGAGGTGCTGTAAAAGGTCATAAAGTTAACACTCGGCTGTAAAAAACAGAAGTAACACTGGTTTCAACACAGTATCACACTGTATTCACATCTTCCCCTGTAATTTTCAACATTTTCTCAACAACACAGTGTAATTTCATCACCAACACACAGCCTGTAACCACAGTTTTCTTGACACACAAAATCTCAGTAATCCTGTGGTAGAAAAACATTACTAAGTTGTGTGTCCTGCTGTAAATCACATGATCAAATCACATGATTAACCCTCTGCTGTAGAAAAGAAATGTAAATGTTAGTGCTGCGCAGGTGTATACACTCTTTCTCACAGTGATCTCTGTGAGCAACACAAGGTGATGAATAACACACCTTTGGTAAATTCAAAAACATCCAGAAAAATTACAACTAAAAAGGTTAAATTTGCAGAGTTCACATAGTCATGTGACCCAAGTTTCCTCCTGTGGTGTCCTCCTGCTCCTGCAACAAGAGGCACACACAGAGATACATCCACTCCTTTGTCATCTGAATGGGGTAACCTTGAATAGTGGTGTCAGTCAGTCTTGTCAGCTTTTACCAGTCAGTCAGTTCCCCATTTTTTTATTTTCACTCATTATTCATTCATCGATTGTTTCTTTTTTTCTTTGCTGATAGTGGAACCTATCGTCGCATTTTGTTTCCACCCTCAGCAAAACGACGACATTTAAAAAAGAAACAGAATTTAGACTGGATTACCTCGCTGAATCCTTTTAGAAAGGGACTCGCTTCCTAATTGTCCCAAACAAGTGGCTTTCACCTGAGCCCGTTCTAATTTTGGAGAAAGTCACTTTGCAACCGTTCGCAACAACATGTTGTAGTTCTCCCTATTCAAACGTTCAGATCCTCTTAGATGAGAGAGAATATTAAACAAAACTTTCAGTGCACTATGAAAGTAACAAAATAAAAAGTAAGGGGGGGGATCATACCAAACCTAATTGGCAGGCTCAACCTTGCAACAAAAGACAAATCATCAGCTAGTTTGATCTCAAACATTCATCCAATCAGCCACACACAACACACAGCATAACCCTGTTGTCTCATCACATAATGAGTTTCTTCTCATGTAACCAAATGTGTGCCATGTTAAAACTTCTTCACACACCAGAAACTCAACAATCAGCTCACTCAGTCAAAACCTCTCATCAGCATTCTGTTTTCTCCCTATGATGCAATCATTTGTCCTCCTATAATATTCAGTCCACTAGTCTATGTATCACTTTTCATCTTACTAGTGACTTGGACAAGATGACAAACAGAATCTCATGCTTAAGATGCTTTCTGGTCTTCACGAGTGTCATTGTATGTGTATGTGGGGTTGGTATGGTTAATGCTGTTTGTGTGTGTGTTTTTTTGTGTACCTTTCTCATTTTGTAGTCCAGACTCCTTCTCAATTTTCCCACTTAAAGCAGTTTCCTTTTTTCCCAGGATTGCTTACCCAAATTTTGATTACCCACACTAAACGACAGCCTTCCTCTGTGTGCTCACCTGCTCCTCTCACTCCGTTCTCCTCTCCCACGTTGCAGTCCAATGGCAGACAGTTCTCTTCAGCTTTGTCCTGTGTTTTCCCACTGTCTCATCTTGCCATTTTACTCCAAACGTGGCAAATGTCACTCAGACAGTCTCCTCAAAAGTCATCTTCACACACAGTGAAGTTGCAGCTTGCTGGAAACGCATCTCCATCCATCCATGCTGATGCTGTTTGCACACACTGCAGCTGGACCTCTCTGCTCAGGACTCTGTTGTTGTAAAAATTACAACATTTAACAATTCACTTTAACTATTTCCTTTGCCTTGTTTGGTCTCATCCTTTTCAGCACAACCTCACGTGTCTGAATTTACAGTTATGTTTTCATTTTGACATACTGTATTAACACAATTGATCTAAAATCAGACAAAAAACATAAAATCCGAGTAGAAAAAGTTATATTTTTTACTGTAACAACCAAAAACATGTTTATCGAATCATATTTCATAACTTTAAAAACAAATATAAATTGTCAGTTTTAAAATCATATGCACAAGTTTTGCAAACAAAGTTATTTGCAGCCTTTACCCTTTTTTAAATAACCATTTCAAACTATTTACAGAACAATCAGGTGTTCTCATTCAATAAGATGCCACACAAAATATTTGTGCCACTCCAAATATTTCTGTCCACTATAAAGAAGAACATCACAGCCTGATACCTGCAGGTCTGACATAAGGTCATAACCAGAGAGGGCTCGCTGCGCTGTCCTTAGACAGTAAACGTGACGAAACTATTCGGGAAAAACGCCGCGTATATATAGTTTGTCATGACTCTGGTTTTACGTGGCCTAGCAACACAATTTAAAAACTGGTATATATCACCTTGTTGCTTTGTCATCTTAAAGTGGTAATATGTCTGCATTTATAAATTAGATAGAAGCTATCTGCAAACCTTAGCCAATCTCTCTGTGAGTGATTAGAGTCAGTCCAAGTCTGACTGCAACTGGTTTCAGTAAGTTTGCCTCCTGTCAGACAACCTTGCGCTCAAACGTGGTCACAAGTGTGCAACATCCTCAAGCTCTGGGCAAAAATGTATTCACTACAAGTTGTAGTTGGTCACAGAATATGAATAAATAAATCAATAAATCACCAGGCAGCCACCAATTTTTACTCCAGTCTTATTTTTACTTGCGTGATAAGCCACGCTGTCAAGCTAAGTGTGTCCAGTGTTGGATGATCGTCAGTTGAATGTAAACACGAGGGTCCATGAAACCAGCTCTCTTGTTCATAGTATTTCCAGAATATATTACCATGCTAAATATTACGATACTATGGTGTATCAATTTTTCCCTCCCTATGGTTGGCAGTTGTCCTTTTCTTATGAACTGTTCATTGTTCATATGCCGATGCAGGTTTCCTTCAAGGTTAAAAACACCTTTACTGTTCTCACTTTGCAGATTGGTGGACACGAAGCAGCAGACATCAACAGTGCAAAGCTGGAGGAGAAGTTTCTGGCCAATGATAAAGACGTGGTGGAGTTCACTGCTGGTTCACAGTCATATTCACTCAGTTTCCAAGGTAAACAAAGAATAGGGAACCATGCATACTTCTGCATGTTAAAATATAAAATCAGCTTTATAATTGTTGTGCAAGTTTAAACTTTTTTGCCCCTCAGACATGATGCAGACAAACAAGCGTTACGGCACCAAAAGGCCTGTTTGTAGACGGCCACGGTTTGTCTCTGCTGCAGATGCCCTAAAAAAGAAAGTCAGGTATGTCATCCCCAAAACAGCTCCACCAGACTTCCTTACTTTTTTCTAAATTCATTAGATACTTGAACTTTCTTGTCATCTTTATTCCAGTTGGAGATGGGATTTGATTTTTACACCAAGATCTCTAGAGACCAGCATATTGTCTTGAATCTAACGTAATTTCTATTCAATACTGATAGGTAACCATGCCAAAGTACTGTTATTGCCTTGGTCTTTAGAGTCAAACAAAGCTCACTAACCAAAAGCAAACAAATAAAAAACAATATTGTTGTTGTAGCGTACAGCTTCATAAAGCTTGACAAGAGCTGATGCTGGATCCAGGAAAGTTGTAAACTTAATTTTAAACAAAAATAAAATTGGCCTTGTTTTTTCAACTTCTATAAAAATGACATCATTAAAGTAAATTTGAATTTCTCTCTGCAGAAGGTCTTCAGTTCAAAGCTCCACTTCAATACCAAAAACCTGGGACAACACACAGATCCCTCAAACAGGATGCTCGGTATTGTAAAAAACATAAAATATAACTATTCTGTTGTAAGTCACACTCTTAAATTTAGATGTTTTTGAAATTAATTGTATTCTAATAATATTAATAACAGAAGTGAGCAAGTAAATTTACTGACAAATAGACATGAGGACAAAATGCTGTTGGCGATGAAGATGCGAAGCTTTTCATTGGACGGGATGAATTCATTTATTAGAAGGACAGCTCATAAAAACGAGTTAGAAGCAGAAAAAGACAGTTTCATACGAGGTTTTCTGCTTCTTCATGTTCGTTCACGTGAAGGTTTTATTCCTGTTTTTTATGGGGTCTTTTTTTCTTGTGACAAATTCTTAAATAATTTGAAAATGAATGAAGTGCAGCCGTCTGGCTAATCTGCCGTGAGAACAGAGTTTCTGTTGCAAATGGTGTAGGAGAAGAAAAAAACCAGTTTTTAAAAAACGTTAAGTAGCAATTTATTCAAAGTAAACAAGCTAAAACATACAATTTAGCATTGCTAGGCATTTATTTCTTTTTTGTAAACAAAAGTACTTTAGTATTTTTGAATAGGCTAAAAAAGTATATTACATTAGGGCAGCCTAATTATTATTTCATTATTATTAAGAAACACATTAGCTGATTGCTGTTAAGCATTGGGATGGCAATTTGTCCCTATTCGATTCAATTTAATTTAGTTTTATTTTATTTATATAGCACAAAAAAGTCACCTTAAGGCATTTTATATATTAAGTTAAAACCTTCCAATAACACAGAGAAAACCTCAACAATCAGACAACCCCCTAAGAGCAGTGTTGGGGAGTAATGGAATACATGTACCGCCGTTACGTATTTAAAATACAAAATATGAGTAACTGTATTACTGTTTATAAAGGTGGTATTCAGAATACAGTTACTTTGCTAAAATAAATGGATTACACAGCCGTCTTTTCCTGTTTCATATGTTAGGCTGTCCCCTCTCTATTTTTGGTAATTCCACGCCGGTGGAAACCCAAACAAAACCCGCATTAAGAGGCTCAAACGTCTCATTCTCGCGTCTCATAGTCACGTGAAGAAATATTTTTTTAAATGATTTAATATGAAGGCAACAGGCAGAGTGTTGCAGGCATCGCCCTAAAGAATGTAGCTTCATGGGCAGTGTAGTCCGTGCTACAGGGAGAATGGACTGTCATACCCGTTATGTGTCTGTGAGCGCGAGGAGGGAGAAAAAGGAAAAGTATGAGCTGTCATCGAGCAGAAACAGGAGCTGGAAGCATGTAAATATAATAATAACCACTGCAGCCAAAAAGAGAGCCTGACGAGCCCAGCTGTAAGTAAGCTATTAAGACTCGACTGTGTTCGTGTTTTCCTCCGAAACAATAAGTTCGGTTGGAGCAGCCTTCCAACGCCTCTCTCTGTCTTTCGCTAGCAAAGTTGACCCAGACAACAAAGTAAAGCTAGTTTTCATCTACGAGCCCGACACGTACCCGACGTATTAGCCAGAGGTCCCTTTACTACGGTTCGGAGCCGCTGACCTGTTTTATATACGTGTGGAATAGTTTTCTATACGAGATCGCTGCAAAAAGTGCAGCCTTACCTAATGTCCACCTACTGTTACTCATTTATATTAAGATTTAAACATCTAGTTGGTGTTGGTATGGCGAGTAACCTTCAGTAATAAATCACCCAGCAATAGTACATTCATGTAGTTGTAAAAAAGCATGATAATATATTAAGTAATCCAAAGTATTCAGAATACATTACTCTCATTGAGTAACGTAATGGAATACGTTACAAGATACAATATGTAATCTGTAATCTGTAGTGGAATACATTTTAAAAGTAACCTTCCCAACACTGCCTATGAGCGAGCACTTGGCAACAGTGGGAAGGAAAAAAACTCAGTTTTAACTGCAGGCTCAGAGAGGGGCGGGGCCATCTGCCATGAGCAATTGGGGGTGAGAGGAAAAGCAGAGAGCAGAGCACTTGTTATTTTTCGTTGTCATTGTGAATAAAAATATTTAATGTGCCTGTTTTTTTTTCATACAGCGAATCTCACTCCAGCTCAGCTCAGAAGAATTTAAGGAGGCTGAAGCTCTTTTCTATAAAACCATGAAAGACTGTGACATCATCAACATTGAGAGGATTCAGAACAAAGCTCCATGGGAAGCCTTTCAGTTGTACGTATTTCATTTAATGTGCACCCATCTTTCACTGTGAGTATAAAGTTACTGTACCACTGCTGCCAGCTAAAGTGAGGTTATGGTTGTGTAACTGATATGACTGAGCTTTTTATTAAAGTGTATATAGTATTACCAGCTGTCAGTTCGCTGAGGTTTGCAGGCATTCATTTATGCACCGCTCTGTTAAAGCCCTGCATTTCATTCAGGATTCATTCAGAGATGGCCTCACATTTGAACAGTGATGGGAATAACAATGTTCTAAGTAACGGCGTTACTTTTTTCAGTAACGAGTAATATAACTAATTACTGCTACCTATCATTACAACGCCGTTACTAAAATGCGGTGTTACTATTTTTCAACAAACAGACGGTTGAAGCTGTGTTCAGGTTACCGCACCTTATATCAGTTGCACGGAAGTAGCTGTAAGTAATCTGGACGCTACAGCTTTGAGCAGCTGTGCGCGCTCAGATTACTTACTTTTTGGCAAAACACCTGGAGCTAAGGGGGCAAAACAATCGCATGAGTGCTGCTGCTTGACTGAGGAAGAATGAAGTAGTCGTAGTAAGCCAATCACACGACTACTTCAAGATGACAAAGCAATAAGGTGATATATACCAGTTTTTAAATTGTGGTGATAGGCCACGTAAAACCAGAGTCATGATAAACAAGATATACGCGGCATTTTTTCCTCAATAGTGTCGTCACGTTTACTGTCTAAGGACAGCGCAGCGAGACCTCTCTGGTTATGACCTTATGTCAGACCTGCAGGTATCAGGTGTGATGTTCTTCTTTATAGTGGATAGAAATATTTGAAGTGGCACAAATAATTTGTGTGGCATCTTATTGAATGGAGAACACCTGATTGTTATGTAAATAGCTTGAAATGGTTATTTAAAAAAGGGTAAAAGGTAAATGGCTGCAAACTGCAACAACAATTTTGTTGTTTGCAAAACTTGTGCGTATGATTTTAAAATTTACAATTTATACTTGCATTCAAAGTTATGAAATATGATTCATTAAACATGTTTGTGGTTGTTACAGTAAAAAAGATAACTTTTTCTACTCAGAGTTAATGTTTTTATCTGATTTTAGATCAATTGTGTTAATACAGTATGTCAAAATGAAAACGTAACTGTAAATTCCAACATGTGAGGTTGTGCTGAAAAGGATGAGACCAAACAAGGCAAAGGAAAGAGTTTTTCAAGGTGAAATGTAGAGGGAGAATTGAAAGTAGTCAAAAACAGCCAATAATGCTGTAAAATTAAACATTTTTTTTAAAGTAACGCAATAGTTACTTTTCCTAGTAATTAATTACTTTTAGAATCTTGTAACTCAGTTACTTTTTTGAAGAAGTAATTAGTAACTATAATTAATTACTTTTTCAAAGTAACTTGCCCAACACTGCATTAGACTGTAGAATACTTTGGTATACAGAGTTCATGGTTGACTCAGTGACTCCAAGGTGCTCAGGTCCTGTTGTTGTGTAAAAGACCAAACAAACCCAAATCGCCGCGCCTCCACCACCGAGCTTGAAAGCTGGTATGAGGTGTTTGTGCAGAGACTCTGTTTGATGTGCACTGTGGCCAGACATCTCCGCTGTGGTGTCATCTTTCTGAAGGACATTATTCCAGAAATCTTGTGGTTTGTTCAGATGCAATTTTGCAAACCTGAGCTGAACATTTAAGCTATATTTTCAGAAACAGAAGCTGCGTCTGTTGTTTATACAGCATTTAGCTGCATTTAGCATTCAATGTTATCCTGCTTTCCACTTGTGGCTACAGAGACTGCTGCTGCAGATGTATATAGTATGTATACTGTAGATGTCTATAGTATATTTATTCACTTTATATTCCCGCACTTACTGTACATGTACCAGTTAGAGTTATTTTTTTCCTGCCTCCTATTTCAAGGCAGAAAAATCAAATGAAGAGCAAAAACAGAGATGGAAAGGTGATGGAGAAAAAGCTTTTTCATGGCACTGACTCCAAAGATGTAGACGCCATCTGCCACCACAACTTTGACTGGAGAATCTGTGGAACTCATGGAACGGCTTATGGGAAAGGTGAGTTAAAACGGTTATTGAATATTCAAATTATGTTTTCAGAAAAAATACGTTTAAAATCAAAAATTCCAAACATTCTCATTTCAATCTTGCAGTCTTTTCTGTGACACCCTTGGGTGCTGGGAAGTGATACTTTAAAAAAATAAACCAAAGGCTTTGTTTGTCTCTGTTTATCACTGAAGAAAATAATGCGTAGCCCTTTGTCTTTTCCCACAAATAAAGTTTTGATAATTGTATCTTTTGGTGTCTAAACACAGGTAGTTACTTTGCCCGTGATGCCAGTTACTCCCACAACTACACCGGAGACACTGATGTGAGAGCCATGTTCATCTCACGGGTGCTGGTGGGAGACTTCACCATAGGGTCCTCTGATTATCGCCGACCTCCTTCCAAGGATGGAGGGGGCATAAACTTCTATGACAGCTGTGTGAATGATGTAATGAACCCCTCCATATTTGTGGTGTTTGAGAAGCAGCAGATCTACCCCGAGTACCTGATACAGTACAAGACCACAAACCTACTTAATGTGCACAATGGCAATGCAGCAACTATAGCAGGATTTAATCAAAGTACTAATAATTCTTGTGTCATTGCTTAACAAAAGTGGTGTAAAAGGGGGTAGGCAGTGTCTTGAAATGGAAATTTTATTTTGAAGGAGCTTAATAGAGTTTGTGCTGAATAATTTAATCATATGCAAACACATACCTGAAAGCAAAAAAGCACAAAAAAATCTTATGTAGAGATAAATATAAAAAAAGAAGCAGTAGATATTAATGACAGATATGTTCACAATAGAAAAGAACTCTTACTTACTTCCAGACGATTAGAAAATGTGAATTGTGAGCTGGTCTGTAGTTAATGTAGATTAACAGTTTATGATTAATTAGCTTCTCAGTCAGATGATATTAAAACATTTTAGGTTAAATTCAAATGATGGGGAAACCTTGATGAAATTACTGAATGATGAATGATTTATATTTTTACATTTTCCTGTTGCACTTTATTATTTCTATTTCTGTTTTTGTTGTTTTGATGGTGAAGTTTTTCCACCTTGACCAAATGTAAAATGATTTTCTACAAATTGCCAGCATTTCCTCTCACTTTGTATTTATGAGCATATTGAAGATGAAGAAAAAGGTTGGCACGATCCCATTTGCTGAGGTGTTGTTTATAGAAAATAGACCAGCCTTTATACAGAATAATTAAAAAACAGCAGGACTGAGTTAACCTTATCAGAAGAAAAAACCAAGTGCTTTCCTCATGATTATCTTCGGAGGTTTTATATGTCTGCCACATTTAGTGTTAATTATGCAAACAAATCATAAAATGTCAATTAATGATAAAGGACGCTGTCAGATTAGACCATTAGAGTCAGAAATTCTTATAATGACTTGTCCGAGACACATGATGGATTATGTGTTGGTGCCTGATGGTAGCAACAAGAAGCAGGGACCAACTTTTGAGAACATGAATAGAAACAAACAGCAGCTCTGTGTTTGGAAAAACCTAAAAAAAAAAGAGAAAAATATTAAAAGGGAAGCTCAAAGACGATGCTGTGGTGGCTCTTAATCTCTTTAAGATCGTCCCATTGTGCACTACAGAGCGCACACCACTGCTCTTGGAGTCACGAAAACATAAAGGTTGCGTTAAAACTTGATAACTGATATAGCATTACACTTCTTTCAACTCAGACAAAGTCCATTGCACTACTTTCAAGCACTTTGCAACCTGTCCTCTAATTTGGTCATTTCTTCTGGATGCATTTCTCTTGCTTGTATATATTTATTTTGTCGTATGTACTCCTTTTGTCTGTTTTTTATTCTTGCCGTCCTACTGTTTCTATTTTTATTTCATGCACAGTTGATGTGGAGAACCCACAATTTGTTTTGTACATGCACAAAGAAAATAAAAGGCTATTCTATTCTAAAAAGGAGGCATGCCTAACTGGCATCATTTAGTTATCAACTATGATGGTAACGTCAAATGAATTCAGCTATGTTGCAACTGCAAGCAACAAAGTTGCAAAACACACAACAGTCCTGGGAACTGTTGGCTAACACATGGAGGTCTGTGCCACTTTTTAAGAATCATCAGTGACCCACTGCCAAAGTGATCACGCTGGATGATGTTTGCTGCAATGGCTCCAGACTCTAAGTCGTGTGCTCAGTGTGAGAAAGTGGTGACAGCAGCAGCAGATTTGTCAAATGCTAGAAAGGCGATAATGCATAATGTATATTGAATCATGCTGAGTATGCACAGGTGGCGATGCCTGATTATTAATGTCACCATTGTTGGGTCCTTACTTAAATAATGTCTTTCACATTACTCCTTACTTTTCCTAAAATGATGCAGTACCTTACTTAATTACTTTACTGGAGAAAGTAATTGGTTAGCCATTTCACGCTCCTGCACTGTCTGTCACGATCCTGGGTCTTTTGACCCAGCGTTTTGAGTTTCAGTTTATTTTGATGTTTATGGTTAAGTTCATTAGGTTATCTAAGTTCATTTGCTTATTAGTTTCCCCTTGTGTTTTCAACCCCTGTTAAGTCTCCCTTGCCCTTCATATGTTTCATGTCTGTGTGTGTAATGTGTGTATGTGTTAGTCACCATAGGGAAATAGTTCCTCTGCATTTAACCCATTCACCCAGTGAAGCAGTGGGCAGCCACCAATGCATCATTATCATCATTATGTTCATGTGTGTCAGCTGTTTTCCCCATGTGTTCCGACTTCCCTCATTAGCCTCCTGTGTGTATTTAGTCAGTGTGTTTTCAGTCGTTCCTTGTCTGCTCGTCTGCGTCATGTCTTCAGGTATCCATGTCAGTTCACCATGTTTAAGGTTTTTTTTTCCCCCCCATGTTTTAGTTTTAGTTCACCCAGTTTAGGTTATTGTTTAATTTCATGCATGCCCTTTGATTGCATTTATTTTGCCAGCCTTAATGTGGTTGAAATTATAAATATTTAAACTGCTGGGAAGACTGAAGAAGCATTTAAAACCGTTGCAAAGATTATATTATAGGAAGGCCCAACTACAGAGCTCCGGGTATAACTCAGGCTTAGATGAGAGTACTTTACACTCTCATGTCACACTTGTAGTTGGAAGCAACTATGAGGCTAGAACACTGGGCTCAATGGTCAAGAAAGCGCTGAGCTTGACCTGGGAGGCCACAGATGCACCAAACGCTTGGAAGGCAGTGGAAGTAGACATGTGGTATGTTGCGTTTTCCTCAGAGGAGTAAAACAAACCTGAAGAGGATTCACCCATGGAAGAAAGAGGACAGATCATACCGACACACAAAGACTCTGGTAGCCCCAATCCTGGGTTTCAGCACCACTGATGCACGACAGACCCGACCACATGTTTGCACTTTTCAGTACACTTCTTTATTGTGGCTGTCAACTTACACACGCTGCTGCAGCTTTGCAGCGGATCCACATATTTCAAGATTTTCAAGAGCTTGGCTTCCCAAGTCCCTGATTTGGGAGTTGAAAACAGAGTGAGAGGTTTCAGCTACTTGCTGGTGGCGGTGGACTGCTTCACAAGCTAGGTGGAAGCAATCCCATTCAAAAATGAATGAGTGCAGACTATGGTGTCCCAAGGAGCATATGCTCTGACAATGATTCACATTTGTCCAATAAAGAACTGGCAGAGGTAGAAAAGGCTCTAGGTATAACACACCGATTTGTTTACCACCCTGCCTCACAAGGGGTGGTGAAAGGGCAAATCAGACTTTGAAGAGAAAAATTGTGGCATATATTAGGACAGTAAACTGAGATGGGTGGACACTCTCCCCATTTTTCTTATGTCAATGAGAACCTCTCCGGGTGCGCATACACACCTGATGCCACATGAGTCGCTGAGAGGCAGGCCAATGCCTGGTCCAACCCTGAGAGGGAGGTCGTATGACCTCTCTGGATGTTTGGCAGGTGAACTGTGATGAATATATGACAGCGTAGACTAAGCGAGTTTTTAAGTTTTGTTTAAGCAGGTGCAGCTGGCTGAGCCTGAGGAAACTACAACTACAGCAATAAAGGCTGGTGACTAGGTGCGGGTGAAAGTTCACAATGGAAAGTGGCTTGAACCCTGGTGGACTGGACCCTATGAGGTGATTAAATGCACATCCAGTCTAGTGCTGTCCAGATAAAAGGTAAAGCTGGAGCTAATTATCACCACATGACACATTGTATACCTGCACAATCACCTTTGTAAACTCTGGCTGAGGGTTAGGCCTAATCAGAAACCGGTGAAGGCGCCAAACAAATAGACTGATCTGACTCAAAAATTGACCATTGCATGTCCTTGTTAGTATAAATGGCATGTTTCCTAGCTACTATAGAGTGCTGCGGTTGTTGTTGTATTCTGTGTGGTAGAAGCTTATTGAATAGACTGATAATAGCCGCTTTGTCCAAGGAGAAAGGCCTACCACCCTATCAGTTGCTGTTGTTTGGACAACAGGAGGAGTTAGAGAATGATGAGGAGGTGCAGAACAGTAAAAGCAGGGAGCCAAGGCTCTGAGGGCAATAGCTGGTGTGGGGTTGAAGGTTTGAAGCTTGTAGCTATTTGTTGTTAATGAACCATCAGACAGGATGGAGTACTGGCAGACATGAAGGGAACCAGTGGATTGAAAATCATCCTTAAATAGGAAAAGATCATACCACTAGGGCTGTTCGATATAACGATATATATCGGATGACGATACAAAAACGTCTATCGTTTCATTTTACGCTATCGTTTGTTTCGTGGTGTCGCAAAATAAACTGTTTACGGCAATGTTTTTTTTCGTCATTTTGATGGTTACTGTAGTGGGTATATTAATTTCTTAAAGTTCTCTCTTTCTCTTATATTTAATACCAGAGGTGGGACCAAGTCATTGTTTTGCAAGTCTCAAGTAAGTCTCAAGTCTTTATCCTCAAGTCTCAAGTCAAGTCTCAAGTAATGTCAGGCAAGTCAGAGTCGAGTCTCAAGTCACTGGTGTAAAAGTCCGAGTCAAGTCACAAGTCTGAAACTTTGAATTTCAAGTCCTTTCGAGTCTTTAAAAAAAAAAAAAAAGAAAAAATAATGTTGCAGTTATGCTAAATGTAAATATTAGACCATGTAATTTTTAAATCTGTGTTTTTCTCAACACATGACAAAATAGTGAACTTAGAAAATATACACAAATTGTGAAATTGCACCTCTTTAAAATGCAGCTCAATTAAACCTAGCTCCAAGAATAATTTTCACCGACAGTTCTGAGATACGCTGCATGTTATTCTTGGATGCGGTTGTAGGACCGGCTTTAAAATCGCATGACAAAAATATCATACACATTAAAAAAAACTGTATCACCAACGTAGCCTGGACAACATTTGCTAGTTAGATGAAGTCAGCTATCTCATCGTAGCATATTTATATGCATATTTATAATTATACGGTTCTTGGAGTGAGTGCATACACTCATGAAGTTTAGTAACTTCCGGTCACTGCAACAAGCCCAGGTACAGTTTACCGACGGATGGGTGCAGGACCTTGAAATGCACCGTGTAGAACGAAAGACCATCGTACGTATCATAAGTTTACCAGTCTCACAAATCGTCGTCATAAATACACATTCATTAACCGTTTATTAATAGGACCTTTGAGCTCAACGGTAATTAATTAGTAGTGGAAATAATTTCTGGTAGCATCACAGAAATGTAGCAGTGACAACAATATTGTATGTTGTAATCGTACTGGGCAATTAGTGATACAAAACAACTGTTTTATCCTGTGAATAAAAGTATATGTTTTTGTCAATGTACCATAATAACAGAAGCGAAACGCAATATTGTGTCAGGACAATTCACTATTTATGCACAATAAATAAAGGAGCATAGCGCGACCATTTCTGTTCAGCGCCAGACTTGCTTGTAACCTATATCACCAATTATGTTATGAAAATGACGTATTAACTACTAAAAAACACTGACCTTCGTGTAAATGCTTGGAGCAGACTAACCTGTGAGCTGGAGTGTTCTGGGACGTTATATTTGATCTTTGAATGATCCAGGCCATCCGTCGCGTCTTTGTTACTTCGGAAACACGGCTCGAACAATTTCTCTTCAACGACGTAATCCGATAACAACCGATCTCTTTACCCGTCGGCTTCTCGTGGCTGTCATGCGACCGGCTATTGCAGTTAATAATACAACAGCTTCTTGACATTTTTGTGTTTCTTTTTATCGCTGTATAACTGATTTCAATTGAAAGCCTGCGTGCGCTAGTACCGCTTGCCACGAGTTCCCAGAATCCTTTGCGGTTCTACCCGTGAATGACGTCACATTTTCAATCTCTATATAATATGCATGTTAAATTTTATATTTGGGGTAAAATATCAAGTCTTTTCAAGTAAACCGGTTCAAGTCCAATTCAAGTCCCAAGTCATTGGTGTAAAAGTCCAAGTCAAGTCACAAGTCTTAGAACATTTTTTCAAGTCAAGTCTAAAGTCATAAAATTAATGACTCGAGTCTGACTCGAGTCCAAGTCATGTGACTCGAGTCCACACCTCTGTTTAATACAACCACACTACACACGGACAAGCGCCTGTTTTATGCACTGTCTTTAGCAACAAGGACGGCAACACCATCGCGTGTCCGCTTGTTTATGTTCCGCATAAACCTTTCACAATAAAGCTCAAGATCCTGTTGAGACTTTTCAAAATAAACTGAATCACGTGAAAGAGCAGATTATTTACGGATGAGAATTAAAAAAGAGCCGCCACATGCTAAAAAATAAACCTTAGACTCAAACGTTAGAACAGGCTTTTCCCCGCAGCACGCCGTGTAATAAATACTCACAAAGAAAATGGTGGCTGTTAAAACTTATGTCTAAAAATGTATAGTTTAATGCATCTGTTAAAACACTGGACTCCAGCTACATGACGCGCAGCTGGAAACACTTCCCGCAAGTCGAGCTGCCCGAGATTCACAGAATTTACAGAAAATGTTACATTTTTGTGATTTATATCGTTATCGGGACGATAGAATTCTTACATCGGGATATGAGATTTGTACAAATGTACAAACTAAGTACAATAATCAAACAAAATGACATATGTATGCATAATATTATCCCTCTCACACGCACACACACAGAGGTATAGCATTTTGACCCACTCATCTTTGCAGAGTTGTTGTAATTCAGTCACATATAGTTGTATACATAAGGATGGGTTTAGGGAGGTGCACCTACTTCAGTCGTCTCAGGAAGTGCAGTCACTGCTGGGCCCTTTTTGTCACTGATTTGGTGTTGCTGGTCCAGGACAGGTCCTCTGTGATGTGAACACTGAGGAATTTGGTGCTCTTCACTCTCTCTACTGTGACACCAGCAATGCTGAGCAGGAGATGGACAGCCTCGGCCTTCTTAAAGTCAACGATCAGCTCTTTTGTTTTGTCAACATTAAGAGATTATGGCATTGCACCAAAGTGCCAGCCACTGCACCTTCTCTCTGTATGCATCATCGTCCCTAGCTAGTTATCAAGGCAGCCAGACTGTGTCTCTGTAACCAGTTGGAGAGCTCCTTACATCGCACGGCATGATGAACTTGCATTGCTTTTTCCAAATGTTAAATGGAATAGCTAATCTGACATTTAATCTGATAGCTAATCCAAGTGCTAATCCCTTAATTAATCCCAAAGCTAATACATTTGGTAATTTTAAACTATTAAGGATAGAAAAGGTCAAAATAAATCTTTGGGTTTTTTTTTTAATCCATTTCCCTTTAATTCTGTTTACTCGTTTCTCTTTTTTAAATTGTACTTTAAAAAGATTTTGAATCTTTTTTCCCTTTGGAATTCTAAAATGTGTTTTTTATTGAGAGTTATTTTTTATGTTTTAGAAATTGATTTGAATATTTATTAATGTAATAATCATTTATTTTACAATATTGACGCACACTTTATTTATGTCTAAATAAATAAAAGAATTACAAAATTAATTTGACTGTTCTGGTCCCCCATATAACCCTCGCTGCAAGCTGCAAACAGCAGACAGCCTGCATTTAGAATTTAGCAGCTAAAAATCCAAATGTTCACCTCAAAGGTTTGATGGAAAGTCTGGCATAACATTTGTTTTTCAATAAATTCTAAATGTTTTTGTTGCGAATTTTCTGTATTATATAGATCCTGTATCTTCATGGCATGTTTCATTACTGGAAATGTTTCAGCTGTGAAGTAGAAGAAAGCCGAGGTGTGGGATGTATGGAGGTCATACAGCGCGGCGACGACTCAAAGTGGAAAACAGCAGCATTACAGCATCCGTCCAGGTTAAAGGTTGTTGAGTTTCGCTTTCCAGTCGTCAGAAATGAGGCTTTCGTCAGTTTAATGTCACAGGTGGAAGGAAACGCAGGCAGAGCTCGGACACGATGGAGACGGAAATACTGAAAATGATCTGCGCCGGCCAAGGAGCAGTCAACACGGAGGATTTAGTGTATAATCTGTTTTCCGGAGATCCCACGAAGTTGTCGGAGATCATTTGTAACCGAGAGAAATTTGTTTCCTGTTGTCCAAACGGACAGCCGAAGGTGGTGGCCAGGACCCGCCTGAGACTTTGCAGAGTGAAAGACTGTCTGGGGATATGCAGGGGTCTGCACCTGTGCAAAAACATCCTCTTCAGCGGATTCTGTCAGTTCACTCAGCTCAGGTAAATATACTGGACTTAAAAGTAAGTAACAGAGCTTATTTAGGGAGTGTTATTTATGTCATGTAGTTATATCACATATGGTTGTAAAATCAACAGGTTTAAAGTCCAGGACACTGATGGTGCCTTTAGGTATTGTTAGGAAAATCCGACAATTTACAGCAGTTTGACACATTTATTCAAAAAGCTAACCTAAACAAGTAACAAAATGTGGCTTTGAGGGCCAGTAGGAAAAGTTGCTCTCTGGTTGTCTTTTAGACTGAAGCTTAGCTTTGAAATGAGTAAAAAGAGTGACAGTGAAAAGAACATGGCTACGTTCATCCACAGAACAGAAAGATTTTCCAACATCAGCAAAGTTTACTATGAAAAATAAAAACTAAAGCGGCTGCTGCGTCTACCCAGCCACATAGAAAACAATCTAGTACTGGGCTAATCCTGTTTCCCAAGCATGTTTCCCTAAACTTCAAACTTAGTTTTCACATTGATGTCGTACTGTTTCTAAGAGTTATCAGGGTGGCTGTTTGTCCTGAACCTAACCGCTGACTTTGTACCATGCAGATAAGCCTTATTAATCATTACACAAAGACAGCTGTCTCATATGACGCTGTTTTTGGTTTTTTTTATTCTTAACTGAGCAAATAAATGCTAGCACGCCCAGTCATGACTCAGCTGTGTGGATTCTGTTATAACAGGAGGGGCTGCAGCTTCTCCCATGAGCTGACCTCTGAGCATAACCAAAGACTTCTGAGGGAGCATGAGCTGGAGAGCCTGAGCCGAGAGGAGCTGTGCACCCTGCTGCTGCAGAGTGACCACACAGTTCTTCCTGATGTAAGTCTAACAACACACAGCATGAACCGGACAAGTTAGTTTGCATTAAAATGAACTGTCACCTTTTCTGATATTTGGCATCTTCCAGCTGATTTTACTCCCAGCTTTCAATTATTTAATTTTCTTTTTTTTTTCTTGTTCTGTAACTGATTGTTACCTCACTAATTTAATTATTTAATCTGTATTGTCCTCCACTTTTCCTGACAAGTTTTTATATGCAAGCTTAAGTGTAACTTTATTAAATACTGGATCTGTTGATCAAGCAAGCCCTCCATCGACTTCACAAAACATTACTGCTTTGAACAACAACAATATAAAAAATGAGAGAAGACGTCCTGTTGTATAGAAGTTTATGTGAAAATGATCTCACACTGACCGCTGACCTCAGTAAACAGTTAACCTTGTAGTTCTTGGAACCATTTAGAGCAAAGTCTAAGGAGCCTGGAAAGAAAAGGCGTCTGGACTTCTTTAAGTTGCTTGAAGACGTTTCACCTCTCATCCGAAAAGCTTCTTCAGTTCTAAGGTCAAATGTGGAGAGTCCCAGATTTAAGCCCTGTGGGAGTGTCCCCCCCAAAAGGGACAATGGACCCCCTAATAATCCTCTACCTAATCACACGAGCCAAAGTCTGAAAACGGGTGTAGGTCAAAATCATGTGTATCGTGTGATTTGGAAATCACACGATACACATGAAGAAATATCACTTCCTTCTCTCTCTTTAAGTCCTTAAGTCCTCTTTAAGTGATTGTAAACATGAGCACAGTTTCGAGATCAGCCTTTTATGTACTTTACCTTTATAGGTGTCGACAAACATGTCAATGAGGCCCGCCTCCTCAGAATCCTCCCTTGCAACTTTAATATTTTTATTAAAACGGTGTCTCAGTTGTAATTATCTGTAAAAGTCTGTTTTATTTAACCTGTAAGTTTCACTGAGTTGTAGGAAGCTGTCCATGTCTGTGTTGGTTGAGATTTTACAGTATGCTGTAAATTCTCTAAACACCCCATCCAAATGTGCTGGTGTGAAACCAGTATCATATCCTACCCAGTATTCACACTTCCGCGAAATTTCGACAGAAACCCTGGTAGTAGCCCACCATGCCGAGAAAATGGCGGAGCTCACGCCTAGTACAAGGGGCAGGGATTTTTGCCAAAGTAGGGCGCACTTGTCCTTGACCCACCTGTTTCCCTAGATACATCACAGTGGCTTTGCCAAAATCACACGTGGCGAGATTGAGGGCGAGGGATGCCCTTTCCAAGCGATGGAACACATCAGTGAACGTTTATGCTCTGACCAGGTGTCTGAATAGACGACAATATCATCTAAATACACTTCACAATGGAGAACGCTTCCCAGCACGATATTCATGAGCGTTGGAATGTGGCGTAACAGTAACAAACTTCGCAGAACCGACCATATTGACACAATCTTCCATTCTGGGAAGAGGATAGGAGTCAGGTTTGGTCACGCTGTTCACCTTCCGAAAACTCATACTAAACCGCGGGGTTTTATCTGCTTTAGGCACTAGGAGACACGGGGGGACTCCACGCACTAGAGCTAGGAACAGGAAGATGATTTTCCAACGGATGAGAAACTTCTGTCTGGAAAATGGCACGTTTAGTGGGATTCACCCGGTAGGCATGCTGTTTGATTGGAGGGTGGTCCCCCACATCGATATCATGCACCAGCACAGTGGTACAGGAAGGAGTGTCAGAGAAAAGATTAGGATGATTCTCAATCAACCGACACACGTCACTTTGAACAGCATCCTTTAAATGTGTCCTTAGATCACTTAGGATTTCAGAGTTTCTAAGTCGTGCGCAGCCCTCAGCACAACCGAAAACCAAATCATCACTTACCAGGTCATACAGGTTTTGGAAACTGGCACCCCCACAGTCGCAACTGTTGATACACCACTAGCAAAGTAAGGCTTCATCATATTGATATGACACACACAACACTGTTTCCTTCGCTCAGTCCGCCTGCACTGTATACGGACCACTGAAGGAGTAGAAGTATTAAAACTTTGTCAGCAACCTCAAATTTCCTTTGCACAGCTTTCTTATCAAACTTCCTTTTCATCTTTCCCTGCGCTGCAACAAGAGCGTGCGATTGCGCATGCTTTATGCAAACACTTTCTAAAAGAACTCTCATAATCCAACACATTTTCCTTAGGAGCATCTATGTCAGACAGAAAATTCTCCTTGAGTAGTTGCATCATAGATTTCAATGTCTGGTGAAAACGCTCGAGTGCACCTTGCGACTCCAGATGATATGCACTAGACTTGTGATGTTTAATACCAAGTGATCGCAAAACTTGAGCAAAAATCCGAGACATGAAATTAGAGCCTTGGTCCGTTTGGACAGATTTCGGCAACCCAAAAGTAGAAAAGAAGTTCATCAGCGCCTTAACAATGGATTCAAAGTCAGAAGATACTGGTGTCCCGATTTTGTTTTAGGAAGTGGACCAACACAGTCAATGAGTATGTCCTCAAAAGGTTCCCCTAAAACTGGAATAGGGTGTAATTAGGGCTGCCACAATTAGTCGACTAGTCACGATTACGTCGACTATCAAAATCGTCGACGATTTTGATAGTCGACGCGTCATTTGAAGCTTTGTAAGATCACAAAAGACGCAGGAATGAGTAGTAGGATTTAAGAGTGTAATAACGGACTGAAACAGAAGATGGCAGCACTGCATGTACAAGGATGCCAGCTGCCGTTAAACCCCGAAGAAGAAGAAGCTGTATCCCAGAATTCATAGTGCAGCCCAGCTCAGTTTATAACAATGGCGGCAGCTAGTTAGTTTTAATATTACTCTTATTATTCTTTCTGGGTCACAGAATAAACATTTAACATATTTTCAGGCGAGAATGTAGCTGTGTAAACCTCAAATATCTGCTCAGTTTATCAAGACACCACATATTTTCAAAAGCGCTCCGACGTTTTCGGAGACGTCTGTTACCCACTAGCTCGATAGCTAGCCGGGGGCAAGGCTCACTAGAGCCCGTGAGAACACCGGACTCCTGGCAAATCGTTTTCATCTTTCGCTACTCAGGTTAAACATACATAAGTCACTTAGATAAGTTAAAAATGTTATTGTTTGGCTTTTTTTCAGTATTTTATTTGTTCCTGAGTAAATCGGTTTGGCTGAGATTAAAGTTATAGTTTTTACACAGCTGAATAAACATCAAGCAGACAGCTGATTATCAGAAGTGTGAGATGCTCGAGAATTTACTCCGGTGTCCTGTTATATTTTAGATAGCAAGGAGTTTTATATTAAACTTCACCGAAACAATCTGCAAATTTCATTAAAATTTAATAAACTATCATCTTGTCTTTATTTTTAGTTAGCACAGACCTTACACACTTAAAGCTGTAAGCTAATGATAGTTATATAAGAGCAGATGCTGCTGGTGCAATAAGCTGTACGTTTTACGTCCAATGGATGATGATCTGATTAGTCGACTATCAAAGTAATCGTTTGTGGCAGCCCTAGGTGTAATGGAGCGGGTGGAATGGTATGTAGATACTTGAAAGTGTGTGTGAGTATGTACATAGATGTAGGTGTATATATAAACGAGCAAGATACACTGTATATCTCCAAGTGGAAAAATTACATTTTAGTAACTTCACATTGCCTTGGGTGAATCCCCCCCCCCCCTTTCTATTTTTTAAAATTTTGTTGTTTGCTTTTCTTTTTTTCCTTTTTTCCCTTGTTGTGTCTGTGTAAATGTTAATGTTCCTGTTGAATAAAAATAAAGTTGGAAAAAATACAAATAAAGAAGTTGGACATCACGATGGCTATATTCATCTTTTATATACAGTATACTATTGTAACTCCCCTTTTTCCCCCTTTCTCCATCAGATATGCTACAACTACAACAATGGTGATGGAGAGTTCGGCCGGTGTCAGGATGGTGATGGTTGCAGGAGGCTCCACATCTGTGAGAACTACATCAGCCGTGAATGCAGCTGCTGGAAGAACCACGATTTTAATGCTCCACAGCCATTCAAAGCTTTGAAAGTTAGAGGCGTACCTGACACACTCTTTCAGTCCTTGAAGGCTGCTTATGCAAATAAACAGGCTTTGAAGCTGGCTGGAGTCAGTGACCATGGTCAACGAAGTCAGAGAGGCAGAGGGAGAGGTGGCCATCAGCTCAGCAGAGGCTTTAGAGGAAACAGAGGAAGCCACAGCAGCCGCCCAGATCTGCATCGAGCCCGTTCACTTAGTAACATTGCTGCAAACATTGATGGCTTTGACCTGTGGTCCAGCGATAGACTGAATGAAAGTGACGATGACAACTCTCCCACCAGTGACATCACTGTCGCCGCTACCAGGAACAGGGGCAACCATCAGCGTTTTCAAAATGCTCGTTCCTTAAGTGACATTAACGCTGCTGTCAATGATGAAGCTGCTAAAGGTGGAGAATGGCAGAATAATAGACAGAGGCCTGTCAGAGGTAAACAACAGCTGAAAATACTTCTGTGGGGAGATGAACTAAAACTGCTGTCTGAATGAAGCCTGTGAAATATCTCCTGTTTCTTTCAGATAAAACAGGGATCTGCATGTACTTTATCAAAGGTCACTGCAAACATCAAGGTGAGAAAGTCATGGTTAGTAAGTGTTTGAGGCTTTAATGTAGTTCTTTCTTGACTTTGACCAGCTGTCTTTCTTCTTTCTTCTTAGATCGATGTTTTAAAGCTCATGACAAGATGCCGTACCGATGGCAGGTCCAAGAGGGACACCAGTGGACTGATTTGCCCGATAATGAGACAATTGAGAGAGACTACTGTGACCCCAGTAACTCATACAGGTACTTACATTTATTCTGCAACTCAGACATCTCAGGGTTTTTTAAGATCTAGTGGAACTATTAAGCATTTCCACTTTTTTTCAAATATGCGTTGATAAAATAACAGATGCTCCTTTTAAACTAAAATCAAGCTCAGTGTATGTGATAGTAATTTTTATGAGGGTAAAAAGTTTTGATGTTGGCTCTGTATGATGTCAGTGCAAGATAATGTTCTTAAAATGGTC